>NW_026562179.1:2500-2849778 GCF_027943255.1 Anastrepha obliqua | reverse complement strand
TCTCAACAACCACTTACCACATATCAGCTACAAACAGTTACTTATGGTACAAGTTGCGCACCGTACCTTGCTGTAAAATGTCTACAACAGCTGGCAATTGATGAAGCGAAAACTTACCCAATCGGATCAAAGATAACACTAAGCGATTTCTATGTAGACAATTTAATAAGTGGCGCAGCTAGTATCGGTGAGGTCATCGAAATCAAAAATCAAACTATAAACTTACTTAATTGCGCGGGGTTTCCTTTACGAAAATTTGCATCGAACGTATCCGAAATTGTTGCCGATATTTCACCAGAAGACAAAGAAGAGACAATTCGTTTCCATGACACTGAGTTTGTAAAAACGTTAGGGTTAAAATGGTCACCAGTTGAGGATTGCTTTCTATTTCATTTGGTAGCGGATAATGGCGTTAAAACTACAAAGCGTTCAATTCTATCAAAATTGGCAAGTTTTTTTGATCCGATAGGTCTCCTCAATCCTTTGATTGTAACATGTAAAATTTTGATGCAACAACTGTGGAAGCTGAAGTCGCCATGGGATGATGAGGTCCCACCCGGGATCAAGGTTCATTGGGAGCTATTCAATAAACAATTACCGCTCTTACAAACATTAAAAATACCCAGGTATGCTAGTATTGATATCGATACTAAACTTCACGCATTTGCAGATGCAAGCACTAAGGCATATGGAGCATGTGTGTATGCAGCATGGAGCGATGCATATGGTGAGCATTCGTCACTACTCTGTGCTAAATCTCGAGTGGCACCAACGAAAGAGATTACATTACCTAGGCTAGAACTTTGTGCAGCCCTAATGGCCGCAGAACTGATGTCAGCAGTTAACAACATACTCAATCTTCCTGACGCAAATGTGTACTGCTGGTCAGATAGTACAATTGCGCTTGCTTGGATAGCAGGTGAACAGTCGAGATGGAACGTTTTCGTGGCTAACAGGGTAGCAAAAATACAGCAATTAACGAAAACCTTTTCCTGGAATCACGTACCAACAGACCAGAATCCCGCTGATATTGTATCACGTGGAGCATGTGCCAGCGAACTTTTACAAAATACACTTTGGTGGCATGGACCAGAATTCATCCAACTGAGCTGTGATTATTGGCCTTCAGCAGTGCATGTATCACAAAACGAATTACCAGAACAGCGGCTTCAAAGAACTGCATTAATTGCTATTCCAACTTCTGACTTCATTAGTAAACACAAGTATGTTAATAGCTACATGAAATTGCTGCGAATTTTTGCTTATGTAAGTCGATTTATTCGTGGATGTCGAAAGCAGTCATCAGTTAATGATTGCATCAACATATCGGCACCTGAAATGGATGAAGCATTAGAATTGATATGCAGACACATTCAAATATTTCATTTTCAGAAGACATCCACGCCATTGAGATTGGAGAACAACATCGCAACTCAAAGCTAATTGCATTGTCGCCATTCTTGCATAAGAACTTACTCAGAGTTGGAGGGCGACTTAAAAATTCATTATTGTCTTTCAACAGTAAACATCCAATTCTACTTCCATCATCACACGCATTTGTAAATACATTAATTCGACATTTTCATCATCATCACTTGCACGCCGGAGTCCAAACACTTTAAAACATTTTGAGAGACAAGTTCTGGATAACAAACGCACGCCATGTTATAAGAAGGGTAATTCACGATTGCGTATTATGCTACCGCAGTAACCCAATTATTGCTGAGCAAATTATGGGGCATCTTCCAGCCGATCGAGTCCAGCAAACTTACCCGTTCGAAGTGACAGGAGTGGATTATTGTGGACCTGTCCTTATAACTCAACGAATTCGCGGCCGTTCACCAATTAAGTCTTATATTGCAGTATTTATTTGTTTTGTAACTAAGGCAGTACACTTAGAAGTTGTACCCAATTTGTCCACACAAGCATTTATAGGTACCTTAAAGAGATTTATTGCTCGACGGGGGAAAAGTCCCAAAATAGTGTCCGACAATGCTACCAATTTTGTGGGTGCCAATCGAGAACTACGCCAGCTTTTGCCCGCTTTCGTTACCAAGGAACATGTAGAAGAGGTTCAACGTACATGCCTGGAGAATGGAATCGAGTGGCAGTTCATACCTCCCAGGTCTCCACACTTTGGTGGACTCTGGGAGAGTGCAGTTAAATTAGCAAAGTACTTTCTTCGTCGTGCTATCGGAACCACCACCCTAACGTTGGATGAGCTTCAAACTGTTTGTTGTCAATCCGAGGCAATAATCAACAGCCGTCCACTTACACCGATGTCGACAGATGCTAATAACATGCGCCCATTAACACCGGCTCATTTTTTAATAGGACGGCCTCTGACAACCATTCCAGACTCGAACTCTTTGGGCCGTAATGATAACTTACTGAAGCGCTACCAAATAGTCCAGCAAATATGTAATGAAAGAATATTTATTTGAGTTAAATATATTTATTTATTTATCGTACCAAGCTAGGCATCCAGCTTGGCGAACGATTATTTTCTTTATTATCTTACATACTAATTACAAGCGTTTTTATAGTAACTTTTATCAATGCAAGCCAACAACAATTTTTCGGTGTTTACTTGTGTAATATGATTCTAGCATTCACGCGCCGCGCATATAATAATTACGTTAGCTATATTTGCGATTACTTTCAAGTGTAATGAACCTTTTAAGAAATATGATACTTTATTTAAACGGCACAGCACAGTGAATGCATAAGTGGACAATAAAATAAAAACCAAAACAAAATGTTTATGAATATTAATGTTAAGGCATATCCGACTTATAATCATACTACACCTCCCTTCTTCGGAAGAATGCTCATACAATTTTTTTTTTTGTATGAACATTCTTTTACATTGAATTGTTAAAATAAAAAATGTACATAAGAGTAATCTTAATTTTATTTATATGTATATATTGTATTAATTTTCTAAGTTTAGACCGGTCTTTAAAACTACTTATTGTTGATAAATCTTAAGCCTATTTTTGTGAACTATTTGTTCTTTTAAAGATAACTTATCGACTATAGTACCATTATTTTTATCATCTATTGCTTTAATGGTATAAGGCCCACAATATTGCGGTTCCAGTTTATGGGCCACTTCATTCCTAAGTAAAACTAAATTGCCTATGCTAAAATTGTGATCTAAACTATTTTTATCATAAAATGTTTTTTGCTTAATTTTAGCTATGTCTATCATATTACGAGCTCTTTTATGTGCTACTTCTAGCCTAAATCTTACTTCTCTAGCGTAGTTATCTATGTTATATAATGGAGTAATTTGGTCTACATTTTTGAACTGCTGAAACATGTTTGGTGTTTTTCCAAAAACTAATTCATACGGACAATAGTCATGTTTTTGTCTTGGATGGGTATCGTGACTAAATATTTTGTCATGTCGCATATTATTGTGACTGCATAAGTATTGCCATTAATTGTTGTAGGTAGTGGGCCTATTGTGTCTACCATAACTGTATCAAATGTACCTGTAGGTGTTGGTGTTATAGTCATTGGGCTTTTTAAATGCTTTGTTATTTTGGTTTTTTGGCATTTTTCGCAAGTTTTTACGTACTTAGCAACATCTTTTGACATTTTATTCCAGAAGTAATGTCTTTTAATTTTCATAAGTGTTCTGAAAATTCCGCAATGACCGCCTTCTATAGGGTCATCGTGGTATCTTTTTAGAATGTCCATTACAGTTTTAGCATCATTGATCTGGGTCACCTCATTCAGTAGCGCTACTTTTACTTTATTTAATATCATATTGCCCTTATTTTTAAAATCATTTATCGAGACAAATTCGAAAATTTTCTCGCTAGGTGCCACTTGTAAATTATTAATGCCATATTTGTCGGCCACTTCGTCGAGCCTAGAGAAGAATTGTCCTAAGTCAATTTTCCCATTAACAAATAAGTCATCAATTTTTATATATGCCATTATAGATTTTCCTCGTTTGATGTAACATCGCGTGGGTGTAATCTTTAATTTATTGTATTTCCTGACGTCAGTGTTATTAATTGGGACATATATTTTGGGCTTATCATATGTTTTAATGTGCTGCTGTGTAGTTGGACTGTTGTTATTTTTCGACATTGATCTAGTCACTATTTTGTATAAATTTTGATTCTTTTCATTTATTTCCTTTAAGTCATTGATTGTGATGCGAGACAAAGCGTCCGCGACGTGATTATCTTTTAAGTCATTTATTGTAATGCGAGACAAAGCGTCCGCGACGTGATTATCTTTTAAGTCATTTATTGTAATGCGAGACAAAGCGTCCGCGACGTGATTATCTTTTAAGTCATTTATTGTAATGCGAGACAAAGCGTCCGCGACGTGATTATCTTTTCCTCTAAGATATTCTACTACGAAATCATACGTGTTAGTTTTGAACTTGGATTCTTCATTGAGAACAGGTAAGACAGGGGTCTGTGATCGGTTCTAACTAAAAACTTTGTACCATAGACATAAGGTCTGAAATGGGTTATTGCCCAGTGTATGGCAGCTAACTCTTGTTCAATTGTCGACTTGTTGCTTTCTCCTTTTGTGAAACTTTTGGAGGCATATGCTACTGGTAGATGTTTTCCTTCATATTCCTGAGTAAGTACTGCACCACACGCGTATTTGCTTGCGTCTGTTGTTAAGCAAAATGGTTTCTTAAAGTCGGGATATTGTAACAATGTAGGACTCATTAATGCTCTTTTGAGGTACACAAATGCATCATTGCATTCTTTTGTCCATTCGAAAGCAACTCCCTTTTTAGATAACCTTGTTAGGTGTCTTGAATATTCAGCGAAGTTTTTAATAAACCTGCGGTAGTAGTTGCAAAAGGCGACGAACCTTTTTGCACTATCTCCGTCTGTGGGTGTAGGATAATTTTTTATTACCGAGTACTTTTACCAAGGTATTGGCTATAAATATTCCAGGGTGTGGTTCTTGATTTGGAATCAGTGCTTCATCCAAGGTATTAGGTAAGTTTATTTTTCGTATAACTTCTGATCTTGCGGGAATGATTATTTCGTCGTTACATGTTGTTGTTATTGGTATTTCTATAATTTGTGTTAAATTATCTGGTCTCAGAATTAGAGCATCGTAATTTTGAGTAAAGTCTAATACACAATTGAATTTTTTCATGAAATCCATGCCTATTATACCATCACATGGAATTGGAAAGTTATCCGGGATAACGTGAAATTTATGTGGAATTAAAAATTTCGTAAATTTTAAATCAAAAAATATTGTACCAATAGAACTGATTTTGCCTTGCCCTATACCGCTTAATGCTGTAATGTGTTTTGTGTTTATTTTTTGAAAAGTGGATTTATTGAATTTTAAGAGTGATATATCTGCGCCAGTATCTACAAGTAGTGTAATGTTTGTATTTAAATCTGCTATTTTAAGTTGTACAAAAATGCTAAAGTTAAGGTTAAGCGTATGTATCTTAGAGGAATAGATTAGTTTTCCGAGTTGTTTTCGTCCGATTGGGCAACTCGTACATTGTGTGTCATGTTCCGGTTGAAATTTGGTCTGCCTTGTCGGTAACGATATCTATTTTGATTATTATTTCCTAAATTATCAAAATTTGAACGATTTTGATTTCTAGGGAAGTTGTTTCTTCTTTGAAACCTTCCATTTCTGGCAGATCGTCCATTAAATGGTCGTTGACCAAAATGTAGTATTGTGTGTTGTTGTCCTGTAGCTTCAGTACAGCTACCAATGAATTTGCTTATCGCATCGTTCATATTGTTAAAATGGCCGGCTTCCATTATTAATTTGACTTTTTCAATGCTGCAGTTTTTGGTCAATGCTTTTACTGCAGTTTGTGTCGAGTATTTACTTGCGAGTTCTGCCGACAACCCATCAGTGATATAGGCATTTTCTAAGTTTTTTGTAAGAGCTTCTATCTCATTACAATAACTATTAGCTGGTTTGTTGTTCTGTCTGATACTCATTATTTTTGCAGCTAATACTTCTACCGATTCTCCTTTAACTGACCTGTTAAGTTTTGTGATTATTTCAGAGATTGTTGTTTCTGTGTCTATGAGATTTCTGGCATTCCCTTTTAATTTTGTTTTTATGAGTGAAACAGCAACAGTTTCGTGCTCACCCTTGATTACTTTAATTAATTCTAAGGAATCTAAGAATGACCGTAGATTTTCTGGTTTACCATCGAATTCAGTCACTAGCTTTGCAGCCGTGCTGAGAAATTCCACAACTGTTTGTGTCATTTCGCCTTCTTCTTCCGACTCTATTTCTGAATTAGTAATTGGACAATCTGTTTCTGAGGAAACTGCTTCAAGCTTTGTTAATAGATTAGCTGGTGGGTTTTCAATAATATTTATTGAAATTTTCTCACTAATTGAATGAGATACTTCCTGTTGGATGTTGTATTTGGCTAAAACTTTTACTAATTGATCTCGTAGTTGCCAAAATATGTCAAGAGCTTCTTTTTGATGATACTTTGTGAGTCGCTCGAAATTTATATAAGTTAAATTTCTAATTGATTCTAATGCTAATACTAAATTTTCTAAATGTTTTTTAACTGTTTCCTGTTTTATTTGTATATTTTTATTTATACATTTAAACGATTTTTTGAAATTTTCCTTTTCTATCAGTAAAGTTTTATGAATTTCGGACCATTTGTTCATATTTTGTCTAACTCATTAGATCTACTCATATACTTTTTCTTTAGTTTTTTATTATGCATAGCATATAATTTTAATGCTAATATCAATAAGGTTACGACTGTGATTACAATTAAGCAAATTTCTACTAAATTTAAGCCAGTGTTAACGACTACTTCGTTTATTACATTGGCATTGGGTTTATCAACTTTTGATAAAGTTTTTCCCATTTCTGAAAGATTATCTATTGGGGACCTTATACCGTAAATCAAATAATTTATGCAATGTAATAATGTATATAATGTATGTATAAATTTTTTTTTTTTTTTTTTTTACATTGGATTTAAATTTTTTGTTTTTCAAGTTAATTCATTTATTAAGTAAGCATATTAGAAAGTATATTATATCAAATTCAAACATTTTCATAATTTAAAATGACTTTCCGAATCATTTTTTTTTTTTGCTTAATATATTCATTTACAGTTTCATCTCTAAATTTTTATAAGGCAAACATATAACCAACAGAAACCAAAGTGGTTTAATTCTCGCCATGTAAAGAAATAATTTATTGTATTTTTTTTTTTTTCTGCGAGCGGTTAACGCTTGTCAGCCTATACTGTCTGCGTGAAACACGCACAGTTTTTTTGTTTTTATTTATTTAATTTGCTTACGCTGTTGCAGCAGGAATTCCAATTTTGAGATGCGTTCCCAAATGGAGCAAGCCTTTTTCCAAGGTGGTGGTGGCTGAGTGTTGACTTCTCGGAGGAGATATCCAATCTCTCGCTTAATGCGCTGGGTATAGCCGCCTCTGCGCTTTGGCTTCTTTATGATTGGGATGACTGGTTCTTGATCGGCTGGTTTCTTTAATAAATGGTTTCTTCTCCTGTACTCCTCAATGGAGATAGCTTTCGGCCCTTCTGTGGTCATCTATCTTCTGGTCTATTGGCCAGACCAGGAACTTCACGCAACTGGTAGATCTTATTGGCTGATCAATACCAGGACTTTGTTATTAGTATTTGCTTTCCGCCACTTGTGCAAAAATCTTAGCACCAAGCTGGACTTTGGAATAAGCATTTGAGCTTTCCGCCACTTGTGCAAAAAAATCTTAGCACCAAGCTGGACTTTGGAATAAGCATTTGAGCTTTCCGCCACTTGTGCAAAAAAATCTTAGCACCAAGCTGGCAGGATCGCCATGTAATGAAAGAATATTTATTTGAGTTAAATATATTTATTTATTTATCGTACCAAGCTAGGCATCCAGCTTGGCGAACGATTATTTTCTTTATTATCTTACATACTAATTACAAGCGTTTTTATAGTAACTTTTATCAATGCAAGCCAACAACAATTTTTCGGTGTTTACTTGTGTAATATGATTCTAGCATTCACGCGCCGCGCATATAATAATTACGTTAGCTATATTTGCGTTTACTTTCAAGTGTAATGAACCTTTTAAGAAATATGATACTTTATTTAAACGGCACAGCACAGTGAATGCATAAGTGGACAATAAAATAAAAACCAAAACAAAATGTTTATGAATATTAATGTTAAGGCATATCCGACTTATAATCATACTACAAATACACCAAAATTTTTGGGAAAGATGGCACTGCGAGTATCTTAAAAATTTACAACAGCGAACAAAATGGAAAACGGAATCTCAAAATTTACAAACGAATGACATGGTCTTAATAAAGGAGGAAAATACACCTCCACTTAAGTGGACAACAGGTCGCATCACTGAAGTCAAGCCTGGCGACGATGGTCGTGTTCGTGTAGTGGTAGTAAAAACCAGAAATGGTCTACAAACACGAGCAATATCAAAGATTTTCAAATTACCAGTATAATTTGCTGATTATTTTGGAGTAGTTGACTCCAACCGGGGGAGGATGTTAAGGGGTTAAAGTTTATTTTCGCATCACCCACAATTTGGGCTCACCCTATTCCTTTCACTTCTTTGTCTTCCTCATCGCTCACATCATCATTTCATCGTTCATTTCGCTCTTCGCTCCTTTACATTTTGTTGTTATCACTTACTCATCATTTCATCGTTCATTTCGCTCTTCGCTGCTTTACACTTTGTTATTATCACTAACTCATCATTTCTCTGTGCAGAATTTAGTACATCTGCATTGCCAACAACATACATGCACATCGATACATATGTATACCGAAAAAATACATAAAGCCCACGTCGCATCGTCTTCGCGTGATCTCCCCTTCACCTAGCATCGATAAAGGGATAGCGGTGCCCAAAACCATTATAAAAGGACCAGCCTACGCACCTTTTGATACAGTTTTTCGTTTTTGTTTGCCATCACAGCTCCCCCGGTATCGGTAATTAATTAAGCATAAATCACTTCATCCCCCTTTTTTGCTTCGGTTCGAAATAATTTACGTTTATAAAATAAAGAATTGTTTTTTCAATCTAAATTTCTTGTTTTAATTTGCGGATAAAAATTAAGTCAACTGGGTTGGCCAGTCATCATCCACCACTTCTAATAAAGCCTAGGAATCGAAACAAATTGTAAATTTTCCAGCTGTTTTGTTAGCATTTTGTACTGCTTCAAATATGGCTAACGTTTGGGCAGCGAAATTTGTAATAAGGTAACACTTTGGTAATTAATATTTTATCATTGTATATAACGCAGAAGCTTGTTTGGTTTGCCCCCTTTTTGAAACGTTTGTGAAGATTAGTTTGAATTTTTTTTATAACTTTGTTTGGTAACTCTGAGAAGAGTTTTTGATATGTAGTGGAATATTTGTAGTGGTGTTGTCTTTTTCCACTGGTGGAGTGATGTATCTACAGAATTGGAAGGTAGCTGCCATTCAGGAAATCGGGTGATGGTGTTAAATTTAACATTGACGAGAATATCTAATTCTTGGGCTTGTTTTATTGTACGATTGAGTGTTGATTGAATTTTTGTTTTCGTTTAGAAGTATTTATTTTGTGTGTTGGCTTGGAAACTGTAGACTGGTCATTAACGACTAGCTTTTTGCAAAGTTTTGTTGTGGCAAACTTCCTCATTTGTATTAACGGTGGTATGCGTATTTCAAAAGCCATGTTGCGGATCGGAGTAGTACGGTATGCGCCTACAGCGATTCGTATAGCAGAATTAAGTAATGAGTTGAGTTTGTTAATATTTGCTTAGCCAAAAATGTATTATCCGTAATAAATTTTTGATGCGATTAAAGCTTTGGTACGGGGAATGATTGAACTAGTTAGCGTTAAGTTTTGGGCTTGAAAGGCATTTTATTGTGTTCGAACGGTTGTTTAGTTAGTTGGGAAGTTTTGAAGTATGGGCTTTCCATGTGTATCTCTTCCTAAATTCGATACTTAATATCCTCAAGTTTTTAGTGTTGTTTATTGTAAGATTGTTGCATGTGATATTTGCACCTGAGCAATTGCATCAGCTCAAAATATCATTGTGAATGTCATTTAGATTTATGATTGTATTTTCTTGTTTATTAATTTTTTTTTTTAGAGTGAAATTGCCGGTGTAGGCGAAAAAGTCTATTTCATTCTGTAATGATATTATAATATGTTGCTGAGCTTGTTGTATGCAAAAAGAAATAGTATGACTGAAATTGGTGATCCCTGAGGTTTTTTAGTGGATCTATTTCAGAGACTTGAGAACGTATTTTTTTTTTAATTTTCATGTTTGTCATAAAGTTTTTAATGTAATATAGTTTCATATTTTAGGACCTATTTTCTATGCTATATGTGACAACTGCGCATGTCGAAGAGAATGTAAAGATCCCGATACCCCAATCGTTGACGACGGGACTGCCGTTCTGCTACCCGACCATGACGAGGTAAGAACAAAGCCACGAGAGCCGACGGACTGCCGCCTGAGCTATTCAAACACAGGGGCGAGGAGCTGGTAAGGTGCATGCACGGTTGAATGAAAGCATGTCTGCCGATAGAAATTTAGGTGTGCTAAGAAATTTATTTTGGCGCCTTCAAAATAGGCTCCATTCGAAGCAATACACACATGCCAACGATTAGTCCAGTCATCAAAGCACCTTTTAAATGCGTTTGAAGAGATCTTCTTCAGCTCCTTCAGCGAGTTCTCCCTCATGGTCTCTATAGACTCAAAGCAGCGTTCGCGGAGAGTTTTTGATCAAAAAAGTGTTCTCAATATGACCCTTGTGAGACGGAGCGTTATCATGGTGCAAGATACATAAGTTTTCCTTCCACATATTGGGCCGTTTTCTACACAAATTCTCTCTCAAACGTCGCATAACTTCCAAATAATGTTCTTTATTTACCGTAGAACTATTTGGAACGAAAACCAAGTGCACAACACCATGATAATCAAAGAAAACTAGTAGCATGACTTCCCTTTTGACCGACTTTGACGTGGTTTTTTGGGTTTCGGCTCATGTGGAAAACGCCATTCAGTCGCCTGTTGACTGGTTTGCATGGCAAAATGATTTACTTACGTCTCATCACCTGCTATGATGCTCTGGATAAACGTTGGGTCCGAATTCACTTGCTCAAGCACGTCTTCAGCCACCTTCTGCCGATGAATTTTTTGAAAGGAATTCAGCTCTGTTGGAACGAGCAGCCACGCGTCTCATGCCCAATTGATGATGTAGAATATTGCGAATTGTTTCGCGAGACACGCTAAGGTCACGAGCTACCTCCCTCAAACTTAAATGATAGTTCTCCAGCACCATTTCCTTGACTTTATCGACGTTTTCTTCCGTTGAAGACGTTGATGGGGGACCAGATCGGGGCACATCTTCCACGACCTCTCTGTCCTCTGCAAAAGCTGTATACCACTCTTAGACCCGTGTTTTTGATAATTGAGAGATCACGCTCATCCTCTGCGACACTATAGAGCACAGTTATACCAACACTCCAACAAAAAGAGTTTTGACATACATATATGTAACGCGTGCTGGTTAAATGAACAGTTCCTAATATTTGTTTGACATAATGTATATTCTTTATTATATTTAAATTGACTTTTCAATCTCTGCGATAGGTGAGTTCAGTGCCGTTTCTATAGATTTTCCTTTACAGTAGGCGTGCTGCGAGATACCAACCGGAGTGGGGTTGATGCTAGCTTAATTGGCCTGCAATTCTTGGGTGAAATACATTTGAGCTTCAAAGTAGCTTAAAGTATAACAGTTAATCACTCTATAATATAGTCGAGTGAGTTTCGTATTTGTGTCGGGAAGAATCTGGACCCGGTGACTTAAATGGTTTAAAAATTTTCACTGCCCAGGTCCTGGTTTCAGTGATTACATTATCAATAGCACAATTAGATTTTTCTATTCGATTTTAACTAATATGTTAGCGGATTTGTTGCTTGGAAAATGTGTGTCCACTAGCAATTTTAAAGTCTCCTCGCTTGAGATAGCCCAACTCTTATCCGGCTTTTGGAGGTATCCTGAGGAATAGGAATTCTTTGTAAGGATTCTGCGCAGTCTAGATGCTTCCGTGGTTCCTTCGATTACTCCAGAGAATGTTTTCCAACCAGACCTTTTCGCTTTTCTAATTTCTTTTTTATATATTCCAAATTTAGTATATCAGCAGTATAACACACTCTTATAGCTTTTGCTATATTAAACTGTTTTCTACAATCAGTTTTTAAGGTTGTTAGGTCTTCTGACCACCAGGGCGGCATTTTCCTTCCCTTATGTTTGACTATGGGATAGGCTTTGTTTAGCGCTGTTCTACACATTTGTGCATGCTTGCTCAATGTCCTTATTATCAATGGTGACGTTATTGAGGCTAGGAAGTTTTTCTTGAAGTTCATTTTTGTAGCAGTGCCAGTTGACCTTCTTCAAATTCCTACTACAGAGAGGATGGTATAGTGTGAATGTTAATTTAGAAATGTCCACTGTGTCATCTTTTCGTAAAGAGTATGATAAATCATACGTCGAAAGGTGTTCGAGAGCAAACTTTCTCGAATACCAAAATAAGAGAAAGGAAGCCAAAAAGATAATAAGGGCAAAGAAAAAAATATATATGAAACAACAGACTGAACAAATTGAAAGGGACTTCGCCAACAAAAATGTCCGATCTATGTACCAAAACATAAAAAGACAGACAAAAGCTTTCCGACCAAGAACCAACGTTTGTAAGGACAAGAATGGAAATATTATTAGTGACAAGCAACAAGTAATAGAAAGATGGAAACAACATTTCACCGAGCTCCTCAACGAAAGTCATAGGAATGATATTGATAATAACAACGAAAGAGAGGAGATCCATACAGCTGAACTATTGATTGACGGACCTAGCATAATTGAAGTAACCACAGCAATAAATAAATTAAAAAACAATAAAACAGGTGGTGAAGACGGAATCCCGACAGAGCTCAAAAAATATGGAGGGCAAGCCTTGCACAAGCAAATACACTATCTTGTATAAACCATTTGGGTAATGGTAATAGTACCAATAGATAAGAAGGGCAATAAGACTGAATGTCGAAATTATCGAGGAATATCGCTATTGAACGTTGGCTACAAAGTGTTCACAAATATTGTGTACGAGCGTATCAAAGTTTATGCTGATGAAATAATAAATTAATACGAGTACTCGTACCAGTTTGGCTTTAGAAGCAATCGATCAACACTTGATCAAGATTTCCTGGGAAACCAATTTTTTTTTTAATTTTTCGAGGATAACATTGATATATTCTGCCTATTTATTGATTTTAAACAAGCGTTTGATAGTCTAGACAAAAAGCTAGACAAAAACTTGGTGTTCCGTTGGAACTGATTGAACTGGTTCTCTGCACGTTGAAGAATACGACTAGCAAAGTGCTAGTACAAGGCGAAATGCCTGAACCCTTCCACGTCCTGTCTGGTGTTAAACAAGGAGACACACTGTCCGCTCTGATTTTCAACCTTATGTTGCATACAGTTGTAAAAGAAATTAACTTGTGCGGAACAATATTTAACAAAGATTTTCAAATATGTGCTTTTGCTGACGACGTTCTCATCATGGCAAAAAACAAAAACCAAAATGCGCATATTCAAGCAGCTAGAAACAAAAGCAAAAATTATAGGACTGAATGTCAACGCGGAAAAAACTAAGTTTATGTTTCCCTCAGCACGTAATATGGATGCCAACAATCTAGCCATAGATAATTTTGTTTTTGGAAGTGTAAATGGATTCAAATACTTAGGATTCGTTCTATCAGCGAGTAAAGACACATCAATGGCAATATATGAAGGAATTAAGGGGAGGGTAAGGGATAAAAATCGATTTTTTTTTGCATGTTATTGTAGTAAAACATTTCAAAAATACCGTGTTAAAATTTTAAGTCAATCCGAGCAAAACTTTTTAAGTTATAGAGCATAAAGCCGATCCGCCTCAAACATCTGCCGAGACGCAGCAGTTGCGCGCGTAGTCCGTTACAAACTTTAAACGCGGTTTTCTCGAACCTTTTTTTTTAAACGCGGTTTTCTCGAACCTTTTTTTTTGAAAACTACTCAACCGATCCCTTTGAAATTTTGCACACATATTTTACATATAAAAAACCTCCTCTCAACGTTTTTTTTTCGCCATTTTTTTTATATTAAGGTGGTTAATCACTTTTTACTTCAAACGACTACCAAATGGCTGAAAATGAAAATAAATCGTCAAAATAAACGTTGGGAGGAAGCTTAACTCATACTTTAACTAAATTATTCGATTTTTTTGATTTCAGATGATTCTACGCTGAGATATGCTGACTACTGCAAAATGTATTTTTGAAAAGACGTCTACGTAAATGTGCTTTCATTCGCTCATTTTGCAATATTTTTACATGAAAATTTTATCAAATATTCTTGAAATGTTACTTTATAATATGCAACAACTTTTAATAAACTGACTTGAACCGTTTCGCTACAATAAATTCATGAAAAAAGTGTTTTTTTTTAGCGTTTATCCCTTACCCCCCCCTTAAGTCTGCTAATAAGACTTACTATGCAAATATAAAATTGTTCACATCAAAGGTTTTATCACGAATGCAGAAAATCAAGATGTATAAAACTTTGATACGTCCGGTTCTACTTATGGTGCTGAAATCTGAACACTAAAAATTAATGATATAAACCAGCTATTGCGATTTGAAAGAACCATAATGAGACAAATCTACGGTCCTATTCGGCTTGA
Source organism: Anastrepha obliqua (assembly GCF_027943255.1). Classification (NCBI taxonomy): domain Eukaryota; kingdom Metazoa; phylum Arthropoda; class Insecta; order Diptera; family Tephritidae; genus Anastrepha; species Anastrepha obliqua. The sequence continues at coordinate 2,835,015 of NW_026562179.1, read as the reverse complement.
AAATGGCACGTATCGCATCCGTTATAACAATGAAATTGAAAACTTTATTGGTGGTGAAAATGTAATACGTTGTATTAAAGCGCACCTGATTAGATGGATTGGCCGCATCATAAGAATACCCAAGCAGACTTAAAAGCGATGAATGTTCGTAATTGGAGAAATGAGGCAAGAGGGAGACTGAATTGGAGGAGGATTGTTGATGAATCTATGGTCCACCACAGACTGTGAAGCTAAGAGAGAGATGATAAATCAGCGTAATACCAAGGACTTCTTGTCTATTACGTGTAAAATATGGTGGGTTCATTGCCTTTGTTCCATCCTAAAAGTCCGTTCATTGGTGTCCCTACTCTCCCACAGTGCATGATGCTTATTAGCGTCACCTCTTAGGATGACCTCACGCTTGTGGGTTTCACAATTGTCCACCAACGTTCTTATAAGGTGCGATGATAGTGGTCCTATGCCATCGCCAGCAAAGTGGAACGTGGCCAGCCAGCAGCTGCTTCCGCTTGCTTCCCAGTTGATCGTCGTCGTATCTGCATTACTGAAACTATGATCATAAATATGTTTAGTTTTGATTTTGCCCTTATAGTGCCTTCACAGTTAGCACTGTATAACTTGTATCCTGGGATCCCCAAACCACATATAATTCCTCCACGTACCCATGGTTCCTGAATGAGGATGACGTCTGGTTGGTCTTCTGCCAGACGTTCCAGGAGGGCAAAGGAGGCTTCTTTGCAGTGATGTAAATTAATCTGAAGAAGATGCATCCGCTGTTAACGTTACGTCAGTATCTTCTCTAATTTCACATAAAAACTCCTTTTCGGAGTATTTACGCTCACCCGTGATATACTTACGCCCCTTCTGGAAGAACATCATCCCCAAGCTCAATTCTGAACCGGAGGAGGCGTACTCTTCTTCAACAAGAGGTTCATCTTCGCTCATAGGCTCGGTTTCTTCATTAATGGCTAGAAGTGCTATTGCCCCAGTATCAGTCTTATAGACTTTTATTTTGATTTTTAAAAAGGCATACTTTAAGTCACCGTCGCGTTTCGCTACCGGCTCAATGGAGTTGTCTGTTAGCAACAGCATAACCTGCATAGTTGCGCGCTTTGGCTCTTCAGCTCCGTTAGCGTTTGTCTTGATTTTTACAATTCTGAAAAATTCCCGTCTTGTGTTAGGATCTTAGGGTTACATACTCGTATGAGTTGACGGGATCATCAAGGGTTCGGCATCCTTGCGCATGGTCTGGACGGAATGCCCTTTTTTCGCGACAACTACGAGCTTGGCATTTGAGTATAACTCGCCGACTTTAAACACGGCTATCAGAAGAATTGCATCGATCTCTCAACAATATACGCAACAATTTTTATTTGGTATTGATGCCAGCTTAAGTCTTCACATGCAGGCGGAGTTCCCAGGTTTTCCAGGATTACCTTAAGCGCCACTTTCATTAATGCTGCTTCTACCCGTTTTCATTGGGATTTTGGAATTATGACTTCCGGATGATTCGTATGGAGAACGCCTATTATTATGGGGCCTTTTGCAATCTCTGCGAATGATTTTTTCGATGTAACACCAAATGTCTTGTGCCCTTTGGCAGCTGGTATCGCTTCCTCCAAAGATTTTTGTCGTTTTGGAGCGTACTGCGTTTGTTGGAATTCGGGGTTAAAGTTGGAAATGATCTTTCGCTCCCTCAATACTCTGCTACGATCCTGGTAGCCTGCTTTCGCTGAGTCTACCATCCTTAGAGTAGGCCATTTATCGGTACCGAAGCTAGCCGTAGCTATATCTCTGGCCGAGAACATTTTTGCGAAATGGATCACCGAAGCCTGCAAGGGTAGCACACTTTTGCTTTTGCTGGGGCCTAAGGTGATGGCTGCTTCCGACCGGGCTTCCGCTTTGTCGATTTCAGGTATTGATGTTCGGTCAAGATTGCTTATATGATACTTTTTGGACAGCTCGGTGTGACCGTAGCTCTCAAGGCAGCAGACTATGAGAAGGACCGGTCTGCTTAATTTTTTTTGTTTTTTATTTTCAGAGTTAATTTTTGTTCCCACGAGTGTCGGAGAAATGATATTCGCTTTTGCGTATCTCCGAACTATCTACTTATTACGCAGGGCGCCTGGTATCCGTAAGCTCCGTTTGCGACTTAGTTATTTTTGAGAAAGAGCTCCAAGCCTGAGAGATCCTCGGCACGAGTTGCATGACACCGTGATCTAGCTCTTTACCCCCGACTATATTAAAAATACTTTGAGTAATGCTGTATTATTGAGGAGTACCAAACACTAGCTATAGTACCGAGGTTATAGATTCGAGGTTGTAAGAGACTTCGTTTATTCCAATAATAATGTTAGCCCAAAAATCCAACGTATAATCTCTCTTGCCAACAGGTGCTACTTTGGACTAAGTAGGCAACTGAGTAGTAAAGTCCTCTCTCGACAAACAAAACTAACACTTTATAAGGCCCTCATCATGCCCGTCTTATCGTATGGCGGAAAAGCTGACTATGACAACATCCGATGAGGGGTCCCTTAAAGTGTTGGGATCAAAGATTTTGCGGAAGATTTTTAGGCCTTTGCACGTTGGTGACGGCAAGTATCGCAGGCGATAGAACGACGACCTGTATGAGTTTATCGCACCAATCAAGAACAAGAAGGTGGTCATCTGATGGTCTAGATGTACTAGATAATCGGATTTACTCTACTAAATCCGATTTTCTGGCTATGTAGTAGAGTTTTGCAGGAAACAAACGACCATAGCCGATTAGCTTCTACGAGTACATGAGACTAAAAAAATTCATAAAATAATCAAAATCGTGTTAAACAAAACAATTCGTCTAACAAAATATTTTTTGTTATTTGTAACTCGTGTTAAATCAAATTTGTGTAAAAAGATAATTAGGTGTATATCGCTTTCTATTTGGTAGTTTGAGTTGGATCTTATAGGCCCATACAGTATATTGGGAGGTGCGATTTTAAGCCGCATAATTATTATAACTTATCGTGTGTAATAGCTGTCCAGTGGGTGTATGGGGGTAAATGTTACTAGTAAACTTAAACATTGCCTTGTTTATATATATATATAGATAGTTAGAGTTCTCTCATAAATAAATCGTTTGCTCTATTGTAGCTTATTATATTTTCAGTTGTTATGTACTTTTTGACTTTATTCCAAAAAGATTTCTATCTCTTTTGAATCTTTCGACGTTTCTTGATCCCCTAAAAAGTACATTTTTTCGAGTTGTAGTTAGTTTGAGGTATAGCTTCATTTGTGCTTTGGAGTATAATTTTGTTTAGCGTGGCGCTGATTTTTTTAAAGCTATAGGAAAGTTTTTCAAAAAAACACACGTAAAATTCAGAAAAATGCATGAAATTTTTATTTAAATCGATAGTACAGTCCATATAATTTAATGTTTGAAGATTATTTCATGCAAAGGTTGACCGCGACTGCGTTTCAAATGGTCCAACCGCTTTGTCCAATTTTTGCACACTCTTTCCAATGTTTCGGCTTTTATCTCACATATAAATGCCTCTCAACAAGTCCATGTTACGCGTGCTGTGTGGCATGTGGCACCGTCTTGCTGAAACCACATGTCATTCAAGTCAAGCTCTTGCATTTTGGGCAAAAAAAAGTTGGATATCATTTCACGGTAGAAAAAAAAGTTGGATATCATTTCACGGTAGCGCTCACCATTCACAGTTACGTTACGATTCGCAGCATCTTTGAAGAGGTACGGACCAATGATACCTCCAACCCATAAACCGAACCAAACTGTGACCTTTTCTGGATACATTGGTAGCTCTTGTGGTTCTTCTGGCTGATCGACAATTCTGCTTATTTACGTACCCATTGCGTTGCGTTTGGTCGTTCGGCTTCAATTCTTGCACCAGCTGTATTTTGAAAGGCCTCACACCTAAATCCTTTCGCAAAATTTTCCACGTTGTTGAGTAACAGAGATCCAATTGATGCGAACGGCGACGAATCGATAATTAATGGTCATCATTAACACTGGCCGACACGGCTGCGATATTTTCTTCAGTTCGCACTTTACGTAAGCGTGTTGATGGTTTGATGCCCAATAATGCAAATTTGGTTCTAAATTTAGTCACAATAGCTCGAATAGCCGCTTCAGTGGGTCGATTAAACTGACCATAAAATGGAAGAAGCGCGATAAACTTTCTTAACTGAACACGCATTTTTATAAAAAAAATTCAATGATTTGCAATCGTTGTTCGTTTGTAAGACGATTCATGGTTAAATTACAGACCAAACTGAAGATGTTTGACAATGAAACAAAACAGGAAACGTGCGGCAGCTGTTTAAACCAACTGTTTAAAAAGATAGTAGCTAAAAAATCACCCTTTATTATTGCTGTGTGGTTCAGATTATCATAGGAGAGAAGCTAAATTTTTTCTTAACTAGCTTTATTAAGGTTAAACCGGGATCTGATATTTATTGTGGTGTTTGATTGGTTTGGGTGATTGGGAAGACAATGCTGCCGAAAAGGCAGGATTCTACTTGCCAATTACTTTGTGGAGTAAAGCTATAATTAAAGCAGGTAAACCTATAATTAAATTAACATGAGTAAATGTATTATTGTAAGTGGCTTAGTGAGCCATCTTTCAGAAGAATTAACCCTGACCGACTAATACATTTAAAGAGCTTATTGCCTCTGCTGTTGCTTTTGGGATATCCCCAACGGCTTCAAAGCAACCTCGAGAATACTTTCCTGATAATATTTCGCATTTACCTTGACGCCAGGCTGAAACGATGAAAACGATGGAGATCCCCCATCTGCGGTTTCAGCGACCCAAACCATTACCTGTGGCGCGTGCTGCCCCCTGGTGGCCAATCGATGACTCAAATTCTCGTATGAATGGTCGGTGAAATAAACACTATCGTTTTGGGAGTTTACGAATGTTCGGAAATTGACCACTTTCTACCAAGCGAAGCAACTCCTTCGCTCTCTCAACTCTGACTTGTTAGTGCTTTGGTGTGAGATTATGCGTCTTTTGGATCTTGTAAAGCTTGACTTTAAGATAATTTTTCAGTATGCGGCGGATGCTTCGGTCAGATATTTTCAGTTCTTTCGCCATTTGATTGGCACTTAGTCGGGGATTTCGTTCAAGTCGCTTCTTCACTTTTTGAACCATTTCATGTAACATTGCAGTCTTTTGATGATCACCTCCATAACGATTCGCGATGCTGCCGGTATCATTTTAACGAGTAATGGTGCGAAAAACAAAAACTTTATTTACTTAAATTGCTCGAGCTCACGAACTATCGGTGGTTGCAATAACATCTAGTGCAATAACACTATTACGTTTGAAATCCATAGCTGATTTTCTTTTTTCTCGTTTACTCTCGGCAAAATTGTTCCACGCGCTTGTAAACAATACTCTGGATTGTCATTTAGTCGACTAACTGACAGCTGATGCCCGTGCATCAGTTGCGCGAACGGTCTGAAGTTGGTAAGACTTCGAGTGCCGGACCCTGTATATCACAGAGTTAGTGGTGTGGTTAATTATTTTATGCTGTATGGATTTATATATAAGTATAAGAATAGCAGATCCTCCAAGTGAGTTGCTGGAGTTTGTCGATGTATAGATATTGTAATTAATATGCGTTGGAATTGGTATCGAGCTTTGGATGTGTGTTTCTTGTAGGGTAATTATGTGTGGTTTGTTTGGCATAAGTAATATCTATAGAAACACACTTTTATAATAGCGGTCACCCCTCGGCAGGCAATGGCAAACCTCCGAGTGTATTTCTGCCATGAAAAAGCTCCTCATAAAAATATCTGTCGTTTCGAGTCGGCTTGAAACTGTATGTCCCGCCATTTGTGGAACAACATCAACATGCACACCAAAAATAGGAGGAGGAGCTCGGTCAAACACCCAAAAAGGGTGTACGCGAAGGTTGAATTAGTTTTAAAGGTTTTTTTTCGAAGATTTGGGGCTTTATTGTGAAAAAACGGTACAAAATATTTTATTCGAAGTATTGGCCATCGCTAGGTACAACTTTCGCCCATCTTTCGGGCAATTTCCGGATGCCGTTTCTCCAAAATTCTGGCCACTGCTTGGCTATCCATGACTCAACCCATATTTTGGTAGCCTCGTACGAGGAGAACCGCTGGTCCGCCAAATCGAGACTCATATGCCGGAACAAATGATAATCGGAGGTAGCTATGTCTGGACTATACGGCGGGTGGGGTAACACTTCCCAGCCAAGCGTTCCAAGGTATTTTTTGACAGGTTGAGCAACATGCGGCCGAGCGTTGTCATGTTGCAAAATAACCTTGTCGTGCCTTTTTACCGTTTCCGGCCGTTTTTCTTTCAATGCCCGGCTTAAACGCATCAATTGCAATCGATAACGATCCCCGTGATTGTTTCGCCCGGTTGGAGCAGCTCAAAATATACGACGCCGACCTGATCCCACCAAATGCAGAGCATGATTTTCTTGCCGTGAATATTCTGCTTGGCCGTCGACGTTGATGCGTGGCCGGGCAAACCCCATGATTTTTTGCGTTTTGGGTTATCGTAGTGGATCCATTTTTCGTCGCCAGTCACCACCCGATGCAAAAAACCCTTCCGATTTTGTCGCTCGATCAGCAATTCGCACGTAAAAAATCGCCGTTCGACGTCGCGCAGCTTCAACTCGTACGGGACCCAATGTCCTTGCTTTTGGATCATTCCCATCGCTTTTAGACGCTTGCAAACGGTTGATTTATCAACGCCCAATGATTCAGCAAGCTCTTCTTGGGTTTGGCACGAGTCCTCGTTTACCAATTCCCCCAATTCCGCGTCCTCGAACTTTTTGGGCTGGCCAAGACGCTCCTTGTCTTCGGTGTGAAAATCACCACTTTTGAATCGTCGAAACCAGTACTCACATGTTGAAATCGACGAAGTATGGTCCTGCAGCAATTCACGGGCTTGGACTGTATTTTTTTTCAAATTGAAGCAGAAAAGCAAAGCTTCCCGCAAATTGCGTTTCGACGGCACAAAAGTTGACATACTCGGAGCACGAAAACACTGCGTTGTTTATACTTCAGCGAAATGACAGATACTGATAAACAAAGCCTAGGGATGAAACTTTGTCATGAATATATATTCAGTATTGCCAACGCGATAAAGTGGTAAATAGCGCCATCTGTGTGTCACCTTTAAAACTAATTCAACCTCCCAATATATATATATAATATCTATAGTTCGTTGTAGTTGATTTTGTATCCTCGTAAATTCCATTGTTATTATTGTGTTATATATCAGTGGAATAAGCTTTTGTTTTGAATTAACTAAATAAAGATTAAATACGTCTTCGTTTAAGGTGTAAGTAAATTAAAAGAAAGTTTGTACAAGTTGTTCTAGCTTTACGACCATTCGAGTAATTATAATTATAATAATTATTTAATACTATTCGAGTAATTTTGATGTGTTTTTTGGTAGAAGTTTTATCTTCTGTTTTGATATAGATGTGGATACTAGGCTGTCATCTGTGTCGGATTTTCTCATTACGTCTGAGTATGATTTTTCTTTCCGTAAGGGTTTTCCAATAAGAGGTGTTATTTTGATATTCAAAGAAAAATCATATTTTTATATAATTGATCGAATGTTTATTTCATTATAAAAAGGAAGGTATGCCGTTAATAGTGTAAAATAACATCAGGCAAATGACCACCACGGAGGATGGTTCCATGTGTAGAAGTCCACGCAAGTTGGGAAAGTTACTGATCGCCATTCACTTGGGAATGGCCAGGACGATTCTTCTGCATATGGTTGAAGCAGCTCATAACGGCCGGGATTAGCCCACGTATCCTCTGGGTTGCTTCCGAACACCCGTTCGGGAGTGACCTAACGTGAGAAGGCGAAACATTCCAGGATAGCTGGTTGTGCGTTGGGTTTGGGACCCGCCACTTAAAGAGAGACTTCGTCGCCAAGTGCTGTCGTTCACTCCGGTGGACGAGCGTCTCGCAACAATCCGCATCAAAGCCCGTTTTTTTAACATATCGCTAATTTGCGCCCACGCCCCGACAGAAGAGAAGGACGGTGCGACCAAAGATTCCTTCTATGAGCGCTTGGTACGTTCCTATGAGCGCTGCCCGCGCCACGACATAAAAATCGTGCTTGGCGACTTCAACGCCAGGGTGGGCAAGGAGGGAATGCTTGGTCCCACAGTCGGAAAATTCAGCCTGCCCAACGAAACATCCGGTAAAGGACAGAGGCTGATCGACTTCGCCGGGGCCCGAAACATGGTAGTCTTCACCAAGCCACCTGGCTGTCTCCTGATCGAAAAACACGAAACCAGATCGATCATGTTGTGATAGATGGAAGACACGCTTCTAGTGTATTAGATGTACGTACGATCCGAGGACCCAACATCGACTCGGATCACTACCTTGTTGCAGCCAAACTCCGCATACGCCTCTGTGCAGCAAAAAACGTACATCTAACTACGCAAAGAATGTTCGACATCGAAAAGCTGCAATCACAATAGACAGCCAGAAGATTTGACACTCGACTCTCACTCCTGCTCTCAGAGAGTGCTGCCCAACAAACCGGCATGCACGAGCAATGGAGCAACATTTCTCGTTCTCTACGTACCGCCGCCGAAGAAGAAATCGGATACCGGTGAGCCCGAAAAAACAGTTGGTACAACGAGGAATGTCATGCTGCCGCAGAAAGAAAGGATGCCGCCTAAAGAGCCACGCTGCGATCGGGCGCAACGCGAGCCATGTGGGATCGCTACAGAGAGCTGAAAAAGGAAGAGAGACGTATTATCCGATAGAAGAAACGAGAGGCCGAAATACGTGAGTGCGAGGAGCTTGAAATGCTGGCCAATAGGAACAACGCCCGAAAATTCTACCAGAAAGTTCGGCGGCTTACAGAAGGTTTTAAGACCGGGACGTTTTCCTGTAATAACAAAGACGGCGAACTGATCTTAAATCATGGAGGGAACACTTCTCGAACCTGTTAAACCGTGACAGCTGTGCATGTCACCGAGAATGTGAAGATCCCGATAGCCCAATCGTTGACGACGGAATTGTCATTCCGCTACCCAAATCATGACGAGGTGAGAATAGCGATAACGCGTCTAAAGAACAACAACGCCGACGTACTGCTGGCTGAGCTATTCAAACATGGTGGCGAGGAGGTGGTAAGGTGCATGCATGAGCTTCTATGCAAAATATGGTCGGATAAATGCATGCCTGCCGATTGTACCGTGCTCTACCCAATCCATATGAAGGGCGATCCTGCAATTTGTGCCAATTACCGCGGGATTAGTCTTCTAAATATCGCCTATAAAGTTCTAGCGAGCGTATTGTGTGAAAGGCTGAAGCCCACCGTCAACCAATTGATCGGACCTTATCAGTGTGGCTTCAGACCTGGAAGGTCTACCATCCACCAAATATTCATAATACGCCAAATCTTGGAGAAGACCCATGAAAGGAGAATTGACACACACCATCTTTTCGTCGACTTCAAAGCTGCATTCGACAGTACAGAAAGGAACTACCTGTATGCCGCGATGTCTGAATTTGGTATCCCCGCAAAACTAATACGGCTATGAAAGATGACGTTACTTAACACCAGCAGCGCCGTCAGAATTGGGAATGACCTCTCCGAGCCGCTTAATACCAAACGAGGTTTCAGACAGGGTGACTCCCTGTCGTGTTACTTCTTTAACCTGATGTTGGAGAGGATCGTACGAGCCGCTGAACCTAATCGCTCAGGCACAATATTTTATAAGAGCGTACAATTGTTGGCGTATGCCGATGATATTAACATCATCGGCCTTAACAACCGCGCTGTTAGTTCTGCCTTCTCCAAACTGGATAAGGAGGCAAAGCGAATGGGTCTGGTGGTGAACGAGGACAAAACGAGGAGGTACTTCGTCTTCAAACAAACAGTCGACGCACTCGCGTATCGGCACCCACGTCACTGTTGAGAGTTATAGTTTTGAGGTTGTAAAAGACTTCGTGTATTTAGGATTCAGCATTAACACCGATAACAATGTCAGCCTTGAAATTCAACGCAGAATCTCTCTTGCCAACAAGTGCTACTTTGGACTAAGTAGGCAACTGAGCAGTAAAGTCCTCTCTCGACGAACAAAACTAACACTCTACAAGGCTTTCGTCATGCCCGTCCTAACGTATGGTGCAGAAGCGTGGACTATGACAACATACGATGAAGCGACGCTTGGAGTATTTGAGAGAAAGATTCTGCGTAAGATTTTTGGACCTTTGCAGCGGCTAATATGGAACGATGAGCTGTATGAGCTTTACCACGACATGGACATAGCGCGGCGAATAAAGATCCAGCTGTAACGTTGGCTGGGTATTGTTGTCCGAATGGATAGAAACGCTCCGGCTCTGAAAGTATTCGATGCGGTACCAGCTGGTGGTAGTAGAGGAAGAGGAAGGCCTCCTCTGCGTTGGAAAGATCAGGTGGAGAAGGACTTGGCTTCACTTGGTGTGTCCAACTGGCACCGGTTATTTATTTATTTATCTATTTAGGAGTCTAAAACATAATCAGGGTTTTACAGACTACTTTGAACTAGTGTAAGCTTAAATTAATACAAATGCTTAAATTAATATATTAAAGAAAAGAGCTTAGGAACTCATACAATTCATTCTTTGACATCGAAAAGTCAAGCGGAATAGAGCTCGAGATCTCATTGAATTCTCTTAAAGTGCGGGCAAGAGGGGCATTACGTGCATAATTCGTGTTAAGTAATTTAAGGTGAAAGGGGTAAGTGATTCGGAGAGATCTAGTAGGAATATGAAAAGGTATATTGCTTAATAAGGATGAACAATCAATATCACCTTTAATTAAACTGAAAACAAAAGACAGCGAGAGTATAGATCTTCTATTTTCTAGCGATTTTAAGTTAATTAACACCAAACGGGAGCTATATGAAGGGATGGGATGTGAGTATTTTATCGACCTGAGAGCAAACTTAAGGAACACCTTCTGTACACGTTCAAGTTTCTCAATTGCAAATTGGTGGCAAGGCCTCCAGATAAATGTTGCATACTCTTAGCACGAGAAAGAAACGACTGGCGCGCTTTGTTAAACTCGGCCAAAATCGCGTAAGCGGTTATGGCGCCAATTAACAAGAAGAAATGACCACGCTTACAGGGCAATATACTTTTCATGAAATTTTCCATAACCGGTTTGTAAAGTGGCTACTCTGTGTCCTCGATAGCCTCACGAATTCCATCTTTGAAGTCTTGCATCGACCCTGGGTTGTTTGCGTAGACCTTCTCTTTCACATACCCCAAAGTCACAAGGTGATAAATCAAAAGATCTCGCTGGTCAATTGTGATCGCAAACTTTTCCCGTAAAAGATCAATGGTCTCGTTGCTTGAGTGGCACGTAACGCCGTCTTGTTGAAAATAAACGTTGTCCATATCAATACCATCCACTTCCGGCCATAAAAAATCGTTAATCATCTCTCGATAGCGATAGATAACACCTGTTATTGGAAAACCCTTTATATCACATAGAAATTTTGTCACAATAAATAGTGAGAATCGAAGTCAACGTGATAGCAAGCAGTCAAAGCAGCGAAACCTTTCACCAGCAAGCAAGGCATTGGGTAAGTAATAAGATAGAGTCACAATCACTAATTTTTGGTAAACGGGCATATGGAAGGGCAAAGGGCGAACCGTTGTAACAAGTTCGAGACGCGGGAAACGATGTTTTTGCTCGTATACACAAACAGAAATCGACACGAAGTACATGCGAATGCGGCGATTTGTCTTTTCCTAAGCACTAAGCAAGCGTACGGTAAACGTGTGTGCATACATATATTCGTGCATACATTTGTATGTGCACACTAATGTATCATACGAGTATTTGATGCTATGGCAAAATTTTGATTTACCAATTTGTGATTTTTGTAGAATTTTTATATAAAATATTTTATTTAAGCCACCAGCATTAATATTCTATCATACTTTGTAACTCTATGTAAAATAAGCTTATAATCAAATATCGGTACATCTTTCTGCACTAAATACTTAACTTACTTACTTAAGTATACTTTTCTTATGTGGTTTCAGTAGTTTAGATTTAAGTGCAGGAATTATTATTATAAATTATTTAAATAATTGTGACACAATAAAGCAGATAATTTTATATCTACCATACATTACCATACATTTGAACGTTATAAGATCAGTTGAAGGAGTTACAGGATTTTATATATCAAGAGATCAAAGATTTGACTTATAGACAGACATACATGTGCATCCATATTTGAATTTATCTATGAAGTTTAATAAAATACATATGTATGTAAAGGGTGTTTTCAAGAGGAAATAAAACGAATATAATTTAATGTTATGGCCAAGAATTTAGCTTTATTATAAAGATAAGGGTTTGCCATTATGTTTTAAAAATGATTTCGGGCAAGTGGCCGCCGTGGCTCGCTCGAATAAATTCCAGCCGAGAGGCCCCGTCTCTTCCAAGACGTCAATCGTCTCGGGCTTATCTGCGTAGACAAGCGACTTCACATAGCCCCACAAGAAATAGTCCAGCGGTGTTATATCGCACGATCTTGGAGGCCACGCCACAGGTCCACGGCGCGAGATAATGCGCTGTATGGCATGTAGCGCCGTCTTGTTGGAACCAAAGGCCGTCCACATCAACATCGTCCAATTCAGGCACGAAAAAGTCATTAATCATGGCTCTATAGCGCTCTCCATTGACTGTTACATTATGGCCGGCTTCATTTTTAAAGAAATATGGACCAATGATTCCCTCTGCCCATAGAGCACACCAAACAGTGACTTTTTGAGGATGTAACGGCGTCTCAGCAATGGCTTGTGGATTATGTTCACTCCAAATGCGACAATTTTGCTTATTAACATACCCATTCAACCAAAAGTGAGCTTCAGCGCTGAACAAAAACCATTATTTTCGAACCGCGCGAGCCGAACCATTATTTTCGTAATAAATTTGCACGATTTGCAAACGTTGTTCAGGTGTAAGTCTATTCATTATGAAATGACAAACCAAACTGAGCATAAATCAAGTGACAGCTGTCAAAAAGACCATCTACGAAAAAAGTAGTGCCAACTTGAAAACCTAACCTCTAAAAAAAACACCCTTTATAAGCCCTTTATTATTTACTTAATGGAAATTGCCGTCCCACAGTTGAAAATATTGTACTTACAAAAACAAAATACCTTCAGAGGCCCAGAAGGAGCATTCTAAAATGTTCTCTAATACAACAAACACTATTTCATTCATAAACGCAAGCGCATACTCGTATTTCTCAAAGCAAGGTTCGATCACTCATAAAACGAGCCCACCACATCTTCGCCACATTCACCTGCCTGAGTTGTCCATAAGCCTATTTTTCTTGAGGAAGGCAAACATATTTGGTGCACCGTCAATTTTTGTCGTGGCAAGTGCCGGCATTTTCGTATGTACATACATATGTTTTCATATCCAGGTTTAATCAAATTTCATAACTTTCACCATTTCGCGTTTTTGTCCTTAGATATGTATAGAAATCATCATTCTTATGGGAACGTAGAAAAAAACGCACATACAAAATAGCATACATCATTCCCTGCGACAATATTTCTCTATCCCCAATCCATACATATATACAATACATATTCATATGTACGAACGTATACATATATAGTATTGCTAACTTCGCAATATAGAATTGTTCCGAATTTTGGCGAGTGCGTGCCGGTGCATATATTGTATATGTATGCCGACTTTTATGCACTGACACACTTCAAGAACCGTTTTCATTTTACAAAAACCACAGGCTAAAGCAGCGAACTTTAATCTCAAAACATGAGTAAACCAAAGTCTCTCTCCAAGTAGGGAGATGATGGACTTAAAGTATTTAATGTACTTGACCACCTTGGAAAGCTAAAAAGTACAACATATTCAATAATTTTTTTTTCATGTTCTGTATAATATATTAAAATAAATTTTTTTTTTTAATTTTTATTTAGAGTTTATATAATACAAAAAAAAAATTGATTTATTAAAATTTCTTTTTTTAACATATATCCAGGAGGCGCCAAAGTCGAGGCCTGAAGAAAATCATGTCTTGCGGCGGACAGTTAATCTTAGAAATGGTAATTCTAAAACAAAAGAGAGAAACAAAATTTTCAAAAGGAAGGTTCCTTGCGTGAGAATTTACCACAAACTGACAAAAAAAAAATAATAAAAAAATGGCGGATGTTTGAAAAAAAGTTAAGAAAACACCCCTGTTTTTCACAATGTTATGCTTAAAAAGCAATACTTTATTAACTTTTTTTTTGCAAAATGTGGTAAATTGGCATACAAAACATCTTAACAAATAAAACAAGACCAAAATCATTAAAATCGGCTAAGCAGTTTCGGAGATAAAGTGTCCGCCATTCGAAAAAAAGTAATTTCTGGAAAAACGCGTTTAAAGTTAAAACTTGCTATTTTCTTTCCGCTGAGTCAGCAAGTAATGAGTACAGGATGCGCCTGCACATTTTAGAATTAGAATTTTAGAATTTTAGAATTCGAATTTAAAAAAACAGTTTCAGGTGATGATTTTTAAAAGTATAAGGATTGAAAAAATGTAAAAAAAAAAATTTAATTTTTTGAAACTTATAAGGTGGTCAAGTACCTTAAAGCGTCAGAGAACTGTTGCAAAAACCAGCATAGTTCGCATAAAAACGGGTCTACTTGAAAAGACCATGTCGCTAGATCCAATCGAATTGGAGTGCCGACTCGACATATTGAACTCCCACAGCGAAAACCTCATGAAATGTCATTCGAAAATTGAGGAAATCGACGAAGAAGATATTGCCAGTGGAGAGTTAGAGGACTTAATTGTAGAAACAAAGTCCATTATAAAGTCCATTCTGGCGAGAAATAAATCGCCAATTGCCGAAACATCTTTTATTGAACCTCACAGCTCGCAACTACCAAAAATGACGTTACCTAAATTCAAAGGAGAATATTCCGAATTTAAAAACTTTATGAGTCTGTTTGAGAGTTTCGTGCACAATGATCCCACAATCCCGGATATTGAAAAATTTAATCATTTAGTATCATGTCTATCCGGTAATCAGTATCACGCCTATTAGGCACAGTGAAGTCCTTCCAAATGTCAGAAGAAAATTATCCAAAGGCGTTGTCAAGTTTGAGAGTTTTGTGACAATAAAGTTTTATGACAATAAATGCCTGATATTTTTTAATACAGTGTCTAAACTTTTTGAATTGTCAAAAATCCAAAGGCCTGCTGCGTCTTCTCTGCGACCAATGACTGATACAGTGTCTGCAGTGTATGACTCGCTTTTATCGCTGGGTGACGATAAGCTTATTTCAAATGCAATGTTGATTCACATAGTCATATCGAAGGTTGATCCCATCAAAGTGCGAGGAGCAACTTGACTATGATAAGCTGCCGCTTTGGGCTGAGTGTGAAGCAATGCTAAATAAGAGATACCAGCATTTATCAGCTGAAGAAGCTTCCCCCTTCCAACAAAGGCCAAACAATGAAGAGACGCGGCAGAAAACAAAAAATCAACAACTGCGACACTCAAGGATAACATTTATTGTGACAAATTCCAAACTGCCGACTTGCCTTCACTGTGGTTCTAAGGACCATTATTTAAAAGCTTGCCCAAAATTCCAAGCTTACTGCACTTAAAAGATTTGAATTTGCAAAATCTATTTCCCTGTGCATAAACTGCCTGCGCAAGGGACATACGGTCTCAAAGTGCAAAGCAGATCGCTGTGGTGTATGCAACCGTTCGCATCACACCATGCTGCATCAATATCCGATCTCCTTTGAGACCGAGCCGCAACCTTCGACGTCCCAGGCCATGCATATTAGCAGCCTGCCTGACCGAGTCATGTTAGCTACAGCCGTAGTTAATGTAAACGCCAGCTCCGGTGTTAAGGTGCAAGCGCGAGCTCTACTTGACTCCGGTTATCAAGTCAACTTTATGACCGAAGAGCTTATGCAGAAATTGCGAATCCGAAAAGAAAAATTCGCTCTAAATATAGTTGGAATTGGCAATTCAAATAAAAGGGTCCAAGGTAAACTAAAAACCTATATAAAATCGAGGATCAACAATTTTGAGTTTTCGGCGGACTTTTGGGTAATGCGTTCGATATCAGTCAATCATCCAGATCGGACTGTAAACACAAATGGCTGGAAAATCCCACAAAATATTGAACTAGCTGACCCAAGTTTCTACAAATGTCAGAAAATAGACATACTTTTAGGAGCTGAAATATTCTTTGATCTGTTATCGGTGGGTCAGATCAGAACCAGCCCAAGGCAGCCAACGTTGCAAAAAACTGTGTTAGGCTGGATAATTTCAGGCAAGTATGCCACAAATAATAGGTCCAGTGCCCAAGTAAGTAGTACAGTATGTCAATTTGATACTACAATCCGAAAATTCTGGGAATTGGAAGAAATACCTACACAAGTAAATTCCACACGACTGACTCCAGAGCAGGCAAAATGTGAGGAATTTTTTTCGAAAACCACACAGGTTTTACCATGTGGAAGGCTTCAAGTCAGACTGCCTTTCAAAACCGACCGTGAATCACTCGGTCATTCGTATGAAACCGCAGCTCGGCGGTTTCAGGCGCTGGAGAGAAGGACGCTGAAAGATCCAGTACTTCGTAAAATGTACCTGGACTTCATGCAAGAGTATCTCGAATTGCGGTATATGAGTCCAACAAATAATCGACTCCCGAGTGAGCCACACTATTTCATTCCGCACCAGTGTGTGTTAAGACCGCAGAGCACAACTACCAAGTTGCGCGTAGTTTTTGATGCTTCGAGTCGCACATCAACACAAGTTGCGTTGAGTTGAAACCTTGTCGGACCGATCGTTCAAGAGGAGCTTTTTTCGACCCTCCTTCGCTTCCGATTGCACTAATATGCCATGACTGCCGACATCACGAAGATGTATCGTCAAATATTGGTGCACGAAGACGGCAGGAACTTCCAGCTCATAGTGTGGAGACAGGATCCATCGGAGCATTTGCAAATTTTTCGATTAAACACCGTAACATACGGCACAGCGCCTGCACCATTTCTCGCCACGCGGTGTCTGCAAATGCTAAGCGACAAAAATAAAACCAATTACCCACTCGGTTCTAAAGTCATTCGGAATGACCTTTACGTCGACGACCTATTAACAGGATCCGACAGTATAGAAATCCTCATCCAGATACAACAGGAAGTAAATACAATTTTAGAATCGGCAGGCCTGAAATTAGCAAAGTGGTTTTCCAATCATACAAGCTCATCGGATAGTGAGAGTCTCCAAAAATTATTGCAGCTCAGCGATACCGACTCCACCAAAACGCTGGGAATCCACTGGCAGCCGATAGATGACATATTTCGCTTCATTCTGGAAGATAATTTTAGCGAGCTGCGAGCAACTAAACGTAATATTTTATCAGTTTCCACTCGCCTCTTTGACCCTCTTGGTTTGTTAGCCCCGCTAGTCACCAAAGCTAAAATCTTATTACAATAGCTTTGGATTCAAAAGCTAGACTAAGATGAGTCGATTCTATTGCAGCTTGAGACTAGCTGGAAAAACTTTAAAGCCAATTTGTTGCAGCTTACATCAATTAGATTTCCTCGGTATGTAAATACCGAGTCGAGTGTCTGCTGCCAAATTCATGGCTTTTCCGACGCTTCAATAAGACTGACAATTTTTCACTGTTTTGTGAAGATATTGTACCTATATTAATTTTTAAAAACACTTTACTTAGGGAAGCGCGAAATTAAATGCATGTGGATTCGAATTCAAAGAAGAACACCGCATACGTCCGATTACAATTCAAAAGGTGACTTTATTTTTCCATGTTCTGTCCTTATATTAGGCCTAAAACTAAGATACAAGAAAT
The DNA here is from genome assembly GCF_027943255.1 of Anastrepha obliqua. Taxonomy (NCBI): domain Eukaryota; kingdom Metazoa; phylum Arthropoda; class Insecta; order Diptera; family Tephritidae; genus Anastrepha; species Anastrepha obliqua. The sequence continues at coordinate 2,817,127 of NW_026562179.1, read as the reverse complement.
AGCGGAAATGAAAGAACAGTATGTGGAGAGTAAGAGAGAGTTTGCAGTTAAGTAAATAGAAATAGGAAGAACGGAAAGTGTAGCTGTAGAAATAGAGTCAATGCTAGGAATTAAATAGAAACAGGTAAAGAAATAGCGACAGCGAGAAACAGTAAAGTATACTATATACTTATAAATAAAAAATTTAAAATAACTTAATATTAAGCTTTAATACATTTTCATTATTTAAATTCAATATTATATTAATTTATTCTATTCTAATTTACATTACATTATTCTATTAGAATAGCTGCCAGAATCTGGCTTAACAAAGAGCGTATGGCTGCTGCGTGTATGTACGTAGCCAATCCGCTAGTGGTACGAAATGCACGCTGCTTACTTCAAAGACTAGAGTAGCTCCGCCGAGGACTAAATCTCTTCCGCGCTTAGAGCTCTCGGCAGCCCATCTTCTTGACAAATTATGGTCAAGAATTTCACCAATGTTGAGTCGACCAACAGAACAAACAATTTTCTTGACAGACTCCGAAACAAATCTGCATTGGATTAAAACCCATCCATCGTCGTTGCAAACTTTCGTCGCAAATAGAGTGTCCGAGATCCAAGAGTGGACCCAGAATGTGTCGTGGCGTCATGTGCCCACAAAAGAAAATCCAGCGGATCAAGTGTCTCGGGGTTGTAACGTGGACGAATTGGGTAATTCAATATGGTTAAGTGGTCCACAGTTCCTCCTAGAAGACCCTGCTAAACGGCCAAAAGATGTAAACTTCAGTCTCTCTCCATTACGTTAACCGCAATCAATGCCACAACAAATCCACTTGAGAGCAAAAAGCAGAATCTGAAATAATACCCACGGCAAAGGTATTACAATTCAACATTTTTAATTTAGCGATGAAATAAATAAATTATCGAAAAATAACGTACTTCCCTCAAGTTTGCAGAAATTAACTCCATTTCTGCATGAACACTCGGAATAATCATTATCGTTTAAATGAATTCGAGTAGGTGGCCGTTTATTAAACGCGCCTATCCCCTATGATGGTAAGTTCTCTTTGCTATTACGCAAAGACTGGCACTTTGTGAAGGCATACATTCGGTTCCTACATTTTCGTAATCACCATGCCGGTCCAAGGGTGTTGGTAGCGCTTCTGCGAGAAAAAATATGGCTGTTAAATGCTCGAAAAGCTGGAGTCGAACTGTAAGAGAATGCATTCACTGTTTTCGTTATAAGCCAAAATTGCAAGGTCAGATCATGGGCAATCTACCCGCCAACGCGACAACGCGACGAACTTTGTGGGAGCAAAGAGGAAGCTGAGGGAGCTCCGGGAAGGATTCAGCATCGCCTTCTTCACCTGGTGGTGCGCACCATAGGCAATGCCCTGTTAACCGCCAAAGAAACCGCAACGCTTCTCGTCGAAGTAGAAGCGGTACTGAAGCCCCGACCACTCGCACCACTCAGCAACGACCCTAACGACGGCGAGGCGCTAACGCCGGCGCATCTACTAATCGGTTGCCCCTTGCGCGCTTTGCCACCGGAGAAGGTACGCGACAACCTCAGCCGCTGCTTAGAGAGATGGCAGCTTGTTTGCTCTTTCAAGCAACAATTTTGGCGCGCGAGTTACGTCAGAGGCAGCCCCGACTTCACCAAAAATAAATATTAATTGGCAAAAATAATAAAAGGTCGATTACCCAACTAAAGTTGTGCAATCGACACATTCTTAGTACTAACAAAAGCCAATGAACTATTTGTCGTTGACAAATTGTAACTAGAGACCTGAAGTAAGCAATAAAGCCAATGAACTATTTGTCGTTGACAAATTGTAACTAGAGACCTAAAGTAAGCAATAAAGCCAATGAACTATTTGTCGTTGACAAATTGTAACTAGAGACCTAAAGTAAGCAATAAAGCCAATGAACTATTTGTCGTTGACAAACTGTAACTAGAAACTTTAAGTAAGCAATAAGCATTTTTAGAAACCAATAATATGTAAAGTAGAATAAGCACTTTTAATTGTCAACAAATATAAATTGCATTTTAAAAGAATTGAAGTCAGTTAGAATAAGAACTTGAAAGAATAAAGAGCTTAAGCTCCAAAAAAATTATAAATTATTATTTTTTTATTATAAGATCCTTAAGGATACTTAACTGGCGCAGTCGACGGTAGGATCTAGCCCCGAAGGATTAGATCGAACGCAAATCCTTTAAAAAAAAAGGACTTTTTAAAAGCAAAAATAGTTCTACAATAAAAAGAACATTCAGCAAATCTAAAATAAAAGTGAAAACAAAACCTACAGAAGAAAAATTATAAAAAAAAAAATTTTTATTTAAACAAATAAAATTTTAATTAAACAACAATGGAAGCAGCAAACTCAACGGAACGAACTCCAAGAAATAGTTCAGCTAACGAATCAGCACCTAATGAGTCACCAATAGCCATATCCGAAGTTTTAAAGGAACCATCGAGGATAAAGGAGTACACAGGAAACAAGAGATATGCATTATCATCATTCATAAGAGAAGTCGAACTTTTCATCCCAATATTTGAAAACACCAGGCTACAAGAATACGTATTTCAACGGTGTATTGTTAACAAAATTCAAGGAGCAGCATTAGACGTCATACGAACACTGGGACCCGATCCATCCTGGCTACAAATCAAAAAGGAGTTAATCGCGAACTTTGGCGTTAGGGAAACTTACTACCAACTATACCATCAAGCCCTTTCAACAAAAAATTACAATGTAAGTCAATATTATTTTAATTTAAGTAATATTTTAAGCAAATTAAATGAAAAATATGAGCAAGACGTAGAAAAACCTAGTGAATTTAATCCAAAAATAAATGAATCTATGATTTTAAAAACTTTTTAAATAACATTCCACCTTACATGTCGAGTATTATACACAGTAGCAATATTCATAATATCAGATTAGCATACCATACCTTAGAAGAAACAGGAATAATAAGACAGAATACCAGCAATAGACATATGGAATACAGAGAATCTAACTCGTCCCCTTAGTATTAAAATAGCCTATAAATTTTTTTATGTTTTGAGAAAATGAATTTCAAACTTTTTGTCGAAAGTAGCTCTCACTCAAATCTCGTTATGTCTGTAAATATTTATTATTTTTTGACTGACGTTTTGACCCACTTTGTGGAACTAGAATTTGACAAAATTTTGACCACATATAAAATCGACGATGGAGAATCCAAAAATTCAATAAAAAAATAATAGCCTATGAGCACATAGGCTATTGTTATACTAAGGGGACGAACTATATAAAACAAAACAGACAAGCAAATAATTTCGGACAGTTCAAAAACACTAATAATTCAATACAGTTCAGACAGATAAATACAAATAACTTAGATCAATTTAGACAGACAAACAGTTCAGGACAATTCCGTCACTCAAACCCATCTAGATTCGAACAACACGGACAGACATCAGGGCGGATGCAAAATCCATTCAGAAAAAATCCTTATAATCATGTAGAACCAATGGACGTTGATCATATCGAAGGAAATTTTCAGTCACAAGTCTCAAAACAAACTTACCGATAGTAGAATTAACCATTCAAAATATTAAAATCAGGTGTTTAATAGATACCGGATCGTCAACCACTTTGTTAAACGAAAACCTACTTCCAGAATATAAACGTAAAAGATTAGATAAGCCCTTACTCTTCAAAACATTAAACGGACAAATTAAAGTAGAATATGAAATAATTACGGATGTTCCAAAAGAATTTAATGACGACAACTTAATGTGTTGGAAGTTGACCAATTTCAAAAATAAACCATTCGATGGCCTCCTAGGACAAAATATTCTTAAAATACTAAAAGTAAACATTAATATGGGTGAGGAACATATTGAAGTAAACGGAAATATAATACAATTTTGCAATACTTGCCCATATGAATATGAAAATATTCATACCTTAGAATGTTCAAGCATTGAAGAAACAATCAATAAACTCTCAAGAGATAGCTTGAACAAAGAAGAAAGTAGGAAATTAGAAACCCTACTCGAAGCAAACAAAGATTTGTTTTTTCAAGAAGGTATGACACTAAGTCATGCTCATGAAGTCCAACACGAAATCATTACAAAAACCAACAATCCTGTATATTCTAAAATATACAGATACCCTCAAGTCCATGAAGAGGAGATCCACAGACAGATAAAGGAGATGCTTCAACAAAATATTATAAAAGAAAGCAGCTCTCCCTACAAAAAAAATGGACTATTCAGAAAAAAAAGTGGCGTATAGTCATAGACTACCGCAAACTTAACGAAATCACAATAGACGACACGTTCCCAATACCCAATATCGAAGGTATATTGGACAAATTGGGGAAATCACAATACTTTACTACCCTTGATTTGGCGAAAGGCTTCCACCAGATCCAAATAAAAAAAAAGGACAGAAAAAAGACGGCATTTTCCACCCCATTAGGCCACTACGAATTTATTCGTCTGCCTTTTGGACTAAAACGCACCATCTACATTCCAACGACTAATAAACTCAGTGCTAAGAGGGCTAATAAACCAAATATGCGTAGTTTACTTAGATGATATCCTTATTTTTAGTACAAGCTTGGAAGAGCATGAAACAAACATTCGAAAAGTATTTGAAAGACTAAGGGAACATAACCTCAAAATCCAGGTAGACAAATGTAAGTTCTTTTCGAAAGAAACAGAATATTTAGGTCATATTCTAACCACAGAAGGCGTCAAACCGAACCCCTCAAAAATAGAAAGTATTCAAACACTAAAGCTCCCTGAGACACAGAAACAAATTAAATCCTTCTTGGGAGCTGCCGGCTATTACCGAAAATTTATAAAGGATTATGCAAAAATAGCACAGGGTATGACAAAGTATTTAAAGAAAAACGCTAAAGTGAATAAAAATGATCCTCAGTACATCGACGCATTCCAAAAACTAAAAAGACTAGTAGTAAACCCACCAATCCTAAAATACCCAGATTATTCAAAAAATTTTAAATTGGTAACTGATGCCAGCGATTATGCGATAGGTGCAGTGCAGGGTGAGCATCCTATTAGCTATGCCAGCAGGACCCTCAACGAGCACGAAAGGAAATATGCTGCGGTCGAAAAAGAACTTTTGGCAATTGTTTGGGCCACAAAGTATTATAGGCCATATATTATATTTACGGAAGGCCTTTTGAACTTTTAACTGATCATCAGCCTTTAGTTTGGCTGCATACTAAACATAAAGGAAAAGATATCAACCCCAGACTACAAAGATGGTTAATGGAACTAGGCGAATATAACATAAACATGAACCACATTAAAGGCAAAGAGAATAAAATTGCAGACTTTTTGAGCCGAATTGATTCTAATACAGGAGAAATCTATGCAGTTAACGACGAGGACAATATGAGTACAACAGCGACAATCCATTCGCAACAAGAAGAACAAAATGACCATTTCCCAATTTTAGATACGGTCGTAAACAGGTTTATGACTCAAATAATATTAGCAGAATACAAAACAAAGGAAATAGAAATTATTCACGGAAAAAGGAAAATTTTTGTCAGTAGGGACGATATCGAGTCAAACTTCATGACCGACATTTTTAGAAGATTCTTAAAAAATGGTAAAGTAATATAGGATTTTTTTCTGAATTATCTGACGAAAATTATAATCAAGTACAACTAAAACTGATTGACCTTTTTGGCAACAGTACAGTAGGTTCTGTTTTTATGCGGTAGATACTTTCCGCAAGAAACAGCATAAAGAAAAAACAGCATAAAAAAAGCTACTAGTTCTATAGTAAAACTATAGATACGTTTCAAATGCTAAAACCGCATAAATCTGAAATAATCGCATAAAAAAGGGCACTAGTCCCATATTATTACTATAGATACGTTCCATAGACCGCATGAATCTGAAATAATTAAATAAAATCGCATAAACAAAATATTGTATCTTTGAAAATTATATCTTTATATATCTTCCATACTTGTAGGGTTAGCATTTCTGATGAAATCTGTGATGAGTTTTTGCTTAGCTGGTTTAGAATCTTGTTTATATGTACAATTCCCCATAGGTCGACATGCATTTTGTAATTCAAAAAAAAACCGCACTATTTCAAAACCGCATAAAAAAAAGCCGCATAAAAACAGAACCTACTGTATACAGTTTTACAGGTGTAGCTATCATGCAAAAGATATGACTAACGAAGATGAGACATATAAACAAATCGCTAAATACCATAAACTTGAAACAGGTCACGGTGGTTTAACAGAAAACTATGAAGGACTAAAAAAGAAGATTTATTTTAAAAATTTGAAAACCTTGGTTCACAAATATATTAACAATTGTGATACTTGTAATAAATCAAAAAACCGAAATTTCATATTACTGAAACTCCATCAGACGTTAATCAAATTATACATCTAGATGTATATACAATTAAGAGACACAGTTTTATAACATTCATAGACAAATTTTCCAAACATGCAATTGCAATATATTTAGAAGATAGAAACAGTACAACAATTGTTGAAAAATTAAGAGAATTCCTATCAGTTAGGAGTAAACCTCTCAAAGTAATCACAGATAACGAATTTAATTCTACCAATGTTAAAGATTTTTTTAGACAAGAAGAAATTGAGGTTAATTTTACTAAGCCTAACAATCACACCGGAAACGCGGATATAGAAAGATTACACAGTACAATTTCAGAAAAATATAGGGGATTAGAATCTAACAATTCTTCACTTTCAACACAAGAACGAATTTTTAAATGTGTGGAATGGTATAACAAATCTATTCACTCTGTAGTTAAAGAAAAACCGATAGATATCGTAGAAGGAAGAGTAGACAAAAGTGTAATAGAACACAGAATAAAAGAGGCAAAACAGCGTATAATTAATAAGAGAAATGAAAACAGGGAAAATTACGAAAGGACAGATGAGGAAGGTTCTGTTAAAAACTACAAAACAATAAGACATAAATACGAGCCTCGTTATCGTAGGTTAAAATTAGCAGGCGTACACCCTACAAATATTAAACGTAGAAATAAATTTTCAGGTCAGATGGACATTAACCGTTATACTAACGATTTTACTACCAATGACAATGGCATCCTTGACAATCCAACCAATTAGCAATTCTGGCTTCGCAGAAATTAAATTAGAAGAAACACAAATAATTTTAAATTATAACAAAATTATTCATATAATTGATATTAAAGAAATAATGGAAATAGTTAATAATTTAGAAACAGAGATAAAACAATTGCACCCTACTAAAAACAAAATACTTCTCGAACATGAGCTAGAAAAAATTAAAGCAAGGGCACAAACTTTACATAACAACAGGAATAAAAGAGGATTATTTAATGCAATAGGCTCAGGATTAAAATGGATTGCAGGAACAATGAATGATGACGACTGAATAGATATTGAGGAACATCTAAAACTGATAGACGAAAATAATCACAAGACAATAAACAACCTAAATAAACATATATACATAAATGACTTTTTTAATCAGACATTACACAGACTTAAATCAACAATAGACGTAGACAGAAAAACTATTTCAGAGCACTTTAATACGATAAGGAAACACAATGACGAAATACTGAATCAGGTAAATCACTTAGACATTTTGCTCAAATTAAAGATTCTATCGGACAATTTAGAACACATTCAAAATAATATAGTTTCCGCGAAAATTAACGTAATGACTATCAACATTTTAACGAACAAAGAAATTAACGATTTTAAAATAGATTTTTATGAACTTCAGTACATGCAACTAGGAGTCGCAAGGTACAAAGAGGACAAGATAATATTTGTCATAAAATTTCCAAAAGATACATTTACTGTTAAGAGATCCCTCATTACACCAATCCCAGACACAAATTTCACGCAGCTAAACTTTAAACCACAAGAAGTTATACACTATAATGGAGAAGTTTATGAATATAAGCAAAACCCTAACATAAAAGAAACAAAAAAATCTAATTTGTGCATTTATAAAAATAATTGTAAGGAAATAAGAGAATACAAAAAAGAAATTATTGAAATAGAACCAGGCTTACTCCTTTTAAAAAATTCAAATGGAAGCATTGTTACAAGTAATTGTGACGAAAGAAATCTTTCAGTTAGCAAATACTATCTATTTACATTTCATGATTGTAAAATAAATATTAATAATGAAACATTTGTTAATTCAGACAAAACGTACAAAGATCATTTTATCATACCATCAAAGAAACATATGGAATTTGATGTTATAGAACCTACATTCGATGAAATAGTTTTAAGTGAAATTGAAAATGTTAAAGAAATAGAGGAATTAAAATATCATAAAAAATATAGCAATAAGTCGATTCTCACCATACTTATAATTATAACTGTACTACTTTTGTTGTTCACAATGGTCATTGGCTATATGGTAAAAATTCAAAGAAAACTAAAAGAAAAAATTCAGGAGAATTTTATTACAAGGGGGGAAGGAGTTACGTCAGAGGTAGCTCCGACTTCACCAAAAATAAATATTAATTGGCAAAAATAATAAAAGGTCGATTACCCAACTAAAGTTGTGCAATCGACACATTCTTAATACTAACAAAAGCCAATGAACTATTTGTCGTTGACAAATTGTAACTAGAGACCTAAAGTAAGCAATAAAGCCAATGAACTATTTGTCGTTGACAAATTGTAACTAGAGACCTAAAGTAAGCAATAAAGCCAATGAACTATTTGTCGTTGACAAACTGTAACTAGAAACTTTAAGTAAGCAATAAGCATTTTTAGAAACCAATAATATGTAAAGTAGAATAAGCACTTTTAATTGTCAACAAATAAAAATTGCATTTTAAAAGAATTGCAGTCAGTTAGAATAAGAACTTAAAAGAATAAAGAGCTTAAGCTCCAAAAAATTATAAATTATTATTTTTTTATAATAAGATCCTTAAGGATACTTAACTTGCGTGGTCGAAGAGCTACCTTCTCGAGCTTCAGCAGCGTCCAACCAGGCCAACTCGTCGTCGTCCACGAAGACAACGTACCACCGCAGTTACTTTTACATTGGTTACTACTGCTAGAGCAAGGCTACGAGTATTGGGTTCCGATGTCATGAGAATGAGTAATATTCGTTCTCTAAAACTGGAGGATATTTACAGATTTGCCAAAGAATCTGGAAAATTCTCATAGGACTAACTATATCTATCTCTGTCTCTATTCTTTCCTATCTCTTTCTCTGATACTTTCCTCCTTCTCTCCTTGACTATCTACCCCCTTTCCAGAGCTTTAAATACAATGGGCTCTTTAGCCTGAGTGTTTTAGGAGCCATCAAATGTCCTGGTGCTCCTTGGCTCGACCCTTTTCAAATTCAAATTCAAATTCATGCATGTGCTACTGGGACAATGCATCGGCAACAAGATTATTCTTCCCGGAGAAAATTTCTTAACAAATGCTCCCCAACGGTTTGTATGCGAATTCTTATCCGAAACAGCAAAAGTTAAGGATTGATGGTCCATATAAATGTTCAAATGCCTTACCCCACACAAATAATTTCGAAATTTTTGAAGAGTCCACACAATTGCTAAAAGTTCATCTTCGGCAGATGATAACGTTCTCGAAATAATGGTACTTGGTCTACCACTCTGCGATAACACTGCCTCAATAGCATGTGCTGATGCATCTATTCTAAGGTCAAAAGATTAATTATGATCGTGACACAGGAGAAGCACATCCTCTGAGGATAAAATCCTTTCACTTTCTCAAAAGACAACAATGCGTCGTTGTCCAATTTAATTTTAACATTTCTTGATTGATTAGCCCGAATGTGATGTCTTGTAAATGTCTTCAGCAGATCCAGTTTAGACTTTTAATTATTTTGCAAAATTTGTGCCACTAGCGGATTGGGTACGTATAACCACGCAGTAACCTTGCGCTCCTCTTGAAATGTCGGCAGCTGACTCTGGTAGCTGGCACTCGACTTTGTATTGACATACCGAGGAATGCTTATTGTTGGACACACACAATCCGAAGAGCCAACATCGTTTCGGAGCATTACTTTGTCGCAGGGCAGGTTCGCACAGACCTATGTGTGGTAAAAAGAGACGCGCCAACTCACGCAGCGAAAGCTAACCATCGGTAAGCTGCGGTTACAAAAGATAGGCAGGAACTTCGCAGCTCAGTGGCACCGCCTATCATGGCATACGGTGTCTTAGTCTGGTGTCCAACACTTGAGAAATGAGCAACAGTAAAACGCAGTGGGTACTGGGTCGAATAACCGCAACCATTCCCGGAGCGGACGGAAAAATTCGCGTCGCAGGCATTGCTACTAGATCGGGTGAAGTACGACGCCCTATCCACAAACTCGCCGTGCTACCGGTGGACAACAAAAATTGAAGGCTGTTGGATTCCTTCAAGGTGGCCGCTGTCAAGCCACATTCTGACAAATTACTTTAATATCATATAATAAAATAATCTAAAATTGAATTTAATAAATAAAAAGTAATAATAAATTAATAAATGTAAATGAATAAAACAAAATATATAATATAAATATGAAAATGTAAATGAATAAAATAAAATATGTAAATGTAAATTATATTTAAGCTTAATATTAAGTTATTTTCTATTTAGATTTTCTATTTGGACTCTATTCTACAGCTATACTCTCCGTTCTTCCTATTTCTATTTACTTAACTACGCGTGTTTTTAAAAAATTAATTTATCTTCAGAAATCACTGAAGATTTCTAACTTTTCCTGGCTAGTGCTTGTGCGTACTATAAAGTGCTATCCATTCCGGTGTCGGATTTATTGGTATTGCCTTGTTGCTGCGGTCCTGAAATCGCTGCGTTTGTGCGGGTGATAAACGCTCGTAGTAGTGCGCGTTGTTGCAACGTTTCGTGTTCGGCGTTTACCTAGTCCAGTCGACCCTTCTCCGTTTTTTGTAAATTTTGTCTACTTGTATTCTCTGCAAGTGTTGTAATTTATTTATTTATATCAACGCTTCCAGTGTTTTAGATGTACGTACGATCCGAGGACCCAACATCGACTCGGATCATTACCTTGTTGCAGCTAAACTACGCATACGCCTCTGTGCAGCGAAAAGCATACATCTAACTACGCAAAGAATGTTCGATATCGAAAAGCTGCAATCACAATAGACAGCCAGAAGATTCGCCACTCGGCTCTCACTCCTGCTATCAGAGTACTGCCCAACAAACCGGCATGCATGAGAAATGGAGCAACATTTCTCGTTCTCTACGTACCGCCGCCGAAGAAGAACTCGGATTCCGGCGAACCCGAAAAAACAGTTGATACGACGAGGAATGTCATGTTGCCGCCGAAAGAAAAGATGCTGCCTATAGAGCTACGCTGCGATCGGGCGCAACGCGAGCCATGTGCGACCGACACAGAGAGCTAAGAAAGGAAGTGAGACGTATTATCCGATAGAAGAAACGAGAGGCCGAAATACGTGAGTGCGAGGAGCTTGAAATGCTGGTCAATAGGAATAACGCCCGAAAATTCTACCAGAAAGTTTGGCGGCTTACAGAAGGTTTCACGACCGGGGCGTTTTCCTGTAAGAACAAAGACGGCGATCTGGTCACCGACATCAAGAGCATTCTTAAATTATGGAGGGAACACTTCTCGAACCTATTAAATAGTGACAGCTGCGCATGTCACCGAGAATGTGAAGATCCCGATACCCCAATCGTTGATGATGGAATTGTCATTCCGTTACCCGACCATGACGAGGTGAGAATAGCGATAACGCGTCTAAAGAACAACAACGCCGATGTACTGCTGGCTGAGCTATTCAAACATGGCGGCGAGGAGGTGGTAAGGTGCATGCATCAGCTTCTATGCAAAATATGGTCGGATGAAAGTATGCCTGACGATTGGAATTTAAGTGTGCTCTGCCCAATCCATAAGAAGGGCGATCCTGCAATCTAAGCCAATAAGTAGCGAGTGTATTGTGCGAAAGGCTGAAGCCCACCGTCAACCAATTGAGTGGACCTTATCAGTGTGGCTTTAGACGTGGAAAGTCTACCATCGACCAAATATTCACAATACGCCAAATCTAGGAAAAGATCGATGAAAGGAGAATCGACGCACACCAAATTTTCGTCGAGTTCAAAGTTGCATTCGACGAAAAGGAGTTAATTGTATGCCGCGATGTCTGAATTTGGTATCCCCGCAAAACTTATACGGCTTTGCAAGATGACGTTGCTCAACACCAGCAGCGCCATCAGAATAGGGAAGGACCAAACGAGGTTTTAGACAGGGTGACTCGCTGTTGTGTGACTTCTTTAACCTGATGTTGGAGAGGATCGTACGAGCCACAGCACTTAATCGCTCAGGCACAATATTTTATAAGAGCGCACAATTGTTGGCGTATGCCGATGATATTAACATCATCGGCCTTAACAATCGCGCTGTTAGTTCTGCCTTCTCCAAACTGGATAAAGAGCCAAAGCGAATGGGTCTGGTGGTGAACGAGGACAAAACGTCACTGTTGACAGTTATAATTTTGAGGTTGTAAAAGACTTCGTGTATTTAGGATTCAGCATTAACACCGATAACAATGTCAGCCTTGAAATTCAACGTAGAATCTCTCTTGCCAACAAGTGCTACTTTGGACTAAGTAGGCAACTGAGCAGTAAAGTCCTCTCTCGACGAACAAAACTAACACTCTACAAGGCTCTCGTCATGCCCGTCCTAACGTATGGTGCAGAAGCGTGGACTATGACAACATACGATGAAGCGACGCTTGGAGTGTTTGAGAGAAAGATTCTGCGTAAGATTTTTGGACCTTTGCACGTTGCCAACGGCGAATATCGCAGGCGATGGAACGATGAGCTGTATGAGCTTTACGACGACATAGACATGTCATGTCGTCCGAATGGATGCAAACGCTCCGGCTGTGAAAGTATTTGATGCGGTACCAGCTGGTGGTAGTAGAGGAAGAGGAAGGCCTCCTCTGCGTTGGAGAGATCAGGTGGAGAAGGACTTGGCTTCAGCCGGTGTGTCCAATTGGCGCCGGTTAGCACGAGAAAGAAACGACTGGCGCGCTTTGTTGAACTCGGCCAAAATCGCGTAAGCGTTTATCGCGCCAATTAAGGGAAGATAAGATATATATATTCTTCCTCTCTCTCTCTCTCTCATTCTATCTCGGGTCTCTCCCTCTTTCTTTGTCTGCCTTGAAAGTTTCACTTCTGTTATGTGTACTACGCTACATGCACTTTTTTTATTTTATTGATTCATTTATAAAAAGGGAAACAATTATAATTAATTGCTACACTTAAATCTAAAGCAAGGCTACAAAAGCCGTCGGCTAGATAAAAAAATTAGTATACTTAAGTAATAATATTTAGTACATGAAGATGTGTTAATGCGTGTGTTTATAACTGATGTAAGGATATTTGGTTATATGTATGCTTATTTTACATAGAGATACAAATTGTGATATAATACTAACGCTCCTGGTTTAAATAAAATAATTCTTATAAAAATCCTATAAAAATCTAAATTAGGTATATCGAAATTTTGCTATAGCATCAGATATGATACATTAGTGTGTACATACAAATCCATGCATTTGTTTTTTTTATAGGGTGGGCCATGTAAAATTTGCTTTTTGAATCGGCTATAAAAAAAAAAAACTAATAAATATTTTTTCAAACTTTTTTTTTATTTTGAAGATTGAACATTGTCATTTATGAGTGAAAAATAATATCGCTCAAATGGCTGCCACGACTGGCTTTACAGTAGGCCATTCGATCAACCCAATTTTTAAGCACATTTTCGATTGTTTGGGCTCCAATTTCATGAATGGCAACTTCGATTTCGTGTTTTAAAGCATCAATCGTCTCTGGATGGTTTGCATAGCATTTGTCCTTAACGGCTCCCCACAAAAAATAGGCCAACGGGCTTAAATCACAGCTCCGAGGCGGCCAATTGATATTGGAATTTCGGCTGATTATTCGGTTTTCAAAAACGGTAGCCAAAAGTTCGAGTGTAACTTTGGCAGTGTGACAAGTTGCACCGTCCATGTCGTCCATGTTATGCTCTTCAATTTTTGGAAACAAAAACTCGTTGAGAATGTCACGGTAACGCTCGCCATTTACTGTAACCGCGGCTCCTCGCTCATTTTCGAAAAAAAAATAGCCCGATGATGCCGCCAGACCAAAACCGCACCAAACAGTGATTCGTTGTGGATACATTTGCTCCTCTACAGTAACGTGTGGATTTTCGGAGCCCCAAATCTGACAATTTTGCTTATTGACGTAGCCACCGATGTGAAAATCAGAAAAGAAGAAGAAGACTGACCATTTCAAGCGTATAGCGTCCCATTTCGTAAATGTCAAACCTTTGAGTAAATTATGAACACATTTGACATATCATTTGTGTTACCTTTCTCAAAAAAATAGCAAACGCTATATGGCCCACCCTGTATTAGTGTTTTCATTGCAACTAGTATAACATTGCATACATATACTAACGAACAATTTTTGTGGAGTTTTGTTACACAAATAATTTATGTTAAACTTCAACAAAATATAATTCATACTTTTACCTGATTTTTGTTTATTTGTTAGTTTAAATCTAGAAGTTTTTTTACGTCTGAGCCTTCGTTTTCATTTTGTATGATCGTTAAGAATCAAAGCTTCATTGTTCACATCCTTGTTTAGTCGCTCTGCAGGCGACTTTGCAAATTTCTTTATGGTTGCCGTAGCTGAATCAATATTGAGGTCACGTTCTAGATCTTGTGTCCTAATGTACCATGGAGCACAAACAGCATGCTTGAGTGCCTTAGTCTGGATTCTTTGTATTTGCACTGTGTTACTATAGCTGGTGCATTGTTATAGTTAAACCCCTTAATTTAACCCTCTAGTGCATACTTTTTCAATTTTTAATTTAAAAATTTTCTTCGCTTAATTCAGCGTCAGAGAATACGAATCCGACATCGCTTTTGATATTTTACCTACAGTTTTGGCAAAAATTAGGAAAAGAAATTTTTGCCAAAAGGCATTGCCATGCAGTTAAGATATCATTGTACGGTATCAAAATAAGTACCCAAATTTTCGTTTTTGATAGATCAGTTATATTTTTTTTATTAATTTTTTTTAATAATTTAATTTGTTTGTATCTTTGCCTGCATTAAGATGTACATTAGATATATAAATACATATATTTATAAATATATATATGTATATATAATTAGATATGATTGGTTTGACTTACTTATGTATGTACTTGTATTTTAATTAGTTATTTCTTGGTATGAAATTCTTTGAAACAGTTCTTTGTGGATGAATTACATAATGGAATATCGCATTTTTCACAATAAAATTGCGTCTGCGAATTACAAGGTTTATTTTTGCAATGCAATTTTGCAGACCGATCTTGAAATTGACACCAGTGACCAACGTTATCAAAACGTACATCTGATATTGGCATATAACCTTTTTTTTTACCGACAACAAAACTTTCCACTTTGCTTGAGCTTGTTGGCCTTCCTCTGCCTTTGACTGAATCCCGGCCTATTTTAGTGAGAGCTTCTGCCACTTCACATCGAAATTCAGCCAGAGTCAAGCGTTCGTGTTGCAATGAGTTAATACGATTGTAAAGAATATACGCATTAACTAATGTCATGTCTAACAAATGATAAAAAATACGGGTCGTCCACTTCTGGGTCTTTATGCGGATCTTATATCGGCCAATCAGGCTATCCATCAGGTCGACACCGCCCATGTGTTTATTATAGTCTTGGACAATTCGTAAGATTTTTGTCGTCGATTCCATAGACGAGATTTTTGCAAACATGTATCTGTACTGGATCCGTGTGGTTGTATACCCACGTAAGTTGAAGCAAAACGGACGCTTCTGTTATCATTCCACAATACCGTTGATATATCGACCAACAAATTCTTCAGAATAACCACGCTCGCGCTTATTTTGCTTCAAATCAGAGTCAGTAGCCAGTTTACAATTCATGATACGATTGGCGCGAATTGTTCCTAAGCTATGGATACCCCTGCTTTCCAGATAAAGTACTAAGCCCAGCGACGTTTAAAAATTGTCAAAATAAAGTATGTGGTTTGCAAATTCGGGGATGTTTTTTGATAACCTTACAACCACGTTCGATGAGGCGCCTAAATCTGGAACTTCTTCTTCCATTTTATTATCGCCAGCGCCGGGATATAATTCAAACTGATATGAAAACCCACTAGTATCACATAAAACAAATAGTTTAAGCCCCCATTTATGTGGCTTATTAGGCATATATTGCCTAATGCTTGTTTTCGTCATTTTGGTTGGGCACATTTGTTCGTCAACGCATAATCTTTGAGGCATTGGAATAGAAGAAAACTTTATATTGAAATAATCAATGACCCTTCTCACGTTATAAATGACGTCATAATCCTCGGAGCTTTTTTCCGCTCGTTGTGCATTATCAGCGAAGTGTATGAATCTATTTATCTCCTCGAAACGGTTTACAGGCATTGTTGTACGAATAGCCTCAAAACCATGTCGGCTCCAATATGACCGAACACTTGGATATTTAAAAACTGACATAAAAATAAGTATTCCAATATAGCGCCGAATATCATTAGCCGTACATACAAAAGATGTATCTATCTGTTTCTGCCTCGCGTATAAGTTCGTTTCATTTACAATAGTAGAAAAAAAAATGTTCATCAGCAAAGTAGCAAAAACACTTATATGGAGTAGTTAATTGTACGAAACCAGACATATCCGGGCATTGGAATTTGATTTGATCTTCATGAACCTTCATGCTTTTCTTTTTCCACACTATTTTGCTTATTTCCTCATCCATCTGTCGCATCTGGACAACATTTCCATCAAATCTCCTGAATATAATAATATTATAACTACAGACCCCTGTACTGTCACCACTCCCTGGCTACGGAAGCTGTAGGCGTAACCAAAGTTAAATTTAGATCTGATACAATTATGCCCAGTTCGCGACAGCCAAAACTGAATTTGTCAACCAAGTTGATACCGTCATCTATATCTTCATCATCCGTTGA
Source organism: Anastrepha obliqua (assembly GCF_027943255.1). Classification (NCBI taxonomy): domain Eukaryota; kingdom Metazoa; phylum Arthropoda; class Insecta; order Diptera; family Tephritidae; genus Anastrepha; species Anastrepha obliqua. Next base: position 2,800,071 of record NW_026562179.1, on the reverse strand, counting down.
GACCACGTCATCACTGCCTTCCTCATCTATAACATCAATAGTGTTCAGGAACTCCTCAATTTCTTTTTCAGTCAAACCTGAAACCTTGTTTTGCATTTTTTCTTTCCAACCATTCATTTTATATTAACTTTAAAATTTTCAAAAGAGACAAGTTCGTTACAAAAGAGTATTCACATGGTAACTGCATGCTGGTGCCTTTAGGCATTGAAACTTTGAAAAGTCGCCCTGAAGTCACATACATACCTAAAGCTAACACTTTTGACAACTGAATATCATTGAAAATACATGAAATAACTTACCTGAATTTTTTTATCACTTTCTTTATATAAATTACCAGCGAACAAATACTTAAAAGTTTACACTTTTCACACAACTATTTTCTGCATGCTCAATACTAAGTTTCTCGCGGACAACTGCCATTCATTATATAATGGCAAGTAAAGTAAAAACTTTGCATATCAAAAAATATGCCCGTTTAACTTTTAAAATAAAAAAGTTACATAATAATTCAAAATTCTGTTGCAAAGCAAGCATTGCCTAAAGGCACTGTTATGCACTAGAGGGTTAATGTAAAACCAAACTTCCATTGCTATAATACACACTTAACATACACAACTTGCATACATAATTTAACTAAACTTGCACTTCCTCCATGTGCCGTCTGGAATAAAGCAATCCCAAAGAATTCCAAAGAATTGCTTTATTAAACTGCAATAATGCAACTTATACTTATTCACCTTTTTCTTAACAAAGCTGAATTTGCATTTCCGGCACTTGTCAAATAACCGGTAAACAATTCCACAGAATTATTCACCGTGGTAATATGCAACCTTCAATGGCTTCTTCGGTCAAGAAACCTGATGACACTTGGACCTCTACGGCAGAAGAGTCTCTAGAACTGCTCTTAAATACTCATTTTCCAGGGATGTAGCGCTCACGATAGCGATGTTGGGAATATTCGGCGGAGCATCTTGCCGATGTAATAGTCACAAAAGAGGTTGCATGGGCAATCAAATCATGTTCACCTTTCAAATCTCCAGGCCGTGGCGGGATTTTCCCCAGATGTTACAGGAAACTCTTTATATGATAATATTCTGTCATGGCTAATGGAAATTTTCAAAGCATGTCTAAACCTAGGTTATATTCCAAATAGCTGGAAACCTGTTAGAGTCATCTTCATACCAAAGGTAGGCAGAAGTGTCTTCCGTTTAAAAACACCGGAACGGCTCTTAGACATACACATTAGAACAATAGAAGGGGTCTCTATCAAGCAAACAGTACACCATGGCAGCTTTTCTTGACATAGAAGGCGCATTTAATAACGTTAGCACTGATGCTATCCAACGGGCCATAATAGACTTAGTGGTGGAAAATTGTATCAGCAATTGGATCATCTCTATGCTAGAAACCAGAATGAAGACCTAATTTGGGTAGTAAGCTCCACAGGGTGAGGGTATTATCTCCACTCCTCTGGTTATGTGTTATTAGTAGAATCTTAATACAACTTAATAGAAGTGGGGTAAAAGTGGTCGCGTACGCTGATGATGTGGTGTTAATGGCATCAGGACTGTGTGCCAATACGATCAGTGGGATCAATCAAAGGGCGCTACGCGAGCTTAACTCTTGAGCTATAGGCTATGGTCTAAGTTTAAACGCGCGTAAATAGAACTCATACTATTTACGACCAGATATAAGGTACCAATTTTTACTCTACCAAATACTAACGGACAAACCCTCTCACTTTCAACCAGTGAAAAGTACCTAGGGGTAATTCTAGACTCCAAACTTAGCTGGAATTTAACATTGCCTGTAAACGTATGCTTGGAGGGAGATGGGGTCTTCAACCCAAGTATACATTATGGTTGTATAATGCACTTATACGACCAATTTTAACGTATGTATCGGTAGTTTGGTTGAAAGCTCAAGAGAGAGAATACAACATCAAATTACTTGGCAGAATACAAAGATCAGAATGTGCAATAATAGTCCTTGCAATCAGACCAAGTCCTAGGGAGGCCCTGAACGCTCTGACACACGTTATTCCGGTAAATCTACATATCAAGAAGATGGCAACAATGAGTGTATTTCGGTTAAATGAAGCAGGTCGCTGCAAGGAAAAAGCTCATGGTCATGCCAGTCTATTACTGCGACAAACCCAGTATACCACGAAGAGGACTGACTACATGATCCCGACGGCAACATTCAGCAGAAATTTTGTCACTCTCTCTCCATCTCGGAAACAATGGAATAAAGAATTCTCACTAAACAACTTCGACACTACAGTCTATACAAATGGCAGTAAAATGGATTGTGGTGTTGGAGCTGGTATATATTCTCATAGACTTAGAATTGAAAGATCTGTGCGTCTCCCCAATGCTTGCAGTGTCTGTCAGGCGGAAGTACTGAAAATTGGGTAAGCTTGTAGGCTACTAATCGCAGGTCCCTCTTTTAAGTCAAAAAGGCATCAGCCAGCGGTGAAGAAAAATAGGAACAACTTCTTCCAACGTAAGGACATCAAAAAAGACATCAGCCAGCCGTGAAGAAATATAGGAACCACTTCATTCCAAAATAAGGAAATCAAAAGGAGCCATTGAGGCTAACAAACAAAGGCAGAAAAATTTTTAATTTTCTTGTACATGGATGAGTACTTCGACACTCAAGCAGAATTGTATTCTCACCGAAGCCGATGACAACAAAGAAATAGCAGACTTTATTAGGAAATTAGAATCTCTAGCTTAGAAAAAATACAAAAAACGTAATAAGAAAATAAAACCAGTTTGAGCATTATGGCTCAAATACGATTCGATCCTCTGAAGTATTTAGGAAATCTCCCTGAATTTACCGGCGACAATTGTGACCTTCAGACATTTATAAACTTAATAGACAGAGACCATCTAATGTTACAGACATATGAACTATCACACGGACTGTTTTCGGACATGAATAAAAGCAAGCTAAAAGGGAAAGCTGGGGAAATAATAGAAATTAATTGACAAGCAGGTTCATGGACCACATTAAGAACGCATTCAAAATAACTTTGGAGATAGATTACGTTGCGACGATCTTTTTGATTCACCTAGAGCCACAATTTTTAAAACAACCAATATTGACTTCTTTGACGAAATTAAGAGCAAACTTAGGCGTCTTAATAATAAAACTATATTTGTCCTTGGACGTGAAATTTCTTGAACCCATGAAGACCATTCTGGTTTGCAGGAATCCAGATACTTTAGAAGGAGCGATGAATATCCTTTTCGAAGCTATCTAAGAAAGAAAACCAAATTTCAATCGCAATAGGCAAATTTTAACGTGCACAATTCTCACCGAAACTCGAATCCAAATTTTAATTCACAAAATAATTCAAATCACAACAGGCAAAATTTCCAAAATGTTAACCCACACAATTCTAATCAAAATTCAAACCAAAATTTCAGTTTAATAAAATAATTCATACCGATAAAATTTTCAACAGCAATTTGACCATAATTCACAATTTGACTATAATTCACAATCTTGTTCTAATTTCAACGATAATAGACAAAATTTCGCTCCAACGAAAACGATAACCAATCTAATATTTAGATTCGCTTTACCCAAGCCCATGGATATCAACCAACACGAAATAACCAAAAATTGTTGTTATACCGCCTCGGAGAACTTCCATATATAAAAGTAAAAACAAAACTAGGATATATAAAATTAATGACAGATACAGGCTCAACTAATTCAATTTTAAATCCCGATATTTGCCATCCAAAATGGATCCAGAAAGTAGATCCTATTTACATAAATACGTTACAACATAAAATCTGCCTAAATGAAAAAGTAAAGAATTTTTGAAGAATTGGGAACAGGACTTGGCGTAATCGAATTTTACCTAACAAAATTTCATGACTTTTACTACGGATTAATAGGCAATGATTTATAAAGGCCTTTAAAAACAAATAAAAATTATGCGAATAACACAATTACATCAAAGCAAAGATGGCGACAAGACAGAAGAACATGTAACTCTAGGCAGAGACCTCATTAATAATAAAAAATCAGATTTAGCTGACGAATCACACAACACATTCTCACATAACGAAGATAACGCAAATTTTAATATCATCGAAGAAACAGAGTATACACCATTGAAAGAACAGATCAGGATTCACCACATTAATGTTGAGGAAAAAAATATACTTTTGCCAGTTATAAACAAATATTCAGATATCTTTTATCAGTGAAACACTAAACTAAGTTTTACATAAGGAATTAAACTCCAAATTAGGACTACTGATAACATTCCAATCGTTACGAAATCAGGCAGATATCCCTATGCTCATAAAAAAGAAGTAGAAAAACAAATTGAAGGAATGCTTGAAAATAAAATTATCACACGAAGAAATTCCCCATATTCAGCACCCATATGGATCGTAGCAGAGAAGGCTGACGCCAGTGGAAAGGCCTCCATTTAGCCTTGTAATAGACTATCGAAAACGGAATGAGCTAATGATAGATGATAAATATCCGATTTCAAATATCGATGAAAACCTGGACAAATTGGCCAATATTTTACCAGCCTCTATTCAGCGAAGGGATTCCATCAGATTTAAATCGAAGAAAACGATATTCACAAGACCACATTCAGTGTCGAAGGAATAGTGCCCGCGAATGCCGTTTGGTCTGAAAACAGCACCAGCGACTTTTCAAAGACTCATGAATAATATCCTTCAGGAACAGTCTCCGACTAACACTCATAGCGATCGGTTCGATTTCTCTGAGTTCTTGTCTGCGCTTTGCTCTTACTTACGCTAGTCCGCGTGTGTGATGTTTAAGAATTTTCATTTATTCAACTACTCAGTGCTATTTAATATTTCTCACATAGAGACCTAGTGTATTAGTAAGTGAACGAAATGGCCTCTGGGCCTCCCATTTTTGGGGACAATCGGTTTGCTATTTTAGCATCCAGTCCCACAGCAAAAAAAAAAAGCTTTCCAGTAGCAAACTAATAGACGCTTTCCCTGCGCTTCCCAAAGTGCAATCACCAAATCCGAAATTTGTGGTAATATCTTCCCTCGATGAAACCAAACCCATATCGGACTTCTCATGTTTTGCAGTTCAGCGATCACTACATTTAATCAGCAAAGAAATAATATCAATTTCCGAGTTGAGAGATGGCAGCCTATTACTGTTAGTGCAAAATAAACTTATCGCCAACAAATTTTTATCTGCCACACAACTACACGGACTTTGCAAAATCAAATGCACATTGCATAATTCCCTTAATTTAGTTAAAGGCACTATTTACGCCCCCTACCTCAATAAAATACCCGAAGATGAAATCACGGAGGAGCTAAGTTCACAAGGTGTTGTATCCGTATTTAAATTCCCTAAAATCGTTGATGGAAAATCGCAACCAAGTGGGGTACTCCTACTTTCTTTTGACCTTTATAACCTCCCTGACAAAATTGACATTTCTTGGCATTCAGTAAAAGTACGTGAGTATATACCTAATCCAATGCGTTGTCGCAATTGCCAATTACTCGGGCACACCATGAAGCGATGCAAAAACGCATCAGCTTGTGCTAACTGCAATCTGCCTCCTCACCCCACACAAGACTGTACCCGTATCTTTTGCGCTAATTGCGCCGATAATCACCCTGCTACGTCCAAGGAATGCAAAAAATATATACAACAAAAAGAAATATTAAAAATCAAAACCACAAAAAAATGTTCTATGCGCGAAGCTAGACAATTACACAAAGCACAAACCCAAACCATCTCTTCCCCGCATACATACGCCTCCACACTTATTACTCCACACTCGTCAACTATCAACCCAACAACTCAGCTCAACGAGCCACCAACAAAGACTTTAACCTTGAAAGAACAAAAATCCAACACAAATTCTGCAGCCTCATCTGCTAATAATATAAATTTTTCTCTCCCCAAACCAACAAATCAACAATCCAGAAATTCACCAAAAACCAACTCACCTTCAGCAGAACAAACATCAAATACAGTTTCATCAGCATCACTCCCAAATTCTTCTCTGAACAAATTCACTGTTCCAGCATACAGTAACAAATTTCAACCTTTCTCAGGAGACTCACTCAATTTCAATAGTAACATAGACTCAAACTCTCTCTCACAATTTATCCTCACTGCAAATACACTCTCAAACTCAATTTCAATTAACGAACACTCAAACGCTCCCACTACTCAAACGACTTTTACAAACTTTACCTCTATCAACTCTCAAACAACTAATTTCAACAACAAAAACGATTACGATATGTACGAAGAGACAACAGGCACACCATCCGATAAACAATTCACTCACACAACAAATACTTACTCAATCTCCGATATTACAAACACTAACAATAATGAAAATGTTGACATGAATGACAACTTATAAAGTTATGTTAAGCAAACCCTTTTTTTTACTCTGTTAACGAACATGAAGATCTTACAGTGGAACATAAAAGGCTACATCAATAACTTTCTCGGTCTCCAATTGTTGATAAACAATTTCAACCCAGGTATTATATGTCTTCAAGAAACGCATTTTTCCCATACTCAAAACAACACAGTACTCCCAAAAGGGTACACCGGATACTTTGCAAATCTACCTACAATAAATTCCTCTAAACAGGGAATTGCTATATTGATAAAAAATCATATACCTCATAAAAAAACACATGTTACTTCATCGATCGTATCGATAGGAATTGAAATAGCAATTGATTTTAGTTTCACAATCATAAATACTTACATTCCACCACACCAAAATTTTTCCACCAACGAATTAGCCACAATTACCCGCAACGCCACACCCCCAATAATGCTCACTGGCGACTTTAATGCTTTGAGCCCTTTATGGGGTTCAAAGAAATCTAATGACAGAGGTATCCTAATCGAAGACGTTATTATTTGCGAAGACCTGGTAGTTTTGAATGACGGATCAGCCACCCACTTTTCCACACATCAGTCGTTTACCCATGTAGACCTCACCATATGCTCTTCTAGGCTAGCCCCAAAGTGCACTTGGCAAATTCTGGACAGCCTTCACGGTAGTGACCATTTCCCTATTGTCACTAGCATGCAATCCACGCTCGTCTATGAACTAATTAGACCAAAACTTAAATTTAAAACCGACACGGCAAACTGGCCTTTATACCAAAATCTTTGCACTCATTTTTCCTCTCAATCTAATCACTCACATAACATAAATAAAGAAGCGGCTAAATTAAACAAAATAATTCGTTCTGCAGGAAATATGTCAATTCCACAATCTAAACCCTTCCGCGCAAAATCAGTTATACCCTGGTGGAACTCAAACATTGAGAAGCTCAGACAAGAGAAACAAGCCCTTTGGAAAAACTATAGAAGATCTAGAAGCGAGGGAAACCTCATCTTATACAAAAAAGCCAAATCAAACTTTAAAAAGGCGGCCAAAGACGCCAAAAACTTGAGCCTAGAAAACCTTACCTCAAAAATTAACCCAAAAGATATGGAATGACATAAAAATTCTGACAGGTAACAGAACTAATACTTCTATTAAACTACTAAACACCGGTTCAAAAATCATAACAAGCGCTTCAGAAATTGCAAATTTTTTCGGTATAAATTGGTCTCTCTATTCCGAAGACAAACACTTCCATGCAGAGTTTATTAGGCAGAAAAACGCAACACTACACAACAACTACAGACCATCCAGCATCTCAAACCTTGCAAAGAAAATAGAAACTAATATAACTTCTGTAGAATTAGAGCAAGCACTAAAAAAATCTAAGGGGCAAACCCCAGGTTTCGACCGCATCAACTACCCCATGATAGCAAACCTTCCTCCGACAGTTAAAAGCCGAATGATTCATTTATTTAACAACATTTTTGATAGAGGCATTTACCCTCAAGACTGGAGAACCGCAGTGGTTGTTCCAATCCCCAAGCCAAATAAACCTACATCGGAAATTTCCGGATACAGACCTATTTCACTTTTATCGTGCGTTGCCAAAACATTCGAAAAAATTATTGCCAAAAGGATAATGTGGTTTGTTACCAGAAACAACTTAATTAGCCCCAACCAAACTGCTTTCAGAGGTAAACAGAGTACAACCGACGTGCTGCTGCACCTGCAACATTACGTGTCCAATGCACTTTCATGCAGAAATCACGTTACCATATTGGCAACGGATTTCGAAAGAGCTTTCGACCGTATCGGTGCGCATGTGGTCCTTCAGCAGCTCGTAGCTTGGGGCATTGGTCCAAAAGTCTTTAATGTAGTTAAAGCTTTTTTGACCTGCCGCAAGTTTCGGGTTACAATTAACTCTCAGTATTCAAATACCTTCCCTCTTCACAACGGTATGCCCCAGGGATCCCCATTATCGGTGATTCTGTTTATAATTGCTTTTGAACAACTGAGCAAAATAATATCCAAATACAAAAAAATAGAACATTCAATTTATGCTGACGATGCTATACTGTTCACAAACATAACTGACATGGATATAATAAAATCATTATTCACAAATATTTTAAGTGACATAAAAATATGGGGCAATTCGTCCGGAGCTAATTTATCAATTAATAAATGTAAAATGCTTCACATTTGTAGAAAAATTAACTGTAAGAAATTTAATTTGTACCTTGACAGCATAAATATTGAATTTGTTAATCATATTAAAATTTTAGGAATAATTTTCGAAAAAAATTTTAGTTTTAAACAACAATGTATAAATTTAAGAAATAGCCTAGCAGCCAGACTAAATATTGTAAAATTTCTTTCCTCAAAACATAGTTTAATTCATGTTAGCACCCTAATTAACGTTACGAAAGCATTAATGCTGTCAAAAATCGAATACGCTCTGCCCGTATATGGATGGTGCGCTGTCAGCAATTTGAAACTTCTTTACAAACCTTACCACACCGCAGTGAGAAGAAGCATCCATGCCTTCCCAACTTCTCCCACGTTTGCCATCCTTGCTGAAGCAGGACTACCAAGTATTTTGGAGCTAGTAACTAAATCTACATACAAGCTTATCCCCAGACTTTATAACGCCCACAATGAGCTCCTCTACAAGGATGTTTTATCAACAATTAAAAGCAAAAAAAATTACAAGTTCGAGTCAACGATTCGGCGATGTGTAAGCTTTGCTAAAACATTAAAAATCATCCTTCGACCTCAACTGATCAAACCGGAAAACGAGCCACACTGGAACTTAAACCAATCATCATTTATTTTGGAATTAGAGAAATTTCCTAAAGAAAGTACTACCAGTGCCACCTTTAAACAATCCTTCCTTAATATAATTGAACCATACCGGAAGAAAGGCTGGAATTTTTTATACACTGACGGCTCGAAAACCGAATATAGCACCTCGTTTGCAGTTTTGAGAAGTAGTGTCACGCTAATTACCCGAGGAATCATTGACCAACATTGCTCAATATTTACAGCCGAAGCTGTAGCCTTAAAATTAGCTACCGATTACGCAAAAAAAAATAAGGGAAAATTTATAATTTGTTCCGATAGCAAATCCGTAATCAATGCAATACGCAACATAGGCAACGCTAACAATATCGTATCCGAAATCAGAACGACATGTATTAAAAACAGCAATAAAATCCGAATCATCTGGGTACCAGGGCACAAAGGCTTAGAAGGAAATGAACTCGCAGACCGCGCTGCGGATGATACACATTTAACACCTTGCTTCACGTTTCACACAACAAGCAACAATGACATTTTAAACGCAATTTACAGAACATTAGCCCTTGATAAACAAACTAAATGGCTTAATTATAATAATAAGTACACATTGATTAATAAACATGGAGAAAAAGCTATTTTCCCAAGCACATCTACTCGACAGCAAACACAAACATTCATTCGCCTTCGTATTGGCCATACTCACCTCACACATGAACACTTATTACAAAATTCACAACGTACAGCGTGCCCCTTTTGCAACAGCACACTGTCCACAGAGCATATTTTAAACGACTGCAGTCAACTAAATGTCTTTCGACTAAAATTTTTCGGAACTATTTCACCCAGCACACTTCTAACTACTATAAACCTTGAAAACATGTCTAAATTCATAAACTATCTTAAAGCTTCTAATATACTACATAAAATCTAAATAATTTTAAACTTTGTACTTAGATATTAAACACAATATATGTATATGTATGTACATTTTACAGGATTAACAAAAACTCAATTTTAAAAGAGAGTCGAAGGCCTTGGCTGCTAGCACTCCTGTTAGTTATTAAGTATAATAATTGTATTATTGTACCTAATCATAATAAATAAATAAAATAAATCCTTCAGGAATTTTGTCTCGTTTATTTAGATATTATTATTATTTTCTCTACTTCTCTGCAAGAGCACATTGAGTCCATTAAACTAATTTTTGACCGCTTAAAAGAAGCTCATCTTAAGATGCAATTGGATAAATCAGCATTTTTAAAAAGGGAAACTGAATTCCTTGACCACGTAGTGACACCAAATGGTATAAAGGCAACGCCAAAAAACAAATACAATGTGTCAAAAGATTCCCAACTCCTAAAACTCCTAAAGAAATTAAGCAATTTCTCGGTTTAACTAGTTACTATAGAAAGTTTATAAAAGATTACTCTTAAATCGCCAAACACATGACTAAGTATTTAAAAAAGGATGCAAAAATAAACACATCCGATCTACAATATCAAGAAAGCTTTAATACCCTTAGAACAATGCTAATTAACAACCCAATTCAGACATACCCTGATTTTTCAAAAAAATTTACTCTCAGAACGGTCGATAGTTACTATGCCTTGGGAGCAGTACTTTCACAGGACAACCACCCTATGTGTTATGCGAGTAGTACTCTTAATGAGCACGAAATTAACTATAGCACTATAGAAAAAGAACTGCAAGTAATAGTTTGGGCAACTAAGTATTTTAGACCCGCGGATGCGCTATCTCGTATTGAGCACGAACCTATGAACATAATGCACTATTCTACCGCCTTCCCGAAAAATCATTATAGCTGACTTAGACAAGTTTACTTGCATATTCCACTTTTCGCAGTATTTTTCTAAGTTGCTTATCATTTTTTAAAGAGCACTAACCTTATCTGCCAATATGACGATATCGTCAGCATATACATAAGAGCAAACGGATATTTAACTCATCTATTAAACAGACTCCGTCTCCACTAAATCTATTTAAAAATCAGGTTATGAATCAGTTTTTCTAAATTCTAGGAAACATTTAACCAGGATCCGTAAGAATGAAAAATAAGCTAATTTTTAAAAACAAAAGGAAAGTTATATAAATTAAAGAGTTAGATAGAAATGCAGCCATTACCCTACTTAAAAATCATTTTAACCCTACACCGACCTAGCCGACGAAACAGCTCAACTTATGTCAGCAACAAGCTCATTGTTTCCAGTTTATTCAGAGAATGATTTACATAGGCATATAAAAAAACATATTGACTCGATTAAGCTGGCAGAATGGTATACATTTAGGCATCGGTATACTGAATTCAACGACAGGCGCAAACCATCTCTATACCCAAGCAATACACCTCGATATTTATCAAGCCAGTTCGCCAGACTCAGAATCGGACATACTAAACTCACACACCAACACCTCCTCAAAGGAGGTGCCCAACAACAATGTCCATTTTGTGATAATAACGCATCAGCTGACCATCTTTTAAACGATTGTCGTACCTTAGAAAGTTTCAGGAAAAAACACTTCGGATCTACCAAATCTTCTGCTCTGCTGGCTACGGTTTCTACCACCAACATAACTGCTTTAAATAATTTTTTGAAAGATTGTAACTTAACTACTATGATTTAATATGACTTGCTAATAATAACACAGACTGTTCTATCTATCTATCGAGTTGTAGGCCCTGGCAGCTAGTACTCGTTCTTGTATTAGTCTTAGTATTATATATTAATTCTAATAAATAAATAAATAAATAAATAAATAACCCTACACAACTAAATGCAATTTTAATAGATGACGTATTTCACAACACCGTTAGGACCACTACTGATAACAGAAAGTTTAGAATTATAAGATGTTATACTTTATTAAAAGATATAGAAGATGAAAATGAATTAAGTGAAATGATTGAGAAAGAGCACATGTGTAAGAATCATAGAGGCATTCAAGCAGTTTATAAAGAACTATAAGCCAAATTTTATAACCCTCAACTCAAATTAAGAATAACACAGTTTATCAACAATTGCGAAATATGCACATTAGAAAAATATGATAGAAAACCACCAAAGATACCATATAAAGTTAGTTAAACCCCTTCCAGACCCCGCGAAATTATTCATATAGACGTATTCCACAATTTGGGAAAGTAACTTTTTGTGAGTATTATCGATAAATTTACAAAATTAGCGGTAGCTTATAAAATTAGTAGCAGAAATTGGACAGAATTTAAGACAAAACTACTCCATTACATAAACAAATATGGAAGAATAGAAAAGATAGTAGTAGACAATGAATTAGGATTCAAAGCTTTCCCAATACAACAATTCCTTGCAGATGAAAATATCAACATACACTATACTTTAAACAGTAACCATACATAAAATGTCGACGTCGAAAGACTTCACAATACAATTAACGAACACATAAAGCTCTTAAGGCATGACGATAGGAATAAAAACGAGACAATGGAAGAAAAATGCTAAGAATAATAGGTTTTTACAATAATACAATTCACAGTGCAACGAAAATTAAACCAATAGTTGATGGAAAAATCCATGAAAATAGCTACAAAACTATCCACGAGCTTATTTCTAAGAAAAAAAAGAGAAATATATAAATAAATCAAACAGAGACAGATGTGACGTAGAATTAGAAGAAGGAACTAATTTTATTAAAGAAATGAGAGGTGGTAAAAACCATAGAATATATAGGAAAATAAATACGATGAGCAGCATAACTCTGGATTGCTCTAGTCACCGCTAAAACAGTCTCCATTTTGCCGACAACTTAATTTTGTTTTTACTAAGAAATGTGCGCCAAGTTGCAGTTATGCTATTTTTCGCTGGAACATTTCTATTTTCTATATGTTGCTTGAAACTGAGTTTTGATGTTAGCTTTACACCCAAGTAATTATATTCTTTCGTTATTGGTATAACTTCGCCGTGAAAAAAACACTTCTTTTTCTGCTATTCTACCGCCTCCCCGAAAAATCATTATAGCTGACTTAGACAAGTTTACTTGCATATTCCACTTTTCGCAGTATTTTTCTAAGTTGCTTATCATTTTTTAAAGAGTACTAAGCTTATCTGCCAATATGACGATATCGTCAGCATATACATAATAGCAAACGGATATTTAACTCATCTATAAAGAGTCCCCCCTCCAAGCAGTCGTGCAGGTCATTCAAGTAAAGAGCAAAGAGCAAAGGTGAAAGCAGGCAGCCTTGCCTTACTCCTGACGATATTTTGAATTTTTCACTCATTTCATCTCCTACTTTTACTATCGAACATGTATTTCTGTAATAACTTTCAATAAAGTTTGCCATTTTGGTGGATATTCCTATTTCACGAAGCTTGTATAGCAATAGTTGTCTAGGGACAGTATCAAAACGCGTACACTTTTTTCTTCTCCCTAAACTTAATATGGACTATTGGTTCTAGGTTATATATGTTATCTACGGTTGAATGTCGCTTTCTGAAACCTGCTTAAAATTCTGTTATAATATTTTTATTTTCTACCTAGCTTGTGAGTCGCTCATTTAAAATGCCCATCATTATCTTTGCAACACAATTCATGAATGAGATACCTCTATAATTGGAGGGAGATTTCCTATGGCCTTTTTTAAAGAGCGGATATATCAGACTTGTTTCGAAACATTCAGATACCATTTATATATTAGATCTTACGAACAACAAAGGATGCTTACCAAAATATTACATACACCAGAGAACTGCACCGGTTGAGTGTAAAACATTCATACGCTTCGCTTGAACAAAAAACAGGCCTTTGCGTACAAACGATCGAACTTGTTCAAATAAGTTATTGTCATTGTTTATTTCAGCTCAATCAAATCATGTGCTGCGTTTTAGCTCTCCGATGTTATCATCAATCGTCTTCATAGCAGCCGTTTCGGGTATTTGCTCGTTCGGCTGTACATTCATTTTTTTGAGCAAGAATAAAAGGGCTATAGAGCCAAATGAGCCGGTTTGAACACGTATGATCCCGCATGAGTTTTTGCATGTAACGATAGCAAAGTAAAAGCAAAATTTTAAAGCAAAAACACTATATTTTCATATTTGTTTTTTTTTTCTTAAAACGTATTATAATCGTTTGACATTATTTTACAACGGTTGAAACCAACTAATCCTTTCAAATACGAAACGCAATTTACAGCGTACATTGTACGCCAACGCTCGTTTGCTCGAACATGTGCTATTTACAATAATGACAAGTACTTCTTTGAACAAGTTTGATCGTTTGAACGCAAAGGCCGATTTCATTCAATGCTGCTTTTTGTTCAATGATTTGGCCTCTGGTTACGATACAGCATGCTTGACTGCGCTTTGTATGTGTTAGTGCAGTCGGGTGGCGTCGTGTCACACATACTTGTTGTCGGTAAAAATCAAAAATTTTAGATATTAGCGTCAAGCACCCGACACGCACACATATAAAGTTCTTGTCAAACAATGCTTGACCGTCACCAGAGGCCAATTAGATTTGAGCCGAAGACATTAGATCATACGTGTTGACTGAGCTGAACTACGCGTTCGCCTGCATGAGCTGACTGCACTTTACCAAATGTTTTGGTTCAATTGACTGAATGTGAGCAAGAAATTTAGCGTATGAACAAATCAAGAAAACAGTGAGCCATGCAGGTCTCTGACATACACATCATTAGCGTTACAGCATACACCGATACTTTATTACTAATGCATGAAAACATACTTTCGCTAAGATCTACCACGACAGAAAGCAAAGCATTACTGGATACAGCAAATACAAATTTTATTTTGGACAAAAAGTTTTATTTAGCCAAAAGATTCTACACTTAAATCCACATTTTAGGCAACAACGAGGACTGATTAACATTATAGGAAAATGACTTAACTTAGTAGCTGGGTCTATGGACAGCGACGACGAATTAGAAATTAAAAATTCATTGAACGCTGTATACAAGAACGAAGAGATTTTAACGAAAAATTTAAACAATCTTACAAGCATAAATAATATAATTTCTTCTCAAATACAGAATATAACCAATCATATAAATCAGAAGCAAATTCTAGTAGGAAATTACAAAAACAACTTCAAGAGGTTCTTACAAAATAAGATAGTTACAGTAGAAGACGAAATAACATTTTCTATCTATCAAATAAATAATGATATATCCCTTTTACGTGACAACATTGACGACATTAGACAAATAATATTCACCTGTAAACTAGGAATAATCTCTTCCGACATACTTACTTAAACAGAATTAGATTTAATACACGACTTCGATAGTTACACTAACACTAAAGTAGCCGTCGCATTACAAGACAACGACATTATTTTAATTCGCCAAATACCTCAATATTCAGAAAGAATCCCAAAAATCGTATTTGAACCAATGCCTAATATCAATAATAAATCTATTAAATTAAGCATTGATAAAATACTTGTAGATTATAATAAATAATTACAGTTTTGACACTTATGTTAAGGGAAACCTAGAAAAAAACTTAGTAATATTAACAGCCATATGTTTATTAAATACATATTATAAATTTTGAAGAAGCTTGCTGCGATATGCAAGACTGCAAAGAAACTGAAGTAAAAGAAATCATCCCCGGAATACTTACATTTAAGAATTTTTATTCAAAAATAACACACAATTGTATAATAATAAAATGGAAATAAAACAGAAAGAAAACTTCATGATCAAATTTGAAAACTGTGAAATCCAAACACTTAATACCACATTTTTTAATACGAAAATTAAAACTTGTGACAAATTCATTTTACCAAATTACTTAACAAAAATAAAAGAAAGAAGAAATGAAACAATAGACGACTTAAAATTAGAATCGCGCTCTTAGAACAAGTAAAACATGAAAACTCAATTCAACAAGTTGTCAAACAAATGTATATTCAAGCTTAATTAATATCAGCATTAGCTGAATAATCATAGTCATAATTATTTTGTTAATAATATCTTTTTCGAATAACATAATAACATACATATTGCATATTTCGTCGGAGCCTCAAACTAACGGTGGGTGTGTTATAGTTAAGTCCCTTAATCCCTACTAATATTATAAATGTGAATGTAAGTTTGTTTGTTACGCTTTCACGCCAAAACTACTTAACCGATTATTATGAAACTTTGTACACATGTTTTTGGAGGTGTTAGAAGTAACATAGGATACTTCTATTAAAAAAAAATTATTTTTTTTTGAATGATAAAAAAATTGTTTGTCAAAAAATCTCAAAATTTCAGCTGTTTGAAATTTTTCTATATTTATTGTTTTTTTTTATTAAACAGTTTTATTTAGCTTGCCCAGTTTATTTATTTGTTTGTTTGGGTCAAATTTAGTAATTGGAATTTTACCCTTT
This sequence comes from Anastrepha obliqua, assembly GCF_027943255.1. Classification (NCBI taxonomy): domain Eukaryota; kingdom Metazoa; phylum Arthropoda; class Insecta; order Diptera; family Tephritidae; genus Anastrepha; species Anastrepha obliqua. Next base: position 2,783,480 of record NW_026562179.1, on the reverse strand, counting down.
TTTTAATGACAGATTGATCTGATATTTGGTATTCTTCTATCATTTTTATATTTTTATATAAAATATATAAAACTTTGATTTTTGAGGTTTGGTGTCATTTTTGTGGTTAGATGTCACGTGATTATTTTAAATCTTACCACTGATTTTAATTCTTACTCTGTTCTTCTTTAAAAATGCCTCGGAAACGGAAATCTGATCTATCCAAAAATTCGTCGCGGCGCCGTGCGGCAAAAGTTGCACCAAATCAAGAGTCTTCGATTCACTCAGAGCTGAGAAAACAACAACAAACACAGCGACAAAGGATTTTGCGAGCAACTCAAACGCCATTTCAAGCACAAGTTCGCTCAGAAAGACAAGCTGAGCTGCAGACAGCTAGAAGAGCAATAGAAACCCCAGAGCAATTGCAGGTGAGACGAATTCATAAGGCAGAAATGCAGAGCACGCGCCGTAGAAATTTTATAAGTAAGGATTGGCCTTTATTTAATGGTACTGGATTTCAATATGATCCTTCAATTGAATATCATAATCATCCTTTAATTGTTATTGGCACAATGGATAAAAAATGTCAGTATTGCGATGCTTTCAAGTGGAAAAATGAAACTGCTGGAATGTGTTGTTCCAGTGGTAAAGTTTCACTTCCAGTACTTGGTGAACCAGAAGAGTCTTTAAAAACTTTATTGTTAAATGTTACAAATGAGTCAAAGCAATTCTTAAGCAAAATAAGATAGTATAACACTTGCTTTCAAATGACATCCTTTGGAGTTGATAAAGTGATAAGAATGCCCGGATTTTCACCAACTGTACAAGGGCAGATATATCTTCAAATTGGATCACTATTTCCGGAAGAAAATGATCAGCATAAATTTTTGCAAGTTTATTTTATGGGTGATGAACAAAATGAAGTCAACCGTCGTTGCCAATATATTGAAGGAGTAGGAAGAGAAACGGTATTGAAAATTCAACAAATGTTACACAGTCACAATAATTTGATGAAGATCTTCAAAAGAGCAATAGATAACTGGCCTTCAGATAATTATAAAGTTGGCATTCATGCTGATCGAACTTCAAGTGGTGAACATGAGAGGCGTTATAATGCGCTAATGGTCAATGAAGCTCCTGTTTTGGTCACTGATGACCCGTGCTCTCCATGAGACATAGTGTTACGGGCACATGATAATACGCTACAGCGTGTTGCCGATACTCATAAATTTCATGATGCTTTGCAGTACCCATTAATTTTCAGTAAAGGTGAATCAGGATATCATTTTAATATTCCAGTCATTAATCCAACAACAAAACAGCCAATTTCAAATAAAAAAGTTTCCTGTATGGACTTCCGTGGGAATTAAATCATGATTCGAGAGAATGATTTCAATCTCCTTCTGCGTACAAGGCAACTTTTCCATCAATTCTTGGTAGACATGTATATTAAAGTAGAGAGCGAACGTCTTCGTTACATTTCCCTAAACCAGAAAAAATTACGAGCTGAAAATTATATACATCTACATGATGCGATTAGCGCAGATGATAATATTGTATTAGACCTAACGACATTGGCAAAATAGTTATTTTACCGTCCACTTTCGTGAACAGTCCCCGTTATTTGCAAGAGTACACTCAAGACGCATTTACTTATGTACGAACTTACGGAAGGCCTGACCTCTTCGTAACTTTTACCTGTAATCCTTCGTGGCAGGATATAACTCAAGAGCTTATGTCTGGACAAAAAACCACTGATCGACATTACATAGTTGCCCGCGTATTTCATTTAAAGGTTCTGAAATTAATTAACGTTGTGACAAAAGGAAAAGTCAAATTCGTTCCAGTGCCATATGTACTCGATTGAATGACAGAAACGAGGTCTACCACATGTGTACATATTAATTTGGCTAAAACAGAAGCTACTTGCTAATCAAATCGACAACATAATTAGCGCTGAATTTCCAGATCAAGAAGAAAATAAAAATCTGTATGACACAGTTATTAAAAACATGTTTCACGGCCCCTGCGGAGCTCGCAATCCAGCATCACCTTGCATGCAAAATGGCAAGCGTACAAAAAAATATCCAAATATATCCCCCCCTTGGGGGAAGCTGTTATCCCTATAGGGCGCGTCCCCAGGTGGTGGATAGGGGAACGCCTCCCAGATATGGAAGGTAGGAGAGTAGGTCTCCCGCGAACCACACAGGTCGAAGACGTAAACTTCGTTAAAAAAACTCCCTCAACCCAAGGTGTGATGCGACCCGTGCCTATTGGGTGGGTTTGGCAGCCGGGGGACTAAATAAGGCTGTCTTCGTACGGAACCCTCCTGATATCAGGCCGCCTCAGGTTGTAACGGTGGCCTTGCCATGGTATGGGGCGCTGCCATGGTGGACCGAATATTTCCCCTTTATGCTCTTTTGTCACCGCGCATGGCGACATGTGCAGCTCCCTTGGCGGGGCAGGTGACCGTACGAACCAGATGAAATGAAAAAACAAAAACTTAAAAATTCGGATGACGGGAAAACAAACACGGAACAAACGGACAAAATGACGGGAAAACATACTGACGCATCGACAGCACGGACTGATAAAAAACCAAACACGCGGACAGAACTACAGGACAAGCAAACAGAGAGACAGGAGGAAGTGACGGACGCACTTAACCCTAGAACACACACCCGGGTACAAATGTATCCACTTCAACTTTGAAGTATTGTAACTTTTGAACCGCTATACATCTATACCGCTAACTTCGGATCTAGGAAGATTGTTTAGTTTTGAGTTCAAATTCAAAATTTGAACCAGATCGGACTATTGGTTCAGGAGCTACATCCTTCCAAACACATTATTTACGTAAACACAAACCCGGGATACGTTTGTACCCCAATAGTAAAAATCCTCATAATAATCAAAAAAAAAACATTTTTTATATTATTTTTTTATTTGAAAAATTAAAAATATTCATTTCACACATTATATTATTGACTTTTATTATAAAAATTATAAAAATGCATCTTATATCTAAGGAAAATCATGGCAAATAGAGCAATTTGTTGATGTGACCGAATGTTCAAGACACATTGGCTTCTTACATTTGGCACACAGCTTTCTGATTTTTCTACGGCGTTTTTCCTCTTGTGCGTAACATAAATAGCAAGATCCGGACACAGGTTTTGGCGTGCGCGCTGCGGCAGATGTTGATGCTGCTGTTGACACCATTGATTCCAGCGGTCGGTTGAAATATGCTTCAATAGCAATTTTAGTCGAAAAATTTCGCGTCACTTGACGATTTATGGCTCTGGCTTCAATAATGGGCATACACAATGCTTCAGCCAAGCTGCGCAGGATCTGCTTACGCTTGTTGTTTGTTCTCCAAGGAAACAGGGTTATTCAAATCGTAGACAATGTAGGCTGCAAGAGCTGTAATGTCCAACATGTTGAAGAACATCGCTAGTGGCCATCGTTTTGTTTGTCTTTGTGCTGGATATTCCGCAAACATTTGGTCCATTCGATCAACACCACCTTTGGTACGATTATAATATTCAATTATTTCAGGTTTCCCACTGTCAGCTATTTCAGCATCATTATGCATGGTCGAAAGCAAAATTACTGCTTAATTTTTTTTGGGAACATAAGAGCACATTGTCACATTATTTTTGAAGCCAAATGTCGTTGAACCAATTGTCCTGTTTTTGTTCTGCTTTATTTCTTGAGGAATATATGATTTGTTTTTGCGCAAAGTTCCAACGATCGTGAGTTTCCAGGTGAGAAGCAGTTCTGCAACTGGCAAGGTCGTAAAAAAATTGTCCATTGTAATGTTTCGGCCACTTCCTTGGTATTTGGCAGACAAATCCTTCACCACTCGTTCGCCTTGGTTCGTTTCCCTACCAGTTTCTGCTTGGCCAGTATATATTTGTCCATGCAGTGGATATGCATTTGTGGCATCGCAAATCCACCAAACCTTGACACCATATTTAGCAGGTTTTGACGGTATGTACTGCGTAAACCGTGTGTGTCCACGGTAAGGAAATAATTGTTCATCAATCGTCAAGCATGAGCTGGGCTTGTAATGTGCAGCAAGATTATTGTTCATCATCGTCCACAACTCACTGATCGGTGCTGCTTTATCAGTTAGTAAGCGTGTTGTACGAGTGTTTTTATCGTCAAATCTTAGGAAACGCAATATCGAACAGAAACGGTTGACTCCCATTGTGGCGCGATATAAAGGATAGTTTTTGACGCTCCATAAATCTCGAACATGTTCTCCATTGCTATGGTTCGCACCAGGTATAATAAGTATGCCAAAAAATGCATACAGCTCTGTTATTGACACAGGCGTCCATGACTTAGGTGTTGTGTTTGGATGCGCATTGTTGTAAGCATTATAAGTTTCTTTTGCTAACTTATTTGTGTGGCGCATAATTATATCAGCCATTTCAACGTTCATGAAACATTTGAATGTTTGCTCTATTGACAACATTTCAGTGCATCTAGCTGGTCCAGAACGTTCTCTTATAATATTTTGTCTGAGTACCTGACGACTTACATTTGGTTCTTTCATCCACTCAGTACTATCACGTGCAACAAATAGTTCGCCCATAGCAGGTAATTCATTATTTTCTTCTACTTCTTCTTCTTCATCGTCTTCTTCATCATCCGCATAGTCCGCATAATCAGGTAATACTTCTGCGGCACTTTGCGAAACTTCAGCATCGTCATCAGCAATTTCAATGTCATTGAATTGAATTTTTTCTTCATCTTCTGAGTCAAAGTCATAGGGAGCGTCATCGTCACAAATTTCATCAAATAAAGATTGTATATATAATATGATTCTCGCTGTTCCTCTGTTAGCCAGCATAATAAAAAAAATTAGTATATGGGTAAGACTCCGTCAGAAAATATGAGATTTGCAAGTGGTCTTTCGATTTCTTTGAAACTTTGGGAAATATTAGTTCTAGGTAAGATACATTCGAGCCTAAAAGGATTTTGAAAAATTTTCAAAATTGAGTCATCTACGCCATGTTGAAAATCGGGACCGTGTTTTTTTCAAAAATCAATATTTCTTGAACCGTTGGATGGATTTCAATGCAATTTACAGACAATATAGAAACAAATAAGTAGTTTAAATTAGTATTATGTTAAAAAAAGAATTTCGAAATTTTGACCAAAAAAAAGTCAAAAAAATTTTTTGAATCAATTTTTAGTTGATTTGGCCAGTTTTTTAGATTTTCTGTTATACACGTAACGATTCCTTATGATTTAACCTTTATTTTGAAAAAAAAAATTTTATGGTGTCTATAATATATTAGTTCTCGAGATATTGCGATTTTAGTGGAAGCGCACACCGTGAAGTTCGCGGTTACGCAGCGCGGGAGTAGAAAAACGCGCACAGACCTGCAGCAGTCTGCTCCAGTCACTTCATACAGGAACACATAACGCAGCGCGAACCGTGCGTGCGTACGCGAACCGTGCGTGCGCGCTTCCACTAAAATCGCAATATCTCGAGAACTATTATAGACACCATACAATTTTTTTTTTCAAAATAAAGGTTAAATCATAAGGAATCGTTACGTGTATAACAGAAAATCTAAAAAACTGGCCAAATCAACTAAAAATTGATTCAAAAAATTTTTTTGACTTTTTTTTGGTCAAAATTTCGAAATTCTTTTTTTAACATAATACTAATTTAAACTAATATACTTATTTGTTTCTATATTGTCTGTAAATTGCATTGAAATCCATCCAACGGTTCAAGAAATATTGATTTTTGAAAATAACACGGTCCCGATTTTCAACATGGCGTAGATGACTTAATTTTGAAAATTTTTCAAAATCCTTTTAGGCTCGAATGTATCTTACCTAGAACTAATATTTCCCAAAGTTTCAAAGAAATCGAAAGACCACTTGCAAATCTCATATTTTCTGACGGAGTCTTACCCATATGTTTACATTGTTGCTTATTTTACATTTTTTACCTTCTATATGCTGCACTTGATAAACATTCGTTTCTTCTTGAAGTCATTTCGTATCCAGTTATTTATAGTTTCAGTTATATTTATTTTCACTTATATTTTCACTTCTTACACTTTTGAGCACCAAAACAATAATGAAAATATCAACAGGCAGCATTTATAACAACACCTCGTGTGAAAACAACCCTTGCAGCTGCATATAAAATACAAAAACCAGTTATACCAGTGTATTTGCTACCTACGTACCCATACCTTGCGCGACCTTTTTGCACATATTTTTTGAACCTGGTAGAATATTTCAATGAAATAAAAACCAAAATTTGTATTCGTTGTTACTCTACAAGTATATTATTATAAATTATATTATTTTGTTTTGCATTTATCACGACAACAACAAAAACAAAAATCCACTGTTGCATGTCCTGATTTTATTTGCCCATATCGCTGGAACCAGTAGGAATATTCGAATGAAACAAAAGACAAAATACTTGTTATATATTAAAATATACATTTCAAAAAAAGAAAAATCATAGAAATCGGTTGAATAAGCATTAAAAAAACCGCAAAATAAGGTCCCGGGTACAAACGTATCCCGGGTGTGTGTTTACGTGGTTTTTTCTGGGTGTGTGTTCTAGGGTTAAAAAACAGTCAGACAATTGGGCAAGGCGTACGAGCAAGGACGAACTGAAGATGACGGGGTCACCCTCAGAGGATGAGCTCTTGGCCTGCAGCCAAGAAACAGTTGAAGGCAAAACTGTGGGCCTCAGTACGCCAACAACTATAAATCAACCAACAACATCCACTAAAGTCATGGGGCAAAAGCGTGGTAATAAAGGTCCCTCGAGGTATAAACTTTACCAGAGGTCTCTCGCTATCCCTGGCAGAATTAGGAAAAACGAGACGGAAGGTAAGGTTCCTCCTAAAGATGAGACCGACAAGGCAAGATGTCAAAAGGTGGTTGACGAATACTTGGTATTCCAAGCCGCCAACAGGACCGATGCCAAAAAACGAAACCACTCGAATGACGAAACTGGGAAGGTAACAAAGAAGCACAAGATATCGGATCAGGGTGCAGTTGCCTCCAAACCTATCAAGCGATTTAGTGAGGTGGCACGGGACCATCTCCAAATGGCATTGGTAGACGAAACCTCGAACCGCGAAAAACCAGTGCTTGACAAATGGTCAGAGATTGAGGCACGGTTGTCTCGCATAGTCGCTGACCATGTCATGGCGAACCCGGAGGGCCAAACACCAGGTTTCGACTCGGTGGAGGTAGTCCGCGGTTACCGTGTCATTAAATGCGTTGACCAATTCACACTGCATTTTCTGACAAACGTGTTTGGTAAAATCCAGAACAGCTGGAAAGGCTTGAAACTCAAGCTACTTCCGGCTAGCGAGATTCCACGATGGCCGACGGCTCGCATCTGGGTACCAAACATGGAGTTTGAAGCCGATTAACTAATCCCCTACCTCCAGGCGCATAATCGCTCGGTGCCGATGACCGATTGGTCGATCATCAAAGCGGAGGCTCCGCAAAGGCACAGCAGATCATTCCTCCTTCTAATTACAGAAGAGAGTCTGGAACCACTGGAGAAAGTGGGAAACAAACTTCAGTTTGGGATCAGGAAGACCCAGTTGCAGATATTTCGTTCTGCGAACCTAGAAGAGGAGCAGGATAAGGTCGATGGTGACAACGAACTGGCATGCAGCTAGATGACACCGAGTCCGAAAAAGGAAACCAATAAACATGGGTTTAAAGGTTGTCCAAATTAATCTGCAGCATCTACAGACTGCAACGGACAACCTAACCGTTCTCCTAATTCAGGAACCCAGGGTGCGGAGCACCGAGGTGAAAGGGTTCACTGGGAAAACATAAAATATCTACTATAAACGGATAGAAGGTAATCCCAGAACATGTATTGTAGCTAAAAAACATTTAAACACATATTTAATTCCATTATATAGTTCATAGGATGTGACGGCTGTTTCCACTTCAACAGCGGACGGAGTCAGAATAACGCTTACCTCTATATACATGGCACACGTAAGACCAGCACCGCCTGAGGAGGCTCGTAAACTTGTGTAGGAAAACCCGAACTAAACCCTGCTTCTCGGATGCGATGCCAATGCAAGGCATGCTCTATGGGGAAGCTCCGAAACAAACGACCGAGGTGAGTTTCTTTATGATTTCATAATTAACAATAACTTGTCGGTATGTAACAGGGGTAACACTCCCACTTTCACCTTTCCAAGTACGGAGTACTTCAGGGGATGGGAGGAAGTGATCGATGTTACCCTAATGTCTGAAAACAGCTCTATAAGGTGAGACAATTGGAGGGTCTCTGATAAAAGGTCTTCTTCGGATCACAGCTGGATCCTGTACGATCTGGATCTTGATGTTGATCTGCCCTTACCGTATAGAAATCCACTAAGAACCAACTGGAAAAGGTTCAGAAACATAGTCAATAAAAGGATAGGAGATTCCCATACACAAAATCACTCTCACCGAAAACCTTGAGAGTAGGGTCACAACACTGGAGAAGGCATTTAGTAGGGCCTACAAAACGTCCTGCCCCATAAAATTTAGTAAAAATCCCATCCCCTTTGGTGCAGCAGTGAGCTCTCAAAACTAAGGGCAAAAATCTAGATCAACGTTTAACCTCAGCTACTCGACAAGAAATTGGCAATTGCACAAAGAGAGTCGGAAACAGTACAAGAAGGCAATTAGGGCCGCCAAGAAAGAGATCTGGAGGGAATTTAGTTCATCAATCGAATCCACCAGGGATTCTGTCAGGCTTAGCCGTGGTCTGTCCAAAGATCATTCAATGGCTTCTTGGGTCAAGAAGCCTGATGGTACTTGGACAGCTACGACAGAGGAATCGCTAGAACTTCTGCTAAACACGCATTTCCCGGGGTGCAGCGTCCACGAAAGTGGGGGGGAAGTATCAGGCGGAGCCAATATAATCCACAGCACCTCGCAAAAGAAATAATTACAAAGGAGAAGGTTGCATGGGCAATTAAACCTTTTTCACTTTTTAAATCTCCGGGGCCAGATGGAATCATCCCAAAGATGTTACAGGAAACCTTGGACTGTATGCTACCATGGCTAGAGGAAATTTTTAAAGCGTGTTTAAGCCTAGGTCATATTCCAGATAGTTGGAAACTGGTCAAGGTCGTCTTCATTCCAAAAATAGGCAGGAGGGGACATGAATTTTACGTAAAATAGGCTCCGGCAATGGTGGACTCTTCTTTCTCGACGCACCAGGGGGAACCGAAAAGACGTTCTTGCTTAACCTATTATTAATGTCCGTCAGAAAAGACAAACAAATAGCAGTTGCTGTAGCTTCTTCGGGTATTGCCGCGACGCTATTAAACGGCGACCGTACAGCACATTCTGTTTTAAAATTACCATTAAATCTGGCACAAGAAGATTCACCCATCTGTAATTTCAGTACTTGCGAGATAGTTCAGATATAATGGGAGGAATGGTAGTTTTATTGGCTGGTGATTTCCGACAAACCCTCCCAGTCATTCAGAGAGGGACACCAGCAGATGAAATTCAAGCATGTATTAAATCATCACGCTTATGGTCGAAAGTTGAAAAACTCAGCCTGAAAACGAATATGAGAGTTCATCTTCATAATGACGTGGACTCGGGACTTTATGCAGAAATGTTGTTGAAAATTGGTGATGGTTGTTTAGACGTTGACAAAGAAGGTTATATATCACTATCAAGAGAATTTTGCAATTTAGTAGAACATGATGTGGATCTCATCGCTCATGTTTTCCGGAATTGCAACAAAATTTGAGTTGTGATGAGTAGTTGTGCGCAAGAGCAATATTAACGGCAAAAAATGAAGTAGTTTCTAGGATCAACACTGACATTTTAAAAGAGGTGCAAGGAGAAGGAATATTTGTCAATGGATACAATTACGGATACGGAACTAAGTACTTCATATCCTATGGAAATTTTAAACTCACTTGAACTGTCGGGTGTACCGTCACATAAAATTCAATTAAAATTGAATCTACCAGTGATGCTTATGCGAAATCTAAATGCTCCTCTGCTATGTAATGGAACAAGGCTTCGGATAACAAAATTGGGGCAAAATATACTTGGTGCTACTATTTTAACAGGTATGGGTAAGGGAAAAAGTGTTATCATACCTCGCATTCCAATTCTTCCCACTGACCTTCCATTCCAATTCAAAAGGGTTCAGTTTCCCGTCAAGCTTAGCTTTGCTGTGATCATAAACAAAGCACAAGGGCAGACATTGCAGGTAGCGGGAGTACATTTAGAAAAGCCATGCTTCTCTCACGGTCCACTATATGTAGCATGTTCGCGAGTGTCTAATGCGCGGAATTTACACATATTTGCAAAAGACGGAAAAACTTATAATATAGTCTACAAAAATATCCTATCTTAATACTCTCCATTATATCTTTTTGAATTATAAAAATTTAAAATTATTTATTTTTGTTACAGTGAAATATATTTTAACATTTTTTGTTGTAATTAAATAAAGCATATTTTAAGTTTTTGAAACTCATTGTATGTAGTTATTTTTAAATACAGGGTGGCTGATGAATTTTGCTACATTAAGAAACTCAAATAACTTTTTCTTTAGGGTATGGAATTCATTTATTTTTTTTTCAAGTTGAAGGTCATTAAATTTTATTAAATGTAGCTTAACTAGTTTTAAAAATAATTGAATTTAAATGCCCCCCATGCTCGTTGACACAAGTGCGGCATCTTAGTAAAAAGTTGTTCATTGCTGCTTTGAGAGTTGCGACAGGAATAGCCGCAATTGTTGCCCGAATGGATTGTTTTAGTTCATCCAAATTTGTTGGCTTTGTTTTATAAACTTCTTGTTTACATAAACCCCACAAGAAAAAGTCAGGTGCAGTAAGGTCAGGCGACCTGGGGGGCCAACGAAATTCGGAGTTTCTTGAAATCAGTTTATTGGGAAATTTTCGTCGCAACTCTGTCATAACAGTCTGGGCTATGTGAGACGTTGCCCCATCTTGTTGAAACCACACAGAGTTGAAAGGAATTCTCTTTCGGCGTAGTTCTGGATAGAAAAATTCTTTCAGCATTTTCAAATAACGGTCTCCAGTAACCGTAACGGTGTGACCATTTTCTTCAAAAAAATAAGGCCCGACAATACAGCGTGAAGAAACCGCACACCACACTGTCACGCGAAGAGGACGCAATTCCGTCTCGTGGAGTATCTGTGGGTTAGAAGTACTCCATATTCGACAATTTTGTTTGTTCACATTGCCGTTTAAATCGAAATGGGCCTCATCAGACATGAAAAGGCAGTTTAACATGTTTTGGTCTTCTTCCACCATTTGCAGGATCTTCTGGCAAAATTCCAAGCGAATCGGCAAGTCTGCTGCATCAGTTTGTTAACCATTTGAATTTTGTAGGGAAATAAGTCTAAATCTTTGTGCATTATTGTTTGCAAAGACTGTCGGCTGACACCAAGCTGAGCAGATAAGCTTCTTGTTGAAACCCTTGGATTTCTTTGTATAGTTGCAGCTACAGCAGCGATCGTTTCCTCCGTCCGAACTGGTGGGTTTCGATGATAAGGCCTTCTTGCGACTGTTCCTTGCTCAGCAAAATTATTCACCAGTCTCATTATGGTCCATCTGCTCGGGGGATCGCCGCCAAACATCCGCCTGTACTCTCTCTGTACCAAAACTACGGACTCCAGTGCGTGATAGCGGCGGACTATCCAAATTCTTGTTTGCGTGTCCCAGTTATCCATTTTAATAAATTTTAAAGATCAATCTGCAAATTAAAACAAAAATGGAACAGATAACTTAAAAAGAAAAAAAGTTATTCAATTTTTTTTTGGTAGCGGCTTTCATCAGCCACCCTGTACTAAATCACATTGATTCAGTCCTATTGAAATGTAATGATCTTTGATATTTATTTAAGGGCTTCAACGCGAGCGAAGCCGCGGGTAACAGCTAGTATAAAATAAAACCAAACTTATCTTTTGCCTACAAGTGCTACTTTGGACTAAGTAAGCAACTGAGCAGTAAAGTCCTATCTCGACGAACAAAACTAATACTCTATTTACAAGGCTCTCATTATGCCCGTCCTAACGTATGGAGCAGAAGCGTGGACGATGACAACATCCGATGAAGCGACGCTTGGAGTGTTTGAGAGAAAGATTCTGCGTAAGATTTTTGGACCTTTGCACGTTGGTAACGGCAAATATCGCAGGCGATGGAACGATGAGCTGTATGAGCCTGACGACGACATAGACATAACCCAGCGAACAAAGATCCAGCGGCTACATTGGCTGGGTCATGTCGTCCGAATGGATACAAACGCTCCGGCTCTGAAAGTATTTGATGCGGTACCAGCTGGTGGTAGCAGAGGAAGAGGAAGGCCTCCTTTGCGTTGGAAAGATCAGGTGGAGAGGAACGTGGCTTCACTTGGTATGTCCAACTGGCGTCGGTTATCACGAGAAAGAAATGACTGACGCGCTTTGTTAAATTCGGCCAAATCGCGTAAGCGGTTATCGCGCCAATTAAGAAGAAGAAGAAACTTCCATTTCTATAATACACACTTAACATACATAACTTACATACATAATTTAACTAAACTTGCATTTCCGCCATTTGCCGTCTGGAATAAAGCAATTCCAAAGAATTTCGATACTAAAGTACAACACAAACTGTTATTGAACCCATACTGTCTGGAATAAGTCAATTCCAAAGAATAAACGGTAATCAATTCCACAGAATTATTCACCATGCTTATATGCAACATAGACAGAGCTTAAACAATAAATAACACTGTAACAGCAAAGTTTGATTTTAAATATACATAAATATGTTTTTTTTGTTCATTAAATATATCCAACTCAGAAGTGTGCATACCCATAGCGGAATCCCATATGTCCAGACAGGTTTGAGAACTTGTTTGTAAAGCAGTATTTTATTGTGTGCGGATAAAGCTGATTGGAATTTGGAATTTTAGATCCAGTTCTTCTATTTTATTTTTCACGTGCGCACTCCACCTAAGTTTCGTGTCGAGCATCATACCTAGATACTTTGTTGTATTATAGTATGGTACTTTAATGCTGTTTATGTATATTGGTAGGTAGTCGGTCTTTTTGTTTGTAAAGTTGATGTTCCATTCAGTTTAAAGTATTAGTTATCTGTCCAATTGTATATTTTATTAATAGCCAGCTGCATTGGTGTACTAGACTATTTCTATCTTTCTGACAGTTAATATTGCAGTGTCATTAGCAAAAATAGCTGTAAAGCGATTGTTGCTGTTCGGCAGGTCGTAAGTAAAAAGTAGATAAAGAAAGGGGCCAAGAACATTTACTTGCAGCACACCAGTTTTTATCTCCTTCAGTTCAGAGAACTCATCTTCGTATCGTTAAGATATTACAAAATTTTATTGGCAGTACATTTTTTATTTTCCACAGCAGGCCAGCATGACATACTTTATCGAAAACCTTAGAGACATCGAGAAATACAGCCTTTTTTTTCTTCAAATGTATTCTTGATGATACGAGTAATTCCGTGAATTTGGTCAATTGTTGAGTGGTGTGCGCGGAATCCAAATTGATGTTATGGTATTATTTGGTTATTTTTTATGATATTGTTCAGACGCTTTATCAAAAAAATGTCCAACAGTTTTGATAAAATGGGCAACAATGATATTGGTTGATGTGGTGCAACATTTGTTCGAGGCTTTCCTGGTTTTAGAATCATTATAACATCAGATAATTTTCAATAAATTGGAAAGTAGTGCAGCTTAAAGCAAGCATTCATTATGTTTGCCAGTTTTATAATGATGTTTTGTGGAACTTGATTGAGGACTTCGGCAGTTATGAAATCAAATCCTGGAGATTCCTTCGGCTTTAACTTTTGTATCTCGCCGAACATCTCATCTTCAGTTATTGCATCATATCGCCATCATTATCGCTTGCTACGCCATATTATTAGGTGTTCGTGATGTGTCGCTGTTGGGTATAAAGATTTTTGCTAGATAGTCTGAAAATATGTTTGTTTTCTCTGTGTTTGTTTTCGCCCATCCCTTATTGTCTACTTGTCTACGAATGATTTTTGTATTCTTTAATTTTATGGCTGAGATCTTTCGCTGCTTTGTTCAAAGATGCTATGCTTTAAAATATTTTGAAGCGCGTCAAAATAATTTTTATACAAAAAAAAAAAAAAAAATAGCAAAAACCGATTAAGTATACCCTATGATTAAAAAGTACCGGGAAGGTCATGTTGACTGTTGTCTTCGATTGCCAAGGCGTAGTGCACCATAAGTACCTTCCATCGGGCCAGACAGTATCTAAAGAATATTATTTATCTGTTTTGAAGCGTTTGACAGATGCTGTAGGTCGCAAACGGCCGCAAATGTGGGCAAACAAATTTTGGATATTGCATGATGATAACGCGCCATTGCACCGAGCCCAAATTGTGCTGGATTATTTGACCAAACACCAGGACTCACTTTTAGAACACTTCAGCCATTCTAGCGATGCAGACGCAGTTTAGATTTGAATGAGGGTTGTGAAAATAGATACGCTAATTGCCGGTTCACAATTTTTTTAGTCTTCGAGATATCGAAGATATATTGTCAACTTTCTCGGGGTGCGGGCAACAAGATGTTAATCAGTGGTTGCAGGAGTTTTAGGATAACGCAGCTGTCGTTAATTGGAATGAATTGCAGAAGTTTATCTACGGAAAGCAATTACTTGAGGATGCGGCAAAGATATTCGTGAGAAGTCAAGGAGCAGTCAAGAATTGGAACTCATTATAGTCCATCCTTAGGAAAGAATTCGAGGTTAAGCTTAGTGTAGATGAAAATTTTCGTAGACTGAAGAATAGGCGGAAGCGGGTAAACGAAAATTTATTGGAGTATATATACTCATTGATGGAGATTGCCAGCCAGATTTATATGAACGATGGGAGCAACATCGAATATTTTAATGACGGTATACCGGATACGCGTGCCAATAAGCAGATTCTGTATCAAGCTTTTAATTTGGAAGACCTCAAGAAGAACCTGCGTATTTATGAAAAGTGTCGAAGCATTACATAGGCAGCAGACCATTCATTCCCGATATGAAAGCGCTTCTAAAAATGAGACACAAAGTAGTGCGATGTGTTTCCAGTGTGGAAGAGTAGGACATCTTGCTAGAAATGTTCTCCATCGTCGATTCAGTGCTTTAAATGTAGTGAAGTCGGTCGCAAGGCAATCTGGTGTAAGCAGACGATACGGCGAGCGGTAGGGAAGAAGGAAAATCAGAGAGTAAATGTAGCTACTGGCGGTGAAGAAGAACCCAAAGCGAAGTCAACATTAAAGGATGCGTCTCTGTTCCGTGAATTGCAGATAAACGGTAATAAGTTTTCAGCATTGTTAGATACGGGTAGTGATATCTGTTTGTCAGACAGTCTACTCAATATCGGATACGTCGATTTACAACTCATAATTAGAACGTTGTATGGCATTGGCAACAAAATAATAAAAACTATTGGATGTTTCAGTTTGATGATGGATTTGGATGGGATGGAAGTCAATATCGAGTTCCACGTTAAAAGAGAGCGCGATCTTTTCTACGATGAGATTTTGGGCAAAGACATACCGAAGCAAGTGGACGTCGGCATTTATAGTGAAGAGGGAAGTTTCAAAAGAAAAGCATTACCAAGCAGAAACCCGAACCTAAGGAAGTTAGGGCGAAAATAGGGGCAAGCGAAAACTTGAATCGCATTGGTGAGTTGGCGAAGGAGTTTGGATGAATCCTACATTCTGTGTCCTGCGAGAGTGCTGATTTGCAGATTCAACTAGATCATTTGCCAACTGCAACAAAGGAAAGCGTACGTAGTCTGATTGCGAATTACAGAAGTGAGATGAAAAGGCCATCGCAAATCGAAATGAAGATCACCTTGTCGAAGGTCGCGTCGAATGTCATACGCCGATCAACGTTTAGTTGAAAAGCAAGTGAATGAGTGGTCGGCCGACATATTATTCAGATTAGAACATCCGAGTATGCATCTTCGATAGTGCCGGTGCCAAAGAAAGATGGTGCAAAACGATTATGCTGCGCCTACCGGGCAGTAAAAGAAAAGATAATACGTGACAACTTTCCGATGCCGTTAATCGATAACATTCTACAGAGACTTCAATTGGCTACTTTTTATTCAACTTTGGATCTTCGTAATGGATTTTTCCACGTACCGTTAGAGACTACGTCTCTTAAATACATAGCTTTTGTAATTCATAATGGACAACACGAGTTTTTGCATGCTTCGTTTGGCATCAGTAATTCTCCAGCGGTTTTCACGAGGTACGTTAATGCTGTGTTAGGTGAACTTATTCCGAGTAATACAATAATAGCCTACATGGACGGTGTAATTACTCCTTCAAAGAGTGAAAAGGAAGGGTTAGCTGTTTTGAAGAGAGTGCTTGAGACTGAAGAGTTGTACGGCTTTCGAGTAAAATGGGAGAAGTGTTCATTTTTGAAGAGTCGAGTTACGTTTTTGGGCTACGTCGTCGAAGCGTCGTCGCGAGAGAAAACTGAGGCAGTAAACTATTAACCCATTTCAACCGATAAGAAGATGTTGCAACGTTTTTTGGGGTCACGTCATATTTTAGGCGTTTCATGCCGAGATATCCTGTGGTCGCTAAACCATTGATGGATCTCATGGGGTTATATGTAGAGTTTCTAATCGGGGATAAACAAATAGCAGTATTTCAACAATTGAAGACTACTTTAGCGAATCCACCATTGCTTAGACTTTTCGATCCAACACTGCAGACAGAAGTTTACACTGATGTAACCATGTTCGGATATGGCGGAGTTTTGCTGCATCCTATGGGATATATGAGTAGGAAGACTACTCTTGTGGAACAGAAGTATCACTCGTACGAGCTGGAGGTATTAGCAATTATAGCTGCGCTGAAGAAATGGAGAGTATACGTTATGGGAATAAAATTTAAAATACTAACTGATTGTAACGCTTTTGCACTAGCAATGACGTATACTTAAGAATATCGCGTTGTGCGATGTACCTTCAACACTATCAGTTCAAGATTGAGCACCGTTCAGGAAGTCAGATGAGGGTAAGACTCCGTCAGAAAATATGAGATTTGCAAGTGGTCTTTCGATTTCTTTGAAACTTTGGGAAATATTAGTTCTAAGTAAGATAGAATCGAGGCTAAAAGGATTTTGAAAAATTTTCAAAATTAAGTCATCTACGCCATGTTGAAAATCGGGACCGTGTTTTTTCAAACATCAATATTTCTTGAACCGTTGGATGGATTTCAATTCAATTTACAGACAATATAGAAACAAATAAGTAGTTTAAATTATGTTAAAAAAAAATTTCGAAATTTTGACCAAAAAAAGTCAAAAAAATTTTTTGAATCAATTTTTAGTTGATTTGGCCAGTTTTTTAGATTTTCTGTTATACACGTAACGATTCCTTATGATTTAACCTTTATTTTGAAAAAAAAAATTGTATGGTGTCTATAATAGTTCTCGAGATATTGCGATTTTAGTGGAAGCGCGCACGCACGGTTCGCGTACGCACGCACGGTTCGCGCTGCGTTATGTGTTCCTGTATGAAGTGACTGGAGCAGACTGCTGCAGGTCTGTGCGCGTTTTTCTACTCCCGCGCTGCGTAACCGCGAACTTCACGGTGCGCGCTTCCACTAAAATCGCAATATCTCGAGAACTATTATAGACACCATAAAATTTTTTTTTTCAAAATAAAGGTTAAATCATAGGGAATCGTTACGTGTATAACAGAAAATCTAAAAAACTGGCCAAATCAACTAAAAATTGATTCAAAAAATTTTTTTGACTTTTTTTGGTCAAAATTTCGAAATTTTTTTTTAACATAATACTAATTTAAACTACTTATTTGTTTCTATATTGTCTGTAAATTGAATTGAAATCCATCCAACGGTTCAAGAAATATTGATTTTTGAAAAAACACG
Source organism: Anastrepha obliqua (assembly GCF_027943255.1). Classification (NCBI taxonomy): domain Eukaryota; kingdom Metazoa; phylum Arthropoda; class Insecta; order Diptera; family Tephritidae; genus Anastrepha; species Anastrepha obliqua. The sequence continues at coordinate 2,765,540 of NW_026562179.1, read as the reverse complement.
GTCCCGATTTTCAACATGGCGTAGATGACTCAATTTTGAAAATTTTTCAAAATCCTTTTAGGCTCGAATGTATCTTACCTAGAACTAATATTTCCCAAAGTTTCAAAGAAATCGAAAGACCACTTGCAAATCTCATATTTTCTGACGGAGTCTTACCCATGAGTGACGTGGCCACGTTAAGTTGCATATACTGCTTGATGATGAGGGACACCTTGCGACATAGGATATAGGAATAATAACCGAAAGACGACAACTTAACAGCCAAAGGCTTTAGAGCACGAGAGTTGTCACGATTTCTATCTAACGTATGGGGTTATCCATAAAGATCTCGCAAAAGACTTATGGTAGTACCAACATTGATGGAGCGAGAGGTTATCCAGATAGCTCATAGACAAGGACCGCGAAATTAACCCAAGATTTGATAGAAAGTGATTTTTTTATTTACGATTAGACGCCGAAGGTAATGCGAGTAGTCAAGAGTTGCGTATAATGCTTAGTTGCAGAGGCTAAAGCTGGGAAGAAGAAAGGGATGCTTAAGCCAACCAGAAAAGAGCACAGACCATTTGTAACATACCATTTAGACAACGTATTACTTATGGAAGAAACAAAAAAATCATATAACTATATTCTAGTAGTTGTCGATGCATTTTTTTAACTTGTTTGGCTGTATCCCTCTAACACTACCGGAAACGATGAAGTTTTAGAGAGTTTAGAGAGGCAGGGAGAAACGTTTGGATCATTACGGATAGAGGAACTGGTTTTACTTCGATTGCGTTCTAGGATTATTGTCAAAATTAAAACATTTAACATCTAGTTATAACAACTGGAGTTCCGCGTGGAAACGGGCAGGTAGAGAGAGTTCATAAAATTTGTATACCAATGTTGACAAACTTATGCATAGAGAATCCGAATCTAGGCCATAAACATGTGGATATTGTGCAACATGTAATAAACTGTACACCGTTCAAACTTTTGACAAGTATTGATATAAGCGTTAACCAAAATCTTGACATTCGCAAATTGTTGGAAAAATCAGAAGAGAGAAGTAAGATACGAAAAGAAGCGCAAGGCAATATAACCCATGTGCAAGAGGAGAACATTTATAATTTTAATAAAAACCGCAAAATAGAAACCAAGGATGTGGTTGGAGAATTAACGCCGTTAAGCGCACTCAGTACGGAACAGAACTTAAGCTCAAGCTAAAATTTTACTAACCGTACAAGGTGAAAGAGAAAGGAAATCATGGCCGTTATAACGTAGGAAAGATTGGCGATATTGAAGCACCGAGAATAACGCATACAGTGGCAAAGTACATGAAGCCGAGGGATTGGCAGACGAACGAAGCGCTACTAGTTAGAAGTGGACATAACTTTTCTGCATATTGAACGAACTTGAATGAAATGAGCATCACTGACCAAGCGAAGAGAGTTATGACCAAACGTTAGAAAAACGGACATACAACATCCAAATAAGAAGCACAGGACTGGTCGGACGCGTTTAGTTTTAACATTAAATAAAATAAAGAGTTAAAAGATTGTTAACAAATATACTAAACTTTTATTTGAACGGCGGAAAATGTATCGGCTAGTGTTAATGATGACCATCAATTATCGATTCGTCGCCGTTCGCAGCAATGGGGTCTCTGTTACACAACAACGTGGAAAATTTTGCGAAAGGATTTAGGAGTGAAGCTTTTCAAAATACAGCAAGAATTGAAGCCAAACGACCTACCGCAACGCAGAATTTTTGGTGAATGGGCTCTTGGAAAGTTGGCCGAAGATCCACTTTTTTATCGAAAAATCGTGTTCAGCGACGAAGCTCCTTTTTGGATCAATGGGTACGTAAAAAGCAGAATTGTCGATTTTGGAGTGAAGATCAGCCAGAAGAATTGCAAGTGCTACCAATATATCCAGAAAAGGTCACAGTTTGCTGCGGTATATGGGTTGGAGGTATCATTGGACCGTACCTCTTCAAAGATGTTGCGAATCGTAACGTAACTGTGAATGGTGAGCGCTACCGTTAAATGATGTCAAACGTTTTTTTGCCCAAAATGCAAGAGCTTCACTTGCATGACATGTAGTTTCAGCAAGACGGTGCCGCATGCCACACAGCACGCGTAACAATGGACTTTTTGAGAGGCGAGTTCGGTGAACATTTTATATCCCGTTCGGGACCTGTCAATTCGCCACCCAGATCGTGCGATATAACGGCTTTAGATTATTTTTTGTGTTGCTATGTTAAAGCTCATGTCTATTCACACAAGCCTGCTTCAATTAACGCATTGGAAGACAACATTAAAGCATTTATATGTGAGATACCGGCCGAAACATTTGAATTTTACGTGTGTTTTTTTTTTTTAATTCCTATAGCTCTTAAACAATCACCCTTTATATACATAAACATATACATATATTTATATAATTAGCCCTTAAACCTCTTTTTTTGGTGTTTGGCTGAGCTCCTCCTCCTATATGTGGAGTAAGCCTTGATGTTGTTCCAGAAATGGAGGGACCTACAGTTTTAATCCGATTCCGAACGGCAGATATTTTTTATGAGGAGCTTTTACATGGCAGAAATACACTCGGAGGTTTTCCATTGAATGCCGAGGAGCGTCCGCTATTAGAAATATGTTTTTCTTCATTTTGGTGCGAACCTACGGTCTCCGAATTCCGAATGGTACGCATCAACCCATTCGGCTACGTCGGCCGAAACACACAAATTAAAACTACTTAATTCACATAGTATAAAATATATAATTCTAAATTTGATATAAAATCACTGCAGTTACCCAATAGAGCACTAATGGAAAGGCAACATAAGTAAAATAAAATTATAATAAGCCGTGTGCGGTTTCCGGTCTCCCATCGAACGCGTCCACGGGTGGCGGATGGGGTAACGCTCTGTAGATAGTATAACATTGATATGTTGTCAGTCGGAATAATTTAAAATAAGTATATGATGGCACATTTTCTGCATTTTCAATTCAAAGCATTCTGGTTCAAGTGTATTATTATAAAGTGCAAACTAACTAAACTAGTACGCATAAAATATTAATATTTAAACTCAAAAGTGAAGTTATGAAAATTCATTTATGTGAAAGCATTTTCCTATACTTGAGACAGTATTGCCATTTTAAAAATGAGAAGAATAAATCAAGCCTCGGATACCCGTAATTTTAATTCTAATATTCACTTCTGGAGTATGGCTCAGGTCGGCCCCAGACTGCCTGTATCATTAAGGCAGCGTAAAAAATGGACACCAGAAATTAACGAATTCTTATTACGCACATACTCACAGATCACTAGACTTGAAACACACAAAAATCTTTTTAGAAAAGGTTTACGTGGAAAATTTAGCAACAAATATCCGCAAATGGATGTGCCAGAACAAAATCTGTCTGTTCAATTAAGGGCAATACGCAGACATAATTACATCACAGTAGGAAGAAGTAAAGAAATTACAAAGGAAGTGACCGAAGAGCTCAGTTTCGACTCGGAAAATCCAGCAAGTCCTACGAAAGCTAACAATGCACCCCGTCCAAATTCAAATGCTGCAGAGAACGTCTCTCGACGCATTGAATCCGTTAGCGATACAACAGGGTCTATAGATTTTGAAAGCTTGTATAATATAATTATTTTCAGGAAACTTGCCGAAACTTCATATCTCTCCAACACTCGGAAAGTTGGGCGAATATTACAACGTGGTTGAATTACCAGATATACTGAATAAAGATATTAATCCTGCAGAACTGATAATAATTATGTACTGTGGTGCTAAAACTATACTAACAAGCATTTTGAAAAAAATGAACCAAATCTAAAAGAAAAACACTCCAGGCTGGCTGACAAACGCAATAATCCTGCATGGTTGGTAAGACTTGACAAGAACATAGAAGAGCATCGACGGAAAATTGAAAAATTGTGCCATTCATAGGTAGAAATACCTCTAGACGATTAAAATGTCAAGTTTACAATATACTTGTTACCAGCTATGCTGAATAAAGATATTAATCTTGCAAAACTGATAATAATTATGTACTGTGGTGCTAAAACTATTTCTGAAACAATTACTAATAAGCATTTTGAAAAAAATGAACCAAATCTAAACCAAAAACACTCCAGGCTGGCTGACGAACGCAATAAACCTGCATGGTTTTTAAGACTTGACAATAACATAGAAGAGCATCGACGAAAAATAGAAAAATTATGCCATTCATAGGTAGAAATACCTCTAGACGATTAATATGTCAAGTTTACAATATACTTGTATATAAAAACTGTAACATTCCTTCGAGGCTCCAACGCAATGGAAATGTGCCTACTCGTATAAGGGCGATTGATACATTCAAACAAAAACTGAGGACGCTTTGCACCGGAAGAGCAAAATACAAACAAAGTAAATGAAGCGAAAGCAGCATAATTGCGTGCTTGAAAACAACCCGAAATTATTTTTGCGACAGCTAAAACAAATCACGAATGTTCGTAGAAAAGCGCGATATGCGTGAATGGACGAATTTACCTCATACAAACCACAACTGTACAATGGGGCTAATGGAAAAGTGATGTGAAATATATAGCCTCTCCTCTTAAAATGACAACCTCACCTACATCTTTCAGGCTTGGTGTCCACTGTTATCGCCAACGAGGCAATGTCGACCGAGTAAGGGCGGGATAACCATAACACGCTGACTCTGTATAAATACTGTCGCCCTGCTCAGATGAAAGGCGCGTGGACTTTGGGCTGACAACCTCATTTCACGTAAAAGGAAACAATGAGTCATGATACCTTCACAAAAGCTTCGGACGAAATACAAGCCTATCTGTAGACGACGCACGCCATGTTTAAAGGGCAAAGATATAAAATCTCTTCTCTTCCGCTCCTTATTTTCCAGCGGAAGTGAAAAAACTGGAGCAAATGAAATTGGTTTCTATGTCGGCAAGAAAAAAAAAATTTCCTTTCAGCCCGTAACTGATAGACTAGGTATCCTTAAATTAAAAGACAAATCTCCAGCTTTGACAATATTTTTAATATATGCTCCAACTGAAGCTGCAAAAAGCGAAGAAAAAGATGCCTTTTACGATTTGCTTTCTAAAGAGTGCAATAAAATCGCTGGCTCCAGTATGTTAGTATTACTGGGCGACTTTAACGCCAAAATTGGCAATGAATATTTTGCGGAAGAGGTTTCTGGGACACATGCTCCACACAATTTTACTAGTGATAATGGTACTTAATAAACCTTGCAGCCGAAGGTTGCAGTACTTTTTTTCAACACAAGCGCATTGACAAACAAGCGAGGAAAATCCCCGGCAGCCAAAAAGCTAATCAGATCTATCAAGTGCTGGTAGACAAGAGACATGCTACATAAATACTGGACGTCCGTTCACTTCGAGGAGCTTGCTGCGACTCCGATCACTATCTGGTAAAAATTAAATCAAGGCAACGTCTGGCTGCCATCGTATCTAAAAATAACTTCAAGAGAGAAAAATATAACTTAAAAAACCTTCATTCAGATAAAGAAATTAAAAGCAGTTTTCAGCTGCGTTTAATGCGCAATTGGATGAGCTCAATCCAAATCATGCATTAAAAGACTGAAATATGGTGGAAAAGAACATATCCAGCACGACCAAGAAGGTTCTTGGCTACTTACCGATGCAATCCAAAAAATAATGGTTTGAGGAAGAATGTAAAGAAAATATTAACACAAAAAATGAAAGTCGGCGTAGTTTTATAGCATGCGGCGCCGGCAGAGCGCTAGCGGAATATGTTTCAAAAAGAAAAGGAACTAGGAAAATTATAAATAAAAAGAAAATAGTGGATCAAAAACAAAATAAAGGAGATAGAATTAAATTCAAAGTATAATACGGTTGGGTTCTATCGGCAAATTAAAAACCAAATGACAGCATTTCATCCTAGAAGAAATATGTGCTTATCTGACGGTGACTTACTACAAACGGACCATGAAATCTTAGAAAAATTGCGAATACATTTTAACAGTCTTCTAAATAATAAGCATCAAGACGGGTATAGACATTGGGAGCCTATAGCTACAGCTGAAAACAACGTCCCATCACCAATATTTGACGAAATCATCGAGGCTCTTAAAAAACTTCGAAATGGAAAAGCAAGCGGTGAAGACTCTATAGCAGCTGAACTCTTAAAAGAAGCTGATGAGGAGCTACATAAGTACCTCCACCACTTAATAATAATCCATACCATTGGATAGATTGCATAGAAAAGAGATAAGAGAGTATGCGATAACTATCGGGGTATATCGCTGCTTAATACGGCTAACAAACTTTTTAGTAATGTTCTCTATGAACGAATCAACGAAAATGCAGAAAGCATTATTGATGACTACGATGCTCATTTCGTAGAGGAAAATCAACAATCGACCAATGATTTGTTCTTAGCCAAATGTTTGAAAAACATCAGGAATACGGGCTAGATGTTCACTGCCTTTTCGTTCATTTTAAACAAGCCTACGACAGTGGTAAAACAGACAGGACTCCCCAGGTACTGCTAAGTCTTGGAATCTCACAAATACACAGGCAAAAGTGATCATTCAAGGGAAACTCACAGATTCTTTCTCTATTAAAAAAGGTGTAAAGCAAAGTGACGCTCTTTCAACTGTCATATACATATAATTTGATGCTGCACTTCGTCGTAAAGAAAGTCAAGAAAGGTCGTATCTTGTTAATTAAAGTAACCCAAATATGTGCTAAGGCAGATGATATCACTTTTCTTTCGAGGACTACGAACAATTTGAAATAAATCTTTTTAAAAATTAACAAAATTTCGAACGGTATTGGTCTGTTTGTAAATGAGAGCAAACCAAAGAATTTGCTGAAGTCGAGGCGGCCTACACTGGTACAAAATGTTCATGTGGGAGCTTATACTTTTGAAGCAGTGCAGCATTTTAAGTATTTGGGAGCGTATGGATGTGAAGCATTGACTCTTAAAGTTGCTGACTGCGCTTTGGAGGAACTTTTTGAAGGAAGCTTTGACGTACTCCGCGTTGCAATGCTGTGAAAGAAGAAAAAACAACAGTCAAATACCTCAGCAAGCCGGATATTCCCACACTCAAATTCTCAGCCATAACCACTAAAGAGGTGGCGAAAGTTGCTTGAAGGCTTCACAATTGGAAAACCCCGGGATGTGAAAACTTAAACGCGTACTGGGCAGCATAATAATAGGCGTTCTCGATGAAAATCATCCGGAAGGCACAATTCCAAAATCCCAATGGTAATGGTTAGAAGCAGCGTTAACGAAAGTGGCGCTTAAGGTAATGCTGGAAAATCCGGGAACTCCGCCTGCATGCGAAGACTTAGGCTGGTATCAATGCCAAATAAAAATTGTTGCGTGCGATGATGAGAGATCGGTGAAAACTCTATAAGATAGCCGTCTCTAAAGTCGGCGAATTATACCCAAATGCCAACCTCGTAGTTGTCGTCGAAAAATACCATCAAGGCCATGTGCAAAGTTATGGATGCCGAACCCTTGGTGATCCCGTCAACTCATACGAGTATGTAACCCCAAGATCCAAGCACAAGACTGGAAGTTTTTCAAAATCGAAAAAATCAAGACAAACGCCAACGCAGCTGAAGAGCCAAAGCGAGTAGCTATGCAGGTTTTGCTGTTACTAACAGACAACTCCATCGAACCGGTAGCAAAACGCGACGGTGAGTTAAAATACGGCTTTTTAAAAGTCAAAATAAGAATTCGTAAGACCGACACTGAGGCAATAGAACTTCTCATCAACAACCATCAATGAAGAAACCGAACCTATGAGTGAAACTGAGCACATGAGTGAAGATAAACCTCTTGTTGAAGAAGAATACGCCTCTTCCGGTTCAGAATTGAGCTTGAGGAAGATGTGCTTCGAGAAGGGGCGTAAGTATATCACGGTTGAGCGTAAATACTCCGTAAAGGAGCCTTTATGTGAAATTGGAGAAGATACAGACGTAACGTTATACAGTGCTAACTGTGAAGGTAATAAAAGGGCATGTATAATTGCGAAATCACAAATAAACATTTTTACGATTCATAATTTCAGAAATGCATTCGCGACGACGGTCAGCTGCGAAGCAAGGAGAACTGTGAAGCCCACAAGCGTGAGATCATCCTAAAAGGGGAGGCTAATGAGCATCATACACTGTGGGGGACTACGGACACCAATAAATGGAGTGAGTCTCTCTTTAATTATATTGTAGGAAGTACTGATTAATTACTTGGCATTACGCTAATTTATCATACCCTTTACGAAAAGATGACACAGTGGAGAGTTCTAAATTAACATTCACAGTCTGACCACCGCTACATTGAAATAAGATTTGAGAGAAGCAGACCGCCCCTTCCGCTAGTAGGAATTTAAAAAAGACCAGCTCGCACTGCTACATAAGTGAACTTCAGGAAATACTTTCTAACCTCAATAACGTTACCATTGATAATAAGAACATTGGACAAAAATGTACAAATCCTTACGGACGTATGTAGAACAGCGCTAAACAAAGCCTGTCCCATATTCAAACATAAGGGAAGGAAAAAGCCGCCCTAACAATATAATATGCAGAAATCGAAGGAACCACGGAAGCCGGGTAAGAGTTGGACTATCTCGAGCGAGAAGACTTTAAAATTGCTAGGGGACACACATTTTCCAAGCAACGAATCCGCTAACATATCAGTTAATAATCGAATAAAAAAATCTAAATGTGCTATTGATGATGTAGTCACTGAAATCAGGAGCTGGGCAGTGAACACTTTTAAACCATATAAATCACCGGGTCCAGATGGATTCTTCCCGGCACAAATACGAAACTCACTCGACTATATTATAGAGTGATTAACTGTTATATTTAAAGCTACTTTGAAGCTCAAATGTATTCCAGCCTTATGGAGAGATTTAAAAGTTGTATTTATTCAGAAGGCAGGAAAAAGTGGAGACTCAAAGATTCGGTAAAAAGTTAGCAGAGGAATGTCTCAAGGCGGTGTGCTCTCTCCTCTTCTCAGGGTACTGGCAATAAATGGATTGCTAAGGGGACCGGATGATGTTTCTATGGCAGTAAGAGGGAAATTTCCCAATACGCTATGTGAAATTATACAAGGACTATTAAATTCAATTGGAAAGTGGTCGAAAGCAAACGTCAACCCAAACAAAACCGAACTGTTCTATTTACTAGGGAACGCAATATTCCGGAAGTAGTTCCTGCATCACTAAAAGGCACGGTTCTCTTGATTAGTGAGGAAGCCCGCTACTTGGGATTAATACTAGACAAGAAACTCAATTGGAAGTCAAATGTCGAAGATAGAGTAAATAAAGCCACTATAGAATTTTACTAATGCAAAAGAATAATGGGATCAACTTGGGGTTTTCCCCTTACATTGTTAATTGGCTTTACACAGCTATAGTAAGTCCAATCCTAACTTACGGCGTACTGGTATGGTGGCCGGCTTTCCAAAGGGGGTACATCAAAAAGACTATGGATCATATACAAGGGATGGCCAGTCTTTGTATTTGTGGAGCCCTTAGAACTACACCTACAGATGGATTAAATGTAATCGGTAAGCAAGTGGCTGCCTAATCAGCTCTTAGACTAAAGGAAATAAACTCATTCAGAACGACCCATAAAGATCATTCGATCATATTGGAGAAATTCGTCTGCATTCCTTGTACAGTCTTTTGTTATTCCAACTACATTAACTTTAACAAATCGTTTATCACAATGTTTCCTTCGATTGGGATAACGGCCTAATTGAACATGAAGATGAAATAACTATACAGGGTAAAAGATAAGAAGTGTTACCAACTTCACACTGCTTGTATCTGTAAAACAGCTCATGACATCAACGTCAAAATTGTTCTAATGACAGTTCAATATATCGTTTATTAGCCATCAAAAGCATTTGCGTCTCAGCTTTTTTTGAATTTTTTTTCTGTGATGGAATTCAAATGTAATAGTGTGATTGCGTTATATTTGGCTGGAAAATCACAACCAGCCATTGGTCACCTCAAAGTGAATAAAATGTTTATGTATCGCACTATAAAACGTTACAATGATACTGGTAGCATTGCAAAACGCTATGGAGGTGGACCAAAAAAAACCGCAACAACGCCAGAAAAGGTTCGGAAAGTGAAGGCTGGACTTAAACGAAATCCACGTCGAAGTGGAAGAAAAATGGTAAAACAACTGAAAATATCGAAAGAGAGCATTCGACGCATATTGAAAAATGAGCTCAAGGTCAAGGCTTACAAGTTCCAAAAAGCGCACGATCTTTCACCCCAGCAAAAAAACGTTCGGTGCGAAAGAGCAAAGGAGTTGTTGCGCTTGCAGGAACGTGGCGAATTTCCTAACATTGTGGTTTCTGAAGAAAAAAATTTCCCAATTGAGCAGTTCATAAACACTCAAAATGATAGTGTTTACTTGACCGAACGCTCATACGAGAATTTGAGCTTACGTATGGCCAGTATTTTATAAGAGCGTACAATTGCTGGCGTATGCCTTCTCCAAACTGGATAAAGAGGCAAAGCGAATGGGTTTGGTGGTGAACGAGGACAAAACGAAGTACCTCCTGTCTTCAAACAAACAGTCGGCGCACTCGCGTATCGGCACCCACGTCGTTGACAGTTATAATTTTGAGGTTGTAAAAGACTTCGTGTATTTAGGATTCAGCATTAACACCGATAACAATGTCAGCCTTGAAATTCAACGCAGAATCTCTCTTGCCAACAAGTGCTACTTTGGACTACGTAGGCAACTGAGCAGTAAAGTCCTCTCTCGACGAGTAAAACTAACACTCCGCAAGGCTCTCATCATGCCCGTCCTAACGTATGGCGCAGAATCGTGGACGATGACAACATCCGATGAAGCGACGCTTGGAGTGTTCGAGAGAAAGATTCTACGTAAGATTTTTGGACCTTTGCACGTTGGCAACGGCGAATATCGCAGGCAGTGGAACGATGAGCTGTATGAGCTTTACGACGACATAGACATAGCGCAGCGAATAAAGATCCAGCGGCTACGTTGGCTGGGTCATGTCGTCCGAATGGATACAAACGCTCCGGCTCTGAAAGTATTTGATGCGGTACCAGCTGGTGGTAGCAGAGGAAGAGGAAGGCCTCCTCTGCGTTGGAGAGATCAGGTGGAGAAGGACTTGGCTTCACTTGGTGTGTCCAACTGGCGTCGGTTATCACGAGAAAGAAACGACTGGCGCGCTTTGTTGAACACGGCCAAAATCGCGTAAGCGGTTATCGCGCCAATTAAGAAGAAGAAGTATGGCCACTCGAAGCAATTTCCCATCGCAAGTAATGATTTGGGCCGCAGTGACCGCTGATGGACGCACTCCAATCGTTTTTATCGAGCCTGGTGTCAAAGTGAATGCGACTTATTATCGGGAAAATGTTTTAGAAGCTGCTTTAGAGCCGTGGAGACGCAAACATTTCGGTCGCAGACCATGGACGTTCCAACAGGACTCGGCACCGTCTCATAAAGCTCGTGTGAACCAAGAATGGTTAAAAAATCATGTTCCACACTTCATTTCGTCCACACAATGGCTTTCGAACTCGCCAGGCGCAAACCCGATCGACTATTCCATCTGGTTGATTTTGGAGAGCAAGGTGAGGACTAAAAAATATGCCGGTAGGGATGCGCTGGAAAAAGCGATTATACGAGAATGGGCCAAAAACCTCAAGATCATATTCGTGCTGCATGCAACTCATTTTTTGACCGTTTGAAGGCTATAGTTAATGCAAAAGGTGGTCATATCGAGCTAAAGTGATTATATGTATGTTAAAATTGTAATAATTTTTGAACAATTTTGTTTTTTAAATCAATAAAAACTAATTTCACACAAAAAAGTTACGGTGTTTTGAATAGGTAACACTTCATATCGTTCACCTTGTATATACAGATGGCCCAAAATTACTTCTACAAATCTACTCCGAAAAACTGGAGATGAAGCAATCCTTATTTGGGTCCCAGGCCACAGGAATATAGCACGAAACTGCAAAGCAGATGAACTTGCTTGAATTGATACAACCCTTCGTACATAATTGGATAAAACGTTGATAACTATACCCATTGCCACTTGTAAATTACTGATAGATAGAAAAACTATTAAAATAGTAAAAACAAAGTGGCAAAACCAAACAACAGTTAACCAAATTGACATCGCCGAAACTCAACAGTGGTCATTCAAAATGCCTGCTAAAACTCAATAGGGAGAGTACAAGAACATTGATAGGTGTATTAACCGTTCATTGTCTAATAGGTAACCATGTAAGAAGGCTGGGAGTTTCATACTATGATTATTGTAGAAGCTGCTAGAATACAGAAGAAGAGGAAACTATTAAACACCTCCTTTGGGAATGTGAAGAATTACCTAGAAGAAGATTTCACACGCTTGGTAATGCATTTTTAACACATGTAACGGATATATCCCTTCTTAAATTAACAAAGTTAAGCTCTTTTATAAAAGCCACAGGATGGTTTGAAAGGGATCCCATATTGTAAGGAAAAAGTTCCAGTGGTATCACAATGGGCCTACGACAGGTCTAAGTGTGTCATTTTGGCAACCACCAGATCTACCTACCTATCTACTTGTTTAAAAAGCTTACATGTATGCATGACAAACTTTCCGTGTTCTTCATCAAGATCATAGACGGCGAAGAAGAAATGCCAGATTTTACAGCGCTTGGAAAAACATACATGATTCCAAACATCTTTTATGAACGTATTGACACCCACTGTATTATTGCAGAAGAGCAGAAAGGATGCATACGCAAAAGGACGCAAAAAGCAATTGATCATAGATCAAGCAGTACTTGGCCAATCCAAAAAACATAACAGAAACCTCTATGTGGCTTATATTGACTGAATGAAAGCATTTGATTCAGTTCCACATTCCTGGTTTATAGAAGTACTTCATCTTTATAACTTCAACCTCAGTATCATACCTTCTCTGACGGTCAGAATAAAAATGCCCGACTCCGAATATGTTCAATATACAAGTAAAATCAGTATTCGAAATGGCACCTTCCAAGGTGACTCGTTGAGTCCACTCTCGTTTGTACTCAGTATGAATCCCCTAAGCCGCATCTTGAATCATGTTGGCAGAGTTTACAGGGCGTCTTCATGCTGTATGTGAAACCCAACTAAATGGCAAAAACCAAATATACACTGTAAATTCGATTGGCAGTTCGGTGGTATCGTATAGTTTCACAATTGTAAAATGGTCATCTACTGAAATAGAAAATCTGCAGCGAATAGTAGGTACAATTATGACTAAGCACAATACACGTCATCCGAAGAGCTCTGTCATTCGAATGGTGCTACTTAGGAAAGTGGGCGGCAGAGGATAGCGGATATTTTCAACAAAAGTATTCCTAATCCGAAGTGCACAGGGCTGTTATAGCTGCGGATGATAATTGTTTGAGAATCTCCAAAGATTTTTTGAGAATCATAAAAATTTCTGTGAGGTCTTCGAGAAGCCATGTTCTCTAATTTTTACCACAAACTGTAGTCCAATGGATTCAGATATGGACTTAGGACTACGGAGGATGGATGGTTGCTACGCTGAACCTTTCCATCAACATTTTTTGCGTCTTTAGAAGTTTTAGCATAGACCGAACAATTTTAACGAATGAAACTAGAAACCATAACCAAACCATATTTCTGGTTGATAAATCTAAAAAGATTGCGTATAAAACTGATGTTGCGGTTCCCCAAAAAAGAACATGCAGAAAAGATATCAAAATATTCTGACCTAGGTATCGATGTCAATCGCCAGTGGATGCTAAGGAAGGTCTACATAGTACCAATTATAATCTCAGCTCATGAACTCGTACATAAAAATTTAGCAGACAACGTTAAAATTCTTCAACTCTAACAGAATCTCAACTCAATCTCTCAGAATCTCTATTTTTCAATATGTAGAGAGCAGCTTAACTTAATTCATATCATATAGTTCGAAACATTTTACAATAAACGTTTTATTATTTGTAGAATTGTTAATTATTTTATATAATATTTATAATTGTAATATTTTGTACCTGATATAAATTATTGGCTTGCAGCTAAGCTGTTGCCAATTAATGTAAATCACTCCTTTTTTGGATGTAAGAAATAAAATGAATATTAATAATATTCTAAAAGAAACAGGCACATACCAAAAGTGAAAGCAAAAACTGCTAAATAAAAGAGGCAAGCTCTGCACAAAATATTAAAAAGACGGTCAAGATTACTAAAGAAGCTGACTCAGAAAAACAAAATAACAATTTTTTTCTTCTAGTTGGGCTATTTTTTGGGTGGCATAAAATCCGTTGACTGAACCTTTCACGAATGTGCCGCCTGGGCAATGGGTCTCCACGTCTTTGCTCTTCTCACCCACGTCTCATTTCTAATAATCGAATTTTCGAAATTTGATATTGGAATAGGGAGCGGGGAATCGAGAAGCAAGGTGGTAAGAGGCCTAGATAGGCCGCAGCACATTTGTGGTCAGACTCAAAAGGTTTGCAGTCGAATTAGACTCGGATCTGGAAAGCCTTAGCAGTTTAGCGACCGTAAACACAGCCGCGGAAGGGGAGCTGCTGACCTCACCAAAAGCTTCAACGGCAGGTGCCGTTTTCCGAGAGCAGGAAAGGACCAAGTAAGGAGTTATAGAAAGTCCTTACCCAATGCTGCTACAAGCTATAGTTGCGCGCATCGTAAACGAACCGGACAAACTTTCTAAAGTTCAATGATGATACGACGCTAAAATGGATCACTGCGACTGTTCCGATACTGGAGAGTTTATGAAACGGAAAACGCAAAACAGGATATCGTAGATAAGGACAACAGTCCATACGAACCGAGAGCTAAATTCCGGGTATCTGGCCAGTTAAGCCTGAAGTTGCTTTACTGCTTTCCAATGAAAAAAACCTGACATTCTGACGGCAGACTGAAAACTTCTCCACGCAAAGAAATTATATGCTAATAATGAACGTGATCTGATCATCCAGATAAATAAGGAGGCTGTATACGTGCTGTATACGTGCATTGGGAAGATGTCGTGGGACACCGGCAGTGCCTATCTACGTCCCAAAAAACGTCACCCGAAAGGCGGAAACGACAACACGTTAGAGACCGGCGAAGTGGAGCACGATCTCAGCTTAAAATCCGTGACGGAAGCGACATTGGTACTATAGCTCAAAACCAACGAAACGACTGCAATAGATATGATGGAGAGCGGAGAGACGGAGACTGCAGCTGCACCCACGAGACAGGCTTCTGAGCTCGATGGAATGAAAGATCCTGCAGATCAACCTTCATCAGTACAACGGCTTCAGCCGAGCTCTTTTTTATCTTATAGAGAGATGGCTACAATATCTTAGAGAGGTTGCTCAAATTAAAACATCACACTAGAATCGCCTGTTGGAATGTAAGAATCTTATACTAATGCCAAAGTAGTAAGCGAGTTCCACAGGCTCAATATCGAAATATTAGGACTAAGTGATTACAGGTGGCCTGGCAAAGGCTAACACCGTACTTCGACGGGTTCTAAGCTCATATACCCCGGAAGAAACAATAATGCCACGCTTTCACACGCCAAACATCAGCATTGTCCAGATATATGCCCCTACTGAAGCTGCTGGTAGTGACACGAAAAGAAATTTCTACAGTGCCATCTTTGGGGTACCACACAATATTCCCAAATGAGGCATTATTATTCTGATGGGAGATATAAATGCCAAAGTTGGGTGTGACAATTCCAATTTGAACATGTTATGGGACGTCACGGGTTGAGAGACAAAAACGGAACACTGTTGTTAGAGCTAAGCAGCACTTTTTGCCTCTTGATAGGCACGCTATTTCCGCATAAGGCCGCGCATAAAAACACATGGCTTTCAGTGGACAGCAGAACGGAAATCCAAATAGACCACATACAATATGTATATGGTAAACCTTGTCATGACTGCTTACTAGACGTACGGGTTAAAAGGAGCGCCGATGTTGCTCGTGAGCACAATTCAGTTAAAGGTAGCTATACTACTGGTGAGAAATCAATCGCATCGCTTAAAAAAGAAATTTGATATCACTAAGTAAAAGTCTGCTGGCATCCTAAATCAACTAAGTCAGGCGAAAGCAGCTGATATACCGTATCTGTCCCACTCAAACGAAGATGTTGATGCCCTGTGGAGCATGGCCATCACATCGCTCCTAAATGTAGAAAATAATGGATCAATGATGCAACATGAGAACTTATCCCTTACATAAAAAATGCAAAAAGAATACGAGACGACACCATCGATGTCATTGCTAAAATCTTTGCTAGCACTAAGTATAGTGAACTTAATAAACTTGTAAAAAGATCATGTAGGCAAGATTAACGCAAATGGACAAATGACTTAGCAACCAAAGCGGAGGATGTAGCGCAAAAACACGACACTAAAACACTGCGTGATATTAGAAGAAAACTAACAAGAAACAACTTTCAAGTCGAAGTCAGGATGTTCTTTTCATACACTAGAGGAACAAATTTCACGATGGCGCGAAAACTTCTGCGAGCTTTTGAATTCCCGAAACGTATCTTCAGAAAACGATAACAATATTCCGAGTAATAACGAAAAGAGAATTAGCATTCATCCGCCATCAATAGGCGAAATCACAACGGCCGTCAAAGATCTTAAGGGGACAGATAACTGTAAACGGCCTTATTTTCCCTGATTTTCATTAAAATTATTTAAAATGAAGAAGTCAATATATTTTTTTCAAAATTGGCATACAGTTCGTTTATACATTAGAATAATATTTTTTTTTTATGATTTACAATGGCGGATGTACACTCAATTCTTCCAGGAAGGTCGCAGCGGGGCTTCTCAATCGGCGGGCGTTGTAGCATCGGCGTCAGCGACCTGAATACAAAAAACCAAAATTTGTTTGTTTATTAATGTCATAATTTCTATATGAATTAAAAAAATGGAAAAAAAATTCGCGGAATAAAATGCTTTAAAAAAAATTAATTTTGGGGCGAATTTCCCCACTATTTCTGCTTCGAAAAAATAATTTTTTTTTGGGGCGAATTTTCCTACTATTTTTGCTTCGAAAAAATCATTTTTTCCAGAAATTTTCGAAAACTTTGTAAATTCACATAGAAAGATTTATCATAAAAAAGATGTGTGCAATATTTAAGGGAGATCGGTCAATACCTTTTCGAGTTATGGTGTACGACAATTCGAAAAATATAGTTTTGAGAAAAACGCTTCCTAAGTTTGAATACAACGTAACTATACCTCTCCCAGCGCTCGAACGCAAAGAATAGAGTCGTCACGGTTGACGATCTATAATATAAGAAATACTAAAATTTACGTTCTAAAAATTTTTTGTCATATTGTTAAAGGATTATATTAACATTTTATGAAAACAAAAAAAATTTTTCGAAATTTTACAGGCATCTGTCCCCTTGAAAGCGGCAAGACACCAGGCTATGATGGTATTCCACCAGAAGTATTAAAAGCTTCTCCGGAAACCGCTGCTATGCTTTTAAAGCCGGTTTTCGATGCTATCTGGCCCGATTTAAAACTTTCTAAAGATTGGCTGGGAGGCATAATAATAAAACTACCGAAAAAAGTGATCTAAGTTTGTGCTCAAACTACAAATGTATTTCGATGCTATCAATTGCATCAAAAATTATGTGAAAAATAATCCTCTACCGCATCAATCAAACACTAGATGCAGCCATCCGCAAGCAGCAAGCGAGCTTTAGAGCCAAACGTTCATGCACCGACCAAATGAATACTCTGCGGATTATAATTGAGCAAATAAATGAGTGGCAAACTTCGCTACAAATGGCTGTTATTGAACTCCGTACGGCCTTCGGCAGCATCCAATGCAAATGCATCTGGAGAGCACTTGCAGATTGTAAAATCCCTCCAGAGCTTATTGCTCTGATTAAACCCCATTAAAAAAATAAAATAAATAATTGGCGCGTACACTTCTGTTAGGCGTTTGGCCGAGCTCCTCCTTGTATTTGTGGTGTGCGTCTTGATGTTGTTCCACAAATGGAGGGACCTACAGTTTCAAGCCGACTCCGAACGGCAGATATTTTTATGAGCAGCTTGTTCATGGCAGAAATACACTCGGAGGTTTGCCATTGCCTGCTGAGGGGCGACCGCTATTAGAAAAATGTTTTTATTAATTTTGCTTTCACCGAGATTCGAACCAACGACCTCTCTATGAATTCCGAATGGTAATCACACACCAACCCATTCGGCTACAGCGGCCGCCAATTTTAAACCCCATTACTAAAACTTTAAATACAGGTATAGAATATTCAAAGCAACGCAGGCGTCAGACAAGGCTGCCTAATATCGCCTATACTTTTCCTGCTAGTCCTCGACAATGTTTTGCATAAATCTCTCTATGGCAAACTCCGCGGCATCCAATGAACTTACTCGGATCATCTCGAAGATCTCGATTATGCTGAGAACATATGTTTACTCTCAACGAAACACACTGGTTGGTTGGTTGGTTAAAGTAGTGATTCTTCCAGAATCCAACTAGCGCTTTCGCACCATTTTGTTGCCACATCCTCGTTACCAACTTGTTTAACGGTTATTTACAGCATGACTATATCCAGTCTGTGCAGTTTAAGAACCTTAATGGATTGTTAACATTATGTCCCTCCATAGGGCAGGCATTCACAGAGGAAATGGAAGATTATATCCTTTTTCTCAGGTTGTTTACAACTGTGACAGTATGTATTGTGAGGGATACCCATTTTGGCTGTTTGTTCTCCGATAGACCAAAAGCCAGTTGTGACTGCCGTTAGTCTCCAGGCGTCCCGTCGTTTCATGTTTATCAATGTCGACAATTGCTTGAGGTTGTAGGTGGGCCATAACGTCCTGCTGATTTTGCATTTTGTTTGGCCTCTCCATCTACAATTTTCGATTCGGAGGTATTTTAGGGAAATTGCACTCTTGACTGCACCTAGTGGTGTGAATACCGATTCTGCAAGAACGTTATTAATGGCAGATCCCCCTCATGCCAGTTCATCTGCTTTTTCGTTACCTTCCATGTTCCGATGTCCCAGATTAAGGTAAGTTTATTGTTTTCACTCAAGATGGTGAGGCTACTCCTGCTTTGTTCCACCACTTTAGTGGTTGTAGTAGCCAAACCCAGTGCCTGGATTGCAGCTTGGCTATCCGGAAGAAAAGCGATATTGCCCTTAAAAGAGAAATCTCTGATAAGACGCCTACAGGCGTCCCCAATTGCCAGTACTTCCGCAAGGAAGACACTGCTGGTATGAGGGAGATGCACAGATTTATCAATTTTAATTCTGCGAGAAAATACGAGTATACCAGCTCCAACACCGCAGCCCATTTTACTGCCATTCGTATAGACTATAGTGTCGAAATTTCCTAGAGAGAATCCCTTATTCCATTCTTCCTTAGATGGATAGAGAGTGGCAAAATTCCTATTGAATGTTACGGTCTGGACGGTGTAGTCAGTCCTCACCGAGATTAACTGAGTTTGTCGCAATAATAGACTAGCATAACTATAAGTTTTTTCTCTCCAGCGATCCGCTTCATTTAACCTAAATGCACTCATGGTTGCTGTCTTTTTAATATGTAGGTCTATTTGACTAACGTGTGTCAGTGCATTGAGAGCCTCTGTAGGACATGATCTGATTGTACCGACCGTTATTGCACAGGCTGATCTTTGTATTCTGCCCAATAATTTGGTACTGTACTCTCTCATTAGAGCTTTCCACCAAACTACCGAACCTTATGATAAAATAGGTCGGATAACTGTCTTATACAGCCATATTGTATGCTAAGGTTAGACCCCATCTTCTTCCAAGCATACGTTTGCAGGCATATAAAGCAATTTCTGCCTTCCTTACCCGTTTTTCAACATTTAATTTTCAGCTTAGTTTGGAGTTCAGAATTACCCTTAAGTACTTTGCGCTGGGTAAAAAGCATAAGTTCGGTTTCACGCGGGTTTAAACCTAGGCCACAGCATGTGGCCCAAGAGTTACGCTCGCCTAACGCCCTTTGGATGATCACTGATCGTATTAGGACACAGTGACCACCACATCATCAGCGTACGCCACCGCTTTTACCCCACCTCTTATGTTTTGTTAAGACCTTGCTAATAACGCATAACCAAAGAAGTGGAGACAATACTCCCCCCTGTGGAGTGATTTTACCCCACCTCTTATGTTTTGTTAAGACTTTGCTAATAACGTATAACCAAAGAAATGGAGACAATATTCCCCCCTGTGGAGTGAGCCTGTGGACCTTCTTGGTTATGCTGACATTACCCATATTACCTTTGATGGTCCTGGTTTCTAGCATAAAGATGACCCAATTACTGATGGAATTGTCCACCTCTAAGTCTATCAACGCCCTTTGGATGGCATCTGAACTAACATTGTTAAAGGCGCCTTCTAAAGGGTGGTTAAGTTTCAAGGACCGGTGTTGATTTTAAATACAATGTTTTAAGAAATTATTCTCATATCTCTTTATTACGATAACATTGGTATGGTTCAATTACGTATGGAACAAAGTATCGGCCAAATAGCCGCTGCGGCCTCGGCAGCACACCGCCAAAGACCACCAAATGCAAATAGTTCCTTATCTAAAGGGTGGTTAAGTTTCAAGGGCCGGTGTTGATTTTGAAGAAAATACAATTTTTTTAAGAAATTATTATCGTTTCTTTATTATAATATTATTGGTATGGTTCAATTGAGTATGGAACAAAATACTAGCCAAATGGTTGCCGCGGTCTCGGCGGCACACCTCCATCCGATGGTTCAAATTTTCGATGACGCTGAGGCATAATTGAGGTTCTATGCCGTTAATGTGCCAAATTATCTCATCCTTTAGCTCTTGAATTGTTACTGGCTTATCGACGTACACCTTTTCTTTCAAATAACCCCAAAGAAAGAAGTCCAACGGTGTCGTTGACGTTCAGGTGTGGTTCACATCCAACATCGGCCCTTGAAATTTAACCAACCTTTATATCCAAGAATGCCGCCATGGTATATTATAATGTTTGTTCTCTAGAGCGCCCTCTATTGTTCGGATTACCTCGTGAAGCGCTGTCACCGTAGATTTGCCTTTAAGGTACGCATGTTGTGCAGTTGATATACCAGAGCTCTCTAAAGAGCTTCTGAGATATATATGTATATCCAAAAGTGTTTCATAAGTTTTTAACAGGAAAGACGAAAGACTAATTGATTCATGTCCCATCCTGCCTATTTTTGAAATGAAGACGAGCTTGTTTAGTTCCAATTATCTGGAATATGCCCTAGGTTTAAACACGCTTTAAACATTTTCTCTAGCCATGGTAGGATACAGTCCAAGGTTTCCTGTAACATCTTTGGAATGATCCCATCTGGCCCCGGAGATTTAAAAGGTGAGAAAGATTTAATTGCCCATGCAACTTTCTGCGCCTAATATTTCACCTCCCACTTTCGTTGACGCTGCACCCCGGGAAATGTGTGTTTAGCAGAAGTTCTAGCGTTTCTTCTGTCATAGCAGTCCAAGTACCATCATTGAATGATCTCTGGACAGAACACGGCTAAGCCTAGGAGAACCCCTGGTGGATTCGATTGACGAACAAAATTCCCTCCAGCTCTCTTTCTTGGCGGCTCTAATTGCCTTCTTGT
Organism: Anastrepha obliqua; assembly: GCF_027943255.1. Classification (NCBI taxonomy): domain Eukaryota; kingdom Metazoa; phylum Arthropoda; class Insecta; order Diptera; family Tephritidae; genus Anastrepha; species Anastrepha obliqua. Next base: position 2,743,895 of record NW_026562179.1, on the reverse strand, counting down.
ACTGTCCTCGACTCTCTCTGTACATTTCCCACTTTCCTGTCGAGTAGGTGAGGTTAAACGTTGATATAGATTTTTCCCTTAGTTTTGAGAGCTCACTGTTCCACCAAGGATGGTGGGGTTTTTGCTAAATTTTATGGGGCAGGACGTTTTGTAGGGCCTACTAAATGCCTTCTCCAGTGTTGTGACCCTACTCTCAAGGTTTTCGCTGAGAGTGATTTTGTGTATGGGAATCTCCTATCCTTTCATTGACTATGTTTCTGAACCTCTTCCAGTGGGTTCTTAGTAGACTTCTATACGGTAAGGGCAGATTAACATCAAGATCCAGATCGTACAAGATCCAGCTGTGATCCGAAAAAGACCCTTTCTTAGAGACCCTCCAATTGTCTAACCTTATAGAGCTGTTTTCTAACAATAGAGTAACATCGATCACTTCCTTCCATCCCCTGAAGTACTCCGTACTGGGAAAGGTGAAAGTGGGAGTGTTACCCCTTTTACATACCGGAAAGTTAGTGTTAATTATGAAATCATAAAGAAACTCACCTCGGTCGTTTGTTTCGGAGCTTCCCCATAAAACGTGCCTTGCATTGGCATCGCATCCGAAAAGCAGGATTTTGTTCGGGTTTTCCTACACAAGTTTACGGGCCTCCTCAGGCGGTACTGGTCTCTCATGTGCCATGTATATAGAGGCAAGAGTTATTCTGACTCCGTCAGTGGCTTCCACCTCAACAGCCGTAACATCCTATGAACTATATAATAGAATTAAAAATGTGTTTAAGTGTTTTTTAGCTACAATACATGTTCTGAGACTACCTTCTATCCGTTTATAGTAGATATTGTAGTTTTTCCCAGTGAACCCTTTCACCTCGGTGCTCCGCACCCAGGGCTCATGAATCAATGCGATGCCCACGTCCTCCTCCGCCAGGTGAACGGTTAGGTTGTCCGTTGCAGTCTGTGAATGCTGCAGATTAATTGGGACAACCTTTAAACCCATGTTTATTGGTTTCCTTTTTCGGACTCGGTGTCATCTAGCTGCATGCCAGTTCGTTGTCACCATCGACCTTATCCTGCTCCTCTTCTAGGTTCGCAGAACGAAATATCTGCAACTGGGTCTTCCTAATGCCAAACCGAAGTTTGTTTTCCACTTTCCCCAGTGGTCCCAGACTCTCTAATTAGAAGGAGGAAAGACATGCTGTGCCATTGCAGAGCCTCCGCTTTGATGATCGACCAATCGGTCATCGGCACCGAGCGATTATGCGCCTAAAGATAGGAGATTAATTGATTGGCTTCAAAGTGTTAGGTACCCAGATGGAAGCCCTCGGTCTTCGTGGAATCTCGCTAGCCGGAATTAGCTTGAGTTTCAAGCCTTCCCAGCTGTTCTGGATTTTACCAATCACGTTTGTCAGAAAATGCGGTGAGAATTGGTCATCGCATTTAATGACATGGTAACCGTGGCCGGCGTAGCCGAATGGGTTGGTGCGCGACTACCTTTCGGAATTCACAGAGAGAATGTCGATTCGAATCTTGGTGAAAACACCAACATTAAGAAAAACATTTTTCTAATAGCGGTCGCAAATGGCAAACCTCCGAGTGTATTTCTGCCATGAAAAAGCTCCTCATAGAAATATCTGCCGTTCGGAGTCGGTTTGAAACTGCAGGCCCCTCCAGTTTTGGAACAACATCAAGGCGCACACCACAAATACGAGGAGGAGCTCGGCCAAACAACCAAAAAGGGTGCACGCGCCAATTATATATAACCGCGGACTACCTCCACCGAGTCGAAACCTGGGGTTTGGCCCTCCGGGTTCCCCATGACATAGTCAACGACTATGCGAGACAACCGTGCCTCAACCTCTGACCACTTGTCAAGCACTGGTTTTCCGCTGTTAGAGGTTTCATCTACCAATGCCATTTGAAGATGGTCCCGTGCCACCTCACTAAATCGCTTGCTAGGTTTGAAGGCAACTGCACCCCGATCCGATATCTTATGCTTCTTTGTTACCTTCCCAGTTTCGTCATGCGAGCGGTTTCGTTTTTTGGCATCTGTCTTGTTGGCGGCTTGGAATGCCAAGTATTCGTCAACCACCTTTTGACATCTTGCCTTGTCGGTCTCATCTTTGGGATGAACTTTACCTTCGGCCTCGTTTTTTCGAATCCGGCCGAGGATAGCGAGAGACCTCGCTTTTGCCCTATGGCTTTAGCGGATGGGATGTTGTTGGTTGACTAATGGTTTTTCGCGTGCTGTGGCCCACAGCTTTGACCTCACCTGTTACTTGGCTGGAGGCCAAGAGCCCATCCTCAGTTCGTGACTCAGTCATCTTCAGTTCGTCCGTGCTTGTACGTCTTATCTATTTGTCTGACTGTTTTTTAAGTGAATCCGTCCCTTTTTCCTGTCTATCTGTTTGCCTGTCCTATGGTTCTGCCCGCGTGTTCGTTTTTTTATCAGTCCGTGCTGTCGATGCGCCCGTATGTTTTCCCGTCATTTTGTCTGTTTGTTCCGTGTTTGTTTTTCCGTCATCCGAATTTTTAAGTTTTTGTTTTTTCATTTCATCTGGTTCGTACGGTCACCTGCCCCGCCAAGGGAGCTGCACATGTCGCCATGCGCGGTGACAAAAGAGGATAAAGGGGAAATATTCGGTCCACCATGGCAGCGCCCCATACCATGGCAAGGCCACCGTTACAACCTGAGGCGGCCTGATATCAGGAGGGTTCCGTTCGAAGACAGCCTTATTTAGTCCCCCGGCTGCCAAACCCACCCAATAGGCACGGGTCGAATCACATCTTGGGTTGAGGGAGTTTTTTTAACGAAGTTTACGTCTTCGACCTATGTGGTTCGCGGGAGACCTACTCTCCTACCTTCCATATCTGGGAGGCGTTCCCCTATCCACCACCTGCGGACGCGACCTAGGGACGAAACACACCGATATGCAAAGAAAACATCGTGACGTATCAAGCGAAGCCGCACTATATGGGTTGAAAATAAACTTTCAAAAGACAAAGGTAATGAAATATATAAATGATATATCCTCAAATTTTTTTATTGAAGGAGAGAAAATTGAACTTGTCGATTTCTTTTAATACCTTGGAAGTAAGATTACGATGGATGGTGGTGCAAAGAAAGACATAGAATCCAGATTAGCAAAAAGCGCTGGAGCTTTCGCTATCTTACGAAAAATTTGGAACTCAACCAGTTTATCTGTGAAGACAAAATTGAACTTGTACATATCCAATGTCCACACAGTTCTTTTATATGGTTGTGAGACATGGCTAGTTAGCGACAGCCTTACAAGCACACTTTACAGAAGCCTCCCCGGGAAATTTATCGCTACGTCATGCGTATGTTCAATAAGTTTTGTGGTTCAATAAGAGAGGGCATTGCTATTAGCCTAAATTTTTTTTGTTTTGTTGGTACACTCTTCATTTGAAGTTTCATTTCAATCTGTCAATACATTCTTTGATTACAACTCATTTATTTTCTACAATGGAAAAAATCAAGTATCGTGCGCTGATTGAACTTTTATTTTTTGAAGGTTTAAAAGAAAAGGTTATTATGAGCGAATGTTGAAAGGACTTTTCGCCATCAATTAGTACAATAGAAAGATGAATTGCTGAATTTAAAAGTGGTCTTACAAGCCTTGAAGACGATCCTCGTCAAGGACGTCCAAAAACAGCAACAACACCTGAAATCGTAGAAAAAATACAGGATCGCATTGCCAAATCGTCAAGTGACTGAAGGAGATTTAAGCAATATTTTGACTGAAGAATTGGGTTTCAGAAAGCTGTGTGCATAATGGGTACCACATTTCGTGCGACTTTCTCAGCAACATTGTGAGGGTTTTCGAAAGGATAAAGTGGATTATGTACGTCGATTCATGACTATGGATGAGACTTGGGTCCATTAATATGATCATTAATCAAAAAAAGAGGACATAGAGTGGTGCGAAACTCGTTCTTCGGCTCCAAATTGAGTTCGTGTCCAATTTTTTGTGATGCAAAAGGAATGTGTTTGGTTTACTTAGAAACTGGTAAAACAATAAATTCTGAATATTTTTTTAACATTTTAGACCAACTGAAACAAAAAATTCGTGGTAAAAAGACCCAGTTTGCAAAAGAAAAAACATATTTTTTATCACAATCTAATCACAATGGCTAAAATCCATGAATTATAGTTCAAATTATTGAAGCTTCCATCGTATTCACCAGATTTGACCCCTAGATCCGTCTGTTTCCAGACCTAAAAACATTCATGCGTGGAAAGCGTTTTTTATCAAATGATGAGGTCATAACAACTGTGGAAACGTATTTTGCAGCCCTTCCAGATTCTCACTTCAGGGATGGAATTCATAAATTAAAATCTGGTTGGAACAAGTGTATTGATGCTCAAGGAGACTGTACTGAATAATAAAGTGCATTTCAAATCATAAAATTGTGTTTTCCTTATCGAACCGCAAAACTTATTGAACAGCCTAGTATATGTAATTCTATTGTTATTATTGAAAGTTTTGTAGATGTATCATTCATTTTAAAAAGATCTTTTATATGACTTGACGATAAATTGCGTTCTGTAAACTGTTCTTGTAGTTTGTAAATTGCTTCCTAAAATTCTGATATCGTAACAATTTTGGTGACATTAAGGCTGATTTCAAAGCCTGAAAAACTTCATCACATTTGTCGCACGAAACATACTTACACTACGGTTTTTCGAAAATTCGACGAAACGTCGTAGTACTGCTTCTTTATCAGCTAGATTTGTATTTCTTTTAATTCCAACTGTTTGGCATCGTCTGGCAGCAGACCTTTGACTGAATACGTGTGGCCTAAAAACATGCATTTTTAGTGACTAAGTGCTTCGTCACACCCTATGACAATACATAGGTCCTATACCTAAGCCTAATGGCATTACTTTCGGTCGAAATACTCCATGATCACGAGAATCGCAAGGGGATCTGATGAAATCCAGAAAAAAGATCCCAAGTAGAACAACCCTTTGCTCTGCCAAGATTTACCTAGAAGTTGTTTGCTGACTGCCGGAAATCTACGCACATACGCTGTGCTTTTTGACCATTAGTAGCTTTTTTATGGACTAAAACTAAGAGGCTAATATAATTTGAGTAGCTGTTTTCAATTAAAATGTTTAATATAATAATTTATTACCTCAACTGTTTTTCTCTTCACGCTGGGAATATTGTAAACGATAGTTTTTTTACGTACTATATACCGAATCACTGAGAGTCAGTCTTAGTTTCTTTCGTAGAGATGGTTTAATGCCATTTTGTCATTGTCAAGAGCGAAAATGTCCGCATATTCCATGCAAGGGTTCAGTAACTTGCTTTTAGCTTGAGTAGAAATAAGTTGTTTAAAAATATTGCTTTCTGCGTAATATTGGCGTACGAAATCTTCTGTCTTAGCGTGGCATCAAGGCGAATTGAATACCGAAGTTGGTGCCTTCCAAGAATCATTACTTTATTCTTCGGACCTTGACAAGTCCTACATCATGCAGCATAATAATACAAAACAAACAAGAGGAGGAGAAATTAGGTGTTTGTAAAAATTCAGTCAATCGATTGGTACTGTTTTGATTTGTCATTAAACTAAACTAACTAATGAAAACGGAGTGCCACGTATTAAATTGTGAAAGCACGAATTATAAAAATACTTCTAAACGTAGATTTTTTGCGGGTGACATCGTGGCAAGTGTGTCTGTGTAATATAGTTTCTTGTGTTTGGTAGTTTCTATTGCTTTCGCCTACTCTTCCTCTTCGGAAACAAGTAATTCCTCTTCCATTTGTTTGTTTTTTAATGGAGCCTAACGATGCAGTGGATCGGAAGGCGCAACCTTGTATTTTATTATCCTTGATGAATTTATATGTTTTGTATTGTAAATAGCGAAGCGAAGATGCATTTGACAAGAATAAATTTTTGGTAACATCACTAGCGCATTTGCGACATTTACTTCGTCGTATCGGTCAAAATATTGCAACCGTTTTTTTCATTCGCAATGTGAATTTACAGGGCCCGCCATCTATTGTTACGGATTTGAAATAGGTATTGTTTGAAGAATGGTAACACTTAGCTGTCATCTGATTTGACAGAAAATTAGTTTTATTCTTCCGCTGAACGAAAATGGTTGTGTATACACTCAAAGAACGCTGGGAAATATTGCGACATTACTTTGAAAATCATGGTAATGTTGCAGAATGTGTACGAAAATTACGTACGGCAATGGGAAGAAGAAAAGCACCGAATGAAGCGTATGTGCGTTACTTTGAGAAAAAAGTAAGATAAACTGGGTTGCTTATTGACAAACCAACGCGTGACCGACCAAAAACCGTGCGTACACCCGACCAGTGTTATGCCAACAAACCAGCAACAATTGATGCACTGAAGACCGGCATACGCGATGTCATAGCTGAAATACAGCCGCATACAATTGAAAATGTGTTGAAAAATTGGACCGATCGTATGGGATGTGCATGGCTAGCCGAGGCAGCTATATGAATGAAGTTTCATCATTAACCGGAAGGATTGTACTTCAAAATAAAAACAACACTTTGGAAAAATATTGAGTAGTTACTTTTTTATAGCATTTTTAATTCCGTAAAGTTATATGGCGGAATGGCGGACCCTTTATAATTCGTAGGTGGTTTTTAAAAGGGAAAATAGAACCAAAAAAACTTAAGTAATCGCTTAATGCTCTTAATTCGTTATGGATATCAAAATTAATTTGCTTAATAAAGCGAAAAACTACTCAGCAATTTGAGAAGCTGGATTCATTAATGCAGAACACGCCGCAAAAAGCTAGGGGAATTTCGGCTCAAAAAAATATTTATTTATTTATTGAAATGAAATATTCCTTTAAATAAATATACTAAATATGTACCAAGCGGCCGTCGTAGCCAAATGGGTTGGTGCGTGACAATCATTCGGAATTCACAGAGAGAACGTAAGTTCGAATCCCGGTGAAACACCAAAATTAAGGAAAAGTATTTTTCTAATAGCGGTCGCCCATCGGGTGGCAATGGCAAGCCTCCGAGTGTATTTCTGCCATGAAACAGCTCCTCACGAAAATATCTGCCGTTCGGAGTCGGCTTGAAACTGTAGGTCCCTCCATTTGTGGAACAACATCAAGACGCATGCCACAAATAGGAGGAGGAGCTCGGCCAAACACCCAAAAAGGCTGTTAGGTGTAATAAGATAGATTGGTAACCAGATACTTAAATTCACTAAATTTTTTTGGTTAAGTTACGTTTGGAGATATATTTGAAAATGCTTGATATGCTCTGATGGTGCACTCAACTTTCTGGGTTTGCTACAAGCTGGGTTTACATATGTATATCCAAGATATGTTGCGTTGATATTGTTGAAGCCATTGAAGTGAGAATGCATAGTGTCCCTTGCGTAGTCTTAAAAAAACTTTTAGTTCGGGATATGGCAAATTTTTGGGTAGATTGTTTAGACGTCTCAGGATTTATAAAGCGATACCGATTGTTGCAGTTGTTCCATAACTATCTTTGTTGCTCTTCGATGACTTTGTACATTTAGCGCAAGATATCGTTTTTTTCGTTCACATCTAAGTACTAGCTGGTGTATGCTGCTCACTTTTAGCTTCCTCGTCCGCTCATTCATTCCCTCAGATTCTACAGTGTCCCGGAACGCACATCAATTTTACTTTATTTGTGAGTGCAATCAAATAGTCCCGAATGCGTGACATCAGTAGACTTAGGTTTCGAACGTCCCGGATTGCTGATATGGTTGATATAACTCTCGATATCCTTGCCCATTGAGTTGCTTCTTTCACAACATAAGCTTCGGCTGAAAAAAACGGTAATAGCAACTCTTTACTGATGATATTAGAATCATCAGAAACGACTGCGTATGAGGCGTTATTACAATTTTTATATCAAACTGTGTATAATATATGCAAGTCCAACCGCTAGATTTAAGTTGGCATTGCCGCCTTGCGAAATGTTACTGAACGGTATCAGTACTGATTATCGTTTTCTTGGAATAACTCATTAATTCGTTGTACAAAAAAAAGGAAAACCTTGGGATCAAGTTATGAATTTTTAAGTACCTTGGTTGCTGATCAAGGTCAAAATTTGTAATCTTTTGTAGGGCCCGATGAATGGTTGATTGCATTTCTAAGTGCCGCTTCCGTTAAGTGCCTGATGTACTTCATTGAGCAAAATAGGGTTGTAAGTGTAAAATATTTTTCGGTATAAGCCGTAGAGTGAATCTTTCTTGGATTTGCGGTGCAGCGGGTTCATCACGCATTTTCTTTACCTTCGACGTGTGGAACGATCTGATGCTGCGTCTGAAAACCGAGTGATATGAGGCGAAAAGTTTTTTAAATAAGTTTCCCGAGAGTGTTAGAGCTTTCGTCGTGTTGATGAGGATATAATACAACTTAGTTTTGAACATTACTTTTTTTTTTAAATATAGACAAGGATCTTCAAAGTTTAGATTAGAGCTAGAAAAAAGACTTAAAATTTTAAGCATGCTAACATTTGGAATATTAACATTATATCTAAAGTTAAGGTTACATGTGCGATATATTTGAAATGATAAGTTGGCTCCCGATATCAGAGACCATTCACCAATCTTGTTTAGGATTTCAGTTAATGTTTACTTAACCAGTGCCAAATAAAGTATTTTTGAAAATATCACTACGTCGTCTGCATAAATAGAGTGTTCTACTGGAAATTGGGATATAATTTGGCTGATTTTATTGTAGGCGACCATAAATATAGTATTATCTACATGAAGGCAATCAAGTGTTGTTAAGCTTCACTATAAATTTTCTATTGCTTAAAAATGTTTTAATAAATTTGTATATGTTAGCGCCTACTTTCCAATTAGCCAATTCTTCGAGGACAACGTGTGTCCCAATATGGGTAAGCAGTTAGATATCCTTCATTGGAGATGACGGTTGACGCAGAGTGCCCGAAATGTATAAAGTCGCCTGTTATCTTCCAACTTTGTAAATAGAAAGGAAAGTGTGTTTTTGAATATTGGATATGAAATCCTATCAAAACCAAGAGTTTTCCCCTTTAGAGTTAGCTGCTGCATCTTCAAACTCTGAGTAGATCTTTTGGTGACAAGGAGCCAAGGCGCTCGTTTCTTAACACATCAGTTCCAAAAACCTCAAGTCTGATACGAGCGAAGGCGGGGCAGAAAGTGGGCAGAGTACACTGTCTGAGATGCCTACCCTTTCCATGTGCTTCGTCCAAAGAAAGTGGCCCGGCATCAGTCCAACCACCCGCCTGCAGTCCCTTCTGCTTAGTCACAGGCTATCGCATGGTCGGATATGATAGATAACATCAGTTTATTCCATCGGCAGCCTCTATCAGCCTGCCAAGCTCACTTGTGGGTTATACAGGGTGGGCCATGTAAAATTTGCTTTTTGAATCGGCTATAAAACAAAACTAATCAATATTTTTTCAAACTTTTTGAAGATTGAACATTGTCATTTATGAATGAAAAATAATATCGTTCAAATGACTGCCACGACTGGCTTTACAGAAGGCCATTCGATCAACCCAATTTTTAAGCACATTTTCGTCCAACGGGCTTAAATCACAGCTCCGAGGCGGCCAATTGATATCGGAATTTCGGCTGATTATTCGGTTTTCAAAAACGGTAGCCAAAAGTTCGAGTGTAACTTTGGCAGTGTGACAAGTTGCACCGTCCTGTTGAAACCAAATGTCGTCCATGTCATCCTCTTCAATTTTTGGAAACAACTCGTTGAGCATGTCATGGTAACGCTCGCCATTTACTGTAACCGCGGCTCCTCGCTCATTTTTGAAAAAAAATGGCCCGATGATGCCGCCAGACCAAAAACCGTACCAAACAGTGACTCGTTGTGGATGCATTTGCTTCTCTACAGTAACGTACGGATTTTCTGAGCCCCAAATCCGACAATTTTGCTTATTGACGTAGCCACCGATGTGAAAATCAGAAAAGAAGAAGAAGACTCACCACTTTGGAAATAGGTTTTCAATATTTCCCAATTTTTTTCAAGCGTAAAGCGTCCCATTTCGTAAATGTCAAACCTTTAAGTAAATTATGAACACATTTGACTTCGCTTCAAAAAGCAAACGCTATATGGCCCACCCTGTAGTAACCCGGGCCAAAGAAGGTGGCCTCAGAGCCCATCCTTGATAGGGAGTCAGAGATCTCTTTTCCCACGATACCCACATGCCTCGGGACCCATGGTAGCACCAGGCTATTATGTGTACCGACATAGTTCAGCCTGGATTTACAGATCTCGACTACGTTTGAAGTGATTGGCTTGGCTGTCGCTGCAGACCCATATAGAGCTGCCTCTTCATCTCTTTTCTACAACACAGTTTATTGCTTCTTGAACAGCATACACATCCGCTTGAAACACAGATGCATGCATTCCAAGAGTAAAGCTCAGTTTTGTCCTGCTGAATTTCACGTAGACACCAGAGCTGGAACCGTGCTCGGTTCTGGAGCCATCCGTGAAAATGCAAAAACAGAGATTGACCACAATTGTGCCCCTGGCAGCCCCACATTGTATCTCTTTTCAAGTACGACTTTTGATGGCATGGACTCAAGGGGCATGTACAGAATCGTTGGATCGAAGTCCATGCCTTCTATGTTGTTCAATGCAGGACAGGGGCCGTACCAGTTCCCATTGTGTTTCAGCCTGCAAATGGCCTTCAAAGTCTCTCCTTGGATGAAAGCAAAAAGTGATGGTAGACAAACCAGAGCATCTAATGCTGGGAAGTCTCGATAAGTCCTGACTCCCACGAGAGAGAGTCTACTCATCTAGACCACATAGGTGATAATAGGTCTTATTATAACAGTGCAGATCCATGGGATCTTGTTCGGAGAAAGACCCACGTTTTCCCAAAGACACTCCTTCACCACCAGAAAGCTCTCAGTGCTTTGGATGTCTTTGTTTCAACATGTTACTTCCAAAGAAGTTTACTTTCGAGGATTACTCCAAGATATTTAATTTCTTTCGATAGCTACATTGTGACTCCTTTTAGCTTAGTAAGACCGAGTTCATTAAGATTCCTCTTTCTAGTAAAGAGGACAACAGCACTTTTGGTGGTGTTTTGCCGATAACCCATTAGCACAGCCCCAAGTGTCAATCATATCTGGAGTTTTCTGCAGTTTTCTACAGATTTTCATAAGCCCGTTAACAAACAGGCAATGTCGTCCGCATATGCTTATGGGTAGACTCCTTAATCATTTTATGTGGTGAGTAAAGGATCGATCACCATGCACCAGTATGCCTGCAGGGATGCAGTCACGGATTCCATGCCTTCCTTAAGCATGGCAGGATAAAGGCCACCTGGTCCGGGGGCTTGTAGCGCCAAAAGATTCGATGGCAAATCGAATGGCGGCTTCATTCACCACAGATCTGGCAACGCACCGATCACACCGAGAAGGTGTAACAACTCTGAAAACCGCCGGGCAATGCTTATCTGATTACCTGGAAATTGAGTGTCCATTAGCAAGCTGAGTGTCTCACTTTGCTTCTCCCTTAAGGAGCCATCAGATATCTTAAGTGAACCCAGCTTTGCGATTGGATCCCTTTTCAGGATCCTAGCCAATTTCGCCGTGTCACTTAAAGATTCAATACCGCTACAGAATGCCCTAAAATAAGCCCTTTTCGACTCCCGAATTAACTTATTGTAGTTCTTCTGTCTTAAGGGCCCGGTTTAGAAGTTTTCTCGACTCACGCCTCAATGATTGGAGATCTTGGTTCCACCATGAAACGGGAGTCCGATCAAGGAGAGGTCCAATCGGACAGGCTGACTCTAAACATTCAACTAAGGTAGTGCTCAAAACTTTGTTCATTCCATAGTTTTGGTAGCGTCACGTCAAACCCCGCAACGCCCCCCTAAACTTGTGCCAGTAAGTTTTTCGGGGGTTCTAGAGGGCAATGACATTTGTGTCTCCTCGCCGCACTGAAACTCAATATACCTGTGGTCCGAGCACGAATCTTCGGCAAGGTCTCTCCAGTTCCTGATTGACAACCCATGTTTTGAATTTGATAAGGTGAGATCAATCACCTCCTGCCTTGTAGCAGTAACGAACGAAGGTTGTCTGCGCTTCTTGTGTATATTTAGGCAAGAGGAAGCGATGAACTCGACCAGCCGAGAGCCCCGCTCATTGAATTTGCTGCTGCCCCAGATTGTATGACGGGCATTACCATCACAGCAGAGAACAAGGCCCAGATTGCACCGCTCACAGAACCTCACGAAATTGGGGACCTTCACATGTGGTGGCGCTTTCAGGGCATCGTAAGGAAAATAAGCAGATGCAATCACACACCTCATCCATCCGCTTTTACTCTTATAACACACCTCAGCAGCTACCAAGTCATGGCAACAGAATTGCTCAAGATCCGTCACAGTGAGATGAGATGATACTACAAGACAGGTCGTAGGTCTACTCGAATTCCTGTCATATAATACAGTGGCCCCTTTCAACGCGCTAAAGCCACAGAGGCGGCTCCTAAATATCCAGGGCTCTTGCATTGTTCTTATTTAAAGAGTTAATGGTGTTTTTTTTTTTGGGAGAACAGATAGGCGAGTTACATCTACCCAAATCTTTTTGGTGCTACTTTTAGGGTTGATGTTAGCAGTAAACTCTTCGAAGGAAACCCGTTTTGATGATCGATAAAATTCCGAGTTTATTTATATTATATTTGGGCCATTTTATTTTCTTGTTTTAGAGTTGGAAATTTCTGTAAATCACTATTCCACCTGGGACTATATTGAGTTTGGCTTGAGTTTTTGGTCTGTAGTATAGAGAAGGGCGCTGCAGTGCAAATTATTTTTCGTATTATGTATGTATATTCTTTATTGATATTGTTCGAGGGTGGATACGTTTGTGCAAAGATCATGATACTTGCTTTATCTGTTAAAAATTTACGTTTAAACTTTTTTGTATTTGGCTTCCTATGAGATTTTATTTCTGTTAAAATAAGGAAACAATCGTTCGCGTGTAGGCCAGAGGTGTAGGGCAGATCGCCTCCGCGTGGTGCACCCTGGGTAGCGCTAAATGATCTGCGGCCTCAACGGCCTCCTGAACGATGACGACCCCCCCTCGCTTTTTCGGATTTGGACAAATTCTTTTTCACTACTTTTCGACTTTTTTCTGATCCCTGTACTGGTAGTCGCGGCATTCTGTCACCTGAGTATGCTGAGGTTAAACTCAGCAGAAATGGCTGATGGGCTAATGACGTGACTGCCCCCGTCCCGTTAAAACCCTGGCAGGCCTCGGAGTACGTTCCATATCCGTAGCCATTGGGTTGGCGGTGTAGGTGCGGTTGAGACGACTCCCGTCTTTTTGTCCGGTCTGGCTCTGAACGCATGCCCCATAAGGACATGCGTCAACCCTCGCATGGCCTCCCTGCTATGGCACAGACAACCATGGGACCATTTAAGGACGACTACACACTACGGGTTTGGATAGCGGCTTCGAGTGGGGACCCAACAACAACAACAATGAGCAATAACCATAACAAAAACAGAAACACAACAACAACAAACAATAACAACACAATAACCCTGCAGAAAGCTTCAGGGGGTAGCGGGAGTTCGGAACCGAACCCCAAAACCACCTCTCTCAGGACTGGGGGAGGGAAATCACCTCCCAAAAAACATACGCCCCGGGGGGTAGTCTCTAGTGGGGGTAAGGCGTCGGAATCGACGTGTAGGGCAGTGACCAAGGGGGGCACCAGGGGAAAGTCGGAACCGACTTTCTCCATAAATCCGGGGGTCAAAGGTGGGAACCCACCTTTAATAGGTAGCGGATCACAGACGGAACCGTCTGCGACTCCTAGAGCAGTGGCGCTGGATGGGGTAGCCAGCACCAGCAAAGGACTTTCACCTAGCTTTCCGGGGACTTCGGGGGTATCTCTTCGAGGAACCTCCGTTAAGCCTAAACGGCAGCCTGGCCAGAGTAAGCGGTCCTTCTCTGACCTTCGTATGGCTACCAGGATCCTGGAGCGCTACGGTGGCCAGAATGACCCTCAGTTATCTGAGAGGCATTCTCAGACGCTCGAGTGGGCCAGGAAGGTGGTCAGAGGAGCAGAGGAGGGCAGCGGAAAGGGAGTGGAAGCGAGCGCTCCACACCCGGGCTCGGGAGTAAAAAGGCAACGCTCCCAGGAGGAGGACGTCTCCCAAGAGAAGAGACCCAAGATTGGTGGGGGCCCACCAAAATCGTTTAGCGAAGTCGCTAAGCAGGCGGGCTCCATCATTCTCGGGGTGATGGACAGCGGTAGAGAAGACGGCGCTATCTCTAGGGAGGAGTGGAAGAGGGTAGCGTCCGCCATCTCTGCCGTATTCATGAAGGTGGTGAGGGAAAACCCTGGACCACCTCCAAGCTGTGAAAGTGCCTGATGGCACTACGGTTCCTACAAGAGAATCGTCTGCGCTGACGAACGGTCAGCCTCAATGTATAGGGCGGCATTAGCCTTGGTGGGAGAGGTATGGGAGGGAGCCAAGCTGAAGGTAGTGGACAGAAGGGATCTACCTGTGCGTCCGCGAGCACGTGTCTGGCTCCCCTCCGAACCCTCTGCTTCGAAGGAGATGGAGGAAATCCTCCGCTACTGTAACCCCAAACTTCCCACGCACAACTGGAGGGTGGTTAAGGTGGAGAAGACTGAGGGATCTTATTGGCAAGCGCTGATTCTGCTGAATGCAGTGTCTCTCAGTCCTCAACTATGGCTTCGAGAAGGTAGTCCTTAAGGTCTACCAAACCGATGCCAGAGGAGAGGCCCCGCACATCCGGAAGTGCTGGGAGAAGCAGTGCCTACGGTAGAGGAAGCTCCTGTGGACATGGAGGTAGATTCCGTCACGTCGGAGGGTGACAATGCTGATGACGTCCGCTCTTTACCGGGGTCCGTCATAAGCATCGGATCGTTCTTCGACAGGGCGGAGGAGGAGAGGCTTCTGGCCTCGGAGAGCGAGGACGCCGTCCTGGAGGTGATGGAGAGGATCCTGGAGGATGAATATTCTTCAGATAAATTTTCAGCACTCTAAGGCGGCGTCCGCCAACCTACTTATCCACCTTGAGCAAGGTGGAGCTGATATAGTCTTGATTCAGGAGCCGTGGCTGAGCAGCAACGGCATTTCTGGGCTCAGGACGAAAAGCTACAAGCTGGTGGCGTATAGCAGGACAGGTAAACCAAGATCCTGCATACTCATCAGGAGGGAACTTAACGCATTTATTTTGCCTAATTTCAGCAATGAAGACATTATGACGGTGAGTCTGGAGGGCCCGGCTGGAAAGCTATGGCTGATGCCCGTATATATGGCACACGATGATGAGGTGGAACCACCTCCGGCGCTGCTAAGGGAAACCCTGGCTGAAGCAAAACGCAGGAAAATCGGCGTTATCATAGGCACTGACGCGAATTCCCATCACACCTGCTGGGGAAGTTCTAACATCAATGCACGAGGTGAGTCACTTTTTGATTACATTTTAAACGAGGACTTGTTTATATGTAACAGGGGTAAGGACCCCACTTTTATTACCGCAGCCAGAGAAGAGGTGCTTGACCTTACTCTGGCTTCTTCCTCACTGATAAGCCGAATCTCCGATTGGAGGGTGCTAAACACTCATTCCTTCTCGGACCATAGGTACATTCAGTTCTCTCTCACTCAAACTCGTCCAATAAGATCCCCCTACAGGAACCTGAGGAGGACGGACTGGGATGCATATTATAGAAATTTGCTGAGCTTACTCCCCAAAGCACCGGGAGGAAATCTAGATCTATCGGAAGAAGCGATCGACGAACTGGTGGAAACTTTCACCTCAGCTTGCAACAAGGCCTTGGAAACTTCTTGTCCAATAACAGTTTTTCCCAGGAAGGAAAAACCGCCCTGGTGGACAACGGAGCTATCTGAACTCACTAGAGAAGACGACATTGGTGAAGAAGCTGGAAAGAGTTCAGAGGTCGGCACTCATTGGAATCAGTGGGGCGCTTCGAACGACTCCTACTCTGGCGCTCAACGCAATGTTAAATGTGGTACCCGTAGATATCGCAGGCAGAACTGCCGCTACACGCACCGCAATCAGACTGAGGGGCTGGAGCTATAAGCTCAATCTCCCTTATGGGCACTCAAGCATCCTTAGAAACTTTGAGTTCATCCCTTTGTCAACAGACCAGTGCATACCCTCATTTAGTCCAGATCGAAGTTGGAAGGAAAGGTTGGCGGGGGAGTCTTTTGCGAAGGGCTTCCCATCAGACTAAAATTCAGGTTACCGGACCACTGCAGTGTGTTCCAGGCAGAGGTAGCCGCAATCAAGGAGGCAGCTGATTGGCTGCTCAAATGTGTACTAACAGTCAAGAAGGTAAATATTTACTCCGATAGCCAAGCGGCAATAAGGGCCTTCGGGTCTATGACGGTGCATTCGGAATTGGTCAAGGAATGCTTGACCTCACTTTCGACTGCGTCCGAATTCTTTGACATCAGCCTCATCTGGGTTCCCGGTCACACCGACATTGCGGGAAACTGTGAGGCGGATGAGCTGGCTAGACAAGGGACATGTGAGGTGATTTCCCCGCGGAGGGAGAAAATTGGAATCCCCCTGACTACCTGCGGTCTGCTCATGGAAAGATGGGCATCGCGCAAACTCCTTCTGGACACGTGTGGACCAAAGGCGCTCGGGTGAGCTTTTGAGGCTGACAAAATATCAGCTCTCCAATCTAGTGGGTTCTCTCATAGGACACAATGCGCGAGGAATGCATGCTGTGAGACTTGGAATCACCTCGAGTCGTTTCTGTGCTGGATGTATGGAGGATGAGGTGGAATCATCTCAGCACCTTCTCCTTAGCTGCCCTGCCCTGGCGGGGCTAAGATTCAGGCATCTTGGCTCTTACTTCTTTGCCACGCCGGCTGAGATAGCTGGCGCTGACATTAAAAATCTGATGAGTTTCATCAGCAGCATTAAGCGGTTGACGCAAACATAGTCATCGTTCATAATCCGCACGCTCCTAAGCTTCCCATCACCACCTCTCCCCGCCCTCTCCCTGCACCTCATCCTCTCCTCACCTCCTTGAAAATGGTATCACAAAGGACGAATCTCTCTTCGCCCAAGTGTGCCCACTCCCTGGGCAACCATACTAACCTAACCTAACCTAACCAGCGATCGCTTACCATGTACAGAAGGGAACCATGTTGGCAGTGCATGTGGTTATGTCAACGTGTGTAAAAGATTGATGTGTTGAGAAGTGAGTGAGACTACCATTGTTTAGTGTGACCAGATCGGTGTATAAAAAATAGTCTTCAATTTGGGTGGCTCTTTCGTTAGCGAACGCGGAACCCCAGATGGGGGCTTCATATTTTTAGACCACCCAATCAAAGCATTGATCCAACTGCCATATTTTAAATTTCAAAGATGTCTGTGCGTGGTAATTGTTTATTTGGTGGTATGTACGTATTAATTACGGTTGAAAACAAAGCATCCTAAATTTTACCTCCTCTATCGGTAGCAAACGGTTAACCCCAGATGGGGATTCATGAATTTACATCACCCAACCCGAGCATTGATCCTACTGCCTTAATTACGGTTAATTACTGTTATTAGATTCTAATATGAAATTTTGTTATTGGTTGTTGTATTATATGTATTGTGTTATATGGTCGTTGAGTTGAGGTTTTTTGTGATAGAAGCGAATTGAGGGCTACCTGTAATTGAGGGAATTCAGTTTCTATCAAGTATAATTGCTTCTTTCATAGTATATTTGTTTGAACAAGATTTATCGGAACCTAGAGGATCTAATGAGCAATTTGTGCACATTGCTCAGGAGCATGTGGAGGAGGCTACACTAATCGCATACTGTTGGGTTATTGCATCGTTTCATAATCTGGTTGAGCTTACCGCAATTATTACACCCCCAGCGGGTGGGGGAAAAGAATAAATCCACGGTAAGGCATGCTTGCCGTAAAAAGCGTAGATTAGGAAGTCTATGGGCTGGTGAAAGTAGTATTCTATCACCACAGTACAGGAGGGTGACACCTCACCGAAATGGCTGATAGGCTAATACGTTCCTTACATGTCACCATTAAGTTGGTGGTGCAGGCTCAGTTGAGAAATCCTGACTAGTTCCTGTCTTGGCTCTGAACTCTATTGCCCATGAAGCGTAGAGTCAACCCTCGCATGGCCTCCCTGCTCGCATAGATAACCATGGGGACACTTAGGGAAACTGCACTTTTGTGAAAAGATAGCGGCCCGAAGTCGGGACTCAAAAGAATTTGAAAATGAATAACCAAATTAGAAAACAAACCACCGAGCAAAACACAGATGAAGGAATTAGAGATAGTCGAAGTGATAATGTGGATGCAAGAGCGGTCTTCAGAAAAAGTAGTTTACTACTAAGATCCCCGCCGGCAAAGATCGCACCAATCTTTAATGAAGCTGGAAGCGGACATGCCCGCAATGCGTTCAAAATGTCAAAGCTGATAGCCCCGCAAACGGCAACGTGGACAGTAACATCAGCTCTCCGATGAAGAATGCCTCCAATACCGCCATTGGAGGGCTACAATCAGCGCAGTATACGCCCACCAGCACACTTGCAGTGGCAGAACGGCTCGTCACTCCCATTCCAGCGAATGGTAATACAGAAACGATCCCCACAAAAGAGAGCGCATCAATCGACGCTATTGAAATATCTCCTCGGCTCGAGCTAATAAAAAATATGAGGAGGATGGAGGAAGATGCGATCTCCCAATGTAAGTTGTAAATGTAATGGCAGACAGTTACCAAGAGAGGCAACTAAAAGAAGCCGAAAGATAAGCTAGCTGAGCCAAGCAAAAGGAGCAACCCGCGAACACAACACGCAAAGCCAGAAGCTGTTGTGATAAAATCCGCAGAAGGCCATAGCTATGCAAATGTGCTGAAGGATTCACGTGCGAAGATTACGACTGATGAGACAGTCAAATTAAGTTTCGTCAGGAAAACGAAGGCTGAGGCCATACCTTTGGAGCTTGGTAGGGGAGAGAAAGTCATGCCAGAGTTCGTGAATTAGCTGAAAAGAACTGTGCAGGATACGGCTTCCATCACGGAGTTAAAACCGAGCGCCACGATTGAGTTACGAAATTTCGACTCCCGGTCAAGACAAAGGTAGAAACAGCAGTCCGGAAACTACTTTCCAAACATGAGGAACAGATACAGACGAGGATAACGGTGCCGAGTGCGCGGGAGCAAGTGCGCGCTTTCCTCACTCTATCTGCAAAAGGGGCCGTGAAGCTAATCGAGATCGGCGATATAAAAATCGGGTGGATCGGAGCAAAGATGCGACCATGCGAACAAATTAAGATATGCTATCGCTGCCTTGGGATAGGGCACACACAAGCAAACTGCAGTGGGCCTGATAGAAGGGATACGTGCATCAGATGCGGGAAACCAGGGCACAAAATAAAAGACTGCAAAGCAGACCTCAATTGCACTCACTGCGTAACGCGAAACGCGACCGCACTGACCACCTGCCAGGATCAAGGAGATGCCCTCTAGCTAAAAAGTGATGAGAGTACTCCAGGCAAATATGCTTAACAGTCGTACAACAGACGCTCTGCTAGAACAAATGGCTATCGAGACGGAGCTAGATGCGGTCATAATCAGCGAGCAGTACGGACGGATTGCCAAGGGAACCTGGTTCGAAGATGAAACAGGAACGGCCGCACTCTGGCTACCAAGCGGTAGCGCAGTCGCCGTCACACATCACGGAGCCGGTCGTTGCTCAAAATAAACGCTTCACAATCCTTAGCTGCTACCTTACCCCCAGCGACAGTATTAAATAGTTTAGAACGAAACTGGACCTAATTGAAGATAAGTTTCGCGAAATAGGTGGCCCCTTCATCGTAGCCGGAGACTTCAACGTCAAGGCTGTCGAGTGGAGCGCCCCTACTACGAACACAGAGGAAGACATGTACTAGACATGGCTGCCAGACTGGGGCTTGTAGTGGCAAACACAGGTAATGCCACTTCTTTTAGGAGACCAGGATGTGAACACACCACGCCGGATATCACCCTAGTGACTGATAGCCCGGCTGGGGCAATCAACGGGTGGGAAGTTCTGGAAGAATATACTGGAAGTGACCATCAGTATATCAAGTTCTGGATCAGTGCGTAAACTGAACCTACCCCAACCCTTAAAACAAAGGGCGCTCACAAATGGAACATGGCCAAAGTGAACACTCAAGCGTTTCCAACTCACTTTGATGCAAATTCCATTTCGTACATAAGTGGTGACACCGGCTCACTTGCAAGCGGCTTGATGCAGCGCATTGTCAAAAGTTGTGACGCATCGGCGCCCCGCGCTGGGAAGTGGACGTCAGAAATCGTAGAGTTCAGAAGAACCTGCTTCCGTAATAGAAGAAGGTACACCAGAGCCAGACGAAACAGAGAGGCAGAGGCGGACGCTGCTGATTTCAGACAATCCCGAAAAGTGCTGAAGCAAGCAATCATCGGCAGTAAGAAGGCAAAATGGGAGGAACTCCGAAGGGATCTAAATAACAGACTTTGGGGTCTGGGCTACAAAATTGAACCGGGAAGCTAAACAGTGGAACAGACTGCTCCCCACGCACCCTATGCTGTGCGGAGACCGAGACCCCCAAGGTGACGAGATACTCCCACTCTTCATCGAGGAATAGCTTAAAACCGAAGCAAGAAGCCTCACAAGAAACAAAGCTCTAGGTCCAGATGGCATCCAGCTGAAACACTCAAACTTGTGGAAGAAAGCCGGCACGATGTGATGCTCGACGTTTACAATGCATGCATTACTCAAAGTATCTAAGCGGTGGAAAATACAGAAATTGATGCTGATCAGTAAGGGTAGGGGTGACCCAGCGCAACTGTCAGCTGGGCGTCCGCTTTGCATGCTGGACAGCGCCGGGAAATTGTTCGAGAAACTCATACAGCGAAGACTTGCAGAGTTTGTTGAGAGAGCAGGAGGATTGTCAGCAAAGCAATACGGTTTCCGACGCGGAAATCGACCCTTGGCGCAAGGAGGTCGTAAGCAGCGCTCAACGCAGACGCCACTACGCGAATCGCATCACCGTCCTGGCAACGCTTGATGTACGAAACGCTTTTAACAGCCTACGATTGGCAGACATTATAAAGGCACTACGAGAAAGGTTTCGAATACTTGCATACCGGCTAAGACTTCTCCAGAGCTACTTGACCGAGCGCCAACTGCTGCATCCAACAAGCTGCACCAAGTCATGATAAGGACGCAAATGTGGCTTAAGGACCACGGCCTGGACGACACGTCCTTAGTGACCCAAAAATTAGTAAAATACTTAGGTATTCAACTTGACTGCAGGCTTACTTTCCGGGCCCAGACACGGCATGCGGCTACCAAAACAGCAAAGGTCACGATTGTGCTAAGTAGGTTAATGGCAAACATCGGTGGGCCAACACAGAGCAAAAGAAAGCTAATTTTGGCGGTCACAAGCTCATTTCTCATGTACAGCAGCGAAGTATGGTGAATTGTGCTAAGCTGCAAAGCCAACCGAAAAGCACTGGAGGCTGTGCAACGAACAACGGCACTCAGAGTTTCCTCAGCCTACCGCACTGTCTCAGGCGCTGCAGTTTTCGTGATCAGCGGTCAGATACCGATCGACCTCGTGGTCCAAACCATGCTGCGGTGGCAAGCCGATGGGACACTGAACCGAATGGCAGATGGAGGGCAAAACTTATTCCATCAATTGACAAATGGGTACAGAGGAATTTCGGAGAAGTGAACTACTTCTTAACTCAGTTCCTCTCGGGCCACGGATACTTCCGTAATTGCCTATACCGTATGGGCAAGGTAACCGATTCCAAGTGCATATACTGCAAAGCACCAAGCGATGACGCTGAACACACGTTGTTTAGTTGTGGCAGATGGCTCGCGGAAAGAAATGCTCTGAGGGAGCAGATTGGCGACATCGCACCAAGCAACATAATCAGCAAAATGCTCGAACGTAGGGACAGCTTGAACGCGGTAAAGAAATACATCGACAACGTACTACGAAAAAACAGATTGACCTCGACACAGTGCAACAAAGTGAAGCCGCATGAAAGCTGGCTACAAATATGGTGGACTCAGACGTGGGTGAATAGAATTGGTCCTTTATGGATGACGTTCTGGGCCCTCCCGAAGTAATATAGAAAGCAGTTCCGGGAAGGGTGTCTCCCCAGAAGGAGAGGAGGGATCGTTTTAGGGGCCAAACCACACGACGCAGTAGACGACGGTCGCTGTAAGTGCGAAGGCCTTTTGAACCCTTCCACTCGTTACGGGAGATGCTATTTGTCAAAAGTAAGAAGACATGCTCTGGAGTGCTTAGGCCTCCCATTCAAAACTTTAGAAAATGTTTATACCTCTACGACACCTTGGTCAGATAATTTAGACCATTTCTTCATCTTTAAGATCATTCAAACCAGGAGTATATATGGTACCCTTGTATGGTTTAGCTTATCATGATATTTTACACACGGGCTGAAAAGTCCCGGCCTTAACAATGAAAAAACTTTTTTTTTTGTTCAAAATTAGCTTTATTCATTTGAACTTATTTATTACTAGTATATTAATACATTATAATTTACAATACACTATAAGTCCTATAGAGACTATTAAAAGTCTGTTCGTAGGCTAGTAGCATTTATAATAACAACCTTACAAACTAAATATGTAAATGTAACATACATTTAACTTTATGTTACAACATACTTACTTATATCTAGCGGTTCTATGAAGAACATAAAATAAAATATTTTATTTCTTTGTTTTTATTTTAAATACTTAATTAATTTTTAAAGTGTCAACCGTTACAATGAAATAACGCGATATTAACAAATATCATATGTTTAAATTAGTTTTTGTTAACCAGATTTTTATATCTTTTTTATTTTTGTCGTTAATTACATCAGCTTTTAACCTCTCTGGAAGCTGATTAAATATTTTAATGCTATAGTTTATGTAACATTTTGAACCAATACTTAATTTACATTTTATGTGCTCAATTTGTATATTTCTAGTATTTATTATCCTTAATAGAAAAGAATTCTTTAAGTTATTGTAATTTTGTATTAAAGCTGTAAAGTAGAACAACTTTTTTATCGAAAGAATGTTGCTAATCTTTAAGGAATTATCTGTTATTGAGTTTTGTTTACTCTTAAATATTATTTTTAATAGTTAATTTGGTACTAATTCTATCCTATTTAGTTCAGATTTGTACGCACCTCCCCAAGGTACGATACCGTAAGAGGTGACTGACTCAAATAGGGCATAATAAATAGTTAATAATTGTTCTTTGTTTAATATATATTTTAATTTGGCAAACACAAAGATTAAATATTATATCTATTTCGCTTTATTAAATAATTAATTTGAAAATCCCATTTTAACTTATAGTCAATTAATATGCCAAAATATTTAGTGTTTTCAACCCGTGTTATTGGAATACAGTTAAATTTACTGTTAGAATCATGATTATGCATAAATATGTTAATATTTCCAGGTACAGAATCTTTATAAACGAGTGATAGGACAAAGTTGTAATGAAGTGTGCGACAAATTTGTAGTAAAAAGTCAAAAGTAATAAAAAATTTAACGTGCGATAATCTTGCGCAAAGTGGTCGATACAACCATACAATTTATCAAAAGCCTGATACTTAAGTTAACGTTCCTTGCCCAAAATTAAACGAGTGAAGTGTTAAAAAATATATAGTGTAATGTAAGAGCGAAGATGGCGAATACCGTGGATGGTGGGAAAGATCCACCGGATATATATTTAAAGTGTCACCTCGAACAAAAAGTTTCAATCGTAACATGTATTTCATGTGATAATGTGTTTCACAAAAGTGACTTTAAAAGAATAAAAAAAAACATCTAATTTTATAACAAATGTCTTAGTTATATGTCACGAACATAATGATATCGACCTAACCTCAATTGATGAAAAGCAAGATATAGATAATGGCGAACTACAGAATAGTGATTTAAAAGTTATAATCGCAATATTAAGAGAAAAATTAATGTCATACAAAAAAAATTATAACAAACTAAAATTACTACACGAAGGAGAAAAGAAAAAAATAATAAAGGTAAATGTACAAGAAAATTAAAGTCAAAAAACTTTGGAATCTCTGAAAACAGAAAAAACGGTTGCTTAGAGAATTGAACGAAGAAATCAAAGGTAAAAATCAATTAATGCAAGCGGTATGTGATCTGCAAATAAAGGGTGATTTTTTAGCTAGTATATTTTTAAATAGTTGGTTTAAACAGCTGACTCTCGTTTCGTGTTTTGTTTTACTGTCAAACATCTTCAGTTTGGTCTATAATTTAACCATAAATCGTCTTACAAACGAACAACGCTTACAAATCATTGAATTTTATTGTAAATATGCGTGTTCTGTTAAGAAAGTTTATTGCGCGCTTCTTCCATTTTATGGTCAGTTTGTTAATTGGCCACCCAGATCGTGCGATATAACGGCTTTAGATTATTTTTTGTGGGGCTATGGTAAAGCTCATGTCTATTCGGACAAGCCTGCTTCAATTAACGCATTGGAAGACAACATCAAAGCATTTATATGTGAGATAGCGGCCAAAACATTGGAAAGAGTATGCCAAAATTGGACTAAGCGGATGGACCATTTGAAACGCAGTCGCGGTCAACATTTGCATTAAATAATTTTCAAACATTAAATTATATGGACTGCACTATCGATTTAAATAAAAATTGCATGCATTTTTCTGACGTGTTTTTTTTGAAAAACTTTCCTATAGCTCTTAAAAAATCACCCTTTACATCATATTCTACTATTACTCAAACACCTAAAAATAAAGAAAAAGATCAAAGCGTAATCGTAAAACCAATAAACTCAGATTTAGAAGCAACTATTAATAATATTAAATACATTCTACAACATAATTCCAGCATACCATTAAAAAAATAATAAGAAAAAATGATAAAATTATAATGAAATCAGATATTTCAAAATAAATTGAAATGACAAATATGCAATCAGTTTGGAAGAAAAGAAAAATCCAAGGTTGAAAATTGTTGGAATCGAAGACATGTGGGATGATGAAAACTGCTTCATCAACGTTATAAAAAAGAAATAATTTAATAGAAGACAGTACTGTAAATTAGGGGTGTGCGAATATTCGAAATTTCGAACTATTCGAAGCGAATCGAACCGAATTATTCGATCCGAGATTCGACTCAAATATTCGAATGGTTCGAACTATTCGAATGGTTTGAACTATTCGAATAGTTCGAACTATTCGAATTATTCGAATGGTTAAAATAGTTCGAACTATTCGAATAATTCGAATAGTTTAAATAATTCAGATAATTCGAATATTTAACTGAGTGCATGCTTTTTTTTATTTTTTTAAACGATTTTTCTGAAGATTTCAGGTCTAATAGAAGCAAAATAACATGGCTTAAAGTTCATTGTTTAATCTTCGGTTAGGATATCATTATTTTTATAGAATTAGTAGTTTTAAATAACTTGATATAGGTTTTTAAATGATATCGATTCTTCTAATCGTACGTATCGATCGACACATGAAATGATTTCTATCTTAGATGAATGGTTAATCACTAATCTCTTATGCATATTACAATTCTCCACTACAGTATTGTTCTTAAACCTGTTTTCTAATTTTAATGAGTGTACATTCAAGTTTATACTTGGAAGCTACATATATCTGGTTAGGAAAGGAAAAAATTATACCAAAGTTCATGAATAAAATACCATTAATTTCATATCAAAAAAATGCCGAATGCAATTGGCTTTTCCAAACATATAGTATTAGTTTACATGACAAGTGTATCTACAGCCACTATCAACGAACTATTTGGTGGTTGATGGCAACTATACTTGGAGTCCTAACTTTGTCCCGGACTCCAAGGACTAGAATTATCAAGTCTGTGAATAGTATCCACAGCTACTGATCATGTATTACTTTAGTGAATATAAGTTATTGATAGCGAAGATAGTGATGACGATGATAATAGTGATGATGTTCAGATGGGACTTCCAACGATTGATAACGAGTCTCAGATGCCTATGGGTTATAACTTTTCAAAAAATATAATCCGGAATTTAAAAATTAGGTTTTGTGAGATTGAGGAAGATAAGTTGTATCGTAAATGTACATTTCTCGATCCTCGTTATCAGGATTACTTTTTAACCGATGATAAGGTGAAAGATGACATAAAGAAAGATATAAAAGAAGAGATTATTGCCTATAAATATTCTAACAATGTTTTTGAAAACGAACATGAAACTGTTGCTGAACCTCCTGTAATCAAACCCACAAAGTTTTGGGACTTCATGAAACAGCGACGAGCTAATAGAGAAGAAACAGTAACCTTGCGCCTTGAGAAAGACATTGATCAAGAACTTATTCAATATTTGTATTCAGCAGATATTGATCCTTGGGATGATCCTATTCATTGGTGGAAAAAAGAATCAGTTAAATATCCTGTCTTATCAATGCTGGCTCGACGTTATTTGCCAATTCCATCTACGTCTGTTGAGAGTGAGAGGCTGTTTTCTACTGCTGGAGACATTGTGACTGAAAAGCGCAATTCATTATCATCTGATAATGTTGCTCGGTTGTTATTTTTAAATAAAAATATAACTCGTTATGTTTGATTGAATATTATATCGAAATTTTAAATAAAATAAGGCTATTCTATTTAGACACGCGAGCAAACGTATTCTTAGAAAGAAATTTTTAATTAGAAAAGTTTATTAGCTTATAATTATTTATATTGTTCAAAATGTTATTGATAAATGTTATATTCAACGATAATTAAATGATAGAAAATTTATTTTATTTTTATTATGTAGAATTACTATAATAGAATAACCTGTTTAGGATTTTATTTCTTCGGATAATTCAAATCGCTCGAATTATTCGAATATTTCAAACTATTCGGAAATTCCGAACTATTCGAATATTTCGAATTATTCGAATATTTCGAACTATTCGATATTCGACTCCTAGGATTCGATTCGATTCGAATCGAATGGGATTCGCACACCCCTACTGTAAATATAATACACACTTACACAACTAAAAAGAAAAATACTACAACAGTAATAATACAATTTGATCCTCATACATATATTATGAAAACGTTATGAAAAATAAACAAATATATGTGGGACATGTTTACGGCGACTACAATATAAACAGATGTAAAAAATGCGCCGGCTATAATCACAGTGAAAAAAATGCAAGAATACTGAAAAATGCTATTTATGTGCTGGCAATCATCTTGCTAGTAACTGCAATAACAAGGATGAAAAAAAATGCCTCAATTGAGTCTATGCAAATGAAAAATTTAATCTAAAAGTGAAACGAAATGAGAATCATAGTGCTAATGAACCTGCATGCGAATCATACCTATGTATATAAGACTAAGGAAAAAAGTTATTGATAAAACTAATTATCCTAATAACCCTTTAAATAAATAAAAATGTTCTGCAATGAGTTTGAAATTAACAATTTCGAAAATCTGTTAGAATGTACTAAAAATGAAGATTTTCTACTGTTGCATTTAAATATACAAAGCCTAAAAGTCAATATGAGAAATTATGTGTTTTCCTTGAGCAATTGACATTTAAACCACACGTTATTATATGTAGTGAAACGTGGAGATTAGAGGCGCCAGATCTGTATAAAATTGATGGATATAAAATGTATTATAGTAGCGGTGAAACCAGTCCATCAAATGGGGTTGTTATATATTATACATTCGAGAAAATATAGAAGAATCTACTGTAATAGTGAATATAGGTAAAATAAGTGCATTGTATACGGAAATTACATGTGATAATAAGGTAAAAATTGCATTTACTTCTATATATAGATCTCCGAGTACTGATAAAAAAGAGTTTATAAATGATCTAGATAACTATCTTTTAAAAAATAAAAAATTAAAAAATCATTTTATTATTGGGGACATAAATATTGATATTAGCCAACAAAATTTATTACTAAGCAATAAAGACAATTTAGAACCCTTCCATTTATATACAAAATTCTATGTACGCTAATGAATTTAAGCCATATGTTAACGGTATATCAGGAGCAAACGAGAGCGGGGGCACTTGCATAATATTTAAGAGTAAACAAAATTCAATAACAGATAATTCCTTAAAGATTAGCAACATTCTTTCGATAAAAAAGTTGTTCTACTTTACAGCTTTAATACAAAATTACAATAACTTAAAGAATTATTTTCTATCAAGGATAATAAATACTAGAAATAGACAAATTGCGCACATAAAATGTAAATTAAGTATTGGTTCAAAATGTTACATAAACTATAGCATTAAAATATTCAATCAGCTTCCAAAGAGGTTAAAAGCCTGTGATGTAATTAACGACAAAAATAAAAAAGATATAAAAATCTGGTTAAGAAAAACTAATTTAAACCTATGATATTTGTTAATATCGCGTAACGGTTGACACTTAAAAAATTAATTAAGTATTTAAAATAAAAACAAAGAAATAAAAAATTTTATTTTATTTTCTTCATAGAACCGCTAGATATAAGTAAGTATATTATGTTGTAACATAAAGTTAAATGTATGTTACGTATGTAACATATAAAACTTATTTTGTTAAATGTCATATTTAGTTTGTAAGATTTTTATTATAAATGCTACTAGCCTACGAACAGACTTTAAATAGCCTCTGTAGGACTTACAGTTTATTGTAAATTATAATTGTTGAAACGTCGGCTGTTTCAATATTTTGCGCTTCGTCTGCGAAAATCTATAATTTATTTAGAAAATTAGTTTACAAATTTAGTTTAAATTTACAATTCATACTTAGATATAGATGTATGCATATATTATATATATATATATATATAGGTACTTACATTGTGCTTCAGCGCACTTGTCTGCACGCGGCGATGGCTCCAAAGTAAAAGAACGAGCTTTCTTCGTTCGCTTTACTTTGAACCGAGCTCGTGAAGTGCAGTGTAAGTATGCATTTTTAAGCACCAAACAAAGGTAATTATTAATTACAACGCAATTACACCGCGTTGTAACATTCCCCCCCTCGTAAATTTGATGCCTGGCATCAAAGTTTACCCAGATAAGTCCAATTGTGCTAACTTGACAACAGGTCGGGTTATCAGTCCATGTATGGTTTTCACGATAGCGCTCCGGGCTTGGCCATCCTTTGCTCGCAAAGCTTCAACTACAATTCCTTTGATCCAGGTGTTGCGTTTGCTTGTTTCATCGACGATGATTACCACGTCACCGTTGTCGACAGGTTCAGGAGGAGGTTGATACCATTTTGCGCGGCGAGTGAGGTTAGGCAGATATTCCCTTACCCACCGTCGCCAAAACTGGTCAGCCAGCTGCGACGCGACCCTAAAGTTTTTTCGGAGTGTGGCACCGCTGCTGTCTTCAATGCTTCGTTCTCGTAGTCCGCTTGACCCACCAAGCAAGAAATGATTCGGAGTGAGTGCCTCGTCATTTGCTGTATCCAGAGGAATGTATGTCAGTGGTCTGGAATTAAGGACGTTTTCGACATCTGCTAGTACTGCTCGAAATATGTGCTCGTGTATAATGTTCACGCGAAGTATGTCCGATAAAATAGATTTGACGGATCGGATCATCCTCTCCCATGCTCCGCCCATGTGCGGTGCGGCCGGGGGTATAAAACGCCACTCCACCTCCGGGTACTTTTGCTGTAACTCATTAGACGAAATTCTCTCTATCTCGGCTTGTAGAATACGACTTGCGCCTCTAAAATTTGTGGCATTGTCTGAAATAATTCGCCTAGGCGCACCACGACGGCAGATAAACTGCTTCAGAATAAGTAAAAATGCATCTGTGGATAGAGAGTGGGTAATTTCAATATGCACTGCGCGAACAGTGAGGTGAATAATACACCCCAGCGTTTCTCATGATGTCTACCAACAACGACGTCTATCGGTCCGAAGAAATCCACCCCAGTGTATGTAAATGGGCGCATATTCAATGCGAGTCGTTCAGGCGGCAGAGAACCCATTTGAGGAGGCTGTGGTACTTCCGACGCTACCTACCAACGCTCTTAATCCACTCACCCAGTATTTTTGACGGATTTCGTTGACTACGACTTCGTTGTGATGATGGTGGTATTTACGATGGAAAAAATCGATTATTAGAAGTGTCACTGGATGGCGTGAGGGCAGAATTATGGGTCTTTTCACGCTAACAGGGACTCCCTCTATCGAATCGATTCGACCTTTGAGTCTGAGCAATCCAAACTCATCTATGAAAGCCGAGCATTTGAAAATGGAACTTTTTCGACTTACCAGTTGGCCTTGATGTAGACATTTAATTTCATCTCAGAAGGTCTCACTCTGGCACATAAGAACAATTAAAACTTCGGCGCTGTTTACTGTGGTGTCCTGCAACATCATCTGAACGAACTCTGATTTACCTGGTCTCCTGCTTACTAACCGAAGGAACCGCAAAGCGCATCTTGTTGCACCACGCAGCTTCTCCCACTTACTGAACCTCGACACATGAGGTACAACTTCCGTAAAAGATGTGAAGCTAAGTGTTGTATTAAGCTCGATGTGATGAACTAAGTCATGTTCTGCAGAGTTCACTAAAATCGTCTCTGGCCACTCCCAGGAAGGCAAAGTCAAGAATTGAGGACCTTGGAACCAACGCAATTCTCCATCCAACTTCGACCACTGCTTCAACTTTGTGGCGTCGTCTGCAACGTTGTCGGCTGAAGGCACCCACCTCCAGTTATTGATGCTAGATAACTCCAAAATGTCTCCAATTCTTACGCCAACAAATTGACTGAACTTTCGAGTGTCTGATCGGATCCAGTGAAGAACGTTCTTTGAATCGGTCCAGTACACCTCCTCGCTGATAGGCAAAGTTAATTCATTTCTAATAAATTTTGCGAGTCGCAAGCCCAAAATGGCACCCATCAGTTCTAACCGCGGTATTGAAACTGGTTTTAGTGGCGCCACTCGCGACTTCGAGGCCACTAAACAACATTTCACCTTACCACTGACGGTGGCTCTTAGATAAGCAGCTGCAGGATCTCTAGAGCTATTCCCATGTGGCCACAAAAACTGCTGTGCGGTTTGGTCTTTGCTGCGCACTCGAATTTGATGGAACATCTCGCGAATGTCTCCTGTGATTGCAAATGCTCGCTCACGAAATCGTATAAGTATTCCAACCAGAGACGCCAGAAGGTCGGGTCCTTTCATTAAATAGGTGTTGAGAGCGATACCGTCGACGGTGGCAGCGGCATCCCAAACGAGCCTTGTCTTATTTTTATTTTTATTCGTTACGGTGAAAATTGGAATGAACCATGACCTTTTTCCATGAGATATCTCATCTTTTGTCAATTTCCGAATATATCCTTTATCTTCATATTCACGAATTTTTTTGTTGAGAAAATTCCGTAAGAGTGGGTCCCGGGTCATGCGTTTTTCCAAACAACTTAGGCGTTGCAATGCCATGGAATACGAATTTGGTAAATCGATTTTATCGAATTTCCACAATAAACCCGTTTCCCAACGCTTTTCATTTTCCAAGTACTTTGTAGTCGATTGCATAATGGCGAGAGCCCGTTCATCTGCTTTGGATTTCAGTGGTTCGTCTTTCATGCTAATACCAACTGCCTCTAACGCGTAATTAGCCTTTAACATTTCATCCATGCGTTCAGTTGACACACAGGAGCAGATGTGCATCACCCTATTCGAAAGGGCATTAGCTCCCTCTCCGCGGCCATATACTGACCAACCAAGTCGACATTTAGTTGCGATGAGCTGATCTCCTTCTATTTCCTTCACTTTGAGGGGGACACCGATCTTTGCATTGTCGACGCCAAGAAGCAGTGTAGCGCGCACCCCAGCATATGGTTCAATAGGCAAATTGTGCAAATGACTGTGCGACGAGAGTACTTCTTGTAACAACGACTGCTTTGGAAGATCAAGATTAGCTACTGTGCGTATGTTCCGAAGATTAAACCGAGGCGACGTTTCATGTGTAGAAGAGAGCCCGATGGTAACACATTTTGATTTAGGCTCTACCTGTGTTATATCATCCGTCCACCTGAGACACAGCTCATCAGATGGACCATCCAAACCAAGCTCTTCAGCAATGTGTTTCTCCAAAAGTGTACATGTGGATCCCTCGTCTATTAACGCATACGTCTTTATGCACTTGGATTTTCCATAGAGTATTACTGGAACGTAACGCAACAATGTCTTTGTCGCGTGCTCTTCCTTATGTAACATCACAGCTGCTTTATGGCTTGGATTGACCGAATAATTTGAATGGAGCAGAACATGGTGTGGCTTTGTGCAACCATCAATACCACAACCGCAATGCAATGGGCAGTTCTTCAGGAAATGTTTGCGGAAGCATCTGATGCATAGCTTATTGTCGCGAACAAAGCACCACCTATCGTTGGTAGACAAATCGCAAAACTGTTTGCATTTCTCGAGTCGATGATCACCACTGCACTGAAGGCGATAAGGTTGAGAGCTTGTGGCACTGTTGGTGTGGACTACGCCGTGCACGAGCACCCTTTTCTTAAATTGATTATTGTTAACTTTGACTTCATCGGCGGAACTACTTACGGAGACGACTTGACTAGCGCACGTCGCTAATTTGAAAAGCCAATAGTCGAACTCACTTATGTCAGCATGGAGCAGTGAAACCTTATATCTACCCCACTCTAATTTCAAGTCGCTTGGTAATTTGCAAAGTAGCTCAGAAAGTAGCATCGGATCATTCAAATAAGAAGAGAGGCCAATGGCTTTCAGAGTACAGCAGTAATTTTGTACCGCAAGTGCAAACTGAATTAGGGTTTCCAGATTGTCATACCTTACCAATGGCTCTTGACGTAGCTTGCGTTGTAGTGAATGACATATGATGTCTGGACGCCCATAAAGCATACGTAAAGTTTCAATGGCCTGCCATACGGTTGCAGGCGCCATTAATTTACCCCTCACTGCCTCTAGTGCCACCCCCTTCAAGCATCGCTGTAGCCGAATAAGATTCTCGGAATCTGTGAAACCGCATTGCTCGGTTGATTGTTCGAAGCTGGTGATAAAAAGGGGCCACTCTTCTGGCTTGCCGGAGAACGTCGGAAGATCTTTATTTATGACTTGTCTTGATGCTATTTGCGTAGAGGATAACCTCATTTCAGATATCGCAGCTGGCGCGGTAGGAGTACGACCGTTAGATATCTGTGGCCACTATCGCTGAGCGTCGTAGCTATTAGGCACCCTGGCTGGTGGTTCTTGGGCACTAGTCAAAACCGAATTGACTGGAGGAATGCTACCCACACCCGGTGCAGCATCACCATAAACTGTATGCATATTCCTATAAGAGGACAAAGCATGCTGCCAAGAGGTTGAGTGCAGCTGTGCCCGTGGAGATTGTTCTGCTTCTAACCGACCAAGTACTGTAGATGGAAGATTGTTAAGCCCTGGTGTAAATTGTTCGTTGCAACTAAATGGTGCTGGAGGGTAAAAAGGTACAGCCGCTTTTGCAGCAGTGCAGTGCGTGTTGATTGGATGACCTGTCCACGTTGTAATGCTAGATCTATTACGAGATGGTGCCTCCATTCCGTAAACAGAAGTCAGATTGGGCTGCGATCGTCCATGGTTTCCGCTACCACGAGGTAAACCGCCGACCCAAGTTGAGGTTATGCTGCCCGAATTTATACACGGTAGTGCGTACCCGTCCTCTGATGTAGCACATAATGCATGAGCCGCGCCTTGATGCGCCAAACCATCAACATGATGCCTCATGCATGCCCCTAGTTGTGCGTACCCATCAGCAGACGTAATATGTTCGGAAGCTTGTACCCGATGCACCGTTGGATTGGTTGATTGCAGAACCGGTGATACCGTCTCTAACCTCGAATTAGTCGTTAGCTGCACACACGTGTCCGCCGCCGGTGATGTAACATCATTTGCCATCAGCTCGTCATCTGCCCTGATATCCATTTCTGGTGAGGACATCGCCGTTTTGTGCACGTTTCCGAAAATATTGACGAAATTAATTTTAAGAAAATATTTCCAAACTGATAAATTTCGGAAATAACCACAAAATATTTTCGTTGCTGTTGAAACGTCGGCTGTTTCAATATTTTGCGCTTCATCTGCGAAAATCTATAATTTATTTAGAAAATTAGTTTACAAATTTAGTTTAAATTTACAATTCATACTTAGATATAGATGTATGCATATATTATATATATATATATATATAGGTACTTACATTGTGCTTCAGCGCACTTGTCTGCACGCGGCGATGGCTCCAAAGTAAAAGAACGAGCTTTCTTCGTTCGCTTTACTTTGAACCGAGCTCGTGAAGTGCAGTGCAAGTGTGCATTTTTAAGCACCAAACAAAGGTTATTATTAATTACAACGCAATTACACCGCGTTGTAACAATAATGTTTTATTATACTAGGAATAAATAAATTCAAAATTGAAAATTCATCAACGTAATTTTCATCAAGAACAACGCAATAATTCCAGCACGAACTAACATTTCAATAACCTCTTCATTCGAGCGAAATTTCGTACCAGCGTTTTTTGGTCTGCGAACAGCCAGTGGTTGCTGAGAGATAAATTTGGCGAATACGTTGAATGTGGGAGCAATTCGAAGCTCAATACATGTAATTTTGCCAGTGAGCAAACGTGGCACCCACCAATTTCGAAGAGAGCTTTCTCATAGTCAAATGGCCATGTAATGTAAAGCCAACATGTTCTTTTGATATCTTTGCGATGTCTATTAAATCACGCAACATCACTTTTCGCTCATTTAAAAGGATTTTGTGCATTTTTTTGATCTTTTTTGGTGTCACCGTCTCATTTGGACGTCCACTGCGTTGTGCATAATCGGTGTCTCTATGACTTCGTTTGAAGTCTGCAAACCATCGATTTATTGTTGTTTCTGAAGGGGCGGAGTACTCATAACAGTTTTCAAGCCCTTGTTTGGCTTGAACGGTGTTTTTCCTCACCAAGAAGCAATGTTAATTTTAAACACGATGTTCTTTTTGATCCATTGTTTTGAAAACAACAAAAGGAGCGTCACTCTTAGCACAATAACTTACGAACTAAAAATCTATCATAACTATCTAAACTAAAAATCTATCATAACTATCTATCTAAGCTCCTGTGGAGCTGCGAAGTGGACATGAATGGAATAAGGTCCGTAATAAAAGTTTTTCTAATATATTTAGTAATTTAATTTGAAATAAAGTCAGTAATAAATGTGACACCAAGCAATAATGGTGATAGTATATTTTATTTTCAACTTACAACACATTTCAAACCCTACCCCCAACGGGTAGAGGAAAAAATACACCCGCGGTGAGGTACGCCTGTCATAAGAGACGACTAAAACGCAAGAGAGGAAGGGACTCGACTGAAAAGGCCTCTTATACCCTGGGTACCTCCAGCGGCAAGGCTGGAATGCTCATCAGGATCGAGACCAGTAAGATCCTGATTATCATATACTGGAAAAACTTTTCGGATCATACAGTCTAAGGGTTGGTAAAAGTAGTATTCTCTCACCCCTGAACACAAGTTCCCAAAAGGACTCGTGTCAATCCTCGGGTGGCGTCCCTACACTTGAATAGATAGACACGGGAACTACTTTCAAGATATCGTACTGAAATAGCGGCTTTAAGCGGAGACCCAAAAATATAAAAATGGAAACTAAACAACAACAAAAACAGATAAAGGAACCGCCGATAAGAGAAGCCTGTTCAAAAGGACCAGCAGATTACTGCAATCTCCAGTCCTGAGCACGTCTAAATAATCGAAAGAGGAGATTGCGGTGCATCCCGAAAGGAAGCCTAATAAAAGAGCTGTGGATCCATGCATCGAAACAGCCAGCACAAAACGCCACTCCTATACAAATGGGGTATCAGAATTGGAAGAAATGTTCGATGTAATGGGCAGCTACCGACCAAACTGCATGACAGCAGAAAAAGAAACAAAAAATAGTGGCACAAAAGTATAACCGAAGATTAACGAGCTTCCATTGTGGCCACACCTAGCACATATCAGGCGAAACGAGAGGCCACAAGTCCTCCTGCTCCCAAGACTCATTTACAACACACAAACATAAATGGCGAAAAAGAAAGGATAATTAGAAGTCCCGCTGAAGCGGGTACTAAAGCAGAAAATACGGAAAAAGCGAAAAAGAAATGGTAAAAGCAAGACTCAATCGGAAGCACTTCTAAACTACACTGATGACCTAAGAAACCTCCGTAGCAAAATAAAGCATGGCGACGCTGAAGCCAAAATAAAAATCGTTCGTACAATAAGACGGGAGCAATACTGGTTGAGATATCTAGAGGCACTAAAAAGCACTTTACAAGGATCTGCTGTTATTACAAACCTTAAACTGAAAATTACCGTAGAGATACGAGACTTAGATTCTCTTACAACAAAAGAGGAAGTGGTAGAGGCTCTAAAGACGACCCTCAATACATCCACGGAACAGATAGGCGTAAACTTGTCGGCACCAAACAGCAGAGAACAGGTTCGCGCTTACGTGACTTTAACACTGACATACTCCTCAATAAGTCACGCACAAAAATTGGCGGGGTGAACTGCAGAATGCGATATTAAGCTTTCCTTCAAGTGCTTCGGCCCAATGCACCTAACATGGAATTGTAAAGGGCCCGACAGAAGGGGCAAGGATCTCTACATTAGATGCGGCGAACCGGTCATAAGCTCAAAGAATGCACTAAAACCCCTTAGGAAGTAACTGTGGCCTTGCCACGGCATGGAGCGCTGCCGTGGTGGACCATTTGAATTCCCCTTTGTTTAAACAGATCACTGCGCTCGCCTCGTCGAGCAGGTGGTCGTACGAAAAAAATGAATACAACTAACAATTTAAGCGACACAACTTCGATTGTAGCAGGAGCAGGCTACAGTGGTCGTAATGCTACTGCCAAACACACACATAACGCTCTTCATCGCGGAGGTGCCGTTGTCCACGAAGACTCGGACCACGAAAGCGTCGGGAGCACAAACACGACTGAGGAAGAGGCTCTTCTGCGTTCTCCGGCTGGGTTCAATGGTGCTTCTTCGGATAGCAAGAACAGGCCAAGGATCAAGCGCGATAAGGAGGAGCTGAAGGCTAAAGCTTGATACAAGGCCGCGCTCAAAGTTTATGACCAATTTGGCAGCAAGTCCAACCTGACGAAGCAAGAGGAGGAACCGTTGACCTGGACCAGAGAGGTTATCAAAAATGGCCGGGCCTTCTACGCAGCAAAACCAATGTTCCCAACCTGCAATCCGTAGTATGCGAACAAAATAGAAGAAGAGCTAGCCATCAAGAGGCAGCGTTCTGCGGATAGCGAGGCCTTAGTGCCATCGAAAAAGCAGAAACACAGGCACGAGATGGCTAAACCGAAAAACGGAAACGAAAGACCTACGATGTCGAAAGCAGCGGCAGAAATACAAAATTTTCAACTACTTTTTTGCAATTGTTTCTACATGAAGTGGCTCGTGTAAGTAATGACGATCATTTTGAACGCAGAATTATTAAAATCGGTTCATTTTGGACTAAGTTAT
This sequence comes from Anastrepha obliqua, assembly GCF_027943255.1. Classification (NCBI taxonomy): domain Eukaryota; kingdom Metazoa; phylum Arthropoda; class Insecta; order Diptera; family Tephritidae; genus Anastrepha; species Anastrepha obliqua. The sequence goes on along the minus strand of NW_026562179.1, from coordinate 2,706,314 downwards.
GAGCATTTAAAAAAAAAATTCTTATATAATTAAAAAAAATCGATTTTGAGCCGAAAAACAAAATTGCCGATAACTCTTGAAAAAGATTTTTTCCGGGCGAACAAAAACTACGTGTCTCATTATTTTGACCAGAGAGCAACATATTTGAGTTACAACGAAATCGAAGAATATGACCCGAATAGCCCGGTTGAATTGAAATGGAAAGCATCAGATACATAAGCTTTCAGGTTATATTCCGCTCAAAAAATAAACTTATATCCTTTAGAAATCCTAACAATACGAACTCGGACTTTTATAGGGGTATATGATACTATCAAAAACACCAATGATACCCCGGAAATACAGGTCACACATCGCACTTGCGAAAGGGGTTGAATTTTTTGCAGGTACTCTCGTCAAAGCCTTTAAAAGATTCTGCCACCCAACACGTAATAGACGCAAGGTGAAGACTCCTTGGTGGAACAGGGAATTAGAAGCACAAAGGCGTAGGGTACATGAATTCTATAGGTTCGCCAATGTTGCTGACAATGAGTTATGTTGGTTGAAATATAAGGATTTACTAAAAGTATACAAGAAAGAGATACGTAAAGCCAAGAGAGAATCTTGGAAAGAATTCTGTAGCAGTATGGAAAACACTAACGAAGTGGCTAGACTTAGGAAACTGTTATCCAATAATCCGTCTATGCCAAGAACAATGCGAAAAATTAGTGGAGAGTGGGCTGTCAGCTGTGAGGACTCTATAGAAGACCTAGTAAGCACACATTTTCCAGGGTGTGCGGACACTACAAATCCCGAACCTAGAGGAGATATTATAGACGATCCCGACGAACGTAATTACGATCAACAAGATAGAATGGGCTATACAAAGCTTCGACCCATATAAATCGCCAGGACTGGATGGAATCTTCCCAGCCATTCTCCAAAAGGTAAGCCATATTGTGGTACAATGGTTAAGAACGATATTCAGGGGATGCTTGAGGCTCAGCTATGTTCCTGTATTGTGGAGAGAAGCGAGAGTTGTGTTTATGCCAAAAGCTGGAAAAAGCAACCCTTTCTACTCGAAGGAATACAGACCTATTAGTCTGACCTCGTTTCTCCTCAAAACGTTAAAAAAGATTCTAGATACATACATTAGAGACACAATTGCGCCGGATGTATTATCCAAGGCGCAGCACGCCTACACTAAAGGCAGATCTACTGAAATTGTACTTCACTCTCTTATACTAAACATAGAAAAAGCGTTAAAATACAAGGAGTATGCTCTAGGAGTATTTCCAGATACATCAGGGGCCTTTAACAACGTCACGAAAGATGCTATTTCAAATAGCATGGAGTCACTTAGTGTGCAACCCGCGATTTATCTATGGATAAGGCAGCTATTACCTTCGCGATGGCAGACACCTTGCCGTGGTGCGGAGGCTTAGTCGAATCACTAACCAGACCTTACCAATGGATGATAGTGTTGTCACTTAAATACATCCCAGTATTGGGCGAATGCACTTCACTCCCTTGGTTCGGGCTGCTTTTTGAACGATGACCAAGCTCTGCCCTGGGTCGGAACAAGGTGTTATACGACCCGTGCCGAGGTTCAGCCTGGCTGGGGACCCAGACCAAAAATAGCCCAGTCTTGAACGGAGTGCTCCGGATACCTGGCGACCTCCGGTTCTATCTAGCCTTACCTGTGCACACGGACCTCTGTACAGGCGGACCTCCCTTGTCCGACACTCGTGGGACCAAAATGAACATGTCAAACAAAAATAACATTTCTTACAAGGAGGTCGGTCCTCCCAAAAAACCAACAAAGGTGGCTTCGACTACAGCTATAGCTGAGAGCAAGGCAGTGGTCAGACCGCCGCTTTTAGGAGCTAGAGGGGGCATAAGCGAAAGGGCTGGTCCCAGTACGAGTACTGCAGGAGGCAGTGGGGGGCGAGGAGGCTTGGGTAAACCGGCCTCAAATCGGTCAATGACAGGAGCTGCGGGGGCAACGTTGCGCAGGTCAAATAACCCCCACCCCACCTCAACCTCTTATAGAGGACGGGGGTCGGCACCTGCTCTTAGGATTAACCGGCAGGTTGCCATAGAAGGGCCTAGTACCTCTAGGCAGTTCATAAGCGCAGAACGGGGGGGGGGGCGGCTAAACATGTCCGTCCCTCCAAACTAAACTATTATGAAAAGAAGGCGGCCAGCAGGGTCATATTTAGACTAGGAGAGGTAGCAACAGACCAGCTAACCGAAGACCAGGCTAAATCGCTAGAGTGGGCAAAGGGAGTAATATCCGACTCGGGAAAACTGGCGGGTGCTACTCCCAAAAGACAACGGTCTGCAGAGCAGACAATGGAAAGGGCCGCCAAAAGACAGAAGGCAGGTGGCCAAAAATACCCAACCTTCAGTGAGGTGGTAAAAGGCGGCGGTGAGATACTGGCCGTCATCGACAAAGGAGAGGAGGAAGGAGTGATTCCTAAGGAAAAATGGAGGTGGATCGAGGAGGCTATCGCCGAAGTGTACCTTCAGATCCTAGAGGAACACCCCGGACCCCCTCCCCTTTGTCATGACGCAGGCTGGTTTCAAGGTAGAGCAAAACTCATCGCCTGCGAAGACACTAGGTCAGCCACGCTCTACAGGTTGGCCGTAAACAAGATAGGAGAGGTTTGGCCGGGTGCCAAACTCGATGCGGTCAGCAAGGATGAAATTCCAAGCAGGCCTCGAGCACGAGTTTGGATTCCGGCCAAGCCGGCAGAGCCAAACAAAATTGAAGAGATGTTCAAGTCTTGCAACAGAGACCTGCCAACACATAATTGGAAGGTAGGGAGAATAGAGGAGTCAGTAGAAGGTAGACGACAGGTGATGCTCATCCTCAATGGAGAATCGCTCGGCCCACTGGCGCAGAAAAACAATGTCGTGAGGTTCGGGTTCGTTGACGCAACCATTCGAATATATCGCAGCGACGAGCCAGCTTTGAACTCAGACGAGGAGAGTGACAAAGCCAGCTTGCGGAGCGATACTGAAGAAGGGTTGGCCAACAGCCAATGCTCAACCGACTCGGAGAGGCTGACCGGTGTGGGGCCGCTTTTTAACGAAGATGATCTCCTCGCTGACATTGAGGGTGGGGAGATCTCAGAGGAGGACGTCGAGGTCACGATGGTGGAGATGAAACGGACAGATTCTCATGAAGCTGATCCAAATTAATCTCCACCACTCCAAACTTGCGTCCGCGCATCTCTCCGTCCGCTTGGCTGCCGGTGGACTTGACATAGCCCTCATTCAAGAGCCGTGGATATACGGCAATAAAATCTGCGGCCTCGGAGTGAAGGGATTTAAAATGATTGCCGTACAACACAGAGGTAAGATTCGTAGCTGCATCCTCGCGAAAAATAATATAAATATCTTCTTGCTCCCACAGCTTAGTAGCGGCGACATGGTGGCGGCAAGCATCGAGCTCGGGAAAACCGGTTTTTGGCTAGCCTCCGCCTACATGGCCTATGACAGAGAAGCTCCGCCGGACGAAGTCCGCACTCTGGCGCAAGAGGCAGCCCGGAAGAACAAAAATTTGGTTGTCTCCTGCGACGCAAATGCCCACAATACCCTGTGGGGGAGCAGCGACACTAACTCTAGAGGTGAGTCACTACTGGACTTTATCTTAGAAAATAAAATTAGTGTTTTGAATTTAGGCTCAGAGCCGACTTTTGTTACTATGAACAGAGAGGAAGTTTTGGACATCACCCTGGCTTCCGACATGTTCTCTAATCACATTAAAAGATGGCGAGTTTCAAACGAAAATTCGTTCTCAGACCATCGGTATATTGAATTTGAAATCGAAACTAGGTCTCCCCAAGTTAGCCAGTTCAGGAATATACGGAAAACTGACTGGAGAGTTTACAATAAAAAATTAAGAGCTTTACTGCCAAAGAAAGCCCCCAAAAACCCCACTACTCGTGGGGAGTTGGATAAACTGGTTAATCAGGTAACTAAAGCAATGAATAGCTCGTTAGCAGCCAGCTGTCCGGTTGTCCGACCCAGAGGGAAGTCTAAACCACCCTGGTGGTCCGAGCAGCTAACCTCACTACGAGAATCCCATAGAAAACTATTTAATCTGGCCAAGGCCACGAGAAGGTCAGAGGACTGGCAAGCCTATAAGGCTGAATTGAAAAACTACAAAAAAGCAGTTAGAACTGCGCAGCGTGAATCATGGCAAAATTATTGCAAAGAAATTGAAGAGACTTCAGAAGCGGCCAGATTAAGAAAAATTCTCTCAAAGACGCCATGCAACCTAGGCTACCTACAAGGTCAAGGGAATACATGGACTACGTCAAGTGAGGAATCGTTAGGTCTTCTTCTAGACACACACTTTCCAGGTAACACGCCGGTGGAACAAAACCATTCCGCCAATAATGAAAGGCAATCCGACCTAGGAAATCTCTTAGTTACACACTCAAAAATCGATTGGGCTATTAATACTTTTGGTCCTTATAAATCGCCAGGAATGGACGGTATCTACCCCGCTGAACTACAGCAATCACGGGGCATTGTACTACCGTTTATCAAAATTGTCATTAGAAGCTGTCTTAACATGGGCTACATCCCGCTAGGATGGAGGGAGACGAAAGTCTCCTTCATACCCAAGGCAGGTAGGTCCTCACACACTAACCCTAAAGACTTCAGACCCATTAGTCTAACGTCTTTTCTTCTCAAGATCTTGGAGAGAATAATAGATGAATACATACGGAGTGTCGTGCCTTTAAATAGGCTCTCTTCGGCGCAACACGCCTATACTAAAGGGAAGTCCACAGAAACCGCCTTACACTCACTCGTCGGGTTGGTGGAAAAAAGCTTATCAGACAAAGAGTTTGCATTGGTTGCTTTCGTAGACATAGAAGGCGCCTTCAACAATATAAATGCAAACGCCATAGTAGATTCATTAGAAGATTTTGGAGTTGAACCACACGTCGTAGCCCTGATAGAAGATATACTCATCAAAAGAAAGGTAACGGCTAAATTAGGAAGCACTACTCTAAGCAGACAGGTCTGCAGAGGCACACCGCAAGGTGGAGTCCTCTCCCCTCTTCTTTGGATCCTGGCAGTAAACTCCCTGTTGCTGACCCTGGAAAGAGGGGGTTGCCACGTCACAGCTTACGCAGATGACGTAGCAATAGCCGTTAAAGGCAAATATCCTAATACCCTTATGGATATTCTGCGCTCTAACATGGCCACGCTTAGAAGCTGGACTGAGAACAGGGGACTCGATATAAACCCCTCAAAAACTCAAATAATTCTCTTTACAAAGAAACATAGGCTCCCTGCAATCTCCCCGCTAATTTTTAAGGGTGTGAAGATTCCTTTGAAAGAGAATGTCAAGTACCTAGGACTCATATTAGACAGGAAACTTACGTGGAAATCTAATATTGAGGAAAGAGTAAAGAAGGCCAACGTTGCATTATACACTTGCAAAAAAGCGGTCGGTATCAAATGGGGACTAACACCCCGTATTACGCACTGGCTCTATACTTCGGTAGTTAGGCCAATCCTAATGTACGGAATACTTGTATGGTGGCCATCTGCTCAAAAGGCGACTTACGCTAAAATCATGAGTAAGGTCCAAAGAACAGCTTTTTTATGCATCTCTGGCGCTTTAAGGACTACTCCAAACAAAGCGCTGGAAGTGCTAATCAACTTACCTGCCCTAAATCTGGTAGGAAAACACGTCGCCGCCGCCTCGGCGCTCAGACTAAAAAGTATGGCGCTATGGAAAGACCACGCTTCCATTTTGCACTCTCTGAATAGTCATAAACAAGAAATAGACTACTCTATCCCTAGACTCACCTTTGAAAGGCTCTTCAAGACGAGTATACCGTCAAGAAGTGAGTGGCATACAACAAGGCCATGGAGAAGGGGGGAATTAAACTTTTACACAGATGGCTCCAAGCTAGACGATAAGGTTGGCTACGGAGTTTTCTCGAAGGAATTAGGACTGGAACTATCCGTTCGACTACCAGACTACTGCAGCGTCTATCAGGCAGAGGTACTAGCTATAAAAGAAGTGGCTATATACCTAAATACGCACGCCGTAACAAAAACGATTATAAACATATTCTCGGATAGCCAGGCGGCCATCAAATCAATGAATGCGGCTTTACTAAGATCGAAGGTTGCACAGGAATGCCGGGCAGCCCTAAATGACATTAGTGACGTATTCAAGGTCAGCCTTATTTGGGTTCCGGGACATAGAGATATTGAGGGAAACTGTAAAGCAGATGAGCTAGCCAGAAAGGGTACTGCTCTCCAACTGCTGAGTGATAAAAGTACCATCGGAATACCCATGGCCACGAGTAAACTAATGATAAAAAACCACTTCATCCAAGAGGCCAATAGGTCATGGAGAAATGAGGATACGTGTCTAACAGCTAGGCTACTATGGCCGCAAATAAACAAGAAAAGAACAAAGGAATTGCTTAGTCTCTCAAGAGACAATATCTCGAAGGTCGTGGCTTGTCTAACCGGTCACTGGCTATTTGGCAGGCATTCCTCGAGACTAGGAGTTTTCTCCCATGAATATTGCAGAAGTTGTAGAGATGAGGAAGAGGAAGAAACAGTTGAGCACTTCCTTTGCAATTGTCCAGCCCTAGCTAAAATCAGAGCAGGTTGTCTAGGTAAATACTTTTTTAATTCTCTTACAGAACTGTCTGGCGTGGGGTTGGCATCAATACTACGCTTCATAAGAGCCACGAAATGGTTCCACGAAGGAAGATAAATGAGGTTCCCGTGTAGCACAGTGGTATCACAACGGACCTGAAAGGTCTAAGTGAGTTGGTCGTGCAGACCGACTACCACCATAACCTAACCTAACCTAAGGCAGCTATTAGCTAGCAGGAAGATAAGAGCGGAATGAAACGATACGAGCGTCACCAAATATGAATGCAGAGGCACTCCTCAAGGTGGGCTACTATCGCCACTATTATGGTTGATGTAGCAAATGAACTGCTCAAGAAATTTGACGGAGGGGCACCAAAACTAGTGGCATATGCAGATGTAGTTACGGGAAAGTACCTGGATACCATCAGTAATGTGATGAATAACACACTTAAAACGGTACACATCTCGCGCAAGGCTAGGGATAAGCCCCGGAAAAACGCACATTGTACTTTTTACCAGGAAGTAGAAGGTTCTGACGCGGAACCTCCCGAAGCTAGGCAACAGCGAACTACTTCTCAAAGATCATGCAAGGTACCTCGAAGTAATACTAGACAGTAAATTGCTGTGGAAGCGCAATGTTGATGAAAGGGTGAAAAAGGCCAGTAATGCGTTGCACGCATGTAAAAGAATGCTGGGCGTTACTTGGGGTCTATCACCCTCTCTGATGCATTGGTGCTACATTGCAGTAGTTAGACCGATATTGCCGTATGGGGCCTTAGTATGTTAGACTGCGACAAGAAAACTGACATACTTAATGCCAAAGATTCAACGACTCGCTGCTCTGTGCATAACAGGAGCGATGAAACCCACTCCAACAGCAGCGCTGGAAATGGTACTCAGCATGCCACCTATTGAAAGTTAGTGGCTGCTGGAGTATTCACCTGTAGAACCTTCGGTCACACCTCAATAGGAAAGTGGAACTCAGGTTGCACAGACTACATGACTCCGTACCTTAGTTGAGAGAAAAGATTTCGCGCTATAACTGAAGAGGAGGGATGGCACAAAGGCATGAAGCCTAGCCATAGAACTTTTCACATCTATACAGACGGCTCTAAAGCTTTAGATGGAGTGGGAGCGGGTATTTACTGCTCAAAACTAGGGACAAGGCAGCCTATCAAGCTGCCAGTCCGCAGCAGTATTTTCAAGCGGAAGTTTTTGCTGTGGGGAAAGCCGCGGAGCTAGCCTACACTAGAACAAGAAAGAACTCAACAATTAATATATACGTGGACAGTCAAGCAGCAATAAAAGCAATAAACTCATATTGTGCTAAGTCCAAAAATGTTCGACGGTGCAGGGAGGTCATAGAAAAGCTAGCCGTAAACAGTAGGTTATATATCTACTGGGTACCTGGTCACAAAGGCATTATGGGGAACGAAATAGTAGATGAGATAGCAAAAAGTGCTGTTAGACTACCATTTGAACAAGAGAACGACATACCAAAACCGCTAAACACAATATACAATGAAATGGACGACTACATGAAAAAGCGAGTGAAAGCTAGGTAGACTAATCTGACCACATGCAATGCTCATGTGTAGAACTAACGACAAAAAGCTGACCCAATTCGTACTTACGCTCTCGCGAAAGGACTGCAGAACTATCATAGGTATGCTAACAGGTCATAATCTATTGACTGCACATGCGTACAAGATAGGGATTGCTAACAGGGACAAATGCAGGAAATGCAGAGTGGATGTTGAGGAAACTTTGGAACACCTTCTGTGCGTTTGTCCGGCATTATTAAAAACGCGTTTAAAATGCCTAGGATCTCCCAGCTCTGCTTAGATTCGCCAAAAGTCGGTATTCATAGAGGTCGGTCTCCATCTGGTATCGCTAGGGACCAAAAGGTCTATGCGTGGCTTGTTACCAACCAGGCTAACCTATCCTAACCTAACGCTCAACGATAACATCGAAGAATTCTGAAATAAACTAGATTACATTGAAGATATGGCTCGCGAAATGGTGGGAACGGTAATCGTTGCCGAAGGTTTCAACTCCAAAGCCATCGAATGGGGTATGCCAACTACGAATTCAAGAGCAGGAGGGTTCTGGATATGGCGGCCAGGCTCGGATTGTCGATGATGAACACAGGAGGAGTAATCACGTTTAGAAGACCCGGTTGCGAAGAAACAACACCAGATATCACGCTCGTCTCTGATTGTATTTCTGGACTAGTAAAGACATGGAAGGCCCTCGTGGACTTTACAGGCTGCGACTGCCAATATATTTCGTTCAAAGTAGAACTTATGGGAGCAGCCGGGGCAAATATAAGGAAAAGTGGCATTCGGAATGTAGAATGTATCAAAGCTTAATCGCGAAGTGCTAATACCCACCGTTGATGCACATTCCCTCGAAGACATAACTCTTAAAAGCGCCAGACACATGATGAGAGCTGAAATGTGTCGCATAAATCAAGCTTGATAGATAATAAAACGATGCCGACTATGACAACGAAAAAACATAAAAGCTCTGTTTATTGGTGGACGGAGGAAACAGCCTAACTGAGACGTGACCGTCTTAGCCTCAGACGGAAATACACCAGAGCCAGACGAACCGTGAGTAATCTGAAAAACAACAAGGCACCAGGATCGAATGGAATACCTGCCGAAGTCCTCAAGGAGATCGCAAAAATGCGACCTTACTAGACATGTAAAACGCCTGTCTAAGAGAGGAAATTTTCTCAGAAATGTGGAATAAACAGCAGCTTGTGCTAATAAGCGATCCTCCCATCAGCATATTGGCCATAATGAATGCACGACACAACAGGCATGCTTCTTGAAAGATTGATCGAGCCTCGATTGGCCACAGCCATAGATAACACCAGAGCACTATCAGCAGAAAAAGAAAACAGTGATGATATTTATGCAAAAAACCAACTTGTGCTGCATTACCGCAGTCGTTCAGGGTTGACATTCCGTACTTTGAATAAAATTCGCGACTTTTGCGTTTCAGATTTCAAAATTGAAAACACCTCCCTTAAGACCCCCCAAACAAAACATTGGGCTAAGCCCCATTAAAATTCATTCCCTATGGCCTCCTGATAACTTGCATGTTCAAAAAAATTTACAGCGAGCACAATTCACGCATTGGCTAAACTTTCCGGTTTGTCCAAAATATTGGCCAAATGGCTGCCGCGGTCTCGACGGCACACCTCCATCCGATGGTCCAAATTTTCGATGACGCTGAGGCATAATTGAGGTTCTATGCCGTTAATGTGCGGAATTATCTCATCCTTTAGCTCTTGAATTGTTGCTGGCTTATCAACGTACATCTTTTCTTTCAAATAACCCCAAAGAAAGAATTCCAACGGTGTCGTTGACGTTTAGGTGTGGTTCGCATTCAACATCGGCCCTTGAAATTTAACCACCCTTTACATGAACGCCTCTTTAGTAAATCGGAAATTGGTCAAAAATCTGGATTGAAATCTTGTTACCACATATTTAATTTACTCTTACGGCGACCGCCATAGCTGAATGCTTTGGTGCTAGACTACCAATCGGTAGTGCGTAGGCTCAAATCTCCGTGCATGATTTACCAAAACTTTTTCTAATAGCGTTTTTCCCCCGGCAGGCAATGGTGAACCTCCGAGTGTATTTCTGCCATAAAAAAGCTCTTCATAAAAAATATATGCAATTCAAAGTCAGCTTAAAACTGTGCAGATGCCCAAATAGGAGGCGGAGCTCGCCGAAGCACCCAAAACGCTTGTAAGCGCCGGTTTTTTTCTTGTAACTTCAAGATATATTTCATTCTGCTTTTTGCTGCATAATAGTCCCACTGAAGAGCTACGACGCCAATGCTAACTCAGGTTAGTTTCGTTCGAAACTTTTCCGTAAACACAACCAAACAAAAATTAGTGGAAAGTACGCGAAGCGTTTTGAGGCGGTATTTTTATGGACGCATTCGAAAGTACCGAAATTACCTTACGCCGCGGATGCGAAAGTAATTAAAAAATCAAAAAAGTTTGTTGTGCTGTGGAATCAGCTGTATAAGGTGTACAAAAATGTTGATGACTTTTCCAAGCGCGGCTTGAAGCGAGTGACGACAACAAAATGACGCCAGTATTGGACTGACCGTCCCAGTCCCCAGACGGCAACCCCATTTAAAATGTGTGGGAAACTATGAAAACCCATTTTGTCGGAAGGCCAGTCTACGATTTAAAGCAACTCGTGCGTTAATTTCTCAAAATCTAGTCCTGTTTCACAGTGTGGCCGATTCCCGAAAAGCTGGCCAAAACTCAAAAAATTAAGTATTGTAATTGATTCAAAATTTCTTACTCGGGGGTTGTCGGGGTCGCTGATTACGAATTTGATCTTAGAATTTTGAAAATCCACCCCCTTCCACCCCTATTGGCCACCCACTCACGTGAAATAGCGTATATTCAAGATCATAATCAAGATGCATGTAAATTTATATGTTTTCGGGGTCGCAAGGTAGCAAGTGGTAGCAGCTGAATCTTATTTTATTCAGTAACCATTACTGTTTTGAGTAACCTTTAATAGGTTTCAAAGCAGCATATGACGGCGTTGTATTACTATACAGTTTGAAAACTCAAATTTTATAAAAAAAATTGCAAAAAATGTATCTACGTATTGCTGCAGCTAAAAATTTTGTGTCGAGGTATTGATATGTACTAAAGATTTCTCGTATTTTACTAACCTTCCGAAGATGATTCCATTTGGTTTTGTTCAATTTACTCCATTACAAAATCTTTCAAATGTGTACAACTTTCACTATTCATCGACAGTAATACGATGCTCAAACGAAGGCCACGCTGCGACTGAAAATACAGAGGATACTTAGGGTACAGGACGTTGCTATGAACGGTTTTCACTACTCAAGGCATTACTGTAGCCAACCCAGAGACAAAAAAACTCTATCTAGAATCTTTTTTTTTCGACTTTTGGCCAGCTTTTTGGGAATCGGCCGCACTGTGTGTTTGTCTATGAGCTGCGCGGAAAAGCTAGTTCAAAGCATGAAGAAGGTGCCAGGCTATAATCGACAACGATGAAGACTACACGGTTTATTGACTAATTGTGATTCGTAGTTTTGTACATACTTTCATGTAAACATTTTTTAAATATATATCTTTTATACTTGATGAATAATCGCAGTTATTTTTTTCTGACACAGACTGTATGTATATTAACATAGTTATATATACACATATTCTTGTACTTGCCCTCTTATAATAACAAAAAATAGTTTGCTAAATACTTGCAATGCTGACGGCATATACTCGTACATATGTGTATGTGTCTATAAGAATAGTGTTATCTCTAATAAATTAAGGATTTTTAAATTTTGTTAACCATAATTTTGTTTTAAAATATTAAAATTGTCAAATTAGTAGGAACGCATTTGTCAGATACACTTTTTTTTATAAGATAAGAGTATCAAATAAAGAGTATTAAAAAATGACGCCCAAATATAATATAAGTAGGGAATAATTCCTAGACGGAACCCTTTTTATGGCATCTTTGACATTTGTCTCTTTAAACCTATTCGTGATTTTTTTATAGAAATAATCATCGGAATTTTAAGGTTCGTAAAAGAACTTCAAGATACTGGTTCTGTCGAGGATAGAAAAAAGACTGGCAGACCAAAAACTGGACGTTCTGCTGAAAATACTGCAATTGTTGCCGCTATTCTTTGTGCCGTTGTTGTTGTACCTATTTTTATTGTTGTACCTACTGAAGTTTGCCTTGTTGAAATTAATGTTATAGTTATTGTACCTATTAAAGTTGTGATCTCTGAAACTACCTCGAATGCTACTTGATCTACTATATTCACCCGCAATCCAACCGCGAGTACTTGCCGCTCTTTTACTTCAATATTATGTTCCACAGAAGTTAGTCAATGTCAAAATATAAATATTTAATCTAATCTGAACGATCGTTAAGCCTACACAAGTTCACGGTTTCTTCTACTACATATAATTTCATGCCGCATCTGCCCATGCATCCCTAACTTAGTGTTAATAAATTATCTTTCTGACTCTGAATCAGCCAGGTCGGCTTAGCAGATGAACGTTAAGCTGTCAGTAAGGATTCTAACACGACAGCTCAGTCTAATAAAACACTTCGATAATTGTTCCTTACAACGAGCTTTTTTGTTAACTTGAACTTCTTTGAGATTACCTCAATTATTACCAATAATCAGTAGTAAAATATTCATATTGAATATTATATGAAAATTACCTATTTGTAATATTCGAAAAATTTGATTCGTATTGCTTTAATTGAAGTTCGAAATCGCTCATAATCTTCCAATCTCAAAGAAGTAAAATAGTGTATTTACGAAAACAACAAGCTATCGTTCACCAGGTTCAATATAAAGTTGAAGTTAAATGCTCTTGAAAAGAATTTAGCATGCAAAAAATGGGCTTAATAAGTTTCACATGTAAGAAAAAACCGCTTAAGGAGATTTCAAATATTTTATGAATTTATTAGAAAACGAAATCGTCAAAAGTTTGTAATTGCAGCTGTATAGCAAAGTACTATATTCTTTTTACGAGTCGAATGAATGACTCCAAAAGTAACACGGAAAGAAAGGATATATAAATAAATTCATTCGATTTTCAAAACAAAAATATTTTTCAATGACTTGAAATATTTAACTCAGGAAATAAATATTAGCGAAGAAAATATACAAATTTCATGAGCCATTCTTCTAACTTAAAAGTTAATAATGATTAATTTGGTAAATAAATGAGGCACAAATATGGATCACCACTTCAGCATCACTTAAAGGCTAAAAAGTTTACAAAAAATACTTAAAACAGCAAGGCTTGTTGCTATCCCACACTACTACCTGAATTTTGCCGTTGTGATTTTCACAGGTCGCTGTTCACACTTCGCCTGAAGTAGAAACAGGTTGACCTAAAATGCCAATAAAAACTGAAAGCGGCGATTTGTTGTCCATTAATAGTACATTAAAAATCCGCTTGAATTAAAATCCTAGCTGATCCTTTTTTCGAGATAGGTGAATTTTAGCATTTTCGAAAATTTTTTCATAATTAAGCGATATCTTTCCTCACCATCTAACGAGATAATATCCTGGCGCGTTTTTTTTTTATGTGGTATCCCCTGTAGGCCTAATCCACTTCAAAATTACTAACTTCTCACTATAAAATTAATGTAGGAATGAAATTAATAATAACTTGGGCATGTTTCTATAAATGCTGTGAAGAAAAAGTAACAACCGCTTTTTTTAAACGGCTGGAATATGAAGAATCATTTATTAAATTTATTTTGAATCTTTTCCAAAATTTTAAAAATTCTCTGTGAACAGATTCACCAGCCTGTTCTGACCACAAACCCAGACCATCGTTGTTTAATAATGACATGCCCTCTTTCAAGTGATCAAGAATAATATGCAGTTTTAGAGTCTGAGATGTTCCTGTACTCTCTAGATCTTTGCGAAGTTGTTTTAAGTTCTCATCTAAATCGGTAATATTTGCACGTTGCGTGGAGAAACAGTCATGTACAATTTTATTCATTGTCCTAAAAGCAGCGACGTATGGCTGTAATTTCAAAGGACCAACATGCTCGCAAATTTCAGGATCAAGTAGTTTATCCGATTCTTGCAGAAGTTTTCGGCAGGCATTACCCTCGAAAATTTCACCCTGATAATTTTTTGCTACTAACTTCAATTTTGATGGCCAAAGCAGAGCCTTTTCACGCCCTACAGCAGGGACTATGCCGTTCCAGAATAGGTGGTTTGTAAATTCTTGTAAAAGATGAAGTTCAGGCAAAACACATTTCTGAAGAACGTACATGTTGATGTTATGTTCTTCTTCATCAATAAGGACATCTCCGATTCTTTTTCATAAAAAAAGAGAGGCATATTTATTGTACTGTGGCACTCCTTAGAATACTTTTTATCTTTGCCAAAACATTTAAATTTATTGTAATCATCATTTAAATTTTTGAATGTTTTCAAAATTTTATTATCTAAGTCAAATTCCATCAATTCTTCTTTATCGGCACCACCACGCAATTTTCCAAAACTTTGCAGTTCACCTAAAGTGATGAAACAGTAAGGGCAAGGATACGTTGCTGTTGCAGTTTGCTGTCCAGTAGTCGATTGGAATGTGTCTAACCCTTCAGTATTAAAAACAAATTCGTTTTCAATTTTTTTATTCAAAGTAACCCTCATTTTAGACCCTGTTGTATTTAATAAAATATCAGATGAAGCAGGACATTTACTGCAAATGTTCATGGACGTTCTCTTTTCAGCAGTACTATGTCTACTTGGGGAGGGAAGTTGAGCATTTGAAACAGCTCAATAAAGACCACAACTTTCATCTATTATAGTATGAAGAGTGCGTACATGACCATTGCCCTTAACTATTTTAGAGTGACCTTTGTAACGTGCCGTTAGACATATAAAACAATTACAATCATAAGTGGTTCTGGTTTCTTTTGCTAACTTCATGTCCTCGTAGTTAGGCATTGTTGGAAGTGGCCTCTTTGCATTACCCTTCTCTCGTGCCATTATAGTTTTTCGACAAGTACTACAAATGCTAATGGGAAATTTAGAATTGGACTCGTCAAAATTATCGTTGACATGCTTTTTAATTAAACCAGCAAGATTTTCAGTAATTAAAAATTCTGATCTTTGACAGTTGCCAAAAACGATTTTTTTACCACATGTTGCACATAATTTCAACCCATTTTCTTCGTGATCGCATTTATGATCTAAGTGAGTTGAAAGAATATTTTTTTCCATGATCTTGCAGACCATAAATAACGAAATTTCTGAAGAGATTACTTGTTACTGATGAACAAGGTACAAATGAAAATGAGCGGCTATGAAAAGAATAGGCTTCTATTTTCTGTTGCCGGAGTGCCCGGTATACAATGCGCTGCATAGCCGTGATTTTTTAAACTAATTTTATTTGATTAATCGAAATAGCGAGTTTAGTGCTTTATCACGTATGTATATGGACACACACACAAACACATACACTTGCACGCTTAAATAATAGCACCGCCAAGATACATTATCGCTTAATTATGAAAAAATTTTCGAAAATGCTAAACTGCACTTATCTCAAAAAAAGGATCAGCTAGGATTTTAATTCAAGCGGATTTTTAATGTACTATTAATGGACAACAAATCGCCGCTTTCAGTTTTTATTGGCATTTTAGGTCAACCTGTTTCTACTTCAGGCGAAGTGTGTGTTGTTATTGACTACTGTACCGTTTATTGAAGTGGCGCTTAAAGCCGTCTGTGGAAAATTTTTTTTTTATTATTGCCAGCATTACGGCAGAAGCAAATTGGTGATGTTTGTGACGCAAAGTATACAATCACGGCCGTAGCCATATGAATTCACGGAAACCACAGCTATGAGGGACATTTTTCGGAATCTTCGTTTCGAAAACTACTTTTCCCTGGCGCTTAAATTTTATTAAATCGAGGTTTGAGTATGTCCCTGTTATCTAGATAAGACCCCTATGTATTTATATGGGAATATGTAGCAAATAAGCTACATTTACAATTCATTTTTAAGTATCGCCGGTGTATCTTTTTAATCTCTTACCTTTTTCATTGGTTTAATATATGAAGTGATATTTATTTATGGATTCGGCGGAAAGCAAGCAAAACAACATGTATAAGAGTTTTCTGAGTGTTGTACTAGATTATTGCATACAATACAATAGAAATGAGTTTTTCGACGAAGCTTTTCGTCTCCTTGTAGGCAAAGACGACAATCTCTCTTCGCTGTGAGTGTATCGGCTTCGTTGGTTCAATAGAATATTCCCAGGGATAGTAATTGCTTCGTTGGAAAATGATTCCATAGGCAAACGAGTAGTGAATTGAGAAATAACGGCTGGATTATTCATACGATTTTGGATGTTTTAAGGGCCAATGTGTTGCATAAAGATGTCAAAAAATTTCGTCTCGCATCTCTTTTCCTGAGCCCATCAGTTTTCTTGCAAATACAAAATGTTGCCAATGCCATGAAATCCAGCATGAAGAAGAAAGCAAAGTTCCATCAAGTTGTTGGCCATTTTGATGTAGAATGTGTGACCATTTGATCCATGCAATCAATGCCAGCTTTGTGTGCATCTTAATTAATAATGGGAGATGGGTTTTATGCTTCGCATTCACAATATTAGTATACTGAACGGTAGAAAGTAAATTAACTACTCTATTCTTTTTTGGTACATAGCTGCTGATTGTAACAAGGTTTTCATAAAAATCAAATAATGACGAAATCACTGGACGAGAATTGCTCTTTTTCATTGGAATGCAGCGATTGCTGGACTGTATGGTGCAAGTCCTACAGGTATAGTAGCGAGGCGCTCAGCTCCATTCAATGTGACGAAAGGTTATCGGCTATTATTGTACGGCCACTGTTCGCATATTGGTTGAATAATTGCACTATCACATTTTCCCCTTGATCAAATTCACGCTCTTTTCCTTCTAAACGGCCACAATATAGTTTTCCTTGCAACGGATATAGTTTTCCTTGTTTTGATATTTTGCTGCAACGGATAGTTGTTCGTCAATAGTAATATTTTTATGCAGATAATAATTATCCTTGAGGTTTTCATTCAAGAAATTCCATATATCACGAATGGGCGCAGTTTTATCGGTTCTTTGACGAAATTCAACTGTTCGAGCGTTATCAAAACAGATACATATATCGTGTCAAAATTTTGAATCGACGATGGGACATTGCTGCTCGAAAAATGAGCAAAGCATGCGGCCGCCACAAAACTTCCGCTTTCTGCATATTATTGCGTGTTACAGCCAGGGTCAAAACAATACCAATAAATGCATCAAGCTCAGTGCTAGTCAGATCAATCCAAACTCTTTGTTTTACATCTGGATGTGCTGCATTCCATTTTTGAATGGATTCCCTTGCATATCGAATAGCTGCCGAAATGAATGAAATATTGAGTTTAAAAAAAATTCTTAAATACCTCAATAACAATAGAAACGGGATTTTGATGACTTGGCTGGAGCGAATTCGCATAATGGTGTGTTGTCGAAAACGAATAGCCACAGATCTTATCTTATCTTTCTTGCATTTCCTTCCATCTCTGTCAGCAATTGGTTCTGGCGCAGATTTTGGCTCGTTCAATGAATCGTCCTCAATTTCTTTATTGCTGCTTTTTCCTGCTCAATATCGGATACATCGTTCTCATCATCATCATTTTCTTCCTCTATACTTCCACGACGAATATCAGTCTCCGAAGCTATAGGACGTCGGTTATAATAATTAATACTCTGATTTCTTCCGCGTGATTTTGTGTTGTTTTAGGTGCGCAACTAAGTCAATAGATGTCGCCAGCAGTGTGTGCTAGTCGATTCTAACATAACCTAAACGCCATAAACCAAGCTTAGACATATGATAAACAAACTGCTTCGACACATTAGTGATTTTGTTTTGGTATTATATACATACTTTTCGTTTTGCGAAAATGTCTTATTTTGTGCCGAATAATCGTTATTTGTGGGAAGTGTTGATTTTCCTCCTTCATTCGAAAAAACGGCGGCTGAAGCGCATCGAGAGCTACAAAAAGTTTATGGAGATGCTGCTTTAAGTGAAACAACGTGCCGAGATTGGTTCCGTCGCTTCAAAGATAGTGATTTTAATGTCGACGACCACCCGCGTAAAGGAAGGCCAAAAACCTTCGAAGACGCTGAATTGGAAGCATTCTCAATGAGGATCCTTGTCAAGCGCAAGAAGAACTTGCTTCAGTATTAGGAGTTACCCGCCAATCCATTTCCAAGCAATTGGGTGCTTTGATTCAGAAACAAGGGACTTGGGTCCCTTGGGAGTTAAAATCAAGGGATGTTGAACGTCGTTTTTTCGCCTGTGAAAAACTGCTCCAGTGGCAAAAAAGAATGGGTTTTCTTCATCGCATCATGACGGGTGATTAAAAATGGATTCATTACAGCAATCCAAAGAAAAGAAAGTCATGGGGACTATCCAGTCATGCTTCAATGTCGTCGCCTCGGCCGAATATTCACGCTGCGAGGGTTATGCCATGTATATAATGGGATCAACTGATCGCTGAGGATCGGTATCGACTTAAATTGATGCGATTGAGCCGAGCACTGCGCGAGAAGCGGCCGCAATACGCAAAGAGGCATGCAAAAGTGATTCTACAGCATGACAACGCTCGGCCTCACGTTGCCAAACCCATTAAAACCTACCTGGAATCACTGAAATGGGAAATCCTACCCCACCCGCCATATTGTCCAGATATTGCGCCGTCAGATTATCACCCGTTCCGACCGATGGCACATGGTCTAGCTGACCAGCAGTTCCATTCATATGAAGACATCAAAAAATGGCTTGATCCGTGGATAGCCTCAAAAGGTGAACAGTTTTACCGCGACGGTGTACGAGATCTACCAGAAAGCTGGCCAGCCATGGGCAATACGTTCAATGATTCACTTGTATTCATTTTTTCAGAATAAAGTTGTAATTTCATAAAAAAAAATTCCAGAACTTAGTTGCTCGCCTATATGTAAAGTAACTCGACTTCATCGCCTATTATGATGCTTTATTTCGCGTGTAAATTACTTTTTATTTCGCACTAACGTGTTAAGTGCTCAACGTTTGCTCGCTGACTGACTGATAAATAGAAACGACGCAGTACTTACTTATACGGGCTTGTATATACACCCAGTACACAAAAAAGGACAAAGAAAGTACACAAAAACCGGTTGTATGCAGATAAGCTAAATGACCGTAAAAGATAGTTTAAATACAGATTTACTACGAAAAAGTGGAAAAAGCATGTAGAATAATGAAAATGCATGATATTTCCATACATTTGTATGGACACCAGACCCGAGGGGCCCAACTGAAGGTGTGACTTCTTAAATCCTTTTTTCGACCTGTTCGAGAATTTTTTTTAAAAGGTTATATCCATAAATCGATAGACCTTGCCAGCACTTTAAGCTAAAGTGTTGAGGTACCCGTGCCGCGAGCTGTATGGCTGGTAGTGCCTAAATAACCAGTCTTTAAGGGTTCCCTCCGATGCCCAGGCAAATCCTGTTGTATAATATTAAGTGCCTTACCGCGGTATGCCGGCTCTGCCGTGGAGGACCACTCCTTCCGTGCCAACTCATGGGACCAAAAAGCAAATGGAATTTAAAACAAACAAAGATAAAGGAGGAGTAAGAGATAAAACTGAGAGTGTGCAGGGCACGCTCTCTGAGGACGATCTACTGGCCTCCAGCCAGGACACGATCATCGAACCAAGTACGACGAGCGGTGCACGACACAGCACCCCTCTTCTCAGGCCAAACCGACTTCAGTCAGCCTCCAAGACGCCCTCTGATGACGTAGTCAAGGCGGCCTGCGGAAAGGTTTCCATGGGGGGCCTCTGATAAGGCTACTAAGGCGACCCCTGGAAATGACGCCCCGCGATCAAAGAGTACGAGAGTACGGCCGCAGCTAAACTTAACCAGCGACAACAACCACATCAACCGTTCACAGGATGTGAGTGGATGCGAAACCAAGAAAAGCAAATACTCCTAAGCCCAGTAGACGTAGGGGCGGCTTACAGTGAGGTGGCCAGCGAGGTGCAATAGTGCAAGGGTGGTGTTGCCCCTTTGGGATGCTATTGAGGAACGGCTATCTAGTAGTCAGAGGTTGTCGGATAGAAAAATGTGCCAATCAGTTCTCGAAAGAGTTTCTGGAGAAGAGCCTTGCTACGATTGGGAAGGGCTGTCGCTAAAGCTCATCCTTGCTTCAGAAATTCCAAGGCGACCACGAGCTCGAGTTTTGTTGCCCAAAATGGAGCTGGACAGTTCGGAAATTGTCCAGTGTCTTAAGCTGCAAAATCCTGAGGTACCGATGGCTGACTGGTCTGTCATCAAGGTAGAAGAACCTCAGCAACACAGCGCCACTATTTTACTATTAATTAGCAACGAGTCCCGGGAGGCACTCGGAAAACAGCTGTTTAAACTTCGCTTTGGCCTCAGGTTAGCTAAAGTGAAGGTCTTCCCCGCTTCTATTGCCCGGGATGATGACGACACAAAGAAGCTGCTCGACGATCTGCGGTTGTCTGAGACGGACGCAGATTCTAAACAAAGGGAGCTGTCGTAAAGGTAAGCAACCCTTTTGATCAGTTTGTTAAAATTAGTTGAAATTAACCTTCGTTACTCTAAACTAGCCACCGATAACCTACGAGTCACCCTGCGTGAGGAGAACAGCGATGCCTGCCTGATACACAATTTCTTTCTAAAAAAAAAAGCGCAAGACAGATGGAGGTCTGTCTCATCGCGTGTTATTTCAAAAACGCTTGAGATTCCTTAGCGTGCCATTTGGGGATGGCTTGAAAAAATTCTCCAGCCTAGATCCCTTTTCTCTCCTCCACTACATCAGCAGCACTGGATGGCTGTAAACGGTTTTCTCTTCCTTAAATTTTTTCGCAGGTAGTGGTCGACATTATGGTACGTAAGTGCTATTTGTAATGCACCTGGGGTACCCTTGCCATCTAACCTACCTACCTACCTAAGCTACCTGGAAGCTCAAGTCGTTAACTATAATATAAATATGTTAAATTCACGTGCAAAGGTCTGGCCAGAACCGGTTGCTCAACAGATGGTAAGAATTTGTCAATTCAAAGACTTTATATACAAATCTACAAATAAATAAATTTAACACCTCCAAGCTGTTCTTACACAGAGTACTACTATCTTAAATGATTATTTGGATGGCGATTCTGCGTTCCTCTAAAACAGTGCTGTCCATCCCATAGATCAATTGATCAC
This sequence comes from Anastrepha obliqua, assembly GCF_027943255.1. Lineage (NCBI taxonomy): Eukaryota > Metazoa > Arthropoda > Insecta > Diptera > Tephritidae > Anastrepha > Anastrepha obliqua. The sequence goes on along the minus strand of NW_026562179.1, from coordinate 2,684,879 downwards.
ACGTATTTTTACTCTCCATCGTTCAGTCGTTAGCAAACCAGCCATAGATGACTAGATGTGAAACTCTTTTTCTCGTGAGAGCGCTGAAAAATGTGCATTTTTTATAACATTTTCCAATATTGCCACACCGGTAGAAACATGAATTGGGTATTTTTGAATCAAAGGGCTGGAATTTTTAGTTTCCACACCACCATTGAGGTTAGTATTTAGTGTGCGGTTGCCCAATAGCCTTATATCACTCGTAAACACCTACATATACTAAAAATAAGCACAATCCGTACGAAATATGTACATAAATAAGCAAAAAATTTAAAAATTTATGTGTAAATGAAATTTAAATAATTGAAATACAAAAGTAATTTAATAGTAATAAAGTTATGAACCCGAAAAACATAAGTTATAATTAAAAACATGACTTATTGCGATTTTTTAATATAACACAGAAAGTGGGTAACAAAAAAAAATTCTCAAACAACGAACAGAATAAGTTAAAGCAGATTACCTTTAATTTTTGTAAAATATCTCAAACACAAATTCAGTTCCCTTACCTACGCTTTTCAACCATAGAATATTTACGTATATACAAATTTACATAAACCAACACACAGTTTTCAATAAAATTACATTATGTACATAAGACTAATTAAAAGTAAAAGTCAAAAAGGATATAACGAGCTTTGGATTCTACAAACTCACTTAAATTCAAATTATTACATTTCAATTGAATTAATTTTAAGACAAATAACTATAAACATTTCAACACGTCATTTATCCATTAAGCAAAAACGAACTGTTTTCGTCAGTTATTTTTGGCGCGTTTTTTCTGGCAGCCCGCCAATTTCGCCATCAGCTGTTCAAAATCCCATAATGTGTGAGTGCTGCCAAGTTTTGAAACGTCCTCATGGGCGCGCTCTCTCTCAAAATGAATAAGTTTCACATCTAGTTATCTATGAAACCAGCAACGAATAAACACCAAGTTTGTCCGCGACGCTTAGTGTATGCAATACAATGCCCTATGAGAACTTTTTTATGCTAGAAAATGCCTTTGGCGACTTGCAATGCCTTTTATGTTACAAGTCGTTCAAAGGAGGCTATAGATGTAATATCAAAAGGCATTTCGATTCCCCCCACAAAAATATACAAGTTTTAGAAAAAAAAGCTAGTCAGGGATTATATGAAGAAAGAAAGTTAGACTTTTTGGAAAAATTCAAAGGGTGGTTGGCTAAAGTAGAAAATAAGGAAGTTGTTAAGCAATCAAATATAAAAATGAAAGCTGAGCTATCTTCCATGATCAGCTTATATATTGCTAAACAAGGCCGGCCTTTTATAGATGGTGTTTTTGTTAAAAACATTTGTCTAAAAATTTTTCAAAAAATGAATCTTGATACAGAGCTACTTAAAAATATACCCATATCCCGCCAAACAGTAGTCCGACGGATTGATGAACTGGGAATACACATTCAATCTGCAGTGAAGGAAAAAATTAATGATTGCCAATTTGTTTCTATGTGCTTGGACGAAACCACCGATATTAATGATTTATGTCAACTGGCGATATGTTTCGGACAGTTAACGTAAATTATGAAATAACTGAAACAATGTTTTCTCTTGAAACATTCTGTGGGAATGTTACAGGAAAGAGCTTGTTCGACGTTGTAAACGAAGAAGTTTTTTCAGTTTTCGATGCAAACAAATTTGTAGGAGTATGCACGGATGGAGCAAACGTTATGACCGGCAAGAATGAAGGGTTCATTGGCCAATTGAATAAGAATGGAATTTCTGGGAGACATTTTCATTGCATTATTCATCAAGTTGTACTCGCTTCAAAATTTTTGAGCGGTCATCCTGTCATGAAACGTGCCGAACGGATTATCAATGAAATACGGGGAGGGCATCATTCCCTCACCCACAGAAAATTTGTAAATTTTTTAAAAACAACTTCTACTCGGCATAATGACCTAAAAATGTATACAGACATTCGTTGGCTAAGTCGTGGTGATTGTCTCAACAGGTTATTTGAGTTGAGGGAAGAAGTTTTGCAATTTCTTGAAATTAATTGTAATGAAGACACCCTAGTTCGATCTTTAAAAGATGACAATTTTATTTTGGATTTAGTATTTTTGGCTGATGTCTCCTTTTTTTTGAACAAACTCAATTTAAAGCTCCAAGGAAAAGAAACAGGAATAAACGATGCTGCGAAAAATGTGCATCAATTCCAAACAGATCTATTTTTGCTTTTAAGGGAACTTCAATCTGGCGATTATGCCCATTTGCGGAAAATTTCGCTTATTATTACGAAACATGAGGGTGTTAAGTCGAGTGATCATATTGCAATTCTCGAACAATTGTTTAACAAGCGTGAATGACCTTCATTATTCTTCTTCTTCTTGATTGGCGCGATAACCGCTTACGCGATTTTAGCCGAGTTAAACAAAGCGCGCAGTTTTTGCTTTCCAAGGCAAGTCTTTCTCCACCTGATCTTTTCAATGTAGATGAGGCCCTCCTCTTCCTCTGCTCTGCCGTCCTAAAGCTTATACAGCACATCGTTCTATCGACTGCGACACTCGCCGTCATCAACTTGCAAAGGTATAAAAATCTTCTGCAGAATCTTTCTCTCAAACACTCCACCAAGTCCTCCGAATTATATGATTCCCTTCGAAACAGATTTGGTTCCGCAATATCTACATATACTCCGAGTACATATGTAGGTACTTTGTGTTGCTGTGTTTTATTATGCCAAGTCACAGGCTTCCGCGCATTCTTACTGAGTATACTCTACGCCTCGGCGCTCATTGGGTAAATAAGTGGCACTCACTAATGTTAAACACGGAACCTTTTACTGCTTTTACTTCTGAGTCTTTGTCTGCGTTCATACCTTCGTTTTTAGAGAATCTTAAGAATAAAAAACTTTTGACTTTTCTGGACTCTGCTTTTAAATCCGAATCACACGATTTGTATGCTAACTTAGCACTTAGAGATATTAAATATTGCAGTGAAAAACCATGCCTACTCTATTAGCTTAGTTTTTCGTGCAAGAGGAAGTCTTCTTAACTTAAAAGCGAGACCTTTTAAGACTGGGCGATCCCGAAAACATCCGACACATCACAGGCATCTGCCCAATTTATAAAAATTTTCGTTTAGAGCATTTTGGTGAAAATACGTTAGATCTATCCAATATTATAAATATTTAAATGGTTGCGATTAAAGATCTTTGTATAATTATTTATCCTGCTGTCTCATATATAGGCAAATTATTTGAAATGAATTTTCATAACTACGTTTTTAGTTTAAATAATAATATTTTCTGCGTACTGAAATTTTAGTTATTGTTTGTATTTTTAGTAATGCCGAATCCTTTGAATTCAAAATGAAGAAAAATATGCCATCATTCACTTATTTTAAATTATTCCGACTCAACATATCAATGTTATAATCGCACGTTATACTAGTTATAAGTGCCTATTGTAAATATATATATAATTATCTTTTTAAAATAAAGAACATAACATACATACATATATACACTTGAAGGGATGCCTCATCGGATGTTGTTATTCATGTTTCTGCGCTATAAGATACGACGGGCATGATAAGAGTCTTAGTGTTACTCTTGTTTGTCGAGAGAGGACTTTACTACTCAATTACCTACTTAGTTCAAAGTCAAGAGTTTTGTTCTCACTATATGAGTCTTCCTAAGGATTCACTATGACTACTATGAGGACGGAACAGGGCTTAGATAACCGCAATACAGTGCGTAGCCTCTGCTAAGCCAAGACCATTAGTGCGTCTACGGACGGAAGTAATGTGGTTAATTTGGATGCAAATCCGAAAAGAACTATTGCACTAACTGCGACTCGAGCCGGAGTTGGGGCTTATCTGACTTCGTCCACCCCTCTAGCCGAATCCGGCAAAATGATGAAGGCATCGACCGCACGGACAGCACCTTAGAACGTCAAGGGATAGCTGTCCGGTCAGGCGATGCCGAGCTCGAAATTTATAACATATACATACCCCCTGTTATCTGCTGCCCAGCAGGATATTATCCTGATATAGGTGCGCTCATCAGGGGTGAATACCGATTGCTAGTAGGTGACTTTAATGCGCATCACGATCTTGGGCATTCAAGCCAGCCAAATGATCGTAGGGGACAGCTGTTGGCAGAGCAGATAGACGATTCGATATTCAGCACTGTAAACGACGAAGCCTCACTAGAGTACTGGTGAATTGCAGCAGCTCGCCTGACATCACAATTGCTAGCGCAGGTCTGATAAATAACATAACCTCGAGACCTATGCTATCGCTTGCATAAGACCACTTGCCCATTATCATCTCGATCGAGAGACCTGCCGACCTTGTTTCCGCGGATCACTGGTCTTATATTAACTTTAAAAAAACTGATTCGCGGAATTTACTGAAGACATCTTCCCGCTCTCCCCTTTCCCACCGATGTGCGCGCAGGCGAACGCGCATTCCGCAAGGTGATCACAGCCGCCGCGGCTCGCTTCATACCCACTGGAAGGATCCGGGACATACGTTCCAATTTTCCAGCTGAAGCAGCTGTTCTGGCGAACGAGCGTGATCTCCTACGCCAGGCCGATCCCGGAGATCTTCGGATAAAGGATCTCAATTCGGAGATCCGGCAGCTGGTAACCCAATATAAGCGGACGAAATGGGAAGAACATCTGAAGTCCTGTAACTTCATCTCGGGTGTGAGCAAGCTCTGGTCCACCGTAAGGTCCCTGCCGAACCCGACGAAGCACAACGACAAGGTGGATATCACCTTCAACGGTTGTACTTCGTCGGATCCGAAGAGATGCGCGAGCTACTTTAGCCGGCAATTTATTCCGCATCCTCCGGCCGACAGATCCAAACGTAGTGCCACCAGACGGCTACACAAACTGACATACAACAGTGCGCCACTTGCTTTCTTCAGCGATGAGGTTCAGGGGGCCATCACATACTAAATATGCTGATGCTGAAAAAGCTGGGTCCATTTGGAGTAAAATACCTCATTAAGGTTTTTAATCTGTCTGAAAATTAGGGAGAGTTGTCCCACTACAGAAACCTGGGAAATTCACCAACCAAGGGGAGTCCGATAACTCTCCTTTCCCCAGTAGTGAAGACTCTTGACGCCCTTCTACTCCCACCCTTCACTAAACACCTGACCCCAGCCTCACACCAGCATGGTTTCCAGAGAGTGCACAGCACCACCACGGCACTCACTTGACGGGTGAGTGAGTGTTTACCAGGTAAATAGCGGGTGGAACAACATCAAGACGCGAACACCACAAATAGGAGGAGGGGCTCGGCCAAACACCCAAAAAGGGTGTTCGCGGCAATTATACATACAAACAGCGGACTTAACCAAAACCACCCCTGCGAGAGGACTTTCTTAGTAGCGTTGGACCTAAAACAGGCTTTCGATAGAGTAAGCCACGCCACGCTACTGGATGACATTTTACAGTCGACCCTCCCACCACGGCTGAAGAGGTGGGCCGCTAACTACCTGAGTGGTCGTCATTCGTCGATGATATTTCGAGACCAAACATCCAAACATAGAAAAATAAAGCAAAGAGTTCCGCAAGGAGGTGTTCTTTCACCCTTGCTTTTCAATATCTATATCTCGAAACTCATCCAGCCACCAGAGGGAGTCTCCCTGGTCTCTAACGCCGACGACTGCACGGTATTGGCATCGGGCATTGACAGTGATGGCCTATGCACCAAGGTAAACGACTAACTTGCCTGCTTTCTCGCTTCTTCACTGCGAGAAACTTACAACTTACCCCCTCTAAATCCCCGCGACCCTCTTCACCACCTGGACAAAGGAGGTCAAGCTGCAACTTAAGGTGATACACCTATACCTTCGACAGCTTGCTCTCCTTCTCAGCGCACACAACCGCTATTGCCACTAAAGTAAATAATCGCAGCAAGGTCCTCAAATCTTTTGCCGGCAGCACTTGGGGCAAAGACAAAGAAATGTTGCTATCGACTTTCAAGGCAATAGGCCGACCGGTTCTAAGCTATGCTCCGCCTCTCTGGTCAGTTGGAACCAGTGAAGCGCAGTGGACGAAGCTTCTGACCTACCAAAACACTGCCATAAGGACCGCGACAGTATGTCTCGTGATGTCCACGATACCTGTGAAAAAGCATAACAAATTGTTCAGCAAGCAGTTTCTACTAGGGTGTTACCGTAGGCCTCACCCATGCAGACATCTGCTTGAGCCTGAGCCACCTCCCCGGCACGTCAGAAGGCACTTACTCAATTTCGCCGACGAGATGCAAGACAAAACATGGGGAGACCATTATCACCTTCCTAAGCTCCCGACCCCCGAATGCCGTTATCGGAGTCCAACCACCACCTGCCGCAGACGAAGAGCTCCAACTTCCCCGAGAGTCCCGCGTAACCTTGGCACAATTACGTTCTGGATACTGTAGCAGGTTAGCCACCTACTTATCCAGAATCGACCCCGACACACTAAACATATGTTCGATATGTGAAGGCACCCCGCGCGATACTAGCCACCGTTTCACATGCCCCTTCAAACCCACTCATCTAACACCCCTCTCCCTCTGGACGCAACCTGTCGAAACAGCTAGTTTCATGGGTTTACCGTTAGATGAGCTAGACAAAGACGACCGGTGATTACCCTACACTGACAGGGCAAAGTTACTGTTACAACAACAATAACAACAATCCGGCAAGCGGAACTGATCTGATGATCACCCATCTGATCTGGTCATCTTGACAGATGAAGCGATTGTGAGCGCACCGGTTGGTAAGAGGAAGAAGAAAAGGGTGAACGGTAACAAACCTTATTCCGAAGTAAGCAACCTTGGACAACAGGTTGTTTTGACTGCAGGAGGAGCCTCTTGCAGCAATCAAGTACCTGGTAGTAGTAGCAACGAATCCAATGGAACGAGTGCGGCTGGGGCTAATAGTGCAATAGCGAGTGCGAAACCGAGTCTGCCTAGTGATCCACTATAGTTCGTCAGAGGTAAATATGCTGCGGCAGCAGCTAGATTGTGGAGATCTGTGGCGATGGAGATCTTCGTCGACAGCCAAGTCTAGGAGGCGATAGGAAAATCGAAAGATATACTTAGATTCGAGCGAGTTCCTGAAAAACCATACGGTTGTACGTGCTGAACACAACTCAGCATTATTGTTTTTCAAAAAAGTAAATAAACAATACGAAATAAACAAAGTTAATGTGACAGTGGAGCGTATTGCACCGCGTGAGTGGAGTGTAGCGCTAACTTCTCCGCAAACAACAAACACAAGTGAGATTATATTAACGTAGGCAAGTAATAATAAAAACGTGTTTTAGTCTATTTTCGAATTAAAGTTTTTCAAGTGATAAATAATGCCAGCAGGGCACTTTAACGAAAGCATTAAAATTCTAACTCTTGTTTATGTTTAAACGAAAACCCAAACCAACGTAAAAAGAAAACAAATACAACCAGCATGTCTGTTGTTCGCCAAAGCGAACGCAGACTCTCAATCCAAAGTGCTAACAAAAATAACGCATACATGCGGACAATGCGAATCTTGCCTCAGCAGAACCGTGAGGGTGATCGGGCTCTCCATCGGTCAGGCTGCTATAGAAAAAAATCAAAGCAACAACGGCACCAAATGGGCAAGAACTACACCGGCACTAAATGCGAAAACTTCCGTTCGAAGTTCTTCAACAACTAAACCCATGCAATTAAGTGTCTCAATCCCCGCTGGCAGCTGGAGCGAGCAATGTAGAACTCCCACTCAAACAGCCGCTGCTATTCTCATCCAAGAACTTAAGGAGCTCGGCCATGAAGTGATACATATACACAACATATTACAGTTAGGTACCAAAAAACCACTACCATTGTTTTAAATTTAGCTTCAACTAAACCAAAATAATAAAGATATATATTCTTTGGTTTATTGTAAAATAAATTTTGAGCCCCCACATCAAAAAAGGGGGGCCCCCACAATGCACAAATTGCCAAAAATATGGTCATACAAAAAATTTTTGCACAAAGATGTCAGTCTGCGTTAAATGCGTTGGAGAACACAAAACAAGTGACTGCAAACTAAGTATGGACAAAAACAACACCATTCAATGCTTACCAACGCTACGACCAAAAATCGTTGACCACAAACAGTAGAGAGGACAACAGGGAACCATCCAAACAATCCACAAAACACACAATCCATCGCAACCATCAACCGTGACACCTAGCTTAGCATTCGCCCAAGCAGCAGCTTTAAACGCGTGAACTCACAACAACAAATAACGAAATTAAAGATATGATAAAACAACTAATAGCACAAATGTCGAACATGATGTCCATAATCACACTCCTTGACGAAATAAACTAAAAATCACACTATGGAACGCAAACGGCCTATGCCAGCATATTCACGAACTCAAATCTTTCCTACTTGACTATGAAATAGATATCCTACTAGTGACCGCAACTCACTTGACAGGTAAAAGCTATGTTAAATTTCCGGACTATAAATTATTTCACACCAATCATCCAGACAACAAAGCGCATGGTAGCGCAGCCGTAATTATACGACAAACCATCAAATGCATCGATCCGGATTCTTGACAATATCCAGTACATATTGACCGCCGAAGTACAACAACACAGCCGGTTTATTGCCGGAGGCGACTACAATGCGATAAACACAGCAACCTTGATCACCAATCAAGGCTGACAAATAGAAAAGGCAACGAATTACTCGACGTTATTAAAACAATCAAAAGCGACCATATAAGCACTGGTGAGCCCACCTACTGGCACACTGACATGAAAAAGAAGCCAGACCTGATTGACTTCTATATCTAAAAAAAAGGAAACCGAGCCCCAGATCCGACAATTTTGCTTGTGGACGAAACCACCGAAATGGAAATGGGCCTCATCACTCAAGATGATTTATCGATGGAATTCTGGATCATTTTCATGCATTTCAACGACCCAATCAGCAAAGACATGAAGTTGTTGATGATCGGTCGGCTTGAGTTCTTATATTAACTTGACTTTATAAACCTTAAAACCCAAATCTTTATGCAAAATACGGTGTAATGACGTTTGTGGAATGCCTAATTCCAAAAAACGACGAGGAATGGTCAAAATTGGGTTTTCTTCAACACTTTCGGCTACAACAGCAATATTTTCGGCTGTTCTTGAGCAACTTGCACGGGTCTTATTCTTCACATCATTAACTGGTCCCAACAGCTCGAATTTTTTCACCAATTTCTGTATTGCGGTCCGACAACATGTTTCACGATGACCCAAAAATGTTCGAGTTTTACGAGCCGTCTCTACCAAATTTTTACAAGTTTTATAGTGAATTTTAATAATTTCAATACGTTGTTTAAGCGTGTATCGTTCCATTCTTATTAATGGCGTAGATTCTACTTGTCAAATATCAAAAAATTACAACTTCAAAAGTGACATCTACCGAAATAGCGGGCTACTCAAAATAACACCTGTTATTGGAAAACCATTTACTTGACAAAAGAATCAAACTATGATCTATCATCCGACCACTCACCAATATTCCTGACATTTCTCACCACACCTGACACCGAAATAAACCACAGAAAACCATATAATAAACACCGACTGAAATGCTTTCCGCGAAATACTACGACATACTCTTAACCACAATGTTCCACTTAACTGAAAAGCAGATTGATGGTGCCATTGCACACTTTACGGACTCAATTATGGATGCTGTATCTAAGTCGACGATATCAAGAGTAAAAGTAAGAAAATTTATATCCCAAACTTCATAAAGCAGGCAAATAAAATCGAGAAGAAGATTAAGTGAGAGGTGGCAAACAACAAGGCATCTCGCAGATAAACCACTACTTAACAAAGTGACAAAGGGAATTAAGGAAACGCTTAAAGACTTCGAGGACCAAAAAAATTCAGAACTTTTTGTGAACATAGATCCAACAAAAAGCAGAATTACTTATTCTGGTGACAGCACGGAAGATCAAGAACACCAAACCTCACTAACATGCAATTTTAAACGAAAACAACACATGGGCCAAAACGCCACTAGAAAAGGCTAGTGTGCTCGCCAGACACTTCAAAACACATTCGCAAATCAAAAGGACACTTAAAATTGTAATCTGCCTGCTAAATTTGACACAGCCAACAAACCAATCAAGAAGGTAACTCCGGACGAAATTCGACGCAAAATTAAGGCCATAAACAACAAAAAATCTCCTGGAAATGATAAAATCAATGAACAAATATTAAAAGAACTACATGACGATGGAATAATATACTTACAAAACATTTTTAACTCATACATTAGACTAAAGTATTTTCCCCTTCCATGGAAAGTTTCATAAATAATAGCATTGCCGAAACCAAATAAAGACAGTAAACCATCATCCTATAAGAACCATATAGACCTATAAGAATCTTACCAATTCTTTCAAAACTATTTGAAAACTTGATCCTTGATCGCATTGACCCCATCATACAAGCGAAAAACATAATTCCCTCCCACCAGTTTGGATTCCGACATAAGCATTCGACCATTCAACAAGTGCACCGAGTAACTAACAAAATCATAAATGAAATTGACAAGAAAAACTACTGTGTCGCAACTTATATCGACGTAGCGACGGCTTTTGACAGCGTATGGCAGCCAGGACTACTGTATAAGTTAAAACAAATATTCCCACTTGACTACTATCTATTACTGCGAAGTTACCTAAGCGACCGGTACTTCTATGTTAAACATCAGGGCGAATGCTCGGAGGTATTAAAAATGGATGCCGGAGTACTACAAGGCAGCGTAATGGGACTAATCCCAGAAATACTGCACGAAATACATACAAAAATTACTAACCCATTCGAACAAAGAGGTACGAAAAATACCGCACATGGAGCTGACACAGAAATTAAGACTAAAGCGAATCACACCAACAGCATTAGCAGATACAAAAACTATTTTGACAAACTATAACTAAGTTTATTACTGTTGCTAATATATTAAATGTAAGCTTAGGCTTAGGAGATATAAGTGGGGTCTATCGTTTATAAAGAGGGAGAGGTCCGTCCGCTTACGTGTATTATTATGCCAAAAGCGGTTGATTGCATTTTGTTAAGACAATTCTGCGGTCAAGCCTTAGTTGCAGTCAAGATAAAGTATCGATTCGAGGGGAAAAGGTAGAGACAATCGTCGTCTCGGACTACTTTCTTTGCGACTCCATTCTCCCTCCCCCTACGAGGGAGTTTATGGAAGTTGTAAGATATGCTGAATCCATGGGATTAGGTCTAATTGTGGGATGTGACGTAAATTCACAGAAGACACTCTGGGGTAACACGAAATGTGACTTCAGGGAGCATAAACTCATGGACTTAATTCTGTAATCTCGCTTAGTTATACAGAACGTTACACCAGCCCGACTTTTGTGACCAGCAAAAGGCAGGAAGTGATTGATATGACATTATCTAACGCTAAAATATCAGATCATAACTGGTTGAAAAGCACTCGATAAAGATTCCCTGTCGGACCATCGTTATATAGAGTTTAGGCGTGCGGCCGAGACAATCTCGACCCCATCAGGCCGGAATTCCCGAAAAGCAGATTTGACACGTTGTTAGAATCTCACCAAAGACGAAATTCTTCATGTTCCCAAACTCTGAACAATAACTGCGATTGAAGAAGCCACAAACTCATTGAGGCGAACTTTAATCGAGTGTTATAATAAGGTGTGCCCGGAACATAGGAGAAGAGAGAGTAAGACAGTCCCTTGATGGAACACCGGACTCTCGAAACCCCAGAAAACTTGCAGAGACTTCTTAACAGAGCTCTTAAAACTCAATTGGAAGGGGACTGGACTGGAAAATAAGATTATCTAAATTGGACTCTTATAGAACCTTCTGCAGTACACTGGAGGAACGGAAGAGTTCAGCGAGGTTATGAAGGTCCTCCAACGAGATCGGACGGCTAGGCGGGACTCACTGCTCAAACCGGTTGATACTTATACGGACTCAAAATCAGAAGTGCACGATGTTCTCTTTTCAATGCATTTCCCTGGCCCCAAGAATGTTGTTGGTCAAAGCTCTATCGATCAGTCTGATCATTTCGATATAATTACCAGCAGACATGATTGGTTCATTGCATCTAGGACAGTTAACGAGGAAACGATAAAGTTCGCCTTCTCGTGATTCGAAAGCTTTAAGTCGCCATAATCCTATGGCATTTACGCAATCATGCTCAAGCATGGCGGAAAACAACTAATGAGGGTTCTGAAAATAAACTTTACGGCATGTCTTGCGCACTCTTATGTTCCACAATCTTGGCGTTTGGTGAAAGTTTACCAAAAAGTTTCAGACCTATAAACCTGACATCGTTTATGCTTAAAGGTCTGGAACGTATGGCGGAGAAGCACATAAGGTCGAGGGTTCTAAGTCAAAACCCTCTTAATGTCAGACAGCATGCTTATTACAGTGGGAAATTTTGCGAATCGGCTCTGCACGAGTGCATCAGCATAATCGAAAAAGGGTTTGAAACAAGAAAGTACACTCTTGGTATGTTTGTGGACATTGCAGGAGCTACCTTTGACTCAATGTGCTCTTCTATCAGAAGTTATGGAGTAGAAGAAGTCATTGTTAGATGGATTCACTCTATGCTATCCGAAAGACTGCTTACCATGGCTAGAGAAAGCGCTGAAGGAGCCAAGGTTGAAGGTAGGAAGGGTTGCCTACAAGACGATGTGCTCTCTCCCCCCTTTGGTGCTTTGTTGCGGACCCGAATTGCATGGTCTTTCGGTGATTCCTATAAAAAGTTCCTTAGTTCTTTTCACTAGGAAACGCAATATGGAGGGCCTGTAACTATCCACATTGAACGTGGCAACCCTGCAACTGTCTTCTGAGGTTAATACTTAGGAGTAATCCTAGATAGTAAGCTTACCTGGGAGAACCACGTCGAGCAGAAGACCTCTCGAACACTAAAAGTCTTCTAGCAGTGTAAGAGATCCTTTGACAAGATATGGGGTCTAATACCGGCGATAGTACACTGGTTGTACATCAGCCTGATTAGAGCAAAACCCCTAAACAGACTACAGAGAAGGGTGTGCTTGGGTATCACAAGTGCTATGAGTACGACACCAGGTGATGCCTTTAATGCCATTCTGAACTAGCAACCTCTAGATCTTCTAATTCGAAAGGAACCGATGAAGGCGGTGTACAGGCTCTTGTTAAACGGAGTCTAAGGAAATGAAGAAAATACTGGCCACTGTCAGATATACCACCAGCTGTCGGAGCGGTGCACACTGTTCTCGATGTCAGTGGACATTCGGGTACCTTTCGCTAGCTTTAGTAAAGAGTTTTTCAGTAAGAGCGCTTCAACTGTTGAACTTTTTTGAATAAAACACAAACGGTTTGACTTTTTTAACTAATTTTTTTTTATTATCGAGCTTGAACATATACATTTAAGTATGAAATTCGATTTTTTTCGCATGACCACCGCGTGCACGTTTTACGAAGTCCAATCGTTGAACCCAATTTTCGACCACTCTTTTGCATAAATCGGCCGAAATTCCAGCAATTTCGTGTTCAATATTGGCTCTGAGCTCACAAATCGTCGCCGGCTTGTTACTGTAGACCAATGACTTCACATAATCCCAAAACGGGACGGCTTGTTAAATGGACCGTAAAATGGCCGTAGTGCTCTTAAAGTAGCAGCAACAGAACGATTATTTTCATAAAAAATTTGCACGATTTGCAATCGTTGCTCAAGTGCGTAGCGTTCCATGATGAAATGTATACTAATAAAGTTTACAAATGACAAGCGAAGAATAAAAAAATATTGCGTCGTTCGCCCTCCCTATCGGAAAAAAGTTGAAGCGCACCTATTGAACAACATTATTGAAGGTACGATGTTTTGATCCCAGATAGAGTTCAATGGTTAATTCCAGGATATCAGCACACATTCTACACCGACGGATCCGAAACCAGTGATGGTGGCGGATCTGTATGGTACTTAGACGGAGACCTTAATTGCTCCTATGCCACAGGACAGTATTCTTTACGGAAGTCTATGCCATCTTGAACGTGGCGTACTGGATAATTGACAAAAAGGGCAGTATTGGAATTTGTAGATGCTTTCCATTTCACTTCAACCGGTCTATTTGGGACATGTTCTTCGATTTCGCTGCAACTCAAGTATGTTGTTCTCTGGTCAAAGTAATGAGACACGTATTTTTTGTTTGCCCGAAAATTTTTTTTTACAAGATTTCTCGTCAATTTGGTATTTCAGCCCAAAATCGATTTTTTTAATTTTATAAGAAAAATTTTTTTTAATTCCTCATAACTTAGTCAAAAATTAACCGATTTTAATGATTCTGAGTTCAAAATGATCGTAATTACTTGCACAAGCGACTTCGTGTACAAAAAATACCAAAAAAATAGTTGAACATTTTTATTTTGCAAAAACACAAGAAGTGCGAAATTTTTTTAAAAATCAATATTTCAAAAATTGTATGTTTTTTTTTAACTTTTTCCAAATCAAGAGGACACCTCAAACTTCAATTGAGCTGAATGCCCAGTAGCTAAAATTGGTTGTTTTTGAGTAATGAGTTTTTCAGTAAGCTATTCGAAATTAGTCGGTGAATGTAAGACAAAACTGAATAGTATTGAAAACCACAACAAAGTTATTCTTATTTGGATGCATGTACATTGTGCTATTACAGGGAACGAGTTAGCTGATGAACTGGCTAATGAAGGTTGTGGAAGTGTGTCACTAGGCCCTGAACCCTTTCAATGTGTCAATTCCGCATCTATTCAACTATGGATTGACGAATTCATGAGCTCTACCCATAGAGGACGTTGGTCTGGGTTGAGCTCGTGCAAAGTAGGTAAGTGCTTTGTGAAATAACCAAACAGGAAAATAGTGAACTTTCTCCTAACACTCAGCAGAAAGGACCTTGGAGTATTGGTGGGTGTAATCACAGGGCACAACGCCTGTGGTGAGCATATGGCTGCCATGGGGGTCGTCGACAGCCCTATATGCCCATCCAGTGTTGACGATGACGACACTGAAAAGCATTTTCTCTGTAACTGTCCGGCGTATTCTAGAATATATATATATATATATAATTGGCGCGAACACCCTTTTTGGGTGTTTGACCGAGCTCCTCCTCCTATTTGTGATGTGCGTCTTGATGTTGTTCCACAAATGGAGGGACCTACAGTTTCAAGCCAACTCCGAACGGCAGATATTTTTATGAGGAGCTTTTTCATGGCAGAAATACACTCAGAGGCTTGCCATTGCCTGCCGAGGGACGACCGCTTTAGAAAAATTTTTTCTTAATTTTGGTGTTTCACCGAGATTCGAACCGACAGAGAGAACTTTGAATTGCGAATGGTAGTCACGTACTAACCCATTTGGCTACGGCGGCCGCCAGAATCAGACTTAGGATATTGGGATGCTATATACTGAGTATGGATAAAGTTCATACTCTTTCTCTTCCAGATCTTTTAAGATTCATCAATAAACCCAGGAGATTTCTGGAAGAGTGACCTCAAACTAATTTTTCCTTCTTACCACCCACTTTTTATGTTTCCTATCTCTATTCTTTCTACTGAAATCCGGATGTAGTACAATGGTCTATTTGATATTAAACTCTTCGCTCGGCTTACCTTCAGATCATTCCCTTGTTCGACTCCGCTCCGATTTTTTTGAAGTTCATAAACCGGCCATTCTGCACAGTGCATAAACACATTGTTCCTCATTCCGGCTCATAATTGATGAAACATTGCACCTCGGCCTACCCTAAACAATGGGCTTGAACAGCTATAGAGTGCAGCTCACACGCATCTTGGTCGTACACACCTGCTCCACCTAACCTTAATGGTAAAAAGCGCATTAGTTCGTAAAGGACAAGGACAAAGCTACGGTGTTTACAAAACATTTTACAGTAGAAGCCCGATAAGTGCAATACCGATAACTGCAATTTCGCGGAAAGTAAAAGAAGATTTTGAGTCCATAGAAAACTCGAAAAGAGCAATAAAAAATTGCAATTTTCGGGCGCAAAAGAATTCTTGTTCGAAGAAATTTTTTACTTAATACGGCAATGTGTTTGCGTTCATCACGCGCGAAGACACAGCTTTATAGCTATGCACAGTTATGGTTCTCGGAATTATTGCGACCAAAAACACTGTTCTCACGATTTGTGATTTTTGATTTTTACAAATAACTGTAAAATTGTAGCGCTGATATCATAAAATATGGCATCGAATCGTTTGTGACATTCAACACGCGTTAGTTTGAAGCTGGTTCTTGAGAATAAAACCATCGTTCGGAGTTTGAATCATTTTTTTTTTGGCTTTCATCAAATAAAATCATGGGAAAAGTGAAAAAGAATCTACATTTTCTTACATTGAAAGAAAGAGATGAGATTCTCCAAAAAATTTAAAAAGGCGTTAAACAACGAGATCTTGCATTCGAATACAAAGTTGATTGAGCAACGATTTGCCGAATAAAAAAACAATCCCGTTCATTAAAAGAAAATGCATACAATTCATTTTCACTTGAAAATAAACGGAAAACTTTGCGGTTTGGCAATCATCCAGAGCTCGAGAAGCGTTTGTACCAGTTTTTCATGAATCCGCGGCGACGAAATGCTGCTGTTTCTAGCTTGATATTGAAAAGCAAAGCATTAAAAATATTTGATGAAATAAAAAAGAATGGAGAACAATTCAATGCAAGTGATGGATGGTTTTCGCGATTCAAGAAACGCTTCGGACTTCGCTATTTGACTGTTACTGGTGAATCATTATCTTGTGATCCAGAAGCCATTGAGCCATTTAAGGAAAAATTGACGGCGAAAATCGCTGAAAAAGTATATGTAACATCACAAATATATAATGCTGATGAAACGGGGCTCTTTTGGAAACTTTTGCCAAATAAAACCTACGTTTCGAAAGATGAAAAGAGTGCTCCAGGCAACAAAGTTTCAAAAGATCGAATCAGTGTTCTTTTGTGTGCAAATGGTGATGGCAGCCACAAAAAAAACCATTAACGATCGGCAAATCTATGAATCCGCGTTGCTTTAAAAATTTTCGTCTACCGGTGAATTATGCTAGCAACAAGACTGCTTGGATGACGCGGGATATTTTCAAAAAGTGGTTCTTTGATAATTTTGTCGAAGAAGTGAAAAAATTCGCCAAAGAAAATGATGTTCCACCCAAAGCATTACTCTTGTTGGATCAAGCCACATCTCATCCGCCCGAAGAAGAATTAGTTTGTGGTGAGATCGAAGTGATGTATTTTCCGGCCAATTGCAAAGCGATTTTACAGCCAATGGATCAAGGTATTATTAACTTGACAAAAATTCAATACAAAACATTGCTAATGGAAACCATAATTAGTGAAAAAGATTCTTCATTACATGAACTATTGAAGAAAATTGATTTGAAAACCGCCGTGATCATGTTGAGCCAAGCATGGGGGAAATTGCTCCCTGAAACGATCGCTAAATGCTGCTAATCCAGACGATATGCCATTGGATATCGAAATTGACGACCCCCTTCTTGTTGGAGGATTACAACGGTTAAATGAGATGGTCGAAAACTATGTGGGTGAAGCAGACACAGATGAAATCCGCAATTGGGTTTTGGAATTAGGAATAGATGAAGGTGATAGTGAAGCCAATGAACCCGAAGATACTACTCAAGAAGAAACAACCGAAAAAGTCCAGCATGAATCGATTTTTGGCTGTGTCAATACAATTTTGAAATGGGGTGAACAGAACGATGTACTGTCATTCAATCAGATCGCTTGTTTGCATGATATCCGATCAAAAGCACTTGAAAAGTGTTGCGAGAAAACGCAATCGAAAATAACAAAGTTTTTCCAAAAAAAAATAATTGAATTTTGGAGCACACACTCATATGTCCTTCCGCATTGATCTCTTTGTATTAATTTCAATAAATATGTGTTCACTTTTCTTGAATATCGACCTTTTGAGCTCATTAATTGCATTGAATAGAGTTAAAATATTTTTCCCTAGGTATTCCTCGATCCACAGGAGAAATTCGCAAAAGTGCAATTTTTCGGTAAGTGCAATCATTGCTGAAATTTTCCAATTGTACTTATCGGGCTTCTACTGTACATCAGTATTTACTCCGCATCTATCCATATCGTAATCGCCTGAAGTATGATTTTTGTACAATGCCATTTTTGATTACAACGAAGAAATATTTTGAAGCTGTACTTTTAAAATTTCAGCCTCAGTCTTTCTGTGAATGTGCCAAAGAGTGATTGGAGGGTGTTAAGAGCCGGTTAGAGGCGAAGGACAAATTTACATCCTCCAAATCCACAAGTTGGCCGAGGATATTCTCTACCCATGCTTCGGAAAAATGCCGTGTGGTGTAGGGACGTATACCAGGGGCTCAAAACGCGACATTCGAAGGACAAGAACCACAACACACTAGCGGCAGAGGAGGTTTAGAAGTGCGTCGGATCCTTATTTATTCTTTAAATCTTTGTGAAGGAGAAGATGCGGGTACAACGGCTTTGAAAACCAACCCCGTGGTAAAACCAAAGGCAAGAGCTGAAGGTTCTGCAAATTAATCTTTATCGCAGCAAACTAGCCTCAGCCAAGCTTGTCCTTACTTCAGAAGTTGGCGGCTGTGACGTGGCCCTTTTAAAGGAGCTATGGTTAGCCTCGGGAAACTTGATATCCGGACTAAGGTCACCAAACCTCAACACTTACATACCGCACGGAGTGGCTAGGGTAAGAACTGTTATACTGGTAAAAAAGGTATTAATTCTTATCCTCTCAATTCACTCTCCACAGAGGATCTAACTGTTGTAGCCCTGGAAACAAAGGAAGGTTCCAGTAACCTACTCCTAGCGTCCTGTTACATGCCTCACGAAGAAGAGAGTGATTGGTGCTGATGCCAATGCCCTTCATTCGGTAAGCGGTAGGGCCGACATCACCGACCGAGGGGAGTCACTTCTTAATTATATATGTACTACAAAAGAGGATAAGTCTTGCATATCCAGGGGAGAAACCGACTTCCGTGGGCCCTTCCCCGAAAATCGTTCTCGATATATGTCTCTTTACTGATTATAAAACTTTGATTAGAGACGGGAAAGTTCTGCAAGAACCCCCATTCTCGTATCATAATTACATAAGATGGTACATGGTCCCTTTCACGTTGGCCTCCTTGCCGCGGGGATGAGGCTTAAATGGAGGTTAGGTTCTATTTAGGAATTTAACACACCAGGAACTAAGAGGGAAGCTCCGTATAGGGATTGGCGAACAACCCATTCGCGAAACGGCGCGTGTGCTGTCCGTCCAATCATATATACGGAGAGTACCGTACCCACACATTCCCAAGCCAAGGTGTACTTGGAATCGTGCCGAGGGCTGGATGGTGCAGGAAATTGAAACATGAGCATCGCGAACGGAGTTTCCTCTCGAATACCTGGCTGTCTTCGAGAGTAACTGTGGCCTTACCGCGGTAAGGGGCGCTGCCGCGGGGGACCCTATCACTTTCCACTGGTAAGTTGTGGAGCTTGAAGCAGTCAGGTGAAGCAACTGTAAGAAACAGAATGGATAAAAACTCAAAAGATAGAAATAATAAATTCGTGCTGCCGCGCTGCGACACAATACCCTCCTCCGAGGAGGATAACCTGCTGGCTTCCAGCCAAGATACGAAGGAGTCAGCAAGGAGTAAGGGAAGGGCCAGCCGCAGTACTCCCTTACCAAGCGAACAACAACAAAAAACAGACCTACCGACAACATCGCAAAAAACGGCAACCGGCACTCAGAGAGAGAGTCAGGCCGCAAAAAAAACTAAATCGGAGGATGCCCTCATGAAGTCTCGCTATACGAAGGAGAGTTTCATTCTCAGCAAGATTGCTAAGAACGAACTCGCTGGAGCGACGGACGAGCGCGTTGTGGCCGATAAAATAAAATGCAGCAGGTGGTCAAGGAGTACGAGGACTTCTTATCCAAGAAACCCAAACCTGACAACAACAAAAAAGGCGATGCGACGAAGAGGAACAGGTCACAAGACGTGATCGATCAGGCACCGAAGAGACCTAAGATGTCCAACAGCATCGAGGACACAACAAATCAAAAACTATTCAGTGAGGTGGTTAAGGATAACCTCCTCTATGCACTGATAGACGAAACCACTAACAGCGGCAAAGTAGTCTTCCAGAGGTGGGGGCAGGTGGAAGCCAAACTGTCCAGGCTCGTGCTGGACAAGCATGTAGTTGGAGCACTGGGCAGAGCTCTCCTTCCTTCGATTCTGCAGGCGTACTGAGAGGCTGTAGGGTAATCAAGTACGACTGGTCAAGGGTTGTCTTAGAAAGGTGCGTTGCTGAGATCAGCAGCTCACTGGAAGGCTTAAAGCTTAAACTTATTCCGGTGATGGACTTAATCGGTGCAGACGTACTGAAATACTTAAAGTCACACAACCCTGCGGTGCCGATGGACGATGAGTGCCTGCCAATCCTCAAAAAATATGACAACAAAATGCGGTTTGGTCTAAGAAAGGCCAAACTGAAAATTATCAAAGCAGACAGCACTCGAAATGTCCTACAGAGAACTTGGATGTCTTCCTCAGGAAAGGGGACATCGACAATGAGGTTAAAGCGTTCCAAAACAACCACAACATTAACATATTCTACCATAAAGCAGACGGTAAGAATAATCACTAAAAAACACCCAAAAGCTTTTCTGTGTTCTAATTTTAGTACTACCGACTTTACTGTGGTGAAATTGGAGCTGCAGAAATCGGGAATATACCTGGCATCGTTATATATGCCACATGATAAACCGGCGCCGCCAGACGAAGTGGCTCGATTCCTATCAACACTGAACAAGACAGATAAACTGTTGATGGGCTACGACGCAAACGCCAGAAACGAGCTCTGGGGCAGCTCAGAGACGAATGAAAGAGGTGAGTCACTTTTTGAATTCCTACTAAATACCAACCTCGACATATGCAATATACTGACCACTCCAACCTTCACTTTTCCGAGCTCGGCAAACTTTCCAGGCTGGGAAGAGGTCTTACACGTTACCCTGTGCACAAATAATAGTTCCCAAATAGTCACAAATTAGAGAGTATCCAACAAGAAATCCTTTTCGGACCATAGTTGGATTTTCTTTAATATTAATCTTAAGCTTGAGAAACCGACCCCATATAGGAACCCTAGAAGTACAAACTAAGTCTAAGCTACTTTTTCCCCCGGGCCCGGAGTTTTCAGAGGGGCCCGGACTCGAGCGTAATTCGAATTATATGAATTAGACACAATTGGAAAGGGCCCGCAATTGCAATTTTCCCCCGGGGCCCGGATATGCTCTCTACGGCCCTGCAGATGGGATATTCCCAGCCAAGCTGTGGAACACTCGAGAAATGACGATTCCGTGGCTGGAGGTCTTTTTTAGAAAAAGCTTTATGCTAAAGCATATTCCAAAAAGTTGGAGGAGGGTTAAGGTGATTTTTATCCCTAAAGCTGGTAGACGCGGTCATGATATAGCGAAAGATTTCACACCCATCAGCTTATCCTCCTTCATTCTCAAAACTCTCGAGCGATTGTTTGATGTATATCTCAGGAAAAAGATTACAGACACAACGATTTCACCATCTCAACATGCCTACCTCAAAGGAAAATCCATAGAGAAGAGCTCTTCATGGGGTTGTAAGTGCGATTGAGAGGAGCATAGAATACAGGCAATACTCACTACTCGCTTTTCAGACATAGAGGGGGCGTTCTACAATGTTAGCTCAAGATCGATAATCGAGGCTCTCAATAAGTTAGGCATAGACATAGGTCTCATCGAATGGATAGAGAACATGATTAAAACTAGAATAATCATCGGTGAGGTAGGCAGCAGCACGGTAAAACGCTCTGTCAACAGGGAAACCCCTCAGGGAGAAGTCTTATCCCCTCTGCTGTGGTTATTAGTCGCTAACAACATCCTTACCAAATTCAACCGAAGGGGAATTAAGAAGTGGCGTACGCGGACGACATAGTGCTTATGGGCTCAGGATTTTTTCCAACCACAATCAGTGAGATTATGGAAGGAGCTCTGGTATTACTCGGCAATTGGTCCACGGACTTTGGTTTAAGTGTAAACCTCAGAAAAACTGAACTGATGTTATTAACCAGGAAAACCAAGGTACCAAACTTTAATCTCACAAAACTAAATGGCGTCATCGTGTTAACCTAGACCCCAAACTCAGCTGGAAGTCCAACGTAGAGTATTGGGTAAAGAAAGCGAATATAGCACTTTACACGTGTAAGAGAATGTTGGGTAAAAAATGGGGTCTCCAACCAAACTATCCAATTGGTCCTATACAGCCATTTGTAAGGTCATAAATCCAATGACACATCTAAGTGGTTATCCCTCATAATACATCCCTGCGATGTAGCTAATTTATTATCTTATTTTACTCAATTTCTCATTTCTCTAAATATGTACATATCTCTCTAAAATGAATTCATAACTGACATGTAAATTTGAATAATGATGATTAAATAAGTCACCATTTAAAAGCCATCATTTCAGGACAGAAGTAGGATCGAAACCTAAGCGATGAAGTAATACGGCAAAATATTAAATGTCTGATCGAGTATGAAATAAACGAGGGAAATGTTAACAAAAGTTGATTAAAAACTAAAGTGGTTAATACAGACATAAATAAAACAATTAAAACGGCGCGAAAATCAATTTGTTGATAGTGATTGTGGCGTGAAAAAAGATATTATACTATATATACATCCATACATATGTTTGTGTGTGCTACATATTTGAATTAATGTATGTGATGCTTGCTTAATATTTGATGCCCAAGCAAATCGTCGGTTTTTTGTATTGACTGTAGATGCGCGCAGAGAACGTTAAAGTATAGAGAAGTCTCACTAGCTACGAATAGTGTGAATTGTCAAAAATGAAGTCTGACCGCGAAGACTTTTTCACCTCGCTCAACTCGACAGCGGGGAACTTCTTAACAGAGCTGATTACAGTGAATTATGTACAAGTACATTGGTTCTGCTCAGTTTTTGGTTTCTGTATGAAATGACGAATGCCGACGGCATTTTGCAAGGCATTTCCTTGTGCATTTCTATGTTCCCTTGATAAACGAAAATTTATTCAATTTATATTTTCAAACAAATACAACCAAATAAAAATCCAACATTTAAAATCAAAGTAACTTTAATGTTTGTTGCTTTAATTTTAATAGAAGAATTTAAACAAAATACATTATAAAACGACCTCACATTTTGTTGTGTGCCTTTTAGTAAATTTGATGAAAATTTTTACTAATTTTTCGAGTCGAAATTAATTTTAGACAGGAATTCAAAGAGCATATTGGTATATTGATGAATATATATGTATATCAATATATGTATAGTACATTAGGGCGGGTCGATTTAAAAATCGTTCATTGCTCTGTGAAAATCGTATTCTAGGGATCAAAATAAGACTTTGCCAAAGGAACCATGCCTCTAAAACGAATTCTGATGTCCCCCAATTTGGGTCGAATGAAAAATCTCACTCTGACCCATTTAGAGTGCTCCAATCGAGCCCAAATGTATGACCGACCCCCACTAACTGTGGACGGCCGATCCACCCATGCCAGTGGCACACCCCCTGGAACTCCCTGGAGGCTTCCCCATACAATCATTTCAGACTATGACTAGATGCATCACATAAGTTTCATTCGACTTGGAATGACTTTTCGAATATAACTATTAGTCGGAGAATTTGGGTATAAACTAAATGAAGCAGAAGTGCATATTAAAATGTCGAATGCTATACGTAAGCAAACATAGAGAACTACAGGTTGCTATATCGGCGGTACGATTTAAATCATTAAAAGAAATGCGTGAAACGATTGAGGACTATTTACAAAATTCGGTGTTAACGAAAACTATAAGAAACGAAACGGCTGATAAACAGTACGCGAATCAGGTTAAGAACGAAAACGAAAAAAGTGGCTACGATAAAACGAGTTTAAAGTGCTATAATTGCCAAGAATTAGGGCATATCGCACGAAATTGTAAGAAGCCAAAACAGCCACGTCGGTGTAAAGACTGTAATAAATTTCATGGTGATGGTGAACCGATAAATTGCTGAAAAAAATTTAATGTGAAACGAGCACAAGTCAACCAGCAATCTAAATTTGGAGAAAATTATATTTCAATAAACGGGAAGACCTTTTTATCTTTTATTGATACGGGAAGTGAATGCAGCATGATAAAGCGTTCAGTAGCAAATACTTTAGCGATACCATATCACAAAATGTGCAATGATTATTTATGGTATTTGTGGTGTTAAAAATTATTTGACAGAAAAGGTAAGCACAGACATCGGTTTGGACAATGAGGTTGTGAATTTAGATTTGCTTATTGTCGATAACGATATTTTGTCGACGGACATTCTTCTTGGTCAAGATATAATAGGTCTATGAATAAGTTCGTGCGGTTTTTTTTTCGAAATTTGAATTTCGGATCATTCCCATGGCTTTTAAACGTTTGGAAATGGTTGATTGATCAACTCCCAAAGTTTTTGCAACCTCTTCTTGCGTTTGAGCCGGATCTTGATCGAGCAATTCCTCCAATTCGGTATCCATGAACTTTGGCGGCGCGGCCAAAATCACCACTTTTAAAGCGTGCAAACCACTTCTGGCACGTTCGCTCAGCTAGAGCATGCTCACCATAAACTTCCACCAAGATACGATGACTTTCGGCTGCTTTTTTCTTCATATTAAAGAATTCCCCGCAAAAACACATTATTTGGCACGAAATTCGACATTTTCAAGTGTGGTAAAAATATTGTTGTTTACGCTTCAAATAAAAAACTTATACTGACGTTTGTGCCTTACGACAGTAGCTCTCCAATGAATGTTTGGAAATGTGGATCGATGGAATAATAATCAAGTAGAGATGTTATTATAGAGATTTCAAATAAAAAGTTTGAGTTTTCAACGCAAGCTGCAAAAACCAATTCAAGTAACAAAATTTGTAACGTTAATGACGAGCAAACTAAAGATAAGTTACAAAAGTTTCTTAACGAAAATTGAGACATTTTTGCTGAAAATTTGCATGATATTGGATTAACTAACGTGATCGATATGAAGATCGAGTTGACGACAAAAGAAGCGATTGCCCAAAAGCCTTATAAAGTACCAGAGCCGAAGAAGTGCATCATATCGAAAATGATAAATGATCTCCTCGAGTGTGACATTATTACTAAGTCTCATTCTGAGTATGCGAGTCCAGTTGCACTAGTAGCGAAAAAGAACGGAGGAGAGCGCCTTTGTGTCAATTATAGGCGACTTAATAAATATACAGCTTAAGAAATTTATCCGACTCCGAATATTGAAGAAGGCTTAAGTGAAGCCATGAGGTTTAAGTATTTTTCAATACTTGATCTTAATAGTGGATATTATCAGGTACCTATTCGAGAGGAGTGTAAAAAATGTACAGCTTTTGTTACCACTGAGGGTTTTTACGAATTCAAACGAATGCCATTCGGGCTTAAGAATGCGCCAGCCGTATTCCAAAGGTTGATGCAGTGTAAAGCGGATAAAGTAAAACCAGGTGACATGATCCATTACATGGATGATATTTTAGTAGGCAGCAATATTTATGTATCAACGAAATGTACGAGAAATTGGGCAGAGTATTTGAGGCATTACGACAACTAAAGTTAACACTAAACGTAAACAAATGCGAGTTCCTGAAGGAGTTCCTATAGAGTTCTTAGGGCATATATTACATAAAGATGGTGTGAGCCCAGGAAGTACAAAGACATTAGAGATCAAATGTTTTCTTACGCCGAAAACAATAACGGATGTGAGAAAGTTTCTTGGACTTAGCGGATACTTCCGTCGGTTTGTTCCGGGCTATTCGATTATTAGAGAAGCAGAGAGAAAATTGTTAGGAAAAGATCAGCCATTTGAGTGGGCTGAACAGCAAGAGATAGCTTTTAGCAAATTGAAGGAAGCTTTCATATCAGAACCAGTAATGACAAAATAGAGAGTAGAGGCAGACCATCAAATTCACACAGATACAAGTTCAGTGGGCATAGCATTCGTGTTAATGCAAAATGATGAGGGTCATAGGAAGCCATGTCTACAACTGATTTCGAAAGAAAATTTCATAGTTACGAGCTTGAGGCGTTGGCAGTAGTAAGCAGTTTGGAACGTTTTAAATTTTATGTGCAGGGTAAGCATGTCGTCGTAGTTACCGATTGTAGTGCGGTAACGTCAACAATGAACCAGAGAGAGCTCATACCGAGAATAGCGCGTTGGTGGTTGCGAATCCAAGACTTTGATGTAACGTTCGAACATTGTCCAGGTCGGCATCGAGAAGAATGTGGTTACTATAAACAGCGTAGTGGTAAACAAGAAGGCGAATACCATTATGATGAAAAAGAAGCAGTACCTTTTAAGACGGTTCATTTGGATCATCTTGGTCCATTCCCAAAAAGTAAAAAACCAAACGAACATATATTAGTTTTTGTGGACTCATTTACGAAGTTTGCACTTGTGAGAGCTGTTAGAAGCACAGCAACACGACATGTTATTGGATTACTAAATGAGGTGAGCGGTAACTTAGTGCTCTTCTTCTGAATTGGCGCGACAACCGCTTACGCGATTTTGGCGCGCCAGTCGTTTCTTTCTCGTGCTAATCGGCGCCAATCGGACACACCTAGTGAAGCCACGTTCTTCTCCACCTGATCATTCTAACGCATAGGAGGCTTTCCTCTCCCTCTGCTACCACCGCCTGGTACCGCATCGAATACTCTCAAATATCCATTCGGACGACATAACCCAGCCAACGTAGCTGCACTATGTCTATGTCGTCGTAAAGTTCATACAGCTCATCGTTCCATCGCCTGCGGTATTCACCGTTGCCAACGTGCAAAGGTCCAAAAATCTTACGCTGAATCCTTCTCTCAAACACTCCAAGCGTCGCTTCATCGGATGTTGTCATCGTCCAAGCTTCTGCGCCATACGTTAGGACGGACATGATTAGAGCCTTGTAGAGTGTTAGTTTTGTTACTGCTCAGTTGCCTACTTAGTCCAAAGTAGCACTTGTTGGCAAGAGAGATTCTACGTTGGATTTCAAGGCTGACATTTTTATCGGTGTTAATGCTGGTTCCTAAATAAACGAAGTCCTTTACAACCTCGAAATTATAACTGTCAACAGTGACGTGGGTGCCGATACGCGAGAGCGCCGACTGTTTGTTTGAAGACAGGAGGTACTTCGTTTTGTCCTCCTTCACCACCAGACCCACTCGCTTTGCCTCTTTATCCAGTTTGGAGAGGGCAGAACTAACAGCGCGGTTGTTAAGGTAGATAATGCCAATATCATCGGTATACGCCAACAATTGTACGCTCTTATAAAGTATTGTGCCTGAGCGATTAAGTTCTGCGGCTCGTACGATACTTTCCAACATCGGATTAAAGAAGTCACACGACAGCGAGTCACCCTGTCTGAAACCTCAATTGGTATCAAACGGCTAGGACAGCTCCTTCCTAATTCTGACGGCGCTGCTGGGGTTGAGCACGTCATCTTGCATAGCCGTATTAGTTTTGTGGGGATACCAAATTCAGACATCGCGGCATACAGGAAACTCCTTTCCGTACTGTCGAATGCAGCTTTGAAATCGACGAGAAGATGGTGTGTGTCGATTTTCCTTTCATGGGTCTTTTCCAAGATTTGGCGTATTGTAAATAGTTGGTCGATGGTAGACTTTCCAGGTCAAAGGCCACACTGATAAGGTCTAATCAGTTGGTTGACGGTGGGCTTCAGCCTTTCACACAATACGCTCACTAGAACCTTATAAGCGATATTTAGAAGACTAATCCCGCAGTAATTGGCACAGATTGCAGGATCCCCTTCATATGGATTGGGTAGAGCACGGTACAATCGGCAGGCATGCACTTATCCGACCATATTTTGCATAGAAGCTGATGCATGCACCTTACCACCTCCTCGCCACCATGTTTGAATAGCTCACCCAGCAGTACGTCGGCGTTGTTGTTCTTTAGACGCGTTATCGCTAATCTCACCTCGTCATGGTCGGGTAGCGGAACGGCAATTCCGTCGTCAACGATTGGGCTATCGGGATCTTCACTTTTCGGTGACATGCGCAGCTGTCACTGTTTAACAGGTTCGAGAAGTGTTCCCTCCATAATTTAAGATTGCTGTGTACGTCAGTCCCCAGTTCGCCGATTTTTTTCTCACCTCGTCATGGTCGGGTAGCGGAACGGCAATTCCGTCGTCAACGATTGGGCTATCGGGATCTTCACATTCTCGGTGACATGCACAGCTGTCACGGTTTAACAGGTTCGAGAAGTGTTCCTTCCATGATTTAAGATCAGTTCGCCGTCTTTGTTATTACAGGAAAACGTCCCGGTCTTAAAACCTTCTGTAAGCCGCCGAACTTTCTGGCAGAATTTTCGGGCGTTGTTCCTGTTGGCCAGCATCTCAAGCTCTTCGCACTCACGTATTTCGGCCTCTCGTTTCTTCTTTCGGATAATACGTCTCTCTTCCTTTTTCAGCTCTCTGTAGCGATCCCACATGGCTCGCGTTGCGCACGATCGCAGCGTGGCTCTATAGGCGGCATCCTTTCTTCCTGCGACGGTATGACATTCCTCGTCGTACCAATTGTTTTTTCGGGCTCGCCGGAATCCGATTTCTTCTTCGGCGGCGGTACGTAGGGAACGAAAAATGTTGCTCCATTGCTCGTGCATGCCGGTTTGTTGGGCAGTGCTCTCTGAGAGCAGCAGTGAGAGTCGAGTGGCGAATCTTCTGGCTGTCTGTTGTGATTCCACCTTTTCGATGTCGAACATTCTTTGCGTAGGTAGATGTACGTTTTTTGCTGGACAGAGGCGTATGCGCAGTTTGGCTGCATCAAGGTAATGATCCGAGTCGAAGTTGGGTCCTCGGATCGTACGTACATCTCATACACTGGAAGCGTGTCTTCCATCTATCACAATATGATCGATCTGGTTTCGCGTTTTTCGATCAGGGGACAGCCAGGTAGCTTAGTGGTCCTTTTTTTGCTGGAATCTGGTGCTGCAGACTACCATGTTTCGGGCCACGGCAAAGTCGATCAGCCTCTGTCCGTTACCGGATGTTTCGTTGTGCAGGCTGAATTTTCCGACTGTGGGACCAAAAATTCCCTCCTTGCCCACACTGGCGTTGAAGTCGCCAAGCACGATTTTTATGTCGTGGTGGGGCCAGCGCTCATAGGAACGTTCCAAGCGCTCATAGAAGGAATCTGTGGTCGCATCGACCTCCTCTTCCATCGGGGCGTGGGCGCAAATTAGCGAGATGTTAAAAAATCGCGCTTTGATGCGGATTATTGCGAGACGCTCGTCCACCAACAAATACGACCCCGAATTTGCGCTGCTTTACATGGTTACTTCCGTCGACAAGCGAGAATAAATGTTGGGATGAAGAAGTACGAGCTATACAATGGACATTGAATTCCACAAATAACAAAACTAAGGGTCAATCCCCGCAATAACTATTATTTAGTTTCAAGCCAAGAGATATGTTAAAAAGTAAACTTAGCGCTACATAATGATGAAATCATAACAAACGAGGAACTCCAGAACTGACATGTAAATTTGAATAATGATGAATAAATCAGTCACCATTTTAAAGCCATCCTTTCACATTGTAAGACCAATACTAACATATGCGGCACTAGTTTGGTGGCCTGCAACAAAAAAGAAGTTAAACAAAACTTAGCTGAACAAGATACAAAAACAGCGTGAATCTTAACTACAGGAGCGCCTAGCACCAGTCATACTGAAGCGCTCAATGTACTAACTGATCTGCTACCATTAGATTTACACATTAAAACAATAGCTACTTGCAGCGCGGTGAGACTCAGAGACATAGGTATCTGGACAACAAGGTCGTACGGTCAAAGTAAGATCCTCCTACAGGGACCCTCGCTGCTCAAAAACAGATTAGACTACATAGTCCCCGACCTCAACTTTAAGAAAGACTTTACGGTGTTTTTTTCACCAAGAGCCGAATGGAGCAAAGGGAAGGTGATTGGAAGATACGATATCGAAATCTATACCGATGCTTCTAAGATGAACTGTGGTGTGGGAGCTGGCTTCCATTAGGAGCCGCTCAACCTATCTCAGTCAATTCGCCTTCCTGACTATGCCAGCGTGTTCCAGGCAGAACTGTTAGCGATCAGAGAAGCATGCAAATCACTAAAACTCTACAAGGAAGCTGTTGCAAGAGTAGCTATCTTCTCAGACAGTCAAGCAGCGATAAAGGCCTTGGACACCAACCCTATTTCATCCAAAGTCATTGGCTTGAAATCAATCTGATATGGGTTCCCCTGTCACAGGAACAAACAGGGTAATGAGATAGCGGATGAGCTAGCAAGGAAAGGTTCGACAACACTCAACTCATTAAAAGCATCCATTGCTTCACACTATCATGCTTTAGCCGAAGAAGATGAAGCAACTAACTACATGTTTTACAACAAAAACACATGGCCGTCATACAAAATCCAAAGGACGAATGATCTGTTAGGATGCTCTCGGCCAAACATCTCACGCATCACTCAACCCTTACAGGCCATTGGAATTTAGGGTATCATGCAGCTAGATTCAATCTACCCTTCAATTCTATCTGCAGGAGCTGTCAAGCGGAAGGAGCGAAGGAAAGTCTTTTCCACTACTTATGTGAATGTCCAGAGCTAGCTAGGGCACGACTCCGCTCCTTTGTAAGCCTTTCTTGAGGCAAATTAATCAGATCTCGGACATCGAGATAAGGAGTTTGCTGCTATACTTGGACCTCACTAAATGGATTTGACTTAGAACAAAAAAAAAAAAAACAAACCTCATTCTACGAGGACGGTGGTGCTGGTCCCTAATTCGGATTATTTCAATGGAAATACTCAACCACTTCAACAACAAATACAACATGTACCAGCGCAGAGTCTCTAGAGGATCTCATTAGTACCCACTTTCCATGCTGTGTTGACGTAAGCAATACCAATCAAGCCAGGGTGACAGTGAGATTCACTAAAACAGACGCAATTACCTACGGAATACTGGATTGTGCAATCAATTAATTTAAATCTTTCAAATCGCCAGAATCAGAAGCTATCATTCCGGCCATAATATAAAAAGCTTTACGTTTAGTAACACCATGGTTGAAGAATATTTACGAGGAATGTTTAAAGTTAAACTATGTATCGAAAAATTGAAGAGGGTCGTCTTTATACCCAAAGCAAGTAGAAGTGCTCTGTACTCGAAAGATTAAAGGCCGATTAGTCTAGTGTCATTCATTCTCAAAATCTTTGAAAAACTTTTGGCCAACCATATAGGGGACAGGTTAAGTCCTTCAGGCTGTCAAAATCACAATACGCCTAAATTAAGGGCAGACCCACGGAGACTGCACTACGTACTCTAGTTTTAAATGTTGAAAAATCTTTGGAATATAAGGAATATGCTTTGGGAGTATTTCTGGGCATTGCTGGGGCATTCAACAATATATCAGCTAACGCTATTTTAGAAAGTATCGATACTTCTCTGGTTGCTAGTCGTAAGTCAAACACTCACTCGATTTGAAGGTAGGATCTTAAGTCTGATTGCATATGCAGGGGGCATTGCTATAGTTATAATAGGAAGGTGCCTATCTACGCTAAGCGCTCTAATGAGCGACGCTCTTAAAGCAATACACAACTGGGCTAGCATTGTTGGCCTGATTGTCAATGCTGAAAAAACGGGCTTACTACTAATTACAAAGAAGTACGAAATTCCAACATGGACATTACCCTCGCTCGACGGCGTCTCCCTATCGCTGAAATCCTGCACCAAATAGCTAGGAGAAATAGTGGACAATAAATTGACGTGGAAATTCAATGTTCCGGAGAGGCTGAAGAAGACCACGAATGTTTTATACGCATGTTAAAGGATGCTTGGAAGCACATTGGGGCTCTCACCCGCTCTTATGCTTTTGTGCTACACTGCAATTGTTAGACCTGTATTACTCTTTGACATATTGATGTGATGGAAGGCAGTAAGGCAGAAAACATATCTCCATTGGTGAAAGTTCAACGATTGTTGTCTCGCCAATTGGCGGCCCGCAATTGAATCAATACTTTAATCTCCCCTTCAACGAGCTGAAACATTTATTGAATTCAATTGATAAGTTTGAGTTTTGAATTTTAAATATTCAATATGTACAAGAGATTATTAAAAAAAACTTACATTTTGTTTTACTTGCGGCGCCTATGCGCTTCTTGAACAACCACAAAAATAATGAGAGAGAAATAACGTTAGCTGTCACACTTGTAATTTGCGAATGTGGGAAGAATGAGAAAATAGCAAAATGTGATGGGTTGCCATTGCAAATTTTCGCAACAACGACTCTCCGCGCTTTGCATTACGGTAGCTAGGAAATCTACTCCAACGGCAGCTCTCGAGGCTATCCTCGACCCAACACCGATTGATCTCTGTGCAAAACATCGGGCTGCAAACTCAGCTGTGCAAACTGAGCTGGAATAGCTAATGATGGCGCGAGACTTGCAGGGGACCATATAATTCAGGTACTTAAATCCCTGCGCAGAATTCAAAAAGAACTGGGGGACACATGCTAATAAAGGCAAATGGCTTAGCTTAACCAACTGTAACGTTGCCTGGATCATGTGTAAACACGTATGCGTGCTTCTTCTTGGAGTCCCACGCATCCGTTCGTACCCGGACCATGAGGTCGATGGGTATCTGCCTGCTGATCACGAAAATTCCTGCGCCTGAGACATTGCGGTAAGCTGAGGCAACTCTAAGTGCAGTTGTTCGTGGCACAGCCTCTAGTGCTTTGCGCTTCGCATAGCAGTTTAGCACAATTCCCCATACTTCGCTGCCGTACAGGATAATTGAGTTTGTGGCTGCCATAATTAGCTCTCGTTTGCTCTGTGTTGGCCCGCCGATGTTTGCCATTAATCTACTTAGCATACCCGTGCCCTTTGCTGCTTTGGTAGCCGCATGCCATATCTGGGCCCAGAAAGTAAGCCTGCAGTCAAGTTGAATACCTAAGTATTTCATTACTTGTTTGTCGCTTATTTGCATGCTGACCTCGAGTGGCATGTGAACTCGTATCATAAGGATGACTTCGGTTTTATGTTTAGCGAGTTCCAGGCCGAGGTCCTCAAGCCATATTTGCGTCCTTATCATAACTTTGTTCAGCTTCCTTCTGGCATCCTCAGTGTCAAGAACTGGTATGACCGCCGCTATATCGTCCGCGTATCCCACTAAATATGTATCTACTGGCATTTCTATGCTCAATATCTCATCGTAGCTCAGATTGGGGCCGAGAATAGATCCTTGACTTACTCCAGACGCCATCGCTTTTCTTTTCTGGCCATCTGATGTGTCGTACAGAAGTTCACGCTCACTCAGATAGCTCTGGAGAACCCTTAGCAGGTATGCAGGTATTCGAAACCTTTCTCGTAGTGCCATTGAAGTGTCTATCCATCGTATGCTGTAAAAGGCGTTTCGTACATCAAGCGTTGCCAGGACGGTGATGCGGTTGCCGCCTCCTCTATTGCGCCAAGGTTGATTTCACTCGTCGAAAACCGTATTGTCTTGCTGATAATCCTCCTGAGCTGTATGAGTTTCTTAAGCAATTTGCCGGTGCTGTCCAGCACGCATAGCGGACGCGAAGCTGACGGTTGCGCTGGGTCAGCCTCATCCTTACTGATCAGCATCAGTTTCTGTATTTTCCACTGCTTAGGGAAGATGCCTTGAGCAATGCATGCATTGTAAACATCGAGCATCACATCTGGTCGGCCTTCAGCTACAAGTTTGAGAGCTTCAGCTGGGTTTCCACCTGGGCCGGGAGCTTTGTTTCTTTTGAGGTTTCTTGGCGTGGTCTAAAGCTTTTCCTCGGTGAAGGGTGGAAGCATCTCGTTACACGTATATGGTGACAATTATATTAAATCGGTTATATCGTTCGATAGAAGGAACTGTAGAACTTTAGTATATACTAACAGGACACTGTCTAGTTGCAGCACATACAAGAGAGGCCCTAGAGAATCTTCTGTGCTACCTGGGCGCTCTCCGATTTGAAAGGCCGGAATCTATTCCTGAACTGGAACTTGAGCGATTCCTAAAATCGCGAACAGTACGCGTATCTTGAGTGATGCATATTTTCTATAAAAGAGCACTCTGACCTAGTACCGCTTTGTACCAAAATGGTCCTACGCAAAACTTCCTCAAATCGAAAAACTTATATCTGCTGATAAAAGAAGTAGAAATATTTTGTAATGGTGAAGATCTACAGTCTTTATCTAAAAATGGCTTATAAATATTTTTCCACAGTTCAGCCGACAAATGTTGAAGCCGAAAGCCAGGTTTCTTAAATATTTATTGTATATTTTTTTTATTCTAGTAAAGATTATTGAATAATCCCGGTATTGAAGATATTTGACTCAGGCTCAACGTGGGCATAGATGAGGACTCGTACGAAACCGTAAGAAGTATGGGCTTCCGATTGAATTACTGGTTCAGCCCTGTCAGCATGAGACCATCAGACTGCCGGGGACAAGGAAGTGCAGCCTGAAGCAATGGTTACAGACGAGGACAGTAGCCCGTCAGCCAAAATGATCCCTGCGTCTACCGTGCATATCGCGGTAGAAGTCCCTCCTGATGGGGAACCCAGGCAAGTCACTGGGCCGACACATTCTAGCCAAGTTACTGGACGAGCCTATCCCAGGCAAGTTACTTTGACCGCTTATATTCCCACCACCGAAGAACTATTAGAGAGACTGGACCTCAGGAAGCTCGAGCCCGATAAAAGGAGCAAAGCGAGTTGCAGTTCTTGTACGAGGACTAGCCAGAATACCAACAAGTAAATGGCACCACAACGTTTTCAGTATCCCAGATAAATTTACATCGTGCAGTAGCGCCATCAGCCGTCATTGCACGGTGGTCCGCCTCGGCAGCTCTGGGCATAATACTGGCCCGAGAGTCGTGGCCTACAAGGCTCAGATAGGAGGCCTAAAAACCAATAACAATAAGGTAATTTGGGATCCTTCGCAAGAGAGACCGTTCTCGCAGACTAAGTATGGAGTATGGTTAGCTACTGCAACAGAAAAAAGCTATCACCCCTAAATGGATGTGATACCAATGCGCACAATTAGCATGGGACATCACCAACTGTAACAGAAGGGCTGAGTTCTACATGAGTTTATCATAAAAGGGTTCGGCACTCGAAGTGTAGCCCACTTCAGACCGCTCACACAGCCTATGCACGGGCATCAGCTGTCTGTTAGTTGGCTAAATGACACCCAGAGTATTGTTTACAAGCGCGCGGATGCATTTTTCCGAGAGTAAAGGCGAAAAAAGAAAATCAGTAATGGATTTTAAACGTAATAGTGTGATTGCGTTATATTTGGCTGGAAAATCACAACCACCAGGAGGCAATACCCGCCACAGGTAATGGTTTGGGCGCTGTAACCGCAGATGGGCGTTTTGCAATAATTTTCATGGAGATAAATGCGAAATATTATGAGGAAAGTATTTTGGAGGCTGCTTTGAACCCGTGGGCACACAAACACTTGGGTGGCAG
Organism: Anastrepha obliqua; assembly: GCF_027943255.1. Lineage (NCBI taxonomy): Eukaryota > Metazoa > Arthropoda > Insecta > Diptera > Tephritidae > Anastrepha > Anastrepha obliqua. Next base: position 2,649,268 of record NW_026562179.1, on the reverse strand, counting down.
ACCATGGACGTTTCAACAGAACTCGGCACCCTCTCACAAGGCTCGAGTGAACCAATAATGGCTAAAAAACTACATTCCGAATTTCATAACGTCTACACAATGGCTCTCAAATTCACCAGACGCGAATCCGGGTCATTTTGGAGAACAAGGTCCGAACTAAAGGATTCTTCAGCCTCGAGGCGCTGAAAGAAGCCATTTTCCACGAGTGGTCCAAAATACCTGCAAATCACATTCGGACAGCTTACGAATCGTTTCTGGACCGTCTCAAGACCATAGTTAAGGAGAAAGGTGGTATTGTAATATCGACTAAAAGTAAATTGATTCTTAATTTTGTATTACTTTCACAGATTTTTTGAATTGAATATTTCTAAGCTAAGTTTATGGTCTTTTTAATTGGTTACACTTCGAGTGCCTGGCCCTGAAGTATTGATTTATGGGTTGGCGAATATGTTCATAGCGTTTTTATTATCTTTTATTTCACAACGATTTGTTTTCTGTTTGGCAAAGTGTAAGTATTCATTCGATAGAATTTTTTCTGCTCTACAAAACTATGCTAATTGTATTTTTGAGTTATTTAATTTTTTATTAGTTTCGAAGCTTAGCAATGGAATACCCAGGAGGCGAAAATTCACATTTTCGATACCTGATCTTATTTGCTATTCATTGAGGTCAAAAAGCTGCCGAAGCAGCCCAAGACATTTGCGACTTTTATGGAGAAGGTGTCACAGGCGAGTCCACAGCACGGAAATGGCTAACAAAGTTCAAAAGTGGCGAATTTGACGTCGATGACCCGCCTCGTCGAAGGCCTTCTGAATTTGATGAGGAACGTCTGAAATCACTTTTGAAGGAGATGGTCGCCAACCAGTCGTGAAAGCACCTAGTCGACATGGTCAAACCATACTCCTTCACGACAACGCCATGCCCCATGTTGCACAAGTCGTCAAAACCACACTCCAAGTGCCCGAATGGGAGGTCCTTCAGTATCTGTCGTATTCTCCGGACCTTGTACTTACCGATTATCATATTTTTTCAGTCCCTGTCAAACCATATGAAGGGCGTTACCGTTGATAACAAAGAGGTCTTTAAAAACTGGCTCAGTAACTTCTTCGACACCAAACCAGGCGATATTTGGCGGAACGGCATCAACAAACTGGTCAAGTAGTGGGAAGAGGTTGTAAACAGCAACGTCGTATATATAATTGATTAACTGATTGATATAATGATATTGTTGAAATAAGAGTCTTCCGTAAAAACGCTACATGTATACTAAATTTTGAATGTACACCAACACTTATCGCGGAGCATAGACACGAAGTCCTTCACGTGACCCTAAGTAACAAACTGGTTAAAAATTTCGTGTCAGGTTGGAAAGTTTGCTTCCCTATCAGACTACAACAGTAGTAGGAGCCTGCTAGGTATGAATCTACCTAGCATAGGTAACCGTTCAGGTGTGACAAACTATATAGTGCGGGGAAAAAATGTTAACAGTCTCAACGATTCAATTACTGCTGCCTTTGAGTGTAGCTGTCCTGAGACCAAACTGAATGACAAAGCCAGTATGTCGTGGTGATCGAAGGAACTCTCAGGGCTTCGGGAGGCGGTGTGAAGGCAATTTAATAAAGCCAAACGCAATGAATGCTTGGATGATTACGCTACGATTCTAACCGCATATTGTAAGGAAATTAGGAAAGCAAAGAGGGATAGGTACCGGAAGTTTTGTGAGAAAAATTACCTCAACCCCAGTTGCTCAATCTCCACAAATATATTACTAAAGAGATAATTGATCTTATATTAGGTTTCAAAAAGACAGATGGCATATTTACGTGCAATGAGGTGGATATATATAGTAGGCGTTTGAAAAGGTACACATTTTCCGGGAGCCGTAACTCAGATCCCGGAGTGTGTACGGTATTTTCAGGACTGACTCAATCGGACCAGAAACTGGCTAAACAATTGTTTACCCATCAGTCCTTAAGACGGGCTATTAGCTCCTTTAACCCCTCGGGGCTTAATGGAATCACCCTTCCTGTGGAGCCTAGTCGTCCACGATATGCAGATGATGTTGTAAATACAGTTAGAGGCAAGTGCGAACCTTACGAATAGATGATATCCTGGGTTGAGTCCAAAACAGCCATCACTCCTTTCACTACGAAAAGAGTTTTACCAGGAATGAGGCAGATCAGCATGGAGGGGTTCGCTATTGGTTTGGTCAGCGAAGATAAGTATCTTGGACTTGTTCTGTCCGAAGCAACAAAAGCTCTGATGATCTGCAAACGTCTACATCCTGGGGATGTAGCCCTAGGCTCCTGATATGAATGTACATCATGACAATACGACCAATAACAACAATGCATCAAAAGCCTGTGGCCGAAGCGGTGGTGTGGGACTTTAACCCAACTGTCGAAAGCACTTCTTGTGTGGTGACTTCTGGGATATCAACCGCCATCACACGTTGTGTCTGTCGTGGATTTGACTCCGCCTGATATGAAAATAGTGTGGAAACCACTACTTGTAATAGGACTGGGCACGTTGGCTGTGGTCCTCTTGGATTCTTAAGGGTTCTCATAATAACCATATATCACATTCCCCACAAAAAAAAAATAAATAAATAAAAAAACACATATGTACATCCATACCACACACACATAATTATTGTTTACAAATTAAAATATCTTTAAGTGATGACATACCCTTTGTCCCTTCAAGTGATAATATAGAACAAGTGATAAAATAAGAAGTATTCTTTGTTCCTCTCATAAGTAACAATAGCCATAAGATAACAATACACCAAACACGTAAACAGTTTTCAATAACAGCTTAATCAGTAAACAAACAACAAACATCACTTATCATCACAAATAGGAATATTATTGATGCTTTCCATTTCAAAAATAATAAAAACAATATTATTGATGCTTTCATAGTAAAAAATCAACCGATTTTAATGATTCTGGGTTCAAAATGATCGTCATTACTTACACGAATGATTTCATGTAGAAACAATTGCAAAAAAGTAGTTGAACATTTTTTATTTTCCAAAAAACAAAAAGTGCGAAACAGGTTTTTCACTCAAAAATTCATTACTCACAAACAACTCATTTTAGCTACTGGGCATTCAGCGCAATTGAAGTTTTAGGTGTCCTCTTGATTTGGAAAAAGTTATAAAAAAAACGAAAATACACTTTTTGAAATATTGAATTTCCAAAAAATTTCAATTTTTTTTCTTTTTTGCTAAATAAAAAATGTTCAACTACTTTTTTGCAATTGTTTCTACATGAAGTCGTTCGTGTGGGTAATGACGATCATTTTGAATCCAGAATCATTAAAATCGGTTCATTTTTGACTAAGTTATGAGCATTTAAAACAAAAATGTTCTTATATAATTAAAAAAATCGATTTTGAGCCGAAAAACAAAATTGCCGATAACTCTTGAAAAAATTTTTTTTCGGGCGAACAAAAAAATACGTGTCTCATTATTTTGACTAGGGAGCCACATATTTGAGTTACAACGAAATCGAAGAACATGACCCGAATAGCCCGGTTGAATTGAAATGGAAAGCATCTATTAATAGATGTAAGCATTAATATGTAAAGCAGTTCTGAAAATAAATGAATTCAAAAAGGAGCTCCGCTCAGAAAAATATATATTTTTACCATATTTTAACTGGCGGCTCAACCGATTTAAGCCATGCCTATTTTTAGTAAATAAAAAAAGATAGAAAAAATCCCACGGGGAATAAGACTCCCACCACTAAATATTTGAAAAAAGTGTATAAATAATTAATAAATAAAAAAAATTTTTTTTTTCACAAAAAATTTTAACAAAGTTTAGTTCACGTAAGTTTGAGGTTAAAACCTTATGGTCACAAAAACTGGATACGCTACGTAAAATAAGGGAAGCAAAAAAACAAAAAACTTACGACGACTGCATTAATTTTAAAAAATCAACAAAAATGGAACAACAACTAGCTCAATTACAATTACATTGGTCAACGTGATCCAACAACCGGAAGCAGCATACGCCACGGCCTGTACCATTTCCCAAGACAATGTGAATGAAAAATTTGAGACACCGTTCAGACTACAAAATAACAGCAGACAGTTTCAACATAATATAAACCGGAACACCTACCCACAACAACATCGAGAGGAAAGGTATTACAAGCCAAACGTAGGGATGCAGGGCGGCAACTACCAGGCAAGGAGTTTTAATCAATATAACCAGCAACAGCAACAACAACCCGCACCTATCCCAATGGACGTGGACAATTCGAGACAATATATGCAAACAACAAGAAATAATGCCGTAAGTCGAAATAATTACAGGTATACCAAACAATATATATAAGAGAGATAGGGCTTCTAGCTACAATAATGCGAATAATCCGCAAGATAGGAAATTCCAGAGAATAAACGAGTTAAACAAAGAGGATCTAGAGTCAGTAGAATTGTCAAATTATGAAGAACAATATGAAACAGGCAGTACTTTTTTAACACGAGTAAACGGGTTGCCTTGCTTACGAACAAAATGCGGCCTAACCGGCACATCCATTACCTTATCAATCGACACAGGCTCTACTAACAATTACATAAATATAAATTATAATATAGGGAAATCTATTAAATTGAAACCATTTAAAACCAAAACCTTACATGGCTACTCAATTATTAATTCTAAAAAAATAATAACGATGTACGGGCATCATTTAACATTCTATGAAATTAAGGAGTTGAACGATTTTGACATGATACTTGGAGAACAGGGATTACGCCAAATAAAGGCAGAAATTAGTTTATTTGACTATAGTTTGAACTATCAAAAAAAGAAAAGCTTAGAAGTAAAACCAAAGATTAATTATACAATAAATAATCAAAAATTTAAAGATCAGGTGGAAGAGCTAATGAATAGAAATAATAACACTAATGGGAAATTGCCCTTTACAACCACAATACAAGCAACTATCAAGACTGAATCGGAAGACCCCATATGGACAAAACAATATCCATATCCCATGTCCGATCACGACTTTGTCAAGAAAGAAATTGAGAAACTTTTAAATGACGGTATAATACAACCAAACAAAAGCCCATATAATTCACCTATATGGACAGTTCCAAAAAAAGGCACCGATGACCAAGGGAAGCCCAAGCGAAGAATGGTTGTTGATTTCCAAAAGATAAATTCTCATACGATTACGGACAGATATCCAATTCCAGATGTCAATATGACAATACAAAACCTCGGAAAAGCAAAAATTTTTTCCACAATAGATTTAGAATCAGGCTTTCATCAGATACTAATTAAAGAACCTGATCGAGAAAAGACTGCATTCTCTGTCAACGGCGCGAAGTATGAATTTATAAGGATGCCATTCGGATTAAAGAATGCACCCTCAATCTTTCAACGACGTGTTGGCGACATACTAAGAGAATACATTGGAAAGTTCGCATATGTTTATATCGATGATGTGTTAATTTATTCATCTACTGTAGAAGAACATATGGAACACATCCGAATCATAATTAATGCCCTTCACAATGCCAACATGAAAATTTCTGACGAAAAGTCACATTTTTTCCAGGATTCAGTTGAATACCTTGGACATATTATAAAACATAATAGAATTACTGTAGACCCAAAAAAAGTCGAAACTATAAAGAAGAATTGAGATCTTTCTTAGGATTCACTAGTTACTACAGGAAGTTTATAAAGGATTTTGCTAAAATCACGAAACCTTTAACGATTCATTTCAAAGGAGAATTGGGAATGGTGTCAAAAAATCAAAGTGCTAAAGTACCAATACAATTAGATGTAGCAGCAGAGGAAGCCTTGGAAAAAATAAAAAACTCCTTACAAGAGCGAGTTGAACTTGGGAACACGCCAACTATTTCTGGCCTCTGGCAGCTAAATTAGAAGTTGTTTAGGCTTCCGAGAATCGTGTGAAGAAAGCGTCCTAAGTAGGTTGCCTGCAATCTGATTGTAGGACGACCAAAAAGGGTTCCCGCGTCCTTTCCGTGACCTTAACCAATAAAATAAGAAAAAAAAAATTGACAAAATACTAAAACTTTCCGCATTTCTAGCTCAACATTTTGGATACTCAATGCAACCAATCAGCCTGTGAGTTGAAATAAGCAATGCAACAAGTGCGATAGAAATTAGCGGAAGAGAATAACAAGTGACAGAAGCAGCGAAGGAGAAGGAAAAGGTTTGAAAAGGAGTGAAAATAAAAGTCGGTGAGTAAATTTACTTAATTATGGATTCCTTAGCCCAATCGGTTACTGAGTTAAATGGCTCTGTGGGTGCGCTCATGGCTGAGCTGAAAAAAGCCGAATACCGCATTCGCCAGCTTGAGGCAGCGTCCGTGGGGGGACCCGTGGCAGCACCAATTGAAATTCCTCTACAGGGGCCGGTGAATGAGGAAGACTTAAGGGAGATTGGTAGATTATCGGATTCAGTTAGGGATCTTCAGGTGTTCGAGGGAAACCCTTCCCAATACGTGTCCTGGGTGACATCAGTGGAGGGAATCCTTGATGATTATAAAATCATCAAGACAAGACCCCTATATAGGGCCATCCTTAAAAGCATTAGGGGGAAAGTTAGGGGAAACGCTGACTCTGCTCTAATCCCACACAATATTTCCGAGGTCGACTGGCCAGGGATAAAAAACTGCCTGTCGCTACATTATGCAGATAAAAGGGACATACGCACCTTGGAGCACCAGTTGGGCCAGTTGACGCAAGGTGGTCTCAGGTTAGACGAATTTTATGCCCGCGTAAACCATCAATTTTCTCTAATAATTAACAAATTAAAAACCGAGAATTACTCTGCGGAAACTGTGGGTGCTTTAATGGAAACGTACCGGAATCGAGCGCTGGATGTCTTCATAAGAGGGTTAAATGGCGACCTTTCTCGTATGATAATAGTCCAAAAACCGCGATCGCTGCCTGAGGCGTACACGGCTTGTTTGGACATACAAAATTTGAATTTCAGGAATCAACCTGTGTAAGTATGTAAGGTAACATAGAGTATGTGAGTAACGACGGCACTCCCTTGAAATTCCTTGTAGACACTGGCGCAAATAAAAATTTTATTAATTCAACCCTTTCCCTAAATACTAAGACTTCCTTTTTTCGTATGTTCAGCCGGAGGGCGCATAAAAATCACTGAGGAAGTTAGTGGCAGGTTTTTCCAACGCGCGGGAAACGATACCTTTGTAACATTTTACGTACTGCCTGGTCTCGTTTCCTTTGATGGTATTATTGGCGATGATACCCTAAAGGAACTGGAGGCTATAATAGACCGCAAGGAAAATGTGCTAATCTTGAAACCTAATATTAGAATTCCCCTTTTAGAAAAACTTTCCGGACAAATTAACCAAATTTCCGATAACAACATTTCAACTAGGGCACAGGAAAAACTGCAACAAATCATTAAAAATCACGAAAAACTTTTTGATCCAATAAGTGACAGGGAAATTGTCGATACTACAGTGAGGGCGGAGATTAGAACGACAACGGCAGAGGCAATTTACACTAAGAGTTACCCATATCCTGCCTGCATGAGGGAGGAGGTTGAAAAGCGGGTCGAGGAATTGCTTGAGGAAGGCATTATTCGTCCTTCGAAAAGTCTATACAATTCCCCAGTCTGGATTGTATGGAATATATAGAATGGTGGTTGACTTCAAGCGCCTAAACGCCGTAACAATTGCTGACACTTACCCCATACCAGATATAAATGCAACTCTTGCCAGCTTAGGCGCTGCAAAATACTTTGCAACGATTGATTTAACTTCCGGGTTCCACCAGGTTTCAATGAAAGAGTGTGACGTACCAAAAACTGCGTTCTCAACGATGAATGGAAAATTCGAATTTCTTAGGCTTCCATTCGCACTAAAGAACGCTCCTGCCATTTTTCAACGCATGATAGACGATGTTCTCAAAGAATATATTTGGAAGATCTGCTACGTGTATATTGACGATATCATATAATAGTTTTTGGCAAAAGTGAAGAAGAGCACCTAGAAAATGTTAACACGATCTTTGCAAGGCTCTTGAGTGCAAACCTAAAAGTTAATCTGGAAAAACCCATTTCATGAAAACTAGCGTAGAATTCCTTGGTTATGTCATCACTCCTGACGAGATTAGGCCCGATGCAAAAAAAGTAAGAGCCATTCAGGAATTGGATCCTCCCGAAACGCTTAAGGATCTGAAGCGTTTTCTAGGAATGACGTCGTACTACCGAAAATTCATTCGGGACTATGCAAAGGTGGCTAAGCCATTGACAAGTCTAACCCGAGGAGAAAACGGCCAAATAAAAGCTAACCAGTCGAGAAAGGTAAAAATCAAGCTCGATCATCAGCCGCTGACTTTCGCTCTAGGAAACCAAAAACATAACGCGAAGTTAAAAAGATGGAAGGCCCGTATAGAGGAATACAACCACGAGTTAATTTACACACCCGGTAAATCAAACTATGTGGCAGATGCCCTATCCAGGATCAAATGTCGAAAACAGGACACAACAGGACTTCATGTATTGGCTAGTGTTAGAGATTCCGATACAGAAACGGCTAGTGAGGGAGCAGCCGATACATCCAGAACAATGACAGCCGCTAGATGCTCTACCACCGCGACCGCAAGTGAAATAGAAACTGTCCACAGCGCTGAACAAGACGCCTCCGATCTAATAATTCACGTCGAGGCACCCTTGAATGTTTTTAAGAATCAGCTCGTGATAAGAGAGGGACGAGAACTCTTTAGTGTTGAGAACCCACACGAGGGTTACACTCGCCATTATGTGACTCTAGCCGATATTAATCGGGACACTCTAGTAAGGATATTGAAGAAAGGCTACGTCCAAATATAATCAACGGTGTCAAAATTCCCGAGAACAGGCTACAGCTTCTCCAAGATGTGTACCTCGAACACTTCCTTTATTACAAAATTAGGGTAACGCAAAGATTGGTAGAAGATGTGGTGAATGAAGAAAGAATTTGTAGAATAATAGAGGAAGAGCACAGGCGGGCTCATACAAACCCGGTGGAGAATAAAGGACAAATTCTGGAAAGGTACTACTTCCCCAAAATGGCGAGCCTGATAAGAAGCTTCACTAAAGCTTGCGAAATATGCCGGGTAAATAAATATGACAGACATCCTTTCGTCCCAAAATTAAAAGATACTCCGATACCCAAACACCTGTGCGATATCCTGCACATTGATATTTTCGAAATTAGCGGGGAGAAATTTTTAAGTTGTCTAGATAAATTCTCCAAATTTGCGAAGTTTTTCCACATTAAGGACAGGTCGGCCGTACTTTTGCGAAAAAAATTTGCAAAAGTGATTCACTATTTTACGGTCCCGCGGATGATAGTTACGGATAACGAACGAGGATTCGTCACCCCTCTAGTATCTAATTATGTAAGAAGTTTGGGAATCAGGCTTTACCAGCCCCCATTCAAAAAAGTGAAGTAAATGGGCAGGTCGAGAGGCTTCATTCCACTATTATTGAAATATACCGCTGTCTGCAAAAGGAACTACCCAACACCAGCCCCAAGGAGTTACTATACATAGCCGCTAATCGATACAACAATTCAATTCATTCCGTTACGAAGCATAAACCGAGCGACATATTTCTTAACAGGATGCAAAGAATAAACTACTAGGGGATAAGAAATTTTCAGGAAAAGGTTTTCAATGAGGTAAGGGGTCAAATAAAAAAAAATCAGGAATCAAGATATTCTCGAATTAATAGAAAACCGGACTACCTAAGGAATATTCACAGGGCGACGTGGTATACGTAAGGAATAGACAAATAAAAGCAAATCAACGGCCACTATACAAAAAGGAAGTCGTAGGAAAAGATAATAAGGTCACGGTAACAACAAACAATGGGAAAAGGATCCATAAGACTCAGGTAAAAAATATATGAAACCGATCTTTCCTTTCCTTTTTTGACGGATTTTTTCCTTAAAACCCTTTAGAAAAAAAAAAAAGAAAAACAAATATTTTTATATGAAACAATTTTTTATATTTAAGAAAAAAGAGAAAAAAACTGTTAAGGAAAGAAGACAGAAAAAAGAAAAAAAAAAAACACACCAAATATATTCAAATAATGTAAGGCGTTGTATATTGTAAAAAAAATATTTTTTTGCATTATCTGTAACGCTCCTCTTTTCCTAAAGGCCACTTGTTTTAATATAAACGATGAAATGCTTTTTCTCCCTTTTCCTTTCGAAGGATATTCTGATTAGGAACAAGTTGCTTTCAAGAAAAGAATACGCGCAACTGGCAATATTAACTTAAGGGGGGGGGGGGGGGGGGGTAGGGTCACAAAATCGAAATTTTTTTTCTTCACTCATCTTATAGTAAATCATTTCAAGAATGTTGTGTCAAAATTTTAAGTGGATCGGAGCAGAACTCTCAAAGTTATAGCCTTTGTAGGCACTCTACCTCGAATGCGGAGCATAGATAATTTTTCAGAGTCATTTTTTCAAACGCGTTTTTCCCGAAACGACTTCTTAAAAGTCGGTGCCAATCACAACTCCGAAACTATTCAACCAATTCTTTCCAAATTTGGCACACGTTTTCTAAATCAAAAATACCTCCCCCCCACACTGTTTTTTTTTTTTTTTTTTTTTTTTTAAGGTTGGTTTTCACTTACAAATATGCTCGTTTTACGTTTTTTTGCCACCAAAACTACAAAAATGAAAGAAACAAAATTTATTCATGGGGGGGGGGGGGGGGGGAGCATTACGTCATACAGAAAAATTCGACTTTTTTAGTTTCAGATGATTCTACGACGAATGCCGATTGGCACCGCAGAGCACCTCTCGAAAAACATATCTCCAAAAAAACTCTGTCATGGGCTTATTTGTCAATATTTTATTATTAATTTTTTTTTTTAAAACTTATTGAAAAGATGTACAATAACATGCAACTGATTTTATTAAAGTATCTTAAGCCATATTTCTGTAAAAAATTAAAAAAAAAGTGTTTTTTTTTAGCGCTAATTCCTACCACCCCCTTAAGGCTGAAACAAGAAGTTACCGATTTTTGTTATGTTATTTTGTTGCCACACTAAGAAAATTTGTAAATTTTTATTGAAAATTTTATCAAGCTAGATTACTCGTAATCCCCTGCGTTTGCGGATTCAACATCTTCGGCTACCATGCCCCATTGGTAGCGATAAATCAAGGTCAAGGCTGGATAGTAAATGGCCACTTTAAATTGATACATAAGATTGATTTGAATCTCTTCAGTGAAGCATTGAGGAAATTCGAAACGGCTGCAGAAGGCATGAAGAATGATGTCGCAAAATCCTTTGCGGCATACAACTTGAACCACATTAGTCAACGCCTCGCCGAACTTCGGGCCACTAAACTCCGTAAAATCCGGTCAATCAATTGGCTTGGATCGGCCTGGAAATGGGTTGCCGGCTCGCCTGACGCAACAGACGCAACAGAGGACACAATCCTCACAAGTCAGGATGATGTAATCGCAAACAACAACCACCAATTTAAAATAAATGAGGAACTCTTCAATGCCACTCGGGAATCTATGAACCAGATCAATCAGATGACACGTTACGTGAACACCATTGGGAAAGAGGTTGGCACTACGGTTGCTGAAACCATACTGCTTAACCGTATACAGATCCTCAAGGAAGAAATAAGTGAGGTAGTACGCGCGTTTCAAATGGCAAAGACGGGCATAGTCAACACCAACCTCTTAAACCCGGTTGAGTTACATCAGCTAATTTCTGAAGAAGAGGCTTTACCCTATCAAAATGCCATTGAGGCAATTGAATATGCGAAGCCCTCCTTATTTTCAAACGGCTCTCTGCTGCTTTATGTACTCGCAATCCCTAAGGTCAGAACAGAAGAATTCCGCTTTCTAGTGACAAGAGCTGCGGTTCATGCAGGTATGAGAGTAGTTGCAAACTACACGAAAATGTTGGTCACCAAGGAAGAAACGTACGGCATAATAAGTGAATGTCCTTCGATCAAAAATTCAACGATCTGCGAGATGAGCCATTTGCAAAGATTACCCGAGGAAGGATGCCTGGCACGTCTAATTAAGGGTTGTGACGCTGAATGCCACTTCGAACCTGAAAATGGAGAAACTATCGAATTAATTAGTGAAGGTACATTATTTCTAACCAACTTTCAGGGGACTGTTCGTAATGATAATCGCAAGAGCGTCCTTAACGGCACGTTCCTCATCCAGTTTAGCAATGAGACAATTTGGGTGAAGAACGAAACCTTTTCTAACAGAGCATCGCAGAGCTCGCAGGTATTGCCAACAGCGGTTACCAACGTGAAAAGCCAAGGATTTAAACCAAGTCTAGAATACTTTCACGAGTTGAGCATGACGAATATCAACCATCTGGGCAAACTGGGCCAGAGATTCCGTGTCTCTCTGGCAGTTGACGCCTTTTTTATTTGCATATTGGCCGTGGTCTCCTACTGGATTTGGAGAAAGATAACAGCAAGCCTCGATCTCCCTCCGATACGTCAACCTACCATTCCGATGCCTGTTGCTACCTACGCGAAGGAGACGCCCGACGATTCCCGGAATACGCATGTCAATCTGCGGGACGCAGATATTTAGAGGGGGGCAGTTAACACCACAGTTAACTCGCTCACCTGCAGCAGAAGCACACCTATGACACCTATATGCTGACAGTGCGTCTGCTTAATACAACGTGATCCACACGCGCATCCAGCAGACAGCAACTTCACCTGAAATGCACAACATCGTGGGAACCGCTATGTCAGCAGAGTTAGGGTAGGAATAAGGCTAGCTTAAGTATAAAAGGTTCTGAGTGTGGCGCTGCGCGGGCAGTTTTGAATCAGTAGTCTTCAACCGGTAGTCTTCAACCAGCTAATATTGTATTAGTAATATAATAAAGTATACTGTTAAACACATAAAAAGAAGAATTAATTCCAGGATCCCGAAAGTAAGTATAACATAACGGGCCAAGGGGTTGGCCCGCAACTTTAATTTTTTAAACGATTTCCTACGGGACACGTTAACTTATGTATATATATATATTTTTATTATTTCCTCCACGCAGACACTTAACTCGCGCTATTGCACTATGGGCGAAAGCAAGATCTCCAATTGAGCATCCTCTTACAGTTGGAAAAGTGCATTTCCCAATTCCAAGTCAAATACTGCCAGGCTTTCCAAAATCACTCTGCCACGTCTGTTCGTAGGCGTACTTCTCCAGGTAATAGATCAGGCATTGAAGTCGCCAGCTGTAAGTTCTGGATGCTTGCCACGTACATCAAATGCCAAGGCTGTCAGCATTCGTTCATATTATTCTGCGGTGAGGCTCGGCGGAGCATAACAATTGAAGAAATAGATGCCCTTCGTCTTAACCTATGTAAAGCCGTGTTTAGCAGTCATCATTTTGCTCTGTGGCTTAACATGTCCCATTGTTGAAATCGCCGACTTGTTTGAACCATCCGACGTCGAGGAATATTGCTCGGACATAAGTGCAATATCTATTTTTGTGCTCTTGCATGGTCTGCTCCAAGAGTTCTTGGGCAGTCTGACAGTGGTTGAGATTAATCTGTAAAACGCTCATTGGATGGCTTCTCTTCACGCCTTTTTAGCTAACGGACATTTGGCGCTGCCAGCTGCATGGTTCCCCTTGCACGGTGCACATTGTTCAGAATTTTTGCACGTAAGTGCCTTATGACCTTCCTGACCACATTTTCCATAGAGTCCCAATCTGCCTATTTGGTCCTTAAAATTTTGAGCGACATGATCGTATCCCCAGCACTTGAAGCAACGCTTAGGAGAATCGACCTTTCGTGCCCGCCATGACACCTATCCAATTCGCACACGTTGAACCTCTAACACCTTTTTCGCATCCCCGGCTGGGAGGACAATGTGTGCCGTTGTAGACCGTTCTTAGGATTCTTACTGCCGTTATATCGGTTTTCACAACATTTTCAATCGCTGCTTGATATTCTGATGTTTTACAGTACATTGCCCTTTTAAGCTCTATGATCAATTCCAGTTCTACGGATTACTTTTACAACTTCTCCGAGAGTCTTGAAAGAGTCTGTTGTTTTTACCTTACGCAGAATGTCAGCATACGTAGCATTCTCAGACTTGGATATGACTATAGCATCCGGCCTTGTCCTCTTCGATTTAGGCGGCTTCTTTTCTCTTCTTGATTTGATAACCGTCCAGCCGGCATTTTGGTCTTTAATTGGTGCCTGTACTGGTTTTGTCTGTTGAATCGCTGTCGTTGCACACCTTTTTTTTGCCGCAGGCGATAGTGCGTTCACTACCGGGTTGTCAGTTCCTTGCGTGCTAAGACTGTTTCTTGCGTTCGTCCTTTTTACCGATTGTGTAATGATACCGGAATATTAGTGCTCACTTTCGACGTTTTTGTCGTATTCTTTTTTGGAGTTGTCTGCTGCACACTCTTTTATCGCCATAATAGCACACCGACCTCTTTATTATAACTGAACCGGATCTTTTTTATTTCATGGAACACGTTGTGATGGCCTTTGTAGTACTCCAGAAAATAGTCAATAGCTTCTCCTAGACCCATCATTTTTACTTGTAGTGCCTGCTTCTTTTCAGTTGCACTTTTTCTTCTTTCTTCTCCAGAGGGTTTTCCTATACAACACCCACCCCCTGGTGCTTCCATCTGTTTTGTTTTTTGATCCGTCTGAGCCTCCTATGCGCCGTGTTGTTGGCGTTATCACGCTGTTTTGGAGCGGTATGTATTCGGCCCTTATTAGCTCTCTGGCGATACATTTTACTAACGGCGGGCTGCATAGCTTCGATTGCACTTAAGGCGTCCCTTTCACTTCCTCAGCAGTAGCTATAGGAAGATTGCTACGTACCTATTGTGCCACCTCCGGGAATCTCCGAATAACCGATATCCTCCTAAAAGCTTCGATGTCACCTGTTGTTTTGATTTGTAGGTTTAAAATGTTTTTCAATGCTGTAAGAGTCCCAACTCACGACAGCTACCTTCGCTAGTATACGTAGCGTTCAGGGAGGCCATGTGAGGGTTGGCACTTCCCTTATGGGGTACAGTGTTCAGAGCCAGACTTCAGACCGGAACTCATGGAGAGTCAACCCAACCTATGTGGCCACCAAAGTCGTGAGTCTTGACAAGTCTTAGTAGGACGTTCTGTGAGTCGTTTCAGTTGGATTCCACTCCACTTACTAAGATCACAAACATTCAATACCCCAGCCCAATCGCAATCTGCTTCAACTCCAGTATGCCGTAATCAAGATCTTACTGGAATCAATCCTGATGGCTCGCAAGTCACTCCACATCCCAGGACACGGGGGTGTAACTGGAATCGAAATAGCGGACGTATTGATGAGAGAGGCTGCATCCTCTCTATTAATAGCACCCGAGCCTTGCTATGGGACAACATATCATCAAGGAGAACCTTAGGAATGAAGAGCTAAGACTAAAGACTGGCACCAAACTATGGGACTACGTCTGGCGGAATCCTTATTGGGCGGGTCAATCAAAAGAGGTTTAAAAAACTCATAACCCTCCTCAAGAGTAAACTAAAAATGCTCATGGGCGTTTTCACAGGCCACTGCAGACTGTGTAGTGATCTGAACATGCTCTGAATATGGTGCACTCATTCTTGTAGTTTCTGCAACCAATCCCATGGGACCCCAATACAGCGTGGAGAAAGTTGAGACATCTCGGCTAACTGCATCCAGAAGAAAGCCACATACGCTCAACCCGACCCAACTCTATAATGAGTTTAATAAGAAAACTGGGTCTAGATGAGGTACTGTGTTAAGCAGAGGGCACAAAAGTCCATGAGGTCGAAGTGCAAACCTCGAAGTAATCTAATATAATATAGTAAAGTATCTGATTATCATCCTGTTATGTTAAGTTCCTCAATTTCATGTATGCATTTGTTTCTACCGCAATGAATGCAAATAAGATAATAATATATAACTAAAGTAATTTTTAATAAATGATTCTATATAGATGTCTGGCTTGGAAAATCTACGCCCAAATCCGCACTAACAAATTGCGGGTAATTCAAAATAACATTTAAAAAATGAATGACAAATTCATTAGATTCTGCAAATATTCAGTAAATCTTTTTGCTCGTTAGAAGCTTCTAAAAGTCCCGTTGATTTGTTATAATTTTTTTCGTCGACAGTGTTGCGCGTTTTCCTTATGAAGTGCGTATCTGAAAAAACATTATATAATAGTATCTAAACTGTTTTATGTAATTTTTGGTATATATTTACGTTCTTCGTCTGAATTGAAGTCAATTTTAATATATATTATATTTCTTTCAGAATTATATGAATATAGAATATATGAATAAAATAGGAAATCCGAATGAGTTTAAAACAATTGTTTTCATTTGCTCTAAAATCATGCATTAGACAGAGTACAAAAACTTTTTCTTGGTTTAACTTTGAAAGCAGATTTAAGTCAGGACGGTTTAGAAGTTAATACCTTGGACTGATAGTGGATTGCCAATAGACTGAGACGGATCGACTTCAGCACCTGTTAAAATGGAAATCACCAGGTTTTATCACAAAAGATCCATAAAATTACCATCTGCATGAATTATCGCGGAATCGGTCTCCTTAATATTGCATATAAGGTTCTATATATTCACTATACCATATAAGTGTCGTTCTACACTTCTCAAATATGCAATCGACCCGATTTTCCCAATAAATACGGCATACCTATATTAAAAGTCTCATACTAAGCTTTACACACAATGATGTAATGAACTTAGTAATAGAGAACATAATAATAATCAGTATCTTTTGGCTGGACACTTTCTTTGAAATGGATAAAAATGCTCCAGCCCTCAAAGTATTCAATACCTTACCTTTTGATAGAGTAAGGCATATTCTGCGTTGTAAAGGCCAAGTGTAGAAGAATTTTACTTCCCTTAAGGGGGGATTCTACTGTAAAAATCAAATTTTTATGGATTTTGTTTTCATACTTGTATTAATTTATTTAGTAAAAAAAAGTTTAGGGTTACATAAACACAGGTCTTGAGTGTACAAAAAAATTTTTTTAATTTATTTTCATTTCAAAATGGCAGCTGTACAGCCGCTCCCCCGAAACGCCTTTTGAAATCTGCCCACACTGTCGCGCATTTAAAAAAAATCTGAAATGAAAAAAACCAAATTTTTTCTATTATATATCAATATTTTTAGTTGTTAAGCCTATTACTTGCAAAAAAAAAATTTTTTTGTAAAATTTTTGAAGTTTTTTAAAAAATCGACATTTTTTTGTTGTCATTTTGTTATTAAAAAAGGGGTTATAAATAATAAATTTTTTCCCACCATAGCTTTAAAAACTAGTAAATATTGTTAAAAATATACTATCAAAGTTTGAGCTTGATATGTTAATTTTTCACGGAGCTGTGATGTGGGCAATTTTGAAAACGTGGTTTCGAGAAAAACACGCATATGACCGTAAACCGCTCGAGCGCTCAGTTTATACCTGCTTTGCTAAAATTTTTATAACTTGAAAACTATTCAAGATTTCTTTTTAAGATTTTCATGGAACATTCTGGAGTTGTTTCTGAGTATGTTTCAACAAAAAGTAAAAAATCGATTTTTTTTAAGTTTTACAGTAGAGTCCCCCCTTAAGTATCCAATTGATAGATGGGTAAGACTCCGTCAGAAAATATGAGATTTGCAAGTGGTCTTTCGATTTCTTTGAAACTTTGGAAAATATTAGTTCTAGGTAAGATACATTCGAGCCTAAAAGGATTTTGAAAAATTTTCAAAATTGAGTCATCTACGCCATGTTGAAAATCGAGACCGTGTTTTTTTCAAAAATCAATATTTCTTGAACCGTTGTATGGATTTCAATGCAATTTACAGACAATATAGAAACAAATAAGTAGTTTAAATTAGTATTATGTTAAAAAAAAAATTTCGAAATTTTGACCAAAAAAAAGTCAAAAAAATTGTTTGAATCAATTTTTAGTTGATTTGGCCAGTTTTTTAGATTTTCTGTTATACACGTAACGATTCCTTATGATTTAACCTTTATTTTGAAAAAAAAATTGTATGGTGTCTATAATAGTTCTCGAGATATTGCGATTTTAGTGGAAGCGCGCACGCACGGTTCACGCTGCGTTATGTGTTCCTGTATGAAGTGACTGGAGCAGACTGCTGCAGGTCTGTGCGCGTTTTTCTACTCCCGCGCTGCGTAACCGCGAACTTCACGGTGCGCGCTTCCACTAAAATCGCAATATCTCGAGAACTATTATAGACACCATAAATTTTTTTTTTTCAAAATAAAGGTTAAATCATAAGGAATCGTTACGTGTATAACAGAAAATCTAAAAAACTGGCCAAATCAACTAAAAATTGATTCAAAAAATTTTTTTGCCTTTTTTTTGGTCAAAATTTCGAAATTCTTTTTTTAACATAATACTAATTTAAACTACTTATTTGTTTCTATATTGTCTGTAAATTGCATTGAAATCCATCCAACGGTTCAAGAAATATTGATTTTTGAAAAAAACACGGTCCCGATTTTCAACATGGCGTAGATGACTCAATTTTGAAAATTTTTCAAAATCCTTTTAGGCTCGAATGTATCTTACCTAGAACTAATATTTCCCAAAGTTTCAAAGAAATCGAAAGACCACTTGCAAATCTCATATTTTCTGACGGAGTCTTACCCAGATGCATTATTTTGCTAGTCTATCTTCATTAAGTATAACGTCTTGAATCTAAATAATTAAAACCACTTTAATATAGTAATATATAATTAATAATTTATTATTGTAGTAAAAAAGGTTATTCAGTCAGAAGCATGCAGAACAATAATTAAATTATTTCATTCGTTTCAGATTTACATCCGATGAATTGTGGACCTCCCCTCAAAATAACAGTTAAAATTTACCTGGAGATTTTTTGACAGTTAACGAAGTAAATAACAGTGACTCGAAGTTTTGCCAAAAATCGAGTTCTTTCAATATCCACTTATACATATTACACACTTGTAAGTACATGTAAAGGGTCCGCCATATAACTTTACGGAAGTAAAAATGCTATAAAAAAGAAACTACTTAATATTTTTCCAAACTGTTTTTTTTATTTTGAAGTACAATCCTTCCGGTTAATGATGGAACACAACTTCATTCATATGGCTCTTGGCTTGGACTTTGTACGGCGTCATACCAAGCTCTTTACGCAAAATTCGTCTCAATGATGTCTCCGAAATGTCCAATTGTTGAGGACGACGGTGAACTGATGTTCCTGGTGATTCACGAACACTCTCGGCCACAGCAGCAATATTTTCGGGTGTACGCACGGTTTTTGGTCGGTCACGCGTTGGTTTGTCAATAAGCAACCCAGTTTCTCTTACTTTTTTCGCAAAGTAACGCACATACGCTTCATTCGGTGCTTTTCTTCTTCCAATTGCCGTACGTAATTTTCGTACACATTCTGCAACATTACCATGATTTTCAAAGTAATGTCGCAATATTTCCCAGCGTTCTTTGAGCGTATACACAACCATTTTCATTTAGCGGAAGAATAAAACTAATTTTCTGTCAAATGAGATGACAGCTAAGTGTCGCCATTCTTCAAATAATACCTAGTTCAAATCCGTAACGATAGATGGCGGGCCCTATATATGTACAGTAGAGATTCGATGAGTGCCCATCTCGAGCAGAGCGGGTTTTTAATTTCCACCCGAAAACTTTAACATAATTGACCCTGTAAAAACAACATTCAGCAAAACTATTAGTTCAGTTAATGCAGCCTTTAAGTGTTTCAGTATGCAGCTCATGGAAAGCTTTGCTTTAGGTAGCTTGAGAATGGAAAGAATAAAATGGATCATCCTGTAATGTTGTCAGTGTGAGATCTGTTGAATGGAGTTAATCTTTCAGTAAATTATTGTGCCAATGAACTCCGAAATTGACTAATTATAGAGAAATAAGCGCTCCAGTGGAAACCGTTTCTGAAGTTATTTTCTGAAATTATGGTACGACGTCAATGCAAAACAGTAAAAATACCTATAGCATAGTTCCAATAAACACTTGGATTACAACTGACAACGAGATAATAGGCAGAAATTAACAATTAAAGGGTGTCTTCCACGCTATAAACAATGTACATACATATTTATTTTTTATTTGAAATTAAGTGTATGTGAACATACATTTGTATACGAACTTAAAATTTGTACTTTAACCTTCTGATAAAAAATATTGATTTATTAAAAATGTAGTCGTTAAGCAATGCTAACATGTTTTTTTAACTCGGTGACTACAGTCGAATTCTTTTGTGTGCGTTAATCGAATCGTTATTGTATCCCTACAAGACAGTGCTCAGCACTTTCCACAAAAATTCCAACACATTCACAAATATTTTATTAGTCTCTAATACATTCGCATTATCAGAATGGCATAAGCAACATTTTTTAATGAGGAAATTAAATATAATATTTCATTTCATATTAATTTCCCCTTGTCGGTCTGAATTATATCTCTAGCACTTTCATATATTTTAAATAAAAAATGTATCTACTTTACTTTAAACGGCAAAGCAATTCATTTGTGTGCTTATGTATTTGCTCTGTAATGTAGTAGCGTGAAATATTGTCATGTTTACACGCCATACACGCCATAACCGAATGACTAGATGCGCGGCTAAAATTTTAAAGTACGTTAGCACGAATCTCTGTGAATGAAATACCCAAATGATATGTAAGAGTTTTCTAATAAATACAAAGAGATATTAATTTTACATATTTCTAAATAAAACAATTGATGATAACGAAAATGAGTAGTTTTTGTCACCAATGCTGATTTTTTTTGAAAACGAATATGAGTAGTTTTGCCATCAGTGCTGATTACTTTTTGATAATAAGTTTGTAATGACGACAATGAGGAGTTTAGTTATCAGCAGTTATTGTAAGAAAAAAATTATTACCGACAAGGGGAAACTATCAGTACTTTTCCATGGCTAGAACGAAAATGTGTAGTTTAATGAGAATAGTGATGATGTAGGGTTATGTCTGTCTAAAGCATCCCCTTCAATCAAATCAAATCTGCCATTCCGAATTGCTTCATTACCAGGCACACAGGAAGATGGCATATGCAAATTGAAATATGTGAATTCATATAATATATATAACTATGCGGCTGCGCGCACTTGGCACAGCAAAAATATTATGATACGCAAAAAATGCTCAAGGAATCCAGCGCACATTCATAGGCACAGTATTGTGCTAAAAATCATGAATTATGAAGCGTCAACAAAATTGGATCATAATTTATTTAAATTTGAGTTGAAGAGGAAAATTAGGTCGCAAATTTGATTTAATTTCTTCAATCTTAGAAATAAATTTTTGTCATCGTTGAGAAAAATTGGCATTTATGAATGAAAGTATTTTGCTCCTAGAAATATGAGTTCGTACTTATCAATACTTATCAATTTGTTTTTCTTGTGCTGTACAACATGTGAAATTGTTCAGCTCCGCAGCGACAATTATAACTAGAATCATGGTTGCGCATTTAGATGAAAAAAGTGAGTGCATTGTTTTTTTATAATTTAGGTGTCAAAAAGCATTGAAAGTCGAAAAGTGTGAGACTTGTCTTTCGGCTCACCCACTAAAAACCCACCCCAGCTCCATTTCCCTCCCGCGGGACGACCGTTAGGTAATACTATGCGGGAGGGGAAGCGGCCTATTGCCACTTCATGTAAATCTGCGCTGTTGTTCAGCGCGTCGCAGTTCGGTAATTACTGATACCGTTAAGTATTACTTCACCTAAGGGGAGTGGCCCATTGCCTCTACTGGAAAATCTGCGCTGTTGTTCACCACGACGCAGTTCGGTAATTACTATTCTTGCCATATTACTGACAGCGGACCAATGTTCTTCTGAGCCAAGCATGATATCTACTAGGTTACTAACCATTATGGGCTTCCCTACCCTATCACTCAAATCTTCTCTCTCCAGCTCAAAACCAGGGCAGACAAAGAAAACATGCTCTGCATCTTCAAGTAGACTGCCGCAAAAGGTGCAGTACAGGTCACCTTCATACTTAAATCTATGCAGATAAGCTTTAAAGTATCCATGCCCACTAAGTACTTTGGTCAGGTAGAAGTTTATCTGTCCATGCTTTCGATTTATCCATCTGGTGATATTCGGAATCAATCAATATGTCCGTCGTCCGTTCATGGAGTTCCTCCATTCCTCCTGCCACAGATCCGCTCGATGTTTCTTTTAATTTCGGCGAATTCGAGTGCAATCAGCTTAACTGATAGCATACCCGCAAGGACTAATACAGCATCCTCCGATACTGTGCGGAATGCGCAGCACACCCTGAGGGCACATAACCGTTATACGGATCTAATGCCTTTCATGTATGTGCTGTAGCTTGTTGCTTCGACCCAGGCTGGTACCGCATATAGCAAGATAGACGATACCACACAGCTAAGCAGCTTCCTAGAAGACTGCTTAGGTCCTCTCGTATTCATCATAATACCCGTCACTGTAGTTACAGCCTTCCCTGATTTATCGCTGGCGTATGTTAGGTGCTGCTTAAAGCTCAACCAGTGGTCAATCATTACCCCAACATATTTTATGTACAGCTTAGACTCGAGTGCGTGATCACCTACTCTAAGATTTGATGTTTAAACTATTTTCCTGCTACCGATAAGAACTGCCTCTGTTTTATGATTTGCAAGACTTAAACCACTATTGCGCAGCCAATCTTTTGTGATTTCGACCGCTTGGTTGCAGATCGCTTCAGCCTAGTTAAGGAATTTAGCAACGACTACGATTGCAATGTCATCAACAAACCCTATGATTTGGGATCGTGGAAGTAGTTTGAGACGCAAGACTCCATCGTACATTATATTCCAGAGAAGTGGGCCGAGCACTGACCCCTGTGGGACTCCTCCGGTTACTCTGTACCTTTTGATTCCTTCCTCGGTTTTATATTGCAACCATTTTCCGAATGTAAACTGAGACTCGGAAATTCTCCAGCGCATTTAGAATTTTGCCCCAGTTAGCTGTATTAAATGCTTTTTTACATCCCACGTTGTGACAAGGCAATACTCTTTATCAACGTAGAACCAGCGAGAACCTTCGATCGCTTTGTGAGCTAGCGCTTAACCGCTATAACAGCATCTGTAGTAGAGCGTGTTTTACGGTAGCCATATTGGTGCGGCGATAACCCTCCGGCACTATCGATGCCAGCTTCCAGGCGATTCACAATTAACTTTTCTAATATTTTGCCTGCCGCGTCCAGCAAGCATAGTGGACGGTAGCTTGAGTGATCTTCAGCCGGTTTAGACCTTTTGGGCATTAGCACTAGTTTTTGCAGATTCCACTCTTTCGGGAATGTGCATTCTTCTAAGCAGGAGTTATAAACATCCACAAAGATTTCAGGATGCTTTGGATTACCAACTTAAGGGCTTCATTCGGGATCGCATCAGACCCGGATGCCTTATTGCTTTTAATCTGTTTGCAAATGTGCAAAATTTCGTCACTGTTGGTCAAGAATCGATTTTCATCGTCTTCTATACTGCTGGCAGCGTTGGTTGCGATGCCTTGCTGTTGGGGGAACAATGTTATGCAGTATAATCGGGCACATCGTGGGCAGCGGCTTGAAGGCTTTTGTTTTTCATATCACAAGGTGGTATGCAAATATCCATGGGTTGCTGTCAGCATCTTCGTATAGTTTTTGAAAACGCCGGTGCTTGCTGCTCTTAATTGCACTTTTTAGTGTTTTCCTTTTTTGTTTGAAAAGGAGTCTACTGCTTTCAGTGCTGGTCGTACCTCTCGACCGCTGATATGTTTGTTTTGCTCTATTTCATTACTCGCGTGCTGCAGAGATATCTTCCATCCACCAGTAAACGGGCTCTTTGTGGTTTTTCTTAGGCCTTGTTTTACTTGGGTCGCATGCTTTAGTGAGTTGCCTCATGAATAAGTTTGTTTTTCAGGCGCATTTCCAGTGCGTGTAAAATTTGCCATCTCGAACACTTCCGGGTCCAAAGTCCCAACTCGGTATCTGACCTCGTACGAGTTAGATGACTTCGGCCTATCATGTTTGCCTATTACGCAAAGTGTTGCGAAATGATCACTACCAGTGTAATACTGACTAAGGGACCATCTCGTGCTACTCACGAGGCTAGAGCTAACAAATGTCAGGTCAATTACTGACTCTTTCCCAGCTCTTTGAAATATTTTCTGGGTCCTAGAATTCGTAAGCGCTATGTCAAGCATAGCGAACGCTTCTAAGAGGGCTTTTTCTCTATGGGTGGTTCGGGGGCATCCCCATTTCACTCACCAGCTACAATAACCGGGCTATGATATTTAATGTCATGTGTGAGTTCTTCCAGTACGTGTATAACTTCAGTTAGAGTTAAGCTAGGTGGAAGATAGCAGCTGCAAACAAACAGATTTCCAACACGGGCGCGTACAAAGCCGCGTGTTTTGTTTATATTCGTCATTCCTGACCTATTCATTCCACAATTCCATATAGCTGGTTTGCACGTTGTGTCGGAGACCCAATCGTTGCCTTTCCCGTATTAATAGGGTTCACTGCAATAGGTATTGCAATCTATTTTGTGCTCTTGTACAGACTGTTCAAGCAGGCTTTGTGCCTTTTCGCAGTGATTTAATTTCAGTTGGAGGAACTTCATTTATATCGAATTTCCTTGAGTGCTCTTTGATATAAAGGGCACTAGTTGCTAGTCATCGCGTGTGCGGTGTCGCTTATTTTTAAAGTGAAATATCATAGGTGCCTATGGACGAGCGAGAATGGAGAGTAAAATTGCAAGGCCATTGGTTTGAGCATTTTCGTTCCGCGAGAGAGAAAAAAGATATAACGTAGAGGAAAAGGAGAGAGAGAGCTATACCTTATATATATTTTATTATGAATTTTTGTTGTACAGTACAATAGCTGAAACTGTTGGCGCCGCCTCGCCTATTTCAGACTGTTCAGCACTATGGCAACTAGAATGATGGCCGCTACGGCTGCGCCTATTAAGGGGGAGGTAGGGTTTAGCGCTAAAAAAAAAAACACTTTTTTTGTGAATTTTTTACAGAAATATGGCTTAAGATACTTTAATAAAATCAGTTACATGTTATTGTACATCTTTTCAATAAGTTTTAAAAAAAAAATTAATAATAAAATATTGACAAATAAGCCCATGACAGAGTTTTTTTGGAGATATGTTTTTCGAGAGGTGCTCTGCGGTGCCAATCGGCATTCGTCGTAGAATCATCTGAAACCAAAAAAGTCGAATTTTTCAGTTAAAGTATGACGTAATGCTCCCCCCTACATTATTAAAAACTTTTTTTTTTCATTTTTGTAGTTTTGGTGGCAAAAAAACGTAAAACGAGCATTTTTGGCGAAAAATTTCGCCATATTTGTAAGTGAAAAACAACCTTAAAAAACAAAAAATAAAAAAAAGCAGTGTAGGGGGGAGGTATTTTTGATTTAGAAAACGTGTGCCAAATTTGAAAAGAATCGGTTGAATAGTTTCGGAGTTGTGATTGGCACCGACTTTTAAGAAGTCGTTTCGGGAAAAACGCGTTTGAAAAAATGACTCTGAGAAATTATCTATGCTCCGCATTCGAGGTAGAGTGCCTACAAAGGCTATAACTTTGAGAGTTCTGCTCCGATCCACTTAAAATTTTGACACAACATTCTTGAAATCATTTACTATAAGATGAGTGAAGAAAAAAAATTTCGATTTTGTAACCCTACCCCCCCCCTTAATGCATTTTGTTCCTGTAGTCGCTAGGCATAGAGTTTTAGCTTTGAACGACATACGCATTTACAGGAGTAAAGTGAGTGGCCCGTATGTGCGGTTATATGTACGTGCATATGGGTATATTAATAAATATTGTTTTGCTGGAAGTTCAGAATGCAAATAGTACATAGGTTAGGGCATCAATTGTGCATACACACATACAAACATGTTAGGCAAGAATTTGATCATTAGTGCATACATATGCGGGCAACACTATATTTAATATAGATGCAATTGAACTTAGTTGTCCCATATATGCAAATACGTTTCTTTGAAGTTTTATTTTATTTATTTTAAATTTCAAAGTTGTATACTAGAAAATGCATACATATATTATTCCCTGTAGTGAAATGTAAATTGAAAAAAAATTAGGTCATGGGTTGCTGCAGTGCGTAGGCACATACTATGTAAGTCTATAAGAATTGAAGATGCAATTAAACTTTTGCACAAACATAACTAACATAATATACATATGTATGTATATATTGAGCAACACTTACTTGCATGCTCTATGAATTCTCGTCTAAAATTATTTTTGTAAATTTTGTCTATTTGTGTTCTCTGCAAATGTTGTGAATTTATTTAGATATATATTCTTTCTCTTTCATGGTGACGCAGATCTGGTTCTTTCAGTCAACGGAGGCGAATGATCCAATCTGGAGCTCCTTTGGAAGGCGTTTTTTATTAGCACCTCGCTGGTGTTACTGCCGTCTGCAGTCTCTTTTGATAGAGGAAAAGATGAAATGGTTGCTATTAGTTTAGCTTCTTCTATTGTATTTTGTTTGTTGTTGTTTAAATTCATGGTGGTTGGACCCCAACTCGTAAGGCGTTATCCATATCCCGATGCGTAGTCACTTATTCATGATCCCATGGTTATCTTTACAAGCAGGTGCTAACTAGGAATGTTACATCTAGACCTACACCGACACTTAATGGAGACGGGATATATAGCGTTATTAGATATTTGCAATAGTTTTAACAGTGTGGGGGCGGCTGCACCATTAACCTGAATGCCATTTCAGTTAGAATTTACTCTGCTTACTAAAGAAACAGAATAGTGCAGCCTTCAGCTCGTGTCCGTATGCTCCAAACATTTTCCAGTATATCGTAATTAAGGCCTTACTGGGCTCGGCCTTAATGTCCACTATCAAACAGCCACCCCTAAGCTGGGATATAGACGCTGACCAGGTTGGCCGCTAACTGTCGTCGCTCCTGGATTTGTATTGCTGACCACGCATGGTGAGGGAGACAATCAGTTAATAAGACAGTGTCTATTGACACAGTACGCCTTTAACACAGTAACGTTATCGGAATTGCTAGCTTTTAAACCGCATACTTCGTTTCGGCTCATTGTCGGGGATTGTTTATTTTTTTTTAACTTATTCACAACTAACCCGTTTCTGCCGACCTGTCCGCAACCTGACGACCCCACGGTAGCTAAAAGCCCAGCTTAGTCGCCCGATCCCGAAGGAACGTGACTCCGTGAAGTGAGTGCCCTGTGTATGCGGATATATGTTTTTTTTTTTTTTTTTTTTTTGTTTACGAAGGGGGAATCTTTCATAGATACCGTCAACTTAGACGGCATGCACGATTCATACTGCTTGCTAAGGGTACACCTCATTCGGGACCACGCACAGTCAGTAATTTTCATACTGTCTGGACTTACAAAACAGTACACCTACGTACTAAACCCTTGAACTCCGTTTCCTCCACCACTCTCCCTGCGGGACTGCTTCAACGTATTACTTCGCAGGGCTGGTTAGCTATATAGCTTCGTCAATGTCTATCGGTTAATGCGTCTCATTTGCTCAATGTATCTGAGTTCTTTTTGAACTCTAGTAGCGTATGCAGCTATCTCCTCCCATTTTTCTTCCGATTGCAACATGAACTCGACTACGTCAGTTGCATTTGGAATTAATCTTCCTGTTATAAAGCGTGGGCAGTGGAAACTGGCATGTTCCACGTCTTCTTCTACATTGATGCACACAGGGCAGTAGGGGCTGTCATCATGCCCGAACCTGTGCAGATATTTCCTAAAACCTCCATGTTCAGAAAGGAACTGCGTCACATGGTAGGTTGTATCTCCAAAACTCCGATTTAGCCATAGTCGCAAATCGGGAATCAGTTTATAGGTCCATCGCCCTTTACTGGAGGTATTCCATCGGTCTTGCCACCTTGTTAGTGACACAAGCCGCTCTTCTTCTCTCACCGCTGGTATCATACCAGCTATGACAAACGCCGCGTCATCCGATATTGTTCTGTGGCCGCAACATGCCCTTAGGGCACTTAACCTATATACAGACAATAGCTTCCTTTTGTTATCCTTCAGTTCCGCCGCGTTTGCCCAAACTGGGGCTGCATGCAGGAGGACTGAAGTGGCCACATTTGCAAGCAACTTCCTTCTAGTTGACTTAGGACCACCTATGTTAGGTAGGATCCTTGAGAGTGCCGTTTGTATGTTAGCGGTTTTCTCTACCGCGTAGTCAAAATGGGCCTTAAAATTTAACCTACAATCTATCATAACTCCTAGGTATTTCAGAGCCGGTTGTGAGTGAACAATTTGCTCTCCCACTCTGATTCTCATCTGCTCGACTTTTTTCCGACTTGTTATCAGAACCGTCTATGTTTTTTGCTCTGCCAATTTGAGTCCCGCCTGTTCGAGCCAGTCTTTCACTTGCTTTATCGCTCCATTTGTAATCTGCTCCACTTCCTGTATGTGCTTAGCCACCGTCACTATAGCTATGTCATCCGCAAAGCCTATTATTCTTACTTCTCTGGATACCGGCAAGCGAAGGACTTTGTCGTACATGACGTTCCAGAGTACAGGACCTAGGACCGATCCTTGTGGCACGCCAGCAGTAACTTTGTACCTTTTTGTTCCAGCACTGCTCTCATACATCAGTTCTCTATCAGAGAAGTAACTCCTTAATATCCTGAGAAGATACGGCGGAATGCCAATTTCATGCGGGCTATTCAAGATGTGCGACCAGCTTGCCGAATTAAAGGCGTTTTTGACATCCAATGTGGTTACAGCACAGTATTCCTTGGTGCCCCAACGCCACCGCTTTCCTTCTATTGTCGAACGGTTTTTCCGGAAGCCAAACTGCATTGTACTCAATGCTCCCTTCCCCTCTAGTATAGGCAATAGTCTATTGCAAATAATACGCTCGAGTATTTTGCCTGAGGTGTCCAGTAGGCAAATCGGCCGGTACGAGGACGGATCATCGGCTGCTCCTTTTCCTTTTGATATCAACACAAGTCGTTGCAATTTCCACTGTGTAGGAAAAGCACCTTCGTCTAAGCATTTTTGTAGTACCGCAACAAATATTTCGGGACGCAGGCGGATAGCCGCCTTAAGGGCTACATTTGGTATGCCATCCGGCCCCGGTGCTTTTCGGTCGCCGATTTTCTTGCACGCTTCCATTATCTCTATTGCCGATACGACTGGAATCTGCTGGGTGTTTGCGGTATCTGCCGATTCTAATCTGTCTATACTCGGTCCCTGGGGAAATAGCGTCACTACAATTCGATTAAGAATAACTGGACATACGACTGATGGAGCTCGTTGTCCCGCCAGTTTTTTTAATACCATTTTGTATGCAATACCCCATGGGTTTATGTCCGCATCGTTGCACAGTTGCTTAAAGCTCTCGACTTTACTTTTTTTAATCGCTTCTTGTAGTGCTTTCCTTGCATTTCGAAAGTGCGCTCGAACCGTTTCATAGCAAGTTCTGCCCCTGGACCTTTGCATTTTACGCCGCGCTTGCAGGCAGATCCGTCTCAGTTGCGCTATCTCCTCAGTCCACCAATAGCAGGGCGCTCCTTGTCGATTTGGCCTTCTTATTGGCATTGCCGCATCGCAAGCTTTAGACAAAATGCTCTTTAGTTGTCGAGCTTGCTCGCTTGCTGTACCTCGCTCTAAACTTTGATCGTTTAGTGCGTACCCAAAGGCCTCGATGTCCATCCTTCTGTCATTCCACCTTGGTCCTACTGGCTTAGTTGCGCGTACTGTTTTATTCTTTGACAGTTCGAATAGAATTGCCTGATGGTCACTGTGAGTGAATTCCTCACTTACTCTCCACTTGATTTTCGGCAAAAGTGAACTGCTGACAAGTGT
This sequence comes from Anastrepha obliqua, assembly GCF_027943255.1. Taxonomy (NCBI): domain Eukaryota; kingdom Metazoa; phylum Arthropoda; class Insecta; order Diptera; family Tephritidae; genus Anastrepha; species Anastrepha obliqua. The sequence continues at coordinate 2,619,374 of NW_026562179.1, read as the reverse complement.
TAGATCAATAATAGATCCCGTACCGGCATTGCGATATGTAAGCGCGCGACCATTATTTGCGATACTAATGTCTACTCTAGCAATGGCTTCTAGCAGGCTACGTCCTCTGGCGTTGGTAAGTCTACTACCCCACTCGGTAGCCCATGCGTTGAAATCACCGCCAATTACCACTGGCGACCTAACTTCAACGTCCCGCGTGAGGTCATCTAGAAACGTTTCAAAGCGCTCTCGCGTCCATCTAGGCGGGGCATAGCAGCTATACATATAAATATTGTCCACTTTAGCTCTTACGAAGCCCTCCCCTTGATCATAAATCTCTTGGAGAGGGTGTTTGCGCGTCCAAATGACAGTTTCCCTGTCTTTGCGGACACCATCTAGTGTCCTTTTTAACCCTAAAGGGGTCGCATATTAAGACTACCTCTGCTCTCTGCTCTATTGACATCTGAGTAAGCAGGTCCTGTGCTGCTTCGCAGTGGTTTAAGTTAATCTGGATAACTCTCATCTCCTTTGGTCACTCAAAGCTCTCTTGAAAACTGGGCATCTACCGCTGCCCGCTATATGCTTAAAATTGGACTCCCCCCTGGCTTTGCAGAGCATGCATTCTGGGTCCTTGCTGCATTCTTTTGCGATGTGGCCTTCCTCGCCACACTTTCTACACTGTTTCGAACGGTCTGCTTTGTTTTTGCAGTCTCGCCGAATGTGTCCAAACTCCAAGCATTTAAAGCATTTAGTTAGTATTAGGCGTTCACGGATGCGACAGTTTACCCAGCCCACTTTGACTCGTCCAGCAGCGAGAATTTTATTCGCCTCTGTTTCTGTCAGGCTTAGGACTGCGGTCTGTGTGCCATTGAACGCTTTTCGTATATTTACGGAAGATGCCCCAATGTCGAATTGATCGCATATTGCGCTTATGATGTCTTCCTTGGTAGTGATCTCGTCGATGTCTTTACACTCGAGAACCTTTTTTTGTGTTAGGCTCCGTACCGCCCCTCGTTCTCCTAGTGTATTGCCTATTATTGAGGTGAACTCTTTGGTTTGTTCACCTGCATTTGATAACTGGATGAGTATTTCACCCTTTTGTGTTCGCCTTATTTTTGACACCATTTTGCCAAGTTCTCCGAGTTTGGGGTCGGATTTTACTGACTTCAGTATTTCCGCGTAGGAAGTTTCGCCCTTCGCTTCTATCACTATCGCGTCAGGTCTAACTCTCCTTGGTCTTGCCTCCCTTGGCTTGGTTTTCTTAGCCACCGTTCTCCACTGGATTGCATCCGCTTTTATTGTATCCCTCCGTGTGGTGGAGGTAGGTGGTGTTCCAGTAACCTGCTGTACACCTGTTCCTTTCTTCTCCAAGTTAGTCCGCTTTGGTTTTGGAGTCGAAACCGCACCATCCAGTTTCCTCTTGGGGTCTGGGTTGTGCCTTAGCCATGGGGATGTTTGTGAACCGCTGCTTTTTCTAATTACCTCCTTGGCTTTTTGGTCACCCTGCTCAATGGCTGCCAGCTCGTAGAGTGCCTTGATGCTCTCTATGGCATCTCTCATAGGCTGGTGAATAGAACGCCTTTTGCCCTCCTCCAGCATTTCAACTAGGCTACGTATTTTCTCGCCTAGCCCGCAGAATGCCGTTCGCTTACTATCCGCGCTGTTCGCGATATTATCTTTCATCGCTTCAGTCTCATTTTCTCGCGATGCAGCAGCAAGAACGGGAGATCTGAGAGTTTTGAATGTCCTCCGGAATGCGTTGGCTTCCGCCAATCCGACCTCATTATCTCTACTGCCGTTATTGTTGCCGCTTTTTTTGTCTAGTTCGTTGCCACTTAGTAATGTTGTTGTTTTTGTTGTTGTTTTGCTTGTCTCCATTTTAAAAGGGTCCCCACTCAGGTCCGTTATATCTAATCGTAGTGTAGTTGCCTTATAACCCCATGGTTATCTATACTATGTAGGGAGGCCATGCGAGGGTTGACACATGTCTTTATGGGTACATGTATTCAGAGTCGGGTCAGCACTAACCAGGAAAAAAAATTCAACTGGACCTACACGACCAAGTGAATGGTGACACTTAGAGAGCGTTACCTGAGGCCTGCCAAGGTTTTAACGGGACGGGGGCTACCGTGACATTAACCCAGGAGCCATTTCGGCAAAGTATCACCCTTGCCTACTGAAGTCCTAGAATAACACAGTAACCAGCCCATGTCGAACTAAATTCCTTTCCATTCCAGTTTGCCATAATTAAGATCTTACTGGTCTCGATCTTAATGGGGTCCCCCCCCGCCGTTTACCATACCTGTTTCCCCCTGTCTATTGTAGTTGAGTTGATGCTCGTAACTAACAGACTGGGGGGTGGATTTTAGTCGCCTCTTACGACAGGCATCCATAACCGCGGGAAAAGTCTAACCCCTTAACCCGCTGGGGTGATGCGGATATATGTGTATGCATACATATGTGTATACTAATAAGCATTGTTTTGTTAGGAGTTCAGAATACAAATCAAGTGTGCATAGACAAATACAAATATGTTTATGCACACGCCGCACTCCCCTGGAATTGGGCGACTAAGCTGGGCTCAAAGCTTCCATAGGGTTCGGCATGTTGCGGACAGCCTGACGGCCTGTAGTAGCAGGTCAGTTGCGAATAAGGTCTTACAAATAGGTTTCTGTGACAAAGGCGAATCGACACCGCCTTTGATAAAATAAGTGCCCCCCACATCATGCAAAGGCATGGTGAAAATGCCTTTAGCTCACATAAGGAGCTTTTGTCAACCCTTGCATAGCCTCCCTGTTTGCAAAGATAACCACAACCCAGAAATGAATTCAAACCAAACTAAAAAACAAACCACGGAAGAGATTGAAGTTGCAACAAAAATAGCACCACAGGTGCATGAAGTAATTTTGCCAACAACTATTGCAGATGGCAATAACAGCTGCGGTGAATTACTCAAAAACACGTTCCAAAGGAGCTCAAGGTTCGCATATTCACCACCAGGCACGGAAAGAACCATATCGGCATCACCATGCATGTAGCACTTTGGCTTCACGAAAGCGATGACGGCCGAAGAAATATATTGAGCCATCGGCGATAAAGTCAAAGAACTAGCTGAAATGATGGAGCTTCCGAAGAGAAAGATAAACCAGCCAATGCGGGATTTGGTTACAAATATAACGGATCTACACAAAAAACTGGAGAGATCTATCCTTACTCCGAAAAATCTTTCGTTAAGAATGGTGCATAGAGTACTATCTAAGGTCAAATACGGATGTACCCAAACTTCACCTCTTATTGAGCGTATAGAATCTACGCCGAAAAGGGCAATTGACAACGCCACTACTAGGAAAAGTCCTGCCAAAAGAAATAAAAATAACCGCGTCGAAGTCTTGAGAAATACGCCGGTTAGAATGACAGATCACGTAGCAACCGAAAAATGGGACACGGTTAAATCCAAGAAAACCCGGAAGGATCCAACACAGAATACACTCAAATCAGATGAGAAGGCAGAGAGAAACGATACAAGAAGAAATCGAAAATGGCAGAGGCCACCACGAAAGTAGTAAGAAGCGTTGGCAGCATATCATATGCTGAAATCCTGAAGCGGATTAAGTCAGAACCAAATCTAAGGGAGCTGAATAACGACATACAAGGGGTAAAAAACTGCCAAAGGAGAGTTACTGTTGGTGCTGGCAAACTATCTGACCCAAATACCCTGAAAATCCATGAAGCTGTTAAGACGGGGTTCTAACGGAGCTGCGGAAAGTGGAAATTCGAGACCTTGATGAAATCAAGCGTCTGCTTTAAATGTGGCAACAAAGAACATCAGGTCAAAAACTGCACACAAGCAGCAAACTGCATAATATGCAAGAAGAAAAATGTAAGTGACACAGGACATGCTATGACCAGCAGCAAGTGCCCAGAATACCAGAGAGCTCTGAAAGAAATACGACAGAAATGAAGATCTTTCAACTAAACCTTAAACATTGCGAAAGCGCTCAAGACCTACACATGCAGTCTATACGGGAACACAAAATAAATGTTGCTATACTCAGTGAACCCTATAAACACCAAGAAAGCAATGGCTGGGCCTCTGATATTACAAACAAGTCGTCCAACTGTGTGACAAATAGCTCCCAACTTATGAGCGTGAAGGCAGCTCGCAGAAACATGGCGAACCAAAGCTGCCAAATACATACTCGTACGACGCGAAATACAGGGTAGACTCAATGGAGGCGGAGGTTATGTAAGTTATGCTGGCAGATGTAACACTCACTGGTGATGTGAGAACCAAGAGAACCAGCTTCAGTATAAGCATAAAAGGAAGGCCCTGAAAAAGGCAATTAAAGGGAGTAAACGACAATGTTTCCTTCAACTATGTGACGAAGCCAATAGTAACCCTTGAGGAGTCGGGTACAACCTAGTCATAAAACAACTGAAAGTTTTCAAGCCACTGCCAACAACGTGCCCGGCCACACTGCGTAATGTAGTTAAAACATTGTTCGCCCTACAAGATGTTCTCCGAGCCTACGATTTGGAAAGGTGTTGCGAGGGGTACTAAAATATGCAGTTGACAGACAAAGACGAGCTCGTGATGATCAATAAACGGATCAAAAACAATAAAGCTCCTGGCCCAGACGGAGTCCCCAACGAGGCACTAAAAGTGGAAATTCGAAGTCATACCGACATTTTTGTAAATCTCTACAACACATGCCTAAAAGAAGGCACATTTCTAACTTAGTGGAAGTTACAGAAACTGGGGCTGATTCCAAAAGGATCAAAGCCTGCGGAAGATCCTACAGGCTACTGCCCCCTTTGCATGCTCGACACCTCTTGCCTGCGGTGCAGTGCTCATTAGCAGCAGGAAGAAGGTGGAGACAGCAAATATAATTGGCGCGTACACTCTTTTTGGGTGTTTGGCCGATCTCCTCCCATTATTGGTGATGTGTGTCTTGATGTTGTTCCACAAATGGAGGGACCTACAGTTTCAAGCCGACTCCGAACACCCGATATTTTTATGAAGAGCTTTTTCATGGCAGATATACTCTCGGAGGTTTGCCATTGCCTGCCGAGGGGCGACCGCTATCAGAAAAATGTTTTACTTAATTTTGGTGTTTCACCGAGATTCGAACCAACGTTCTCTCTGTGAATTCCGAATGGTAATCACGCACCAACCAATTCGGCTACGGTGTATTAATCGACCATAGGCTGAACTTCAGAGATCACCTATCATACGCGAGCAGCAAAGTGGCAGATGCAGTAACAGCACTGACGCGCGTAATGACACTAGAAGCCCTAGGCAAAACCGCAGGAGACTACTTAATACCGTGGTCTCATCGATTTTGCTGTATGCAGCTGCAGTATGGGTGGAAGCAACTAATTGCAGCTCATATGGGAATTGTATGAAATCAGTGTATCAACTGAGTGCCCTCAGAGTGTGCTGCGCGTTTCGAACGGTATCAGAAGACGCCACTGTGGTTATTGCAGGACTACTCCCACTAAATTTAATGGCAAAAGAGTACGCTGAAGTTTACAAAAACAAAGCTACTTCAGAACGGCAGACAATACGCAAAGAAGCAAGAGAGCGTAGCTTGCGTCCCTGAACGGACACTGGACGTACCGTCTAATTCCCTTAATAGCCAAATGGGTCAACCGTAAACATGGACAGTTAGACTATTATCTGACCCAAAAACTGACGGGACATAGGTGTTTTAAATCCTATCTATATAGGCTTAAGCACGAAGACGACCCGTACTGTTCTCATTGTGCACCAGTTGTAGAAGACGCAGAACATGTTCTGTTTGTCTGTCCGTGATTTGTGTTCGAAAGGGAGGAATAAGCACTAGGGTGGGGAAGCCACTTTCGGCTGATAACCTAGTAGATATTATGATAGAGTCAGAAGAACATTGGTACGCTGTATGTAATATGCCAAAAACAGTAATCTGCAAACTGCGTCGCGCTGAACAACAGCGCAGATCTTCATGAAGATTCAATAGCTCGCTCCCCTTCCCGTCAAGTGATACTTGACGGTTGACGTCGCTGACCAACAAAGCGCAAATTTTCAAGAATTGGCAATAGGCCGCTCCCCCTCCCGCGAAGTCATGCCTAACGGTTGTCCCACGGTTGGAGGGAAACGAAGCTGGGGTGAGTTTTTAGTGGGTGAGTCGAAAGGCAAGTCCTAAACCCTTCGGCTTTCAATGCTTTGTGTCACCTCAACAAAAAAAGACATGCACGATGCGTCGTGGTTAGGACATGGTTGCTTCAGTACATACATATGCACATACGTAAGACTATAAGAATTCATGAAGCAGCACATTCTGTCAAAAAAGTAACGGGAATTGTTCAATAAAACGCAAAATAATTGTTCAATGATAGAAATTTATTTTGTTGCTTTCAAAATAAGCTCCATTTGAAGCAGTATACATATGCCTACGATTAGTTAAGCGTTAAATGCGTTTGAAGAGATCTTCTTCAGCTCCTTCACCGAATTCTCCCTCATGGCCTCTATCGACTCAAAGCGGCGTTCGCGGAGGGGCAATTTAAGTTTTGGAAAAGGAAAAAGTCACAGGGGGCTAAATCCAGCGAATACGGTGGTTGTTCGATGGTATTTGTCTAGTTTTTGGTCAAAAAAGTGTTCACAATATGAGCCTTGTGAGACGGTGCGTTGTCATGGTGCAAGATACTTGAGTTTTCTTTCCAAAAATAGGGCCGCCTTTGACGTGTTTTTTTGGGTTAGCGACATGGATAGTGCCATTCAGTCGCCTTGACTGGTTTGCATGGCAAACTCATATACCCACGTCTCATCACCTGTTGTAATGCGCTGGAAAAACGTTGGGTTCGAATTCACTTGATCAAGCATGTCTTCAGCCACCTTCTTCCAATGAATTTGTTGAAAGAAATTCAACTCTCTTGGAACGAGTCGAGCAGCCAAGCGTATGTCCAACTGATGGTGTAAAATGTTGCGAATTGATTCCTGAGACATGCAAAGGTAACGAGGTACCTATCTCAAACTTGACATTGTCGACGTTTTCATCCGTTGAAGACGTTGGTGGGCGACCAGATCGGAACAAATCTTCCACAACTTCTCGGCCCTCTGCAAAGCCGTATACCACTCGCAGACCCGTGTTTTAAGTAAAGTACACTCGCCATAGGCTTTTTGCAACATTTTCGACGATTCGGCACTTCAAAACTCAAAATTTAAGACAAATTCTTTGTTCGCTATTTTTATCCATAGTGAAAATCGCAGAGCAACCGTAGGTGATATAATTAATATTATAATTATAATATAATTAATTTGATATAATTAAATGCCAAAAACAAGATAATTGACAAATCACGCTGAAACTCTGCGACACTATAGAGGACAGTTGTATCAACATTTCAGAAAAAAAATGTACACATATATATGTGTAACGCACGCTTTTAAATGAACAGTTCCCGATATTTTTTTCACAGAATACATATATTTACAATATATATATTTGTATATTTATGTACCAAATGTTATTTATGTATTATACATATTATTTATATACATACATATATGTATATGAATATACCAAAACACTCCATTCTCGTCTAAAATTAGTTTGAACTCAAGAAATAAGTAAAAATTTTCATCAAATTTGTATATAGTTTTAGATTTAATAAAACGCACGCACCAAGTTGTCAGGTCATTTTACCAGGTATTTTGTCTCTGTTGTAATCTTATTTATAAATAAAAGCAGAGAACATTAAAATTACTTTAATCTTAATTTTGGTTCTTATAATTCAAATACATATATCTTTGAATGTACATACATTTAAGTTTTTTGAAAATATAAAATGAATAAAACTTCGTTTGTCAAGGGAAGATAGAAATAATCTCATTCAAATGCCGTCGGCCACTCGTCAATTCAATTTCCTGCAGAAACCAAAAACTGTGCAGAGGCAATATACTAAAGAGAGATTTCATTTTTGACAACTCACACTATCCGTAGTTCGTGAGACTTCTCTATATATTAACGTTCTCTTATGCGCATGTATTAGAGAAAATAAAATATTTGTAAATGTGTTGGAATTTTTGTCGAAAACGCTCAGCACTGTCTTGTAGGGAAGTTTATAATATGATATTTCTTCAGTTAATCTATGAACGTACACATACAAATTCTTAACCGGCCGCTGCTTCTTATAAAGTATCCGAAAGTCAACGAATGACGGCTCCTACACCAATGCAAACACGCAAATGAATCGTATGAGTTTCGGTCATGCATTACTTCAGACAACTAACTGCCCATTGCCCGCCACTAAACAACTTCTACCACAATTGCAATGAACGCCAAGTCTCCAATCATGAGCGGGCAATTAACGAGTGTACAAAACGCTTTCACAACCGTTATAACCAGAGTTTCCAACTTTTGAATTTAAAATAGTACCAAATTTTTAAAGAGACCGTACTACAATGCAGAAAGTACTAAATTTTGTTTTATGTACATCAAAGGATGTACAAAACCTTACTGGATCAATGCATTTACGTAAGCTTTGGCTTTTCAAAGTATATGTACATTGCGTTGAAACTGACTCAACTGCTGCGTTTGAGTATGGCAATGACAAGAGCCAAATTGCCAAATTCGCCCCATTTTCAAATGCCATTTTAGTGCATTTAAATTTGTAGGTTTCTTTATATTCAGTGCTGGCACAGCCTGAAATATTTTTTGAACTATTTCATGAATAAAACTTCTAATGATAGAGAGTAGCAGAAGAACTGAGTCGGGTACGTTTCTAATCTTATATATTTACTTCATAGTTTTAAGCAAGTGTTTTTATAATTTTTTCTTATGCTTTCATTTTGTTTTATTACAATTATTATTTTTTAAACTACCAAATACAGGGTTTGATTGAAAAGTAATGAGCCTTCCCGCGCGGAGCGTCTGCCAAGCGAGCAACCGAATCGGCTGGTGGGGGAAAATGATCGTTGGACCTTCTCCTTCCACTAGAAACCGGTCCCAGTTCGCTGGCAGCAGCGATGCAATCAACATCGCTCCGCGTGTGAAAGCTGTTTTAAAAGTGTGTTAGGATTTTGCAGTGGCGAAAATGCAGCGAACGTTGGAGCAACGTTACTTGATCAAATTTTGCGTAAAGCTAAACAAAACGAGTACCGAAACCATTGGGCTACTCAAGGAGGCTTACGGGGACCAATCTCCTTCTAGTGCCCAGGTAAAACGGTGGCACAAGTCGTTCAAGGAAGGCCGGGAGGACGTCGAAGACGAATAGCGATCTGGAAGGCCTTCGACGACGCAAACAGACGAAGATCTGAACCGGGTTCGTGAATTTTTGAACATTGACCGTCGTGCTAGTCTACGTGAGATCAGTGAAGAGTTAAATTTAACTTATTACAATGTGCGAGAAATCTTGACCGGAAAACTTCAAATGCGCAAAGTGTGTGCCAAATTGGTTCCAAAGGTTTTGACTGATGAACAAAAGCAATTGCGTGTGGAAAAGAGTCTTGAAGTATTGGAAAGTGACGAACAGGATAATACCTGTTCCTTCCGGACTTCTTCTTTCCCCCGCGCCTGAGAAGAAAGCTGAAGGGGAGGCGTTTCGACTCCATCGAGGCATTCCAAAAAAGTGTGACAGCCGAATTGAACGCGATTCCGGCGAATGAGTTTAAAAAATGTTCAGTGGAAGGACAGCTACCTATTTTGAAGAATATTAGTAGTATAAGCCAAAAAACAAATAAACTACAACCGTGAAATTTATTGTGAAAAATCTGTGTGTCGTCTCCCCGTAATCATCAAAGGATCAACTTCCCCGGAATTTTTCCCCCTAGGGACATCTTCACGAGGAAGCCGTGTAAGGACCATATGTAGGACCATATGTAACCGCTTTGAGATGAAAAGTATATTGTTAATAATGAAAGTTTTGAATTTAAGAAAAGTAGTTCTGCATAAAAGAAAAAGCCGAAAGTGTACAAGTAAATAATTTTGAAATAAAAAATGAATTTTTTTTTTTTTTTTTTTTTTTTTTTTAACCGTCGTCTACTGCGTCGAATGGTGTAGCCACTAAAACAATCCCTCCCCATTCCTTCCCGGATGTTTCCTCTGCCCCGGGACTCCGGTAGTATTTCATCGTAGGCAGAGGAGATCCAAGTAGGCGTTCTGTTCAGAAAGAAGCCTTTTCTACTCCCCCTGCGTCCAGGGTCGCCAATTTTGGAGCCAGCATCACGCTATCGGCTCATCTTCTACTCAGGTGGGATGGATGTATGTATATTGATCATCTCTATCCATGTCAAATTTCTTGGCACGTAGGATGCGCTCCACGTACGTGTCAATAAGTTGCCAGCTTTCTGCACTTTCGACCATTTTTTGGATGATGTTGTCTGCTTTTAAGGGGCCTAGCCTATCTTCTATTGCTTTGCGCTCTGCTGTCCACCTCTCACATTTGAAAAATGTGTGATCAGCATCGTCAATGGGTGCATCTCCGTAGATGCATTCAGCAGTTTCTGCTTTCCCTATTTTGTTGAGGTATTTATAAAAGTACCCATGTCCAGATAGCATCTGGGTGATGTAATAGTTCACCTCACCGAATTTCCTGTCATACCATTTATCTATGTTTGGTATCAGTCTCTTTGTCCATTTTCCTTTCGCCTCTGACGCCCAGCGCTCTTGCCATATTTGGAGTGTGCGTGCTCGAGCTTGTTGCCTTCTGGTATTTGTGCGGTCGCGTGTGTCTGTGTCATTTGTCTCGCTCTTTTTGAGGTCCCATAGTTCTTTTCGTTCCCTCGCTAGGAGATCTATGGGTATCGTACCGCTGATGATAAGTACTGCTGCTTCCGATACCGTGCGGTAAGCTGAGGCAACACGGAGGGCAGCCGTTCTTTGGGCCTTGGCAAGAATCTTCCGACGACATTCTGATTTGAGTGTGTCCGCCCATACTTCACAGCCATATAGCAAGATGGATATCGTTGTGTCCATGAGCAGCTTCCGCCTGCTTGCGATGGGGCCTCCGATATTAGCCATTAATCGTGATAAGTTTGTGATTATTTTGGCAGATTTTTCAGCAGCGTGTTGGATTTGTGCCCAGTAAGTCAGCTTGTTGTCAAGTCTGATGCCCAGGTATTTCACCACTTTTGAAGTCCTTATATTCTCCGTGTAGACCGGCATTATTACTTCTAGAGGTATGCGCGCCCTCGTAAGTAGAATTAGTTCCGTCTTTTCCGGAGCCAAGCTAAGGTCGTGCGAGTCGAGCCATGTCTTGATTCTTATCAGCGTCTGTGAGAGTTTCCGTCTTGCCGCGTCTAAATCGCGTGCGGTAATTACTGCTGCAACATCATCCGCATATCCTACTAGATAACACTCGTCGGGCATATCGATGTTGAAGATGCCGTCGTAGCTGACGTTCCAGAGATCAGGGCCTAAGATTGAACCTTGGGCCGCACCTGCAGTTAGCACTTTTGTCCGTTGTCCTCTACTTGTGTCGTAAATGAGTACACGATCTTTGAGGTAGCTACGGATCATCTTCATCAGGTATTGAGGTATTTTGTAACGCTTCTCAAGTGCGTCAATCATATCCTCCCATCTTGCGCTGTTGAAGGCGTTTCTTACGTCAATCGTGGCTAAGAGCACGATCGGTCGGGAGAAGTGATTTCTGCTCCGTGCTTTTTCTACACTCTTCACTACATCCTCAATTGCTCCGGTTGTCGACCTGCGTTGCCTAAAACCGTGTTGCCTATCTGAGAGGCCACCCGATTTGCTTATCGCTGCTGCTATTCGTGGCTTCAGCAGTCTTTCTAACAGTTTCCCTGTCGTGTCGAGCATGCACAAGGGGCGGTACGCTGATGGGGCTTCCGTGTCTCCTTTACCTTTGCTTATGAGAACTAGCTTTTGCCTCTTCCAGATTTTTGGGAAGATTCCTTCACATAAGCAGGCATTATAAATGTTTAGCAGTACTTGCGGACGTTCGTTTGCGATGACTTTCAGCACCTCCGATGGGATTCCGTCAGGACCTGGCGCTTTGTTATTTTTGAGGGTTGCTGCTGCTGCCTTCAATTCCTCTACCGTGAAAGACGGTGGCAAGTTGTTTTCTTCTATGTATTCCCTATCTGCTCTGAGGTCGTGCGTAGGGAAGAGTGTGTTCACTATGTTTTCCATAGTGGCTTCGCTAAGTTCAGGAGGGCGCTGCCTTGCCCCTAGCTTATTTAACACAATTTTATATCCTAGTCCCCAGGGGTTTTGGTTTATATCGCGTCTTAGCTCCTCCCATTTTTTTTTTCTTGCTCTTCTGGATGACCGTCTTTAAGATGCGTTTTGCATCTTTGTATTCGGCGTGCTCTTCTATGGCGAGACCTGTTCTACGTGCTCTTGTGTACTTCCTCCTTTTTTTGATGCATATTTGCCTCAGCCCGCAGATTTCATCTGTCCACCAGTACACGGACTTCTTCGAGTGTGCGCCTTTTATCCTGCTCATTGCTGCTGAGCACGCTTGCGTTATCCTTCTCAGGGTTATCTGTATTTTTAGTCTGGCGCTATTTGGCTCTTCATGGTTTGACTCGTTTTCGTCAATTTTGGCGATGAGCTTTGGTCTATCGAGCTTTCTTGCGTTCCACTTTCGTGAGCTTTTGTTGTATTTCGTTGCGCTTGTATTTGTCTCTCCATCACAGTAGGTGATGTGCTGGTGATCACTGCCATTGTAGTCCTCAAGAACTGTCCATTCACGTATATTACTAGCGTAACTCTCAGACACTAGAGTTATGTCCGGTATTGTGCCTTCACAGCCAGGTCTTCGAAAGGTTGCTTTGTTGCCCACGTTTGCAACGACGAGCCCTAGTCTTGCGGCCATGTCTAATATTCGTTGGCCTCTCGAATTTGTTGTTCGACTACCCCATTCCATGGCCTTGGAGTTAAAGTCTCCGGCGATGATGAGATTTCCGCTTATTTGGCGAGCTAAATCTTCAATATTTTCCAATTTAGCTTGGAAACCCGCAATGGTATCACTTGGCGTAAGGTAGCAGCTTATGATTGTGAGGCGATGGCTCGCTATCCAGACGTATCCATTTCCTGCTCCGCTATTCGTCACATGGAGCTTGGAATTATCCTTGCACCATATTGCTGCTGTAGAAGAGAGGTCTTCTATAAACCAGCCAGCACTTGGAGAGGAGTACTGTTCGCTTAGTACTGCTATGTCTACTTCATGTTCCAGCATGATTTGTGGTAGGAGTAAATCTGCGGTAGTGCATCTGTGCATGTTGCCTTGAAGAATTTTTATCATTTCGACATATTTTCACTGTATGCTAGGCATCTAGCTGACCCTAGAATGTGGTCAGTGTAGGCAAGACCTTTATCGCGGCATATACAACAGTCTGGTGGGTTGCTGCATTCCTTGATTTTGTGCCCTGGCTTCCCGCATCGTATACACAGGCCTTTACCTTTTCTATCAGGCCCCTTACACTCCCATTGTAAGTGTCCGGTTTCAAAGCATCGGTAGCATTTCTTTTTGTCAATGCAGAGCCTCATTTTGCAATTGATCCATCCGATCTTTATTCGTTCCTTCTGGAGAATTTTGCCCGCGTTTTCAGAGGTTAACGTCACGTACGCTCTTAGCTGTTCTCGGCTGTTTGGTGCTGATAGCTTAACCATGGTTTCCACATTGGTTTCGTCTAGTATTCGGTTTACTGCTGTTACAACTTCGTCTGCTGTAGTCAGCGAGTCTAGATCTCGTATTTCTATTGTTGATTTATTCTTCAACTCGTTCACGGAGGCTATGTCTCTCATCTTGCCCCTCAAAGTTTCATGGAATTCTGGGCCGGCTTTTGCGCCTTTGTCAAGTTCAAGGAGAAGCGCGCCCGTTTTCGTTTTCCTTATTGCTCGAACTTCCACCCGGTTTTCATCTGACTTAACATACTGCCGAAGGTTTTGCAAAACTTCAGCGTAGCTTCGTCCTTCTACTGGTTTGAAGAGTACCGCTTCTGACCGTCTTTTAATTTTCCTTTCGCCTTTTCTTGTCTGGGGTCTCTGCTTGGTTTTTGTTTCTACGTCTTGTTTCTTCGTCTTCTTTCTTGTCACGGTTTGCCACTCCGTCTTACCAGTCTCGCATACCTTTTTCTTCGCCCCTTGCTCTACCGGGCTGGATGCCCTCCGCTTTGATGATGCAGCAGTCGGGGTCATCAGGTCGCTTGTCGCAGTTTGTGCTTCTGGTGGTTTCGCCGCCCTTGATTTCTCGGCCTCTTCTTCCGCTTTTGTCCAATTTCGTCGTAGACTTTCGATAATGTCGAAGAGCTCGTCTAACTCGGATACTCCGGACTTTACATCGCTGCTTATATATTATTTTTCTGTTTCTGCATTGTCAGCTTCATTTTCTTAAGAGTGAGGCGGCACTTCGCGAGAGCTTCTTCTTCACCTATCCTCATCTTCGCTATAAACTCCTGTTTCGGTGAGTTTTTTTCGGGATGTAGGCCTTTCAGCCGCTCCCTGTCGGGGATTGCTTATTCGTTAAAAACTTATTCGCAACTACCCTGCTACTGCAGGCCTTCCGGCGATCCGCAACCTGCCGACCCCCCCGGTAGCTTAGAGCTCAGCTTAGCCGTCCGATCCCTAAGGAACGTAGACCTCCGGGAAATAAAAAATGAATACAGTTTTAAATTATTAAAGTATTTAATTAAGGAAAATAAAAATAATTAATTGAAATCTTAAATAATTTGAAGTAGTGAACAGATATAATTAATTTATAACTAATTTGAAGCTAAAATTTTGAATTTATAATAATGATTAAATTTGAATCATTAGAATAATTATTGAAGTAATTAAATAATTGAAATCTTAAAAATACATTTTTATAAGAAGTAGAAATTCGTAATTGTAATTGTAAAAGTAATTGGAAAAATCCTGAGATAACAAAGTGAAAGAAATTTTAATTAAAGAAGAATTTTCAAAAAAATAGGCATCAGAATTTTAATTTTAATAAACAGAAGAAATTTTTATATTAATATCCCTTTTCCTATCCCAATTAAAAATGTCAAATCCGGACAATTTATTAAGATCTCCCGTGTTTAACGTACCACAGAATCAGCCAGCGCTCAACATGAATGCATTAGGGAATGAAATAAAGATAATTGTTTCAGAAATAATACAGGAACAGACTAGAGAAATAGTTCAAAACATAAGAAACACCCCAAGTCCCAACGAACAGGACCAAATAATCGAACCACAACACAGGGCTCAATTAGGGGAATTAGATAGAGCCCCGGATGTTGTCAAATGTTTGCAAGAATTTTCTGGACAGGCAGGAGATTATATTTCCTAGAGGAAATCAGTAGAAAGAATATTAATCATTTATCAGTACTTGGTAGGGACTGCAAGGTATTTTGGAATCTCCATTGTTATAAGGATGCTGATGGAATCCTGGGAGAGTATTATCAGGTATCTCACCCTTCATTATGCGGACAAAAGAGATGTCATTACGTTAGAATATCAGCTGACTTCCTTGATTCAGGGTACAGAATCTGTTCAAGAATTCTACTAAAGAATTGATAACCACCTGTCATTGATTTTAAATAAGATAAGATGTATGGATATTGGGCAGGAGTCGTTAAATCTTTTAACCAAAACATACAGAGACAAGGCATTGGACACTTTCATTTGGGGATTAAAAGGAGACCTTCCAAGGCTCTTAGCAATGCGAGAACCGGTCTATTTGCCTAAGGCATTGCAGCTATGCCTTAAATTAGAAAATCGGAATTTCAGGACAAACTATGCGCAAAATATGCAAAACAATATAAGGAAATTCAATAGTGGACAGCAACCTCCACTGCCACCGAAGCGTAGTAATTAAGGAAGACCATTCTATCCACATTTAGCTTTTCAAACTTATAAAAAATTTGCCAACTTACCTTTCACCCCAGAACATTCAACAAACACATCAGAGATATATGATAGCATTCCGCAAACTAATCTTAACTATAATAACCACCAGCCACCACCACGACCATGGATGATAAAACCCTAAACAAGACCCGAACCAATGGATGTAGACCAAACCGTAAGGACAAAAAATATAAATTATATGAATAAACGGCTGGGATTCGCAATAATATATATTGGGCAGTATTTGGCAAACTATAATGACACTACATATATAGTTTTTAGCCTTTCACTAAAATTCACTAAATATACACTCACACGCGTGTTTTTACTTATTTTTATCTTTATATTCGAATCATTCTCATTAAAATTAAATGCAAATGCATTTGTCCATACAATCACTTTGCAATTTTAAACGCGAATAAGAAGAAGACTGGAATGACAACAGTATGGTGTTGCCGGATGCCTGCAAATGAAAACAAAAATATGAACAAAAATGAAGTATTTGAGTTTAGTGTTAATGATTGGATGGGGGTTATTGTGTCTCCTTACTACACACACGCATATGACATTTTAATTTTGGGGTCAATGGTTTTAACACGCAAAAATACTGTGGATTGCGTAGCCGGAATTGGACTGATGAAGGTTATTTTTTTGAAGTGCGGCCGAAGTCCGCCCACGCGGAATGGAGTTCTATGCAAAAATACTGTGGATTGCGTAGCCGGAGTTGGACTGATGAGGGTTATTTTTTTTGAAGGGCGACCGAAGGCCGTCCACGCGAAAAGGAATTCTACGCAAAAATACTATGTATTGCGTAGCCGCAGTTGGACTGATGAGGGCTTTTTTTTTGAACCGCGACCGAAGGCCGCCCACGCGGATAGGAGCTATACGCAAAAATACTGTGTATTGCGCAGTTGGCTGATGAGGGCTATTTTTTTAAAGGAAACGAGTTTTTTGACATGATAATCGATTTTTATATACACTTACATATAAAACGTAATTTTTGGCTTTTACTTCATTATTTTTTGTGATACGCTTAATATCATTGTTTTTAAGTTTCGATGAGTTGTATGTTTTATTTTCAAAAATATTTCTCAATTTTAAATTACAGCAAAAAAGACTGCAATTTTACAATCAACCATCCACTGAACATCTCTACATACGAGCTTCGTTTTTATTTCAGGTGTATGGCAACACAAACTTTTCGCTAAATTACTGTGTATTGCGCAGTTGGATGATGAGGGCTATTTTTTTAAAGGAAACGAGTTTTTTGACATGATAATCGATTTTTATATACACTTACATATAAAACGTAATTTTTGGCTTTTACTTCATTATTTTTTGTGATACGCTTAATATCATTGTTTTTAAGTTTCGATGAGTTGTATGTTTTATTTTCAAAAATATTTCTCAATTTTAAATTACAGCAAAAAAGACTGCAATTTTACAATCAACCCTCCACTGAACATCTCTACATACGAGCTTCGTTTTTATTTCAGGTGTATGGCAACACAAACTTTTCGCTAAATTACAGAACTTTAACATTAAATTACTTAAAAAGTATAAGCCCCCGGCGGGTGCGATTTTCAGTTTTAAGGTGGGGATGCACCCCTCTTTCCCCCCTTGTAACCTTTTTTTGCAAAGCAATAGACATTATACTAAATATTTCCCGAATAAACTCAGACCAGCACACCAATTTCAAGGAAAAAGGCCACTGCAACCGTCGTTTCAAGCACATCAACCTCAAAAACTCCAAAGAAATTTCCACACCTTAACCGAACAGGAGCAATATCCTGTTAACGTTAAAGAACAGAATGAAAACCAAGAACAACAACCTTCCCAATTATCAGCAAATGATAATCTTGTGGAGGATTTACTGATATTCATTTTTTAGATTAAACCAATCATGGCTTCCCTATATTAGCTGTAGGTTAGACGTTGTAAAAGTTATAAAAGTTCTGCTAGATACTGAATCTAACAAGAATTATGTACAACCAAGTTAAATAAAAAACCCAGGAAAAATCCAGGAAATATTCTATGCAAATTCGGTAAGAGGACCCGTTAAAATTACACATCATGTTTATGCAAACCTTTTCAAAAATAATAAGATCCGAATTAAGTTTTTGCTGGTACCAACTGTAAAGTCTTTTGACGCCATTATAGGTAATGACAGCTTAAAAAAACTGTATGCCTTGATTCATATAGAACACAATTTTATGACCATAAAAGGAAATAAAAAAGAATAGAACAATAAATATCTCGTGATGTAAACAACATACTTATTAGAACAAATCATATGACGGAAAAACAAAAGCAGGCTATACAAGCTTTAATATCTAAATATCACAAATTATTTTTAGAACCAGATAAAAATTAACATACACATCCAAGGTAGAAGCTGAAATCAGAGCAGCTGCAGAACAGCCCATTTATACTAAAAGCTATCCCTATCCAGCATCTCTAAAAGTCGAAGTTTAAAAACAATTCAACGAATTAATTTCAAACGATATAATAAGACCATCTCGTTCCCCCTATAACGCACCGGTATGGATAGTATAAAAAAAATCGGATGCCTCAGGAGAAAAAAGTTTAGGATGGTAATAGATTATCGCAAGTTAAACCAAGTAACAATAGCTGATAGGTACCCAATCCCTGAAATAAATGATATATTGACACATAGAGGCAATAAAAAATGGGTTTCTGTCATTGATTTGAAGAGCGGTTTTCATCAAATTCAGTTGAAGAGTAGGGATATACAAAATACAGCCTTTCAAGTCAATAATGGAAAGTACGGGTTTCTAAGACTCCCATTTGCTT
This sequence comes from Anastrepha obliqua, assembly GCF_027943255.1. NCBI lineage: Eukaryota > Metazoa > Arthropoda > Insecta > Diptera > Tephritidae > Anastrepha > Anastrepha obliqua. Next base: position 2,600,745 of record NW_026562179.1, on the reverse strand, counting down.
GAAAAACTCCCCAGCAATTTTTCAACATACTTTGGATGATATTCTTCGACAACATATTGGAAAAATATGCCTTATATACAATATATAGACGATACACTAATTTTTGGCGAAAATGAGGAAGAACACTTTAAAAATGTGGGAAAGGTATTCGCTACACTGCAGGAATCGAATATGAAGGTACATTTAGACAAAAGTGAATTTTTTAAAGAGAAAGTCGAATTTCTAAGATTTATTATTTCGAAAGATGGAATAACAACATAACCCAAAAAAATTAGAAGCGGTAAAAAATTTTCCCCACCCAATGACAGTAAAGTATCTGAAATCATTTTTAGGTCTGTCAGGCTTTTATCGCAGATTTGTCAAGGATTATGCAAAGATCGCGAACCCTCTGACACGTGCCAAAGAACAAATCAAGTAAAATGCTAATCACATTAGTCACAGAAAGTACCTTGACCAACAGAGACGTTATTTTATCTTATCTAAATTTGAGAAAGAGTTCGAATTTAATACAGATGCACCCAATTATGCGATCGGAGCTGTGCTATCGCAGGATGGCCGACCAATAGCATTCATATCTCGAACACTCAGAAAACAACAAGAGAACTATGCCACAAACGAACGCGAAATGCCAGCGATTGTTTGGGCATCAGAAAATTTAAGAAATTATATTTATGGATCGGCAAAAGTTAAAATTTTAACTGACCATCAGCCACTAACATACGCCTTAAATAAAAAAAACAGCAATAGTAAATTAAGAAGATGGAAAGCGTTTATTGAAGCATTTAATTATGAAATAAAATGCAAGCCAGGAAAAATAAATATGGTTGCCGATGCACTTTCAAAGCCACCTAGAATAAATTAATTAACCTCTACACAACACAGTGACAAAAGATCACCAGAAGATCTTATTCCATTTGCTGATGCTCCAATCAATGTTTTTAAGAATCAAATCCTTCTTCGTTTTGATGACACTTCAACATACAAATTTTAAACTGTATTTCCAACATATCATCGTCATACTATTACACAAAGCTTCTACAGTGAAAGAGACCTTATAGCTATACGAGGGGTGCCTTTTATATTTCGGGATTTGGCAACCCTGGTGTTGCAATCTGGCAACTGACAGCTGTATCGCAAAGTTTGACATTTTTTGGCTTTTACGTACTCAGAACGTTTTGATATACCAGCGCTATTTGTGTTGTTTACAGTAACTTAAAAGATTCATCTCGGTCCAAAAATGGAATTAAATCGTGAACATTTTCGTGCGATTATTTTTTACAACTTTCGACGTGGATTAACTCAGCAACATTGCATGGATAAACTTAATTCATTTTTTGGCGATGAAGCTCCATCAAGGACCAGTGTTTATCGATGGTATGGTGAATTCAATCGTGGTCGTAGTTCACTCCAAGACGAATTTCGTGAAGGTCGTCCAAAATCAGTTGTTGCTCCGAAAACCATTGATGCTGTGCGCGAGGTGATATTACAAGATCGTCATGTGACCTATCGTGAGATTGAGACAATCTTAGGCATTAGTGGGACCAGCATACATTCAATATTGCATAAACATTTGACTGTCAAAAAAATTTGTTCGCGTTGGATCCCAAACAATTTGTCAATCGCTCAAAAAAAGGCTCGTGTCGATTGGTTGAAGGAAATGCTCAAAAAAGACGATCGCGGGGCTTCGAAACAAGTCTATGACATCGTGACAGGTGATTTATGGATTTATGCGTATGAGCCCGAAAGTAAACAGCAGTCGACTGTATGGGTGTTTCAAGATGAGCCAAATCCAACAAAAGTTGTTCGCGCACGAAGCACTTCCAAGCAAATGGTCGTCTGTTTTTTCGGAAAAACTGGACATGTCGCAACCGTACCACTAGAATAACTCGGAACAGTAAATTCTGAGTGGTACACAACCATTTGTTTGCCAGCTGTCTTCCAAGAAATTAGGAAAACCAATCGCCAAAGACGGATCATTCTTCACCAGGACAATGCGAGCTCTCACACATCGGCTCAAACAACTGCATTTTTGAGCACCCAAAACAACGAATTAATGGGTCATCCGCCGTATAGTCCTGACTTGGCACCGAATGACTTCTTTTTATTCCCGTACGTAAAAAACAAACTGAGAGGTCAACGTTTTTCGACACCTGAAGAAGCAGTTGCGGCATTCAGAATGCATGTTTTGGAGGTACCTCATTCAGAGTGGCAAAAGTGCTTCGACAATTGGTTGAAACGCATGGAGAATATTTTGAAAAACAATAAAGTGATTTCCGATGATTAAAATTTGTTTTTTTTCCCTAATCCCGAAATATAAAAGGCACCCCTCGTACTTAAAAGATATCTTAACCCTTCAGTCGTGAATGGTATCAGTACTAACGAGGAAACACTGGGAATATTGCAGAGAATATACCCCATTCATTTTAGAAATTACAAGGTAAGGTTCGCAAGAGAAATTGTAAACGATTTAACAGATAAAATTGTCCCGAAAAATGCAATATTAAAAGAACACAAAAGAGCACATAGAAATTGCAAAGAAAACAAAATCCAACTTTTAAAAAAATTTTATTTCCCTGGTATGCAAGCTAAAACCAATAACATAGTGAAACAGTGTAGTATTTGCAATGAACAAAAATACGAGAGACATCAAAATAACCCAATACTGAATGCAACAAGAATTCCTCAATACCCAGGGCAAATAGTTCACTTGGATCTTTTTTATACTAATCACAAAGTAATCCTTATAGGTATAGATCAATTCTCCAAATACGCACAAGCAAAAATATGTAGTTAAGGTGGTGGTAGGGTTTAGCGGAAAAAAAAACATTTTTTTTTTTATTTTTTACAGAAATATTTCTTAAGATACTTTAATAAAATCAGTTGCATGTTATTGTACATCTTTTCAATAAGTTTTTAAAAAATATTAATAATAAAATATTGACAAATAAGCCCATGACAGAGTTTTTTTGGAGATATGTTTTTCGAGAGGTGCTCTGCGGTGCCAATCGGCATTCGTCGTAGAATCATCTGAAACTAAAAAAGTCGAATTTCTCAGTTAAAGTATGACGTAATGCTCGTTCATTTTTGTAGTTTTGGTGGCAAAAAAACGTAAAACGAGCATTTTTGGCGAAAAATTTCGCCATATTTGTAAGTGAAAAACAACCTTAAAAAAAAAAATAAAAAAAACAGTGGGGGGGAGGTATTTTTGATTTAGAAAACGTGTGCCAAATTTGAAAAGAATCGGTTGAATAGTTTCGGAGTTGTGATTGTCACCGACTTTTAAGAAGTCGTCTCGGGAAAAACGCGTTTGAAAAAATGACTCTGAAAAATTATCGATGCTCCGCATTCGAGGTAGAGTGCCTACAAAGGCTATAACTTTGAGAGTTCTGCTCCGATCCACTTAAAATTTTGACACAACATTCTTGAAATGATTTACTATAAGATTAGTGAAGAAAAAAAATTTCGATTTTGTGACCCTAACCTCCCCTTAAGTCCCGTGCAGTGGTAGACATAAAAGAACCCCTTCGAGAAATAAAGCTTCTCTTGGCTACCCCAAACAAATAATTGTAGATAATGAAAAATCCTTAGCAGCAGCTTCAATAAGACTTATGCTAAAGGATCACTATGGTATAGAAATATATTATATAAAACTCCACCGTACGTAAGCGCATCAAATGGACAAATAGAAAGGTTCCACTCAACGCTTAATGAAATTATGCGTTGTACAAAAGCAGAGAAAAATCATGAATCATTTTCAGACTTACTGTATCAATCACTTCATAAATATAATCATTCGGTTCACTCTACATACATACAATTAATCGGAAGCCCGTGGAATAGAATAACCACAGACCCCTCAAAGTTAGAAGAAATCAGTATCAACAATATTAAGAAGTTGGAAGAAAAACAGAAATCAGATCTAAAACACCATAATAAAAATAAAAACCCATATAAGCATTATTCAATAGGAGAAACAGTTTTTGTAGCTATCAGTAAACACTCTAGAAATAAAAGTTCTCCATGATATAAGAGAGTAGTTATAAGGAAAAATAAACCAGACGTCATTGTAACAACAAACGGGAAAATAGTAATAAAATAAAAAAAATAGTTCATAAAAGACTTATCAGGAATTAATTTCTTTGTGCAGCTTCTTCAGCACCATAAGTGCCGGTGAGGTAGAAATACTAAACTATTCAGATTCACCGCTTATAGCATTTAACACTGGACATGAGAAATTACAAATAGAATCATTTAAACTTGTTCATTCAATAAATATTTCGGAATATCAACTGACATTGCAAGAACTTCAACGAATGATTACCCGTGAATCAAATCCAAGTAATCCCATCCTTCACAAAAAATTATAATAAACAAGTAACAATTAATAGAAATGTATTTGAAGCTGTAAACAACTTAACTAAAAGAGCTAATTTTATTTTAAAGAATGTAAAAGATAGTGAAATGATGCAGAATGCTTTAGCTGTAATTGTAAAAGAGAAATTAAATATATTGAAAGAAGAATTGATAAATATTAAACATGCCCTAAATTGGTCTAAAGTTGGAATTTTAAACTAATTAATATTATCTGAGAAAGAAATAAAAACACTTAAAGAAAAAAAATAACCCTCATCAGTCCGACTCCGGCTATGCAATCCACCGTATTTTTGCGTAGAACTCCTCTAAAGAATTTTTACACATTTTATAATTTTTATATCATTAATAAATAATTTTTTGCTCTTTGGAAAAAAATGTATTTGGGAAAAACAGTTTGGATGAAAAAATTTGGGAACATTTGCCTTTGGGAAAAGTAAGCATTGGGAAAAAAGTTTTGGGAAGAATGGATTGGGAAAACTGGTCGGCAATGATTCAAATTAATGAAGAAGAAATCAAACGGACTGGAACATATTTTATTCAATACAGAAACACATCACTTAAAATTGCAGATCAAGAGTACAGCTTCACTGAAACAGTGCATTTTAAACCATTGCCCACAGTTATCAGAATACCATCGATTAATTCTTTTGAAGAAACACTCTCACTACAAGGCCTAAAACAACTTCACCTCAATAACACGTCAACGATAAGTCTATTGGAGGAGAGACAGATTAATGGCTTCATATTCAATCTCTCATTAATACTTTTGATACTTACAACTCCAATAGCGTTAATACTCTACAAGAATTTAAAGAAAAGATAGGCAGTAGGTACTGATTCACATATCTACTCCAGTTCAACAACCTGCAACTACAATTGATCAGAACTCAACATTTTTCTTCACGAATGCGGACTTTCGAAATTAAGCGCGAGTTATGGAAACCCCCATAACACAACCACCAACAAAACCTCTAAGGTTAAATATAAAATAACTAAGTAAATGAACTAAATTGAGTTCATAACAAATATTATTAACGTATAGAATAAGCAATTTGTAATTTGAGTTCATAAGAATTACTATTAAAATATATAATAAGCAAGTTGTAATTAAATTGAGTTCATAAGAATTATTAAAATACAGAATAAGAAATTTTGCAATTTATAAGCTTCATATTACCGATTGCCGAATTAACAAAAACTTGTAAAATGCGAATTAAGCAATATAAACATTATTACGAAATTGATTTAGTATTAAAATACAGAATAAGCAAATTTGTAATTAAATTATAAGTTTCATTTTAAGCACTTTTAATAAAGAGAATCAGTTGTAATTCAGTGGTGAAAAAAAGTAGTGTTCTGTTTTTTTTAATCCTTCAAAAGATGGTAACAAAACTCGCGGAGGAGTTAACACGAAATTTGTTGAAATGCAATTCATCAAACAGGTATGTACGTATGTATATGGCGGCCGCCGTAGCCGGATGGATTGGTGCGTGACTTCTTCTTCTTAATTGGCGCAATAACCGCTTACGCAATTTTGGCCGAGTTTAACAAAGCGCGCCAGTCGTTTCTTTCTCGTGCTAATCGGCGCCAATTGGACACACCAAGTGAAGCCAAGTCCTTCTCCACCTGATCTTTCCAACTCAGAGGAGGCCTTCCTCTTCCTCTGCTACCACGTCTGCGTTTGTATCCATTCGGACGGCATGACCCAACCAACGTAGCCGCTGGATCTTTATTCGCTGCGCTATGTCTATGTCGTCGTAAAACTCATACAGCTCATCGTTCCAACGCCTACGATATTCACCGTTGCCAACATGCAAAGATCCAAAAATCTAACGCTGAATCTTCCTCTCAAACATCGTCCACGCTTCTGTGCCATACGTTAGGACGGGCATGATAAGAGCCTTGTAGAGTGTTAGTTTTGTTACTGCTCAGTTGCCTACTTAGTCCAAAGAAGCACTTGTTGCCAAGAGTGATTCTACGTTGGATTTCAAGGCTGACATTATTATCGGTGTTAATGCTGGTTCCTAAATACACGAAGTCTTTTGCAACCTCGAAATTACAACTGTCAACAGTGACGTGGGTGCCGACAGGCGAGTGCGCCGACTGTTTGTTTGAAGACGAAGTACCTCCTCGTTTTGTCACCCTGTCTGAAACCTCGTTTGGTATCAAACGGCTCGGAGTGGCTCTTCCCAATCCTGACGGCGCTACTGGTGTTGAGCACGTCATCTTGCATAGCCGTATTAGTTTTGTGGGGATACCAAATTCAGACCTCGCGGCATACAGGAAACTCCTTTCCGTACTGTTGAATGCAGCTTTGAAATCGACGAAAAGATGGTATGTGTCGACTCTCCTGTCATGGGTCTTTTCCAAGATTTGGCGTATTTTGAATATTTGGTCGATGGTAGACTTTCCGGGTCTAAAGCCACACTGATAAGGTCCAATCAGTTGGTAGACGGTGGGCTTCAGCCTTTCACACAATACGCTCGCTAGAACCTTTTAGGCGAAATGTAGGAGGCTAATCCCGCGGTACAGATTGGCGCAGATTGCAGGATTGCCCTTCTTATGGATTGGGCAGAGCACACTTAAATTCCAATCGGCGGGCATGCTTTCATCCGACCATATTTTGCATAGAAGCTGATGCATGCACCTTACCAGCTCCTCGCCACCATGTTTGAATAGCTCAGCTTGCAATCCGTCGGCGCCCACGGCTTTGTTGTTTCCTAGCCGCGTTATCGCAATTCTCACCTCGTCATGGTCGGTTAGCGGAATGACAATTCCGTCGTCAACGATTGAAGTATCGGGATCTTTACATTCTCTAAGACATGCGCAGCTGTCACCGTTTAACAGGTTCGAGAAGTGTTCCCTCCATAATTTAAGATTGCTCTGTACGTCAGTCACCAGATGGCCGTCTTTGTTCTTGCAGGAAAGGCCTGGTTTTAAACCTTCTGTAAGTCGCCGAACTTTCTGATAGAATTTTCGGGCGTTGTTCCTGTTGGCCTGCATCTCTCGTTTCTTCTTTCACATAATACGTCTCTCTTCCATTTTTAGCTCTCTGTAGCGATCTCACATGGCTCGCGTTGCGCTCGATCGCAGCATGGCTCTATAGGCGGCATCCTTTCTTTCTGCGGCATCATGCCATTCCTCGTCGTACCAACTATTTTTTCGGGCTCGCCGGTATCCGATTTCTTCTTCGGCGGCGGTACGCAGAGAACGAAAAATGTTGCTCCATTGCTCGTGCATGCCGGTTTGTTGGAAAGTGGTCTCTGAGAGCAGGAGTGAGAGTCGAGTGGCGAATCTTCTGGCTGTCTGTTGTGATTGCAGCATTTCGATGTTCAACATTCTTTGCGTAGGTAGATGTACGTTTTTTGCTGGACAGAGGCATTTGCGCAATATGGCTGCAACAAGGTAATGATCCGAGTCGATATTGGGTCCTCGGATCGTACGTACATCTAATACACTAGAAGCGTGTCTTCCATCTATCACAACATGATCGATCTGGTTTCGCGTTTTTCGATCTGGAGACAGCCAGGTAGCTTGGTGAATCTTCTTATGCTGGAATCTGGTGCTACAGACTACCATGTTTCGGGCCCCGGCGAAGTCGATCAGCCTCTGTCCGTTACCGGATGTTTCTTTGTGCAGGCTGAATTTTCCGACTGTGGGACCAAAAATTCCCTCCTTGCCCACCCTGGCGTTGAAGTCGCCAAGCACGATTTTTATGTCGTGGCGGGGGCAGCGCTCATAGGAACGTTCCAAGCGCTCATAGAAAGAATCCTTGGTCGCATCGTCCTTCTCTTCCGTCGGGGCGTGGGCGCAAATTAGCGAGATGTTGAAAAATCGCGCTTTGATGCGGATTGTTGCGAGACGCTCGTCCACCGGAATGAACGACAGTACTTGGCGACGAAGTCTCTCTCCCACAACAAATCCGACACCGAATTTGCGCTCCTTTACATGGCAGCTGTAGTAGACGTCGCAAGGTCCTACGTTTTTCTTACCTTGCCCCGTCCATCGCATCTCTTGGATGGCAGTGATGTCAGCCTTTACTCTCACGAGGACATCAACCAGCCGGGCAGAGGCACCTTGCCCATTAAGGGACCGGACATTCCAGGTGCGTGCCCTCAAATCATAGTCCTTAGTTCGTTTGCAGGGGTCGTCATCAGTATAGGGAGGTCTCATCCGAGACTTTTTTAAACTTTTCATTGGGGGGGATTTTTAAGTGGTGGGTTCCAAACCCTACGCACAACCAGCTATCCTGGAATGTTTCGCCTTCTCACGTTAGCTCACTCCCGAACGGATGTTCGGAATCTACCCAGAGGATACGTGGGCTAATCCCGGCCGTTGTGAGCTGCTTGAACCATATGCAGAAAAATCGTCCTGGCCATTCCCAAGTGAATGGCGATCAGTAACTTTCCCCACTTGCGTGGACTTCTACACATGGAACCATCCTCCTCTATGTATATACAATGGAATAATTGAAGGAAGAAAAGTAATAGCTAGAGTTACCAGATTTATATTATTTTTAATAGGTTCCCAGTTGATGCAGGTCATTACTCTACCAAAGTTTTACTTTACTTATTGAACAATTGTCCTCATATGCGTTCATAATGGTCATACTCGGACTGTCGGTTTCCAGCTGCATTGTGATTCTAATGTTCTAATTTAGCTGACCTATATTAATTTTTAGATTCCATAAGTATTTACCCGAATCTATCTTTCCTGGGTTTCAATGGATAAGTGAGGCCCCCTATGTTGGCGATACCTCAATGAAATATCTTATTATCGTATTTAAAGAGTTTTCCAATAACAGGTGTTATTTTGCTTTGATCATTGATGATTAACGATTTTTTATGACCGGAATTGGATGGTATTGATCAGGACAACATTTATTTTCAACCAGAGGGCGCTACGTGTCACACAAGCAACGAAACCATTGATCTTTTACGGGAAAAGTTTCCGGACCGTGTTTTCTCTCGAAGAGGTGATCACAATTGGCCACTGAAATCTTGTGATTTAACACCTTGTGACTTTTTTCTTTGGGGCCCCGTAAAAGAAAAGGTCTACGCCAACAGCACAGGGTCGATTCAAGTCCTCAAAGATGGAATTCGTGAGGCTATCGAGGACATGAAAAGGATATTGTCCTGTAAGCGTGGTCGTAATGGTCATTTGCCTGATGTTATTTTCCACTATTAACGGCATACCTTTCTCTTTATAATGAAATAAACATCCGCTCATTTATATTAAACAATAGCATTTTTCTTTGAGTATCAAACTACCGCCTCTTATTGGACAACCCTTTATAAGTTTTGACCACCGATTGGCAAAATTATCGAAATGAAAATGGAAATACAACGTATCGCTTGTTAGATTTCAATTAATTAAAAACATCAATTTTAAAACTCTCTATTTGTTGGTAATTCTTATTTTTTCCCTTTTTTCGTCAGACCTACATATAACCCCTCAAGGATAGCCCGTAAAACATATCGTAACAATTTATCCAAACGCTGCATATTGTGCGATTGTTTAGTTATATGGTGACATGGTCACTTAGGAAGCTTAATATGCTGATGGAAGATATTTTTCTACCTGAAGTTTTCAATATTTTAAGCAAATTAAATTAATTCCTATTTTAGAAATATCGTGAATCAACTTTTGGTCAGTATATTTTCTTAAGACAAGTAATAGCCTAGGATCAAAAAGTACCGGGAATGTGATGTTGACTGTTTTCTTCGATTGCCAAGGTATAGTGCGCCATGAGTACCTTCCATCGGGCCAGACAGACAATAAAAAATATTTTTTATCAGTTTTGAAGCGTTTGAAAGATGCTGTGCGTCGCAAACGGCCAGAAATGTAGGCAAACTATTCCTGGATTTCGCATGATGATAACGCACCATCGCACCGAGCCCAAATTGTTTGCTTATTTGACCAAACGCCAAGTAAATACACTTGTGCAAGCACCGTACTCACCTGATATGGCCCCGTGCGACTTATTTTTGTTTCCCAAGTTGAAGTTACCATTTCATGGAAGGAGATTTCAGTGGATAGAGGAGATCAAAGAGAATGTTACGAAGGAGCTGAAGGCCATCCCTTCGTCGGCCTACCAGGGGAGCATTTAGGACTGGGTTAAACGTTGACACTGCTTCAGACGGGTCATATTTTGAAGGAGATGAAATAAATTTGCCTGAAATTTTACTCTCTTTTGTTTTATTTAAACATTCCCGGTACTTTCTAATGATAGGGTATACATACGAATGCGATTTACTGATTAAGTATTTGACTAATACATTTATTTTCGTCTAGGTAATATACATACATACGTATGTATATCCAAATATGAAATAAATCAGTAATATGAAATTCATAGTAATGGTGAAACTATCGGAATGTAATTTTTCTCAAACACGCACAGCTTCAGTCACTATATGCTCTATGAGTTTAAGCATGCAGGACATTTTGAGTTTCTTCCTGTCGAACAAATGAACTTTATATTTTTATGTATACATATATGTATAATAATGTTTTGTGATTCAAACACGTCTCTTCAGTGTCTTTATCAAAACTAAAAACTTCTTTATTTCATAAAATAGTAACATAGGTAAATTAACGATAATACACATATTTATTAAACTTAGGCTAGGTTCTCTTAAACATATTTGTAAATTAGTACTCATTTCATTTAACACAACTTCAATCTTTCTCTCTCTCTTTTCAATGCATAATTAGGTTTATATACTTATGTACATATATATATAATATATGTGGCTATATACATATGTATTCATGTAGTTAGTATACGTATGTGACTCCTCCACCACCAGATACAGCAGTCCCTGCTGGCTCATAACTTATTATTATAAAGTATCAAAATTATTTTTTCGTTTTATTTGAGATTTATATATTTTTTCAAATTTATCATCATTTGATAATATATAGTTTCCTTCTTTTCTATAATATAATTTGAAATTTTTTTGTATTTAGGTTTTGACTTACTTACTCTATTATTTTTAACAGCAACTCTGTTTGTTTTCGTATTTATCGTATTTATTCTTTTAGACTTTTGCTTATGTAATGATTCTGAAAATTTGGATAAGTTTTCTTGTGAAATTAAATTGTTTAAAAGGTCAATTGGTCGGTGCTTCGTTGTAGAATGAATAGAATTATTGTAAGACACTACTGCTTTAAAAACTTTGTCCTGAAGCCCGTCCGTGTTGCTTGGATCTGCGTTAAATAAGCGTACATGTTCATTAAGCGTGCCGTGCAGTCTTTCTACATCAGCATTTCCGGTCTTCAAATAAGTCGTAGTTGTACGTAAATTTATTTGTTGATCCTTCAAAAACTCTCTTATTGCCTCTGTATCTAGTTCACTATCAAAAACTACTTGTTCTGGTTTACCTAGATACTGGATTCTTTGTTTAAGGGCTATCAGAATTGAGACCCAGGTTCTATCCTCCAAATACTGAGCAGTTGCGTATTTCGTAAGTCAAATACATCGCACCGCGTTGTGGGTACCAAATATCTATATGTACAATGTCGTTATGATGTTTTGGTGTAGGTGTTACGTTCAACTTATATTTCACTGGACTTCTGTCAAATTTTGCTAACTTACATATTCCACAATTATTTATGTATTTTTGAATCTCTTTCTGTAGTTTTGGGTAAAAATAATCTCTCTTTATTTCTTCGAAAACTTCCTGAATTATTTAAATGCGTTGTTTCTATCAGTTGTAAAAGCTTTTCTCTATCAATTAAGTCTTCAATAAAAATCGGTGATCTTATTACTTTAAGATACTTGTTTTTTGCGAAATATTCAGTGTAGTTGGATTGAAATTCTCGGAATAAATCAATGTTTGGACAATAAACCACTACTAGTCCCTTCGCAGGCAATTTTTTCTTCATAAATTCCAAAATATACTTTTTATCTGCCACTTTTAAAATATGACGAATTTTATTTTTGAAAATTATTTTAGTTTTGCAAGAATTAAAATTTGAGCTGTCCATAATTATTTGATGTCTAAAAATATTTACTGGTCTTTCTGTTATTTTAATAAAATAAGTGTCGTCACTCTCCGCGCTATGTACTGTATTAACATTTTCGTCAAACAGTTCATGTAAATTTATTGCTACTTCATCATCCGATTTTTTATAGTTTAACCTACTTAACCCATCGGCTATAACGTTTTCTTTGCCTTTTATGTAAATGATATCAAAATCAAATTCATTAAGTCTTATTTTCCATCTCTGTAGCTTTGCATTTGGTTCTTTTATATTATTTAACCATACTAACGGACGATGATCTGTCTTAATTGTAAATCTACGACCGAAAAGATATGGACGGAAGTACTTAGTCGCCCACACAATAGCAAGCAATTCCTTTTCAATCGTGCTATAATTTCGTTCATGTCCATTAAGTGTTCGACTTGCAAAAGAAATAACTTTGTTGCCTTGCATAAGAGCTGCACCTAAAGCAAAATTACTTGCATCTGTTACAAGTGTAAACGTTTTGCTAAAATCTGGGTGAACAAGTATAGGATCATTTTTTAAATTATTATAGAATTTTTAATTTTTTAAAAGCTTCTTGAAAATCTTTGTCATTCGTATTAACTTTTGCGCTCTGTTTTAAATATTTCATCAAATGATAAGCTGTTCTTGAGTAGTCTTTGATAAATCTTCTGTAGTATCCTGTGATACCTAAAAAGGATTTTATTTCCTTCTGAGTTTTGGGCAACGCTATCTCGTCAATGGCTTCAACTTTTTCGGGATTCGGTTTGATGCCATCAGGATTAATGACGTGGCGTAAAAACTTTGTTTCTTTTGCAAGAAAAGTACATTTGTCTATTTGAACTTTAAGGTTAGCTTCATTTAAACGTTTAAGTACTTTTTCAACGCCCTCTAAATGTTCTTCAATACTCGTTCAAAAAATAAGTACGTCATCTAAGTATACTAAGCAGATTGACCCAATGTATTCTTTCAATACGTTGTTAATCAGCCTCTGAAATGTTGCTGGAGCATTACGAAGTCCGAACGGCATGCGTAAGAACTCGTAATGTCCCGTGGCTGTTGAAACCGCGGTTTTTGGAATATCTTCTGGATGCATTTCTACCTGATGAAAGACCTTGGCTAAATCCCTAATTTGTCGAATATATCCTCTATATTTGGAATAGGGTATCGATCCTCTACAGTACTATCATTAAGCTTGCGGTAGTCTATCACTATTCGCCATTTTTGTTCTTTAGACGCATCTAATTTTTTAGGTACGACCCATATAGGACTATTGTGCGGGCTATGTGAATGCCTAATGATACCTTGTTTCAACATATTTTCAATTTGCAAATCTACTTCTTCTTTATGTACTTCGGGATACCTGTACAATCTAGAATATATTGGCATATCATGTTTTGTTAGAATTCTATGTTTAATTTCATTAGTAAATGTTAAGTCTTCATCTTTATTATAGAAAACATACTTATATTTAAAAGCAATTTTCAACAATTTTTCTTTTTCGTATATTTGCAGGTGATTTGTTTTAATTAAAGTAGTTATGTTGTGTTTTCCAATTTCATAATTAAACATTTCTATAAAATTCTCTTTATAAGATATTTCATTATACATTTCTTCTTCTTTAGAATTAAATATAGTTATAACCGCATTTTTTGTAATGAACTGTCTATTAGGTAAGTCAATAACAGAATTCAAATCTCTTAAAATATTATTTCCCATTATGCCATCAAATTTATCATTGAATTTGCATTCTAAAAACTCGCAAAAGTAATCAGTTAACTTAAATTCACTAAATATTGGAAACCTGCAAAGCTTTTTTATCAAAGTCTCTGTTCCCAAAACTTGTGCTACTATATTCATCTCTGTCTTCCATCTAGGATGACAAATATTAGGGTTTATCAAACTAAACTCCGCTCCCGTATCGGTTATAAATTTCAATTTTTTTATTACTACATAGGGTTATTGTGTTCGCCGGAAATCGGAAAATTTACGCTAGAGTTTCCTATTTCCATGGGTTCAACTTTCTGACTTTCGCCATTATGGAAATTTGATGGAATTGGTTGCCTTTGTAAATTGTAATTTGTACAAGCATCATATTGTTGTTGATTTCTATTTGTAGATTGTGAATAGTTTGATCTTCTAGTTTGATTGGAACTACCACGAAATGTGTTACGAAATTGTGGATTAGGATTAATAGGATTATGAAAAAATTGTTGATTTTGTGTAGGAGCATTTTGAAAATTTTCGAAATTGTTGCTGTTGTAAGGTCTAAATGAATTATTGTTTCTACGGTAGTTATTATTATTATTATTGTTATAAGTTTGTTTATTATTGTAGTAATTTCGAGGGTTATACGGATTGTCTTTCAAATCGTTGCTAAAATTTACTTTAACATTTGTATTTAAATTGTTTTGTTTCGCTGGTCCAAACTGTGTATAATTTTGATGTCTTGCTTCCAAAACTATTTTGAAAGCACCTTCTATAGTACTCGGATTTCTAGAAAATATCATTGTCCTTGTAGGTTCTGGGAGGTTTTCTCTAAAAGTTTTAAGAGCTATTCTATTTATTTCTTCGGTCGAGTAAGTATTATCATTATGAGTCAAACTTCTGTTATGAATTCTATTAGCTAATTTATTAATTTTGTAATAATAATTTTCGATTGTTCCCTGCATCCTGCAAGTTTTTAAACCATCCATCAAGTCATTACTGTTTTCTTTCTCGCCAAAATTTGTGGTTAAGATTTCTTTTAAAATAGCCCATTAAGTTACGTTAAGATGTCGATGAATAGCTTCTCTAGTTTTACCAATACATTTGTTTTTTATGTAACCAAATAGCACATTACTATTAGCTGAGTTGAATTCAGAAATTGTAGGCAAAATAATCTCAATTTGTTCTATAAAGTCTGGTAAATGGTTTGGATCATTGCCATTCAAATTTTCAATGTTTTTAATGCACGCTAATACTAAATTAAAGTTACTCATGTCTAAAGTTTCCATAATGATTATTATTATTTTTTTTTTGTGCGAAATATATATAGTATATGTATGTAATTTTAAATTACTCAAAAATATAAAGTATGTACTTATGTATGTATAGTTACGCGAAAATTTCCAGCACTTAAGCTCACAAGAATGACCTTCTGGTGTTTGTTGCCGTTTTCACTGAGGATAATTGTTGTTGTGGACCCACTTTACTTGTTTTTGTAATTTGGAACGATCACCATAAAGTTTGTGTGGGTGTTCAAGCAGGTACAACTTCCAATTATGCTTGCATGTTTGTATGATTTTGCTGCTACATATGCTCCGCTTGCTATAATTGTAGCTAATTTTGCTCTCTTACTACAGAATTGCTCTTGTATTTAGTGTTGTAGCCTATTCCAGAACTTTCACTTAATGCTTAAGCAGGTGCAATTGTTGTTTTATTGTTTTAAGTCTCTGCCTTTTTTTTCTTATAGGCTAAAGAGGTACAACGGACTTGTTGTATTTTAATAGTTCACTGTCCTTACTGAAGGTCAAAATTAAGCACACTTCTGAAGAGTTTTTTCTTTGTTTTTGATAGAGGCCATCAGAACTTAGATACTTAGATAAATTTTCACAGTTAAAATTTTACACAAATGTTTTCGTATTTTTGAAATAAAAGAAAAACGTTTATTTATTCTTATCGGAATAAATTTGGTGCCGAATTTTTTAAATAATGAAATAATAGACACAGTTTGACTCTGCTCAGAATACTGTTCTAGAATTTTTGTAGCTTTAATCCTCGTCGCCAATAACGTTTTGTGATTCAAATACGTCTCTTCAGTGTCTTTATTAAAACTAAAAACTTCTATATTTCTTAAAATAGTAACAAAGGTAAATTAACGGTAATACACATATTTATTAAACTTAGGCTAGGTTCTCTTAAACATATTTGTAAATTAGTACTCATTTCATTTAACACAACTTCAATTTTTCTCTCTCTCTTTTCAATGCATAATTAGGTTTATATACCTACTTATGTACATATATATATAATATATGTGGCTATATACATATGTATTCTTGTAGTTAGTATACGTATGTGACTATATGCATATATGGTACCATCGTAGCCGAATGCGGGACTACGATCCAGAATTCAGAGAGAACGTAGGTTCCAATGTCGGTGAAACACCAAAATGAAGAATGGCAAACCTTCGAGTGTATTTCTGCCATGAAAAAGCTCCTCACAAGGTGTATCAGAGAACGTAAATTCATAGAGAAGGCTCAGGAATGAATGGGCCGGTTAAATGTCAAATGCTAACAAAACGCGGCTAAGAAATTTTTGTTATTTCATCATGGACTTGGAAAAGTTAACATAATAGAGTTAACATAGCGGAGCGTAGTCAACACAATTAAATATAGCGTTTGCATTGAAATGTAAAATGCCATGATTTGGTGTTAGGCAAAATAAAATAACAGCAGACTTGTACATTTTTCTTCAAGCTTATTTGCCGTCGGCATTTTGCATGCGCACATACATAGATTATTTCTTGTGAGATGAATAAATTAATTGTAAGTATATGCATGAATGAATGTGAAATTTTAACTATCAAATTAACTAAATTGTATTGATATTAAGTGTATTATCAAAGTTATTTCAAATTATCGACATCAAAAATTAACTTTGTAAACCATTCATTTATATCAATGGTTAGTATTCAACAATATGTTGTACTTTTTAAATTATTATGTATATTCATATAGATACAACAAAGTGTTGAATACATGTAACATCTACCATCCATATTTATGTGGGCAGGAAAAAATCTTTACCTGCCTCATAACACAGCGCATATATAAATATAACAAATAAATATAGCAAATAAACAAACATATTCCTAATAGATGCAAATAAAACTCATCTAAGCCGTACGCATTTACATATATGTATGTATGCATATGTGAATACATATGTTGGGACAATGTATGTACGGAGATGTTTCTGTTCTAAGCAAAACAATGAATATTCGTTTATACATATGTATGTACATATAACCGTATACACTCACTTTATGCCTCCAAATGCGTTTGTTTCTAAAACTAAGGCCCCTATTATGAGCAACATTCGACCTTCGACTGTAGTCGAAAGAGCTGATCGAACGAATCATAGATAATAAGATGTGAAACTCTTTCATTTTGAGAGGGAGCGCGCCCATGAGGAAGTTTCAAAACTTGGCAGCACTCACACATTATGGGATTTTGAGCAGCTGATAGGCGAAATGGCAGGCTGAAAGAAGAAACGCGCCAAAAATAACTGACGAAAACAGTTCCTTTTTGCTTAATGGAGAAATGACGCTTTGAAATGTTTATAATTATTTGTCTTAAAATTAATTCAATTTAAATGTAATAATTGAAGTTAGTTTGTAGAATCCAAAGCTCGTTATATCCTTTTCGACTTCTACTTTTAATAAGTATCAAGTACATAATGTAATTTTATTGAAAACTGTGTGTTAGTTTATGTAAATTTGTATATACGTAAATATTCTATGGTTGAAAAGAGTAGGTAAGGGAATTGAAATTTAGTTTGAGATATTTTACAAAAATTAAAGGTAATCTGCTTTAACTTATTCTGTTCGTTGTTTGAGATTTTTCTTTTGTTACCCACTTTCTGTGTTACATTAAAAAATCGCAATATGTCATGTTTTTAATTATAACTTATGTTTTTCGCGTTCATTACTTTATTATTATTAAATTACTTTTGTATTTCAGTTTTAAATAATTTCATTTACATATAAATTTTTAAATTTTTTGCTTATTTTTGTACATATTTCATACGGATTGTGCTTATTTTTAGTATATGTAGGTGTTTACGAGTAATATACTATTGGGCAACCGCACACTAAATACTAACCTCAATGGTAGTGTGGAAACTAAAAATTCCCAATTTTTGTTTAAAAAAATACCCAATTCATGTTTCTACCGGTGTGGCAATATTGGAAAATGTTATAAAAAATGCACATTTTTCAGCGCTCTCACGAGAAAAAGAGTTTCACATCTAGTCATCTATGGAACGAATTTTCATTTGGTATTATGGTGCTCATTCGTTGAAGAATAGGACTATTGTGAATTTCGATCGCTCCACGCATTTACAATAGATAATTTTTTCTCAGCTGATACAGCAAATCAAAATAAAAGAAAAACCGATTGTGTTGAAATTCTTTGCTAACATTATTTTTAAAAGTTAAAAAAAAGCATTTTTTGTGAAAATGAGTACAACGGAGTTGTGGTTGGACGATTCATGGGACGATGAAAGATTAGTGGAACTAGCTAGAAGTAGAAAACAGTTGAGGCACGCATCCAACCCCCTAGAAATGGCTTCCACTGAGTAAATTTAGAGTTTTCAAAATGTGTTGACGTACATAATATTACAGAAATTTCCTTACAGATTTTTAAAGAACTTTAGATTATCTAAAGAGGCGTTTGTGAACCTACTGTCCAGTACAGAAAACCAGTTGCAGCAGTGCACCCGAGCCAAATTGATTCCAAATATTTTAAAGCTGAAACAGTTCTGCGATTTTGTGCTCAGGGATCGTACCAATTGAGTATTGGTAATGAAGGTATGCTAGGACTTGCTCAATCCACTGTGTAGGATGATGCTGAAGATATTGAAGTGGAGTCAAATAACAGAGAAGTAGAAAACATAAGAAATGAAATTTTGAGAATATTATAGAAAAATCTAAAAAGTATTAAATAGAAACCTTTACGCCACAATTTCTGTTTTATTTTTGTTATAAATTTTCTTTACTCAATTATTCGTCATTCGAAAAAAATATTTATTTCTGTTCCTCTACGTATTTCTGCCCATACCTGCCAAGGGAAAATAAAAATGTATTTCTATAAACATCACAAAAAAAACCATTATTAAGCTTAATACATTTTGCTGCCGTTCTCACTGGTGGTCCCAAGCAATTCAGCTCCGTTATAAATTCCTCCCATTTTATTGCTGCTTGAATTTTGGTGCAAGTCCCTTCTGCGACCTGCATAAAATTAACAAAATTAGTATATATTTATTATTTGGTTACTATAAAACCATAAATAATCGCAAACAACTTACACTTTAACAAGTTTTCCCACAATACGCTACACAATCGAAAGCAAAATTGCATTCGACTCTAAATTCGGTAAACAACGAAAATTTCGATAGGGTTGCACCGCTGATAATACCAAATTGACATTGAATTTTCGATTTTCGACAACCAGCGAATATCGAAGATCGAATGTAATTCATAATAGGGGCCTAAATTTCTAAGCCTGGCGACTACAAGAACAAAATGCATCCTTAGGCGCAGCTGTAACATGGCCGTTTATTTACCCGCGGTGGCGCTGAACAGTTTCAAATATTAAAAATCACAACAAAAACAAATTCATTGTTAAGTTCGAGCTCATAAATTACGAGCAAAGTAAAGCGTTTGCCAATAAGAGTGGTTATTTTGATAAAAGATAAATGGTTTCAATGCTTGTGTGGCACGTAGCGCCGTCTTGTTGAAAATAAACGTTGTTTTCAGATCAATACCATCCAATTCCGGCCATAAAAAATCGTTAATCATCTCTCGATTTTCTCAATTCATCTCTCACTCAAGATGATTTTTCGATGGCATTCCGGATCATTTTCATGCATTTCAACGACCCAATCAACAAAGACTCGACGTTGTTGATGATCGGTCGGCTTGAGTTCTTGTGTTAACTTGACTTTATAAGCCTTAGAACCTAAATCTTTATTCAAAATACGGTGTAATGACGCTTGTGGGATGCCTAATTGCAAAAAAAACGACGAGAAATGGTCAAACTTGGGTTTTCTTCAACACTTTCGGCTACAACAGCAATATTTTCGGCTGTTCTTGAGCAACGTGCACGGGTCCTATTCTTCACATCACTAACTGGTCCCAACAGCTCAAATTTTTTCACCAATTTCTGTATTGCGGTCCGACAAGATGCTTCACAATGACCCAAAAATGTTCGAGTTTTACGAACCGTCTCTACCAAATTTTCACAAGTTTTATAGTGAATTTTAATAATTTCAATACGTTGTTTAAGCGTGTATCGTTCCATTCTTATTAATGGCGTAGATTCTACTTGTCAAACATCAAAAAATTACAGCTTCAAAAGTGACTTCTACCGAAATAGCAGGCTATTAAAAATAACACCGGTTATTGAAAAACCCTTTACTTTCATTAATAAAACGAGCCGCTCATAGGCCAATTTTTTCGACCATTCGAAAATAGTCAGTATTTGAATATTTCGCGTTGAATTATTTTGTAATAAATAAAAGACGATTTTCTGTTTGACAACCAATGCTGGATAACCGGCAGGTTGTATTGGGGTAAGGCTTTCACAAGTGGGCAACAAAATTACCAAAGTGAATATTTTGCGATGAAATTCAGCCAGAACTGAGTTCTATCATCTAGAAGCACACTCAGAAAATTTTGTTGTAAAATTCTAAATAGTTTTTTTTTTATTAACTATCGAAATTTTTTGCAGCTCTTGAATAATTATCACATTTCTCGTAAAGTAAGTATCCGATTACAACGATTTTTCAACTGCAGACTGATAAAGGATGATATTTTCCAAAAACGTTATTTTTGTTCCAAAACTTGATGTTTTGTTGTTGTAAATAATTTTTTTTAATAAACAATTAAAAATTTAACTAATTTCTGCGCCTCTGGGATGAAAATTTTTTAAGGATATTAACGTAATAAACATCTGTGCATTTATGTATGAAAAAAAATGCGTGCAATTCGAAAAGGATTAATTATAATTAATTTTTTTGTGCCAGAATGCGCGCTTCGACTTACGCGGACGCGCACGAACACACAAACGGCGACTCGCGGGATTTACATACGTGTTTTGCCGTTAAGTTGCGTAAAAAAAAAACTAAATTCTGTTTTTGATTATTAAAATTTATTTATTTAATTCAATACAACAAACTACTCCAATGGAAGGGAGGAATCAGACTGCCTTTATGCTTTAACTTCAAGTTTAATCAAAGCTTACATATTTGCTTACTCGATATATTCTGTTTTTCTTACTTGCTAAATTACATTGGCTTATGAAAAAATACTTATTAATATTACATTTTAGTGTGGGAACGGAAATGCTGATTTGACAATATTTATTGTAGTGGACAGTAAAGTTAGTTAATTTTGGAACGGTTGCAATTCCTGGAATTGCGACCGAAAAATAATTTTGATTTGTGAATTTAATAATAATTTTTGCAAACAAAACGGAAGTTGGTTTAATATTACATTTTGTCTTTAGTTATACTTGCAATGAATTCATCTATGCTTAGTTTTATATATGTAATGCTTGGTTTTACATATGTAACTTCTCCCTCCCTTAAATTAGAATTCTCCTGAATTCTTTTATTTAATTTAATAGTTATACGTTTGTGTTTATTGATGACAACAACGACAGTTATTAGAATTATGATAATGCTTAGTACATTGCAGATATGTGAGATTTTACTATGAATTTTCAATTTAAAAATGTTTTCTATATTTGATCTATTTTCCTCCAATATTTCATCGAATGTAATTTTTTTTGTAAAGTTCCGAATGTCTTCATATTTTACACTTTCAATATTTTCTTCTATGTTTTCGATATAATTTGAAAAATAGTAGTCACTAATTTTAATTGAACAATTATTATATCTTATGATATAGTTTCCGTTCATAATTGGTTTCTCTTTATTACATGTTTGATTCATTTGTAAATTTACAGCATTTTTAACAATAATCGTTTTTACGTCTATGGCTAGAATTTCAAGATCCTTATTTCTGGTGAGGTGACAGTTTTGTTTTAAAATACAGTGTTTACTTGGTTTCAATCTTTTTAAAGATTTATTTTCTTCAAATAATAAAGTTTTATTTGCATAAATGAATATTTCTTCTATTTTTGCTTCTATTTCATTATTTTCTTTATTAGGTATTGGAATAACCTTTCTTATTTTTACATATTCAAAGTTTTTAGGTATTTTAATGCCGAATATTAGATAGGTGTTATTTAAAATGGCTGTGCCTAATTGTAGATACTTAAGCTTATTATAATCAATATTATATTTTACTATTTCTTCACTAGTTAAAATATTTGGGTGTAATATCCCATATTTGGCTGATACAACATTTTCTTGTATTTGCTCAATTTCACTTTTTAATAACTGAATCTTTGTATACTGGTCTAAGTATAAATTTTGTTTATATTCGTCATACATAAATTTATTAATAGAATTAAGTTCTTTTTCAATTTTTACTCTATCACTTTTAACAATTTCTTTGAGATGCTCTATAGCTGAACTGAAATAATTGTTTATTTTGATTTGTTGGTTCATTGTGTCATTCGTCTGTAAAAAGTGCGTTTGTATATTTTGTCTATCGTCTTCGTCCATTGTACCAAAAAACCATTTTGACATACTACCTATTGCATTAATTAGTCCGCGTTTATTTCTAGTTTTTACTGGCATGAGCGTTAGTAACTTATTCCTTATGTCTAACAACTCTCGTTGTAGTGTCTCTTTATTTTCTAATTTCATTAATATTATATTGTCCGTCATTTCGTTGATAATAGTTTCTAGTTTGTAAACGTCAATCATGTGTAGTACTATGTCACTATCTTTGGGTATTTCTTGGTTTCTAATTTGTAAATCTATAAATCCTGTTTGTTCCGTTAGTTCCGTCAAAGTCATTATACCTTTACATTGTCGTATTGTTAGTATTATTGCTATCATCATGATCCATGTCTTTAAATTTTAAAGGTCGTTTAATATTGTTAGGATGAATGTTTTCTAATTTTTCCTTCCTATACTTTGGTTGTTCTTTATGCCTAACCGCTTTATAGTTCTTTATGAATCCTTCTATTCTTTCTTCTTTATAGTCTTCCCTGGTTTTATTTAGATTGCTTATAATTTTATGCTTCCTTGCTTCTAAATTGTTTTTTATTATTTCCGGATCTATTTTATTGTCATGTACTTCGTTTGGTGTACATTTTATTGTTGAATGGAATCTATCATTGTAATTTCGTATGGCTTTCTGTATTAAGTGTTTAATTGATAACCCTTTTTCTAATTTATATAAAATTCTAAACTTTTCCGCGATCGTGTTGTGAAACCTTTCAATATCGGCATTGCCAGTATGGCTATTAGGTTTTGTAAGATGAAGCTCTACATTTTCAGTGTCCAAAAATTCTCTTATTCTCGCGGCCTTAAATTCGTTATCTGCAATTATTTTCCTTGGTTTCCCTAATTTAGCAAAATGTTCTTCTAACTGTTCAACAATGGTAATATGATTGCTATCATTCAAGAGGTACGCTGCTCCGAATTTTGAGAATTTATCTATAACTGTTAAAAAGTGGTTTCCCTTCATAATATACGTATCTATGTGAATAATTTCATTTTTCTTTACTGGCGTTTCTGAGAAATTCAATTTCGTTTTTATAGGCTTCCTATCGTATTTGACCTCTTGGCAAATTTCACATTGATTTATAACCAAGCGAACCAATTCCATTAACTTAGGGTAATAGATTTTATTTTTTATTTGATTGTTTGTTTCTAAAATACCGGAATGTAAACTTTCTCTAACATGGTAAAAAGAGATTTGTTTTATGTCTTCAACCTCTGTTTCAATGTCTTGTGCTCTTTTTGTACACTTAGTGAATTGAAGTTTGTTGTCATTCGAATACATACTAATCAGTTTTTCTTGTACTATATTATAGCTGTGGTCGGTTAGTTCCGCAAATATTCCAATTTTTCCTTTTAGAATATATCTTCTGAAAATTTCTCCCATTTGTTCAAAATCACTCTCTGCAATAAAAATTAATCTTTTTCCGTGTATCTCTCTAAACTCTTCTGTTTTATTATTTGTAAGTATAATCTGAGTTCTATACTTGTTCACTATTTCTTCCTTAATCGCAAAATGATCACCTAAATTCTCCTCTGCTGAATGTACTGTTGCTATGCTTACGTTGTCTTCCTCCTCATCGAGCGAAATTAGGTTTATGCTATTGGAACTGTCATCATCTTCATATTTCAAAATATTATCTTCACTTTTTTCTATTCTACTGAGAAAATCCGCTACTTTGTTCTCTCTACCTTTTATATAGTCTACTTCGAAATCGTACTCTCCTAGTTTGAGTATCCATCGTTGGTGTCTTGGCGATATATCCTTTCCTTTGTATTTTGTGCATAAAAATTTCTTGAATCTATTCAATATGTCCTTTACTTCTCTATATTCTTCTGTATTCAAATGGTTCAATTGAATTCTGTCCCAGTCAAAGTCTGATCCTTCCAGTGTGTAAACTTGGATGTTTTTATATGGGTTTACTGTAAAATTTGTTATTCTATTATTGAAGGATATGTGACCATCCTCTAGATTTATTACTGTTTTAAAGCAGTTCATTAAATCAATGCCTATGATAAATTTGTATTTTCGTCCTTTCAATCTCGTCGCTTTCCACCTGACTTTCGCATTTTCATTTACGTTAAATTCTTTAGGTGCGTCTGTTAACACTTCATATCTTATTATATCCTTTCCATTTATTGTACTGGTTTCAATTGGTTTTGTAAGTAATATTTTCTTAAATTCTTTCATATCATTGTCTATTAAACTTATGTTTGCACCGGTATCTATTAATGCATTATATTCTTTATTATTAATTGTTAACTTTACGTGGGGTAAGTAGTCTGAGGTTTTTTCCGAAAAAAAATATTTTCGTGATTTTGGTTTTCTCTAACATTGTTATCTTTTTCATTATGTTCCATTGTTTCCCTTAGATATTGCCCAGGTTGAGTCAAGCGATTTTGGCTGACATTTGACCTGGGGTTTCCCATCTGTGGAATTCTTTGAAAATGATTTACCTCGATATTATCTATTTCCATCGGCTCGCTCCGGTTTTGCCCGGTTTGATTCCAGCGATAATGGCCGGAATTTGCCCTGGGATTTCCTACCTGTGGAGACCTTTGGAAATTTCCTGAAGTATTTTTTGGGACTTTAAAGTGTCCAGAATTAAAATTTCTATTCATATAATTATTATCATACCTGTTTTTATATTTATTAAAATTGTTATTATAATTATTAGGGCGGTTATAGCTTTGAATTTCATTCTGATTTCTATTATAATTCATATTTGCATTATTGTATTTATTCACCTTAAATTTTCTATACTCTGGTCGAATGCAACTGCCTTCGTATCTACGTCTGGTCATTATGTCCAATATGTTGCCTAAATCCCTCATATCGTATATTTTATCGAGCAAGGTGCCTT
The DNA here is from genome assembly GCF_027943255.1 of Anastrepha obliqua. Taxonomy (NCBI): domain Eukaryota; kingdom Metazoa; phylum Arthropoda; class Insecta; order Diptera; family Tephritidae; genus Anastrepha; species Anastrepha obliqua. The sequence goes on along the minus strand of NW_026562179.1, from coordinate 2,575,108 downwards.
GCGACATTTCTTTAATTGTATTTATTAATATACTGTCTATGTTACTCAAATCTATACCATGATCGTCCCTATGGCATATTACTAATTCGTCCGCTTTATATTTAATATTCTGAATTTCTATAGCTAGTTCACTTACCGTTCTTACACATAAGTTGTTAATTTTTTTGTATATTTGATGTGGCTCCGTATCTGGCCTGTATCTAAGTTTTAGCAGTTTTTTAATCAGCTGCCAGTTGTCTGTTGTCGGTATATTTATGATGACGTCCTTGGCCTGTCCTTGTATGACTTTGTAGAATATTGTTCGGACCGCTTCCTTTTTTAGACTTTCCTCTTGTATGGTTGATAACAGGTATTCTATGCTGCTGAAGAAGCTGTTGACCGTGACTTCTCCTGTACCGGTAAAAGTTGGCATGTGGTTTATCATTTTAAAGATGTTGTCTCTTTTGCCGTTATCCTGTATTTGGTGTTGTTGCTGTAGTTGGTGTGTCTGCTGTTGCAGATCTAGGTAGGCTTGACGTAAGCTTTCCAACTGCTGATCTTTTCTGGCCAGTTCTTCGGCCACGCTGACGGAGGTAATATGAGTCTGCTCTTCCATCCTTCTCCGTTTGTCGAATGTTTGTTGTCTTTTAGTATACAGTTTTAGAGAAAAAAAATTTATAGTGGTGTCTAATTTGCAAAAATCTTCACTGCACTATTTTTTGGTTTAGTGGTGTTCAAATTGCCTACATTTTCACTGCACTATTTTTTTTTTTTTTTTGTTTTTAATTTTAGTGGTGTATAATTTGCAAAGATGTTCACTGCACTATTTTTTGGTTTAGTGGTGTTCAAATTGCCTAAATTGTCACTGCACTATTTTTTGGTTTAGTGGTGTTCAAATTGCCTAAATTGTCACTGCACTATTTATTTTAGTGGTGTATAATTTGCAAAGATGTTCACTGCACTATTTTTTGGTTTTAGTTATCGTATGTTTAGTTATACCCTGGAGGGTCCGGTCAACTCCTGAGTTGGCTACGGATTCGCAGGATTAGGTTGGGTGTTTATAAAAATTATTTTTATTATTTTTATTTCCCGTAATTCGTTTCACTGGATTCTTTTTTACTGTTTAAAAGGATCCTACCGACTGCGCCATTTACGTGTTTTGCCGTTAAGTTGCGTAAAAAAAAAAACTAAATTCTGTTTTTGGTTATTAAAATTTATTTATTTAATTCAATACAACAAACTACTCGAATGGAAGGGAGGAATCAGACTGCCTTTATGCTTTAACTTCAAGTTTAATCAAAGCTTACATATTTGCTTACTCGATATATTCTGTTTTTCTTACTTGCTAAATTACATTGGCTTATGAAAAAATACTTATTAATATTACATTTTAGTGTGGGAACGGAAATGCTGATTTGACAATATTTATTGTAGTGGACAGTAAAGTTAGTTAATTTTGGAACGGTTGCAATTCCTGGAATTGCGACCGAAAAATAATTTTGATTTGTGAATTTAATAATAATTTTTGCAAACAAAACGGAAGTTGGTTTAATATTACATTTTGTCTTTAGTTATACTTGCAATGAATTCATCTATGCTTGGTTTTATATACATATGTAATGCTTGGTTTTACATATGTAACTCGGGCGGCTTGCGAAAAACCGTTTTTCGGACACGTCTCAACGCGATATGCTTCCGTAAGATCAGTTTTGCCGACATTGTTATTAGTTGTGTCTAGTCTCCTTCCGACTGCTGTGGTGATGTGTTTCGGCGATAATAAAAACTGTGATATTATGTAAATCGCGTACGTTAAGTGTACAAAACTAAGTATAGACTAATATAATGCCACATGCAAATCGTTGTTGTAACCCTTTCGGAAAACAAAACCATAGTCGTGTTTACACAAATCTAGTCCGAATAAGTGACCAAAATGTGAAATTTAGCGAAATAGCTGGAAAATTTGTGTGCCGTTCTTGCAGGACGTCTTTGTACCAAGGAAAAGTTCACAACTCCCCTATTGTATGTTCCACATACTTGTTAAAATACCGTATTAAGTGTACTTTTAATTATAAATGCATCATTTACAGGTTGGCCTAACTTTCAAAAATGATCCTCCGAATCCCGTTGAAAATTTCCCTAACGAAATTCTTATATTACTACTGAAGATAATGAACAAGATGATCCTAATTTCACTTGTGCGGCTGTTGATAACGAAATAAAAATTGATAATATCAATAATTTACTAGAAAAATTTGGCGTGAGCCCGGTAAAAATTCGCCGAGTCTCTTGTCCAACAAACAAAGAAAAAGTCAAATTAGCTGCGAGCGTTGAGAATTGAAAAAAGGGACTGACTGTAGTGCGCGTCTTTCTAGAAATTCTGAAATCGGAGGTTTTGACAAAAACCTTGAAGAATTGCTGGTATTGCTTAATAGTAAAAAGAATCGTACAGATAAAATACATGTGCTCACTTTCATCCCAGATTCATGGACGATTAAAAAAATTCGAGAATATTTTCATGTGTCTCGACGAATGGCCGCTGCAGTTAAAAAACTTCGGAAATCGAAAGGCATTGGATCGCAACCAGAGAGAAAAAAAGGTCGCCCAATCGATCCAAATATAATTGAAGCAGTTCAGAATTTTTTATCGGTCTGATGAAGTAAGTCGCATGACTGCAGGTGTTAAACAATATAAAACAGTAACAAATATAGGAGCTGGCCATCGTTAACAGAGAAGATTATTATCAGATAAAATCGAAAACATCCATAGAGAATTCTAAGAGAAATTTCCAGGAATTCAAATATCACTTTCAAAATTTAAAAAATTGCGCCCGCAAGAGTGTAGGCAGTTCCATTCTTTTATTCCAAAAGTTAAAAATTCCATCGAGTGCAAAATATTTTCAGCCCACGATCAATCTAAAATTATACCCATTATGTAAAAATAAACTACATGAAAAGTGTAAAAAGCGTGAATGATTTTCATTTTTTTCTTGAAATATCAAATGAATATGCGATATCTGTATAACTTTCTATATCTTTTCACTTTTTGTGTCCGTCCGTGAATTGTTGTTGTGTTTCAGCGAGAAATTTTAAGGGCATTTGCTGACTGAACTTACAATGTAGGTATATATCTGATATGTAAACATAAACGTTAGTAATAAAGAAGTATATATGAAACCTTGCATGACAGCTTTTACATTCCTTTGAATACATTTGATTTAACCCTCCGATGTTCATATGGGTCTGGCCAGACCCATTCGATCTTTAAATGTATGTAGATCTTTTATTTTTAATATCTGAGGCTTCTTAGTCCATGACTTCCTAAAATGTAGTGTGCTAAACACAATGAAGTAGCAAAATTAAGATTTTTGCTATATTTGTTGTAAAAATAATAACTTTAAACTAATTTCGTTAATTAAGCTCACATGGGTCTGTGCAGACCCATATAAGCTTCTCATGTAAATTGGTTAACCGTTAGGTGTAAACAACTAAACTGTTAGCGGAGGCAGCGACAGAGATAATTTTTTAGTTGACATTTGACAATTAAAGTGAATACGTGTTTTTTAATTAGTGGGAAGTATTTTTTTTAATAAAATGGAACAAGTAAATATGGATGAAGTTGATGTGATGACGCATTTGCTTCGTAAGCTAAGTGCAGCAAATGTGAGTCCGGAAGAACGTCAGCGACTTCAGGCACAAATTGAAGAAATTATGGGACAGGAGTCCGATCCATTTGAAACAAGTGGCGACGTGGAAGATGATGAATATTTTCCAGATGAAGATGACTTCGGTGAAGCATCAGATATGGAACAGGAAGTCGAGTTAGAGGCTGTTCTGGATGCAAACCATGATGATATGGAGAATTTGTATAGAGAACCTACGCCCTTCAGGCTTCAACCACAATGGAATCATGCAGCACATCTATTACCCAGGGCCTTATATACAGGTCGAAAGATGGTAAGATGTGGAATTCAAATCCTCCACCACCTGGAAGGCCTCGTTGTCACAATGTTACAACTACGAGGAGCGTCACCGAGTCATAAAGCTCTTTTCAAGCTATTGCTGTCTCCTGTGACCTGGATTTGTGACTCTGTTTCAAACTACCCTTTGAAAGGTATAATTTATACCGGAAAACCACCAGGTGGACAGCGAGAAACGAATCAAGGTGAACGGGTCGTCATGAAATTGATGGAAAATTATATGGAAAGCGGTAGGACTGTTTATGCTGACAATTTTTTTTCAACATACAACTTGGCAGAAATGTTGATGGATCGTAGAGTGGCTTTCGTCGGTACCGTAAGAAAAAATAAGACCTTCATTCCGCATGAATTGCTTAACCCGAAGCGTGATGTTAAAAGCACTTTATTTTGTTATCACAATAATAATATCGGTCTGTGCTCGTATATGGCAAAGCCGAAAAAGCCAGTAATTATGTTATCCACTGCCCATTACCGTCAAAGCACCGATCCATTGAAAGGATTCAAGCCAGATCAAATTTTGGACTACAATAAATTTAAAGCGGGGGTAGATACAATGGATCAAATGTTGACTGGCTATTCATGCAAACGCTCGATAAACCGTTAGCCACTGGCAATGTTTTATAATATGCTTGATATTGCCGGTTTGGCCTCTTTCATCATCTATGACGAGCTGAATCCGGCAAAGCAGAGTGATAAGAGGCGCTCATTTATCATAGAATTGGCACGGCAGCTAGTTATCCCACATATGACGAAACGGGCGACTAACCCATTAGTAGGAGGTTTGCTCATATAAGACAATCATCTTTTCAATATCAAGGTGAGTATGAATTATATACACACCTACATATATCTCCGCGTATAAAGATATGTGTATGCATGTATTCATATTTACTAATTTAAAGTAAATAATTTCGCTACTTATAGGTACCGAAATCTTGTCCATCGACATCAGATGCAGCACAGCAACAATCATATGCTCAAGTTGCTTCAACAGGGTCATCGTGCTGCTTCTTCTTCGAAAAAGCGACGTAAAACTCGTTATAACTGCAGCAAATGTAATCGTCCCATATGTATTAATGAACATTCCATGCAACTATATAGTTGTAAACCCAATTCTTCTTCTTAATTAGCGCGATAACCGCTTACGCGATTTTGGCCGAGTTTAACAAAGCGCGCCAGTCGTTTCTTTCTCGTGCTAACCGGCGCCAATTGGACACACCAAGTGAAGCCAAGTCCTTCTCCACCTGATCTTTCCAACGCAGAGGAGGCCTTCCTCTTCCTCTGCTACCACCAGCTGGTACCGCATCGAATACTTTCAAAGCCGGAGCGTTTGTATCCATTCGGACGACATGACCCAGCCAACGAAGCCGCTGGATCTTTATTCGCTGCGCTATGCCTATGTCGTCGTAAAGCTCATACAGCTCATCGTTCCATCGTCTGCGATATTCGCCGTTGCCAACGTGCAAAGGTCCAAAAATCTTACGCAGAATCTTTCTCTCGAACACTCCAAGCGTCGCTTCATCGGATGTTGTCATCGTCCAAGCTTCTGCGCCATACGTTAGGACGGGCATGATGAGAGTCTTGTAGAGTGTTAATTTTGTTCGTCGAGAGAGGACTTTACTGCTCAATTGCCTACTTAGTCCAAAGTAGCACTTGTTGGCAAGAAAGATTCTACGTTGGATTTCAAGGCTGACATTGTTATCGGTGTTAATGCTGGTTCCTAAATAAACGAAGTCTTTTACAACCTCAAAATTATAACTGTCAACAGTGACGTGGGTGCCGATACGCGAGTGCGCCGACTGTTTGTTTGAAGACAGGAGGTACTTCGTTTTGTCCTCGTTCACCACCAAACCCATTCGCTTTGCCTCTTTATCCAGTTTGGAGAAGGCAGAACTAACAGCGCGGTTGTTAAGGCCGATGATGTCAATATCATCGGCATACGCCAGCAATTGTACGCTCTTATAAAAAATTGTGCCTGAGCGATTAAGTTCTGCGGCTCGTACGATGCTCTCCAACATCAGGTTAAAGAAGTCACACGACAGGGAGTCACCCTGTCTGAAACCTCGTTTGGTATCAAACGGCTCGGAGAGGTCCTTCCCAATTCTGACGGCGCTGCTGGTGTTGAGCAACGTTATCTTGCATAGCCGTATTATTTTTGTGGGGATACCAAATTCAGACATCGTGGCATACAAGTAACTCCTTTCCGTACTGTCGAATGCAGCTTTTAAATCGACGAAAAGATGGTGTGTGTCGATTCTCCTTTCATGGGTCTTTTCCAAGATTTGGCGTATTGTGAATAGTTGGTCGATGGTAGACTTTCCAGGTCTGAAGCCACACTGATAAGGTCCAATCAGGTGGTAGACGGTGGGCTTCAGCCTTTCACACAATACGCTCGCTAGAACCATATAGGCGATATTTAGAAGACTAATCCCGCGGTAATTGGCACAGATTGCAGGATCACCCTTCTTATGGATTGGGCAGAGCACACTTAAATTCCAATCGGCAGGCATGCTTTCATCCGACCATATTCTGCGTAGGAGCTGATGCATGCACCTTACCAGCTCCTCGCCGCCATGTTTGAATAGCTCAGCCGGCAGTCCGTCGGCGCCCGCGGCTTTGTTGTTCTTTAGCCGTGATATTGCTATTCTCACCTCGTCATGGTCGGGTAACGGAACGACAACTCCGTCGTCAACGATTGGGGTATCGGGATCTTCACATTCTCTATGACATGCGCAGCTGTCACCGTTTAACAGGTGCGAGAAGTGTTCCCTCCATAATTTAAGATTGCTCTGTACGTCAGTCACCAGATCGCCGTCTTTGTTCTTACAGGACAACGCCCCGGTCTTAAAACCTTCTGTAAGCCGCCGAACTTTCTGGTAAAATTTTCGGGCGTTGTTCTTATTGGCCAGCATCTCAAGCTCCTCGCACTCACGTATTTCGGCCTCTCGTTTCTTCTATCGGATAATACGTCTCTCTTCCTTTTTTAGCTCTCTGTAGCGATCCCACATGGCTCGCGTTGCGCCCGATCGCAGCGTGGCTCTATAGACGGCATCTTTTCTTTCGGCGGCAGCATGACATTCCTCGTCCTACCAATTATTTTTCCCGGCTCGCCGGAATCCGATTTCTTCTTCGGCGGCGGTACGTAGGGAACGAGAAATGTTGCTCCATTGCTCGCGCATGCCGGTGTGTTGGGCAGTGCTCTCCGAGAGCAGGAGTGAGAGTCGAGTGGCGAATCTTCTGGCTGTCTGTTGTGATTCCACCTTTTCGATGTCGAACATTCTTTGCGTAGGTAGATGTACGTTTTTTGCTGCACAGAGGCGTGTGCGCAGTTTGGCTGCAACAAGGTAATGATCCGAGTCGATATTGGGTCCTCGGATCGTACGTACATCTAATACACTAGAAGCGTGTCTTCCATCTATCACAACATGATCGATCTGGTTTCGCGTTTTTCGATCTGGAGACAGCCAGGTAGCTTGGTGAATCTTCTTATGCTGGAATCTGGTGCTACAGACTACCATGTTTCGGGCCCCGGCGAAGTCGATCAGCCTCTGTCCGTTACCGGATGTTTCTTTGTGCAGGCTGAATTTTCCGACTGTGGGACCAAAAATTCCCTCCTTGCCCACCCTGGCGTTGAAGTCGCCAAGCACGATTTTTATGTCGTGGCGGGGGCAGCGCTCATAGGAACGTTCCAAGCGCTCATAGAAAGAATCCTTGGTCGCATCGTCCTTCTCTTCCGTCGGGGCGTGGGCGCAAATTAGCGAGATGTTGAAAAATCGCGCTTTGATGCGGATTGTTGCGAGACGCTCGTCCACCGGAATGAACGACAGTACTTGGCGACGAAGTCTCTCTCCCACAACAAATCCGACACCGAATTTGCGCTCCTTTACATGGCAGCTGTAGTAGACGTCGCAAGGTCCTACGTTTTTCTTACCTTGCCCCGTCCATCGCATCTCTTGGATGGCAGTGATGTCAGCCTTTACTCTCACGAGGACATCAACCAGCCGGGCAGAGGCACCTTCCCCATTAAGGGACCGGACATTCCAGGTGCATGCCCTCAAATCGTATTCCTTATTTCGTTTGCAGGGGTCGTCATCAGTGTTGGAAGTTCTCATCCGAGGCTTTGTTGCTGTAAACCCAATTGCTCTTCGTAATTAATACTAATCCGTTCAAATAAATAAATAAAATTATTTTTAAAACCGTATTTCTTACATTATTTGTATGGGTCTGGCCAGACCCTTATGATGCACTTACCGCATCATAAGGCACCGAACATCGGAGGGTTAATTATCATTACACATATCCGCGACAGTCAAAGCGCAAATTCTGTTATACGTAAATTATTTATATGGCCAATCTTTAAAAACAAGTAAACACCAGTAATGGAAAAGTCGGCAAAACTGATATTACGGAAGCATATCGCGTTGAGACGTGTCCGAAAAACGGTTTTTCGCAAGCCGTCCGCGAGTCGCCGTTTGTGTGTTCGTGCGCGTCCGCGTAAGTCGAAGCGCGCATTCTGGCACAAAAAAATTAATTATAATTAATCCTTTTCGAATTGCACGCATTTTTTTTCATACATAAATGCACAGATGTTTATTACGTTAATATCCTAAAAAAATTTTCATCCCAGAGGCGCAGAAATTAGTTAAATTTTTAACTGTTTATTAAAAAAAATTATTTACAACAACAAAACATCAAGTTTTGGAACAAAAATAACGTTTTTGGAAAATATCATCCTTTATCAGTCTGCAGTTGAAAAATCGTTGTAATCGGATACTTACTTTACGAGAAATGTGATAATTATTCAAGCGCTGCAAAAAATTTCGATAGTTAATAAAAAAAAACTATTTAGAATTTTACAACAAAATTTTCTGAGTGTGCTTCTAGATGATAGAACTCAGTCCTGGCTGAATTTCATCGCAAAATATTCACTTTGGTAATTTTGTTGCCCACTTGAGAAAGCCTTACCCATTGTCAAATATTTATTGATTGATCATTAAGATATGGTCGAGTTTTTATACTTATTTCCACATATTCTATAACACATGTTTACTTAAAGTTTATTTAACAAATTTTAGCAACAAAGAGAAATGTAATTTGATTCCACTGAGTGTGCGGACAAAAAATTTAGGCACATGCCGAAAAATGCTTGTTGTCAGGTTGTGCAGCTCATGCAATGAACCTTGTAAATATGAAGCATGCATTAATTAAATTAAAAACAACTGCTCGCGGCTCCGTACATATGTATGTATGCATCAATATACATATGTATAAAAATATGTCTCTTAAATGCTCGACAAGTAAGTTGCAGAAAACGGCACAAGTAGCTTATAAAAAAGTTCTGTGTCGGACATTTCAATACTAGGAGAAAATTTCGAAACAATTATCTTATGTTCTCTGATAGTAGTAAATAATTAATTACTTTACGTATGAAGTTCTTCAGTTGATAAAAAAGGGACAAAAATATATGCATATATCTGCAAGGTTAGAAACTTACTCTGAAATCAGAGTATTTGAAAGTTATTGTACATACAATGCTGTGCTTATGAATGTGTGCGCTGGATTTCTTGAGAAGTTTTACTGAATCGTAATATTATTTGCTGAGCAAGCTCACATACATACATACACACAGCATATGTATAATATATATATGCACATATGAATACATATAAATTTACAATTTTAAATTTGCATATGCCACCTTCCTGCGTGCCTGGTAATGAATCAATTCTTTATAAAGGATTTTGATTTGCTTGATCAACTAGGTTTAATAATCCTCATAGAAAACGCTTCATTACCAGGCACACAAGAAGATGGCATATGCAAATATAAATATGTGAATTTATATACATACATATGTTCATATATACATATATGCTATGTGTATGTGTGTGCACTTACCACAGCAAAAAATATTACGATAAAACTTCTCAAGAAATCCAGCGCACATTCACAGGCACAGCATTCATAGGCGCGGCACAGTTCACAGAAGCTTCAATATTCAATATATTTGGCACAGTGGGCTTCATCCGAAGGATGAATTTATTTACAGTAACATCCAAAAAGTTGCACTCCTCTTTTATTGTAAGTTGCTAACTTTCAATTAGAGAACTACATACTTCAAGCAATATACTAATTAATTATTTACCTATTATCAGGAAACATAAAATAATGGCATCGAAACTTTCTCCTAGTATTGAAATGTCCGACACAGAACTTTTTGATAAGCTATTTGTTGCTGTTTTTTGCCACTTACTGTACGCTCATGCGCGCACTTGACGCACAGCAGCTGCGGTTGTCCAACATTTAGAAAGACATTTTTTACATACATACATATGTACATATTATATATTAATGCATACATATGTACGGAGGCACGGCCATTCCACTTGACACAAATTCAAGATTTACTAAATGTTGGCAAAAAATTCTACAAGAAATATTCCAATATTGACTATTTTCGAATGGTCGGAAAAATTGACATATGGCCGGCTCGTTTTATGAATGCAAGTACTTTGCTCGTAGAAATATAAGCTCGAACTTATCAATGAATTTGTTTTTGTTGTGTTTTACACTATTTGAATCTGTTCAGTGCAGTCGCAGGTAAATAATCATGGCCACTACAGCTGCGCCTATGAATACATTTTGTTCTTGTAGTCGCTATGCTTAGAATTTTAGTTTTGGAAACAAACGCATGTAGAGGCATAAAGTGAGTGTGTGTGGTTATATATAAGCAAATACATATGTATATATGAATATGCATTGTTTTGCTCGTAATAGAAACATCTACATACGTAAATACATTGTCCCAACATATGTATTCATATGTGCATGCATACATATGTACGTAACGCATACGGTTTAGATGAGTTTTTTTCATATGTGAGAATATGTTTGCATATTGTTTATTTGCTCTTGAATTTTTGATATGTAGATATGCATATGAGCTGTGTTATGAGACAGGTCAAGATTTTTTTCTGCCCACATAAAAATGGATGGTAGATGTTACGAGTATATGTATTCAACACTTTGTTGTATATGAATACATAATAATTTAAAAAGTACAACATACGTATTGTTGAATACTAACCCTTGATGTAAATGAATGGTTTACAAAGCTAATTTTTATGTGGATATTTTGAAATAATTTCGATAATACACTTAATATCAATGTAATTTAGTTAATTCGATAGTTAAAATTTCACATTCATTCATGCATATACTTACAATTAATTTATTCATCTCACAAGAAATAATCTATGTATGTGCGCATGCAAAATGCCGACGGCAAATAAGCTTGAAGAAAAATGTACAAGTCTGCTGTTATTTTATTTTGCCTAACACCAAATCATGGCATTTTACATTTCAATGCAAACGCTATATTTAATTGTGTTGACTACGCTCCGCTATGTTAACTCTATTATGTTAACTTTTCCAAGTCCATGATGAAATAACAAAAATTTCTTAGCCGCGTTTTGTTAGCATTTGACATTTAACCGGCCCATTCATTCCTGAGCCTTCTCTATGAATTTACGTTCTCTGATACACCTTGTGAGGAGCTTTTTCATGGCAGAAATACACTCGAAGGTTTGCCATTCTTCATTTTGGTGTTTCACCGACATTGGAACCTACGTTCTCTCTGAATTCTGGATCGTAGTCCCGCATTCGGCTACGATGGTACCATATATGCATATAGTCACATACGTATACTAACTACAAGAATACATATGTATATAGCCACATATATTATATATATATGTACATAAGTAGGTATATAAACCTAATTATGCATTGAAAAGAGAGAGAGAAAAATTGAAGTTGTGTTAAATGAAATGAGTACTAATTTACAAATATGTTTAAGAGAACCTAGCCTAAGTTTAATAAATATGTGTATTACCGTTAATTTACCTTTGTTACTATTTTAAGAAATATAGAAGTTTTTAGTTTTAATAAAGACACTGAAGAGACGTATTTGAATCACAAAACGTTATTGGCGACGAGGATTAAAGCTACAAAAATTCTAGAACAGTATTCTGAGCAGAGTCAAACTGTGTCTATTATTTCATTATTTAAAAAATTCGGCACCAAATTTATTCCGATAAGAATAAATAAACGTTTTTCTTTTATTTCAAAAATACGAAAACATTTGTGTAAAATTTTAACTGTGAAAATTTATCTAAGTATCTAAGTTCTGATGGCCTCTATCAAAAACAAAGAAAAAACTCTTCAGAAGTGTGCTTAATTTTGACCTTCAGTAAGGACAGTGAACTATTAAAATACAACAAGTCCGTTGTACCTCTTTAGCCTATAAGAAAAAAAAGGCAGAGACTTAAAACAATAAAACAACAATTGCACCTGCTTAAGCATTAAGTGAAAGTTCTGGAATAGGCTACAACACTAAATACAAGAGCAATTCTGTAGTAAGAGAGCAAAATTAGCTACAATTATAGCAAGCGGAGCATATGTAGCAGCAAAATCATACAAACATGCAAGCATAATTGGAAGTTGTACCTGCTTGAACACCCACACAAACTTTATGGTGATCGTTCCAAATTACAAAAACAAGTAAAGTGGGTCCACAACAACAATTATCCTCAGTGAAAACGGCAACAAACACCAGAAGGTCATTCTTGTGAGCTTAAGTGCTGGAAATTTTCGCGTAACTATACATACATAAGTACATACTTTATATTTTTGAGTAATTTAAAATTACATACATATACTATATATATTTCGCACAAAAAAAAAATAATAATAATCATTATGGAAACTTTAGACATGAGTAACTTTAATTTAGTATTAGCGTGCATTAAAAACATTGAAAATTTGAATGGCAATGATCCAAACCATTTACCAGACTTTATAGAACAAATTGAGATTATTTTGCCTACAATTTCTGAATTCAACTCAGCTAATAGTAATGTGCTATTTGGTTACATAAAAAACAAATGTATTGGTAAAACTAGAGAAGCTATTCATCGACATCTTAACGTAACTTAATGGGCTATTTTAAAAGAAATCTTAACCACAAATTTTGGCGAGAAAGAAAACAGTAATGACTTGATGGATGGTTTAAAAACTTGCAGGATGCAGGGAACAATCGAAAATTATTATTACAAAATTAATAAATTAGCTAATAGAATTCATAACAGAAGTTTGACTCATAATGATAATACTTACTCGACCGAAGAAATAAATAGAATAGCTCTTAAAACTTTTAGAGAAAACCTCCCAGAACCTACAAGGACAATGATATTTTCTAGAAATCCGAGTACTATAGAAGGTGCTTTCAAAATAGTTTTGGAAGCAAGACATCAAAATTATACACAGTTTGGACCAGCGAAACAAAACAATTTAAATACAAATGTTAAAGTAAATTTTAGCAACGATTTGAAAGACAATCCGTATAACCCTCGAAATTACTACAATAATAAACAAACTTATAACAATAATAATAATAATAACTACCGTAGAAACAATAATTCATTTAGACCTTACAACAGCAACAATTTCGAAAATTTTCAAAATGCTCCTACACAAAATCAACAATTTTTTCATAATCCTATTAATCCTAATCCACAATTTCGTAACACATTTCGTGGTAGTTCCAATCAAACTAGAAGATCAAACTATTCACAATCTACAAATAGAAATCAACAACAATATGATGCTTGTACAAATTACAATTTACAAAGGCAACCAATTCCATCAAATTTCCATAATGGCGAAAGTCAGAAAGTTGAACCCATGGAAATAGGAAACTCTAGCGTAAATTTTCCGATTTCCGGCGAACACAATAACCCTATGTAGTAATAAAAAAATTGAAATTTATAACCGATACGGGAGCGGAGTTTAGTTTGATAAACCCTAATATTTGTCATCCTAGATGGAAGACAGAGATGAATATAGTAGCACAAGTTTTGGGAACAGAGACTTTGATAAAAAAGCTTTGCAGGTTTCCAATATTTAGTGAATTTAAGTTAACTGATTACTTTTGCGAGTTTTTAGAATGCAAATTCAATGATAAATTTGATGGCATAATGGGAAATAATATTTTAAGAGATTTGAATTCTGTTATTGACTTACCTAATAGACAGTTCATTACAAAAAATGCGGTTATAACTATATTTAATTCTAAAGAAGAAGAAATGTATAATGAAATATCTTATAAAGAGAATTTTATAGAAATGTTTAATTATGAAATTGGAAAACACAACATAACTACTTTAATTAAAACAAATCACCTGCAAATATACGAAAAAGAAAAATTGTTGAAAATTGCTTTTAAATATAAGTATGTTTTCTATAATAAAGATGAAGACTTAACATTTACTAATGAAATTAAACATAGAATTCTAACAAAACATGATATGCCAATATATTCTAGATTGTACAGGTATCCCGAAGTACATAAAGAAGAAGTAGATTTGCAAATTGAAAATATGTTGAAACAAGGTATCATTAGGCATTCACATAGCCCGCACAATAGTCCTATATGGGTCGTACCTAAAAAATTAGATGCGTCTAAAGAACAAAAATGGCGAATAGTGATAGACTACCGCAAGCTTAATGATAGTACTGTAGAGGATCGATACCCTATTCCAAATATAGAGGATATATTCGACAAATTAGGGATTTAGCCAAGGTCTTTCATCAGGTAGAAATGCATCCAGAAGATATTCCAAAAACCGCGGTTTCAACAGCCACGGGACATTACGAGTTCTTACGCATGCCGTTCGGACTTCGTAATGCTCCAGCAACATTTCAGAGGCTGATTAACAACGTATTGAAAGAATACATTGGGTCAATCTGCTTAGTATACTTAGATGACGTACTTATTTTTTGAACGAGTATTGAAGAACATTTAGAGGGCGTTGAAAAAGTACTTAAACGTTTAAATGAAGCTAACCTTAAAGTTCAAATAGACAAATGTACTTTTCTTGCAAAAGAAACAAAGTTTTTACGCCACGTCATTAATCCTGATGGCATCAAACCGAATCCCGAAAAAGTTGAAGCCATTGACGAGATAGCGTTGCCCAAAACTCAGAAGGAAATAAAATCCTTTTTAGGTATCACAGGATACTACAGAAGATTTATCAAAGACTACTCAAGAACAGCTTATCATTTGATGAAATATTTAAAACAGAGCGCAAAAGTTAATACGAATGACAAAGATTTTCAAGAAGCTTTTAAAAAATTAAAAATTCTATAATAATTTAAAAAATGATCCTATACTTGTTCACCCAGATTTTAGCAAAACGTTTACACTTGTAACAGATGCAAGTAATTTTGCTTTAGGTGCAGCTCTTATGCAAGGCAACAAAGTTATTTCTTTTGCAAGTCGAACACTTAATGGACATGAACGAAATTATAGCACGATTGAAAAGGAATTGCTTGCTATTGTGTGGGCGACTAAGTACTTCCGTCCATATCTTTTCGGTCGTAGATTTACAATTAAGACAGATCATCGTCCGTTAGTATGGTTAAATAATATAAAAGAACCAAATGCAAAGCTTCAGAGATGGAAAATAAGACTTAATGAATTTGATTTTGATATCATTTACATAAAAGGCAAAGAAAACGTTATAGCCGATGGGTTAAGTAGGTTAAACTATAAAAAATCGGATGATGAAGTAGCAATAAATTTACATGAACTGTTTGACGAAAATGTTAATACAGTACATAGCGCGGAGAGTGACGACACTTATTTTATTAAAATAACAGAAAGACCAGTAAATATTTTTAGACATCAAATAATTATGGACAGCTCAAATTTTAATTCTTGCAAAACTAAAATAATTTTCAAAAATAAAATTCGTCATATTTTAAAAGTGGCAGATAAAAAGTATATTTTGGAATTTATGAAGAAAAAATTGCCTGCGAAGGGACTAGTAGTGGTTTATTGTCCAAACATTGATTTATTCCGAGAATTTCAATCCAACTACACTGAATATTTCGCAAAAAACAAGTATCTTAAAGTAATAAGATCACCGATTTTTATTGAAGACTTAATTGATAGAGAAAAGCTTTTACAACTGATAGAAACAACGCATTTAAATAATTCAGGAAGTTTTCGAAGAAATAAAGAGAGATTATTTTTACCCAAAACTACAGAAAGAGATTCAAAAATACATAAATAATTGTGGAATATGTAAGTTAGCAAAATTTGACAGAAGTCCAGTGAAATATAAGTTGAACGTAACACCTACACCAAAACATCATAACGACATTGTACATATAGATATTTGGTACCCACAACGCGGTGCGATGTATTTGACTTACGAAATACGCAACTGCTCAGTATTTGGAGGATAGAACCTGGGTCTCAATTCTGATAGCCCTTAAACAAAGAATCCAGTATCTAGGTAAACCAGAACAAGTAGTTTTTGATAGTGAACTAGATACAGAGGCAATAAGAGAGTTTTTGAAGGATCAACAAATAAATTTACGTACAACTACGACTTATTTGAAGACCGGAAATGCTGATGTAGAAAGACTGCACGGCACGCTTAATGAACATGTACGCTTATTTAACGCAGATCCAAGCAACACGGACGGGCTTCAGGACAAAGTTTTTAAAGCAGTAGTGTCTTACAATAATTCTATTCATTCTACAACGAAGCACCGACCAATTGACCTTTTAAACAATTTAATTTCACAAGAAAACTTATCCAAATTTTCAGAATCATTACATAAGCAAAAGTCTAAAAGAATAAATACGATAAATACGAAAACAAACAGAGTTGCTGTTAAAAATAATAGAGTAAGTAAGTCAAAACCTAAATACAAAAAAATTTCAAATTATATTATAGAAAAGAAGGAAACTATATATTATCAAATGATGATAAATTTGAAAAAATATATAAATCTCAAATAAAACGAAAAAATAATTTTGATACTTTATAATAATAAGTTATGAGCCAGCAGGGACTGCTGTATCTGGTGGTGGAGGAGTCACATACGTATACTAACTACATGAATACATATGTATATAGCCACATATATTATATATATATGTACATAAGTATATAAACCTAATTATGCATTGAAAAGAGAGAGAGAAAGATTGAAGTTGTGTTAAATGAAATGAGTACTAATTTACAAATATGTTTAAGAGAACCTAGCCTAAGTTTAATAAATATGTGTATTATCGTTAATTTACCTATGTTACTATTTTATGAAATAAAGAAGTTTTTAGTTTTGATAAAGACACTGAAGAGACGTGTTTGAATCACAAAACATTATTATACATATATGTATACATAAAAATATAAAGTTCATTTGTTCGACAGGAAGAAACTCAAAATGTCCTGCATGCTTAAACTCATAGAGCATATAGTGACTGAAGCTGTGCGTGTTTGAGAAAAATTACATTCCGATAGTTTCACCATTACTATGAATTTCATATTACTGATTTATTTCATATTTGGATATACATACGTATGTATGTATATTACCTAGACGAAAATAAATGTATTAGTCAAATACTTAATCAGTAAATCGCATTCGTATGTATACCCTATCATTAGAAAGTACCGGGAATGTTTAAATAAAACAAAAGAGAGTAAAATTTCAGGCAAATTTATTTCATCTCCTTCAAAATATGACCCGTCTGAAGCAGTGTCAACGTTTAACCCAGTCCTAAATGCTCCCCTGGTAGGCCGACGAAGGGATGGCCTTCAGCTCCTTCGTAACATTCTCTTTGATCTCCTCTATCCACTGAAATCTCCTTCCATGAAATGGTAACTTCAACTTGGGAAACAAAAATAAGTCGCACGGGGCCATATCAGGTGAGTACGGTGCTTGCACAAGTGTATTTACTTGGCGTTTGGTCAAATAAGCAAACAATTTGGGCTCGGTGCGATGGTGCGTTATCATCATGCGAAATCCAGGAATAGTTTGCCTACATTTCTGGCCGTTTGCGACGCACAGCATCTTTCAAACGCTTCAAAACTGATAAAAAATATTTTTTATTGTCTGTCTGGCCCGATGGAAGGTACTCATGGCGCACTATACCTTGGCAATCGAAGAAAACAGTCAACATCACATTCCCGGTACTTTTTGATCCTAGGCTATTACTTGTCTTAAGAAAATATACTGACCAAAAGTTGATTCACGATATTTCTAAAATAGGAATTAATTTAATTTGCTTAAAATATTGAAAACTTCAGGTAGAAAAATATCTTCCATCAGCATATTAAGCTTCCTAAGTGACCATGTCACCATATAACTAAACAATCGCACAATATGCAGCGTTTGGATAAATTGTTACGATATGTGTTACGGGCTATCCTTGAGGGGTTATATGTAGGTCTGACGAAAAAAGGGAAAAAATAAGAATTACCAACAAATAGAGAGTTTTAAAATTGATGTTTTTAATTAATTGAAATCTAACAAGCGATACGTTGTATTTCCATTTTCATTTCGATAATTTTGCCAATCGGTGGTCAAAACTTATAAAGGGTTGTCCAATAAGAGGCGGTAGTTTGATACTCAAAGAAAAATGCTATTGTTTAATATAAATGAGCGGATGTTTATTTCATTATAAAGAGAAAGGTATGCCGTTAATAGTGGAAAATAACATCAGGCAAATGACCATTACGACCACGCTTACAGGACAATATCCTTTTCATGTCCTCGATAGCCTCACGAATTCCATCTTTGAGGACTTGAATCGACCCTGTGCTGTTGGCGTAGACCTTTTCTTTTACGGGGCCCCAAAGAAAAAAGTCACAAGGTGTTAAATCACAAGATTTCAGTGGCCAATTGTGATCACCTCTTCGAGAGAAAACACGGTCCGGAAACTTTTCCCGTAAAAGATCAATGGTTTCGTTGCTTGTGTGACACGTAGCGCCCTCTGGTTGAAAATAAATGTTGTCCTGATCAATACCATCCAATTCCGGTCATAAAAAATCGTTAATCATCAATGATCAAAGCAAAATAACACCTGTTATTGGAAAACTCTTTAAATACGATAATAAGATATTTCATTGAGGTATCGCCAACATAGGGGGCCTCACTTATCCATTGAAACCCAGGAAAGATAGATTCGGGTAAATACTTATGGAATCTAAAAATTAATATAGGTCAGCTAAATTAGAACATTAGAATCACAATGCAGCTGGAAACCGACAGTCCGAGTATGACCATTATGAACGCATATGAGGACAATTGTTCAATAAGTAAAGTAAAACTTTGGTAGAGTAATGACCTGCATCAACTGGGAACCTATTAAAAACAATATAAATCTGGTAACTCTAGCTATTACTTTTCTTCCTTCAATTATTCCATTGTATATACATAGAGGAGGATGGTTCCATGTGTAGAAGTCCACGCAAGTGGGGAAAGTTACTGATCGCCATTCACTTGGGAATGGCCAGGACGATTTTTCTGCATATGGTTCAAGCAGCTCACAACGGCCGGGATTAGCCCACGTATCCTCTGGGTAGATTCCGAACATCCGTTCGGGAGTGAGCTAACGTGAGAAGGCGAAACATTCCAGGATAGCTGGTTGTGCGTAGGGTTTGGAACCCACCACTTAAAAATCCCCCCCAATGAAAAGTTTAAAAAAGTCTCGGATGAGACCTCCCTATACTGATGACGACCCCTGCAAACGAACTAAGGACTATGATTTGAGGGCACGCACCTGGAATGTCCGGTCCCTTAATGGGCAAGGTGCCTCTGCCCGGCTGGTTTATGTCCTCGTGAGAGTAAAGGCTGACATCACTGCCATCCAAGAGATACGATGGACGGGGCAAGGAAAGAAAACCATAGGACCTTGCGACGTCTACTACAGCTGCCATGTAAAGGAGCGCATATTCGGTGTCGGATTTGTTGTGGGAGAGGGACTTCGTCGCCAAGTACTGTCGTTCACTCCGGTGGACGAGCGTCTCGCAACAATCCGCATCAAAGCCCGTTTTTTTAACATATCGCTAATTTGCGCCCACGCCCCGACGGAGGAGAAGGACGATGCGACCACAGATTCCTTCTATGAGCGCCTGGAACGTTCCTATGAGCGCTGCCCCCGCCACGACATAAAAATCGTGCTTGACGACTTCAACGCCAGGGTGGCAATGAGGGAATTTTTGGTCCCACAGTCGGAAAATTCAGCCTACACAACGAAACATCCGGTAACGGACAGAGGCTGATCGACTTCGCCGGGGCCCGAAACATGGTAGTCTTCACCAAGCCTCCTGGCTGTCTCCTGATCGAAGAACGCGAAACCAGATCGATCATGTTGTAATAGATGGAAGACACGCTTCTAGTGTATTAGATGTACGTACGATCCGAGGACCCAACATCGACTCGGATCACTACCTTGTTGCAGCCAAACTGCGCACACGCCTCTGTGCAGCAAAAAACGTGCATCTACCTACGCAAAGAATGTTCGACATCGAAAAGCTGCAATCACAACAGACAGCCAGAAAATTCGCCACTCGACTCTTACTCCTGCTCTCAGAGAGTACTGACCAACAAACCGGCATGCACGAGCAATGGAGCAACATTTCTCGTTCCCTACGTACCGCCGCCGAAGAAGAAATCGGATTCCGGCGAGCCCGAAAAAACAATTGGTACGACGAGGAATGTCATGCTGCCGCAGAAAGAAAGGATGCCGCCTATAGAGCCACGCTGCGATCGGGCGCAACGCGAGCCATGTGGGATCGCTACAGAGAGCTGAAAATGGAAGAGAGACGTATTATCCGAAAGAAGAAACGAGAGGCCAAAATACGTGAGTGCGAAGAGCTTGAGATGCTGGCCAACAGGAACAACGCCCGACAATTCTATCAGAAAGTTCGGTGGCTTACAGAAGGTTTTAAGACCGGGGCGTTGTCCTGTAAGAACAAAGACGATGAAGTGGTGACTGACGTACAAAACAATCTTAAATTATGGAGAGAACACTTCTCGAACCTGTTAAACGGTGACAGCTGCGCCTGTCACCGAGAAAGTGAAGATCCCGATACCCCAATCGTCGACGACGGAATTGTCGTTCCGCTACCCGATCATGACGAGGTGAGAATAGCGATAACGCGACTAAAGAACAACAAAGCCGCGGGCGCCGACGGACTGCCGGCTGAGCTATTCAAACATGGCGGCGAGGAGCTGGTAAGGTGCATGCATCAGCTCCTATGCAAAATATGGTCGGATGAAAGCATGCCTGCCGATTGGAATTTAAGTGTGCTCTGCCCAATCCCTAAGAAGGGCGATCCCGCAATCTGTGCCAATTACCCCGGGATTAGTCTTCTAAATATCGCCTATAAGGTTCTAGCGAGCGTATTGTGTGAAAGACTGAAGCCCACCGTCAGCCAACTGATTAGACCTTATCAGTGTGGCTTCAGACCCGGAAAGTCTACCATCGACCAAATATTCAAAATACGCCAAATCTTGGAAAAGACCCATGAAAAGAGAATCGACACACACCATCTTTTCGTCGACTTCAAAGCTGCATTCGACAGTACGGAAAGGAGCTTCCTGTATACCGCGATGTCTGAATTTGGTATCCCCGCAAACCTAATACGGCTATGTAAGATGACGTTGCTCAACACCAGCAGCGCCGTCAGAATTGGGAAGGACCTCTCCGAGCCGTTTGATACCAAACGAGGTTTCAGTCAGGGTGACATGCTGTCGTGTGACTCCTTTAACTTGATGTTGGAGAGCATCGTACGAGCCGCAGAACTTAATCGCTCAGGCACAATTTTTTATAAGAGCGTACAATTGTTGGCGTATGATATTGACATCATCGGCCTTAACAACCGCGCTGTTAGTTCTGCCTTTTCCCAACTGGATAAAGAGGCAAAGCAATTGGGTCTGGTGGTGAACGAGGACAAAACGAAGTACCTCCTGTCTTCAAACAAACAGTCGGCGCACTCGCATATCGGCACCCACGTCACTGTAGACAGTTATAATTTCGAGGCTGTAAAAGACTTCGTCTATTTAGAAACCAGCATTAACACCGATAACAATGTCAGCATTGAAATCCAACGTAGAATCTCTCTTGCCAACAAGTGCTACTTTGGACTAAGTAGGCCACTGAGCAGTAAAGTCCTCTCTCGACGAACAAAACTAGCACTCTACAAGACTCTCATCATGCCCGTCCTAACGTATGGCGCAGAAGCTTGGACGATGACAGCATCCGATGAAGCGACGCTTGGAGTGTTCGAGAGAAAGATTCTGCTGATTTTTGGACCTTTGCACGTTGGCAACGGCGAATATCGCAGACGATGGAACGATGAGGTATATGAGCTTTACAACGACATAGACATAGCGCAGCGAATAAAGATCCAGCGGCTAGGTTGGCTGGGTCATGTCGTCCGAATGGATACAAACGCTCCGGCTTTGAAAGTATTCGATGCGGTACCAGCTGGTGGTAGCAGAGGAAGAGGGCGGCCTCCTCTGCGTTGGAAAGATCAGGTGGAGAAGGACTTGGCTTCACTTGGTGTGTCCAACTGGCGCCGGTTAGCACGAGAAAGAAACGACTGGCGCGCTTTGTTAAACTCGGCCAAAATCGCGTAAGTGGTTATAGCGCCAATTAAGAAGAAGATATACAGAGAACGTAAATTGATAGACAAGGCTCAGAGAACGTTAATGTATAGAGAAGTCTCAATGACAGGAACGTATGGAATTTCGAGGGGTACTCGTCTCGCGAAGACTGATCACCACAGACACATTTTTCAACAAAAATTAACAGTAAGGGGCTGACTTATGTAAATTTAGCAGCAGTCGATAAGAATTTGTTGGTGATTAGAAACAAAGAATGTTAGGTAGCTTTTTAATATAACCTATAGCGCATATTCATAGACACAGCATTGTACATATAAGTTCATAATTAAAATATTCATTTTAATAAAGTTCAATACCCCTTGTCGCAATTCAATTGCTGATACATTTCCGTAGTTAATAATTAATAAATTTATTTAAATAAAGTTCAATATCCCTTGTCGCAATTCAATTGCTGACACATCACTTGCTGACACAGTTCCGCTTGTTCCAAATTTAATTATTTACCTTTCTTACAATATTAACTCAAAGTGCTGACGACCTCAAATAAGCTCCCGTTGCATTCAACGTGATGATTGCTGTTCCATAGTTAATATTAAGTAGCTAGTAAGAAGCAAAATAATTAATAAATCAACAGTCCGACTAAGAAGATATAGTCTTCCGACAAAATGATAAAAAGTAGTAATTAAGCAAAAGTCCGATTAAGAAGACATAGTCTTCCGACAATAATTTATTTAATAATGAAAAAGTCCGATTAAGAAGACATAGTCTTCCGGCAATAGTTTATTTAATAATAAAAAAATATGTAATAAAAGATATAGAGGACATAGTCCTCTCTTTTTAAACTAAAATAAAAAGTATTTTATTAATTTATACACATATTCACATACATATATTTATGCATACATACATATGTACGAAGCCGCGGGCACTCGACTTGACAAAAATTCAAGATTTACCAAATATTCAAATAATTCTACGCGAAATATTCCAATATTGACTATTTTCGAATGGTCGAGAAAATGGGCATACGGGCGGCTCGTTTTATGAATGAAAGTACTTTGCTCATAGAAATATGAGCTCGAATTTATCAATGAATTTTTTGATGATGAGTTTTTGTTGAAACTGTTCGGCGCCGTCGCGACTATTGTAGGCTGTTCAGCACCATGGTAACTAGAATTATGGCCGCAACGCCTGCGCCTATGAATGCATTTTGTTCTTGTAGTCGCTAGGCATAGAATTTAAGCTTTGAACTACATTCGGAATTAAGGGAATAAAGTGAGTAGCCCGTGTGTGCGGTTGTATGTACATGCATTTGTATGTGTATACTAATAAGCTTTGTTTTGCTTGAATTCAATTCACATATTTATATTTGCATATGCCATCTTCCTGTGTGCCTGGTAATGAAGCGTTTTCTATAAAGAATTTATTGATTTGATCAATTGAACGACATAGGTTAGGGCATCAAGTGTGCATATACGCACATGCAAATACGTCCATGCATATGCAGAAGAAATTGTTTTAGCATTTGCAGGAATTCGATCATTCGAATATTTACTCCCTAATTATTGCATAAAATATAATATGATAAGGCGATGCTCGTGAGGTAGGTCATGTTGTCCCATATACATACATATGTATGCAAATACGTGTCTTTGAAGTTTTCTTTTATTTATTTTAAATTTTTTTAAAGTTTTATACTATCTATAAAATACATATATGTATTATTCCCTGTAATATATGTAAATTCATATTCATCAATATCATATTCATCAATATACCATGAATATGCTCTTTGAATTCTTGTCTAAAATTAATTTCGTCGTTTATAATGTATTTTGTTTAAATTCTGCTTTTAAAATTAAAGCAACAAACATTCAAGTTACTTTGATTTTAAATGTTCGATTATAATCTTTTTTTGGTTATATTTGTTTGCAAATATAAATTGAATAAATTTTCGTTTATCAAGGGAACATAAAAATGCACAAGCAATTGCCTGGCAAAATGCCGTCGGCATTCGTCAATTTGATTTCATACAGAAACCAAAAACTGAGCAGAGCCAATGTACTTTTACATAATTCACTGTAATCAGCTCTGTTAAGAAGTTCCCCGCTGTCGAGTTGAGCGAGGTGAAAAAGTCTTCGCCGTCAGACTTCATTTTTGACAATTCACACTATTCGTAGCTCGTGAGAATTCTCTATACATTAACGTTCTCTGGAAGGCTCAGGAACGAATGAGCGGATTAAATGTCAAATGCTAACAAAACGCGGGTAAGAAATTTTTATTATTTCATCACGGCCTTGGAAAAGTTAACATAATAGAGTTAACATAATGGAGCGTAGTCAACAGAAATAAATATAGCGTTTGCATTGAAATGCAAAATACCATAATTTGGTGTTAGGCAAAATAAAATAACAGCACACTTGTACATTGTTCTTCAAGCTTATTTGCCGTCGGCATTTTGCATGCGCACATACATAGATTATTTCTTGTGAGATGAATAAATTAATTCTAACTATATGCATGCATGAATATGAAATTTTAAGTATCTAATTGACTAAATTGTATTGAATTTAGGTCTATTATCAAAATTATTCAAATATCAGAACATAAAGAATAACTTTGTAAACCATTCATTTAATATACATTAAGGTTTATTATTCAACAATATGTTGTACTTTTTAAATTATGATATACATATGTATGTATATTCATATACTATAAAGTGTTGAATAGATATAACATCTACCATCCATATTCATGTGGGCAGAAAAAAATCTTGACCTGCCTCAAAACACAGCTCATATGTATCTACATATAAAGAATTAAAGCAAATAGACAAATATATTCCTAACATATGCAAAAAAACTCATCTAAACGGTATTCGTTTACATATACATACATATGTACATATGTATGTATGCATATATGAATATATGTATATGTTGCGACAATGTACATATATACGTAAATGTTTCTATTCTAAGCAAAACAATGCATATTCGTATATACTTACATATAATCGCACATACTTACTTTATGCCTCTACATGCGTATGCTTCCAAAACTAAAATTCTAAGCCTAGCGACTACATGAACAAAATGCATTCATAGTCGCAGCTGTAGCGGCCATGATTATTTACCGGCGACGACGCTGAACAGTTCCAAATATTAGAAAGCACAACAAAAACAAATTCATTGATAATTTCGAGCTCATATTTCTACGAGCAAAGTACTTTCATTAATAAAACGAGCCGCCCATATGCCAATTTTTCCGACCATTCGAAAAAAGTCAATCGCCCTTATCGGGAAGTTCGCCCGGAAAAATTTTCGCCCAAAATATTTTTGTTCGGGCGAAATTTTTTCGCCTATCGCAAATTTCGCCCGAACAAAATTTCACTTCGAATCAGCTGATACACTCTATTGTGAATTGACTGCGAACAAATTATTTACTCTCTATTGTGCTAATTTCGTAAGCAAGCGTATATTTCCTTAAAATAAAGTAAAAATATACCTCAAAATTTTCTAGAAATATGTATAGTATTGCGCTTAGGTTATTATTGAGCGAGCGTGAGGAAAATTTGAACGTGAAAGTGCTCAGGAGGCGATTAAGGCACAATTCCAACCCTTTGGAGCTAAGTGATTCAATGTGAGATAACAAAAAATGCTAATGGGAGTTTGCAATACTAACTTAATTTTTTGCGTTCGGAAGGACCATGAAGTGGGCCTAGCTCAATCTTCTTTCAGTGAAGTACTGACAGAAGTGCTGAGTATTTTCGAGCTACTACTTTGCCCACAATGGATAAGTTGGCCCACTTTAGTTGAACAACGCCAAATAGCACACGATTTTTTTACAAAATACGCAATGCCAGGAGTTATAGGATGTGTTGACGGAACACATATTAACATAATATCCCCTTCAAAAAACATTAATAAATTTTACAACAGAAAAGGCAAATGCAGTTTGAACGTTATGCTCGTAAGTACAATATTCGTAATTAAAGTTAAAGTAAGAAATAAATATGTATACATAAATGGCTTTTCAGGTATGCGATAGTATTCTGAAGATTCGTTTTATAGATGCGACACCACGATGGTGCTTGCTACGATGCCTTTATATGGAACTTAAGCAGCTTACGATATGAAATGATGGGAAAATATTTGCAAACCCACAACAGAGTTTGGTTACTAGGTAACATATTAAAACCAACGAAGAGCATATATAATTTCAAACTTTTCAGGAGACGCTGGGTACCCGCTAGAGCCGTGGCTACTTACTCCATATAGAACACCAGAAAATAATTCAGCTCAGGTCAAATTTAATGAAGTACAAACACGTTGTCAAAATATAATCGAAAGAAAAAATGGTGTTCTAAAAAACCGATGGAGGTGTCTGTTAAGCGCTAGAGAGTTGTACTATGCTCCTGTAAAGCCAGTAAAAATAATTATCGTTTGCTCTGCGTTGCATAATATTTGCATTCATAACAAAAGTGATCTACATTTTTCTAACCCATCTGTTAATGGAGAATTTAATGAGATTTCCATGGCAGATAATCAACAAATTGTCGAAGTCAACAGAAACTATCTGGCAGAAGGTCAGCACATTCGTACAGATATTGCAAGCACTTTTATTACATTAAATATTTTGGCAGATATGAAAAATTAGCTGTGCCAATATTTTAGTTCGCCACTGTATTTAAAATAATAAAAAACAGTCTTACTTAAATTATTTCTAGTCTTTGGATTGGCGATTTCGCAAAATTTCTATTTTTAGTTCCTTTAATTTTAACGTCCTTCGATTAGTTGCAATTAGGTTTTCGATTTCTATTTTACGCAACTTTTCCAATTCTAAATTATGTCTTTCCATTTCATTTAGTTTTTTTTCATTTTGATCGGATGTAATGATCTTCTAATGTAAGATATATCTTTTTTGTACCGTATTGCATTTCTTTATTGTGCGTCTTCATCTCTTCCAAAGTTTCGCCTACTTTAGTGCATAGTTCTTGTTGTGTTTCCAGCTCTTTTATGACCAATTCACTACTTGTTTGCTTTTTGGGCTTCGTTGCACTGTTTGGCTGCTTGCTGCTCTTTGGTGAATATTCGTTTTCATGCTGAGGAACCAGAGGTTCACTAACCCACGCGCTACTACCAGGAACTTCTTCATCCAAAACAACAATTTCTGACAAGTCTTCCGTATTAGGATTGACCCTTGCTTTTTTTGCAGGCAAACCATAGCATTACGAAGTTTCAATGCCATCAACAGATTCTTTAATATCTAGCAGTTGGTATATTGCCTCTTCTGCACTCGAAAAAGTCTGTGTTCTATTGAGTCCGCCTCCTATTCCTCTTTCATGCATTTTGTTGTGTTGTAGTTAATAGATAGCTTGTGAAAATAATTCCACTCAAACTCAGTCTTAACAGGCGGGCTTACGCTATTTAACGCCAAAGTAAACTGCTTCCAGAATTCGGCCCCATTCTGGCGATTTTCTTTCACAAACCCTCTTGCAATATCTGGGTTTTGCAGCATTTCATCTAACAGCCTCTCAGATTTCGATTTATTTCTTGATTTACTCCCAAAAATAAGAGTACATTTATTTAAAAAATGTCTATTGCTTAAAGAAAAAAATACTTACATATGAATTCTTTCGTGTTCGCCTGCAAAACAAAAGTGGATAAATTTCTGTTTCCCGCTCGTTCATTTCGCCCGAATAAAGAGTTGCCAATAAGGCGAAATATTTTTCGAACATGGAAAATACCATGCCGATAAGGCGAACAAACAAAAGGTGAAATTTTTCGGGTGAAAATATAACTCGCGATAAGGGCGAATATTGGAATATCTCGCGTTGAATTATTCGTCAATATTTAGTAAATCTTGAATTTTTGTCAGGTCGAGTGGCCGCGGCTCCGTACATATGTATGCATCAATATATGTATGTAAAGATGTGTTCTAAATTCTCGACAGCAATAGCAAATCGAAATATTTTTTCTGTGGCAAGTGCTTGCAGTCTCATATGTATGTATGTCTAGGGAAGTGAGTATGCAAATTAAAGTTCTAACGCGGTTGAGCGTTAAAAAAAAATAAAACGCTTGCTTCCAAAGTCAAACTTGAAGTGATTATTTTATTCCTACGTTATTTCTTTTATACAAAATTTTTGCTTACTCTACCCTTAACAAATAATTGTTTATGTTTACAATAAATCTTTCACTACTGGATAAGCTTATTTCTTCATCCTCTAATTTGTGCTTATGCTAACTTTAAAAAGTACTTGACAAATAATTATTTATGTTTATAGAAAATATTTCACTACTGGATGAGCTTATTTCATCATCCTCTAATTTGTGCTTATGCTAGCTTTAAAAAGTATTGCTTATTGTTATTCTATCCTTAACAAATAACTGTTTATGTTTACAGTAAATATTTCACTATTGGATGAGCTTATTTCATCATCCAATTAGTGCTTATGCTAGCTTTAAAAAGTATTGTTTACTCTAACTTTTTGTATATATTTGCCGTTATGCGGCTTACCAGAGTAGGGTATTAACTCCCCCTCCTCTAAATCGAAACGTCCCGTCTTCGAATATATATCGGTGATATTCTGAATCGTCAAATCAATATCACTCATTAACATTTCTTTTATATTTTTACTTCTTAATGATTTTTTGACATATATTTTCTTTATTAATTTATAAACTGTATAAAAAGACAGTGACACTATCAATACTGTGGTAAGTGAGATTCAACATACTCAGTTATTTCAAAGTTATTAATATAATTAATTTTTACTTAATTCCAAATTTTTTCATCAATATTTTCATATGTGACATTGTCAATTATAGTACAATATAATTCTTAAAAACTATTAAATAAACTCCATCTAATGTGCGTTCATCAATTACATGCGTTCCAGAAACTAATATGGCCCCCTGTTTTATTTCTTCTATTTCTTTATTTTTCTCTTTTAATTTTTTGCATTTGGTTCTTGCTTTATTCAAAATTTTCGACAAACAAGATTTCCTTTCTTCAATTTTACAGTATGTATTTTTTATTTCTTCTTTACATTCTTTTACATTTACATAATCATTTCCACACTTCGCTATTTTATCCTCAATTATCAATTTACCATCTCTCTGCGCTATAGTCCGAACTTCACAAAATTTACAATCATACAATACCTTTGGATATTTTTTATATATTACAATTAATTCTTTATTTTGAATTACTTTAAACTGTGAATCATCTATTAAATCTGTAATCGTTATTCGTCCGTGTTCATGTCGTGTTATATTTCTTATCTCATCAATGTGCAGAATAGCTGGATTCAAAATTCCTACCTTTGCCAAAGTTATAGTTTGTATTAAATTCTGTAATTCATTAATGATATAACTATTCCTAAGCTTACTCATCATTCTGTAAATATTAAGATTTAATATTATCCTTGTGAATTATTCTGTCGCGTTTCTGAATTATTATTTTATTTCCCCTATCTTCTTTTACTTTTTGTCTCCTATATTTTGGTTTTAATTTATTCCTTTCACCTATAACTTTCTCATATACTGTCTGACATGGAGTATAATTTTTTTCTTTTCGTCTTTTATTATGTACCTTCAACATAACTTCCTGTGCCGATTTTAATTTATCTTTTATATTTTCATGTGGTTTTTTATTGTAAAGCACCTCATACGGTTTTTCTTTAATTGTCGAATGAATAGTTTTATTGTATTGCTGAGCTGCTCTAATGATGGATTCTAAATCACTTATTAAATTCAATCCCTCCTTTAAACATCTTTCTATTTCAATGAGAGTAGAATGCACTCTTTCTACCTGACCAATAGTTATTGAATGTCTTGGATCGCAATAATATATTTCAATATTACATCTATTAGCAAATCATCTAAATTGAGCTGATGCAAAACTTGGTTCATTGTCCACTGTAATTCTCTTTACTTCCGGAAATACCTGTAAAGCTTCCAAAATCTTTTCGATTAAATTTGTCTTATCTTCAATATGCTTAACTATCAAGAACTTAGAATAAGAGTCAATCAAAGTTAAAAATTTCAGTTTTTGAGCGTAAAAAATGTCAATATGAACTTGTTCACCTTCTTTCTCTGGAATTGGTGCCCTTCCAATTGGTACCTTTTTGGGTTGTCTATCGTATTTATTCTTATTACATACCTGACAATTTCTAACATATTGCTTGAATTGCTTCACCATTTGGGGCCAATAGTATTGATCCCTGATCTGTGCCGAATTTTCCCTATAATTTCTATGCGCTCTACCATGTGTTTGCTCTATAATATTACCCTGGTCCTCTCTATTCGTGACATCAATTGGAAAACACTTCACACGCAAAAATTTCGTTACCGGAAAAGTATCCATCAATACGGTTTGTATTTCATATGCCACTTCCGGAGTACAAAATATTCCTGTAACCAATTTTGGATTTAATTGTTCAGAAAGAACAGGTATTATATTTTCTGGTTTATCAAATTCTTTTAAAAATCTAGTGTTACCGAAGATTAAAACTCTTTCTTGTTGGCTTGTTAGTTTCCCTAATTGAAATTTCATCACTACTCTCAGCTGAATGCTGTGTATTCGCAAATGAATCATCAGATTCTGAAATTTCATTATTCGATTCTGTTAAATTATTTAACTGCTGTCTCGATAGTGCATCTGCTACAACATTTGTTGCTCCGGGTTTATAGATTATTCTTGGCGAAAATTCTTCAATAAATGCCCTCCATCTTTTCATTTTAACATTAGGGTTTCTTTCAGATATCGCAAACGATAGCGGTTGGTGGTCCGTATAAATTTCTAAATCTTTTACAGCATAAAGGTAATGTCGCAATGTTTTCAATGCCCAAACAATAGCATAAAGCTCCTTTTCGTTAGTTGCATAATTCTGCTCGGTTGAATTCAAAGTCTTTGAAATAAATGTTATGGGTTTTCCTCGTTGTGATAATACAACCCCCACAGCTACATTTGAAGCGTAGCTATTTAAAATTAATTTTTCATTAAAATCTGGTTGCGATAATTCAATGCATTGGCATAATACATCCTTTAACCTTCCACAAGCGGCTATACCTTCTTGGTCAAGATCAATCCTTGTGTTTTTTGATACATGCTGCGATACTCCTCCATTTTTTCCTTTTAAGTGCTTTGTCAGTGGCTTAGCTATTGAAGCGTAATCTTGAATAAATTTCCTGTAATATCCTGTTAATCCCAAAAAACCCCTTAATTGTCGTAAAGTTTTAGGTATGGGATAATTTTTTATCGCTTCCACTTTTTTTGGGTCTGTTTTAATAACCTTATGAGATACTACGTATTCCAGAAATTCAACTTCTGTTTCTATAAACCTTGATTTTTCAAGAGATATTTTCATATGAGCTTCCCTTAATCTTTCAACTATTTTTTTTAACTGCTGAATATGTTCTGTCAATGTCTTCGAAAATACTATAATATCATCAATATACACTTGGCAAAATTTACCAATATATTCACGTAAAATATCATTCATTGCTCTCTGAAATATACTAGGGGCATTCCTTATCCCAAATGGCATCCGTAAGTACTCATATTTCCCGTTATTAACTGAGAAAGCTGTTTTTTCAATATCACCTTCCTGCATTAAAATCTGATGAAATCCTGACTCTAAATCAATTGTTGAAAAATATTTGGATTCCCCCAAATTCGAAAGTATCACCAGAGGATTAGACATGGGGTATCTATCTGATATTGTTTTATCATTTAATTTTTTAAAATCTATGACCAACCTTAGCTTAGGACTTCCATCCTCGTTCATTCCCTTTTTCGGAACAACCCTAACAGGAGTATTATAAGGACTTTTGCTATTCCTTATTATACTCTTTCTTAGTAAATTTCCAATTTCCTCATTAACAAAATCATTTACAGACACAGGATACGGATACTGCTTCGACCATATGGGTTTGTCATCCTCAGTTCTAATTTCCGCTTTTATGTCTGTCCTGAAAGGCAAATCCATATCAATGTTCTTATGTGTTTCCTTTATAATTCTGATAATATCCTCTCTCAATAGAGGAATATTAAAACCTTCACTTTCACTAATATTTTTTTCATATTTCTTAGAAAATTTATTCCTCATTTCCAAATTTTCAACTTCAAAATTATTTAACATATTGCTGGAATGATCTTCAGCGGGTGCTTTAGAGGTTTCTTCCTCCAAAGTTAATTCTTTATTTGTTTTATGCTGGTATGACTCATCAGCTGGCGTCATAAGACAATTTTGTCCCATGATAACTTTTGTATTTCCAAAGCATTCCTTCTTTGAATTTTCATTTTTTTTTTTTTTTGCCGGTATTACCGTCGGCGGGCGCTTTAGGACTTCCGTGTCCCAAAGATTTTAATATCGTTCCCGATTTTCCTATACAACTATCCTCATTGTTACTTAAAAACCGTAATTTTTCTGAATATTCGTTCCCATAATTAATTAACTCCTTTTCCATATCAATCTTTGCTCTAATCTTCTTCAAGAAATTAACTCCTATCAAGAAATCACTTTCTAAATTATCTATTTCATAAAATCTTTCCATACATCCCAATAGATGTACGTTATGAAACAAATCAATGACGGTCGAACCATGAATAGTCCTTACCCTCTTCTTAATTGCTAATTCCTGTCAATTGTCATACACTCCCTTTCTAATATAACAACTAGTAGCACCGGTATCTATTAGTATCCTCATTACTTTTCCGGTTTGCAGATCTGTCCGGAATATGTAGGGCAGGTGGAAGTTTGACCTAAAAAATGATTTTCACTAATATTATTGATTCTCTGAGCCTTTGCAGGTGGTTGACCACTAAAGTTTGTATTATCATTTCTTTTTATCGGTGGATTAAACCTATTTCCAGAGAAAGCATTACCCTGTTGTGATCTTGCAAACATCCCTCGTTGCACCACAGGAGCATTACAAGATGAAGTATCCATGGGTTCTGGCTTTGAGAAATTTACATTTGTATTCTGTCTTACTTGTGGATATCTCAAATTATTTTGGAACACCATTTTTTGATCACCTCTAAAATTATTTTGATAATTTCCATTAACATTATTTCCCTGGTTTCGAGCTCTAGAAAAGTGCAATGCAAATTCTGATCGCATTTGATTTGATTGAAGCTCCTGAGCCTTATCCAAAGCGTTTGGTAAATCGACTGGAGCCAATGTGAAAAGTATCTGGTTAAGTGGAGGACGTAAACCGGTAATAAATGTCCTCAAAGCAGTTTCACGATTCTTAATATTGGGTTGGTTTGTTATTTCTGAATTAGTACCATGCGTCATTATGGTCTTATTAATTAGAAAGTTAATTTACGGTTTACTTCATTA
Source organism: Anastrepha obliqua (assembly GCF_027943255.1). Taxonomy (NCBI): domain Eukaryota; kingdom Metazoa; phylum Arthropoda; class Insecta; order Diptera; family Tephritidae; genus Anastrepha; species Anastrepha obliqua. The sequence goes on along the minus strand of NW_026562179.1, from coordinate 2,541,305 downwards.
TAATAATCTATTAGGGATTTTGATCCTTGTCTTAAAATACTCATCTCTTGATCAATTACATCTGTCAGCATATGCAAAGTCCAATCTAACAAATATGGTCTCTAAATTCAATACAGCCCCATGATTAGTCAAAATATCGTTCGCATCTCCTACAATTTTATTTCTTAATATAGTTAGTGCGCCAAAGTACCTTCTGCTACCTTCAATATACAAACTCTTAGAATTTTTTGCAGCCTCTCTCCAACTCACATATGATTTACCTGAAAACACGGGCAAAGATCGAATTATATCCAAGCTTTCATTACACATTAATGCATCGTCAATAGTCTGAGTCCGATACTCAGTTACCTGAGAAGCTGTAGTCAGAGCCCTAATTTGGTTACTCAATTGACCTATTTCAATACGTAAGTTTGCGGTGTGAGTAGCTATTAATCTAGCTATATCTTCCGCAGATAAATTATTCACCGCCATTCTTGCAAATCTAACTATTATATCGTCCAGTGTATAAAAATTTTTTCAAGGTCCTTTCCTCACCTTTTGCACTTATTCTCTTGATAAATTTTTCATTCAATTACACTTTTTCACTATCTTCTTATTTAAATGTGGGCACTTAGACTCTTTGTGATTATTGCCACAGTAACTGCAATAATACAGACGCACGTATTTAGGGGTACTTGAACTATTTCCCATTTACCTTATTTCTACGGGTTTTCTTATTATGATAAATTAACTTACATTAATATACTCCTGATTCTGGTGTCGTCCTTTGCTGGCGCTTAGATTCTTTGATTGTTGCTTTCTGTTTTCTTCACAGCTATTTCACTGCCGGGAATTTTCTACTGCTTTGTGGTCCTGCGAGAATTTCCTACTGCTTTGTGGTCCTGCGAGATTTTTCTACTGCTTTGTGATCCTGCGAGAATTTTCTACTGCTTTGTGGTCCAGCGAGAATTTTCTACTGCTTTAACTTTGTTTTTTAAAAAAAATTTTCTCGAAAATTTATTTTTTTTCGCCCAATTCATGGGGTACTTTTTATTTATTTTTTTCAAAATATATTGTGTTATTTGTTTTTTTCGCCCGATTCGTGGGGTACTTATTTTATTATCACCGACCGTATGCCCTCTCGCACGAGGTATTTGCTTACGGTTGATGCTCCTGGCAGGATCGCCAATTAAAGTTCCAACGCGGTTGAGCGTTAAAAAAAAAAATAAAACGCTTGCTTCCAAAGTCAAACTTGAAGTGATTATTTTATTCCTACGTTATTTCTTTTATACAAAATTTTTGCTTACTCTACCCTTAACAAATAATTGTTTATGTTTACAATAAATCTTTCACTACTGGATAAGCTTATTTCTTCATCCTCTAATTTGTGCTTATGCTAACTTTAAAAAGTACTTGACAAATAATTATTTATGTTTATAGTAAATATTTCACTACTGGATGAACTTATTTCATCATCCTCTAATTTGTGCTTATGCTAGCTTTAAAAAGTATTGCTTATTGTACTTCTATCCTTAACAAATAATTGTTTATGTTTACAGTAAATATTTCACTATTGGATGAGCTTATTTCATCATCCAATTAGTGCTTATGCTAGCTTTAAAAAGTATTGTTTACTCTAACTTTTTGTATATATTTGCCGTTATGCGGCTTACCAGAGTAGGGTATTAACTTGCATGTATTTATGTATATGAGTGTTTGCTTTTGCACGTCCATATGAACGATTCTTCATGTGCAGATATTCATTTGATTTAGCTGAAGAATATATTGATTTTGTAAGGAAATCCTGTCGAATTATAATAATTATTGGTATATGTTTAATTAAATTCTTCTTACCAATTAAATATTATTATCCTTAAAAAAATTGAAACACTAGTTTTTTTTAATTTTTATTTTTTATTTTTATCAACAAGTAAGTTAACTACTCATATATAGTATGTATATATTATACTATAAATAATAGGTATTTATTGTACATTTCCTGAAATGAAAAAAAAATATAAAATTGTGAAAGCACGCATTACGAAATTGTCCTCTTATTATAACAATTTCTCACACGACTTCGATATTGACATCGATTAAGGGGACCGTCTAGTTTAGCACTTTCAAAAAATTAATTTTTTTTTTTGTTTACATTTTTCGAAAGTATATGTATGTAGAAATATTGTGTTTAAGTTTCAGAGAGTTCGGAGCAGTGTAAATATATTTTTTTCTTACCTGAACATCACTACCTAGAAGAGCTTTTAATATAAAAAAAAAAAAATTAAACGCGTTTTTCTCAAAACAACGTTTTAAAAACGGTACCAAGGAGTTTACCAAAACTGTTAGACCGATTCTTTTGAAATTTAAGCCACATAATCTACACATACTAATAGAGGTAGTTCACCTAGAAATCATTAAAATTTTGCATTGTTACAAATTGTTTATTTAGAAAAACAGCGAAAAAGAAGTGCATTTTTTTCAATTTTTGTCCGCCATTTTGATATTTTTCGATAAATATTGATTTTTATAGGTGGATTAACTAGTATTTATTATACTGAATCTAACCCATTTTGATTTTTTGGTTTCAGACTAGCCGTTCCCGAGATCTGCTTGGTACCGTTTTGCACTTCGATTTTAAAGCATTTACGCGCGGCCACCATTTTGTACATTAAAATGCAATAAAATAAATAAAACAATTTTTTTTTACACAATTTAAGACTTTATTTATTATATCTAACAATATCCACCTATATCTGTGTCTTTCATTGCATACTCAAAAATAATTCCCAAAAATAGTCGAGTAGCTTGATGCGATGATCTTGACATTCGCCAGATATTGCGAACCAATGGGGAAATACTTCTTCGGTTTTTTGTTTTATAGCTGGCAACATTACATTGCGAATATTACCTACGTGAACATATTCTGCAAAAAGCTGACGGTACCACCTCATCTGAAGGCGACACACTTCGAATACCCTGTCTTCAGGATTCACCAGTCTCAAATCGGTGTCATCCGAGAAATTTTCAGACCTTATCAGGGCTTCGGAATGCAATTTTAAGTCTGCTTGTGTTTGCATCATAATGTGGGTGCATTTGTCGCATTTTAGCTTACACAGTAATTTTTGGTAAATACCACAGCCAGTGTAATAACGCTGCACCTGTACCTCAGCTATATTTGGTTCTTCGGCAAAATTCGCGTTTGCTACCTCTATATTTTCTAAAACGAGTTGCTCATTTAGCGGTTCTTCTACTTCTTCCTCCAGATGATGATCCTCAGTCCCTAAATTCTAGTCTAAATTAATATCATCATCATCTTCGCAATTATTGCCTTTGTTTTCGAACCGCTGTCGTAAAATTTTGATAGATATCAATCGCGCTACTATGTACTGCACTTCGTGAGCTGTGGGATGAGTATTAGCACCCTGACTAGCTCGACCCGATAAAAGAAATTTTCTAGATAATCTTGGTTTAACTTTCCAAGGAAAATAAATTTTAAATGTTGATGCTGTTGAAAAAGTTCCTCGCACAATTCCAGCATCGATTTTATTGTAGTACGGAAGCCTTGGATACATTTAATGCTTGAGTAAATATGAGCCTCAGTCAATTTTGGGCAAATTTTAAAAATGGAATGCCTTTGATCAATATAACTTCCTAATGACCTTAAAGCTTGCAGTGCCATGGGCGGTTGGAATATCATATTTCATTAATACATTACGGATGGACTTTATGAGACGGCAATAGTCAAACATGCAAAAAATTTTATTGTTTTCGTGCATGAAAAAAGTGTTAATTTCAGAAATCTTCAATTAATTAAATAAAGTTATATTCGCGGACCCTTGATCGCAAATCATAACTTTTATATTCAGTCCAATTTTCGTAATTGCGGAAATGTTACTCATCACAGTTTGATGTAACTCTGCACCATTAAAACCATTTTTGGAAATATAGTAGGAAAATACATACTTCCGCTTAGAACACAACCCCTTAACAACCATAAAAAAGCAACATTTGTTCCCTATTCTGCTTTGACGTTGGCCTTCCCCATGGTCCACAAACCCATCAATTATATCCGGTTTGATGCTAATTTCATCAAATAATAAAATGCATATGCGTTCTGTGCCGGACATTTTGCTAGCAATTTTGCTTAAATTGTTAACGACATTGGCATCGAAACCTGGAACAACATACCTGATGGGGCGCCAACGCAAAAGAGATGATTTGTGTGGTAAACAAAAACCTAGATCGTCACGCATAAAAGAATATGCTTTAGTGGACATATAGTTCAAATTTTGTGCCAATGCCTTTTCGTCCTCATTATACCAACTTTTTTTGGTACTGACGATCTTTTTTGCAAAAGTTAAAGCATCGCTGCTACAACTTTCTTCCGCAATTATTGCACGTTTCAACAACTCAGAATATTTATTTTTTAGGTCATTACTTTCTTTTTCAAGCTCCTCAATACGTTTATTTAATTTGACCGCGTTGCTCTGATAGCGAGCAGACTGAGCAACCCGTTCGCGAGTGATTGTGGTTTCTAAGTCCACGCAGATCTGATTCCTATAACTAGCCTGCCTGTTTTCCTCTAATATCGAATATTTCTCAAACTCTTCCAGAGTTAAATCTTCTTCTACTTGCTTAACTATCTTACTATAAGTTGCAGTGACGGGCGGGCAAACCCAATCAGAGCCAGCACTAGGCGAGCGACTTCTATTAACTGGCTCTAAATTGAAGCAAGGAAAAGCCCCTTTCAAAAGTTTATATTTTGTAACCAATGTGGGTTCAAAATGGCGTTGGCAAATAAAAACCCTATCAATGCCTGACACTTGCACGTTGCAATCCAAGGCCCAATTCTTACGGGTCTCTTCGTCCCTTCGTGCAATTTTCATAACTTAATTACATACATATGTCCTATGCTAATATATGTATGTATATAAACATGCACACATACAATTTCGCGCAATTTTCATAACCTAATTACATACATACAGTTAGTAACATAAATAAGTATACAGGAGCCTGATTTATGGAATTGTTTGACGCTAACGCTTTCCTTAATATGTAATCAAAATATTTTACACGTGGTAATTGTGTACTGGGATAAGCTTTCATATGCGCCTTAATTTAGCTGTAAGTTTTAGGTACCGTTATCCACGCTTTGCTTTGTCTTTGATGCCATCGAAATTTATGTCACAAATTTAGTATACAGCAAACGATTGTTCAGTTAGTGTACCATTTATTTTTACGCATTGATTAAAAAGGTTAAAACTTTTAAAAGAAAATAATTGAAGTAAGTATAGAAATTTAGGGAAGTACGTTTTGTATTAATTTTTCCGACATTTTTAGTAATGGCACCATGAGGAAAAGAGCACTCTGGTGATTTACAAAAACTGATTATAAAATATCACAAGGAATATAAATCATTGCGAGAAATCGGTCGTTTGATAGATAGGAGTTTTGTTACAGTTCAAAAGATTGTGAATAAATATAAAAGTGCGGGAAGCACCACTAATAAACAGCGTTGTGGGCGTCCACCCCTCTTAAGTCCCAGAGAAAAAAGCTTAGTCGTACGGAAAATCAGGACAAACCCCAAAATAAGTGCCACCAAATTGAAATCTGAAATTGAAAATGAGACTGGAAAACAATTTTGCACCCAAACTATTCGCCGGATTTTGCATAGTGCTGGCTATCATGGGCGCAATGTTAGGAAAAAGCCCTTCTTGAGTAGTGTCAATCGGAGTAAACGGATTTTATTCGCAAAAGATCATGAAAAATATGACCAAACGTTTTGGAACCAAGTCATATTTTCTGATGAGTATAAGTTCAGTATCTGTGTATCTGATGGCCGTGAAAAATTTTTGGATCCAAACAATATGACCGGCACTGTGAAGCATGGAGGGGGCTCTGTGATGGTTAGGGGATGTATGGCTGTGAACGGGGTCGAAAACTTGGTATTTGTCGAAAATATTATGGACCGATATGGTTACTTATCTGGTGGCCGCCGTAGCCGAATGGGTTGGTACGTGACTACCATTCGGAATTCACAAAGAGAACGTCGGTTCGAATCTCGGTGAAACACCAAAATTAAGAAAAACATTTTTCTAATAGCGGTCGCCCCTCGGCAGGCAATGGCAAACCTCCGAGTGTATTTCTGCCATGAAAAAGCTCTTCATAAAAATATCTGCCGTTCGGAGTCGGCTTAAAACTGTAGGTCCCTCCATTTGTGGAACAACATCAAGACGCACACCACAAATAGGAATAGGAGCGCGGCCAAACACCCAAAAAGAGTGTAAGCGCCAATTATATATATATATATACAGTATCGGACGAAACATTTGCAACTAAAATGTGGGCAATGAAAACTTTCGATTGCTCAGCCGTTATTTGTTTGGAACCTGTTAATTTCAATTTATTTGTAATAAAAGATGTTGATTTACGTAAATAAAACAAATTTATTCAAATTCAACTGCTCATATCTTAAATTTAAAAATCAAATGTGTCCAACATCTGTATCTAATAAGACAAAACAATTGCAACTAAAGGAAATCAGTAAACTATTTTTATTAAACTTAGTATTTCGTGGCAAAACCATTGCTCTGAATAACAGCTCTGCATCGTCTCGGAATTGAAGCTATCAAATTGTCAACTATCGTTTGTGGTATATTTCTCCATGCCTCCAGGACTCTTTGGAAAAATTGGTCAGTATTTGCCACATTAGTCCGATCAATTCTCTTTTTTACTATTTCCCATAGGTTTTTTATGGGGTTAAGATCGGGGGATTGTGGGGGCCACTCCATTACGTCCACTTTATTCCTCTGGAACCATGATTTCAGGACCTTCGCCGTATGCTTCGGGTCATTATCCTGTTGGAAGACCCACTTCAAGCGCATTTCCCACTCAGCATGTGGCAGCATTACCGATTCCATAATGTCCCTGTAAACGTACTGGTCCGTTATGCCCATAATACGATGGAGTGGTCCCAAACCAGCAGCAGAAAAGCATCCCCAGACCATAATGTAAGCACTTTGCTTAACAGTCTTTACACAGTAAACTAAACTCAGAACAGTTAGAAAACAAAACCAAGCTCAAGCATTTTTACCGTTATATAGCTAAGCTCACAAGGTTGCAATTGTTTTGTCGCTCATAGTTGCCAGATAATTTAATTTTTTTTAAATACAGCTACAAAAAGGAAAGGATCTTGAAAAGATTTTTTGGAAAATATTACTCAGATACTCTGGTATCCATAGCGTGAAATTGAATTGCAATTGAGTGAAGAATGACATTATGACAAAAAATAAATTCAAGGCTGCATTGCAGTTGTAAATGTTTTGTCCGATACTGTATATATATGGTTACTTAAATATTTTGAAAAATATTTTAAAAGAAAGCGCCACGAAATTGGACCTTGGAGCAACCTTTATCTTCCAGCAGGATAATGACCCCAAGCACACATCCAACATTGTACGAGAGTGGCTGTTATACAACGTGCGAAAACAGCTGAAAACACCCCCACAGTCCCCGGATATCAACCCAATCGAACATTTATGGGAACATTTAAAGCGGCAAATACGTTAACATCCCATTAGAAGTAAGGAACAACTGAAAAACGTCCTTCTAGAGGAATGGAATAAAATACCACCAGCTGTAACTGAAAGCGTGGAGAAATCAATGCCATCACGACTTAAAGCGATTGTAAAGTCTAATGGTTATTCTACCAAATACTAGGATTTGATTTTAATTATGTTTTTGATTTCACAAATTAATAATATGATACCTGTATACTTACTTTTGAGACATGAATTTTTATAAAGTTTAATACAATATAAAAAGCTATAATTTGGTTGCTTTTTAAAATTTTGTCATTATTTGGATTAAATATGATTTTTGTATTTCATTCATGTAAATAAAACACAATCTTGTTATAACTTAGGTTGTTTGAAGGAATCGATTGGGGGAAAATTGAAAACGTATCCGGTGTATACTTACCTCTGTTACTAACTGTATGTCCTATGCTAATATATGTATATAAACATGCATACATACAATTACGCGCAATCTTCTTAAAAAAACCAAAAAGAACAAATCTGTAAACATGTATACAAATCACAGAGAACGTTAATGTATAGAGAAGTCTCAATGACAGGAAAGTATTCATTTTCAAGGGGTACTCGTCTCGCGAAGACAATTTCAGCACAGACACATTTTTCAACAAAAATTAACAGTAAGGGGCTGACTTATGTAAATTTAGCAGCAGTCGATAAGAATTTGTTGGTGATTAGAAGCAAAGAATGTTAGGTAGCTTTTTAATATGACCTATATATTTGAATTTCTCCAAATCATCCAAAATTATATACATATGTTATGTCTGTCTGTCTGGTGGTGTCTGTAAAATTTGTTGACCCCTTCAACTGAATCAAAATCCTCTATAGAAAACGCTTCATTACCAGGCGCACAGGAAGATGGCATATGCAAATGTAAATTTGTGAATTTATGTATATTTGCGCATATGTATATGCTGTGTGTATGTATGCTCACCAGCCAGAGGAAAAACTTCTCAAGAAATCCAGCGCGCAATTTACGTGTTTTGCCGTTAGGTTGCGATAAAAAAAACTAAAAACTGTTTTTGATTATTAAAATTTATTTATTTAATTCAATACAACAATCTACTCCAATGGAAGGGAGGAATCAGACTGACTTTATGCTTTTACTTCAAGTTTAATCAAAGCTTACATATTTGCTTACTCGATATATTCTGTTTTTCTTACTTGCTAAATTACATTGGCTTATGAAAAAATACTTATTAATATTACATTTTAGTGTGGGAACGGAAATGCTGATTTGACAATATTTATTGTAGTGGACAGTAAAGTTAGTTAATTTTGGAACGGTTGCAATTCCTGGAATTGCGACCGAAAAATAATTTTGATTTGTGAATTTAATAACAATTTTTGCAAACAAAACGGAAGTTGGTTTAATATTACATTTTGTCTTTAGTTATACTTGTAATGAAATCCTCTATGCTTGGTTTCATATATGTAATGCTTGGTTTTACATATGTAACTTCTCCCTCCCTTAAATTAGAATTCTCCTGAATTCTTTTATTTAATTTAATAGTTATACGTTTGTGTTTATTGATGACAACAATGACAATTATTAGAATTATGATAATGCTTAGTACATTGCAGATATGTGAGATTTTACTATGAATTTTCAATTTAAAAATGTTTTCTATATTTGATCTATTTTCCTCCAATATTTCATCGAATGTAATTTTTTTTGTAAAGTTCCGAATGTCTTCATATTTTACACTTTCAATATTTTCTTCTATGTTTTCGATATAATTTGAAAAATAGTAGTCACTAATTTTAATTGAACAATTATTATATCTTATGATATAGTTTCCGTTCATAATTGGTTTCTCTTTATTACATGTTTGATTCATTTGTAAATTTACAGCATTTTTAACAATAATCGTTTTTACGTCTATGGCTAGAATTTCAAGATCCTTATTTCTGGTGAGGTGACAGTTTTGTTTTAAAATACAGTGTTTACTTGGTTTCAATCTTTTTAAAGATTTATTTTCTTCAAATAATAAAGTTTTATTTGCATAAATGAATATTTCTTCTATTTTTGCTTCTATTTCATTATTTTCTTTATTAGGTATTGGAATAACCTTTCTTATTTTTACATATTCAAAGTTTTTAGGTATTTTAATGCCGAATATTAGATAGGTGTTATTTAAAATGGCTGTGCCTAATTGTAGATACTTAAGCTTATTATAATCAATATTATATTTTACTATTTCTTCACTAGTTAAAATATTTGGGTGTAATATCCCATATTTGGCTGATACAACATTTTCTTGTATTTGCTCAATTTTACTTTTTAATAACTGAATCTTTGTATACTGGTCTAAGTATAAATTTTGTTTATATTCGTCATACATAAATTTATTAATAGAATTAAGTTCTTTTTCAATTTTTACTCTATCACTTTTAACAATTTCTTTGAGATGCTCTATAGCTGAACTGAAATAATTGTTTATTTTGATTTGTTGGTTCATTGTGTCATTCGTCTGTAAAAAGTGCGTTTGTATATTTTGTCTATCGTCTTCGTCCATTGTACCAAAAAACCATTTTGACATACTACCTATTGCATTAATTAGTCCGCGTTTATTTCTAGTTTTTACTGGCATGAGCGTTAGTAACTTATTCCTTATGTCTAACAACTCACGTTGTAGTGTCTCTTTATTTTCTAATTTCATTAATATTATATTGTCCGTCATTTCGTTGATAATAGTTTCTAGTTTGTAAACGTCAATCATGTGTAGTACTATGTCACTATCTTTGGGTATTTCTTGGTTTCTAATTTGTAAATCTATAAATCCTGTTTGTTCCGTTAGTTCCGTCAAAGTCATTATACCTTTACATTGTCGTATTGTTAGTATTATTGCTATCATCATGATCCATGTCTTTAAATTTTAAAGGTCGTTTAATATTGTTAGGATGAATGTTTTCTAATTTTTCCTTCCTATACTTTGGTTGTTCTTTATGCCTAACCGCTTTATAGTTCTTTATGAATCCTTCTATTCTTTCTTCTTTATAGTCTTCCCTGGTTTTATTTAGATTGCTTATAATTTTATGCTTCCTTGCTTCTAAATTGTTTTTTATTATTTCCGCATCTATTTTATTGTCATGTACTTCGTTTGGTGTACATTTTATTGTTGAATGGAATCTATCATTGTAATTTCGTATGGCTTTCTGTATTAAGTGTTTAATTGATAACCCTTTTTCTAATTTATATAAAATTCTAAACTTTTCCGCGATCGTGTTGTGAAACCTTTCAATATCGGCATTGCCAGTATGGCTATTAGGTTTTGTAAGATGAAGCTCTACATTTTCAGTGTCCAAAAATTCTCTTATTCTCGCGGCCTTAAATTCGTTATCTGCAATTATTTTCCTTGGTTTCCCTAATTTAGCAAAATGTTCTTCTAACTGTTCAACAATGGTAATATGATTGCTATCATTCAAGAGGTACGCTGCTCCGAATTTTGAGAATTTATCTATAACTGTTAAAAAGTGGTTTCCCTTCATAATATACGTATCTATGTGAATAATTTCATTTTTCTTTACTGGCGTTTCTGAGAAATTCAATTTCGTTTTTATAGGCTTCCTATCATATTTGACCTCTTGGCAAATTTCACATTGATTTATAACCAAGTGAACCAATTCCATTAACTTAGGGTAATAGATTTTATTTTTTATTTGATTGTATGTTTCTAAAATACCGGAATGTAAACTTTCTCTAACATGGTAAAAAGAGATTTGTTTTATGGCTTCAACCTCTGTTTCAATGTCTTGTGCTCTTTTTGTACACTTAGTGAATTTAATTTGTTTGTCATTCGAATACATACTAATCAGTTTTTCTTGTACTATGTTATAGCTGTGGTCAGTTAGTTCCGAAAATATTCCAATTTTTCCTTTTAGAATATATTTTCTGAAAATTTCTCCCATTTGTTCAAAATCACTCTCTGCAATAAAAATTATTCTCTTCCCATGTATTTCTTTATATTCTTCTGTTTTATTATTCGTTAAGATTATTTGAGTTTTATATTTATTCACGATTTCTTCTTTTATAAAAAAATGATCACCCAAATTCTCCTCTGCTGAATGTACTGTTGCCATGCTTACGTTGTCTTCCTCCCCATCGAGCGAAATTAGGTTTATGCTATTGGAACTGTCATCATCTTCATATTTTAAAATATTATCTTCACTTTTTTCTATTCTACTGAGAAAATCCGCTACTTTGTTCTCTCTACCTTTTATATAGTCTACTTCGAAATCGTACTCTCCTAGTTTGAGTATCCATCGTTGGTGTCTTGGCGATATATCCTTTCCTTTGTATTTTGTACATAAAAACTTAATGGGTTGATGATCAGTAAGAATTTTAAATTTCTTACCATGCAAATATGGTCTCAGGTAATTTACACTCCACAAAATTGCTAAAAATTCTTTGTATGTTGCTGAATAATTTCTTTCGTGATTGTTTAATGTTCTGGATGCGAAGCAAATCGGGTGTCCTTCCTGTGAAAGGACAGCACCAATTGCATAATTGGATGCATCCGTAGTTAATGTGAACTGTCTATCAAAATTGGGATACCTTAATATTGGATGAGAACTAATCAGTTGTTTTAACTTTTCAAACGCTTCGACATAGGTAGGGTCTTTTGTATTCACTTTTACGCCTTTTTTTAAATATTTCGTCATCGGTTGGGCCACTTTGGCGTAGTCTTTTACAAACTTCCTATAGTATCCTGTAAGACCCAGAAAGCTTTTGATCTGTTTTTCTGTTCTTGGTATATCTAATTCTTGAATTACTTTTATTTTATTTGGATTGGGTTTTAGTCCTTCACTTGTCAAAATATGACCTAGAAATTCGGTTTCCTTCTTCATAAAATTACACTTGTCTATTTGTATTTTTAAATTTGCGTCCTCTAATACTTTGAAAATATCTGCTATTGCTTTTACATGTTCTTTTAGAGATGTACTAAATATTAGGATGTCGTCCAGATAAACAACGCATGTTCTGTTAATGAATTCGCGTAATGTTTCGTTCATAAGTCGTTGGAATGTCGCTGGGGCATTTTTCAGTCCAAACGGCATTCGTATAAATTCATATAGTCCGTGGGGTGTAACAAAAGCCGTCTTTTCCCTGTCTTTTTCTTCTATTAAAATTTGATGATATCCCTTAGCTAGATCTAGGGTTGTGAAGTATTGTGCTCTTCGTAGCTTGTCCAAAATTGAGTCGATGTTTGGTAGTGGAAATTTATCATCTATTGTTATTTCATTTAATTTCCTATAATCCACTACTATCCTGTACTTTTTTTCTCCTGAATTATCTAACTTCTTTGGTACAACTATTAATGGACTCGCAAAACGAGAGCAACTTTTTCTGATTATACCCTGCTCTTCCATTTCCTTGATTTGTCGTCTTACTTCAGCTTCATGTTGTGGTGGATACCTGTATAATTTAGCATTTATCTGTTCGTCCGTCGTTGTTCTAATCGTATGTTTTATATTCATTGTACTAGTCAGTTTGTCACCTTCTTTAAAGAACAAATTTTTAAATCTATTTAAAATTTTCATGACTTCTTTATATTCTTCAGTATTCAGATGTTCCAGATGTAACCTATTCCAGTCCAAATTGACTCCTTCCAGAGTACATATTTGGAGACTTTTGTATGGGTTTACTATAAAATTTGTCATCTTGTTATTGAAAGAAACATTTCCGTCTACTAAATTTATCATTGTGTTAAAACAATTTAATAGATCGCTCCCCATTATAAAACTATATGTTCTTCCTCTTAACTGGGCGACTTTCCACTTAATCTTTGCGTCTTTCACATTAAATTCTTCGGGTGCATCTGAGATGACCTCGAATTCGATTATACCTTTTCCTAGTATTGTTTTAAATTCGATCGGTTGTCTTAACGGTATTTTTCTAAAATCTTGTATATCTTTATTTATTATACTTACACTTGCTCCTGTGTCTATTAAGGCAGTATATTTTTTATTGTTTATAGTAAGTTCTATGATGGGTAAGTAGTCTGAGGTTGTTTCCGAAAAAAAATATTTTCGTGATTTTGGTTTTCTCTAACATTGTTATCTTTTTCATTATGTTCCATTGTTTCCCTTAGATATTGCCCAGGTTGAGTCAAGCGATTTTGGCTGACATTTGGCCTGGGGTTTCCCATCTGTGGAATTCTTTGAAAATGATTTACCTCGATATTATCTATTTCCATCGGCTCGCTCCGGTTTTGCCCGGTTTGATTCCAGCGATAATGGCCGGAATTTGCCCTGGGATTTCCTACCTGTGGAGACCTTTGGAAATTTCCTGAAGTATTTTTTGGGACTTTAAAGTGTCCAGAATTAAAATTTCTATTCATATAATTATTATCATACCTGTTTTTATATTTATTAAAATTGTTATTATAATTATTAGGGCGGTTATAGCTTTGAATTTCATTCTGATTTCTATTATAATTCATATTTGCATTATTGTATTTATTCACCTTAAATTTTCTATACTCTGGTCGAATGCAACTGTCTTCGTATCTACGTCTGGTCATTATGTCCAATATGTTGCCTAAATCCCTCATATCGTATATTTTATCGAGCAAGGTGCCTTGCGACATTTCTTTAATTGTATTTATTAATATACTATCTATGTTACTCAAATCTATGCCATGATCGTCCCTATGGTAAATTACTAATTCGTCCGCTTTATATTTAATATTCTGAATTTCTATAGCAAGTTCACTTACCGTTCTTACACATAAGTTGTTAATTTTTTTGTATATTTGATGTGGCTCCGTATCTGGCCTGTATCTAAGTTTTAGCAGTTTTTTAATCAGCTGCCAGTTGTCTGGTGTCGGTATATTTATGATGACGTCCTTGGCCTGTCCTTGTATGACTTTGTAGAATATTGTTCGGACTGCTTCCTTTTTTAGACTTTCCTCTTGTATGGTTGATAACAGGTATTCTATGCTACTGAAGAAGCTGTTGACCGTGACTTCTCCTGTCCCGGTAAATGTTGGCATGTGGTTTATCATTTTAAAGATGTTTTCTCTTTTGCCGTTATCCTGTATTTGGTGTTGTTGCTGTAGTTGGTGTGTCTGCTGTTGCAAATCTAGGTAATCTTGTCGTAAGCTTTCCAACTGCTGATCTTTCCTGGCCAGTTCTTCGGCCACGCTGACGGAGGTAATATGAGTCTGCTCCTCCATCCTTCTCCGTTTGTCGAATGTTTGTTGTCTTTTAGTATACAGTTTTAGAGAAAAAAAAATTTATAGTGGTGTCTAATTTGCAAAATATGTTCACTGCACTATTTTTTGGTTTAGTGGTGTTCAAATTGCCTAAATTTTCACTGCACTATTTTTTTTTTTTTTTTTTTTTTTTTTTTTTATTTTAGTGGTGTATAATTTGCAAAGATGTTCACTGCACTATTTTTTGGTTTAGTGGTGTTCAAATTGCCTAAATTGTCACTGCACTATTTTTTGGTTTAGTGGTGTTCAAATTGCCTAAATTGTCACTGCACTATTTATTTTAGTGGTGTATAATTTGCAAAGATGTTCACTGCACTATTTTTTGGTTTTAGTTATCGTATGTTTAGTTATACCCTGGAGGGTCCGGTCAACTCCTGAGTTGGCTACGGATTCGCAGGATTAGGTTGGGTGTTTATAAAAATTATTTTTATTATTTTTATTTCCCGTAATTCGTTTCACTGGATTCTTTTTTACTGTTTAAAAGGATCCTACCGACTGCGCCATTTAAGTGTTTTGCCGTTATATTGCGATAAAAAAAACTAAAAACTGTTTTTTATTATTATTAAAATTTATTTATTTATTTTAGTACAACAATCTACTCCAATGGAAGGGAGGAATCTGACTGACTTTATGCTTTTACTTCAACTTTAATCAAAGCTTACATATTTGCTTACTCGATATATGTATTCTGTTTTTCTTACTTGCTAAATTACATTGGCTTATGAAAAAATACTTATTAATATTACATTTTAGTGTGGGAACGGAAATGCTGATACTACAATATTTATTGTAGTGGACAGTAAAGTTAGTTAATTTTGGAACGGTTGCAATTCCTGGAATTGCGACCGAAAAATAATTTTGATTTGTGAATTTAATAACAATTTTTGCAAACAAAACGGAAGTTGGTTTAATATTACATTTTGTCTTTAGTTATACTTGTAATGAAATCCTCTATGCTTGGTTTTATATATGTAATGCTTGGTTTTACATATGTAACTTGCGCGCACTTGACGCACAGCAGCTGCGGCTGTCGAGGATTTAGAAAGACATATTTACATACATATATTTTTGCATACATATGTACGATGCCGCGGGCACTCCACTTGACAAAAATTGAAGATTTATCAAATATTGGCAAATAATTCTACGCGAAATATTCCAATATTGACTATTTTCGAATTGTCGAGAAAATTGGCATATGGGCGGTTCGTTTTATGAATGAAAGTACTTGCTTTTATCAATGAATTTTTTGATGATGAGTTTTTGTTGTACAGTACAATAGTTGAAACTGTTCGGCGCCGCCGCGACTGTTCAGCGCTATGGCAACTAGAATGATGGCCGCTACACCTGCGTCTATGAATGCATTTTGTTCTTGTAGTCGCTAGGCATAGAATTTTAGCTTTGAACCCTGTGTGTGCGGTTGTATGTACATGCATATGTGTATATTAATAAGCATTGTTTTGCTTAATTCAATTCACATATTTATATTTGCATCTGCCATCTTCCTGTGTGCCTGGTAATGAAACGTTTTCTATAAAGGATTTATTGATTTGATCAATTGAACGACATAGGTTAGGGCATCAAGTGTGCATATACGCACATGCAAATACGTCCATGCATATGCAGAAGAAATTGTTTTAGCATTTGCAGGAATTCGATCATTCGAATATTTACTCCCTAATTGTTGCATGAAATATGATAAGGCGATGCTCGTGAGGTAGGTCATGTTGCTTCAGTGCATACATATGCGTGCAACACTATATTTATTAGAGATGCAATAGAACTTAGTTGTCCCATATATGTATGTATGTATGCAAATACATACGTTTCTTTGAAGTTTTATTTTAAATTTCAAAGTTTTATACTATCCATAAAATGCATACATATATGTATTATTCCCTGTAATATACATATGTAAATTGAAAAAAAATTGAACAAAAAATGCATATTCAAATATACATAAATATGATAAGGCAATGCGTCGTGAGATAGGTCATTGTTGCTGCAGTACGTGTGCACATACATACATTTGTAACACTATAAGAATTGAAGATGCAATTGAACTTTTGCAAAAATATAACTAACAAAATATATGTATATGTATATACATATATTGATATACATATATATTCATCAATATACCAATATGCTCTTTGAATTCTTGTCTAAAATTAATTTCGACTCGAAAAAGTAACATAAAGTTACTTTGATTTTAAATGTTCGATTATAATCTTTATTATTTGGTTGTATTTGTTTGAAAATATAGATTGAATAAATTTTCGTTTATCAAGGGAACATAAAAATACACAAGGAAATGCCTTGCAAAAGGACGTCGGCATTCGTCAATTTGATTTCATAAAGAAACCAAAAACTGAGCAGAGCCAATGTACTTGTACAAAATTCACTGTAATCAGCTCTGTTAAGAACTTCCCCGCTGTCGCGTTAAGCGAGATGAAAAAGTGTTCGCGGTTTCACTTCATTTTTGACAATTCACACTATTCGTAGCCCGTGAGAATTCTCTATATTTAACGTTCTCTGCAAATCATATGGACATATCACAGAGAACGTTTATGTATAGAGAAGTCTCACGAGCTACGAATAGTGTGAATTGTTCAAAATGAAGTGAAACCGCGAATACTTTTTCACCTCGCTCAAACCTTGTCATGTCGGTCTCCTTGCCGCGGGGATGAGGCTTAAGTGGCGAGTTAACTCCATTCTATGGAGATTAACTTACCCCGAACTAAGAGGGCAGCTCCATATAGAAATTGGGTATCCACTCAACCGCGGAACGGCGGAATTGGTGGCCACCCAAGTACTATGTAGAGAGTACCGTACCGACAACCTGGCAGGAGGTATAAAATGCATTTTCTTACAATGTGGAGGCTAAACAAGGATCTCTCTGCACGAGGTAACCCACTTCTGGGAAATCCTCCCGTCGAGCAATCGACGGCTCGGGCATCGGATGTGCAGGCCCGAACCCCACATTCCCCTATGACCGGAACTGACACCCAGGGTTCCGGAGGAAGCGCACTACTAGTGGTGAAACATGGCACATTGGCTATGCCAATGGAGAGCCGAGTGAGTGTGAGCGATACACCGCCGTCGAAACGATCTGAAGCAACTGAACAAGTTGTGGAGGATGTGGAGATGGCGGACAATCTCTCAGTAGACTCAGACGGATCTCTGGTACCGAGTAAGTCTTTGACAACGGTTAAACCTGGTGTGAATCAGGTAAGTACCGGTAAAAAGACCGAAGTTATTGGAGATTCGAACGCAGGTGTTGGTCTAACCACAAGGCAGATCAAACGAAGAAGACAGAAGGCGAGGCAAGCCGAAGCACTAGCTAAGGCAAGGACTCAAGCTCCGTCAACTTCGACACCTGTAACGGAAACGGGAAAGCGTGGCAGAACAGAGGATTCCTCTGTAGCGCTGCGCTCTTCCGGAAACGAAACGGGATCTGTGCCAACGACCGGGAAGAGGAGAAGGGCAAAGAAGAGGAAAGTCGAGAGACGGAATTCGGAAATGCCTGTATCCTCGACCCAATCCAAGGCAGACAAACCTTTGCCTGACAAGGCAGAGGCTAAGGGACCTCAAATGTCGAATGACACTCTTCCGTCAACGTCTGGCGAATCATTCGCGAGAATGGCAGCAAAGGCAATGACGGTGGAGATACATACCGACAAACAAGATGGTCTACTGTCCAAAGGGCAACAAGACTATCTTGACAGCTATCTTTGGAAAGCTATCGGTGAGTCGAAAGACTCGCCGACGTTCGAGGGGAAAAGCGTGGTGGACGGCATCGTAAAGGTGCACTGTTCCAATGCTTTTTCCCGAGAATGGCTAGAAAAAGCGATAGCAAAGATTCCAGCCTGCGAAAACAGCAAGTTCATTCTTTGTTGAGAGTAGCAAAGAAAGGCTGGTACGAGCGAGTGTCTGGATTCCGGGTCCTTCCTGTAATTCAGCAGAACTCCTCAAACGCATCCGTGTTCAGAATAAGGATCTTGACACGACTCTCTGGAGAGTATACTCGTGCACCAGGCAGAAATCCGCTACCACTTCGGAGGCGGGTTCCCACCTGGTACTGGGTATCGATCTTGGGTCCCTCAAGGTGCTGAAGTCGAAGTACGGGTGCTGTCCTCACCTACATCAGGGGCGGATCCAGTTCCGTGTCCAGGATAAGGTGGAGGACAAAGCGTAAATATACTCAGTCTCATGACTGAAGTAATATTTACACAGATAAATCTGGAGCATAGCAAAGCGTCTACGGCTCTCTTGTGCCGTAGGCATGCAAAATTGCAAACAAACCCACACATAATACTTATACAAGAACCATGGGTGTGTCACAAGCGTATCTGTGGTCTAAGTGCTATGTCGTGGGGACAAATACTTCAATGTGAAGGGAATGTGAGACCGCGAGCATGTATTATCATGCCGAGGTTGATCGAACACACGATGTTAAAAGAGCTATGCTCCGGAGATATCGTTGCTGCAAAAATAAAGTACTTGAAAAGTGGGAACAGTGTCGAAGCTATCATAGTTTCGGCCTACCTACCCTACGACTCTTTACAGCCACCTCCTTCGAGGGAGCTAAGAGAAGTGGTCAAGTACGCAGAATCCAATAATCTGGGGCTAATAGTGGGCTGTGACGCAAATTCACAGAACATTGTGTGGGGAAGCAGCAAATGCAACCCCAGAGGTCTCAAGTTACTGGATTTTATCCTGTCATCCGATTTGGTCATCCAAAACACTGGTAACAAACCAACTTTTGTGACCAGAAGGAGACAAGAGGTGATTGATTTAGCACTTACCAATAAGCCAGTTGGAAATCAAATCAACCGATGGCGAGTTTTGGAAGAGGACTCTCTTTCTGATCATCGTCTTATCGAATTCCGACTGGGAATTGACACAATATCAATACCTTCCGGTAGGAATCCTCGAAATGTGGACTGGGACAGGTATGGTGAGCTTGTAACAGAGCGATTAAGAAACCTGAAAAAACTCAAATCAGCAGAAATGATTGAAGATGCTACTAAGAAATTAGAAGGTACTTTAATCAATTGCTTTGAGGAACTGTGTCCACTCAGGCAAAGCAGACAGGGGAAAGCGGTTCCTTGGTGGAACCCTGAACTGTCGAAGCTTCGTGCACGGTCCAGGAAACTTCTTAATAAGGCCTTGAAGACCAAAACAGAAGAGGACTGGGCCAATCATCGACTTACACAGAGAGAATATAAGAAAAAAGTACGGCAAGCCAAACTTGAATCCTATAGAAATTTCTGCAGTAACGTCGAAGAAATGAGGGAAACAACGAGACTTTGTAAGGTCCTTCATTTAGACCGCTCAGTAAGGCTGGATTCCATTCGAAAACCTGATGGTTCATACACCATTTCCAAATCGGAAACGTTTAATGCTCTACTCGAAACCCATTTTCCGGGTAGTAGAACTTTCTCTGAAGCTGAGAGTGGCATGAACAATGACGGTGGCAACGGTGGAACCTCTAGGTACTTCTTAATAAGGCCTTGAAGACCAAAACAGAAGAGGACTGGGCCAATCATCGACTTACACAGAGAGAATATAAGAAAAAAGTACGGCAAGCCAAACTTGAATCCTATAGAAATTTCTGCAGTAACGTCGAAGAAATGAGGGAAACAACGAGACTTTGTAAGGTCCTTCATTTAGACCGCTCAGTAAGGCTGGATTCCATTCGAAAACCTGATGGTTCATACACCATTTCCAAATCGGAAACGTTTAATGCTCTACTCGAAACCCATTTTCCGGGTAGTAGAACTCTCTCTGAAGCTGAGAGTGGCATGAACGATGACGGTGGCAACGGTGGAACCTCTAGGTACAGCTGGTATATTGCTAGTCGGATAGTGACAAGGGAATCGATAAGGTTTTCCTTATCTTCCTTTGAGAACTTTAAGTCCCCTGGACCTGACGGAATATATCCAGTAATGCTTAAAAAAGGAGGAGACAGGCTGATCGAGGCCCTGAAAAGGATCTTCATAGCCTGTCTTGCATTTGGTTATATACCATCCCAATGGCGACGCGTAAGAGTAGTATTTATTCCAAAACCAGGAAGAGATGACTATTCCCTAGCAAAAAGTTTTAGACCAATCAGTTTGACATCGTTCATGTTGAAAAGTCTGGAACGAGTGGTGGAGAAACATATTCGAGTGGGAGTATTGCCGAGAAGTCCACTTAGTAGAAATCAACACGCTTACCAGAGTGGAAAATCATGTGAATCAGCCTTACACGATCTTGTTAGCAAGATTGAAGCTGGGCTGGAAGCTGACGAATACACAATGGGCGTGTTCGTGGACATTGAGGGGGCTTTTGATAATGCCACTTTTGGCTCGATATGTTCTTCTGCCGAACGACACGGAGTTAATCAAGCCATTATAAAATGGATATACTCCATGCTCTCTGAGAGGCTGTTAACCGCTGGTGGGAGCGATGACGAGCAAATCACAGTCAGGGCCAAGCAAGGATGTCCCCAAGGGAGTGTTCTTTCTCCGCTGCTGTGGTGCTTCGTCATAGACTCCCTATTAGCGGAGATGCAGGAACTCGGCTTTCACGTCCAAGCATATGCGGACGACGTCTGTGCGCTAACATCGGATAAATCCTTAAGTAGGCTTTGCACGAAAGTGCAGAGGATTCTTGACAAAATCGATGACTGGTGCATGAGACAAGGTCTTTCCGTTAATCCGAACAAAACAACCATAGTGTTGTTTACGAGAAAACGGAAATTGGATGGACTCAGTCTTCCAACACTGAAAGGTGTGACACTTGGTCTTTCCAACGAAGTTAAATATCTAGGAGTAATCTTGGATAAGAAGCTGACCTGGGAGACACACGTTTCGCTGAAGGTGAATCGTGCATTGAAGATTTTTCAGCAATGCCGTAGAGCCTTTGGCAAAACTTGGGGTCTGAAACCTGCTGTGGTCCTATGGATATACACGGCACTTATCAGACCAATCATCACTTACGCTTCTGTGGTCTGGTAGCGACGGACAATCCGGGAACTATACAGGCTGCAAAGAAATGTATGTTTATGCATCACGGGTGCCATGAGTACAACCTCTGGTGATGCCCTAAATGCTATGCTTGATTTGCTCCCCATGGATCTTAAGATACAACAGGAAGCAATAAAAGCAATGTGTAGACTCCATAAATATGGTTTCTGACACGAAGATGGAATTTCGGGACACAGAGAAATCTTTAAGTTGCTGTCGGAGCAGTATCCACTGTTTTTGGCACCTAAAGATGACCTGATACCCACAGTTTCATTTGGAAGGAAATTTGATGTCAGATTTCCATTGCGTGAGCAATGGAGCAATCCAGAATGCATGCAGGGAGGTTTGACGGATATTTTCTTTATCGATGGGTCCAAGACTGAAATAGGGTCTGGAGCCGGATGGTACTTAAACGATAGTAATAAGTAACACTATGCTATGGGGGGAATGGCAACTGTTTTCCAAACAGAAGTTTTGGCCATCCTAAAAGTAGCCGAATGGATAATCGAGAGGAGATGGAGCGGGAAACAGATTGGAGTCTTCAGTGACAGTCAGGCTGCATTGAAGGCCCTGGAGAACGCGGAGCAAACCTCAAAGATTGTTCAAGAATGTAAGAAGAAGCTTAATTCTGTCGCAAGACAAAACAGGCTTGTACTTATATGGGTTCCGGGACACTCCGGTGTTCAAGGAAACGAAATTGCCGACGAATTGGCCAACCGTGGATCAGCGGTGCCCCCACAGGGGCCAGAGCCAATAATCGGAATCAGTCCCGCAGGAATCGAGAATTGGATCAACGATTATGTAGGCAATCTACATAAAGAGCGAGGGTCCGGTCTAGAACGCTGCAGAACTGCAAAGTGTTTTGTGACAAGTCCGAACAGAAAACTGTCAAACTTTCTACTAAAACTTAGAAGGAAAGACATTCGGACACAACCCATGGGGTCACCATTGGAATCATCGAGGACCCGGTATGCCTGTCATGCTTGGAGGAGGCGGATAGCACTGAGCACTTTCTCTGTGAGTGTCCTGCCTTTGCTAGAGCGCGACTACGAGTATTGGGTTCCGATGTCATGGGAATGAGTAATATTCGTTCTCTAAAACTGGAGGATATCTACAGATTTGCCAAAGAATCTGGAAAATTCTCACAAACTAACTATCTCTATCTCTGTCTCTATTCTTTCCTATCTCTTTCTCTGATACTTTTCTCCCTCCCTCCTTGACTATCTACCCCCTTTCCAGAGCTTTAACTACAATGGGCTTTTTAGCCTGAGTGTTTTAGGAGCCACCAAATCTCCTGGTGCTCCTTGGCTCGACCTCTTCAAATTCAAATTCAATTCAACTGAACAATCGTTTGCTGTATACTAACTTTTGTGACATAAATTTCGATGGCATCAAAGACAATCAAAGCGTGGATAACGGTACCTATTTTGATTACATATTAAGGAAAGCGTTAGCGTCAAACAATTCCATAAATCAGGCTCCTGTATACTTATTTATGTTACTAACTGTATGTATGTAATTAGGTTATGAAAATTGCGCGAAATTGTATGTGTGCATTTTTATATACATACATATATTAGCATAGGACATATGTATGTAATTAAGTTATGAAAATTGCACGAAGGGACGAAGAGACCCGTAAGAATTGGGCCTTGGATTGCAACGTGCAAGTGTCAGGCATTGATAGGGTTTTTATTTGCCAACGCCATTTTGAACCCACATTGGTTACAAAATATAAACTTTTGAAAGGGGCTTTTCCTTGCTTCAATTTAGAGCCAGTTAATAGAAGTCGCTCGCCTAGTGCTGGCTCTGATTGGGTTTGCCCGCCCGTCACTGCAACTTATAGTAAGATAGTTAAGCAAGTAGAAGAAGATTTAACTCTGGAAGAGTTTGAGAAATATTCGATATTAGAGGAAAACAGGCAGGCTAGTTATAGGAATCAGATCTGCGTGGACTTAGAAACCACAACCACTCGCGAACGGGTTGCTCAGTCTGCTCGCTATCAGAGCAACGCGGTCAAATTAAATAAACGTATTGAGGAGCTTGAAAAAGAAAGTAATGACCTAAAAAATAAATATTCTGAGTTGTTGAAACGTGCAATAATTGCGGAAGAAAGTTGTAGCAGCGATGCTTTAACTTTTGCAAAAAAGATCGTCAGTACCAAAAAAAGTTGGTATAATGAGGACGAAAAGGCATTGGCACAAAATTTGAACTATATGTCCACTAAAGCATATTCTTTTATGCGTGACGATCTAGGTTTTTGTTTACCACACAAATCATCTCTTTTGCGTTGGCGCCCCATCAGGAATGTTGTTCCAGGTTTCGATGCCAATGTCGTTAACAATTTAAGCAAAATTGCTAGCAAAATGTCCGGCACAGAACGCATATGCATTTTATTATTTGATGAAATTAGCATCAAACCGGATATAATTGATGGGTTTGTGGACCATGGGGAAGGCCAACGTCAAAGCAGAATAGGGAACAAATGTTGCTTTTTTATGGTTGTTAAGGGGTTGTGTTCTAAGCGGAAGTATGTATTTTCCTACTATATTTCCAAAAATGGTTTTAATGGTGCAGAGTTACATCAAACTGTGATGAGTAACATTTCCGCAATTACGAAAATTGGACTGAATATAAAAGTTATGATTTGCGATCAAGGGTCCGCGAATATAACTTTATTTAATTAATTGAAGATTTCTGAAATTAACACTTTTTTCATGCACGAAAACAATAAAATTTTTTGCATGTTTGACTATTGCCGTCTCATAAAGTCCATCCGTAATGTATTAATGAAATATGATATTCCAACCGCCCATGGCACTGCAAGCTTTAAGGTCATTAGGAAGTTATATTGATCAAAAGCATTCCATTTTTAAAATTTGCCCAAAATTGACTGAGGCTCATATTTACTCAAGCATTAAATGTATCCAAGGCTTCCGTACTACAATAAAATCGATGCTGGAATTGTGCGAGGAACTTTTTCAACAGCATCAACATTTAAAATTTATTTTCCTTGGAAAGTTAAACCAAGATTATCTAGAAAATTTCTTTTATCGGGTCGAGCTAGTCAGGGTGCTAATACTCATCCCACAGCTCACGAAGTGCAGTACATAGTAGCGCGATTGATATCTATGAAAATTTTACGACAGCGGTTCGAAAACAAAGGCAATAATTGCGAAGATGATGATGATATTAATTTAGACTAGAATTTTATTTATTTATTTATTAATAATGAAATATAATTATAAATAACTATATTACAAAAAAGAGGCACTAGCTACTAAGACTATCGGCCTGATGTTTATCTAATATATTTTAACATTACTGAGTATAACAACTTAGATTTAGAGAACATTTTATCATCATTGTATTATACAAGATATAGTAGATTGTTTTGGTATATAAACTTGTAAATATCTTTAACATTATCGGGTGAGTATTTTCTTAATGCGACGGAAGGTGATTGGTTTTTAAATATGTTTTTCCTACTATTGGAAAACTTAGGGCAATGATCTAAAATGTGATTTATAGACAGTGGGCGGTTGCATATACTACATTCGGGGGCTGCTTTCCCAGTTAGAAGGTGTTCGTGGCTAATTTTAGTATGACTTAGACGGCATCTTGTGAAAATTTTTAGCTGCTGAGTGGAGCATTTCGATGGGATATCTGGCCTATTTCGTTCCGGATTTATGCGCTTGTAGGCATGCTGATATTTGCACCAATCGTTGTGTGTGAATTCTTTAATAAATTCATTGGTTCTGTGTTTAATATCCGCCTTAAAGTAAGTGTTGTGAAAAATACTTGGTGAGGAGCTAGCTTCCTTGGCTGCTTTGTCAGCGAAGGTGTAACCACCAATTCCGCAATGCCCCGGGACCCACATAATTTTAATTTTGGAGCTGCATCTGCAAAGGGCGGGTCGAATTTTTATAGCCCAGGGTTCATTGTATGCAGTGTTGTTAAGAGCAAGAAAGGAAGACTTACTGTCCGAGCAGATTATGTATTTGCCTTTAGCTTTGGAAACGTAGTCGACTGCAAAGGTAATCGCCAGAGCTTCTGCGGTAAAGATAGAGCAATGCGGAAAAAGTAGACCTTTTTTAATGAGTACTCCTTGTTCATTCACCACCGCAAATGAGGTGTTCAGGTTGTCTTTGGATCCGTCTGTGGATACAAAGCTCCAGCCGTTGGTGCTCCACTCACTATGTATTTCGTAAAAAAGCTTTCTATATATCAGGGAAGAGGTATTGCATTTGGCATGATTAAGAAGATTTGCGATAAAGGTGTTTTCTGGAAGCTTCCAGGGTGGAAATTGTGGAGCAACACTTAACGTAGGCTTAAGAAAAGGATCTATTTTTCCAGCGTATTTTATGACTTTGCATATAGTGGAAGGTCGCCTCAGTTCTGTTTTCCTTTTGATCGCCTTTTTTATGTCACTGTTCAGTATAATGTTGTTGGATACATAGAGTTTTGGGATTAAACGCAGAGAGTTTTGATGTATACGGTCTTTCAATTCCGGAAGCCCCGCTTCGGCTAGCAGGTTTTTGACAGGGGTGGTGGGAAACGCTCGTAAACTTTTCCTTGCTGCTGAGTGGTAAAGTTGTTGTATGCCAGCGAAAGTCTTTTTAGAACACTGCCCATAAATGGATAAGCCATAATCAATCACCGATAAAATTAAAGATTTTGTTACATTAATGAGGGAGGTTGGATGAATATTACTGTGCTTGGACGCTAAATACTTTACAATGTTTAATCTCTTAGTTAACTTTTGCTTAAGATATGTACAGTGAGCCTTATAACTAAGCGATTTATCGAATATGATACCTAGTATTTTAGTGCATGGCACACAGTCAATAGTGTAGTTATTGTACCTGAAGCTAATATTATTACAACTCTTTTTTTTACATATATGAAGTATATTACATTTATTGTATGCAATATTCGCGCCTGAGCTAAGCGCCCAGTTTGAAATTTCGTTAAGAATATTCGAAAATATCTGTTTAACAGTATCGATGCTATTATTTTTTGAATAAATGAACACATCGTCTGCATAAATGGAGAATTCGACATTATGCTTAACGAGGATGTTGGTAATCTCATCGAATGCGATTATGAAGAAGATTACTGAGATAGAGTATCCCTGTACAATGGTATTGCTCAGGGATACCCTATCTGAGTAGGTGTTGTTAAGTTTAATTCTGAACGTCCGATTCGTTAGAAGGCTCTTAACAAAGTAGAAAACCTTTTCTCCGATTTTCCATTTTTGTAGTTGGCGAAGCACGACGTGTACTCCTATTCTATCAAATGCTTTGACAAAATCTAGTCCTAGAACGGTTACATGATTTCGACTAGATAGTGCGGAGGATAAGTAGTGCTAGAAATGTAGCAATGCGTCAGCAGTCCCCTGTCTGGTCTTGAAAGCTGACTGGTTGGGACTTATGAGTTTTTCTTTTAAAACAAACCACATAAGGCGCTTTGCTATAATTTTTTCTAAAACTTTGCTAAGGCATGAGAGTAAGGAAATTGGGCGGTAACTCTTAATATCATCTTGTGGTTGATTTGGCTTTAAAATTGGGACAATATCAGCGTTCTTCCACTTTTGAGGATAAATACCACTGCTAAATATGTCATTATAGAGTTTCAGTAGTCGATTTTTGACACAGGTAGGCGCTTTTTTATAATGTCGTATGATATCCTATCTTGACCAGGGGTTTTACCATTTAGTGATTGTAGAACTTCATTAAGTTCGAGAGACCTGATAGGTTCTTCAATTTGTTTTGCCGAAGTCGAAAGCGGTGTTGGAGCTGAATAAACGTTATTTAACGTTCTTCTTTTTTCATAAATAAACAGTTGGTCAAAGTTTGGGTCGTTACTATAAGCAGACCAGGTGGAAGAAAAGTGGTTTGCAATTTCATTTGGTTCGAGGATTGAACCTCTTTCGGTGTTAATTACCGAAATTTTGCTCTGGGAAAAGGTTCCTGTTAAAAGCTTAATATTGTGCCATATTTTACGCGGATTGGAGTTCGGATTAATGGAGCTTGTGAACTGTTCAAAGCAAGCCCTTTTTGCTGCTCTGCAATGGTATCTAAATGCCGCGTTGGCTTTTTTGTACGCAATCAGATTGCTTACTGTTTGCTTCTTCTTATATTCCGCCCAGGCTTTTTGCTTATTATTTCTAACAAGAGCAATGCTGCTGTTCCACCATGGCACTGGATGTTTAGTTGGGATAGCTTTGCTTTGTGGTATACTAAGATGGGAGGCCTCTCTGAGAATTTTTCCCACATTTGAAGCTTCTTTATTGACGTTTTCCGAAAGCTGGTATTTTGAAAAAACATTTTCACAGCAAGTAATATACGAAAGTTATTCCAGTCAGCCCTTTTGGTTAAAAATTTTGTTCTTTTTTTGAAAATTGAATTGTTACTTTTCGTCCAAACTGTTGTGATAATGGGGAAGTGGTCACTTCCATGCAAATCGCTTAGAACTTTCCAGGAACACTTTGGAGCTAAGATAGCGCTGCACATAGTAAGGTCTACGCTAGTAAAAGTTTTGTGGGTCGAGAAATGTGTGGGAAGTCCGTTGTTTAGCACGACGAGGTTTGATGCCAATATAACATCTTCAATGATTTTCCCCTTTGGTTATCTGTTGTTGAACCCCAAAGTGTACTCCAAGAATTAAAATCTCCGAGCAGTATTGTTGGAGAAGAGATATTAGAAAAAACCGACAAGATATCGTGAGCTTGAAAGTTTTGGGAAGGTGGTACATACATTGAGATACAGGTAACTTTGAAACCAATATTAAGCTCAATAGCAATGGTGGAGATGCGCGAAGCAATGCTTAGTCTAGTATGTGGAATTGTGCTTTTAACTAGCACACCTAGACCTTGTTTGCACGTTAAGTTGAAGCTAAAATTATGAAAATACCCCACGTATCCCGCAGGTGCGGTTGGAGTGTTTGCGTGTTGAATATGTGTTTCTTGTAACGATATGAATTATGGAGTATGTGTTTTCAAAAGAAGCTGAAGTTCATGGAAATTATTCCAGTAGCCTTTAATGTTCCACTGAAGTATACTAAACATAAAAGAAAAATAGCTTAAAAAGAAAAACAAAAAAAAATAAAATAAACAAAAAAAAGGGTTTTGTGTGTGTTATTGAAGTTAACGTGTCCCGCAGTACATCGTTTAAAAAATTAAAGTTGCGGGCCAACCACTTGGCCCGTTACGTTATACTTACTTTCGGGATCCTAGAATTAATTCTCCTTTTTTAGGTATTTAACAATAAATTTTATTAATTAGCTGGTTGAAGGATACCGATTGTAGACTACTGGTTCAAGACTGCCCGCACAGCGCCAAACTCAGAACCTTTTATACTTAAGCTAGCCTTATTCCTACCCTAACTCTGCTGACATAGCGATTCCCACGATGTTGTGCATTTCAGGTGAAGTTGCTGTCTGCTGGATGCGCGTGTGGATCACGTTGCATTAAGCAGACGCACTGTCAGCATATTTCAATAGACAGGTGTGCTTCTGCTGCAGGTGAGCGATTTAACTGTGGTGTTAATTGGCCCCACCCCCCCCCTCTAAATATCTGCGTCCCGCAGATTGACATGCGTATTCCGGGAATCGTCGGGCGTCTCCTTCGCGTAGGTAGCAACAGGCATCGGAATGGTAGGTTGACGTATCGGAGGGAGATCAAGGCTTGCTGTTATCTTTCTCCAAATCCAGTAGGAGACCACGGCCAATATGCAAATAAAAAAGGCGTCAACTGCCAGAGAGACACGGAATCTCTGGCCCAGTTTGCCCAGATGGTTGATATTCGTCATGCTCAACTCGTGAAAGTATTCTAGACTTGGTTTAAATCCTTGGCTTTTCACGTTGGTAACCGCTGTTGGCAATACCTGCGAGCTCTGCGATGCTCTGTTAGAAAAGGTTTCGTTCTTCACCCAAATTGTCTCATTGCTAAACTGGATGAGGAACGTGCCGTTAAGGACGCTCTTGCGATTATCATTACGAACAGTCCCCTGAAAGTTGGTTAGAAATAATGTACCTTCACTAATTAATTCGATAGTTTCTCCATTTTCAGGTTCGAAGTGGCATTCAGCGTCACAACCCTTAATTAGACGTGCCAGGCATCCTTCCTCGGGTAATCTTTGCAAATGGCTCATCTCGCAGATCGTTGAATTTTTGATCGAAGGACATTCACTTATTATGCCGTACGTTTCTTCCATGGTGACCAACATTTTCGTGTAGTTTGCAACTACTCTCATACCTGCATGAACCGCAGCTCTTGTCACTAGAAAGCGGAATTCATCTGTTCTGACCTTAGGGATTGCGAGTACATAAAGCAGCAGAGAGCCGTTTGAAAATAAGGAGGGCTTCGCATATTCAATTGCCTCAATGGCATTTTGATAGGGTAAAGCCTCTTCTTCAGAAATTAGCTGATGTAACTCAACCGGGTTTAAGAGGTTGGTGTTGACTATGCCCGTCTTTGCCATTTGAAACGCGCGTACTACCTCACTTATTTCTTCCTTGAGGATCTGTATACGGTTAAGCAGTATGGTTTCAGCAGCCGTAGTGCCAACCTCTTTCCCAATGGTGTTTACGTAACGTGTCATCTGATTGATCTGGTTCATAGATTCCCGAGTGGCATTGAAGAGTTCCTCATTTATTTTAAATTGGTGGTTGTTGTTTGCGATTACATCATCCTGACTTGTGAGGATTGTGTCCTCTGTTGCGTCTGTTGCGTCAGGCGAGCCGGCAACCCATTTCCAGGCCGATCCAAGCCAATTGATTGACCGGATTTTACGGAGTTTAGTGGCCCGAAGTTCGGCGAGGCGTTGACTAATGTGGTTCAAGTTGTATGCCGCAAAGGATTTTGCGACATCATTCTTCATGCCTTCTGCAGCCGTTTCGAATTTCCTCAATGCTTCACTGAAGAGATTCAAATCAATCTTATGTATCAATTTAAAGTGGCCAATCGGATGCGTAGCCTAATCAGTTGCCTATCTCGGATGCGTAGCCTAATCAGTTGCCTATCTTAAAACTTATTGATTACTGAAACCACAACAATACAAAGAAATCGACCGGAATTTTCGATGACGAACTTTGGAATGAAATTAAGGACACGAATTGGAACTTGGAACGTCAGAACTCTATTGGGAACCTCGAAACTAGCACAATTGTGCAAGGAGTGCTCAAATTATAAATTACATATCCTTGGCTTATCGGAAACGAGATGGGCTGACATTGGTGAGCTCAAAACAACCGACAACTTCACATTCCTCTACTCGGGGAAAAAAAATAACGAACCGCGGACAGGCGGCGTCGGTTTCCTTCTGTCAAGATACGCACGTGACGCTCTGTTGGACTGGAAACCACACTCCGATCGTATTATAGAAGCTAGGTTTCGCTCCAGAGCTAGAAACATAACATGCATCCAATGTTACGCGCCCACTGAACTATCTGAGATGTCAATTAAAGAAGATTTTTACAACAACTTAAGCTCTGTACTGTCAAGTGTCCGAAAAGGCGACATCGTCATTATTCTAGGCGACTTCTATGCCCAAGTTGGAAACGACAACACATCGCTACAAAATGTCATGGGAGTTCACGGCATTGGCAGAATAACTGAAAATGGCCGTATGCTCACCGAAATGTGCGCTACTAATAATCTGGTTATTGGTGGCACGTTATTTCCCCATAAGCGCATACACAAAGTGACTTGGGTGTCGCCGGACTCGCACACGGAAAACCAAATTGACCATATTCTGATCAGCAAAAAATGGAGAGGCTCACTGCTCGATGTAAAGAACAAGCGAGGCGCAGATATAGGAAGCGACCACCACCTTATTTTGGCTACCCTACGTCTTAAAGTAGCAGCAGTCAAGAGGGAGAATAGACAAACGCGAAGGCACAATGTATCGCAGTTGAAGGTGGCCGAAGTGGCAAACGCATACACTGATGCTCTGAAGTCAGCTGAAAGAAACAACCCTGGTGAGTCGCGTGATCACTGGCCCGGTATTAAAAACATTTTTATAACTGCTGCTAACAACCACATTGGTTACATCAAAACAAACCGAAAAGAATGGATATCCGACGAAACTTGGAATCTTATTCAACAACGGAAAGCTGCCAAAGCCGCAATCAATACCGCTAGAACTCGAAGCGCGAAGCTTGATTCGCAGAGAAAACACAACTTACTAAATCGCATGGTTAAAAGAAGCGCGCGTTGCGACAAAAGAAGACGAATCGAAAACATTGCTAAAGAAGCACAGGCCGCAAGCGAGACACACCGCAGCAGGGACCTGTATAAAACAGTGAAGCAGCTAGCGAACCGCCCGTCTACCACTAGTAAGCCAATCCGAGACGAGAATGGTTCGCTTGCCAGCTCAAGTAACGACCAACTCAAAGTCTGGGAAAACTTTTACAAAAATCTACTCTCCAACACTGATGGAAGCAGCAATTTACAATGCAATTGCGCTAGACACGCTGATAACGATAGCGTTCGGACGCAATGCCCCTCCATGAAAGAAATTGCAGATGCAATAACAACATTAAAAGCCAATAAGGCGCCTGGCATTGATAACGTCGCACCAGAACTATTAAAGGCAGACCCAATTACTAGCACTAAGCTCGTTCAACCTATCATCGAACGCTTCTGGTCAGACGGGCACCTTCCAGGCGAGCTTAAGGAAGGAGTTATAATAAAAATTCCAAAAAAAGGCGATCTCTCGCAATGTACTAATTGGAGAGGAATTACATTTATATGCAGCGTTAATAAAATCATTGCCCATATTATAAATAAACGAATCCACGAAGCTTACTCGACATCAATATTTCGTGAAGAACAAGCGGGCTTCAGGCCACGCCGATCATGTGTTGACCACGTAAACAGCCTTCGGGTAATAGTGGAGCAAAGCGTGGAATATCGGTCACCGCTTTATTTAATATTTATCGACTTTGCTAAGGCATTCGATACTCTTCGTCACGACGCTATTTGGGCCGCGCTCCGATGTAAAGGCATTCCCGAAAGAATGATTAATCTCATTATAAACTTATATACGGACGCACGCTGCCGAATCCTACATGAAGGACAGCTAAGCGAGCCAATAATTGTTAAAGCTGGAGTAAAACAAGGCTGCCCGCTCTCTCCAACTCTCTTTAACATTGTCCTTGACGCCATTTTAGGTCAGGCTCTTGCTAATCAGAGAGGCATCACATGGGGTCTTCGTGGATCCTTAAACGACCTCGATTACGCCGACGATATTTGCATCCTTGCGCACAACTACGACGACATGGCACGAAAACTCAAATCGATATCGACACTGGCATCGAAAGTGGGACTCAACATCAATGTCTCTAAAACCAAGGCCATGCGCATAAATGCAAACAACACGCGCCCATTCCTACTAAACTCAACACCTTTAGAGGAAGTTCAAAGTTTCTGCTACCTAGGATGCATTATCTCAACCTCTGGCGGCTGTGCGGAAGACATCGAAAACAGAATAAATAAGTCGCTGCAAGCATTCGGTCAATTGAAAAACATCTGGAGCTCCTCATTCTTGTCGCGTGGCACCAAACTAAAAATATTTAATTCCAACGTCATATCCGTTTTACTATACGGATGTGAAACATGGAATGCTGCGCCACGGCTAATACAACGCATGCAATCTTTTACAAATCGCTGCCTTAGGCGTATACTAAAGATAAGGAGGCCAGAAACTATAACCAACGACAGACTGTGGGAGCTGACGAACCATACGCTCATCAAAACAAATATTCTGAAAAGAAAGTGGAACTGGATCGGCCATACGCTCAGAAAACCCGCACAAGATATCACGAGGCAAGCCATTGAATGGAGCCCACAGGGATCACGCAGAAGGGGACGCCCAGCGCATACTTGGAGAAGACAGCTAGAGAAGGAGATAACATTAACGGAAATGAACTGGAATGAAATTAAAAGAATGTCATTGGACAGGGACAGATTTAAGAGTTTTGTTGTAGCCCTATGCTTCACTATGGAGTAAAAGGAATAAATATATTTACTATCCAGCCTTGACCTTGATTTATCGCTACCAATGGGGCATGGTAGCCGAAGATGTTGAATCCGCAAACGCAGGGGATTACGAGTAATCTAGCTTGATAAAATTTTCAATAAAAATTTACAAATTTTCTTAGTGTGGCAACAAAATAACATAACAAAAATCGGTAACTTCTTGTTTCAGCCTTAAGTTAATATTGCCAGTTGCGCGTGTTCTTTTCTTGAAAGCAACTTGTTCCTAATCAGAATATCCTTCGAAAGGAAAAGGGAGAAAAAGCATTTCATCGTTTATATTAAAACAAGTGGCTTTCAGGAAAAGAGGAGCGTTACAGATATGGCAAAAAAAATATTTTTTTTACAATTTACAACGCCTTGCATTATTTGAATATATTTGGCGTGTTGTTTTTCTTTTTTCTGTCTTTTTTCCTTAACTGTTTTTTTCCTCTTTTTTTTTTAATATAAAAAATTGTTTCGTATAAAAATATTTGTTTTTCTTCTTTTTTTTCTAAAGGGTTTTAATTATCACCCCATTTTTTGTACGAGCCAGCGAAGGAAAAAATCTGTCAAAAAGGAAAGGAAAGATCGGTTTCATATATATTTTACCTGAGTCTTATGGATCCTTTTCCCATTATTTGTTGTTACCGTGACCCTATTATCTTTTCCTACGACTTCCTTTTTGTACAGTGGCCGTTGCTTTGCTTTTATTTGTCTATTCCTTACGTACACCACGTCGCCCTGCGAATATTCCTTAGGGTTGTCCCGTTTTCTATTAATTCGAGAATTTCTTGATTCCTCATTTTTTTTATTTGACCCCTTACCTCATTGAAAACCTTTTCCTGAAAATTTCTTATCCCCTAGTAGTTTATTCTTTGCACCCTGTTAAAAAATATGTCGCTCGGTTTATGCTTTGTAATGGAATGAATTGAATTGTTGTACCGATCAGCGGCTATGTATACTAACTCCTTGGGGCTGGTGTTGGGTATTTCCTTTTGCAGACAGCGGTATATTTCAATAATAGTGGAATGAAGCCTCTCGACCTGCCCATTTACTTCACTTTTTTGAATGGGGGCTGGTAAAGCCTGATTCCCAAACTTCTTACATAATTAGATACTAGAGGGGTGACGAATCCTCGTTCGTTATCCGTAACTATCATCCGCGGGACCGTAAAATAGTGAATCACTTTTGCAAATGTTTTCGTAAAAGTACGCCCGACCTGTCCTTAATGTGGAAAAACTTCGCAAATTTGGAGAATTTATCTAGACAACTTAAAAATTTCTCCCCGCTAGTTTCGAAAATATCAATGTGCAGGATATCGCACAGATGTTTGGGTATTGGAGTATCTTTTAATTTTGGGACGAAAGGATGTCTGTCATATTTATTTACCCGGCATATTTCGCAAGCTTTAGTGAAGCTTCTTATCAGGCTCGCCATTTTGGGGAAGTAGTACCTTTCCAAAATTTGTCCTTTATTCTCCACCGGGTTTCTATGAGCCCGCCTGTGCTCTTCCTCTATTATTCTACAAATTCTTTCTTCATTCGCCACATCTTCTACCAATCTTTGCGTTACCCTAATTTTGTAATAAAGGAAGTGTTCGAGGTACACATCTTGGAGAAGCTGTAGCCTGTTCTCGGGAATTTTGACACCGTTGATTATATTTGGACGTAGCCTTTCTTTCAATATCCTTACTAGAGTGTCCCGATTAATATCGGCTAGAGTCACATAATGGCGAGTGTAACCCTCGTGTGGGTTCTCAACACTAAGGAGTTCCCGTCCCTCTCTTATCACGAGCTGATTCTTAAAAACATTCAAGGGTGCCTCGACGTGAATTATTAGATCGGAGGCGTCTTGTTCAGCGCTGTGGACAGTTTCTATTTCACTTGCGGTCGCGGTGGTAGAGCATCTAGCGGCTGTCATTGTTCTGGATGTATCGGCTGCTCCCTCACTAGCCGTTTCTGTATCGGAATCTCTAACACTAGCCAATACATGAAGTCCTGTTGTGTCCTGTTTTCGACATTTGATCCTGGATAGGGCATCTGCCACATAGTTTGATTTACCGGGTGTGTAAATTAACTCGTGGTTGTATTCCTCTATTCGGGCCTTCCATCTTTTTAACTTCGCGTTATGGTTTCGGTTTCCTAGAGCGAAAGTCAGCGGCTGATGATCGGTATAAATTTTAATGTTGTTTGCGCCATATAAGTAGGAACGCAGGTTATCCAATGCCCATACAATGGCCAGCATTTCCTTCTTATTTGTAGCATAGTTTTCTTCTGTCTTGCTTAGCGAACGAGAGATGTACGCGATTGGCCTATCCTTTCCAACCTCACCTTGGGACAAGACAGCGCCTATTGCAAAGTTGGAAGCATCTGTAGTCAAATTAAAGGGTTTCTGAAAGTCCGGGAAAACCAAAATATCAGCCGAAACGAGTAGCTCCTTTAGATCAGCTAACGCCTTCAACGCAGCGGATTCGAGCTTGATTTTTACCTTTCTCGACTGGTTAGCTTTTATTTGGCCGTTTTCTCCTCGGGTTAGACTTGTCAATGGCTTAGCCACCTTTGCATAGTCCCGAATGAATTTTCGGTAGTACGACGTCATTCCTAGAAAACGCTTCAGATCCTTAAGCGTTTCGGGAGGATCCAATTCCTGAATGGCTCTTACTTTTTTTGCATCGGGCCTAATCTCGTCAGGAGTGATGACATAACCAAGGAATTCTACGCTAGTTTTCATGAAATGGGTTTTTTTCAGATTAACTTTTAGGTTTGCACTCAAGAGCCTTGCAAAGAACGTGCTAACATTTTCTAGGTGCTCTTCTTCACTTTTGCCAAAAACTATTATATG
Source organism: Anastrepha obliqua (assembly GCF_027943255.1). Classification (NCBI taxonomy): domain Eukaryota; kingdom Metazoa; phylum Arthropoda; class Insecta; order Diptera; family Tephritidae; genus Anastrepha; species Anastrepha obliqua. Next base: position 2,504,632 of record NW_026562179.1, on the reverse strand, counting down.
ATATCGTCAATATACACGTAGCAGATCTTCCAAATATATTCTTTGAGAACATCGTCTATCATGCGTTGAAAAATGGCAGGGGCGTTCTTTAGTGCGAATGGAAGCCTAAGAAATTCGAATTTTCCATTCATCGTTGAGAACGCAGTTTTTGGTACGTCACACTCTTTCATTGGAACCTGGTGGAACCCGGAAGTTAAATCAATCGTTGCAAAGTATTTTGCAGCGCCTAAGCTGGCAAGAGTTGCATTTATATCTGGTATGGGGTAAGTGTCAGCAATTGTTACGGCGTTTAGGCGCTTGAAGTCAACCACCATTCTATATCAGTGATGGTAAATGTAGGGAAAATTCCCTACATGTAGGGATTTTTGTCGAAAAAGGAGGACAGATTTTTTTAAATTCTGTAAAAGTAGGGAATTTTCAAAAAGGACAGACAAAATTTTAAAACAGCGGGAAATATTAAAAAACTTCATTTAAAATAAAAAGCCGCAGATTTCATGCCAGTATTTTTTTCCTTATGGCAGCATACTTTTAAAGCGTTAATACGGCAACATTGCCATTTTTTTTTCGTTAACGCTAACGCGATATTTTCTTCGCGCGAAAATTGTTAGTTGTCCCGCGTTTCCTGGTGCTTTTCACTTTTGAATTAAGTTTGCAATTATTTTAGTTTTAGCTTTTTTTATATTTAAAATTTATATATTTTACATAAAAGAGCTGCTCCTCTTCGACTGACTCTTTGGAGGTACACCAGGAAAAACAATGCAAGTATCGGAAACAAAAGTTCAATAACAAGTGACCTGACGACGACAATTTTAGTGGCTGGTTGGAAGCTGTGGCTAACGATCCATTCAAATGAAAATGCGCTGCGTGCGACAAAGTTTCGAACTGCGGCAAGTCTGATTTTCAGAAGCACGCCGAATCAGAAATGCACCAAAAAATATGAAGGCAATAAAAAAGACACCTAAAATAAACAGTTTTTTTTTAAGAAAAAGCCGAGTAAACCAATTGGTTCCAGAAATTTCGAAATAAGACTTAGCATGTTCTTCGCTGAGCATAACCACGCGCTGCAAATGGTTCACCCCATTTAATCCCAATCTTAAAAGTAATCGTGCCGGATTCTGAAAAAATAGAAACTCTGTCTTGTTTTAAACAGAACTGAATGTAATGAAAAAGTCTAATTTTTAGTCTTTTTGCGGTATTTTTCATTATATATGTGTTTATAATATAATATAATAAATATGTGTATTTACATATATTTTTGAAATAAAATTTCTTATGCAAGTGTCTTATAAAGTGTCAAAACAGCACCAAGCCCAAAACTTAAGCAAATAATTCGTATAGTGTAAACACAGGAGAAAAATATGTAGGAAATTTTGTAGGGAAAATTTTTTGAAGCGTAGGGAAAAGTAGGGAATTTTTTTGGGCTGTGTAGGGATTTTTGAAAAAATCATTTACCATCACTGTTCTATATTGCCTTTCTCTCGAGGGTTTTGGCTTTTTGGGGACAATCCCGATTGGGGAATTGTATGGACTTTTCGAAGGACGAATAATGCCTTCCTCAAGCAATTCCTCGACCTGCTTTTCAACCTCCTCCCTCATGCAGGCAGGATATGGGTAACTCTTAGTGTAAATTGCCTCTGCCGTTGTCGTTCTAATCTCCGCCCTCACTGTCGTATCGGCAATTTCCCTGTCACTTATTGGATCAAAAAGTTTTTCGTGATTTTTAATGATTTGTTGCAGTTTTTCCTGTGCCCTAGTTGAAATGTTGTTATCGGAAATTTGGTTAATTTGTCCGGAAGGTTTTTCTAAAAGGGGAATTCTAATATTAGGTTTCAAGATTAGCACATTTTCCTTGCGGTCTATTATAGCCTCCAGTTCCTTTAGGGTATCATCGCCAATAATACCATCAAAGGAAACGAGACCAGGCAGTACGTAAAATGTTACAAAGGTATCGTTTCCCGCGCGTTGGAAAAACCTGCCACTAACTTCCTCAGTGATTTTTATGCGCCCTCCGGCTGAACATACGAAAAAAGGAAGTCTTAGTATTTAGGGAAAGGGTTGAATTAATAAAATTTTTATTTGCGCCAGTGTCTACAAGGAATTTCAAGGGAGTGCCGTCGTTACTCACATACTCTATGTAAGGTAAGCTGGATAGGCTCCTGTCATAAAATTTACCTGGTCTTCCACATTATCCCCTGCTACTTGGGCATACTCTTCATCAATTGCCTCCATATGGAACATCCTCTGCTGTTTCTGGGGGTAATTATCTGAGCCGAGTTTCCTTTTAAACGAGAATCCTTGCTGAGGTTTATTCGAGAAACTCCGACGAGTTTGTGCAGAAGGATCCACTTCCATTTTTTCCACTGGTCGATATATTTTCGGTTTTCGGGTAAATGTGCGATTCTGGAAGGAACCACTCTGCGGCCTAAATCCGAAATTATAATCATTTCCTGTGGGTCGAAAGTTACCGCTTAACTTCAAAACAGATGGGTGAGGCTTAGAATTCCCACTCATGGTATTCATGGGAACAGTCACCGTATTTCTAATTACCGCTCTATGGACAGGTTGATTCCTGAAATTCAAATTTTGTATGTCCAAACAAGCCGTGTACGCCTCAGGCAGCGATCGCGGTTTTTGGACTATTATCATACGAGAAAGGTCGCCATTTAACCCTCTTATGAAGACATCCAGCGCTCGATTCCGGTACGTTTCCATTACAGCACCCACAGTTTCCGCAGAATAATTCTCGGTTTTTAATTTGTTAATTATTAGAGAAAATTGATGGTTTACGCGGGCATAAAATTCGTCTAACCTGAGACCACCTTGCGTCAACTGGCCCAACTGATGCTCCAAGGTGCGTATGTCCCTTTTATCTGCATAATGTAGCGACAGGCAGTTTTTTATCCCTGGCCAGTCGACCTCGGAAATATTGTGTGGGATTAGAGCAGAGCGTTTCCCCTAACTTCCCCCCTAATGCTTTTAAGGATGGCCCTATATAGGGGTCTTGTCTTGATGATTTTATAATCATCAAGGATTCCCTCCACTGATGTCACCCAGGACACGTATTGGGAAGGGTTTCCCTCGAACACCTGAAGATCCCTAACTGAATCCGGTAATCTACCAATCTCCCTTAAGTCGTCCTCATTCACCGGCCCCTGTAGAGGAATTTCAATTGGTGCTGCCACGGGTCCCCCCACGGACGCTGCCTCAAGCTGGCGAATGCGGTATTCGGCTTTTTTCAGCTCAGCCATGAGCGCACCCACAGAGCCATTTAACTCAGTAACCGATTGGGCTAAGGAATCCATAATTATGTAAATTGACTCACCGACTTTTATTTTCACTCCTTTTCAAACCTTTTCCTTCTCCTTCGCTGCTTCTGTCACTTGTTATTCTCTTCCGCTTATTTCTATCGCACTTGTTGCTTTGCTTATTTCAACTCACAGGCTGATTGGTTGCATCGAGTATCCAAAATGTTGAGCTAGAAATGCGGAAAGTTTTAGTATTTTGTCAATTTTTTTTTTTTTCTTATTTTATTGGTTAAGGTCACGGAAAGGACGCTGGAACCCTTTTTAGTCGTCCTACAATCAGTTTTCAGGCAACCTACTTAGGACGCTTCCTTCACACGATTCTCGGAAGCCTAAACAACTTCTAATTTAGCTGTCAGAGGCCAGAAATAGTTGGCGTGTTCCCATGTGAACGATACGGGCACCCAGATAGGGCGTATCCAGTCCACTGGCTGCAGCTGCTTTATCATGCCGAGATCGTTGACGTTACCCAATTTACTTATGAACATGGCTGTAATTACACTAGCCAATTAACCTCTTTCCTCTTTTTTTTTTTTTTTCTTACGAATCCGGGCAAGGAGTCGAACCTTGTGCAAATGGCACCCACCAATTCGCCACAGATTAGAAATACGTAATTTTTCTCAAGCATCTTTTTGTATTCTTTTTTTTATTTTTTGACAAATATATGTTATTTCCTTCTGACGAGGAGTCGAACCTTGCACTATGAATGTTTCACGGTGCCCACCAATTTGTCAGGGATTTTAATACGATTCTCTGCGTAATTATTTTAAATTTATTTATTGTTGCAGCCTTTTTATAAAATAAGGCAATCTCCAATGTGGAAGGTGTAGCATGACTACTATTGCGGGCACACAAGACTGTAACCGACCGACATTATAGTCGCAGGAGTCCGTCCTAGTAGGCGTAGGCATACGGCCTCCTGTGGCAATTCTAATGTCACCGAGCGCAGACAAAAAATTGCTGTGGTGCAGTAACAAGTAACATTTTGTTTTATTTCCTTGACAAATTTTAGCCATCTTCTTTCATCCTCGTGAGTAAATTGCCAGGAGGGTCCCCCCGTAGGTAGTGAATCGCTGAGCAACATACTCCGAGTTTTATATTTATTTATCGCAGTAGTGCAGTTATAAGTAATGTTTTATTTAATTCACAAATTTTAGAAATTTTATTTCATCCTCGTGAGTAAATTGCCAGGAGGGTCCCCCCGTAGGTAGTGAATCGCTGAGCAACATACTCCGAGTTTTATATTTATTTATTGCAGTAGTGCAGTTATAAGTAATGTTTTATTTAGTTCACAAATTTTAGAAATTTCCTTTCATCCTCGTGAGTAAATTGCCAGGAGGGTCCCCCCGTAGGTGGTGAATCGCTGAGCAATTTACTTCGAGATTTATATTTATTTTATAATTATTATTATTATTTTTTTTTTTTCGAAAGAGAAAGAAAACTACTTTCACAGAGCATTCACCCTTCACTGCACCTCACAAAATTATCGTCGCACTCCGCTCCATTTTGCCGGACATTCCCTTATTAAACAAGGGAATCCTTTGTGAAGCTCGCATTGTGGCTGTTATTTTGCACAAGTGCGGCTTCACATTGCGGAAGGGCATTTTCAAGTGTTCGTGATTTTTCGTTTTGCGCCGTGAATCGTCGAGAATTTTTTTCAAACACTTAATTTGATTTAATTTGAATTTATTTGAAATTCAGTTTTAATTTCAGTTTATTTTATTAACTCCATTTTTTAATTTATTTATTCAATTTAATTTCATTTGAACTTAATTTATTTTGTGTTAATTTACATTAAAAAATTTAGCTATGATCCCAATTTTGGTTTCTTGTCTAATTTTAATTTAATTTTAGTTATAGTTTGATTTATTTTATTTTATCAGGTTTAGTTTTATTTTCCATTTATTTTATTCTATTTCATCACATTTTTTTTTATAACACGGCGCACTCACTTTTTCACTTTCACTTTTTTTCCACTTCCACTACACCACAAGGACTCCCTTTCGGAGATCCTTGTTAGGTACCCCATCTTTGAAAAAAAGAGGGGTCCCTGCTCGGGCGCCAGTTAACGTGTCCCGCAGTACATCGTTTAAAAAATTAAAGTTGCGGGCCAACCACTTGGCCCGTTACGTTATACTTACTTTCGGGATCCTAGAATTAATTCTCCTTTTTTAGGTATTTAACAATATATTTTATTAATTAGCTGGTTGAAGAATACCGATTGTAGACTACTGGTTCAAGACTGCCCGCGCAGCGCCACACTCAGAACCTTTTATACTTAAGCTAGCCTTATTCCTACCCTAACTCTGCTGACATAGCGATTCCCACGATGTTGTGCATTTCAGGTGAAGTTGCTGTCTGCTGGATGCGCGTGTGGATCACGTTGCATTAAGCAGACGCACTGTCAGCATATTTCAATAGACAGGTGTGCTTCTGCTGCAGGTGAGCGAGTTAACTGTGGTGTTAACTTTGATATTGTTGCTATATGAGAGTTAAGAGAGTATTTGCTTCGTTTATTGTTTTTTTTTGTTTTGTTTTTAACTGTTGGTTGTACTACTTGTTATGCTTAGAGATTTATTTCGTTAATCATCTTCTGATGACATTGTAGTGTCATCAGCGAGAGGTAGGAAGCTGTATTTAGTTTTAACCATTGGGAGATTTGTGTTATTTGTTTGTAGGTGATCGGAAGAGAAGTTTGAAATTGAGCTAAAATCTGTGGTAGTAAAATTTGGGGAATGAATAAGAGAAGAGTGAGAGTCTGTGTTAGCAAAATTGATAATGGATGTTTCTTGGGTTTGAGCGAAATTCGAAAGTGAAGAGATATTTATTGGGAGATCTTCTGTTGAATGAGTGAATGCTGGGGCTATGAATGGAGTGGTTATGTTATTTAGAATTAAATCGGATGCGGGAAGAGTTTTTTCTGCATTATTGTACAATTGATGTTGAGTTAATTGTGGATGTGGATTGGAAGGTGTTATTTCTGGAATATTTGGCTGACAGTTTTCCATAGAAAGAACTGTTGAAAAGGAAAGCGCGTTTTCGGGGAGGGAGGGAGTAGAGCTCTGATATATTTTAATAGCTTCCCTCATGGTACATTTATTGGGTGTTTTAATTTTTCTATGTCTTTTGCCTGAATAAATTTAGGACACTTGTTCGACGAAGATGGGTGATCTGCTAAGCAGTTAGCGCAAAGAATGCGAGTGCAGTTATCCGGCTGGTGGGGTGGAAAATTACAATTAACACATGCTGGCGAGCGTTTGCAAAATTTTGCTGTGTGCCCCAGCAGCTGGCAGTTCTTGCAGCGCATTGGGTTGGGGATATATTGCCTTATGCGAACGTTTCTCCAAGCAATGTCAATCTTGTCAGGGAGGTGAAATAGGTCGAATGTTAATAAAACGACCCCGGATGGAACTAGTTTATCATTGGTAATCTTCTTTTGAAACTTATAGGCCGCCACTACACCTTGTGCGTTTAGCTCACTTACGATTTCACTTTCATTGACATTATTGAGAAAAGGTGCGAACACGGTGCCCTTATTAAAGTTAAGATTTTCATGGTATTTTGCTTTTATGTTGCATATACCAGGAAGCTCTTTTAAGCCAAGGAATCTTTCTGCCACGCTCTTGTTATTGACTAATAACAGGATGTTGCCGTCACGTAGTTCAGAAATGGATTGAATTTCTCTGCTTACTGCACGTATGGATTTGTCAACTGCAAAGCACGAATAGTGACTCAATGGCTTATTTTTGTCAGTTGCCTCGAGGACTACGAACTTGGGGTTAGGTTTTTTAACACTAGGTAGGCCAGGGAAAAGGTCTTGCAAGTTAGTCGTTAGAGACTTATTCTTTTTGTCTTTGGATTTTTTATTCTTTTTGATGGTGGTGCTATCGGCTAATAACGCAAACCGATTAGTACCTAAATTGGGAGGCCCAGGGGCCATGTCGAATGTTTTAGGTGTAGCACTGTATACTTTTGGATTTTGCTACTCCGAATCAAAGCACGAACTTAGTTTTATTTAAGTGAAAAAATAGACTAGGTAAACTCGTGTCAATTTGTGATTGCGAAAAGCACTAAAGAACACCAGAGAAGAAAAAAACAACACCTCTGTTCAGCGCGAGTGGTAGTCGACGACTGAGACTAGAATTTAAATGAGCAACTCGTTTTAGAAAATATAGAGGAAGCAAACGAGAATTTTGCCGAAGAACCAAATATAGCTGAGGTACAGGTGCAGCGTTATTACACCCACATTATGATGAAAACACAAGGAGACTTAAAATTACATTCCGAAGCCCTAATAAGGTTTAAAAATTTCACGGATGGCACCGGTTTGAGACTGGTGAGTCCTGAAGATAGGGTATTCGAAGTGTGTCGCCTTCAGATGAGGTGGTACCGTCAGCTTTTTGCAAAATATGTTCACGTAGGTAATATTCGCAATGTAATGTTGCCAGTTATAAAACAAAAAACCGAAGAAGTATTCCCCCATTGGTTCGCAATATCTGGCGAATGTCAAGATCATCGCATCAAGCTACTCGACTTTTTGATATATGTACTTCTATTCGAAAATGCAAAATGGCTTTTACGGCAATAAAATACCCAAGTTAGGTGTCAGAAGCGCAACGATGAACTAAAAAAGTTGTCGTACGTTGTAGGTCAGGGTCAAAACCAGCGTTTTTTTTTATTATTTATTCTAATATGTATTTATTTATATTTATTTTTCCTTTTTTCTAGATTTTTTTATTTTTCAGGCTTTTCTCCATCTTTCAGATTTTTCTCTACCTTTCAGGTTTTCCTTTTATCTTCTTTTTCAGGTAGCACCTGAGCCTACATTTTTAAACCACTACAATTTTCACTTAATCACGATGGATTGATATTAGTGTTTTAAAAATCAGGTAAATCGCAATGACTTGAGAGGACCGTCCAGATCATGTGCTAAAAAAAAGCTATTTTTGGGAATTACTTTTGAGTATGTAATGAAAGATACAGATATAGGTAGATATTGTTAGATATAATAAATAAAGTCTTAAATTGTGTAAAAAAAAAATTTTATTTATTTTATTGCATTTTAATGTACAAAATGGTGGCCGCGCGTAAATGCTTTAAAATCGAAGTGCAAAACGGTACCAAGCAGATCTCGGGAACCGCTAGTCTGAAACAAAAAAATCAAAATGGGTTAGATTCAGTATAATAAATACTAGTTAATCCACCTATAAAAATCAATATTTATCGAAAAATATCAAAATGGCGGACAAAAATTGAAAAAAATGCACTTCTTTTTCGCTGTTTTTCTAAATAAACAATTTGTAACAATGCAAAATTTTAATGATTTCTAGGTGAACTACCTCTATTAGTATGTGTAGATTATGTGGCTTAAATTTCAAAAGAATTCGTCTAACAGTTTTGGTAAACTCCTTGGTACCGTTTTTAAAACGTTGTTTTGAGAAAAACGCGTTTAAAGTTTTTTTTTATATTAAAAGCGCTTCTAGGTAGTGATGTTCAGGTAAGAAAAAAATATATTTACACTGCTCCGAACTCTCTGAAACTTAAACACAATATTTCTACATACATATACTTTCGAAAAATGTAAACAAAAAAAAAATTAATTTTTTGAAAGTGCTAAACTAGACGGTCCCCTTAATCGATGTCAATATCGAAGTCGTGTGAGAAATTGTTATAATAAGAGGACAATTTCGTAATGCGTGCTTTCACAATTTTATATTTTTTTTTCATTTCAGGAAATGTACAATAAATACCTATTATTTATAGTATAATATATACATACTATATATGAGTAGTTAACTTACTTGTTGATAAAAATAAAAAATAAAAATTAAAAAAAAACTAGTGTTTCAATTTTTTTAAGGATAATAATATTTAATTGGTAAGAAGAACTTAATTAAACATATACCAATAATATAATTCGACAGGATTTCCTTACAAAATCAATATATTCTTCAGCTAAATCAAATGAATATCTGCACATGAAGAATCGTTCATATGGACGTGCAAAAGCAAACACTCATATACATAAATACATGCAAGTTAATACCCTACTCTGGTAAGCCGCATAACGGCAAATATATACAAAAAGTTAGAGTAAACAATACTTTTTAAAGCTAGCATAAGCACTAATTGGATGATGAAATAAGCTCATCCAATAGTGAAATATTTACTGTAAACATAAACAATTATTTGTTAAGGATAGAAGTACAATAAGCAATACTTTTTAAAGCTAGCATAAGCACAAATTAGAGGATGATGAAATAAGTTCATCCAGTAGTGAAATATTTACTATAAACATAAACAATTATTTGTCAAGTACTTTTTAAAGTTAGCATAAGCACAAATTAGAGGATGAAGAAATAAGCTTATCCAGTAGTGAAAGATTTATTGTAAACATAAACAATTATTTGTTAAGGATAGAGTAAGCAAAAATTTTGTATAAAAGAAATAACGTAGGAATAAAATAATCACTTCAAGTTTGACTTTGGAAGCAAGCGTATTATTTTTTTTTAACGCTCAACCGCGTTAGAACTTTAATTGGCGATCCTGCCAGGAGCATCAACCGTAAGCAAATACCTCGTGCGAGAGGGCATACGGTCGGTGATAATAAAATAAGTACCCCACGAATCGGGCGAAAAAACAAATAACACAATATATTTTGAAAAAAATAAATAAAAAGTACCCCATGAATTGGGCGAAAAAAAATAAATTTTCGAGAAAATTTTTTTTAAAAAACAAAGTTAAAGCAGTAGAAAATTCTCGCTGGACCACAAAGCAGTAGAAAATTCTCGCAGGATCACAAAGCAGTAGAAAATTCTCGCAGGACCACAAAGCAGTAAGAAAGGAAACGGCAGTGAAATAGCTGTGAAGAAAACAGAAAGCAACAATCAAAGAATCTAAGCGCCAGCAAAGGACGACACCAGAATCAGGAGTATATTAATGTAAGTTAATTTATCATAATAAGAAAACCCGTAGAAATAAGGTAAATGGGAAATAGTTCAAGTACCCCTAAATACGTGCGTCTGTATTATTGCAGTTACTGTGGCAATAATCACAAAGAGTCTAAGTGCCCACATTTAAATAAGAAGATAGTGAAAAAGTGTAATTGAATGAAAAATTTATCAAGAGAATAAGTGCAAAAGGTGAGGAAAGGACCTTGAAAAAATTTGTATACACTGGACGATATAATAGTTAGATTTGCAAGAATGGTGGTGAATAATTTATCTGCGGAAGATATAGCTAGATTAATAGCTACTCACATCGCAAACTTACGTATTGAAATAGGTCAATTGAGTAACCAAATTAGGGCTCTGACTACAGCTTCTCAGGTAACTGAGTATCGGACTCAGACTATTGACGATGCATTAATGTGTAATGAAAGTTTGGATATAATTCGATCTTTGCCCGTGTTTTCAGGTAAATCATATGTGAGTTGGAGAGAGGCTGCAAAAAATTCTAAGAGTTTGTATATTGAAGGTAGCAGAAGGTACTTTGGCGCACTAACTATATTAAGAAATAAAATTGTAGGAGATGCGAACGATATTTTGACTAATCATGGGGCTGTATTGAATTTAGAGACCATATTTGCTAGATTGGACTTTGCATATGCTGACAGATGTAATTGATCAAGAGATGAGTATTTTAAGACAAGGATCAAAATCCCTAATAGATTATTATAATGAAGTAAACCGTAAATTAACTTTACTAATTAATAAGACCATAATGACGCATGGTACTAATTCAGAAATAACAAACCAACCCAATATTAAGAATCGTGAAACTGCTTTGAGGACATTTATTACCGGTTTACGTCCTCCACTTAACCAGATACTTTTCACATTGGCTCCAGTCGATTTACCAAACGCTTTGGATAAGGCTCAGGAGCTTCAATCAAATCAAATGCGATCAGAATTTGCATTGCACTTTTCTAGAGCTCGAAACCAGGGAAATAATGTTAATGGAAATTATCAAAATAATTTTAGAGGTGATCAAAAAATGGTGTTCCAAAATAATTTGAGATATCCACAAGTAAGACAGAATACAAATGTAAATTTCTCAAAGCCAGAACCCATGGATACTTCATCTTGTAATGCTCCTGTGGTGCAACGAGGGATGTTTGCAAGATCACAACAGGGTAATGCTTTCTCTGGAAATAGGTTTAATCCACCGATAAAAAGAAATGATAATACAAACTTTAGTGGTCAACCACCTGCAAAGGCTCAGAGAATCAATAATATTAGTGAAAATCATTTTTTAGGTCAAACTTCCACCTGCCCTACATATTCCGGACAGATCTGCAAACCGGAAAAGTAATGAGGATACTAATAGATACCGGTGCTACTAGTTGTTATATTAGAAAGGGAGTGTATGACAATTGACAGGAATTAGCAATTAAGAAGAGGGTAAGGACTATTCATGGTTCGACCGTCATTGATTTGTTTCATAACGTACATCTATTGGGATGTATGGAAAGATTTTATGAAATAGATAATTTAGAAAGTGATTTCTTGATAGGAGTTAATTTCTTGAAGAAGATTAGAGCAAAGATTGATATGGAAAAGGAGTTAATTAATTATGGGAACGAATATTCAGAAAAATTACGGTTTTTAAGTAACAATGAGGATAGTTGTATAGGAAAATCGGGAACGATATTAAAATCTTTGGGACACGGAAGTCCTAAAGCGCCCGCCGACGGTAATACCGGCAAAAAAAAAAAAATGAAAATTCAAAGAAGGAATGCTTTGGAAATACAAAAGTTATCATGGGACAAAATTGTCTTATGACGCCAGCTGATGAGTCATACCAGCATAAAACAAATAAAGAATTAACTTTGGAGGAAGAAACCTCTAAAGCACCCGCTGAAGATCATTCCAGCAATATGTTAAATAATTTTGAAGTTGAAAATTTGGAAATGAGGAATAAATTTTCTAAGAAATATGAAAAAAATATTAGTGAAAGTGAAGGTTTTAATATTCCTCTATTGAGAGAGGATATTATCAGAATTATAAAGGAAACACATAAGAACATTGATATGGATTTGCCTTTCAGGACAGACATAAAAGCGGAAATTAGAACTGAGGATGACAAACCCATATGGTCGAAGCAGTATCCGTATCCTGTGTCTGTAAATGATTTTGTTAATGAGGAAATTGGAAATTTACTAAGAAAGAGTATAATAAGGAATAGCAAAAGTCCTTATAATACTCCTGTTAGGGTTGTTCCGAAAAAGGGAATGAACGAGGATGGAAGTCCTAAGCTAAGGTTGGTCATAGATTTTAAAAAATTAAATGATAAAACAATATCAGATAGATACCCCATGTCTAATCCTCTGGTGATACTTTCGAATTTGGGGGAATCCAAATATTTTTCAACAATTGATTTAGAGTCAGGATTTCATCAGATTTTAATGCAGGAAGGTGATATTGAAAAAACAGCTTTCTCAGTTAATAACGGGAAATATGAGTACTTACGGATGCCATTTGGGATAAGGAATGCCCCTAGTATATTTCAGAGAGCAATGAATGATATTTTACGTGAATATATTGGTAAATTTTGCCAAGTGTATATTGATGATATTATAGTATTTTCGAAGACATTGACAGAACATATTCAGCAGGTAAAAAAAATAGTTGAAAGATTAAGGGAAGCTCATATGAAAATATCTCTTGAAAAATCAAGGTTTATAGAAACAGAAGTTGAATTTCTGGAATACGTAGTATCTCATAAGGTTATTAAAACAGACCCAAAAAAAGTGGAAGCGATAAAAAATTATCCCATACCTAAAACTTTACGACAATTAAGGGGTTTTTTGGGATTAACAGGATATTACAGGAAATTTATTCAAGATTACACTTCAATAGTTAAGCCACTGACAAAGCACTTAAAAGGAAAAAATGGAGGAGTATCGCAGCATGTATCAAAAAAGACAAGGATTGATCTTGACCAAGAAGGTATAGCCGCTTGTGGAAGGTTAAAGGATGTATTATGCCAATGCATTGAATTATCGCAACCAGATTTTAATGAAAAATTAATTTTAAATAGCGACGCTTCAAATGTAGCTGTGGGGGTTGTATTATCACAACGAGGAAAACCCATAACATTTATTTCAAAGACTTTGAATTCAACCGAGCAGAATTATGCAACTAACGAAAAGGAGCTTTATGCTATTGTTTGGGCATTGAAAACATTGCGACATTACCTTTATGCTGTAAAAGGTTTAGAAATTTATACGGACCACCAACCGCTATCGTTTGCGATATCTGAAAGAAACCCTAATGTTAAAATGAAAAGATGGAGGGCATTTATTGAAGAATTTTCGCCAAGAATAATCTATAAACCCGGAGCAACAAATGTTGTAGCAGATGCACTATCGAGACAGCAGTTAAATAATTTAACAGAATCGAATAATGAAATTTCAGAATCTGATGATTCATTTGCGAATACACAGCATTCAGCTGAGAGTAGTGATGAAATTTCAATTAGGGAAACTAACAAGCCATTAAATCACTTTAAACAGCAAATATTAATAAATCAAGGTGCAAAAATTACTACCCAAGAAAGAGTTTTAATCTTCGGTAACACTAGATTTTTAAAAGAATTTGATAAACCAGAAAATATAATACCTGTTCTTTCTGAACAATTAAATCCAAAATTGGTTACAGGAATATTTTGTACTCCGGAAGTGGCATATGAAATACAAACCGTATTGATGGATATTTTTCCGGTAACGAAATTTTTGCGTGTGAAGTGTTTTCCAATTGATGTCACGAATAGAGAGGACCAGGGTAATATTATAGAGCAAACACATGGTAGAGCGCATAGAAATTATAGGGAAAATTCGGCACAGATCAGGGATCAATACTATTGGCCCCAAATGGTGAAGCAATTCAAGCAATATGTTAGAAATTGTCAGGTATGTAATAAGAATAAATACGATAGACAACCCAAAAAGGTACCAATTGGAAGGGCACCAATTCCAGAGAAAGAAGGTGAACAAGTTCATATTGACATTTTTTACGCTCAAAAACTGAAATTTTTAACTTTGATTGACTCTTATTCTAAGTTCTTGATAGTTAAGCATATTGAAGATAAGACAAATTTAATCGAAAAGATTTTGGAAGCTTTACAGGTATTTCCGGAAGTAAAGAGAATTACAGTGGACAATGAACCAAGTTTTGCATCAGCTCAATTTAGATGATTTGCTAATAGATGTAATATTGAAATATATTATTGCGATCCAAGACATTCAATAACTAATGGTCAGGTAGAAAGAGTGCATTCTACTCTCATTGAAATAGAAAGATGTTTAAAGGAGGGATTGAATTTAATAAGTGATTTAGAATCCATCATTAGAGCAGCTCAGCAATACAATAAAACTATTCATTCGACAATTAAAGAAAAACCGTATGAGGTGCTTTACAATAAAAAACCACATGAAAATATAAAAGATAAATTAAAATCGGCACAGGAAGTTATGTTGAAGGTACATAATAAAAGACGAAAAGAAAAAAATTATACTCCATGTCAGACAGTATATGAGAAAGTTATAGGTGAAAGGAATAAATTAAAACCAAAATATAGGAGACAAAAAGTAAAAGAAGATAGGGGAAATAAAATAATAATTCAGAAACGCGACAGAATAATTCACAAGGATAATATTAAATCTTAATATTTACAGAATGATGAGTAAGCTTAGGAATAGTTATATCATTAATGAATTACAGAATTTAATACAAACTATAACTTTGGCAAAGGTAGGAATTTTGAATCCAGCTATTCTGCACATTGATGAGATAAGAAATATAACACGACATGAACACGGACGAATAACGATTACAGATTTAATAGATGATTCACAGTTTAAAGTAATTCAAAATAAAGAATTAATTGTAATATATAAAAAATATCCAAAGGTATTGTATGATTGTAAATTTTATGAAGTTCGGACTATAGCGCAGAGAGATGGTAAATTGATAATTGAGGATAAAATAGCGAAGTGTGGAAATGATTATGTAAATGGAAAAGAATGTAAAGAAGAAATAAAAAATACATACCGTAAAATTGATGAAAGGAAATCTTGTTTGTCGAAAATTTTGAATAAAGCAAGAACCAAATGCAAAAAATTAAAAGAGAAAAATAAAGAAATAGAAGAAATAAAACAGGGGGCCATATTAGTTTCTGGAACGCATGTAATTGATGAACGCACATTAGATGGAGTTTATTTAATAGTTTTTAAGAATTATATTGTACTATAATTGACAATGTTACATATGAAAATATTGATGAAAAAATTTGGAATTATGTAAAAATTAATTATATTAATAACTTTGAAATAACTGAGTATGTTGAATCTACAAATGAATACTTAAAATTTGAAAATTCGAATGTATTAACCCTAAAGCACACAAGTGAGCCTCTGAGGCTCAAATCTATATCATGACTGCAGTTTCTTCATGGCTTTTAAAAAAAATCTTTCATCTTTTTGGTATTCTTCAATATAAGTTCCTTAATTAATTTGGTGTTATTACTTTTCAAAATACATATAAATATATTTAATCTCAAAAAAAATTTTTAATATAAATGTTACACATTTACACATGTGTGCCTAATGAGCTCCTTCATATTTTTGGGTTATTGTTATGCTATTTCAATTGCAAAAATTTATGTCAAAAATTTGTGTCAGTAACTTGTGTAATAATATAAAAAAAAAATTCATAACGGTTGATATAACTACCGTCTGTTTTGATAATCTCTAACGGAATATTGATCATTGTATAGACATTGTTTATGTACGTTCGAAAATTTTTGTATTTATTTTCAATAATTGCTGAGTGGTACAACGTTCGTCATTTCGTTTGGATTATCTTGGTAAGTACGAAATTCATAATTCCGAGATTCTCATATCGAAAATAATTCAAAAAAACATATTTTTTTATAGAAAATGGTGAAAACTAAACTTAGTGATACACAAATTGCACAGGCTTTAGAAAACTCTGTTGAAGAAGAAGAAGAGTTCGTTCTTCCTGATTTTTCTTCTGATTCGGAATCAGAATATGTTTTTTCTGCTTCGGAAATTGAAGATGAGTTTTCAGACGATGGCGCTGAAAATATTGAGGACGCAACAGAAAATATGGCAATTTACAAAGGAAAAGATGGAACTATATGGTCGAAAAGTCCCCCACCAACCTCGAAAATTCGATCTTCCAACAAAATAAAAGGCAAAGTTGATAAGGTTTTACTGCCTCCAGGGAAAACTTTGGAAAATATACTTGATTGCTTCAGACTGTTCATTTCCAATGAAGTTTGTGCACAAATAATCCAATACACTAATCAAGAAGCGGAAAGGGTATATGCTAATCAGTCGATAAAATGAAAAGCACTAGACAATGATGAGTTATTATCTTTCTTCGGACTTCTTATGACAGCAGGACATATGAAATCAAACAATCAAAATTACCGTTTATTTTGGGATCGGCTTTATGGAATAACAATTTTCAAAGCAAGTATGTCAAGTCGCAGATTTGAGGAATTATTGCGTTTTATACGTTTCGATGACAAATTGACCAGATCCTCACGACGACCAGGGGATAAGTTGGCCCTATTCGAAATATTTGGGATATGGTTAATCACAATTTAGGTAAATATTATATGCCAAGTGAATATTTAGTTGGCGATGAACAACTCATGCCATGTCGAAGCCGCTGTTGCTTTATTCAGTATCTTCCTTCTAAGCCTGAAAAATACGGCATACAAATTTGGTGGCTGTGTGACAGCAAAAACGCATATCCTCTTCGAGGAATTCCTTATACAGGAAACGAAGGAAATACGAGAAGTGTTGGCCTTGCTAAAAATGTCGTTGAACGACTTTGTGAACCCTATTACGGGACAAACCGAAATATAACAATGGATAACTATTTCACAAGTAAAGAATTAGCAGAAAACCTTCTTGGTAAAGGACTCACTATCGTTGGAACTTTGAGAAAAAATAAGGCTTGCATCCCGCCTGAATTTTTGCCCAACAGAAAAAGAGCAGTTTCATCTACAATATTTGGCTTTCAGAAAAATATAACTATTGCTTCACATGTTCCAAAAGTCGGCAAGGCAGTTATTTTTTTGTCAACAATGCATCACACATGCAATATTTTGAAAAACGGTGAAAAAAATATTTCAGAAATAAATATGTTTTATAATGAAACCAAGGGTGGTGTTGATACATTCGACCAACTTGTACATGAATACATGACAAAACGCAAAACGAATCGTTGGCCTCTTGCATTTTTTATGAATATGTTGGATGCAGCAGGAGTTGCAGCATACATTATATGGACAAAACAAAATTCTTTATGAAACAGCGGAAAGTCTAACCGTCGACACCTTTTTCTCAGAGAACTGTGTGAGCAGTTAGTGGAACCTATGATATTGAAAAGGCAGAAAAAACCACACATGAGAATGGAGACACAAAGCGCAATTTCAGATATTTTGCAAATTCGCAACGATGTATTGCCTGTAAGTAGCAATGACAACAATAATAAAAGAAAACGTTGCTATATTTGCCCTTCAAAAAAAGCAAGAATGCAAAAGCAATGTTGTAAAATTTGTAACAAAAACGTCTGTAATGAGCATTCTCAAACAACCAAAATTTGCCAAAATTGCGAAAACAATAAATGAATTAAATATGTAATGAATAACAATTTGTCAATTTATGTTTTTTTTTTTCATGAAATAAAGATTTGAGTTATAAAAATACCATTTCATCAATATATTTACTTTTTCTTATATATGAGCCTCAGAGGCTCATTTGTGTGAATTTGTCATTTTTCAAATTGTGTGCTTTAGGGTTAAATAAAATAAAACAGGAAATTCACGAAAAACCGATCTGGTGGTCACTTACCACAGTATTGATAGTGTCATTGTCTTTTTATACAGTTTATAAATTAATAAAGAAAATATATGTCAAAAAATCATTAAGAAGTAAAAATATAAAAGAAATGTTAATGAGTGATATTGATTTGACGATTCAGAATATCACCGATATATATTCGAAGACGGGACGTTTCGATTTAGAGGAGGGGGAGTTAATACCCTACTCTGGTAAGCCGCATAACGGCAAATATATACAAAAAGTTAGAGTAAACAATACTTTTTAAAGCTAGCATAAGCACTAATTGGATGATGAAATAAGCTCATCCAATAGTGAAATATTTACTGTAAACATAAACAGTTATTTGTTAAGGATAGAATTACAATAAGCAATACTTTTTAAAGCTAGCATAAGCACAAATTAGAGGATGATGAAATAAGCTCATCCAGTAGTGAAATATTTTCTATAAACATAAATAATTATTTGTCAAGTACTTTTTAAAGTTAGCATAAGCACAAATTAGAGGATGAAGAAATAAGCTTATCCAGTAGTGAAAGATTTATTGTAAACATAAACAATTATTTGTTAAGGGTAGAGTAAGCAAAAATTTTGTATAAAAGAAATAACGTAGGAATAAAATAATCACTTCAAGTTTGACTTTGGAAGCAAGCGTTTTATTTTTTTTTTAACGCTCAACCGCGCTAGAACTTTAATTTGCATACTCACTTCCCTAGACATACATACATATGAGGCTGCAAGCACTTGCCACAGAAAAAATATTTCGATTTGCTATTGCTGTCGAGAATTTAGAACACATCTTTACATACATATATTGATGCATACATATGTACGAAACCGCGGCCACTCGACTTGATAAAAATTCAAGATTTACTAAATATTGACGAATAATTCAACGCGAGATATTCCAATATTCGCCCTTATCGCGAGTTATATTTTCACCCGAAAAATTTCACCTTTTTTTGTTCGCCTTATCGGCATGGTATTTTTCATGTTCGAAAAATATTTCGCCTTATTGGCAACTCTTTATTCGGGCGAAATGAACGAGCGGGAAACAGAAATTTATCCACTTTTGTTTTGCAGGCGAACACGAAAGAATTCAAATGTAAGTATTTTTTTCTTTTAAGCAATAGACATTTTTTAAATAAATGTACTCTTATTTTTGGGAGTAAATCAATAAATAAATCGAAATCTGAGAGGCTGTTAGATGAAATGCTGCAAAACCCAGATATTGCAAGAGGGTTTGTGAAAGAAAATCGCCAGAATGGGGCCGAATTCTGGAAGCAGTTTACTTTGGCGTTAAATAGCGTAGGCCCGCCTGTTAAGACTGAGTTTGAGTGGAATTATTTTCACAAGCTATCTATTAACTACAACACAACAAAATGCATGAAAGAGGAATAGGAGGCGGACTCAATAGAACACAGACTTTTTCGAGTGCAGAAGAGGCAATATACCAACTGCTAGATATTAAAGAATCTGTTGATGGCATTGAAACTTCGTAATGCTATGGTTTGCCTGCAAAAAAAGCAAGGGTCAATCCTAATACGGAAGACTTGTCAAAAATTGTTGTTTTGGATGAAGAAGTTCCTGGTAGTAGCGCGTGGGTTAGTGAACCTCTTGTTCCTCAGCATGAAAACGAATATTCACCAAAGAGCAGCAAGCAGCCAAACAGTGCAACGAAGCCCAAAAAGCAAACAAGTAGTGAATTGGTCATAAAAGAGCTGGAAACACAACAAGAACTATGCACTAAAGTAGGCGAAACTTTGGAAGAGATGAAGACGCACAATAAAGAAATGCAATACGGTCCAAAAAAGATATATCTTACATTAGAAGATCATTACATCCGATCAAAATGAAAAAAAAACTAAATGAAATGGAAAGACATAATTTAGAATTGGAAAAGTTGCGTAAAATAGAAATCGAAAACCTAATTGCAACTAATCGAAGGACGTTAGAATTAAAGGAACTAAAAATAGAAATTTTGCGAAATCGCCAATCCAAAGACTAGAAATAATTTAAGTAAGACTGTTTTTTATTATTTTAAATACAGTGGCGAACTAAAATATTGGCACAGCTAATTTTTCATATCTGCCAAAATATTTAATGTAATAAAAGTGCTTGCAATATCTGTACGAATGTGCTGACCTTCTGCCAGATAGTTTCTGTTGACTTCGACAATTTGTTGATTATCTGCCATGGAAATCTCATTAAATTCTCCATTAACAGATGGGTTAGAAAAATGTAGATCACTTTTGTTATGAATGCAAATATTATGCAACGCAGAGCAAACGATAATTATTTTTACTGGCTTTACAGGAGCATAGTACAACTCTCTAGCGCTTAACAGACACCTCCATCGGTTTTTTAGAACACCATTTTTTCTTTCGATTATATTTCGACAACGTGTTTGTACTTCATTAAATTTGACCTGAGCTGAATTATTTTCTGGTGTTCTATATGGAGTAAGTAGCCACGGCTCTAGCGGGTACCCAGCGTCTCCTGAAAAGTTTGAAATTATATATGCTCTTCGTTGGTTTTAATATGTTACCTAGTAACCAAACTCTGTTGTGGGTTTGCAAATATTTTCCCATCATTTCATATCGTAAGCTGCTTAAGTTCCATATAAAGGCATCGTAGCAAGCACCATCGTGGTGTCGCATCTATAAAACGAATCTTCAGAATACTATCGCATACCTGAAAAGCCATTTATGTATACATATTTATTTCTTACTTTAACTTTAATTACGAATATTGTACTTACGAGCATAACGTTCAAACTGCATTTGCCTTTTCTGTTGTAAAATTTATTAATGTTTTTTGAAGGGGATATTATGTTAATATGTGTTCCGTCAACACATCCTATAACTCCTGGCATTGAAACCTATAACTCCTGGTATTGCAAACTCCCATTAGCATTTTTTGTTATCTCACATTGAATCACTTAGCTCCAAAGGGTTGGAATTGTGCCTTAATCGCCTCCTGAGCACTTTCACGTTCAAATTTTCCTCACGCTCGCTCAATAATAACCTAAGCGCAATACTATACATATTTCTAGAAAATTTTGAGGTATATTTTTACTTTATTTTAAGGAAATATACGCTTGCTTACGAAATTAGCACAATAGAGAGTAAATAATTTGTTCGCAGTCAATTCACAATAGAGTGTATCAGCTGATTCGAAGGGAAATTTTGTTCGGGCGAAATTTGCGATAGGCGAAAAAATTTCGCCCGAACAAAAATATTTTGGGCGAAAATTTTTCCGGGCGAACTTCCCGATAAGGGCGATTGACTTTTTTCGAATGGTCGGAAAAATTGGCATATGGGCGGCTCGTTTTATTAATGAAAGTACTTTGCTCGTAGAAATATGAGCTCGAAATTATCAATGGATTTGTTTTTGTTGTGCTTTTTAATATTTGGAACTGTTCAGCGTCGTCGCCGGTAAATAATCATGGCCGCTACAGCTGCGACTATGAATACATTTTGTTCATGTAGTCACTAGGCTTAGAATTTTAGTTTTGGAAGCATACGCATGTAGAGGCATAAAGTAAGTATGTGCGGTTATATGTAAGTATATACGAGTATGCATTGTTTTGCTTAGAATAGAAACATTTACGTATATATGTACATTGTCGCAACATATACATATATTCATATATGCATACATACATATGTACATATGTACATATGTATGTATATGTAAACGAATACCGTTTAGATGAGTTTTTTTGCATATGTTAGGAATATATTTGTCTATTTGCTTTAATTCTTTATATGTAGATACATATGAGCTGTGTTTTGAGGCAGGTCAAGATTTTTTTCTGCCCACATGAATATGGATGGTAGATGTTATAAACACTTTATAGTATATGAATATACATACATATGTATATCATAATTTAAAAAGTACAACATATTGTTGAATAATAAACCTTAATGTAAATGAATGGTTTACAAAGTTATTCTTTATGTTCTGATATTTGAATAATTTTGATAATAGACCTAAATTCAATACAATTTAGTCAATTAGATACTTAAAATTTCATATTCATGCATGCATATAGTTAGAATTAATTTATTCATCTCACAAGAAATAATCTATGTATGTGCGCATGCAAAATGCCGACGGCAAATAAGCTTGAAGAACAATGTACAAGTGTGCTGTTATTTTATTTTGCCTAACACCAAATTATGGCATTTTGCATTTCAATGCAAACGCTATATTTATTTCTGTTGACTACGCTCCATTATGTTAACTCTATTATGTTAACTTTTTCAAGGCCGTGGTGAAATAATAAAAATTTCTTACCCGCGTTTTGTTAGCATTTGACATTTAATCCGCTCATTCGTTCCTGAGCCTTCCAGAGAACGTTAATGTATAGAGAATTCTCACGAGCTACGAATAGTGTGAATTGTCAAAAATGAAGTCTGACCGCGAAGACTTTTTCACCTCGCTCAACTCGACAGCGGGGAACTTCTTAACAGAGCTGATTACAGTGAATTATGTAAAAGTACATTGGCTCTGCTCAGTTTTTGGTTTCTGTATGAAATCAAATTGACGAATGCCGACGGCATTTTGCCAGGCAATTGCTTGTGCATTTCTATGTTCCCTTGATAAACGAAAATTTATTCAATTTATATTTGCAAACAAATATAACCAAAAAAAGATTATAATCGAACATTTAAAATCAAAGTAACTTGAATGTTTGTTGCTTTAATTTTAAAAGCAGAATTTAAACAAAATACATTATAAACGACGAAATTAATTTTAGACAAGAATTCAAAGAGCATATTCATGGTATATTGATGAATATGATATTGATGAATATGAATTTACATATATTACAGGGAATAATACATATATGTATTTTATAGATAGTATAAAACTTTAAAAAAATTTAAAATAAATAAAAGAAAACTTCAAAGACACGTATTTGCATACATATGTATGTATATGGGACAACATGACCTACCTCACGAGCATCGCCTTATCATATTATATTTTATGCAATAATTAGGGAGTAAATATTCGAATGATCGAATTCCTGCAAATGCTAAAACAATTTCTTCTGCATATGCATGGACGTATTTGCATGTGCGTATATGCACACTTGATGCCCTAACCTATGTCGTTCAATTGATCAAATCAATAAATTCTTTATAGAAAACGCTTCATTACCAGGCACACAGGAAGATGGCATATGCAAATATAAATATGTGAATTGAATTCAAGCAAAACAAAGCTTATTAGTATACACATACAAATGCATGTACATACAACCGCACACACGGGCTACTCACTTTATTCCCTTAATTCCGAATGTAGTTCAAAGCTTAAATTC
Organism: Anastrepha obliqua; assembly: GCF_027943255.1. NCBI lineage: Eukaryota > Metazoa > Arthropoda > Insecta > Diptera > Tephritidae > Anastrepha > Anastrepha obliqua. The sequence continues at coordinate 2,481,114 of NW_026562179.1, read as the reverse complement.
TATGCCTAGCGACTACAAGAACAAAATGCATTCATAGGCGCAGGCGTTGCGGCCATAATTCTAGTTACCATGGTGCTGAACAGCCTACAATAGTCGCGACGGCGCCGAACAGTTTCAACAAAAACTCATCATCAAAAAATTCATTGATAAATTCGAGCTCATATTTCTATGAGCAAAGTACTTTCATTCATAAAACGAGCCGCCCGTATGCCCATTTTCTCGACCATTCGAAAATAGTCAATATTGGAATATTTCGCGTAGAATTATTTGAATATTTGGTAAATCTTGAATTTTTGTCAAGTCGAGTGCCCGCGGCTTCGTACATATGTATGTATGCATAAATATATGTATGTGAATATGTGTATAAATTAATAAAATACTTTTTATTTTAGTTTAAAAAGAGAGGACTATGTCCTCTATATCTTTTATTACATATTTTTTTATTATTAAATAAACTATTGCCGGAAGACTATGTCTTCTTAATCGGACTTTTTCATTATTAAATAAATTATTGTCGGAAGACTATGTCTTCTTAATCGGACTTTTGCTTAATTACTACTTTTTATCATTTTGTCGGAAGACTATATCTTCTTAGTCGGACTGTTGATTTATTAATTATTTTGTTTCTTACTAGCTACTTAATATTAACTATGGAACAGCAATCATCACGTTAAATGCAACGGGAGCTTATTTGAGGTCGTCAGCACTTTGAGTTAATATTGTAAGAAAGGTAAATAATTAAATTTGGAACAAGCGGAACTGTGTCAGCAAGTGATGTGTCAGCAATTGAATTGCGACAAGGGATATTGAACTTTATTAAAATAAATTTATTAATTATTAACTACGGAAAGGTATCAGCAATTGAATTGCGACAAGGGGTATTGAACTTTATTAAAATGAATATTTTAATTATGAACTTATATGTACAATGCTGTGCCTATGAATATGCGCTATAGGTCATATTAAAAAGCTACCTAACATTCTTTGTTTCTAATCACCAACAAATTCTTATCGACTGCTGCTAAATTTACATAAGTCAGCCCCTTACTGTTAATTTTTGTTGAAAAATGTGTCTGTGGTGATCAGTCTTCGCGAGACGAGTACCCCTCGAAATTCCATACGTTCCTGTCATTGAGACTTCTCTATACATTAACGTTCTCTGCATATCAAATGAACAAATCTATTCTGTACGCAAGCAAATGTAAGCTAATGTACATTTTTTCACACTTGCGTATCACTCTCTCACTCTCACTTCTCTCTGGCAGCCATATTAATTAATTTCCTACTGTTCACTCGTGGTGAAGTAATTTCTGATTTGAATTTATTACCCGTGTTTTGTTAGAGCGCGAAATGAGGAACGGGCCGGGACTGCGCCTTCTCTATGAATTTACGTTCTCTGGTATATACAGAGAACGTTAATATATAGAGAAGTCTCACGAGCTACGAATAGTGCGAATTGTCCAAAATGAAGTGAAACCGCGAAGTCTTTTTCACCTCGCTCAACTCGACTTCTTAACAGAGCTAATTACAGTGAATTATGTACAAGTGCTTTGTTGAATTCCCTTCAATTGACTCAAAATCCTGTATAGAAAACACTTCATTACCAGGCACACAGGAATATGGCATATGCAAATGTAAATTTGAGAATTTATATACATATGCGCATATGTATATGCTGTGTGTATGTGTGCTCACTAGCCACAGCTCAAAATAAATCGGTAAAACTTCTCAGGAAATCCAGCGCACATTCATAGGCACAGCATTGTATGTACAGTAACCTTGAAATGTGTACAGGCACCTTCAAATACTCTGATTTCAGAGTAAGTTTCTAACTATGCAGATATTTGCACATGTTTTGTGCACTTTTTATCAGTTGAAGAACTAGATTCGTAAAGTTATGTACTAATTAACTATTTACCTATGAGAGAACATAAAATAATTGTTTGGATATTTACTTCTAGTATTGAAATGTCCGACACAGAACTTTTTTATAAGCTACTTATGTAGTTTTCTGCAAGTTTCTGTATGCTCATGCGCGCACTTGACGCACAGCAGCTGCGGTTGTCGAGCATTTAGAAAGACATATTTACATATATACATACATTGATGCATACATATGTACGAAACCGCGGCCACTCGACTTGATAAAAATTCATGCTTTACTAAATATTGGCAAATAATTCTACGCGAAATATTCCAATATTGACTATTTATGGCCGAGAAAATTGGCATATGGCGGCTCGTTTTATGAATGAAAGTACTTTGCTCGTAGAAATATGAGCTCGAATTTATCAATCAATTTTTTGATGATGAGTTTTTGTTGAAACAGCGCCGCCGCCACTATTTTAGGCTGTTCAGCACCATGACAACTAGAATGATGACCGCTACGCTTGCGCCTATGAATGCATTTTGTTCTTGTAGACGCTCGGCATAGAATTGTAGCTTTGAACGACATACGTATTTAGAGGAATAAAGTGAGTGCCTTGCGTGTGTGGTTGTATGTACATGCATATGTGTATATTAATAAGCAGTGTTTTGCTTGAAGTTCAGAACACAAATATGTACGTACATATGCTAGGCCATGATTCTAGTTGCCATAGCATAGCATATGTATAAAAAATTCACATATTTAAAATTGCATATGCCATCTTCCTGTGTGCCTGGTAATGAAGAGTTTTCTATAAAGAATTTTTTGATTTGATCAATATAATGTACATATATAGTCAAAACACATAATATATGTATGTATGTACGTACATAGGCTAGGGCATCAAGTGTGCATACCGCACATGCAAATACGTAGATGCATATGCAGAAGAGAATTGTTTTAGCTTTTGTTAGGCAGGAATTTGATCATTAGGATATTTACTCCCTAATTCTTGGATGAAATATAAGGCGATGCGCGTGAGGTAGGTCATGGTTGCTTCAGTACATACATACATATACGTGCAACACTATATTTAATAACAATGCAATTGAACTTAGTTGTCCCATAGATGCAAATACGTTTCTTTAAAGTTTTGCTTTATTTATTTCAAAGTTTTATATTGTATTATCTAGAAAATGCATGCATACATACATACATGTGTATGTATATTATTCCCAGTAATAAAATGTAAATTGAAAAAAATTTCGTCTGCCAAAGGCACAAATAAATACATATTCAAATGTATACATATATGATAAGACAATGCGTCGTGAGATAGGTCATGATTCCTGCAGTGCGTATACACATATGTACATATGTAACACTATAAGAATTGAAGGTCCAATTGAAGTTTTGCAGAAACATAACTAACATAAGATATGTACATATGTATATTTTGATATACATACAGGGAAATCCCTTGCAAAATGCCGTCGGCATTCGTCAATTTGATTTCATACAGAAACCAAAAACTGAACAGAACCAATGTACTTGTACATAATTCAATTCGCGGTTTCACTTCATTTTTGACAATTCACACTATTCGTAGCTCGTGAGACTTCTCTATACATAAACGTTCTCTGTGCCATTGTTTTACTAAACAGAGTAATCGCAATCTTACATTGTAGCCACGCGGGTTTTTTATCTCTGCTCAACAGGTTATTTTTTAAAATGGCAACCGGTGTATTAAATTTTCCATTTGTGCGGATACGTGGCCGAGAAAATTTCGACGCACGCGTAATTGGTGCCTAAAAACTGTTGCAAGGTAACAGAGGCTGGCGTACAAGGCGTCAAGGAAAAGCATTCCGATGAACGGGCGCTAGCGGCAATTACGCTAATGATGACGGCATAGCTGCTTAGAAAGCTAATGCAGACCAAGTTGGAATACTTTACTTCTATATAAGGCTACATCAATGATTTGGTGATGACATCTATGAAAGTGCGTAATGCTGGTTTGACCATTGATGGGACGGGAAATGCTTTGTATTCCAAAAATCACCAACAAAGAAAGGGTGTCTGAAATTTGAATAAGAAAAGGTTCGATGTCTCGGTTGTGGTAAAGAAGGCCATATGCGTAAAAAGGGTCACACGATTATTCAGTCGAAAAAAGCATATCAAAACGAAGGTAAAAACAAGACGGCGATTTTTTCAAACTCACTGTTAGCAAAGTCATGCTTTCACTCTCAGAGCGGCGAAAGCTTGTGGTATGTTGACTTAGGTACAAAGTCACATATGATAAATGATCAGTGGTTGATTTCGAAAGAGAGAGCGACAGAACATAGTGAAAAAATATTGGCAAATAAATAACGAGAGACTGTCAAACGTATAAGCGATGTTAGCCTAATTCGAAATGTAAACAAGAGTCTAATTTTAACTCATATTCGAAACCTAGAATATGTTCCTAGCCTTTGCGCTAATCTTTTGTCAGTGCGGCAAATGAAAAAGCAAACAAAAAGGTTGTGTGAATTGATTGTAATAGCGCATGCGGATATCGATTCGTATAAGTTAGACTGCGAAAAATTTCCAGTAGAAAAAGCAATAACAGCGATTAATAATTTTGAGCTTTGACATCGTAGGCTAGCACACATTTGTAACCAAAGCATGAAGCAGGTGATGCTTTCCATTTCAATTCAACCGGGCTATTCGAGACATGTTCTTCGATTTCGATGTCACTCAAATATGTTGCTCTCTGGTCAAAATAATGAGACACGTATTTTTTTGTTGGACCGAAAATTTTTTTTTTTCAATTTTTATCGGCAATTTTGTTTTTCGGCTCAAAATCGATTTTTTTAATTATATAAGAAATTTTTTTTTGAATTGCTCATAACTTAGTCAAAAATGAACCGATTTTAATGATTCTGGGTTCAAATGATCTCCATTACTTGCACGAGCGAAATCATGTACCCACAATACCAAAAAAATTGTTGAACATTTTTTATTTTGCAAAAAGACAAGAAGTGCGAAATTTTTTCGAAATTCAATATTTCAAAAAGTGTATTCCTTTCGGTTTTTTTTTTAACTTTTTCCTAATCAAGAGAGCACCTCAAACTTCAATTGAGCTGAATACCCAATTGCTAAAATCGGTCGTTTTTCAGTAATGAATGTTTGAGTAAAAAAACCTGTTTCGCACTTTTTGTTTTTTGCAAAATAATAAATTTTCAACTACTTTTTTTTATTGTTTGTGCATGATTTTGCTTGTGCAAGTAATGGCGATCATTTTTAACCCAGAATCATTAAAATCGGTTGATTTTTGACAAAATTTATAAACAATAAAAAAAATTCTTATATAACTAAAAAAATCGATTTTGAGCCGAAAAACAAAATTGCCGATAAATCTTGAAATCAAATTTTTTCGGGCAAACAAAAAAATACGTGTCTTATTATTTTGACCAGAGAGCAACATATTTGAGTTACATCGAAATCGAAGAACATGTCCCGAATAGCCCGGTTGAAATGAAATGGAAAGCATTCGATATATTTGTCCCAAGAATGTCATTTCTTCTTTTAACGTTGCAATTTTATTCTGAAAATAGTCTTTAAATGTTCTTATGTAATTGTTTTTGATTGGAGTCCAGTTCGTCATCTAAAATAACGGTACTACGTGGTAGTAGTGGTCGGTCACGGGGTTATGTCTGTCTTCGTATTTTTTCTTTTGCTTAACTTGTGTTAAGTAATATTTTAGTGCGCTTTCTGTATTCTCTATATGGTTATTGTCAATTTTGCTTGCATTTATTTTTCTATATTTTCTGTGATTTTTACCACCTCTTATTTCTTTTATATAGTTTTTTTTTGTCTTCTAACTCAACGTCTTTTCTGTCTTTGTTTAATTTTTGTATGTATTTTCCCTTTGCTGTTAGCATATTATGGATGTCATTATATTTATCTTCATATCTTTTTTCCGTTCAGGAAATCGATAGGTTTAAGGCCTGCGGAATTATGTATTGTATTATTATAAAATCCTATTATCCTAGTAATTTTTTCTTCTACTGTTCCGTTCTTAGCTTGATCATTGTGTCTTAATAGTCTTATGTGTTCATTTAAGGTGTTATGTAACCTTTCTATATCTGCATTTGAAGTATGGTTACTATTAGATGTGTACGAGTAGTGAATTTCGATATTTTCGCCCTTTAAGATTTGTTGCATTTATTTTATTTACTTTTCCGTAAAGGTTAATTACAAAAAGCACCTTGGCTGTAAATTCATGATCGGGCATTAATGTAAAAAGCTAGCGAATATTTGGTAAATTTATATATCATTGTCAAGAATAGTTTGTTTTCAAGTGTTAAAATACGTCTAGATGCATAATTTCTCTAGGTCTTTTCGGCGTCTCAGGTATTTGGAAAGTTATTTTTGGTGGGTTTCGAACATATTTCTCTATGTTGCACCCTTCGCAATTATTAATATATTGGGTAATTCTCGTTTATATTGGTTTTCAGTTACTCGAAAACGGCATTTATAACCCTGTGGTTTTTATCAAGGTGTTTTTTTCCTATAATTTTGGTCAGTTTGCTTTCGTCTTCAACATCTTCGAGCTCTCTTTGAATGTTTTATGTTTTTATTTTGAAGATTGAACCATTGTCATTTATATTTTCTGTGATTTTTACCACCTCTTATTTCTTTTATATAGTTTTTTTTTGTCTTCTAACTCAACGTCTTTTCTGTCTTTGTTTAATTTTTGTATGTATTTTCCCTTTGCTGTTAGCATATTATGGATGTCATTATATTTATCTTCATATCTTTTTTCCGTTCAGGAAATCGATAGGTTTAAGGCCTGCGGAATTATGTATTGTATTATTATAAAATCCTATTATCCTAGTAATTTTTTCTTCTACTGTTCCGTTCTTAGCTTGATCATTGTGTCTTAATAGTCTTATGTGTTCATTTAAGGTGTTATGTAACCTTTCTATATCTGCATTTGAAGTATGGTTACTATTAGATGTGTACGAGTAGTGAATTTCGATATTTTCGCCCTTTAAGATTTGTTGCATTTATTTTATTTACTTTTCCGTAAAGGTTAATTACAAAAAGCACCTTGGCTGTAAATTCATGATCGGGCATTAATGTAAAAAGCTAGCGAATATTTGGTAAATTTATATATCATTGTCAAGAATAGTTTGTTTTCAAGTGTTAAAATACGTCTAGATGCATAATTTCTCTAGGTCTTTTCGGTGTCTCAGGTATTTGGAAAGTTATTTTTGGTGGGTTTCGAACATATTTCTCTATGTTGCACCCTTCGCAATTATTAATATATTGGGTAATTCTCGTTTATATTGGTTTTCAGTTACTCGAAAACGGCATTTATAACCCTGTGGTTTTTATCAAGGTGTTTTTTTCCTATAATTTTGGTCAGTTTGCTTTCGTCTTCAACATCTTCGAGCTCTCTTTGAATGTTTTATGTTTTTATTTTGAAGATTGAACCATTGTCATTTATGAATGAGAAATAATATCCTTCAAATGACTGCCACGACTGGCTTTACAATAGGCCATTCGATCAACCCAATTTTTAAGCACATTTTCGATTGTTTAGGCTCCGATTTCATGAATGGCAACTTCGATTTCGTGTTTTAAAGCATCAATCGTCTCTGGATGGTTCGCATAGCATTTGCCCTTAACGGTTCTCCACAAAAAATAGTCCGACGGGCTTAAATCACAGCTCCGAGGCGGCCAATTGATATAGGAATTTCGGCTGATTATTCGGTTTTCAAAAACGGTAGCCAAAAGTTCGAGTGTAACTTTGGCAGTGTGACAAATTGCACCGTCCTGTTGAAACCAAATGTCGTCCAATTTTTGGAAACAACTCGTTGAGTATGTCACGGTAACGCTCGCCATTTACTGTAACCGCGGAAGAAGAAGAAGCCTCACCAATTTGGAAATAGGTTTTCAATATTTCCCAAATTTGTTCAAGCGTATACCGTCCCATTTCGTAAATGTCAAACCTTTAAGTAAATTATGAACACATTTGACATGCCATTTGTGTTACCATTCTCAAAAAAATAGGTGGTTCAAAAAGCAAACGCTATATGGCCCACCCTGTATGTTCTCTCGAGGGCTTCATAAAAATTGTTTTGAATAATAATAGCGTTTATTTGGTTAGGATTAAAATGTGTTTTTAATAATGTTATTATTGTTACTTTATCTAGTTCCTTGAACCGAAAAATTGTCTTTGTGTTCTTAAATACTTTTACTATTTTAATCTTTGTAGGACCTAAGTTAATTTTCTTAATTATTATCTGATTTTTATAGAAATTTATAGGACAGTTAGTTTGGGAAATCCTCACTGACCTTTCAAAATGGTTTACCTGGGGATGTATTCGGGATAATGCGTCCGCATTGCCATTTTTTACTCCTTTTTTATATTTGATTGTATAGTCAAATTCAGACAGTTTTAGCCTCCAACGAACCAATTTGGAATTTGGCTCTTTGATGGAGAACAGAAAAGTTAATGGTTTATGGTCAGTCTCAATTATGAATTTTCTTCCAAAAAGATAAGGCCTAAAATATTTTTAGTAAATGTTTTGTTAAAATCTGGATAGACTAATATTGGGTCGTTAGTAAGTATTCTTTTTAGTGTTTCAAAACTTTGTTTATATGTGATCATGAATATTAATTTTAGCGTCTTTCTTAAGACACTGTGTCATTGGCTTTGCTAAACGGGAATAGTCTTGAATGAATTTTCTATAATAACCGGTTAATCCGAGAAATTGTTTGATTTGTTTCTGGGTATTAGGAATTGGGAAATTAAGAACACACTCAATTTTTGAAGGGTTTGGTTTTCCACCTTCCTGGGTAACTATATGTCCTAAAAACTCAGTTTATCTCTTGCAAAATTCAGACTTATCCAATTGTATTTTAAGGTTAGCATCTTGTAAGCATTTAAGATTTGTTTCAATTGACTGCACATGTTCCTGTCATGAAGTGGAAAAAAATAATAATATCGTCTAGGTATACCAGATAAATTTTCCAAAGTATTCTTTTAATACATTGCTCATCAGTCGTTGGAAGGTTGCAGGTGCAGTTTTCAATCCGAAAGGCAATCTTAGAAATTCGTAATGTCTTCCTTCCACTGAAAATGCGGTTTTATGAATGTCTTCTTCACTGACTTCTATCTGATAGAATCCTTTTGCAAGATCCAAAGTCGTTAAGTACACACTTTTGCCTAGTTTATCCAAGATTTCCTCGATATTTGGTATTGGATATCGATCGTCTATTGTTACTTCGTTCAACTTTCTATAATCGACCACTAGTCTCCACTTTCTGTGACCGCTAGCGCCTGATTTTTGGAGAACAATCCATATTGGCGCTGAATATGGTGAGTTACTGGGACGGATGATTCCAGATTCCAGCATTTCTTGTATTTGTTTTTTTACCTCGCTTTAATGTATATATGGGTAACGATAGGACTTAGTGAAAATAGGGACGTCATTTATTGTTTTTATTCTGTGTTTTATAGCATGTGTAAAAGTTAGATCAGAATTATGCTGATAAAATATATTTTTATATTCTTTTACGATTTCATATATTTCCGTTTTTTCTTCTGAATTCATATGTGAAGTCCGAATTTGTTCAATTGTACAGTCATTGTTGTGTTCTGTCATATTAATGGAATTACTACGGTTTTCACCATAAAAAAGGGGAACTTTTCTATTATTTATTATTAATGTATATATTATATCTTAAATTTACAATAGCTTTATATATGTGCAGAATATCATTATCTATTATTCTATCATATTTTTCGTGGAATTGACATTCTATTAAATGTATTTCATTTTTGGGGTCTCCCAATTCTTCAAATAATGGAACTTGATAAATTATATTAGTGGAAACTGTATTTTGTAATGTTTTCAAAGTCAATGTATTTGAATTAATTTTCCATTTTGGATAACATATTCTGGGTTAACAATTGAATGCGTGGCACCTGTATCAATTATAAGTGTAAGGTGATTTTTGACTATTATATAAGGTAGTGCCCCGTAGAGGCTGGTAAAGGAAAAATTAAAGGATTGTTTGTTGAAGTATTTAGGAGGTTTTTATTATCGTGTATAATATTGACATCCATGGGTTCAGGCAAATTTCTATTTTGAAAGGTGTTTCTGTTTGAGAAATTGTTACCATTTGGATAGTTGTGTCTATTAGCAAAATTATTTTTATTCTGGGAATTGTTTATATTTTGGAAATTGTTTCCATTTTGAAGATTATTTCTGTTTTGTGAGTAGTCTATATTCTGAAAGTTTAAATTATTTCTATTATGAAAATTATTTCTGTTTTGTGAATAGTCTAATCTTTGAAAATTTTAATTGTTTCTGTTTTGGGAGTTGTTGATATTTTGAAAGTTGTTTCTACTTTGAAAATTGTTACTGTTATAATAATTGTGAAAATTGTTTCTTTCTTGGGGATTATTCTTGTTTTGAACATTGTTTAGGATCGGCTGAAATTTTTTATTATGTTTATTGCGAGGTATCTGCGCATTTTCGCTCCCCATGTGGGCGTATCCTGCTTGGAACAAAATGTCCATGGCTTCTTCCAGGTCTGTGGGGTTTCTGCAGATCAAAATGGTTTTTATTGGTTCTAGAATCTTATTTTTGAAAATGCTGAGTGCGGTCTGCATATTATTCGTGGCACTGACCTTGGTTGCTTCTGTTTCCCCTAAGATAACTATTACCTTCTTATTAAGTTTATGTAGCTTATTTTTTATCTCATTACAAAAATCTAAGGTATTAGTTCTGAATGTTGCACCTCTTAATTCGTCATGTACATGATGGCCTATCGCCGAAATTATTTTGGAGAATACTTTTTTATCTCTGATCAGGTTGTGGCGTGGTAATTTATTTCAATGGCATGTCTTGCTTTACCCTTTAGTCTTGATTTGATCATGTCTGAGAAGAGAAGTTGGGACAATTGGTCATATGTTCTTAGATGTGGATGAATCCCGTCCACGAGTGTGGTAAAAGTCTGTAAGCTATTGGTGTCTCCATAAAATACAGGTAAGTTCTGGAGATATTTCAAGGGGTCTATTACCACTTGGTTTTGTGGTTGGTCAACCATTTTTATTAATGGTTTTTCTTTCCTTTGGTAAAAAAAAAATGTTTAGTTACGTCTAAAATACCGTGTTCATTTTTTTTTAATTCTTCTATTCCTAACGGTTACCTCAATTCTATAAGGTATAACTTTCTCTTCTTAGGCTCGTAGAATTGTAGTCGGTGTCTCTTGCCTCGTATTCAAAATCCGGAAAAAAAATTATGTATATCTTTTAGCCGATGATTTTTTTTAAGATTCATAAAATATTAATAAAAATTTGTCTTAATTCTGGCTAATGTTGATGGTAACTTCTGTTGTTTATTCTTATTGTAGTTGCTGATGTCTTCTCTATCTTTTTCTTCTTTGGTGTCTTTTGGTCCTTTCCTTTGTTGTTAATCCTTTTTCATAGGATTTTTTTTTATTACTAGTCCGGTTTGCAGGATCTGTATGTAGGAGTTTTTTATTATTATTATTATTATTTTATTAGTCTTGTTTGCAGGATCTGTTTTGTTTATTTACCCTGTATGCAGAAATTTTTAATTTTTAGTTCTGTTTGCAAGATCTGTTTTATTTATTTATTGTACTTCGCAATTAAACGTTAAAACGTATATAACTAACTATATTTTAGTTATATCGCGATCCTACCGACTGCGCCAATAACAGGTTTTTACCTGATTGTTTATAAAAAAACACTTGGGTCTTAGTTTGGTTTAGTTCAAAACTGATAAGTGATAACTGATAACACTGGTTTACAGCCAAAATGCACCAGAGATCCCGTTATAAAATTCCTATGTAAAATCACCGTCTGATTCCGAAAATCAAGGTTATTTTTTATTCTATGGTAACGTTTTTGAGATATTTACGAATTACCGTTATTTCAAAAAAAAAAAAAAAATTGGGCCCACTTAATCATATATATCTCGAAAACGAATTGAGCGATTCCAAAACCGTTGAAAGCTTTTAAAAGGTAATAAAATTTGCTATAAACTGTGTGTAAAACACTTTTTGCTAGGCCCTGCAGATTCAAAGATAACGAACTATCATAACGGATTTTTTAATTTTTTTTGTAAAAATATAAAAAAATTTGTACTTTGAGAGAAAGGATCTTTAAAACTTTTTATTTTTTCGTATATTTTTTGTGTTAACTCTGAGCTCTGTTTTATTACAAAAAAAAATAAATTTTGATTAAACAAAATCGATGAACTAATACAAAAGTTACAAGCATTCAAGTAAATATATCCATATAGTAAAACTTAAGTACCCTACAAATAATAGCATATGTACATATGATTCTGTCTTAACTCTATAATCTTATTTTATAATTGAAAAAGTTATGTGTCTTGTTTTGACGCTTATTTATATAAGGATCGGTTTCTCTTATGAGAAACCAACAGTAATCACCCATCATAGCGACATCCCAGAATCCTTGATACCGACTTTCAATCATTTTCATTTGCTGGTGAAACCTTTCGCCATGCTCGTCACTTTCGTCGCCAAGATTTTGCGGGAAAAAATTTAAATGGGAGTGCAGAAAATGAATTTTTAAGGACATATTTACTCCTGAAAGAAAATTAAAAAGGGAATTAGATAAATACATAAGTGACACATTAGCATATAATTTTCTTAGGCTGGATTAATCTTTCAATTCAGAACAAATTTTTCGTCGTTCTTGTTTGTTCGGAGCAGGGCAATAAATTCAGATTAAGGGCTATATATTCTCATGTAAATTTAAAAATTTGCTTTCAAATTTTTTGTTTAGTTTTAAAGTTAACTGAGAAAATGGTCTTATATGTGTTCATTATTTACCCATTTCCGCATAGTTTTTGATTAAATCGTTCACTATCAGCTCGAAGTTAGGACTTTTGTGTTTGCCTAAAAAAGAAGTAACGACCTTTTCAAAAGAGTCCCACGCCGCTGCCTCCACTGGTGACAATAATTCTTTGAAATGGGTATTGGCCATTATTTTCCTTATTTGCGGCCCCACAAAAATCCCTTCCTTTATTTTTGCTTCTGAAATCTGTGGAAAGATTGTTTTCAAATAATTAAAAGCTTCGCCTTCTTTGTCCAAAGCCTTGACAAAGTTTTTGATAAGGCCGAGCTTGATGTGGAGCGGAGGTAGAATTATTTTTTCCTTCTTTATAAGTGGTGAGTATTTTATGTTATCCACCCCAACTTGAAACTCGATTCGTTCTGGCCAATCCTTTATGATGTAGTGGTCTTGACGTGCTCAGCTATCCCATTTGCATAGAAAGCAACAGTATTTTGTGTATCCAGATTGTAGACCACATAGCATTCCAACGACTTTTAGATCGGCACATATTTTCCAATCATGTTCTTCGTATTTAATTAATTTAAGCAATTTTTGCATTGTCTCATATGTTTCCTTCGTATTTACTGCATGCGCGATCGGGATAGATGGCTTTTGGTTGCCAATATGCAATAATACGGCCTTTAAACTTAATTTATTGCCGTCTACGAACAATCGCCACTCTTTTGAATCATATGGTTCACCAAACTGTTTAAATAGACCAGGAATGTTTTTGCAATAACAAACACTGTCATTCTTCGTATAGTACTGGGAGAATTGTTCGTGACGAGTCCTATAATATGTTACCTTAACATCGGATGAAACAAATTTAAATTGTTGCATACAAGAGGCGTGTAGTTCGGCCTTTTCTTTTGACAATTCCAAATCCCTTATCCAATCATTGAGTTGTGCTTGTGACAAAGGGTTTCTTTCGTTTTCCGTTTGCAATTCAGTACAACATGATGCCGCGTAATCAGATACTGCTGTTGACAATGAAACTGGAGCCGGAACTAAAGTTAAATTTGATTCTGGCAATGTAGCTTCCGTTGAATTTAGTTCTGGTAATGACACTGTAGATACGCTCGCATAGGTTACTTTTCTTGACTTTCCAACCCCAAATACTTTTGTAGTACAAATATAGCAGTCCGTTGAATGGCAAGTTGGTTCCCTCCACTTCATTGGTGTAAAAAATTTCATATGTCGCCTAAATAGATAGTTTAAGAAATTTGTCAGATATGCATTAAAAGAGAGCAAACTCCTAATTTTTACGATGTACCTTTTGGTTCCGGTTTCCGAAAATATCAATTCGACTCGACATGTGGTGCACACAGTATTCGGTGTCCATGGTTTTTCATTGTTTCTAGGCTCAATTCCATAACACTTATGGTATGCAAATTTCAAAGGATTTGAAAACACACGTCGCATCCTTTTAGCGATAAATTCCCCGCAGATGAAACAGAACATATCTGGATCACTTTTACACTCAAACTCTCGCGCCCTTTTATTCATATTATATTTTTAAGTAAATGACGGATTATAAACTGCAATTATAAAGTGAACAGTATCCGGCGATCCTTGCAGAAATTATGAAGGAACGAGGCACATGTACTATTATTTATACTTACATAGATCAACTAAAAATGCAAGCCTACCTATACAAAAAGGTTCCCTAGTTATACATAGAAAACACTACCTGCCTTAAACATATGATCTTGCTTGAAATGTATCTGTGTTTGAGATAACGACACTAACAATTTTTTGTATCTAATAACCCTTCCAAAATCTACCTGAAACTAACTGATCTGCGAATACTAACACATATTACCAGTAGGGTACTTAAGTATTAAATGGATATATTTACTTGAATGTTTGTAACTTTTGTATTAGTTCATCGATTTTGTTGAGTCAAAGCTTTTTTTTTTTGTAATAAAACAGAGCTTAGAGTGAAAACAAAAAATACACGAAAAAATAAAAAGTTTTCGAGATCCTTTCTCTCAAAGTACAAATTTTTTTATATTTTTACAAAAAAAATTTAAAAAATCCGTTATGATAGTTCGTTATCTTTGAATCTGCAGGGCCTAGCAAAAAGTGTTTTACACACAGTTTATAGCAAATTTTATTACCTTTTAAAAGCTTTCAACGGTTTTGGAATCGCTCAATTCGTTTTCGAGATATATATGATTAAGTGGGCCCAATTTTTTTTTTTTTTTGAAATAACGGTAATTCGTAAATATCTCAAAAACGTTACCATAGAATAAAAAATAACCTTGATTTTCGGAATCAGACGGTGATTTTACATAGGAATTTCATAACGGCGTCTCTGGTGCAGAAAAAAAGCTGAAATTTGTGATCCAGTGTAATTAAACTTTATTTCTTTAAACTTTCATATTTATACTTAATTTCTTTTGTTTACATAAATATTTGATATATATGTATATATATATATATAATATATAATATATATACATATATATATAATTGGCGCGTACACCCTTTTTGGGTGTTTGGCCGAGCTCCTCCTCCTATTTGTGGTGTGCGTCTTGATGTTGTTCCACAAGCTGACTCCGAACGGCAGATATTTTTGTGAGGCATGAAATACACTCATGGCAGAAATACACTCGGAGGTTTGCCATTGCTTGCCGAGGGGCAACCGCTATTAGAAAAATGTTTTTCTTAATTTTGGTGTTTCACCGAGATTCGAACCAACGTTCTATCTGTGAATTCCGAATGGTAATCACGCACCAATCCATTCGGCTTACCGGCCGCGATTGATTACTTTACAATATATTGGTTCTTTGGAAATTTAGTTTACAATTCTTGGGAAAAGTGGTTCATTAGTATTTTTAATAATTGCTTAATAATTCATTAGTCTTTTATTAATTTTGTTTACAACAAACTTATGATTACTTGACAATATTTAATTAAATTAATTCAATTTACAATTCTTGGAAAAATTGTTCATTGGTCTTTTTAATAATTGCTTATCAGTTCGTTAGTCTTTTATTAATTTTGTTTACAACAAAATTATGATTACTTGACAATATTTACACTATTCAATTTACAATTCTTGGAAAAATGGTTCATTGGTCAATAATTGCTTAATAGTACGTTAGTCTTTTATTAAGTTTGTTTACAACAAAATTATGATTACTAGACAATTTTTCCAATATTCAATTTACAATTCTTGGAAAAATGGCTCATTGGTCTTTTTAATAATTAATTGCAATTGCTTGTAAACTAGTAAAGTTTAAATAAAGGAAGTGTGAAAAATAATTATGTATGTATGTTTGTTCATATTCTTATGATAAGACTGCACTTTTAGATTATTAAATGAATAAATAAATAATTTTGCCACCGGACGCCCTGTAGCAAGGGTTACATCAAAACAAATAAATCAAGAAGCTTGGCCTGTACACATAGTGAAAAATGAATAAACTATTGTGTCTATTGATTATATGGTATATTCCTCTACTACCCTACATTCACAATTTTTTTATCGCCATATTGAGGATTTAAAAGTTTTTCATATAAAATCAGAACGAAAAAATCAGACCAGGGCTCAAAATATAGTTACTTCTTTGTCCTCTGAGTTATATTTGTACACCTATACACACTAATGCACATATGTAAATATGCATATACATACATATGTACATAAATATATGTTTGGTACTGCAAGTAAACTTCTTTGCATCGAATAATCACCCTCCATGGTACACAAGATACAATGGTACACAAGTTCCCCTAATAGCACGAGATACAACCAGAAGGGCGAAAATAAATGTAAATCAATCTCCACAAATCCCCTGTTGAAATTTTGATATGTTTCGTGGAATCCATACTGAGTAAGAAGTAGCTTCAATGTTAATTCTATAAAAGATGTCAAAAAACCAGAATAAATAATATTAAGGGGTAAATGCTAACACAAAAGAACTTTTAACAGAACTCCTAACAAAGAACTTTTAAATTATGGTTAGGAACTTGTATCAGAGAACTGTAAATAATGAGAACAAAATGTTAACTAACTAAAGAGAAAGGCGCCAAAACAGGTATTCACCACATTAATCATGGGTTTCCTATAACGACAATACAGTTTCACGTTGATAAATAAATAAGATAAAAAAGTGAACTCATGAGATATTTAGACTAAACGCGGGAAGTAAGCTTATGAAAGAATAAAATTTTTTATGATATATGCATATTATGATATATACGTTCGTACATCTAATGAGAATATATTAAACTTTTAGGCGACATCTGGTGGTACATAGCCATAACCATTAGCTTTCATGTCTAACTCAACGGGAATTTTTCTACCCTTGTAAGAAGGATTCAACAACTATAATAAGTTAACTGGTACCTTATGGGAACTTTTATTCCGAACAAGAGTTTTTATGGGAAAATAAGCAAGAATTCACCAGGTCTCCTTTTATGTCTTGGTAGGATGAAAAAAAGCTCAGGTGTGGTCATCTACTCTAAGCAAAAAATAAAATACGATTAATTGCGCAGCAAAATTATTTCCCAGTATATTACCTTTTTATAGTACATCTCTTTTTATGCGTTCTTTTGTACGTAATTTGTTACGCGGATTTTTTTTAATTTTTCTAATTTACTTTTTTGGGCACGATTTTATGATGTTCCGCCCAATCTATTTGCAGGCCTTCCAATTAGACAATGCCTCTTAGTACCTGTTAGTACCGCTATCTCATTTCTCATGTATCTCATTTCTTGTCTCCTAATATTCAGTAGCGATTTTGAACGACCGTGGTTTTATTCTTGTCTAGTTTGCCTGCTTATTTGGCAAAAGGTACGTCGGTATTAGAAGATTATCTAGGTGAATATTTAGTGATGTACTTTTCCTTCCAAGCTCATCTGCTTTGCGATTATATATACGAGTACATACCTATATGTATATAATTGACGCGTACACCTTTTTTATGTGTTTAGCCGAGCTCCTCCTATTTGTGGCATGCGTCTTCACGTTGTTCCACAAATACACTCGGAGGTTTGCCATTGCCTGCCGAGGGGCGACGGCTATTAGAAAAAACGTTTTACTCATTTTGTTGTATCACCGAGATTCGAACCACGTTTTCTCTGAATTCCGAATGGTAGTCACGCACCATTCGGCTACGGCGGCTTTGCGATTATCTTCCATATTTCTATGGCCTGGCACCCAGATCAGGTTTATTTTAAAATATTACGATTAAGTTATACTGGCTGGCCGAAGCCACGCAGAGACCATTTTGGTCCATAGCGATACCAGATCAGAGTCCTATTTAGCGAAAATATGCATCACTCAAGATGCGCGAACTGTTCCCGAATTTTAGGAGTCGCTCAAGCTCCAGTTCAGGGATAGATTCTAGCCTTTCAAAGCTGAGAGCACCCAGGTAGCATAGTTTAGTTCCAAGGTTTCTCTTGTACCCGGCTCATTACATTTCCTGCAAACGTCGTTAATGGTTAAATTTAGCTTGTAAGCGTGAGCTGCAACTAGGCAGTGCCCTGTTGGTATACCAACTAAAATTCTACAGTTTCTTATATCTGCCTTTTGCCGTTCTTAACATGCGTTCCTCTAGTTATTTTTGAATTGTGGGCAGGGCTTTAAGAATCTGGCTTATTTGGTGCCATGCAAGTCTCGCGCCTGCTTCAGCTATTCCATCCACTGTCTCATTTCCTTCTATGCCTTTATGCCCAGGAACCCAATAAACACAAAGTCTGCGGTTACGAGCGAGCTTGTTGATTACTTCCATGCATTCAAGGACATTTTTGGATGACACACAGTATGATTTTATCGATTTTTTAACCGCTTGACTATCCACGTCTGTACATACGAGCTCTGCTGCAAATATCTCAGCTTGAACCACAATAAAATAGTTAAGGAGTTTAATGCATTATTGATACTTAAATTCCGCACAATATATGCCAGCGCCAACTCCCTCTTCCGTTTCTGATCAATCAATGAATACATCACAGCAGCGGTTTGGGGAAAGAATACATCAGCGGTAAGGCATGCCTACTATATTGCATGAGGCGACTAAAATCTGGCAGGAGAGAAAGAGGCTCGGCTCGAAAGGCCTCATATAGTCCGAGTACCTCCAGCGGCAGGGCTGTAGAGCTCATCAGGGTCGAGACCAGTAAGATCCTGATTACGGTATATTGAAAGAAAGGGTTTCAAAATTTTGGTAATCAAAGAAAAATTATATTTTTTAATATAAATGATCGGATGTTTATTTCATTATAAAGAGGAAGGTATGCCGTTAATAGTGGAAAATAACATCAGGCAAATGACGACCAGGACGACACTTACAAGGCTTTTTTATGAAATTTTCCATAATTGAATTGCATAGTGGCTACCCTATGTCCCCGTCAGCTTCACGCATTCCATCTTTGACGTCTTGAATCGACCCTGGGCTGTTGGCATAGACCTTCTCTTTCACGTGGCCCCAAAGAAAAAAGTCACAAGGTGTTAAATCACAAGACCTCGGTGGCCAATTGTGATCACCTCTTCGAGGGATAACACGAGCCGGAAACATTTAACGTAAAAGATCAATGGTTTCGTTGCTTGTGTGACACGCAGCGCCGTCTTGTTGAAAATAAACGTTGTCCAGATCAATACCATCCAATTCCGGCTATAAAAAATCGTTAATCATCTCTCCTGTTTAACACCTAACACCTGTTATTATATGTATAAAGGGTGATTTTTTAAGAGCTATAGGAAAAGTTTATCAAAAAAACTCACGTAAAATTCAGAAAAGTGCATGAAATTTTTATTTAAATCGATAGTACAGTCCATATAATTTAATGTTTGAAAATTATTTCATGCAAATATTGACCGCGATTGCGCTTCAAATCCGCTTAGTCCAATTTTGGCATTCTCTTTCCAATGTTTCGGCCGGTATCTCACATATAAATAGTTTAATGTTGTCTTCCAATGCGTTAATTGAAGCAGGCTTGTCTGAATAGACATGAGCTTTAACATATTATTACGTACCCATTGATCCAAAAATGAGCTTCGTCGCTGAACACAATTTTTCGATAAAAAAGTGGATATTAAACTTTCTTAACAGAACACGCATTTATATAATAAAATTCAATGATTTGCAGGCGTTGTTCGTTTGTAAGACGATTCATGGTTAAAAAGTGAGATGTTTGACAGTGAAACTAAACACGAAACGTGCGTCAGCTGTTCAAACCAACTGTTTAAAAATATAATAACTAAAAAATCACACGTTATATATATATAATTGGCGCGTACACCCGTTTGAGGTGTTTGGCCGAGCTTCTCCTCCTATTTGTGGCGTGCGTCTTGATGTTGTTCCACAAATGGAGTGACCTACAGTTTCGAATGGCAGATATTTTTATAAGGAGCTTTTCATGGCAGAAATACACTCGGAGGTTTGCCATTGCTTGCCGAGGGGCAACCGTTATTAGAAAAATGTTTTTCTTAATTTTGGTCTTTCACCGAGATGCGAACCTGCGTTCTCTCTATGAATTCCGAATGGTAGTCATGCACCTACCCATTCGGCTACGGCGGCCGCCTGTTATTGGAAAACCCTTTATTATTAGATTAGGAAGTCTATGGGCTGGTGAGAGTAGTATTCTATCACCTCAGTACAGGAGGCTGAGACCTCACCGAAATGGCTGATAGGCTAATGCTACTCAAAAGTCTTCGCCATGAAAAGTCTTTATTATCAGGGAAGAGCTTTAGAGCAAACCTGCCGACTAAAGGTTCCTTTTAAATAAAAGATTTCTTTTTAATTTATTTAGGGCAAATGACTGCCTTCCAACTACCAGGCTAAGACTGAATTGCCCGCCTTCTGATAGAATGGCTTTATTTTATACTTTCTTTTTGTCTTCTCATCAATAAAATATATAATTACAACTAAACATTGTTACAAGTAAAAATCAATAACAAAATTATAAATTCAAAAAAATATTATACAATAAAATTTTGCTTAGGCTGACTTAAATTTTGCTTAGGCTGACTTACTTGACAGTAAGCTATGGTTTTACTTTGGAATGAGGTATCATATGACAGAAAAAATGTATTTGGTGTGTGCCTTTACTTATGTTTTGGGTTTCAAAAAAAAGAAAAAGAATTTTGTCTTTGAAATTAAAGTGTTTATTTGACAACAATGACATTGACATTGAAATGGTTTAAATAATTTAAGTTTGAGTTCGTTTACCTATTAAAAATATATTTAAAGAATTCGAAAGAAGTTTGAAAGTGAAGTGAAGGTACTCTACACTACAATCGTCCCGATAAAACTCTGGCAAGCCTTCGGGTACGTTCCTTATACGTCACCATTAAGTTGGTGGTGCAGGCTCAGTTGAGAAATCCTGACTAGTTCCTGTCCTGGCTCTGAACTCCATTGCCCATGAAGCGCCAACCCTCGCATGGCCCCCTACTCGCATAGATAACCATGGGGCCACTTAGGGAAACTGCTCTTTCGTGTAAGGATAGCGACCTGAAGTCGGGACTCAAAAACAATTGAAAGTGAATACCCAAAATAGAAAACAAACCATCGAGCAAAAAACAAATGAAGGAATCAGAGATGGTTGAAATGACAATGTGGATCCAAGAGCGGTCTTCAGAAAAAGTTTTTTACTGCTAAGATCCCCCCCGGCAAAGAACGCACCAATACTTAATGCAGCTGGAAGCGGAAAATCCCGCACTGCGTGCAAAAATGTCAAAGCTGATAGCCCCGCAAACGGCAACGGGGACAGTAACATCAGATTTCAGATCAGCGCAGCATACGCCAACCAGCACTCTTGCAGTGACAGAACGGCACGTCACTCCCATTCAAGCGAATGGCAACGCAGAAACGATCTCCACAAAAGGGAGCGGGTCAATCGACGCTATTGAAATGTCTCCTCGGCTCGAGCTAATAAAAAACATGAGGAGGATTGAGGAAGATGCGATCTCCCAATGTAAACTGGTGATAAGGTCTATGCAGTAGGCTTTCAGACGTCAAAACACGTCCAAAATGATTGAGCTACTGGATGTAATGTTGAACTACAGACGTTCGTGGAAGGCAGCAGAAGACGGAAAGGTGCTCTCAAGCCCCCGAAAGCCATTCAACAAACAACAGATACTCCCACCTCTTCGACGACGAACCCGAAGCGAGTGGCAACCAGCCGGGCTGCCCTGAGAGCTGTAGGAAAGCCAGAGCAAATGGTCTGACAGGGAACAAAAAGGGTGAGAAAACGGATGAGGGCTGGCAGACAGTTACTAAGAGCGGCAACCAAAAGAAGACGAAGGATAAGCTAGCCGAGCCAAGCAAAAGAGTGAGTCGCGAAGTTCATCGAGATCGGCGATATAAAAATCGGCTGTATCCGAGCAAAGATGCGACCATGCGAACAAATTAAGAGATGCTCTCGCGGTTTTGGGATAGGGCACACACAAGAAGGGATACGTGCATCAGATGCGCGAAAATAGGGCACAAAATAAGATACTGAAAAGCAGCCCCCAATTGTATTCACTGCGTAGACGCGAAATACGACCGCACTGACCCGCTGTCTGGGTCAAGGAGATGTCCTCTAGCTAAGAAATGATGAGAGTCCGTACAGCGGATGCTCTGCTGATTGTCAGGGGAACCTGGTTCGAGGACGAAACAGGAACGGCAGCGCTCTGGCTACCAAGCGGTAGCGCAGTCGTCGTCACACAGCACAGAGCCCGTCGCTGCTACACATACTTTCAAAATAAACGCTTCATAATGCTAAGCTGCCATATCACCCCCAGCGACAGTATTGAACAGTTTAGAACGAAACTGGACTTTACTGAGGATAAGGTTCGGTAAATAGGTGGCCCTTCATCGTAGCCGGAGACTTCAACGCCAAGGCAGTCGAGTGGGGCGCTCCTACTACGAATACACTAGACATGGCTGCCAGACTGGGGCTTGTAGTGGCAAACCCAGGAAACACCACTACTTTTAGGAGACCAGGATGTGAATACACCACGCCGGATATCACCCTAGTGACTGATAGCCTGGCTGGGGAAATCAACGGGTGGAAAGTTCTGGAATAATATGCTTGAAGTGACCATCAGTATATCACATTCCGGATCAGTGCGAGATCTGCCTGTACCCCAACAACTAAAACGAAGGGCACTCGCAAATGGAACATGGCCAAAGTGAATACTGAAGCGCTTTGATGCAATTTCCAAGCCGCACTTAAGTGGTGACGCTGGCCCCCTTGCAAGCGCCATGATGCCGCGCATTGCCAAAAGCTGCGACGCATCCGGGCCCCGCGCGAGTTATGGAAACCCCCATAACACAACCACCAACCAAACCTCCAAGGTTACATATATAAGTCAATGAACTAAAATAAAATCATAAGAATTATTGTTAAAGTATGGAATAAGCAAATTGTAATTTGAGTTCATAAGAATTACCATTAAAATATAGAATAAGCAAATCGTAATTAAATTGAGTTCATAAGAATTATTAAAATACAGAATAAGCAATTTTACAATAAATTTATAAGCTTCATATTACCGATTGCCGAATTAAAAAAAACTTGTAAAATGCTAATTAAGCAATATTAACATTATTGAGAAATTGATTTAGTTAGTATTAAATGCAGAATAAGCAATTTTGTAATTAAATTATAAGTTTCATTTTTAATCACTTTCAATAAAAGAATCAGTTGTAATTCAGTGGTGAAAGAAAGTAGTGTATTGTTTTTTTTCTATCCTTTAAAAGATAGGAACATAACTGGCGCAGTCGGCTTAGGCCTGGTGGACGACTTCGATTTACAGTAAAAACAATTCCTGAAGGACTGTGAGGGAACATCACAGAAGCAGTACGAAAATAACTTCGAGGGAATATCGAAGGAAAATTTAAAGTACCCCCTGAAGGACTGTGAGGGCATATCACAGAAAAAAACGTTTTGAAGAAATATCGAATATCGGAGAATTTCAATTCCTTACCACCAGGAGCAACATGTTCAAAATCGTCCTCTTAATTTGGTGAGTAAAAATTGTGATGTGTATAAATAAATATATATAATAAAAACAAACAAAAAAATAAATTATCACAAACAGGCTTGTACAGCCTTAACTAAATACAATAAACTGAGATTCCTATCGAAGGACCCTCCAGTATAACAGAAACTCAAATCTGCGATTCCGTAGCCCTAAAAGCCGGACCCTCCAGGTTAGAAGAGCCCATAAAAGTAAATAAATAAATACAATAATAAAGTAATAAGGGAAAACTGAAACAGTGGAAATTTTTTTAATAAAATCAAAATTTTGAAAAAAAAAAAAACCAGAAAAGGAAATATTGTACCTATTTCAAATACAAAACAAAAAAAAAAAAAAGAGAAAAAACAAAACGAGGAAGATATATATATACATACATACATACATGTAAAATAAAAAGAAAGAATTTTTGAACACATTAAAGAAAAAATAGGAATGCAATAATAAAAATATACCTACATACAAAAACAAAAAAAGAAAAAAAAAAAAGAAAAGGAATTTAAGATATATAAAACGAAATAAAGAATTGTTGAATTATTAAAAAGAATATACAATATATCTGCCTGGCATATCCATCCTTCCTTCTGGACAGTGAGGGAATATCACTGATCTATAGAACAGGAGTGCCGAGTGAATATCGCCACAGAGATCCCTACAGGACAGATATAAAACAAAAAAAAAAAAAAAATTTAATATTATTCACGTATTGATTGATTTCCCATAGAGAAAAAATAATTATACTGCTAGTAAATGAACAAACGAAAAACAGGTAAATCTATTTCATTTAGACCATACCCAAATACACTAGGAATACTTTTTAAAAGTAGGAGTTTAAGTTCAATATCCGAAGAATCTCCTTTGACAGATACACCTTTTCGATTAGAAGCAAATAATATGGCTACTCCTCCAAGCGAACAGCCAAACACTGTAGGGAACCCTATTCCAAATTATCCCCTTAGATTCTCTCTTGAATCTCTCCGTATTCCAGACGCTATAAAGGACTTGCCAACATACGAAGGCAACCCAAGACTCTTAAATGAATTTATTAACAACGTGGAAGAAATTTTGCTTCATATAACAGCCTGTGATGCAACACCACAGGGTCAGATTTTATTGCGAGCCATCCGCAACAAAATCATCGGACAAGCTAATGAGGTGTTAAATATGTACGGAACACCTCTTATTTGGGATGACATTAAACAAAATCTTATCCTACACTACTCAGACAAAAGGACCGAAACTTCTCTAATTAGAGACCTCCATAATATTCGCCAAAAATTTAATAACGTAGAAAAATTTTACAGTGAAATAATAGAAATCCAGGCAGCTCTACTTAACAATATCCAAATACACGAAAGAGACGAAAGGGTAGTAAGATCTAAGAAAGAACTTTATTCTGAAATGTGTCTAAATAGCTTTCTGATAGGATTAAGGGAACCACTAGGCTCCACCATAAGGGCATCCAAGCCAGACTCACTAGCAGAAGCATTTTCATTATGCATTAAAGAACAAAATATTTTTTATATGAAAACAGATCCCATTAAAACCCAAAATAAATGGCAGCCAAGGCCATACACTTCGTTTTATGGTGGAAACAGGTATAGTAATAGATTTACCCCTTTTCCGCAGCAAAACCAGTTTACATACAACAATCAATATACACGTCCCCAACAGTCAAAAGAAATAGTGAATTATAACGCCCAAACCTCTCAACGTAGGATAAACTCCAACTTCCCGAACCAAAACTACAACCAGAACCCATTTAGAGGTAACACGTTTCAAGGATACAGTAAGCCAGAGCCTATGGATGTAAGCTCCAGCTATGTGAAAACTCAAGCACCAACAACAACTCAAAGATCCTTCAAAACTGACCACACGATGCGTACTCTCGCATCCGGAAATCAATATAAGAGTAGGGAGCTTTATAACCTTCAAAGCAACAACTATCTAGATCCATTACCACCAATCGCAAGTTACCAACAAAACTTAGATCAGTACCAAGAAGCAAAAGATCATTCGAACATTGAAGACAACACAAATTTTCGCGACTTAGCCTCAAACAACAGACAGGATACCTAGATATAAATAAGCATGGTAGCGAGTTAGGCTACATTAATATCTCTTCCCCATTCGGACGACCTCTTAAATTCCTAATTGACACAGGAGCCTCCTCATCATTTATAAACCCAAAATTTATAAACCCTTCAGATCAAACAACATGTAAACCAATTACTATAACAACGATCCTCAACAAATATGAACTAAACAAAGAGGTTAGACTTCCAAAATTCGTTGAGTTTAACGAACCAGGTGAACTAAGATTTCTTTTATTTAATTTTCATAATTATTTCGATGGACTGATAGGCATTGACATCCTTTCACAATTAGAATCCAAAATAGATTTGGAAAAAAATAAAATTGTAACAAAGAACTCAATAATTCCTTTAGAATTTAAGCCGAATTTCTCATCAGGGAAGCATATTATTCCTGATAATTCCAAACTTATAAAAAAAATTCCAGTAGACGTGAGGGACGGAGATATCTACATAGAAAAAACTTTTATCACTGCTTCACTTTATATACTTGAAGGTATATACCAAGCAAAAGACTGGCACAGCCTACTTGAAATTATTAACATTTCGGACGAACAACAAATATTATACATAGAGCAACCATTAAAAGTTACTAAATACAACTGTCATGAGTTCATAGAAGCCTTTAACTTCGAATCAATTCAAACAGGAAACTGTGAATACAACATTTTAGAAACACTTAGAACAGAGCATTGAAACAGTGAAGAAAAATTACACCTATTAAAACTCTGCCAAAATTATAAGGATATCTTTTTTAAGGAAAATACTAAATTGAATTTCACCAATCAAGTCAAGCATAAAATAACAACAACGGACGATATCCCTATGCATACCAAATCCTATAGATACCCTCAAGTACACAAATCTGAAGTAAAAAAACAAATAGAAGATATGTTAGAACAGGGAATAATACGCCCAAGTTATTCTCCCTGGAGTTCCCCTGTATGGATAGTTCCAAAAAAACTCGATGCCAGCGGTAAACAAAAATGGCGGCTTGTAATAGATTACAGGAAACTTAATGAGAAAACCATATCCGATAGGTATCCCCTCCCCAAAATAAGCGAAATTCTAGACAAATTAGGTAAATGTATGTACTTTACCACACTTGATTTGGCAAGTGGGTTTCACCAAATTGAGATGCATGATAAAGACATACCAAAAACTGCATTCACAGTAGAAGGCGGACATTTTGAGTATCTTAGAATGCCTTTTGGACTCAAAAACGCACCATCTACCTTCCAAAGAGTCATGGATAACGTTTTAGGTGAACTAGTAGGTAAAATATGCCTAGTCTATCTAGACGATATTATTATCTATTCCACATCCTTACAAGAACACATACAAAACATCCAGTCAGTTTTCGATAAGCTTCGATCATCCAACCTTAAAATTCAAACGGATAAATCTGAATTTCTAAAAAAGGAAACAAAGTTTCTCGGGCATATTATATCAACAGAGGGAATACGACCCAATCCTACAAAAATTGATGTTATAAAAAATTTTCCAATCCCCCGAACTCAGAAGCAAATTAAAAGCTTCATTGGCCTCGTCGGGTATTACCGAAAATTCATTCAGGATTTTTCCAAATTAACCAAACCCCTAACAGAATGCCTCAAGAAGGGTAAAACTATAGACTTTAATGAGAAATACATGAACGCTTTTGAAACATGTAAGTCTATCTTATATTAACTAACGACCCCATTCTACAGTATCCTGATTTTGCAAAACCCTTTATACTAACCACGGACGCAAGCAACTTTGCGTTAGGAGCTATACTATCCCAAGGTCGCATAGGAAACGATAAACCTATATGCTACGCTAGTCGAACCCTCTCAGAATCCGAATGCAATTATTCAACAATAGAAAAAGAACTATTGGCGATAGTATGGGCGACAAAATATTTCCGCCCTTACCTGTTTGGACGTAAGTTCTTTATTGTGACTGATCATAGACCACTCACGTGGATAATGAGTTTAAAAGAGCCTAACTCAAAACTGGTCAGGTGGCGCCTCAAACTGGAAGAATTCGACTATGAGATAGTATACAAGAAAGGAAAATTAAATACAAATGCTGATGCCCTAAGTCGAATAAAAATAGATATACCTAAATTATCAGAAATAAACGTAAATGATGCTGTTTCAAATAAAAGTACGTCTGGTACCACAGTGCATTCAGCAGAAGAAAATTTAAATGACGGCATGTATATCTCTGAGAAACCCCTAAACGACTTTAACCTACAGCTCATATTCGAAAAATCATCAGAAACTCCAGAAATGTCAGTTATTATGCTATTTAAAAACAAGCAACGTAGGATATTCAGGAAACCTTTATACACAGAAGAAATAATAATAGATATTTTTAAAAAATTCCTCAATTCAAATAAGTTGTCCGCTATATTTGCTGACGATGATACTTTTCGCATTATTCAGTTCGTTTATTCAAAATATTTTTCAAATAATAAAATGTTTCGTTTAATACAATGTAAAGAAATACTTAACGACATAACAGACACTGACAAACAAGAGGAACTAATAAAGAATTACCATGAAAATTATAACCACCGCGGAATTAACGAAATGCTTCTCCACCTTAAAAGACAATTTTATTTCCCTTTTATGAAGAACAAAATAACACAGATTGTTAACAACTGCGACAAATGCCAAACCCTTAAATATGACAGAAATCCCCCAAAACCCTTGTTTGAAAAACCGGAAACCCCCTTAAAACCTTTAGACATCTTACATATAGACATCTACAGCATAAACCACAAACAAATGCTAACAGTTATTGACAAATTCTCAAAATTTGCAGCAGCATACATACTCCCATCAAGACATTCTGTATGTATACTAAAATCTCTAAAACAATTCATTAACCTTTACGGTATTCCAAGGAAAATAGTTGCTGACCAAGGCTCGGAGTTCACAGCCAATATTTTCAAAGAATTTTGTAGGCAATTCCAAATTCACTTGCATATTACC
This sequence comes from Anastrepha obliqua, assembly GCF_027943255.1. NCBI lineage: Eukaryota > Metazoa > Arthropoda > Insecta > Diptera > Tephritidae > Anastrepha > Anastrepha obliqua. The sequence goes on along the minus strand of NW_026562179.1, from coordinate 2,452,310 downwards.
TCATTTCAACAGAGCACGAGCAACGCCCCTGTAGAAAGACTACATTCCACCCTAACGGAAATATACAGAATTGTATTAACTACCAGAAAAGAGAATCACCTTAGCGAAGACCATGACGACATACTCACAGAAGCGTTAATCACCTACAACAACTCAATTCACAGTACTACGAAATTGACCCCATACGAACTATTTTTCGGTAGAACCTTCAAATTTAATAATACTGTCACTTTCAACAACGAACATGAATACATTACAAAACTTAACGAATTCCAAAACATTTTATACCCACAAATCAAAGAAAAAATGGAAAATGCAACTAGCAATAGGATAAACAAACTGAACAAAACCCGCTCAGACCCGGAAAATTTAGAAAATCAAACCATTTATCGAAAAGAAGCAAAACGTAATAAAATTACACCCAGATTTACAAAACACAAAGTGAAGAAAAACAATAGAGTAACTATAATTACAGATCATAACAACAAATTTCACAAGTCAAAATTAAAAAAGATACACACAAAACCAAAAACTTCTAATTAAACCTTTTCTTCATTCATAGGATACCACTAGCATTTCCTCAAACGATAGACATAACAGAAATAAACAAACATCAGAAAGTAGTTAGATTCCGATTAGGACCCGCAAGAATAATCACTAATCACAATAACCTCATACATATTGTTAACCTGGACGAATACACTAAAACTGTCAATAAAATACAGGACACTGTCTCAGTCTTCGAAAACACCCACAGAACTACAAGCTTGACAAAAGTAACTAGGTTAAAACTCAAGGAACTAGAAAATAAAGTACAGACACTTACACCACATAAACGACATAAACGTGGACTCTTCAACGGATTAGGGACAGCCGTGAGATTCATCACGGGGAATATGGATGCCAATGACGCACTTTCCATAAATAAACAAATTCAAGACATTAAAACTAATACAACACATATCGAGACTATACTGAATAACCAGAACCAAATAAATTCAATCATGCAAGAAAGATTGCAAAACGTCACTATCCACATAAACAAGGAACAGGATAAAATAGAAGCATACATAAACAAAATAGCAAACAATATCTTGAAAGGAGATGACCAACTTTTTGAACTTCAGTATATCAGCCAAATTAATTATAATATAGACCTTTTAAACAATCACTTAGAAAGCATTGCGGAGTCAATTGTCCTAGCAAAACTAAATGTGATATCGAAATTCATACTAAGCACTACAGAGCTAGACCAAATATATAACTATATGGAAAATGAATCAATAAAAATTAGGTCCAAAGAGCAAATATACGAACTGCTTGGACTACAAGCATATTATAATAATTCAAATATTTTATTCAATGTACAAATACCAAATGTATCAAAAGAAAACTACGAACTTTATCATATACTTCCACTCCCCTTAAATAACACTAAAAAGATAAAAATAAAACCATACTTAACATACAATAAAAACCACATCCAATTTTTTAACGAACCTTGTGCAAGAGTCGAGAACACCTACTACTGCAAAAAATCACCATATACTGAATATACAACCAACTCCACCTGCATTGGACAAATAATAAGCAACAAAGATGCTCTGTGCGACCTAGAAGATGTTGGCAATATTAACTTAATCATACAACCTGAACCAAACTATATTCTCTTCATCAATACAAACAAGACTACTGTAACAACTCGCTGCAACAACGACACGTACGAAGTTAAGGGTACAGCTCTCCTCTACTACAACAACTGTTCAATCAATATCAACGGCGAAATCTACAAAGACAACCCCATGTTTTACAGAGACGAACTTTTTCTACCCCTCATAAGCTATTCCGAAGTAAACGCAAAAACAATAACCAACAAACTGAGCCTCGACAAACTTAGAAGCTACCAACTAGAAAGCCACGAAGCAACATCAAAGAAAAACAACATTACTATCCTAATAACCTGTTCATTGAGCATCATATTCACCGCCGCACTTGTTTACATCGCAAGGATAAGAACTAAATTTCAATTCACGCCTGATCTTCAACTAAACGTTCCAGCCCCTACGTCTTCCTTGTGGCCTTCACTTTACTCTAAGGGGGGAGGAGTTATGGAAACCCCCATAACACAACCACCAACCAAACCTCCAAGGTTACATATATAAGTCAATGAACTAAAATAAAATCATAAGAATTATTGTTAAAGTATGGAATAAGCAAATTGTAATTTGAGTTCATAAGAATTACCATTAAAATATAGAATAAGCAAATCGTAATTAAATTGAGTTCATAAGAATTATTAAAATACAGAATAAGCAATTTTACAATAAATTTATAAGCTTCATATTACCGATTGCCGAATTAACAAAAACTTGTAAAATGCTAATTAAGCAATATTAACATTATTGAGAAATTGATTTAGTTAGTATTAAATGCAGAATAAGCAATTTTGTAATTAAATTATAAGTTTCATTTTTAATCACTTTCAATAAAAGAATCAGTTGTAATTCAGTGGTGAAAGAAAGTAGTGTATTGTTTTTTTTCTATCCTTTAAAAGATAGGAACATAACTCGCGTGGTTACGCTCAAGAAGACGACCTGTGCACTGGTGGACATCAGAAATCGCAGGGCTTGGAAGAACCTGGTTCCGTAATAGATGAAGGTACACCAGAGCCAGACGAAACTGAGAAGCAGAGGCGGAAGCTGCTGATTTCAGACAATCCCGAAAAGCGCTGAAGCAAGCAATCATCGCCAGGCAAGCAAGGTAAAATGTGAGGAACTTTGAAGGGATCTAAACACCGAAGGCTTGCAGAGTCTTTTGAGAAAGCAAGAGGATTGTCAGCAAGGCAGTACAGTTACCGACGCGGTATCCAGATCGGGACACTGAGGACGCTAGAAGGAAGCTGAACCAAGTCATGATAAGGACGCAAATCTGGCTTGAGGACCACTGCCTGGAACTCGCCAAGCATAACATCGAAGACACCTTTTGACATGAGGTCACATGCCACTCGAGGTCATCATGCAAATAGGCGACACGTCCTTAGTGACCGAAAATAAGAGAAATACTTAGTTATTCAGCTTGACTGCAGGCTTACTTTCTGGGCCCAGAGACGGCATGCGGATACCAAAGCAGCAACGATCACGGGTATGCTAAGTAGATTAATGGCAAACATCGGCGAGCCAACACAGAGCCAAAGAAAGCTAATTACGGCGGCCACAAGCTAAATTCTCCTGTTCGGCAGCGAAGTATGTGGAATTGTGCTAAGCTGCAAAGCGAAGCGCAAAGCACTGGAGGCTGTGCAAGGAACAGCGGCACTCAGGCGCAGGAATTTTTGTGATCAGCGGGCAGATACCTGTCGACCTCATGGTGCAGGATCGAATGCGTGGGACTCCAAGAGGAAACACGTAATCACTAGCTTCTCAAAACGGAAATGCCAAACCATGCTGCGGTGTCAAAACCGATGGGACACTGAACCGAGTGGCAGATGGACGGCGAATCTTATTCCATCAATTGGCAAATGGGTCCAAAGGAACTTCGCGGAAGTGAGATACCTATACCTCATGGGCAAGGTAACCGATTCCAAATGCATATACTGCGAAGCGCTGAGCGATGACGCTGTACACACTTTTTTAAGTTGTAAAAGATCGTTTACGAAAAGAAATGCTCTGAGGGAGTAGGTTGGCGACATCGCTCCGAGCAATTTAATCAGCAAAATGCTCAAACGCGAGGACTGCTGGAACGCGGTAAAGAAATACATCGAGAACGTACAACGGAAAAAAAGATTGACCTCGACACAGTGCAACAAAATAAAGCTGCACAGATAGAAGCACAAGAAGACGAGCCTATAGGACGAAAGCTGGCAACAAATATGGTGCACCCAGATGTGGGTCCTATATGAATGCCGTTCTGGGACCTCCCGAAGTAATATAGAAAGCTGTTCCGGGAAGGGTGTCTCCCGAGAATGAGATGAGGGATCGTTTAAGTGGCCACACCACACGACGCAGTAGACGACGGTCGTTGTAAGTGCGAAGGCATTTTTAACCCCCACCCCTCGGAACCAAGTGGTTTTCCAAAACGCATAACTGTAACCATATATAGAATTGACTGTGGCATTCACAGTAATAGAACTATTGTATATACGAAGGTTCTAGAGATAAGCTGTTCGGTTGGTTGTAGCCTCTTGCAGCCCAACAGCTGACAAAGTGATTCCATTCATTGTCTTACATCCGGCAAATATTGTTTCCTGGCTGAGTCGCAATTGAAGCTGAGGTGCGAAGATCCTATCTGGCCCCGGCGATTTGTATGGTTTAAATGACTTTACGTCCCAAGTTATACTGGCCTCGGTAATGATGTGTAAACTTTCGAGTCCTGCCTCCAAATTGCAAGCAATTCCTATTTGTCCATTTTCTGGATTGTCGATAAAGCGCTTTTGTGCTTAAGTGTGATTTGGTAACTGTCCTAACAAGATTATTTAGAGGAGTGGCTTAGTCAGGAGAAAATGGCGGATGCAGATGAAGATTTTTTACTAGCCAACGATTACACACCTGCCAGAAAATTTTCCTATGATTCCTAAAATTGATTGGCAGAGGCGTATCCTCCTGAACTTAAATGTAGCGATAGTTCGAAAATCAGTGCCTTAAGAGTACTCTCCATTGATTAATGTGATGTCAAGAACCTCCTGACGATTGAGTATAATAAATGTAGATTCGTTTCCTTTATTGCAAAGAAACGATCTGCTACTAAAAATATACGATAACAGAAAAGTAACTCACCGCGTTTGTTGATATCTGAGCTACACCAATATCTATGGTGGGCCCTTTGCATAGCTCCGAGTCCGGATACTTGTTTCGATTTTTGTGGACTTCCATTCATTAATGAGGAGTTAAGGGTTGCTTGCCTGGAATATTTTCATAATCTCGGCGGGCTCATTGAAAGTGGAGTTGCAGAGATCTTGCATCAGTGTACTTGCCGCATGACAAACCGGCGCCGCCAGACGAAGTGGCTCGGTTGCTACCATCACTCAGCAACACAGACAGATTGTGGATCAAAAATTCAACATATCAATGAAATCATAACGACAAGTAAAGATTTAGATGAGAAAGTAAGTGCTTTGTTGATGAACAGATTTAAAGCTTCATCTCTTGTCACTTATGGTAAAACCACTTATCCCACCAGATGGAATGAAGATTTAAGTCAACTTAGGAAAATAACAAGAGACATCTTCAACATCTGCAACAAATACAAGTACTTTAAGCCCTACAAGGATTGTCTTAGGGAATACAAGAATCAATCAGAGAAGCTCAGACAGATGCTTGAAAGCTTTTATCCAAGGAACTCTCCTGTCAATACCATACAATTAACCACATTGTATCCCCAGAGAGAATTCTATAGGTGCTGAAAAACTTCGAAGCATACAAAGCAGACGGTCCGGATGGGACATTCTCTGTCAGACTGTGGCAGAAACGACGATTCCATGGCTAGAGGTATTTTTTAAAAAAAGTCTTATGCATATTAAAAGTCTGGGGCATATTCCAAAAAGATGTAGAAGGCTTTTGACTCCAAAGCTGGTAGACGCGGTCATGATATAGCGAAATACTATAGACCCAACAGTCGATTCTCAAAACTCTAAAATTTGCCTATCTCATCCCAACATGCCTATCAAAAAGGAAAATCTATAGATACAGCTCTTCAAGAGGTTGTAAGTACGATAGAGAAAAGCGTACAATACACACAATACTCACTTCTCGCCTTTCTCGACATAGAAGGTGCCTTTAACAACGTTAACACTCCAATTACTGATGCCCTTAACACGTTAGGCATGGATATTGGTGTCAACGACTAGATGAACAACATGCTTAAAACTAGAATAATCATCGGAGTGGTAATGGGTAGTAGCACAGCCAAACACTCTGCCAACAGGGAAACTCCACAGTGGGGGGATTTCATTCCCTTTGCTGTGATTATTAGTTGTTAGTCATACGAGTATATGTATGCACTTTCCATGTTCGACAGAAAGGGAATTAAAGCAGTGGCGTGTGCGGATGATATAGTAATTATAGTTTCAGGAATGTTTCCAACATTAATCAGCGAGATTATGCAAGGAACTTTGGGATTACTTAGCAACGGACCATAGACTGCGGTTTAAGGGTAAACTAGAGCAAAACAGATCTGATGCTATTCACTAAGAAAACCAAGATACCAGACTTAAATTTACCAAAATTAAACGGACTTAGTCTTATAATACGTCCACATATAAGTAGATGATCAAGTTTTTCGTGCTTAACTCCCAGTCCTTAATTAAATAGCCGAATTTCCCATACAAAATTTCTCTCCGAGATTATAAAATAATCCTAGATAATAACCATAAAACCCTGTGTTTTTTGTGTAATAGATCATTATTTTTACGAGTGTAAAGAAAAACGTCGAAGCAAAAACTGAATAAAATGGATGCCGGCAAAGAAAACAGGTTTGTAGACATAATTATAATAAGATGTTTGTAAGGTATTATTAACTATGCATTCATATAACAGAAAAAAATGGTGTGTCTGTCGGGGTATATCGACGATATGTGGCCGATTCCGTAGAAATGAAAAATAGGGTTAATTTCAATTTGTTATAATTTATTCTTTTTATAATTGGGTATATAATATATACATGTGTATGAGTGTGTATTAATTATATTTTTAATAATAGGTAGATATAATAACCTGTGGTGTGATGTTCCTATTTAATTGGCGGTATAGCTGGATTTGGGTTCCCTTCGTGGTCTTCCTTGCGCTCTGTGTGCTGTTAGTTATAAAACTAAAAACTTTTATACCGATGTTGGTGCTGTTATTCATTCCTGCATTGTCCTTCTTTCGCCTTTCGGAATTTAAGAGGACAATGCAGGGATGTGTTTGTTTGGAATAAACATCCCGGCCGTCTTGCAGTGTCTACGAATAAAAATTGGTTAATTGGGTGGAAAATACCTCTCATGATATTGAGAATTTGTTTTAGGTAACGAGTTATACTTAGGGTATAGTTTAAAATTCCGGTTAAAATCCATCCTAATGTGGTGTTTTGGGCGACCACTGTGCCATTGTCGGGATGAAATATGCCGGATTTTATCATTTTTGGCTATAGGTCGGCTCCAAGTTCGAGCATTACGTTGCTTGCTTTCGTGAATTATGGGTCAGGTAGGTCTAAGTGATCGAAACATTTTCGAATCTCGTCGCTTATGTCCTGCCCATAGGGTCGTGTGGGTAAATCCTTTGATATCAAAGCATGTGTTTCAAGCCGCAATTGATCATCAATTAGTGATCCGATTTCGAGATGGCAAATCCGATGTTCGTTTAGTTATGTTATCGGCAGTCTCAGCGTTTTTATTAAGTCAGAGCCGATGGTGGTTATTTTTTGGATCGGGTTGATGAGGGCCCTGACTTTATGTCATTTGTCTGCTTGTTTGATGCGGATGAGTGCCGTGGGTACAAGGGTCTGCTTGGCCAGTAATGAGGGTGGTCCTCTAGGGGTGGTGAAGGGATGTGCTTCGACTCCTCGTTCTCTGTTTGTTTCCGTGACATGAGTGTACAATCTTGGGTGTCCATGTAGGATGGAGTGATGTTTTCCATTGCATGTGGAACATCTCATCTCACTTGTACAGCTCTTTGTCCGGTGTGATTTGGCCAAGCAATTGATGCAGTATTTGTGGGTTGTGATTGCGTCGTATTTTTCTTTTACATTCAGGTTGGTATATTTGGAGCATGTCACCAACCTATGATCCCTTTTGCATACTCCACATGCAACGTGTCGGTGTATATTATATTTGGGTCGCGTAGTGTTGGAAATTCTGGGGTGTGCCGTGCGGTGTATGTCGCTATCTCTCTCTTCTTGGATGGGTGAAAGAGTTGTACGAAACCGGCGTGATCGGATTGCTAAAGCTCTTAAAGCTTTTTCATCCAAAAATGGTGACAAGCTGCGGGTCGTTCTGAGGGAGCGGATGCTCATTGTTGGGCTGCTTCGGCTACTGGTCCTGACCGTTGAAATGGTCTTCCTTTTTGGAGTTAGGGGGGCCATGATCCTATAAAAAATTATCTTTTAATTAATAGGTAGTATTACGAGTTTTGTTATGGGACGGGTTATTATGCCTTGAGCGGTACGAATGTATACTACTCGGGTTCTGTTATCTGAACCGCAGTATGCCTTTTTTATTCGGCCTAGTTTCCATTCGTTTCGGGGGTAGATTTTCGTTTCTGACGACAACGAAATCACTAACTTCGACGTTACAATGGGTAAATTGGGTTAATAGCTTTGCTAATTCGCTGCTATAGGGTAGTAAGATTGGGTGTCGCTCGTTATATGATAGTGCTGCAGAATTGCTTAATCGTCCGTCAACTCGCATTTTTCTGTTCGGGTCCATTGAGGGGTTGAGGGTCAATAATGAACTTTTCTTGGGTATCTAGCTCTTTCGGGTCAAGGCATCATATTCTTGTGGGAAATAATTTTTTTTGGTCAAAATAATTAGTTTTATTCGCGTCGCTTTGAATTCGTTTGGAGTTATTTCTTGGTTTGAATATTGATATTCACTGACCTGGGTGAGGCATTTGAGTAGAACCTAAATAAATACGCAACTATACGAATGGCTTTGGGTAGTGGGGAGAATCTTTCTAGGATATCATCATGGGTCGTTATTGCGAAAGTCTTTACGGGTTTGATTTCGATCGTCGTGCTATAGGGTTTTTGAATTTTTGGCCATTGTTCTTGTCCGAATCTTAACCAATTGGGCCCGTGCCACCAAAGTTTGGAATTCAAAAGTTCCGTGGGTGTACATCCTCGACTTGCCAAATCTGCGGGATTGTCATGGCCTTCGACATGGCGCCAGTTGTTGACTCCAACCTTTTCCATGACCGCGGTAACTCGGTGAGACAAGAAAGTACTCCAAGAACATGGTGGTTTGTTTAACCACGATAAAACTATAGTTGAGTCCGTCCAAAAATAGCTTTGATATTGCTTTAAGCTTAATCGGGAAAGGGGAGTGTCAACAAGATTAGCTAATAGAACGGCTCCACAGAGTTCTAACCTTGGCAACGATATGCTTTTAATTGGGGCAACTCTCGTTTTCGATACTAAGAGGGTGATCCATACTTCGGTTTCGATGGTGACTCGAATATAAAGGGTTGCGGCATAAGCTTTCTCGGAAGCATCAGAAAATCCATGAAATTCGATGGTTGCTAATGGGGAGAAATGGGTCCATCTGGGTATTTGAATATTGTTTGCCGTTTCGTGGTTATTTACGAAATTAAGTCATCGATGAAGCGTGAGTGGCTTAAGACTTTCATCCCACTTGGTTTTATCAAGCCATACTTGCTGCATAATAATTTTTACCGTTATTATTACTGGACTGAGCCAACCGGCGCAATAGTTAATAAAACCTCGCGTTTGGTGTAGGTGGGTTTATTCTCGATTGGGTTGACGAGAAAGAAAAATGAATCTTTTTTGGAGTTCCATCGTATACCTAGGGTTTTGGTATTGTCGAACTCGGGAAAATTCAATAATTCCATGTTTAATTTATGTTCCTGAGGAAGTTCTGCTAAAATTTCTGGGTCATTTGAGGTCCATTTGCGTAAAGCAAATCCAGCGGATTGCAAAGCAGAAATTAGTTCATATTTTGCTCTTTTAGCAGTTGATAGGTCATGGGTTCCTGTTAAGACATCGTCTACGTACATTTCGTTACGAAGAATATTCGATGCTATAGGGTGTGTATCTTGGACGTCATCGGCTAGCTTTAGTAGGGTTCGAATAGCTAAATATGGCGCGCAATTTATACTGAACGTAACTGTTTGGAGTTCAAAGTCTTCTATTGGGTCTTCGACAGATTTTCTGAAGAGTATTCTTTGAAAAGGGGTGTACTGCGGGTCGACAAGTATCTGCGGATACATTTTTTGAATATCCGCGTTAAAAACAAATCGAAAGAGTCTCCATTTTAAGATTAGAAGGACTAAGTCCATTTGAAGAGTGGGTCCAACATATAAAGTGTCATTGAGGCTCTTTCGATTAGATGTTGGGCTTGATGCATTAAATACCACTCGTAATTTTATTGTTAAGCGGTCGGGTTTAATAACCGCATGATGTGGTAAATAATATATATGAGGTGGTTTTATCCGCGGGCTTATATTCAACTTTCTTCATGTGGCCAAGTTCCAGGTATTCGGTAATTGCTTTATCATATTCCGCCTTAGCTTCGGACCTTTTAAGTAAAGACCTTTCATTTCTGAGGTACTGAGCTAGCGCTATGTGTCTTGACTCTCCAATTTCGACGTTTTCGGGGTTCTTAAAGGGTAGAGTTACTACATAGCGTCCATTGGGGTTTCGAAGTGTAGTTTTTTGATATCTTTCTTCGCAAAGTACGTCTGATGGGGAGGCTAAGGGCTTACCGAGAACCTCCTCTACCTCCCAAAAACGAGTAAGTAGGTTATCCGGGGTCATTTTATTGTAAAAAGAGACAAAGTTTGGTGACTGAGACAATCTGGGTACAGGGCCAGTCAAAATCCACCCAAACTCTGTCTTCTGGGCTAAGAGTGAACCTAAAATATTTCGTTTAACTCCTAGAATAAGTTTTGGGTATAGATCACTACCAATCAATATGTCCACGGGTCTGGGTTTGTGGAATTGGCGATCTGCTAATGTGAAACCGAGCTTTTCAAGGCACAATGTCTTATTCTAAAATGTGTATTCAACGGTGAGTATAGGGTAATTCCGCACATTTTTGTTGGTGTTGCTGAAACTGAGTTATTTAACCCAGTTACTTGGGCTGACATGGAATGTGTGGGCATATCGAGATTCTACGGTAGTTTTTTGGATATAAACGTAGCTTCGGATCCCGAATCGATGAGTGCTCTTGCAGTGAATCTTTGGCCATTATGTTCTATCTGAACAATGGCAGTTCCTAATAAAATCTGCTTCCTATTTGGGTTGAATGGGTCTTGGGTTGTCGATAGAGTGGACTGTATGATGTTGGTATAGGTTTGCGGATTTATTTTTGGGGTTTGCGTGGGTGTGGAGGTATCTGTGTTGGTATCAGGAGTTGAACTTAAGACTCTTGATCCCTCCGGGGGCGATTGGGTTCGACTTGTTGAGTCTCTATGGAGTAGGGTATTATGTTTTTTATTACATTTTCTGCAAGAGTAATTGCTTTTGCAGTCTCTGAACCTATGCGACATTGCCAAACAGTTATAACAATATCCGTACTTTTTGATTAGAGATATACGGGTTTCGACACTCATGGCTAGGAATTTATGGCATTCACGGTTGGAATGTAGTTTTTTGCACATTTGGCAACTGTCTATTTCGAATGGTTTTTTTGAGATACGTTGACGTGAAAAGTGTTGTATCATTTTTCATAGCCTTATTTTGTTATTGTGGGTTGGGCTGGGTGACTTTTTGAAACTGAAGCTTTAAAGTTCCCTACTGATTCCAAAGTTTTATATATATGGGTCAAAAAACTATCAAAAGTTTCCCATGAGGGTATTGTGGAGTTATCTTCGAGGGTGTATTAAAATGCTTCTAGGGTTTCCTTAGGTAGTTTTGAACTACAAAGGTGTATTAGAATCGAGTCCCAGCTTAATGTGTCTATCCCTAGGTTTGTCAAATTTGTTAAAGAACTGTTTATCGTTCTTTGTAGGGTTTTAATGGAGTTGCCTGTTTCTTGTGTTATTTGTTGCAGATTATAAAGAGTTTTTAGTTGGGTATTCACCTGCATTCGTTTGTTTTCATATTGGTCGGTTAAATTTTTCCATGCTTATATGAAACCATCATTCGTTAAGGGTGCGCCTCTAATTGCTTCTCGTGCTTCGCCCCGGGTCTTTTGGTTCAAGTGGAAGAGCCTTTCCACATTGCTTATCCTTGGATTATGGATATAAAGGGCTGTGAACATGTCTCTAAATGTAGGCCATGTCACATAATCTCCGTAAAAGATGTCCGTGTCGCATGGGGGTAGATGAACTGTGGGTGCGAAATACATTATAGGTACCTCTGAAGCTCTCTCTTTAATTGCTTGGGTATGTTTCGGGTTCTTTAGAATGTCCACATCCTTATTTATTGAAGCTAAGCAGTTTAGATACATTTGATAGCATTTTTTATATGAATCTTTTATTTTGTTTAAATCGATGGCCTCGTCGGCACTATTAGGGGCTCTGCGAAAAACATCATATGCTCTCTTCAATTTATTATAAAGAGAATCGAGTTCAACTCTTTTGATTTCTAAAGTGTATACTGACTCGTTTTCAGGTAGGGTCTGGAAATGATCATCCACGAATTCAATCAAATCAGAAGTTGTTATCTTAAAGTCTTCCATTTTATTTAAAAGAGTGAGATTTACAACCGAGGTTAATGAAGAGAGTGAGTTCGATTATTAGTTTGAAAGTAAAGCTCAAATGAATTTTCGTACTTTTATGTTTTACAAAATTTTAACAAATATTCGTGATAGATGCCTCTTTTATGCACTTAAGACAACTGAGAATACGTTTCAAATTTTTCCTACAGGGGGTTTTTAATTTTTTCCTACTGGATCGCTTTTTCGATTTCCTACTGGGTAATTTTAGTTTGTGAGTACTGGTTGGGTTAACCGTTGATATTGATACCGACAAATTGTTAGGTGGAATGGGTTGCTTTGTTTTTATATACGTGTGGGTGTGTATATTTGATTAAAATGATTTATTAAAAAATATAAACAATAATCGCCGTCGACAGAGCAACTGGTGTTATACTGCACTGTTTCGGGTATGTATGTATATTATATATGTATATATATGTATATATATAAGTGCAAAGCAGAATATATAGCAAAATAACTAGCGATTCAAGCTAGCTTAATCAAAAATTTTTTAATTTTACTTTGGAAAATTGTGATTTGAACTTATGATAAAATATTTGAAATTATTTGGGTCGTAATTACAGTTTTTTTTTTTGTTTTGATGGCTTTTTATCGTATATTCGTATGAGGTCATGGCAGCTTCTGCTTATATATTTTTTTTTTGTACTTTTGTAATATTTTGAGTTGAAGATCAAAATGGATTGAACACTTCGGGTATATTTTTCACTGCTTTTCCGAAATCCGGCTCGAAGGACCAAAATGTCGGGGTATATCGACGATATGTGGCCGATTCCGTAGAAATGAAAAATAGGGTTAATTTCAATTCGTTATAATTTATTCTTTTTATAATTGGGTATATAATATATACATGTGTATGAGTGTGTATTAATTATATTTATAATAATAGGTAGATATAATAACCTGTGGTGTGATATTCCTATTTAATTGGCGGTATAGCTGGATTTGGGTTCCCTTCGTGGTCTTCCTTGCGCTCTGTGTGTTGTTAGTTATAAAACCAAAAACTTTTATACCGATGTTGGCGCTGTTATTCATTCCTGCATTGTCCTTCTTTCGCCTTTCGGAATTTAAGAGGACAATGCAGGGATGTGTTTGTTTGGAATAAACAGTGTCCATAAACGTATGGTGACCTAATATATGTAGAATACAGGGTGAAGAAAGCTAGTATATATAATATAATATAAACACTTTACATGTATAAGAGAATGTTGGGTGAAAAATGGGATCTTCATCCAAAGTTATCCAATTAATCCTACACAGACATTGTAAGACCGATAGTAACATATCAGTTACAACAAAGATCAGCATGTATAATATCTAACCCACAGAAGTGCTTAGCAGCAGTCCTACTGAAGCGCTTAACCTGCTAATATATCTGTTACCATAAGACTTACACATAAAAACAATAGCCACATGTTTAACATTAACAACAATCAATACCTAACCAGCGACCGCTGAATAGGGTCGTCTTTTGCAGAAAATTTGTCCTACTCGCAAACACGGATATATTCTTATAGTGATATAACGTTGCCAGACACGAAAGGATATTTTAATATTTTTACCACCACAGATATCCATTCCGTCGTCGTAAGCACTAACCTGTTTTAATTACTTTCGATTTATCGCAAGTAAGCCACCAGCCATTGTTGGTGTTTAAAATCTTCGCCTTTCTTCAAAGTGCTTTTAGGCAAAGTGATCCATTTGTAATGTACCCCCAATTGAAGCCACCACGCACCAAAGGACTTGCGTTGCATTCAAACTTATCGGGACTAATAAAATCCATAACCGGTAGTGCTATAGTTGAGTTTTCTTGCTTTACTATGTGGAAAAGAGGATCAGCCCTCTGCTGGTTGACTTCAATATGTGAGCCTAGGAAAACAAGCACTTCGCCCTCCGCAGCATCTACTCCTACCTACGTGAAGGTAAAAATCCCTCACTAGCTGCACTAAGATCTGAAACATGCATTGAAACACATACGACAAAAATATTACATATTCGTAACAACTTTTTAAAATACTTATGCATAAACCTTTTTGATTTTGTTGAACATCGTTTCTAACTGGGGGTGGATTTATCAAATGTTGTTTAAAAATGTAAGAAACAATGAAATATGTAAAGAAGGAGAGTTCGCTGTGGCACAAATTTTTTACAGAAGTCACAGAAGTACCAAATTCGTCCAAAGCGAATAAATCAGATTTTCTAATAATATCATTTTATATAGGCACGCCTTGACTCTACTGCTCGCACGGTCGATGCTGCTGCTTCCAATGCTGCTGTTATGTCTTCATCTTATGATAGCGTCGCTTGTTAAGGTAATAGTACTCACACTCACCAACGTAAACGTACGTTCCATGCCAGCTGACACGAATAAACTCATGAGGGCCCCACGTAAAGGAAAACCACCACCGTTCCGTTCTTTAGTATTGTAGATCGTGTACGTGGGTATATGAAAAATTTTGGATTGTTCCGTGAAAACGTGTCAGCTGATTGCAACCACCACACAATGTTTCCAAGCAGTACATTTCGAAATCATTTCCAAAATAAACTTAGAAAAATTTTAATTTTGATTAAAATAACATAAAAACAATTTTGAATAATGTCAGTTATAGATAATTTAACCATTTTGCATTTGCTGGTTTTTGGCTTTGGTTTATTAAACTGCAGATGTGATGATGTAACATCTGTTTCATGAACTCATTGAAAATAATTAATTTCAAAATAGAAATTTCTATAATGCATTACAACACTTTGCTAAAGTTGGCACTCTGGTCAACTGACGTAAAAGTACGACTAGTTAAGTTTTTTCAGCAATCAGGAAACATAGAAGTAATCACTAAAGTTCTGAACAACGTGATACACTTGATATTAACCAGGTAAATATATGCGAAGAAATATTCGTTATATTACCAGAATGTGCGCGGAATGCGCACTAAATCTGCACATTTATATCGCTATGTCATAACTAAGACATGGCTGCATGAAAATATATGCCCATCGAAATACTTCGACAGTTACTATCATGTACAATATATCGAAACGACCGTTGTCCGAATGCTATTGCTTTTGGCAATGGTGTTGGGGTTCTCCTGGCCATTAAAGCGGACTTGTGTAGTAAGGAAATTAAGCTCGATTATGCGTAAACTCGAGCAAATTTATATTAGTGTTATATTCTCAGATAATAAGTCAATAAGTCATTGAAACGAGTCGAGTTGCGTAATAAACCACCATGGTTTAATACAAAATTGTCGAATTTGAAAAATCGAAAAAACGAAGCCTTCAGGACTTACGAATTAAGCAAATCTGAGATCGATCATTTATATTTTCTGAAGTTGAGGACACAATTTAATAACCCCCTTAACTTTTTATTTACGCAGTACATGCTTTCTGTGGAAACGAAGCTAAAATCTAATTACAAAAGTTTTTGGGATTTTATTAGCTCCAGGGGAAAAACCAATAGTTTTGCAACCAGTTTAATACTATGTGTTGTGACGTATTTGCAAGTTTCTTTCAGAAAGTGTCATTGCCAGTCTATGCCAGTTTCAACCTTATCCTTTCCATATTCAGAAACCAATAGAAGTTTTGAAATTTAGGTTAGGTTTAGCAGAGCTGGAAGATCCACTTTTGGGATGTCCTCCAGACCCTCAAACAATGGGGCTCCCAGGCATTTTAAACGCGTTTTTAATAATGCCGGACAAACGCACAGAAGGTGTTATAAAGTTTGCTCAACATCCTCTCTGCTTTTCCTGCATTCGTCCTTCTTAGCAATTCCTATCTTGTACGCATGTACAGCCAATAGATTGTTAGCATACCTATAATAGTTCTGCAGTCCTTTTGCGAGAGCGTAAGTATGAACTGAGTCAGTTTTTTGTCGTTAGTTCTACACATAACTTTTGCTGGTTTACATGTGGTCAAACTTCTCCACCTAGCTTCCACTAGTTTTTTCATGTAGTCGTCTATTTCGTTGTATATTGTATTTAGCGGTTTTGGTCTCATCTACTATTTCGTTCCCCATAATGCCTTTGTGACCAGGTACCCAATAGATATGCAGCCTACTGTTTGCGGCTAGCCTTTCTATGGCCTCCCTGCTCCGTTGAACATACTTGGACTTAATACAATATGAGTTTATTGCTTTTATTGCTCCTTAACTGTCCACGTATATATTAATTATTGAGTTCTTTCTCTTCTTCAATTGTAGTACGAAACCGTCTCTCCCAATTAAAGTACGAAGTCATCTAGTCTATGCAACCTGAACTCCACCTTCCTATTGAGCTGTGTCCGAAGATTCTATAGGTGAATACTCCAGCAGCCACTAACCTCCTCGCGGATTTATCTGCCAGATTTTCCGCCATAAGGTCAATAGCTGGCATGCTGAGTATAATTTCCAGCGACGCCGATGGAGTGGTTGCTATGCACAGAGCAGCGAGTCGCTGAACGCTCTTCAGTGGCATTAAGTATGCTAGTTATCTTGTCGCAGTCCACCATACTAAAGCCCCATACAGCAATATCGGTCTTACCACTGCCGTGTAGCACCAATGCATCAGTGAGGGTGATAGACCCCAAGTAATTCCCAGCATTCTTTTATATGCGTACTGTGCATTACTGGCTTTTTTCACCCTTCCCTCAACATTTTGCTTCCACAGCAATTTACTGTCCATTAATACTGAGGTACCTCGCATGACCTTTGCGAAGTAGTTCGTTGTTGCCTAGCTTGGAGAGGTTCCACTTCGGGATCTTGTATTTTCTGGTAAAAAGTACCATGGGTGTGCCGTAGATGATGTGCAGCAATCAATTATGAAGCTTAAGCCCAGCACTCAAACTGACAGTGAAGGCTATTATTCACCATTATTCAAGGCTTGCTGTGATTCCGTTTCTTATCCTTTGACTCGGTTATTTCAGTAACGTGTAGATAATGGGCCTTTTTTTGACTCGGGGAAACTATGCTCGATTGAGTCTTTCTACAAATCGGGTAACCGAAATCATGATGTGTTTATTTGTAAGTGCCAACATGGTTTCCTGCCCGGAAGATCAACTTGTCCTAATCTATTTAGTTCTCGCATCTAATAGAATAATAAATACATTTAATAACCATGCCCAGCTAGATGTTATATACACAGACTTTTCGAGGGCGTTTGACAAAGTTGATCAACATTATGGCATCAGGGGAAAACTCTTAGAATTCTTCGTCAGATTTCTAAATAACAGAAAATTATGTTTGTTTTATTGCTTCCAAAACTTTAGTTGAGGCGTATTCAGGTATTCAGCAGGAAACTCACAGCATTCCATTCTGATTCATTATTTTTATAAATGACTTACAGACCCATTTTAAGTTTGCCAACGGCCTGATGTTTGCGAATGATGTACAACTTCTACTTGAAGTAAGCAAACCATATGACAGCAATGATCTGAGTTAGACATACATACAAAATTATTCACGCAATCACTAATTTTTCATTCGATAAGAATGAGAAAATGTACATATTAGGTGCGCAACTAAGTTCCCGCTGTCAATTGATGCCACAAGCAGTGTGTGCTAGTCGATTCTAACATAACCTAAACGTCATAAACCAAGCTTGGACATATGGTAAACAAACTGCTTCGACACATTAGTGATTTTGTTTTGGTATTACAGTGAAATTCCCCATTACGGACAGTCCTTATAACCGGACAGCTCCAATAACCGGACAAAATTTGGGCACACAGGTTTTTCATTCACTTTTTCATACAAATATCATCCTAATAAACGGACACTCTAATAACCGGACGCGGACAAAGTATTTCAAACCATTTTCATAAAAAAATTTCTCATAAACGGACAAAATTCAAAAATATCACAAGCAAGCTTTGTTGTTCATTATAAAAATGAAATAGGTGATTCCCCTTTTAACATGTATGCACACATTCAAGCCCTGTGTTTTAAATTAAGAGTAGTTTTCCATTCAGTTTGTTAAGTCAGTTGTATGCGAATGGTTGCGTTCAAAGTTCGTAATAATATGGCGCCGAAAAAGAAGGTACTTTCTATTAAAGAAAAAATGGAAATTATTAATGTATTCGAAAAAGATAAATTATCAGTACGTGGAATTGCAAAAAGGTATAGTGAGCCCAAAAATTTAATTGTAGGTTCAATATTGTCAAAACACAAGCTGCTGAAATCAATAAAAATAAAGAAAAAATTCGTTCTAAATGGGAGTCTGGAGTTAATGTTCATCAAAAGCGAAGCTTTCTTAAAGAAGGCGGCTCTGAAATAGACAAGATGTGTTTTAATTGGTTCGCTAAGGCTAGAAGTCAAAACATTCCGATTTCTGGTCCCATTTTGAAAGCAAAGGCAATGGAAATTGCTGGCAAACTGGGTGTACCTAATTTTAATGCTTCAGATGGATGGTTAAACAAACGGCGAATAAGGAATAATGTTGCTTTCAAATGCGTATCTGGTGAAGCTGCAGATGTAAACCAGGATGGTGTCGAACAGTTTAGGACAAAACTGCCATCTCTGTTGACCAAGCCTCAAGACATTTACAACGCAGACGAAAGTGGGCTTTTTTTTCGTGCCTTACAAATCAAAGGAAAGACTCACAATTTTGTTCTGTGCTAACATGGCTGCTTTTGGTTATATGTAAAGCAGCCCGTCCTCGATCTTTTAAGCATGTTCCAATCGCAAAACTGCCAGTGGATTGGAAGTCTAATAAAAAAGCATGGATGACTCGAGAAGTAATGAGTGAATGGCTGCAGCAGTTCAATCGAAGAATGAAAGCCCAGAAAAAATTATCTTGTTTTTAGATAACGCGGCTTCTCACCCAAAGGAATTAAACTTAACCAATATAAAAATTATTTTCTTGCCGCCAAATACAACGGCAGTTAGCCAACCCCTTGATCAAGGTATAATCCAAAATTTTAAAACTTTGTATAGAAGCTTAGTTTTAAAACATTTGCTATCTAAAATTGACAATACAAGTTCAGCCTCAGAGCTTTCAAAATCGATTAATGTACTAGAAGCTGTGTGTTTCATCAAAGCAGCTTGGGATAAAGTGGAAGCCACAACCGTCCGAAATTGCTTCCGTAAAGCAGGATTTTTGGAAACTTATGAGGATCTTCCAGATTTTGATTCTGAAGATGATATTCCACTGGCAATCTATACTAGGCTTCAGGAAGGACTAGACTTGGCAAATGATTTGGAAGGTTTTCTCCAAATGGATCAAAATGTTTTCACTGAGGACAACAATATAGAAATTCAATTTGACCAACAAGATGATACTATGGACATAAGTGATTCAGAAGATGAATTTTCAGAAGAAATATGTGAGCCTATAACATCATATGATGAGGCTTTAAAACTTGTTGCGAGCTTGAAACAATTTGCAAAAAATGACTATGAGCTTTCCAGCACATTAAAAATATCGAGAGTCACTTTGAAAATGAGCATTTTAAATTACAGCAATCAATGTTTAAGCAATTAAGCATTACCGAATTTTTTCAATCAAACTAGTATTGAAATGTAAAGACTTGTACAATGTACTTAATCGATATATGTACATATATGTATTTATATGTAATACTAAAGTATGCAAATATTGTTTACTTCCAAAAATTTCTTAAATAAACTATGTACAATACAATTTATATGTGTGGTATATATTTTGTGACTTCATCCCTTATAAGCGGACATCTCCCATAGCCGGACAAAAACACTGCGACGGTGAGTGTCCGGTTATAAGGAATTTCACTGTATATACATACTTTTGGTTTTGTGAAAATGTCTGATTTTGTTCCTACAAAAAGTTTATGGAAATGCTGCTTTAAGGGAAACAATGTGCCGAGATTGATTCCGTCGCTTCAAAGACGGTGATTTTAATATTGACTACCGTCCCCGTGAAGGGCAAAAAATGTCGAAGACGCTGAAGTGCATCGTGACGGGTGATGAAAACTGGATTCATTACAGCAATCCAAAGAAAAGAAAGTCATGAGGACTATCCAGTCATGCTTCCACGTCGTCGCCTCGGCCGAAAATTCACGAACTGTTAAAACCAAGCGAAACCATCACTGAGGATCGGTATCGACTTCAATTGACGCGATTGAGCCGAGCACTGCGCGAGAAGCGGCCGCAATACGCGGAGAGGCATGAAAAAGTGATTCTACAGCATGACAATGCTCGGCCTCACGTTGCCAAACCCGTTAAAACCTACCTGGAAACACTGAAATGGAAAATCGTACCGTACTCACCATATTCTCCATATATTGCGCCATCCTCTTATCATCTGTTCCGATCGATGGCACATTGTCTAGCTGACCAGCAGTTCCATTCATAAGAAGACATCAAAAATGGATAGCCTCAAAAGATGAATAGTTTTACCGTGACGGTAAACGAGATCTGCCAAAAAGATGGGAAAAAGTAGTAGCCAGCGATGGGCAATACTTTCAATGATTCACTTGCAACCATTTTTTCAGAATAAAGCTGTATTTTCATCATAAAAACCGCGAGAACTTAGTTGCGCACCTAATAATTAAAAATGTTATTCTAGGAAAAATACACAATTTTTTTTTATTATATGGCGTTCATCCCTGAGGGCCAATTTTCGAGGTCTTTCAGTATGAGGTGGGCTCTTAAGACTTGTTTCCTCTTTAAAACGTTTTATTGCGCTATAAATAGTAAAACGACTTCGATTCACCGTTTGACCGATTTCTGCAAATGAATTGCCCTCATTATGTATACATAACATTATTTTTCTTTCAGCTTCAGTTGTGTCTGCTTGTTTCCGCCCCATGATGTATTAATAACGCAAAAGTAAGACTTGAAATGACCAAATAAGTTTAGATTCGAATGATAATATTCATAACGCGACTTATTCGAAAGCAGAGGATGCTGTTTTAGAAAAATTAAATCAGCTAAAATTTAAAATTCATACTTTGTGTAAATAATTTAGTCCCTTGAAAGTATGTGGAATCGTATGATTTTCGTTAATATTTTATTTATGGAGTAAAATTTGGTTAGTTTTAAATAAGCCATATATTGGTGTATTTTTCCTAGAATAACATTTTTAATTACATAAGGTTAGGTTAGGTTCCCCTGGCTGGCTGAAAGCCATTTTTTTTTGGTGGCGACCGTCGTCTACTGCGTCGTGTGGTGTGGCCCTCCTCTCTTTCTGGGGAGACACCCTTCCCGGAACTGCTTTCTATATTACTTCGGGAGGGCCAAGAACGGCATCCCTAAGGGACCAATTCTATTCACCCACGTCTGGGTCCACCATATTTGTAGCCAGCTTTCATGATATAGCCACGTCTACTTATGTCTCTATCTGTGTGGCTCCGTTTTGTTGCATTGTGTCTAGTCAATCTTTATTTTCTGTAGTACTTTCGTGACGTATTTCTTTACCACGTTCCAGCTGTCCTTGCGTTCGAACATTTTGCTGATTATGTTGCTTGGTGCGATGTCGCCAATCTTCTCCCACAGAGCCTTTTTTTTCGTAAGCCATCTTTTACAACTAAAAAACATGTGTTCAGCGTCATCGCTCAGCGCTTCACAGTATACGCATTTGGAATCGGTTACCTTGCCCATGCGGTATAGGTATCTCCGAAAGTATCCGTGGCCCGAGAGGAGCCGAAGTTCCTTTGGACCCATTTGTCAATTAATGGAATAAGATTCGCCGTCCATCTGCCACTCGTTTTGAGAAGCTAGTGATTACGTGTTTCTTCTTGGGGTCCCACGCATTCATTCGATTCCGGACCATGAAGTCGACGGATATTTGCCCGCTTATCACGAAAATTACAGCAGCAGAGACAGTGCGGTAGGCTGAGGAAACTCTGAGTGCCGTTGTTCGTTGCATAGCGTCCAGTGCTTTGCGCTTCACTTTGCAGCTTAGCACAATTCACCATACTTCGCTGCCGTACAGGAGAATTTAGCTTGTGGCCCCCATAATTAGCTTTCTTTGGCTCTGTGTTGGCTCACCGATGTTTGCTATTAACCTACTTAACATAGGTTAAGGAAACTCTGAGTGCCGTTGTTCGTTGCATAGCGTTCAGTGCTTTGCGCTTCGCTTTGCAGCTTAGCACAATTCACCATACTTCGCTGCCGTACAGGCGAATTTAGCTTGTGGCCGCCATAATTAGCTTTCTTTGGCTCTGTGTTGGCTCACAGATGTTTGCCATTAACCTACTTAGCATAGGCTAAGGAAACTCTGAGTGCCGTTGTTCCTTGCATAGCGTCCAGTGCTTTGCGCTTCGCTTTGCAGCTTAGCACAATTCACCATACTTCGCTGCCGCACAGGAGAATTTAGCTTGTGTCCGCCATAATTAGCTTTCTTTGGCTCTGTGTTGGCTCACCGATATTTGCCATTAACCTACTTAGCATATCCGTGACCGTTGCTGCTTTGGTAGCCGCATGCTGTATCTGGGCCCAGGAAGTAAGTCTGCAGTCAATCTGAATACCTTAGTATTTCACAACTTTTTTGGTCACTAAGGACGTGTTGCCTATTTGCATGTGACCTCGTGGCATAAAGATGACTTCGGTTTCATGACTTGGTTCAGCTTCCTTCTATCGTCCGCAGTGTCCGGAAAAGGTATGACTGTCGCTTTATCGTCCACATATCCCACTAGATATGTATCTTTTGGCACATCAAGCGGTGCCAGGACGGTAATGCGGTTCGAGTAGTGGCGTCTGCGTTGAGCGCTGGTTACCACCTCCTCTATTACGCAAGGGTTGATTTTCCGCATCGGAAACCGTATTGCCTTGCTGATAATCCTCCTGCGCTCTCAACAGTCTTTGCATGTCTGCGCTCAATGAGTTTCTCAAGCAATTTGCCGGCGTTGTCCAGAATGCAAAGCGGACGTTAAGCTGGCGGTTGTGTTGGTTCACCCTTACCCTTACAGAACAGCATCAGATGCTGTATTTTCCACAGCTTAGGGAAGATGCTTTGAGCAATGCATGCATTGTAAACATCGAGCATTATATCTGGTCGGCTTTCAGCCACAGAACTTCAGCTGGGATGCCATCTGGGCGTGAAGTTTTTTTTTGAGGCTTCTTACCGCGGTTTTAAGCTCTTCCTCGGTGAAGGGTGGGAGCATCTCGTCACCTTTGGGGGTCTCTGTCCCCGCACAGCATAGGGTGCGTGGGGAGCAGTTTGTCCAGTATTTTGCTGATAGCATCACTTTCTAGAGGTCTGAAATCATCTGCTTCCGCCTCTGCTTCTCTGTTTAGTCTAGCTCTGGTGTACCTTCTTCTATTACGGAAGCAGGTTCTTCGAGCTCTGTGATTTCTGATATCCACCAGTAGGCAGGTCGTCTTCTTGAGGGTAACCCCGCACGCGGCGCCGATGCGTCGCAGCTTTTGGCAATGCGCGGCATCAAGGCGCTTGCAAGGGAGCCAGCGTCACCACTTATGTGCGGCTTGGAAATTGCATCAAAGAGCTTCAGTGTTCACTTTGGCCATGTTCAATTTGCGAGTGCCCTTTGTTTTAGTTGTTGGGGTAGGGTCAGTTCTCGCACTGATCCGGAATGTGATACACTGCTGGTCAATTCATACTGGGTTCTCCCAGGATTTCCCAACCGTTGATTTCCCCAGCCAGGCTATCAGTCCCTAGGGTGATATCCGGCATGGTGGGTTCACCACCTGGTCTCCTAAAAATAATGGCGTTTCCTGTGTTTGCCACTACAAGCCCCAGTCTGGCAGCCATGTGCAGTATATGTCTTCCCCGTGTGTTCGTAGTAGGGGCGTCCCACTTGACAGCCTTGGCGTTGAAGTGTTTGTATTTTGAACGTATGTGTAGCAACGACGGGCTCCGTACTGTGAGACGACGACTGCGCTATCGCTTGGTAGCTTTGGTAGAGTGCGGCCGTTCCTGTTTCGTCCTCGAACCAGGTTCCCTTGACAATCCGTCCGTACTGCTCCCTGATGATGACCACATCTGGCCCCCTCTCGGTAGCTGGGTTGTTCGAGCGGAGCGTCTGCTGTGCGACTCCTATGCTTATTTGCCTGGAGTACTCTCATCACTTCTTAGCTTGGGGGCAGCTCCTTGACCCTTGAAGGTGGTCAGGGCGGTGAATGCAATTGGGGGCTGCTTTGCAGTCTTTTATTTTGTGCCCTGGTTTCCAGCATAAGGGCCACTGCAGTTTGCGGCTGAAAGCCATCACATAGATCTATTGGACCTTAGTGGTACCAGATGGAGCTTCACCGCTACGTTTCATTGTAGAAGGTTTCTTGCAATAAGCCTGCGTCTTTTGCGAATCTAAGTAAGCTCTGAAACTCTAATCGCGAGAGATGTTCTAACCTCTCATATGCAGGGCAAGAACATAGAAGGTGTTCAAGAGTTTCCTTCTCTTCCAGTTTATTTGCAAAATCTGCAGCTATCATTGTTTGCAATCCACATCTTGTGTGCGTGAGCCGCTAGCAAATTGTAGTCTGTGAGTATACCTACGACAGTTCTGCTGTCCTTTCTAGACAGGGCTAGTACGAATCTGGTGTATTTATCTGCATTCTATGAACGCATGATTTTCGCGGTTTTACAAGAGGTTAGACTATTCCACCTCCTGTCTATCCGTGTTTCCATGTCTGCAGCGATGTCATTGTATACCGTATTTAAAGGTTTCCGTATGCCATTTTCTTGTTCGAATTGTATGTAAAGAACGCTTTTGGCAATCTCATCTACAATTTCGTTTACTGCAATGCCCTTATGTCCGGGTACCCAATAGATATGTAGCCGTCTGTCGGCGGCTAGTCTTTCTATGGCTTCCCTGGTCCTAAGAACGTTTTTAGATGAAATTTCTTATGAGTTTATTGCCGCTTGACTGTTAATATATTTATGTTGGAGTTGCTTGATGTCCTTTCTAGTTCTATTTCTGCAGCCCTTCCTATCGCAAAGACTTCTGCTTGAAAATTACTGCAATGGTCAGAGAGCTATGCGCAATAAATCCGTGCACCTACTCCGTCCATCATTTTCGAGCCCTCAATATTGGGGATAGGTTTTATACCTCTTTTCCACTCCTCTTCTTCTATTGTTGTTCGGAATCTCTTCACCCAATTTTATTTCGGAGTCATATAGTCCGTATTGTCCGATAACTCATAGCTATTGAGCTATGCCCGAATATTTTACAGGTAAATTATCTGCACCTACTCCGTCCATCATTTTCGAGCCGTCAGTAAATATATTAAGGGTATTGGGGATAGGTTTCATACCTCTTTTTCACCCCTCTTCTTCTATTGTTTTCGGAATCTCTTCACCTAATTTTATTTCGGAGCCATATAGTCCGTATTGTCCGATAACTCATAGCTATTGAGCTATGTCCGAATATTTTACAGGTAAATTCACCCGTTGCGTTAAGTCTTGCGGCAAATCTGCCGCAACGTCAATCGGTGGTAGGTTGAGTATTCTTGCAAGTGCTGCCGTAGAAGTAGTTTTCATTGCCCCTTTCCATAGGTATTTTGTGTGTCGTTTTTCTCAATGCAGTCCACCACACTAGAGCACCATAGAATAATATTGGCTTCACTACAGCTGAGTAGCACCAATACAATATTGAAGGAGATAGACCCCATATAACTCCCAGCATTCTTTTACTGCATATAGTGCGTTACTGGCATTTTTCTTCCTCTCCAATATATTGTGCGTCCATGATACTTTGCTATCCAAAATTACTCCAAGGGACTTTGCGTGGTCTTTAAGAGTCAGTTCTACCCCGTTTAGTTCCGGGGGGTGCCAATTCAGGATCTTGTACCTTTTAGTAAAAAGTATCATATGCGTTTTATTGGCGTTTATCCCCAAGTCTGTTTGAGTTGCCGATTGATACACTGTTGCTAGTGTATTACTCATTATGTCGCTCACAGTATCTAGGTATTTGCCTGTTACTACTACGGCTATGTCATCTGCATATGCTATTGGTAGATGCCGTGCCTTCAGATTTCGTTAGTAGCTCATTAGCTGCGAGTAACCAGAGAAGTGACGATAGAACGCCACCTTTAGTGAGCTTAGCTTCGTTCCATTCCGCACGCATTATTCTTCAACCTAAAAGGTTCTTTATCCATGAATAAACAGCGAGTTCTGCATTTGTTGTATCCAAGCCCTTTAGAATGGCTTCCCTCGACACATAATTGAATGCACCACAAATGTCTAGAAATACTTCTAAAGCGTATTCCTTGTACTCTAGAGTTTTCCCTATAAGTAACACTAGTGAGTGTAACGCAGTCTCTGTGGATCTGCCATTAGTATATGCGTGTTGTGCCTTAGACATAAAGTCTGGCATCCTATTTTCTCTAGTATGGGTATCGAGGATTTTTTCAAACGTTTTCAGGACGAATAAGGTCAAACTGATTGGCTTTTATTCCTTTTAGAGTATGGGGTTGCTTTTACATATTTTTGATATAAACACAACCCTTGCTTCTCTCCAGAGTACTGACACTTAATTAAACCTTAGGCATCCTATGTATATCGCTTTTAGCTATGGTACAAACAGATTGCCCACCCTTTTGAGCATGGCTAGAAAAATTCAGTCTACACCCAGTGATTTAAATGGGCCAAAAGTGCTTATTGCTCACTCTATTTTTTCCATTCTAATAATGTCTTTTGGGATGTTTACTACGTTGTTTCAAAAAGGCTCCTGACGTAAGTAGTCTATGCATTCTGGAAAATGCGTACTGACTAAATATTGTAGTCATTCTTCACAACTATCGGTCCAGTCCCCGTTGGACTTAAGTATTAAGTTGGGCATAGTCGGGTGGTTTGATAACAGTTTCCTGAGCCTAGACGCTTCGTTCGTGCTTTCTATTATACTGTCACATAAGTCTTTCCATGATTCTCTCTTGGCTTTACGCACCTTTTTCTTATATGTTCGTCATAGATCATTATACTCTTCCCAGCAGGATTCATTATAGGCTACTCGAGTCACTTTATAGAGTTTTTACGCTGCGCCTTTTTGACCACAGCTCCGTCATCCACCAAGATGTCTTTGATTTGCGTTTCAAGCGTAGGGGAGGGCATGTTGCTTGTTATACTTTGTTAAGTGCCCTTGTTACCGTTCTAACACTCTCTTCCAGTTCAACAAAGGAGCTGAACCTGCGAGGTCTCAATGGTTTTTGCAATAGCACTTTCCTAAACAGATCCAAGTTTGTGTTTCTAGGATTTCTGAAGGTTTTGCTTTTGAGCTTGGGCGAGAATGTTATTTTGAATTGTATGTATTGCTGGTCGGAAAAAGATGGCGTAATTTATACTCTCCAATCTTCCACACTCGTAGAGTTATTTGTAAAGAGAGCTAAGTCTAGAACATTTTTGGAGGTGGGCCCAATAAATGTTGGTTCCTCACACCAATTTGCTATTTCTACGCTAGTTTGTAAATAAAGTTAAGTAGATACTCACCTCTAGGGTTTA
This sequence comes from Anastrepha obliqua, assembly GCF_027943255.1. Taxonomy (NCBI): domain Eukaryota; kingdom Metazoa; phylum Arthropoda; class Insecta; order Diptera; family Tephritidae; genus Anastrepha; species Anastrepha obliqua. Next base: position 2,424,608 of record NW_026562179.1, on the reverse strand, counting down.
TGTCGGAGCTCTCCCATAGAATGTGATGAGGTCACTGGAGAAATTGGTATTAAACTACCACGTATTACTGGTCTTACCCAGTTCGTAGAGTTCGGGAAGTATGTGTTGTAGTTTGGTAATTCCAGTCCAGATACCACGTTGCCTGAACCGATATAGAGACACGTCATTGAATGAGCTCAACTGAGGCCTCCTTGCTTTTGTGAAGGTTAATTTGAAGGACCTTCAGCATCAGGTGGCTTCCATCTGCGTTCGCTGATTAAGCCACTTTCAACACCTTCCAGTCGTCGATAGGTACATCTTTGCATTTGCAGTAGACGCAGTGCATGGTCCGAGTTTACTGTGCGCGGTATTAACACCTTCGCCTTTGATATTGACGGTACACAGCTGCCATCAACTATTTCTAGTGCGGCACCTTCCCATAGGCCTTGAAGCTTCTTCACAGCTTCCTTAATTCATGGGGGTTGTCCTTGCACTTAATAATTTTGACACCGCTGAACCATCCTGCTTCGAAGAGAGCTTCCAATAGCTTTATTTTCGCTGTTTTCCACTGCTCCTGCGACACTTGCCCCAGCGGGTTACCATGATCAATAAGTGCCACAGTCAGGTGCATTTTATCAATCTCATTGGCAGCCGCCGTTGTTTTGGTTATTGTCGGTTTTCGTCGTCCTTTTTGCACTGCTTCACGTTTGGCTTTTCAGCAACGTTTTTGCACTTTCTTTTGTGGTGGGTTTTCGGCCAGTCTCTCCTCAATCTTCATGGCGACCTCTGGGTTTGATGCAGCATACCCAGAGCGATTTGCAAAGCCCTTTTTAGCCCGTGCCAATCATTCCGCTTTAGGTTGCGTCAGATTGGTCATGCCATTAAACCGGTCGCTGATCTCGACCGCAGCCTTGTAGCGTGCTTTCGCTTTCCTCCTCTCCTTGGTTGGCTTAGCTCTAGGCTCTTTCTTACTCACAGAACTGGCACCATCACGCTTCACCGGAGAGCGAAGTAAAGCTTCTTCCTCATTAGTATTCACGCTTGCAACACTTTCCAGGTCCGAGTCTTCGCGGACTATGGCACCCGTATGTTGCAGAGTATTTTTCGTATGTTTGGCAGTTACTTTACGACCACTGTAACCTGCTCCCGATACAATAGAAGTTTGATCGCTTGGGTAAGTATTTGAATTCATCTTTTTCGTACGACCACCTGCTCGACAACGCAAGCGCAGTGGTCTAAGTAGTATAAAGTGGAATTGAAATGGTCTATTACGGCAGCGCCTCATGTGCAGTTACTCCCTAAAGTGGCCCGGTGTAGGAAGGCGCCGTTAAGATACCGCTGATCTGGTAAACCCCCTGGCTGCAAACCATCCAATGGGCATGGTGTCGCATAACACCCTGGATTAGGTGATTGGCAAGGAGAGGAAGTAATAGGATGACTGGGGTTTAGGAAAAACAAGAGATCTTCGTCGGTACGGTGATCTTCGCATGGTGATTAGATGGCCACCAATTTCACCATAAAGCGGATGGATGGCTAGCCATTCCCCATATGGAGGATTAGTTCGTGTTGAGTTGGTCCCCATGACATGGTGGTCAAACCTCCACTTAAGCCCAATCCTCACGGCAAGGAGACCAATATGATGAGGCTTAATTACATTAAAAAATTTAAAAAAATCCAAAACTAGTTGTTGTGTGAATAATTTTGTCCGTGTGTGCATTTGCGTTTGAGGTGAGGAGATCTAGGTGTTAGTTTTGACGTTAAGTTGTCATTCTCCAATCATATTCATTTCATTGTCTCCAAAGCATTCGCAATGATCGGTTTCATTAGAAAAAACACTAGTAACTTCAAAGATCCTCAGACGTTGAAGTCTCTTTATATTGCCTTAGTGAGATGTCGCCTCGAATATTGCTCGCTAATATGGAATCCATACTACGAAACCCATTCTAAAAAAATAGAAACAGCACAAACGAATTCGAATTGAAAAATATGGCCAGTAAATGGTCCTCATTATACAGGGTCCGCCATATAACTTTACGGAATTAAAAATGCTATAAAAAAGAAACTACTTAATATTTTTCCAAACTCTTTTTTTTATTTTGTCCTTCCGGTTAATGATGGAATACAACTTCATTCATATGGCTCTTGGCTTGAACTTTGTACGGCGTCATACCAAGCTCTTTACGCAAAATTCGTCTCAATGATGTCTCCGAAATGTCCAATTGTTGAGAACGACGGTGAACTGATGTTCCTGGTGATTCACGAACACTTTCGGCCACAGCAGCAATATTTTCGGGTGTACGTACGGTTTTTGGTCGGTCGTTGGTTTGTCAATAAGCAACCCAGTTTCTCTTACTTTTTTCGCAAAGTAACGCACATACGCTTCATTTGGTGCTTTTCTTCTTCCAATTGCCGTACGTAATTTTCGTACACATTCTGCAACATTACCATGATTTTCAAAGTAATGTCGCAATATTTCCCAGCGTTCTTTGAGCGTATACACAACCATTTTCATTTAGCGGAAGAATAAAACTAATTTTCCGTCAAATCAGATGACAGCTTAGTGTTACCATTCTTCAAATAATACCCAGTTCAAATCCGTAACGATAGATGGCGGGCCCTATATAAGTAGAGGGAAATTGTTAGGCCTACAGTCATTGTCTGATAGAAGAAGCTTCTTCAAATTATTTTTGGTTTATAATGTTATTAATGGCAGCATTAACTGCAATGAGCTGACCAATCAATCTCTTCCGAACTCATATCTCGCCCCATAGTTTTAGAAATAATCGCTTGTTTGTTCATTTTACTAACAAAACCAATTACTTATTGAAAGAGCGTATTATGCGATAATTTCTCAGCTTTCGAGTATGCGTACTCCATATGCTTTTTAAAACTTAGTCTCCTGTCGCTCATCACCCCTAGATATTTTATAGCTCCCGCTGATGTTATAGTGTGCCCACCAAATTAATAATATAAAATAATAAATGCGTGCGCCTTGCTTTTTGTTATGACCTTTTTCAGTGCTAGACGCTTGGCTTTGTATTCTGCTCACAATTGTTCCCCCTCTGGCCTATTTCTTCTGCGTTGATGCTTTCTACGCAGTTTGTGGCACTCACTTCTCAAATGCGTGATATCGTTCTTCCACCAGTAATTAGGTGCTCTCCCAATTCCTCGGCATTTGCGAGGTATTCAGCATCGCACTCGTCTGATAGGTGGCGTATTATGCAATTGGCTTGCTGGTTTGCTGTACCCCGAGCATCCTCAGTTGCCACCAGGAACTTTGTTCGTCTAAGTTACGGGTTTTCGAGCCAGGGTACAGAGACCCTTTCACCGTGTTTTCGCAATTGAAATCGTTGTGTAGGACTCCATTCAGAATAAACAGAATCACCTTATGGTCACTATGTGTGTGTACCTCTCAGACACGTGTTATCATGTTGTTCTAGTTATTGGCGGACTAACAACGATCAGATCTACGGCGGATCTGCTTCTGCCATTGTCAAATGAACTCTTATTCCCATGATTTAGTAGCACTAGGTTAGCAGTGCTAGTAGCACTAGGGTTGGAAAAGAACAGAAGATGAAGAAAAGAAAGCCGCAGAACTTAATCGCTTAGGCACAAACTGGGTAAAGAAGCAAAGCGAATGGGTCTGGTGAACGAGGACAAAACGAAGTAACTTCTGTCATTAAACAAACAGTCGGGACACTCGCGTATTGGCACCCATGCCACTGTTGACAGCTATGAGTTCGAGGTTGTAAAAGACTTCGTTTATTCAGGAACCAGCATTAACAGCGATAATAATGTCAGCCTCGAAAGACAACGGAGAATCTCTCTTGCCCACAAGTGCTACTTTGAACTAAGTAAGCAATTGAGTAGTAAAGTTCTCTCTCGACAAACAAAGCTAAAACTTTATAAGGCTCTCATCATGCCCGTCCTAACGCATGGCCCAGAAGCATGGACGATGACAATGTCCGATGAAGCGTCGCTTATGTGTTTGTTAATACATCTACTGCTTGCTCAAAGTAATTCATGGTACAGTTCGGGGAAATATAGCAGCTGCAGAAAAAGTTGCCCTATATTTTAACGATTACAAAACCGTTGTATTTCTGGGACTGAGTCGCAAACTAGAAGTCGCTGTAGTTTCTTATGGCTGTCTTCCCATTTGCATCAGTTGCCTATTGGTTACTGTCTGTTTTCATGCTGTATGGTTCGCTCAAAAAAGCGATTTCAGTGTTTTCTTCCTTTGCTATTTGGTTAAGGAGATCTTGCGCAGCTTCTCAATGATTAAGGTTTAATTGCAGATATTTAATCATTTCTGGTTCTATTGTTTATCGCTTTCTCGTAAATCCAACATTTGGTGCTGACCAGAATGTGATATGTTTCGCTAAGCCCTTTAATCCCTTGTAGTGCCATTTAGTTCGACGAAACTCGGGCCCAAGTGTTTTGCGACAACGCGTGTCAAACAGATCAGAATAATATATAAACTACTTTGTAAGAGCAATTACGCGAATCGTGACTAACTCTGGTGGCATACAGATAGAAACTAACATTCAATCACGACACAAGCTCGTGATGTTTATGTTTGATCCGATTATCTGCACACGACCTCGGTTCACGAACCTGGTTCGTCATATTCATGTTTGGACCAAAATTTTCATCACGAGTCAGACTCGTTAAAGCACGGCAAGGTGTTAATTTTACACACAGCGCAGCTGGGATTTGCAATGTATGATTTCGCGATGTATCCTTCAGCCCTAATGTCGCTATTTAGGTGTTATCCCGAAGCACCCGCATAGTTTTAAGTGTGCTACCCGTTAATCCAAGAATTTCTGGGAATTGTTCCTTCACTGTTTGTAGGATTTCATCCTTATAGCCGTCTCTTCAGATCTCTGCATTCAATAGCGGTTTGCGCACGCGGGCTTTTCAGACTGGACTAATTTGTGAATATATTTTCTACTTGCTCTTTAAATTATTCGGTTCACATATGGCTGTGTTGCCATCAATTCCATTAGTTCGGTAATTTTTTTTACTCCCAATTCCCTAATGCTGTTTGTGTCGTTGTCGTAAGACTCCTTATCGTTTGTTGCAATTCCGACGTCTTTGCCTATTGCTGTACGCATTCATCCGTGATGCTTCATACTCTTCCACCATCGCTTCATCAGATATAATGGGTCTGATTGGGCTTATTGGCGGTCTTGCCATTTTCTTCCCAGTCTTGAAGGGATCTTGCATTTTCGCGGCATTTTCTTCTAATATGTTTACATTTTTATCGTTGTTTTTTCCTTTGTGTTCCATTTGCTTTTCTATTGTTCAGCGCATCGTATGAGAAGGGGGCGGGTATACCCAATAAACACTGCTTCTACTCCAGTTCCCTGCAGCCTGAACCACGCTTAGTCAATCCCGAATCAAACGGACGGATTGACACTCGCCTGGAACAGTGCAGACTACTAATTTTGCATCCAATTCACACTTCCATACCAAGAATCGAAGTGGATGGTTTTTGTTGCATGTAATAAATTTAACCTCGGTAGAGCAAGCTGATGTCATCACCTCTTTATAATTTTCGGCGGAATACCTACAACTCATCCGGGACTCCCAGTGAATCACTACATGCAATGGTCGATATTGTTATTTGTAAATGCCGCACCTAACTTCGTGTACTGACGCCGACTAGCACGCCGCCCGACTCGGAAACAAACACATTCTTGGGTTTGCCGCTATTCTCGTTACTTCGCTTTCAGACGGCCACCTGGAGCTATCCAGGAGTTACGGCGTGAAGGTGAGTATCGACTTGATGTGGATAGGGAAAGGATTAATACACCCAAACGGGTGTTCGGAAGCTATACAGAGGATACTTGAGCGAAGCCCGCAAGCTGTAAGCTTCTTGAACCGTATGCAGAAGAATCGTCCTGGTCACTGCCAGGTGATTGGCAATCAGAGACTTTCCCCATTTGTGTGGACCTCTACAGACAGAACCTTCCTCCTATGTAACAAAGGAGTTACGGGTCGGCTGTCTCCGCGACACCGTGACACCTTGTCGAAGTGCGTGGGCGTACTCGAACCATTAATCAGGCCCTATCAAAGGATGGTTGTCTGCCCGCTTACGTACACTCCAGTATCGAGCGAGTGCGCTTCATTCCTGTGGTTCGGGCTGTCTATTAAAACGATTACCAAGTTCTACCAATCGGAAGAGCAAACCTTTTGAAAAAGTTCTGGGTTGGAACAAAGTGTAATGCGACCCGTGCCGAGGTTCAGCCTGGCTGGGGACCCAGATTTAAAATTAGTCCAGTCGCTAACGGTGTGCTCGGGATACCTGGCGACCTTCGGTTCTATCTTGCCTTTACCTATGTACACGGACCTCTGTGCAGATGGATCTCGTATGTACAACACTCGAGGGAGAGCAGCCTTTTGGATAGTATAGAGTGGCTCCATCTGACAATAATTTCTTCTCCTCCATAACTTCTGATATAAGAGCACATAGAGTCAAAGGTAGCATTGTCGAAAGCTCATTCAATGTCCACAAACACATAAAGAGTATACTCTTTTCTTTTCAGCCCTTTTTCGATTATGACGCCCTCGTCCGGAGCCGATTCGGAAGATTTCCCCCTTTGATAAGCATGCTGTCTGACGTTGAGAGGGTTTCGACTTAGACCCCCCGTCCTAATGTGCTTCTCTACCATACGTTCCAGACCCTTAAGCATAAAAGATGTCAGGCTTATAGGTTTGAAACTTTTGTGGTAAAGCGTAGTTTACCTTGCCTGGCTTTGGGACAAAGATAACTTTCACCAAACGCCAAGATTGTGGAACATAAGAGTGCGCAAGACATGCCGTAAAGTTTATTTTCAGAACCTTCATTAGTTGTTCTCCGCCACGCTTGAGCATGATTGCGTAAATGCCAACGGATTATGGGGAGTGAAGGGGTTACATGGGCTTCGTCGGGTAAAAAAGACCAATTTTCAATATTTTTTTTTTCTATGTAAAAAATTATTTATTTAATTCAAACTTTATTCTGTCTTACAGATACATATTTAGAGAATAATTTCTGAAATTTTCAAAAAACAAAAATTAAAACTCCTCCATTGTGAAGTCATTTCCGGTGACCCCTCGAAAAAACGGTGAGTCCGCGTTGTCAGCATAACTCCAGACAGGCTCATCAAAAATAAAAAAAACAAAAATAAGTGCTTTAGTTAAGACCATAAACTCGTGCTTGAACGAAGGAAAGAAAAAAATAAAAATTGGAATTTTGGCAGACATTTTTGCAAAAAAATGAAAATTTTGGTGAAATTTGCTTGACATTTTTTTTTTAAATAGTTGTAATTGAAAATGATGAAAAGATGCAATAAACCAATCACGTTTGCTGGTAATTGTATCGATATGATCAGATTGATCGATAGAGCTTTGACCAAAAACATTCCTGGGGCCAGGGAAATGCGTTGAAAAGAGAACATCGTACACTTCTGATTTTGAGTCTTCCAACTGAGTTTTAAGAGCTCTGTTAAGAAGTTTCTGGAAGTTTTCAGGAGTTTCGAGAGTCCGGTGATCCACCAAGGGACTGTCTTACCCTCTCTTTCCTACTTTCCGGGCACACCGTATTACAAAGTTCGCCCCAACATGTTTATGGCTTCTGAGTATGTTCGGAGTTTGGGAACATCAAGAATTTCCTCTTTAGTGAGATCCCCATATCGTGTCCCATCCGCATTTCGGAGTCCCATCCGCATTTCGGAAATAACGATGGTCCGACAGGGAATCTGTATCGAGTACTTTCCAGCCAGTGATATGATCTGATATTTTATCCTTAGATAATGTCATATAAATCACTTCCTGCCTTCTGCTGGTCACAATAGTCGGGATGGTGCAACGTTCTGTATAACCAAGCGACATGACAGAATTAAGTCCATGAGTTTATGCCCCTTGAAGTCACATTTCTTGCTACCCCTGAGTGTGTTCTGTGAATTTGCGTCACATCCCACAATTAGACCTAATCCCATGGATTCAGCGTATCTTACAACTTCCATAAACTCCCTCGTAGGAGGAGGGAGAATGGAGTCGCAAGGAAAATAGGCCAAGAAAACAAATGTCTCTACTTTTTTGCCCCCCCCAACCGATACTTTATTTGACTGCAACTTAGTCTTGACAGCATAATACACGTACGCGGATGGACCTCTCCCTATTTATAAAGGATAGACCCCACTTTATATCTCCCAAGCTCTGCATGTGTCCTTCGCTTGACTGCGGCATAAAAGAGCCGTAGGCGATATGCGAAATTTTCAAGAATGAAAAGAAGGGTGGTCGGTCCTCCTAAAAAATCGAGAGAAGTGCCTCCGATCACTGCTTTAGCGTCGACTGCGGCATCGATCAGACTGCTAGTGACAGGAGGAAGACGTGGCTTCATCGATAGGGCTGGTCCTGGTACTAGGGCTGCAGGAGGCGGTGGAGGGAGAGAAGAAATGGGAAAATCTGTCTCCAATCGTTTTACAACTAGATAGAGTTTCGAGGACAAAACTAATACTCGTATGCATTTGTACATATATATACATATACATATATATATGTATTAGTTTTATCCTCGAAACTCTATATATATATATGTATATGTATATATATGTACAGTTGCGGACAAAACTCTCCGTACGACCCCTTTTTTCTTAATTTCTCCCGATCGAAAGTATTTAAAAGAAATGTAATGATGCAGTTTTGTTTCAAGTCTAACTATATAAGAAATGTAAAAAAAAAACTATTTTCAGTATTTACTTTAAAGGTTGTTCACGAAAAACCAAAAAAAATGCACTGACAAAAGTGTACATACATGCGTAACATTAAGACACTTATTTTGCTCTTCTTTTCGAGAAAATTGGCATATGGGCGGTTCGTTTTATGAATGAAAGTACTTTGCTCGTAGAAATATGAGCTCGAATTTATCAATGAATTTTTTTGTTCAGCGCCGCCGCGACTATTTTAGGCTGTTCAGCACTATGGCAACTAGAATGATGGCCGCTACGCCTGCGCCCATGAATGTATTTTGTTCTTGTAGTCGCTAGGCATAGAATTTTAGCTTTGGACGTTATACGCATTTACAGGAGTAAAGTGAGTGGCCCGTGTGTGCGGCTCTATGTACAGTTAGTAACCGAAGTAAGTATACACCGGATTCGATTCCTTCAAACAACCTAAGTTATAACAAAATTGTGTTTTATTTACATGAATGAAATACAAAAATCATATTTAATCCAAATAATGACAAAATTTTAAAAAGCAACCAAATTATAGCTTTTTATATTAAACTTTATAAAAATTCATGTCTCAAAAGTAAGTATACAGTTCATCATATTATTAATTTTTGAAATCAAAAACATAATTAAAATCAAATCGTAGTATTTGGAAGGCTAACTATTAGACTTTACAATCGCTTAAGTCGCGATGGCATTAATTTCACCAATTTTTCAGTTACACCTGGTGGTATTTTATTTCACTCATCTTGAAGGACGTTTTTCAGTTGTTCCTTATTTCTAATCGGATGTTTAAGTATTTATCGCTTTAAATATTCGATTGATTTGGTGTCCGGGGACTACGGCGGTGTTTTCAGCTGTTTTCGCACATTGTATAACAGCTATTCTCGTACAATGTTGGATGTGTGCTTGGGGTCATTATCCTGCTGGAAGATAAACGTTCCTCCAAGGCCTAATTTCGTAGCGCTTTCTTTTAAATTATTTTTCAAAATATTTAAATACCCATATCGGTCCATAATATTTTCGATAAATACCAAGTTTCCAACCCTGTTTGCAGCCATACATCCCCAAACCCAACCAAATACATGCATTTGTATGTGTATACTAATAAGCATTGTTTTGTTGGAAGTCCAGAACACAAATATGTATAGTAATATACGTGGCTAGGCCATGATTCCAGTTGCCATAACATAGCATATGTATAAAAAATTCACATATTTAAAATTGCAATGCCATCTTCCTGTGTGCCTGGTAATGAAGAGTTTTCTATAAAGAATTTTTTGATTTGATCAATATAAGTACATATGTATATAGTCAAAACACATAATATATGTACATACGTACATAGGCTAGGGCATGAATTGTGCATACGCACATGCATATGCAAAAGATAATTGTTTTAGCATATGTTAGGCAGGAATGTGATCGTTAGGATATTTACTCCCTAATTATTGGATGAAATATAAGGCGATGCGCGTGAGGTAGGTCATGGTTGCTTCAGTACATACATATGCGTGCAACACTATATTTAATAACAATGCAATTGAACTTAGTTGTCCCATAGATGCAAATACGTTTCGTTGAAGTTTTCCTTTGTTCATTTCAAAGTTTTATATATTACTATCTAGAAAATGCAGACATATATTATTCCCAGTAATAAAATGTAAATTGAAAAAAATTTCGTTTGCCAAAGGCACAAATAAATGCATATTCAAATGTAAATATGATAAGGCGATGCGTCGTGAGATAGGTCATGGTTCACATTTCTGTTTATATCAGGTACATGTGTCCCATCATTGATGGTTTTTGAGTTTTTGTTTGTAATAAATTTGTTCATGCTATATGGGCCCCAACTCACAACCGCTATCTCCGCGCGTGTACGTAGTTACCGTAACTCTCATAGTTATCTATGTAAACAGGGAGGCCATGCGAGGGTCGTCTTTGGCTCTTATGGGGTCCAGAGTTCAGAGCCAGACTTCAAGCCGGAATTAATGGGTAGCCATCTCAACCCAACCTACGTGGTCACTGAAGACTACGCGCTTTGAGCGCTTTGTGAGACCTGCCATGTTTGAAAGGGGCGGAGGAGGCTATGAACCCTTCTGAAAGCAATTTTTGCAAGATTTCACTCCGCATACTCACGTAACAGAGATTCAAAGCCCCAATCGTTGTTCGCGTTTAGCGATTAGTACAGCCGCTCCTTACGTGGAGAACAGACGCTGACCAAAGAGCCGCTCAATATGAGTCAGACACTTCTAGAATTTTTGGGTTGCCTGTTTTGGTCCGCGAGTGGTATTTTACTTCCCACCTACCCTGCATATCTGCTGAGCGTTCCCCTATCCACCACCTGAGGACACGTCCGATGGGAGACAGGCAACTCCACACGGAGTTGCATGCATGTGATTGTTAGGTGAAGAAAGCTAAAAGGGCCAAAATTAAAACAAAACATCAAACTAACTCTCCTACATCTGCTGTAAAAGCGAATGCTATCTTGCCCTCTCAGGCAACAAGTGGAGTAAATGACACTTATACTTTTGCTGCTGCTGCTGTGTTAAGAGAGGCCAAGATAACGGCAGAGCCATTAAGAGGATCATCAGCCTCTGTTAGCGTATTGACGCCGACTTCTGCGCCCACTGCTTCTGCACCTATTGTTAGTGTATTGACGCCGACTTCTGCACCCACTGCTTCACTCAGTTATGCTGCTGCTGCTTCTTCAACTAATGCTGATGCTGTGGCTGCTCACATCAACATGTCGACTGCGGGAGCCAAACAAAGCAGTGTTCCCGTACCTAGCGAACAAATGCATACTCAAACTTCGTGGACAACTATTCAAGGGCGAATGCGTAAAACTAATAAAAGGTCTCGGGATGTAGTTATTGGTCTTAATTCAAGTGCTGAGCTTGATGTAGTAGCTACGAATAAGTGGTAACATCTTGCGTCCTGTGTTGCTAAAAATGCAAATAATTTCCTATGTTGCTAAAAATGCAAATATTGATAAAAACCAGATTCTATGTTTTAAGGTGATAAAAAAGGATACTGATATCCAAAGTTTAAGAAAAATTTATTTTAAGCTAGGGGTTCCGCCGTCATTGTTTGACCAAGTTCTATAACCGTCCGTTTGGCCTGCTGACGTCAAGGTCCATCCTGTGAATTTTTTTCAAAAAGTAAGATCGTCCAGGCAAAATATTTAAGCCAATTGCGATAGTACTTGTGCATCACTAAATCATTTAAACATTTATTTTCAGAATATGGGTGGCATTCGTACTAAGTCGGAGACAATTCGCACCCGTAGTTCTCATATATATTAGATTTTGACGCCATCATTTTTGTTGAAACCTGAATCAATGCTAACTTTTTTGACGATGAATACTTCGACTCAAACTTATATAATATTTTTCGAAAAGACGGAAATGTAGAAAGTACGGGTTGCTCTTTAGGGGGGTGGAGTTCTCATTGCAGTGCAGCGTAAGCTGCAAGCATTTCATGTCTCGCTTTTAAATGAGGATCCCATTCTTGACCTTACTTATACTTACTTGTATCTTACATACCGCCTAATAGTAATTAGAAGTCGCATACGGACAACATTGTTTCCCTAGTTCTAAATAAGGTTGATGATAACCATATTAGTGTTTTTGGGGATTTTAATTTTCCGAATGTTTCTTCGTCTATTAATTTCTGTGAGCACAGTCTAATACCAACTAATGTCACATCATCACTAGAATCATATGTAATTGATAATCTTTTGAGCCTTGATTTAGTACAAATTAATTCTTTTGAAAACAAGCTTAACGGGATTCTTGATCTCATATTCGTCAGCCCTAATATTAATAGTTCTATCTCTGAATGCTTCTCATCCTTCTCGCCTGCTGATAAACATCATGTCACTTTAATACTTAACGTTGAGTTTTACGAGTTTGCGAGTAGTAAACAAGACGACACAATAGCTTTCAATTTCTCCTCTTGTGACTTTTCTAGGTTAAACAGCGATTTACATGACATCAATTGGGAATATTTGCTTTTTAGATATTTTTGAGTGCTATTCTACCTTTAGAGCGCAGTTGCTCAAAATTTTTATGAAATACTAGCGGACCCGATAGACTTCGTTCTGTCAAATAGATTTTGAATGTGGCAGTTTATATTTCGACCTTAAGACGTTTTTACTCTGCTGACCCTCACACACCACTCTATCATCATGGTGACGGTTCTGCTCAGGAGAATTGAAGAAAAGGGTCAGCTCGGGTGACCTAAGTATCTTCGCTTCCACGAACTTTGGCCACCCATTTGTGACCCACTAAAAACCCCGACTGGGATGATTGCCAGGGGGCTTCAAACTAAGAGGGGAACTTAAGGGTCAAACCTGATTGAAAATTAATCTAAAAAGATAGTGGGAACCTAAAGGTGACAAATACTTATAAAGTGGGTGCTTCAATGACAAAACATAGAGATAATTATTTATTTATTATTATTATTATTAACATTGGGTTAATAACCGAAAGAATAATGAAATAAAACGTATATAAATATTTACAGTAATCGCTTTATTGTAAATCAAGTGAATCATAATTATTAACAAAAATCTGTTTAATTTTTATTGTAATGCTTTATTATATACAATGGTTTTTGTTTGATTACCTGGTGAATATACAAATCTGATGGTATCCCAACACTGGAACATGCAATATACAATTGACCATGTGAGAAACAAGGGCTTTCTATATTAATTAATAATGTTTGTTTTTTGTTATTCTTCAAATATATTACATACATATGTTTATCTTTTGGTATTCTTAAAATATGTTTGGATTTGTTCAGCCCTGCATGATTATTCTTAGAATTTACTTAACTATTTCATTCCTTAAATCGTTCTGAAACTAAAACAAAAGCAAGAATATTATCACTTTTGTGTGAATGCATTAGATCCTCTAACGCGAACACACACACACGAACGCGCAATATTTGTATGAGAAAAAGAAAAGGGCTGTTTTAGGGTTATCCCGGAAATTATTCGAATTTTTCTCGGCGTACAAACCATTCTTGGACTTCAAGGAACATTTTGAAAAACGAATTGTTAAGTTGGTCCTATCATTGTTGAGTTATGAGCTTACTAACACATTTTTCGATTCATTTTTATATTATAGATGTACCACAATTTAAAAAACAACCTTTTAAACTTCCATGGTACACTTATCAACTTAAAAATAAGCGGAACAAGCAATTTTTAGAATCTAAGAATGAATATGTCTTTATAAATTACAAGTTTTCCTTAAAAAAATTTAACTGTTTCAATAAATTTGTATACAGGAAATATATTCTTCTGATTGAAGAGTATATTAAGTCTAATCCAAACGCCTTTTGGCGATTTGTTAAATCTAAAAAGTCAAGCGCTGGAGTCCCTTCTGCGGTTCGTTTTAATGACAAATCAGAGTCTACTCCTGTTTGCCAATTTTTTCAAATCTAATTTTTCTAGTGATGATACGTACTTGTTTTCTCCTAGTCATGATAATCCACTTTCATCTTTGAACTTTGGCTATTTAAACCTTGTTTCTCTGGACATTGGGAATGGGAATTTGGGTCTAAAACCTTCTTCGCAAACTGATAAGGATGGGCTGTCCGTAATTTTTCTTAAAAACCGGCTATTGTCATTCCTCTCAAATTCGTTTTTAATAAATCTTCGGGAGTTTTTGTCAACGATTGGAAAATCACAACTTTCACCCCTACTTTCAAGAGAGGCAAAAATAATGATGTGTGCAACTATAGGCCGATCCCGAAGCTTTCTATAATTTCTAAACTTTTCGAAAGAATTGTAAAAGAAAAAATGTACTTTGCAACTAAGAGCTTAAGCTCGCCCAATCAGCATAGATTTATCTGGGGTAGGTCTACAGTTTCCAACCTGTATGCTTTTGGTGAATACTGCTTTGGAACTTTTGCTGAAGGTTTTCAAGTCGATTGTGTTTACACGGACTTTTCTTAAGCATTTGATAGAGTTTCTCATACAATTCTATTACGTAAATTAGCCTCACTTGGTTTCCATTCTGTTTTCTTTCAATGGTTGAAATCTTATTTATCCAATAGACGATGTGTGGTAACGATTGAGGGTGAATGTTCGGAACCTTTACTTGCATCTTCAGGGGTGCCACAAGGCAGATTTTGAGGGCCTTTTGTATTCGTTCTATTTATTAGTGATATTTGTACCTGTTTTTCATTTGCCAGCTTTCTTTTGTATGCCGATGATTTGAAAATATTGATCTTTGACTCACTGTTTTTTTTCAACAGTCATATTTACTTTATTGTGTCCACTTCTTACTCAGTCTTAGGTTTTATACAGCTCGATGCTCTCAGACTCTTACACTCACAAATTACTTTTTACTTCCTTTGTTCGCTCTAGATTAGAATATGAAACTTTTATCTGGAGGCCTTGCCACCGTTTGCTATTGAGAGAATTGAACGTGTACAGAAGGTGTTCCTTAAATATGCTCTTAGGTCGTTAAAGTTCTCAAATCCTATCCCTTCCTATCATTCCCGTTTGATTTTAATTAGCTTAAAGTCTCTAGAGAGTAGAAGGTCTATACTCTCACTGTCTTTGGTTTTAGTGTAATTAAAGGAGAAGGGGACTGTTCTGTTCCGTTTGTATTGACACCATAAGTTTTTCTTTGTATTTCTAAGTATTGATAAAAGCTGTGGCCAATAAGGTAATTTGGTAGAGAACTTTTTTGTGTTTGTTTGTGGTATGGAAAGGTGAGCAGCTGATCGGATTATCGATTTGATGGTAGATGCCTCTTCATTGATGTTCGTTGGGAATGGCTTATTTCTAGACAGATATAATAAAGAGTTGCAGAATTTTGGCCAATCTGCTTTTTCTGTTATGAATTTGGCAACAGGTTTGACTTGGTAGGAAAAGGGGATTGCAAGAGAGGAAATGATAGGGAAGTGGTCACTATTGTGCAAGTCATCCAGTGTTTTGGATGAGAGTTTAGGAGCTATGGATGCTGAAGATAGGATGATATCAGGGTGGGAAAAGGTTTTATGAGCTGAAAAATGGGTGGGTGCACAATCATTTAGGACAACTAAATTTTTGGAGAGGATTATGTCCTCTATTATGGTCCCTCTTTTGTTGGCCGAGGCGGAGCCCCAAAGGGGGCTCCACGCGTTAAAGTCTCCTAATAATATGATTGGAGTTGAAAAAGGGTCGAGAATTTAGATCCCTGTTATTAAAATCTTGATTTGGAGGAATATAGCACGTAATTATTGTTACTTTAAAACCAATGTCGACTTCAAAAGCTAACGATTGGATGTTGGAGTTGATAGGTATTTGCTTATGGATAACTGATTTTTTTACAAATACGGCAATGCCTTGTTTACTGTAAGTATTTTGTGAGCTGTTATGGAAATAACTCACATAATTATTAGGGGGATAAGTGATTTACTGGCTGGAATATGTGTCTCTTGTAGTGCTATTATTTCGGGAGTAAATTCTTTAATTAATAAATTTAAATCTGGATAATTGTTAAAAAGGCCATTAAGATTCCACTGTAGTATTCTCCTGTTTCATTATCATTCATTGCTACTGTATTACTAGTATCAGTATCAGAATTCGTGGGAGGGAAAGCAGCAGAGGAGCTGAGGTAGGAATTAAGTTGAGGTATTAAGTCTGCTGAGAGACAATTTATTTGAGAGATGAAATCGTAAGAGAGAGTATTGGTTATTGTTGGAGTATCGACTGATTCGGCTATGTGTGAATTGTTGGAGTATGGTGTGTTTTGGCTGTTGTCTGCGTTTTCTTTGCTTACATTGTTTCGTTTATCAGTAATGTTATTTGTGGTGGGTTTTGTTGTTTGTATATTTTGTTCGCTGGTGTTGTTTTGATTGTTTTTGCTTAGTGACTTTTTTGCTACTTCAGAAAAAATAGTGGAGTTTTCATCAATTTTTGAAGTGAAAACTTCTTTAGAATCGTTGGGAGTGATTTGAGAAAAAGTGAAACGAAAAAGCGACACCAAAAAGAAGAAGAAAAAAGATATACGTATATATATGTATGTATAGAAAATGCTTCATTACCAGGCACACAGAAGGATGGCATAAGCAAATTTAAATTTGTGAATTTATATATGTATGTATATATGCGGATATATGTATATATGTTGTGTGTATGTGCATATGTGCCTCGCCACAGCAAAACATACGGTAAAATTTCTCAAGAAATCCAGCGCACATTCATAGGCACAGCGCACTCATAGGCACAGCATTGCATGTACAGTAGGGCGGGTCGATTTAAAAATCGCTCATTGCTCTATGAAAATCGTATTCTAGGGATCAGAATAAGAAACTAGAAACTTTGCCGAAGGAACCATACCTCTAAAACGAATTCTGATGTCCCCCAATTTCAAAATATCACCATTTTTGGCCTTTACATGAAAAAATCAGCTAAATGGCTATGTTTTTTCTTTATTTTTATTTATTTATAATATTATCTATTTTTTCTCTTAAGAAATTTATTTAGTCAGAACATATGTAAATGAATGAATGTGAGTTATAGAAAAGAAACCAAAAAGTTCGACCCATATTGGGGGACATCAGAAATCGTTTTAGAGGTATGGTTCCTTCGGCAAAATTTCTTATTCTGATCCCTAGAATATGATTTTCACAGAGCAATGGGCGATTTTTTTGCCTTCCCACAAATCGACCTGGCCTAATGTACAGTAACCTTGAACAGGCAGTTGCGGTTGTCGAGCATTTAGAAACATATATTTACATACATATATGGGTGCAAACATATTTACGGAGCCGCGGGCACTCGACTTGACAAAAATTGAATATTGGCAAATAATTCTACGCGAAATATTCCAATATTGACTATTTTCGAATTGTCGAGAAAATTAGCATCTGGGCCTCTCATTTTATGAATGAAAGTACTTGCTCTTAGAACTATGAGCTCGAATTTATAAATCAATTTTTTGATGATGAGTTTTTGTTGCACAGTACAATAGTTGAAACTGTTCGGCGCCGTCGCGACTGTTCAGCACTTTGGCAACTAGGATGATGGCCGCTACGCCTGCGCCTATTAATGCATTTTGTTCTTGTAGTCGCTAGGCATAGAATTTTAGCTTTGGACGACATACGCATTTACAGGAATAAAGTGAGTGGCCTGTGTGTGCGGTTGTATGTAGATGCCTATGTGTATATTAATAAGCATTGTTTTGCTGGAAGTTCAGAACACAAATATGTGTGTACGTACATAGGCTAGGCCATAGTATAGCATACATACATATGTCTAAAAAATTCAAACCAAGCGTCCTACGAATGTTTGTGTGTATGTTAGTACGTCTGTGTAATATACGCGCTACGACGCTCATAATAGCAACCGCGTGTGCTGTATTGCGTTCGTATTTTTATATTCGTAAATATTTTCATTTTTAAATGTTTACCGCAATTATGCCGAAAAATAATGCAGAAAAGTGTCGTGAATATCGACAGAAAAAAACAACAATTGACACGGTATTTCAAAGATATATTGACAACATCGAAACCAAAGCATTTGTATCATATTTTAGCTATCATAAGCCACTCATATCATTTGTTGAAATTGAAAACATTGAGGATGAATAAAATATGAACTTTATAGCAATATTATAATGAACCTATAATTATCCCGCTCCTAATGCTGCCTTCGTCTCATTCTCTCTCAGTTTGTTTTACGGAAGGTTTCACTTCTATCGCGTCTAACCGTTAGACTGGTATTTTTTTTTTTGGAATTTGTTTTCTCTGTATTTGGATAGCTTCACGCATGGAGCACTTATTGTGGGTTTTAATGGTAATGATTTGCTTCATTTGAATATATTTAGGACATGATTTACTTGATGCGGAATGATTTCCAGAGCAATTCGCACATAAAGAGCGAGTGCAAGGGGATGGGTTATGAGGAGGGAGAGAGCAATTATCACATCTTATTACATCTTTTCACTGTGTGTCCGAGAAGTTGACAGTTTTTGCATCTCATTGGGTTGGGGTAGTACGGTCGCACTTTCGTAGTGTACCATGACACTTCGATTTGATCAGGCAGATGGTAAAGATCGAATGTTAGCAGTAAAACTCCGCTTGGAAAAGGCTTTCCATCAATATATTATGGGAACTTGTATACAGATGTGACACCCTGTACTTTCAAGTTTTCAATAATTTCACTTTCCTGGATGTCATTCAAACACGGAGCGTAAATTGTGCCTTTGGATGAGTTCAAATTATTATGGAGGGTGAAATTCACTTGGCAGACGCCATAAAGGTATTTAGTAGAGATAAATTTTTATGCGACACCACTATTCTTTACTAGTAAAAGAAGGTTTCCGTCTCTTAACTCAGCTATATTTAAAATATCATTGCTTACGTTCTTCAAAGCCTTGTGAACAGCAAAGCATGAATATTTGCTGAGCGGCTTATTAGAGTCTGCAGCATTTGCCACTAGATATTTAGGATTATCTTTTTTAACACTGGTAATGTGGGAAACACGTCTTTTGTAATATTTAAATGTTTTTTTCGTTTGCGATCTGGGCTTGCCGATAATAAGGCAAACCTATTATCCCCTAAAGGGGGCCCCCGGGGGACATGATTGTTTTTGTTTATTTATTAGCTATCGTATTTGCAATCAGCACACGTAATAAAAAATTACAACAAAAGCTTCTGTGAGGTGGATACCAAAAGGAAAATAATGGAAAACACACCGAAAACACACCAAACTAGCCAGAAAGACAACCGAACACAGCGGAGATCAGTCGATGACTGACATACCAAATTAAATGTGCTCATTGTGGCAAAAACCATACAGCTAATTATAGAGGCTGTGAAATCTACAAAAAACTCCAAATACAAAGATATCCGACACTACGCAAAAAAGAAATTCACGCTGCACAAGAACAAAGCAATAATGATCATCAACAGAAAAACCTTGGCACAAATACAAATCAAACCCAACCTAATACTACCACATCAAGTAACGATGATTTAACTGAACTTAAAACTATGATGAAACAATTGATGACACAAATGGCCACCATGACGAACATTGTAACCATACTAGTATCGAAGCTAGATGGACGCACTAAGTAAAATAAAAATTGCAATTTGGAACGCAAACGGGCTTACGCGCCACGAATTAGAACTCAAGGCTTTTATTCTGGATAAAGCAATTGATATTATGCTAATATCCGAGACTCATGCAACTCACAAACCTTTGAAAATATACCTTATTAAAACATACACTACACAAATCACCCAGATAACAAGGCTCACGGAGGAACTGCAATAATCATAAAAAAAAAAACAATTAAATACCACGAAGTTGATGGTTATAGAAACAATAACATACAAGCAACGACAGTTTCAATAAATATTGTAGCTCAAATGGACCAATAACAATATCAGCAGTATACAGCGCGCCAAAATTTAATAACACAAAAGATCAATACCTGGACTATTTAAACAGTCTAGGAAGTCGATATATCGCTGGAGGTGACTACAATGCGAAAAATTGTATTTGGGGATCAAGGTTGACAACTTCTAAAGGCCTACGATTTCAAAAAACAACCAGATTTAATGGACCATTAAGTCATGTTTGGAGCTATCGTCGGATCATTCACCACTCCTGATGACAATTCTTGGAAATCTACACCAACAAACTTTTACAGGACTATATAATAATAAAACAGACTGGAATCTACAAAGTTTGGAAGCACAATTGACTATAAATATTTCATTAAAAACGGAAAACGAAATTGACTCAGCAATAGCTTTTTTCAACGATTCCATCATCAAAGCCCTCACCCTTTCGACACCAACTATAAAAATTCTACAAAAAGGGTCTATTCCAATGCATATCAAACAAAAAATACAACAAAAAAGGAACCTCCGTAAAAAGTGGCAAACTACTAAACATCCCGAAGATAAGGCAAAACGTAATAAATCAACAACTGAATTAAAAGCATTATTAAAACAACACCAAGATAAAAAGCTTCAGAATTACATACATAACTTGGGGGCGACGGCAGTTAACAATTATTCTCTATGGAAAGCAACTAAAGACTTAGTCAAAGCAGTTCCACATAAACCTCCCATCAAAACACAACACGGAACTTGTGCAAAGACCAATAAAGAGAAGGCAAACACACTAGCTGAACACTTTAAAACAATATTCTCAAACGAAAAAGACAATCAGCACATTGAACAAAATGTAAATACGAGTAACCCAGAAAAAAAAATGAAAATGACAACCTCAGGAGAAATCAAATATCATTTGAAAAATCTGAACAGTAAAAAAGCAACGGGCTGCGATCTAATAAATGGTAAAATACTAAAAGAACTACCTGATGTAGCAATCACATATATACGACAAATATTAAGGACACAATGCTTCCCACGCCTCTGGAAAGTTGCACAAATAACGGCAATCCCCAAACCAGGTAAAAATGCAGCAGAAACGACATCATATCGCCCCATCAATCTCTTGCCCATTCTTTCAAAAGTATTTGAAAAAATATTCGTTGCCAGATTAGACGAAATGCTGATAGAAAAAATATAATACCAAGCCATCAATTTGGATTTAGACGACAGCATTCAACTGTGCAACAAGTCCGCAGAGTTATAAACAAAATACTAGATGATAGTTATCTGGAAAACCGACATTTTTTATAAAGTTTGAAGACGAATGCTCAAGCATGATGCAAATGACAGCAGGTGTGCCCCAAGGTAGTGTCCTAGGCCCTCCATTGTACCTGATATTTACAGCAGATATACCGATCCCAGCAACAAAAAATTGCATGATAGCCACATTCGCGGATGACACGGTTTTAATGGCATCAGACAAAATAGAAAAAAAAGCTACTGACATTCTTCAACAAACAATAAATGACACTGTATCATGGCTCGATAAATGAAGACAAAGATAAAACGGTACAAGTAATTTATGCAAATAGAAAGCCTAAGAAACACAAACTAACAATAAAAAGCAATAAAATAAAAATCCACCCTAGTGCAAAGTACCTTGGCATAACTATAGCTGAAAAACTAAACTGGAAACGACATATAGAAAACAAGCGAAATGAAATCAAAAACAAGTTCAGACAACTATACTGGCTGTTGGCTAAAAATTCAAAACTAAGCCTTAACAACAAAGTAGTGATATATAAATCTATAATCTCACCCATTTGGAAATATGGGGCACAGCAAAAACATCCAATATCAAAATAATTCAAAGGACCCAATCTAAAATACTTCGAACAATAACAAAAGCAGGCTGGTGGTATATACCAAACGACGTGATCCACAGCGACCTCAATATCGACACAATAGATGACACAAATAGAAAATACAGCATCAAGCATATACAACGACTAACAAATCATCAAAATGAACAAATGTGCAAACTACCACAATCGGAGAAAGCGGGAAAACGAAGATTAAAACGATTAACTCCAACAGAACTCACAATTTAACAAAACAATAAAGAAATAAAAAATAATTAATAATAATAATAATACAATAATTATAACACTTAGAAAATAATATAATGTAGCATAATTTGAAGCAAAATTGAATGTTTATCTAGCATTGGTTAGAGAACAAAGAATTCCAATACTACTTTAAAAATAATTACTTATTGTTTAAATTTAACATATTGTAATTTAAAAAGGGAAATAAAAAAAAAACCTGCTTTTGCATGACTATCTCAGCTCTACATATAACGATCACCCTACTAACACTGACCAAAATGACACTAGGACGTCTAAAGGTAATATTGATAGCTGAGAACAAATACCATTAACGAATTTCAACGTGCAACATAGACTTTTAAAAGCTTAAACTCATTAAAAAGGGCGTAATAAAATACGACGACGAGTAAAATATAATAGCGATATAAAATACCAAACAATTATTTGTATTTATAAAAAAAAAATACTTTGAGATGCTAGAGAAGAATGAATACGTTGTAAGAATTAAAAATGTAATTTACAAATTGGTAGAAAATACCGAAATAAACAATTTGAAAATAAGCTGTATTTTACGGATTCAAAATATTAAATTATTTATAATAAGTGTGAAATGAAATTGTTGAAAGTCACTCTATATAATGAATTAACGCACATTCTCTGATATATATTTCTATCCAAGCAATAGTTATAATCAAACATTTTCAACAGATATTACATTCGAAGATATAAAAATTCAATATTTGGAAAATTTAAAAGCTATAAAAGAGCTAAAGTTTCACAAAAATGTGGGTTTTGGAATAGACTTAACTCTTATCTCTCTTATTGTAATCATAATTGCAAGTTTTCATTATAATATATTTAAAACAAGAAAAGTAGCAAAATAAGAATAAATGTGTGATAGAGAATTCAAGAGAATCTTTAAACAAAAGGGGGAGGAGTTACATCTTCGCCACAAACTCCCTTTCCCTTTTCCTTGTCATGTCGGTCTCCTTGCCGCGGGGATGAGGCTTAAGTGGCGAGTTAACCCCATTCTATGGAGATTAACTTACCACGAACTAAGAGGCCCCTCCATATAGGAATTGGGTATCCACTCAATCGCGGAACGGCGGAATTGGTGGCCACCCAAGTACTATGTGGAGAGTACCGTACCGACAACCTGGCAGGAGGTATAAAATGCATTTTTCTTACAATGTGGAGGCTAAACAAGGATCTCTCTGCACGAGGTAACCCACTTCTGGGAAATCCTCCCGTCGAGCAATCGACGGCTCGGGCATCGGATGTGCAGGCCCGAACCCCACATTCCCCTATGACCGGAACTGACACCCAGGGTTCCGGAGGAAGCGAACTACTAGTGGTGAAACATGGCACATTGGCTATGCCAATGGAGAGCCGAGTGAGTGTGAGTGATACACCGCCGTCGAAACGATCTGAAGCAACTGAACAAGTTGTGGAGGATGTGGAGATGGCGGACAATCTCTCAGTAGACTCAGACGGATCTCTGGTACCGAGTAAGTCTTTGACAACGGTTAAACCTGGTGCGAATCAGGTAAGTACCGGTAAAAAGACCGAAGTTATTGGAGATTCGAACGCAGGTGTTGGTCTAACCGCAAGGCAGATCAAACGAAGAAGACAGAAGGCGAGGCAAGCCGAAGCACTAGCTAAGGCAAAGACTCAAGCTCCGTCAACTTCGACACCGGTAATGGAAACGGGAAAGCGTGGCAGAACAGAGGATTCCTCTGTAGCGCTGCGCTCTTCCGGAAACGAAACGGGGTCTGTGCCAACGACCAGGAAGAGGAGAAAGTCAAAGAAGAGGAAAGTCGAGAGACGGAATTCGGAAATGCCTGCATCCTCGACCCAATCCAAGGCAGACAAACCTTTGCCTGACAAGGCAGAGGCTAAGGGACCTCAAATGTCGAATGACACTCTTCCGTCAACGTCTGGCGAATCATTCGCAAGAATGGCAGCAAAGGCAATGACGGTGGAGATACATACCGACAAACAAGATGGTCTACTGTCCAAAGGGCAACAAGACTATCTTGACAGCTATCTTTGGAAAGCTATCGGTGAGTCGAAAGACTCGCCGACGTTCGAGGGGAAAAGCGTGGTGGACGGCATCGTAAAGGTGCACTGTTCCAATGCTTTTTCCCGAGAATGGCTAGAAAAAGCGATAGCAAAGATTCCAGCCTGCGAAAACAGCAAGTTTATTCTTGTTGAGAGTAGCAAAGAAAGGCTGGTACGAGCGAGTGTCTGGATTCCGGGTCCTTCCTGTAATTCAGCAGAACTCCTCAAACGCATCCGTGTTCAGAATAAGGATCTTGACACGACTCTCTGGAGAGTATACTCGTGCACCAGGCAGAAATCCGCTACCACTTTGGAGGTGGGTTCCCACCTGGTACTGGGTATCGATCTTGGGTCCCTCAAGGTGCTTAAGTCGAAGTACGGTTGCCGTCCTCACCTACATCTGGGGCGGATCCAGTTCCGCGTCCAGGATAAGGTGGAGGACAAAGCGTAAATATACTCAGTCTCATGACTGAAGTAATATTTTCACAGATTAATCTGCAGCATAGCAAAGCGTCTACGGCTCTCTTGTGCCGTAGGCATGCAAAACTGCAAACAAACCCACACATAATACTTATACAAGAACCATGGGTATGTCACAAGCGTATCTGTGGTCTAAGTGCTATGTCGTGGGGACAAATACTTCATTGTGAAGGGAATGTGAGACCGCGAGCATGTATTATCATGCCGAGGTTGATCGAACACACGATGTTAAAAGAGCTATGCTCTGGAGATATCGTTGCTGCAAAAATAAAGTACTGGAAAAGTGGGAACAGTGTCGAAGCTATCATAGTTTCGGCCTACCTACCCTACGACTCTGTACAGCCACCTCCTTCGAGGGAGCTAAGAGAAGTGGTCAAGTACGCAGAATCCAATAATCTGGGGCTAATAGTGGGCTGTGACGCAAATTCACACAACATTGTGTGGGGAAGCAGCAAATGCAACCCCAGGGGTCTCAAGTTACTGGATTTTATCCTGTCATCCGATTTGGTCATCCAAAACACTGGTAACAAACCAACTTTTGTGACCAGAAGGAGACAAGAGGTGATTGATTTAACACTTACCAATAGGTCAGTTGGAAATCAAATCAACCGATGGCGAGTTTTGGAAGAGGACTCTCTTTCTGATCATCGTCTTATCGAATTCCGACTGGGAATTGACACAATATCAATACCTTCCGGTAGGAATCCTCGAAATGTGGACTGGGACAGGTATGGTGAGCTTGTAACAGAGCGATTACCAAACCTGAAAAAACTCAAATCAGCAGAAATGATTGAAGATGCTACTAAGAAATTAGAAGGTACTTTAATCAAATGCTTTGAGGAACTGTGTCCACTCAGGCAAAGCAGACAGGGGAAAGCGGTTCCTTGGTGGAACCCTGAACTGTCGAAGCTTCGTGTACGGTCCAGGAAACTTCTTAATAAGGCCTTGAAGACCAAAACAGAAGAGGACTGGGCCAATCATCGACTTACACAGAGAGAATATAAGAAAAAAGTACGGCAAGCCAAACTTGAATCCTATAGAAATTTCTGCAGTAACGTCGAAGAAATGAGGGAAACAGCGAGACTTTGTAAGGTCCTTC
This sequence comes from Anastrepha obliqua, assembly GCF_027943255.1. Taxonomy (NCBI): domain Eukaryota; kingdom Metazoa; phylum Arthropoda; class Insecta; order Diptera; family Tephritidae; genus Anastrepha; species Anastrepha obliqua. Next base: position 2,398,806 of record NW_026562179.1, on the reverse strand, counting down.
ATTTAGACCGCTCAGTAAGGCTGGATTCCATTCGAAAACCTGATGGTTCATACACCATTTCCAAATCGGAAACGTTTAATGCTCTACTCGAAACCCATTTTCCGGGTAGTAGAACTCTCTCTGAAGCTGAGAGTGTCATGAACGATGACGGTGGCAACGGTGGAACCTCTAGGTACAGCTGGTATATTGCTAGTCGGATAGTGACAAGGGAATCGATAAGGTTTTCCTTATCTTCCTTTGACAACTTTAAGTCCCCTGGACCTGACGGAATATATCCAGTAATGCTTAAAAAAGGAGGAGACAGGCTGATTGAGGCCCTGAAAAGGATCTTCACAGCCTGTCTTGCATTTGGTTATATACCATCCCAATGGCGACGCGTAAGAGTAGTATTTATTCCAAAACCAGGAAAAGATGACTATTCCCTAGCAAAAAGTTTCAGACCAATCAGTTTGACATCGTTCATGTTGAAAAGTCTGGAACGAGTGGTGGAGAAACATATTCGAGTGGGGGTATTGCCGAGAAGGCCACTTAGTAGAAATCAACACGCTTACCAGAGTGGAAAATCATGTGAATCAGCCTTACACGATCTTGTTAGCAAGATTGAAGCTGGGCTGGAAGCTGACGAATACACAATGGGCGTGTTCGTGGACATTGAGGGGGCTTTTGATAATGCCACTTTTGGCTCGATATGTGCTTCTGCCGAACGACACGGAGTTAATCAAGCCATTATAAAATGGATATACTCCTTGCTCTCTGAGAGGCTGTTAACCGCTGGTGGGAGCGACGACGAGCAAATCACAGTCAGGGTCAAGCAAGGATGTCCCCAAGGGGGTGTTCTTTCTCCGCTGCTGTGGTGCTTCGTCGTAGACTCCCTATTAGCGGAGATGCAGGAACTCGGCTTTCACGTCCAAGCATATGCGGACGACGTCTGTGCGCTAACATCGGATAAATCCTTAAGGAGGCTTTGCACGAAAGTACAGAGGATCCTTGACAAAATCGATGATTGGTGCATGAGACAAGGTCTTTCCGTTAATCCGAACAAAATAACCATAGTCTTGTTTACGAAAAAACGGAAATTGGATGGACTCAGTCTTCCAACACTGAAAGGTGTGACACTTGGTCTTTCCAACGAAGTTAAATATCTAGGAGTAATCTTGGATAAGAAGCTGACCTGGGAGACACACGTTTCACTGAAGGTGAATCGTGCATTGAAGATTTTTCAGCAATGCCGTAGAGCCTTTGGCAAAACTTGGGGTCTGAAACCTGCTGTGGTCCTATGGATATACACGGCACTTATCAGACCAATCATCACTTACGCTTCTGTGGTCTGGTGGCGACGGAGCATGGTTAAGTCCACAATCCGGGAACTATACAGGCTGCAAAGAAGTGTATGTTTATGCATCACGGGTGCCATGAGTACAACCTCTGGTGATGCCCTAAATGCTATGCTTGATTTGCTCCCCCTGGATCTTAAGATACAACAGGAAGCAATAAAAGCAATGTGTAGACTTCATAAATATGGTTTCTGGCACGAAGATGGAACTTCGGGACACAGAGTAATCTTTAAGTTGCTGTCGGAGCAGTATCCACTGTTTTTGGCACCTAAAGATGACCTGATACCCACAGTTTCGTTCGGAAGGAAATTTGATGTCAGATTTCCATTGCGTGAGCAATGGAGCAATCCAGAATGCATGCAGGGAGGTTTGACGGATATTTTCTTTACCGATGGGTCCAAGACTGAAATAGGGTCTGGAGCCGGATGGTACTTAAACGACAGTAATAAGTATCACTATGCTATGGGGGAAATGGCAACTGTTTTCCAAACAGAAGTTTTTGCCATCCTGAAAGTAGCGGAATGGATAATCGAGAGGAGATGGAGCGGGAAACAGATTGGAGTCTTCAGTGACAGTCAGGCTGCATTGAAGGCCCTGAAGAACGCGAAGCAAACCTCGAAGATTGTTCAAGAATGTAAGAGGAAGCTTAATTCTGTCGCAAGACAAAACAGGCTTGTACTTATATGGGTTCCGGGACACTCCGGTGTTCAAGGAAACGAAATTGCCGACGAATTGGCCAACCGTGGATCAGCGGTGCCCCCACAGGGGCCAGAGCCAATAATCGGAATCAGTCCCGCAGGAATCAAGAATTGGATCAACGATTATGTAGGCAATCTACATAAAGAGCGATGGTCCGGTCTAGAACGCTGCAGAACTGCAAAGTGTTTTGTGACAAGTCCGAACAGAAAACTGTCAAACTTTCTACTAAAACTTAGAAGGAAAGACATTCGGTTGATGGTCGGCATCATTACAGGACACAACCCATGGGGTCAGCATATGACCACCATTGGAATCATCGAGGACCCGGTATGCCTGTCCTGCTTGGAGGAGGCGGATAGCACTGAGCACTTTCTCTGTGAGTGTCCTGCCTTTGCTAGAGCGCGACTACGGGTATTGGGTTCCGATGTCATGGGAATGAGTAATATTCGTTCTCTCAAACTGGAGGATATTTACAGATTTGCCAAAGAATCTGAAAAATTCTCACAGGACTAACTATCTCTATCTCTGTCTCTATTCTTTCCTATCTCTTTCTCTGATACTTTTCTCCCTCCCTCCTTAACTATCTACCCCCTTTCCAGAGCTTTAAATACAATGGGCTTTTTAGCCTGAGTGTTTTAGGAGCCACCAAATCTCCTGGTGCTCCTTGGCTCGACCTCTTCAAATTCTTCTTCAATTCTAGACTTGGGAAGGTATACCTATACGGTTTTGCAATTTTAACTTTGACTTTCGTTGTTCTTGTTATTGCTCTTTTTTTTTCTTTGGAAAACAAGTAAACCAAAGAATTTGATATAAATTAAAAATAGTAAGACTTCAACAAAACGCCTTTTGCTCTGACACAAAATATGATATTTGAATAAATCTTACCTAAGTTAAAGAATAAGCATGGAATCAACCGAACGAAGTTTGGTTATCTACAAAAATAAAGATTAAAATAACAAAACTAAAGTTTCTGATTATTAATAAAGTTTCAAACAACAAAGCTAAAGTTTTTGACATTTAATGTGAGCACTTTAAAATAACAAAACTATTGTTTTTTTTTTGATTATTTCGAACAAAATTTGTGTCAGTCAAAAATAGCATACTGTCACAACTTTTGTCTGCCGACCCGCAAATTTCTGCGGCAAGTCTTCATGCACACATCACCTCCATGTGCAAGAATGAAAACTTGCCTCCGTTCTGGGCAAAATACATCATCGTGAAGCTGCCCAAAAGGCGATTTGCGGGACTGCGCAACTAGTGAAGAATAACCCTGCTCAACGCCTTTTACACAATTCTAGCCATGATCATACACACCAGACTCCAATGGACTCCATGTACGATGGAAGAGTATTGTCGAGGCGCTATGCTTCCGAGCGGAGTGATCAAAGAAAATAATATTTTCTGGGAATTTGGTGAAAATTTTCAGATAAGCAACAGTATGCTTGATTATGCTCCGTGGCTACTGTTTCGAGTTGGCCATCGTTGGTACCTTAAATTGATTGATAGGTTCCTATAATTTGTATAGTCTTAATCATTGACTCTATACTGTGAACTATTTTGTGTGTTACAGATTGTTCAAAATTGTTAACAAATTGGCTTCCTTATTTCTACAGTGCGGAATGGAAAAGCTAAAGGTGGGTGTTCGGTAAAAATATCAATAATTTTTATCCCATAAAATTAGTATTTTTTTCCTTGTTTACTCCACTCGGGAGCATAGGGCCTTGACAAGACTCAGTCAGTACTGCTTGAAGCGTCATCTGTGTGTCAAATTTTTCTGGCAGAAGGATCACACAGATGGTTAAGGCTAAATTTGGTGTGTCTGCGCTATTATATCGATTGCCCGCTTCCTCTTGCTGGCGCCACTGATGCAATGTGTAACTGTGTCTTTTTCTTTATTTTTTTTTGCTTGTTTTAGCAGCTACAATGCAAGTGATGCGCTGACTTTTTGTGCGGAAGTTAGGATTGGAAGGAGAGGGTTGAGGAATTAATTTTTTTTTTGGTTTTTCCTAGAAACTAGGTAAGTTTGGAAAAATGCGAGGACCGTGCTTTACGGGGGATTCGAGACCACAGCCTCTGGGATGGCAGGCTAGTGCATCTACGCTAGACTACTGAGGCCCCCATGAAAGTAGCGTAATTTTGCTTAGTAATAGATATGTGCTGAAGGAAGCATCCGTTCAGTTCCAAAGTAATGCCTCACAATCAAGTGTAATCTTTACATTGCTAGATTTTTTAGCTCATTTGTCCATTCCTACCACGGAGGTATTGGGTTAATGGTTTTACCATATTGTTGTAAATATTTTTTTTTTCAAAGCGGCGATAATAGCCAGAAAGGTGAACAATTGATCGCAATGCAGGTAATGTTGTTGGAAGTTTATAATTTAGAGCATTAGCAACTTTATTTGGATAGGTCTTAATACGCTTTTGGGAAGCTAAAAACTCACTTCCTTTCTCAAAAACTTCGATTTTTCTCTCGAAACTCTCTGAGGTGAATTATCCTGCAAACGTTTGGCGCAGGGGTACATTTTTTTTTTGTTCTCGATGTCCGACGGGACACCTTCCCGAATTTCCGCACCCATGAACGAATCTTATCTTCACTTGGGGCATCACACAAACGTCATATATTGCGATCCACACGACTCAGTAAACTTATCCAAAAGTGTTTAACTATACCACACTGAAGAGTGATAACAAACATTATGAGCTATAAAGCATAAATAAATAATGACGTAAAGGAGCTCCCCTAGAAGCTTAGTAATACGTTCACATATGCACTAATCATCAATAAATCCACCAAATTAATCTACCCGTTCACATGTGGCAGATTACCTGCAAAATTGACTATCAGCTGTAAATACTGCTTTGAGAGGTTTTTCTTCATAGAAATTATTTTGGTGGAATACTTCGGTGTTTCTTTAATTATTATTAATGATATGAAGAAAATACAAGGAGAAGGAATAGCTAATTTAATTTCGCAATTGGCGGCTAATATTAACAGTTGGAGGAAATCCGTATGCGACGTTTACTGAGTTTTCAAAAAATTATGGCAGTAATACGCATGGGAAATTCTATATTACATTTTATAATAAGTAAAGAGACAAAACGTTTATGGAAACACGTTTTTTCTGTAAACTGAATCCCTAATTAATAATATTTAACAAACATTTCTAATCGGTATGCATATATACAAATACAATTCACGCATACATCTCATGTTCGTTTTAACGAATTTTACGATTTAACTAATTAGGCGCACAACATTGGACTGGTTATATTGGGCGATCACTGTACTAGTGATTCGACTTCGACCCAAAGTTTTAAATGCAGAAGAAAATAAGAACAATTAGTAGTAATTAGTAATTATTTTATACTCATAGTTCAATCGTTTCTTATCGTAATATTAGAATAGTAGGCTGTCGGTATTTTCTCCTTCCTAGAAGACCTGTATACCAGTATAGAGCTTACTTGCAGCACTGAGCCAGAGAACGGTAATGTATAGAGAAGTCTCACGGGCTACGAATAGTGTGAATTGTCAAAAATGAAGTGAAACCGCGAAGACTTTTTCACCTCGTTCAACTCGACAGCGGGGAACTTCTTAACAGAGCTGAGCACAGTGAATTATGTACAAGTACATTGGCTCTGCACAGTTGTTGGCTTCTGTATGAAAACAAATTATATTTTCAAACAAACTTAAATGATTGATTGATGATACGCCAATATTTAAAATCAAAGTAACTTTAATGTTAGTTGATTTAATTTGAAAAGAAGAATTTAAACAAAATACATTATAACACGACTTCACATTTTGTTGTGAGCGGTTTATTAAATTAAAAACTACACAAATTTGATGAATATTTTTACTAATTTTTTGAGTCGAAATTAATTTTAGACGAGAATTCATAGAGTATACAAGCTTTTAACCTACCTGATATATGCATATGTTTTTATGCACTTTTTATCAATTGAAGAACTACATACGTAAAGTAATATACTAATTAACTATTTACCTACCATCAGAGAACATAAAATAATTTATTAATGCATTTTTTGATAGAATTTTAGCTATGAACGACATACACATTTAGAGGAACAAAGTGAGTGCCCCGCGTGTGCGGTTGCATGTATTTTTTTTCTATGGAGGTGGCACACAGCATTGAAAACCGAACCGTTAAGTAGTACTTCACGGAAGGGGAAGCGGCCTATTGCCTCTTCATGAAGATCTGCGCTGTTGTTCAGCGCGACGTAGTTTGGAGATTACTATTTTTGCCATATTACATACAGCGGACCAATATTCTTCGGACTCTATCATAATATCGACTAGGCTATCAGCCGTAATTGGCTTCCCCACCCTAGTGCTTAGTTCCTCCCTTTCTAATGCAAATCGCGGACAGACAAACAAAACATATTCTGCGTCTTCTGCAGTTGGTGCACATTGAGAGCAGTACGGGTCATCTTCGTGGTTAAACCTATATAAGTAGGATTTAAAGCTGCATGTCCTGTCAGTATTTGGGTCAGATAGTAATATAATTGTCCATGTTCACGATTAACCCTTTTGGAAATTATGGGAATCAAGCGTCCAGCGCCCGTTAGGGGACGAGCTCCATTTTTCCTGCCATGAACGCAGGCTACGCTTTCTTGCTATCTTGCGTATTATCACTCGTTCTGAAGTAGCGTTTTTTTTTGTAGATTTCAGCATACTCTGTTGCCATTAGGTTGATTGGGAGTAGTCCTGCTATAACCATAATGGTGTCTTCCGTCGTGCGAAATGCGCAGCACACTCTGAGGGCACTCAACCGGTGCACCGATTTCATACACTTCACATATGAGCTGTAGTTTGTGGCCTCCGCCCATGCTAGAGCTGCGTACAGCAAAATCGATGAGACCACAGTATTAAGAAGTCTCCCATTGTTTTGCCTAGGGCCTTTAATATTCATCATTAGTCGTGTTAGAGCAGTTACTGCTTCTGCTGCCCTGCTGCTCGCGTACACAAAGTGCTCTTTGAAATTGAGCCTACGGTCAATTATTACGCCCAAGTACTTAATGAATCCCTTGGGGGAGCCTGCTATCCCTATAGGGCGCGTCCCCGGGTGGTGGATAAGGGAACACCTCCCAGATATGGAAGGTAGGAGAGTAGGTCTCCCGCGAACCACACAGGCCGAAGACGTAAGCTTCGTTAAAAAAACTCCCTCAACCCAAGGTGTGATGCGACCCGTGCCAATTGGGTGGGTTTGGCAGCCGGGGCAGGAGAAACAATCGGTCATCCACGACAAACTGGAGATCGGATCTTCCTCGGAGGATGAGCTCCTGGCCTCTAGCCAGGAAACAGTTGAGGGTAAAGCTGTGGGCCACAGCACGCCAACAACTATAAATAAACCGACAACATCCGCTAAAACCGTGGGGCAAAAGCGCGCTAATAAAGGCCCATCAAGGTATAAGCTCTGCCAGAGGTCTCTCGCTATCCATGGCAGGATTCGTAAGAACGAGACTGAAGGTAAAGCACATCCCAAAGATGAGGCTGACAAGGCAAGGTGTCAAAAGGTGGTGGACGAGTACCTGGCATTCCAAACCACCCGATAGACAGAAGCCAAACGTAACCGTTCGCAAGACGAAAACAAGAGGGCAACAAAGAAGCACAAGATCTCAGATCAGGGTGCGGTTGTCTCCAAACCTACCAAACAATTCAGCGAGGTGGCACGGGACCATCTTCAAATGGCACTGGTGGACGAACCTTCCAGCCGCGGCAAACCTGTGATTGACAAATGGTCGGAGATTGAGGCACGGCTGTCTCGCACAATCGTCGACCATGTCATGGCGAACCCGTAGGGTCAAACGCCAGGTTTCGACTCGGTAGAAGTGGTTCGCGGTTGCCGAGTAATTAAATGTGATGCCCAGTACTCATTGCATTTCCTGACAAACGCGTTTGGCGAAATTCAGAGCAGCTGGGAGGGCTTGAGGCTCAGGCTCATTCCAGCCAGCGAGATACCTCGAAGGCCGAGGGCTCGTATCTGGATACCAAACATGGAGTTTGAAGCCAATCAGTTAATTCCCTATCTCCAGGCTCACAACCGCTCAGTGCCGATGGCCGATTGGTCGATCATCAAAGCGGAGGCTCCGCAAAAGCACAGCATATCGTTCCTCCTTCAAATCACTGAAGAGAGCCTTGAACCACTGCAAAAAGTGGAAAATATACTTCGGTTCGGCATACGGAAGGCCCAGCTGAAGATATTCCGTTCTGCGAATCCGGAGGAGGAGCAGGATGAGGTCGACGGCACCAGCGAACTGCTGACTGGCTTGCAGTTAAATGACGCCGAACTTGGGAAAATAAACTAATAAAAAAATGGTTCTAAAGGTTGTCCAAATTAACCTGCAGCATTCACAGACTGCAACGGACAACCGAATCGTTCTCCTAGGGGAGGAGAACGTTGACATAACCTTAATACAGGAACCCTGGGTGCGGAGCAACGAGGTGAAGGGGTTCTCCGGAAGAACGTACAATATGTACTATAAGCGAGCTCAAGCTAATCCTAGATCATGTATTGTAGCCAAAAAAAATTTAAACATATTTTGAATCCCATCATATAGTTCACAGGATGTGACGGCCGTTGAGGTGGAAGCCGCTGACGGTGTCAGCGTCACACTTGCCTCCATCTATATGGCACATGATCGGCCAGCACCGCCCGAGGAGGCTTGTAGGCTTGTGCTTGAAGGAGCCAGAAACAAAATCCTGCTACTCGGATGCGACGCCAACGCGAGGCATGCGTTGTGGGGAAGCTCTGAGACAAAGGGCCGAGGTGAGTCATTTTATAATTTTATTATCAATACTAACTTATCGGTATGTAACAGAGGTAACACTCCCATTTTCACCTTTCCTAGTACGGAGTACTTCAGAGGATGGGAGGAAGTGATTGATGTTACTTTACTGTCTGAAAATAGCTCAGAAACGGCAGATAATTGGAGGGTATCCAATAAAAGGTCCTTTTCAGATCATAGTTGGATCCTCTACGATTTGGATCTTAAGGTAGATCCACACTTCCCGTATCGAAATCCTTTAAGAACCAACTGGAAGAGGTTGAAAAATGCAGTAAAAAAGAGGATAGGAGAGATTCCTATCCCTCAAATCACTCTCACGGAAAACCTTGAGAGTAGGGTCATAACACTGGAAAAGGCATTTAGTAGCGCCTACAAAACGTCCTGCCCCATAAAATTCAGTACAAAAAACTCACCCTTTTTGGTGGAGCAGTCAGCTCTTAAAACTAAGGGAAAAATCTAGGTCAACATTGTATGAATGGAATTGTACAGAGAAAGTCGGAGACAGTACAAGAAGGCAATCAGGGAGGGCAAAAAAGAGAGCTGGAGGGAATTTTGTTCGTCAATCGAATCCACCAGGGATTCTGCTAGGCTCAGCCGTGTTCTTTCCAAAGACCATTCAATGGCTTCTTGGGTTAAGAAACCTGATGGAACTTGGACTGCTACGGCAGAAGAATCGCTAGAACTTCTGCTAAACATGCATTTTCCGGGATGCAGTGCTCACGAAAGTGGGGGGGGGAAATATTAGGCGGAGCCAATATAATCCACAGCACCTTGCAAATGAAATAATTACTAAGGAGAAAGTTGCATGGGCAATCAAATCTTTTTCACCTTTCAAATCTCCGTGGCCAGATGGGATTATTCCAAAGATGTTACAGGAAACCCTGGACTGTATCCTACCATGAGTAAGGAAATTTTTAAAGCGTGTTTATACTTAGGCCATATTCCAGATAGTTGGAAACTAATCAAGGTCGTCTTCATACCAAAAGTAGGTAGGAGGGGACATGAATCAGCGAAGGAGTCAGGCCAATAAGTCTTTCGTCTTTCCTGTTAAAAACTTTTGAAAGACTTTTGGATATACACCCCAGAAGCTCTTTGGAGGGCTCTAGTATATCAACTGAACAACACGCATACCTCAAAGGCAAATCTACGGAGACAGCGCTTCACGAAGTAATCCGAACAATAGAGGGCTCTCTAGAGAGCAAACATTATACCATGGCGGCATTCTTGGATATAGAAGGCGCCTTTAACAATGTTAGTACAGATGCCATCCAACAGGCGTTGATAGACCTGGAGGTGGACAGTGGGTCATCTTTATGTTAGAAACCAGGATCATCAAAGCTAATATGGGTAATATCAACATAACTAAGAAGGTCCACAGGGGCACTCCACAGGGGGGAGTATTATATCCACTTCTTTGGCTATGTGTGATCAGCAAAATCTTGATAAAATTTAATAGAGGTGGGGTAAAAGTGGTGGCGTATGCTGATGATGTGGTGCTAATGGTGTCAGGACTGTGTCCCAACACGATCAGTGGGATCATCCAAGGGGCGTTAGGCGAGCTTAACTCTTGGGCCACAGGATGTAGCTTAAGTTTAAACCCGCGTAAAACAGAACTTATGCTTTTTACCACCAGACACAAGATACCAAATTTTACCCTACCAAATATCAACGGACAAACTCTTTCACTTTCACCCAGTGTAAAGTACTTAGGGGTAATTCTGGACTCCAAGCTTAGCTAGAAATTAATCACCGAAGAACGGATAAGGAAAGCAGAAATTGCTTTATATACCTGTAAACGTATGCTTTGAAGAAGATGGGGTCTTTAACCTAAGCATACATTATAGCTGTATTGGGCGGTTATACGACCTTTTCTATCGTATGGCTCGGTAGTTTGGTGGAAAGCTCTAGGGAGAGAGTACAATACCAAATTACTCGGTAGAATACAAAGATTAGCCTGTGCAATAACGGTCGGTGCAATAAAATCTTGTCCTAGAGAGGCTCTCAATGCACTGACACACGTTATTCCAATAGACCTACATATAAGGAAGACGGTAACCATGAGAGCATTTAGGTTAAATGAAGTGGGTCGCTGGAAAGAAAAGCTCATGGTCACGCTAGTCTATTATTGCGACAAGCTCAGTTAATCTCGGTGAGGACTGACTACATCGTCCCGACGGTAACTTTCAATAGGAATTTTGCCACTTTCTTTCCATCTAAGGAAGAATGGAATAAGGGACTCTCTCTAAGCAACTTCGACACTACAGTCTATACGGATGGCAGTAAAATGGATTGTGGTGTTGGAGCTGGTATATATTCTCACAGACTAGGAATTGAAAAATCTCTGCGTATCCCTAATACCAGCAGTGTCTTCCAGGCGGAAGTACTGGCAATTGGGGAAGCTTGTAGGCGACTAAACACGGATTTCTCTTTTAAGGGCAATATCGCTTTTCTTTCGGATAGCCAAGCTGCAATCCAGGCACTGGAAGAGGCTACAACAACCTCTAAAGTAGTGGAGCAAAGTAGGAATAGCCTCACCCCATTCAGTGAACACCATAAAGTAACCTTAATTTGGGTCCCGGGACACCGAATCATAGAAGGTAACGAAAAAGCCGATGAACTGGCAAGAGTGGAATCTGCCATGAATAACGTTCTTGTAGAATCGGTACTCACACCATTAGGTGCAGTCAAGAATGCAATTTCCCTAAAATACCTTCGAATCGCAGATTGAATATGGAGAGACCAGACGAAATGCAAAATCAGCAGGACGCTACGGCCCTCCTAAAACCTCAAGCAATCGTCGACATTGATAAACATGAAACGACGAGACGCCTGTAGACTAACGGCAGTCATAACTGGCTTCTGGTCTATCGGAGAACAAGCCGCCAAAATGGGCATCCCTCACAACACATACTGTCATAGTTGTAAACAACCGCAGAAAAAGGAAACAATCTTCCATTTCCTCTGTGAATGCCCTGCCCTATGGAAGGACAGAATGCTAGCCCTTGGTAAACCGCTGTTCGAGAGTCTCGAGCAACTATCTGGCATAGACGTCAACAGCCTAATAAGGTTCCTAAATGGCACAGATTGGATATAGTCTTGCTGTAAGTAACTGTTAAACAAGTTGGTAACGAGAATGTGGCAACAAAATGGTGCGGAAGCGCTAGTTGGATTCTGGATGAATCAACACTCTAACCAACCAATTTAATGAATGGCTTCGATTCTATACCATGGTCGCCCACCATTATATTACCGGGTGCGCCATATAGCGTTTGTTTTTTGAACCACCTTATTTTTATGAGAATGGTAACATAAATGACATGCCAAATGTATTCATAATTTACTTAAGGGGGGGGAGGGGGTAATGGATAAGAATCGATTTTTTTTGCACGTTATTATAGTAAAACATTTCAAAAATACCGTGTTAAAATTTTAAGTCAATCCGAGCAAAACTTTTTAAGTTATAGAGCATAAAGCCGAGCCGCCTCAAACATCTGCGAGACGCAGCAGTCCGTTACAACCTTTAAACGCGGTTTTCTCGAACCTTTTTTTTTAAAGTGCGTAGTCATTGGCATTTGAAAACTACTCAACCGATCCTTTTGAAATTTTGCACACATATTTTACATATAAAAAACCTCCTCTCAACGTTTTTTTTTCGCCATTTTTTTTTATATTAAGGTGGTTTTACACCTACAAAATGGCGGCATTTTTTCGTCAAAAATCACTTTTTACTTCAAACGACCACCAAATGGCTGAAAATTAAAATAAATCGTCAAAATAAACGTTGGGGGGAAGTTTAACTCATACTTTAACTAAATTATTCGATTTTTTTGATTTCAGATGATTCTACGCTGAGATATGCTGACTACTGCAAAATGTATTTTTGAAAAGACGTCTACGTAAATGAGCTCTCATTCGCTCATTTTGCAATATTTTTACATGAAAATATTATCAAATATTCTTGAAATGTTACTTTATAATATGCAACAACTTTTAATAAACTGACTTGAACCGTTTCGCTACAATAAATTCATGAAAAAAGTGTTTTTTTTAGCGTTTATCCCTTACCCCCCCCATTGTGGGGATAACGACATCAAACATATTTCAAACGCAGTTCGAACGCCAAACGGAATGGTAGAACGTTGTAACAGAACCATTTTGTCAATGCTCTTACCAACTGTAGAAAACGATAAACGCTGGGATGAATCGATTCGAAACATACAATGCGTGATAAGTAGTATGAAAAACAAAACAACATCACGAACGCCTCAAGAGTTACTTTTTGGGTTTCAGCCACGAGATATCCTTCAAAATAAGGTGGTACTGGCATTGCAACCCCACGGTACAACTAACGTCCACTAGAATGAATTACGCACATCAACAGCAGCACACATTAAAGAAGCACGACTCAAGAGTAAACAACGATTCGACAAAAAGCATTCGACCCCAACTAAATATAACATCAACGATTTGGTGGTTGTTGAAAACGAGCCGCCAAGTACCGGTACGTCACGCAAGCTAGAACCTCGATACAAGGGGCCTTTTCAAATTACTCGTGTACTCAAGCATGATCGATATGGATCAAGTCGAACTAAACGACTATATTCATCTATATACGCCAGCGACAAAACTAAACCGTGGTTTACGTTACCACAACTTTGCGACGATGAAGAAACCAACGATCTTGATAATGACGAGTCACCAGCGGAGCATGGCAGATCCGCAATATCAGGAGAGGCCGAGCTGTAAGGGTGACAGCTCTGACTACCCAATAATCAACCGGTAGTAGTAAAAGAGACGACCGTGTGTGCGGTCGACCAACGCGCATTATACTAATTACTTTTTTTTGTCAATCATATTTCTTTTTAATAAATCACAAGTTAAAATTCAGAATAAGTCTTTCAGGTCGGGCCATTCTTTTTCGAAAATGAGCGAGGAGCCGCGGTTACAGTAAATGGCGAGCGTTACCGTGACATGCTCAACGAGTTTTTGTTTCCAAAAATTGAAGAGGATGACATGGACGACATTTGGTTTCAACAGGACGGTGCAACTTGTCACACTGCTAAAGTTACACTCGAACTTTTGGCTACCGGTTTTGAAAACTGAATAATCAGCCGAAATCCGATATCAATTGACCGCCTCGGAGCTGTGATTTAAGCCCGTTTTACTATTTTTTGTGAGGAGCCGTTAAGGACAAATGCTATACGAACCATCCAGAGACGATTGATGCTTTAAAACACGAAATCGAAGTTGCCATTCATGAAATTGGAGCCCAAACAATCGAAAATGTGCTCAAAAATTGGGTTGATCGAATCGCCTACTGTAAAGCCCACCGTGGCAGTCATTTGAACGATATTATTTTTCATTCATAAATGACAGTGTTCAATCTTCAAAAAAAAAACAAAATTGGAAAATTTTACATGGCCCACCCTATAGCTGACCCCACAATCTTCCTGCTGCTAATTAATACTACTTCAGTTTTATGAGTTAACAAGAGTTAGACCACTGTTGCACTACCATTCCTATACCATGCCGACAGCCTGGTTGCATGTGTCTTCCGCTCGACGGAGGGCTTTAGCCACGACCACAACAGCTATGTCGTCAGCAAATCCTATGATTTGCGACCGTAGAGGCAGATTGGGGCGCAAAACTCCATCGTATATGACGTTCCAAAATAAGGGTTCCAGGACTGAGCCTTGTGGAAATCCGCCAGTTAGTTTGTGCTCTTTAACCCCAGCATCGGTTTTATAGCGCAGGGTTCTTTCGGAAAGGTAACTGGCGACAATCCTGCGATTGTACCTTGGAAAGTGGAATTTATCAAGCGCGATCAGAATTTTGCTCCAATTCGCAGTATTGAAGGCGTTCTTGACGTCCAGTGTCGCAATTAGGCAATACTCCTTGCTACCGTATAGCCATCGAGTACCCTCAATTGCTTTCTGCGCAATGGTCTTGACTGTAGACATAGCATCTGTTGTTGAACGTGCTTACCGGAATCCAAATTATCGGGGTGATAGACCGCCTTCATCCTCTATAGCAGCTTCCAGATGGACTGCAACCAGTCATTCCAGGATTTTTCCTGCAGTGTCGAGCATGCACAGGGGGCGGTAGCCTGTAGGATCTTCCGCAAGCTTGGATCATTTTGGTATTAAGGCCTCGTTGGGGACTCCATCCGGTCCTGGAGCTTTATTATTTTTGATCCGCTTTATGATCATCAGGAGTTCTTCTTTGTTTGTTGGCTGCAAATTTTGGTCGCCTTCACAGAATCCTACCAATTCGTGGCCTGGTATAGTGTCGTGCACGGGGAACAGAGTTTCTTCTGCATTACGCAGGGTAGCTGGGCATGTTGTTGGGAGTGGCTTAAAGACTTTGAGTTTTTTCATAACAAGTCTGAAACCGAGGCCCCAAGGATCATTATCGGCATCGTTGCATAGCTGGAGGAAACACCGGCGTTTACTGTTTTTAATTGCCTTTTTTAGGGCCTTCCTTCTTTGCTTATATTGGAGCTGGTTTTCTTGGAAACTATCCGTACCCCTAGATCGTTGGTAGATTTGCCTTGCTGTTATACATTCGCTGCGCAGTTCAGCAATGTCTGCTGTCCACCAGTAGACAGGTTCGCTGTTGCGCTCGTCGGGCCTCGTTTTGGGCATGCTTGCGTCGCAAGCTTCTGTTAGGTGTCTCATGGTTTGTGTGGTTTTCTCAGATGCACCCCCTACGAGAGTTACATCTGCCAGCATGATTTCAATAATCTCAGCCTCCATTGTTCTAACTTTGTACCGCGTGTCGATGTTATTTGGGAAACTTTCTTTGCCGAGCTTGCTGATTTCACAGATTATTGCGAGGTGATCGCTCCGAGTGTAATGCTGGCTGACGAACTACTTCGTGCCGCGAACAAGACTAGAACTCACGAAGGTAAGGTCGCTTATAGATACCCCATTCCCGCCTTTTGATACGTCTGTTGATTTCCTGTGTTCATTAAGGCTATATCTAGCATGGCTAACGCTTCCAGCAGGGCTTGTCCTCTAGGGTTTGTCCGTGGGCATCCCCAGTTAACAGCCCAAGCGTTGAAAGCACCGGCTACGATGGCAGGTCTATGCTCCTTTACATCCTGGGCGAGGTTCTCCAGGATGCCTGTTGCTTCCAGCAGAGTAAAGCTGGGTGGTAGATAGCAGCTGTAAATGTATGTGCCTTCAACGTGCGCACGTACAAATCCGCGGGCTGCATTCACGCTCATCAGTTTGGATCTATTTGCTCCACAGTTCCAAATCGTTGACTTGACTGTTGTGTCAGAATCCCAACCGTTACCTTTTTGTGTTTATAGGGCTCACTAAGTATAGCAACATCTATTTTGTGTTCCCGTATAGTCTGCTGGAGTAAGTCCTGAGCTCTTTCACAGTGGTTAAGATTTAGTTGCAAGATCTTCATTTCTGCCGAATTTCTTTAAGAGCTCTCAGATTTTGAGGGCAGTTGCTACTGGTCATCGCTTGCTGTTTGTGTACAGTTTTTGGCCTGGTGATCCTTATTACCACATTTTAAGCAGGTGTTACTAAGGTCAGCTGAGCTTTTACAGCTTACTGCCACATGCCCGTATTCCATGCATTTAAAGCATCTTTTTGGCTCGATCTTCTCCCGTATGCGACAAATTACGAGGCTTATGCGGATTTTATTAGCTTCCGTCAGCTTAGTAGCGATTTCCGGTGTTACTTTTAGCGTCGCCGTTTGCATTCCTCCGTAAGCTTTTCGCAGACCCAGATTTCTTCCTTCGTCATGATTTCATCGAGGTCATGAATTTCCACCTGCCTCAGCTCCGTAAGTGACCGGACATCCACAGTTTCTCCTAGGGTCGTCTTAACAGCTTCACGAACTTTCGAGGTATTTGGGTCGGATGATTTTTCCAGCAGAAACAGTAACTCTCCTTTGACAGTTTTTTTTGACACCTTGTATGTTATTACTAAGCTCCTTAAGAATCGGCTCTGTCTTAACACGCTTCAAAATTTCGGCATATAAGATGCTACCAGCGCTTTTGACTACGATAGCGTCCTTACGTGGTGGTCTTCTCCGTCTTCGATTGCTTTTGGCGTCGTTATTTTCTACTTTCTTATCGTCTCGTTTGAGAGTATTCTGCGTAGAACTCTTTTGATTCTTCTTAGCTTTAACCACCTCCAACTTTACTGTATTTGCTTGTTCGTTCGTTTTAACCGGTGTGTTCCTCAAGACTTCAACGCGGTTGGTTTTACTTGTTTTGGCTGAGCTTGCTGCAGCGTTATCAATTGCCCTCTTTGGCGTGCAATCCGTGGTACGCTTGATCAGAGGTGATGTTTGGGTACCTTTGTCTTGAATTGCTTCATTCGTCCCTCTTGGGGCCTGGTTCCTCGGGGTAAGGACAGATCTGCCTAGCTTTTGATGGAGGTCCTTTATATTAGCGATCAAATCCATCATTGGTTGAGTGATATTTCGCTTCGGAGGCTCCATCATTTCCGCTAACTCCTTAACTTTAACTCATCGCTTTCACGAAACTGAAGTGCTGCATACACGGTGACGCCGATCTGGTTCTTCCCGTGTCTGGTGGCGAGTGCGCCAACCTT
This sequence comes from Anastrepha obliqua, assembly GCF_027943255.1. Taxonomy (NCBI): domain Eukaryota; kingdom Metazoa; phylum Arthropoda; class Insecta; order Diptera; family Tephritidae; genus Anastrepha; species Anastrepha obliqua. Next base: position 2,381,387 of record NW_026562179.1, on the reverse strand, counting down.
TAGCTCCTTTGGAAAGGGTTTTTAAGGAGTTCACTGCAGCCATTATTGCCATCTGAAATAGCTGTTGGGAGTATTAACTCGTGCACTTGTGATCCCGTTTTTGCTGTTACTTCAGCCTCTTCCGTAGTTTGTTGTTTCGAGTTGTTTGTGTTATTCATATTCATGTTGTATGGGCCCCAACATCTAGGTTGTTATCCATATTCCGATGTGAAGTCACCATTGACGATTCCATGGTTAAGTTCAGAGCCGAATCAGTGTTAACTAGGAATATTACATCTAGACCTACGCCGACACTTAATGGCAACGGAATATGGAGCGTTCCTAGAGATTTGGCATCATTTTAACGGGGCGGGGGCAACTGCACCATTAGCCTAAATGCCGTTTTTGCTGGGTACCACTCCGCATACTAAGGAAACAGAATAGTGCAGTCGTCAGCTCGAGGTATTATGTCCAATCATTTTCCAGTATGCCATAATTAAGACCTTACTGGGCTCAGTTTTAATGTCGTTGTTCTTGGTTTGACAGCCGCACATAACATGGTGAACAGACGCTGACCAGGAAGCCGTCCATTATGGAGCCGTCGCACCTGGAGCCGTTGCACCAAAATTCAATAATCTACAAAACTGCGCACCTGAAATTTTTCAATAAATTCCTAGTAAGAATTGTGAAATTTTGCTGAATATTTGCAGACTTTTTATAAATTTGGTGTTAAGTTTGAAACCTTAGTTTATATGAATTTTATTTTAGTACGAACCATATTTTTATAAACAAATAATTGAAACTATAAAATAAGTAAACAAATAATGAAATCTTAACAATATGTGGTGTACACTTTATTTTGGCGCTGACTGTATATCTAAGAGGCGGTGTCTTCTCGCCACTGTCACAAGAACTCCATCAGATTTATGCTGGCTTTTATACTGCATCCTCCGCTCCTTATCGCTCAATTGCCAGGGGTTGCTTATTCGTTTAAACATATTTCGCAACTGGCCTGCTACTACAGGCTTTCCAGCTATCCGCAACCTGCCGACCCCCACGATAGCTTAGAGCCCAGCTTAACGTGGACCTCCGTGTGTGCGGTTGTATGCATGAATATGCTTATGTGTATACTAATAAGCATTATTTTGCTGGAAGTTCCGAATAAAAGAATGTATGTATGTATGTACGTACATAGGCTAGGGCATCAAGTGTGCATACGCACATAAAAATATGTACATGCATATGCAAATAGAATTGTTTTAGCAAATGTTAGGCAGGAATTCGATCATTCGGTTATTTACTCCCTAAAAATATGATAAGGCGATGCGTCGTGAGATAATTCATGGTTGCTGCTGTGCGTATGTACATACATACATACATATGTAACACTATAAGAATTGGAGATGCAATTGAACTTTTGCACAACTATTGATATACATACATATGTACATATTGATTTACATATATACATACAATACAATATACTAAAACACTTGTATGCTCTATGAATTCTCGTCTAAAATTTATTTCAACTCAAAAAATTTGTACAAATTTTCATCAAATTTGTATAGTTTTAAATTTACTAAAACGGTCACACCAAAATATGAGGTCGTTTTATAATGTATGTATGTTGTTTAAATTCTTCTTTTTAAATTAAAGCAACGACTATTAAGACTACTTTGATTTTAAATGTTGGCGCATATACAATGATAATGTAAGCAATCATTTAAGTTTGTTTGAAAATATAAATTGAATAAAATTTCGTTTATCAAGGGAACCTAGAAATGCAAAAGCAAATTTAAAATTTCGTCAATTTGATTTCCTACAGAAGCCAAAAACTGTGCAGAGCCAATATATTAAAGAGAGGATTCGCTGTAATGAGCTCTATTAAAAGTTTCACCACACCCCGGCGGTGGTTAGATTTCATTTTTGACAATTCACACTATTAGTAGCTCGTGAGACTTCTCTATACATTAACGTTCTCTGCAGGCAGATATTTTAAAGCAAATTAAAAAGGAATGTGGTACCGATATTCAAAAATTGTTACAAAAAATAAAATTTCAAAAAATATCTGAACAAAAAATGTAATTAAATGTTCGGCCAAAGCTCGGTTTTTTTTGGCCGAAACCGAGCAGAAATTTTGTGGCCGAACATGATCGAATTTAATTAATAAGAGCTATTTGCTCATTAGGTTTAACCATAGTGCCTTGTTAAAAGAAATGTAATCTTAAGGGCCGCTTGATTCGTTGGATAAAGTGGTGTTTCATCCTGAATCCAACCTCGGTACCAACTTGTGTAATGGTTATTTACAGCATGAATATATCCAGTCTGTGCGGTTTCAGAACCTTATTAGGTTGTTGACGTTTAAGCCTGACAGTTATTTGAGACCCTCGAGCAATGGTTGCCCGGGGTTGACATTCTCTCCATTCGTAAGGCAATGCATTTACAGAGGAAATGGAAAATCGTTTTCTTTTTCTCTGGTTGTTTTCAACTGTGACAGTGCATGTTGAGAAGGATGCCCATTTTGGTTACTTGTTCCCCGAAGTCACTTAGCACCGCCGTGAGTCTGCAGGCATCCCGTCGTTTCATATTTGTCAGTATTGAAGCTTGTTTGTGTTTGTAGGTGGTGGTGTTGTTATTCATGGCAGGTCTTGCTCTTGCTTGTTCGTCCGTTTTTTTTATTTCCTTAAATGTTATGATGCACTGGGATCCAGATTAAGGTAAACTTATGGTTTGCACTCAAGGTGGTAAAGCTATTTCTGCTTTGTTCTACGAGTTTAAAGGTTGTTTTAACTGAGTCCAATGGTTTAGTGTAGCTTAGCCATCCGAAAGAATAGGGACATTACTCTCAAACCAGATAAGATTAGATAAGATTTGTGGGGGGCTGGACAAGGCCAAGCTCTCAGCCAGGAAGACAAGTGTACCACACCTGGAGAGGCTACAGTAGAAGAAATAGAGAAACAGGATAGATACAGTATGGATGGTAAGACAGAGAAATTGGTTGGATGTCACTCTTCCGGGAATCTTTTGGATTCATTTATGAATCTTAAGATATCCGGAAGCGGAAGACTATGAACCTTATCCATGCTCAGAACATCGCTCCAACAGCTTAAGTCTGATTCTAGAGAACGCCGGACAGCTACAGAGAAAGTGCAGTGTCTTCATTAAGACAGACATATTGGGTCGTCGATGATTCCCATGGTAGCCATATGCTGACCGCAGGCGTTGTGCCCTGTGATTACATCTACCAGTACTCTTAGGTCCTTTCTGCTAAGCTTTAGAAGACAGGTCGCTAATTTCCTGTTTGGTTCTTTCACAAAGCACTTAGCTACTCTGCAGGAGCCCAACTCAGGCTAACGCTTTCTATGGGTTGACCTCATGAAGTTGTCAATCCATAGTTAAACCGATGTAGAATTGACCCCTTGGAAGCGATCTCAGTGCAGACTGACTGTCACTACGAACTTCCATACTAATGCCCCACCACTTTTCCTCAATTAGCAAATATGCCACATTTAAGATGGCATAGACTTCCATTAAGAATACCGTAGCCATCTGTCCTGTAGCGTAGGACTATCGCTGGTTTTGGAGCCGTCGGTGTAGAAAATTACTCAAATCCCATTAATTTGTTCTTTGGACTTAACCATTAATCTCTATCTGGGATCAAAATGTCACACTTCCTACCGAAGCCAACGTAAGACACTCGATTGTCTGCTGGCATCGAGAGCAATGTACAACGCTCCGACAACCGGTGGCAAATCTGACAGTGCCCAGTGTTTTCTTTGTTTCTCCAGACTCCTTTTAACTTGAGTCTGTACGCTGCCTTCATTGCTTCCTTGGGTTCCAAGTTCAGGATGGCATTAAGGGTATCGCCAAATGTCGTAATGAAACACACACTTCTCTACAGTCTGGTTAAAGGTTTTACTTTGGAGTTAGCCATAGTAGTCTTCCACCATATTACGGAGGCGTATGTGATAATGGGTCCAATCAGGGTGATATACAACCAGTGTACTATCGCCGTTTTTAGACCCCATGTCTTCCCAAAGGTTCTCTTACACTGCCAGAAGACTTTTAGAGTTCAAGATACCTTCTGCTCGACGTGCGTCTTCCAGGTCAACTTACAATCTACGATTAGTACTTGACTAGGACTAGTATTTGACCTCAGAAGGCAGCTGCAGTACTACTCCTTTTAAGGTGGATGGTAATAGGGTTCACCGAAAGACCATACAATTCGCACCAATGAACAGTCTTGTCTGGGCTACCTGCATTTTATTGCATATATCTACTAGTGACGGTCCTGAGATTAGTACGGACACATCATCTGCATAAGGTAGAACGTGTCCAATTTCCAGCAGATTGTTAAGAAGAGAGTCCACAACAAAGCACCAAAGTAGAGGAGAGAGTACACTGCCTTCTGCACAGCACTTCTTAACCTCCTCCTTGAATCCTTAATCGCTTTCTCCATCTGTGATAAGCTGTTTCTTGGATAGCATAGAATGAATCCATCTGACAATGTTTTTTTCTACTCCATACCTTCTGATAGAAAAGCACATTGAATCAAAGGTAGCATTGTCAAAAGCTCCTTGAATGTCCACAAACGCACCAAGAGTGTACTCTCTTGTTTCCAACTCTTTTGCGATGACGCTGACGCACTCTTATATAGCCGATTCACAAGATTTGCCACTTTGGTAAGCGCGTTGTCTGACATTGAGAGGTTTGTGACTTAGAACCTTGTCTTAATGTGCTTCTCGACCATTTGTTCCAGACTTTTAAGCATAAATGATGTAAGACTTATAGGTTAATTTTGGTAAAGCATAGTTATCCTTGCCTGGCTTTGGAACAAACACACCTTCCACCAAACTCCACGATTGTGGAACACAAGCGTGCGCAAGACATGCTGTACAAATTCTTTTCAGAACCTTCCTCAACTCTCCCCCTTACATAACTCTCAATTAAAATTCCCCCTACTGAGTTTGTGGCTTCTTCAATGGAAGTATTTGTCCGAAGTTTGGGAACGTCGAGGATTAACTTTTTAATGAGATCATCACATCACCTTTTCGAGGATTTCAGCCTGCCGGTATCGAGGTTGTCTCGGCCGCCAGTTTAAACTCTATATACCGATGGCCTGAGAGGGAATCTTTGTAGAGTATTTTGCAAAATTGATATGATATGGTATTTTGTAGTTTGATAACGTCATGTCAGTCACCTTCCGTCTCCTGCTGGTTACGAAAGTTGGGCTGGTACCAACGTTCTGTGTAACTAATTCATGACAGAATGAAATCCATGAGCTTTTGCTCCTCGAAGTTAGATCTCGTGCTACCCCATAGTGTGTTCTGTGAACTTACATCACATCGCACTATAAGATCGCATGGATTCACTTTATCTTACGACTTCCACAGCCTGACTCGTAGGGAGAGAGAGAATAGAGTCGCAGGGAAAATAGGCCGAGACAACGATTGTCTCTACCTCTTTACCTTCTAGTCGATACTTAATCTTAGCTGAAACTAAGTCTTAAAAACAGAATTGTCTTAAAAAAATGCAATGGACCGTTTTCCGCATAATGATGCACGTATGCGGACGGCCCTCTCCCTCTTTATAAAGGATAGACCCCCACTGTATATCTTCCCTGTATTTGTCCTTTGGATACACATGGTTCGAGCATTGATATTATGTGAGGGTTTGTGAACAGTTTCGAATGGCTGCGAGATAAGAGACCCGTAGCCACTATGCTGTGCTGCAAGTTAATCTGTGTAAATGAAATGCTTCATGCCATACGGACAGTCATAACTTAATTTTTACACCTTGCCCATGTCTGAATCAAGAACAGTAACCCTTCCAAGATTAAAATGTATGGTAGGCACATACCATACCTAAACCGTTTCACCTTTAACGATTCTGAGTCCACACCAAGAACCAGGTGGGAAGCGTTTGCATATCTAGGATCCGTCCCCGCCTGGGTATATTGGTATGATCTTCAGTCTGTCATATCCAGTACTTCGTTCAAGGTGTGGAGCCTCGATATGATCGTGGCACCCTTAAAGGTCTAGGAATCAGCATGCTCACCCTCACCAGTTTTTGAGTTTTGTTCGTTTGGCGGATGACAAAATTACATCCTTCAAAAACTGGCATCGTAGCGACAGTTTTCGTTAGCCATTCAAGACGTTGAGAGTTTGAGCATTATACCTTCAAGATACCGTGCTCGACTCTCATTCGCTTGACTGTTGACTGTCCATCGCTACAGATCTCCACCATCAAACCTCTAGCCGCTGCTGCAGCATATCCGGCGGATGACTAGGCAGACTCGGTTTTTCCGCTCGCCCCTACATTCTTAGCTTCTGGCGCACTCGTATCCCTGGATTTGTTGGTACTACTACCAGGTACGTGATTGCTGCAGGAAGCTTCTCCTGTAGTCACTGCTACCTGCTGTCCAAGGCTGATTACTGGGGATTCAGGTTTGTTGTCCTTTCTCCTTTTCTTCCTTTTCCTTTTGCCAACCGGTTCGCTCGCCGTTGCTTCATCTGTCAAGTTGACGAGTTGGGTAATCATCGCATCTGTTCCTCTTGACATCTTCGGCTACAGGGGTGCACGAAGGCAGAAGAGCCGCAGCTTCAGTTTGAGTCGCTGTCGGCATAGCTTCGTTTGCCGTAGCCATAGCTCCCGCTTCTCTCGCCGTCTTCGGTCTTCGCGCTCCTCTGCCTTACTCCTGAATCTGGTACTTGTTCAGTGTCCTTTGGTACACTGGTACTTTCTGAGCGCGAATTCGGATTAACCATAGCCCTGAAAGTCCCCGAACCTAGAGCCAGGACAGGAACCATTTTGGTTTTCTTGGATGCGGTGACATTACGGGCAGGGGCTACCTGCGTCACATTCCACCAAAATGCCTCCCGGAACAGTCGCTTTCTTCACAGCCATTAGAGCAATGGTAGTTTTCACATTTGCATCCGAATTAACCATATTACTTTCGTCCAAAGAAGAAAGCGCTGAGCTGTTTTAACTCAATAATATCTTTCTCTGTCGTTTGACAGAGAGGAATATCACTAAGTCAATTTCCAGGGTCACCTCGCGCAGTATGTGGTTCTTCACCACGCACTAACGGTCTTGGCTTAGTAGAGGCTATGGTTGGCAGGAACTTATTATAATGCGCCGTGTATTGAATCTCACAAGCAGTAATAGTAAATCCTTAGGACAACTAATTCCATAAGGACAAACAACTTAACCCCACTTAAAAGCGAAGTTTGCGATTAGTAGCCTACAAACTTCCGCTATTGCTAGTACTTACGACTGGAAGACACTGCCAGTATAGAGAAGATTCACAGATTTTTTAATTCATAGTCAATGATGTATATACCATCTCCAACAACAAAATTCATTTTTTTTAACATCTGTCTAGACTGTAGTGTCATTGTTGTTTAATAAAAGTCCTTTACTCCATTTCTCCCGAGATGGGAAGTGGGTGGCAAAACTCCTATTATACAGTGTGTGTTTTTTAGAGGTTAGGTTTTTAAGTTGGCACTACTTTTTTCGTAGATGGTCTTTTTGACAGCTGTCACTTGATTTATGCTCAGTTTGGTTTGCCATTTCATAATGAATAGACTTACACCTGAACAACGTTTGCAAATCGTGCAAATTTATTACGAAAATAATGGTTCGGTTTGTGCGACGCATCGCGCGCTGCGTCCAATATTCGGTCGACCTAATCGTCCATCAGAGTCACTAATTCGATTAACCATGGATCGGTTTCGCACCACGCTTGCTCTAGTGGATAATACGCATCCTCAGAGACGTCGTACAGTGCGCACCGAAGACGCTATTGCTGCTGTGGAGCAGAGTATCGAAGAAGACCCGAATGAGTCCACCCGCCATCGCGCGCAGCAGTTGGAGATGTGCCCATCCACTTTATGGAAGATTTTGCGGAAGGATCTTGGTTTGCGGTCTTACAAAATCCAACTCGTGCAAGAATTGAAGCCGAACGATTGACGTCTTGGAAGAGAATATTCGGCGCGTTATTGCTGACATACGGCCCCAATTGCTGCAAAAAGTGGTCGAAAATTGGGCCTCTCGGCTGGAATTTATTCGAGCCAGTCGCGGCGGCCACTTGCCCGAAATCATTTTTAAAACATAATGGCAACCCCTTATCTTTATAATAAAGCTAAATTCTTGGCCATAACATTAAATTATATACGTTTTATTTCATCTTGAAAACCTAACCTCTAAAAAAAAACACCCTTTATGTCACCGCTGGGATGAAGTCCTCCCCGAGGTGAACTTAGTTTATCGCAATAACAGACTGGCATGATCATAAGGTTTTTCCTTCCAGCGACCCGCTTCAAAGTTTGATATTACAATCTCTCCCAAGAGCTTTCCACCAACTACCGATCCGTATGAAAAAATTGATAGCATAACCGCCTTATAGAGCCATAAAGTATAATATATTTAGGCATAAATTTGCAGACACATAGAGAAATTTCTGCTTTCCTTACCCCTTCTTCAATGTTCAGTTTCCAGCTAAGTCTGGAGTCCCAGATTACTCCTAAGTACTTTGCGCTGGATGAAATGGGGAGAGTTCGCCCATTAATTACTGGTAGGGTAAAATTGGTACCTTGTATCTAGTGGTAGAGAGCACGAGTTTTGTTTTACGTGGGTTCAAACTTCAGCCGCAGAAGGTAGCGCAAGAGTTGGGGTACCTGACGTCAATTGAATGATCCCACTAATCATGTTTGGACACTGTCCCGATGTCGTTACCAATACATGATCGCCACAACTTTTACCCCACCTCTATCAAGTTCAATTAAGATTTTGCGTATCACATATAACCAGAGAAGTGGCGATAATCTATTGACCATCTTGATTATGTTGGTATTCCCCCTATTAGTTTTGACTATCGCGGTTTCTGGCATAAGTGCAGCTCTGTCTCCATAGATTTGCTTCTAAGGTACGCATGTTGTACAGTTGATATACCAGAACTCTCCAATCAGCTCCTTAGGTGTATATCCAAAAGTTTTAAAAAAGTAGAACGAAAGACTGACTGATCTAAAATCCTTAACAGATTCATGCCCCCTTCTACCTATTTTTTATATGAAGAAGACTTTTTTTATTTTTATTTATTTATTTATTATAAAAGAGTAACAGTTATTAATAACTATTCCACTTACGAAATAAGCACTGGCTGCCAGGGCCTTCGGCTTATGGTATCTTAACTAGAGTAATAATAGGTAAGTTACTAAACAAGAGGATGGGAGAGACCAGTTGAGGGAGTACCATATTAGAATATTAGTGGGTAGTGTGAGTTTGACCGGAGTATAATTTTATATATATACTAGGATCGCCCATACGTCGAAATTTCGACGTTATTCGACGTTATATAAATACGGAGAGCAAAACTTAGTCATATCTTTTTTTAGTACCTACATATAAATGGATAGCTTATGTTGAAACTTTTTACATGATATATGTGAATAGATGTAGTAAAATTAAATATGAAAAATATCCCATTTTACCTGTATTAAGCGATCCTATATTTGTGTATTTCAAATATCATAATTTTTTTTATTCATGAATTGGAAACATTTAATTTTATGTATTACGAAAAAAAATGTACTTTTTTTTTGAAAAACCATAATAAAAAACAATCATTAATTAATCCATGACCATCATAATTTCTAAATCAAATGTATAATAGTATTGATTCACAATATATGTATAAGTTTCCAGTTGTTTCATCAATTTTATATCATGATAGAAATATATAATATCATGATACATATTATAGCATGATATATTATAATACAGGTAAAATGGTGTAATTAATTTTACCTGCACCTTTTCACTTATGCATCTATTTTAAAACATTGTGCAAACCGTCTCCACATATGCTATCCAATGGTATACGTTTCAACTTTTTTCTATGACTATAAATACTAAAAAAAGGTACGATAAAATTTTGCTCTCCGTATTAATATTATATATAGATCTAGTTTTCGCAAAGAGTTAAAGTTTTAATTTAGTTAGTTTAATAAATTTACAAATTAAGTTAATGCTATTGTCATCTCTGTTGTTGAGTAGCTTCGAAAGTTCAAGGTTAGGATGAATTGCATTTCTAGTGCATTTCAATCCTGGGTAGGTATCGAGGAGGTGTGAAGTCGTGTAGTCTGAGTTGCAGAAAGGGCAGTCTGGTTTGACTGTGCCATTTAGGATGTGAACATGGGTGGCTATAGTGTGACCGATTCGAAGGCGTGTAAATATCTAGAGGTTCTTGGAAGACATGTGTGTAGGATATATGGGCTTGATGCCAGTAGGATTGTACTTTTTGTAGTGGTGTTGATAATTAAACCATTGGCTATTGTACGCATTCTGAAGAGATTTTAGTATAATTTTCCGAATATCTTTGGTAGTAAAATGTGCACCGAAGTGAAGGGGTTCTTGGGCAGCTTCTTTGGCTCTAGTATCAGCGCCCTCGTTGCCTTGTATTCCGGCATGACCCGGAACCCACATGATCCTTATGGAATTTGTATTTGATACGATATTATTTCGGATTTCGGCAATTATTGGAGTTTCGTTAGAATGATTCAATATAGCGTCCATTAGGGACTTACTATCGCTGCAAATAATGAATTTTCCGTCTTTGTTGGAGGTATAAACTACCGCTTCAAGTAATGCAGCTGCTTCCTCTGTGAATACTGAGCTGTAGGAAGGTAAAGCCCCGATTGAGATTGTGACACCAAGCTGGTTTGTGACTGCAAACGATGTACTGGTGTCTGTTTTAGATCCATCGGTATAAACGAACTCCCATTCGTTTCTTAAAGGAGCGACGCTTTAATTGAAATATTGGACGTATACTTTAGAGGAGGTGGACTCTTTGGGGGATTTTAGCAAATCCGCGATAAAAATTATTTTTGGATTCAAGCCTGGTGGGAAAACTTGAATTGGTGGCAAAATCGCATCTGATGTGACATTGTGACAACGTTGTGTGGTGGACGGTTTGCGGCTATTTTTATATTGTTACTTCGCTGAGGTTACCAGTCCAAGTAATATTTTATTTCTGCAGTGAAGAAGCTTGGGTAGGAGCATTATTGTGTTGCGGTTGACTCTGTGGGATATATCCGGTAATCCGCCTTCTGCAAGAACAGCTTTTGTTGGTGATGTTGGAAACGCGCGGATACTCTTTCTAGCTGACGCATGGTAAGGAACATTTAATAGTGTTTTCTTTGGCACAATGTCCGTAAATACAAAGCCCAAAATCGGTTTTGGATAACAGTAAGGCCTTTGTTACGTTAGCAAGTTTGTGTGGATGAATATGGGAATGCTTAGAAGATAAAAACTTAATTATGTTAAGCCTTAAATATAAGCTAATGCTAATGGCTTTACAGTGTTCTTTATTGGTAAATTTTTGTCGAATGTTAAGCCTAAAATCCTTAGTGTGTTAGAATGTGGGATTAGTACATTGGAAAAGGACAAACTGGGGAGCAACATTTACGTTTTCTACATATATGAAAAGTAGCGCATTTATTTGCTGAGATGTTGGCGCCTGATATTTCTGACCATTTGCTTATACTTTTTAAAATGTTCAGGATTGTATAAGTGACTTCGTTAATGTTTTTTAATTTGGAAAATACTAAAACATCATCAGCATATATAACATGTTCCACCTCGGCATTAGAGGCGATAATTGAACTAATATCATTGAAAGCTATAGTGAACAATGTCACTGAGAGAGGTGAACCTTGTGGTATACCATTAAAAAGGCTATGAGCCTGTGATTTACAATTATTAACGCTGACTGAAAACTTGCGATTACTTAAGAAGGATTTAACGAATTTATATATTTTTTTCCGATTTTCCAGCGCTTGAGTTGGTTAAGAACAACATGAATGCCGATTCTATCGAATGCTTTCTCGAAGTCTAAACTTAATACAGAAACGTGATTACCTGACGCTAATGCCGAGGATGCGAAATGTTCAAAGTATAAAAGTGACTCGGTCACTCCTATGCCTTTTTGGAAGCCAGATTGGTTGGGACTAAGAAGTCCCTTTGCTTTAGCGAACCACAGAATTCGGACGGAAATGATCTTCTTAAGGATGTTTTTTTTTCTGCGGCCATCACAGCCACGGTTAGCAAATGGGTAACTACCCCCCACAAGCGAGTTTGGTGGGCTGGGAGAGGACCTGTCATGTCCGATCGACTGTCGCAAACCCTTCTGTCATTAAGGAGAGGGGAGTGCAGACGGCTGGTTGGACTGATGACAGGCCACTTTCTGTGGGCGAAGCACATGGAAAGGTTGGGCATCTCAGACAGTGTACTCTGCCCAGCTTGTGAAGAGGAGGATGAGACGGCGGACCATTTCCTGTGCGTCTGCCCCGCCTTCGCTCGAATGAGGGATGAGGTCTTTGACACTGATGTGTTAAGAAGCGACCCTCTTGGCTCCTTGGCACCACAAGATCTACTCAGATTTCTTCGGAGATCGGGTAGATTTAAAGAAAATTAAAAGGGAATTCAAGTGGTACAATGGACTTCATTAATTACTGAGTGCTGCACTTGCTAGTTGTCCCGACAAAAAAAGGGCTAAAGTTCGTAATGAGGGTAGAGGGTTTATTAGGTTTAGGGATAGGGACAATTAAAGCAGTTTTCCATTCTTGAGGAATGGAATGGGATGGAGTAAATTTCAGGCAGGGTTCGATTTTTTTGCGAGTTGAAGGCGGAATGAAAGTTGGAGTCGTGGGAGTAAGTCGCCCAGGATTTGGCAATTTCTTCAGCGATATCTGGTGGAGCGTAAATTGGCCCTTGTTCATTATAAATAAATGGTATGTTAGAACGACGCGAGCTGCCTGTCAGCATTCTAATATCTGACCACATTTGTTTAGGGCTTGAAGAGGGATCTATATTTGCTGTGAGTTTTTCCAAGGAATGCCTTTTAGGTGATTTAAGCACTTTTCTGAAAACAGCGTTCGCTTTTTTAAAATTAACAAGGTTGGTATCGTTCATGTGATACTTGTATTTGGACCACAGTTTTTGCTTGCTATTTCTTAAGATGGTAAGCACCTGTAGGTTAGATCAGTATGGTAGTTTGGCGGAAAATTTTCTTGTGTTTGTCGAACGAATTATTGCTTTAATATTAGCAGCTTCTGCGTTGATGTTTTCTGAAACCGCTTTATTGTTTGTTAGAGTTATAGATAAGGAATGAAATTTTTTCCAGTCAGCTTTTCCCGTTAAAAATTTTGATATCGGCTTGACTTCGTGCCAATCAGGGATGGAAAAGGATGTTAGAAGCGGTAAATGGTTGCTGTTGTGGAGTTCGTCCAATGTACGAGAAGAAAGGCTGGGAGCTATAGAACTGGATGCAAGTATGATATCAGGATGGGTGAAGGTTTGGTGTGTGGAAAAATGTGTGGGTGGGTCATCGTTCAAGACAATGAGATTTGGGGTCAAAATAAAATCTTCAATAGTATTTCCTCTTCTATTGGAATGCTCGGAGCCCCACAATGGGCTCCAGGCATTGAAATCGCTTAGGACTATAATTGGGGTGGAAAATTTGTTAATTATATCGGTAAGCTCTTTGTAAGTAAAATTTTGGCTAGGAGGAATATAACAATTAATTAAAGTGATTTTTCTTCCAATATCAATCTCTAGGAGGAAAATTAATTTAATTAGGAATTATTTTATAATTTAAGGATTTTTTTATAAAGAAAGCGATTGCTTGCTTTCACAAGGTATTTTGAGGCAAATTGTGGAAATAGCTATTATATTTATTAGGTGCGTATGCTGTTTTATTGGATATGTGTTTCTTGCAGTGCGACAATTGCCGGGTTGAATTCATTGATTAGTATATTTAAATCTATGTAGTTATTAAGTAGTCCATTAATATTCCATTGTATTATTTGTATCAACTATTCTTCTTTTTGGGGTGGGCTTTCTGTAATAACAGGTGGAAAAGGGTGGGTGGGAAGCTGGGTAAGTTGAGAAAGGAAGGAGAAAATAGTGGCGTTTGTGGTGTAGTAATCGACTGAATTCGCGTTATACAGGGTTTGATTGAAAAGTAATAAGCTTTTTTTTTTAAACAGTTTTATTAAACCTTTTGCCTTATACAACTAATATTCTTCAAAATAGGACCCTTGAGCGTCAGTACACCGCTGGTAGCGGTCCTTTCACTGCAGGAAACATTTTTTAATCGCGTTCAATTCGGCTGTCACTGTTTTTTGGATCGCCTCGATGGAGTCGAAACGCCTCCCCTCCAGTTTTCTTTTCAGGCGCGGGAACAAGAAGTAGTCCGGAGGGAACAGGTCTGCGCTGTAGGGAGGGTGGGGAAGCACCGGAACCCCCATCTTGGCCAATGCAGATGTGAAGAGGAAGGCGGCCTTCCAGATCGCTGTTCGTCTCCGACGTCCTCCCGGCCTTCCTTGAACGACTTGTGCCACCGTTTTACCTGGGCACTAGAAGGAGATTGGTCCCCGTAAGCCTCCTTGAGTAGCCCAATGGTTTCGGTACTCGTTCTGTTTAGCTTTACGCAAAATTTGATCGAGTAACGTTGCTCCAACGGTCGCTGCATTTTCGCCACTGCAAAATCCTAACACACTTTTAAAACAGCTTTCACGCGCGGAGCGATGTTGACTGCACCGCTTTTGCCAGCGAACTGTGACCGGTTTCTAGTGAAAGGGGAAGGTCCAACGATCATTTTCCCCCACCAGCCGATTCGGTTGATCGCTTGGCAGACGCTCCGCGCGGGAAGGCTCATTACTTTTCAATCAAACCCTGTATTCATTTGCGTTTATGTTTGCCGTGTTAGCATTGTTGGTATTAGAAAATATTTGCTTGGTTTGTGGGTTACTATTGTTATTATTGCTGGTGGAGGGTAGAAGAGTGTCAACAGTGGGAGTAGGTGATGCTGGCTTGAATGATGTATTTGTTGTATTTTTGTTACTTCCTTTTGTGGTATTATTTGTTTTGATGATATTTAAATTGTTGGGGTTTCTGGAAGTTTGTTCTGCTTGGTGATTTGTTATATTTGTTGTGTTTATATTGTTTTGTGGATTACTACAGGTATTTTTGTAAAGAGGGTAAAGATTCATTAAGAGTGGGGGTATTTGCATTTTACGTATTCTAATAGCCTCGCTGCACATCTTTTCAGTTTTTATTGTAATTGTTTGCTTCATTTGAATGAATTTTGGGCATGATTTACTGGAGGCAGCATGATCGCCTGAGCAATTCGCGCAAAACGTACGTGAGCATGGAGTTGGCGTGTGAGGTGGAAGTGCACATGAGTCGCATACTGGCGTTTTGTTGCAACGTTTAGTTGTGTGTTCAAGGATTTGTCAACTTTTACACCTCATCGGGTTCGGGAAGTAAGGTCTGACTTTGGTAGCTTACCATGAGACTTCTAGTTTTTCTGGGAGCTGATACAAGTCGAATGTGAGCAACCCGACTCCACTAGCAACAGTTTGGCCATCATAACGTTTAAAGAAATTGTATGCTGAGACAACACCTTGATCACTTAAATTCTCCACTATTTCTATTTCCTAAACATCATTTAGACAAGGCGCATAAATAGTGCCCTTAGAGTGGTTAAGATTGTTGTGCATTTCGATTTTCACATCGCAAACTCCAATTAGTTTAGTTGTGGCGAGAAGTTTTTTTGGAATTAAATCGGAATAGCAGAAGGCTGCCGTCTCTGAGACTTGAAATTTCTATTTTCTCCGTTGAGATATTCGTTAAACCCTTGTGTACGGCAAAACATGAATATTTATTTAGTTGTTTATTGGTGTTTATAGCGCTAGCCACAAAGTATTTTGGGTTGTCCTTTTTATTTAAAGGGAGAGAAGGGAATATTTCTCTGCTGATTGTTTGCGCTTTTTTTCTCTTTGGTTTTGGGCTTGTTGATAACAGGGCGAACCTGTTATCTCCAAGAGGAGGTCCCTGGAGGGACGTTTAATTTTTTCTACCACCACAGAGCGCACTTATAATAAGATTTTCTTACCAAAAGAAAAGAAAAGTCGGTAAAAAAATAAAACATTCACGAATATAACGCAGAAGAAAAAAGACCGATTCCACTGCTGAGCACAACCGTGCGCTTTAAGTGTCAGTCGATGACTGGATAAGACTTTTACTAGCCTCCAATTATGTGGTATATGGCCTAAGATTAGACACGCTTTGAAAACTTCCACTATGAAAACTTCCACGCCATGGAGGGATACAGTCCAGGGTTTCCTGTAACTTGGTTGGAATAATCCCATCGAGGCCCGGAGATTTAAAAATATGAAAAATATTTGATTATCCATTGAATCTTCCCTTCGTAATTATTGCATCTACGAGATGCTGAGTTTCATATTAGCTCCGTCTAATACTTCCATTCCCTCTTTTATGAGCGCTGCATTCCAGAGAGTGTTGGCTGAAGAAGCCATTGTGTGGACGAAATGAAGTGTGGAACATGATTTTTTAACCATTCTTGGTTCACACGAGCTTTATGAGACGGTGCGGAGTCCTGTTGGAACGTCCATGGTCTACAACCAAAATGTTTGCGTGTCCACGGCTCTAAAGCAACTTCTAAAACATTTTCCCGAAAATAAGACGCATTCACTTTGACACCAGGCTCGATAAAAACGATTGGAGAGCGTCCATCAGCGGTTACAGCGGCCGAAACCATTACTTGCGATGGGAAATTGCTTCGAGTGGTCATACTTCTTCTTCTTAATTGGCGCGATAACCGCTTACCCGATTTTGGCCGGGTTTAACAAAGCGCGCCAGTCGTTTCTTTCTCGTGCTAACCGATGCCAATTGGACACACCAAGTGAAGCCAAGTCTTTTCCACCTGATCTTTCCAACGCAGAGGAGGCCTTCCTCTTCCTCTACTACCACCAGCTGGTACGGCATCGAATACTTTCAAAACCGGAGCGCTTGTATCCATTCAGACGACATGAGCCAGCCAACGTAGCCGCTATATCTTTATTCGCTATGTCTATGTCGTCGAAAAGCTCATACAGCTCATCGTTCCATCGCCTGCGATATTCGCCGTTGCCAACGTGCAAAGGTCCAAAAATCTTACGCAGAATCTTTCTCTCGAACACTCCAAGCGTCGCTTCATCGGATGTTGTCATCGTCCAAGTTTCTGCGCCTTGTAGAGTGTTAGTTTTGTTCGTCGAGAGAGGACTTTACTGCTCAGTTGCCTACTTAGTCCAAGGTAGCACTTGTTGGCAAGAGAGATTCTACGTTGGAATTCAAGGCTGACATTGTTATCGTTGTTAATGCTGGTTCCTAAACACACGAAGTCTTTTGCAACCTCAAAATTATAACTGTCAACAGTGACGTGGGTGTCGATGCCCGACTGTTTGTTCGACCAGAGAGCAACATATTTGAGTTAATATACATCGAAATCGAAGAACATGTCTCGAATAGCCCGGTTGAATTGAAATGGAAAGCATCTATATAAGAAATTTTTTTTTTCATTGCTCATAACTTAGTCAAAAATGAACCGATTCTAATGATTCTGGGTTCAAAATTATCGTCATTACTTACGACCGATTTCACGCACAAACAATAGCAAAAAGTAGTTGAAAATTTATTATTTTGCAAGAAACAAAGAGTGCGAAACAGGTTTTTTACTAAAAAATTCATTACTCAAAAACAACCGATTTTAATATAGCTACTGGGCATTCAGCTCAATTGAAGTTTGAGGTGTCCTCTTGATTTGGAAAAGTTAAGAAAAAAACAAAAAATACACATTTTGAAATATTGAATTTCGAAAAAATTTCGCACTTCTCGTTTTTTTGCAAAATAAAAAAATTTCAACTATTTTTTTGGTATTGTTTGTACATGAAGTCGCTCGTGAAAGTAATAACGATCATTTTGAGCTCAGAATCATTAAAATCGGTTAATTTTTGACTAAGTTATGGGCAATTAAAAAACATTTTCTTATATAATTAAAAAAATCGATTTTGAACCGATATATAAAATTGCCGATAAATCTTGAAAAAAATTTTTTTCGGGCAAACAAAAAAAATACGTGTCTCATTATTTCGACCAGAGAGCAACATATTTGAGTTACATCGAACTCAAAGAACATGTCCCGAATAGCCCGGTTGAATTGAAATGGAAAGCATCCAATGCTATCAGTATCATTGTAACGTTTTATAGGGCGATACACAAACATTTTATTCAATTTGAGGTAACTGAGCTCACGAACAATGGCTGGTTGTGATTTTCTAGCCATATATAACGCAATCACACTATTACGTTGGAATTCCATCACAGAAAAAAAAATTCAACAAAACTGAGACGCAAATGTTTTTGATGGCTTATAAACAATATATTGAACTGTCAATTTTGACGTTGATATCATGAGCTGTTTTACAGATGCAAGCAGTGTGAAGTTGGTAACACTTCATATCGTTCCCCCTGTACATATGCAGACATGGAGCTCTACCTTCAATTCGAGTGAGTATTTGATTTACAACTAGCCACCAGAGAAGTGGCGATAGGAAAACCCCTTAAGGAGTCGCTCTACGTACTTCCCTCGTTAAAATAATCTCATTCCATTCTGCCACAATCCTTCTGCAGTTCAAGAGGCTTGAAATACAGTGATATAAGGCAGGATCCATTTATAGGCCATTAGGGCGTTCTAAGGCTGTTGAATGCCCTAGCAATGTCCAGAAACACTCTTAGAGCAGATTCCTTATATTTCAAAGCATTTTAAACTTCAAAGACCAGAGTATGTAGTGCAGTCTCCATGGATCTGCCCTTAATTAACGTGTGATTTTGACATTCCTTAAGGACATTACCTGTCTTCTATTGTATATGGTTCGCCAAAAGTTTTTCAAAGCTTTTGAGAATGAATTGCGCAAAACAAACCGGCCTATAATCTTTCGAGTACAGATGTGCACTTTTACTTGTTTTGGGTGTAACGCTCCCCCCTGCAACGCTCCGATTTGCCGGTTAACTTCAAACATCCCTCGTAAATATTCATCTTTGTATACTGTATACATTTAGGCCAAAAAGTGAAAGAGGATTTAAAGTAGTCTTACGAAATATGCACCACTCTACAGACCAAGAAGAAATTAAAAAAGAACTAAACGAAAAAGGCCACAAAGTACTTAACATTACTAATATAATAAAAAAAAAAACAACAAAAAAACCACTACCACTATTTTTCATCGAACTACAAGCAAGTGATAACAACAAAACATTTACAATATAAACAAGCTAATGAACTACATAGTCATCTTTGGGGCACCTCCCTATAAGCACACCATTTCAGAGTGCACGAAATGCCAGAAATATGGCCAAACGAAAAATTATTGCTTGCATACCCCGACTACTCTAAAGAATTTGTGTTAACAACAGATGCCTCCAATTACGCAATTGGAGCTGTACCATCGCAAATCGACAACCCAATAACTTTCATCTCGAGAGCTCTTTCTAAAGCCGAAGAGCATTACGCTGCAAACGAAAGAGAAATGCTAGCGATAGTATGGGCGCTGAATTCCTTGAGAAACTACCTTTACGGTTCCGCGAAGGTGAAAATCGTTACGGACCATCAGCCACTCTACTTTCGCTCTAAGCAACAGAAACCACACAAGTAAGATGAAAAGGTGGAAGGCTAAATTAGAAGAGTATGACTACGAGCTAATCTATAAACCAGGCCGACGCACTCTCAAGACCGCCACAAGTATCACAAATTAATTCATTGACAGGAACGCAACACAGTGACGAGAGTTCAGCGCATAATATTATCCCAGCAGTAGAAGGACCTATAAATGCATTCAAGAACCAAATTTGGCTCCTAAATGGCGGCGAAAATAGTTACCAATTAAAAATACCCTTCCCCACATACCACAGACACATTTCTAATCAACAAGATTACGATGAACAAAATCTAATTTAAACGTTATTGAAATCCCTCAGTAATAAACGAAATTTTTACCTCAGAGCCAATCATGGGAAGAATGCAACGATTATACCCCGTTCATTTTTCTAAATTCAGAATACGTTTTACCCAAACTAAAGTCGAAGACCGTACAGACGAAGACAGATAGGAAATAGAAATTCTGGAAGAACACAAACGCGCCCATAGGAATGCACAAGAAAATAAAATCCAACTATTACAAAAATTTTACTTTGCAAAAATGAGAGCTAAAATAGGAAATCTAGTCAGGCAATGCAAAGTTTGCAAGAAAAATAAATATGACCGGCATCCAAATAAGCCACAGCTGCTTGAAACTCCCATTCCGAAACATCCCGGTGAAATAGTGCATATTGACATTTATAACACAGAGAAAAATTTAGTTCTTACTGTAGTCGACAAATTTACCAAATATGCCCAAGCTAGAATAATAAAAAGCAGGTCTTCGGAAGATATTGGGGAACCTCTGAGACATATAATTTTTGCATTCGGCGTACCCAAAATGATAGTAATTAGTAGGAAACGAAAAAGCATTAAACTCAGCGTCCTTATGTTTTATGTTGGATGATCAACTTGGAATAGAAATCTACAAGACACCTCATTACACAAGTACAGTAAACGGGTAGGTGGAACGATTCCACTCAACCCTCTCAGAAATTGCGCGCTGCCTAAAGGCGGAACGAATCCATAGAATATTCCTAGAAATTTTGGACAGATCGGTATACGAGTACAATTGCACAGTTCACTCAACAACAGGAAAGAAACCGATTGAAATAATTTGTGGACGCAGGGTCTCTACAATTCCTGACCAGTACGAGAAGGCCCGGCAGGAAAATATCGAAGCACTTAGGAAAAAACAAGCAAAGGACTTAGAAGTGCACAATCGGAAGAGGACCCCAATGAAAACATATTTCCCAGCCAAAAACTTACTAACAGATACAAAAACGAAATAGTAAAGGGACTTTGAACGAACGCAACTCCATGATAAGACACAAAATAACTTCCGGCAATTCCTTACTCCCCTCCTTGCACCATGAAATGTCCGAAATACAAAGTTTCCTAAGTAGACTAAAGCCAAAGGTATACAAGAGATCCATGAACGCAATTGGTACCGCCTGGAAATGGCCCACAGGGAGCCCGGATCACGAAGATCTCGTTATGTCAGAAAATCATACAAACAACTTACTTGAAAATAACAATAACCAATTAATAACACGGTGTGACAAAAAAAAAATTAAATATACTTTTATGGAGACCTAGTACAACTTGTAGGTAAAGTAAAACTAAGAAACATGGTATAGGAGAAATTTCCAAGACACCCCCAAAATCTCATTTTATGGCCATAAAACCGTTTTTCAGTAGGTTGATGTGAACAATCACTCCTAACTTCGCCAATTTCCATCCGATTTCGAATTTGTTTTTTTAGTTCGAAAGAACAAAAACAAGCCTTTTTGACAGTGTGTTGACAAATTTTCTGAAATGACAACTGACGAGACTGTAGACGGAAGTATTCGGAAATTTTTTAGTTTTTCTCCATTTTTTCAACTTTGACATCATTTTCGCGATATTATCCGATATTGAGGATGTTTTTTAGTACGCTACTGCTATAGTAAATTTAATTCTGCGTCGAATGAACTATATTTGACTGTAATTGAATTAAAATTAATAGAGTTGTGTGAGTTTTAAGATTTTATTTTTTTTTTTTTACTAATTTGGTATGTAGGTATAACATACGCTAAATGGGAATAAGGACGTGTTTTGATGCGTTATTTCAGATACGTAATATTTATTGGAGTATATATGTATACATAAGAGTACACTGTACTGCATACAACAGAACTGGTTAGAACTTACGAAAATATCTGACAAATTATAGCACACTTTTTTTTCAATAGAAATATGGAAAAACTCCCAAGTGTACCAAAGTTCACACTGTACATTGATTAACAAAATAAGTTTGTTATTATAATTTAACCTTATTAAAACGTCAAAGCTTTATTTTTTGTTTCATTGAAATTCAAGAGATATAAATCAAAACGTTGCCAGAAAAGTCGAATTTCTCAATATTCTCCGATGATGTGGCATCATCATCCTTATCATAAACCAGATGATTGTTATTTTTATAAAACGGACGTAAACGGTCTTCATTATAAAGCTCGAAAGCACATAAAGTATGCTGATGTTGCAACTGTTAAGAACCCCGTAGTCTTGGACGATATGATTGACTCAACTGCAGGAACTGAAGGAAGTTCAACTCATTGCTGATGATGATCAAACTGATAACAATAAACCTGATGATGAAGAGTACTTTCCGTCTGGTTCTAAGTCTTCAGAACGACACATTGTATCAAATTCAGATTTTCAGGATCTTTCTCGTGATTTACTTCTATCGGGAAGACAATCTGAAACGCTCGCTTCTCGATTTAAACAATGGAATTTAGTTGATGACGACTTCAGATGAATGATGATGATCGAATTTCTTACAGAGAAGTATTTAAAACTGATGAAGAGAATGACAAATGTACCGTACCATACTAAACTCCAAAGGGCCGTTTCGAATGCATTTTTAAGTTTGGAACCAGTTCCGTTGTGTACTGCACCGTACCATACCATACAATGCTGCACTGCACAATACTCCAATAAATATTATGTGTTTATAATGACACTTGTTATCATTTTCATGCTTCGATGCCTACATACCAAATTAGTAAAAACAAAAAAAAAATCTTAAAACTCACACAACTCTATTAATTTTAATTCAATTACAGTCAAATAAAGCTCATTCGACGCAGAATTAAATTTACTATAGCAGTAGTGTACTAAAAAACATCCTCAATATCGGATAATATCGCAAAAATGATGTCAAAGTTGAAAAAATGGAGAAAAAATAAAAAATTTCCGAATACTTCCGTCTACAGTCTCGTCAGTTGTCATTTCAGAAAAATTGTCAACACACTGTCAAAAAGGCTTGTTTTTGTTCTTTCAAACTAAAAAAACAAATTCGAAATCGGATGGAAATTGGCGAAGTTAGGAGTGATTGTTCACATCAATCTACTGAAAAACGGTTTTATGGCCATAAAATGAGATTTTGGGGGTGTATTGGAAATTTCTCCTATACCATGTTTCTTAGTTTTACTATACCTACAAGTTGTACTAGGTCTCTATAAAAGTATATTTTCACTGTCGCACAGTGTAATAAATAGAGCAATGAGCGGAAGAATAAATAATATAACGGAAGTGTCAAATAAAATATTTAGAATATTAAAAGATAAGGAAGATGTTCAGCATGATATGGCTGTTTACATTAAATTTAAGCTACAATTAATAAAAGATGAAATCATAAATATCAATTATGCAATATATTGGGCCAAAGTTGGCATTGTAACCCCATATATATTTTCTAACGTTGAAATGAAACTAATAAAAGAAATTATCGAGAAAAATAATATTCCATTCACTAATATAGAAGAATATTAGAATTGTTTTTTAAATGCCCATAACTTAGTCGAAAATGAACCGATTTTAATGATTCTGGGTTCAAAATGATTGTCATTACTTACACGAATGACTTCATGTAGAAACAATTGCAAAAAAGTAGTTGAACATTTTTTATTTTCCAAAAAACAAAAAGTGCGAAACAGGTTTTTTTCTCAAAAATTCATTACTCAAAAACAACTCATTTTAGCTACTGGGCATTCAGCTCAATTGAAGTTTGAGGTGTCCTCTTGATTTGGAAACAGTTATAAAAAAAGTACACTTTTTGAAATAATGAATTTCGAAAAAATTTCAATTTTTTTTCTTTTTTACTAAGTAAAAAATTTCCAACTACTTTTTTGCAATTGTTTCTACATGAAGGCGCTCGTGTAAATAATGACGATCATTTTGAACCCAGAATTATTCAAATCCGTTCAGTTTTGACTAAGTTATGGGCATTTAAAAAAAAAATTTTCTTATATAATAAAAAAAAATCGATTTTGAGCCGAAAAACAAAATTGCCGATAACTCTTCAAAAAGATTTTTTTCGGGCGAACAAAAAAAAGTGTCTCATTATTTTGACCAGAGAGCAACATATTTGAGTTCCATCGAAATCGAAGAACATGACCCGAATCGGGCTATTGAAAATTGAAATGGAAAGCATCGGACTTTTTTTCCTTGTTCACTCCACTCGGGGGCATAGGCCCTCGACCAGAGACAGTCTTGCGTTGGTTTCTTTAATCCATTTTGCTTTCTGGCAGGGTAGGTGATTAACCTGCCGCTACCATTCCTAAATACCCACCTGTAGTTGCTTAGGATCAACGCCTTCTAACTGTTTAGAGCGCCATCTGTGTTTCACAATTTTCTGTCAGAAGGATCACACAGGTTAGGTTAAGGACTTTCGCTAAATTTTGTTGTGTCTGCCCTATTACCGCGATTGCCCGCTTCCTCTTGCCGACGCCACTGATGTAATGTGTAACTGTATCCTTTTCTTTGTTTTTTAGCAGCCACAATGCAAGTAATGCCCTGACTTTTTGTCCGGCAGTAAGGAATGGAAGGATAAGGTTTTTTGAGTTGAGGAATGATCTTTTTTTTTGTAGAAACTAGGAAAGTAGTAGTTGTAGTAGTATTTATTGGAAATAAAAGTAAGATATACAAAATTTGAAATTTACTTATTGTAGTATTAAGAAAAAAATAATTACTGAAACGCTACAGTATCCCAATGATCATTTTCCCCTTATAGAATGTCAATCAGTTGTGGATCATTTCAAGTAAATTTCCCGAAAAACACTTTTCTATATTCTCTTAATATTGGGCAGCGCGCCAGAAAATGTGCTATGTTTTCAAGCTCGCCTAAATTACACATTGAGCAAGTTTTATTTTCTCTTTTAAATTTGTTGTTATTTAAAATTATGATGTCACTTCTAGCCCTCATTATCCCCATGCTTGATTCTATATCATATTTTTTTAAATAAACCTGACCTTTTGACCAATCTAATTCCTTATATTATATATCTTACTAGTACTTAAGGTTTTTTGAATGTACACATTCATCCTAGCCTGGTTGTGGTTTGTTAAAAGCAATTTTGCTTCTTCTGTCCAGCTTTCTGATTGTATGTTATCTATTAGCCAAATGACATCGTTTTTACTAAACAAGTTCTTTAAATCTCTAATCCAGAAAGCTTCTTTCTTTATAACAATTTTGGATAGCTGATGTGGCAGTCGATTTTCTGAGTACATAAACAAAATTCTGTGCATATATATAAAGGGTGTTTTTTTAGAGGTTAGGTTTTCAAGATGAAATAAAACGTATATAATTTAATGTTATGGCCAAGAATTTAGCTTTATTATAAAGATAAGGGTTTGCCATTATGTTTTAAAAATGATTTCGAGCAAGTGGCCGCCGCGACTCGCTCGAATAAATTCCAGCCGAGAGGCCCAATTTTCGACCACTTTTTGCAGCAATTGGGGCCGTATGTCAGCAATAACGCGCCGAATATTCTCTTCCAAGACGTCAATCGTCTCGGGCTTATCTGCGTAGACAAGCGACTTCACATAGCCCCACAAGAAATAGTCCAGCGCCACAGGTCCACGGCGCGAGATAATGCGCTCACCAAAAGTTTCCTTCAATAAATCGATTGTTGCGTTGGCTGTATGGCATGTAGCGCCGTCTTGTTGAAACCAAAGGTCGTCCACATCAACATCGTCCAATTCAGGCACGAAAAAGTCATTAATCATGGCTCTATAGCACTCTCCATTGACTGTAACATTATGGCCGGCTTCATTTTTAAAGAAATATGGACCAATGATTCCCTCTGCCCATAGAGCACACCAAACAGTGACTTTTTGAGGATGTAACGGCGTCTCAGCAATGGCTTGTGGATTATGTTCACTCCAAATGCGACAATTTTGCTTATTGACATACCCATTCAACCAAAAATGAGCTTCATCGCTGAACAAAAACCATTATTTTCGAACCGCGCGAACCGAACCATTATTTTCGTAATAAATTTGCACGATTTGCAAACGTTGTTCAGGTGTAAGTCTATTCATTATGAAATGGCAAACCAAACTGAGCATAAATCAAGTGAGAGCTGTCAAAAAGACCATCTACGAAAAAAGTAGTGCCAACTTGAAAGCCTAACCTCTAAAAAAAACACCCCTTACTTAATGAACTGTTCTAAAGTGAACAATTGATTTTCTTGCATACCGGTTTCCAAAAAAAATATGTATGAGGTAGAGCTGTTGAAACATCGATGTTTGACCACATCGATGTTTCGATGTTTTTCAGAAAAAAACATCGATGTATCGATACTACATCGAAGTAATATAGTACATTTTTTGATTCTCTATATATTATATATATAGTATATAATATATATATCTTTATTAAGGATAACATCCTTTTTCCAAACTTAAAACTATAAAACAGAAGTTCAATCATTCAACTTAATACTATAAAACAGAAATTCAATCTTTTAAACTTAATACTATAAAACAGAAATTAAATCTTTCAAACTTAATACTATAAAGCATAATTCAATCTTTTTCAAACTTAAAACTATAAAACAATCATTGCTGTTCAGAGATCCACTTGTTCCGATTGATAAAAAGTAGCATGTCAACATGTTTAAACTGAAGCGAACTTCTTTTTTCGCTTACAACGATTCCAGCCTTACTGAACATACGTTCACTTTCTGTCGAAGTTGCTGGAACGCAGAAATATTTTTTGCAGCAATGCTGAAATGATTTATCTGATGAGATCTGTAATAATAAAATTTAATTAATACACATATTTAAACGCTGGAATTGACAAGTAAAATACAACCTTCCAATAATCTAAAGGGTTGGAGTTTGATTCCAAATTGTCTAGATTAAAATATTGACGAATTGACAATATGGAATCCACTGTATTAGTTTTATGTTTCAAACTTTTGTTTTTTTCCAAAAATTGAAAAAGGGATGTCTGCGATGTGGAGGTTGATGTTGGCAGGCGTGGTTCGTCGCAAGGGCGAGACTTCTGTGCGTTGAAAAAAGAAAGCTCGTTTTCCAAGAGTTTTTGAGCCTCAGTGATGTTAAATGGTGAGTGAAACGCTTCTTTTTTAAACCGAGGATCTAGCAAAGTTGCCACTCGAGGAACATTGCGAATTTCATATTGCAGTAGTCTGGACGATATGCCCTCCAATAAGCAATTGGTAATTTTTTAACAATTGCAAATTATGCAGAAGTCCGCAAGTTATAGGAATTATTAATGATACCGTGACCAACGTTCGCGAAGAAGTTTGCAATGTTGCACATTCAAAAGGTTGCAATAAAATTTTTACGTCTTTTAAAATTAAAATTTCGTCAGCCGAAAACGGGGCAAGTCCCTTTGGGGTTGAAAGAAGAACACTGCTTATAGCATCATTTGTTTTAAGAATTCTTTCAATCATATGAAATGCGCTATTCCATCTTGTAGGACATTCTTGCTTTAAACTGTATGGCTTCTCTGTATTTTGAGCTTCTTTAAACTTGGCGTAAGCTACTGTGCTTTTCTTAAAAAATCCCACAATACTTTTGCATTTCCCCATAATAACTTTTATTTTCTCTTGATTCAGGCATTGTTGAACTATTAAATTAATAACATGCGCAAAGCATGGCACATGTCTTTTTTGCAATATCTCACATGCTTTTATCATTGTTCTTGCGCTATCGGTAACAATGGCTGCAACTTTGTCCATAACTTCCCATTCAATTAGCACTGCACATAGAGAGTTCGCAATGTTTTCTGCAGAATGATTTTTCTCATTCTGTAACTTACTAGTCGAAAGTACTGCTGTGCGAAGTTTAAATTCTGGGTCTATAAAATGGCAAGTTACGGTCAAATAAGCCTCGTTGGCTCGAGATGTCCAACAGTCGGTTGTCACAGCGCAATATTCCACTTCTTGCAAAATGCTTTTCAGTTTCATTCTCATGTTCATGAATAAATTATTATAACATGTTGAAAGCAATGTTGATCGTGAAGGCAATTCGTATCGGGGATCCAAAGCATTTACAAATTGCTTAAATCCCTCGTTTTCTACAATGTAAAATGGACGTAAATCGGAGCAAATGAAATTTAACAATGCGCTGTCCAAATCTCTCTTCCGTTTCGATGAGGCTTCATATTTTTTATCCAAATAAGCCGCCATATGTCCTGAAGCCTTTGGCAACTCACTCACCGTTAACGTTGGGTGTACCCGCTTTAAATGTCCCGCCATGTTGGTGGTGTTTCCGCTGGTTTGATAAATTTTACCACATTTTAAACATTTGGCAGTCTTGCCATCCGAGGACTTATTAAAAAAATTCCACACATTGGACTGACCATATCGCGCCTTTTTGGCTTGCGGCTCTTCCTCTTGCTCTTTTTCTTCAATGGTTGCCGCACTACAACCTACATACAAATGAGACAAAACACAGAGGTTAACTTGTAAAGAAGGCATCAGTTAATATATATATGTACATACCTTGCCCATTTGAAACTCTAAGATATTTATCCATTATAACCACTGCCTGCCAACACCAATAACTCCAAAAATAACGCTCTAGCTTTTACTGCGTTTTTTTCTCAGTGATGGAAAAACTGGCAAAAACATCGAACATCGGAGAAAAAACATCGATGTTTTTTACGAAAGGAGAAACATCGATGTATCGATACTACATCGATGTTTCGCACAGCTCTAGTATGAGGGCATATGTGATGGTAGCTTGAGAATTCGCTTTACAAAATACTTTTGCAATATATCAACTTCTTCAAACCACCCAAAACCCCACACCTGTGCTGCGTATGATTGTATTGAACGACAAAAGAAGAAGAAAAAGTTTCCATTTAGCTTCAATTGAAATTTCTTTCTTTTTTAAAAGACAAGTCCACGAAGCATTAATACCATTTTTTGCTGCAGCTGCTGTAGTTTGCCTGGGTGACCCGCTAACAAAATGATATCATCCGCATACATTAGAAGTCTAATATTTTTCCCTTCTATGTTTATTCCTCCTTCTAAGCTTTCATACCTATAAGTCGATTATGTAAAGGGCAAATAGTATTAGCGACAATAAGCATCCCTGTTTGACGCCTGAGTTTGTTTTGAATGTATCTGAAATTTCTGAGCCATTCCATACAACTGTCTTTGTATGTTATATATTCTCTATGAACTTCACTAGTTTCGTTGCAAGACCAATATGGTACAGCTTATATATCAAGGCGTTTCTTGATACTCTATCAAATGCCGCATTAAATTCGACAAAATACGCGTAAACTTTCTTCTTTTCTTCGAATTTTAAATGGACAATACCGGCTAAATTGAATATATTGTCGACTCTGGAGTAATTCTTTCTGAAGCCGGCTTGATACTCGTTTAAAATATTGTTCCTTTGAGTCCACGAGGTTATTCTTTCGTTAATTATGCCCTTCATAACTTTAGCAAAGCAGTTCAAGAATGAAATTCTTCTTTACTTTCCTATTAGGGCAGGATCCTCTTTTTTGAAGATATGAAAAACTACGCTGGTTGTAAAAGCCTCGTCTACTTTGGATTTTTCGAAAAGATTTGTGTAAGAACTTGCCATCGCCTAGGAAAGTAGATAGTAGGAGGATGGTTCCATATGTAGAAATCCACGAAAGTGGGGAAAGTTACTGATCGCCATTCACTTGGGAGTGGTCAGGACGATTCTTCTGCATACGGTTCAAGCAGCCCACAACTCCAAAGATTAGCCCTAGTATCGTCTGGGTAACTTCCGAGCACGGGAGTGAGGTCACGTGAGAAGGCGTAGCATTCAAGGACAGCTGGTTGTGCGTTGGGTTTGGGACCCGCCACTTAAAAATCCCCCGCCAATGAAAACATACACAAAGCCTCGGATGAGAACTTCCAACACTGATAACGACCCCTGCAAACGAAAAAGGACTACGATATGAGGGCATGCACCTGGAATGTTCGGCCCTAAATGGGGAAGGTGCCTCTGCCTGGCTAGCTGATGTCCTCGTGAGAGTAAAGGCTGACATTAATGCCATCCAAGAGATGCCATGGACGGGGCGAGGCAAGAAGACCATAGGACCTTGCGACGTCGAGAGATACTTCGTCGCCAAGTACTGTCGTTCACTCCGGTGGACGGGCGTCTCGCAATAATCCGCATCAAAGCCCGTTTTTTTAACATCTTGCTCATTTGCGCCCACGACTCGACGGAAGAGAAGGACGATGCGATCAAAGATTCCTTCTATGAGCGCCTAGAACGTTCCTATGAGCGCTGCCCCCGCTACGACATAAAAATCGTGCTTGGAGCCTTCAACGCAAGGGGTGGCAGGGTGGGAATTTTTGGTCCCACAGTCGGAAAATTCAGCTTGCACAACGAAACATCCGGTAACGGACAGAGGCTGATCGTCGTAGTCTGCAGCACCACATTCCAGCATAAGAGCATTCCAAGCCACGTGGGTGTCTTCGTCTTCTAATCGGACAAAGCGAAACCAGATCGCTTCTAGTGTTTTAGATGAACGTACGATCCGAGGACCCAACATCCATTCGAATCATTGCAGCCAAACTGCGCACACGACTCTGTGCAGCAAACCACGTACATCTACCTACGCAAAGAATGTTCAACATCGAAAAGCTGCAATCACAACAGACAGCCAGAAGATTCGCCACTCGACCCTCACTCCTAATCTCAGAGAGTACTGCGCAATAAACCGGTATGCACGAACAATGCGTACGGCGAGAAATGTCATGCTGCCGTAGAAAGAAAGGATGCTGCCTATAGAGCCACGCTGCGATCGGACGCAACACGAGCCATGTGGGATTGCTACAGGGAGCTAAAAAAGGAAGAGAGACGTATTATCCGAAAGAAGAAACGAGAGGCCGAAAAACGTAAGTGCGAGGAGCTTGAGATGCTGGCCAATAGGAACAACGCCCGAAAATTCTATCCCAATCGTTGACGACGGAATATTCGTTTGCTACCCGACCATGACTAGGTGAGATAACGCGGATAAAGAACAACAAAACTGCGGGCGTCGACAGACTGCTGGCTGAGTTATTCATACATGGCGGCGAGTAGCTGGTAAGGTGCATGCATCAGCTTCTATGCAAAATATGGTCTGATGAAAACATGCCTTCCGATTGGAATTTAAGTGTGCTCTGCCCAATCCATAAGAAGGGTGATCCTGCAATCTGTGCCAATTACCGCGGGATTTGTCTTCTAAATATCGCCTATAAGGTTCTAGCGAGCGTATTGTGTGTGAAAGGCTGAAGCCCACCGTCAACCAACTGATTGGACCTTATCAGTGTGGCTTTAGACCTGGAAAGTCTACCATCGACAAAATATTCACAATACTTTGCGTATTGTAAAAGACTCATGAAAGGAGAATAGACACAGACCATCTTATCGCCGACTTCAAAGTTGCATTCGACAGTCGAAAAGGAGTTCCCTGCAAGCCGCGATGTCTGAATTTGCCGGCAGATTTGGGAAGGACCTCTCCGAGCCGTTTCATACCAAACGAGGTTTCCGACAGGGTGACTCACTGTCGTGTGACTTCTTTAACCTGATATTGGAGAGGATCTTATGAGCCACAGATTTAATCGCTGAGGCACAATTTTTTATAAGAGCGTACAATTGTAGGCGTATGGCGATGATATCGACATGATCGGCCTTAACAACCGCGCTGTTAGTTCTGCCTTCTCCAAACTGGATAAAGAGGAAAAGCGAATGGGTCTGGTTGTCAACAAAGGCAAAACGAAGTATGTCCTGTCATCAAACAAACACTCACGTCACTGTTGACAGTTATGATTTCGAGGTTGTCAAAGACTTCGTTTATTTAGGAACCAGCATTAACACCGATAACAATGCCTGTCTTGAAATCCAACGTAGAGTCTCTCTTGCCAACAAGTGCTACTTTGGACTAAGTAGGCAATTGAGTAGTAAAGTCCTCTCTCGACGAACAAAACTAACACTCTACAAGACTCTCATCGTGCCCGTCCTAACGTATGGCGCAGAAGCGTGGACGATGACAACATCCGATGAAGCGATACTTGGAGTGTTTGACAGAAAGATTCTGCGTAAGATCTTTGGACCTTTGCACGTTGGCAGTGTCGAATATCGCAGGCAATGGAATGATGAGCTGTATGAGCTTTACGACGACATAGACATAGCGCAGCGAATAAAGATCCAGCAGCTACGTTGGCTAGGTCTTGTCGTCCGAATGGATACAAACGCTCCGGCTCTCAAACTATTCGATGCGGTACCAGCTGGTAGTAGCAGAGGAAGGGGAAGTCCTCCTCTTCTTGGCTTCACTTGGCATGCTCAATTGGCGCCGGTTAGCACGAGAAAGAACTGCTGCGGTTTGTTAAACTCGGCCAAAATCGCGTAAATAGTTATCGCGCCAATTAAGAAGAGGAAGAAGAAAAGTAGGTAAGTTTGGAAAAGTGCGAGGATCTTGCTTTACGTGGGATTCAAACCCACAGCCTCTGGTATGGCAGGCTAGTACACATACGCTAGAGGCCGATGGTTCTCAGATAGACCAATATTATTTAAATGATACCGCGGGCTGCAGTGACCAGTAAGAGATCCTCTTAAAAGACACTAACTTACTCTGCTTAGTGAGAGTAGCTTGTCGGATATTCCTTTGGGATTTAGAAATTGTTTGATTTGACGCTGACCAGGACAGTTTAGCCAGTGTGCAGCAAATTTCTTTCCTCCCATTTTCTAAGAAGTTCCTTCATGTGGCTTTTTGTGAGTCCACAGAAAGGCTCAGGACCAGTAAGTTGCACATTTGCTCCTCGTTTTGCAAGGTTATTAACCATTTCATTTCTCTCATGCTTTGTTTAGGGGTGAAAATTGTTGATATAAGGGCTTTAGAGCTGCTTGCTTATCTGGAAGATTGTGAATGCGAGGCGTTCCTCACACATATTTCAATGTCATGTATTTCTGCCAGGAATATTGTTGGATAGAGTCCCTCTGTGGCTTAAGCACGTTGGAAAGGGCCACGTTATTATATGACAGGAGTTCGAGTAGACCTATGGCCACTATTATAGTATCACCCCATCTCACTGTGACGGGTCTAGAGCAATTCTGTTGCCAAGACCTGATAGCGGCTGAGGTGTGTTATAGAGGAAGGGAAGGCCACTAGTCCCGTGAGGTTCTGTGAGCGGCGTAATCTGGGCCTCATCCTGTGTTGTGATTCTAATGCCCAGCATATTATCTGGGGCAGCAGCAAGTGCAATGGATGGAGCTCCCGATTATTCGAATTTATCGCGTCCTCTTGCCTAGACATACATAACAAGGGCTCACAGCTTACGTTTGTAACTGCTAAGCGGGAGGTGATTGATCTCACCCTATCAAACTCAAAACTTGGGTGGTCAATCAAGAACTGGAGAGTCCTTGCCGAAGATTCGTTCTCAGACGACAAGTACACTGAGTTTCAGTGTGGCGAGGAGGCACAAATGCCATTGCCTTCTAGAAACCTCAGAAAAGTCCAGAAAACTCTAGATATGGCTGACACTTGGTGCTGTGCGAATGGGCTATGGGCAAACTCTATCCATTCTGGTATGATCCTCTTTACCAGAAGAAGGAGGCTTTATGGACTCGTTCTGCCTAAGCTAAAAGGAGTCACATACCATATATCCAAAGAAATCAAATATTTTGGTGAAATCTTCGATAGTAAACACTGAACAAAAGTGATATTACCTGTCATGTCCAACCGACTGTTGCAGTTCCTCCTGTCACTAAGTAGGGGGGCTCTAGGAGGCTGGTTGGACTGATGAAAGCCGCTTTCTATGGGCAAAGCACGTGGGAATGGTGGGCATCTCAGACAGTGCACTTTGCCCAGCATGTGGAGAGGAGGATGAGACGGTGGACCACTTCTTATGCGTCTGCCCCACTTTCACTCGAATCAGGCTTGAAGTCTTTGACACTGATGTGTTAAGAAGCGACTACCTTGGCTCCTTCGCACCACAAGATCTACTCAGATTTCTTCGGAGGTTTAAGAAAATTAAAAAGGGAACCCGAGGGCAGTACAATGGATTTAATTGTGTCTGATTGCTGCACTTCCTAGTCTTCCCCGACAGAAAAAAAGTCCCATCAGAATAAATTTTTTGAATCTAAGCCCATTGATTTTTGCCCCTGCTCTACCGTTTTCCAATTTGGACCCATCAGTGAATCATATCTGAGATCCAGGTTTGAAATTTAAAGAATTAGCTCTGCAGGCAGTCCGTTCGGTAGTAATAACTGGGAAGTTCCTGAAGTGTATTGGTTTGGGTGATAGTGTGCCATTCCTATGAAGAATGGGATTATGTGGGAAGTCTTCTAGGATCTTTAAATGCCCGTTCATATCTCCGCTTTTAAGTTCAAATCTACTTCTCAATCATAATGCACTCGAGCGAGCTTCCCTTTCAATCACGATTGGAATCGGTGGTATGTTCAGGAGCACGCCCAATGCATCAATTGGAAATGTTTTCATAGCCACAGTAATACCGACACACACCAGGCGGTGCAGTTTGTTTAAATCGTTTACTGCTTTTATTTGCTTAAATAAGCTTAAGTAAGCACTTACTTATATGTATGTCTAAAATAAAATTGTAATCCAATCAGTATTAAGCATGATAATCACTCAATATCAAATGCTAAAAGTATTAAAATTTTAGGCTTAATATTCGACTGTAAAAATAACTTTAGAGAACACTGTAACAGCTTAAGAAATAGCCCAGTTGCCAGGTTAAATATAATTAAGTACGCTTCACCGTATAAGAGTCAAGTTTTCACTAATACCCTCCTCAATATAACCAGACTAACAATAATATCAAAAATCGGCCTGCCGATTTATGGCATATGTGCCAAAAGCTCTTTATTGCTTATTAATCTAACCATACCACCGTTCGACGATGTCTACGTGCGTTTAGAACAACTCGTACGGCTAACCTACTTGCTGATGGTGGATTCACTTCCATTGAAGACCGGATACTTTTCGCTCGATGTCTTCAAATACCAAAACTATGCTGCAGAAATAACTCACCTAACCCTTTCCAAAGAAGTGCAACAGCTGAAATCTAGAAAACGCCTAATGAAATACAAGTCTGGGCACAATACTGGAGCTAATCGACAAAACACAACTGGATATTACTCCATTGCCTGCTTCAGCTATAAAATAGCTGGTTGCTTAACACTAAATCGTTTAATACGGATCTTACAAGGCACTCCAAAAAATAATACAAATGATTGAGAGTACGGACAGTTGTTCCCAGAAGCAATTCAGCCCTTCTCGGAAAGGCATTGGTAGTTTCTTTTTACCGACGGCTCAAAATCCAATGTCGTCGCAGCCATCGCTGTTGTGGATTAAAACGGTACCATTCGAAGATAAGGCCTACTTCCACCTGTGACAAACGCATTTAACTCGGAAGTGCAAGCGATTTAGCAGCCCTCCTATTTTCAAAATCTACAAAAACGCGCTACATTATATGCACTGATAGCCTTTCCGTATTTAAAGGCATCAGAAACCTTACCAACACCAGTTATAACTTTAAGTTATTTTATAACAAAGCCGATAGCTCTGGCAGCTTGTGCTTTTATTAATTATAATTTTTAAATTATAATTAATTGTAATAAATCAATTTAATTCATTAATTATTTTGGTTCGATAATAGAGGGCGTATTTGTTATGTTGGTACACTCTTCATATAAACATATGTGAAGTATCATTTCAATCTGTCAAATTCATTCTTTGTTTACAAGCCATTTAGTATCGATGTGTCACAGTATTTTCTACAAAAATCAAGTATCGTGCCGCAGATTTGATATCGATAATTTGTATTTTTTTAAGGTTAAAAAGAAAAGGAAATTTATGAGCGAATGTGTATAAAGAAAGAGTATAAGGAATTTCGACGTCAATTGAAACGTGGTCGTACAAGTCTGAAGGCGATCCACATCGAGGCGTTCAAAAACAGTAACAACGCTAAAAATCAGAGAAAAAATACAAGATATCGTATTGAAAAATCTTCGAGTGACTGAAAGAGATTTAGTATTGTATGCAATATACTCGTAGTATTTTGACTGAAGTATTTGGGTTTCAAAAAGCTGTGTGCACAATAGGTACCGTCTTCGCTAGCAATGGAACAAAACCGCATTCGAATGCAACTTTCTCAGAAACATTTTTAAGCGTTTTCGAACGAATAAAGTGGATTTTGTGCGTCACAAGAGCATTTGTACAATGGCTAACTTTGACGAAATAAAGTCCGAGTTTTTGGAGCATCCACCGTATTCACCAGATTTGGCCCCTAGCGATATCCATCTGTTTCCAGGCCTAAAAAAATTATTGACCGACCTAGTATTGTACAATGTAGGGAACACAAAAAACCCAAACAAAGGCGCAATATCATCAAAACGAGAAAGAAATAGTCCAGATAATATTTTAAATTGCAAAACAAGGCAATTAACACTTGACAGCTACTGGCTTGCTACACTATCTAAAAATATTTCCAACCGCTTTGCATTGTTGGATGTTCGTCTTCATAATGAAATTAGGCAAATATAGGACATGTGGTACAGTGGTCCACTGTAGTGATCGCAGCAATCTATTGCCTCTCAAACCAGTCAATTAAAATGAACAACTATCTAACGTGTTAACCTATATGCAAAACCGAGGAATCAAAAGCGGATGAAATCGCTAAACATCTTGCACAAGCCTTCGAACCCTTTCCCAGTAATGATGTGGAAAGTGACATTGAAATAATCGTTTCAAATGCACTTTCCGGTGTCTCCCTTTACGTGGAAATAAGTTGAAGCCACGACCAAGAAAACCACTAAGTCGAACAGAGCACATAACCTGGTGAAGTTCTAAAAGAGGTACCTACTTGCAGATAAAAGTTTATTACTATACTAT
Source organism: Anastrepha obliqua (assembly GCF_027943255.1). NCBI lineage: Eukaryota > Metazoa > Arthropoda > Insecta > Diptera > Tephritidae > Anastrepha > Anastrepha obliqua. Next base: position 2,344,686 of record NW_026562179.1, on the reverse strand, counting down.
ATATTCAATGAGATGATCTACAAAGAATATTTTCCCATCCAGTGGAAAGCAGCACAAACTATAATCATGGACATGGTTTCTTCATGTAGGCAAATAATAACTATTTTTTCTACCAACAACTTATGATGCATATAGGTACAACAAATGCATGCTTCCATTATTTCTAAGCAATTGCAAAATAATCTCGATAAGATTTGCGCTTGAATATAATAAATAGATGCCGAATAAAATCTAACAACACACAATCAATGTAAATCTCATTAACACTTTGCACAGACTCTTGCCCTCCAGTAACACTAAATCCTAGCCAAATACCTCAAACTGATCAAGCCAAATACTTAAGTGTTCTGCTTGATTGTCGACTTACGTGACGCTTCCACATATTCCTAAAACGTAAGCAACTAAGGTTAAAACTTCATTCACTATACTGAGTACAAGCTGAAAATTCAATAGTATCACTACAAATACATAAACCTATATAGAAACTAGCAAGTGCAGCACTCAGACATTAATTAAGTCCATTGTTTTTTTTTTTAATTTCCTTTAAATCTACCCGATCTCCGAAGAAATCTGAGTAGATCTTGTGGTGCCAAGGAGCCAAGACGGTCGCTTCTTAACACATCAGTGTCAAAGACCTCAAACCTGATTCGAGCGAAGGCGGGGCAGACACACAGGAAGTGGTCCGCCGTCTCATCCTCCTCTTCACAAGCTGGGCAGAGTACACTGTCTGAGATGCCCAACCTTTCCATGTGCTTTGCCCACAGAAAGTGGCCCGGCATCAGTCCAACCAGCCGTCTGCACACCCCACTCCTTAATGACAGAAGGGTTTGCGACAGTCGATCGGACATGACAGGTAACATCAGTTTAGTCCATCAGCAGCCTCTCTCAGCCTGCCAAGCTCGCTTGTGGGAGGTAGTTACCCATTTGCTAACCGTAGCTGTGATGGCCGCAGAAAGGAGTGGCAAAACGGGCTCTGGGCCAAAGAAGTTGGCCTCAGAGCCCATCCTAGCTAAGAAGTTAGAGGTCTCGTTACCCGCGATACCCACGTGTCCCGGGACCCATGTTAGCATCAGGCTATTATGTCTACCGACATAGTTCAGCCTGAATTTACAGGACTTGACTACCCCTGATGTGGTTGGAGGGCTGTCTAAGGCCAGAAGCGCAGCTTGGCTGTCGCTGCAGACACAAATAGATCTGCCTCTCCATCGTTTTTCCACAACAAAGTTCATCGCTTCTTGAACTGCATACACCTCCGCTTGAAACACAGATGCATGCATTCCAAGAGCAAAGTGCAGTTTTGTCCCGCTGGATTCCACGTAGACTCCAGAGCCGTAGCCATGCTCGGTCCCGTAGCCATGCTCGGTCCTGGAGCCATCCGTAAAAATGCGAAAACAGTGTTTGCCGGGCTCATTTTCTGAGTCTTCCCACAGCTGAGCCTCTGGTAGCACTACACTATATCTCTTCTCAAGTACGACTCTTGATGGCATGGAGTCAAGGGGCATGGAGAGAATCGTTGGATCGACTTCCATGCCTTCTCTGTGTTCCAATGCCGGACAAGGGCCGTACCAGTTCCCACTGTGTTTCAGCCTGCAGATGGCCTTCAAGGCCTCTCCTTGGATGAAAGAATCAAGTGGTGGTAAACCAATCAAAGCATATAATGCCGGGCCGGAAGTAGTCGGAAAAGCTCCGGTGGAACAGATGGCCACAGTGCATTGTAGTCTCAATAAGGTGCTCCTGACTCCCACGAGAGAGAGTCTACTCATCCAGACCACTGATACATAGGTGATAATTAGTCTTATCATAGCCGTGTAGATCCATAGGACCTTGCGAGGAGAGAGACCCCACGTTTTCCCAAAGACACCTTTGCACTGCCAGAAAGCTGTCAGTGCTTTGAATGCCTTTGTTTCAACGTGGGATTTCAATAGGAGCTTACTATCGAGGATTACTCCAAGATATTTAATTTCCTTGGATAGCTGAATTGTGACTTCTTTTAGCTTTGGCAGAACGAGTCCATCAAGCTTCTTCCTTCTGGTAACGAGGACAATACCAGTCTTGGCGGGATTTGCGCATAGCCCATTCGCCCAGCACCAAGTGTCAATCAGATCCAGAGTTTTCTGCACTTTCCTGCAGATGTTCATAAGCGAAGAGCCTGTTACCAAACAAGCAACATCGTCCGCATATGCTTGTGCGTAGACTCCCGAATCGTTTAAGGTGCTGAGCAGAGGATCGATTACCACGCACCAGAGCAATGGAGATAGCACACCGCCTTGGGGGCAGCCTCTATTAACCCCAGATGACACCAGCGGATCTTCCTCTGCTCGCACCGAAAGGATTCTTTGGGCCAGCATCGAAAGAACCCAATTTACTAGCACCCGCTCTACGCCGTGCCTACTAGCAGAGTTACACATACTGTCAAAAGTGGCATTATCAAACGCCCCCTCTATGTCTTAAAAGATGCCCATAGCGTAGTCCTTCCTGTCGATGGCCAGCTCTACCCTAGCAACAAGGGTTTGCAGTGCCGACTCGCAGGATTTTCCACTCTGATAGGCATGCTGAAATGGAGACAGAGGGTGAGCCTTCAGCGACTTATGATGCGTATGTGCAATTCCACCAGTCGTTCGAGACTTTTCAGCATGAAAGAGGTCATGCTGATGGGTTTAAAGCTTTTGGGGCTGGTGTAGTCGTCTTTCCAACCTTTGGGATGAAAGCGACCCTCACTATCCTCCAAGAGCGTGGTATGTAAGCCAGTGCCAGGCATGCCGAGAAGATTTTCTTCAGGGCTGCTGTCACGAACTCTGCATCCTCCTTCAGCATGGCAGGATATATGCCATCTGGTCCGGGCGACTTGTAACCGCCAAAAGATTTGATGGCAAATCGAATGGCGGCCTCATTCACCACAGATCTGGCAACGAACCAGTCATGTCGAGAAGGTGTAACAGCTCTGACAACTGCCTCTATCAATAAGGGCTGTTGCCGGCTGATGCTTATCTGATTACCAGGAAAGTGAGATTCCATCAGCAAGCTGAGTGTCTCACTTTTCCGCTTCGTGAAGGAGCCATCAGATTTCCTAAGTGACCCCAGCTTTGCAGTTGGGTCCTTTTTCAGGATCCTAACCAATTTCGTCGTGTCACTCAGAGATTCAATACCGCTGCAGAATTCCCTAAATGAGGCTCTTTTCGATTCCCGAATAAGCCTCTTATAGTTCTTCTGAACATCACGGTAGCGCTCCCAGTCCTCTACAAAGTTAGTCTTGAGGGCCCGGTTTAGAAGTTTTCTCGACTCACTCCTCAACATCTGGAGCTCTCGATTCCACCAAGAAACGGGAGTCGGGTTAGGGAGAGGTCGAATTGGACAGGCTGACTCAAAACATTCGAGCAGCGTTGAGTTTCTCAACAGCCGCCTCAATGGCCTGTTCTTTTCGAAGTCTTGGTGGCGTAACGTCAAGGTCCCGCAACGCCTCCCTAAACTTCTGCCAGTCGGTTTTTCTTGGGTTTCTAGAGGGCAGTGGCATTTGTGCCTTCTCGCCACACTGAAACTCAATGCACCTGTGGTCCGAGCACGAATCTTCGGCAAGGACTCTCCAGTTCTGGATTGACCACCCAAGTTTTGAGTTTGATAGGGTTAGATCGATCACCTCCTGCCTTCTAGCTGTTACAAATGTTGGCTGTGAGCCCTGGTTATGTATGTCTAGGCAAGAGGACGCGATAAATTCGAATAGTCGAGAGCCCCGTCCATTGCACTTGCTGCTGCCCCAGATTGTATGCTGGGCATTAGCATCGCAACACAGGATGAGGCCCAGATTTCGCCGCTCACAGAATCTCACGAGACTAGTGGCCTTCCCGGGTGGTGGGCCTTCCAGAGCATCGTACGGAAAATAAGCAGATGCAATCACAAACTTAGACCATCCGCGTCTACCTCTGTAACACACCTCATCCGCTACCAGGTCTTGGCAACAGAATTGCTCAAGACCCGCCACAGTGAGATGGGATAATACTATAAGACCGGTCCCAGGTCTACTCGAACTCCTGTCATATAGTAACTTGGCCCCTTTCAGCGCACTTAGGCCACAGAGACGGCCCCTAAAGACCCAGGGCTCTTGCACTGCTGTTATGTGGGGTAATGTGTGCAGCTGGGTAAGCCTTCTACTAAGTAGTGCAGTAGCGGCTTTGGAATGCTGCAAGTTAATCTGCGTCACCGTCAAAGGACGGTAGCTACAGGAACCGTCCGAGCGAATCATTTGGGAAAACATGGAAGCTGACCATCCCAAAGATGAGACTCAGACGGTTCCCGTGCCGTGAGCCACTCATCCACTCGCACCACCTGAGCAGCCCCTTCCTTTCCTTCCCGGTTTTGGCTCTTGGTGTACGAGAGGACTCGCCAAAGCCTCGTGTTGATGCCCGGATTCTGAGCACGTAGACAGGATAGGACATCCACCGTAGACAGGTCTGGATCCGGGATCCAGCAGATGGCCCTCCTGAGGGGTAAACTCTCCTCGCTGTAGACTGCAAAGCGAGTGGTCCCCATGGGGGCACGTTATTGACCACGGTCCTGATCCACTCGAAGTTGGCTAGAGCCGCGCACGTCACCTTTATGGTCCCGTCCTTTGTCTCATAGCCCTTCGCGTTGGCTTCAGGACCGAAGGCAATAACCTGACGCATCAGTTGACTTTTGCAGTATTTGGTTTCTGCATCCGTCAGCTGATGGCCAGGCCCCAGTTTTCCAATCACAGTCACAGGTCGTGGGCCAGCAGCCTTCTTGCTATAGGATGGCTTGGCCACACTCTTGTGTGCTTGGGTGAAGGTCCAGCTCCCGATTCTCCACTGACGAAGATTTTGCCGGGCAAACAGCTGTGCTGGACATTTTGTCGAGACGCCGATAGGAACGTGGCTCAGCAGAACCTTTTCCTGCCACATTGACTGGCGCCAAGACCGCGCTCGTACCTTGGGGGGTCGTGGCTCGGGCATTGGCGGCAACTGCAGAACAGGGAGGTGTGTTGCTTTCAGCCACCGTCCTTCTCCGCTTACCTCGAGAGCGAGACAACTTGGGAGTGCCCGTGCCCACCGAGGATTCGGTAGTTTCCGTGGGTGTCACTTCCGCTGACCGAGGTCTTTTGGAAGACACAGACGCAGAAGGGCCGGCAGAGCCACATGAGGATTTCTCCCGCATGAGCCTTGCCTGCCGCTTTATTCTCTCCCTCCTTGCCACGTTCTTCGATTTCCCGGCTTCTTTGGGAGGTCGTGCAGCCACCGAAGAGACCTCACAACTCAGGCCCTCCGAAACAGGGAAACGTTTCTCAGACTCTGAAGGAGAGGAGATTGCGATAGCAGCCCCCGTCTCCTCCAGGATGGGCTCTCGCTCGTAGAGCTGAGAGACTTGGGTAATGGTTGGGGCCTCCAAAATCCATGCCCCGCCGCCGAAGCGGGTGGATTGCCAATTGTGTGGATTCCACCTGGAGTAATATCCTCTGTATTTTCCATTACCAAGGATGGTTTTGTTCGGGACTCCTCCCTAACCAGTTTGGTTCGCGGATGTCACCCTGATTCTAGGCCAACTTTGAGTCATCACACGAGTGTTGAACCCACCCCATCAGGGAAGGCCTCTCGTGTGATACCAGGGCTTACTTACTCAACAGCAATATTCCACGTAGATTAAAAAAACATACACTATTTATTTATAACAATTTATACAATAATAAATTACAGTACAAATTATACTTGTAACTATAAGCGATACTAGCTACGAGGCTTTCAGTCGACTTTTTATTACATTAATTTTTTTTTTTTTATTTGAGTTCAGTAATAAGTAAAAAGTAAAATAAACAGAGTTAATATAAAAACGAATTACAAATGTTGCGCCAATTAAATTAGATTAGAATTAAATATATTATTGTCCTTTAGAAAATTGTACACTTGAAGAATATTAGTAGGCCTAGGTGTTGATAATGCTGTGTTTAATTTAATGTTGTTAGAGCACTGATATTCCATTGTTTTCGGGCTCTGAGTGATCAGGTGTTGTACTGTGTTTAGTCCGCCGCACAAGGGATAGCAAGATGGGCTGTTCCTAGTGAGCAGGTGAGAGTGGGTAAATATCGTAACGCAAGGCTTTAGGACGTTTGAAGACAAACTTGTAGGATAGCAAGGTGACAGTTTTTTGGGTTTAAATTGTGGTAGGGTGGCAGGGGTTTTAATAACTCGTTTAGCAGTTTCATCGGCAATTTCATTTCCTGTCATTCCAGCCTGCCCGGGGACCCATGTTGCATGTAGTAATCAGTGAATCCCTAATGAATGTGATAGTTCTATTTGAATTGTTTGGAGATTTGATAGCTGTGATACATGATTTGTTGTTAGTACATACAATATAATAAATTTTCCCTTATTTTTCTTTGTGTATTTGACGGCTAGTTCGATCGCTAAAGCTTCAGCCGTGAAGATCGAGCACATAGGATGGAGAAGCCATTGTGTTATTGTGTCTCCGTTTATGTTGGTGACAGCCAAGGAAGTGTATTCGGAGGTTTTAGATCCATCAGTGTAAATAAAATTCCATCCTGAAGCATTGTAATGAGCAAAAGTCTCTAGGAATTCTGATTGTAAAATCAAGATTGGCGTATTTTGCTTAGACCGACTGAGTAAGGCGGCTTCGAATGATGTGCCAAGGGGTAAAAGTTTCAATAGGGCTTTTCTTTCGGAAAAGCGTTATTAAATTTTCCTTGGCTAAAGCGATAGCTCTTGTTAAAGCTGAGGGTATCCTTGGCTGTGTTTTTCGTGAGATTACATTGTTGAAGGCTTTAACCCGGGTTGTGTTGGTGGTATCGAAATATTTTGCCAAAATACGTGATGTTGAATCAATAACTCTGTCAGAGATGCTCGGTAAGCCGGTTTCTGCTAATAAGCACTTTATTCGAGAGGTAGGGAAAACTCTAATGCTAAGACAAATTGCGGCATGATAAGGAACTGCGATTTTGCGTATTGAAGATGTTCCACAGTGTCCGTAGATTGGTAAGGCGTAGTCAATTTTTGATAACAGAAGTGCTCTGACAACATTAAGAAGTGTAGTTGGGTGTATATAACTATGTTTGCTAGATAGGTATTTAATGATGTTTAATCTAGTTGCTAAGGTACTTCTAATATAGTTACAGTATGACTTAAAGGAATACTTAGAATCTATTATTAATCCTAGCAGTTCCTTTTTTTGAATATTTTAATTACCAATACTTATAGATATATCGCACGGACTTTTCTTTCGGCATATGTGTAAAAGGTGAGTTTTCTCAAGATAAAGTCGTACGCCAGGGGTTATCGACCAAAACGAAATATCATTAAGGATATCTTTAAAAATGTTTTTGACAGTGTGGGTGTCGTTGAGCTTCGAATATATGACAACTTCATCGGCGTAAATTTAGTGCTCGATATCTTTGTATTTAGATAGAAGGAAACTTAATTCATCAAAGGCGATGATAAAGAGTAATGCTGAAAGTTGTGAACCTTGAGGAGTGCCGTTGGATAGATTGTGAATGGATGAGTGTGAGCCATTGACAGTGACCAAGAGTTTCTTGTTAATAAGCAAGGATTTTATGAAGTTTAAAATTTTTGGACCAACTTCCATCGTAATAGCTGTTTTAGAATTAGATGAATTCCTATACTATCAAAAGCCTTTTGGAAGTCTAATGATAACAAAGATATGTGGTTTTTAGAAGATAGGGCGTGGGTTATAAAATGGTCAAGGGTTAGTAAGGCATCGAACGTACTGTGCCCCTTTTTGTATTCAACCTGACGAGAGCTAATAAAATTATTTTTTTTGGCATACTATGCAAGGCGGTTGCTTATTATCTTTTTGAGGATTTTTCCAAGAAAGCTTAAAAGGGAGATTGGTCGGTAGCTATTGGGATCAGTGGAATCTCTCCCGGGCTTAAGTTTTGACACTATGTAGGCTGTTTTCCAAAGCTGTGGATAGATACCAGTGTCGAAATTTTTGTTATACAGCTCTATTAACCGTACCTTCATTGAGGCTGGAAGATTTTTTATTAGTGGGTAGGAGATTTTATTTAATCCGGGTGCTTTCCCTCTTGCCGAGCGGCTTGTGAATTCAAATTCTGAAAGGGGATTCTATTGATTTTGTACGTCCCAGGTGTAATGTCAGGTAATACCAAAGCCTTACTCTTTCTAAATTCAGCACTGAAGTTCTCATCGGCACTGGCGTTGGAAAAGTGATTAGCAAAAAAGGCGGTACTTAAAAGTACAGTCGGGGTGTTTAATTGGGAAATAATACTATTTTTAGGTCCTCCGCACAGGATGTTTATGTCATGTCAGATTTTTTTGGGGGAGGAAGAGGGATTGATGTTGGCTGTAAATTTTTTGAAGCATTCTCGCTTTGCTGCTTAAGCCTGGTCGAAAAAATGCATTTAGTTTTTTGTAAGCGACTAAGTTTTCACGCGTTTGGCATCGTTTATATTGGTACCATGATAATTGCTTTTTGATCTAAGAGATGCTAAATCAGAGTTCCACCAAGACATATTTTTTGATAATTGCTTTTTTGATCTAAGAGATGCTAAATCAGAGTTCCACCAAGACATATTTTTTGAGGGTACCTTGCTATTGGTGCATGGTATGGCTAGATTTGCGGCAGAACGCATGATTTTTTGTATTTGCGCTGATTCTTTGTTAATATTGGCAGAAACTGGAATTTTCATGTTAGATTTTTCGCATAAGTCGGTAAATTTACTGCAGTCCGCTTTAAATATGCATTTCGGTTTGAAGTTGCAACAAAGTGGCTGGGTATCTATTTTGCATATTATTGGGTAGTGGTCACTTCCATGTAAGTTTTTTAATATACTCCATGTGCAACGAGGAAGCAGTTTTGCTGAACAGAAAGTGAGGTCTAGAAGAGAAAATGAACCGTAGGTAGAAAAATGTGTTGCACTACTATTGTTAAGACATATTAGATCTGAAGATAGCAATGCGTCTTCAACATGTATTCCTCTGTTATTTAAATATAGAGAGCCTCAGATTTGGCTCCAAGCGTTAAGATCACCTCCAAGGATTTGTTGGAGCAAATGTAAAATATCAGTACTTGAGAAGTTTTGTAAGGGTGGTATGTAGGCGCATATTATATTCAACTTTAAATTAGATTGACTTCAATACCAATAGCTGCTATATTGGATTGTATAGAGATCGTTTTAAAAGGTAAGCTTTTCTTGATCAGAATAGCGAAACCTTGCTTACTTGAAATTATGATTGGAAGGTTGTGAAATATGCTGACATAGGCTTTGAAGTGGAATGCAGTTGTGTTACTCGCTAAATGGGTTTCATTTAGTAAGATTATTGAAGGGGGAAGGGACGGCACCAAGAACTGAAGCTTATGGTAGTTCTTATAAAATCCATTTATGTTCCATTCCCAGGGTCCATTGTTGCACAGTAAATAACACAATTGAATTAAGTTTGTAACTTGTTCCACTTGGAAATAACTTAGTTAACCACTTATGAAATCACGTTGTTAAAAACACGTGGGTAGGAATGTTGAGAGAACACAGAATAAGATCAAAAGATAACCGCTCGGATTGAGTGACAGTCGAAAATTGACATACAATATATTTTAATTTAATGTATTACAATAATCTTCGGCGAGATTTTTTTTTAAGTGTAATATCATACCTTCTGCTCAAATATGAACGAGACTGATTTAATAAAACACAAACGGTTAATTATTGTTCAATTTTTATTTTATCTCCTTCAAAGTAATCACCATTGGAGGCAATACACATATGCCAACGTTTTTTCCAATCATCATAGCATTCTGGAAGGCCGATTTCGGTATGGATTTCAGTTCCTTCTTCGAATTCTCTTTTATGACTTCAATTGTCTCAAAATATTTTCCACGGAGCGGCAACTTGAGCTTGGGAAACAGGAAAAAGTCACATGGAGCCATATCAGGCGAATACGGTGCTGGCGGAACGATATTAACATTATTTTTGTTCAAATAATCGCGAACAAGACGTGATGTGTGAGCTGGTGCATTATCGTGATGCAAGAACTATGACTTGTTGTCCCACAATTCCTTCCTCTTAAGACGAATGTTCTCGCTCAAACGCTTTAAGGGGTAACACCACTATAGAAATTTCAAAAAATTGATTTTTTTTATAAGCTTAAAAAATTCTTTGAACCTTTTAAAATACAGAACAAAAAGTTTTATACGTTACCGAAGTTTATTTCATAAATATTTTAAGCTTTTAACCAAGCGTTAGTGACTGCTACTTAACGACTTCTCCAAATTTCCAAACTTTAAATGCGTTTTTCTCAAAACTCGTTTTCTGAAATTGGCACGCAGCATAACTCAAACAATTTTAAATATTTTTAATCAGGTTTTTCACTACGTCTGTATAATAACCTTCTTAAGAGAAGAACGTAGGGGATTTTCGATAGATTAATTTAAACGATTGTTATAATTATTTAAGTGCCGTTTTTTAGGCCAAAATACAGTTTTTTCTTTCAACTGCTTGCTAATTCCACAAAAATAAATATTTTTTAAATCCCCTACGTGTTTCTCTAGCTATTCTTATCTAGATTAAGAAAAAAAATGTTTCTTTGTTCCAGATTAAAATTTGCACCCTCTGTGCTGCGTGCCGCGGAGCTCCTTCAAGAGAAACCACATTACAAAAATGTCTCCAATGCCGCCATTTTATAAAATTTTTCGATCAAACTTTGTAGTTTTGTATTTTAGTATATAAGTAATAACTTCCCAAATCAGAGTGATTGTTTTCCCTTTCCTTCTATAAAAAAAATTCTTTAAAAATCGTGTTTATTTTACGCGTGTACAGTGGTGTTACCCCTTAAAACGTCTAAATATTATTCAGCGTTAACCGATCGGCCTTGCGGAAGAAACTCCGAGTGCACCACACCTTCGTAATCGAAAAAAAACAGTCAGCATAACCTTAATTTTTGAGCGACTTTGGCGTGGTTTTTTGGGTTTCGGCTCCTCCGGGGAGCGCCATTCCGATGATTGTTGGGCTGTTTCGACGTCATACTCAGAAGGTATATAATACTAAAATTATATTGGATGATAGATAATATTTAATAAATGGGGATGAAAAAAAAACAAAAGAATTCGGAATCGGTTGATCTTCACCAGGTTACACGAGGTCTTCTAACTGCACACCTTACTTGATGGAACGGGTTCTACCGCGACGTATATTTAGTCAAATTGTCATCAACCCTTCGAAATGTGCGACCAATCCATTACCATTTCCTTTTTCGCACTTCATAGGCAATTTCGACCTGATTTGTAGCCTTGGTAACTCTGAGTTGACTATTTTTCGGGCACATATATTCGTATAGGGTGGGCCATGTAAAATTTGCTATTTGAATCGGCTATAAAAAAAACTAATCAATATTTTTTCAAACTTTTTTTTTGTTTTGAAGATTGAACATTGTCATTTATGAATGAAAAATAATATCGTTCAAATGACTGCCACGACTGACTTTACAGTAGGCCATTCGATCAACCCAATTTTTTAAGCACATTTTCGATTGTTTGGGCTCCAATTTCATGAAAAGCAACTTCGATTTCGTGTTTTAAAGCATCAATCGTCTCTAGATGGTTCACATAGTATTTGTCCTTAACGGCAAAAGAAGAAAACTCACCACTTTGGAAATAGGTTTTCAATATTTCCAAACTTTGTTCAAGCGCATAGTGTCCCATTTCGTAAATGTCAAACCTTGAAGTAAATTATGAACACATTTGACATGTCATTTGTGTTACCATTCTTAAAAAAATAGGTGGTTCAAAAAGCAAACGCTATATGGCCTACCCGTAGTATGCGTCAGAGGCAGCGGTTGCTAAGGGCATGGGTCAGGTATCTCAGCATGGTGTTATCACGCTTCCATTGAATGCCACCCCGATCTTCAGCAGAAAACATAGAGGTCGTGATATCTCCGATAACCAGAAGAAAAAGAATAGGAGATAGAATACACCCTTCAGGCACTCTTCTCTCTGAACTCAAAAAGGCTCTGACAACGCACCTTTGTGGAGCACCAAAGATTCGCACTCTGGCTAAGCTGCCCATATGCATTCACGCCGATGCAAAGGCTTAAATTCCACTGATTGCTCAATGATGATGCGCAGCGTGTTAATTTGGTTTGGATTGATAAGAGCTGGTAATTGTTCCGAGGTGATCTCTAAGCCGGTTCAGTATGAATCTGGCTACTATTTTTGAAATTGCGGGCAAAACGCAGAAATTGTGAGGCCCGCATCGGTCAATGTGGAGAAAGTTACGCATCTTCTCTTTTTATACGGGGTGTACATAAACGAACTACTGTAGCGACAAGGTGGTGACCCCATAGAAGACCAACTCCTCTCCTTCTTCTTAATTGGCGCGATAATCGCTTACGCGATTTTGGCCGAGTTTAAGAAAGCGCGCCAGTCGTTTCTTTCTCGTGCTAACAGGCGCCAATTGGACACACCATGTGAAGTCAAGTCCTTCTCCACCTGATCTTTCCAACGCAAAGGAGGCCTTCCTCTTCCTCTGTTACCACCAGCTGGTACCGCATCAAATACTTTCAGAGCCGTAGCATTTATATCCAATCCGACGACATGACCCAACGTAGCCGCTGGATATTTATTCGCTGCGCTGTGTCCATGTCGTCGTCAAGCTCATACAGCTCATCGTTCCATCGCCTGTGATATTCGCAGCCGCCAACGTGCAAAGGTCCAAAAATCTTCCTTCTTTCTCTAAAATACTTCAAGCGTCGCTTCACCAGATATTGTCATCGTAGACGCTTCTGCGCAATACGTTAGGACGGGCATGATGGGAGCCTTGCAGAGTATTAACTTTGTTCGTCGAGGGAGCACTTGTTGGCAAGAGACACTCTACTTTGGACTTCAAGGCTGAAGTCTTTTACAACCTCGAAATTATAACTGTCAACAGTGACGTGAGTGCTGATATGCGAGGTACTTCGTTTTGTCCTCGTTCTCCACCAGACCCATTCGTTTTGCCTCTTTATCCAGTTTGGAAAAGGCAGAACTAGCAATGCGGTTGTTAAGGCCGACGATGTCAATTTCATCGGCATACACCAACAATTGTACGCTCTCATAAAATATTGTGTCTGAGCGTTTAAGTTCTGCGACTCGTACGATGATCTCCAAAATCAGGTTAAAGAAGTCACACGACAGCGAGTCAACCTGTTTGAAACCTCGTTTGGTATGAAACGGCTTGGAAAGGTCCTTCACAAATCTGACGGCACCGCTGGTGTTGAGCAACGTCATCTTGCATAACCGTATTAGTTTTGTGGGGATACCAAATTCAGACATTGCGCCATACAGAAAACTAGTTTTCGTACTGTCGAATGCAGCTTTGATGTCGACGAAAAGATAGTGTGTATCGATTCTCCTTTCATGGGTCTTTTCCTTGATTTGGCGTATTGTAAATATTTCGTCGATGGTAGACTTCCCAGGTCTAAAGCCACACTGATAACGTCCAATCAGTTGGTTGATAGTGGGCTTCAGCCTTTGACACACAATACGCTCGCTAGAACCTTATAGGCGATATTTAGAAGACTAATCCCGCGGTAATTGGCACAGATTGCACGATCACCCTTCTTATGGATTGGGCGGAGCACACTCAAGTTCTAATGGGCAGGCATGCTTTCATCCGACCAAATTTTACAAAGAAGCTGCTGCATGGACCTTACTGTCACTATTTAACAGGTTTGAGAAGTGTCCACTCCATAACTTAAGTATGCTCTGGATGTCAGTCACCAGATCGCCGTCTTTGTTCTTACAGGAAAATGCCCCGGTCTTAAAACCTTCTGTAGGCCGCCAAACTTTCAGCGTTGTTCCGCACTTACTTATTTTGGCCTCTTGTTTCTTCTTTCGATACCGTCGGCACCAGGTCGTTTATAAGGTCTGAAACTATTAACGGGTGGCAGATCCATTATGCATGCTTGAACTGGCAGGAAAGTCAGAATGTAATCCAGAGATTCCCTACTATATATGGTCCACGAACCGTCCATCCTTTTTACAAAGCCAGGGGACGTGGATGTCAAGGACAATACTTGAGCCTAGAAGTTGCCTTGCACCAATCAACTGAGCTACAAAAATTTCGCCTCGAATTACGCTTACCTCTTTTAAGAGCCCTTTTATAGTTTCTGAGGCTATCTTAATTCCGTTCTCAATCGTCTACCAGGCGAGTGGCTTTAGACCGGTGAAACAATCTGTTACAGTCTTTACTAAACGTGTTTAGTTCTTGCGACCACCAAGTTGATTCTGGTTTACCTCTGCTTTTGATTAAGTGGCAGGCCGCACCAAGCGCCTTGTCGTAGCTACTTGTGAGTTTTTCAACGGCCTGGTTGAGGGTAGGCGTCTAATCAAGTGATTTCAAAGGTAATTCTGTACAATACCTAATTAGCCTTCCTAATATTCCTGCGAAATATCGGAACTGGTGGGGAGCCTAAAGGATTAATCTCAATATACCCACGATCTGAGAACCAGTTCTCCATACTAACACTCCAGCAACATATGAAGGTGAAAATAACATCTGAGGCCAATGTGATATCTAAAATCTCGCTCTTTTCTTTAGCGATAAAAGTCATTCCTCACCTCTATATAAATGAGCTACCTAGAGCGATAAAAGTCATTCCTCACCTCTATATAAATGAGCTACGCCTAGGATAAATTCTGCAAGTAAGTCACCCCTCTTGTTCATATCACTACTTCCCCACAGGGAGTGGTGAACGTTAGCATCGCATCCCACAATCAGCCCAACTTTCAGATTATTAGCTTAGCTTTTTGAGTAGCTTTTGGTAAAACACAGGCTCTAGGAACACCGTCAGAAATAGACACCAACATCTTATAGCCGAGGCGTACTCAGTCCGCGAACCCTATTGGCACGAACACAAGGCTTTTGGATGAGAATAACATCATCTCCGCGGTTTCATAAACGGATCAATAAACCAGCATAGCCCGATTTAGAATGATGGAGATTAATCTGCAAACATTTAATGCCCATCAGGCTGTGCAGTAATATTGCCCTAATCCTCATTGGAGTCTAGCTCTTCGGACTCTTCACAGCAATCTTTGACACCTGCCAGCCTCTTCGAATCAGGGCAGTAGTTATCCTCCAGCATGACATTTGCTGATGCCTCCTTGGAGGCTTTCCTGGTCCTAAGAAAGTTTTTAAATGAAATTCCATATGAGTTTATTGCCTTTGTTGCCGCTTGACTGTCAACGTATATATATTATTTATGTTGGAGTTTCTCTATGTCCTTGCTAATGCTTTTTCTACAGCCTTTCCTAACCCAAAGACTTCTTCTTGAAAATTATTGCAATGGTCAGGGAGCTTATTTGGCCGCTCTGAGCAATTAATTCCTGCACCTACTCCGTTCATCATTTTCGAGCCGTCAGTAAATATATTAAGCGTATTGGGGCTAGGTTTCACATCTCTCTCCACCCCTCTTCTTCTATTGTTGTTCGGAAACTCTTCACCCAATTGTATTTCGGAGTCATATAGTCCGTATTGGTCCGATAACTAATACCTATTGAGCTATGTCCGGTTATTTTACAGGTAAATTCACCCCTTGCGTTAAGTCTTGCGGCAAACATATCGTAGCTGCTAGACCTTCTGCCGCAATGTCAATTGGTGGTAGGTTGAGTATTCTTTCAAGTGGTGCCGTAGGAGTAGTTTTATTTGCCCCTGTCGTGCAGAGTGCACCAAAACGTTGAATACTTTCCATAGGTGTTTTGTAGTTATTGTCAACGCAGTTCACCACACTAGAGTAATATTGGCTTTACTACAGCTGAGTACCACCAATACATTATTGAAGGAGATAGATCCCATGTAACTCCAGCATTCTTTTACATGCATATAGTGCGTTATATATGTATATTGTGCTTTCGTGATAGTTTGCTATCCCAAATTACTCCAAGGTACTTTGCGAGGCCGTTAAGAGTCAGTTCTACGCCGTTTACCTCCGGGGTATGCCAATTCAGGATCTTGTACCTTCTAGTGAAAAGTATCATGTCATTGATGCACTGTTGCGAGTGTATTATTCATTATGTCGCTCACGGTATCTAGATATTTCCCTGTTAATACTACGGCTATGTCGTCTGAATATGCTATTAGTTTAGATGCCGTGCCCTCAAATTTTGTTGATAGCTCATTAGCTGCGAGTAACCAGAGGAGTGACGATAGAACGCCACCTTGTAGCTCTAGAGCTTTCTCTATAAGTAACACTAGTGAGTGTAACGCAGTCTCTGTGGATCTGCCTTTAGTATATGCGGTTTGCGCCTTAGCATAAAGTCTGACATCCTATTTTCTCTAATGTGGATATCGAGGATTTTCTCAGGTGTTTTCAGTACGAATGAGGTCAAACTGATTGGCTTACATTCCTTTGAAAGTATGGGGTTGCTTTTACCTACTTTCGGTATAAACAACATAGTACTGGCATATAGTTAAACCTCAGGCATCCTGTGCATATCGCTTTTTGCCATGGTACCAACAGATTGCCCATCCTTTGGAACCTGGCTGGAAAAACCCGACTAAGCCCGGTGATTTAAATGGGTCAAAAGTGCTTATTGCCCACTCTATGTTTTGCGTTTTAATAATGTCTTTCGGGATGTTTACTACGTTATTTCTCACAGGCTCCTGACCTAAGTAGTCTATGCATCCTGAAAAATGCGTACTGACTAGATCTTGTAGTGATTCTTCACAACTATCAGTTCAGTCCTCGTTAGATTTACGTAGTTATTAGAGAATGCAGAGAAACATGTAATGCCCTAATTCAATGCAATCAAACACTTTTAAAGTAATCATACATTTGTGCCCTGTAGTTAAATCTGTCCAGCCCTCACAGTGTCGGGTAATGAGTTCCACACTCTAACAGCGTCAATGGAAAATAATCTAGATGATGCTAGGTAATTAAATGTTGAAGCGTATTGGCTTAAATCCTTTGGTTTCACATGCTAGTCATGAAAACAACTCGTTATATGGCAAAGACTTAGGCTAGCCTTGTAGATATTTGTATAAAGGCGGCTTAGAAGGTCAAAGACCGCTTGTAATTCAGCGGGAAGGATACAATCTAATTTTCGAGATTTGTACGGTCAAGAAGACTTAATTGCCCCAATAAACTTTTTATGACTTGTTAGAGATACTCCAAGTTCTCTAAGTACCCGGGAAAATAGACATTCATTAGTACATATGTCCAGCATTTGGTTGCATTAAGAGCTTTACTCACCGTTTGGCTTTAAGATGCAATTTGGTAAAGTCAGATTTTTCTATAATATTTTCCATCATCCGTCCGAAATCGATTCGGGTTCAAGCTGTATCAAAATATCATCAATTATATATGAATGTCTGTGGCCGGTTTGTAAGCCAATCATACGCACCAGTGATCTTAAAATTATTGAGATACGGATGTTTGAGTTTCTTTCCCGTCGTTGTTGCAGATTAAAACCATTTAAACGTTTTTGTGTTGTTTTAATTATGTTTATTTGTAAAGATTCCGTACAGAAACATATCTAATATAGATATTATAGATAACAAACAAACAAGATTAATAAATTTAAACAAAAATTTTATATACATACAATGTCCCAAGTTGAGCTCTCAGCATCTGTGACTAGCATGTGTTATATATCTTTTGTGATAATAATTATTACTAAGAAAGACATTAATTAAAATCGAAGACTTTTGCCTGATGATTGCAAATAAAACTCTGAGTGAGTTAGGTATGATCGCACCAAATCGTCCGATGCATGATGCATACAATACAGAATTAAGACGTGAAAAAGAATATGATCGAAATGATCTGAACACATTTGTAACAACAAACCTACCAAAACTAAACACAGAACAAAGCAGGCATATGACACAATTATAGACAATGTTGCAAATGATAGAGGAGAAATATTCTTCTTAGATGCACCAGGTGGGACTGGAAAAACGTTTTTGTTATCGTTAGTTTTGGCCACCATTCGATCACAGAATAATATTGCATTGGCTTTGGCATCATCTGGAATAGCGACAACTTTATTGGACGGCGGTCGCACTGCACATTCTGCATTAAAGTTACCATTAAATATGCAAGTAAATGAAGAACCAACTTGCAACATTTCTAAAAATTCTGGAATGGGAAAGGTTTTACAAACATGTAAAATTATTGTATGGGATGAATGTACGATGGCTCATAAAAAATCACTGGAAGCCTTAAATGGAACACTGAACGATTTTCGAAATAACACAAACATATAATATTTGGTGGTGGACTAATTCTATTGGCCGGTGATTTTCGACAAACTTTGCCTGTTATTCCCAAATCAACAGCAGCTGATGAATTGAGAGCGTGCCTTAAATCTTCTAATCTGTGGAGATATGTTCAAAAACTCACATTAACTACTAATGTTCGTGTGCAGTTACAGAATGATCCAACAGCTGCTGAATTTTCTGAACATTTGTTGCAAATTGGAAATGGACGAAAGCCAATTGATAAGAATACAGGCATGATCACACTTCCAACTAATTTTTGTACCGTAACAGAATCAAGAGTACAATTAGTGCAAAATGTATTCCCAAATATTGCACAAAACTATCGAAATCGAGATTGGCTAAGCGAGAGAGCTATATTAGCTGCCAAAAATGTCGATGTCAATTAAATCAATGCCAGTATTTTGATTCAAATTCCAGGTGAAGTTGTCACCTATAAATCAATTCATTCAATCACTAATCCCGACGATGTAGTGAATTGTCCAATTGAATTTTTGAATTCACTTAATTTGCCTGGCTTGCCACCACATCGTTTGCAATTGAAAGTCGGCACAGTGATCATTATGTTGCGAAATATCAATCAGCCGAAACTATGCAATGGGACAAGATTAGCAGTGAAACGGACAATGAACAATGTAATTGAAGCAACAATTTTGAAAGGCAAATTTAAAGGTGAAGATGTTTTGATTCCGCGCATTCCGATGATTTCAACAGATTTGCCTTTTGATTTTAAGCGACTTTAAATTCCCATTCGCCTTGATTTTGCTATTACAATCAATAAGTCTCAAGGTCAAAAACTTCAATTATGTGGAATTGACCTAACTTATCCATGCTTTGGACATGGGCAACTGTATGTAGGATGTTCTCGAGTAGGGAAACCATCGTTACTTTATATTTATACACCGCATGAAAATAAAACCAAAAATTATGTGTATCAGAAGGCTTTAGAATAAGTTGTTAGTTTACAATCATTAGAGTAAGCCACTAAAATAAATAAAACATTGTTATTAGAATAAGTCACAAAATAATGGCCGAGAATGAATTAAAGGATGAAACAAGAAAAAAACAAAGATGGATGATATGTTGAACCATATGGGAACGCCGTATATAATTATAGGTCGTATTTAACATTGGTACATGATTATCTTGACCCTAGAGGATACATGTCGTGAAGAGAATAATTGTTTATATAGAAAGTATGCCGTTGTGGCCGGCTCAAACTGTTGATTTACATGATGATTGAAGTATAAAAACTTGTACGGGTTTATTCCTAAATATTTCACTATGCTCCGCACCGAAATACTTGACTCATTTATGTTTGATTTTATTCCAAACTTTTTCGTATATCCCGATTATATATTTTAGGTGCCAATTTTTTGTATATTTTTCGACCTGATAGAACATTTGTTGGAGATTTGAGTTTATGGTCTGCGTGATAGATGACGAGATCGTCAGCATATGATATAATATTTTCGAAATTATCTATAAGGTCCAGAATAAATATATTAAAAAGTATTGGTGAGTTGACTGTTCCTTACTGTAAACCGTTTTCCATTATGAAGTTTCGAGAGCTTTCAGCTTTACCACTAGAGACTATAAATTCTTTATTGCAGATCATATTGTAAGTCAACATCAACAAATACAGAGGGAATTTGCATTTAAATATGATAGTTTAAATATTACACTTTTTATCCATAGTCCGTAAAAGGCAGCTTCTAAATCAATCAGACATACACCTGTGCAACATTTTTTATGCCAGTTTATGTATGAGACGAGACAGTGAATTGCTTGAGTGGTAGAATGTTGGTATTTATTACCAAACTGTTTTTCGCTTACAAATTTATTTTCTACACAAAATTTGTTTATATTATTATTTATAAGAGTTTCATATACCTTGCTGATATTATGGAGAAGGCTTATGGGGCGTAAGTTATCATACAGTATGATCTTTGTCTCTTTCGGGTATAACGAAGTTTTTGTCTTTGTTCCATTTTTGAGGAAAATAAGTGTTATTCAACATATTATAAAGCTTCATAGGTAGGTAAAATGTTTGAAGTGCACTTGGCACTCCTCAAGTAGCACTAACGCACCATGTTGATACCATTATGAGACCTCCAAGATATTGGGGCCAAAGGATTTTCGAAATAGCACATGAAGAAATGGAGCTCCATCTTTTCTGCGAAATAATTTGTGCAGTTCCCCTTTAACAACTATCAAGGGGATTCCGATGACCGGGTAGGAGGTCTCTGGGGCCAAATCAGTCCCCTTCCTGGCAAGCTCATCAGCACTTTCATTTCCCTATATGTTCCTATGTCCTGGAACCCAGATCAGAGAAATCCTACCTGCACACCCAAGAGATTTGATCTCTTCTTTACAGGAGTTTACTAATTTCGTTCTGCACCATGGCGTCGTCAGAGCCTCAATCTCGGCTTGACTATCGGAGAAAATATTAATATCTCCCTCGCTCCCGCGTTCCTTAACATTTTGCATGCCTGCAAGATCGCAAAGACTTCTGCTGGGCAGTTTAAAGGAGATAAATAAATTGGCTGATTTACAGAAAGCCCCTCCGACTCCCGATTCCATCTTGGAACCGTCAATAAAGACTGAGGTGCAAGCTTCGGTGCAGATTTCGACTCGATCCAATCCTGCCTATTTGGAAAGATTGCTCTAGCACGACCCTCAAATCTAGTTCGCGGATAGAGAGATCTGTTCGAAGTTCGGAGAAATACGGTATTAACTGCGTGAAAATGCTACCATGTCCTTTGAGAGTTTGTCTCCAGTGGGCAACCTCCTTTAATATGATTGCACTTTGAGCTGCGATCGAAATGACGGAAAAGTCGATGGGAAGTAAGTGCAAAAGGACATTCAGGGCAGCACTGGGGCAAGTTTTACATGCTCCGGTGATTCCAATGCGTGCAGTCCTTTACACCCTCCCCAGTTTAGTGATATTATAGCTCTTCCGAAGAGCTTCCCACCAAACCAGGCATCCATACGTTAAAATAGGCAAAACCACGGCGTTGTACATCCACAGCACGAACTGTGGCTTGAGTCTCCATTTTTTACCGAACATAGATTTGCAGGAGTAGAATGCTATACTGGCCTTCTTTACCCGATTTTCAATGCGTAGCTTACAATGGAATCAGGTATTACTCCAAGATACCTAACTTCCGATGAAAGCGGGAGAACGTGGTTGTTTAATTTGGGAAGACGAAAAGGTGGAGGTTTATATTTTCTGGTAAATAGCACCAGCTCCGTTTTGTCAGAGTTGGCCACAAGTGGTAGTCCAGCGACTGAGTACAACCAGTGACCTTTCTAAAATCTCAGCCATGACTGAGAGAAACGGTCCCCATATCATCAGGACCAAGTCATCGGCGTATGCTACTACCTTAACCTCACTCTTTCCCAAGAGATAAACATGTTTTTCTTAAACAGCAAACAAAGAAACTAATAAACAAGTCGTGTACCTAAAACAGTAAGGTGAGGTATAAGTATAAATACGATTGCCAAATATATTGGCAGTCAGTCCAGTATTAACAGAGTGTTAAGAACTACCCTAAAATTAAATTCATAAAAATAAATTTTTATATATTTTGCAAAGATAAGTAGGTCTTTAACTATCTTCCAAGTCTATAACTAGTGGCGAAGTAATTATCTGTCTGATTGTCATCTAGCATATTTGATTTCTTATTTTCGTTAAATGCAGTTTTTGTGTATTGCAAGGTATCAAATTTGTTTTTAATTTCTAAAAACTGATTGAAACTCTTTAGTACTATGTTGTGAGTATAATTATCAGGATCATTCTGCTTTGCGGAGTGAACTGATTGCATATACCTATGGAGTTGGGTGTGAGGTCTTGTTCTCTTACTATAAGATAGTCGGATGTATTTGCGATTTTAGTTTCGTCTATATTAGCCTCTTTAAGTATATGCTTAGGGCTAATAGTTTTTTTTAAATTTTATTCAATTCGAGGGCAGTATATACCCTGAAGTTTTTTTTAAACATATCCAATGAGTCTTGAGGGTCCATTGCAATCAGCTTTATTTTATAGTAGCCATTCGATAATATGTTATAATAATATTTTCATTTAGTAAAATCTTAGTTAATTTAAGCCTACCTTTAAGCTGTGATAGAATTTCGTCCCGGAGTATTATTTACCTTATAAGGTGCTTTTTTAATTACAGAGATAATATTACTTTTTTCTTTATGCAATTTTGTGATGGTAGAATTGTGGTATATTTTATGTGTCAATTTTCGGAAATTTAGGAACATTTTCTTCAATAGTATCTAAAGTATATAATGTAGTGCGTTTAAATGAATGTCTATTTCTGTATTTTCTAGATTTCTTTCTTTGGGTACCGGAGACTCATATGACAATATATGTATGATTTTGCGTTTGAATTTATCCCAATTTGTTCTCCAATAATCATGGTTTCTGAGAAAATTAACTATTAGTATCTGAAAAGGATTTGGGCTTGAATATCTTGAGATTTCCATTTTTGTTGCACTGTGATCACTGTCGTAATCGAGAGCATTTATGCAGTTCGTAGTATTATTTACTTTCTTAAAAGATAGTCTGGAATCCATTATACATACATTCGTCAAGAAAAGAGTTGGTTCTGGAGAAAGATGGTGTTACTGAAGCGTAAAGTTCACAGTGCTATTTAATTTGGTTTTCCTTAACCCATTTATGAAGAATTCTACCTTTTTGGTAGAATGTTACCATGTTTACTTTTTAGGTGTCCCGCGATTAGGAAGAGATTGTGGGGATTTTCTAGCTTTAAGCTTTGAAATAAAATATTAAAACCCATCTGGAAATGATCATTGTTATTACCACTTGGGTAGTAAGCAGCTGCGTCGTATAATGATTTTTTATCTGCAGTAGGTATTTTTATAATACAAGATTGTAAGCATCACATTTTTGCGATGCTTATACTCGTAACGTTTATGTATTCGATGTTGTCTCGAAAGAGTATACCCGTTCCGCCTCCTTGTTTTGAATTAGTTAGCTCTATCGTTGCGTATTAGAACATAGTTACTGAAATAAAGTTGGTGCCTATTGTTTAGTTTAGTTTCGTTCAATAGAACGATGTCTGGTTTATTCTTTATTAAGAACTTATCAAGATCATACCTTCGAGGTTTTGTGATTAAGGAATTAACATTAAGGGATATAATATTAAGTGTGTTTTCAGTGGTACTAGTTGTAGGATGGTTCCATATGTAGAAGTCCAAGTGGGGAAAGTTAATGATCGCCATTCACTTGGGAGTGGCCAGGACGACTCTTCGTCGCCAAGTACTGTCGTTCACTCTGGTGTACGAGCGTCTCGCAATAATCCGCATCAAAGCCCGTTTTTTTAACATCTCGCTAATTTGCGCCCACGTTTCGCCGAATAGAAGGACGATGCGATCAAAGATTCCTTCTATAAATAACATAAAAATCGTGCTTGGCGACTTCAACGTAAGGGTAGGAAAGGAGAGAAGTTTTATTCCCACAGTCGAAAAATTCAGCCTGCACAACGAAACATCCAGTAACGGACAGCGGCTGATTGACTTCGCCGGGGCTCGAACATGGTAGTCTGCAGCACCAGATTCCAGCATAAAAAGAGGCACCAAGCTACCTGGCTGTTTCCTGATCTAAAAACGCGAAATCAGATCGATCATGTTGTGATAGATGGAAGACAGACTTCCAGTGTTTTAGATGTACGTACGATCCGAGGACTCAACATCGACTCGGATCATTGCCTTGTTGCAGCCAAACTACGCACACGCCTCTGTGTAGCAAAAAGCGTACATCTAAATACGCAAAGAATGTTCGACATCAAAGAGCTGCAATCACAACAGATGGCCAGAAGATTCGCCACTCGACCCTCACTATTGCTCTCAGAGACTTCAACCCTCACCTCCGGCATGCACAAGCAATGGAGCAACATTTCTCGTTCTCTACGTACCGCCGTGGAAGAAGAAATCGGATTCCGACAAGCCTGAAAAAATAGATGGTACGACGAGGAATGTCATGCTGCCGCAGAAAGAAAGGATGCCCCCTATAGAGCCACGCTGCAATCGGGCGCGGCTCGAGCCCTGTGGGATCGCTTCTGGGAGCTAAAAAAACGAGAGGCCGAACGTGAGTGCGAGGAGCTTGAGATGCTGGCCAATAGGAACAGCGCCCTAAAATTCTACCAGATAGTTGGGCGGCTTACAGAAGGTTTTAAAGCCGGGGCGTTTTCCTGTAAGAACAAAGACGGCGATCTGGTGACTGATATCCAGAGCATACTTAAATTATGGGGGAAATACTTCTAGAACCTATTAATTAGTGACAGCTGCGCATGTCACATAGAATGTGAAGATCCCGATACCCCAATCGTTGACGACGGAATATTCGTTCCGCTACCCGACCATGACTAGGAACAGACCAAGGACCAACAAAACTGCGGGCGTCGACGGGCTGCTGGCTGAGTTATTCAAACATGGCCGCGAGAAGCTGGTAAGGTGCATGTATCAGTTTCTATGTAAAATATGTTCAAATGAAAGCATGCCTACCGATTAGAATTTAAGTGTGCTCTGCCCAATCCATAAGAAGGGTGATCTTGCAATATGTGCCAATATCGCCCATAAGGTTCTAGCGAGTGTATTGTGTGGGAGACTGAAGCCCACTATCAACCAAATGATTGGACCTTATCAGTGTGGCTTTAGACTTGGAAAGTCTACCATTGACCAACTATTTACAATACGCAAAATCTTGGAAAAGACCCATGAAAGGAGAATCGACACACACCATCTTTCCGTCGATTTCAAAGCTGCATTCGACAGTACGAAGGGGGAGTTTCCTGTATTCCGCGATGTCTGAATTTGGTATCCCCGCAAAACTAATACGGTTATGCAAGATGACGTTGCTCAACACCAGCCGTTTGATACCAAACGAGGTTTCTAACAGGGTGACTCGCTGTCGTGAGACTTCTTCAACCTGATGTTGGAGAGGATCGTACGGGCCGCAGAACTTAACCCCTCAGGCACAATTTTTTATAAGAACTCACGTCACTGTTGACAGTTATGATTTCGAGTTTGTAAAAGACTTCGTTTATTTAGGAATCAGCATTTACACCTATAACAATATCAGCCTTGAAATCCAAAATAGAGTGTCTCTGGCCAACAAGTGCTTCTTTGGACTAAGTAGGCAATTTAGTAGTAAAGTCCTCTCTCGACGAACAAAACTAACGCTCTACAAGACTCTCGTTATGCCCGTCCTAACGTATCGTACAGAAGCGTGGATGATGACAACATCCGATGAAGCGACGCTTGGAGTATTTGAGAGAAAGATTCTGCGCAAAATTTTTGGACCTTTGCACGTTGGCAACGGCGAATATCACAAGCGATGGAATGATGAACTATATTAGCTTTACGACGACATAGACATAGCGCAGCAAATAAAGACCCAGCGGCTACGTTGGCTGAGTCTTGTCGTCCGAATGAATACAAACGCCCCGGCTCTGAAAGTATTTGATGCGGTACCAGCTGGTTTTAGTAGAGGAAGAGGAAGACCTCTTCTGTGTTGGAAAGATCAGGTGGAGAAGGACTTGGCTTCACTTGGTGTGTCGAATTGGCGCCCGTTAGCACGAAAAAAAAACGACTGGCGCGCTTTGTTAAACTCGGCCAAAATCGCGTAAGCGGTTATCGCGCCAATTAAGAAGAGAAGAAGAGTTGTATTGATCATGTTGAGCCTCAAGTAAAAAAAATATATATATATGCGAGAAGCCTGCTATTGCTGTTGTGTTTGGAGGTTCAACAGTCCTCTTTGTTTCTTAATTGGCGCGATAGCCGCTTACGCGATTTTGGCCGAGTTTAACAAAGAGCGCATCTTAACAGTTATTATTATTATTATTAGAAGGCCATTACGCACTGCGACCAGAGTTGATCTATTGTGCAAGACCTATTATTGTAACCCTAGAGTTTAAGGCTTTTTATAAATTTTAGCACTATTGTGGGTTTGTTGTTCCAAAGATTACATGGAGATACTACGATACCACCAAGGTGGTGAAGTCTTTGTCTGCCCAGCGCAGGACATTCACAAAGCACATGTTCTGAGCTTTCTATATCCATTTCGCAAAAGCGGCAGACATTGGTCTCTGATAGACCAATGTTATTTAAATGATACCTCAGGCTGCAGT
The DNA here is from genome assembly GCF_027943255.1 of Anastrepha obliqua. Lineage (NCBI taxonomy): Eukaryota > Metazoa > Arthropoda > Insecta > Diptera > Tephritidae > Anastrepha > Anastrepha obliqua. Next base: position 2,318,280 of record NW_026562179.1, on the reverse strand, counting down.
GACCTGTGAGGTATCCTGTTAAAAGACGCAGATCTACTCTGTTTAGTGAGAGTAGCTTGTCTGATATTCCTTTGTTGGGACTAAGAAATTGTTTGGCTTGACGCTGACCGGCACAATTTACCCAGTGTGCAGCAAATTTCCTTTCTTCCCATTTCCTGAGGAATTCATTAATGTGGCTTTTCGTGAGTCCACAGAAAGGCTCAGGACCAGTAAGTTGCATATTTGCTCCTTGTTTTGCGAGGTCATCAGCCATTTCATTCCCCTCATGCCCTTCATGTCCCGGAATCCAGACTAGAGTTACTGTGTTGAGGTTTCCTAACATGTTGAGAAGGTTTAGGCAATCATTTATCTTAACAGTTGCTCTCTTAGATTATCCGTCGCCTTTTTAAGCTCTGATAATGAGTTATTATTTAGTTTGCCATTATTACTAATTTATGTATTCATTATTACTAATAGCAAAGAGATAGGTAAATCTTATATTATATTCACTTCTCTTGCTTTTTTTGTGTCACATACATCATCTCAATGGAAGCTTCCGCACGAACCAAGACAGAAAAATGCGCGTTCGCAAGTTCGGTCGATGTAAAGGTTTTACTTATCGTTTTCTTCGATTGCAGAGTTTGAATAAATAAATAATTTAAAAAAAAAAAACACAAAATTCGCAATTCTTTTTGAACTCACCTCGAACTCCTTGAAATTTATTACACATTCGTCGCTCTCTAGATCGAGAGCCGGATAAGGGTTATTGTTGTTGATTTGCTTGGCAGCTGATGGTTCTTCCATGTTCCTTTTTCTTTTATTTATATTTTGCACTTATACAGAAAGCATGTGTTCAGTGACTATAATGTTACTTGAGTTTTGTGCATGATGCTCATTCATAATATATGTATTATTAGTAACTTTTGACCAATTAGTGTTTTTTTCCTTATAAACAGTGCTTTAAATGTTTGTGTAATAACTTGTTTAATTGATTCTGTAGCGCCTTAAATAAACACGAATATAATATGTATACTGTCGCGAACCGTAGAAAGTCTCTCAATCAGCACAGTCGAAAGAAAGAAAAAAAAAATTAAACGTTTTAGTATGCAAATGGCTCGCCCCTTGGGCATCAGCATTTAGAGCCCTTTGAGGAAGCATTGTTAATTAAATGGATTTAAAACGCTTTAGTTACATTTTTATAGAGGAGATGAGGTGTTTAAGTGGACCCGGTTTTTAACAAATGATCTCAGCTGAGCGTTAAGGAAATGACAACCGAATATGATTCGAACATACAAACTGTATACCTTTTACATTCGCCGACAGGAAGTTTAATCTGTAAGAGCGGAAATATTGTAGAATCTGCTTACTCTAGGGAAATAGATCAATCATCCCGCCAGACATTCGACAAGTCCTTAGTGCATAACATACTGGTCGGTCATCCCAGTATTGTGCGAAGACCTTAGCGAGAATCTATGTTTGGTGGCACTAATAAGCTATTCTATATTGTTGTGGACTCGTTCTGGAAGTGGCATGAAATTTTCCTGGTCAAACCAACCTCAACGTATTCGGCTATTAAACCCCCACGATCAATCATTGCAACTCATGGGCTAGCGCATGAGATAGTATCTGACAACGGAACAGCATTAATATCCGATGAATTTAAGACATTCATGCAACACAACTTAATTCGTCACATCCGCAGCACTCCGTTCCATACGTCGTCAAACCGCTAAGCGGAAAGAATGGGCAAACAACGCAAGACTTTTTGAAGAAAACTCCAGAGTCGCAGGACATCGACTGAAAGCAGTAACGTTTTCCATTCAATCAGCATATTACGCCACTGATCGATCACTTGCAGATCAAAAGCCAACTAAAGACAATTTTGAAATAAAATTCATCTACCTGAATTGGCTACTCCAAGCCAAAATATTGTCGAATTCAACATGACAGAAAGATGTGATGACTTAAATCTTTTTAACAGTAACCCCAAGATATTGAAGACCTCATTCAAATCAGGGTCCGAAGAAAGCAGTCTATCTTCTTCACTTCAACTGCAGGCTGTTTCAAAGGATTCTTCCCAGCATCCGTCATCTACCTCCACGGCTGCAGATCAACCGGCACCACTAGATGCAGCTATCTCCTCTGACGGGTCCACTCCAGGACGGTTAAATCAACCCCGACGTCCGCCAGATTTTTATACTGTTTTCGGTTTTAAAGGCTGTAATATCTGAGCAGAATTCATGTACTCAAAATTTCTAACGACACTAATTGTTTTATTAAATCGAATTTTACAACTTGGGGCTCAAGCAGAAAAAAGGGAGTCACGCAGCGAGCATCAGCATGTTATTATTATTATTATTTGCTATCATGCCGTTGCAAAGTGCCGATACAAATAAAATCCGTTGGGTTCGATTTGCAACTTTTGTCTTTATCTGCAACCAAGTGAGCGAGTCGTCAGATGTCGTAAATTCGTCATACAGGCTTCGTCTCCATGTTCTCTTTGGCAAGAGCCTTGGTGATTCCAGTATAGGGATCTTTTGCTGATGCCAGTCGGAGGCTTATGGATTGTATTTCCACATTCGTTCGCGTATTTCAAACTCAACCGGACTTTATTTGCTTCGAACAAGGAGCTCGTCGTTAGAAATCCAGTTATCTGGCCACCATATGCGCAGTATAGCTCTTAAAAAACGGTTTATAACAGTTTGGTGCTTTTTTGTTGTTGAAACCACTACGGACCATGTTTCTTTGTTCTGGTGGTTAGCTGCTTAGAGTACCATATGTTTTTAAGATGATCTGGCTTTCGTTATTTTGTACTCAATGTTAGTATTAGTGCCTCCGTGAGGTATGGTTTGGCTACCTAAGTACACAAATTTGTTTACACTTTCGAAAGCTTGTCCGTACACTGTGAATGCGACAGGTCGAGTGCTATAAATGGCTATAAACTTCGACTTTTCAATGTTAATACGCAACCCAACGCGATCTGGGTAGGTAGCCACATCGTCTAGTTTACGTTGCATGTGTCCCCATTGTTGTGTAGACCGGAGTGAAATACGTAAATTTTTTCAAATCATATCGTAATAGCAGGGAAAAGTTGCTACATATCTATACAAATTCAGGAAAAAAAAGAAATTTCAAATCGGTTAATATCTTCCGTTCGCGCATTGCATTTAAAATTTACAAATTTTATAACAAATTGAACAAATATTCGAAAAATTGTAAGAGGTGGAAATGATGTTAGATAAAGTTCATTTTTTGTAGACTATTACAACATCAGGTACAGTTTGAAAAGAAAAACGTCTACCGCTCTATCAAAGCCCCTACAGCCCCTGAAAAGAAGTGGGAAATGTCATTTTTTGTATAAATTTACGTAATTGCGGGTGGTTAGTTTCTCTATTTTAATTTTTGTATAAGTCTTCTTGAGTATATAAGTAGAATAAATTATTCCCCCCTTAGCGCGCCCACTAACCACACTGTCTTAAAGAAGTTTTGTACAGCTCTTGGCCCGCACTTTTTGGACGACTCAGAACTCACCACGTGAAGGGGACTGTACTACGAGTTCCACCCACTCCCTTCCCAACCAACCAACCAAAGATGAAAAATTATTTATTCGAGAGTGGCAAAGTCTGCTTTAGTGTCCAATTGAGGCATAAGTGTACGAGAAGAGAGTGTTGCTCTTATAAACCCATCATATCTCTCGTTCCCATACACTTTTGAGGACGCTAAAGTTACTAATTTTACGCAACGCTCCACAGCTTGCGTATGGCATAGAATATTTGTTAAATCTATGGTTAGTTTTGGTTTTTCTTTATCAGAAATTAAATGCAAGATATCTTCAGAAGAAAGGCTGTCTAAAATTGGGGGGCAGGTAAGTTTCATTTCAGACCAATTAATTAATTCAAAATATTCATTTGCTTTAAAGTTTAGTTTAAGAACCAAAAAGTTTCTAATATTTTTGTCTTTTGAAGGGATTTCTTTTATTTTCAGAACTCGCCTCAATCCAAGATCGCGCACATGCTCTCTGGCATCTACCACCATCGAGAGAAGAATGTTTTCTGGATGGTCATAAAAGGAATTTGTTTGAATGACCTTATGAACTACTGCCTGGACTTGTGAAGATAAGATTCTACATATTTTAATACATTCTAAAATATGTTTAGGTGCGTCAACTATTCAAAAATTTGTTTTGATTTCGAACCATAGAGGTACATATACAGTCAAAATGTATTTTGCAATTTGAATGAGATTTTTAGATGGCTCTTGCAAAGAAATGTATAATCCTAGGAACCTGTTTGCAATTGTCAACCAACGAGAGTGTGATATTGGTCCCGTATCTCGATTTGCTAGATCTGGGGAGCAAAAACCAGCATCAATAGCAATGGCAATGTCATGTAAGTATTTCTGATCTTTACTTAAGCTTATTGTGTCAAGCGTTCGTGGAAGAGAGCATTCAATCCTCTGAAAAGCAACGATGGACAAAAATTCACATTTAGCCAGCTGTTTGCCAAGAAGCCCACTGAAAGACTGAGGACCTGTTGTTTTACCATCAAGTATTTCAACTAGATGCCTCAGAGGTAATTCATTAAAATGGAGGAGACAGATAGCCCATTGTACTGGTCTTTTTAAACGCGTTTCAATGAATTTTATTGCACCATTCTTCCACCCAGTATTTGTTGACGTACCATCACATCCAATCACTACAACATTAGATTGATTTATACCATTTTCTTCAAAATAATTTGGAATGCTGTATGCTGTGTCCTTTCCACTTTTTGAAGTAAGTACTAAATGACGAAAGTACTCTGAGCCTGGTTCTGTTATTACTGAAATGTGCTCTTCTTTTTTTTATAGATTGATAACGTTTGTTTCCTTTTTCAACTAAAACTAAAGTGTCATCCATCCTGCCATCAAAATACACACACGTCGGATCTTTTAATTGCTCTATTGCATTCCCCGATTCGATAAGTTTTAGTCTACATTTTTCTTTTTCTCTTCTAATTTTGCTTCGATCAACAACAAAAGAAGTATTTTTGTCCGTTATAAGACCAACGTCTTTAAATGCACTAGACACAATAGATGCTGCTGCTCTATCAGATACTCCAAAACGATCACTTGTTCAAGCCGTTGCTGGAAGTGATAAGAGCATCTGTGCATTTTTTGAACTTCCTGACTGAGAGGAAATAGAGCGTGAGGTCTGAGAATCGGGATCATTCTTATCATTGTCAACTTCAGGAGTTATCTCTGTTTCAGAATCAATGCTACTACAAGAAGGTCCAGGTAAGTTGGTCTGACTTAAGTGACGAGCTTTTCTCTGCAACTTTAATGGAAGCTTTTGATTTTTTATTGGTATCTCCTGTCCCAATCTTACCTTGTCCGAGATATCTTTGAGCATATAAAAAATTGATTTCTAATGGAGGTATCTTTCTATCTTTAGGGCATGTGCAGTTGATAGTTACCGGCCTTGGACAAATACACTTGTCAAAGCTTCTTTGACAAAAGCAATTGAGTGTCATCTCGCACTTGCAGGACGAAATGTCAAATAATGTACTTGAAGATTGTTCAATAAAATCATTGTACTTCTTTTGTTTCTCAGGTGTGTCTTTGTCCCTTGAATAAGATTTACGAAGAGTGTAGTATCGATCATGTAGATGTTTGATCTTTTGTACAACTTTTGTGTGGGAAACTATTGGAATCGAAGCCATAGAATAAAGGGACTCAGTCTTATGAGCTACAGTATCTGCTACAACTGTGAAGCTTAACTTCTGACCAGAACTGGCAGCAGAAGATTCTACTGTCATTTTGTACCTCACTTCTTTCCAACATTGTATAATGTCGGTATTAGTGGCAAGGACCGATGACAGCAGTGGTTTAGGTGGACCAAAAAATGTGCAGTGTATGTCCTTAGGAGTAAGAGACATGATTAAAATGTTTGAAGCGATTTAATGTTAAGTAATTGTGTAAACTATGTAATTCAAAAGAACATCGAATAGACATTTTTTTGACCAAACAGCGCTGTTCGACAAGAGTGAAAGCAGAACTGGTTATGACCAGAGAGTACTAGCTCTTCTGTGCACTTCGTTTATCGGTATGGGAGAATCAAAAGCAAAATGAAAAGAAAGACGATGGAATACAAGTAACCAAGTGGAAGACGATCTAAAGCACAGACGTGTTATAGTAGCCGTAAGCCGCTTTCACGCAAGCCTCATTTGGCATAGGCTTCCTTAGTAGATTTGGTGTAAAATTGGTGAAAGTTGTGTCGCTTAGAACCACAGAAATGGATATATTAGAAAAATAAAAATCTACTACTCAATGCTGAAAGTGCTATGTATAAAAAGTGAGCTCGATCTTTAATCATTTACAACTTCTACAAGTTTTCGTAAATCAGCAAGATTTGGGATAAAATTTGTAAATTTTAAATGCAATGCGCGAACGGAAGATATTAACCGATTTGAAATTTCTTTTTTTTCCTGAATTTGTATTGATATGTAGCAACTTTTCCCTGCTATTACGATATGATTTGAAAAAATTTACGTATTTCACTCCGGTCTATTGTTGTGAGGATGCCTCTGCCAGGCTGAGCGTCAATGGCATTGCTTAGCACATAATCGATAACGATTAGAAACAAGAGTGGCGACAGAATTCAGCTTTGCCTCAGTCCAGTAACTGGTTCAATTGGGTCAGATAGCGCACCATCATGCAGCCCTCTACATTGGAAACCAGTATATTGAGACTGTATTAGTTTTACCAATTTATCTGGAAATCCTTTGTGGCGGAGCCCGCTCCAACAAAGACAAAGTAGAGAGATTCCTGCATTTCGACAATTTGTTTAGCCATGATCCAAAGTGTGGCAATTTGATCCACACACGATTTTCTCGGCCTAAGCCCAGCTTGTTGCCTAAATAAATTTACACCACTTTTTTCGCTGATTCAGTTAAGAGTGGCTTTGCAGAGGACTTTGAGAGTTAAGCATAACAACATGACCCCAATCCAGTTACCAGATTCCGAAGGCACACCTTTCTTTGGGATTTTCACCAATAAGTGTTTCAGTTTTCCAGATGCTTTGAAACACGCAAAACAGCATCAGTGCTGAAGCTTTTGGGTCGGCTTTTAGCATTTCGGCTATAATGTTATCCACCCCGCTGGATATTCCAGACTTCATCCTACGAATAGCAATCTCGATTTCAGCCACAGCTGGGCGCGGTGAAGGCTCACCTGAGATTCTTTGCTAGCGTCGCCCGCGGGTTGTCGTCATTGCTGACTCCACATTTACAGATACTTTGAATACTTAATCAAAGTATCCTTTCCATCGCGTAAGTTACTCTTGGGCGTCAGTTAAGAATTTCCCATCTTTACTATTTTGGAGTGACTTTTTATTCCAGTTAGCTTACGAGCACAGTCGTATAAGAGTTTCATGTTACCGTTTGCTGCTGCTGTTTCTGCTTCTTCAGCTAAAGAGTTGGTCCATTTGCGTTTGTCTCGCCTGCAGAAGTGCGTGACTGATTATTTAATTCAGAAAAATGTTTTTGAGCGCCGGTTTTTGCAGCTCTGGTTCATGGTTCTTCTTTCATCAATTTTGCCCAAGATTTCCTTGTCAATCCATTGCTTTATTTTACTTAATTGAATTCCTAGAACTGTGCCACTTGCATCAATGAAAGCATTTATTCTTGTCGCTTTTTCCTGCTTTACGTTGGTCGCTCGTGACGAGAATTTTCATTTTAAATTGGTCCTTCCATCAGGCGTGAGATAGCATTCCGGGATCACGTTCAGGGTCTTCACTATCTTAGTAGCAGCGCGCCGTTCGTACTGTCTCTCTCCAAATTCGCACATAAGAGAGGCTAGGTACTTAGCAAAACCCCTCCGATATTCGTAACAAGTGAGAAAAGGATGAAAAATATCAATTATGTCAAAATCTACCGTTATTAGTATTTTTGATTGGAGGGTTCAGTTCGGAAGTATGTTGAATGTTTTGCGTAATGCTTTATTTAAATTTATTTTATTTAATTTTGCAGGAAAAATTTCTCTTGTTGCAAGATTTAACGGATTCTGGTCTGATGGAATATGCCGCCAATATTCATATGGCAAATGATTATTTGCACCGTTCTGTTTGCTACGGGATGGTCTGCCAACCACTCTAATATCGTACAATACGCAAGTCTGTGAAGCTAATAAGCTGTTTTGCTAATGCTGTTTGTTTAATGAAGCGCTTACCTTCGTTAAGAAATTTGATTAGAAGATGTGCAAGGCACAATTTAAGCCATGGTAGTGTTATTTGCTTGATTGATGCGACCTTTGTTTTTGAAGCTATTAAAATTGTGATAACTTCTTCATCATCACGCATTCAGAAGCATAATGTTCTCACCTTAGAATGGAATATCAGCTGTTGCACTCACATTTTTTCGATATGCACTATATTGCTGCAATGTTTAGAAGGTAATTCTTCATCACAACCAACTCGCTGCAGCTACAATCTCTACATCAGTATTTTCAAAGCGATCACAACCAACCCGGTGGATTATAAATTTGCACAATGTCCAATAACAGTGACCTTTTTGTAAATGGTGGTAGTATTTTTGATGAAAGTTACGGTTTCCGATAAAATCCCAAGTCTTTTCACTGATTGTGGGGAGTATCACTAATTATCCTCCAAAAAACATTTTGAGTTCAACAACTATTTGCGTAAATGAAATCCAGATCCATAGAGAATATTGCAAATGTCATTTTTGGGTTTAATAGTATTCGAAATGTTTGTTACGCATGCGATAAATTCGTATACATAAAAATGATTTAAAATTGCCAACGTTGCTTCAGGATGCATATTTGTAATTATTTGAAGTCCAAATTCTCTTAGTTGAGCGCTGAAAAAAGGTCCGACACACAGCATCTCATCCAAAGTAGTATGTATAGTATGTACATATGTAAATTAAAAAAAAAAATAATAACAAAGAAGAAGCAATAGAAACTTACTTTGAAAGTAAAAATACTCTAATGGATTACAAAATAGTTATATATTTAGAAAATTACCAGTCATCTTCATGATTAAATGCAAGCAATTATCGATTAAATAATAACGGGTAATTTTTTAGCTATTATATTTTTAAACAGTTGGTTCAAACAGGTGACGCACGTTTCGTGTTTTATTTCACTGTCAAACATCTTCAATTTGGTCTATAATTTAACAATGAATCGTCTCACAAACGAACAACGTTTGCAAATCATTGAATTTTATTATAAAAATGCGTGTTCTGTTAAGAAAGTTTATCGCGCACTTCTTCCATTTTATGGTCAGTTTAATCGACCCACTGAAGCGGCTATTCGAGCTATTGTGACTAAATTTAGAAGCAAATTTACATTATTAGACATCAAACCACCAACACGCTTACGTAGAGTGCGAACTGAAGAAAATATCGCAGCTGTATCGGCCAGTGTTAATGATGACGATCAATTATCGATTCATCGCCGTTCGCAGCAATTGGGCCTCTGTTGGGCCGTGCAAAATTTTGCGAAAGGATTTAGGTTTGAAGCCTTTCAAAATACAGCTGGTGCAAGAATTGAAGCCGAACGACCTACCGCAACGCAATGGGTACGTATATAAGCAGAATAGTCGATTTTGAGTAAAGATCAGCCAGAAGAATTGCAAGAGCTACCAATGTATCCAGAAAAGGTCACAGTTTGATGCGGTTTATGGGCTGGAGGTATCATTGGATCGTACTTCTTCAAAGATGCTGTGAATCGTAACGTAACTGTGAATGGTGAGCGCTACTGTGAAATGATATCCAACTTTTTTTTGCCCAAAATGCAAGAGCTTGACTTGCATGACATGTGATTTCAGCAAGACGGTGCCACATGCCACACAGCACGCGTAACAATGGACTTGCTGAGAGGCGAGCTAGGTGAACATTTTATTTCACGTCCGGGGCCTGTCAATTGGCCACCGAGATCGTCCGATATAACGCCTTTAGATTATTTTTTGTGGTGCTATGTTAAAGGTCATGTATATTCAGACAAACCTGCTTCAATTAACGTATTGGAAGACAACATTAAAGCATTCATATGTGAGATACCGGCCGAAACATTGGAAAGAGTTTGCCAAAATTGGACTAAGCGTATTGACTATTTGAAGCGCAGTCGCGGTCAACATTTGCATGAAATAATCTTCGAACATTAAATTATATGGACTGTATAAATAAATAAAAATTTCATGCATTTTTCAGAATTTTACGTGTGTTTTTTTGAAAAACTTCTCTATAGCTCTTAAAAAATCACCCTTTAGATATATTTACTTGTTCAGTTCAGTCCCGAAATACACAGAAAACAATAAGCCAGTTGAGCCCATGGATATTACATAACAGGTGTTGAGTAGACGGAAAATTTTTTCGAGGACTCGGTTACTAACGATAACCGTAATAAAACTCACTATTTTATATGAAGGAAATCATTGTTTAATGGATATTGGTTCCACAACTAGTTTAATTGGACAAACCACTTCAAATAATTTTTCTGCTGAAAATCTTGAAATCTTAATTCCTAAATAATATTAATGGAATTAATCAAATTACAAGTAAAATTATTACCCCATTACCTAAAAAACTTATATCTGACATCACAATATCTTAGAAATACCATGCTATTATTGGAAAAATGTTTTAAAACCTTTGAAAGCGATAATATATAATACATTGAAAATTATTGACACGAAAAAAATTACAACAATTATTTTTCCATTGCAAAAATGTTTTAAAACCTTTGAAAGCGAGAATATATTTTGAAAATTATTGTCTCGGAATAAATGATAACAATTATTTTTCCATCAAAACTTGTTAATATTCACCATATTTACACATTAAGCCAGTTCAAACAAATGTAATTCAAAAATTAAATTTAGAACACTGAAGAACATAGTAGGACTGAAAAATTATTACTTGATTGTGTAGACTTCTTTTATAAAAGGAAAGAAAAGATTACAGCTACTCATAAAATAATATTAAACATGAAAACGTGACAACATCAAGTAACACAGTTTATTCAAAAATCTATTGCTATCTTAAAATACAGGAACAGGAGATATACCGACAAATAAATGAAATGTTAGAGCAAAATATTATACCGCCATCCTGCTCTCCATATAATAGTCCATTATGTATTGTTCCTAAAAAAAGACAAAACAGGATCAAAACAATGACGTGTAGTCATAGATTATAAGAAAGTGAACGAAAATACGATTTCAGACAAATTCCCTATTTCTACAATAATATCGATAATATGTTAGACAGATTGGGGAGATCAATGTATTATACCACACTGAACCCTGTGAAAGGTTTCCATCAGATTGTGGTGATGCCAGAGGATCGTAGGAAGAATGCCTTTCAAACCCCGCAGGGAAATTTTGCACCCTTTTTGGGTGTTTGGCAGAACTCCTAACCTATACCTATGATATTTTATTTAAAAAAGATAGAAAATTTTATCCAAATTATATCTCAGCTCAATGAAAGGTTTAAACAAATCACAGCTGCGAGCAACTTTGCCTTGGGGGCTATATTATCTTAAGATGGTCACCCTATATGCTTCGCTTCCAGGACATTGAATGATCATGAAAATAACTACATATGCTACCGTCGAGAAAGATTGTTTAGGTCGTTCACTATTTCAGGTTAAATCTGTGCGGTACTGAATTTGACTTGCATACCGATTACCAAGCACTTAATTGGTTACAGGCGAAATAATATAATGACAAAAATATTATTCCTCGCCTGCAACGTTGGCTTGTACAGTAAGAAGAGTACGAGGCCAAAATTGATTATATTATATCCAGGGAGAAGACAATAAAATTGCTGACTTCTTCAGCCGCATTAGGAAGTAAAGATGACATTATCTCGACCATGGCTACAAGAGGATTTTAATGACTATTTTCCCATCCTGGATGCAATCGTAAATTAATTTAGAATCAGGGAAATAGATCACATAGATACTTATGTAAATTCAAAACATACATTTCTAACTTTTTTCGATAAAATTTCAAAGCAAACTGCGGCATTCTACATGGAAGATTGAAATAATAAAACATTAATTGAAAAAAATTAGGCTATATATTTCAGTTTTGGCAAAATGAAAGAGGTAGTTTGTGGTAATGAATTCAACTCAGTCAATGTAAAGCCATTTCTTCGTGAGAAGGGAATAAACATCCACTTTTCGAAACCAAGTAGCCATACAGGCAACTCCCATGTACAATAAAAAATAAAACAATAATCAGGAGAATAAGAGCCCTCAACATAGAAAGTAATATTAAAGCTATACAATTCTATAATAATACAGTAGCAACACAAGAAATTTCAAAAACCGACTAGCAATTGCGGTAATATCGAGTGAATGATATCCAAACACAAAAACGTGAATCCGCTTTGACACCAGATGACAAGACAAAACAAGGCGAGACAAAAGTCACCAGAAGATACGAGGTAGTCCATCTTCAAATTAAGATATGAGTCAAACCACGTCAAGTGGGCCCCGAATTTCCCATCAAATTCCCGATGTTAAAATCAAATGCATTTTTAGATAGAGAATTTGTCACATAATAATTGCTGTGAATAGTTTTTTTTTATTTCGCTTTTTGTTTATGTTATTAGCAATTGAATTTTTTTGCATGATATTCATGTAAAATCAATATCTCAGAAACTACAATTGCTAATTTGATGAAATTTATTTCGCTTACCGAAAATTGTTCACTCTATCGATTTAACGTTCATAGACTGTGTATTTGTTGAAACAATAATTTTTAACAATAATTTTTTATAAACAATCGCAATTATTTTTGCGTTCTTCACGCTCTAAATGGACAATATTACAGTCAGTTTAAGCGCACAATGCTCACCTTTGATAATCTGTAAAAAAAACTTTGTTCATCCAATCCGTTCTGAAAACATCAAATTTTTTGTCAAACTGTGTAAAGTTTTGATGCGCAGTATAGTCTGGTGCAACGCGACGCGCTTCGCAGTTGGCCTTGCATTGTCCCATGGGATCATACGCTAAAACGTATAGCACTTAAAAAATACATAAAAACGGATTAAAGATTCATCACTGAGGTGTCTCATTACTAGAATTTTTATTACATACATCCATATCTACATGAAAACATACAAAATTTAATTAGTAATAATACTCTCGAAACAAGATGTGTCCTCTGAAACAGACGTTTTTCAAAATTAAGTGATTGGAATGTCAGTGAGATAACAGCAGAAATCATCAACAAAAATCAAAATGAATATACAGCGAGAGTAAATGTTCACCTCATTGTGGTTGGTCTCCTTGCCGCGGGGATGGGGCTTAAATGAAGCTTAAATTCCTAGAAAGGAATTCCTTTCTTAACCTGTCATGAACTAAGAGGGAAGCTCTATATGGGGATTGGTCGAACACCCTTACACGATACGGCGTGTGTGATGCTCGTCCAATCATCTATACGGAGAGTACCGTACCAACACATTCCCTAGTCAAGGTGTGCTTGGAATCGTGCCGAGGACTGAATGGTGCAGGGAATTAAAACATGTGCATCGCGAACGGAGTTTCCCTCTCGAATACCTGGCCGCTTTCGAGAGTAACTGTGGCCTTACCGCGGTAAGGGGCGCTGCCGCGGGGGACCCCATTACTTCCCCTAAATACTCGTGGGTTGTGGAGCTTGACGTAGTCAGGCCAAGCAACCGTAAGAAACAGATGATAATGAATACACAACGAAACGAAATTCGTGCCGCGCTGCGACACAATACCATCCTCCGAGGAGGATACCCTGCTGGCCTCCATAGCACACCCTTACCAAGCAAGCAACAACAACAACAAAAAGTTCTACCACAAACATCGAAAAAGGCGGCAGACGGCACTCAGAGAGAGAGTCAGGCCGCGAGAAAACACTAATCCGAGGGTGCCCTCATGAAGTCTCACTACACGAAGGCGAGGTTCCTTCTAAGCAAGATTGCCAAAAATGAACTCGCTGGAGCGACTGACGAGCGCTACGCGGCCGACAAATTAAAATACCAGCAGGTGGTTAAGGAGTACGAAGACTTCTTATCCAACAAACCTTAAGACGACAATAAGAAAAAGGCGATGCGATGAAAAGAAACAGGTCACAGGACGTGATCGATCACTCACCGAAGAGACCTAAAGTGTCCAGCAGGCGAAGAAACAAAGCAACGATCGTTCAGTGAGGTGGTTAAGGATAACCTCCTATATGCACTAAACGAGACCACAAACAGTGGCAAAGTGGTCCTGTAGAAGTGGGGGCAAGTGGAGGCCAAACTATCCAAGCTCATGCTAGACAAGCATGTGGTTGGAGCACAGGGCGGAACTCTCCCTTCCTCCGATTCTGCAGGAGTACTTCGCGGCTGCAGGGTTATCAAGTGCGACGACGACTGGTCAAGGGTTGTCCTAGAAAGGTGTGTTGCTGAGAGGGGGTTCCAAAACAACAAGAGCATCAACATATTCTACAACAAAGCAGACGGTAAGCCACGGTCATGCATAATCACTAAAAAAACACGTAAAAGCTTTTCTGTGTTCTAATTTTAGTACTCCCGATTTTACGGTGGTGAAAGTGGGGCTGCAGAAATCGACGAAATACCTGGCATCAGTGTATATGCCACATGTGAAACCGGCGCCGCCAGACGAAGTAGCTGGATTCCTGTCAAGCACAGACAAACTATTGAAGAAGTGAGCTCTGGGGCAGTTCAGAGACGAATGAAAGAGGTGAGTCACTTTTTGAATTCCTATTACACACCAGAGGACCAACTCGGACAGAGGCTTGGAGAGATTTTTGTAGTTCCATAGAATCCTGCCCTTTCTTCTTGAATAAAGATAACGTAGAGTGGACAAAATCATCGGCCGACACACTAGAACATCTTGTAAATACACACTTCCCAGGTAACACAGAATATATTGAGAACAATACTGACAGTGTTCAAACATCCAAACTATCACCCATTATAATCAACCACATCGTATTCCAAGTTAGAATATTATGGGCGATAAAAAACTTTGAACCATATAAGGCAGCCGGTCCAGATGGGATATTCCCAGCCATGCTTTGGAACACTCGAGAAACGACGATTCCTTGGCTGGAAGTCTTTTTCAGGAAAAGCCTTATGCTGGGGCACATACCAAAAAGCTGGAGGAGGGTTAAGGTGATCTTTATCCCTAAAGCTGGTAGACGCGGTCATGATACAGCGAAAGATTTCAGACCCATCAGTCTATCCTCCTTCATCCTCAAAACTCTCGAGCGATTGTTGGATGTATATCTCAGGGAAAAGATTACAGACTCAATGATTTCACCATCTCAACATGCCTATCTCAAAGGAAAATCCACAGGGACAGCTCTTCATGAGGTTGTAAGTGAGATTGAGAGGAGCATAGAATACAAGCAGTACTCACTAGTCGCTTTTCTCGACATAGAGGGGGCCTTCAACAATGTTACCACAAGATCTATAATTGAGGCTCTTAACATGTTAGGCATAGACATAGGCCTCAACGAATGGATAGAGAACATGCTCAAAACTAGAATAATCATCGGTGAGGTAGGCAGCAGCACGCTAAAACGCTCTGTCAACAGGGGAACCCCTCAGGGAGGAGTCTTAAACCCTCTACTGTGGTTACTAGTCGCCAACAACATCCTCACCAAATTTAACCGAAAGGGAATTAAAGTGGTGGCGTATGCGGACGACATAGTGCTTATGGTTTCAGGAATATTTCCAACCACAATCAGTGAGATTATAGAAGGAGCTCTGGTATTACTCAGCAATTGGGCCACGGACTGTGGTTTAAGTGTAAGCCCGAGAAAAACTGAACTGATGCTATTCACCAAGAAAACCAAGGTGGCAAACTTTAATCTCCCAAAACTAAACGGCGTCAGCCTCACGCTAACCAAACAGGCAAAATACCTTGGGGTTATCCTGGACCCCAAACTCAGCTGGAAGTCCAACGTAGAGTACAGGGTAAAGAAAGCGAATATAGCACTTTACACGTGTAAGAGAATGTTGGGAAAAAAATGGGGTCTCCAACCAAAATTATCCAACTGGTCCTACACAGCCATTGTAAGGCCTATACTAACATATGCGGCACTAGTTTGGTGGCCTGCAACAGAAAGGAAATACAACAAAACTAAGTTGAACAAGATACAAAGAACAGCGTGTATCTTAACTACAGGAGCGCTTAGCACCAGTCCTACTGAAGCGCTCAATGTACTAACACATCTATTTCCATTAGATGTACACATTAAAACAATAGCTACTTGCAGCGTGGTGAGACTCAGAGACATAGGAAGCTGCACAACAAGGTCGTACGGTCACAGTAAGATCCTCCTACAGGGACCCCCGCTGCTCAAAAACGGATCAGACTACACAGTCCCCGACCTCAACTTCAAGAAAGGCTTTACGGTACGTTTTCCACCGAGAGCCGAGTGGAGCAAAGGATAGGTGATTGGAAGACACGATATCGAAGTATATACCGATGGTTCTAAGATGAACTGTGGTGTGGGAGCTGGCTTCCATTCGGAGCCACTCAACCTATCTCAATCAATTCGTCTTCCTGATTACGCCACCGTGTTCCACGCAGAACTTTTAGCGATCAGAGAAGCATGCAAATCCCTAGAACTCTACTAGGAAGTTGGTGCAAGAGTAGCTATCTTCTCAGACAGTCAAGCAGCTATTAAGGCTCCAACTACATTTCATCCAAACTGGTCCTACAGTGTCGAGGAGAGGAGCTGAAACTGCTCAGCCATTGGCTTGAAATTACCCTGATATGGGTTCCCGGTCATAGGAACATACGGGGCAATGAGATAGCGGATGAGCTAGCAAGAAAGGGCTCGACACTAGACATAGCAGAGGCGGTGGCAGTCGCCACCCCACTGAACACACTAAAAGCATCCATTGCTTCACACTATCATGCTTTAGCCGAAAGAAGATGGAAGCAAATACCTACATGTATTACAACAAAAACCACATGGCCGTCATACAAAATCCAAAGGACGAATGACCTGCTAGGATGTTCTCGGCCAAACATTTCACGTATCACTGCAACCCTTATAGGACATTGGAAAGTACGGGATCATGCAGCTACACTCAATCTACCCTTCAATCCTATCTGTAGAAGCTGTCAAGCGGAAGTGGCGAAGGAAAGTCTGTTCCACTATTTATGTGAATGTCCGGGACTAGCCAGGGCACGACTTCGATCCTTCAGTAATCCTTTCCTACAGCAAATTAAGGAGATCTCAGACATCGAGATAAAGGATTTGCTGCTATACTTGGACCTCACTAAATGGATCTGACTTGGCAAAAAAAAAAAAAAAAATAACAACATCATCATCACCCGAGATAGTGGTAGTAAAACGGTGCTGCTCACTAATTAGGAGCATTTCAGCTCAGAAATGTTCAACCACCTCAACAACAACAACAACAATAACAACAACAAATATTCAACAAGGAAACAAATTTGAATTCAGCATTTTTGGAGAATATAAAGCCTGCTTTACGAGATTACAAAAAGCGTTCTGTGAGCAAAAATTCAACGTCAGTTTGTTATTTTGTGGAATGTAAAAAATGTCCTCGAGTGGCCCCGATCATTGAAGAACTGCAAAAAATAGTGACTGAAAGTAATGTTGAAGAAGTCACGTTTACTCAATGGCTCAACACTGATCGGTAACTAAAAAATTTTAAATGAATTAACAGTGCAATTTTTTGTACACTTGTTTTTGCAGCTGTGATATAGTACAAACGACGGATAAGATAGCTGAGTTTTTGAAAAAGTTAAGCGAAGATTTAGCGTCCGTGATCTTTTCGAGTGGGGCAAAGATGCGTTTAAATCGCTAGATTTCGTTTTTGTTCGCGAAAAGATCAAGATGCAAAAAAAAATTGCCAAACGCTTCAATAAAGCTATCAAAAAAACGTGGCAATTTCATCACTTCGAACCTGCAAGCAACAAAAAGGTTCGAAGGTTCTTTTTTCGAGAGTATTATTACTAATTAAATTTTGTATCTTTTCATGTAGATATGGATGTATGTAATAAAAATTCTAGTATTGAAACATCTCATTTATGAATCTTTAATCCGTTTTTATGTATTTTTTAAGTGCTATACGTTTTAGCGTATGATCCCATGGGACAATGCAAGGCCAACTGCGAAGCGCGTCGCGTTGAACCAGACTATACTGCGCATCAAAACTTTACACAGTTTGACAAAAAATTCGATATCTTCAGAACGGATTGGATGAACAAAGTTTTTTTTACAGATTATTAAATGTGAGAATTGTGCGCTTAAACTGACTGTAATATTGTCCATTTAGAGCGTGAAGAACGCAAAAATAATTACGATTATTTATAAAAAAATATTGTTAAAAATTATTGTTTCAACAAATACACAGTCTATGAAAGTTAGATCGATAGAGTAAACATATTTCGGTAACCGGAATAAATTTCATCAAATTATCAATTGTAGTTTCTGAGATATCGATTTTACAAGAATATCATGGAAAAAAATTCAATTTTTAATAACATAAACAAAAAGCGAAATAAAAAAACACTATTCACAGCAATTATTATGTGACAAATTCTCTATCAAAAAATGCATTTGATTTTAACATCGGCATTCGGGGCCCATTTGACGTGGTTTGACTCATATATCTTTCACGTTTATTACAGAGACAGGCTTTTGAACAAGACTGTTTTTTCCCATTTTAACGCCTATTTATATGTAATTTAATTATTTTTCACGTTGTTTATTTCCTGGAATACAGTATAATTGTTGTGTCGACAATATTTATTGCTCAGTACTTAAGGTAGGTTTCCCTCACTATTAATTAGAAACTTCTTCTTTATCTAAATAAAACGACTTTGCTGATTGGATACTTTTAATCAAGTCATCATATTTGTCATAATTCATGTATATAAATTATCCCTCTTTTGATTCAAATTCTTCTGAATTCATTCATTTAATTTATAAATTATGCTTTTATGTTTATATATACAAAGAATAGCAATTATTATTATTACAATTGTAATTATGATATTGCGTCCATACGATAATATGAAACTTCAGTTGAAAATGCCTCTAACATTTGATTCATTATCTCCTATTATTTGATTGAATGTAATTTTTTTGTC
This sequence comes from Anastrepha obliqua, assembly GCF_027943255.1. NCBI lineage: Eukaryota > Metazoa > Arthropoda > Insecta > Diptera > Tephritidae > Anastrepha > Anastrepha obliqua. The sequence goes on along the minus strand of NW_026562179.1, from coordinate 2,299,179 downwards.
AAATTTCACATGTCTTCATATTTTATTCTTACGGTTTTTCTTCTATGTTCTCAATATAATTCGAAAAATAATAACCATTAATCTTGATTGAAAAGTTATTATATTTTATTAAGAAGGTTCCATTTATGCTTGATTGGTTTATGTACATCACAAATTTGATTAAATAGTAAATATATTGAATTTTTAACAATAATTGTTTTATATTAACTAATAGTATTTCAGTTTCTTTATTCTTTGTGAGTTGGCAGTTTCTTTTTAAAATACAGTGATTACGGGGCTTTAGTTCTTTTAGCTGCTTGTTTTATTCAAACTCTAAAGCTCTATTTTTGTTTCTTGTTTTCTTTATTAAGCATAGGAATTATGATACATTTCTACGTTTTGAAGAGCTTTCGGTACTTTTATGTCAAATACTAGATAAGAGTTATTGAACATTGCTGTTCTTAGTTATAAATATTTCAGTTTAATATAATCAATTTCGTATTCTATTATTTCATTCTTCTTCTTCTTAATTGGCCGAGTTTAACAAAGCGCGCCAGTCGTTTCTTTCTCGTGCTAACCGGTGCCAATTGGATACACCAAGTGAAGCCAAGTCCTTCTCCACCTGATCTTTCCAACGCAGAGGGGACTTCCTCTTCCTCTACTACCACCAGCTGGTACCGCATCGAATACTTTCAGAGCCGGAGCGTTTGCATCCATTCGGACGACAAGACTCAGCCAACGTAGCCGCTGGATCTTTATTCGCTGCGCTATGTCTATGTCGTCGTAAAGCTCATACAGCTCATCGTTCCATCGTCTGCGATATTCGCCGTTGCCAACGTGCAAAGGTCCAAAAATCTTACGCAGAATCTTTCTCTCAAACACTCCAAGCGTCGCTTCATCGGATTTGTCTTCGTCCAAGCTTCTGCGCCATACGTTAGGACGGGCATGTTGAGAGCCTTGTAGAGTGTTAGTTTTGTTCGTCGAGAGAGGTCTTTACTACTCAATTGCCTACTTAGTCCAAAGTAGCACTTGTTGGCAAGAGAGATTCTACGTTGGATTTCAAGGCTGACTTTGTTATAGGTGTTAATGCTGGTTCCTAAGTATACGAAGTCCTTTACAACCTCGAAATTATAACTGCCAACAGTGACGTGGGTGCTGATACGCGAGTGCGCCGACTGTTTGTTTGAAGACAGGAGGTACTTCGTTTTGTCCTCGTTCACCACCAGACCCATTCGCTTTTCCTCTTTATCGAGTTTGCAGAAGGCAGAAATATTATTTCGTTATCATATTATCCATAGTATCATATTTTGTAAATATAGAATTTTGCTTTTCAACAATTGAATATTTGAATAGTGTTCTAAATAAACATTTTGTTGCGTCTCAGTTATAGAATTAGTCTGTTCAATTTTGTTCCTATTGCTTATAACTATTTCTTTTAAATTTTCAATTGATGAACTAAAATAATTATTAATATGGATTTGTTGGTTGAATGCCTTGGTTGTTTGTAGGAGATGGTTTCTGTTTCTCTGTTCCCTTCGTCCATTGCGCCAAAAATCTATCAGAACATAGTGCCTACTGCACTATTTAATCCCCGTTTATACCGATTTATAATTGGTGTAAGTGTTAATGACTTATTTCTTACTTCTAGAAATTCCCTTTGATTTGTGTTTCTTTATGATTCAATGCCATTAAAATTACATTGTCAGTCATTGCTTCGATAATTGTGTTATGTCAATTATATGTACTGCTATGTCGTTTTCTTTAACTATCCGGAATGGCAATTAATATTTTATATGATTAGTTGGTGATGAAAAAATTGTCCTCCCGTGGGATGCCGCGATTGCTCACAGTGGACAACAAAGGAATTTTTGCGTCGAGTTGTCACCGTTAATGAAACCTGGATTCATTATTACACAGCACGATAACGCACCAGCACATTCATCCAGAGTTGTCGCGCGCAAACTGCATAAATTGCTGCCGCACATCCCATATTCACCCGATCTGGCTCTCTGCGAATTTTTCTTGTTCCCTAACATGAAGAAGTGGCTTACGGAGCAAACATTTAATGCAAACAAGTCGTATTTTGGAGAGTTCGACAAATTCAATTTTTCAGGGGTTAAAAAATGGCCGAAGCGTTGGGGGAAGTATGTCTTTCTATGAGGGTTAGGTTAGGTTAGGTTTGGCAGCCGCATCGCACGTAGAGACAATGATGCCACTTAGACCACGAAATGGGTCCGTTGTGAACCGCGGGGGTTGAGATACATTTCCCTCTCCATATTAAACCATCCTGAGCTTTTGACAAAGCGTAAAAGGTTGTTGATACCTAAAATGTATAGATTATCTATATTCGTTAAGAAGTAGGATTTTAAAAATCGGTTCCTGCTTCTGGCTAGAGCTGGGCATGTGCAAAAAAGGTGTTGAATTGTTTCCAATTCCTCCTCATTTCTGCAGCTACGACAGAAATCATGCGTGTAAACGCCTAATCTCTTTGCATGATTTCCTATGAGACAATGTCCTGTGAGGGCCCCTACTAAGGTCCTGATTTGAAGTCTATTCAGCTTTATAATACTCTTGGACAGACGTAAATTTAGCCTTGGCCATGTTTGCCTAGCAATTTCACAGGTGTTAACGCTAATCCATCTCCGATTTGTAGACCTGATTAATGCATCCTTAATGAGAAGCCTAGAAGTTGCGAGAGGTATCTCCATAAAATTACTTATGTCTGGCAAACAGGTACTTTCTCTTGCAAGTTGGTCTGCCCTACAGTTCTCTGGTATATCTCTGTGGCCTGGAACCCAGCACAAGATTATAGGATATTGTTTGGCCATCTCATTTAGAGATTGGCGACAACGTAAGACACTCCTTGATGTTGTTTGGAATGCATCCAGGGAACTATGTTGAAAAAAAAAACAATGGTGTCTTCATTTCTAAAACGGGTACTTATTGAAGCCCTCTCGTAAATTCATCCGTTCTCTTATTTGTAATAATTATTTGAGTTTTTTACTTATTACCTATTTCTTTTTTCATCATGTTCTCATCATGCCCGTCTAACGTATCGCACAGAAGCTTGACAACATCCGATGAAACGACGCTTGGAGTGTTTGAGAGAAAGATTCTGGGTAAGATTTTTGGAACTTTGCACGTTGGCAGCGGCGAATATCGCAGACGATGGAACGATGAACTCTATGAGCTTTACGACAACATAGACATAGCGCAGCGAATAAAGATCCAGCGGCTACGTTGGCTGAGTCATGTCGTCCGAATGGATACAAACGCTCCGGCTTTAAAAGTATTCGATGCGGTACCAGCTGGTGGTAGCAGAGGAAGAGAAAGGCCTCCTCTGCGTTGGAGAGATCAGGTGGAAAAGGACTTGGCTTCAGCCGGTGTGTCCAATTGGCGTCGGTTAGCACGAGAAAGAAACGACTGGCGCGCTTTGTTAAACTCGGCCAAAATCGCGTAAGCGGTTATAGCGCCAATTAAGAAGAAAAAGAATTATTTCTTTTTTAATGCAAAAATGGTAATTTAGATTCTCTTCGGGAGAATGCACTGTTGCCATGCACTAAGATTATAGGAGGGGAAATTTAACTGTCCCCCTTCCTTTTGTTTTAATATTATTTGCATTTAAGTAAATCAATTCCTATTAAACGCGCAATTTCTCTTTTAAAAGATGTTACTTTCCATCTTACTCTGGTAAGTTGAACTCTTATGGAGATTTTGTGTGTATTTCTCGATCTATTATATTTTTATTAGTTCATGTGTTAGTTTCTAGTGGTGGATCTAATCTCAGAGGTTCAAAGTCTGTTATATGACTACTCATCAGACTTGTACTGGCTCCTGTATCTACGAGAGGAAATTTTTTTTTATAACCCATCGATATCTTTATTTTGGGTATTTATTCCGAGGCAAGTTAGTAAAAAATTGAATTGTTTGCTTTTTCTTTCCTAAAATAATTTCTTCAGGGTCCTGACCGGTTGTGACTATCAGAGCATACCGAATTTACACTTAATCTAATAATCTCCTAATATCTATTGTATGAGTTATTGTATCCAAATTTCTTTTCTCATATTTTTTCAGTTTAAATTTAGTCTACTAAAGTACAAGTTTCTTTCAGACTATACGGAAATAAAAAGTTTATTACTAAAAAAAATCAATTGATATAGAACTCGAGATCTTATTTAATTCAATAATTACTCGAAAATTAATATAATTCAGGCGCAATTGGTGTATTACGTGCATACTCAGCTTTTTAATTCGCAACATGAAAAAGGCGTTTTGCGGAATACTAAAATTGATACGATCTAATAAGAAGTAAAATCTAAGCAGCCATTAACAAGATTAAATATAAAGGACAGTGAGAGTACAGTTCTTCTAGCTTCTAAAGTGTTAAGGCTTACTAGAAACAAGCGAGTTAAATTAGAGTAAATGCTCGGCTATATACAAAAGATAGGTTCGGTTACTGGCAAACTATTCCTCGAGAAAGACTGCTGATGGTTTACTGGAGATGGATTTTTTTGAATTTTATAAAACTCTAAAATGCCTTTGATTAGCTTTAATATTCGAATCCACCCCAAGTATGTAGTTCTTTTAAAAAATATATCCAAACAGTTACACTCTTTGAGATATTTTTGATATTATGCAAAAAAATTTGCTTTCCAGACTTTTTTAAAAATTTATTCCTAAAGAACATAAGCTTTTTAGTTTGCAATTGTGCCGAGGCAATTTATAAGCCCTTTAATTCAAAATTGGAATGTTATTCTTACGGAATTCAAGCAGACCTGTTTTGAAGACACGATAACACTCTGAAACATCAGAGGAGAAGAAGTAGTATATTTATCAATGAAAAGTTTATAATTAAATGAAATTTCGTCGTTAAAAATTCGAAATTAAGAGCTAAAGATTCGGCGATATTGGTGAAAGAAATTATACAATGCTACAGTTTATATTATCACTGACAAAAACAAGATCAAAAGATCGATTAAGTTTATTAACGTACTTAGTTATTTGTATTAGATTACGGCATAAGAAATTATCAATGAGGAAAGACTCATGAGCCTTAGTAATATTCATTGGCGTTAGGCCATAAGTTGAAAGAAATTATACAATGCTACAGTTGATATTCTCTATATATAATTGGTGCGTACACCCTTTTTGGGTGTTTTGGCCGAGCTCCTCCTCCTATTTGTAGTGTGCACCTTGATGTTGTTCCACAAATGGAGGGACCTACAGTTTCAAGCCGACTCCGAACGGCAGATATTTTTGTGAGGAGCTTTTTCATGGCAGAAATACACCCGGAGGTTTGCCATTGCCTGCCGAGGGGTGACCGCTATTAAAAAAAATTTTTTCTTAATTTTGGTGTTTTCACTGAGATTCGAACCGGCGTTCTCTCTGTGAATTCCGAATGGTAGTCGCGCACCAACCCATTCGGCTACGGTGGCCACCAGTTGATATTACCACTGACAAAAATAAGATCAAGAGATCTATTAAATTTATTAACTTGCTTAGTTAATTGTATTAGATTACGGCATAAGAAACTATCAATGAGAAAAGACTTATGAACCTTAGTAACATTCATTGTCCTTAGGCCATAAGTTGAGAAAAAGCCTTCAACCAAATTCAAAATGCATTAATATGTGAAGAAGTTATACTCACATACCCAGATTTCGAAAACGATTTCCATCTGACCACCAACGCATCAAATTATGCTCTATGTGCTGTTTTAGAACAATCAGGTAAACCTGTTACGTTCAAATCGAGATCCTTATCAAGGACAGAAATGAAAAATACGCCGCAAGTTAAAAGGAAATGTTGGCGATAATTTGGGATGGGACACCCTAAGGATTATTTTTACGTTACAATTTACAACCTCTTACAGCTGTTTTACAACAGCCATACCCGAAGGCACCATATGAAGAAATATTAGCCTTGCAAATGATGAAGGGCCTCCAAATGCAAAATTCGAAGAAACTGGACACGAACAACTAAATCAATAAAGTTGATTTAACCTCCAATATGTGCAGCACTCACAATTTTCATTATAGTAGCTATTATACTACTCGCCCTCAACATTTCCGAAAGAAGAAAGCCGAAAGACTTTCAAGGGAATCGCAATAAACTAAACGCCCTTAGTACTCCAGATTCTACGGAGATGTGAACAGGGACGTCCGCACTTGAGGAAGGAGGAGCTAACGCAATATCTCACGCAACGTAACCAAAATATGATGGTAGCCTAACACTCTATACGCACAACCAAAAAGTCGTAGCTAACAAAATAGTGTACACAGCCCAGCCAAAATATGACGGTCATTGAGGAAATACCTGAGCAGCGATTGGCGTTCCCGTGAGAAAAACCTACTCAGCAAAGTACAGGTAACATTGCAAGCACACGGGCTTAGCATTTAATCTTAGTATTACAATTAAACTATACAATTAGTATAATAATTAAACAACCAATAAAGACCGGTCTCGTCCGAAGCAACTTTTTTGTTAACCACCCATACATAACATTTCCCAAAGCTGATGTATCTAGCAGGCAGAGATAGTGCAAGCAGAGACAATGCAGTCGTAGAAGAAACACTTGGCGTTATTGACGCCGCACACTGGGGATTTTTGTACAGAGATGCGGAAAAAAGTATACATCCCAAAAAATATTTACATTTTTACTACTAACGAAGTTGTATATATTTGTGTATGAAAAGAACATGTCTAAAAACTATTTTTTAAAAAAATTAAAAAAATTTTTTTTTTTTTTAAATTCATACATTTTTTTTTATTAATTTTTTTTATTAATATAAGCCAGCAAATATTTACGCACAGGATATATGTAAGTTCATAATTCTGAATTACCCTCAAAATGTCAAAACAAAATTAAAAGTGTTTCGTTATCATTATGCACACACTACAAAGCGTTTAGTTATTATCATTGCCAAAAAATAATCAGTGGCGCCTGGTGGCACCTGCAATTGATTAAAACTGAAAGAGACGTTATTAAGCAACACGTTGATACTAGTTTCTGACCGTAGGTAAATGTAGCTCAACTTGCAGATCCAAGAATATGAAGGAATATGATTTTTTTTTTTTCGTAAAATTAATTATAAATAGATAATCAAATGCTTTACAGCCTTTGTTCTTCCGGCTTTGAAGTTTTTTCTTAGTCAGTTCAATACTATAAAAAAATTATACTTTTGACATATCTATAAAAAAAAAACTGTAAGTCGGAGTTTAGTAATTCTTTTTGATTTTATTGTTGGTTCTATTCTGGAATTTAGAAATACCATTAAACATTGCGTAGGTGGTATGTTGCAAATTTGACTTTTTTCCGCAAAATCCCCAGTGTGCGCCGTCGCAGCATTTGTGAACAAAGATAAGCGAGCTGACTGCTAGGAGCAGTGTGTTTATCAGTCATAACAGGTATCTCAGTATTATCTGCAGTGTAATTGTAACTATGCCTCTGTCGTAGAAAGTGTAGAAGGCATCATAAACACATTTGTTGTCTTTGTGGCAGCAGCAGACACACTAGGAGCAGCAGGTGCTGAGAAACTACCAGTACAGCAGACGACAAGAGATGAGAAAGAGATTTATTAAGGAAGTCAATCTGCTGCTTACTGTTATATTCATCACATATTCACAAAACCATCCACTTTTCAGCGAAGTTGTCTGATTTTCCAACTAACATAGATAAATTATTACTAACAAAGATATTATCATCATAAACTTTAGACTGCATTATACAAAACTTAGCAATTTTCAATAAGCCGCAATCGTGCATCAAGCAAAGAGCTAACTAAAGAGATCACTATGCATTTTCAGCTCTAAGAGAAGTTATTTCTATGGCAAGCGTATTTAAAGTTTCTAGTTCTACATTAGCACTTTTATCTTACTTATCATTCCTTTAATTTTTTTATATTGCTTCCGAAGTTTGCAGGTTCAACAACAAAATTAGCCAAACCCACGGAAGCTGAATGTGTGCGAATAGATGCCCGTCGCTCAGCCAAACACTTTTTACAAGAGAATGGTTTCTTGACGAAACAAACACAAAGAAAATGAAAAAACTATTTGCACTTTGTACATTGAACTTTTGGTTTTGCGTGATCAACCTTTTGTTTACAAAAGCGAGGCATTGTAAATCTTATTACTGAAGATTTGTTGTTTTTTGTGTTTTTCTTTTTTTGTTTTGATATAACTTTCACGTTTATTACAGAGACAGGTTTTGGCTTTTGATCATGACTTTCATATTTTGGCATATTTTAAGCGGTAAGGGGGTGCAAAATGCCTAATAATGCACTATCAAAGCTGCCGTCGCAGCAATGGTATGTCCGCAGACGGAAAAAACTCCCCCTCGCTTGGAACCGTCGCCCACTCTGGGACCGCTTTCCCATCCCTTCAGAGTGGCGTTCCATCTTCCTCATTACAAAGGATACATAGCGGTGTTCCGTATATGCATGTGGGGTGTTCACGTTTCACTATTTTGAACACGTATTTCTGGAAATACACGTGCCCCGAAAACATTTGGGTTGTATGGTATAAAAATTTACATCACCGAAGTCCCTGCTGTTCCATGTGGTGACGCCTTTTATAAGCCTAGCTGTCCATCTGCTGCGTGCCATAGCCTTAGCGTTTCATCCCTTATTTCGTGCGCTGCAGGTTTGCTAACTCTTTCTTCCATTCCCTCTGGCTTTAATGCTCATATATTTTTCCTTTGAAAAGCTAGTATCGGCTATCGGTATCGAACCGCTTATTACTTGAACAGCTGGCCCTGATACTGTGAGGTAGGCGGACACAACTCTTAGGGCTGCCGTCCCTTGTACCGATGCATGCGAAGAGCGTGGTAGCCGTCGTTATTTCCCGTTTCGTTTGGGAGGGGATCCATGTTTTCCATCAGCCTACAGAATAGGGATGTTGTCTTAGCGGCTGTCTCTGCTGGGTGCTTTATTTGGGCCCAGAAGGCTAGTCTTGAGTCTAGTCTAATACCTAGGTCCTTAAGAACCGTTTTTGTGGTTAGCGTACTTGAGCAAGCTTGCATGCTGATTCTAAAGAATGTGCTTCTTGTTTAGGAGTATTAGCTCCGTTTTCTCTGTGGATAATTTGAGCCCATTTGAATCTAACCACGTTTGTGTCTGTATCATAACTTGGTAAAGTTTTCTACAAGCTTCTTCAAAGTTTCGTGCTGTGATGACAGATGCGATATCGTCTGCGTATCCGATTAGAAAGGTACTATCGGGCATTTCTATATTGAATATCTCTCCATAACTAATGCTCCACAAGTCGGGACCGAGAATTGATCCTTGTGCACCTACGGATGTGACGTCTTTACAACGAGAACCCTCTATCAAACCCCAGACGAGTTTGCGGTCTCGAAAGTAATTCCTCATTATGCGCTGTAGGTATGCTGAAATTTTGGGCCTTAGCTCTAAGGCGGCTAATATGTCCGCCCATCTTACGCTATTGAAAGCGTTCCTTACATATAAGCTGGTAAGGAGGACTATACTTCTGGATTGTAAACTGCTCTACTACGCTGCTCTTACGCTATTTATGATAGTTTCCTATTGTGCTCTTATTGTAGACTTTCATGTTCAAAGCTGTGTTGTCTTGTTAATAGTCCTCCGACGTTATCTATGGCTGCGGCCAGTCGAGGCTTCATCATTCTTTCAAGGAGCTTGCTGTGTCGAGCATGCATAATGGCCGATATGCTGATGGGAGGTTCGGGTTGCCTTTCCCCTGGGAAAATTCCCTCCCATTCTTGGTGAATTGTTGTTTTTCAGCTTGCTCACAGCTGACTAGTGAATATTGAAGGCTCTTCTGTCTTCACTCAATGCCTTCTCTGGAATCATGGCTTGGAAATAATTATTTTATGATGTAATTCATCGCGCTCGAGCTTAGTTCCGCTGTAGGTATTCTGGCTCCCAGTTTATTCTCCACAATCTTATACCTAAGTCCCCAGGCATCCCTCTTTAGGTCTGTCCTGAGTTCTTCCCAATTTTTTTCTTGCTATTTGCAATAGCGGCCTTTAGCTGCCTCTTTCTACTCTTGAATGCTTCTGCGTCCTCAAGACTTGCCCGGTTCGTCTGGCTCTAGTATATTTCCATCTGAGGGGAAGACAGTCACGTCTCAGTTCAGCGATTTCCTCCATCCACCAATAAACAGAGCTATTATTTTTTCGCTGTCATAGCCGGCATCGTTTTGTTACAAGCTTGATTAAATCGAAGCATTTCAGCTCTCACCATTTGTCTGGCGCTTTTAAGGGTCAAGTCTCCGTGGGAATGTGTATCAACGGTGGCTATTAGCACTTCGCGATGAAGTTTTGATACTTTTAACTTCCGGATGCCAATTTTCCTTATATTTGCCTCAGGTGCTCCCTTATGTTCTGCTATGAACGAAATATATAGGTGCTCGCTGCCTGTGAAGTTCTCGAGGACCTTCCATGTCTTTACTAGTGCAGCAATGCGGTCAGATACGAGCGTGATATCTCGTGTTGTTTCTTAACAACCGGGCCTTCTGAATGTGGTTACTCCTCCTGTATCTATGATCGTCAATCTGAGACTGGCCGCATATCCAGAACCCTCCTGTCTCTTGAATTCATTCTTGGCATACACCAGCTTTGGAGCTGAAATCCCCGGCAATGATTACCGATCTCCCGATTTCGCGAAACGTATCCTCAATGTCATCTAGTTTGTTTCGGAATTCTTCGATGTTATCGCTGGGCGGTAGATAGCAGCTTATAATTGTGGTTTGATGAATGCGCGTCCACACAAAGCCATTATTGCTCCCGCATCCTGGCGGGAGCCACAGCGTCGCAGTACCGGTGTGGTCCTCCAACCAGTTGCCGGTATGTTTTTGTTTGTATTGCTCACTGATTGTAACAACGTCTGTGTTCTTTTCTATCTGTTAGGAGCGCGCTTGCGGTCTTGCTTCTGTTCATATTTCCTTCCAGTATATTCTTTTTACGTTTTGACTTTTATATACCGCGCATCTTCCCAATCCCGGTATATTATTAGTCGAGCTGTGATTAACTTCAGAGCACAAACAGCATTTTTGATTTTGGGGCATTCTTTGAGCTTATGGCCCGATTCGCCGCATCTAATGCAGAAACCCTGGCCCCTTCTGTCGGGCTTTTACATTTCCATATTAGTCAATTCCAGCCAATTTTTATTCGTGACATATTGGGGAGAACGTCAGGGTTCTCCTGTGTTAAAGTCACGTAAGCGCGAACCTGTTCTCTGCTGTTTGGTGCTGTCAAGTTTACGCATATCTCTTCCGTGGCTATAGTGAGGGTCGTCTTTAGAGCCCTACTACTTCCGCTTTTGTAGTAAGAGAAACTAAGTCTCGTATCTCTGCCGTAGTTTTCAGTTTAAGGTCTGTAATACCTTCCGATCTCTGTAGAGTGGCTTTTGGTACCTCGTAGAAGGTGGGCTTGATCTGCTCACTTTTATCTAGCCAATCGGTATTGCTCCCGCTCTTGCATTACGAGCGGCTTTTATTTTAGCTTCAGCGTCGGCAGGCTTTCTATTGCTACGGAGGTTTCATATAAGTAACTCCCTCATAGGACATTCATTAAGTGTATCAATGTGTAAACGAAGTTAAAGTAATAAAGTAATTCAATAAAACAGGTAAGTTATGATGCTTTTATTTTTTGACTTTTATTATAACGGAAGGAGATCTGTGGATTTCATTAAAAATTGTTTGAATGCAAGCCATAAAGAAAAACTGAAGTGTAGAAAAGCCAAATTAAAAAATATACCTGGATTAAAATTAAGCGTACTTTAAAATTTTAAAACCCTTAAAACAGTAATCCATCTAAACAAGCACATATGAATAAATACACATTAAATAATACATAACTATGTATATAAGTTAACACCAGCACGCGGGCATCCAGCCAAAACTATATTCCCACCAATATTGCTGACGAAGCGTTTACAGGTTTGCGCGTGACAACAACAGCGAAACTGTAAAATTGCCGAAAGTTAATCAAGTAAACGCGAATTATATATTGTAATATTTTCTAATTCTTCTTATTTTAAATTAAAAGACAAGACATTATTTTTTTGAATACTTTATTTAAAGGAAATCAACCGTTTTGATTGATGCGAATCTTAAGACTAACTTGTTTACAAAAATTCTTTTATTTATATGTTAGATTTCAATTTCTTTGTTTCATGTATTTCCTATCAATACTTGATTTTACAGAATACTTCTTTCTTCCATTTATTGATTATCTTAAACTAATATAATATAAATCCTAAGACATGACTACATTGAATATATTCTTATCTCTATTTAGTAAAACAAACAATGATTCATATTTGTTAAATATATTTCTTATCTCTAATGACACTTGTTTTTAAATGTAATATTCGATTATCGCAAAAAGAGAAATATTTACAACACCGTTGTCAAAGGATTCTCCTGAATCTTACGATTTGTTATATTTTAAACCATATTTTTCGTTAATGGCTTCTATGTAGTTCCACATCCTTAGTTGTGTTTTCAATTTTATTGAGAATCTAAATTTTATTATTATTTTTTCTTAGATACAATGTCAAAAGAATTATTACAATGCTTACAAAAAAGAAACTGCTTATTCCATAAGAAACATTTCTATGATATTTTAATTCTTTTATTTCTTTATTATTTTCAAAATGTTCCAATATAACTTTTACAAACTTAATTTCTTTTTGTGTATTTGCGTTGTTTACTAGAATGTAATATTTCCCTTTTACAATTTCTCTTTTATTTTCAAGAACGCACTATTTTATTGTTATTTTACAGTTATATACAGGTTAGGTTAGGTTAGGTTAGGTTATAATGGTTGCCCAGAGAGCAGGGCCCACTTGGACGAAATAGTTTGGTTCGTCCTTTGTGATACCATTTAAGGACAGAGAAGGGGGAGGAAGGGAAGGGATGGGGGAGTGGTGAGTGTTTGTGGACTACGAACGGTGACTAGTCCGCGGTTGTGTTAACCTCATTATGCTGCTGATGTAGTTCATCAGCTTTTTGTTATCAACACCTGCTATATCAGCAGACGCAGAAAAGAAATGAGAACCAAGATACTTGAATCTTAGTCCCGCGAAGGCTGGGCAGCTAAGGAGCATATGCTGAGATGATTCCACCTCATCCTACATGCAGCTGACGCAAAAAGGACTCGAAGTGATTCCGAGTCTCACGGCATGTGTACCTCGCGGACAGTGCTCCGTGATGATGCCCACGAAATTTGAGAGATGACATTTTGTCATTCCCAGGATATCTCTCGAACGCCTCCTATCCAAACGTGGCCAGAAGGACTTCGCGACCCTACACGTTCGTGTACTTGCCCAGCGTTCGCTGAGTTGGTGCATAGCCCATCCTTCCAGGAGTAGAGCGCAGGTTGTCAAGGGAATCCCGATCCTCTCCTTTCGCGGGCGCATTGCCTCACAGGTCCCCTGTCTGGCCAGCTCGTCGGCTTCGCAGTTTCCTGCAATGTCACTGTGACCAGGTACCCAAATTATCTTTATGTCGAAGAATTCTGATGCAATCGAGAGTGAGACCAGGCATTCCCTGACCAGCTTCGAATGCACCATAATAGAGCCTAGGGCCCTGATGGCCGCTTGGCTATCGGAGTAAATATTTACCTTCTTAACAGTTATTACGCAAGTAAGTAGCCAGTCAGCTGCTTCTTTAATTGCGGCCACCTCTGCTTGGAACACACTGCAGTGATCCGGTAGCCTGAATTTGAGTTTGATGGGGAGCTCTTTGCAGAATACTCCTCCTCCAACCCTACCGTCCAACTTCGAGCCATCCGTGAACAGGTTAACGAGGCCCTGTCCCCAGGTGTTGCCCCCGGTCCACTCCTTCCTTGGTGGAATATGGGTGGAGAAAGTTCCACTTGGACTTAGCGAACTTAGCGACGAGGGGATGAACTCAAAGTTTCTGAGGATGCTTGAGTGCCCATATGTGAGGTTGAGCTTATAGCCCAAGCCCCGCAGTCTGATTGCGGTACGAGCAGCGGCAATTCTGCCTGCGATGTCTATAGGTACCACGTTTAACATTACATTAAGCGCCAGAGTAGGAGTAGTTCGAAGCGCCCCACTGATTCCAATGAGTGCAGACCTCTGGACTCTCTCTAGATTTTTAACTGATGTCGTCCTCTCCAGTTATATACAGATAGTAAGTAATTTTGGTTAAGTGCCATTTTCCTGTCGTCACAATTAAAGTTTCATCGTCCACGGTTAGGATCTGCAATTTTTTGTTATACTTTAACATACAATTTTGATAATATACACAATTTTAACTTTTTTCAAATCTGTTTCCTCTTCATAAGCATATACGCTATTTGCACAACATGCTCAATATGTATTACTGTTTATTTCCATGAGCTCTTTGTTTGGTATTGGCACTATAGCTTCTACATAGATTTTAATAAAATTTGTTTTTTTTTGAGATTTTGCGTATTTCATTATACCTAATTGTAGTAATTTTAGCTTCTAAAAATCAATATTGTAACGTTCTCTTTCATTGGTCGTCAATATACTACATAGGGTGTAATATCTTATGTCTAGCCGCTGATATGTTATCTTGAATTTGATTAAGACTATTTTCCAAGTATCTGATTTCTTGAATTTGGTCTAAGTGTAGCAAATATCTCACAATTTCGCTGTTCCTGGGTTTAATTTCCTGGTTTTTTTTTTCTATCTTCTTTATAGGTTTAAACTGTCATTAAGGTGTAGATTTATTTGGTTTTGCTTGTTAACTGTTTCAATAGCGTTGTGATTATTTTCGTTGGTAATTTATAAATGCTGTAAAGTTTCTTGACTGTCATTCTCGTCCATGTTTTTGGTTTTGTTTATAAAATGTGGTTGACTTTGATCTTTCAATATGAATTCTTGTGATTAACTTTGTGATTTTGGCATTTTTGTTTAAATATGCGACCTTGGGGTGAGCTATTTTAGAATAGTCTTTTATAAATTTTCGGTAGGAACCTGTCATTCCTAAAAAAGATTTAATTTGCTTTTGGGTTGTCGGAAATTTTAATTTTTGAATTATCAGGTCAGTGCGTATTTTACCCATAATTTCACTTTTGTACGATTTTTGCATACAAAAAATTATTCGCGGAATATAACGGAACTATTTATATTTTTGTGATATATTGTGCACTCAACAAGTGATTTTAATCGCGGATAAAAGCACGTGTTGTTAAAAAATAAAATGGAATCTTCGAACGCGTATGAGAGGCATATTTTGTATTTTTTTTTATAAAAGTGGTAAAAATGCAACAACTGCTGCTGCAGAAATCAACACTGTTCACGGATAGGATACCGTGAGTACAAGAACTGCGCAAAAGTGGTTTTCAAAATTCCGAAGTGGTAACTGCGACGTGGAGGATGGCCCGCGCGCTGGTCGGCTCGAAGACTTTAACTCCGACGCCTTGCTCGAGCTCGTGGAAGCTGAGCCAAATTTGACAGTCGATATGATAGCTAAGAGGTTACCTAAATTCATCGCATGTTCACAGTTCACAGGCACCGGGTTCAGTTGGGAAAGGTTTCAAAGCTGGGAACATGGGTTTCGCATAGACTTTCCGTTGCCAACCTTCAGCAGAGAGTGAATGTGTGTTCTCAGCTGCTGCAACGGCTTGAAAATTAAAGTTTTTTGAACCGCGTCGTTACTGGTGATGAAAAATGGGTCCTTTACAATAATCCGGTTCGCAAACGCCAATGGTTAGATAAAGAAGAAACACCAGAACCGACCCCTAGAGATGGCCTTCACCCCAAGAAGATTCTCCTGTCTATTTGGTGGGATATGGCCGGCTTTTTTATTATGAACTTCTGTAACCAAACCAGACGATAACTGCTGATTATTATTCCCATCAGCTATCAAACCTAAATGAAGCACTTAACAAAAATCGACCGTCTTTAGTGAATAGACGCAAAGTTTTGTTTCACCACAACAACGCAAGACCTTATACCGCAAGGCAAACATTAGGCAAGTTGAACGAGCTCGGATGGGTACGTTCCCATGGCAGCCGGTTCTACGTTACCGGAATGACTCGGGTTTTTCCCGACCAAGGGCTGCCACCAGTATACTAGCCCTGTCTAGTGAACCGCATATCACCCCACCCCTTTCGTCACAGGAGCAGATCCTCGCAGCAATCCTGCTCCAAATGCTTCTCCACTGGGCTGGAATCGAATCCACAAACGGCTTCACCCAAACTCCACCTCGGTTATGTGTAACAAGTGCAACGTGTGGAGCCACCTTAAGACCTGTTAGGGCCTTAAGACACACAGGGAGTGGTCCACACGGTATGTGGCCACGTGTTGCTTCCGCCAGCAGGCATCTGATCTACCCACGGCTACTACTCTCCCTGATAGGCCGGCACTACCAACCGCCACCACAACCCACACCTCCACGGTAAGGAGCCTATCGGAGCAACACAACTTCCCCGACTCAACCCCTTCTCTTCCTTCCTGTTCCAACCCCAGTGCGGGGACAAACCAGCAGCTCCTGGTCCCCCGCTCAGTCTGTTTTGTGTGTCAGACCGTAATACCTCAGAATCTGGTATCAGTCCAATGCAATTGTTGCAGTGGCTGGTGCCATTTTTGGAGATGTTCCGGCCTGCGCACCACCCGTGAGTGGACAACTGCCTACGTTGCCCCCTGCTGCAGAACTCTGCACCCACCACCGCCCCCGGAGGCGCAGCCGCCCACCCCCATCAGGCCGCAACAACCACAGCGGATTGCGCAGCAGGTCCAACGTAGACAACCCCACGCGTCCCTCATCCCCCGAGTTACACAGACTTTACCGAGAAGCTTCAAGCTCCGACAATTTAACTGCAACGGACTCACGAGAAAGGTCGACGAGATAGTTGACTTTATGCGCCGGCACAGTATTAAAATAGCTGCGGTACAGGAAACCAAACTGCACGCTAGGTCATCTCTGATCACCAGGGATGGCTATAACGTGCACAGACACGATCACGAGCGAGACAATGGTGGTGGCCTAGCGTCTATAGTCCACCACACAGTGCAGTATCGTCTCATCGATGAAGGCATCGACCGCAGGGACAGCACCTTAGAATGTCAAGGCATAGCTGTCCGGACAGGCGATTCCGAGCTCGAAATATTTAACGTTTATATACCCGCTGTCACCTGCTGCCCGGCAGGATATCACCCAGATATAGGTGCGCTCATCAGAGGTGAAAACCGATTGGTTGTAGGTGACTTCAATGCGCATTACGATCTTTGACATTCAAGCCTGCCAAATGATCGTAGGGGACAGCAACTGGCAGAGCAGATAGACGATTCGACTTTCAGCACTGTGAACGACGACGCCCCCACCAGGGTAGTGGGCAATTGCAGCAGCTCGCCTGACCTAACAATAGCTAGCGCGGGTCTGATAAATAGCATAACGTGACGACCTATGCTATCGCTTGCATCAGACCACTTGCCCATTATCGTCTCGATTGAGAGACCTGCCGACTTTGTTTCCGCGAATCACCGGTCCTACTTTAACTTTAAAAAAGCTAACTGGGCCGGCTTCACGAAATTCACCGAGGACACCTTCGCCGCTCTTCCCATCCACACTGATGTGCGCATTCCGCAAGGTGCTCACAGCTGCTGCGGCTCGCTTCATTCCAGTTGGAAGTTTTAAGGACACTCGTCCCCATTTCCCAGACGAAGCAGCCAGCTTAGCAAACGAGCGCGACCACCTACGCCAGGCCGATTCCGGGGGTCCCCACATAAGGGACCGCAATTTGGAGATCCGGCAACTGGTAAATCAACACAAGCGGACTAAATGGGTTGAGCACCTGAAGACCTGTAACCTCACCTTTGGGGTGAGTAAGCTCTGGTCCATCGTTAGATCCCTGTCGAGCCCGACGAAGTCGTCGGACCCGAAGAGATGCGCGAGCTATTTTAGTCGGCTTTTTATACTGCATCCTCCGGTCGACTGAACCAAACGTCGTGCTACCAGAAGGCTGCACAAACTGACGAACGAAAGTGCGCCACTTACTTTCTCCGGTGGTGAGGTTCAGGGGGCCATCAACAAATCAAAATCATCAAAAGCCATTGGCCCTGACGGACTAAACGCGCTGATGCTGAAGCATCTGGGATTAGGATTCCTCATAAGGGTCTTCAATCTGTCCCTGGCCACTCTCATCATTCCTGACAAGTAGAAAGCAGGGAGAGTGGTCCCACTACTGAAACCTGGGAAACCCGCCAATCAAGGGGAATCTTATCCGCCGATAACTCTCCTTTCCCCAGTAGTGAAGACACATTAAACCCTCCTACTCCCACTCTTCACGAAACACCTGGCCTCAGCCCCACATCAGCACGGCTTCCGACGAATGCATAGCGCCACCACTGCACTCACCGCCATAAGCGCCCAAATAAAACGCGGGCTTAACCAAAACCGCCCCTGCGAGAGGACTGTCCTAGTAGCGTTGGACCTGAAGATGATATTTATCAGTGGACACTCCCGCTAGGGCCGAAGAGGTGGTCCGCAAACTACCTGAGCGGTCGGCACTCGTCAGTGATTTTTCGAGATCAAATATCACAGCAAAGGAAGATTAAGCAAGGTGTACCTCAGGGTGGTGTCCTTTCTCCCTTGCTTTTCAACTTCTACATCTACATCTTTCTCGCTTTTTCTCTGCGAGGAATCTCCAACTTTCCCCCACCAAGTCCACGGCGACCTTCTTTACCACCTGGACAAAGAAGGTCAAGCTGTCCCTTAACGTAAAAGCCGACGAGACACCAATTCCGACGATAAACAATCCCAAAATTTTGGGTGTAACCTTTGACAGCTTGCTCTCCTTCTCTGCGCACACAACCGCAATTGCCACTAAAGTCCAAAATCGCAACAAGGTCCTCAAATCGCTTGCCGGCAGCACTTGAGGCAAAGACAAAGATCTGTTGCTTTCGACATTTAAGGCAATTGGTCGGCCGGTTCTAAACTATGCTGCGCCTGGCTGGTGGCCTGGAACTAGTGACACGCAGTGAATAAAGCTACAGACATGTCAAAATACCGCCATTCGGACAGCGACCGGTTGCCTCCTGATGTCCCCCATTCAACACCTGCATAACGAGGCACAAATGCGCCCAGTAGTGGAGCATAGCAAACTGCTCAGCAAGCAATTCCTGCTTGGATGTTACCGCAGGTTTCACCCCTGCAGACGCCTGCTTGAGCCTTAGCCACCTCCCAGGCACGTCAGGAGACACCTTTTAGACTGCGCTGACGAAATCCAGGACAAAACTGACCGCAACCTACTGGACCGGTCAGTATTTAGACAGTCAATAAACGACATCGACCGGGAGACCGTCACCACCTTCATGAACTCCCGTCTTATGAATGCCGTAATCGGAGTCCAACCACCACCTATTGCAGACGAAGAGCTCCAGCTTCCCCGTGAGACTCGTGTAACACTGGCACAACTACGTTCTGGATATTGCAGGTTAAACTCCTACACATCCAGAATTGACGCCGACATTCCAAGCACATGTCCGGCATGTGAAGGTACCCCGCACGACACTAACCACCTCTTCACATTCCCCCTAAAACCGACTCATCTAATACCCCTCTCCCTCTGGACCCAACCTGTCGAAACAGCATGTTTCCTGGGCCTACCCCTAGATGAGCTAGACGAAGACGACCGGTGATATGCCCTACACTGACGGGGCTACCAATACTGTTAAAACAACAACAACAAGCTCAATTGGGAGCTAATGCCGCAACCACCATACTCTCCGGATATTGCACCTTGTGATTATCACCTTTTCCGTGAAGAAAAAAAAAGAGGTTGTCTGTAAAGTCGGTTTACTGACGATAGTTTAACGTGATAACGTCATAAGAAAATACTGATTGAATGGTTGCATTTTTCAAAAGAAAATTTTAATTTTATTTTGTATGGATATAGAGAATGAGTTAACATAACATAACATAACATAACATAACATAACATAACATAACATAACATAACATAACATAACATAACATAACATAACATAACATAACATAACATAACATAACATAACATAACATAACATAACATAACATAACATAACATAACATAACATAACATAACATAACATAACATAACATAACATAACATAACATAACATAAATAACATAACATAACATAACATAACATAACATAACATAACATAACATAACATAACATAACATAACATAACATAACATAACATAACATAACATAACATAACATAACATAACATAACATAACATAACATAACATAAAGCATTCACCAACAGCTTTCATTTGATACCCATATTGTACATACACGTCCGAAGGTTACCCGGGTCCACGTTTTGACCTATATCTCGAGACCCTATCTACCAATAGGTATTCAAACTATACGGAAATCATCTTCAATACCTACTTAACAATGTGTGTAAGTTTGGTTTAATTCGGTTCAAAGACACGGCGGGTCCACGTTTTGGCATATATTTCGAGACCCTAGTCATCAATAGGTATAAAAATTACCCCGTATTAAAGCACTTATGAGCAGCTTTCATTTGATATCCATATTGTACAAACACACTCTAGGGTCCACGTTTTGGTCTCTATCTCGAGACCCTAGTCACGGAGCGGATGGAAATACTCTGAACTAAAGCATTCACCAACAGCTTCCATTTGATACCCATATTGTACATACACAACCGAAGGTTACCCGAAGGTTACCCTTCAATACCTCCTTAACAATGTGTGTAAGTTTGGTTTAATTCGGTGCAAAGACACGGCGGGTCCACGTTTTGGCATATATTTCCAGACCCTAGTCATCAATAGGTATGAAAATTACCCCGTATTAAAGCACTTATCAACAGCTTTCATTTGATACCCATATTGTACATACACAACCAAAGGTTACCCGGGTCCACGATTTGACTTATATCTCGAGACCCCAGTCACGGAGCGGCATGAAAAATACTCTGTACTAAAGCATTCACCAACAGCTTCAATTGGATATCCATATTGTACAAACACATTCTAGGGTCCACGTTTTGGTCTCTATCTCGAGACCCTAGTCACGGAGCGGCATGAAAAATACTCTGGACTAAAGCATTCACCAACAGCTTCCATTTGATACCCATATTGTACATACACATCTGAAGGTTACCCGGGTCCACGTTTTGACCTATATCTCGAGCCCTATTTTCAAAATAAAATATAATCCATGTTACTCATGGATGATGTAGCTTTCGAATGCTGAAAGAATTTTTAAAATCGGTCCAGTAGTTTTTGAGCCTATTCATTACAAACAAACAAAGTTTTCCTCTTTATAATATTAGTATAGACAACATATCTTATAAGGTATATGGTAAATATTACCATACATTTTTTCCTTCATATATAATAAAAAAATTAATAATAATAACATTAAAACAACAGGTATTATTAACAAACTTGGTTTTATTTTAAATTCTTCAAGTGAATCAAATTAATAATAATCAATAAGAAGGCATATGCAAATACAAATACGTGAATTTATATATGTACATATGCGCATATACATACATATATACGCTCACTTAAGTAGGAGAGAGCAAGATGTCGAACGTTGCCGTTCGTTTGCTTTGTTTGCTTTGTCGTTCGTTCCGCGCTTTCGCTTGCAGTTCATTCAATGCAATGAGCAAGGTAACGGCAATGAGCAAGGTAACACTAATGAGTAAGGTAACGACATACGAGCAAGTTAACGACACATTTTTTCGTGCGTGCTGCCTTATTATTATATTATCGAATTATAAGACGTTATCACGTCAAAAGAAAGAAGCTATAAAAAGGGATCGCTTCGATATTTTGGCTCCAAGGACAAAAAATTTTTTGAGCAGGGAATTAAAAATTTGCCTAAGAGTTGGGAAGACATTCTAAATAATGAAGGAAAATATATTATTGATTATAAATACTTTAAACATCTTTTTTTATAAATTTTAAAACCACCTTTAAAAAACGCACGAACTTATGGACTGACCTGATACTTGAAACTTAGCTGGATTTGGCTTCAAGTCTTTTAGTGTAAGTATATGACCTAAAAGTTCAGTTTCCCTCTGTCAAGTCCGATTCTGGCAAAAATTAATATACATACATAAATTACATATATTTGCAGTTGTTAACTAAACTGACATTTTTGAATTATAACACAAGGTTTTAAAAAATTAATGTAAATTATATTTAAGCTTAATATTAAGTTATTTTTTTATATATAGTATGTATACGAGTATAAGTATTACGTTACTGTTTCTCGCTTTCCTTACCTTTCGCTATTTACTTTCGGTCATTCACTTTATTTCTACAGCTATACTTTCGGTTCTTCTTATTTTTATTTACCTACATATTTACTCACCTATACTTTCTCTAACTCTCCACTTACTCTTCTTTCGTTTCCGCTATTTCTTTAATCTTAGTTTTAGGCAGTAACATGTTGACAGAAATGAATAACGACAACCACATTTGAATTGTTGATCGGATGTGTGCGGTGTTTTAAATCTAAATCCCTTCAATATTAATTTAATTAGCACTTCCCTAAGTAAAGTTAAAAAAAACAATAATATCTTCACAAACCAGTGAAGATTTTTCTTGGCGCCCGAGCAGGGACACTACTGAGAAAGTGTTAAAAAAGTGATAGTGACAAAGACCACAAGTTGGCAATTTGTGTAAGCAATTTTGCTTGCAGGTACTCTACATACTCTACTAAACTAATATAAATATGTATATATACATATATAAACATAAATTAGAGCAGTGACTTGAAAAGTGCGGTGACAGTGAGCCCCCAAAAGCAAACACAAAAAAATCTATTAATTAAAAAATTAATTATTGAAAAAAAAAATAAATAAAATAAAATATTCACATACACAAAAAAAAAAAAAAAAATTATAAAAATAGAAAAAAAAATTAAGCATATAGAAAATCGTTACGGAGCTGTACTTCAAACTCACCGGTTCATCAATTGTTTACCACCATTATCCACCGTTACATAGAACACAGTGGGAAATAGGAATGCATTGCACCTGCGTGGCCTACCAAAGGGAAGCTGGAAACAAACCAACAAGTTACACAGGTTTGAATGCGAAAATTGAAGCAAGAAACTGGCTTTATGATTGGCATCTCGTGTATCCACTTCTTATTATACGCAAATAAACCACGTATAAATTAGTACATATTTATATAAATACATGTACAAGTTAACGTATTCAACAATTCGAATTAACTTCACTTAAAATATTCATTTATTTGTTCCCACAAAATATTATGCTGACGCTATGTCTGCGACAGTGGATATTTTGGCAGAAACAGTGCAGTTAAGCGAGGTTTCATTATGTTGTGCTTGCTTAATTAGAGTCAGTCTTTTAGAGTACTCAAGAAGAGCATGAAGCTCAAATAAATGTAAATTAAAATAATAATAAAAATACTAATAAATGTAATTGGCGCCCAACGCGGATTAAATTAATTAAAAATTAAGAAATTAATCAAAAAATAATAAAATCTTTTTTTAAAATAAAATAAATTTTTAAATAAAAAATAGTTAATCCAGAACAGTAAAAAAAAAATAGAAAATTAAAAAATAAAGTTTTCAAGATAAAAAATTAACCCAGAAAAGTAAAAAAATTTTAAATAAAAAATAGTTAATCCAGAGCAGTAAAAAAAAAAATGGAAAATTAAAAAAAATAAAATTTTCAAGATAAAAAATTAATCCAGAACAGTAAAAAAATAAAAAATTAAGCCAGAACAAAAAAAAAAAACTTTTTAAGTGAAGCAAACAAAACAAGTATCAAAAGTAAGGAAAAGTCACCGAGCTTCGAAATAGCCTGGGCAGCAAGTTTGAAAATTCAGAAAAAGTCACCAGAGCTTCGAAATAGCCTGGGCAGCAAGTTGTAAAAGTTAAAAAAAAAATTGCCGGAGCACCAGAGAGGAAACCAGCAAAAGGAGAAAAGTCACCAGAGCTTCGAAACAGCCTGGGCAGCAAGTTGTGAAAGTTAAAAAAAAAATTACCGGAGCACCAGAGAGGAAGCCAGCAAAAGGAGTCTTATATTTTAAGAAAAATGAAATACCTTAAGTAAGTAGAGCGCAAAAGTAGTGTCATATTCTTTTTTTTGTTTCTATAAGAATAAATAAAATTTTTTTTACGTAAAATAACAAAGTTTAAATTTGGAAACTAAAAATATTTTTTGTAAATCTTTGCACGGGTTGATCTAGCTCCCTGTTTTTGATTTTATTTTTGATTTCTATGAGTGAATCTGATAACGAGTTAGAGCAAGTTTTGGAGGGGATCAACGGAATAGAAGTTAATAAGATACAAAATAGAAATAGTTTAGGAGCGACTAATTGGTGGGAAAACAGAACAATGTCTGTCACAACAGAACAATTGAAGGCAATGGTAGAGGTCGCCATTGGAACCGCTCTAAGATCTCAGACGCAAGTTTTCGAACAACAAATTGAGGATCTTAAGAAAAAATTCGATGAGTGTGTCATTCACACCCCCAAGGTTGAAACATACAAAGACATAGAAATAATACAGGGGCAAAAATGTGATGAGCCACTGGACATTGTTAAATCTCTGCCTGATTTTGAAGGCAAGCAGGAGACGTATGTTTCGTGGCGCCAAGCGGTACACATCGCATATAAGGTTTTGGAAAAGTCGGAGGGCAGTTCCAAGCATTACCAGGCAGTAGACATAATTAGGAATAAAACTAAAGGCCCAGCGGACATGGGTTGTCCTCCTGAACTTCAAGGCAATTATTGCTCGGCTCGATTTCACATACTCGGACAAACGGCCGATTTACTTAATCGAACAAGAGCTTTCAATTCTCCGTCAGGGAAACATGACCCTTTTAGAGTTTTACGATGAAGTCGAGAAGAAACTTACTTTATTGACGAACAAGACAATTATGTCATATGATAGGACCACCGCGGCTTCGATTAACGAAAAGTATAGAATGGACGCCCTACGTGTGTTCATATCTGGAACAAAAAAAGCATTAAGCGACGTACTTTTTTCGGCTCGGCCGAACGATTTACCCTCGGCCTTAGCATTAGCCCAAGAGGTTGAATCTAACCATGAACGGTATTTATTTGCCAGCAACTATGCTAGGTGCCTAGAGGACAAGGAAAGACAAAAAGGGGAATTTAAAACACAAAATAAAATAATTAGTACAGGTAATCAGACATTAAAAAATCCACATTTTTTTAAACGGCAAGGTTTCGGCAACAGGACTCCTAAAAAAGAAGAATTAGTTCAGCAAGCGGACTACGATCAATCAATGCGTACTATACAATCGGCAAGACGCCAACCAGCTAATATTGGTCCCCAGGCACAATATTATAATAATCAAGTGCCAATGAGGACCGGGTTACAACCACAGGGCTATTACGGCAATAATCAAACCTCAGGTCAGGCCGTAAAACGTCAGTTTGAACATTCCGCTAGATTTACGGGACCAAAGCAACAAAGAATTAACCACATTTCCCATCAGGATGCCTCATTAAACCTTTACGGGCACTAAAGAACGTAACCCCTGTAGATAATCGTTTTTCAGTGAAATCAATTCACGGTTTCACAACCATTAAGAAAAAATGTATTATTAACGCATTCAATAAGAACAGCAACTTTTTTATTTTACCGTCACTGTCGACATTCGATGGTATAATTGGCCTTGATTTGCTAACGCAATTAAGGGCAAAACTTGATTTCAAAAACAAAGAAATCCAAACCCAAAGCGGGTTAGAAGAATTACAATTTTTAAAGTGTGCAAATGTAAATTTCACACAAATAGAAGACATAGTTGTACCTCAAAATGTTACAGAAAAATTTAGGAAAATGATAAAAAAGTTATTAGGAGTTTTTGCAAACCCTAATGAATCTTTACCATTCAATACAAACATTGTGGGCACTATTCGTACGGAAAATAATGACCCAGTCTACTCAAAGTTGTACCCTTACCCGATGGGTGTAGCTGACTTTGTTAACAGTGAAATACGGGATTTATTGAAAAATAACATAATTAGACCTTCTAGATCACCCTATAACAATCCTATCTGGGTCGTCGACAAGAAAGGTAAAGATGAAAATGGAAACATTAAAAAACGATTGGTAATAGATTTTAGGAAACTATTAAATCAAAAGACCATCGACGACAAGTACCCTATTCCGGACGTTACAGTTATTTTATCAAATCTTGGTAAAGCAAAATTTTTCACAACGCTTGATCTTAAATTAGGCTCCCATCAAATATCCTTAGCAGAGCAAGACAGGGAAAAAACGGCATTTTCTGTCGGCAATCGAAAATACGAATTTTGTAGGCTTCCTTTCGGGCTGAAAAATGCGCCCAGCATTTTTCAAAGAGCCATTGATGACGTTCTCAGAGAACAAATAGGAAAGACATGTTACGTCTATGTAGATGATGTGATAATTTTTTCTGAAAATGAAGAGGCCCATGTTAATCACATTGAATGGGTACTTCAAAGATTGTATGAGGCAAACATGAGAGTGTCTCACGAGAAATCGCATTTCTTTAAGGAAAGTGTTGAGTATCTCGGATTTGTTGTTTCTAAAAATGGTATAAAAACAAGCCCAGATAAGGTAAATGGCATCCGAAATTATGAGCAACCCTCAACGCTATTTAACATTAGGTCCTTTCTGGGACTAGCAAGTTACTATCGATGTTTTATCAAGGACTTTGCTACAATAGCAAAACCTCTTACTGATATATTAAAAGGTGAAAACGGAAAAGTTAGCGCTCACCAGTCAAAAAAGATAAAGGTGAACTTGGACGAAAGACAAGTTCAAGCCTTTGTCAAATTAAAAGAAATACTGGCCTCAGAGGAAGTTATGTTGTCTTACGCAGACTTCAACTTACCATTTGATCTTGTAACAGATGCTTCATCGTCGGGGATAGGTGCGGTTTTGTCACAAAAAGGTAGACCTATCACAATGATTTCAAGGACTCTAAGGGATAGAGAACTAAACTTCGCAACTAACGAGCGCGAGCTACTAGCCATAGTATGGGCTTTACAAAAACTTAGGAATTATCTTTACGGCGTAAAAAATTTAAATATTTATACCGACCACCAACCGCTTACATTTGCGGTTTCAGACCGAAACCCTAATGCTAAGATAAAACGTTGGAAAGCGTTTATAGACGAACACAACGCAAAAATTTTGTATAAACCAGGAAAGGAAAATTACGTTAGTGACGCACTGTCGCGTCAACACATTCATGCATTGGAAGAAGAGGATCGCTCTGATATTGCGACAGTACATAGTGAAATGTCACTTACATACACTATTGAAGTGACAGATAAACCAATTAACTGCTACCGGAATCAAATAGTTTTAGAAGAGGCATCTTTCGCCCGAAAACGAAACTTTATTCTTTTTGGCGAAAAAACTCGTCATACAATTGAATTTACTGATAAGAGCTCGCTTATTGAAGAAGTTAAATCAGTAGTGAACCCAGGCGTAGTAAATGCGATATACTGCGATTTGCCAACCTTAGCTTGTATTCAGGATGAACTGGTCAGGTCCTTCCCAGCAACTA
This sequence comes from Anastrepha obliqua, assembly GCF_027943255.1. Lineage (NCBI taxonomy): Eukaryota > Metazoa > Arthropoda > Insecta > Diptera > Tephritidae > Anastrepha > Anastrepha obliqua. The sequence continues at coordinate 2,271,684 of NW_026562179.1, read as the reverse complement.
GATTTTGGTAAAATGGTGGTTGATATTTTTAATAAAAGTGAACAATTGGAGATAGTTAATACGGAACATAGCCGTGCTCATAGGGCGGCACAAGAAAACGTAAAGCAGATTCTTGATGATTACTATTTCCCAAAAATGACTAAATTGGCAAACGAAGTAGTGGCAAATTGTAAGATCTGTACAAAGGCCAAATACGATAGGTACCCGTGTAAACAAGAGATGGGTGCAACTCCTATACCATCTTACGCAGGGGAAATGCTGCACATTGATATATTCTCCACAGATAAAAAATACTTCCTGACTTGTGTCGATAAATTCTCGAAGTTTGCAGTAGTCCAACCAATACCATCTCGTACGATCATAGATTTAAAAATTCCAATCATACAGCTAATAAACTTTTTTCCGGACACAAAAAACATATACTGTGACAATGAGCCATCGCTAAAATCCGAAACTATGACGTCCATGTTAAGAAACCAATTCAACGTCGAGGTTGCAAACGCGCCTCCGCTCCATAGCACTTCAAATGGTCAAGTTGAGCGTTTTCATAGTACTCTCACAGAGATTGCGAGGTGTATCAAACTTGAGAAAAAAATTGAGAGTACAATTGACCTTATAATGTTGGCTACAACTAAATATAATAGAACTATTCATTCAATTACGAACAAAAGACCTATAGACATTATCCATAGTACATCGTATGAAATAAGGGATGAAATAAAAGAGAAAATCATAAAAGCTCAGCGAGGTCAACTCGATAGAGAGAATCCTTCTAGACAAAATAGAACCTTTGAAATTGGGGATCGTGTGCTCGTAAAAAACAACAAAAGACTGGGAAACAAGTTAACACCTTTATACACTGAAGAAAGAATAGAAGCGGACTTAGGAACTACGGTTCTTATTAGGGGGAGGGTGGTCCATAAGGACAATCTAAGATAAAATATTCCTTCTGACCACTCGGAACTCTTTTCTATATTTGTAAATTTTGTTTTCACTTTTCTTTTTTCTTTTCCTATATTTCCTATATCTCCTACATTTTCATTCTTTGTTTTTCCTTTCTTTCTTTCATTTTCTTATAGGACTTCCACTTCAAATTATATCTACAAAATTATTATTCTAACTCACACTACACAGAGAACGTTAAATATAGAGAATTCTCACGAGCTACGAATAGTATGAATTGTCAAAAATGAAGTGAAACCGCGAACACTATTTCACCTCGCTTAACTCGACAGCGGGGAAGTTCTTAACAGGGCTGATTACAGTGAATTATGTACAAGTACATTGGCTCTGCTCAGTTTTTGGTTTCTGTATGAAATCAAATTGACGAATGCCGACGGCATTTTGCAAGGCATTTGCTTGTGCATTTTTATGTTCCCTTGGTAAACGAAAATTTATTCAATTTGTATTTTCAAACAAAGGTGATGAAGAAAAAATGATTGAATTTATTATATGCGCCAAATCAAAGTAACTTTAATATTTTGATTTAATTTAAAAAAATACATTATAAAACGACCTCTCACATTTTGGTATGTGCGTTTTAGTAAATTTAAAACTAAACAAATTTGATGAAAATTTTTACTAATTTTTTGAGTCGAAATTAATTCATAGCATACAAGTGTTTTGGTATATCGACATATGTACATATTTACATTTGAATATGCATTTTTTGTTCCTTTGGCAAACCAAATCTTTTTCAATTTACATTTTATTACAGGGAATAATAATATACATACATTTGTATGTATGCATTTTCTAGATAGTATAAAACTTTAAAATAAATAAAGGAAACAAAGAAACGTATTTGCATATATGGGACAACTAAATTCAATTGCATCTTTATTAAATATATATATGTTGCACGCATATGTGTGCACTGAAGCAACATGACCTACCTCACGAGCATCGCCTTATATTTCATGTAAATAACCTAATGATCAAATTCCTGCCTCACAAAAGCTAAAACAAATTTCTTTTGAATACTCATGTACATATTTGTATGTGCGTATGTACACTTGGTGCCCATATCCCTTCAAACCAATCAAAAAATTCTGTATACAAAACGCTTCATTACCAGGCACACAGAAAGATGGCATATGCAAATATAAATATTGAATTCAAGCAAAACAATGCTTATTAATATACACATATGCATGTACATACAAGCGCACACACAGGGCATTCGCTTTATTCCTCAAAATGCGTATGTCGTTCAAAGCTAAAATTCTATGCCTAGCGACTACAAGAACAAAATGCAGTCATAGACGCAGGCGTAGCGGCCATCATTCTAGTTGCCATAGCGCTGAACAGTCGCGGCGGCGCCGAACAGTTTCAACTATTGTAGTGTGCAACAAAAACTCATCATCAAAAAATTCATTGATAAATTCGAGCTCATACTTCTAAGAGCAAGAACTTTCATTCATGAAACGAGCCGCCCATATGCCAATTTTCTCGACAATTCGAAAATAGTCAATATTGGAATATTTCGCGTAGAATTATTTGCCAATACAGTAGGTTCTGTTTTTATGCGGCTTTTTTTTATGCGGTTTTGAAATAGTGCGGTTTTTTTTTAAATTACAAAATGCATGTCGACCTATCGGGAATTGTACATATAAACAAGATTCTAAACCAGCTAAGCAAAAACTCATCACAGATTACATCAGAAATGCTAACCCTACAAGTATGGAACCGCCTGCATAACTATCTAGATCAGACGTGTACGTTTCCTAAAGTGACGAAAGTGATTTTACGCCAAGTCCTAAACGAACGCGCAACATGTGGGTATTGCCTGATTCTATTTCTGACTTAAATTTATTTTTCGATTCTGACGTTTCTTAAATAAAGATATAATTTTCAAAAATACAATATTTTGTTTATGCGATTTTATTTAATTATTTCAGATTCATGCGGTCTATGGAACGTATCTATAGTTATAATATGGGACTAGTGCCCTTTTTTATGCGATTTTATTACATTATTTCAGATTTATGCGGTTTTAGCATTTGAAACGTATCTATAGTTTTACTATAGAACTAGTAGCTTTTTTTATGCTGTTTTTTTTATGCTGTTTCTTGCGGAACGTATCTACCGCATAAAAACAGAACCTACTGTATTTGATAAATCTTCAATTTTTGTCAAGTCGAGTGCCCGCGGCATCGTACATATGTATGCAAAAATATATGTATGTAAATATGTCTTTCTAAATGCTCGACAGCCGCAGCTGCTGGGCGTCAAGTGCGCGCATGAGCATACAGTAAGTTGCAGAAGAAAACAAGTAGCTTAAAAAAAAGGTCTGATTCGGACATTTTAATACTAAGATAAAATTTGGAAACAATTATTTTATGTTAACTGATAGTAGGCAAATAGTTAATTAGTAGATTACTTTGCGTATGTAGTTTTTCAATTGATAAAAAGTGCACAAAACATATGCATATATCTGCAGCTAGAAACTTACTCTGAAATCAGAGCATTTGAAGATGCCTGTAACATTTCAAGCTTACTGTACATACAATGCTGTGCCAATGAATGTGCGCTGCGCCATGAGTGCGCGCTGGATTTCTTGCGAAGTTTTACCGTTTTATCTTGAGCTGTGGCTGGTGAGCACACATACACACAGCATATACATATGCGCAAATGCATATAAATTCACAAATGTATATAAATTCACAAATTTACATTTGCATATGCCATCTTCCTGTGCGCCTGGTAATGAAGCGTTTGCTATAGAGGATTTTGATTCAGTTGGAAGGGATTCAACAAAGTTTTACAGACACCAGACAGACAGACATAACATACGTACATAATTTGGATGATTTGGAGAAATTCAAATATATAGGTCATATTAAAAAGCTACCTAACATTCTTTGCTTCTAATCACCAAGAAATTCTTATCGACTGCTGCTAAATTTACATAATTCAGCCCCTTCCTGTTAATTTTTGTTGAAAAATGTGTCAGTGGTGAATTGTCTTCGCGAGACGAGTACCCCTCGAAAATGAACACTTTCCAGTCATTAAGACTTCTCTATTCATTAACGTTCTCTGCACTACATTCCTATTGCGGATGGAAATGTGTTCATATGGCAAGACTTCGAATACATGCAACACAGAGAACGTTAATGAATAGAGAAGTCTTAATGACTGGAAAGTGTTCATTTTCGAGGGGTACTCGTCTCGCGAAGACAATTCACCACTGACACATTTTTCAACAAAAATTAACAGTGAGGGGCTGAATTATGTAAATTTAGCAGCAGTCGATAAGAATTTCTTGGTGATTAGAAGCAAAGAATGTTAGGTAGCTTTTTAACCCTGCAGTAGTCGCGCGGTCTACATATGTAATCCACCATTGTTAAATTTTAAATTTCTTGAAAATCGTGCATCGATTTCATCGGAGATTTTTGCTACTTGTAACTAACAAATTGAGAGTCACTCTCTGTTTTCCGCTGTTAATTGTTGCATGCAGTTGTGTCGCTAGAGGTTCGTGAAATTCATGGTCTACATATGTATGCCGCGCGACCGATTACGTAAGTATTTTAAATTAGGTTTTATGCTAATAGCTAGTTATACTTTGTAAATAAAAGTGGACTTTTGGCATAATTTTTCATTTTACAATTTTGTGGAAATTTTCTTATAATATTTACATATGTATGCTACTCTGCTGAAATGACTTTGGACGAACAACTCTTGTCCTTCAGAGGGCGTTGTTCTTTTCGGCAGTATATTCCAAATAAACCTGCTAAGTATGGACTGAAAGTTTTTGCACTTGTAGATGTTCATTACCCATACACCTATAACTTAGATATTTACGCCGGCCAACAACCCGAAGGTCCATTTCGGTTAAGCGACGAGAGATTTGATATCGTGATGAGAATGGTGCAACCAATTTTGAATAGACATATCAATATTACTATGGGCAATTGGTTTTCCTCTCTGAAAATAGCAAAGCAATGATTTGATAATGGAATTACAATGGTTGCTACCGTTCGAAAAGATAAAAGAGAAGTTCCCCGGGAATTTAGAATTGCCTCTAACAATATGCTAATCAAAATCACTCACTCTCCATATACTCTGATTTCTTATGTACCAAAAGCCAACAAAATAGTAATAGCCATGTCTACAATGCACAACGATACAGCGATTGATTCTGACACCGGAGATCAACGAAAGCCGGAAATAATAACATACTATAATCGCACTAAAAATGGCGTTGATCTGGTTGACAAGATGTGTTCTCTTTATGACGTATCTAGGAATTCGAGAAGGTGGCCGCTGACTAAGTTCTATAATCTTGTAAACCTCAATGCTCTCAACGCATTATGCATTTACACTGCAAACAGTAACTATGAATCTGTCAAAAGGCGTGATTTTCTCATAGACTTAGCCTTGTCTTGGATGAAACCACTGGCTCACCAAAGATTAACACTTACCACGCTACCTAGAACACTGACATTTAAAATAAAAGACTTCTTGGATCTTCCACAAGTTGTAAGTCATGAAGGTCCAACGCACAATAACTACGTCGGTCGTTGCTACGATTGTGGAAGGGCCCGTAATAAAAGCACCCGTAAAGTGTGTAACGTTTGCAATAAATTCATTTGTCCTGATCATTCCAAGACTGTATGTTCATCATGTTTCGAAAACAATTAAAACATCTCAATTATCTTCTGGTTATTTTATATATATTTTATACTTTTGTGAAGTATCTTAATTTTTTGTTAAAAAATGAAGTTTTGGTTTTTATTTATTTTATGTAAGAACAGAAAGTTTATTTATGTTATTTTTGATTAATATTAATAAATTAAACAATAACAAGAATACTTAAAACAAAAGCAATGGAAGAATTAAATATTTATCTTTTGTATTTTTAATTTTAAAATGGATTACATATGTAGACCGCGCGACCAATTACGTCAGTTTCAGGGGCGCGACTACTGTAGGGTTAATATGACCTATATATTTGAATTTCTCCAAATCATCCAAATTATGTACATATGTTATGTCTGTCTGTCTGGTGTCTGTAAAACTTTGTTGAATCCCTTCCAACTGAATCAAAATCCTCTATAGCAAACGCTTCATTACCAGGCGCACAGGAAGATGGCATATGCAAATGTAAATTTGTGAATTTATATACATTTGTGAATTTATATACATTTGCGCATATGTATATGCTGTGTGTATGTGCGCTCACCAGCCACAGCTCAAGATAAAACGGTAAAACTTCGCAAGAAATCCAGCGCGCACTCATGGCGCAGCGCACATTCATTGGCACAGCATTGTATGTACAGTAAGCTTGAAATGTTACAGGCATCTTCAAATGCTCTGATTTCAGAGTAAGTTTCTAACTGCAGATATATGCATATGTTTTGTGCACTTTTTATCAATTGAAAAACTACATACGTAAAGTAATCTACTAATTAACTATTTGCCTACTATCAGTTAACATAAAATAATTGTTTCCAAATTTTATCTTAGTATTAAAATGTCCGAATCAGACCTTTTTTTTAAGCTACTTGTTTTCTTCTGCAACTTACTGTATGCTCATGCGCGCACTTGACGCACAGCAGCTGCGGCTGTCGAGCATTTAGAACGACATATTTACATACATATATTTTTGCATACATATGTACGATGCCGCGGGCACTCGACTTGACAAAAATTGAAGATTTATCAAATATTGGCAAATAATTCTTCGCGAAATATTCCAATATTGACTAATTTCAAATTGTCGAGAAAATTGGCATATGGGCGGCTCGTTTTATGAATGAAAGTTCTTGCTCTTAGAACTATGAGCTCGAATTTATCAATGAATTTTTTGAAGATGAGTTTTTGTTGCACAGAACAATAGTTGAAACTGTTCGGCGCCGCCGCGACTGTTCAGCGCTATGGCAACTAGAATGATGGCCGCTACGCCTGCATCTATGACTGCATTTTGTTCTTGTAGTCGCTGGGCATAAAATTTTAGCTTTGAACGACATACGCATTTTGAGGAATAAAGCGAATGCCCTGTGTGTGCGGTTGTATGTACATGCATATGTGTATATTAATAAGCATTGTTTTGCTTGAATTCAATATTTATATTTGCATATGCCATCTTCCTGTGTGCCTGGTAATGAAGCGTTTTGTATACAGAATTTTTTGATTTGAACGTACATATACATATATATACATAGTTAGGGCATCAAGTGTGCATATACGCACATGCACTTACGTCGATGCATATGCAGAATAAGTTGTTTTAGCATTACAGGAATTCGATCATTCGAATATTTACACCCTAATTATTGCATGAAATATGATAAGGCGATGCTCGTGAGGTAGGTCATGTTGCTTCAGTGCATACATATGCGTGCAACACTATATTTATTAAAGATGCAATAGAACTTAGTTGTCCCATATATGTATGTATGCAAATACGTTTCTTTGAAGTTTTCTTTTATTTATTTTAAATTTCAAAGTTTTGTACTATCTATAAAATGCATACATATGTATATGAATTATTCCCTGTAATATATATGTATATGTAAATTTAAAAAAATTTCGTTTGGCAAAGGAACAAAAATGCATATTCAAATGTACATAAATATAATATGATAAGGCAATGCGTCGTGAGATAGATCATTGTTGCTGCAGTGCGTGTGCACATACATACATTTGTAACACTATAAGAATTGAAGATGCAATTGAACTTTTGCACGAATATAACTAACAAAATATATGTATATAAACATATATTGATAGGCATATATATTCATCAATATACCAATATGCTCTTTGAATTCTTGTCTAAAATTAATTTCGACTCGAAAAATTAGTAAAAATTTTCATCAAATTTACACTAAAACGCACACAACAAAATGTGAGGTCGTTTTACAATGTATTTTGTTTAAATTTTTCTTTTAAAATTAAAACAGCAAACATTAAAGTTACTTTGATTTGAAATGTTGGCGCATATATTCAATTCAATCATTTTTTCTTCATCACCTTTGTTTGAAAATACAAATTGAATATATTTTCGTTTACCAAGGGAACATAAAAATGCACAAGCAAATGCCTTGCAAAATGCCGTCGGCATTCGTCAATTTGATTTCATACAGAAACCAAAAACTGAGCAGAGCCAATGTACTTGTACATAATTCACTGTAATCAGCTCTGTTAAGAACTTCCCCGCCTTCGAGTTTAGCGAGGTGAAACAGTGTTCGCCGTTTCACTTCATTTTTGACAATTCACACCATTCGTAGCTCGTGAGAATTCTCTATATTTAACGTTCTCTGTGCAACATACAAGCAACCTGACAATGTACTCTGAAATAGCAGACGAAACAAAACATCTGACAACCCACTTCCCTTTATCTCATATGGTAAAGATTTTAGACTCAGACATAGCCCGAATTAAAACAATATTGGCATCCTTTGACATCCACCACCGACATGTCAGAAGCATCAATATTCTAGGCACTGCCCTTAAGGGGTAACACCACTGTACACGCGTATAATAAACACGATTTTTAAAGAATTTTTTTGTATAGAAGGGAAGGTAAAACAATCACTCTGATTTGGGAAGTTATTACTTATATACTAAAATACAAAACTACAAAGTTTGATCGAAAAATTTTACAAAATGGCGGCATTGGAGAAATTTTTGTAATGTGGTTTCTTTTGAAGGAGCTCCGCGGCACGCAGCACAGAGGGTGCAAATTTTAATCTGGAACAAAGAAACATTTTTTTCCTTAATCTAGATAAGAATAGCTAGAGAAACACGTAGAGGATTTAAAAAATATTTATTTTTGTGGACTTAACAAGCATTTGAAGGAAAACACTCTATTTTGGACTAAAAAAACGGCACTTAAATAATTATAACAATAGTTTAAATTAATCTATCGAAAATCCCCTACGCTCTTCTCTTAAGAAGGTTATTATACATACGTAGTGAAAAACCTGATTAAAAATATTTAAAATTGTTTGAGTTATGCTGCGTGCCAATTTCAGAAAACGAGTTTTGAGAAAAACGCGTTTAAAGTTTGGAAATTTGGACAAGTCGTTAGGTAGCAGTCACTAACGCTTGGTTAAAAGCATCAAATATTTATGAAATAAACTTCGGTAACGTATAAAACTTTAGCTTGTTCTGTATTTTGAAAGGTTCAAAGAATTTTTTAAGCTTATAAAAAAAAATCAATTTTTTGAAATTTCTACAGTGGTGTTACTCCTTAAGGTTGTCGCCGGGACACCGGATTTCGATGACTTCGAAAAAATCAGATTCAATCAACAAAATCTAATAGAGTCAGAAAATAGGCAAATTATTATAAATACAAAAACACAGGCCCAAATAAATAAATTAACGGAAACAGTTAACGTAATAATTAAAAATTCGAAAACTTACCAAATAGATACCGCCCACCTGTATGAAACTCTGCTCGCGAGAAACAGAATAATAATTTCGGAGCTTGAAACATTAATGCTAGCTGTCACCCTTGCAAAGATAGGGATAATTAATCCTACTATGGTATTTTATACTCTAAAAATTTAAACACGATTATAAAGCGCTCTACAAATATAACCTTAACTATAACTGATCTAATGGAAGTATCCTTTGTTAAAGTTCTTCTAGATAATAATTTTTTACATTTTCTAATTAAATATCCTAAGCCTAAGCTAGAGTGTAAGAAAATTATTGTATTTCCTGTACAACATAATGAAACGATCCTGCACCTCGGTGAAAACAACAATGTTGCTGATTGTGAAAACAAGGTAATTGCTATTGGAAACTGCAATGCAACTCTTACATCAACTTTTTGTCGGGAGCTATTGAATCCAACATGTGCCCAACATCTCCACTCTGGAAGCGTAGCCCAATGCAGTACAAGACCTAGCCACCTAGAGCCTCTGGTTGTAATTGATGACGGCATCATCATTATCAATGACGGGACTGCTGTAATAGAAACCATTGAAAAAACTAAAAAGCTTATCACCGGGACGTATCTTATTACATTTGATGACGAGATACAGATTAATGGATCCACCTACAAAAATCTAAAAAGAGAATTGAAAATGATACCAAATTCTGCAGCCGCTACAATCGTAAACATTACTGGCCACCAAGAAATATTGAGCCTTCCATACCTTCGAAGACTGGGCATCGAAAATTTGCGGTACATTGCGCAAGTCGAAAACAAACTCATTGTGGGACCGGCTGTTTCCACTCTCATTATAATTTGTATCATACTCGGCTTTGGCTTAATTTCCAAACTACGTCAGAGAAGAAAGAAGAAGCGCCAGGGTCATATCATTCAGGCTACCATTGATAGTTTAAGGAGACCCGAGGACGGCTCTCACTTAAGCGGAGCAGGAGTTAACGTATTCAACAATTCGAATTAACTTCACTTAAAATATTCATTTATTTATTCCCACAAAATATTATGCTGACGCTATGTCTGCGACAGCGGATATTTTGGCAGAAACAGTGCCAAGTGTTTTGTGGTAATCTGACGCGCACGTGTTGCATCGTCAACAATAAATGCAGTTAAGCGAGGTTTCATTATGTTGTGCTTGCCTAATTAGAGTCAGTCTTTTAGAGTACTCAAGAAGAGCATGAAGCTCAAATAAATGTAAATTAAAATAATAATAAAAATACTAATAAATGTAATTTACATATTTCGGGATTTTTACAAACGAAAATAATCAAACGAAATTGCGGTTTCTTAATTCAGGCGTAATATTTTCAGGATACATATTTCCAAAAAACGAAAAAAAAACAAAAAAAAAAAAATGCAATATAAATTTTGTTTGACCAAAGACTTAATTGTTCGCTGCTTATTTTCATTCTCGTTTTCGTTGGTTCTGGTCAAGTTTCAGTTATTATAATATAAATGGTGGTTAAGTTTCAAGGTCCGGGGTTGATTTTGAATAAAATACATTTTTTTTAAGAAATTATTGTCATTTCTCTTTATTATGATGATACTGGTATGGCTCAATTACGTGTGAAACAAAATATTGGCCAATTGGCTGCCGCGGCCTCGGCGGCACACCTCCATCCAATGGTCGATGACACTGAGGCACAATTGAGGTTCTATGCCGTTAATGTGCCGAATTATCTCCTCCTTTAGCTCTTGAATTGTTGCTGGCTTACAGGCGTACACTTTTTCTTTCAAATAACCCCAAAGAAGGAAGTCCACGGTGTCGTTGACGTTTAGGTGTGGTTCACATTCAACATCGGCCCTTGAAATTTAACAAACCTTTATATTTCAGCATTTATCGCTTTCGATTTGTGCTGACAAACTTCCCGAACCGTTTTTGTTTTACAACATCCGCAGGCTAAAGCAGCGACCTACAAACTCAAAACACGAGTAAGCCAAAGTCGGCTATTTTAAGTTTCTCTCCAAACAAGGAGATGATGGACTTAAAGTCTTAAAAAAAATTTTTGCCGAAAAAGCATAGTGCGCATAAAAACGGGTATCCTAGAAAATACCATGTCGCTAGATCCAATCGAATTGGAGTGCCGACTCGACATATTGAACACCAACAGCAAAAAAATGTTTAAAGTGTCAATCGAAAATTGAGGAAATCGACGAAGGAGACATTTCCCGTGGAGAGTTAGAGGACTTAGTTGTAGAAACAAAATCCATTATAAAATTCATTCTGGCGAGAAATAAATTGCCAAATATCTTTTATTGCACCCCTCAGCTCGCGACTACCAAAAATGTCGTTACCTAAATTCAAAGGAGAATATTCCGAATTCAAAAACTTTATGAATCTGTTGAGAGTTTAGTTTTTCCCACAATCTCGGATATTGAAAAATTTAGTCATTTAGTGTCATGTCTACCCAGTGAAGCCTTGGGCAAACTGAAGCCTTCCCAAATGTCAAAAGAAAACTATCCAAAGGCGTTAGCAAGTTTAAGAAAGGTTTATGACAATTAATGTCTGATATTTTCTAATATAGTGTCAAAACCTTTTGAATTGTCAAAAATTCAAAGTCCTTCTGCGACGTCTTTGCGATCAATGACTGATACAGTGTCTGCAGTATATGACTCCCTTTTATAGCTGGCGCTGACGATACACTGATTTCAAATGCGATGTTGATTCACATAGTCATGTTGAAGGTTGATCCCACAAATCGGTCAAAGTGGGAGGAGCGTATTGACTGTGATAAGCTGCCGCGTGGGGCTGAGTGTGCTGAGTATGCTCAATAAGAAATACCAGCATTTATCAGCTGAAGAAGCTTCCCAAAACAGGCCAAACAAAGGACAAATTCCAAACTGCTACTTGCCTTCACTGTGGTTCTAAGGACCATTGTTTAATAGCTTGTCCAAAATTCTAAGCGCTTACTGCACTTAAAAGATTCGAGTTCGCAAAATCTTTTTCCCTCTGCACAAATTGCTTGCGCATGGGACATACGGTCTCCGATCACATCGCACCATGTTGCATCAATATCCGATTTCCTTTGCGACCGAACCGCAACCTTCGACGTCACAGGCCATGCATATTAGCTGCCTGCCTGACCGAGTCAAGTTACCTACAGCCGTAGTTAATATAAAGACCAGCTCCGGTGTTTACGTGCAAGCGCGAGCTCTGCACAACTTCGGCTGGATAATTTCAGTAAAGTATGCTACAAATAATAGCTTCAGTGCCCAAGCCATTAACACATTATGTCAATTTGAAGAAAGTGTTGCCAGCATTGATGTTATAATCAGAAACTTCTGTGAATTGGAAAAATACCTGCACAAGCAAAGTCTACACAGCTGACTCCAGAGCAGGCTAAATGTGAGGAATTTTTTTTGAAAACCACACAGTTTTTACCATGTGGAAGGCTTCAAGTCAGACTGCCTTTCAAAACCGACCGTAAATTACTCAGTCATTCATATGAAACCGCAGCTGGGCGGTTTCAGGCGCTGGAATGAAGGACACTGAAAGATCCAGTACTTCGTAAAAATTACCTGGACTTCATACAAGAGTATCTCAAATTGGGGCGTATGAGTCCGGCAAATAATCGACTCCCGAGTGAGCCGCCCTATCTTCTTCTGCACCTGTGTGTGCTAAGACCACAGAGCACAACTACCAAGTTGCGCGTAGTTTTTGATGCTTCGAGTCGCACATCAACGCAAGTTGCGTTGAATGAAACCTTGATGGTCGGACCGATCGTTCAAGAACAAATATGCCATGACTGCCGCCATGACGAAGATGGATCGCCAAATCTTGGTGCACGAAGACGATTGGAACTTCCACCTCATAGTGTGGAGACAGGATTCATCGGAGCAATTGCACATTTTTCGTCCAAACACCGTGACATACAGCACTGCGCCTACACCATTTCTCGCCACACGGTGTCTGCAAATGCTAAGCGACACAAATAAAGCCAAATATTTACACGGTTCCAAAGCCATTCGGAATGACATTTACCTCGACGACCTATTAACAGGGTCCGACAGTATAGAAAATCTCACCCAGATACAACGGGAAGTAAACACAATTTTAGAATCGGCATACCTGAAATTAGCAAAGTGGCTTTCCAATCATACAAACTCATCGAATAGTGAGAGTCTCCAAAAACTATTGAATCTCAGCGATACTGACTGTACCAAAACGTTGGGAATCCACTGACAGCAGAAAGATGAAGATCATTTCAGCGTAGAATGAAATAAGTCGATTCCATTACGGCTTTAGACTAGCTGGTAAAACTTTAAAACCAATTTGTTGCAGCTTCCATCAATTAGCATTCCTAGGTATGTAAATACAGACTCGAGTGCTTGCTGCAAAATTCATGGCTTTTCCGACGCTTCAATAAGAGCGTATTGCTGCTGCGTATATATAAGTAGCCAATCCGCTAGTGGTACGAAATGCACACTGCTTACTTCAAAGTCTAAAGTGTCTCCACTGAAGACTAAATCTCTTCCCCGTTTAGAGCTCTCGGCAGCCCAGCTTCTTGTCAAATTACGGACGAGAATTTCACCAATGTTCAGTCGACTAATAGAACAAACAATTTTCTGGACAGTCTCCAAAATAGTTCTGCATTGAATTAAAACACATTCATCGTTGCAAACTTTCGTCGCAAATAGAGTGTCTGGAATTCAAGAGTGGACCCAGAATGAGTTGTGGCGTCATGTGCCCTTAAAACAAAATCCAGAGGATCAAGTGTTTCGGGGTTGTAACGTGGACGAATTGGGTAATTCAGTATGGTTTAGTGCTCCACAGCTCGTCCTAGAAAACCATGCTAAATGGTCACAAAATGTCAACTTGAGTCTGTTTCCAGAACAAGAAGCGCTCGAGAAAAAAAGGACGCAATTAGGTTAACCGCAATCAATACCAAAACAAATCCACTTCTCGAAATCAATGAAAGGTTCTCATCTCATTGAAAAGGGCTTCGGATTATCGCCTACAGGGTAAGGCACTCGAAGTGTAACCAATTAAAAAGGTCATAAATTTAGTTTGGACAATTTCTTTTTTCAATTCAAAGTAAAAAATGTGTGAAAATAATGCAAAATTAAGAATCAATCTACTTTTGGTCGATATAATCATATTTTGCCTTGACTATGGCCTACGGTCCAAACGAATCGCAAGCTGCCCGAATGTGACTTGCAGCGACACTCGCGGACAATGGCTTTTTCAGCGCCTCGAGACTGACCTCTTTTAGTTCGGAAGTTACTCTCTAAAATGACTCAAATTCTCGTATGAACGATCGGTCAAATAAACCCTATCGTTTTGGAAGTTTACGAATTGCTCAATTTGAAAAATTTTCCCGTCAGAAAACACAATGTTCGGAAAACGATCGCTTTCTGCGAAGCGAAGCAACTCTTGCGCTCTCTCAAGTCTGACTTGTTGCTGCTTTGGTGTGAGATCATGCGCCTCTTGGATCTTGTAAGGCTTGACTTAAAGATCATTTTTCAGTATGCGGCCAGATATTTTCAGTTCTTTTGCCATTGGATTTGCACTTCGTCGGGGATTTCGCTCAAGTCGCTTCTTAACTTTTTGACCCATTTCACGGGACGTTGCAGTCATTTGATGACCACGTCCTTCACATTTCGCGATGCTACCAGTATCATTGTAACGAGTAATGGTGCGATAAACAAAAATTTTATTTACCTTAAGGTACTCGAGCTCACGATCCATCTGTGGTTGTAATTTTCCTGGCAAATGTAATGCAATCACACTTTTACGTTTGAAATCCATTACTGATTTTCTTTTTTCGCGCTTACTCTCAGCAAAATGTTTCGGTGGGCTTGTAAACAGTACTCTGGACAGTCATTTACCCAACGGGCATCTGTTGCGCGAGCGGTTTGAAGTTGGTTACACTTCGAGGCCGGATCCTGTATATACTCAGATGGCTTCGAAAAATACGAGAGCGAAAAGCAGAATCTGAAATAATACCCACGGCAAAGGAATTGCAATTGAGTTTCTTAAAAAAACTGATTCGAGCAGGTGGCCGTTAATTAAACGCGCCAATCTCCTATGATGATAATTTCCCTTTGCTATTACGCAAAAATTTGTACTTTGTGAAGGCATATATCCGGTTCTTACATTTTTGTAATCACCATGCCGGTCCAAAGGCATTAGTAGCGCTTCTGCGAGAAAAAGTATGGATGGTAAATGCTCGAGAAGCCTGTACGTGAACTGTAAGAGAGTATATTCACGGCTTTCGTTACAAGCCAAAATTGCAAGGTCAGATCATGGGCAATCTACCCACCGATAGATTTCGCGCCCAACGGCCCTTCACTATATGTGGTGTAGATTATTGCGGGCCCATTCATATAGCCTTAAAAATTCGCGGTCGCCCTCCCATGATATATATAGTTATCTATATATATATATTGCCATTCTCGTGTGTTTCACTTCAAAGGCAGTTCACCTAGAACTTGTATCTGATTTAACTGCTGATAAATTTATTTTCGCTCTCAAAAGGTTCATTGGGTGCCGAGATATGCCAGCCAAAATGTACTGAGGGAGCTCCGGGAAGCCTTTCTGGAACAGAAGCAGGAGATTCTCCAATACACCGCCGACGAAGGACTCATCTTCGCCTTAATACCTCCGAGGGCACCCCACTTCGACGGCCTGCGGGAAGCAGTAGTGAAGTTGGCCAAATATCTGCTGGTGCGTGCCGTAGGCTACGCGCTGTTAACCGCCGAAGAAACCGCAACGCTTCTCGTCGAAATAGGAGCAGTATTGAATTCCCGACCGCCCAGCAACAACCCAATAACGGCGAGGAGCTAACGCCAGGGCATTTGCTAATTTTCCACCGGAGAAAGTACCCGACAGCCCCAGCTGCTGCTAAGAGAGATCAAGCTGCCATCTCTCCAGCAACACTTTTGGCGCGCGTGGTCGAAGAGAGTTTCAGCAGCGCAATATATTGGTGCACTTGCAGCCCAACGTCCAGCCACTCCAACTCGTCGTTGTCCACGAAAACAACGTGCCACCGCAAACATTCCCGGAGCGGACGCCAAAATTCGCGTCGCAGACATCGCCAACCAGGTCGGGGGAAGTGAGACGCCCTATCCACAAACTCACAGTGCTATCAGTGAAAAACCAAAATTGAAGGTTGTTGGATTCCTTGGATGGCCGGATTCTGGCAAAACTTACAATACATATACTAATTATATTTGCTGTTGTTAACTAAATAGAAATGTTTCAATTATTACAGTAGTTTTTTAATAAATTAATGTAAATTATATTTAAGCTTTAATATATATAGATATGTATATACATTACTGTTTCTCGCTTTCCTTACCTTTCTCTATTTACTTTCGGTCATTCACTTTATTTCTACAGCTATACTTTCGGTTCTTCTTATTTCTATTTACCTACATATTTATTCACCCTTACTCTCTCTAACTCTCCACTTAATCTCCTTTCGTTTCCGGTATTCTTTTAATTTTAGTTTTAAGCAGTAATATATGGAATAAAATGAATAATGGCAACCACTTTTGAATTGTGTGCGGTGTTTTAAATCTCGCACCACTCAAAAAAAAATAGTATCTATAAAACCAGTCAAGATTTTTTACCTTCTTTAAGAAGCTGCATTTATTATATTGAATTTTAAGTCTTGCTTTCTTCAAAGTTTGAAATATTTTTTTTATGTTTTGTATATTTTCTGATGAAGAAGTACTGAATATTAAGATGTCGTCTAAATAGACAACACATATTTTATTTATACAATTTATTGAATTCATAAGTCGCTGAAAAGTTGAAGGGGCATTTTAAGCCCAAATGGCATTTTTCATAAATTCGGAATGGCCAAAAGGTGTAGAAAAGGCGGTTTTTTTCTATCATTTTCATCTACTACAATTAGGTGAAAATTTTTGGCAAGATCAATAGAAGAAACCTTTGCCCAAAACATTTTTCTAATAGCCGTCGCCCCTCGGCAGGCAATGGCAAATCTCCAAGTGTATTTCTGCCATGAAAAAGCTCCTCATAAAAAATATCTGCCGTTTGGAGTCCTCTAGGTCCCTCCGTTTGTGGATCAACATCAAGACGCACATCACAAATAGGAGGAGGAGCTCGGCCAAACACTCCAAAGGGAGTACATATATAATATGTATAAATTTTTGAATATACAGCTCTATCAGTTGATATTATTATTTCATGTTTAATTTCATGGGTTGCAGAAAGTTTATCACCCTCATTATAAAACAAATCTTTAAAATTGTATAACAACCTCGTTATCAATTGGGTTTCTTGGAAATTTAGATGTCCCAGATTAATTTTTTCTAAGTCGCTGTGTTCAAGTGAGCAAATTTTTACTTTATTGTATAGATTGTAATCTCTAAACGGTATATTTTTATCTATGATAGAATAGTAATATATTTTCTCTCTACATTAATCTTAGCTTTATGAGCGATGAGAAAATTTTGACCTATTATTGCTGAATAATTTTGCTATAAAAATCAATAACCTTCCAAGAGAAGGTACCTGAGACATTAAATTCTCTAGGTATTGGGGTAACTAATATGTGTGTCACTTGGTTTATTCCGTTTATCCATTCCTTTTGGTAAAAAAGAGCTGAATTGAGTTGTTGAGTGGGAAAAGTATTCCCAAGAACATTAGGTTTAATTATGGTTCCGCCATAGGACATTGGATGAAAATAGTCATGTTAAAATTATGCAACAATATTTAGCTAAATGTTAGTTCATTAGTCATAGTAACTTAGAGTATAAAAGAAATTTCAACTGCACAAACAATTCACTTATAATTGTGCCTCCAAAGTAAGAGAATTTGAAAAGTGATAGTTAGCGTGGTCTCCGCTCCGTACTTACGCAGTTCCGGAAGTGTTATTTTTCTAAGAATTGCTGTGTTTATGACCTGTTGTACAATGGAAATTCAAGTTGCAGGTATGTACGACAACGCTTTGTTATCTTTTTTAATTATTATTTAATAGGTTTTCAGACCGTACGAAATAGGTACTTTAAAATTTGCCGTATATTTTTTTTTATAAGAAGTTTGTAAAGTTTTGACTAAGTTCGCACGAATCTGCATAAATGAAACATACATTAAAATATTCTTACGTATGTCCTCTTTAAGGAAAAATAATTTCCAGCTGCGATGACCTGCGACTGCGCTTGATATAGGGTCTAATCTGTACCTATGTGTAGGATTTTTAAAAATGTGATTCTACCAAGATTGCTGATAAAGATTTTTTTTGTTTTAGGTGTAAATATGAAGTGTTCATTTACGCGCATGCATATTCTGGACACATGGTTATGTTACAATAGCATTAATAATGATGTTGATAGATGTCGCCACGTACTGAAGAACATAATTCAAGCTTTACCAAACTCGGAGAATTTAACCTTAGAAGACGTTGAAAATCGTGTTTCTTGGATCTGTTCACGGATTTCTCGATACTGGAAAAAAGTGCAAAGATCAAAAACAAGGCTGATTGCCAAGTACAGTAATTGGTTAACTGGTTAATTTGTTATTAAGAGACTTTATTCATTCAATATTGCCTAACGCTTTACCATCTTATAAAAAAGTTCTTGACGCAAAAAAACGGTGTTACCCAACAGGAATTGGCGTTAAAGAATCATCTGCCGAAATTAATTTACAATGTTTGTTGGACCACACATACTCTCGAATTCTCGAATCTCAAAAACCAGTATTGGTAAATATATCTGAATCAAGTTGCACTGAGTATGAATTAGTAGGTAAATGGGGTTTCTATGGCAGCACTGGACATAGCGAATACAAGCAAAGTTTTTCTGATCCGAGAACGGAAGATGGAAGTATAATTGTTACATCTTATGTACCCTTGAAATTAATTTGTAAATCGATTACCTCTGACCCAGATAAGATAATTTGGAAAAACCCTCGCCCATCGTCCACAAGATTTTGTCGGCCTATGCGTTTTCAATTTGCTAAAGAAACTAAAGCTCTTTGTGTTCAAGAAGAAGAGTATTTTAAAAAATCTATTAGTGACTTAAATCCGACTGTTGTTCAAATTGATAACCATAGTTATAAAGTAAGTCATTCTTTACAATTAACTATGGTTGATGGTAAAGTGTGCTGTGCTCTTAGTGACTCATCTACGAGTAAATGTTATATTTGTGGTGCGACACCTAAAGAAATGAATGACTTAGAAAAGTGTAGAAACAAACAAGTAAACTCCAGTAGATTTGAATTTGGTTTATCACCCCTGCATTCTTGGATTCGATTTTTTGAATACTGTATTCATGTTTCTTATAGAATCGAATTTAAAAGGTGGCAAGCACGTTCATCTGAGGAAAAAGCACTTTTATCTAAGAGAAAGGAATTTGTTCAGAGGGAGTTTAGAGAACAATTAGGTTTGATAGTTGACAAACCGCGATGTGGAGGAAGTGGCAACTCTAATGATGGAAATACAGCACGAAAATTGTTCCTTCATTCAACCATATCATCCGAAATCACAGGAATATAGGAACACGTTATAGACAGATGTAGTTGTCTCCTACAATGTCTTTCATCTGCTTTTAAAACTAATTCGAATAAATTCAAAATATACGCACTAGACACTGCTAAAATTCTAGTTAGTAAATATTCATGGTATAATTTACCTGCATCAGTTCATAAAGTGCTCATTCATGGGTCGGAGGTAATCGATCATTGTTTATTATCAATTGGAGAATTATCAGAGGAGGCAGCTGAATCATGTAATAAATTAGTGAATCAATTCAGACGTGACAATACCAGAAAGCACTCAAGAACTGTAACTAACACGGATCTTTTGCACAGGCTTCTTCTTAATTCCGATCCATTTATATCTAGTCTACGAAAATTACCATGTAAAAAGAAATCTATGATGTCAAGAGAAGTGTTAGATTTATTGAGTTAAGAGTTTTGTATTTCTAAGTACATTAACTTTTTGGGAAGTGAATATTTTATTGTTTTCATAAATAAGAATAAGTTAACTGGTATCAAAGTATACTTTATGCTCATCCTTTCGGAATTTAATGTTTTTTTTATTATTGTTTATAATTTAAGATTTATGCAAAACTTTAAACGAAACAAAAAAATTTTATATAAAAAATGTGTGTACCTAATTTTCCTTTGACTTCTTAAATTAATTACATATTACTTTATTATATATTATAATTATTATATCTTATATATATTCTTATTATATATATATTACTTTTTATATGTCTTAATGTTTTTTTAACAAATAAAAACATTTCTCAACTTAAAAACATACTAAAAAGTCATTTATCACGCCAAAAGTTCTTATGACCGCTCTTCCTACGCGGCGGGATCACTGTGCAATGGGTTGAGGATTTTAGTTTCACGTGGTTTGTTGCTGAGTGAACATAGAACGCGGAAAAATTTTATTGCCATGTATGGTATTTATTTGTACGTGAAAAGAAGGGAGGAGAGACGGAGATCAAAGTTCGTTCAATTTGGGCGCAAATGAAATTCCGAAGTGTGCACATGAGTGCACAAATGGTAACATTAGCAAAACATTTATTGAGGAGCTTATAGATTTGTTCAAAAGCTAGCCATCATTGTGAAAAAATAAGGGCGATATATATAAGGCCAGAAATGTGAAATTAAAATCATAGCGAATTTTATTAGATAATATATAAGAAGAAGGCAAAAACGCTAATATAGAAAGTGTGAAAAAATTTTATATGCGAACACTCATCTCGCCTTTTAAACCAATCCTGCATCCAAATTGAGCCACTTTTTCCCTTTTCGTTTCCTCACTTCTTTTCACACACAAATAAATACCATACCGTCTGTGGCCTGCTTAACGCAGGCACAAATAATCACCAACACCAACAATAATAGCAATTGCCGATAGTGTGACCAGATGATGAAAAAAGTAAAACTGAAAAGAACTTAAACTAAATAAAACGTGAATTATTGAACTAATTAAAAAAAAATTATTTTACATAACCATAAACTTCACATTTTAATTATAAGAGGCTAGAAAAATATCAGAAAGAAAGAACTAAAACAAGACTTATTTATTTGGAGAATAAAATGGGTACAATAAGGTTTCTTAAATATGGCCAAATATCTTTAAAATTTTCTTTTCTTTCTCATTGCGCTTGTTATTAATTAGATTGAAGGTGTTTTGGTGCAGAAGGCCGATTATATCTCTTTCTGTTGATTATATATTACCATAATTTAATTCAAGTTGTCTTTGATTGTACGTTTCTTTTCCAACGCATTAACTTTCTTATTCCGGCGAAAACCTTACGAAGCTCTTACCCTTCTTATCCAAAGATATTCAAAACAAATTTCGAGTCCAATGCGCTTATTGCTCAGTTGGTTGGTTCAAGTGGTGATTCTTCCAGAATCCAACTAGCGCTTCCGCAACATTTTGTTGCCACAGCCTCGTTACCAACTTGTTTACCAGCATGACTATATCCAGTCCTCTGCGGTTCAGGAACCTTATCAGATTGTTGAAATCTAAGCCAGACAGTTGCTCAAGTCTCTCGAACCGCGGTTTGCCAAGAGTGAACATTCTGTCCTGTCAAGATGGTTTCCTTTTTCTCCGGTTGTTTGCCACTGTGACAGTATGTGTTGAGAGGGATGCCCATTTTGGCGGCTTGTTCTTCCACAGACCATAAGCCAGTTATGACTGCCGCTGGTCTCCAGGCGTCCTGTCGCTTCATGTTTATCAATGTTGACTATTGCTTAAGGTTGCCGATGGGCCATAACGTTCTGTTAATGTAGCATTTCGTCTGATCTCACAATCTATAATCCGCGACTCGGAGGTATTTTAGGGAAACTGCGCTCTTGACTGCTCCTAATGGTGTGAATACCGATTCTGCAAGAGCGTTATTCATGGCAGATCCCCTGCTTACCAGTTCACCTGCTTTTTCCATACCTCCAATGCTCCGATGTCCCGGGACCCAGATTAAGGTAACTTTATGGTTTTCGCTCAAGGTGGTAAGGCTAGTCCTGATTTGTTCCACCAGTTTAGAGGTTTTTATAGTCGAACCCAGTGCTTCGATTGCAGCTTGGCTAACCGGAAGAATAGCGACATTGCCCTTAAAAGAGAAATCTGCGATTAGTAGCCTATAAGCTTACCCAATCGCCAGTACATCCGCCTGAAAGACACTGCAAGCGTTAGGGAGACCCACAGATTTTTCAATTTTAAGCATATGAGAATGTATACCAGCCCCAGCACCACAATTTATTTTACTCTCATATGTATAGACTTAAGTGTCAAAGTTGTTTAGTGAACATCCCTTATTCCATTCTTTCCTAGATAGCAGGAGAATGGCAAAATTTCTACTGAATGTTACCGTAGGGACGATGGAGTCACCCCCTTCGAGGTAAACTGGGTCTGTCACAGTAATAGACTGACAAGGCCATGAGTTTTTTCCTTCGAGCGACCCGCTTCATTTAACCTAAATGCACTCATTGTTGGTATCCTCTTGATATGTAGATCTACCGGAATAACGTGTTTCAGTGCGTTCAGGGCCTACCTAGGACATGATCTGATTGCACCGACTGCATAGACTGACCTTTGTATTCTGCGTTGAAGACCCCATATTCTTCCTAGCATACGTTTACAGGCACATAAAGCGATTTCTGATTTCTTTACTCGTTCTTCTATGTTTAATTTCCAGCTAAATTTGGAGTCTAGAAATACCTCTGCACTGGTTGAAAGTGAGAGGGTTTGTCCGTTAATATTTGGTAGAGTAAAAACTGGTACCTTATATCGGGTCGTAAATAGCATGAGCACAGCCTGTAACCCAAGAATTAAGCTTGCCTAGCGAGCTTTGAATGATCCCACTGATCGTATTGGGACACAGTCCTGATGCCACTAAAATCACATCATGAGCGTACGCAATCACTTTTACCCCGTTTCCATTAAGTTTTATTAAGATTTTACTAATAACACATAACCAGAGAAGTGGAGATAATACTACCCCGTGTGAAGTGCCCCTGTGGGCTCTCTTAGTCATGTTGATATTACCCATATTAGCTCTAATGATCCTGGTTTCTAGCATAGAGATGATCCAATTGTCCACCCCTGAGACTACTAACGCCCGTTGGATAGCATGAGTGCTAACGGTATTAAGTGTGCCTTCTATATCAAGAGAAGCGGCCATGGTGTACTGTTTGCTTGCTAGAGACCCCTCTATTGTTCGGATTACCTCGTAAAGTGCTGTGTCCGTCGATTGGCCTTTGAGGTTAGCATGTTGTGCAATTGACATACTAGAGCTCTCCAGCGAGCTTCTAATGTCTAAAAGCCGTTCAAATGTTTTTACAAGGAAGGACGACAGACTGATTGGCCTAAGGCCCTTCATGTTCCCTTTTGCCTACCTTTGGTATGAAGACGACTCTAACAGGTTTCCCGCTATTTGGAATATAACCTATGTTTAGACACGCTTTGAAAATTTCCACTAGGCGTGGTAGAATATACTCAGGAGTTTCCTGTAACATCTTGGGAAAAATCCCATCAGGGCCTGGAGATTTGAAAGGTGAAAATGATTTGATTGCCCATACAAGCTTCTCTTTTGTGACTATTGCATCGGCAAGATGTTGTGGGTCATAGCGGCTCCGCAGGATTCTCTCAACAGAAGCCTCGCAGAATCTCTGGTAGATTCGATAGAAGAACAGAAATCTCTCCAGCTCTCTTTCTTGGCGGCCCTAGTTGCTTTCTTGCCAGTTGGCAATTACCTGTTGAGTAGCTGAGATTAAAATTTGATCTGGCTTCTTCCCTTAATTTCGAAAGTTCATTGCTCCACCAGGGAGAATAAGAATTTTTGCTATATTTGATTAGACACGATTTTTTGTGGGACCTACTGAATGTCTTCTCCAATGTTGTAACCCTACTCTCAAGGTTTTCCGTGAGAGTGATTTGGCTGATCGGAATTCGCCCCTACCTACTATTCACTACATTTTTCAACTTTTTCAAATTAGTTCTTAATGGGTTTCGATACGGTAAGGGTGTATCCACCCTCAGATCCAGTCAGAAGATCAACCTGCGATTCGAGAAAGAATTTTTGTTGGAGACCCTCCATTTGTCTACCCTTACTGAACAGTTTTCGGACAGTAAAGTAACATCAATCACTTCCGCCCATACCCTAAAATACTCAGTACAAGGAAAAGTGAAAGTGGGGTATTACCTCTATTACATACCGTCAGGTTAGTATTGATAATAAAATCGTAAAAGGACTCACCTCGTTCATTCGTCTCCAAGCCAAGTATTATGCCGACACCGTCAACGGCTTCTACCTCCGTAGCCGTCACATCCTGTGAACAATATGGGACGATGGGATTAAAAATATGTTCAAATGTTTCTTAGCTACAATACAAGATCTGGAGTTAGCTTCAGTCCATTTGTAGAAGAGGTTATGGTTGTTTCCAGTAAACTCCGCACCCAGGGCTCCTGAATTAATGCGATGTCGTCGTCCTCTTCCACCAGGAGAACGGTTAGGTTGTCCGTTGCAATCCGTGAGTGCTGCAGGTTTACTTGGACAACCTTGAGACCCAGGCAGCTGGTAATTCTACAATTCGACGGCGTCATCAAGCTGTTCTCCCGGGTGCTGCTTGTTACCGCAATCGTTTTTGGTAGAAGCGGCGTCGTCAAATTGCATGCCCGTGAGTAACTCATTGGTGCCGCCAACTTCGTCCTGCCCATCCTCCGGATTTGCAGAGCGGAATATCTTCATTTTCGCTTTCCTCACGCCGAACCGAAGTTTGTTGTCCACTTTCCCCACACTTTACTATATTATTATTATAGGAAGTTTTGTGGAGAATGCGTAATAAAAATTTACGTCTTCCTCTTATTTTAAATGACTGATATCCATTCGCTCTGGTTCTTCTTGACATGAATTAGTTTGGCGTTATTGTCACTATGATAAGATTTTTCTAGTTTGAGAAGAATTTGGTTGATTAATTTACTGGAATTTAATTGTTGCGTTGAATTTCTCCTGTAATTTTCAACTGGAAAATTATTGATTGACCTGTATTGAAAACTGTGTTAAGGCTCTGAATTCCGCCAATTGAAATTCCAGGTTTTAATGCTACTATTTGGTTTAAAATTGCTACTTTGGGAATTATTATTTGCCTTAGACTTTTGCCAATTTTTATTTTGGAAACTATTACTTGTGTTCCAATAACTGCTTTGGAAACTATTACTTGGCTTCAATTTTTGCGAATTGTCGTTTGTTTTTCGTTCAAAGATTTTATTGCGTTGCATAGAGCTTTTGCACTAAATTATTTTCATAGCTTTTAATATGGCTTTCTATTTCTTTTCTCTCAAAGATTTTCTTGTTTGTTTCTTTTTATTTAGTATTTTTCATAAAACGATTATAATAAAATTTGTCGGTATTGAATGGCAATAACCAACTTAGATTTTTCGTATTTCATTATACCTAATTTTAGTTTCTAAAAATCAATATTGTAACGTTCTCCTTTATTGGTTGTCAATATACTACAATATATACGGTCATCGTCGTCTATGGTGCCAAATAGCCATTTATTTGTTGTCCCGACAATATTTAAAGTCCTCTTTTTTGTTTAAAATTCATTGACGAAGGTGTTAATGATTTAACTTGGTCTTTAAGTAGTTCTATTGTATTTCTTTGAGCAATAAATCCTTATGGAGAATGTCTAAATTTTTAATATTGGATTCGATTTGGGAGATTATTATATTTATTTCGGTTGGATCTATTAAACGTATTGCGGTAATTGTTTCGTTTATTACTTCCACTTCTCTTAATTTAATTTGAGTGTGACCTGTTTCTTCCAAAATTTTGTTCACTTGCAGGGTCTCCTGAGTCCCTGTTATCAATATCGCTTTGCCAGCACGAATGTGGGCACCTGTAAATTACACTTGCTTTTAAATGTAATATTAGATTATCGCAAAACAAGAAATAGGGGAGTAGAGTACGTAACTCGCGCGTCCGACCAAATTCTTCCAGCAACTGGAAGCAGAATTTAGAATTCAGGTATTTAGGCAAAGTTGTCGAATTAATTAATTAGTCGTATTAACTCACCCGACTCAATCGGCTGTTCTTGCTCTCGCAAGAGAAATAAAATTAAGAAAATAAATAAAACCTACAGAGTTTTACTAACTGACGCCCAACGTGGAGCCATGCCATAAATCCTTTTAAAAAGGGTTTGCGAGCTAGGCCGTAGGTTCGAACCCACCTAAAGCCAAAAAAATGTGTGAAGTGAAGTTTTAAAGTGATTGAAAATTGTGAAGTAATTAAAAATACCCAAAAAAATATACCTTGTATAAAAAAAATTTTAATTAAAAAATTCTGTTTCGACATTGCACGCCATTCCGAAGCGTTGCCAGCGAGGGACCAAAAGTCGAATAAGCAGCACGGATCAATTCTTTATTCTACACATCCTAGTCATGTTTCATGGTATTATAGGGTTCGGTATATTAAGGGAAGTAACCGGTGAAATAGACCTAAAGAGTGAACTTTTAAGTTATGACGATGGACCGGAAAAGCTTTTGTACTATTATAGCCCAGATGTTAATAAATTGATAGAAACGGATACAAAAATGGTGAAGGGCGAGTTAAATATTTTTGCGTTGTTGTGGCACCAAGTTAGTGTTTTCGCTGACCCTAAAGAAGCGTTGCCCTATAATACTGATATTATAGAAAGAATAAGTGCCACTGACGGTCTCCCAGTTTACTCAAGGAGTTTCCCATATCCCATAGCCTCAGCTGAGTGCGTAAGCAAAGAGATATCGAACCTCTTGCGTGACGGTATAATACGGCCATCTCGCTCTCCTTATAATAATCCGATTTTGGTTGTAAGTAAAAAAGGCGTAAATGAGAATGGCAAAATGGAAAAAATCGGTAAAACTTGCTCTACATATCGTTTATGTCATAATTTCTTTACAAAATGCTGAACAACACCTGAAGGATATGGACGGAGTATTAAAAAACTTTACGCTGCTAATATACAAGGGCCCGCCCAGAAGACTAAATTTTTTCAAGAAAGTGTTGAGTTTCTAGGGCTCACAGTGTCCGAAAAAGATATCAGGGCATGCCCCGACAAAGTCAAGAATATTTTGAACATTGCTGTTCCGAGATCGTTAAGAGCTTTACGATCATTCCTGGGATTATCTGAAATTATAGCCGATATGTAACGGACTACGCCTTGATTGCAAAGCCGCTAACAAAATACTTGCGTGGAGAAAACGGAAATGCCGATGCTAACCCGTCTCGGAAAATTGAAAAAATCTTGGACGAGGAAGCACTTAATAAAATTAAAGGAATCTTGCATCAGAAGACGTACTGTTCCATTACCTTGACTACAAACAACCCTTTGACTTGATCACGGACCCCTCTTCACATGCTACATATGTGTATGCGCCGTTTTATCACAAAAGAGCAGATCTATCACTATGATCTCGAGAACACTTTCTTCAACAGAAGGAATTTAGGCAAGCAATGAGAGAGGGCTATTGGCGATAGTATGCGCCTTAAAAAAACTTCGTAATTATCTGTACGGAGCAACACACTTGAACATCTATGCTGATTACCAACCACTTAGCTTTGCTTTGTCCGAACAGAAAGATGTAAGGGTGGCGCGCTTTTGTGAAAGAGTATTCCCCACAATTTCATTATAAGCCAGGAAAAGAAAATTTCGTCGCCGATGTGCTCTCCCGGCAACATATAAATGCGCTGGATCACGAGGTGGATTCAGAAAGCGTAGCTTCTAACAGTGAGGAGTCATTTACTCAAACAATACCCACAGTAGTAAATCCAATCAGTTCCTTCCCAATTTAAATTATAATTGAAGAAGGCAACACATTATCAGTTAGCACGACAATAATCTTTAAATCACGAGTGACGCGTCGAATAAATTTTAATAGCGTAAGTGATCTAACAAAATCCATGAAACAGTGCGTTAATCCGAACGTTGTTAACGGATTGCTATGTGATGTGCCCAATTTGGCACGAATCAAAAATGAACTAATCACATCTTTCCCAACACAAGGAAGATCAATGCAATATCCTCCAAACCGAACATAATTGGGCCCATACGTCGCTTAGTGAAAACGAACAAGTCCTGGAGAGTTATTATTTTCTCGATTTACGAAAAATCTTAAAAGAAATAATTTGGAACTGCAAAATATGTCCAGAGGAAAAATACGACATCTACCGAATCCCGGAATAGGATCAAGCCCAACCTGGATCAACCTTCGTACCCAGGAGAAATTTTTCACGTTGATATTTACTCAAGCGGCAAAACAGGTTTTTTCACAGCAATAGATAAATTTTCCAAATTCGCAACAGTTTTTCCAATAAAATCTAGAGCCATAGTTGATATTAAAGAACCCATCTATGAACTTCAAATTTTCTACAAGAATACTAACGTGCTAATTTGCGACAGTGAAAGGTCATTGAACTCAGACACTAACTATCTAAGCAATTCTGAAAAATCATTTTGGAGTCACGATCTAGACCACACCACCTGCTCACTATACGACTAACGGGCAGGTTGAGAGATCCACAGCACTCTTACGGAGATTGTGCGCTGTCAAAAGCTTGAAACCTGCATTTCCGACACGGTCAAATTAATCCTACTTGGAACAACCAAATACAATAGCACCATTTATTCTGTAACGAATAAAAAGCCCATAGATGTCATCCACGCAATACCGGCCGAATTGATAAACGAAATAAAAATAAAACACAAAATAATTGTTGAATCATCAAAATTTATTTTGTCGCCTTCCAAATAGACTCCATTTGAAGCAATACACATATTCCAACGATTAGTCTAGTCATCAAAGCACCTTTTAAACGTATTTGAAGAGATCTTATTAAGCTCCTTCAGTGAATTCTCCTTAATGGCCAAATCGACTCTAAGCGGCGTCCGCGTAGTGGCAATTTATGTTTTGGTAAAAAAAAAAGTCACAGGGGCTAGACCTGGTGAATACGGTGGTTGTTCGATGATACATATTTGCCGAATTGTTGGTCAAAAAAGTGCTCAAAATATGAGCCTTGTGAGACGGTGCTTTATCATGGTGCAAGATACATGAGTTTTCTTTCCCCAAATTGGGCCGTTCCCCACTCACGTGCTCTGTCAAACGTCGCATAACTTCCAAATAATATTCTTTATTCTACGGCAAGAACCATTTGGAATGAATACCTGGTGCACAACATCATGATATCCATAGAAAAAGAGTAGCATGACTTCCACTTTTGACCAACTTTGACGTGGTTTTTAGGGTTTCGGCTCATGTGGATAGCGCAATTCAGCCGGCTGTTGACTGGTTTGCATGTCAATTCATAAACCCACGTCTCAGCACCTGTTATGATGCGCTTGACAAAATTTGGGTCCGAATTTACTTACTCAAGCATGTCTTCAGCCACCTTCTTCCGATGAATTTTTTGAAAGAAATTCAACTCTCTTGGAACGAGTCGAGAAGCCACACGTCTCATGCCCAATTGATGGTGTAAAATGTTGCGAATTGATTCGTGAGACACCTAAGGTCACGAGCTACCTCCCCCAAGCTTTAATGGCATTTGTCGACATTTTCATCAGTTGAAGACTTTGATGGGCGACCAGATCGGGGAAAATCTTCCACGACTTCTCGACCCTCTGCAAAAGCCCTGTACCACTCGTAGACCCGTATTTTTGATAAAGAATACTCGTCAAGGCTTTCTGCAACATTCTCAACTAATCGGACAGAATTAGGACAAATTATTTGTTCGATATTTTTATCCATAGTGAAAATCGTAGAGCACACCTGACTGATATAACTAAATGCCAAAAGCAAGCTAATTGACAGTTCACGCTCAAACTCAGCGACACTATAGAGGACAGTTATAAAGGGCTTTTCAATTGGCGCGGATCGATTTTGGCGCCCTGTGGCAGCCATTTTGTTTTGGTGACATCTATCAAATCTTTTGTTTATTATTCAGTTGTTTATGCCAAATCATCATGGCAAGTTACACGATTGAACAGCACGTTGAAATGATACAACTTTATTATCAAAATGAGTGTTCATTAACGCAAACGTTTTTCAATTGGCGCGGGTCGATTTTGGCGCCCTGTGGCAGCCATTTTGTTTTGGTGACATCTGTCGAAACTTTTGTTTATTATTCAGTTGCTTATGCCAAATCATCATGACAAGTTACACGATTGAACAGCACGTTCAAATGATACAACTTTATTATCAAAATTAGTGTTCATTTACGCAAACGTTGCGCGCATTGCACCCCTTTTTCGGTAGACGTGGTGGCCCTTCCAATTTCTTATGGCCCATATTGAACCATATGGACCTAGACGACATGTGGTTCCAGCAGGACGGCGCTACGTGTCACACAGCAAACGCCATTTTATTCGATTTCAACATCTACCCGCCCTTATTGAAAAACCCTAACATTCCAACAAAAAAAATTTAGAAATATATGTAACGCGTGCTTCTTAAATGAACAATTCCAGAAATTGTTTTGACAGAATGTAAAAAATAGACTTACACGTACTCAACAAACAGATTCACAGAGACATAACGCAAAAAGACAAGCACTGCAATACAAGGCAGGGGATATAACGGGTGATTTTTTAGCTATTATCTTTTTAAACAATTGGTTTAAACAGCCGTTTACGCCCAAACGCCCGAAAACACCCGCCCGAATCCACACGCCCGAATGTATATTTCCCCGAATTGACAGTTTCCCGAATTTTTTTGCCCGAACGTCTTCGCCCGAACCCATTTGCCCGAATCCTTTTACCCGAAAAGAAAAAAAAATTTAAAATAATTAAGAATTAGTATACACTTGAAGTACATGCAAGAAAAGAATAAAAGAGTGCTATTCCTTTATTTATTCATAACAAATGTTGTCAAAATTCTTGTGTCAAATTCATCAGTCAGTCATTCGTTCTTAATTATTCATAAAAATGGAAGAAATTGAGGAAGTGGGACAACTTGTCGGAAAAAAATTAATAATCGGAGGATACATTTATGTCAGATCCAAACCGCTTTCGGTTGATGGTGAATAAAAACCATCCAGATTTATATGCATTTTTGACGCAAATACAGAAAGAACAACAAGACACTGAAACGAGCCTCACAGAGCTGAGTCTTGGACGCAAAGTTAGAGCGACACCACGTCAAACCTGGATATCACTCCAAAAACGATTACGCACAATAACGGAAGAATACCAAAGATATAAAGAAGAAAACAAAATTTTGGAATACTTAACTAATTTAGCATACAACATTCAAATATCCTAAATTCACACAATTCAATTTCTTTCACACCATGCCATATAATTAAAACTTGTTTACAAAATTTTGAATTTTAATTATTTATTAACGTTTTTATATAAAATTTATTTTTATTTTTTCGGGCATTTTTCGGGAAAATTAATAAGATTCGGGTATTCGTATTCGGGCAAATTTATTCGGGTAAATTATTTTCGGGTGATTGGGATTCGGGTGAATGTCCATTCGGGCATGTGTTTTCGGGATTTTGACCTGGAATCTTAAACAGCTGGCGCACGTTTCGTGTTTTGTTTCACTGTCAAATATCTTCAGTTTCGTCTATTATTTAACCATGAATCGTCTTACAAACGAACAACGTTTGCAAATCATTGAATTTTATTATAAAAATGCGTGTTCTGTTAAGAAAGTTTATCGCGCGCTTCTTCCATTTTGTGGTCAGTTTAATCGACCCACTGAAGCGGCTATTCGAGCTATTGTGACTAAATTTAGAAGCAAATTTACATTATTAGACATCAAACCACCAACACGCTTACGTAGAGTGCGAGCTGAAGAAAATATCGCAGCTGTATCGGCCAGTGTTAATGATTATCGATTCGTCGCCGTTCGCAGCAATTGGGCTTCTGTTACTCAACAACGTTGAAAATTTTGCGAACGGATTTAGGTGGGAAGCCTTTCAAAATACAGCTGGTGCAAGAATTGAAGCCGAACGACCTACCGCAACGCAGAATTTTGGTGAATGCGCTCTTGGAAATTTCGCAGAAGATCCACTTTTTTAGGCCATTGGGCAAATGTGAAGATACATAACTATACCAACTCCCACTACATCCCAATTACAGTAGGAACGGTAGCTATACATGAGCAGTATGGGTTTCTACTACCCAAAACGAGCTTGTCAGAGTTCGAGACAATAGCTGAGGAAACGGTCAAGATATTAGAACAATTTCCACAATCCCACACCAAAACACTTCTTCAAAACGACGC
Source organism: Anastrepha obliqua (assembly GCF_027943255.1). Lineage (NCBI taxonomy): Eukaryota > Metazoa > Arthropoda > Insecta > Diptera > Tephritidae > Anastrepha > Anastrepha obliqua. The sequence goes on along the minus strand of NW_026562179.1, from coordinate 2,239,086 downwards.
AAACGAAATATTAAGACTATTGGAGGCGGTAAAAATACACTGCATATACTGGGGACTGCATTAAAATGCATAACCAGTACTCCAGACTTGGATGGCTTTGAGAAAGTTGAGACCAGAACCGTAGCCCTAATAGAGGCTGGCAATAGGCAACCATTAATTCTGCTATGCAAACACAAATTAATAAGTTGACAGTGACAATTAATAAGCTCTTAAGAAGATGCCCTCTTGGAGATCCCTTTTCTTTAGATACGACCAGAAATAGAGCGGTAACAATGAAACTGGAAACCCTTACAACTTCAGTAACTATAGGAAAATTAACTATTATCAATCCTGCCCTGCTTAACGGTATGGAAGTAAGCAATTTGTCATCTACTGAGCACTCCACTAAATTAAGATATTTCAAGATATGAAATTCATTAACTTTGCTATCAAATATCCAAAAATAGCTAGGATTTGTAATAATGTAAAGTTTATGCCCGTTATTCAGAAAGGTAAGATTCTTTCTCTAGAGACGAATATTGTAGCTGAATGCAATAAGGAATACATTCCGCTCTACAATTGCAAAGAGGTGTATGAAAACTACCCAACCAACACTTCGCAGAGTGGAAGTCAAAATCTGCTGATCATGTTGCCGCAATTGAGGAAATTGATGATGACGTAATCCTAGTTAAGGATCAATCAGCGTTAATACAAGACGGAAATTCAACGAAGTTGGCGAGTGGAACTTTCCTTATAAACTTCAAAGGCGATATTACTATCAACACCACTACTTACTTTAATGAGATAGTTAGATCACATACCGAAGCTGTATCTGCGAAACATATTAACTTCAGAATACATGTAAAGAACATTAAGCGCATAGCACACCTGCGGCATCTCATCGACACCCGCTCTCCACAATCAGGAAGCGCTCTACTCCTGCTCCTATCGCTACAACTATAGCCATATTTTTGAGGCAACGACAGAAAAATAAAATACTACTGAATACAACTATAAAAGAAGCCGAGGACGCATTCATTTCAGGAGGGGGAATAGTTAACACCAGCAAACACGCATCCGGCCAAAACTCTATTCCCACCAATATTGCTGAGCATATTGTATTCACGAGTAATGCGCAACTGGTAGGAGAATTTAGAATTCAGGTATTTGACAAAGTTGTCGAATTGTATAATCAGTTGTATTAACTCACCGGACTCAATCGGCTGCAAATAAAAAAAAAAATTAAAATTAAATGAAATAAAAAAAAAACCTACAGTGTTTTACTTACTCATACAAATTATTATAATATACACACAAGATTAAAATATATAATGAATGATATTGAAATTTTTAAATGGACCAGTTTCGTAGTTCTTTATTGTATATCTATAAAAAATTCAGACATAAGAAATATTTCAAATAAAAAAAAATGTACTAACAAATTGATACCTAGCAAATATATGCTTTGTATATAGGTATAAACTCTGTATATGAGTTTGTTTTTTTGTACAATATAATATTTATTAAGAATTTCGCAATTAAGCATCTATTCGGAAATTAAACCTACCATGACAAAATATGTGTAAATATATATAGCTACGTTGACAATACATTTCAACACTTGGAGGTCACCTCTACGCTGTTCATCTAAGCGTAGGAACTTATAATAGCAATTCACAACAAGTAATGGCGAATTGAATACTATAGAGAGCACCTTCCCAAAACAGTTAATTTACTTTTTGCGATTTTACCAAGTCTGACGTCAGCTGCCTTTCCAAATCAAAACAAACAATAGGAGGAAAAATTACATGCTTGTGAAAATTCAGTGTATGGCTTGGTAATATTGTGTTTTGTGATATTTAAACTAAACATACTAAAAACTAAAAACACAAACTAATATAAAGCCTCCAAATGCAATTTGTTTGCATTTTTATGCGGAAGATAACGTGGCAAGAAAGCATTATCCATGGGCTCTTACAACACAACGAATTCGGGTGCAACCATGAACTCTATCAACCTTGAGCAACACATACAACTTTGACTTTCCTTTCGTGTGCACGACTCCCAATAAAAAAGGTCGAGCACACAGAGGATTGCGCTTTTAAAAGTTTCCACTCATGCATTCAGTGAAGGTTTTAGTATGGGTAGAAGCTAAGGGGTGAAATACTTACACTTGGTTGCCATATATTATATGGGTTAACTTGTAGCTGGGTCTGGGAAGCAGAAATGCAAAGCAAAGTGCGTAATTACATTAAACATAGCAAATGTCACAATGATCTTTGTCCCTTTCTCGTTTCAAGTTAACACACTGCCTCCACGCGGCATCCCCTGGATATGCTACGGACATCCGTCTGTAGTGAACTAATGTGTGCAGCGAGCCTCCAAGCTTTAAGGGTTTTGAGTCGGGTTTGGGACCCTCCACTTAAAAAACCACTCCTCTTTTAATGGCGGCCCCCGCTTACGGTATAAGGACAACGATTTGAGGATATACACCGGGAACGTTAGAGCCCTCTACAGACCGTCTTCCTGTTCAAGCCAGTGAACGAAAGACTTGCCATACTCCGGGTAAAAATTAGACTACACAACCTAAGCCTAATTTGCGTGCACGCCACGACGAACGAGAAGGACGACGAGGTCAAAGAACGCTCCTATAACAGTCTGGAAGAAGCCTACGACGTGAGCTCGAAGAGCTTGAGATGCTAGGCGACAGGAACATGGTCCGAACATTTTATCAAAATGTCAAGCGCCAGACCGAAGGTTTTAAGACCGGGGCCAGCTCCGGCAAAAACGAAAACAACGATCTGGTGAGGGATGACCAAGGCACTCTTAGGTTATGAAGAAATCACTTCTCCCAGTTGCTTAATAGTGGATGTTGCAGCGTTGGTAGGGAAGTAGGTACCGACAACCCACCCGACCAAGATGAAGTGCGAACATCCATTAGGCGGCTCAAAAACAACAAAGCCGTTGGAACAGACGGACTTCCCGCCGAGCTATACAAAGGTGGAGGTGTAGAGCTAACAAACCGCATGCATCAGCTCCTTTGTAGGATATGGTCAGATGGGTGCATGCCAAGCGAATGGAATCTGAGCATGCTGTGTCCAATACATAAGAGGGGTGATCCTGCAATCTGCGCAAAATACAACGGGATTAGCCTGCTTAACATCGGATACCAGGTTCTTTCGAGCGTATTGTGTGAGAGAATGAAGCCCATCGTCAACAAACTGGTTGGACCCTGTCAGTACGGCTTCAAACCTGGTAAGTTCACCACAGACCAAAACTTCACAATACGCCAAATCTGGGAGAATATCCACGAAAAACAACTCGACACGCAGCACCTCTTCGTCGATTTCAAAGCCGCCTTTGATAGCACGGATAGAAATCACCTCTGTGGCGCTATGTCTGAGTTTGGTATCCCCGCAAAACTAATACGACTGTGTAGGATGACGTTGCGCGCTACCACATGCGCCGTCAGAATTGGAAGTAACCTCTCCGAACCGTTCGTTACCAAGCGAGGTTTCAGACAAGGCGAAAAAATCTTTCGCGCTGCCGAGTTGAACCGTACTAGCATATGCCGACGACATCGACACTATCGGGGAAACCAACCACGCTGTATGCACGGCTTACACCAGTTTAAAGAAAGAAGCGAGCAATGTGGGTCGTGCACTGAATGAGGGTAAGACGAAGTACCTGCTGCCAACACTTAGGGAGTCATCGCGTCTTGGACAATATGCCAGTATTGACAACCAACAATTCGGAAATGTGAAGGACTTTGTCTACCTTGGGTCCAGTATTAATTACAGAAGTGACGTCAGCCTGGAGATCAAACGGAGAATAACTCTTGCCAACAGATGTTACTTTGGGCTCAGTAGGCAACTGAGAAGTAGAGCTCCCTCGCGAAGGACTAAACTGGCACTCTACACAACGCTCATCACTCCCGTTCTAATATATGGCGCAGAAGCATGAACGATGTTAACAGCGGATGAAAAAGTTTTGGGAGCCTTCGAGAGAAAAAATCTGCGTAAGATCTTTGGCCCCCTCCGCGTTAGTGAGGAGTACCTCGTACGGTAGAACAGCGAATTGTATGAGCTATATAGGGACATGGAAATAGTTAGGCGTTTAAAAATACGGTAGCCAGCGTAGGCTTGGCCATGTCACCCAAATGAAAAAAGACGCTCCAGCAAGGCGAATTTACTACACGGTACCCCAAAAAGAAAGGCGAGGAAGAGGAAGACCACATCTCTGTTGGAAACAGCTGTCTTCACTCGACAATTCTCAGTGGCACCAAAGAGCGTAGGACAGAAACAGCTGGCGCGCCATTTTGGATTCGGCTAAGACCGACACAAGGTTGTAGCGCCACATAAGTAAGTAACTTGTAGCTATAGCATATGTTAGGCTACATCCTCCTCCTTGATGTTCGAAGAGTGAAACTATCGAACCATCACTAACAGATTAAGATTTTCGGGGTCGTCCTCGTAGTGATAAGCTCCAAGTGGAACGCCAGGATTGTCGATGAATCAAATTTCCGGAAAACTGTTTTAGTCCGAATTGCGGGGTGATACATTTAGCTGCTTGGCTGAGGACGTGTGTGGTCACTAAAACTTCGACTCCTCCTTAATTGTCTTTTTTGGATCTCTGGCCCTTCAGGCGTAACCACTTCCCAAGGAATAGCGTTTCGGAATATACTATGAATAGCGTGTGATGAATAATCGTTAAGAACATCTGGTCCAAAGTCAGACATATGTATGTACATACATTCGGTGTATCAATTTCGCGGGTTGCTTCTTCTACTGCGCTCTCTTGCGCTTGTTATTAGTCGAACATACTTTGACTCTTTCGAAAAGTCTGCTTTGCATTAGCAATGCTCGTTCGTGCACCAGAATCCAAATATATTATATTTGGTCAGGTACTCCAAATAGCTAAACGTTTACAAAGGGAATTTCCCTAGCTCGCCTCCTCAATTGAAGTTGTAGGTGTCTTCCCACAATTAACAAGCATATTTTTGTTTCAGAGCTACTGCTTGTGCCATATTTGCAGAATGCTTCTCTTTTGCCTCCTCATTGTTCCTTTTAAAACAATCTTCCATACCATGCTCTACTTGTGCTAGGATGAAGGGCATTGTTCGTAACAAACTGTTTGTGTTCTTGCTAAAATAGCTCTGTTTCACGAACTTCGCTCAACAATTCATCGAAATTTGAAATTTTTTTACGGGTTACCCCATCGATTTGCACATGCAACAGTCCAAACAAAATATCAATTTGGTCAGCTTTGGCTGGTACATTATTCAGTTGGGACAGAAGTACGCGACCCACTCCATCATTTTGCTGCATCACACTCTAATAACATTGACATTTCACTTTCGCTAACTGCGTCTGCGCCGCCTTTCTTTTCTACCGCATTAAATGTAGAACTTGCGGCAATGAATTCCTTAACTTTTGTAGAGCTACGCTCGCCAATAAAACGGACAGTGCAGTTGCTAAACGAACCAGGTCGTGAATTAAAACTACCAACGGCTTGTAAGAGCCTGTCAAATTGTTGTGCGTTAAAAGTCGCCATATTATTAACATGGTTTTTGGAAATATCTTCGCTTCGGCGAATCGGTGTGTCAAATTCACACGAGAGGTTTGCCACGATTTTACAAGAGTTATATATAATATAATTTCGGCTCCACGTAGGGCACCACTTTAATGTACTCTCTCCCATTATGAGTTTGTTTTCTTTTGTAATGTTCAATGCAATATTTTATTATATAAATTAATATTCTCCGGTCCTGTTGCGGGTGAAGATTAGGTTGAGAGGCGAACTGTGCCTCTTATTGCTAGCCTCGGGCTCAGACAATAAAATAAATTATTTAACGGCCAAGTGGCGGAGTGAATATTTATTTAAGCGACTTATTGGAAGAGCGCTGTATTCAAACTAAACTCTAAATACATAGAATATTTCACTTAAGCTAAGCCAAAACTCGCATCACGCCACAATGTCATGGTCGGCAAGCCGACTCAGCAAAATCTTTGGCGATAACGGAAACTCTTGCAGCAAAACAAAAGTGTCCGGTTACCGTCGCTGACCATTGCAGCTATAGCGCGCTGATACAACTTATGTAATGTCGCAGTTGCGAGGGCTGTTTCTTAACTTATGAAGCACGCGATAGCGAGGGTTGATTATAAACTTATGAAATATCCTATATTAAGTGTTATTTGTTAACTACTCCCCCTTCAAGTATAAGGCCGTCCTCGGCCGACCCAATCCCGGCGACGACTTCTCGTAACTGCTTTGCAGACTTCTTTGCACCGATGATTCGACAAAGAGTGAGGCCAATGCAAATTAAAGCACAGCATATGGCTCCAATGATGAATGCCACACGATAAGCTTGATCAGTTCCGGCGTTTTTCTCGAATTGCTGTATCACCTCCAGATTACGTTCATTCAAACGATGAAGGTAAGGGAGGCTGAGGACATCTTGGGTGGCAGTGATGTTCAGCAAGGGAGAATTGGCAATACCCGGGACTCTATTGCGTACATTGTTGTGATTGTAAAACAGAGTCCCGTTAATTGCGACTCGGTCTCCGAACGTGATGAGATGCGTGCCTTGTACCTGGATCTCAGTGCCGTTGTCCACCTGAATCCTTGCGGACCCGTCGTTGAGGATGATGATTCCGTTATCTACATGGGTGATTATTTCCAGGTTGCGCGGCTGGATCTCGCAGTGTGCCGTGCCACCTGCATGGAGCTCTTTGGCACATGAACTTTCCAAAGCCAGACGACATAATGTGGCTCCAGGTGAAGCGGCGCAACTCTGCAGTGTGTGGGTTTCTCCATCGCATTCGGCTATGACGTTGTCAAGCAATCGCACTATGAAGTTCTTGTGGACGACAGGATAAATCGTGATCTTTCTGCAAGCTCTTTTAATCTTGGGGAATTTAATTATAAAGTGTATGGTGTTAATGGATTGAAGAACTTCTACGGACGCAACGGACATAAGATCTCCTATGGGAGTGTTGGTGGGTTCCTCTAGCCAAATTGATTTCAAATCTGAGTGGTCCAAAATGTTTGGGCTAACAATGTTAGCCTTTGCAAGAGTAATAGCAAGCATTAAATTTTGCAACTCCATCATTAGCATTCTGTTTCTAGACAGTAGTGTTTCAAATAAATGGCTAGTGTCAACTTGTGAGTTTTTGGCTATTTTGAGAATTCTGTTCACAGTGATTGTTAACTGGTTAAGCTGGTCCTGAACTCTAGTGTTTATTTCTATCTGTCTATTACTGGCATTTATTAATTGCATTTCAGTAAACCTAGTCTGCTCTAAATCATCGGCATCGGGTGTACCCGCCCCAACCTTCAGTATGGATCCTAGGAAATCTAAGCTCCTGGCGATTCTATGGTGTGTGCCTAACGCCTCCAATAGGTCTTGTAGATGTGCCGTGTCCACACTTAGACGTTTTTTCATGTGGGATAGCGGGAACATGTCAATTAAGTTGGCTGTTTCTTCCACCATTCGCGCGTACTCTGAGAGGTTTGCCGAGTGCCTGACATAGGCGTATTTCTCCCATACCAAGATTTCGCCGTCGACGATGGGAATGTACCTGGCACGCGAGTAGTCGATGACATGTGCCGAAGCCAGGGATAAGGAAAGGAGTAATATGGATCCAAACCTGTGAAATGAGGTTGTTTTCTTCTTTTTTAGCAATTTTTTTGTTTTTCTTTTTAAGGCTCACCACCAAGAAAGTTTTATAAAAACTATGCCAAGTGGCTAAAAGTAAGTTGAACAACTATATCTAACTTATACGAGTTTGCCTAGTGGCTTAAAAAAAGGTGTAAAACAAAAAAAAAAAAAAACAAGGGAGTCACCTTAGGTTGTCCTTGTGGACCACCCTCCCTCTAATGAGGACCTCGGTCCCCAGGTCTGCTTCCACGGCCTTCTCATCACATAAAGGTGTGAGTTTGTTTCCGAGTCGTCGGTTGGACTTGACCAAAACTTTGTCACCAACGTCGAAGACCCTATTCTGCCGATTTGCGTTCTCCCTAGCTCTGAGCATCGTCTGAGCGTTTCTGATCTTTTCTTGTATATTTTCTTGTGGCTCATCTGGGTGCGCCTGAACCACATCAACTGGGCTCTGGTCGATGACCGAATGGATCGACTTATTGTACTCAGTTGTAGCCAGTAAAATGACTTCTATGGTGTCATTTATGCCTTTATCGATCTTTAGACATCTGGCTAGCTCTAACAGAGTGCTGTGAAAGCGCTCAACCCGTCCATTCGAGATGCTATGCAATGGTGGTGCATTTGAAATGCTGACCCCATAGTTGTTTGCGAGCATAGTCACTATGGTCTCTGAATTCAATGACGGTTCATTGTCACAGTAAATGGATTCGGCTTTAGGAAAAAAATTCATTAGTTGCATTTAAGCTGGCTTCAGATCCACAACGGTTCTTGAGGGGATCGGTTGGACAATAGGAAACTTAGAGAACTTGTCGATGCAAGTTAGAAAGTATTTCCTGTCAGTGGAGAAAATGTCTATGTGTAACATCTCACCTATATGTGAGGGAATCGGTGTCTCTCCAAGCTCTTGTTTTTTGGGGTGTCTATCATATTTAGCCCTAGCACATGTTTTGCAATTTTGTACTATTTCATTGGCCATTCTTGCCATCTTTGGAAAGTAGTACTCCGAGAGTACCTGCTTAATATTTTCCTGTGCAGACCTATGGGCTCTATTATGCTCGGCTGTGAGGATTTCCCTTCTATCTCCCACCGCAAATACGTCCACTACGCGATTTTTGCAATGCCAGAACTTTGTGGCCGGGTATCTACGAACCAATGAATCTTGTATCATTGCAAGCGTGTGTAAATTACAGTGGAGAGCATTTACGCATTTGGGTGAAACTACATCTTCGAGCTCGTCTAGCAGCGATTCGATGCAAGTATAGCTGATCAAGTAGGGTTTCTTATTTCCGAAAAGAATAAAACTTCGTTTTAAGGGTAAACGCGCCTCTTCTAGCACTATTTGGTTTTGAAAACAATTCAAGGGTTTGTCTGTTGTCTCAATGGTGTTGGTGAGAGATACCTCACTGTGGATCGTTGCTGCGCAGGACTCAATTTCTTGTTCATTCACAGCGTTGAGCTGCTGTCTTGACAAGGCATCCGCCACCAGATTGTCCTTGCCGGGTTTTATAGAAGATACGTGCATTAGACTCGTCAGTGCGCAATCTTCGCATTTGGATTGGATTCCGAAACTGCGAAGGTCAAGGGTTGATGGTCAGTGAAGATATTAATATCTTTCACCCCATACAAATAGTGCCTTAACTTGGCAAGTGACCATACGATGGCCAATAACTCTCTCTCATATGTTGCATAGTTTACCTCGCTGTCCTTCAATGTTCTTGAAGTCATTGTTATAGGACGACCCTCTTGAGACAAAACTGCACCTATGCCGTGAGCCGAAGCATCGGTCGTTAGATCGAATGGCTTCTAAAAATCGGGGTACCTGAGCATTACATTCTCAGATGACAAAATGTCGCGCAACTTCTGAAACGCCCTTTGCTGCACCTCAGAGAATTGAACCTTTATATTTCTGGACCTATGCTTACTGACTGTTCCATTTTCACCCTTCAAAATATTGGAGATAGGTCTTGCTATTGCGGCGAAGTCCCTAATGAAACATCTGTAATAACTTGCGAGGCCTAGAAATGATCTGACCTCGAACAGTGTTTTAGGTTATGGATACTCCTGTATTGCCTTAACCTTTTCAGGATCCGTCGTGGCGCCAGTGCTGGTGACTATGAAACCAAGAAAGTTCACGCTTTTCTTAAAAAATCGTGACTTTTCGACGGAGACCCTCATGTTTGCTTCGTGTAAGCTTTTTAGGACCCAATCCACGTGTTTAATGTGGGAGTCCTCATCTTCTGAAAAGATGATTACGTCGTCGACATAAACATAGCAAAATTTGCCAATCTGCTCTCGCAGTATGTCGTCGATGGTTCTTTGGAAGATGCTTGCTGCATTCTTTAATCCAAAGGGGAGCCTTTTGAACTCGCATTTCCCCCCGTTTACAGAGAAAGAGGTTTTTTCACGGTCGCGTTCAGCGAGTATGATCTGTTGATAACCAGACTTGAGGTCTAATGTTGAGAAAAATTTGGCTCTCTCCAAATTCCCCAATATCATTGATATATTTGGCATAGGGTATTTGTCAGGCACGGTTCTTTCGTTAAGTTTACGAAAGTCCATTACCAACCTCATTTTCCTATTGCCCGCTTCATCAGTGCCCTTCTTGTCTACTACCCATATTGGGTTATTGTAGGGAGAGACTGACTTTTGAATTATATCATTTTTTAACAGATCTTTGATTTCTTTATTAACGAAATCAGCTGCTCCCATTGGATATGGGTAAAGCTTGGCAAAGACCGGTTGCTCATCTGTGGTCCTAATGGTAGCCACGACTGATGTGTTATACGGCAACGCCTCGTCTGGGTCTGCAAAGGCCTTTTGTCTGGTCTTTAGCATTTTCAAAAAGGAACTTCTAGCTAATGGGGATGCCTCTGCTCAGTCTACATTTGTGAAATTTACATTTTTGCACGTGTGGAAGGTAATTTTTTCGACCTCCGTGCCCCATTTAAGCTGTCCTGAAGCTAGACAAAGCGAAGCAGCTGCCTGCTTTAGCAGGTCAAGGCCTACAATCCCATCAAAGGTTGACAAGTCCGGCAGAATAAAAAAGGTTGCCTTTAACCCAAGCATTGTAACAAATCATTTGTGTGTAATTTGTGTCTCGCCGTGAATGGAATGAATTTTGAAGGGAGACTCTACAGAGTGGACGCCTTTTAACCCTTCATGTGGCCGAATGAAATTCTTGGCCGCGCCCGTGTCTATGAGGAATCGCATGTGAGTCCCTGCTATTCTTCGTGTGATGGCGGGTAGCAGGGATTTACTCCTAAAAAATTGAGGGCATCAGAGTCATAACTAGCATCGTCATTGATTTGTGCCGCTGCGCTAGAGGCGGAATCAGCGTCTTGCGTGACGTGATTCAATCTTTGCTGATTTCTATGACCGCTTGTGCGGTCGGATGCGGGGTGCTTCCTATTCGCGTAAGCAGGGGCCTGAGTGGGCTGCAAAACCCTTGAGAAGGAAGGATCGACCTCCATGGGCACCGGTGCGCCATTATTATTGTGCCGCCTGCTGCTTCGTTGGTCAGTCTGCACTGGGGCCATGCTTTGCTTGCTAAAGCGTGAATTCTTGGTACCGCTAGCTTGAGTTTCGGCTTGTTGCGAATGCCTCTCCTGTTGGTGACCCTGCGATTTTGCATGCGGCTTGCGCTCTTTGTCCTCTAGACTTCTTGCGAAATTAGCCGCGAATATGTACCTTTCATGATTTGACTCAACTTCTTGCGCAAGAGCTAGCGCTGAAGGCAAGTCTCTGGGCTTTGCTGCAAAGAGCACATCTGTTAGACTGCGCTTGAGACCCGATATGAACACACGCAACGCCCTTTGCTAAAGCCAGCTCATATGACATGTTAACTTTGTTAGTGAGAAGAGTGAGTTTCTTCTCTACCTCATCGTAATATTGAAGCAGGGACAGGCCATCTTGCCTCAAGGTACCTAATTCCTGTTCAATGACATGAATTGGTCTCTTGTCACTGTATGTGAAATCTAGGCGATTTATTATCGCATCAAAATTTAATACAGTACCAAATGAGGCCAGCACCGCGTCTGCGGGGCCCCTGATCTTACTTCTTATAATGATAACAGCCTGGTAATGACGAGAACTGCCATTATGTGGTCTGAAGATCTCGTAAACGCCTAATGCTGCCTGCCTCCAAGATACATAAGCTTCCTGTATTCCTGCAAACTCAGGTAAACATTTGACGGCATCTAGCGGCTCGTCACAGCGAATGTCGTTTCTAAGTCCTATAGCAGCATATGCTACTACTTGTGGGGCGGCAACGTTTGCTGCTGCTATTTGTTGAGCCAACTCATTAATTTTTTGAGTCAATGCTCGCTCCCTCTGCTCGTTTGTAGCGGCCTGTTCAGCTAAAGCATTGCTGACAGCCGACCTTATTATTTCCCTAAGCTGATCTGGATCCATTTTACCTAATGGTGGGGGAACTGCAGGGAGAAGTCTTGTAGCCGGGACTCTGATGCGAATGTCACAGTCGGAATCTGAGTCGCTAGACTGCTTGCGATGTTTTCTATATTGGCTGAACTGTGACATGCGCAGGCCAGTGGCCGCGAAAAGTAAAACGGGCCGTCAAAAGATGGATCGAATTACGTCGTAGCTCTGAACCACGAGAACTGTATGTATTGTTATAGCACAATTTTAGACACATAGAAAGTAACACAAAGTAATTTTATTAACGATCTGGATGATAAATTGTTTCAACTAAAATTCTCAAAGCAGTCACTCTCACGTGTTTCAGAAACCTGGTTCTGATTATTGTTATTAATTATGATCTGTTGCAATATAAAATACTCACAAGTACTAACTAATTTTTATAAAAAATTAAAACTTTTGTATTTGAAGAAAAATTTTGGCTAGAGTATCCACTTACATGATTCAACTGACACAAAAAAAAATTTCTTTATAAGGTTGGTCACTCGCAGCTCCCGCGCTGCTGTCTTAATTGCTGTTGGTTGTTGCAGCTCCTGTGCTGCTGTTTTACTTGTTATTGGTTGTGGAGTCCGACCACTAGTTGGGCGCCAATTAATATTCTCCGGTCCTGTTGCGGGTGAAGATTAGGTTGAGAGGCGAACTGTGCCTCTTATTGCTAGCCTCGGGCTCAGACAATAAAACAAATTATTTAACGGCCAAGTGCCGGAGTGAATATTTATTTAAGCGACTTATTGGAAGAGCGCTGTATTCAAACTAAACTCTAAATACATAGAATATTTCACTTAAGCTAAGCCAAAACTCGCATCACGCCACAATGTCATGGTCGGCAAGCCGACTCAGCAAAATCTTTGGCGATAACGGAAACTCTTGCAGCAAAACAAAAGTGTCCGGTTACCGTCGCTGACCATTGCAGCTATAGCGCGCTGATACAACTTATGTAATGTCGCAGTTGCGAGGGCTGTTTCTAAACTTATGAAGCACGCGATAGCGAGGGTTGATTATAAACTTATGAAATATCCTATATTAAGTGTTATTTGTTAACTTATATATTAATAAAGTTGTTTTACAGTTTTTTTATTTATTTATTAAGAAAAAGCTCTTACACAAAATTCAGCATCAATAATTTAATTAAATTTATAATGAGATCACATTAAATAAAAAAATACTTCAAATTGAACAGAAAAGGTCTGCCTTCACTTCAAGAACAATTAAAAGAAATAAATTCATGAATTCAATAGCTAGTCGGATAGCCACGCCTTTCTATAACCTCTAGTAGGGGATTTTTCATTGATTCAACTAACTTTGCATTTATTTCTGGACTTAGTGCTTCCATTCTTCTTTGAGGACATTGTTTGGTCATATTATGTACACGCGCCCTTTGAAGGGACCATTTGATCCGGCCCTGCATTGCAGTTACCGCAATCATTTAACATCAGGTGATCTGGTCCCTTTCCATTACAATTAAGTATATGTGTTTCTATGTAAGCACGCAGAATAGAAATACATGCAAAATATAATGTATATACATATATAATATATTATATTTACTCATAGTCCTGCATAAATATGCTAGGTTGGTACTGTTTTCCAACTTCAATATGTAAAAATATTTGTATACATATGCATTATTAAGCATACATATTCACACGTAACAATCTATGTACAATGTATTTACCGTAGGATATAAATTGAGAATTCTGTCAACTTCTTCTATTTTGCATAGAACTTAAGTTCGGCTGCAGTGATTCACCAACCATCAAATAATTTTCGGTTCATTATTTTCATCATTTCGCAAATAACACATCGATACCTTTTAGCTAAATTTGTTTGGTGAATCATATCGCTGGAAAAAGCCAAGCAGCAGCGCTTACTAACGCGGAAGGAAAAAAGTGGAGACAAGCGAAAGCAAAACTGGGAAAATACTTTCGCCCATTGAACTCAAGTGTCGACTCGGAATTTTAGAATCCTATTTTAAGCAGGGATTGGGCTATCAAACACAAATCGAGAAGATCGATCCAGAAGACAATGGTCGCGGTGACCTGGAAGACCTCTACGTCATCATCCGTTCAAACATATAAATGCTGCTCGGTTCAACGTACCGTGAGTTAACAGCAGCAATTCCTGCGTCGCTTTCAAAAATACCAGCAATAAAGCTACCCGTATTTTGTGGAAGGTACCCAGCATATAAAAATTTCATCGCATCATTCATGCACGTCATCGGAAATGAGTCAACGCTGTCTAATATTGAGAAGTTCAACCATCTCCTCATTTGTTTACAAGGGCAGGTTTTGGAGACTGTGTAGGCGTTCCAAATCACCAAGGAGAACTACTCAAGGCTTTAGACAGATTAAAGTCCCGTTACGACAATAGCACGCTGATCTTCATGGAAACCATCAAGTCGTTATTCGAGCTGCCTTCTGCTACAAAAGGTGGTGCTTCTCCATTTACAAAGTTTGGTCGACAACGTGTATGCACTTTATAGCGCATTCACCTTGTAATGGACAAGGTTGATGAAGAAACCCAAAAAAGGTTTATTTTTTATTTTTTATTTCTTCCATAAAATATTACACCTGTCGTTAGACAATAAGTAATTTGATTTACAAAAAGATGGAATGAGAGTGATATTGAAGGGCCAATGCCCCCAAGCTCATATAGAAGAAATATACATATTATTTAAAAACAAGTTGTCAACAAACAATGACATATTCGATTAGTTGACAATTGATTACATGGATTTTGCAAGATCTGTTGGTGTTTGACGGTTAAGCCGACTTTGGGTAGATTTTTCTTTATTTGGTAGTCTTCCCATCATAGAATTTGTGTGCGTTAATAATCTAACTATTTATGTGTCTTCTGCTAGCGCTTTGTATTGTTTCATCAATAGTATCGATATCAAGGTCGCGATGAATATCTGCGTTAGGTATGTACCAAGGTGCATTAGTTAAGGTTCTAAGTATTTTAGACTGGACTCGTTGAAGTATACTTAGATCACTTTTTGCAGCAGTGCCCCAAATCTCAATTCCACATTTCCAGATCGGAGCGATTCTCATTATTTTGCAATGATAGATTGGACTGAGGTCCAAGGAGCCAGTACAATTTCTTAAAACGATTTTTAACTTCATTTCGCTTATTCTTTATAAGCTCCTGCCAGTTTAATTTCGAGTCGATCGTAATACCCAGGTATTTGGTGTCAATATGCACGTCAGAATTACCAACGCTAACTGGTTCAATGGTTGTCCTTCGGTTTGTGTACTTTACTTGTATTGTTTTGTCAGCGTTAATTTCGATGTTCCATTTTTTGAACCAGTTTAATGTCACATTTAATTCGTTTTGTAAGGTTTGTTTTGCAACTTTTGTATCTTTATGAGATCCCATGAGGACTGTGTCATCCGCAAATGTTGCAATCATGCTGTTTTCTGACTTCGGTTCCGGTAGATCAGCCGTGTAAAATAGATACAATGTTGGTCCTAAGACACTGCCTTGGGGAATGCCTGCGTTCATAGGTTGAATGTCTGAACGTGCGTCGTTATATTTGACATAGAATTTCCTGTCTTGGATGTAACTTTTAAGCATAAGGTAAAAGTCATTAGGTAGTTGTGTTTTTATTTTTTTTTTTGTTTTTTTTATGGAGTAACCCAGGGTGCCACACTTTGTTAAAAGCTTTAGCTACGTCGAGGTATATGGACATGCACACTCTTTTTTATTCAGGTCATCATTAATTTTGTGAACTACTCTATGAACCTGTTGGATTGTTGAATGGTTTTTCCTAAATCCAAGTTGGTGTTGGGGTATCAGATTCATGCTTGTTATAATAGGATTTATCTGGTCAAATAATATTTTTTCGAACATTTTTTATATTGTCGGTAGTAGGCTGATTGGTCGATATGATGTCGCTTTTTTAGCGTTTTTGTTAGGTTTCGGGATCGCTATATCTTCAGCTACTTTCCAGGTACTAGGGAAATATTTGAGACTTATAGCAGCGTTGAAAATATTTCATAATTGTTCCCGAAATTTGATCGTATCCAGGCGATTTTATTGTTCTTTAGAGTTTTTATTAATTGTTTTATCTCCGTAAGTGTGATTTATTTAATTTACTTTTTATTCTCGTTTACTGCATAAGTGAGATTTATGTCGTTATTATCATTTTCAAAAGTATCTTTAAAATGTTGAGCTAAGACCATTGCTTTTTCTGAAGTGGTTCGTGCCCATTTCCCTTTAGTTGTTTTTATTGGTGTTAAATGTATTGTGGCGCCCACCACTTTTTTCGTCGCCTTCCAAAGTGTGTAGTTTGAGGATTTTGTTGCGTCAATATTTTTGAGATAATTGCTAAGTTTTTTGTCTTTTTCCTTTTGAAGTAGGTCTCTTATATCTTTTCCCAATTTGTTTAGCTTCATCTTGGAAATCTTGTCGTTTGGAAATCTTGTTGTCTGCCATTTCTTCCTTAGCTTTCTTTTTTGTTTTAGTTTCTTTTTTATCGTATCAGGTATGTAGTCATTCTTTACTTTAGTTGGTGAAGAGGGTGTAGATTTACAAACTGCCTTAATAGTTTTGTCGTTAAAAAAAGCTATAGCTGTCTCAATTTCGTCGCCTGTTTTCAAAGAAGGTTCAAGGTTGAAGTAGTCTTTAGACTTCACATCGCTACCATCTTGGGAAGAGTGCGCATAGGTTCTTGAACGACGCTGTCAGTTTTTAAGTCCAGCAATAAATAGGAATAAGCCGCCACGTAAGGGCTATTCGTTTTCATGTACAAATCACTCTTGCGCATTATGTTCTAATTCAGACCACTTGATTGGCAGTTGCTCTCGCTTCAAGGAGGTAAAAAGGTTAGGTCTGTGCCAAAATTGTTTGTCTAATAAACAATAACTTGCACATTGCTCGTCTGCATTCAAATGTAAACATTGTGCTCGTTCTCATCACACCCTACTGCATCGTGCTACTACTTCAAACAAAATGCTGTCAGTATCGCTTTCTACATCACCACTCGGGCAACCAACGCAACCTGTAAGCACTGCAGCTGCGCACACACATCGAGAAAAATCGCCACAAGACCAAGTCATACTAGCAACTGCAGTGGTGCTCATCCGAGATGCGTCTGGCTATTTTCAATTAGGTAGAGCGCTACTCGACTCCTGCCTTCAAGTTAATTTTATTACCGAGGAGTTATCTAAAAAATTGTGCCCCCCAAAATAAAGGGACCACGTTGAAATCCATAGCATTGGGGATTCAGTAACAAATATTAAACCTAAAACATCAGCCACTGTCAAATCGCGATTGTGTGACTATGAGACACCATTATCGTTCCATGTTACCTCGCATATCGCTTAAGCCAGAGGCTGAATCTAATATCACCTCTTGGAACTTGCCGGCTAACATTGAACTCGCCAACGAAAGCTTCTTTAAGCCAACACGTATAGATCTACTCATCGGCACAGAAAACTTTTTTGACATTGTGCCTATTGGGCAAATAAAGTTAGTACCTGGGTTACTGTCATTACAGAAGGCTTTATTAGGCTGAGTCGTCTCTGGTCGATATAAACGACCTACAGAGAATTCATCATCAATTTGCCTACCTTAAGTTGAGGAATCAGTGGATGCCAATTTGCAACGTCTCTGGAAGCTGGATGAACCATCAAAGGCGGACATGTGGGCCACTGAGCAAAATAATTGCGAACAAAGTTACATGCAAACCGTGCAGAGAAACATCGAGGGCGGAGTTGTTGTCAAGCTACCATTTAAAGAGGCCCCTCAGGCCTTTTGGACAATCGTACGCAACTGCACTTCGAAAATTTATTGCTCAGAAGCGGCGTATAATGTGCTATCCTGACCTTCACCAACAATACATCGCATTTATGGAAGAATATTCCAGCCTTTGACATATGAGCAACGTTAAAAATGTGGATTTCGATAATCCACATTGCTATATGCCTCATCATTATGTCTTGAAGCCAAGTAGTGCTAGAACTAAGCTCAGGGTAGTACTCGATGCTTCTTGCAAGAGTACAATCCAAAGATCATTTAACGATATTCTTGCTGTGGGGCCTACCCTGCAAAAAGATTTATACAGCTTGCTACTACGGTTTCGATTATATCGTTACACACTTACTCCTGATATCGTAAATATGTACAGACAAATTTTAGTGGATAAAAATGATCGCAAATTCAAATACATCTCATGGAGAAGTCCGCGCCACGATGAAATACGCACTTACCAGTTAAACACGGTAACATATGGTACGGCGTCCGCCCCTTATCTCGCTGTACAGAGCCTCAAATACATTGCTGATGCATACGAATCTGATTATGCTCTGGGTGCCAGCACAATTAAAACGTGATTCTACGTTGATGATCTTTTATGCGGTGCTGATACCCTGGCAGAGATATCGCGAATCAAATACGAAGTCACGGAGATACTAAGATGTGGTTGTTTCCCATAAATTTCAAGAGGATGACACCATGAACGATTTAAATATAGACGAAAGTTTTACAACAAGCACTTTAGGTATAAAATGGGATCAACTACGAGATATTTTCTTTTTTCTTTTCAGCCGAAACAACCTGGGAAGTGATTAAGAGATCAATTTTATCTATTGCATCAGCGCTTTTCGATCCTTTGAGGCTTTTCACTCCCATTATAATTACTGCTAAGATCATAATACAAGAAATATGGCTTTTGAAGCTGAATTGGGAAGAGTCGATGCCGCAGAACCTACAAACGGCCTGGGAACGATTTCTCAAGGACATAGCTCATCTCAGTACGCTCTCAGTTCCAAGGTATTGTGGATCAACAAATCACAGATCTTTACAAATTCATAGTTTTTGTGATTTATCTATTTGAGCCTATGGCTGTGCCATTTATCTTCGCTACAAAGCAACAGAAGGCAAACCTACTGTCACCCTTTTGACTGCCAAGTCACTTGTAGCTCCACAAGGCCAACACATCTGTGCTTCTGTGGAATGATTCACAAATTGTGCTACATTGCCTTGAAATTCACTCGGCTACCCTATCAACATTCGTCGGTAATCGAGTGTTAGAGATTCAAGATCTCACATCAGATGTAAGTTGGTGGTATGTCCCAACAAAGTGTAACCCAGCTGATATCGTGTCACGAGGCTGTACTGTCCTTGAACTAAGCGGTTCAATTATGTTTTCAGGACCATCATTCTTACAACAAATGGGAGCCAGCTTTTAAGGCAATCGTCGAAGAAAACTATATCTTGAAGGCGCTTGAGAGATACAGTACATATAATCATTACTTACGCGTTATATCCTGACTGTTTCGTTTTCATCAATTAACAAGCAGGTCGCTTGAAACTCACCTCGACAAAAGAACTCTATCGCCTCATTTGGAGTGTGCGACAACAGCACTTCGCTGACGAAATACGGCTGATCAACCAACTCAAAACAATATCTGGACCACTTAAATTTCTCAACCGTTTCTGCAGATTCATGGTGGCTATCGACTACTGGCATATTTTCATAACCATCTTATCTTATTGCCAGGAAAATGCCATTTCGTGGAACTCTATATTCGATATTTACACATCACGCATTACCATGCGGTGCTAAAGCACTAGTGGCATTACTACGTCTTCAATTCTGGGTCATAAATGCAAGAGATGTGGCACGTCGCATTGTGAGATCTTGCATACATTGTGTAAAGTATAAGCCGAAATTATTTCAACAGACGATGAGCAATCTTCCTGTTCGCACCGTTCGCACGGTGTCATATTGACTTTTGCGGACCAGTTGAAACATACCTGCGCTTTCGAGGCAAGACACCACACAAAACTTATATAGCCATATTCGTGTTCTTCTCAACGAAGACAGTGCACATAGAAATAGTATCAGACCTGTCAACAGATGCATTTCTGGCCGCACTGAAGCGTATGATCGGCGGGCGACAATTACTAACTGATATATACTGCGATAACGCGAATAATTTTGTAGGTGCCAGCAGAAAACCTCAAGAGTTGAAGATGTTTATATTTCATCCAAAACATCAAGAGTCAATTATAAACTATTGTACTAATCAGTTTATAAATTTCCACTTTATTCCGCCTAGAGCTCCGCACTTTGAATACCTATGGAAGGCCGCTGTGAAGTCTGCAAAGGGACTTTTGAACCGCATCGGGGCGAATGGTCGCCTTACCTTTGAGGAACTGAGCCCAGTGATGATTTTTATCGAAGAGATACTACATAAATTCAGCGCCGATTTCATCTTTGTCATCATATCCGAATGACCTTGAGCAATCCCAGAAGGATATAAATTGAAAATTTGGAAAAGAATAAAGGCACATTTGGGGCTCAACGAATCATAGCGTTTTTGTCAGCATTGCCGCCGGAAAAACAAACAGACAAGTGCTACAGATTAATAGATTGCGCTATCGAGAGAAGATTAACGATTTTTTATGGCCGGAATTGGATGGTATTGATCTGCTATCGAGGACATAGGGCAGCCACTTTGCAATTCGGTTATGGAAAATTTCATGAAAAGGATATTGTCGTGTAAGCGTGGTCGTCATGGTCATTTGCCTGATGTTATTTTCCAGATAGGACGGCATACCTTCCTATTTATAATGAAATAAACATCCGATCATTTATATTAAAAAATAGTATTTTTCTTAGAATATCAAAATAACACCTCTTATTGGAAAACCCTAGAGTTTGGCCGTAAAGACATCTTTTAGCATTTCTTTGCTGGCCGTGAACAATCTCGGCCGAGTGCTTCAGGTCATTGTCCTGTTGAAAAATAAATATTTTACTCAGTCCCAGGTTAGTTGCACTTCCTCGTAAACTTGTATTTAATTTGTATTTGCATTTATTTATTCATGGTCGAATCTATAAAGTGCATTTTACCAATGCCCGAGCTTGCCATACACAATCACATCATGACACTTCCATCACCGTGATTTACCATAGGTACTAGATTTTGCCTATCGAGCGCCTCCACCCAATATTGTGATCTTTTATTTCAAAAAATGCAAAATTTTCTTTCATATGAAAAAATAACTCTGTTCCAAAAAGGAGGGTTATTTAAGTGCTCTTTTGCAAAGGCTATCCGCTTAAGCCAATTTATTTGTGAAATGAAGGGCTTTTTTCTTGCGACTCTACCGTGAAGTCCGACCTTTGTAAGGATTTTTTGTACTGTATCCGGACATACATATGTGCTTATTAAACTTCTCTTCTATCTCCTTTGCGATCTGGCTTGCTGTCAATCGTGTATTAGTTTTCACAAGGATAGTTACAGGTATGTATGTTGCGCTTTTCTTTCTTCGTCAGTTTTGATGGGCGTCCTGAACGAGGCTTGGATTCGTAGAATTTCGTTTGCTTGAAGTTGTTCATCACTCTTTGGATTGCTGAGTACTGCCTGCGAACAATTTTCGGGATTTCCCGAATACTCTTACCATTTTTCCAGCATCTAACAATGACCTTTCTTTCGCTAATATGGTTGGTTGGTTGGTTGGTTAGAGTGGTGATTCATCCAGAATCCAACTAGCGCTTCCACACCATTTTGTAGCCACATCCTCGTTACCAAATTGCTTAACAGTTATTTGCAGCAGGACTATATCCAGTCTGTGCGGTTTAGGAACCTTATGAGGTTGTTGACGTCTACGCCAGACAGTTGCTCGAGACTGTCGAACAGCGGTTTGCCCAGGGTTAACATTCGGTCCTTTCATAGGGCAGGGCATTCACAGAGGAAATGGAAGATTGTTTCTTTTTCCTCCGGTTGTTTACAACTATGACAGTATTTGTTGTGAGGGATGCCCATTTTGGCGGCTTGTTCTCCGATAGACCAGAAGCCAGTTATGACTGCCGTAAGTCTGCAGGTGTCCCGTCGTTTCATGTTTATTAATGTCAACGATTGCTTGAGGTTGTAGGTGGGCCATAACGTTCTGCTGATTTTGCATTTCGTCTGGTCTCTCCATCTACAATCTGCAATTCGAAGGTATTTTAGAGAAATTGCATTCTTGACCGCACCTAGTGGAGTGAATACTGGTACTGCAAGAGCGCTATTCATGGCAGATCCCCCTCTTGCCAGTTCATCAGCTTTTTCGTTACCTTCTATGTTCCGGTGTCCCGGGACCCAAATCAAGGTTACTCTATGGTTTTCACTCAAGTTGGTGAGGCTATTCCTACTTTGCTCCACCACTTTAGAGGTTGTTATAGTCGCGTCCAGCGCCTGGATTGCGGCTTGGCTATCCGAAAGAATAGCGATATTGCCCTTAAAAGAGAAATCTGCGATTAGTAACCTACAGGCTTCCCCAATTGCTAGTACTTCCGCTTGGAAGACGCTGCTGGTATTGGGGAGACGCACAGATTTTTCAATTCCAAGTCTATGAGAATATATACCAGCTCCAACACCACAGTCCATTTTACTGCCGTCTGTATAGACTGTGGTATCGAAGTTGTTTAGAGAGAATCCCTATTCCATTCTTTTTTAGATGGAAAGAGTGTGGCAAAATTCCTATTTAACGTTACCATCGGGACGATGTAGTCAGTCCTCACCGAGGTTAACTGAGTTTGTCGCAATAATAGACTAGCGTGACCATAAGTTTTTCTTTTCCAGCCACCCGCTTCATTTAACCTAAATGCACTCATGGTTGCCGTCTTTTTTATATGTAGGTCTATTGGAATAACGTGTGTCAGTGCATTGAGAGCCTCTCTAGGACATGATCTGATTGCACCGACCGTTATTGCACAGGCTGATCTTTGTATTCTGCCGAGTAATTTGGTATTGTACTCTCTCCCTAGAGCTTTCCACCAAACTACCGAACCATACGATAAAATGGGTCGTATAACCGCCTTATACAGCCATAATGTATGCTTAGGTTGAAGACCCCAACTTCTTCCAAGCATACGTTTGCAGGCATATAAAGCAATTTCTGCTTTCCTTACCCGTTCTTCGACGTTTAACTTCCAGCTAAGTTTGGAGTCCAAAATTACCCCCAAGTACTTTGCACTGGTTGATAAAGCCAGAGTTTGTCCGTTGATATTTGGTAGGGTAAAAGTTGGTACCTTGTATCTGGTGGTAAAAAGCATAAGTTCTGTTTTACGCGGGTTTAAACTTAGCCCACATCCTGTGGCCCAAGAAATAAGCTCGCCTAACGCCCCTTGGATGATCCCACCGATCGTGTTGGGACACAGTCCTGACACCATTAACACCACATCATCAGCGTACGCCACCACTTTTACCCCACCTCCGTCAAGTTTTGTTAAGATTTTGCTGATCACACATAGCCAAAGAAGTGGAGATAATACTCCCCCTTGTGGAGTGCCCCCGTGGACCTTCTTGGTTATGTTGATATTACCCATATTAGCTTTGATGATCCTCGTTTCTAGCATGGAGATGACCCAGTTACTAATGCAACTGTCCACCTCCAGGTCTACCAACGCCCGTTGGATGGCATCTGTGCTAACATTGTTAAAGGCGCCCTCGATATCCAAGAATGCCGCCATGGTATTATGTTTGCTCTCTAGAGAGCCCTCTATTGTTCCGATAACCTCGTGAAGAGCCGTCTCCGTAGATTTGCCTTTAAGGTATGCGTGTTGTGCAGTTGATATACCAGAGCTCTCCAAAGAGCTTCTGAGGTGCGTATCCAAAAGTCTTTCAAAAGTTTTTAACAGGAAAGACGAAAGGCTGATTGGCCTGAAGTCTTTCGCTGATTCATGCCCTCTTCTACCTACTTTTGGTATGAAGACGACCTTGACTAGTTTCCAGCTGTCTGGAATATGGCCTAAGTTTAAACACGCTTTAAAAATTTCCTCTAGCCATGGTAGGATGCAGTCCAAGGTTTCCTGCAACATCTTTGGAATGATCCCATCTGGCCCCGGAGATTTAAAGGGCGAGAAAGATTTGATTGCCCATGCAACTTTTTCTTTGGTAATAATTTCATTTGCAAGATGCTGTGGGTTATATTGGCTCCGCCTAATGTTTCCCCTCACACTTTCGTAAGCGCTGCATCCCGGAAAATGCGTGTTTAGCAGAAGCTCTAGCGATTCTTCTGCTGTAACAGTCCAAGTTCCATCAGGTTTCTTGACCCAAGAAGCCATAGAGTGGTCTTTGGAAAGAACCCGGCTAAGCCTAGCGGAATCCCTAGTGGATTCGATTGACGCACAAAATTCCCTCCAGCTCTCTTTTTTGGCGGCCCTGATTGCCTTCTTGTACTGTCTCCGACTTTCTCTGTACAATTCCCAATTTCCCGTCGAGTAGCTGAGGTTAAACGTTGATCTAGATTTTTCCCTTAGTTTTAAGAGCTCACTACTCCACCAAGGAGGGTGAGTTTTTTTGCTAAATTTTATGGGGCAGGACGTTTTGTAGGCCCTACTAAATGCCTTTTCCAGTGTTATGACCCTACTCTCAAGGCTTTCCGTGAGAGTGATTTGAGGGATAGGAGTCCCTCCTATCCTCTTGTTTACTGCATTTTTGAACCTCTTCCAATTGGTTCTTAAAGGATTTCGATACGGTAGGGGTGGATCTACCTTAAGATCCAAATCGTAGAGGATCCAACTATGATCAGAAAAGGACCTTTTATTGGATACCCTCCAATTATTTACCCTTACTAAGCTGTTTTCAGACAGTAGAGTAACATCAATCACTTCCTCCCATCCTCTGAAGTACTCCGTACTAGGAAAGGTGAAAGTGGGAGTGTTACCCCGGTTACATACCGATAAGTTAGTATTAATAATAAAATTATATAAAGACTCACCTCGGTCGTTTGTCTCGGAGCTTCCCCACAACGCATGCCTCGCGTTGGCATCGCATCCGAGCAGCAGGTTCTTGTTTCTGGCTTCACACACAAGCCGACGAGCCTCCTCGGGTGGTGCTGGCCGATCATGTGCCATGTAGATGGAAGCCAGTATGATGCCGACACCGTCAGCGGCTTCTACCTCCACAGACCCATGCTGCTGGTCGCTTTACAATTTGACGGCGTCGCCAAGCTGCACTCCCGGGTGCTGCTTGTTAACGCCATCGTTTTTGGTAGATGCGGCGTCGTCAAGTTGCATGCCTGTGAGCAATTCGTTGGCGCCGTCAACCTCGTCCTGTTCATCCTCCGGATTTGCAGATCGGAATATCTTCAGTTGCGTTTTCCTGACGCCGAACCGAAGTTTATTGTCCACTTTTCCCAGTGGCTCGATACTCTCCTCCGATATTTGAAGAAGGAAGGACACACTGTTCTTTTGCGGAGCCTCCGCTTTGATGATGCTCCAGTCATCCATCGGAACAGTGCGGTTGTGTGCCTGCAAGTATGGAATAAGTTGCTTGGCTTCGAATTCCATGTTCGGGATCCAGATGCGAGCCCTCGGCCGTCGAGGGATTTCGCTGGGCGGGATTAGTTTGAGCCTCAAACCTTCCCAGTCGCTCTGGATCTTGCCCAGAACTGTTTGCAGGAAGTTAAGGGAGAGTTGATCATCGCACTTGATCACTCTGTATCCGCGGACCACCTCCATTGAATCAAATCCTGGCACATGACCCTCCGGGTTTGCCATGACATGATCGACGACAATGCGGGACAGCCGTGCCTCGATTTCGGACCACTTATCCGATGCAGGTTTACCGCGGTTCGTTATTTCATCAACCATAGCCATTTGCAGGTGATCCCGTGCCACCTCATTAAATGAGCGTTTGGTGGGTTTTGGTATCGAAGCAGTGTGAACCGCCACTTTGTGCTTCTTTGTTGGTTTGGCGCTTTCGCCCTGCGAACGATTTCTTTTTTTTATCCATTGTTTAACAAAATATCTTTCTTTGATCTGTTGTAACTTTCTCTTTAACCGCGACTACTACTCGAATAGTAAAAAAATAAAAACTAACTTAAAAAGCGTATTTTGCATGCGCAAGACAATTGCTCAACTCATTCGAGTACCGCTACTTTATTCCGCGAATTTTTGCTCATGTACTCTTCGAATGGTAGGCTTCAAT
This sequence comes from Anastrepha obliqua, assembly GCF_027943255.1. NCBI lineage: Eukaryota > Metazoa > Arthropoda > Insecta > Diptera > Tephritidae > Anastrepha > Anastrepha obliqua. The sequence continues at coordinate 2,213,094 of NW_026562179.1, read as the reverse complement.
ATTAGTAAAACGAAATTGCTGATAATTTTTAAAGTCATAAATTTCTCCAGCTTAACATTTTAAAACAGGGGCTGGACGAAGACTTTTTATGCATGTGTAAGTTATCGTCAGTCACTTCAACTGAATAACTTTAAATATTAAACTTTAAATATTAAAAAAGGTGTTTCACTAATTTGTATATATGTATGATACGTTGGCGTTAGAGACCAGATCTGCACTGTTCATCTAAGGTAAAGGAGGTCGAGCACACACGGGTCGGGCTTTTATGCTGTTCCACTGGTGCCACTTAAGCTACGCACTTATATCATTAGTATTGCACTTATATATCGTCCCCTTAGTATTAAAATAGCCTATAAATTTTTTGGTGTTTTGAGAAAATGAATTTCAAACTTTTTGTCGAAAGTAGCTCTCACTCAAATCTCGTGATATGTGTAAATAATTATTATTTTTTGACTGACGTTTTGACACACTTTGTGGAACTAGAATTTGACAAAATTTTGACCACATATAAAATCGACGATGGAGAATCCAAAAATTCAATAAAAAAATAATAGCCTATGAGCACATAGGCTATTGTTATACTAAGGGGACGATATATATATAATTGGTGCGTACGCCCTTTTTTGGGCGTTTGGCCGAGCTCCTCCTCCTATTTGTGGCGTGCGTGTTGATGTTGCTACAGAAATGGAGGGACCTAAGTTTTAAGCCGATTCCGAACGGCAGATATTTTTTATGAGGAACTTTTTCAAGGCAGAAATACACTCGGGGGTTTGCCATTGCCTGCCGGGGGGCGACCGCTATTAGAAAACTGTTTTTCTTAATTTTGGTTATTCACCGAGACTCGAACCTACGTTCTCTCTGTGAATTCCGAATGGTAGTCACGCACCAACCCATTCGGATACGACGGACGCACTTAATAACCAGAAAATATAAAAAATTTCATCTATTATATTGAGATAAGTTTTAAAACAAATAAATTAACTGGATATTATTTTACCAGAATATTTGGTATACATAATTTCATATATTCCTTTCATTAGTGTTAAGTTTTGAATAAAACGATTTTTTTTTTTGCATTTAAAATCTCGGAGTATTTTACTATTCTCATGTTTTTCTCTACCTATTGTACTTCTGTTATATAAATAATTAACCTTCGAAAGACACACTGGGGGGTTAGTCACCCTGCAAAATATTTAATGGATTCCTAACATCTGAAAATATACCGTTTACTGTATTTTAGTAACGCCGACTTTTCTCTGCGAATTCATGCAGAAAGCCCTCAGCAGTTTGTGTGCTCCGAATTTATGCAGATCTAAAAAAGCGATGGGGTGATATTTACCCCAGTGTGTAGTTGCCGTAGTGCTTTTACACATGCAGTAAACGTTAAAAGAAAGTTAACACCATGTAGATATTCACAAGTCTAGAACACTATCATCGTCTTGAAAATCAATTATTTTTAAAAGAAAATCGCTTCTTCTAGAAAAAGAATTATAAAAGATAAAAATTCACCTTTTAGAAAGGTAGCTAAAAACACATGGGCTGAAACGTCCCGAGCCTAACACATAGATGGCATTAGCTTTATTGCATTCACCTCTTTTTCAGTTGGTACTAATATTAAAAAGGCAGCTGTTAAAATTTCATGATATTCTATTCTTTAGTTCGTGAGTTATTGTGCTATTATTATTATTATTATTAGAAGGCCATTACGCACTGCGATCTGATCTATTGTGAAAGGCCTATTTTGTAACCCTAGAGTTTTAGGCTTTTTAGAAATTTTAGCACAGTTTTGGGTTTGTTGTTCCAAAGATTGCATGGAGATACTACGATACCACCAAGGTGGTGAAGTCTTTGTCTGCCCAACGCAGGACATACACAAAGCACATGTTCTGAGCTTTCTATGTCCATTTCGCAAAAGCGGCAGACATTGGTCTCTGATAGACCAATATTATTTAGATGGTACCTAAGGCTGCAGTGACCTGTAAGGTATCCGGTTAAAAGACACAGGTCTACTCTGTTTAGTGAGAGAAGTTTGTCAGATATTCCTTTGTTGGGACTTAGGAATAGTTTGGTTGACGCTGACCGGCACAGTTTAGCCAGTGTGCGGCAAGTTTTCTTTCTTCCCATTTTCTAAGGAATTCATTAATGTGGCCTTTTGTTAGTCCACAGAAAGGCTCAGGACCAGTAAGTTGCATATTTGCTCCTTGTTTTGCAAGGTGTTACTATGTTGAGGTTTCCTAACGTGTTTAGAAGGTTTAGGCAATCATTTACCAATTTAGAGGTGATAGTTGTTGATAGAAGGGCTTTTAGAGCCGCTTGGCTATCTGAAAGTATGTAGATGTGAGTACCTCTCATTTTCCTTCTAAGGCATTCTCTCACACATATTTCAATGGTATGTATTTCTGCCTGGAATATTGTTGGGTAGGATCCCATCGGAATCGATTTTTTGAATTTGGGACCACTGATTCCTGCCCCTGTTCTACCATTTTCCAGTTTGGACCCATCAGTAAACCATAGCTGGGAGCCAGGTTTGAAAGTGATAGAGTTAGTTCTCCAGTCTGTTCGTTCATTGATTATAACTTGGAAGTTCCTGAAGAGTATTGGTTTGGGTGATAGTATATCATCCCTATGAAGAATGGGACTATGTAGGAAGTCTTCTAAGATCTTTAAATGTCCTTTCATATCCCCACTTTTAAGTTCAGATATACCTTTTAGTCTTAAGGCACTCGAGCGAGCTTCCCTTTCAATTAGAATTGGAAGCGGTGGTATGTTCAGGAGCACACCCAATGCATCCGTGGGACATGTTTTCATAGCCCCTGTAATACCAACACATACCAGGCGATGCAGTTTGCTTAATTCATTTGCCGCCATTCTTTGCTTGACCTTGGGCCACCATGCTAAGGATGCATAAGTGACTATGGGTTTTACAACTGTGGTGAATGTCCAGAAGGTCATTCTAGGGTTTAGTCCCCATGTCTTACCAAAAAGCTTTGTACATGCAAAGAATGCCCTTGTGGCTTTTGAAGTAACTCTCTCAATATGGGAATTCCACGTAAGCGTTTTGTCAAGACTAATGCCAAGATAGTTCGTTTCTGTCGAGAGTTCAAGTGTTGTTCCATTAAGGGTTGGACATTTGAGATTTATGTTCCTTCTCCTAGTAAACGGTACAAGTGTTGTTTTGGATGGGTTGATGAAGAGCCCTTTTTCCGTGCACCATTTGTTTATTATTGTAAGGGCTTGCTGCATGCGATCCGAAATGGTTTCCTCATGCCAGCCTAATACATAAACTACTAGGTTATCAGCATGACCCTGAGTGTGAAATCCTAGGTTAATCAGTTTGTGGAGAAGTTCATCTATGACTAGAGTCCACAAAAGAGGAGAAAGTACGCCACCTTGTGGGCAACCTCTTGTGAAATTGAAGTCGATGCCGTGGGAATTTAGCTAGATTGTTTTCCCTAATATACTGATCAACTATCTTTTCCATTGTTTTGAGGAAAAATGAGATGAGACTAATTGGTCTGTATGATTTAGGCAATTGTTCGGGGTTTTTCCCTACCTTTGGAATAAATACGACCTTAACCTCAGCCCATTTTGTAGGCAAATATCCTAGCAGTAAGCTTGCTTTGTATAGTCTGGTCAAATTAGGGATAATATGGTGTGCACCCTGCTGTAAAAGACAGGGGAATATCCCATCAGGACCAGCAGATTTGTATGGGCTGAATGTTGATATCGCCCATTGTACCCGCTTTTCATGGAATAGCTTGTTTGCTAGTTTTAAGTTCTCAGCACCCGCAGATGTAGTAGTTTCTGCCGGTACAGAGATCTCGTCTAGCACAAGTGATCCAGGGAAGTGAGTGTCCAGCAGAAGTTGACTGGTTTCCTCTGGATTCCTTGTGTAGCTTCCGTCTGGTTTTTTCAGGGTACTAATGCCGTTTGAGTGATCTTTTAGTAGGGCTTTTTGGATACGAATAGCATCCGGAAGACTACAAATCTTTTCACAGTGATTCCTCCAAGTAGCCCTTTTAGATTTCCTCAATTCTTTATTGTAGTTGGTTAGGGCTGTTGAGTAGGAGGACCAGTCCCCCATTGCTTTAGCTCTATTCCATAGGGTTCTTGTTTCTTTACGCAGGTTGGAAAGTGTACTATTCCTCCAAGGAACATTTCTTTGTGGCTTTTTCACTTTTACTGGGCAACTTTCGTGAAACGCAGATATTATGTTTGAATGTAGTTCGTTCGATTCGAACTCAAGCTCAGATATAAGCTGAATGTGACGCTTAGAGCAGTTAACACTTTGTTCTAAATAGAAGTGAAAGTAGTCCCAATTAGTTTTTCTGGGGTTTCTGTAAATTGTCGTTTGTGGTTTGGTTGCACCTATATCGAATCTAATATGTCTGTGATCCGACATAGATGTTTCCTCTGACACATGCCAATTTGAGACTTCGGACAAAGCATTATGGCTAGAGAGAGTGATGTCAAGGACTTCACATCTGATTGCAATAATGAATGTAGGTTCGTTGCCTCGGTTTAGGATAGATATATTATACCTAAGTAGAAATTCAAGAAGGTACTCACCTCTTGGATTGATGTTTGTGCTTCCCCACGCTGTGTGGTGCGCATTTGCATCACAGCAGAGGATCCACCGGAGACGTTTTTGCTGACAATATTCCACCAGGGCTATAACCTCCCTTGTTGGAGCAGTGACCTCATCTCCTGGAAGGTAGGCGGAGGCAAGTACTACCTCATGCTCACCTTTGCTCGTTGGCACTTTTACCCAAATCGCCACCAGGTCTTCTGTAATAAACTGTGATATTGGGATAAAGGTTAGTTGATTATTTATTATCACCGCCGCTCTGGGACGGTCTTTGTTGGCAGCATATATCAACTTACCGTTTACGCTCTACGTTTACGCGTACCCATTGTTCTTGAATGAAAGCTACATCCAAGAGTTCTTGGTTAAATCTCCTCATAAGCACGTCTGAGGCTGCTTTTGCGTGATGGAGATTTATTTGAAGGCATCCGAGTTGCCTTGACCGAGAAGATTTTGGCCGAAGTTGGGTTTTACTGAACCCGTAGTTCAGCCAGTTGTTAGAAGTCTTTATGACTTCTGCGGAGATTGGGTCGACAGCAATGGTAATTTCTACCACAGTACCCTTACGCACTCTGTTGAGCACCCGCCAGTCATTTGTGTTGAGGCCCTCGTTTTGGCCATCAAGGAGGCCTCTGGTGATATGGTAGAAGCTTTGCCATCTGGCCTCAGGGCCATGTCGTCAACTTCCATATCCGTGATTTCGCTGACAGTTGGAGGGCATTGTTTGCCCTAAGCTGCCTGCGATGTTGTTGGTAGTTCGGCACTGTTTACCGAAAGGTCGTTATCGACCTGGTTTATATTAGGCACTCCTGCCTTTTTTAATAAATTGTTTGACTCTGCCATGTAGTCCCACGAGTGAAGGGGAAGGGAAGGTCGAGCCACTACAGTGCCCCGGTGTCGCGGTAAGGCTAATTACAACCAGAGGGCGCCCGATATCTGGAGGTCACCGTTATAAGACACACTTACGTAGTGCCCTTCATCCTATAGGCACGGTTCGAATTACACCTAGGATTAAGGGTTTTTTCGAGTTATGCCTCTCTAGATCCGCCATTTTTGGTTAAAAGCAGGGGCACCTCGTACAGGAATGGCATTCTACCACAATGGTCGGTCTTTAGGCTACTGGCACAACTACCATACGCCTCTGTGTGCATTCCCCCAAGAAGCAACGTTTGTACCCATTCGGACGACATGACCCAGCCAACGTAGCCGCTGAATCTTTATTCGCTGCGCTATGTCTATGTCGTCGTAAAGCTCATACAGCTCATCGCTCCACCGCCTGCGATATTCGCCGCTGCCAACTTGCAAAGGTCCAAAGATCTTACGCAGAATCTTTCTCTCAAACACTCCAAGCGTCGCTTCATCGGATGTTGTCATCGTCCATGCTTCTGCGCCATACATTAGGACGGGCATGATGAGTGCCTTGTAGAGTGTTAGTTTTGTTCGTCGAGAGAGGACTTTACTGCTCAGTTGCCTACTTAGTCCAAAGTAGCACTTGTTGGCAAGAAAGATTCTACGTTGGATTTCAAGGCTGGCATTGTTATCGGTATTAATGCTGGTTCTTAAATACACGAAGTCCTTTACAACCTCAAAATTATAACTTTCAACAGTGGCGTGGGTGCCGATACGCGAGTGCGCCGACTGTTTGTTTGAAGACAGGAGGTACTTCGTTTTGTCCTCGTTCACAACCAGATCCATTCGCTTTGCCTCTTTATCCAGTTTGGAGAAGGCAGAACTAACAGCGCGGTTGTTAAGGCCGATAATGTCAATATCATCGGCATACGCCAGCAATTATACGCTCTTATAAAATATTGTGCCTGAGCGATTAAGTTCTGCGGCTCGTACGATGCTCTCCAACATCAGGTTAAAGAAGTCACACGACAGCGAGTCACTCTGTCTGAAACCTCGTTTGGTATCAAACGGCTCGGAGAGGTCCTTCCGAATTCTGACGGCGCTGCTGGTATTCAGCAACGTCATCTTACATAGTCGTATTAGTTTTGCGGGGATACCAAATTCAGACATAGCGGCATGCAGGAAACTCCTTTCCGTACTGTCGAATGCAGCTTTGAAGTCGACGAAAAGATGGTGTGTGTCGATTCTCCTTTCATGGGTCTTTTCCAAGATTTGGCGTATTGTAAATATTTGGTCGATGGTAGACTTTCCACGTCTGAAGCCACACTGATAAGGTCCAATCAGTTGGTTGACGGTGTGCTTCAGCCTTTCACATAATACGCTACAAATTTCAGGATCGCCCTTCTTATGGATTGGGCAGAGCACACTTAAATTCCAATCGGCAGGCATGCTTTCTTCCGACCATATTTTGCATAGAAGCTGATGCATGCACCTTACCAGCTTCTCGCCGCCATGTTTGAATAGCTCAGCCAGCAGTCCGTCGGCGCCCGCAGTTTTGTTGTTCCTTAGTCTGTTCCTAGTCATGGTCGGGTAGCGGAACGAATATTCCGTTGTCAACGATTGGGGTATCGGGATCTTCACATTCTCTGTGACATGCGCAGCTGTCACTGTTTAATAGGTTCTAGAAGTGTTCCCTCCATAATTTAAGATTGCTCTGAATGGCAGTCACCAGATCGCCATCTTTGTTCTTACAAGAAAACGCCCCGGTCTTAAAGCCTTCTGTAAGCCGCCGAACTTTCTGGTAGAGTGACCCTACTTTTGTTATTTTCAAAACAATAGATCAAAAAGAATTTCGTGCTTTGATTTAACACTGCTTCTTAATGGGAAAAAATATAAAGTTGTATAAGATTCCGCTCCATCAGAAATAATAATTAAACGATGTTTCCTGACGGCAAACATGGTCGTAGAGACCCTCATAATTCATAAGGCAGTGGACGTCCAAATAAGGCGGTAATACCAGAAAACATAAAAAAAAATCCACAATAGTAAAGTTGGCTGAGTTAGCGGACAACGTAAAGATATCAAAATAATATGTTGGCTTTATATGGCACGAGCATTTGGCTAGGAGAAAGCTCTATTTAAAGTGGGTGGCGCGTTTGCTCACTTCCAAGACAACGCAGCATTCACAAGTCAATCAAAACAATGACCAACTAAAACTTCGAATTGCTCCCACATCTACCATATTTGCCAGGTTTGGCTCCCAGCGACTCCCAGCGGTTGTTCGCAAACGTAAAAAAAAAATCTTACCGGCGAAGAAATTTCGCTCGAACGAAGAGGTTATCGCTGAAACTGAGGTCTCTTTTGAGGCAAGAGATAAATCGTTCTACAAAAGTGGTATTGAAATGTTAGCGTCGAGCTGGAATGATTGTGTTATTCTTGATCGAACTTACGTTGATGAACAATGCCAATTTTGAAGAAAAAAACGTGTTTTCTTTGTTAGGTCCGAGACTTTTCAGCCCACCGGTTATTATATCTGCTGGCGGATGCCGCAGCCGAATAGGTTGGTGCGTGATTACCGTTCGGAATTCACAGAGAGAATGTTGGTTCGAATCTCAGTAAAAAACACCTAAAATTAAGAAAAACATTTTTCTAATAGTGGTCGCCCCTTGGCAGGCAATGGCAAACCTCCGAGTGTATTTCTGTCATGAAAAAGCTCCTCATAAAAATATCTGCCATTCGGAGTCGGCTTGAAACTGTAGGTCCCTCCATTTCTTGAACAAAATCAAGACGCACACCACAAATACGAGGAGGAGCTCGGCCAAACACTCAAAAAGGGTGTACGCGCCAATTATACATATATATGTATAATTATAATACGTACATACTCTCAGTGTCAAAGGAAACGCATATTGATGAGTTTTGACTATTTATGTATTTATTTTTTTATTATAATTAATTTTATGCAAAAATATAATTCATACTATTTAATACAAAACCCATATAATGCAACTATCTAGCTAACTAATAATTGACTAACTACTTTTTATGAGTTTGCTGTTTCCTCGTGTTCTTACTAATTTATTTTTAGTTTATATAGTTTAGTAAGTCCAAGATAGTTTTCCGATATATCCTTTTCTTTAGAACGGAAAACCTATTTCTGATCAAATGTTTCTTTATGTGAATAAAATCCAAGCATTTTATTATTATATTACCTGATATTGTTGCGAAAGGTTACTTTGGCAACCCATTTGGCATTTTCTCACCTCTCTGCTTTTCTCGTTCGCCAATCAACAGCTGTCAAAGGGAAGCAAGCTCTTTTTTCCATTCTAGACGTTGACGAAAGCGCATGGACGCGCATAAAAACAATTGTAAGACACATATAATGTTTTCACTTATTAATTGTAAACTTATTGATCGTTAAATAAAGTTTCCAGCCTTTCTAAACAGTAAACAAACAGAGTCTTATTTACTGCACCAGGGCCTGCTAAAAGGGAATTTAGCAGCGTCACACTGCCGTCGTCAACATTCTAAAAAAATTGTCTATTTTCGCTTAATAAGCTGAAAAAATGGGGGATGTTTCTAAAGCTGCATCGCCACGGGGAAACGCAGACGCTGATACAATAAGCGCAGTCGAGGGTTTATTAGATGAGGCTGGCAAAACTGGCCATGCTGTGACAATTGGCACCGAAACACGTACTGCCGACACCGCGCCAGATCGACACGCATCTACACCTGTTCGTCAAACTGCACCATTTGCACTCCCGTGCACTTCAGTTACCTCCGGGATTAGGGCTACAAACTTTTACAGTGCAGTACAGCCATACGCATGTGGCGTTCCACAACCTATAGAACTGCAATGCAACCAAACTAACCTTGCTTACGTGATGACATTTCCGTATACCTCCACTACGAACGGCATCACGACCATGCTGCCTAACTTAACCTCAAACAGCAATACAGTCTCGGCTTTATCCTGATCTCAACCCTTTTCTGCATATACCTACATCAATGCCCATTTTGCATAGTTTGCCTACATCGGTTGCTTCAGGATTTTCACACCCAAATGTTAACCCTAACTTAAATATGCCTTATGGAGGATATCCGACAGTTACTAATACATATAGTTACTCTACGATAGCCGACCTAAATTTGACTGCGGCACATATAGCTAGTCGTCAAGTGCTTACGAAAGATCTGCCAACCTTTACAGGTAGGCCTGAAGACTGGCCCGTATTTATTACTAACTACGAGCAGTCTACCATACGGTGCGAATTCACGGACCAAGAAAACCTTATTAGGTTGCAGAAATGCTTAAAGGACCAAGCATTAGAGGCAGTTCGTGGTAGGTTTATGGTGCCGTCTACGGTTGGATTGGCCAATAATACACTCCGCATGCTGTATGGTAGACCAGACGTAATTCACCAAGTAATGCTGCGTAGGTTAAGGGAGAAACCATCTGTAAGGCCAGACAAATTAGAAACCTTAGTAACATTTTCATTAGGGGTACAAAATTATCGCGCTACAGTGCAGGCGGTCGGTCTAAACGATTATCTAAATGATCCAGTGCTATTAAACGAGCTGGTAGCTAAACTGCCATGTAACCAAAGGTTGAGTTGGGGTCAGCAATGTATGTCCCTGAGACGCGCTGATATTGCTGCATTCGATGATTGGCTTTTCGGTCTAGCCATGTGCGCTAGCCAGGTCACTTCCATCCAGATATGGGCGATAGCATCGTGTAATAGCAACGTCGAAGCAAAAAAGGGAAATCGCGAATCACTAAAGGGCAGAATAATGATTCACGATGTGGTTGCGAAAAATAACGAGCAGAGTGATAAGTCGATGAATTGCCTGAAATGCGGTGCGAGCCATACGTTGTGTGATTGCTATGAGTTTCGCGCCCTATCGCAAAGTGACAGATGGAAATTTGTACGTGAAAATAAACTCTGTTTACGCTGCTTGAAAAGTAATTTCATTCGACGATGTAATTCGAAAAGATGCTGTGGCGTAGATGATTGTAAAATGGCTCACCATCCACTGCTTCACAATGCTAATTGAGTCTCAATTGGCGAACGAGCTCGATTTAGACGGGCCAGTTGAATAGTTATGCTTGCGTTGGACGGGAGAAATTACTCAAAACGAGACAAATTCCAATTTTGTTAATCTTTATGTTTCACCGATTACATGACCCTCTCAAAAATACAGGCTTCGAAACGTTGGAGCCGTTGCTAATCTACTACTTCCTCAGCAGTCCCTGTTCAGCTCTACAATTAGTAAGCACGCACACATTAAGGGTCTGCCTATAATAAAGCAAGAGCGCGAATTTTGATAGGTTTGGACAACGCTATCATAGGAATCCCTACCGAAATAAGAGAATATAGGGGATCCGACCTTATTGCCGCAAAGTGCCGACTAGGATGGAGTGTATATGGACGCGATAAAACTAACTGCGTTGAACAGCCGAGAATATTGCATACCTGCGAATGTGATGCAACCAGAGACGATCGTATGAACCAGCAACTGAAAACATATTTTTCTATTGATGCCATCGGATCATATGCACCAATTAAGCCGTTGATATCTAAAGATGATGAACGCGCTCTTCAAATCATGGAAAAGACCACACGCTTTATCTCCGCTGAAAAGAGATGGAAACCGGGTTACTTTGGAAGCACGAAGCTGTGGAGCTTCTTGATTCCCTGCCTATAGCAATCGGCGACTCTCGTGCTTGAAAAGTAAAATGAAGCGTGATTCGTCAACTCACCAATTTCTTATAAACAAAATATATGATTATGAGAAAAAAGCGTACGTACGTAAGTTGAACAAAAACGAAATAAAATGTAGCGCTAGGTCTTGGCATCTCCCTATATTTACTGTTCTCAGTGCCAATAAAAAGAAAACACGATTGGTTTGGGATGCTGCAGCAAGGGTAAAGGGCTCAATGATATGTTGCTGAAAGGGCCCGATCTACTTAAGTCTCTTTTGGGGTACTGCTCCGATTTCGCGAACGACGTTTCGCAGTTTGTGGAGATATACGCGAAATGTTCCACCAGCTTAAAATTATAAAAAAAGATCAAGTGGCGCAAAAATTTCTTTGGCGAAACGATGGCTCGTCTCGCGACTACGATATCTACGTGATGACGGTTATGACATTCGGCGCTTGGTGCTCGCCTTCCTTGGCGAACTACATAAAAAATCGTAACGCTCAACGATTTGCTGATCTCCAACCCGATGCTGAACGGGTCATCGTTAGTAACACATTTGTTGACGACTGGCTTCAGAGTGCAGACTCTGAAAATGAATTGTCTCGTCTAGCAACTAAAATTCGTTGGGTTGATCAGGGGGGCGGATTCCAAATGAGAAAATGGAAATCTAACTCCAAACACGTACTATTTTCATTAGATGCTGACGACGTTCCAGCCGCCAAATGTTTTGAAGAGCCAGAAGCCGTTATAGAAAAGATACTAGGGATGTGGTGGCTGCCAGTTTCAGATGAGTTGACATACATCGAAAATTTTCCAAAGGAAGTTTTTAATGAAAATATGATCCTGTCGAAGCGACAAATTTTGCGCACAATAATGCCGATTTTCGATCCTATGGGTTTGCTCGGTTTTGCCATTGTACAGGAAAACATCATTTTACAAGATGTCTGGCGCTCCGGAGTAGGTTGTGATGCACCAATTAAAGAAGAAGAACGTTTCAAATGGTTTCGTTGGGTAAAACGCATTCCTGCGATCAACGGCATAAAAATTCCCCGTTGCTTTTTATTTGCCAGCGAAAACCAAAATAATCAGTTGCATATTTTTGTAGATGCACGTATAAAAGCCTACGCTGCGGTGGCCTACATCCAGTCAAAAGTAGGATCGCAAATATCCTGTTCACTTTTGGCTTCGAAAACTCGCGTTGCGCCATTGAAGCCCATTTCCATACCCAGGCTGGAGCTGTTAGCTATTGTTTTGGGACTTAGGCTGGCAAATGTTCTTAGCTATGAACTGTCCATTACAGTAAATCGCAGAGTATTCTGGACAGACTCCAAAAATGTGTTGTTTTGGCTGCGTTCGAGCACATGAAAATACCATCAATTCGTGGCGCTGAGAATCGGATGGATCCTCGAGAGTTCTGCTATTAGGGAATGGAGGTGGCTGCCATCTGGTGAGAATATTGCGGACGAAGGAACTAAATGGAGCAGCAACCGGGAATTCGACGACAACCAACGCTGGTTCAGTGGGCCTAAATTCCTACTAGAGCGAGAGTCAAGCTGGCCAATTATACAATTTCCAGATGATGACGAAGAGACAGTTGAGGCTTTACAGCATATGGATTTCGCTAACAACTCATTGGGTACGGCCGCAGAAATAACTCCGGATGTAAAAAGATTAAGTACTTGGGAGAAGCTTCGCTGTGCGCATCGATTTGTTTTACGTTTTCTACGATTGGTTACGAAGGGGAAGCCACCTTCTCAGTTTCTTCAAAAGCTACTCAACCCAGATAACATAGAGACAGCAGAGCTTGCAATTATGCTTAATTGTCAAAGCGAGGTGTTCCATGAAGAGATTTGTAGTCTGCATAATGGTAAGGAAATCAATCGAAAATCTTTTCTTTCTCCCCATACTTAGACCAGATTGGCGTGCTGCGAGTAAAAGGTAGAATTGATGCTGCTGAGGGTGTTGCCATTAATGTCAAGCGTCCAATAATCCTGCCACGCAAGCAAGACGTAACGCGACTACTCGTCGATTGCTATCACAGGAAATTTCACCCCCATCACAACGAGATCGTCGTCAACGAGATGAGGCAAAGGTTCTGCATCTCCGCCTTGAGAAGGCTGGTAAAAGAATGAGCTGCAAAATGTCAAACCTGCCGGAACCGTAGGGGTTCTCCACAAACTCCTCAAATGGGAGATCTGCCAATGGAACGTGTGTCACCTTTTACCAGGCCGTTCACCTTTACAGGGGTAGACTATTTCGGACCTATGGATGTTGTAATTGGCCGCAGCCGTGAAAAGCGGTAGGGTGCTTTATCACATGCTTTACCACCCGCGCAGTTCACATTGAAATCTAACCTACTTTATCTACCGAGTCATTTTTGCTGATTTTTAAACAATTTGTGAGTCGCCGTGGAGTACCGAAGCGAATTGTTTCGGACAACGGCACCAATTTTCGCGGTGCTAGTGTGTTTCTAGTAAAAGAAATTGAAAGAATATCGTCAGAATATAGAAGGGAAATACCCTGAAGTTGAATGGATTTTTATTCCCCCCGCTTCACCACATATGGGAGGGTCATGGGAGCGCATGATACGTTCTACGAAATCGATTCTAATGGACATTCTACCAGATTCCGGTATGCGAGAGGAGGTGTTAAGAGACGTTCTAGCCGACATCGAAAACATTTTAAATTCAAGGCCACTGACGTACGTGCCGCTTGATTCAGCCGAAGACGAAGCTCTTACGCCAAACCACTTTCTGATGGGACACTCTAGTGGTATTCGAGAACTAACAGATAATGCCAACCCTGGATCGGCTCTACGGCAAAACTTTAAAATTTCTAGCCAGTTGGCTGACCAATTTTGGAGACGCTGGGTTAAGGAGTATCTGCCCTGTCTTACCAGACATGCAAAATGGTATCAGCCACCAGCAAACCCAATCAAATTGAACGACGTGGTTGTCATCGTAGACGAAAACTCCAAGAGAAATTCGTGGCCGAAAGGAGTAGTAATAGATATGAATTTTGGTAAAGATGGCCAAGCTCGTAGCGCAGTAGTCAAGACAGTAAATGGATTATGTACACGACCGATAGTAAAGTTGGCGAAATTGGACGTCGAGGTTGAAAAACGTGGGGTAAACGTCATGCATAAAACCGCATAAGATTTACGAAGGGGGGTGTTGCGAAAGGTTACTTTGGCAACCCATTTCGCATTTTCTCACCTCTTTGTTTTTCTCATTCGCCAATAAACAGCTGTCAAAAGGAAGCAAGCTTTCTTTTCCATTCTAGAAGTTTACGAAAGCGCATGAACGCGCATAAAAACAATTGTAAGACAGATATAATGTTCCCACTTATTAATTGTAAACTTATTGATCGTTAAATGAAGTTTTCAGCCTTTCTAAACAGTAAACAAACGGAGTCTTATTAACTGCACCAGGGCTTGCTAAAAGGGAATTTAGCCGCGCCACACTGCCGTCGTCAACAAATATCTTTGAATAAATTAAGCAATTCATATTAAGTTTATTTTATCTAAATACTCACAAAAGAAATGGTGTAAATAAAAACTTTGCAGGGAAAAAGTTTAATGGGGCTAAAATTTACCCCAGTGCGTCGTTTACGTAAAAAAAACTAAATAGGTGTATCTTCCGAAGGTTACCATAGTTTATCTCTTAGCTCCTAAGCATCACTCGTTGTTAGTATGATATACATAAGTCACTATGATAGTAAGTACGATCTATATATCTAAACCCGTTAGTTATAATTTGAGTTTGAATACAACTTTCAAATACTATAACCAAAGTCGTTTAATTTGTTTTAAGCATAATTATAAATGCACGCATTATTCACATTTATTGTATGTTGTAGTGGCAACTATCATACTTTACCTGCTGAAATTGTTTGAACAACTCTACCTACCCGAGATTTTACATTAAGATCGGCGCATGCAATACAAACAATATAGACTCCATTTTATAATTTGCCTTCCCAGTTTCAGTTATGTTATTGCAGTTTCTTCTTTACGAATTTGATATTTGTTGGGATTGTATAGTCTTGGATGCTCTCTGATTTTTATGTCTCCTAACATTTTTTTTATCCAGTCCAAGGCGACTCTATAATTTGATATCAGTAGAACAGTAGATTAATCCGCCTTGGAGAATAATTGTCAAAGATATGTGTTTTGTTTACATACTACTGTGGGCAAAATGTAAGGTGAATTTGGTTGTAAAATGAAAAATCTTTATTTATTCTTCTAAATCAATTTCATCCCCTTCAAAATAATCCCCTCTTTCGTGAAATACATTTATGCTAACGATTTTTCCAATCCCCGAAACATGCCAAATAGTCCATTTCCGGTATAGCCATCAGCACCTTCTTCGATTCAGCTTTTATCTCCTCAATCGACTCGAAACGCGTTACCCGGAGTGGTCTCTTGAGTTTTGGGAATAGCCAGAAGTCACACGAAGCCAAATCAGGCGAATACGGTGGTTGCGGAACGATATGCATGGAATTTTTGGCGAAATGGTCACGAAGAACGAGTGCAGTGTGAGACGGTGCATTATCGTGATGCAAAAACCAAGAGTTGTTGGCCCATAATTCTGCTCTTTTTAGACGAATTGCTTCACGTAAACGACGCATAACGCTCCAATAATATTCCTTATTAACAGTTTGGCCAGGTGGAAGGAATTCATAGTGCACCGCACCACAAAAATCGAAAAAAACTGTCATCATGACCTTTATTTTTGAACGACTTTAACGTGCTCTTTTCGGTCTGGCCTCGCCTTTAGCACGATATTCGCTTGATTGGTCGGTTGTTTCAGGGTCGTAAGCATAAATCCAAGTCTCATCTCCCGTAATGATGCATTTGAGCTTGTCCTGATAGTCTGAAAGCATTGTTTCACACACATCAACGCGACGACTTTTTTCCAAGAAATTGAGAGTTTTCGGTACCAAACGAGATTTGACTTTTAGTAGGCCCAAATGGTCTTTCAAAATGGTTTTCACAGATCCTTCTGATATTCCGATCATATCAGTAAGGTCTTTAACAGTCAACCGACGTTTTTCAGCACTAACTCCTTCACTTTATTGACGTGTTGGTCATCTGTTGACGTCGATGGTCGCCCGGAGCGCTCCAAATCATCAACACGTTCTGGACCCTCTTTGAAGTCTTTGTACCACTTATAAACATTTTTCTGCGACATGTTCGAATCACCAAATGCCTTCTTCAACATGCTAAACGTTTCCGCAGCCGAAATTTCATTCCGCAAACAAAATTTTATGGCACTTCTCTGCTCAATCAAATCAGACATTGTAAAAATCGAAAAATGCACTCTTGGTTGTTTGGTAAACACAAGCATAAATATATTACTGATAATGACATTCAAATAAAAGTTGGCCCAGATGTTATTAACAGTGCTGCCAACTCATGACAAAAATAACTAGAGCGAAATTTTAATCCCGCGAAGTTTGACAAATAAATTCACCTTACTTTTTGCCCACAGTAGTACATATTTCATTGTTTACATTCGTATTATGAAGTAAAAATTCTGATTCGAAAAGGAAGTAATAAATTCCCAGCCATTCAAATTAAATAAAAATAACTTAAATGTTATTTCGGATCAAATTTTAATCTAAATAAAAAATGGGCGAATGTGTTGTGAAGGTGGAGTGGGTTATTATTTTGAAGGAACCAAATTAGTTGAAGGACAGCGTTTTAAAATCATTTATTAAACCTACCTTAATCTTTCTGTTGTGGATCGGCCTTTTGCATTTATAATGACTTGATTTAAATATTTTACCTTTCTTTAAAATGGATATTTCCATAAATAACATTTGCGGCTGATACCGCAGCTATCCACCGAAAAAATTACTAAGAGGGTCATTAACTTTCTTGCATTCATGGCAAAAATGTACAAATAGATTTGTATATTTGAAACTCACATTTGTTAATGAACCGGCAATTTAGAGGGTGAACGATATGAAGTGTTACCAACTTCACACTGCTTGTATTTGTAAAACAGCTCATGACATCAACGTCAAAATTGTTCTAATGACTGTTCAATATATTGTTTATAAGCCATCAAAAACATTTGCGTCTCAGTTTTGTAGAATTTTTTTTTTCTGTGATGGAATTCAAACGTAATAGTGTGATTGCGTTATATTTGGCTGGAAAATCACAACCAGCCATTGTTCGTGACATACTATAAAACGTTACAATGATACTGGTAGCATTGCAAAACGCTATGGAGGTGGACCAAATAAAATCGCAACAATGCCAGAAATGGTTCGGAAAGTGAAGTCTCGACTTGAACGAAATCCATGTCGAAGTGGAAGAAAAATGGCCAAAGAACTGAAAATATCGCAAGACAGCATTCGACGTATATTGAAAAATGAGGTCAAGGTCAAGGCTTACAAGTTCCAAAAAGCACACGATCTTTCATCCCAGCAAAAAAAAGTGCGGTGCGAAAGAGGAAAGGAGTTGTTGCGCTTGCACGAACGCACAGTGCGGCCGATTCCCGAAAAGCTGGCCAAAACTCAAAAAATTAAGTAATTGATTCAAAATTTCTTACTCGGGGGTTGTCGGGGTCGCTGATTACGAATTTGATCTTAAAATTTTGAAAATGCACCCCCTTCCACCCCTATTGGCCACCCCCTCACGTGAAATAGCGTATATTCATTCTCTCTTCGTATTTATTTCTTGTGCACAAAAAATAGCATAAAAGCCAAGGTAGCAAGTGGTAGCAGCTGAATCTTGTTTTATTCAGTAACCATTACTTTTTTGAGTAACCTTTAATAGGTTTCAAAGCAGCATATGACGGCGTTGTATTACTATACAGTTTGAAAACTCAAATTTTATAAAAAAAAATTGCAAAAAATGTATCTACGTATTCTTCTTCTTAATTGGCGCGATAACCGCTTACGCGATTTTGGCCGAGCTTAACAAAGCGCGCCAGTCATTTCTTTCTCGTGCTAACCGGCGCCAGTTGGACACACCAAGTGAAGCCAAGTCCTTCTCCACCTGATCTTTCCAACGCAGAGGAGGCCTTCCTCTTCCTCAGCTACCACCAGCTGGTACCGCATCGAATACTTTCAAAGCCGGAGCGTTTGTATCCATTCGGACGACATGACCCAGCCAACGAAGCCGCTGGATCTTTATTCACTGCGCTGTGTCTATTTGCCGTAAAGCTCATACAGCTCATCGTTCCATCGCCTGCGATATTCGCCGTTGCCAACGTGCAAAGGTCCAAAAATCTTACGCAGAATCTTTCTCTCGAACACTCCAAGCGTCGCTTCATCGGATGTTGTCATCGTCCAAGCTTCTGCGCCATACGTTAGGACGGGCATGATGAGAGTCTTGTAGAGTGTTAGCTTTGTTCGTCGAGAGAGGACTTTACTGCTCAGTTGCCTACTTAGTCCAAAGTAGCACTTGTTGGCAAGAGAGATTCTACGTTGGATTTCAAGGCTGACATTGTTATCTATGTTAATGCTGGTTTTTAAATACACGAAGTCTTTTACAACCTCGAAATTATAACTGTCTACAGTGACGTGGGTGCCGATACGCGAGTGCGCCGACTGTTTGTTTGAAGACAGGAGGTACTTCGTTTTGTCCTCGTTCACCACCAAACCCATTCGCTTTGCCTCTTTATCCAGTTTGGAGAAGGCAGAACTAACAGCGCGGTTGTTAAGGCCGATGATATCAATATCATCGGCATACGCCAGCAATTGTACGCTCTTATAAAAGATTGTGCCTGAGCGATTAAGTTCTGCGGCTCGTACGATGCTCTCCAACATCAGGTTAAAGAAGTCACACGACAGCGAGTCACCTTGTCTGAAACCTCGTTTGGTATCAAACGGCTCGGAGAGGTCCTTCCCAATTCTGACGGCGCTGCTGGTGTTGAGCAACGTCATCTTACATAGTCGTATTAGTTTTGCGGGGATACCAAATTCAGATATAGCGGCATACAGGTAACTCCTTTCCGTACTGTCGAATGCAGCTTTGAAGTCGACGAAAAGATGGTGTGTGTCGATTCTCCTTTCATGGGTCTTTTCCAAGATTTGGCGTATTGTAAATATTTGGTCGATGGTAGACTTTCCAGGTCTGAAGCCACACTGATAAGGTCCAATCAGTTGGTTGACGGTGTGCTTCAGCCTTTCACATAATACGCTACAAATTTCAGGATCGCCCTTCTTATGGATTGGGCAGAGCACACTTAAATTCCAATCGGCAGGCATGCTTTCATCCGACCATATTTTGCATAGGAGCTGATGCATGCACCTTACCAGCTCCTCGCCGCCATGTTTGAATAGCTCAGCCGGCAGTCCGTCGGCGCCAGCGGCTTTGTTGTTCTTTAGCCGTGATATTGCTATTCTCGCCTCGCCATGGTCGGGTAACGGAACGATAATTCCGTCGTCAGCGATAATTTAAGATTGTTCTGTACGTCAGTCACCAGATCGCCGTCTTTGTTCTTACAGGAAAACGCCCCGGACTTAAAACCTTCTGTAAGCCGCCGAACTTTCTGGTAGAAATTTCGGGCGTTGTTCCTATTGGCCAGCATCTCAAGCTCCTCGCACTCACGTATTTCGGCCTCTCGTTTCTTCTCTCGGATAATACGTCTCTCTTCCTTTTTCAGCTCTCTGTAGCGATCCCACATGGCTCACGTTGCGCCCGATCGCAGCGTGGCTCTATAGGCGGCATCTTTTCTTTCGGCGGCAGCATGACATTCCTCGTCGTACTAATTGTTTTTTCGGGCCCGCCGAACGAGAAATGTTGCTCCATTGCTCGCGCATGCCGGTGTGTTGGGCAGTGCTCTCCGAGAGCAGGAGTGAGAGTCGAGTGGCGAATCTTCTGGCTGTCTGTTGTGATTGCAGCTTTTCGATGTCAAACATTCTTTGTGTAGGTAGATGTACGTTTTTTGCTGCACAGAGGCGTGTGCGCAGTTTGGCTGCAACAAGGTAATGATCCGAGTCGATGTTGGGTCCTCGGATCTTACGTACATCTAATACATTAGAAGCGTGTCTTCCATCTATCACAACATGATCGATCTGGTCTCGCGTTTTTCGATCAGGAGACAGCCAGGTAGCTTGGTGTATCTTTTTATGCTGGAATCTGGTGCTGCAGACTACCATGTTTCGGGCCCCGGGGAAGTCGATCAGCCTCTGTCCGTTACCGGATGTTTCGTTGTGTAGGCTGAATTTTCCGACTGTGGGACCAAAAATTCCCTCCTTGCCTACCCTGGCGTTGAAGTCGCCAAGCACGATTTTTATGTCGTGGCGGGGGCAGCGCTCATAGGAACGTTCCAAGCGCTCATAGAAGGAATCTTTGGCCGCATTGTCCTTCTCTTCCGTCGGGGCGTGGGCGCAAATTAGCGAGATGTTAAAAAATCGCGCTTTGATGCGGATTGTTGCGAGACGCTCGTCCACCGGAGTGAACGACAGTACTTGGCGACGAAGTCTCTCTCCCACAACAAATCCGACACCGAATTTGCGCTCCTTTACATGGCAGCTGTAGTAGACGTCGCAAGGTCCTATGTTTTTCTTTCCTTGCCCCGTCCATCGCATCTCTTGGATGGCAGTGATGTCAGCCTTTACTCTCACGAGGACATCAACCAGCCGGGCAGAGGCACCTTCCCCATTGAGGGACCATACATTCCAGGTGCATGCCCTCAAATCGTGTTCCTTATTTCGTTTGCAGTGGTCGTCATCAGTGTTGGAAGTTCTCATCCGAGGCTTTGTTGCTGTTTTCATTGGGGGGGCTTTTTAAGTGGCGGATCCCAAACCCAGCGCACAACCAGCTATGCTGGGATGCTTCGCCTTCTCACGTTAGCTCACTCCCGAACGGGTGTTCGGCAGCTAACCAGAGGATACGTGGGCTAATCCCGGACGTTGTGAGCTGCTTGAACCATATGTAGAAGAATCGTCCTGGCCACTCCCAAGTGAATGGCGATCAGTAACTTTCCCCACTTGCGTGGACTTCTACACATGGAACCATCCTCCTACGTACGCTGCAGCTAAAAATTTTGTGTCGAGGTATTGATATGTACTAAAGATTTCTCGTATTTTACTAACCTTCCGAAGATGATTCCATTTGGTTTTGTTCAATTTACTCCATTACAAAATCTTTCAAATGTGTACAACTTTCCCTATTCATCGACAGTAATACGATGCTCAAACGAAGGCCACGTTGCGACTGAAAATACAGAGGATACTTAGGGTACAGGACGTTGCTATGAACGGTTTTCACTACTCAAGGTATTACTGTAGCCAACCCAAAGACAAAAAAACTCCATCTAGAAACTTTTTTTTTCGACTTTTGGCCAGCTTTTTGGGAATCGGCCGCACTGTGGAACGTGGCGAATTTCTTAACATTGTCTTTTCTGACGAAAAAAATTTCCCGATTGAGCAGTTCATAAACACTCAAAACGGTCATGTTTACTTGACCCAACGCTCATACGAGAATTTGGGCTTACGTATGGCCACTCGAAGCAATTTCCCATCGCAAGTAATGGTTTGGGCCGCAGTGACCTCTGATGGACGCTCTCCAATCGCGCTTGGTGTCAAAGTGAATCCGACTTATTATCGGCAAAGTGTTTTAGCAGCTGTTTTAGACCCGTGGACACGCAAACATTTCGGGCGTAGACCATGGACGTTCAACAGGACTCGGCACCATCTCATAAAGCTCGTGTGAACCAAGACTGGTTAAAAAATCATGTTTCACACTTAATTTCGTCCACACAATGGCTTTCGAATTCGCCAGACGGAAATCTGATAGACTATTTCATCTGGTCCATTTTGGAGAGCAAGGTGAGGACTAAAAAATATGCCAGTTTGGATGCGCTGAAAAAAGCGATTATACGAGAATGAGCCAAAATACCTCAAGATCACACTCGTGCAGCATGCAACACATTTTTTGACCGTTTGAGGCTATAGTCGCGCTAAGGTGAATGAAGTGAATAACATACATATTTAAAATTGTAATCATTTTTGAACAATTTTGTCTTTGAAATCAATAAAACTAATTTCACACAAAAAATTTATGGTGTTTTGAATAGGTAACACTTCATATCGTTCACCCTGTACATTAAAACTGTATTGTGTACAGCTTTTGGGCATTACCTAGTCGACTAACATTTATATCATATAGATACAGGATCCATATCACAGGGTATAATCCAAGATATTATTTATTAATTCATTTAATAATCTAAAAATGTAATAATTCTTACAGACTATGAAAAACAGATGTTGCTAATCAATTCAATTAAAATTAAATTAAACCTGTAATTTCGTTTTAATGTAGCCAATGTAAAATTTCTTAAAGTTTACAAAAAAATAATTTTAGAGAATACTTAGAAACTAGTTATACAATTCATTATACACACTTCGAAGTAGTACTTTGTGAAAAAAATATAGGCCAACATGATTTGAAAGCATATTAAATTCTCTCACAGTTCTAGAAATCGGAACATTGGAAGATTAAAAACAATATCAGCAGCGCCGAAAACTCGAACATACATAGAGATCTTCAGATACCCATGGACAATGAGGAAATCAAAAATTAGAGAGGAAAGTATCTCAAAACATTGCTGATCTACCCTCCTCCCCAGCTATTGCTCTCGCACATACAATCGATATATTAGGTCTGGAACGAAGAGGGTAGCAATTAGATTCGGTTTTAAAAACTTACTGTCAGGCTTAGTATAAGTTTGTTTCTAAGCGATTTAGTAAATGAAACCATGCATTGGAAAATATCACATACCTAATACTAATCGATTGCTACCGAACAGAATCAATAAAATATTCTTACAATCTGACTTACTCATATCGTTAAGGGTTTAGAAACAATGAAAAATATTGATATACACTATATTGAGGAAATTTTTCAAAGCGTCATTTTAAATCCACTTTTCTTATAACGACACTTCGATGAAAACTACAATCGTAATGGGCATAATAATGTAATGCAACAGCATTCAAATCAGCGCGTAACGCCCATCTGGATCGAATATTAAGTTCTAGTTTTGTGCCCACTTTTACTTCCTGTTGCTAAATTTTTTAATTCTAACGGGCTAATCGATTGATTATTGTGAAAGATTTTGCGAAATGAAATCGATTCAACACACAATTTGTTTTTTTTTTTGGCGGTGAGGTTGGGTTAAAAATGCCTTCGCACCATATAGTAACCATCGCTACTACGTGTGTGGTGATTCCTCCTCATCACTTGGATTTTTCCCTTCACCCCGGGACTGCTTCCGCATTGCTTCGAGATAGAGGGCGAAGACAGCGTCCTAAGAAAGACACTTACGTACTCACCCTGTGTTCTGGGTCGCCTGTTTTGAGAGACCTATGCTTAATGCTTTTCAGCATAGCTTTCCATTTCGCGCTTCTTTTTTCGGATAATATCCTTCACAAAATTTGCGACGGCATTCCATTTTTCTTCGTCTATCATCATTTTCCTGATAGTTTCTTCAAGTGTAAATACACCAATAGCTCGTTGCAGACCTATTCTCTCTACGTTCCACCTCTCGCATTTAAAGAAGGTGTGCTCCGCATCATCATACTCAGTATCTCCATATATGCAGTTTGGTTGGCTCACTTTTCCCATTCGCCATAAATACTTGCGAAAGGACCCATGTCCAAACAAAAACTGTGTGAGGTAATAGTTAACCTCATCGTGCTTTCTTTCTACCTACTTTTTTAGATCGGGTATTAGTCTCGCTGTCCATCTACCATACCGTTCAGAGTTCCATCTTGCCTGCCAAAGTGTGAGCGTTTGACCTCTAATATCGGAGAAGCATGGTACTGGGATTCCTGTGTTTTTTCCTCCCATCTCCGCTTGCGCTCATGTGCTAGAATATGTATAGGTATGATTCCGCTGATAACTAACACCGCTGCTTCAGATACTATTCTGTATGACGAAGCCACTCTGAGAGCACAGGTGCCTTGCACAAACTGCAGAATTTTCCGCCGGCATTGCACCCTTAGCGAATCTGCCCATATTTCGCATCCGTATAAGTGAATTGAGTTCGTCGTGTCCATTAAAAGTTTTCGCTTGTTCTGCGTTGGACCTCCAAGGTTTGCCATGAGCTTACTTAACGTGCCGCTTACCTTGGCAGCTCTTGTGGCAGCATGGTTTATATGCACCAAGTAGGTTAGCCTTGTGTCTAATTGCACTCCTAGGTACTTGATCACTCTTTTTGTCGATAAAGTGGCATCAAGTACTTGTATGTCTACTTCTAATGGGATACGTCTGTTCGTTAGAAGGACTAGCTCTTTTTTCTCTGTGGCCAACTTTAATCCATGGTCTTCTAGCCATGTCTGGACTCGTATCATCACCTGATTTAACTTCCTTTTGGCTTCGTCGGTGTTTCGGCCGATTATTACAGCTGCAATGTCATCTGCGTATCCCACTTAATGCACATCCTCAAGCATCTCTATTCGAAGGATTCCATCGGAGCTTATATTCCAGAGTTCAGGTACAAGTATTGATCCTTGGGCCGCACGTGCTGTTATTTGTTTAGTCTTACACCCTTCTCGCGTTTCGTATAAGAGCACGCGATTGCTGAGATAGCTACGAATAATCTTCAATATATAATTCGAGATCTTGAATTTTACCTTTAAGGCATCAATTACGTCGTCGCAACTTAAACTGTTGAAAGCATTTCTAATATCCAGTGTGGCTAGTAATACTAAGCGTTTGGAGTATCGATTACCTGCCTGGGCATGTTCTACGCTAACTATTACATCTTTGATGGCTCCTAAGGTAGATCTGCCACTTCTAAAACCATGCTGCCTGTCGGAGAGGCCGCCACTGTTCTCTACGGCTTTGCTTAGCCTATGCTTTATCAGTTTCTCAAAGAGTTTTCCTGCGCTATCCAGCATACATAACGGTCTATAAGCGGACGCTAATGTTGTGTCTCCCTTCCCCTTACTGATTAGTACCAGTTTGTTTTTTCCATGTTTCTGGAAAAATTCCTTCTTTTAGGCATGCGTTGTACATGTTTAGCAGCAAAAAAGGTCGTTCGATTGCCAATAGTTTCAATATTTCTGCAACTATGCCATCAGGTCCTGGCGCTTTATTGCATTTCATTGCTTTTGCAGCATCCATAAGTTCTTCTTCTGTGAATGGGACAGGTTCCGTTGCTTCATACTCGAGCTCTTCCCTCCCAGCATGGTGTGGGAAGAGTGTATCGACTATTTTTCTTACCATTTCGGTTTCCATATCAGCAGCAGGGGATTTGGCTCCCAGCTTTTTCACAACGATTTTGAAGCCCAACCCCCATGGGTTATTGTTTAGATCGTTTCGTAGCTCTTCCCATTTGTCTTTTTTGCTTTGGCTTATAGCTTTCCTCAATTCTTTTCTGCTCTTTTTGTATTCTTCGGATGCCGTTATCGCCGGGCCCAATCTTCTGGCTCTAGTATACTTTCTACGCTTAAGGATGCACATATCTCAAAGTTCTGCGATCTCATATGTCCACCGGTATACAGCGTTTCTTTTCTTGTTCTTATCTATTTTAGGCATAGATGCGTTGCAGCCTATCGTAATGCATTGCATTGTGGTCTTGACTAGTGTTTTTGCTGTACTATTCGCACAGATCGTCGTTTAATTTTCGTCAATAATTGCAAGGAGCGTCGCTGGGTTTATCTTGTTTATGTTCTATTTGCGTGTACTTTTATTTCGGTTTT
Source organism: Anastrepha obliqua (assembly GCF_027943255.1). Classification (NCBI taxonomy): domain Eukaryota; kingdom Metazoa; phylum Arthropoda; class Insecta; order Diptera; family Tephritidae; genus Anastrepha; species Anastrepha obliqua. Next base: position 2,187,285 of record NW_026562179.1, on the reverse strand, counting down.
CACGCACTCTTTGGTTTTCCATTTCAATGCAAAACGTGATGTATTGATGGTCACTCCCATTGTAATCTTCCAGGACTCTCCAGTCTTTAGTAAAGGTGACTATGCTTTCCGATGCTAGGGTTATGTCGGGTGTAGTGCCTTCGCAACCTGGATTTCAGTACGTAGTCGTGTTGTGTTGAGCACCACTAAACCTAGTCTGGCTGCCGTGCCCAGTACTCGTCTACCTCTTGAGTTCGTTGTCTCCGAACCCCATTCGGTTGCTTTGGAGTTGAAGTCTCCCGCTATTATTAGTCGTCCCTCTAAACTGAGGGCTTTATCTTCAATACTTTTCAGTTTCCGGGTGAATTCATCTATATTATCGTTCGGTGTAAGATAACAGCTTATCACTGTGAATTGGCTGTTTTGAACGTAGACGAAACCATCGCCAGATCCTTTCGCGGTTATTACGAAATTTGTGCCCCTAGGCAGCCAGATGGTGGCAGTTCCCGACTCGTCTTCGATTCAAGCTTTCTCGGATTGAGCATATTGTTCGCTTATCAGTTCTGCCATCTGCTCCATTAGCAGGTCTGCGTTTTTTCTCCTGTGCATATTTGCGTGAAGTATAATCATATCTTATCTTATCTTGGCATGTTGTTTTGTCATTGGGCATTTGCCCGAGCCTGGCATGTGCTTTGTCTCGCTGCGATTGGCATCATTACATAGGCAGCACTTGGGCTCTTTGGTGCAGTCTTTCATTTTGTGCCCAGCTTCTCCACATAGGATGCATATACCTTTTCCGCTTTTGTCTGGTCCTTTGCAGATTGATTGAAGGTGTCCGACACCGAAGCACCGGTAGCAGCGCTTCAGAGATGTGCTAGCTCTCATTCTTGCACTAACCCATCTGATTTTGATATTATTTTGCTTGAGCCGCTTTTCTGCGCTTTCAATAGCGAGAGTAACATAAGCCCGTACTTGTTGTCGTTGATTAGGTTTTGTGATCCTAACATCGATATTTTCATAAGTGTCAGCTAGCATTTTTCTCACAGCGTCATCAACTTCCTTCTTCTCCGTGACGGCATCCAAGTCTCTGATCTCTACAGTTGAAGTTGGTCTGAGAGTTGTAATGGAACCGACCGCTTTTACGGTTTCCTCTAATTGTTTCAAAAAATCACCGTTAACTGTTTTCCCCTTTTCTAACTCAAGTAAAAGAGCGCCAGTTTTGGTTCTTCTTATGCCTTTCACCGTTATGGTTTCGACTAGCATGGTCTTTTCTCGGGTGTTTTTGAGGATTTCAGCATAACTGTGGCCCTCTAACGGCTTTACCAACAGAGCCTCCGATTATGGTTTTGGTACTCGTTCATTCTTCTTTTGGTTCGCTTTAGCCTTCCTTGCTCCATCGTTTTGCGCTTCATCACTTCCTTTTGGCACGGTCTTGGGCCAAGATTTTTGCCGGCTTACCACTTGCCATTTTTCAGGCTCTCGAACTCTTAGTTTCTTCGAAGAGTCGGGTGCGGCAGGTCTTGGTGCATTCCGTTTTGCGGTTAAAGGAGTACTCTCCTGGACAACACCTGTTTTTCGAGCTGTTGCGGGCGTGTCACCTCCGATTTCTTTCGTGGATGTGTCCGGCAAGAGACGACCTTTACCGGCTTTCTCTTCTTCAGCTCGCATTTTGAGAATAAACTATTGTCGCGGAGATGCATTGGTTTCCCGTTCTGTGTTTGCGCCCTTTGCAACTACAGGGGTATGCGACGGGGTATTGGGCGCATTTGCAGTATTTTTAATCTCTTTTGACGTTACTCTTACGTCTAAATCCTGAGGCGTCATTTCAGCTCCTTCATTGACCGTCTTTGATTTTCCTATATTTGACAATGTTCCACTCGTAAGGGGCAAATTCGCTTTTTGTGGTGGCGAGCGAAGCAATCGAGGTTTCCTTACGAAAGGGCTCTGCTCTATATCTCCATCAGTAATGGCGTTCTGCTTTTTTTCTTCTTTTTGTCTTTTTTCCATTCTTTTTTATTTAACCAGCGCATCGTGTGCAGGGGGGCGGGCCGAAATAGTCAAGAGCGGATGCACCCTCGAAGGCAATGCTCCTACCCCAGTTCCCTGAGGTCTGACCTATGCTTTACCGATACCGGAAAACACGGACGGACCGGTGCTCGCCCGGAGCAACGAAATCTACTACTCTTTCGCCCAATGAACACTTCCTGACCAGGGTCCGAGGCGACTGGTCACTGATATAAAACGAAGCTAACACATCGGCAGAGCGAACTCACATCACCCCTTCGAGGTCGCAGGTGGAAAGCCATAACGACCTATCCAGGGACTCTCAGTGCGCCCCGTTGCATACCGGTCATGCTTTTTACATACAGTCGCACCTAACATGGTGAACAGAAACTGACCAGCACACCGCCCATTATAGGAACAGACATGTGCTGGATTTTGTCTCCTAACTTTCTCGCTAACTCTTACAAAGTCGCTGAAACGAGGGACATCTTGATTAGGGTCCGCGGGGTCGTCGTACCCGTCACCTCCTTGTGGGAGATGCCCTTGTGGGCAACACACAAAGAAATGTATGGAAAATCTAAGTAAAATGCGCTCGCGAAACGTTTGGATAAGTAGATGGGCTGTGAGCAGTGGCCTACATGTTAACCCAAGCAAAACGCAATTAATGTTGTCTACAACTAAAAACAATATTGCTCAGTTCAGACTACCATCAATCATTGAGGTTGAAATTCCGCTTACATACAGAGCGACATATCTTGGAGTATTGCTAGATCCGAAGCTTAACTGGTGACACAATGTAGAAAAGCGGGTAGAAAAAGCTTATGTAGCTTATTACACTTGCAAAAGGGTTATCAGTAGAAGCTGGGGTTTAAGGCCTAAACACGTACTTTGGATGTACACCGCCACAGTAAGACCGATTATGTCATACGTAGCAATAGCATGGTGTCCTGCATTAACAAACAGTACAACGTAAGGGGGCTAGCAAGCATACAACGAGCGGCCACCGCAGGAATATCGTCTCGATCAGAGGCACTTAATGTCATGCTCTACCAGTTACCAATAGACTTGCAATTTCAACTGTTGTTGTCGTAGCAGCAATACTAAACCCTGTCAGAGCAGTGTAAATCACCGGTCGTAAGTCACTTGCTGTTTCGACAGGTTGGGTCTAGAGGGAGAGTGGTATTAGATGAGTGGGTTTGGTGGGGTATGTGAAAGGTGGTTAGTGTCGTGCGGGGTGCCTTCACATGCAGGACATATGTTTGGTATATCGGGGTCAATTCTGGATATGTAGGCGTTTAACTTGCTATTATATCCAGAACTTAATTGTGCCAATGTTACGCGAGTCTCACGGAGAAGCTGGAGCTATTCATCTGATGTAGGTGGTGGTTGGACTCCGATTGCGGCATTCGATGGTCGGGAGCTTGAGAAAGTGGTAACGGTCTCCCGATGAATGCCGTTTATTATCTGTCTAAACACTGCCTGGTTCCGTAGTTGTCTGTTCGTTTTGTCCTGGTTCTCGTCGAGTAATTCAGGAGGTGCCTCCTGACGTGCGTAACAGGTGGCTTAAGTAGGTGTCCACATGGGTGCAACCTGCGGTAGCACCCAAGCAGAAACTGTTTACTGGGCAGCTTGTTGTGCTCCTTTACAGGTAGCATCTGTGCCTCGTTGTGAAAGTGTGGAAGAAGGGACAGCAGGAGACAACCCGCCGCTGTCCGAATCGCAGTGTTTTGGCAAGTCTGGAGCTTTATTCACTTCGTGTCACTAGTTCCAGGCACAGCGTAGCTTAGAACGGGCCGGCCAATTGCCTTGAATGTTGATAGCAACTTTTCCTTGCCTTTACCCCAAGTGCTGCCGGCAAGCGGTTTGAGGTCCTTGTTGCAATTTTGGACTTTAGTTGCAATTTTGGGATTGCTAACAGTCGGAATTGGTGTGGCATCGACTCTTACTTTGAGTTGCAGTTCGACCTTCTGTCAGGAGGCCTTTTTATTTCGATGTTTACAAAAGTATATAAGCGTTTATTAAATATGAGTTGTTACAAAGTTTTTATATTTCTTCGCCAGCTACCCTGCACGTGACTCGAAACTCGTTACTCGACTGATTCGGGTATTTGCGCTCGTGTCATAGTTGCGCTTGCGGTTTTGGTCAAGCCCGCGGCTTATCTGGGTATTTATGACGGTGAGTGCTGTGGTGGTACTGTGCTCATGTCGGAAGCCAAGCTGCTGTGGAGCTGGGCCAGGTGTTTCGTGTAGAGTGAGAGTAGGAGGGCTTCAAGTGTCTTCACTACTGGGGAAAGGAGAGTTATCGGCAGCAAAGATTGGCGGGTTTCCCAGGTTTCAGTAGTGGGACCATTGTCCCTGCTTTCCACTTGTCAGAAATAAGGAGAGTGGCCAAGGCCAGACTGAAAACTTTTGTGAGGTACCCTACACCCAATGGACCCAGCTTTTTCAGCAACAGCCTGTTAAGTCCGTCTGAGCCAATGGCTTTTGATGATTTGGTTTGGTTGATGGCCCCCTGGCCTCATCACAAGGGAAAGTAAGTGGCGCACTGTTGTTCGTTAGTTTGTGTGACCGTCTTGTGGCACGACGTTTGGATATATCGGCCGGAGAATACAATATAAATTGCGGGCTAAAATAGCTCGTGCATCTCCTTGGGTCCGGCGAAGTGTAACCGTTAAAGGTAATAGCCACCTTATTGTTGTGCTGCGTCGGGTTCAACAATGACTTTGCGGTGGACCAGAGCATACTCGCACCAGTGGTGAAGTTGCAGGTCTTCAGATGCTCAACTCATTTGGGCCGCTTGTGTTGGATGACCAGTCTTCGAATTGAGATCCGTCATGTAGGGATCCCTGGGATCGTCAACCAGTCGTCGGGTTATGCTATTTATCAGACCAGCGCTACCAATTGTAATATCTCGCGAGCTGCTGCAATCGCCTTTTTTTTCGGAACAACTAGCAAGTGCAGCACTCACACATTAATTAAGTCCATTGTACTACGAATGGATTCTCTTTTAATTTTCTTTAAATCTACCCGATCTCCGAAGAAATCTGAGTAGATCTTGTAGTTCCAAGGAGCCAAGATGACCGCTTCTTAACACATCAGCGCCAAAGACCTCAAACCTGATTCGAGCGAAGGCGGGGCAGAAGCACAGGAAGGTGTCCGCCGTCTCATACTCCTCTTCACAACCTGGGCAGAGTACACTGTCTGAGATGCCCAACCTTTCCATGTGCTTCGCCCACAGAAAGTGGCCCGTCATCAGTCCAACAAGCCGTCTGCACTCCCCTCTGTTTACCGAGAGAAGAGTTTGCGACAGTCGACCGGACATAACAGGTAACATCAGTTTAGTCCATCTGCAGCCTCTCTCAGCCTGCCAAGCTCGCTTGTGTGTGGTAGTTACCCATTTGTGAACCGTGGCTGTGACGGCCGCCGAAGATAGTGGCAAAACGGGCTCTGGGCCAAAGAAGGCCTCAGAGCCCATCTTAGCTAAGGAGTCAAAGGTCTCGTTACCCGCGATACCCACGTGTCGCGGGACCCATGCTAGCATCAGACTATTATGTCTACCGACATAGTTCAGCCTGGATTTACAGGACTTCACTACCCCTGATGTGGTTGAAGGGCTGTCTAAGGCCTTAAGCGCAGCCTGGCTGTAACTGCAGACACATATAGATCTGCCTCTCCATCGCTTTTCCACAACAAAATTCATCGCTTCTTGAACTGCAGATACCTCCACTTGAAACATGGATGCATGCAGCCTGCGGATGGCCTTCAAGGCCTCTCCTTGGATGAAAGCATCAAGCTAAAACAATCAGAGCATTAAGTGCCGGGCCTGCAGTAGTCGGAAAAGCTCCGGTGCAACAGATGGCCACAGTGTGTTGTAATCGCGATAAGGTCCTTCTGACTCCCACGAGAGAGTCCACTCATCTAGACCACTGAAGCATAGGTGATAATAAGTCTTATCAAAGCCATGTAGATCCATAGGATCTTGCTAGGAGAAAACACATACGTTTACCCAAAGACTTTGGATGTCTCTGTTTCAACGTGCGACTTTCAAAGGAGTTTACTATCGAAGATTTCCCCAAGATATTTAATTGCTTTGGATAGATGGATTGTTACTCCTTTTACCGTAGGCAGAACGAGTCTATAAAGCCTCCTTCTTCTGGTAAAGAGGACCATACCAGTCTGGATAGAGTTTGCCGATTGCTCATCTGCACAGCACCAAGTATCAGCCATATCTAGAGTTTTCTGGACTTTTCTAGAGTTTCCTGGGGTTTCTAGAGGGCAATGGCATTTGTGCCGCCTCGCCACACTGAAACTCAATGCACTTGTCGTCTGAGAACGAATCTTCGGCAAGAACTCTCCAGTTCTTGATTGACCACCCAAGTTTTGAGTTTGATAGGGTGAGATCAATCACCTACTGCCTTCTAGCTGTTACAAGCGTTGGATGTGAGCCCTTGTTATATATGTCTAGGAAAGAAGACGCGATAAATTCGAATAGTCGAGAGCACTTGCTGTTGCCCCAGATTGTATGCTGGTCATTAGCATCGCAACATAGGATGAGGCCCAGATTGCGCCGCTCACAGAATCTCACGAAACTAGTGGCCTTCCAGGGTGGTGGCCCTTCCCGAGCATCGTAAGGAAAATAAGCAGATGCAATCGCAAACTTCGGCTATCCGCGTCTACCTCTGTAACACAACTCAGCCGTTACCAGGTCTTAGCAACAGAATTGCTCAAGACCCGTCACACTGAGATGGGATGATACTATAAGACCGGTCCTAGGTCTACTCGAGCTTCTGTCATATAATAACGTGGCCTTGCACTGCAATCGCCTACTACCCTGGTGGGGGCGTCGCCGTTCACAGTGCTAAATGTCCAATCGTCTATCACCTACAACCAATCGGTTTTCCCCTCCGATAAACGCACCAATATCAGAGTGATATCCAGCCGAGCAGCAGGTGACAAGATTTCTGTATATATTAAAAATTTCGAGCTCGGCATCGGCTGACCGGACAGCTATACCTTGACAATCTAAGAAGCTGTCCCTGCAATCGATGCCTTCGTCGATCACACAACACTGCACTGTGAGAAGGACTATGAACGCTAGGCCACCACCATTGTCTCGCTCACGATCTTGTCCGTGCACCTTATAGCCATCTCTGTTGATGAGGAAAGAGCTAGTGTACGGCTTGGATTCTTGGACCGCAGTTATTGGGGTTCCGTGTCGGCTCATAAAGTCGACGATATCATTCATCTTGTTCGTTAGTCCGTGGCAGTTGAATTGCAGAAGCTTGAAGCTTCTCGGTGGGATTCTTGACACTCGGGGTGTGAGGGACGCGTGATAATAGTGGGCGGCCGCGCCACGGGGGTCGGATGCGGGTGCAGGGCTCTGCAGCAGGGGGTAACGTAGTCAGTTCTTCACTCACGGGTGGTGCGCAGGACAAAGCATTTCTGAAAGTGGCACCAGCCATTGCCAAATTGCATTTCATAGATACCAGGTACCGAGGTATTCTGGTCTGACACTGGAAAGACTGTGCGGTTGGTAATGCCGGCCTATCAGGGGATGTGGTAGCCGTTAAGGCGTGAGACGCCTGGCGGCGTTAGGAACACGTGACCACATGCCATGTGGTCCATTCCCCATGTGACTTAAGGCCTCAACAGGTCTTAATGTGGCTCCACCGGTTACACTTAACCGAGGGGGAGTTCGGGTGAAGCCATTTATGGGAAATGCAGCAATAGAATATTTCTGATTCAGGGTTAGATTCAACACCAGCTCTGAGGGAAGTCTTTGGAGCAAGATTGCTGCATGGAATCGCTCCTGTGACGATAGAGGGTAGTGATATATGGTTCACTAGACGTGGCTAGTTTACTGGGGCGGCAACCCTTGGTCGGGAAAAACACGAGTGATTCCGGTAGCGTAGAACCGGCTGCCATGGGAATGGCAACAATGCCTAAAGAAGGTGGTTTTTGGAGTGCTAGGATGTTTGGTCATAGTGTGATTTTAGACAGCCTAAGGCTTACTAGCAACCGTTACCCTAGGCTTTAGATTAGAATTTAAGGAAAATTTCTCCAGGTGAAAGGAATGGGATTTGAATTCAGTAGTAAAAGGAAATAGAACTAATACACTGAGGGATCCATGATGGATTGCGGCGTTGGTGCAGGTGTGTATTCGAAAGGCCTCCAAACGTCCCAGTCTTTTCGTCTGGGGAACTGGAATAGTATTTTTCAAGCAGAAGTTGTCGGGACAAAGGATGCTTGCAGGTGACACAACAACTATCAGGAATATTTTTTCAGATAGTCAAGCAACCATATTAGCTTTAGAATCACGTATAACCAAATCAAAAATTCTCAAACAATGCAAAAACGAACTTAATGCTTTAGCGCGCACATGAAAGGAAATTAGAAGAATGTTTACTGCTTATGAACTGGCACGACAGGCTGCATCCTATAACGAATCCAAAGCAATAGAAATAAGCTGTCCCCCAGTAATGCGCAAAAGAGAGATCTTGTCGCTATTCCAGAAGCAGATCGTTGATGGACTAACACGGATACCTGCAAAAAAACTAAACACACTTGACCCAATTTCAAAAAATCCAGAAAGGACGAGCTGTTAAGAAAGCCACAAGCAGACATCTTGGGAATTACGTCAACAATAACGGGAAACTAGCCTTTGGCAGACCATGCGAGAAAGATGGGGTGGCCGTATAACGATAGATGTAGAAGCTGCCATCAAGAAGTATCTAAGAAAAATAAGTATCTAAGAAAAAAGAAAACAGTCTTTGACTATCTGTGTGAGTGGCCAAGACTGGGTACTCTACGATATCGAGTTCTGGGGGAATTCTCGATGGTTAACTTGAAAGGAATCATCATTCAAATCAAGATGGTTCGACTAATAAAAAGCAGTGGTTGTAAATTAGCATATTTTGAACTAATTGGGTCTAGGCTGAGTCACTCAGCCACCTTCTCCATCAACACCACCACCACCATCAGAACGGTTGGAAGCACGAACATTGATTACTTTAATACTGAACCAAATATGATGAATCTACAATCTAAACAATGCTTTCCTTTTATTTCCTAAGAGAAAATTTAATAGAAAACATTTGCTGGTATGCCTAAGTCAATATTGGAACCTAGCTTCAGCTATTAGATGTGTATTTTTTATGTAAAACCGCTTTAGTGTAAACGATTTTCACTAGGTGAGTCTACTTTTCATTTAAACACGCCTTACGGTCAGTTTTGTTTTTTTACTTTTGCATCGCTTTCAAATGATATTGTTCATTAATTAATAGGATTTTTAGCGATTTTATTATTTCAGGGTCAAAGAGCAAAGTATGACTAGGGTTAATGTAAAAAAGTTTGTTGGGAGGAACCCTTATATTTTTGGATAGAGTTTGAAATTAGCTGGGATGAGAAATTATAGCGAAGTGTTGGACAAATATTTTAAACTTTGCCAACCAATAATATGACGGCGAAGAAAACGTTCCGCTTAGTGTTTTGATAAATCAAATGGCAGCAGAAGCTAAAGGTTCGGCAAAAGAGGTTGCTAATATTCAGCAAGGCTAAAGTATGGCAGTTAAAAAAAGTTAGCCCTAGTAAAATGAATGTGCTATAATCACTGTAGATGCTTTCCATTTCAATTCAACCGGGCTATTCGGGACATGTTCTTCGATTTCGATGTAACTCAAATATGTTGCTCTCTGGTCAAAATAATGTTTTTTTGTTCGCCCGAAAAAAATCTTTTTCAAGAGTTATCGGCAATTTTTTTCGGCTCAAAATCGATTTTTTCTTAATTATATAAGACAATTTTTTTTTAAATGCCCATAACTTAGTCAAATATGAACCGATTTTAATACTTCTGGGTTCAAAATTATCGTCATTACTTACACGAGCGACTTCATGTAGAAACAATTGCAAAAAAGTAGTTGGAAATTTTTTATTTAGCATAAAAGAAAAAAATTGAAATTTTTTCGAAATTCAATATTTCAAAAAGTGTATTTTTTTGTTTTTTTTCTTAACTTTTTCCAAATCAAGAGGACACCTCAAACTTCAATTGAGCTGAATGCCCAGTAGCTAAAATGAGTTGTTTTTGAGTAATGAATTTTTGAGTAAAAAACCTGTTCCGCACTTTTTGTTTTTTGGAAAATAAAAAATGTTCAACTACATTTTTGCAATTGTTTCTACATGAAGTCATTCGTGTAAGTAATGATAATCATTTTGGACTTAGAATCATTAAAATCGGTTCATTTTCGACTAAGTTATGGGCATTTAAAAAAAATTCTAATATAGATGCTTTCCATTTCAATTCAACCGGGCTATTCGGGACATGTTCTTCGATTTCGATGTAACTCAAATATGTTGCTCTGTGTTCAAAATAATGAGACACGTTTTTTTTTTGTGCCCGAAAAAATTTTTTTTCAAGATTTATCGGCAATTTTGTTCTTCGGCTCAAAATCAAGTTTTTTTTCATTTTTTTTCATAAGAATTTTTTTTTTGTTAAATGCTCATAACTTAGTCAAAAATGAACAGATTTTAATGATTCTGGGTTCAAAATGATCATCATTACTTATACGAACGACTTCATGTAGAAACAATTGCAAAAAAGTAGTTGAACATGTTTTATTTTCCAAAAAACAAAAAGTGCGGAACAGGTTTTTTACTCAAAAATTCATTACCCAAAAACAACTCATTTTAGCTACTGGGCATTCAGCTCAATTGAAGTTTGAGGTGTTCTCCTGATTTGGGAAAAGTTATAAAAAAATACACTTTTTGAAATATTGAATTTCGAAAAAATTTCAATTTTTTTCTTTTTTGCTAAATAAAATATGTTCAACTACTTTTTTGCAATTGTTTCTACATGAAGTCGTTCGTATAAGTAATGACGATCATTTTGAATCCAGAATCATTAAAATCGGTTCATTTTTGACTAAGTTATGAGCATTTTAAAAAAAAATTTTCTTATATAATTAAAAAAATCGATTTTGAGCCGAAAAACAAAATTGCCGATAGCTCTTAAAAAAATTTTTTTTCGGGCGAACAAAAAAAAAGTGTCACATTATTTTGACTAGCAGCAACATATTTGAGTTACAACGAAATCGAAGAACATGACCCGAATAGCCCGGTTGAATTGAAATGGAAAGCATCTGTACGAAAAGGTTACATTGAATGCGAGTGGAAGTAAGAAGCGTAAGAAGAGAAGTCTTAACAATTAAAACTGACATTCGAATAAATACATCGATGCACCGACCATCGATAGGTTTTTTAAGGGGTACATCGCTCAATTTCATGCATCTAAAAATATTCAAACGCAAATTCACAGTTTAAAAGAGTTGTGCAGAATCGGTCAATAACGCAAATGTCCTAATCAACGGCAATTTTCAAAAAATAAAAATAAATTATATTTCTGTTATAAAGAAAGCAAAATTACTTGGATTTGGTACAAGTATTGAATTCAAAAAAGAAAAACGACGAAAGCAGAATATTAGAAAATAAGCTTGTTTCTTAATAACGACTTAAGAAAATTCGTCGAAACTTTGTATAGTACTCGTATTGCTCCTCTCACATTATTTAGATCTAAAACTAATATTACAGGATATACACCACACCCACTTTTTTATATGTTAAGATTAAATCTCCATCGATCTGATGTCTTGAGAAAAAGATATTTTTGCGAAATTCAACAAGATACGGTTCTGTTGAAATAGGTATAACGGAATTGGTAAAAAACCACACTATTACCAAAAACTTGCTTCCTTCCGCATATACTTATGGGTGATTTACCGGTCAAGAATGAAATATGCATAGAATTAAATAAGACTTACCCTTTTTGTGTTTTTAAATTATTAATTGTTTAACAGTAATTGTTTAAAGAAATTATAAAAAAATTACACTTTTTTCAAAACTATGAATGTCAATCGGTTCCACAAGAAAAGTTAGAAGGATTTTGTAATGGGAATATTTTTTTAAGTCATACTCTGTTTATAAATCATTATAAGCAAGTAGCGCTTGAAGTGGCTTCACAAATTCACTAAACTTGCACGTGCAACTATTTGAATAAAGCACACGGTTTAATACAAAAAGGCTTCACCATACTCAGAGGCTTCACAGGAAAGCACATTTAATACTGATTTTTTAAACAAATTATCGGCGATTTTCAATTTTTTTCATGTTGAGGCCATTCATATTCACTAGATTAATAGTACTACATAATATTTAAGATTAATTATAAATAATTATTAATTTTATTGGGAAATATATGGAGGCTTCACCGTGACGATTCTGTTATTCCCAATAGAAGTTTGTTACTTCTAAGGTATAAAAACCAAAACATTCAATCATGAGATTAATTTCTGCCTTAGGGGATCAAGTTAGCTAAGTTAAATGTTGTTTTTACTAGAGTAAAACTAATTTGACATTTTATTTTTATGTAAATAATCCAATGTTATTGATAGGCGGGACTTAAAAAACTGGGGACAAGGAATATCATCCAAAGAAGCTTTAAAATTTTTCTTTTTTAATAAGTGTTCTATAATTCTCAATTCTACTACCTTGCACAATACCAAAATGTCAGTAACAGTTATACTGATTCGCTCCCCTATTATGGTTGTTAATATTGCCAAGAACAATGTTGATGTTCACGAATCGGTATCAGCGTTGTCAATATCTGTAACTATCGATAGGTAGTGACAGCTTTTTGGTATCGGCTAATGAAACATTGTTATTAAATCGGCATATGTTGACACAAAATTTGTCGACATAGTTTTTGACAGCGACAGTAATAAAATTTGTAAGTTAATCTGTTTTGCTAAAGTGGTTCGTTATTTAATTTTTATTAAATTTAGGAAAATGGTTAAGATAACAAACCCCAATCAATTTTCGGAGCTAGTTGCAGAATTGGAAAAAAATCCTACCCTTGCCGAAGGTTTTAATAGGTGGGCAGTACTTGTTAATTTTAAAGAGCAATGGCAAGATATAGCAACGAAGTTAAATGCTCTAGGGCCACCATTAAGAGATGGCGACGGTTGGCAAAAGGTATAAAGCTCATAGGTTTTAGGAAACTTTTTTCAACTTATTTAATTTCAAGGTATGGAGAGATCTTAAGTGCAAGGTTAAGCGAAGAATAGTTCACAACAAGGCAGAGTCCAGAGCAACTGGAGGGGGGGGTTTTAAACAACTCACACTAATCCCATTAGAAGAACAGGTTGCTAACCTTCTTCAATTTGGAAAACAGTTATGTCCCAAAGTAATGCCGCAGGGTGTATCAAATAGCCAAGTTGAGCAAGTTGAATTTCAACAAGTTGCAGTCGCTCAAGTTGTAGTGCTGCAAGATGAAAATCAAAATGTATTAGATACAAATTTTGAAGAAGTTCAAGATAAAGTTTGTCTTTGTATAAATAATTGAAATGTTTTGTGTTTTATGCTATCTGCAAAATAGTTTTATATTTTTTTAATAAAACTACAGCTTGTACATATATGAAGTAATGGACATAAGTTTGAAAATCTTTACAAAAAACTTTCTTTTATTTGTTGACGAATCTGCGAAGCTTCAATGTTTTTTGAGTTGTCGGATATAGGTATCAACATCAAATATATCATGGAAATTCTCAGTGGGCGAAGGTGCATCATTTGATACTACGATGTTATATAATATTTAATACAAACGTTATGCAAGGCAGCAAACACGTTTGCGATTTGAGTTGCTTTTTCAGGCCTATAATGAAGCTGACGAGCACCAAGTAAACAACGGAATCGGGTTTTCAGCACTCCAATTGTTTTTTAATAAGGTTCCTTGTTTTAGCATGTTTAGTGTTGAAAATTGCCACAGCGCTTCCTTCCGAAACGGACCTATAAGGTGTCATTAAATATGGTTCCAAAGAGTAGCCGGCCTCACTTGTAAATAATATTTTTACTGAAACTTAAACTTGTGATCTAATTTTTTTTTAACTTATAGCCAAGAGTTGCGCTCACTAACATTGTAACGTTCACATAAAACCCGTTTGGCAGAACTTATATTCCAGATAAGGGAGTCATGAGACGAAACTGTATATCTCGCATCAAAATAACGTATTCTCATTTTATGATCACAAATCTGAAAGCAATTTTGTTAAAACCTAATTAAATACGCTTAAGGCAAACTTCTTTCATACAATCATTGCATTTAAGCTGAAAAATCCCTTTCGGTTGAAATAAAGACCTTGCTCTGCCTTATTAGGTGCCGAAACTTTTATATGTGTCCCATCTACGCAGCCAATCACGCCAGGAAATCCCGTTTTCACAAAAAATACTGTTTTGCTTCAGTTTTTTCTTGTTCAGACATTTCAAAATTTATGAACATTGGGCAAATTTTTCTCTCCAATACTTCAAGAGTTTCAGCCAATATTGCGCAGACGATGGGTTGTGATAAGGCCAAATTGAAATCATTTCCAACGCTTAGTTGGTAAGATCCTTGCGCCAAAAAACGCAATGTTGTTGTTAATTTTAGTTGGTTACTGATGAATGTTGATCGTTTCCCAATTTTCATAGACGGCTCTATTTTCTCCAGGATAAATTTAAATGCTGGCTTACTTATTCGAAAGTAATCTACAAATCTAAAATAAATGAAATATATGCAGTACTTAACACATTGTAAGAGTGCGCATTATTGTACGTGCTTCGTATCTGGCAAATTAAAAATATTGGATCTTTGTTTTATTCCTTTTCTTTCAAACCGCAATCTTTGTTTTTTCTCTTCATCACTTAAATTATCGCCAGAATCTATCAGGAAAAACATTTTTGAGCATAAATTTTATATGAAAAACCACACAAAAGCAAAAGGTAACGGATAAATGCAAAGATCGTATTTATTTCTGTCAAATTATCGATAACACGTCAACATCAATACAATGTTTTAGTAAATACCCATTCTGCATTGACGTGATGTTGATACGACGTGATGTTGACAAATAATTGACGTTGACATTTACGTTGACAACCATAATAGGGGTGATTATTATACTTCACTAAAATATTGGTTCTTATTTTATAAGTGATGCTGGGGACAGGCTTCACCGCGACGTTTTGGCACCTTAAACTGCACTTTTGAAGAAAATTCAATTTTTTTTTAATAAATATAGCTACGGTTTTTTGTTTCTTGTCTGGGACATGGAATTCTGCGCTACGTGGAGAATCACACTTATATATGTATACATACTATATGCATGTCGCAAGGTATATTATAAATTCTGATATTTCGACGCAACCAGTACAAAAAAAAAGTCCAAACTTTTTCTTTGTAAACTATTTTTCGACTTATACCCAAAATAAAACCTTTACCAAATTTCTGCATTAACGGGGAGAATACAAACGGTCATATATATAAGTATATACAATTATATAAATATATACAGTCGAAATTTTTTTAATTTCGTTTATTTGCTTCCTTAAAGTATTGCACCTGTCGTTAGACAATAAGTAATATAATTTACAATGAGATGGAATGACAGTGATATTGAAGCGCCAATGTCCTCAAGCTTATTCAGAAGAAATACAACATACATAACATTTAAAACGAGTGACAAACAAGCAGTGACAACTACGATTGGTTGACATTTAACTACATAGATGTTTCAAGGTCTGTTGGTGTTTGACTGTTAAGCCGACTTCGGTAAATTTCTCTTTAATTGTATCAATCGTATTAAGGGGTTAGGGGTAGTCAGAATTTTCAAAAAATCGATTTTTTTTTTTTGCATTTTCTTAAAGTATAATGTTTTAAAAATATTGTATAAAAATTTGAAGTGAATCCGACAAATACTTTTCAAGTTATTCAACAATTAACAAAGGGCGCTCGGCCGCTCCGGAGCCGATAGCAAAACTTTAAATGCGTTTTTCTCAAAACTATGTTTTTCAAACTGGTGAACACTGTAACTTAAAAACCGCTACGTAGATTTCAATAAAATTTATACAGCTTTTGAAAAACATAAAAAACTTGTGCCTGATCGAAGAATTTTTTTTTTCAAAAATTTCGATTTTTTTTAACAATTAACTGTTGGTTTTTTTTTCTAAAATCTGGAAAAAATTGTCTGAGGCCGCCATTTTGTTCATTTTGAAAAAAACAAAAAAAGCTTCGATCAGGCACAAGATTATCTATTAATAAAACTAATTTTTCTTGTCCGATTGGTTTTAGATGAATCTGCAAGGACTTGTGATGTTCACCGCAAGGGACTTCTGGAGAAACGGGCTTCACACAAACAGCGATAACTTTTGCAATTATTAATTTTTTTTTTTGAAATTTTGGTGAAGTCAAGTTAAAACATGATGTTTTTATGCTATGTTTTTATTTTTGTTAAATAAATTAATTAAGTAGCAAAAAAAAATTCGTGAAAATCATCATTTTTTCGGGCCTCTGACTACCCCTAACCCCTTAATGTCAAGGTTGCGATGAATATCTGCGTTAGGTATGTACCAAGGCGCATCAGTCATTGTGTGAAGTATTTTAGACTGGACTCGTGGTAGTTTGCTCAGATTACTTCTTGTAGAAGTGCCCCACACCTCGATTCCACATTTCCAGATCAGTGCAATTGTCGTTCGATACATAAGTACTATATTTTACTATGGATGCCTTCCATTTCAATTCAACCGGGCTATTCGAGACATGTTCTTCGATTTCGATGTAACTCATATTTGTTGCTCTCTGGTCAAAATAATGAAACCCATATTTTTTTGTTTGCCCGAAAAATTTTTTTTTCAAGATTTATCGGCAATTTTTTATTTCGGCTCAAAATCGAATTTTTTAATTATATAAGAATTTTTTTTTAGTTGCTCATAACTTGGTTGGTTGGTTAGTTAGAGTGTTTATTCATTTAGAATCCAACTAGCGCTTCCGCACCATTTTGTTGCCACATCCTCGTTACCAACTTGTTTAACAGTTACTTACAGCAATACTATATCCAATCTGTGCGGTTTAGGAACCTAGTTAGGCTGTTGACGTCTATGCCCGAAAGTTGCTCGAGACTCTCGAACAGCGGTTTGCCCGGGGTTAACATTCGGTCCTTTCATAGGGCAGGGCATTCACAGAGGAAATGGAAGATTGTTTCCTTTTTCTGCGGTTTTTTACAACTATGACAGTATGTGTTATGAGGGATGCCCATTTTAGCGGCTTGTTCTCCGATAGACCAGAAGCCAGTTATGACTGCCGTTAGTCTACAGGCGTCCCGTCGTTTCATGTTTATCAATGTCGACGATTGCTTGAGGTTTTAGGAGGGCCATAACGTCCTGCCGATTTTGCATTTCGTCTCTCCATATTCAATCTGCGATTCGAAAGTATTTTAGGGAAATTGCGTTCTTGACTGCACCTAATGGTGTGAATACCGATTCTGCAAGAACGTTATTCATGGCAGATCCCCCTCTTGTCAGTTCATCGGCTTTTTCGTTACCTTCTATGATTCGGTGTCCCGGGACCCAAATTAAGGTTACTTTATGGTGTTCACTCAAGGTGGTGAGGCTATTCCTACTTTGCTCCACTACTTTAGAGGTTGTTGTAGCCTCTTCCAGTGCCTGGATTCCAGCTTGGCTATCCGAAAGAATAGCGATATTGCCTTTAAAAGAGAAATCCGTGTTTAGTAGCCTAGGAACTTCTCCAATTGATAGTACTTCCGCATGGAAGACACTGCTGGAATTAGGGATACGCAGAGATTTTTCAATTCCTAGTCTGTGAGAAGATATACCAGCTCCAACACCACAATCCATTTTAGTGCCATCTGTATAGACTGTGGTGTCGAAGTTGTTTAGAGAGAATACCTTATTTCATTGTTCCTTAGATGGAAAGAGAATGGCAAAATTCCTACTGAAAGTAACCGTCGGAACGATGTAGTCAGTCCTCACCGAGATTAACTGAGCTTGTCGCAACAATAGACTAGCGTGACCATAAGTTTTTTCTTTCCAACGACCCGCTTCATTTAACCTAAATGCACTCATGGTTACCGTCTTCTTTATATGTAGGTCTATTGGAACAACGTGTGTCCGTGCATTGAGAGCCTCTCTAGGACAAGATCTTATTGCACCGACCGTTATTGCACAGGCTGATCTTTGTATTCTGCTGAGTAATTTGGTATTGTACTCTCGCCCTACAGTTTTCCACCAAACTACCGAGCCATACGATAGAATAGGTCGTATAACCGCCTTATACAGCCATAATGTATGCTTAGGTTAATAGGTTTTCTTCCAAGCACACGTTTAGAGGCATATAAAGCAATTTCTGCCTTCCTTACCCGTTCTTCAACATTTAATTTCCAGCTTAGTTTGGAGTCCAGAATTACCCCTAAGTACTTTGCGCTGAGTGATAGTGAGAGAGTTTGTCCGTTAATATTTGGTCGGGTAAAAGTTGATACCTTGTATCTGGAGGTAGAAAGCATAAGTTCTGTTTTACGCGGGCGTAAACTTAGGCCACATCCTTTGGCCCAAGAGTTAAGCTCGCCTAACACCCTTAGTATGATCCCCCTGATCGTGTTGGGACACAGTCCTGACACCATTAGCACCACATCATCAGCGTACGCCACCACTTTCACCCCACCTCTATTAAGTTTTATTAAGATTTTGTTGATAACACATAGCCCAAGAAGTGGAGATAGTACTCGCCCCTGTGGAGTGCCCCCGTGGACCTTCTTGGTTATGTTGATGTTACCCATATTAGCTTTGATGATCCTGGTTTCTAGCATAGAGATGACCCAGTTACTAATGCAACTGTCCACCTCCAGGTCTACCAACGCCCGTTGGATGGCATCTATACCAACAGAGTTGAAGGCGCCTTCTATATCCAAGAATGCCGCCATGGTATTATGTTTGCTCTCTAGAGAGCCCTCTATTGTTCGGATTACCTCGTGAAGCGCTCTCGTAGATTTGCCTTTAAGGTATGCGTGTTGTGCAGTTGATATACCAGAGCCCTCCAAAGAGCTTCTGAGGTGTATATCCAAAAGTCTTTCAAAAGTTTTTAACAGGAAATGCGAAATACTTATTGGCCTGAAGTCCTTCGCTGATTCATGTCCCCTCCTACCTACTTTTGGTATGAAGACGACCTTGACTAGTTTCCAAATATCTGGAATATGGCCTAAGTGTAAACACGCTTTAAAAATTTGCTCTAGCCAAGGTAGGATACAATCCAAGGTTTCCTGTAACATCTTTGGAATAATCCCATCTGGCCCCGGAGATTTAAAAGGTGAAAAAGATTTGATGGCTCATGCAACTTTCTCCTTGGTAATTATTTCATTTGCAAGGTGCTGTAGATTATATTGGCTCCACCTAATATTTCCTCTCCCGCTTTCGTGAGCACTGCATCCCGGAAAGTGCGTGTTTAGCAGAAGTTCTAGCGATTCTTCTGCCGTAGCAGTCCAAGTACCATCAGGCTTCTTGACCCCAGAAGCCATTGAATGGTCTTTGGAAAGAACATGGCTGAGCCTAGCAGAATCCCTGGTGGATTCGATTGACGCACAAAATTCCCTCCAGCTCTCTTTTTTGGCGGCCCTGATTGCCCTTGTACTGTCTCCGACTTTCTCTGTACAATTCCCAATTTCCCGTAGAGTAGCTGAGGTTAAACTTGATCTAGATTTTTCCCTTAGTTTTAAGAGCTCACTGCTCCACCAAGGAGGGCGAGTTTTTTTACTAAATTGTATGGGGCAGGACGTTTTTGAGGCCCTACTAAATGTCTTTTCCAGTGTTATGACCCTACTCTCAAGGTTTTCCGTGGAAGTGATTTGAGGGATAGAAATCTCTCCTATCCTCTTCTTTACTGCATTTTTGAATCTCTTCCAATTGGTTCTTAAAGGATTTCGATACGGTAAGGGTTGATCTACCTTAAGATCGAAATCATAGAGGATCCAACTATGATCCGAAAAGGACCTTTTATTGGATACCCTCCAATTATCTACCGTTACTGAGCTATTTTCAGACAGTAAAGTAACATCAATCACTTCCTCCCATCCTCTGAAGTACTCCGTACTAGGAAAGGTGAAAATGGGAGTGTTACCCATGTTACATACCGATAAGTTAGTATTGATATTAAAATTATAAAGTGACTCACCTCGGTCGTTTGTCTCGGAGCTTCCCCACAACGCATGCCTCGCGTTGGCGTCGCATCCGAGTAGGATTTTGTTTCTGGTTCCTGCAAGCACAAGCCTACAAGCCTCCTCAAGCGGTGCTGGCCGATCATGTGCCATATAGATGGAGGCAAGTGTGATGCTGACACCGTCAGCGGCTTCCACCTCAACGGCCGTCACATCCTGTGAACTATATGATGGGATTCAAAATATGTTTAAATTTTTTTTGGCTACAATACATGATCTAGGATTAGCTTGAGCTCGCTTATAGTACATATTGTACGTTCTTCCGGAGAACCCCTTCACCTCGTTGCTCCGCACCCAGGGTTCCTGTATTAAGGTTATGTCAACGTTCTCCTCCCCTAGGAGAACGATTCGGTTATCCGTTGCAGTCTGTGAATGCTGCAGGTTAATTTGGACAACCTTTAGAACCATTTTTTATTAGTTTATTTTCCCAAGTTCGGCGTCATTTAACTGCAAGCCAGTCAGCAGTTCGCTGGTGCCGTCGACCTCATCCTGCTCCTCCTCCGGATTCGCAGAACGGAATATCTTCAGCTGGGCCTTCCGTATGCCGACCCGAAGTTTATTTTCTACTTTTTGCAATGGTTCTTGGCTTTGCAAAATAAAAAGTGTTCAACTATTTTTTTGGTATTGTTTGTACATGAAGTCGCTCGTGCAAGTAATTACGATTATTTTGAACCCAGAATCATTAAAATCGATTCATTTTTGACTAAGTTATGAGCAATTAAAGAAAACTTTTCTTATATAATTAAAAAAATCGATTTTGAGCCGAAATACAAAATTGGCGATAAATCTTGAAAGATGTTTTTTCGGGCAAACAAAAAAATACGTGTCTCATTATTTGATCAGAGAGCCCGGTTGAATTGAAACGGAAAGCATCAATGATAATTTGGACTGAGGTCCAAGCAGCCAGTACAATTTCTTAAAACGATTTTTAACTTCATTTCGTTTTGTCCTAATGTGTCCGGTCAGTTTAATTTTTAGTCGATTGTAATTCCCAGATATTGTGCTTTGGTCGGAATTGCCCACCCTAATTGGTTCGGTGGTTGTCCTTCGGTTTGAGTAGTTTACTTGTATATTTTTGCCTGTGCTAATTTCTATGTTCCATTTCTTGAACCAGTTGATTGTCACATTTAACTCGTTTTGTAGATTTTGTTTTGCGAGTTTTGTATCGTTATGAGAAACCATTAGGACTGTGTCTACCGCAAATGTTGTAATCATTCTAAATATTTTCTGACTTCGGCACCGGTAGATTCGCAGTATATAATAGTTAGATACAGCGTTGGTTCTAAGACATTGCCTTGAGGAGTGTCCGCGTTCATATGTTGGATGTCTCACCATGCGTCATTGTATTTAACATAGAATATCCTGTCGTGGATGTATAATAACTTTTAAGTATCAGGTAAAAACAGTGCCATACCTTGTCAAAAGCTTTAGCTACGTAGAGGTATTTACATATATACACTTTTTTATCATCATCAATGTTATGAACCACTCTATGAAACTTTTGGATTGTTGAACGATTTCGTCTAAATCCAAACTGATGTTGGAATATCAGCTTCATGCTGGTTACAATTGGGTTTAAGCGCTCAAAAAGTAGTTTTTCGATAATTTTTGGGATTGTCGGCAGCAAGGTGATTCGTCGATATTATGCAGGTAGTGTGGTGTTTTTGTTTGGGTTTGGCATTTTCTGAGGAAATATTTAAGGCTTATAGCAACGTTGAAAAAATTTCTTACATAAATGATTGCCTTGTCAGGCATATTCTTCATAATTGCTCCCGAAATTTGATCGTATCCAGGCGATTTATTGTTCTTTATAGTTTTTATTATTTGTTTTATCTCTGTAAGTGTGAATTTTTCAATTTGTTTCTAATCCTCGTTTGCTGTATCAGAGAGGTTTATGTCGTTTTTACTGTTTTCAAATGCATCTATTGTAGCTAACACTTAGCTAACACGGTTGCTTTTTCTGAAGAGGTTCGAACCCGTTTTCAATTTGCTGTTTTTATTGGTGGTAAATGTAGTGTAGCTCCGACTATTTTTTTCGTCGCCTCAAAAGTGTGTAGTTTGAGGTTTTGTTGCGTCCGTAAATTTAAGGTAATTGCTGAGCTTTTATATTTCTCCTTTTGAAGTAGATCTCTTATCTCTTTCCCAATTTGTTAAGCTGTTTTTTTTTGTCGTCTGGAAATCTTGTTGTCTGCCACTTATATCTTAGCTTTGTTTTTTGGTTTAGTTCCTTTTTATCGTGCTAGAGATGTAATCGTTCATTACCTTAATTGCTGAAGAGGGTGTGGACTTAATAATTGACTTAATAGTCTTGCCGTTAAAAAATGCTACAGCTGTCTTAATTTCATCACTTGTTTTCATTGATACTTTTGTGTCTAAGTATAATTCCATAAACTCCGTAAACGCATTCCAGTCTGTAAGATGATTGTAAAGTGCTAAATTTAGCATTTGTTGTGCTGGATGTTGGGTTCTTAGTATACATAATTGGCGAGTGATCAGAAGAAAGCTCAAGACAAGATTCAATTGTCAGCATATTTGGGTTAATTGATTTAATGATGAAAAAGTCAAGCAAGTTAGGTACTTTCTTAATGTCAGTACTTTCTTAAAGACCAGTAACTGGGTTCTCCTGTACTTAAAAAATTACAGTTGTGTGCTCTGATGGCGTCCTTTGTGTTTGTTAATCTTGAACCCCACATCACATTTTTTGCGTTATAATCCCCTCCGGCAATAAATCTAACTTCCAAGCGTTTTAAAGTAGTTAGTGTATTGTGTTATTTTGTTGTTGTGCTTCGGAGGGCAGTAAGCAGTTGATATGGTCAGAGTGCCTGCACTGTCTTTATTTGAATCGTCGTTACTTGACGGTGGTTCATTTGATATTCTTCCATTTCGTTAAATATAATATTTTTTCTCAGTATGATAGCTGTTGTCAATGTGATTGGAACTTATTATCTTGTGTCACAATTATGAGTTTCTGATGTCAATAGTACGCCAATGTCGTATTAATCAATACAGATTTTTGTTTCAAGTATGAGTTGATTTAGTCCATTCGCGATCCATAAGGCTGTTGTCATTTTACTTTCCTTGACCATTGATTTTAGTGAGTAGTATTGTGATGACCATTCATCGCGTTAGCCATTTGATTGATAAGCTGACTCATTATTTTTTAAGTTCATAAAGCGTTTTTCAGAAAGAGCGCTTCAACTTTTATTATCGAGTTTGAACATATACATTTAAGTATGAAATTCGATTTCTTTTGCATGACCACCGCGTGCATGTTTTACGAGGTCCAATCGTTGAACCCAATTTTCGACCACTCTTTTGCATAAATCGGCCGAAATTCCAGCAATTTCGCGTTCAATATTGGCTCTGAGCTCACAAATCGTCGCCGGCTTTACTGTAGACCAATGACTTCACATAACCCCAAAGAAAATAGTCTAGAGGCGTCAAATCACACGAGCGCGGCGGCCATTCGACCGGTCCATTTCTGGAAATAATGCGCTCATCGAACTTACTCTTCAACAAATCAATTGTAGCGTGTGCTGTGTGGCTTGTGGCCCCGTCCTGTTGAAACTACATGTCGTCTAAGTCCAAACCATTCAATTGCGGCCAAAAATAATCGTTTATCATGTCGCGGTATCGATTTCCATTCACAGTAACGTGGCGATCGTTCTCGTCAACGAAAAAATATGGGCCAATTAGGCCGCCGGCATGTAAACCGCACCAAACAGTGATTTTTTCGGGATGCAACGGTGCCTCATGAATCACGTGTGGATTGCTTTCTGCCCAGTAACGCATATTTTGCTTGTTGACAAAGCCATTAAGGCAAAAGTGAGATTCATCACTGAAGATGATTTTTTGGAAAATCTGCTCTTAAAGTAGCAGCAACAGAACGATTATTTTCATAAAAAATTTGCACGATTTGCAATCGTTGCTTAAGTGTGTAGCGTTCCATGATGAAATGTATACTAATAAAGTTTTCAAATGACAAGCGAAAAATAAAAAATATTGCGTCGTTCGCCCTCCCTATCGGAAAAAAGTTGAAGCGCACCTATTGAAAAACGCTATACATATCTTCGCTTTGAACATTAGACATAGTTGTGGTATTACATGTACCTTGTGCTGGTACTTGCACATAAGATGATACGCTGGTTCTAACGGATTCGACTGCATTTTCTTTTTGTGGCGGATTCAGTAACGGGTCTACAGTTTCTTTTTGCCTAGAAACACGTTGCACCCTTGTTATTGTTACTATTTTCATTAATTGAACATTTCACAGTTTTGGGTGGGCCCGCACATTTAACGTATATGTGACTTTTTGTGCAGTAGTTTTTAGTACGCCCATATTTTTGGCAGTTGAGACATAGTGGAAGGGACCTAGTTTGACGTGGGGGCTTGAATTTTACCTTACAATGCAGTAGATTTGTTAAATTGTATATGGCTTTGTTATTAGTATTTCTTTTTATTTCCAATGAGAATAAAGGCAAGGGTTGCTCATGACCGTATTGAGCGAGTTCAGATTTAATATCCTTTAGGTCTGTTGAATGATTCAAAATTAAAACCTTTCTCTTCCTTTGGTCTCAATGTGTAATATTGAAGAATTTTTAGAAAATGAGTTCCGCTATGAAAAACGATTTGAAGCACTGTTCCTATGTACACACCTTATAGGTCCAAAAATGTCACGTGTATCTGCAGCACAAATAAGTGGGTGCAACGCTCAAGCGAAGTTAAAAACGTTGACGACTTTCTCGGACGAGGTCCAAAAAATATACCTCTGCAAAGCAAGATCAGAAGGTCATTTGCTTGTGACAAATCCGAACTTATCGTTGGGTGAATCTGAAACAGTTTTATGGAAAAGGGGTGTTAATGTATTCAAAGACACGATTCGAGGATGTTTACGTGCATAAGACCTCAAATTCCAGAGCATATTGAAGAAACCGTGGTTCTCATTATCACACATGCATGTGCTAGGACAAATTCAGAATGGAACTGGACAAACGTAATATTCACGGGGGAATCTTTCTTTTAGGCGAATATGTAGTTGCATACGTCGATCCTGGTGTTCTGCTGATAATTGATAACTGTAACGAACTGTTAACTATCCAGTTAAGCTCCATGTTCGTGCTGCTTCTCCGAAAAAGGATTTGAGCCTTTATTTGTGTTTACCACCAATTTGAATGCAGTTTTGATCAATAAAATTTACCAAAAAGCATCATTGCCATAAGCTGCAAAGATATTTGAAAAAGCAATAGTTATGCAAAATCTCACAAGAAACCAAATATGGATAGTCAAACAGTTAACTAGTCAATTTGGCAACGTGCGCAGAAACTGACACAAAGTATGACTCAAATATGTATGTGCAGCCACTATAGCTAATAGTGGTGACTATACATTTTATGAATATATTGCGTACTATAAACATAATACGCCCATACAATGTAGTTTGTTTGAATCGAATTGGTCGAATAGTTTTCAAGCTATGGCGGTAACGCTTTTGTTAGACAGACTGATTATAAATATATAATTGCCACGTACACTTTTTTGGGCGCTTGTGACATGGGTGTTGATGCTGTTCGAACAAATGGAGGGTCCTTCAGTTTTAAACCAACTGAGGAGCTTTTTATTTGCAGAAATACATTCGGAGGTTTGCCAGTGCCTGCCTAAGGGCGACCGCTAGTAGAAAATACTTTTTCTGTCACTTTGGTATTTCATGCACGGTGAATGAAATAGTAGTCACGCACCAATTCATTAGAGTACGGCGGCGGCCATTTACCTAATAAAAATTGGCCAATCGCAGAGTTCGAAATATTTCAGAAGTAAGGACTCGTCGATTATAAGCTAATTTTTAAAGTCGTTTAACTATCAAAGGAGATATAAAAATATTATAATAGATTTAAAATTAATTTTGTAGCAAACAGAAGCAATTATAGTACCTAAACATTTATTAGAAGAAAAAGTTGCTTAGATCTCGCACAGACATTTTTCGAGATACCACGTTTTATCTATTTCATGTGTCTATAATACAGTAATTAACACTTGTACCTGCAGCTCTTGAATATTACAACTTTACATTTTATTTTGATAGAAGAAAAAATTTAGTATTTGCCTTTTCCCTGATTCTAATTGGAAATTTAATAAAAAAGTCTTAAATGAAGAATGAGGGCAGTTTTAAGTCAAGTAACTTTTTCTTCTTTTTTTCGTATGTACATTAGAGTCCTATTTATTATGTTTTCTCCTATACAGATATCTATAGATATTCATATGTAATTATGTATGTACATGCATGCATTTACTGTGCTCACTAGCTATTTGATTAGGAAGGCACACACACTTTATTTATAAGAAGGTAGGGAGTGATATTTACTCGATATTTTGCTCGCACAAAGGCGGTTTTAGGCTGGTGCGTAGCGGCACATCATAAGTTGCGTGAAGTGAGCGGTGGAAAGAAAACTACGAAACCGCAGAAAAATCGTCTTAGCCAATGAAGATGAACTTCGTTAATGCGCACCTTGCCTATTGGCTGTTGGAGCTTGCCGAAAAAACGCGCTTTCTACGTTCTCCAGCACATTTCCGTACTTTTGCAATTTGGCTTAGCAGCAGCGTCAACGCACGAAGAATGCGTGAGTGTATACAAGACGCTTATGTGAACAGTGTGTATGAATCCAAGCTGTACATGGGTGTTGCCGCGAAATAAGACGGCGACAGGCAGCTAATAAGGAAGCAGCAGGTAAGATATAGGAAGTTCAAATACGCTATTCGTCGGCATCAGGTTGGCAAGTACTACCGCTGGATGCTGATACTATTACTGATGCCTGTATTCAACAGCCTTCGCCGTTAAAATGTCATACTCTGCTTTTTTAAAAACGTCCGCTCGATTTGATTCCCAACTCAAATTTACCCACACCATGCTATGTAGTTGTTTTGTTTTGCGTAAATATGTACAAACACCCTCATTTACCATTGCATATAGGTATATATATTCGTTTACAAATGTGCACACATACTATCTTCATATATCTATTCAAAATGTTTTTCATCACAGCAGCATGGGTTACCAGCATTACCACCATTCATTTTATGTACACGCACACACATATACACCTATGACGAAAGCATATACACTGGTGCAAGAAAGATAAGTAGAAGTATCAAAGTGTATCAAAAGTTTTAGAAAATTTACCAACTGTAATAATATCAGAATTTCTGAAATCACTCTTTATGTGGACTTTTGCCATAACAACCTAATGGCGTCATCCTGTGTGGTCTGTTCAAAAAAACGTTTTTTTTTTCATATCTATATCTATTGGGTAAGGAAATAAGTTTCCGTCCTCGGGAAGTTCCCTCTTTTGCGGAAAGTTATGCTTCATTATTACCTTTTAAAGAAAAGTGCAGCTGAAATGGTTCGAATATTGATCAATATTTGGGCTAATCACGCTCCATTAAACACAACTTGTAAAAAGTAAATAGTTTTGATGCTTCCAAAGTGGCAATTTTGACGTGAGTGATGAATATCACAAAAAGGCACCGAAAAAATTCGAAGATACTCAACTACAACAATAATTGGATGAAGACGCATGTCGAACCCTTGATATGACTAAAGATTTGGATGTTGGCAGATCAACCATCGATAAAGGTTTGCACGCGATGGGAATGATCCAGAAAGCAGGTAAGTGACTACCACATCAATTGAAGGAGAGGGATAGCGAGAGACGTTTGGTGGCGTGTGAGATCCTTCTTGAACGGCAGAAAAGAAAAGGTTTTCTGCATCGCATCGTCACTGGCGATGAAAAATGGACTTATTACGATAACTCTAAGCGTTGAAAATATTGGAGTCTGAAAGGTGAACCAGGTCCATCGACAGCAAAAAAAAATATTCATGCTTCAAAGGTTATGTTGTGAATCTGGTGGGATCAGAAGGGTGTCGTCTATTATAAACTCCTTAAACGATCTGAAACCATCACTGGCGATCGTTACCGACTGCAGCTAATACGTTCGAATCGAACTCTCAAAGAAAACCGCCCA
Organism: Anastrepha obliqua; assembly: GCF_027943255.1. Lineage (NCBI taxonomy): Eukaryota > Metazoa > Arthropoda > Insecta > Diptera > Tephritidae > Anastrepha > Anastrepha obliqua. The sequence goes on along the minus strand of NW_026562179.1, from coordinate 2,159,204 downwards.
GAATGGATGGTATACATGACAAACTGATTATGCTGCATGACAACGCCAGGCCACACGTTGCTAAATCGGTCCAGAAATATTTAGAGGGACTGAATTAGGATATCTTGGGGTATCTCTAACCAACTGATTTCGGCTGCTATTTTTGGCGCCTTATTAATTAGAAGTAACTGAAAAAACTGCTGGTGTCATAACATAGGAGTGTGTTAACAATAGGTTCTAAAAAAACATATATACACGCATATTCGTGAAATAAGCATTCGCAACAAAAGTAATCATGTTCGCAAAAATATAAATATGAATGAGCTGAATGAAGAATTTGTGCAATCATCCGGCTGCTGCAGTGTATAGTGAATGTATGAATGGAACAATACCTAGCTTTATTTTCTCCAGTATTGATGATTGTGTAGTTATCGAGTCCATCCTCAATGTTGAATCGAATGCGATTGGTGTAGACGGCATTCATCCCAAATTGTTGAAATGTTTATTGCCTAAAATTTTACGTTATGTAACTTACATATGCTTTTTTGCATTGAAAGTAAATGAAGACTGACAACAGAAATTATCCTCTGACGTATAGCGGCCCCCATGGCCTAATGGGTTGGTGTGAGATTCGGAAGCGCTCATTTTTCAATATCCGGTCATGAAAAATCTTCTTCTTCTTATTCTTTTATTATAGGTTTTCACCCGTTTTTCTTCACACAATTACATAGTTATAAATTAAAATTCAAAATGACGAAATGTTATTGCCCTTCCGCTGATGTTTCTAATGCAGTCAAGACGTGTTTTTCCTACGATGGATCGTAGACCTTGTATTTCAGCTGTACGCAGTAGTTGTTTTGTTTTTGCGTTTTCAGCTCGTGCTTCGGCTCCATAGGTCAGGATTGATCTTATAACAGTCTTGTATATACGCGTCTCGCTTTCAGTGGTCATATATTTGTTGCTCCATAAAACATTTCTAATGCAACCTGCAATACGTGCGCCCTGCATGCATCTCTCTCTGACTTCCTTAATAATGTCGCGGTTACTGGATATTTCTATCCCCAGGTATTTAAATTTCATTACTTGCTCTATCATCGTCCTTTCTATTTCAAGTTTGCATCTGATCGCATTCTTGGCAACTACTAAACTTTTTGTTTTTTCTCTGGAGACCTCCATATTAAACTGTTTGGCTGTAACTACAAACTTATGTAGTAATCTTTGCAAATTGTTTTCAGAGTCCGCAATTAATATTGCATCATCTGCATAACATAAAATTGGTATGCTCATGTTATTAAGACGATACCCATCTAATGACTTGACTTCTTTTATTATTTGGTCCATTATTGTATTGAAGAGTATTGGACTGAGCTAGTCTCCTTGTCGTATTCCGCTTGCGCATGGAACTTCCTTGATATATTTTCCATCTATTCTTATTTTTGTTTTACAATCACAGTTCAGGTTTTTGATGACGGTAAGAATGTCTGCTGGTACACCTAGTTTGGCCAAGTTGTTCAAAACATCTTGCAGATTGACTCGGTCGAATGCTTTTGTTAAGTCAACAAAGCACATACCTGTATATGCTGGTGCATTAAATTCAATTGACTTTTCCACTATCTGTTGAATGATATATATTGCATCTACAGTGGATCTATTTACTCGAAAACCTTGTTGTTCTTCCTGTGTGTCCAAGTACGAGTTTAGTTTGTCCAATAATGTTTTTGAGAATAGTTTTTGCGTTGATTGAAGCAATGATACACCTTGATAAATTTCTGGATCTTTTTTGTCACCTGTTTTAACTATGGGTATCGTAATGCTGATGCATTTTCTACAGATAAACCTACACCACTGTAAAGAAGCCTGCCTTGCCCTCCTGGATCGTCTGGCAGAAGATCAGCCGGATGTAGTCCTCATCCAGGAACCCTGGGTACGGAATGGCGAAATCTGCGGTCTGAGGACATCAGGTTATAAAGTATACAAGACCAATTGTGAAGGTACTAAAAGAGCATGCATAATGGCAAAAGTACATCTTAATAATTTTTATGATTCAAAATTTCAGTAACGCAGATACTACGACGGTTAGGTGGGAAGTGAGCGGAAGCAACATCTGGCTAACCTCGTTCTATTTTGCCGGAGACGACACAGGTCCACTGCCGTCGCCGCTAATAAGAAGCCTTGTGAAAGACTGCAAAGCACACAACCGCAACTAGTACTAGGAGGTGATGCCAATGCCCACCATACCAATGGGGGAGCTCGGATACAAACGAACGAGGTGAGTCTCTCTTTAATTATATTATATGTAGTAAGCTTTTAGTGTGTAACAAAGGCAACGAACCTACATTTATTACGCGCAATAGACAAGAAGTTCTTGATATGTATTACGCTAGCATGTCAAACCCTCTACGGAAAGATGATGCAGTGGAGGGTTCTGAATGAACACTCTTACTCCGATCATCGCTACATAGAAATAAAATTTGGGGGAAACAACCCACGGGCCCCACCCGCCAGCAGGAACTTGAAAAAGACCAACTAGCATATATATAAACGGGAACTTAAGGAAAGACTTCCAAATTCCCAAAATATTACTATTGAAGACATAGAATCATTGAACGAACACGTACAAACCCTTACGGAGGTCTGTAGAACTGCGCTAAACAAGGCTTGCCCTTTAATTAGGTATAAGGGGAAGAAGAAACCGCCCTGGTGGTCAGACGACCTGTCTACATTAAGAAATGACAGAAAACAGTTTAATAGAGCAAAAGCGACACGAGAGAGTAAAGACTGGGACTGCTACTACAGTAAACTAAAAATTTACAAAAAAGAAGTTAGGAAAGCGAAAAGGTCTGGTTGGATAACGTTCTGTGGAGAAATCGAAGGAACCACAGAGGCTTCCAGACTGCGTAAAATCCTCTCAAAAAAACACAATCTCACCGGATACCTCCAAAAACCGGACAGGAGTTGGACTACTTCAAGTGACGAAACTTTGAAGTTGCTAGTGGACACACACTTTCCCAGCAACGAATCATCTAACGTTTTAATCAACAATGGTACAGAAAGACCAAACTCTGACATTGAAGAAATAAGCACTGAAACTAGGATAACCTGGGCAGTGAACACGTTCAAACCATTTGAATCACCGGGCCCAGATGGATTATTCTCGGCCCAAATACAACATTCACTCAACTACATCATAGAGTGGTTGACGGCCATATTTAAGGCCGCTCTGAAACTCAAAAGTGTCCCATCAACATGGAAAGAGGTAAAAGTGGTCTTTATCCCTAAAGCGGGAAAAAGTTCACACACAACACTTAAGGATTTCAGGCCAATAAGTCTATCCTCCTTTCTGCTAAAAACATAAGAAAGACTTTTAGAAGAGCATATTAGGGCTAACATCAGCCCTAATAAGCTCAGCATCTCACAACATGCGTACTGTAAAGGGAAATCAACTGAAACAGCACTTAACTCACTTGTTACAGAAATCGAGAAGTCAATATATAATAAAGAATTCACACTGGTAGCCTTTCTAGATAAAGAGGGCGCATTCAACAACATCGTACCGGATACCATAATAAAGGCACTGATGGATTTCGGGATCTCTGGCGCTCTGGTTGAGTTCATCATTAACATGCTCTTGAGCAGATTTGTGATCGCAATCCTAGGGGCCTCAGAGATCAAGAAAAAAGTTAGCAGAGGAACACCTCAAGGCGGTGTGCTGTCCCCTCTCCTATGGGTGCTGGCACTAAACTCATTGCTAAAGAGCCTAGAGGAGAGAGGACAATACGTTGTAGCATATGCGGACGATGTTGCAATGGTATTATAGTAAGGGGTCCCCAATACACTTATGCAGGATTTACTAAACATGGTTGAAAACTGGTCAAAAGCAAATGGGCTAAGCGTCAACCCCAATAAAACTGAACTCATCCTATTTACCAGGAAACACAAAATTCCAAATAAAACTCCTCCGATTCTAGGTGGAACGGCACTGTCATTTAGTGATGAGGCCCGCTACTTAGGTCTAATACTAGACCGAAAGCTAACATGGAAGGCAAATGTCGAAGATAGAGTAAAAAGGGCGACAATAGCACTATACTCTTGTAAACAGCTGAAAGGACTAAGTTGGGGTCTCTCCCCATCTATCGTATACTGGCTTTACACGGCAATTGTCAGACCTATCCTAACATACGGCATATTAGTATGGTGGCCAGCTTTAGATAAATTGTACATTAAAAGAACTATGGCACACGTACAAAGAATGGCCAGTCTTTGCATCTGCGGGGCCCTCAGAACCACACCCACAGATGCACTAAATATTATGCTTAACATTTTACCAATAGAGCAGTACGGTAAGCAAACAGCTGCCAAAGCAACTCCCAGACTAAGAGAAATCGGCCTACTCAGAACGAACCAAAGAGGACACTCCTCAATTTTAGAACAATTCCCCTGCATTCCCAGCACAACGGATTTCTGTAGGACCAAGGACATCAATTTTAATAAATCCTTTGTCACAGTATTTTCTTCCAAAGAGGAATGGGATAACGGGCTCATTGTTAAGATAAATGACTTAAACATCTGCACAGATGGCTCAAAACTGGACAACAAAGTAGGTGGAGGGGTCTACTCCGACAAACTCGGAGTATGCCAATCATTTCGCTTACCTGATCATTGCAGTGTATTTCAGGCGGAAGTCACTGCCATAAAAGAGGGGCTTAAAGAAATAAAAACGAGAGTATTATCCACAAATGAAGTCTTCATTTACCCGGACAGTCAAGCAGCAATAAAAGCGCTGGAATCAAAAACGCACTCGTCAAAAACAGTTCTAGAATGTTTTAAACTACTAGATGACGTATCTAAGTGCTACAAGGTGCACCTTATCTGGGTACCAGACCACAGGAACATTGTAGGAAATTGTAAGGCGGATAAACTTGCAAGAACCGGTACAACGCTCGATCTCGAACCGGATAAGGCGCTGATACCCATGCCCATAGCCACTTGTAAATTACTTATAGACAGGGAAACCATCAAAAAGGTAAATACAATCTGGCAAAACCTCACAACATGCGAACTAAGCAGACAGACATGGCCGAACTGGAACAGCGGTCGATCGAAGATCTTGCTAAGATTCAACAGAGAATCTATAAGAAAAATGATAGGTGTATTAACAGGTCATTGTTTAATAGGCAGCCACGCTAGAAGGTTAGGACTACCTTACTTCGATTTTTGTAGAAGCTGTCTAAATACAGAAGAAGAGGAAACAGTCAGACACCTTTTATGTGAGTGTGAAAGCCTAGCTAGGAGAAGGCTGCGCACCCTCGATACAGCTTTTCTAACCGATGTAGCGGTGTAGTATGATTATAAGTCGGATATTCCTTAACATTAATATTCATAAACATTTATTGTTTTGTTTTGGTTTTAAAATAATTTATTGTCCACTTATGCATTCACTTTGCTGTGCCGTTTAAATTATATCATATTTCTTAAAAAAGGTTCATTACACTTGAAATTAAATGCAAACATAGCTAACGTAATTCTTTTATGTTCGGCGCGTGAATGCTAGAATCATATTACATAAGTAAACACCGAAAAATTATTATTGATTTGCATTGACTAAAATTCCTATAAAAACGCTTGTACGTAGTATGTAAGAAATCAGAAATAAAGCAATTGCTTTACAAGCTAGATGCCCAGCTTGAAGTAAAAATAAAGAAATGTAAAAGAATTTTTATAAATTATTTGATTACATGGCGATCCTGCCAGCTTGGTGCTAAGATTTTTTTTTGCACAAGTGGCGGAAAGTGCAATCCAGTTGCACTGGTGATGTATTGTTCAGCACTCAAAAAAAAAAAACAAAAAAAAAAAAAAAAAATCCAAAGTCCTGGTATTGATCAGCCTATAAGATCTGCCAGCTGCGTAGAAGTTCCTGGTCTGGCCAATAGACCAGAAGATAATATAGATGACCACAGAAGGGCCGAAAGCTATCTCCATTGAGGAGTATAGGAGAAAAAATAACCTAATAAAGAAACCAGCCGAAATAGTCATCCCAATCGTAAAGAAGCCAAAGCGCAGAGGCGGCTATACCCAGGGCATTAAACGAGAGATTGGATATCTATTACGAGAAGTCAACACTCAGCCACCACCACATTGGAACCAGGCTTGCTTCATTTGGGAACGCATTTCAAAGTTGGAATTCCTGCTGCAACAGCGTAAGCAGATTAAATAAATTACAAATACATACAAAACAAAAAACTGTGCGTGCTTCACGCAGACAGTATAGGCTGACAAGCGTTAACCGCTCACAGAAAAAAAAAAAAATTTTTTTTAAATTTTCATTTAATACAAAAAAAAAATTTTCAAAATGTTTATGCACACATTGTCGTTTTAAAAAAAACAAAAAAAAAAACAAAAATACAAACACAAAATTTATAAATTATTTGATTTACGGTATAAGGTTCCCAATAGCTAATTTTTCAGTAATGGGAAAAACTTTATCAAAAGTTGATAAACCTAATGCCACTGTAGTAGTCATTGATACTGGCTTAAATTTAATGAATATCGAAATTTGTTTAATTATAATGACGGTAATAACCTTATTGATATTAGCATTAAAACTATATGCTATGCATAATAAAAAATTGAAGAAAAGGTATATGAGAAGATCTAATGAGTTAGACAAAATATAATGAACAAATGGCCCGAAATTCATAAAACTTTACTTATAGAAAAAGAAAATTTTAAAAAATCGTTTAAATGCATTAATAAAAATATACAAATAAAGCAGGAAACACTTAAAAAACATTTAGAAAATTTAGTGTTAGCATTAGAATCAATTAGAAATTTAACTCATATAAATTTCGAGCGACTTACAAAGGATCATCAAAAAGAAGCTCTTGACATATTTTGGCAACTACGAGATCAATTAGTAAAAGTATTAGCCAAATACAACATTCAACAAGAAGTATCTCATTCGATTAATGAGAAAATTTCAATAAATATTATTGAAAACCTACCAGCTAATCTAGTAACAAAGCTTGAAACAGTTTCTGAGGAAACAGATTGTCCAATTATTAATTCAGAAATAGAATCAGAAGAAGAAGGCGAAATGACACAAACAGTTGTGGAGTTTCTCAGCACGGCTGCAAAGCTAGTGACTGAATTCGATGGTAAACCGGAAAATTTACGGTCATTTTTAGATTCCTTAAAATTAGTTGAAGTGATCAAGGGTGAGCACGAAACCGTTGCTGTTTCACTCATAAAAACAAAATTAAAAGGGAATGCCAGAAATCTCATAGACACAGAAAAAACAGTTTCTGAAATAATTACAAAACTTAACAGGTCGGTTAAAGGAGAATCGGTAGAGGTATTAGCTGCAAAAAAATGAGTATCAGACAGAACAACAAACCAGCTAATATTTATTGTAATGAGATAGAAGCTCTTACAAAAACCTTAGAAAGTGCCTATATCACAGATGGGTTGTCGGCAGAACTTGCAAGCAGATACTCGACACAAACTGCAGTAAAAGCATTGACCAAAAACTGTAGCATTGAAAAGGTCAAATTAATAATAGAAGAAGAATAACTGTGTTCAGCGGGAGGGGTATTTTGAAGTCACTCAATTGATGAACTTAGTTGTATAGGGTAAATAACTTGTCGTTGGGAAATTATACTTTCTCAAATAATAAATAAGAAAAATAAAATTCCTAATAATGAAATAGAAGACCCAATAGTTGAGATAATATTTCATGTTGTATATGCATCTGGATAATCTGAATATCGTCGAGGTATACCTGCTAGTCCTAAGAAATGTTGGGGAAAGAATGTTAAATTTACTCCAATAAATATAATAATAAATTGACTTTTTAATCATCTAGGATTTATATTTAATCCAGTAAGTAAAGGGTATCAGTGAATAAATCCAGCTATAATTGCGAATACTGCTCCTATAGGTAATACATAATGGAAGTGTGCTACTACATAATAAGTATCATGTAAAATAATATCTACAGATGAATTAGCAAGTATTACTCCAGTTAATCCTCCTACTGTAAATAAGAAAACAAATCCCAGAGCTCATAATATTGCTGGTGAGTAATTTAATTGAGTTCCATGTAGTGTAGCTAATCAACTGAAAATTTTAATTCCTGTTGGTACCGCAATAATTATAGTAGCTGATGTAAAATATGCTCGTGTGTCTACGTCTATTCCAACAGTAAACATGTGATGAACTCACACAATAAATCCTAATAGTCCAATTGCTAGTATTGCATAAATCATCCCTAAAGAACCAAATGTTTCCTTTTTACCTGATTCTTGACTAATAATATGAGAAATTATTCCAAATCCAGGTAAAATTAGAATATAAACTTCTGGGTGACCAAAAAATCAAAATAAATGTTGATATAAAATTGGATCTCCTCCTCCGGCAGGGTCAAAAAAAGATGTATTTAAATTTCGGTGAGTTAATAATATAGTAATTGCACCAGCTAGTACTGGTAAAGATAAAAGTAATAATAGTGCTGTTAATACTACAGCTCATACAAATAAAGGTATTCGATCAAATGTTATACCAGTAGATCGTATATTAATTACTGTTGTAATAAAATTTACTGCTCCTAGGATTGATGAAATTCCAGCTAAATGTAATGAAAAAATAGCTAAATCTACTGAAGCTCCTCCATGAGCGATTAGAGATGATAATGGAGGATAAACAGTTCATCCTGTACCAGCTCCCTTTTCTACTATACTACTTACTAGTAATAGTGTAAGAGAAGGAGGTAATAATCAAAATCTTATATTATTTATTCGTGGAAATGCTATATCAGGTGCTCCTAATATTAAAGGTACTAATCAATTTCCAAATCCTCCAATTATAATAGGTATTGCTATAAAAAAAATTATTACAAATGCGTGAGCTGTTACAATTACATTGTAAATTTGATCATCTCCAATTAAGGCTCCTGGATGTCCTAATTCAGTTCGAATTAGAATTTTAAGAGATGTTCCTACTATACCAGCTCATGCTCCAAAAATAATATAAAATATAATGTTCCAATATCTTTATGATTTGTTGAGAATAATCATTGTCGCGATTAAGACAATTAAAATATTTTTTATTATTAAATAAGTATTAAATGATTAAATGGCTGAAGATTAGGCGATAGATTGTAAATCTATTTATAAGAATAAATTCTTTTTAATCAAAAATTTAGTTATAAGAATAAATTCTTATAAATTACAAAATTCATTTATAAGTAAATTTTATAGATCAAGAAGAATTTATTTATAAGAATAACTTTTTTATCAAAAAGAATTTATTGTTATAAATTAATAATTAAGAATTTACTAAATAAATAGATTAAACTGAATTTAAAATTTAGAGCTTTATAGTCAATAATGACATTAGACTGCAATTCTAAAGGAGTATAAATATAGTATTACTAAGGCTTAAAAGATTTAACTTATATTTATAGCTTTGAAGGTTATTAGTTTATTTAACTTAAAGCCTTTATTTTATAATAAGTTAAAAATGTTTTTATAAAATACTAAATTTTTGATTTAGCTTAGGATACTATAAAGTTACATAGATAATAGATACTAAAATTAATCTAAATGTGGAAATAAAAGATAAAATTATTATGCATTTAAATGAAATTTTGTTAACTTGTATATAGTTTGTTCAATTATTTTCACTATAGTTTAGTATAAAAGCAGCGAAACACAAACGTAAATAAAAAAATAATGTGATTAAAGTTATTACGGTTATAATTGTTATAAGAGTATATTGATTATTTAAAATTAATAATTGAATAACTAATCACTTTGGTAGAAATCCAATAAATGGTGGAAGTCCACCTAGGGATAATAAATTTAGGAATAACATAAATTTTAAAATTTTTGAGTTAAAAAATGAATTAAATAATTGATTAATATGATACATTTTAAAATTATTAAAGATAAATGTTAAACTAAAGGATAAAAATGTATAAAAACAAAAATAGGTTATTCATATTGATTCACTAACTTGTATTGCAGTTAATATTCATCCTAGATGATTAATTGATGAAAATGCTATTAACTTTCGTAGAGATGTTTGATTTAATCCTCCTATTGATCCAATAACTGTTGATAGAATAATAATTGAAAAAATAAAAATATTTTGTTGAATTGTAATATACGAAATTAATATAATTGGGGCAATTTTTTGTCATGTTATTAATACTAAAGCGTTTATTCATGATAATCCCTCTATAACGTTAGGGAATCAAAAATGGAAAGGGGCTGCTCCACTTTTTAATAAAAGAGAAGAATAAATAATTATATCATTATATATTGAATTTGACTGTAATATAGGGAAATTATTAAGGTATATTATAATAATAGCAAATAATAAAACAGCAGATGCTATTGCTTGAGTTAAAAAATACTTAAGAGAGGCTTCTGTTGATATTAAGTTGTTATCTCTTATTAGGGGGATAAAAGATAATAAATTAATTTCTAGACCTATTCAAGCTCTTAATCAAGAATTAGATGATACTGTAATTAATGTTCCTACTATTAAAATAAAAAAAATATGATTTTGGCAGAATTATTGAAAATTAAAAAGAAAAGGATTAAAACCTTTATAAATGGGGTATGAACCCAGTAGCTTAATTAGCTTATCTTTTTACTAAACAAATAGATTAAACTATTTGTGATTTATTTTATTATTAGTTTTCATTAATAATTATTTTATATTTTGGTGTATGATGCACACAAGTTTTTGATACTTTTAGAAATAGTTTAATTCTATTAAATATAATGAATGTAAATTTATTACATAATTTACCCTATCAAGGTAACTCTTTTTGTCAGGCAATTCATTAAAGGAAAATAACTTATTTGAAATGAAATAGGCTGTTTTCATTGAATTTTTTTTTTTTTAATAGTTGATTTATTAGAAAGGGGATAAATTTAATTAAACTTATTTATTTAATTATAATAATTAAATAAAGTAAATTAATTATTATAGTATTTTATTTATCTAGATAATTAAAAATTCCAATATAGACATCTCCGAGAGGTAAAAGTACAACTCATAGATAAATATATAGATGAATATAAAAAATTTAATTTTTATTATTAATTTATACAAATGTCTAACGTTAGATCAAAGTATGTGCCTATAAATGTAATATACAATTCTGCATCTTCTAATTTAAAGGGGTTTTTAACAAAATTAATAGGCATCTATTAATTAATTAAATATTTATATGCATATAGATATTTATTGATCTAACTTAGTATACGTTTTATTATTATAAAATATATTATTTAGAAAAAAAAAATTTTTTAAATTAAAAATAAGAGGATTATTTATCAATAAATATTAAAATTTAATAAATACAAAAATTAAAAAAAAAAAATTTAGTTTAATCTATTTATTTAGTAAATTCTTAATTATTAATTTAATTTTATTTTGTTATTTAAACTAAATTTTTTATGCTAAATAATTTAAATTAAATATAATTATTTTATACTTATTAGTTCTATTAATTTATTTATATTATTTAAGTTTTATTAATTTATTAAATTTAATGAAAATATTTGAAATGAAATAGGCTGTTTTCATTGAATTTTTTTTAATGGAAAATGGTAAATTTGATTAGGGGTCTTTTTACTTTTAAGGAGGAAATACTAAAATGTTTTATTAAATTTTAAATTTAATTATAAATATTTTATATACAAATAATTGTTATTAAGAATTTACTAAATAAATAGATTAAACTAAATTTTTTAATTAATTTTAGTTATTATTAAGTTAATTAATTAATAATTTGTATTTATTGTATTGATCTTATATAGGCAGTTAAATTCAATGAAAACATTTGAAATGAAATAGACTGTTTTCATTGAATTTTTTTTAATGAGAAACGGTAAATTTGATTAGGGGTCTTTTTACTTTTAAGGCGGAAATACTAATCAAGTTTTATTTTATAAAAAAACTAATTTTATTTTTTTTTTACTTTATTTTGTTAATAATTAAGAATTTACTAAATAAATATTAGAATTAAATTTATTTAATATTTATTTAAAATAAATAACTAATTTGTGTTACTAAATAAATAGATTAAACTAAATTTTTTAAAATATTTTTTGATTTATTTAACTACTAAAGTTTTATTTTGGCTTATGTTTTTGTTATTGATTTATTTTATATGTAAATTTTTGTGTGAAATTTTATTTATTTTAATAATAATTAATTTTTTTTTATTCTCAGTAATTAATTTTATAAATCAAAGAAATTTGGAATTAGTAATTTTATATAGTATTGGCTAAATTTGTGCCAGCAGCCGCGGTTATACAAATAATACAAATAAAATATTTTTGGTAAAAGTTAAATTTTATATAAATAAAATATGTATAATTTTATCAGGTGAAATTTTAAAATTATTTATTTTTATTAAATTTTAATTGAAGCTTGTAAATTTTATAAATAAACTAGGATTAGATACCCTATTATTTAAAATGTAATTAATAAATACTAAGGTAGTAATAGTTATGTTCTTGAAACTTAAAAAATTTGGCGGTATTTTAGTCTATTCAGAGGAACCTGTCCTGTAATTGATAATCCACGATGTACCTCACTTAAATTTTTTTTTTTTTTATTAATACTTTTATTTGCAATCTATTCTAAGAACAATAAGCAAATTATATAACATTGTGGTTATTTGACATGTAATATTGATCTCCAGTGAAAACAATAATAATATACTTATATGTAATACATATATTTATACCAAGTTAAGGCTATACATGTGATAACGTTATATGAATATGTTGTAAACTTATTAATAATAGTGATTAGGTACGAAATGGGAGATCTAAAACATGTTGTCTTTTCAGTCTTATTATTTCATTGGTTTCATCTAAGAGAGTTATTGCAAGCGGGTTTTCATGATAGCTTATCCTTTGCAAATATGCTGTACTGAATCTTTTAATCTCAGTTTTTATGAAACGAATATGTAAGTCTGAATGAATGGCTTTATTGGTAATGAACCAGGGTGCACTCGTTATCAATCGAAGGGTTTTCGACTGATATCTTTGTAAGATTTCTATATTAGAATTAGAGGTTGTTCCCCAAACTTGTACGCCATATGTCCATACTGGCTTCAATAGGGCTTTGTATAATAATAATTTGGTTTCAAGGTAAAGTGGTGACTTAGGTCCAAGCAACCAATAGAGTTTTCTTGTTTTAATTTTTAATTGGTTAGCTTTAGCTTGTATATGACACTTCCATGTTAATCGCTTGTCTAGGTGTAAGCCTAAATATTTTACACTGTTACATTTAGGAATAATGTTTCCATTGATCTGCAAGTCAGGACAGTCAATTCGCCGTAGTGTAAATAAAACATGTACAGATTTGTTGGTATTAACTTTAATCTTCCAGCAGTCTAACCAGACCTGCAAGTAATTCAATGCAATTTGTACTAGTGAGGTAGATTCGGTTGGAGAATAACTTGAAGCAAGAAAAGCCGTATCATCAGCATATGTTGCAATAAGTATATTTTCAGTTACTGGCATATCTGATGTGAAAATAGTATAAAGAACTGGACCGAGTACGCTTCCTTGAGGTACCCCAGCTTTGATGTATGCAATGCTAGATGTTTCATCTTTCACTTTCACGTAAAATGATCTTTCAGTCAGATACGATTTTAGGATTAAATATATCTGTGCGGGGAAAATTTTTTTCAATTTGTATAAAAGACCATGATGCCAAACTTTGTCAAATGCTTGTTGGATATCCAAAAAGACAGCTGAACAATACTCTTTTCTCTCAAAAGAATCAACAATGAAGTTAACCAGTCGGTGGCATTGTTCGGGAGTTCCATGGTGTCGGCGAAAACCAAATTGATATTCAGGTATTATATTATGTTGTTTTAAAGTTGGCGATATTCTCCGTAAAAATATTCTCTCAAATATTTTAGAGAAAAGTGTCAGTAAACTTATTGGTCTGTAAGACGTTACTTCGTTTTCAGGCTTATTAGGCTTGTTTTAAATAAATTATTAGAAATGAAATGTTATTCGTTTATAAAGGTATCTAGTTTTTTTAGAAATAAATTTAATTTACAAATTTTTAATTTTTAATTTATTTTTTTAATTTAAAAATTTATTAATTTGAATATTTTAAGGGATAAGCTTTAAAATAAAATATTAAAAATTATTGAATAATTTATTTAAAATGTATACATAGAATTAGTAATCATTTATAAGTTTGTTATAAATTATTTTATAATTTATATTATTTAATTTTGTTTTCATTGAATTTATAAAATTTTTTTATTAATTTTAAATAAAAAGTAATAATGATCAAATTAGTATATTTAAGAATTGTTAAAATATTTTATATTGAAAAGTTTATATAAAGAACTCGGCAAATTTTATTTATACTCGCCTGTTTAACAAAAACATGTCTTTTTGAATTATATTTAAAGTCTGACCTGCCCACTGAATAATTTTAAATGGCCGCAGTATTCTGACTGTGCAAAGGTAGCATAATCATTAGTCTTTTAATTGAAGGCTGGTATGAACGGTTGGACGAAGTATAAGCTGTTTCATATAGTTAAAAAGCTAAAATTTTATTAAAAGACGAGAAGACCCTATAAATCTTTATATTTAATATTAACTAAATTTTTTTGATTTATTTTATTTTTTTAATATTAATTATTTTGTTAGGGTGATATTAAAATTTAATGAACTTTTAATTTTTTAAAATCATTAATTTATGAATTATTGATCCATTAATAGTGATTATAAGATTAAGTTACTTTAGGGATAACAGCGTAATTTTTTTTGAGAGTTCATATCGACAAAAAAGTTTGCGACCTCGATGTTGGATTAAGGTATAATTTTGGGTGTAGCCGTTCAAAAATTAAGTCTGTTCGACTTTTAAATCCTTACATGATTTGAGTTCAGACCGGCGTAAGCCAGGTTGGTTTCTATCTTTAATAAATTGTAATATTTTAGTACGAAAGGACCAAATATTAAAATAATTATATTTTGAATAATAGAATATTATTAATATAAATAAACTATTTTGGCAGATTAGTGCAATAAATTTAGAATTTATTTATGTAGTTTATATTACAAATAGTACTTGATTTTTATGGAAATAATTTTATCTTTTGTTGGTAGATTAATTTTGGTAATTTGTGTTTTAGTAAGAGTAGCTTTTTTAACTCTTTTGGAACGTAAAGTATTAGGGTATATTCAGATTCGTAAGGGTCCTAATAAGGTTGGTTTAATAGGAACTCCTCAACCTTTTTGTGATGCAATTAAGTTATTTACTAAGGAACAAACTTATCCCCTTTTATCAAATTATATTTCTTATTATTTTTCTCCTATTTTTTCTTTATTTATTTCTTTAATTGTTTGATTATGTATTCCTTTATTTGTAAAATTGTTTTCTTTTAATTTAGGTATTTTATTTTTTTTGTGTTGTACTAGATTAGGGGTTTATGCTGTTATAGTAGCTGGTTGATCATCTAATTCTAATTATGCTTTATTAGGGGGACTGCGAGCTGTTGCTCAAACTATTTCTTATGAAGTTAGAATGGCTTTAGTTTTATTATATTTTGTTTTTTTAATTGGAAGTTATATTATAATATTTTAGATTTTTTTTATTATCAAAGTTATATTTGATTTGTCGTTATTATATTTCCAGTTAGACTTGTTTGATTTTGTATTTGTTTAGCTGAAACTAATCGAACACCTTTTGATTTTGCTGAAGGTGAATCTGAATTAGTTTCAGGATTTAATATTGAATATAGAAGTGGTGGATTTGCTTTGATTTTAAGTATATTATTTTGTGCGATTTTTTTTGGTTGCGATTTGTTTAACTTAGTATTTTATTTGAAATTGGTTTTTATTTCATTTGTTTATATTTGAGTTCGTGTAACTTTACCTCGGTTTCGTTATGATAAATTAATATATTTAGCTTGAAAGTGTTTTTTACCTTTTTCTTTAAATTATTTATTATTTTTTATTGGAGTTAAATTATTTTTAATATATTATATATTGTTAATTGATTTTAGTAAAGTTAATAGGAAATTTTTGTTCCTATATTATGTTTTCAAAACATATGCTTGTTCAAGCTCATTAACTAATTAATTAAATTATCTCATCATTTATTAATTAGTGGATTAATAATGTAATATAAGAAGTAAACTACTGTTAAAATTTGTCCAACTAGTACATAAGGATCTTCTACAGGTCGTGCTCCGATTCATGTTAATAGAATTACAGTAACTACTATAATTCAAAATAGAATTTTATTTACAGGAGAAAATTGGATTCCTCGGAAGTTTCTTAAATGATAGAATGGTAAAATTGCTAGGATTGCAATTGATAAAACTAATGCAATAACTCCTCCTAATTTATTAGGAATAGAACGCAAAATTGCATATGCAAATAGAAAATATCATTCAGGTTGAATGTGTACTGGTGTTACTAGAGGATTAACAGGGATGAAATTATCAGGATCTCCTAATAGGTAAGGGTTAATTAAAGTTAATAATAGAAGTGCTATAATTATAATAATAAATCCTACAATGTCCTTGTATGTAAAATATGGGTGGAATGGAATTTTATCAATATTAGAATTTAATCCAATTGGATTATTAGATCCTGTTTGATGTAAAAATAATAAATGAATTAATGTTATTGCTAATGCAATAAATGGTAAAATAAAATGAAATGTAAAGAATCGTGTAAGAGTGGCATTATCTACTGCAAATCCTCCTCAAACTCATTGAACTAAATCAATTCCTAAGTAAGGAATTGCAGATAATAGATTTGTAATAATATTTTGTAGAATGATATTTGTCCTCATGGTAAAACGTAACCTATGAATGCTGTTGCTATAACTAAAAATAGAATTAGAACTCCTACTAGTCATGTAGGTGTAAATAAATATGAGCCGTAATAAATTCCTCGACCAATATGTAGATAAATACAAATGAAGAAAAATGATGCACCATTAGCATGTAAAGTTCGTAATAATCAACCATAATTTACATCTCGACAAATATGATTAACACTATTAAAAGCTAAATTAATATCTGCTGTATAATGTATAGCTAAGAAAAGTCCTGTTTGAATTTGAATAATTAAACATAATCCTAATAGTGACCCGAAGTTTCATCAGGCTGAAATATTAATTGGAGCTGGAAGATCTACTAGAGCATTATTTGCAATTTTGAATAATGGGTGTTGGGTTCGTAAAGGTTTGTTCATTAGTTTAATTTATTAATCGAAGGGGTCCGTAGAATAATTTAGTAATTTTTACTATTGCAATTAATGTAATTAATAAGTAATTTATTAATAAAATAGTAATTAAATTTGTTGGATAATTATATAATTTATGAAGATTTAGAGAATTTTCTTCTGTAAATATATTTAAATTAATTATAGTTTGTATTTCGTTATTTTGAATGAAGGATGAAATGTATGATTTATCTATAAATCATCTGGTACCTATTAATAAAATGAAAATTAATATAAATGAAAAGGCTGTTTTCATTGAAAGCGAGAATATTTCATTTGATGCTAGGGATGTAACGTAGATGAATAATACTAATACTCCTCCTAGAAAAATTAAAAATAATACATACGAGAATCAGAATCTTTTAGCTATTAATCCAGTTAGAAGACAAATTTGTAATGTTTGAATTAATAATATTAATCCTATTGCTAATGGATGATTTATTTGAATAAAAATAAGACTAGAAATCAATGTTGTTGAGTATAAAGTTAATTGTATAATATCAGGAGGTAGTTTATTTAACATATTAATTTTGGGGATTAATGATAAAGTTATTTCTTTTCTCTTGAAGTTTTAAAAGATTAATTCTTATTTTTGATTTACAAGACCAATGTTTTTGTTAAACTATTAAAACTAATGTTAATATTATTATATTGGGGATTACCTTGTTTTTTAATTTTAATAGGAGTATTTGTTTTCGTTTTTAATCGTAAATATTTATTGTCTATGCTTTTAAGATTAGAATATATTGTTTTAAGTTTATTTTTTTTATTATTTATTTATTTAAATTTAATAGATTTTAGAAAATATTTTAGTATAATATTTTTAACTTTTAGTGTTTGTGAAGGGGCTTTGGGTCTTTCAATTTTAGTATCTATAATTCGAACTCATGGAAATGATTATTTTCAATCATTTAATGTATTACAATGTTAAAGTTAATTTTTATAATAATTTTTATTATACCTTTTTGTTTTATTATAAATTCATTTTGAACGGTTCAAAATTTACTATTTTTGGTAAGTTTTATTTTTATTTTAATGAATTATTGTACAAATTATTTTGTAAATATTTCTTATTTTTTGGGATTTGATATTATTTCATATGGATTAATTTTATTAACTTTTTGAATTTGTACACTTATAATTACTTCTAGTGAATCTATTAATAAATATAGTAATTATGAAAACTTTTTTTTAATTAATTAAATTAAAGAATTAGATTAATTGGGGGTGTTTTAATTAGTTTAGTTTGTTTACGTCAAACTGATTTAAAGGCTTTAATTGCTTATTCTTCTGTTGCTCATATAGGAATTGTTTTAGGAGGTCTTATAACTTTAAGATATTTAGGATTTTGTGGTCCTTATACATTAATAATTGCCCATGGACTTTGTTCTTCAGGACTTTTTTGTCTAGTTAATATTACATATGAACGGTTAGGTAGTCGAAGTTTATTAATTAATAAGGGTTTATTAAATTTTATACCTTCTATAACATTATGATGATTTTTGTTAAGAGCTTGTAATATAGCTGCACCTCCTTCTTTCAATTTATTAGGTGAAATTTGTTTATTAAATAGAATTGTTAGTTGATCTTGATTAACAATAATTTCTTTATCTTTATTATCTTTTTTTAGAGCTGCTTATACTTTATATTTATATGCTTATAGTCAGCATGGTAAGTTATTTTCTGGAGTTTATTCGTTTAGAGGTGGTAAAATTCGGGAATATTATTTATTATTTTTACATTGATTTCCTTTAAATTTATTAATTTTGAAGAGTGATATTTGTATAATTTGACTTTAACTTTATTTAAATAGTTTATTTAAAATTTTGCTTTGTGGTGTCAATGATATGATTTTTGATCATTTTGAATCGTGAGAAAGTATTTATCTATTTGTTGAATTAGATTATTAGATTATTTAGAGCTAATTTTTTTTTGTTTAGATTGTTAATGTTAATTAAGGATTTTTGTGTATTTATTGAATGAGAAGTAGTTAGATTTAATTCTTGTAGAATTGTTATAACTTTTTTATTTGATTGAATGAGTTTATTATTTATATCTTTTGTTTTATTAATTTCTTCTTTAGTTATTTATTATAGAAAGGAATATATAGGGGGAGATGTAAATATTAATCGTTTTATTATATTAGTTCTTATATTTGTTTTGTCTATAATGTTATTAATTATTAGTCCTAATTTAATTAGAATTTTATTAGGATGAGATGGATTGGGATTAGTTTCTTATTGTTTAGTAATTTATTTTCAAAATGTAAAATCTTATAATGCTGGTATATTAACTGCTTTGTCTAATCGAATTGGTGATGTTGCCTTTTTATTAGCTATTGCTTGAATGCTAAATTATGGAAGTTGAAACTATATTTTTTATTTGGAAACAATAAAAAATAGAATCGAGATAGAAATTATTGGTGGATTAAATATATTCGCTGCTATAACTAAAAGAGCACAAATTCCTTTTTCATCTTGATTACCTGCTGCAATAGCAGCTCCTACTCCTGTTTCTGCATTAGTTCATTCTTCTACTCTTGTTACTGCTGGAGTTTATTTATTAATTCGGTTTAATATTTTATTATGTAATTCTTGAATAGGTCAAGTTTTACTTTTATTATCTGGGTTGACTATATTTATAGCTGGATTAGGAGCTAATTTTGAATTTGATTTAAAAAAAATTATTGCTTTATCTACTTTGAGTCAGTTGGGTTTAATAATAAGAATTTTATCAATAGGATTTTATAAACTGGCTTTTTTTCATTTATTGAGTCATGCTTTATTTAAAGCGTTATTATTTATATGTGCTGGAGCTATTATTCATAATATAAATAATTCGCAAGATATTCGGTTGATAGGTGGATTAGGAATTTATATACCTTTAACTTCTGGTTGTTTTAATGTTGCTAATTTAGCTTTATGTGGTATACCTTTTTTAGCTGGATTTTATTCTAAGGATTTGATTTTAGAAATTGTGTCCTTGAGATATATTAATATATTTTCTTTTTTTCTTTATTTTTTTTTCTACTGGATTAACTGTATGTTATTCTTTTCGGTTGGTTTATTATTCTATGACTGGTGAATTAAATTGTGGTTCTTTGAATATACTAAGAGATGAAGGATGGGTTATGTTGCGTGGTATGAGAGGGTTATTAATTATAAGTATTATTGGTGGTAGTATACTTAGATGATTGATTTTTCCTACACCTTATATAATTTGTTTACCAATTTATTTGAAATTATTAACTTTATTTGTTTGTATTAGTGGGGGATTATTGGTTATTTAATTTCAAATGTATCTTTATTTTATTTTAATAAATCTTTAAATAATTATTTAGTAAGTTATTTTTCTGGTTCGATATGATTTATACCTTACATTTCTACTTATGGTGTAATTAATTTTCCTTTAGTTTTAGGAAGAATTGTTTATAAATCTTTTGATCAAGGATGATCTGAACTTATAGGAGGACAGAATTTGTATAATAAGTTGGTAGAATATTCTCAATTAGTTTATTTTTTCCATAATAATAATTTAAAAATTTATCTTTTATTATTTGTTTTATGAATTACTTTCCTTTTTAGATTTTTTTTCTTATTTTATTCAAGTAGCTCAAATTGTAGAGTATAACACTGAAGATGTTAGGGTAATTGTTTAATTCTTGAATGTAGTGAATAAGTTTTAGTAAATTATACATATATATAAAGGAAAATAACTTATTTGAAATGAAATAGGCTGTTTTCATTGAATTTTTATTTATTTGATAAGTAATAGGTTATTATAAATAATTTTATTATAGTTTTATTTATAAATTAATGTAAGTAATAAAATTTAGTAATTTATAAAAAAAATATTTTTAATTTTACAATGAAAATGTAATGTTTTTGTGTTAAACTATATAAATAGAAGTATAAATGGAATTTAACCATTAAAAGATAAAAGTTAGCAGCTTTTTCTTGAACATCTTACTTCCTTAATTGGAAATTAAATTTCAGTTCTATCATTAACAGTGATATGCCTCTTTTTGGCTTCAATTAAAATTAATAATTAAGAATTTACTAAATAAATAGATTCAACTAAATGCTGAATTTTAGAATAAGGGTAGTAAATTACCTAAAATTAGGTCGAAACTAATTGCAATAAATCGCTACATATTCGTTTTTATTTATTAAATTAATAATTAAGAATTTACTAAATAAATAGATTAAATAAGATAGATTGAAAATTCGATACTTTTTGAATGCAAATCAAATGTTATAATTAACTACAATCCTATTTTATTTGTATTATTTATAATGTTAGTTAGATCAATTTAATATACCTTGGTTTCATTCGTGATATAGACCAATAATTAAGATTATAATAAAAATAATTGATGTAGTTGTTCATATTATAATGTTGGATAAATTAATAATTAAAATTATTGGTAAAATTAATGCAATTTCTACGTCAAAAATTAAAAAAATAATTGTAATTAGGAAGAATCGTATAGAGAATGGAAGACGTGATGATGATTTTGGATCAAATCCACATTCAAATGGGGAGCATTTTTCTCGATCTGCTATACTTTTTTTTGATAAAATAGAAGCTAAAATTATTACAATACTTGTAATTGTTATTAGGGTTAGAGCTATAATAATAATTGAGAAAATTATCTATACTACTAATTTATGATTGGAAGTCAAATATACTTTATGTATTATATAGATATTGTAAATATTAATTATATTATTTTATTATCCTCCTCATCAATAAATTGAAATATACAGAAATAATCAAACAATATCAACGAAATGTCAGTATCAAGCGGCTGCTTCAAAACCAAAATGATGTGTTTTTGAAAAATGATTATTTAAATGTCGGATTAAACAGATTAATAAGAAAGTTGTTCCAATTAATACATGGATTCCATGAAATCCTGTAGCTATAAAAAATGTAGATCCGTAAACTGAATTAGCAATTGTGAATGGTGCTTCAATGTATTCATATGCTTGTAAAATAGTAAAATATACTCCTAATAATACTGTGAAGAATAATCCTTGTGTAGCTTGAGAATGATTACCTTCTATTAAACTATGATGGGCTCATGTTACAGTTACTCCTGAGGCTAATAAGATAGCTGTATTTAACAAAGGAATTTGAAATGGGTTGAAAGGTTTAATTCCGGCTGGTGGTCATGAAGCTCCTAATTCAATTGTTGGAGATAATCTTCTGTGAAAAAAAGCTCAAAAAAATTATACAAAACATAAAACTTCTGATAAAATAAATAAAATGATTCCTCATCGTAGACCTAATGTTACAGGTAGGGTGTGTAATCCTTGGAAAGTTCCTTCACGAGAAACATCTCGTCATCATTGATAGACAGTTAAAATAGTAATAATATTACCTAATAAGAATAGTGAAATATCATATTGATGGAATCATTTAACTAAACCTGAAACCGATGTTATTGCTCCAATAGCTCCTGTTAAAGGTCATGGACTATAATCTACTAAATGAAATGGATGATTAGCGTGTGTTGACATTATTTAAAATTAATTTACTTCTCTAGAGTATAAAGTTCTTAATACTGCGAATACATAGGATTGAATAATTGCTACAGTTGATTCAAGTACTAATAAAGTAATTTGAGCAATAATTAATAGCGAAATAATAGCATATGAAAGTGATGGACCTGTATTTCCTAGAAGAGTTAATAGTAAGTGGCCTGCAATTATATTAGCTGCTAATCGTACTGCTAGAGTTCCTGGTCGAATTAAATTTCTAATTGTTTCAATGCATACTATGAATGGTATTAAAATTGCTGGTGTTCCTTGAGGAACTAACTGTGCAAATATATGTTGTGTATGATTAATTGAACCATAAATTATGAAACATAATCATAAAGGTAAAGCTAATGTTAAAGTTAATGTTAAATGACTTGCACTTGTGAAAATATAAGGGAATAATCCTATGAAATTATTAAGGGGGGAAGCTGGTCTAGAGCGCAAAAAATGGGCATATTTTATGAATTTATTTTGACTCAACAAAGGAATCAATCGAAAATCTGTGAAATAGGTTTAATAATATAGCTTTCATGGTACAAATACAAAATTTTTCGTCTGAATTAATTTCAAAATGGCCGCTGTCCAGCAGTTCTCCTAAGGCGCCTTTTTTTCTAGTGGGTCCATTGCCGAAGACGTAAACTCCTTAATTTTTGTCCTGGATCAAAAAATAAAATTTTTTTAGTTTCTATATAACAACAGAAAGAGACGTACGTAGGATTTTTTCGATATTTTGTTTTTTCGCGAAATGGTGCACGTTTGAACAAAAAGTTACAATTTTCACTATAAAGAACGACATAAAATTGTTGATTAAAAAAAAAACTATGTAATATAAATAAAAAATCCTACGTACGTCTCCGGAGAAAGGTATTTCGAATGTATTGTCAAAATTTCGTAAGAATCGGTAAAGATTTGTTCGAGTTATGTCTTCGACCAGTTTAAAAAAAGTGATTTCGAGAAAAACGCGTTTAAAGTTGTAAGTATTGTAAAATCATACCTGCGAGGCACTGCCGTCGAATGAAAAATTTGGGCATTTAGACATTTTTGCTGCCATCTCTCATTTGGTATATTATTTCTAAGACCCTAAAGCACCTTTTAAGACAAAAAAAATTTTTTCGATTTTTTCAAAATTCTAGACCAGCTTCCCCCCTTAAATAAAATTAGTGAAAATAAAGAAACGAAATTAAAAGTTGATCCCGAATGTCCTGTAGATCCTAATAAAGTTTTAAATTCTTTGTGTAAAGTTAATAAAATTGAATTTCAGAAAATATGATATCGTGAAGGTATTAATCAATATGTTGAAGGGATCACTATTAATCCTAAAAGAGTTCTTATTCAATTAAGAGATAAATTAAAAATGCTTGAGGTGTGGTCAAAAACTGAGAATAAATTTGTTATCATTTTCAATTAAGAGGTTGAGTTGAAGATTTTTTAGTTGAATCAGATTTAGGGGATTGAGGAATTACAGAGTAGTAATTTATTATTCTAAAAAGTATAAATGTGATAGAAAAAATAATAAATAAACTTAATCAACCAATTGGGCCTATTTGTGGAATTAAAAAATATTAATAAGTTTAATAATTTTAGTTTGACAAACTAATGTTATGTATTTAACTAAATTTTTTTTTATTATTAAATATAATTTATAAATCATTAGAAGTAAGTCCTAATTTACTATTGAGTGGTTTAAGAGACCAGTACTTGCTTTCAGTCATCTAATGATGAATTTACTCTATTTGTAATTCATTTAATGAAATGGTTAACAGGAATACTTTCAATAACAATAGGTATAAAACTATTATTAGCACCACAAATTTCAGAACATTGACCGTAGAATAATCCTGGTCGATTTATTAAAAAATTAATTTGATTTAATCGTCCAGGAGTTCCATCTACCTTTACTCCAAGAGCGGGTACTGTTCATGAATGGATTACATCTGCAGCTGTTACTAAAATACGAATTTGTGAATTTATTGGTAAAATAACACGATTATCTACATCTAATAATCGGAATCTATCTGCTGTTAATTCATTTGTTGGGATTATATATGAATCAAATTCTACATTTATAAAATCTGAATATTCATAACTTCAGTATCATTGGTGTCCAATAGCTTTTAGAGTTACTGAAGGTTCATTAATTTCGTCAATTAAGTATAAAAGTCGTAAAGAAGGAAAAGCAATAAATAATAGAATAATAGCTGGCAGAATTGTTCAAATTACTTCAATGGTTTGTCCATGTAGTAGATTTCGATTTGTGTATGAACTAAAAAATAATATAAATATTAAGTAACCTACTAAAATTGTGATTATTACTAAAATTATAAGGGTATGATCGTGAAAAAATGATAATTGTTCTATTAAGGGAGAGGCACTATCTTGAAGGCCAAGGGCTGCTCATGTTGTCATTATGTATATATATGAATATGTATGTATATATCTATACTAATATTATAAAGAGGAAAACTTTGTTTGTTTGTTTGTTTGTAACGAATAGGCTCAAAAACTACTGGATTTTAAAAATTCTTTCACCATTCGAAAACTATATTATCCACGAGTAACATGGATTACATTTTATTTTGGAAAAAAATAGGGTTCCGTAAGATATTTGGAGTTTTCGGACACAAACTGAAAAAATCTTATATCTATACTAATATTATAAAGAGGAAAACTTTGTTTGTTTGTTTGTTTGTAACGAATAGGCTCAAAAACTACTGGACCGATTTTAAAAATTCTTTCACCATTCGAAAACTACATTATCCACGAGTAACATGGATTACAATTTATTTTGGAAAAAAATAGGGTTCCGTAAGATATTTGGATTTTTCGGACACAAACTGAAAAAAATCTTATATCCATACTAATATTATAAAGAGGAAAACTTTGTTTGTTTGTTTGTTTGTTTGTTTGTAACGAATAGGCTCAAAAACTACTGGACCGATTTTAAAAATTCTTTCACCATTCGACAACTACATTATCCACGAGTAACATGGATTACATTTTATTTTGGAAAAAATAGGGTTCCGTAAGATATTTGGATTTCTCGGACACAAACTGAAAAAAATTTTATATCTATACTAATATTATAAAGAGGAAAACTTTGTTTGTTTGTTTGTTTGTTTGTTTGTAACGAATAGGCTCAAAAACTACTGGACCGATTTTAAAAATTCTTTCACCATTCGAAAACTACGTTATCCACGAGTAACATGGATTACATTTTATTTTGGAAAAAAATAGGGTTCCGTAAGATATTTGGATTTTTCGGACACAAACTGAAAAAAATCTTATATCCATACTAATATTATAAAGAGGAAAACTTTGTTTGTTTGTTTGTTTGTAACGAATAGGCTCAAAAACTACTGGACCGATTTTAAAAACTCTTTCACCATTCGAAAACTACATTATCCACGAGTAACATGGATTACATTTTATTTTGGAAAAAATAGGGTTCCGTAAGATATTTGGATTTTTCGGACACAAACTGAAAAAAATCTTATATATAAAATAAAGTCAACTTTTTGTGTGTGTTCGCTAACCGGCCGTGTCTGCACCGAATTAAACCAAACTTACACACATTGTTAAGAAGGTATTGACGATGGTTTCCGTATAGTTTGGATACCTATTAGTGGATAGGGCTCGAGATATAGGTCAAAACGTGGACCCGGGTAACCTTCGGATGTGTATGTACAATATGGGTATCAAATTGAAGCTGTTGGTGAATGCTTTAGTACAGAGTATTTTTCATGCCACTCCGTGACTGGGGTCTCGAGATATAAGTCAAAACGTGGACCCGGGTAACCTTTGGTTGTGTATGTACAATATGGATATCACATGAAAGCTGTTGATTAGTGCTTTAATACGGGGTAGTTCTCATACCTATTGATGACTAGGGTCTCGAAATATATGCCAAAACGTGGACCCGCCGTGTCTTTGAACCGAATTAAACCAAACTTACACACATTGTTAAGAAGGTATTGAAGATGGTTTCCGTATAGTTTGAATACCTATTGGTGGATAGGGCTCGAGATATAGGTCAAAACGTGGACCCGGGTAACCTTCGGATGTGTATGTACAATATGGGTATCACATTGAAGCTGTTGGTGAATGCTTTAGTACAGAGTATTTTTCATGCCACTCCGTGACTGGGGTCTCGAGATATAGGTCAAAACGTGGACCGGGTAACCTTTGGTTGTGTATGTACAATGCTAGCAAACCCGGCCCCCTTCGCTGGGCACACTAAAATAGAATAGATATGGTTTAGAACAGAAAATATATGGTTTTCATATTATTTATTTCTTTATTCTTTATTCAAGCGCTTTGGCATAAACAATATTTTTTGTTTTTCTTTTTGTTTTTGAGTAAATATAAAATATAAATTGAAAATCAGGAAAAAAGAAGATTGTTTTTAAATTTCAAATCAACGCATATGAATAACTAAGAAACAATCGTCTTTTTTCCTGATCATCCATGAATTTTTCGTTCCAATTTATATGTTTTATTAAGCATTGGAGCTTTTCTAACCATTATCCATTAATATTTTTCAAAAAAAAAAAACGAAAAAAATTGTTTTTTCCACGAACACATAATTTCATTCGGATTTCACATTAAATTCTCAAATTTCGTAAGAAATTATTCACTGTTCCAAAATCCACTCCAAGAAAATTCACAAACAATTTTTACATGTTGCACTTACGTTTTTTCCTTATGGCATCCAAATCAGAAAGAAATATTGACACATTGTAACTCACACTGTCAATTTGACAGTTCAGTTCCGCCCCAAGCGTTAAAAAAGTAAGCGACATTATGGCTGGCTCAAAAGAACGATGTACCCGTTCCCACTGCTCCGATTTAAAACCAAACTTTACGAAACCCATTTTCAATACTTACTTAACAATGTGCATAAGTTTGGTTTAATTCGGTGCAAAGACACGGCGGGTCCACGTTTTGGCATATATTTCGAGACCCTAGTCATCAATAGGTATGAAAACTACCCCGTATTAAAGCACTTATCAACAGCTTTCATTTGATACCCATATTGTACATACACAACCAAAGGTTACCCGGGTCCACGTTTTGACCTATATCTCGAGACCCTATCTACCAATAGGTATTCAAACTATACGGAAATCATCTTCAATACTTACTTAACAATGTGTGTAAGTTTGGTTTAATTCGGTTCAAAGACACGGCGGGTCCACGTTTTGGCATATATTTCGAGACCCTAGTCATCAATAGGTATGAGAACTACCCCGTATTAAAGCACTAATCAACAGCTTTCATGTGATATCCATATTGTACATACACAACCAAAGGTTACCCGGGTCCACGTTTTGACTTATATCTCGAGACCCCAGTCACGGAGTGGCATGAAAAATACTCTGTACTAAAGCATTCACCAACAGCTTCAATTTGATACCCATATTGTACATACACATCCGAAGGTTACCCGGGTCCACGTTTTGACCTATATCTCGAGCCCTATCCACCAATAGGTATCCAAACTATACGGAAACCATCTTCAATACCTTCTTAACAATGTGTGTAAGTTTGGTTTAATTCGGTGCAGACACGGCCGGTTAGCGAACACACACAAAAAGTTGACTTTATTTTATATATAAGATTTTTTTCAGTTTGTGTCCGAAAAATCCAAATATCTTACGGAACCCTATTTTTTTCCAAACTAAAAGGTAATCCATGTTACTCGTGGATAATGTGGTTTTCGAATGGTCAAAGAATTTTTAAAATCGGTCCAGTAGTTTTTGAGCCTATTCGTTACAAACAAACAAACAAACAAAGTTTTCCTCTTTATAATATTAGTATAGATATAAGATTTTTTTCAGTTTGTGTCCGAAAAATCCAAATATCTTACGGAACCCTATTTTTTTCCAAAATAAAATGTAATCCATGTTACTCGTGGATAACGTAGTTTTCGAATGGTGAAAGAATTTTTAAAATCGGTCCAGTAGTTTTTGAGCCTATTCGTTACAAACAAACAAACAAACAAACAAAGTTTTCCTCTTTATAATATTAGTATAGATTAACCATTATCCATTTATATTTTTCAAAAAAAAAAAAAAACGAAAAAAATTGTTTTTTCCACGAACACATAATTTCATTCGGATTTCACATTAAATTCTCAAATTTCGTAAGAAATTATTCACTGTTCCAAAATCCACTCCAAAAAAAATCACAAACAATTTTTACATGTTGCACTTACGTTTTTTCCTTATGGCATCCAAATCAGAAAGAAATATTGACACATTGTAACTCACACTGTCAATTTGACAGTTCAGTTCCGCCTCAAGCGTTAAAAAAGTAAGCGACATTATGGCTGGCTCAAAAGAACGCTGTACCCATTGCCACTACTCCGAATTACAGCCAAACTTTACGAAACCCATTTTCAATACTTACTTAACAATGTGCATAAGTTTGGTTTAATTCGGTGCAAAGACACGGCGGGTCCACGTTTTGGCATATATTTCGAGACCCTAGTCATCAATAGGTATGAGAACTACCCCGTATTAAAGCACTAATCAACAGCTTTCATGTGATATCCATATTGTACATACACAACCAAAGGTTACCCGGGTCCACGTTTTGACTTATATCTCGAGACCCCAGTCACGGAGTGGCATGAAAAATACTCTGTACTAAAGCATTCACCAACAGCTTCAATTTGATACCCATATTGTACATACACATCCGAAGGTTACCCGGGTCCACGTTTTGACCTATATCTCGAGCCCTATCCACTAATAGGTATCCAAACTATACGGAAACCATCGTCAATACCTTCTTAACAATGTGTGTAAGTTTGGTTTAATTCGGTGCAGACACGGCCGGTTAGCGAACACACACAAAAAGTTGACTTTATTTTATATATAAGATTTTTTTCAGTTTGTGTCCGAAAAATCCAAATATCTTACGGAACCCTATTTTTTTCCAAACTTAAATGTAATCCATGTTACTCGTGGATAATGTAGTTTTCGAATGGTGAAAGAATTTTTAAAATCGGTCCAGTAGTTTTTGAGCCTATTCGTTACAAACAAACAAACAAAGTTTTCCTCTTTATAATATTATATTAGTATAGATTAACCATTATCCCTTTATATTTTTCAAAAAAAAAAAAAAAAAACGAAAAAAATTGTTTTTTCCACGAACACATAATTTCATTCGGATTTCACATTAAATTCTCAAATTTCGTAAGAAATTATTCACTGTTCCAAAATCCACTCCAAAAAAATTCACAAACAATTTTTACATGTTGCACTTACGTTTTTTCCTTATGGCATCCAAATCAGAAAGAAATATTGACACATTGTAACTCACACTGTCAATTTGACAGTTCAGTTCCGCCCCAAGCGTTAAAAAAGTAAGCGACATTATGGCTGGCTCAAAAGAACGCTGTACCCGTTGCCACTACTCCGAATTACAGCCAAACTTTACGAAACCCATTTTCAATACTTACTTAACAATGTGCATAAGTTTGGTTTAATTCGGTGCAAAGACACGGCGGGTCCACGTTTTGGCATATATTTCGAGACCCTAGTCATCAATAGGCATGAAAATTACCCCGTATTAAAGCACTTATCAACAGCTTTCATTTGATACCCATATTGTACATACACAACCAAAGGTTGCCCGGGTCCACGTTTTGACCTATATCTCGAGACCCTATCTACCAATAGGTATTCAAACTATACGGAAATCATCTTCAATACTTACTTAACAATGTGTGTAAGTTTGGTTTAATTCGGTTCAAAGACACGGCGGGTCCACGTTTTGGCATATATTTCGAGACCCTAGTCATCAATAGGTATGAAAACTACCCCGTATTAAAGCACTTATCAACAGCTTTCATGTGATATCGATATTGTACATACACAACCAAAGGTTACCCGGGTCCACGATTTGACTTATATCTCGAGACCCCAGTCACGGAGTGGCATGAAAAATACTCTGTACTAAAGCATTCACCAACAGCTTCAATTTGATACCCATATTGTACATACACATCCGAAGGTTACCCCGGTCCACGTTTTGACCTATATCTCGAGCCCTATTTACCAATAGGTATCCAAGCTATACGGAAACCATCTTCAATACCTTCTTAACAATGTGTGTAAGTTTGGTTTAATTCGGTGCAGACACGGCCGGTTAGCGAACACACACAAAAAGTTGACTTTATTTTATATATAAGATTTTTTTCAGTTTGTGTCCGAAAACTCCAAATATCTTACGGAACCCTATTTTTTTCCAAAATAAAATGTAATGTATGTTACTCGTGGATAACGTAGTTTTCGAATGGTGAAAGAATTTTTAAAATCGGTCCAGTAGTTTTTGAGCCTATTCGTTACAAACAAACAAACAAACAAAGTTTTCCTCTTTATAATATTAGTATAGATATAAGATTTTTTTCAGTTTGTGTCCGAAAAATCCAAATATCTTACGGAACCCTATTTTTTTCCAAAATAAAATGTAATCCATGTTACTCGTGGATAATGTAGTTTTCGAATGGTGAAAGAATTTTTAAAATCGGTCCAGTAGTTTTTGAGCCTATTCGTTACAAACAAACAAACAAACAAAGTTTTCCTCTTTATAATATTAGTATAGATTAACCATTATCCATTTATATTTTTCAAAAAAAAAAAAAAACGAAAAAAATTGTTTTTTCCACGAACACATAATTTCATTCGGATTTCACATTAAATTCTCAAATTTCGTAAGAAATTATTCACTGTTCCAAAATCCACTCCAAAAAAAATCACAAACAATTTTTACATGTTGCACTTACGTTTTTTCCTTATGGCATCCAAATCAGAAAGAAATATTGACACATTGTAACTCACACTGTCAATTTGACAGTTCAGTTCCGCCCCAAGCGTTAAAAAAGTAAGCGACATTATGGCTGGCTTAAAAGGACGCTGTACCCGTTGCCACTACTCCGAATTACAGCCAAACTTTACGAAACCCATTTTCAATACTTACTTAACAATGTGCATAAGTTTGGTTTAATTCGGTGCAAAGACACGGCGGGTCCACGTTTTGGCATATATTTCGAGACCCTAGTCATCAATAGGTATGAGAACTACCACGTATTAAAGCACTAATCAACAGCTTTCATGTGATATCCATATTGTACATACACAACCAAAGGTTACCCGGGTCCACGTTTTGACTTATATCTCGAGACCCCAGTCACGGAGTGGCATGAAAAATACTCTGTACTAAAGCATTCACCAACAGCTTCAATTTGATACCCATATTGTACATACACATCCGAAGGTTACCCGGGTCCACGTTTTGACCTATATCTCGAGCCCTATCCACTAATAGGTATCCAAACTATACGGAAACCATCTTCAATACCTTCTTAACAATGTGTGTAAGTTTGGTTTAATTCGGTGCAGACACGGCCGGTTAGCGAACACACACAAAAAGTTGACTTTATTTTATATATAAGATTTTTTTCAGTTTGTGTCCGAAAAATCCAAATATCTTACGGAACCCTATTTTTTTCCAAACTAAAATGTAATCCATGTTACTCGTGGATAATGTAGTTTTCGAATGGTGAAAGAATTTTTAAAATCGGTCCAGTAGTTTTTGAGCCTATTCGTTACAAACAAACAAACAAACAAAGTTTTCCTCTTTATAATATTAGTATAGATATAAGATTTTTTTCAGTTTGTGTCCGAAAAATCCAAATATCTTACGGAACCCTATTTTTTCCAAAATAAAATGTAATCCATGTTACTCGTGGATAACGTAGTTTTCGAATGGTGAAAGAATTTTTAAAATCGGTCCAGTAGTTTTTGAGCCTATTCGTTACAAACAAACAAACAAACAAAGTTTTCCTCTTTATAATATGTATTAGTATAGATTTACTCAAAAACAAATAGAAAAACAAAAAATATTGTTGTATGAAAACCATATATTTTCTGTTCTAAACCATATCTATTCTATTTTAGTGTGCCCAGCGAAGGGGGCCGGGTTTGCTAGTATTATATATATATATATATATATATACTAGCAAACCCGGCCCGCTTCGCTGGGCACACTTAAATAGAATAGATATGGTTTAGAACAGAAAAGATATGGTTTTCATATTATGTATGTCTTTATTCTCACATTATTTATTTCTTTATTCATACCACGTTTTTGTCTCTATCTCGAGACCCCAGTCACGGAGCGGCACGAAAAATACTCTGAACTAAAGCATTCACTAACAGCTTCCATTTGATACCTATATTGTACATACACATCCGAAGGTTACCCGGGCCCACGTTTTGACCTATATCTCGAGACCCTAGTCACGGGGCGGCATGAAAAATACTCTGTACTAAAGCATTCACCAACAGCTTCAATTTGCTATCCATATTGTACAAACACATTCTGGGGTCCACGTTTTGGTCTCTATCTGGAGACCCTAGTCACGGAGCGGCACGAAAAATACTCTGAACTAAAGCATTCACCAACAGCTTCCATTTGATATCCATATTGTACAAACACATTCTAGGGTCCACGTTTTGGTCTCTATCTGGAGACCCTAGTCACGGAGCTGCACGAAAAATACTCTGAACTATAGCATTCACCAACAGCTTCCATTTGATATCCATATTGTACAAACACATTCTAGGGTCCACGTGTTGCTTTCTATCTCGAGACCTTAGTCACGGAGCGGCATTGAAAATACTCTGAACTAAAGCATTCACCAACAGCTTCCATTTGATACCCTATTGTACATACGCATCCGAAGGTTACCCGGGCCCACGTTTTGACCTATATCTCGAGGCCCTAGTCACGGGGCGGCATGAAAAATACTCTGTACTAAAGCATTCACCAACAGCTTCAATTTGATATCCATATTGTACAAACACATTCTGGGGTCCACGTTTTGGTCTCTATCTGGAGACCCTAGTCACGGAGCGGCACGAAAAATACTCTGAACTAAAGCATTCACCAACAGCTTCCATTTGATATCCATATTGTACAAACACATTCTAGGGTCCACGTTTTGGTCTCTATCTGGAGACCCTAGTTACGGAGCGGCACGAAAAATACTCTGAACTAAAGCATTCACACACAGCTTTCATTTGATACCTATATTGTACATACACATCCGAAGGTTACCCGGGCCCACGTTTTGACCTTTATCCCGAGACCCTAGTCACGGGGCGGCATGAAAAATACTCTGTACTAAAGCATTCACCAACAGCTTTCAATTGATATCCATATTGTACAAACACATTCTAGGGTCCACGTGTTGCTCTCTATCCCGAGACCCTAGTCACGGAGCGGCATGAAAAATACTCTGAACTAAAGCATTCACCAACAGCTTCAGTTTGATATCCATATTGTACAAACACATTCTAGGCTCCATGTTTTGGTCTCTATCTCGAGACCCTAGTCACGGAGCGGCATGAAAAATACTCTGAACTAAAGCATTCACCAACAGCTTCCATTTGATACCCATATTGTACATACACATCCGAAGGTTACCCGGGCCCACATAGGGGTGGACTACCCTTAACATTTAGGGGGATGAAAAATAGATGTTGGCCGATTCTCCACCCTGGCCGACAATCACGCTAAGGATCACAAAAATCGGTCGAGCCGTTTCGGAGGAGTTCAAGTTCGAACACCGTGACACGAGAATTTTATATATAAGATTAATAATTAAGAATTTACTAAATAAATAGATTAGTATTTTATATTTATGATTCTAATAAAAGTGAAATACTTTATATATGGAGCTTAAATCCATTGCACTAATCTGCCATATTAGAAATTAGTTAAAAGTGGTAATTCAGAATAACTGTGTTCAGCGGGAGGGGTATTTTGAAGTCACTCAATTGATGAACTTAGTTGTATAAGGTAAATAACTTGTCGTTGGGAAATTATACTTTCTCAAATAATAAATAAGAAAAATAAAATTCCTAATAATGAAATAGAAGACCCAATAGTTGAGATAATATTTCATGTTGCATATGCATCTGGATAATCTGAATATCGTCGAGGTATACCTGCTAGTCCTAAGAAATGTTGGGGAAAGAATGTTAAATTTACTCCAATAAATATAATAATAAATTGACTTTTTAATCATCTAGGATTTATATTTAATCCAGTAAGTAAAGGGTATCAGTGAATAAATCCAGCTATAATTGCGAATACTGCTCCTATAGGTAATACATAATGGAAGTGTGCTACTACATAATAAGTATCATGTAAAATAATATCTACAGATGAATTAGCAAGTATTACTCCAGTTAATCCTCCTACTGTAAATAAGAAAACAAATCCCAGAGCTCATAATATTGCTGGTGAGTAATTTAATTGAGTTCCATGTAGTGTAGCTAATCAACTGAAAATTTTAATTCCTGTTGGTACCGCAATAATTATAGTAGCTGATGTAAAATATGCTCGTGTGTCTACGTCTATTCCAACAGTAAACATGTGATGAACTCACACAATAAATCCTAATAGTCCAATTGCTATTATTGCATAAATCATCCCTAAAGAACCAAATGTTTCCTTTTTACCTGATTCTTGACTAATAATATGAGAAATTATTCCAAATCCAGGTAAAATTAGAATATAAACTTCTGGGTGACCAAAAAATCAAAATAAATGTTGATATAAAATTGGATCTCCTCCTCCGGCAGGGTCAAAAAAAGATGTATTTAAATTTCGGTGAGTTAATAATATAGTAATTGCACCAGCTAGTACTGGTAAAGATAAAAGTAATAATAGTGCTGTTAATACTACAGCTCATACAAATAAAGGTATTCGATCAAATGTTATACCAGTAGATCGTATATTAATTACTGTTGTAATAAAATTTACTGCTCCTAGGATTGATGAAATTCCAGCTAAATGTAATGAAAAAATAGCTAAATCTACTGAAGCTCCTCCATGAGCGATTAGAGATGATAATGGAGGATAAACAGTTCATCCTGTACCAGCTCCCTTTTCTACTATACTACTTACTAGTAATAGTGTAAGAGAAGGAGGTAATAATCAAAATCTTATATTATTTATTCGTGGAAATGCTATATCAGGTGCTCCTAATATTAAAGGTACTAATCAATTTCCAAATCCTCCAATTATAATAGGTATTGCTATAAAAAAAATTATTACAAATGCGTGAGCTGTTACAATTACATTGTAAATTTGATCATCTCCAATTAAGGCTCCTGGATGTCCTAATTCAGTTCGAATTAGAATTTTAAGAGATGTTCCTACTATACCAGCTCATGCTCCAAAAATAATATAAAATATAATGTTCCAATATCTTTATGATTTGTTGAGAATAATCATTGTCGCGATTAAGACAATTAAAATATTTTTTATTATTAAATAAGTATTAAATGATTAAATGGCTGAAGATTAGGCGATAGATTGTAAATCTATTTATAAGAATAAATTCTTTTTAATCAAAAATTTAGTTATAAGAATAAATTCTTATAAATTACAAAATTCATTTATAAGTAAATTTTATAGATCAAGAAGAATTTATTTATAAGAATAACTTTTTTATCAAAAAGAATTTATTGTTATAAATTAATAATTAAGAATTTACTAAATAAATAGATTAAACTGAATTTAAAATTTAGAGCTTTATAGTCAATAATGACATTAGACTGCAATTCTAAAGGAGTATAAATATAGTATTACTAAGGCTTAAAAGATTTAACTTATATTTATAGCTTTGAAGGTTATTAGTTTATTTAACTTAAAGCCTTTATTTTATAATAAGTTAAAAATGTTTTTATAAAATACTAAATTTTTGATTTAGCTTAGGATACTGTAAAGTTACATAGATAATAGATACTAAAATTAATCTAAATGTGGAAATAAAAGATAAAATTATTATGCATTTAAATGAAATTTTGTTAACTTGTATATAGTTTGTTCAATTATTTTCACTATAGTTTAGTATAAAAGCAGCGAAACACAAACGTAAATAAAAAAATAATGTGATTAAAGTTATTACGGTTATAATTGTTATAAGAGTATATTGATTATTTAAAATTAATAATTGAATAACTAATCACTTTGGTAGAAATCCAATAAATGGTGGAAGTCCACCTAGGGATAATAAATTTAGGAATAACATAAATTTTAAAATTTTTGAGTTAAAAAATGAATTAAATAATTGATTAATATGATACATTTTAAAATTATTAAAGATAAATGTTAAACTAAAGGATAAAAATGTATAAAAACAAAAATAGGTTATTCATATTGATTCACTAACTTGTATTGCAGTTAATATTCATCCTAGATGATTAATTGATGAAAATGCTATTAACTTTCGTAGAGATGTTTGATTTAATCCTCCTATTGATCCAATAACTGTTGATAGAATAATAATTGAAAAAATAAAAATATTTTGTTGAATTGTAATATACGAAATTAATATAATTGGGGCAATTTTTTGTCATGTTATTAATACTAAAGCGTTTATTCATGATAATCCCTCTATAACGTTAGGGAATCAAAAATGGAAAGGGGCTGCTCCACTTTTTAATAAAAGAGAAGAATAAATAATTATATCATTATATATTGAATTTGACTGTAATATAGGGAAATTATTAAGGTATATTATAATAATAGCAAATAATAAAACAGCAGATGCTATTGCTTGAGTTAAAAAATACTTAAGAGAGGCTTCTGTTGATATTAAGTTGTTATCTCTTATTAGGGGGATAAAAGATAATAAATTAATTTCTAGACCTATTCAAGCTCTTAATCAAGAATTAGATGATACTGTAATTAATGTTCCTACTATTAAAATAAAAAAAATATGATTTTGGCAGAATTATTGAAAATTAAAAAGAAAAGGATTAAAACCTTTATAAATGGGGTATGAACCCAGTAGCTTAATTAGCTTATCTTTTTACTAAACAAATAGATTAAACTATTTGTGATTTATTTTATTATTAGTTTTCATTAATAATTATTTTATATTTTGGTGTATGATGCACACAAGTTTTTGATACTTTTAGAAATAGTTTAATTCTATTAAATATAATGAATGTAAATTTATTACATAATTTACCCTATCAAGGTAACTCTTTTTGTCAGGCAATTCATTAAAGGAAAATAACTTATTTGAAATGAAATAGGCTGTTTTCATTGAATTTTTTTTTTTTTTTAATAGTTGATTTATTAGAAAGGGGATAAATTTAATTAAACTTATTTATTTAATTATAATAATTAAATAAAGTAAATTAATTATTATAGTATTTTATTTATCTAGATAATTAAAAATTCCAATATAGACATCTCCGAGAGGTAAAAGTACAACTCATAGATAAATATATAGATGAATATAAAAAATTTAATTTTTATTATTAATTTATACAAATGTCTAACGTTAGATCAAAGTATGTGCCTATAAATGTAATATACAATTCTGCATCTTCTAATTTAAAGGGGTTTTTAACAAAATTAATAGGCATCTATTAATTAATTAAATATTTATATGCATATAGATATTTATTGATCTAACTTAGTATACGTTTTATTATTATAAAATATATTATTTAGAAAAAAAAAATTTTTAAATTAAAAATAAGAGGATTATTTATCAATAAATATTAAAATTTAATAAATACGAAAATTAAAAAAAAAAATTTAGTTTAATCTATTTATTTAGTAAATTCTTAATTATTAATTTAATTTTATTTTGTTATTTAAACTAAATTTTTTATGCTAAATAATTTAAATTAATATAAATATAATTATTTTATACTTATTAGTTCTATTAATTTATTTATATTATTTAAGTTTTATTAATTTATTAAATTTAATGAAAATATTTGAAATGAAATAGGCTGTTTTCATTGAATTTTTTTTAATGGAAAATGGTAAATTTGATTAGGGGTCTTTTTACTTTTAAGGAGGAAATACTAAAATGTTTTATTAAATTTTAAATTTAATTATAAATATTTTATATACAAATAATTGTTATTAAGAATTTACTAAATAAATAGATTAAACTAAATTTTTTAATTAATTTTAGTTATTATTAAGTTAATTAATTAATAATTTGTATTTATTGTGTTGATCTTATATAGGCAGTTAAATTCAATGAAAACATTTAAATGAAATAGACTGTTTTCATTGAATTTTTTTTAATGAGAAACGGTAAATTTGATTAGGGGTCTTTTTACTTTTAAGGAGGAAATACTAATCAAGTTTTATTTTATAAAAAAACTAATTTTATTTTTTTTTTTACTTTATTTTGTTAATAATTAAGAATTTACTAAATAAATATTAGAATTAAATTTATTTAATATTTATTTAAAATAAATAACTAATTTGTGTTACTAAATAAATAGATTAAACTAAATTTTTTAAAATATTTTTTGATTTATTTAACTACTAAAGTTTTATTTTGGCTTATGTTTTTGTTATTGATTTATTTTATATGTAAATTTTTGTGTGAAATTTTATTTATTTTAATAATAATTAATTTTTTTTTTTATTCTCAGTAATTAATTTTATAAATCAAAGAAATTTGGAATTAGTAATTTTATATAGTATTGGCTAAATTTGTGCCAGCAGCCGCGGTTATACAAATAATACAAATAAAATATTTTTGGTAAAAGTTAAATTTTATATAAATAAAATATGTATAATTTTATCAGGTGAAATTTTAAAATTATTTATTTTTATTAAATTTTAATTGAAGCTTGTAAATTTTATAAATAAACTAGGATTAGATACCCTATTATTTAAAATGTAATTAATAAATACTAAGGTAGTAAGAGTTATGTTCTTGAAACTTAAAAAATTTGGCGGTATTTTAGTCTATTCAGAGGAACCTGTCCTGTAATTGATAATCCACGATGTACCTCACTTAAATTTGTTTTTCAGTGTATATACCGTCGTTATTAGAATATCTTATTAGAGTAATAATTTTCAATAATTTTTATTAAAATTTATATCAGATCAAGGTGTAGCTTATATTTAAGTAGAGATGGGTTACAATAAATTTATTTAAATGGATTTAAATTTGAAATTTTTTTTTGAAAGTGGATTTGATAGTAAAATTTTAAAGATTAAGAATTTGATTTAAGCTTTAAAATATGTACATATCGCCCGTCGCTCTTACCATTAAGATAAGATAAGTCGTAACATAGTAGATGTACCGGAAGGTGCCTCTAGAATGACAATTTAAAGCTTATTAAGTAAAGTATTTCATTTACATTGAAAAGATTTTTGTGCAAATCAATATAAATTGAGTTTTAATATTTATTTATTAATTTTTTTTATTATTGATATAATTTATTAAAAATAATTATAAAAAATAATGTTTTAGTAAGTTTTAGTGAAAAAATAATTTTAATAATAGTTTATTATGTATTGTGAAAGAATATTGAAATAAATTGAAAAATTTTTAATTAAAAAGAAAATTTAGTTTATTGTACCTTGTGTATCAGGGTTGATCTAATAATTAATAATTATTTATTAATCTCGATTTTATAAGAGTTAATAATTTATTAAAGTTAATTTGTAAAAATTATTTTAAATAAATTATTAGAAATGAAATGTTATTCGTTTATAAAGGTATCTAGTTTTTTTAGAAATAAATTTAATTTACAAATTTTTAATTTTTAATTTATTTTTTTAATTTAAAAATTTATTAATTTGAATATTTTAAGGGATAAGCTTTAAAATAATTAAAATATTAAAAATTATTGAATAATTTATTTAAAATGTATACATAGAATTAGTAATCATTTATAAGTTTGTTATAAATTATTTTATAATTTATATTATTTAATTTTGTTTTCATTGAATTTATAAAATTTTTTTATTAATTTTAAATAAAAAGTAATAATGATCAAATTAGTATATTTAAGTATTGTTAAAATATTTTATATTGAAAAGTTTATATAAAGAACTCGGCAAATTTTATTTATACTCGCCTGTTTAACAAAAACATGTCTTTTTGAATTATATTTAAAGTCTGACCTGCCCACTGAATAATTTTAAATGGCCGCAGTATTCTGACTGTGCAAAGGTAGCATAATCATTAGTCTTTTAATTGAAGGCTGGTATGAACGGTTGGACGAAGTATAAGCTGTTTCATATAAATTTATAATAGAATTTTATATTTTAGTTAAAAAGCTAAAATTTTATTAAAAGACGAGAAGACCCTATAAATCTTTATATTTAATATTAACTAAATTTTTTTGATTTATTTTATTTTTTTAATATTAATTATTTTGTTAGGGTGATATTAAAATTTAATGAACTTTTAATTTTTTAAAATCATTAATTTATGAATTATTGATCCATTAATAGTGATTATAAGATTAAGTTACTTTAGGGATAACAGCGTAATTTTTTTTGAGAGTTCATATCGACAAAAAAGTTTGCGACCTCGATGTTGGATTAAGGTATAATTTTGGGTGTAGCCGTTCAAAAATTAAGTCTGTTCGACTTTTAAATCCTTACATGATTTGAGTTCAGACCGGTGTAAGCCAGGTTGGTTTCTATCTTTAATAAATTGTAATATTTTAGTACGAAAGGACCAAATATTAAAATAATTATATTTTGAATAATAGAATATTATTAATATAAATAAACTATTTTGGCAGATTAGTGCAATAAATTTAGAATTTATTTATGTAGTTTATATTACAAATAGTACTTGATTTTTATGGAAATAATTTTATCTTTTGTTGGTAGATTAATTTTGGTAATTTGTGTTTTAGTAAGAGTAGCTTTTTTAACTCTTTTGGAACGTAAAGTATTAGGGTATATTCAGATTCGTAAGGGTCCTAATAAGGTTGGTTTAATAGGAATTCCTCAACCTTTTTGTGATGCAATTAAGTTATTTACTAAGGAACAAACTTATCCTCTTTTATCAAATTATATTTCTTATTATTTTTCTCCTATTTTTTCTTTATTTATTTCTTTAATTGTTTGATTATGTATTCCTTTATTTGTAAAATTGTTTTCTTTTAATTTAGGTATTTTATTTTTTTTGTGTTGTACTAGATTAGGGGTTTATACTGTTATAGTAGCTTGATGATCATCTAATTCTAATTATGCTTTATTAGGGGGATTGCGAGCTGTTGCTCAAACTATTTCTTATGAAGTTAGAATGGCTTTAGTTTTATCATCTTTTGTTTTTTAATTGGAAGTTATAATATTTTTGATTTTTTTTATTATCAAAGTTATATTTGATTTGTCGTTATTATATTTCCAGATAGACTTGTTTGATTTTGTATTTGTTTAGCTGAAACTAATCGAACACCTTTTGATTTTGCTGAAGGTGAATCTGAATTAGTTTCAGGATTTAATATTGAATATAGAAGTGGTGGATTTGCTTTGATTTTTATAGCTGAATATGCTAGAATTTTATTTATAAGTATATTATTTTGTGCGATTTTTTTTTGGTTGCGATTTGTTTAACTTAGTATTTTATTTGAAATTGGTTTTTATTTCATTTGTTTTTATTTGAGTTCGTGGAACTTTACCTCGGTTTCGTTATGATAAATTAATATATTTAGCTTGAAAGTGTTTTTTACCTTTTTCTTTAAATTATTTATTATTTTTTATTGGAGTTAAATTATTTTTAATATATTATATATTGTTAATTGATTTTAGTAAAGTTAATAGGAAATTTTTGTTCCTATATTATGTTTTCAAAACATATGCTTGTTCAAGCTCATTAACTAATTAATTAAATTATCTCATCATTTATTAATTAGTGTGAAGCAGTATTTCCGCGCAGAGAAAGAAAAAGTCGTGTCGATGTAATTCACGTTTTTATTCTAACTGCCGTTTTTACATTTTTTGTCATCGCCTACTATCTAACGTATAATAAGTACAAAGTTAATTTTGGCATAGCCTACTATCTAACGTATAATCGTACAAGTATAAAGTTCCATGTAAGTGAAGTACAAGAGAGTAGGATTGGTTTGCAGAGTTGTATTTAGAATTCAACAAACGCCCCTTCAAACCAAGCCTGTACATTTAAAAATTCAAGTTTACATTTCAATATTCATTAAGTTACAATTCTCAATATGCTTCTGCTTCCCCAATACTTTGGTAAGTATGTCGGCTGCATTCTCATTTGTCGGAACATACTCGACCTCAATTTGTCCGCATTCGTGTTTCTCCCGTATATAATGGTATCGAATGTCGATGTGTTTGCTTCGTTTCTGCACCATGGGATTTTTCACCATAAATTGCGCACTCTGGTTGTCACACAAAATCAAAGTAGGGCCTCTTGTATATTCCAGGTAACCCAACTCATTCAACAGACCACGAAGAAAAACTATTTCTTTAGTACCTTGGCATAATGCTATGTACTCAGCTTCCATCGAACTTAACGCAACCACAGACTGTTTTCGCGCGTCCCAAGCAATTGCTCCACCAGCCATTGTAACAAAATAACCTGTATAGGACTTCCTGTCCAAGCTGTCGCTACCCCAGTCAGCGTCTGTGAAACACACAAAATTCTCAAAATTAGCAGAAAAAGTTAATTTACCATAAGGGGTTTTCTTCAAATATCGAAGAACGTATTTTGCCGCCTACATGTGCTCTGTATGCGGATGTGAGTTATATTGAGATAACCTTGACACCACATGCGCGATATCCGGACGAGATATGACAGCCAGATACATAAGCCCGCCAATAAGACTTTGGTAGTCCTTCGCCTTCAAGTCA
The DNA here is from genome assembly GCF_027943255.1 of Anastrepha obliqua. Classification (NCBI taxonomy): domain Eukaryota; kingdom Metazoa; phylum Arthropoda; class Insecta; order Diptera; family Tephritidae; genus Anastrepha; species Anastrepha obliqua. Next base: position 2,115,697 of record NW_026562179.1, on the reverse strand, counting down.
CTGCACTGCTTGTCACATTTATGAAGCACCGTGCCTGGAGCCCATGGAGTTGCCGCTGGTTTACAATCTTCCATGCCCCATTGTTGAAGAAGTTGCTCGACATATCGCTTCTGATGTATAGTGATGTCACCTCGATCACCATCCCTTTCAACTTCCATCCCCAAATAAAATGATATCTGCCCGCGATCGACCGCTTCAATGTATTGATTCAACGCTTCTATTATACTCCGCATCTCATGCTTGTTTGAGCATGCCAAGATCATATCGTCTACGTAGAGAGCAATAATGCTAACATTCGCATTACCACGACGAATATAAACCGATGGGTCCGACTTGCACTTTACGAATCCCATCTTCCCCAATATTTGCGTAACTTTCCGGTTCCATTCTCGACCGGCTTGCTTCAGGCCATATAAAGCCTTTTTAAGTCTGCATACCTTATTAACATTTTTCGAATCTCCAAACAAGGGTGGCTGACACATATAAACCGTCTCCTCCAAATCGCCGTTCAAGTATGCAGCAACAATGTCTATGTGGTTAACCAGCAACTTGTGTTTCGCGGCCAATGCCAAAATTAGACGAATTGTTGAATGACGTACCACCGGAGCAAATGTTTCGCAGTAATCCACATTGTATTTTTGTGCGCAACCCATCGCAACTAGCCTCGCCTTAAACTTCTCAATTGAGCCATCCGGATTACGTTTTATTGCGAAAACCCATTTACAGCCGATAACATTTTTATGAGGTGGTCGATTCACCAAGTCCCATGTTGCGTTCCGCACCAACGATTCATACTCTACTCTCATTGCCTCTTTCCACCTATCAGCATCTTTAGAGTTTAGCGCCTCACTGACCGTGTTCGGATTTTCAATAACAGAGTTCAGCATCTCCGGACCAGCCTCTGTACAATAGACTTTTCTAGGCCTTCCTACACCTCCTGTACGCACCATTTTTGGCCTTCCTCGCTTCCTCTTGTTATTGTTTACAGCAACAGCCTCCTCGTAATCAGACTCAGTCTCAGCTCTTTCATGTTCTTCATGCTCGCTGCCTTCGTCTTCACGCTCGTCACGTCTGTCTTCGCTTACTAACGCTTCTTCAGCGCTACTCGGTTTTGCTTGAAGTTCAATAAAAAATGTCTCTTCGTTGACATCACTGTCCCTTAAATTTAATTCAAATGAATTTTCGAAAAATATGACATCACGTGCAATTGTGATTTGATTCGTTTGTAAGTTAATTAATCTATAACCTTTCGTAGTTGGGTGATAGCCAACAAACTTTAGCTTAACCCCTTTCGGCAAAAACTTACTACCGCGTGGTCTTGGCCCCTTTTGCAGAACCACTGCATCACAACCAAACGTACGGAAATGTGCAACCGATGGTTTCCGCCCATGCCATTTCTCGTAAGGTGTAACTGCACCTAAAACTTTCGTAGGACACCTGTTTCTAATATATACCGCCGTGCTTACCGCTTCAGCCCACAATGAAGGTGGCATTTTAGAAGAGCTTAATAAGCATCGCATCATTTCCACCAAAGTTCTGTTGGCTCTTTCAGCCACACCGTTTTGCTGAGGGCTGTACGGCACAGTGGTTTGATGCCGAATACCTTTATCACGTAACCAATTTTCAAACTGAGAGTTGACGAATTCTCTCCCATTGTCACTACGAATCGTTTTTATTTTGCGACCAGTCTGCTTCTCCGCGGTCGCAACAAAAAGTTTAAACATATCAAAAGCTTCGGATTTTCTTTTTAAAAAATACACTGCATTATATCGCGAGTAATCATCTATAAATGATATAAAATACGATGCACTACCAACCGAATTCACACCCATAGGCCCGCACAAGTCCGTATGTACAAGTTCTAATACACTTTTTGTATAAATGCCGCTATATTTCACATAAGGCTTACTATGGATTTTGCATACCGCGCACGTAAAGCATTCAATGTTTTTTGAAATTTTAAAGTTCAAACCATTTACCATATTCATTCTTGAAAGTTTATTTAAATCATTTGTATTTATGTGGCCAAACCGCCTATGCCAATCACTAACCCCATTTACACAGTCCGCACTTTTGTTCACTAAAACGTTAGCAACATATATGCCATTTTCCAATGCACCAATAAGAATTGTTTTTTTGTTTTTGTTTTGCATTATGACATTATTTTCTGTAAATGTGATGACATTTCCACTCTCTGCAGCTTTAGCGATTGAAAAAAAATTGGAATGTAGATCAGGTACATACCAAACGTCTCTCAAATTAACAGTTGTGTACTTTGTTTTCAGATTAACCGTGCCCTTTCCGCGTGCATAAACGCAAGCACCTGAAGCTAAAACTATTCTATGTTTCACACAAACAAGAGAACTAAACAATTTAGCATCTTTGCACATGTGAGACGTTGCGCCACTGTCGATTATCCAAGTCTCTCTTAAATTCTCCTCTTTCTCTACTAACGACCAAGCTTTATCATCTACGAGTGAATTATTGGATTGAAAACTGCACTGAGAACGTATATGCCCTATATGTTCACACTATGAACGTATATGTCCACACTTAAAGCACTTTATGTTGTTATCGTACCTACTGAAAGTTATGCTTTCGTTCGCTCTACCATTTTCCTTTTGTCTTGTTCTGCTGCTGTTACCGCTGCCAGCGCCTCTGCCGCTACCGACACCAATCTCACTCCTTACGCCTCTGCTGACGCTGCTTTTATTTCGAAAAATTCCAACGCGCCTTTTCGATTCGTTTGCCGAAAAAGCCGTTTCTGCGCTACTGCATTTGTCGCCGTGCCTTTGCTCCTCTTCCAGAATCTTCGCGACGAGATTATCCAATTTCAGCAATGCGTCCCTGCTCTCGATTGCCACCACAAAATTGTCCATTTCGTCTGGTAATGAGCAAAGCAACAAAATTGATAAAAAGTCGTCCTCCATGGATGTGCCAACTTCTTTTAAGTCATCTACAATACAGCAGAACTCCTTCAATTGAGCTGAAAACTTCTCGTTGCTTCTGAATTGAAATCGGATAAGTTTTTTAAATAGGTTCACTTTCCTACACGCTGTATCTGCCTTGTAGAGCGCGTTCAACGTGTCCCATGCACTTTTTGCTGTGGTACAGTTTTTAATATGTATCAGCTCACTTGGCTTGACGCTCAACTTTATAGTAGCGAGAGCCTTCCTGTCGCATACTATCCAGATGGTCTTTCCAGGCTCCTCCTCCGGACACTTATCAACGACTGCACTCCACAAATCTAGAGTAATCAGTAAACTCTTTAACTGAATACACCAAGTGGTATAATTTTCCCCACTTAATTTTTCGATGTTGGCTAAAGCGTTAGCCATTTTACCGCGACTATTGCTTTTAAAACCGGATAAGCAAATCAACCAAATTATTACAACTTCAATTTATGTATATTGACCGTGAACTTAGAAACCCAAATCGATACCTTGGCCCATAACCATTTGAAGCAGTATTTCCGCGCAGAGAAAGAAAAAGTCGTGTCGATGTAATTCACGTTTTTATTCTAACTGCCGTTTTTACATTTTTTGTCATCGCCTACTATCTAACGTATAATAAGTACAAAGTTAATTTTGGCATAGCCTACTATCTAACGTATAATCGTACAAGTATAAAGTTCCATGTAAGTGAAGTACAAGAGAGTAGGATTGGTTTGCAGAGTTGTATTTAGAATTCAACATAGTGGATTAATAATGTAATATAAGAAGTAAACTACTGTTAAAATTTGTCCAACTAGTACATAAGGATCTTCTACAGGTCGTGCTCCGATTCATGTTAATAGAATTACAGTAACTACTATAATTCAAAATAGAATTTTATTTACAGGATAAAATTGGATTCCTCGGAAGTTTCTTAAATGATAGAATGGTAAAATTGCTAGGATTGCAATTGATAAAACTAATGCAATAACTCCTCCTAATTTATTAGGAATAGAACGCAAAATTGCATATGCAAATAGAAAATATCATTCAGGTTGAATGTGTACTGGTGTTACTAGAGGATTAACAGGGATGAAATTATCAGGATCTCCTAATAGGTAAGGGTTAATTAAAGTTAATAATAGAAGTGCTATAATTATAATAATAAATCCTACAATGTCCTTGTATGTAAAATATGGGTGGAATGGAATTTTATCAATATTAGAATTTAATCCAATTGGATTATTAGATCCTGTTTGATGTAAAAATAATAAATGAATTAATGTTATTGCTAATGCAATAAATGGTAAAATAAAATGAAATGTAAAGAATCGTGTAAGAGTGGCATTATCTACTGCAAATCCTCCTCAAACTCATTGAACTAAATCAATTCCTAAGTAAGGAATTGCAGATAATAGATTTGTAATAATATTTTGTAGAATGATATTTGTCCTCATGGTAAAACGTAACCTATGAATGCTGTTGCTATAACTAAAAATAGAATTAGAACTCCTACTAGTCATGTAGGTGTAAATAAATATGAGCCGTAATAAATTCCTCGACCAATATGTAGATAAATACAAATGAAGAAAAATGATGCACCATTAGCATGTAAAGTTCGTAATAATCAACCATAATTTACATCTCGACAAATATGATTAACACTATTAAAAGCTAAATTAATATCTGCTGTATAATGTATAGCTAAGAAAAGTCCTGTTAGAATTTGAATAATTAAACATAATCCTAATAGTGACCCGAAGTTTCATCAGGCTGAAATATTAATTGGAGCTGGAAGATCTACTAGAGCATTATTTGCAATTTTGAATAATGGGTGTTGGGTTCGTAAAGGTTTGTTCATTAGTTTAATTTATTAATCGAAGGGGTCCGTAGAATAATTTAGTAATTTTTACTATTGCAATTAATGTAATTAATAAGTAATTTATTAATAAAATAGTAATTACATTTGTTGGATAATTATATAATTTATGAAGATTTAGAGAATTTTCTTCTGTAAATATATTTAAATTAATTATAGTTTGTATTTCGTTATTTTGAATGAAGGATGAAATGTATGATTTATCTATAAATCATCTTGTACCTATTAATAAAATGAAAATTAATATAAATGAAAAGGCTGTTTTCATTGAAAGCGAGAATATTTCATTTGATGCTAGGGATGTAACGTAGATGAATAATACTAATACTCCTCCTAGAAAAATTAAAAATAATACATACGAGAATCAGAATCTTTTAGCTATGAATCCAGTTAGAAGACAAATTTGTAATGTTTGAATTAATAACATTAATCCTATTGCTAATTGATGATTTATTTGAATAAAAATAAGACTAGAAATCAATGTTGTTGAGTATAAAGTTAATTGTATAATATCAGGAGGTAGTTTATTTAAAATATTAATTTTGGGGATTAATGATAAAGTTATTTCTTTTCTCTTGAAGTTTTAAAAGATTAATTCTTATTTTTGATTTACAAGACCAATGTTTTTGTTAAACTATTAAAACTAATGTTAAAATTATTATATTGGGGATTACCTTGTTTTTTAATTTTAATAGGAGTATTTGTTTTCGTTTTTAATCGTAAATATTTATTGTCTATGCTTTTAAGATTAGAATATATTGTTTTAAGTTTATTTTTTTTATTATTTATTTATTTAAATTTAATAGATTTTAGAAGATATTTTAGTATAATATTTTTAACTTTTAGTGTTTGTGAAGGGGCTTTGGGTCTTTCAATTTTAGTATCTATAATTCGAACTCATGGAAATGATTATTTTCAATCATTTAATGTATAACAATGTTAAAGTTAATTTTTATAATAATTTTTGAAGTGAAACTTCTTTTGTCTCGAAGGATGAAACGCTGTGAGGAGTAAAACCATAGCGTTTCATCGATATGTGACGCTACGCCAGCGCCATCTGTTAAAAGCGTGGCGTGGATGAAACGCTGTGAGGAGTAAAACTACGCTAAACTACGTAAAACTCCGCTATGCCAGCGCCATCTGTTAAAAGACTGGCGTGGCGTGTCGTCGTGAATGTAATGCGGTCGTTTATTATTGCATTCTTATCGAATGTAATTTGTAAATATGACATTTGATTGACGGCCGCCGTAGCCGAGTGGGTTGGTGCGTGATCACCATTCGGAATTCACAGAGAGGTCGTTGGTTCGAATCTCGGTGAAAGCAAAATTAATGAAAACATTTTTCTAATAGCGGTCGCCCCTCGGCAGGCAATGGCAAACCTCCGAGTGTATTTCTGCCATGAAAAAAATCTGCTCATAAACATATCATAAAACAAAATGAAATAAATGTATAAAAAAAAAAAAAAAAAAAATTTTCTTGTGATTCGAACCAAGGATTTCGGATCGGAAGCCCACATTGCTAGCCGCTGGGCTATCGCGCTGTGCTGTCGTCGCAAAATAATGTATCATAAATCTGTTTACCATACCAAAGACCATACACTTTGCGAACGCATTTCGGTGGAAACAGTTGACAGTTATCCCAAACACAATATTATTAGTAACGCGAGACGCGTCATAGAGTGTGTGTGTAGTTTTGAGCAAATCTTACAAACATATTTTGTTTTGTTGATTGATTTCTGTTAAATATGGCATCAAATTAACAAAAACGGAAACCGAAAACAGGTGCTGAACGGCAACGTGAGTATTTGGAGCGTAAAAAATTAAGAGCTACTGTTGAACACCGTGACAGTGAATCCTCCGGTTGTACGATAAGTGATAATTTGTAGTACCAACAACAAGATGCGGAACTACCATTGATGCAGTATTTCATCGATACCTTGATAGATTAGAATGTAGATCATTTTTTACGTATTTCAGTTACCATAAAGCCCTTGTTTCATTTTTGGAAAACGAATCCAATAATGATAATGACAATGCCGAGAACCAAATGTAATTGAGTACAATAAATTCATTTCTTTTTATATTAAAATAAATAAATAATTCTGTTTAATAAAATTCCATTCCATGCTTTCCATGACTTCTGCATGCATTATATTGAAATAATAGTTAAATTATTGATTTGTTGATAAAAGAAGTTTCACTTCAATCGTGCGGGTTCCGTGAACTACCACACACTTTCTTTTTTATTATACCTTTTTGTTTTATTATAAATTCATTTTGAACGGTTCAAAATTTACTATTTTTGGTAAGTTTTATTTTTATTTTAATGAATTATTGTACAAATTATTTTGTAAATATTTCTTATTTTTTGGGATTTGATATTATTTCATATGGATTAATTTTATTAAGTTTTTGAATTTGTACACTTATAATTACTTCTAGTGAATCTATTAATAAATATAGTAATTATGAAAACTTTTTTTTAATTAATGTGTTAATTTTATTATTATGTTTAGTTTTAACCTTTGGTAGAATAAATTTATTTATGTTTTATTTATTTTTTGAAAGAAGACTGATTCCTACTTTATTTTTAATTTTGGGTTGAGGATATCAACCTGAACGTTTACAAGCTGGTATTTATCTTTTATTTTATACTTTATTAGTTTCTTTACCTATATTGGTAGGAATTTTTTATTTATATAATACTTTGATAACATTGAATTATTATCTTTTGATAAATTATGTTAATTGTTATGATTTATTATATTTATCTTTAATTTTAGCTTTTTTAGTTAAAATACTTATATTTTTGGTTCATTTATGATTACCAAAAGCTCATGTAGAAGCACCTGTTTCTGGTTCAATAATTTTAGCTAGAGTTATGTTAAAATTAGGTGGATATGGATTATTACGAGTTTTTTCTTTTTTACAGGTAAGTGGTATTAAATATAATTATATTTGAATTAGAATTAGATTAATTGGGGGTGTTTTAATTAGTTTAGTTTGTTTACGTCAAACTGATTTAAAGGCTTTAATTGCTTATTCTTCTGTTGCTCAAATAGGAATTGTTTTAGGAGGTCTTATAACTTTAAGATATTTAGGATTTTGTGGTCCTTATACATTAATAATTGCCCATGGACTTTGTTCTTCAGGACTTTTTTGTCTAGTTAATATTACATATGAACGGTTAGGTAGTCGAAGTTTATTAATTAATAAGGGTTTATTAAATTTTATACCTTCTATAACATTATGATGATTTTTGTTAAGAGCTTGTAATATAGCTGCACCTCCTTCTTTAAATTTATTAGGTGAAATTTGTTTATTAAATAGAATTGTTAGTTGATCTTGATTAACAATAATTTCTTTATCTTTATTATCTTTTATTAGAGCTGCTTATACTTTATATTTATACGCTTATAGTCAGCATGGTAAGTTATTTTCTGGAGTTTATTCGTTTAGAGGTGGTAAAATTCGGGAATATTATTTATTATTTTTACATTGATTTCCTTTAAATTTATTAATTTTAAAGAGTGATATTTGTATAATTTGACTTTAACTTTATTTAAATAGTTTATTTAAAATATTGATTTGTGGTGTCAATGATATGATTTTTGATCATTTTAAATCGTGAGAAAGTATTTATCTATTTGTAGAATTAGACTTTTGGTTTTAATTTTATTTAGAGCTAATTTTTTTTTTGTTTAGATTGTTAATGTTAATTAAGGATTTTTGTGTATTTATTGAATGAGAAGTAGTTAGATTTAATTCTTGTAGAATTGTTATAACTTTTTTATTTGATTGAATGAGTTTATTATTTATATCTTTTGTTTTATTAATTTCTTCTTTAGTTATTTATTATAGAAAGGAATATATAGGGGGAGATGTAAATATTAATCGTTTTATTATATTAGTTCTTATATTTGTTTTGTCTGTAATGTTATTAATTATTAGTCCTAATTTAATTAGAATTTTATTAGGATGAGATGGATTGGGATTAGTTTTTTATTGTTTAGTAATTTATTTTCAAAATGTAAAATCTTATAATGCTGGTATATTAACTGCTTTGTCTAATCGAATTGGTGATGTTGCCTTTTTATTAGCTATTGCTTGAATGCTAAATTATGGAAGTTGAAACTATATTTTTTATTTGGAAACAATAAAAAATAGAATCGAGATAGAAATTATTGGTGGATTAAATATATTCGCTGCTATAACTAAAACAGCACAAATTCCTTTTTCATCTTGATTACCTGCTGCAATAGCAGCTCCTACTCCTGTTTCTGCATTAGTTCATTCTTCTACTCTTGTTACTGCTGGAGTTTATTTATTAATTCGGTTTAATATTTTATTATGTAATTCTTGAATAGGTCAAGTTTTACTTTTATTATCTGGGTTGACTATATTTATAGCTGGATTAGGAGCTAATTTTGAATTTGATTTAAAAAAAATTATTGCTTTATCTACTTTGAGTCAGTTGGGTTTAATAATAAGAATTTTATCAATAGGATTTTATAAACTGGCTTTTTTTCATTTATTGAGTCATGCTTTATTTAAAGCGTTATTATTTATATGTGCTGGAGCTATTATTCATAATATAAATAATTCGCAAGATATTCGGTTGATAGGTGGATTAGGAATTTATATACCTTTAACTTCTGGTTGTTTTAATGTTGCTAATTTAGCTTTATGTGGTATACCTTTTTTAGCTGGATTTTATTCTAAGGATTTGATTTTAGAAATTGTGTCCTTGAGATATATTAATATATTTTCTTTTTTTCTTTATTTTTTTTCTACTGGATTAACTGTATGTTATTCTTTTCGGTTGGTTTATTATTCTATGACTGGTGAATTAAATTGTGGTTCTTTGAATATACTAAGAGATGAAGGATGGGTTATGTTGCGTGGTATGAGAGGGTTATTAATTATAAGTATTATTGGTGGTAGTATACTTAGATGATTGATTTTTCCTACACCTTATATAATTTGTTTACCAATTTATTTGAAATTATTAACTTTATTTGTTTGTATTAGTGGGGGATTATTAGGTTATTTAATTTCAAATGTATCTTTATTTTATTTTAATAAATCTTTAAATAATTATTTAGTAAGTTATTTTTCTGGTTCGATATGATTTATACCTTACATTTCTACTTATGGTGTAATTAATTTTCCTTTAGTTTTAGGAAGAATTGTTTATAAATCTTTTGATCAAGGATGATCTGAATTTATAGGAGGACAGAATTTGTATAATAAGTTGGTAGAATATTCTCAATTAGTTTATTTTTTACATAATAATAATTTAAAAATTTATCTTTTATTATTTGTTTTATGAATTACTTTCCTTTTTAGATTTTTTTTCTTATTTTATTCAAGTAGCTCAAATTGTAGAGTATAACACTGATAACAAATTCATTGGTAGCTGTACTGAAGCTACAGGACAACAAAACACAATACTACATTTTGGTCAACGACCATTCAATGGACGATTTGCAAGAAATGGAAGGTTCCAAAGAAGAAACAACTTCCCCAGAAATCAAAATCGTTTAAATTTTGATAATTTAGGAAATAATAATCAAAATAGAAATCGTTACCGACAAGGCAGACGAAATTTCAACCGGAACATGACACACAATGTACGAGTTGCCCAATCGGACGAAAACAACTTGGAAAACTAATCTACGCCTCTAAGATACACACGCTTAACCTTAACTTTAGCATTTTTGTACAACTTAAAATAGCAGATTTAAATACAAACATTACACTACTTGTAGATACTGGTGCAGATATATCACTCTTAAAATTCAATAAATCCACCTTTCAAAAAATAAACACAAAACACATTACAGCATTAAGCGGTATAGGGCAAGGCAAAATCAGTTCTATTGGTACAATATTTTTTGATTTAAAATTTACGACGAAATAACTATTCCCGCAAGGTCAGAAGTTATACGAAAAATAAACTTACCTAATACCTTGGATGAAGCACTGATTCCAAATCAAGAACCACACCCTGGAATATTTATAGCCAATACCTTGGTAAAATCTGACAACGCCTATATCCGCATTTTAAATACAAATAATAATACAGTATCTTTAAAGCAAAGCAACATTTTAACTGAAAATGTTTCTGATTACGACATAATAAACATGACACAGGTAATGCACAAAGAAAAACGGATATTCTCAACAAATTGAGAAAAAATTTACCTAAAACATATAAAAAACAATTGACAAACCTATGTTCCGAATACAGTGACATATTTGGGTTAGAAACAGAAACAATAACAACAAATAATTTTTATAAGCAAAAGTTAATGGTTAAAGACAAACAGCCAGTATACATAAAGAACTACCGTATACCCCACACACATAAGGATGAAATTGAGAGACAAGTAAACAAACTTATAGAAGACAAAATAGTCGAACCATCATTTTCAGAATAAAATAGTCCAATACTATTGGTACCAAAAAAGTCTCTACCGAACTCAGTTGAAAAAAGATGGAGATTAGTAATCGACTACAGACATATCATCAAAAAATTAATTGCAGATAAATTACCGTTACCGAGAATAGATGACATTTTAGACCAACTCGGAAGGGCAAAGTATTTTTCATGTCTCGATCTAATGACTGGATTTCATCAAATAGAACTTGATAAAAATTCAAGAAATTTAACATCTTTTTCAACCAACAACGGTTCATACAGATTTACTAGACTACCATATGGCTTAAAGGTAGCACCTAATTCATTCCAAAGAATGATGACAATTGATTTCAGTGGTTTAAAACCAGAGCAAGCTTTCTTATATATGGATGACTTAGTAGTCCTTGGTTGCTCTGAAAAACACATGCTTTCAAACTTGAAAAATGTTTTCGATTTATGTAGAACACATAATCTAAAATTACACCCTGAAAAATGTTCATTTTGTTGGGCAGAGCCGAGAATCGGAAAACAAGAAAAAACACGTTTAGATATGTTGGCGTTTATTCAAAGACTAAAATATGTTATTCAATAAGATGAAATGGAAAATAGAAGAAAATATGAAGCAGAGTTGCATTGTAGGTTACGATCTATTCGTGTTGTAAATGTTGCTGGATGAAACCGATTACTTTTTCATCACTCTTCCTCAACACGAGTAGGTCGTTTACATAGACCTTGCATTAAAACCTAAAAGTTTTACAAATTTTTCATGTTTGATTTTGTTCAAATTCTTTGTAAGTACATCAGCAATCATCTCACTTGTACAAATGTATTCAATTTCAATTAAATTATTATTCAGTGCATCTCTAACAAAATGGTACTTAATATCTATATGTTTACTTCGTGAGTGGTAAACCGGGTTTTTCGCCAATTGCTGCGCGCTCAAATTGTCGCTGTAAACTCTAACTGGGTCACCGGAGCTACTTACGCCAATATCTGCCAATAAACGTCGTAGATATACTGCTTCTTTCGCAGCCGTTGCTAACGCGACGTATTCTGCCTCTGTGCTGCTGAGGGCTACGCTGCTTTGGCGTTTGCTCTCCCACGATATTGAACTACCGCCCAAGAAGAATACATACCCTGTGTATGACTTGCGATCGATACTATTACTGCCCCAATCGGCATCCACAAACCCTTCGATAGGCTTGCCCGTATGACGGTATACCAACTTGTAGTCTTTAGTCATTGCCAGGTATCGTAAAATATGTTTGATACCTGATTCGTGCTCTTTGTGTGGATTTTGATTTCGCTGTGCCAGTTTCGAGATTGAGTGCAATATATCTGGCCTTGTGCAAATAGCGAGATACATTAATGCACCGACTGCTGATTGGTACTTTGTAACATCGGCTTTAATACACGTCTCACTAGTGCACCCAATTTGAAACCCCACGTCTAAAGGTGTCTTCGCTGCTCGACAACTGGTCATGTTATACTTTTCTAAAATCTCTCTTATATACCACGCTTGCCCGACTGAGATGCTTCCCGTATCGCCGTCTCTGGTGATCTCCATACCCAAAAAATACGAGATGGGACCTTTATCGATACATTCGAAGCTGCTTGAAATTCGTGCTTTGATCGCAAGAAGATCATTTTTGTTTTGGCAACTAACGATCAAGTCATCTACGTATACAGCTATGAGACATAAATTACCTTGATGACTCATTTTGTACAGGCACCGCTCATTAGTACACGCCTCGAAACCGATTTTCTTCAAAACTTCGTCCAATTTATGGTTCCACTCTCTCCCGGATTGTTTCAGCCCATATATCGCCTTATTGAGCTTCAAAACTCGCTCAGGAAACCGCTTGTCGATAAACTTTTCAGGTTGCTTCATATACACCACGTCGGTGAGCTCGCTGTTGAGATACGCGCTGCAAACATCCATCTGATGAGTGTACATTTTGAGCTCTGCCGCTAGCGCCAACACCATGCGAATAGTGGCGTAACGAACCACTGGAGAAAATGTCTCGGTGTAATTCACACCAAATTTCTGGCTGCAGCCCTTTGCGACTAAACGAGCCTTAAAACGCTCCACGTCGCCATTCTGGTCATGCTTGACCGCAAAAACCCATTTAGACCCGATTGCCTTCTCGTTAGTTGGTAAGTCCACTAACTGCCACGTTTTGTTTCGCACAAGAGCGTCGTACTCATCTGTCATCGCCTTTTCCCACTCATTCGAATATTTGCCGCTTTCTGCCTCTGCGACAGTTTGCGGGATTTTAATTTCACAAGCATTTTGCATCGTATTGACAGTATTGTACACTTTGCGTGGGCGTCCTGGTTTTCCACTACGTACAAACTTCGGTCTTCCTCGTCCAATATGCGCAGGTGACTCTTCCTGAATCGGATATTCGCAAAAACTTTCTTGGTAATCACTTCCAGAATTGCTCGAAGCCTTCGGCTCTTCAAACTCATCATCGCTGTCGTCAGCTTCCGATTCACTCAATGACTCGGAAGGTTTCTCCTTGGTGGTATCTTTATTGTTTTTAGCAGACAGCAGGTCGTAAAAATCTACTATTTCACTCTTTTCGAATGGCAAAAACGTAACATCACGTTTCTCCACTACCATGCGCTGCTCAGGATCGTATAATCGGAACGCTTTCGACGTTAGTGAATAACCTACCATAAAATACTTTTTACCCTTCGGCTTGAATTTACTTTTGCTGATCTTATTTAACGCAATAACTTCTGAGCCGAACACTCTCAAAAAATTCACAACTGGTTTTCGCCCAGACCAAGCTTCGTAAGGTGTCATACTGTTCAATGCCTTTGTAGGCGATCTGTTTCGCAAAAACACCGCAGTAGCAACTGCCTCTGCCCATAAAAATTCACCAAGTCCACTCTGAAGCAACATACTACGTGCCATTTCCACTATTGTACGGTTCGCCCTCTCGGCAACCCCGTTTTGTTGCGGCGTGTACGGCACCGTCAACTGCCGTTTTATGCCACACTCATTCAAAAATTTATCAAAATCTTTGTTGACGAATTCACGCCCGTTATCGCTTCGGATTGTCTTAATTCTTTTTTCAGTTTGTCGTTCTACTAAACTTTTAAATATTTTAAATTTCTCTAAAACTTCTTCTTTAGATTTTAAAAAATACACAAACATTCGTTTCGATTTATCGTCTATGAAAACTAAGAAATAACGCGCGCCCCCCAGGGACTTTGTACGAAACGGACCGCACACATCTGTGTGCACTAATTCTAAAATGTCTTTTGCTCGATTTTCCGTGCTCTTCGGAAAAGGCCTCACACTCATTTTGCATTTTGCACATATCTCACAAGCAATGTCTTTAGTAAATGTCATTTTGTCCATTCCGCGAACCATGTTTTTATTCATTAATTCCTGCAGGCTACCGTAATTCAAATGTCCATATCGTTCATGCCATGATACTGCCTTTTCATTCGAAGCATAAAAACACTTGCTGCTATCGCATCGGATCACAAAAAGTTTGTTTACCTTTAGGGCTTTTAAAATTATATCATTTTCTTTCATTATTTTAGCGCAATTTTCATCGAACTTCACTTTAAATCCATTTTCTACAGCTCTAGCGACAGACATAAAGTTACCGCACATATTTGGCACAAACAAAACATTGTAAAGAATAATGTCACTCTCTTGAGACCTCACACGCACTTCTCCCGCACCTTCTGAGAAAAGATAATTGTTTCCAGCTAAGTAAATTTTTTCTTTATGATCTTTGAGTGATATAAACATATTTCGGTTACTGCACATATGCGCTGTCGCTCCGCTGTCAAGAAGCCAGGTTGAGTCGTCGAACACCTCAGCGTCCGCTGCTGCTAACATCGTAAACGAATGCTCATTTCTTTTCGCTGCCTTATAATCGTTCTTATTGGACTTCGTGTTGCAGTTTGCAGCGTAATGACCGCGCTGCCCGCACTTAAAGCATTTGACATTTTGCGTATATTTACTCTTCCTGTGCGTTGAATTTTCCCCTCTTTCTGCATTCTTTGACCACACAGCAAAAGCCTGCGATTCCCCTTCAGATTCAGCAGAACCGCGTTTTGTCTGTTTCTTTCGTTCAGACTCTTCTAGAAGTTTTACCTTCAAATTAGTTAATGTCGGCAGCGTGTCTCTAGTCTCCATAGCAATAACAAAATGCTCGTACTGCTTTGGCAGACTTGAAAGTAAAATAATTGTCACTAATTCGTCTTTGATTTCAATGCCGACTTCGGATAACTTTTCGGCAATGGATGTGAAATCATTCAAATATTTTGCCATGCTTTCGCTGTCACTAAGCTTCATATTTAAAAGCTTCTTATACAGCGACACCTTGTGCACTGGCCCACTTGGCTGATGCAAAGTTTCTAGAGCCTTCCATGCTTCTGTGGACGTTCTGCATTGCTTAATGTGGCTGAGCTGCGACGCTTTTACACTTAGTGTAATTGTGGCCAAGGCTTTTTCATCGAGCGCTTCCCATTCGGTCACATTTTCTTCAGGCTTTAAGCATTTTTCACTCACTATACTTCATAGTCCAGCATGTATGAGGACACTTTTCATCTGCACCCGCCACGAATCGAAATTCTTTTCATCAAGTTTGTCAATTTGATATAGCGAATTCATATTGTTATCTGTCTTTCAAACGCGACACACACGCGTTAAATTTTCTTATTAATTTCCGAAATACGTTTTCACGGAGTCTTTGCACGTAAAACTTTTAACAACCTTCGCCCGAACCGTGCTCTGGGCCCATAACCTATGTTGGGCAGAGCCGAGAATCGTAAAACAAGAAAAAACACGTTTAGATATGTTGGCGTTTATTCAAAGACTAAAATATGTTATTCAATAAGATGAAATGGAAAATAGAAGAAAATATGAAGCAGAGTTGCATTGTAGGTTACGATCTATTCGTGTTGTAAATGTTGCTGTATGAAACCGATTACTTTTTCATCACATTTTTTATGCATGAAGTAACCTACCTCGGGCATAAATGTACAAACAAGGGGATACTTCCAGACGACAATAAGTACTCGGTAATAAAAAATTATCCTACACCCACAGACGGAGATAGTGCAAAAAGGTTCGTCGCCTTTTGCAACTACTACCGCAGGTTTATTAAAAACTTCGCTGAATATTCAAGACACCTAACAAGGTTATCAAAAAAGGGAGTTGCTTTCGAATGGACAAAAGAATGCAATGATGCATTTGTGTACCTCAAGAGGGCATTAACGAGTCCTACATTGTTACAATATCCCGACTTTAAAAAACCATTTTGCTTAACAACAGACGCAAGCAAATATGCGTGTGGTGCAGTACTTACTCAGGAATATGAAGGAAAACATTTGCCAGTAGCATATGCCTCCAAAAGTTTCACAAAAGGAGAAAGCAACAAGTCGACAATTCAACAAGAGTTAGCTGCCATACACTGGGCAATAACTCATTTCAGACCTTATATCTATGGTACAAAGTTTTTAGTTAGAACCGATCACAGACCCCTGTCTTACCTGTTCTCAATGAAGAATCCAAGTTCAAAACTAACACGAATGAGACTTGATTTAGAAGAGTATGATTTCGTAGTAGAATATCTTAGAGGAAAAGATAATCACGTTGCGGACGCTTTGTCTCGCATTACAATCAATGACTTAAAAGGAGTAAATGAAAAAAATCAAAATATATACAAAATAGTGACTAGATCAATGTCGAAAAATAACAGCAGTCCAACTACACAGCAGAACAGTAAAACATATGATAAGCCCAAAATATATGTCTCAATTAATAACACTGACGTCAGGAAATACAATAAATTAAAGATTACACCCTCACGATGTTACATCAAACGAGGAAAATCCATAATAGCATATATAAAAATTGATGACTTATATGTTAATGGGAAAATTGACTTAGGACAATTCTTCTCTAGGCTCGACGAAGTGGCCGACAAATATGGCATTAATAATTTACAAGTGGCACCTAGCGAGAAAATTTTCGAATTTGTCTCAATTAATGATTTTAAAAATTAGGGCAATATGATATTAAATAAAGTAAAAGTAGCGCTACTGAATGAGGTGACCCACGTTAATGATGCTAAAACTGTAACGGACATTCTGAAAATATACCGCGATGACCCTATAGAAGGCGGTAATTACGGAATTTTCAGAACACTTATGAAAATTAAAAGATATTACTTCTGGAATAAAATGTCAAAAGATGTTGCTAAGTACGTAAAAACTTGCGAAAAATGCCAAAAAACCAAAATAACAAAGCATTTAAAAAGCCCAGTAACTATAACACCAACATCTACAGGTACATTTGATACAGTTTTTGTAGACACAATAGGCCCACTACCTACAACAATTAATGGCAATACTTATGCAGTCACAATAATATGCGACATGACAAAATATTTAGTCACGATACCCATCCAAGACAAAAACGCCAAGACAGTGGCGAAAGCAATATTTGAAAAGTTTATTCTTACCTACGGTCCAATGAAGACGTTCATTTCGGACATGGGTACAGAATACAAAAATTCAATACTAACAGAGCTATGTGAATTGCTAAAAATAGAGAAACTTAATTCAACTGCTTACCACCACCAAACACTAGAAGTAATAGAAAGATCACATAAAACTTTCAATCAATACGTAAGATCTTACATATCGATTGACAAAAACGGCTGGAATGAGTGGCTACAATACTTCACATACTGTTTTAACACCACTCCTTCTACAGTACATGACTATTGTCCGTATGAATTAGTTTTTGGAAAAACACCAAACATGTTTCAGCAGTTCACAAATGTAGACCAAATTACTCCATTATATAACATAGATAACTACGCTAGAGAAGTAAGATTTAGGCTAGAAGTAGCACATAAAAGAGCTCGCAATATGATAGACATAGCTAAAATTAAGCAAAAAACATTTTATGATAAAAATAGTTTAGATTACAATTTTAACATAGGCAATTTAGTTTTACTTAGGAATGAAGTGGCCCATAAACTGGAACCCCAATATTGTGGGCCTTATACCATTAAAGCAATAGATAATAAAAATAATGTTACTATAGTCGATAAGTTATCTTTAAAAGAACAAATAGTTCACAAAAATAGGCTTAAGATTTATCAACAATAAGTAGTTTTAAAGACGCGTCTAAACTTAGAAAATTAATACAATACATACATATATATATTATAAAATTAAGATTACTCTTATGTAAATATTTTTATTTTAACAATTCAATGTAAAAGAATGTTCATACAAAAAAAAAGTTGTATGAGCATTCTTCTGAAGAAGGGAGGTGTAGTATGATTATAAGTCGAATATTCCTTAACATTAATATTCATAAACATTTATTGTTTTGTTTTGGTTTTAAAATAATTTATTGTCCACTTATGCATTCACTTTGCTGTGCCGTTTAAATAATATCATGTTTCTTAAAAAAGGTTCATTACACTTGAAATTAAATGCAAACATAGCTAACGTAATTCTTTTATGTTCGGCGCGTGAATGCTAGAATCATATTACATAAGTAAACACCGAAAAATTATTATTGATTTGCATTGACTAAAATTCCTATAAAAACGCTTGTACGTAGTATGTAAGAAATCAGAAATAAAACAATTGCTTTACAAGCTAGATGCCCAGCTTGAAGTAAAAATAAAGAAATGTAAAAGAATTTTTTTTAAATTATTTGATTACAGCGGATATAGCCCATCTAAAACTAACGAAGCTCTGCTCGTTTATTAAAGCAACCGGATGGTTTGAAAGGGAACACGTAGAGTAAGGATAAGCTCCAGTGGTATCACAATGGACCTGCCGAAGGTCTAAGTGTGTCTTACGACAACCACCCTACCTACCTACCTACCTACCATCGTAATGCTGGTTTTCCATCCTTGCGGGAAATCAAAAACCAAATTATAAAAAAAAATTGTTTTCTAATAGCTGTCGCCCCTTGGCAGGTAATAGCAAATCTCCGAGTGTACTTCTGCAATGAAAATACTCCTGCCGTTCGGCTTAAAACTGTAGGCCCCTCCATTTGTGGGAAAAAATCAAAACGCACAGCAAAAATAGGAGGTGGAGCTCGGCCAAACATCAAATAAATGGTGTAACCACCAATTATATGAATATATTATAAGTACGTGCAGCTCGGCCAAACATCCAATAAAGGGTGTAAGCACCAATTATATGAATATATCTACTTGTATATAACTAATGAGTGCATAATGCATGCTCATATAAATTCTTTTCTTAGTCAACATCTGGTATATGGTCAATTGGTACCATTCTGGATTTAGATCCACCAGAAGCGTAAGTTTATAATCACTTATTTCGACACTTAATAATGAACTTCTAGCCTTAAAACATAGCAATTTGCTAACTACTCATCGATAGCATTACATTTAATAAAATCATACCTCAGTGATCGCTCGTAAGCTATTCATGACCGTAGCATTGTATAATATCTAAATACATAACCGTAATTAAAGGTATTTCTGAAGGCTCTATTCTCGGTCCTCAATTATTTGTGTTATGTAGAAATGATCTCCAAAGTTTATTATAATATTGTAATATTAATATAAGATGATGTCCAATTATAGCTGCCTCTTTGTATCCGTCAATAATTGTATTAAGAACCCCAACACAGACGTAGATCACGACAATAAGTGGGCTTATGACAATGGGTAGCTTTTAAATCAGGGTAAATCACAGTGTATCGATATCAACAAGATGGCTTTCAATCTCGAAGGCCACAGTGATGTGAAATTGAAAAACACTGTTATAAAATTCGTTGACACTGCCAGAAATCTATGAAAATTTCAATATAACTCTATTGTATATAGAATAGCCACAGTGCAATAGGCAAGGTCTATGTCATGCTCCATTTACTATGGGCCCTGCAGCACTTTACTCCAGCGAAAAGTCAACTGCCTTTAGTTAAAACATTGATGTTACCGACCTTATAGTATAGATATAAATTGTATGCCGATTGTGATAACTCGTGTCGTAGTAAACTTAATGTCCTCTACAACAGCATCGCCTGACTCGAGTATTGTGTAAAACGTCGTGATCACATAACAATTTTTCCCTTAAAATATTTTCTGTAAAATTTGATGAGTTATTATAGGTAAAATGCTTAATGCTGCTTCCAAGGTCATCAATTCTCGCAAACCCGAATACTTTGTCAAACGAACTCAATTCACTAAA
This sequence comes from Anastrepha obliqua, assembly GCF_027943255.1. NCBI lineage: Eukaryota > Metazoa > Arthropoda > Insecta > Diptera > Tephritidae > Anastrepha > Anastrepha obliqua. The sequence goes on along the minus strand of NW_026562179.1, from coordinate 2,095,237 downwards.
TCGACCCAATCACTCAACCTGATTTAAACTCCTATCTATGAACCACAATTGGCTAGTACCTGAACGACAGTTCTGCGGTTTTGTTGTTCGCCTTTAAAGCGCTCCGCCAAGTACAATGCGCTTTCCTACATTATATTGCCCACTAAGTAGCACATATGTTCTTCTAATGTCTCCTTGTCCTTCCCTTCCCTTTTCATACGTACACTGTTAGGTGTTTGACCGAGCTCCTCCTCCTATTTGTGACGTGCGTCCTGATGTTGTTCCACAAAGCTCCTCGTACTTCCACTTTTTTACAGAGAAGAATAATACATGACCCGATAGTATCTCCACTGCTACCCGAAGTAAAAGATATCGTGAAACTGTTAAATTGGAGTATAAAATATTGCGAAAAATTAAATCAAAACATAGACAAGATGAAATGTAACGTCGAATGGAAAAAAACATTTATAAACCGCAAATTCTATAAAAATTCTTTAAATTGTGGTGGACACCTGAAACTATTAATGGCATACATTATGGATTTTTGGTACAGTTTAACACAAATAAAATCTGATTCTTCTAATTTATGCAAAAATTGGCTAAAACTAACAGTTTTGTATATCCCGAAGAACCGAGTCATATGCCAGTTCTCGATCTTATCGCTGGACATTTAATATCGCCAAAGATGCCATTTGTAAAGACTAAGCAAATACGATGGCTCCTTAAAAATTAATCGGTTAAATAATTAATGTTCCTGTAGACGCCGCCTGCCGCGCAATATTGACGACGATTACACAATAAATGTAAACATAAAAAGACATACCTAAATTACATAAAAGCTGATATTTACAAGGTACAGTGAAATAGTGGTTGTCATATTCAATCGAAACGCCGCTTTATAGGCAATTTAACATAGAAATTTACAGATTTTTGATTAATGAATTTAGGAATGGAGAAGCCGAATACGAATGTGCGTACTCATTTCCAGTTGCCGAAGAATCAAATTTTGAAGCGAAACATTGTTAAGTTTGCAACAGTACACGATGATATGGGGAAAGTACATTACTTTGATATTGTGTCCAAATCAAGCTAAAACTTCAATAGGTTTTATGTTTGATGAACTCGCAGAAGAATTATCATTTCCAGCGATACATTTTGGGCATCCGTGAAAATTTTATATAAAAGTAACGCAAATGTATTCGCCAAAAGAAGAACTCTCGAAAAATATGGCAGAAATATTAGAAATGATTAATTCTTTATTTAGCAGGTGTAAAAATAGCGGATTTAGTGGATTTAATGCACTATTCTTTCCCATACACAAGGCGATAATATTGTTGCCAGCTAACGAAAAAAACAGTAATTTAAAGAATTATACAATACACACGCCCGATTGGAATAAAACGAATACAATTCATTTGAAGAATTTTCGGAAAGAAACATGATTGGCAGCGTTGATCACGGAATGTCCAGCCCAACCGTCTTTATTAAACGGGATGTGAACAATATTTGGACAAATCCGTTCAACCCCCAATATTGAGCGGACTAAATTAAAATAGGGATATTCAGTATATCCTTGACGAGTATTCGTGTTACATTTGTAGCAGAGTATGTTAATAAAAGCAGCAGAGGCTTTAGCGCATTGCACCACGAATTGATAAAGTTAAAGAAAGATTACGACGAGTTAATGATAGAACTCGGGAATAAACCTTAAATAACGTAGAAATGCCCACCGAAGAAATAACATGATTTTTACTGCGATTACCCATGTCAAGAACATCGAGATATGTAGAATATATTTCTACTCAACACCCTTCTGAGCATTATTTTTGTCCATAAAATCTCAAACACAAAGGGAAAGCAAGGTATTGAATACGATCCGCATGAGATATGGAACTTAAATGTTATTCAAGGATATGAAGACCGTCCATCTGAATTAACCGATGTCTATTTGGCTGACTTCGTTGCATGGTAAAAGAGGATAGTACCAAAGACAAAGTTCATTGGTGTTTTAGCAACAACAATTTAAATGACTAAGGAACTGTGAAAAGAGAATAAAAAAAAAAACAGAAAACGACGTTACTCGAAAATATTACCTTGCAGAAATTACAATGTAGAAGACAAATTAAATTTCATCAGAGTAACACAAGTTCCTTTCAAAAATGAAGAGTTGCATCTCCTATCGACGATAAATTGTATTTAAACATTTATGAAAATCATAAAGAAAGGAATCTTGCGAATTGAACAAAATATGGCACTGAATTTGAGTTCAGGCAAATAATCGTGCGGGTCAAAATATTGCCAAAAATGAAGTTTATCTTAAAAGCCACCACCGACAATAGTCCGAATAACGACGACTTGGTTGATTGAAGTGGTTATTCATCCAGAATCCAACCGCTTCTGCACCATTTTGTTGCCACAGCCTCGTTACCTACTTGTTTAACCAGCATAACTACATCCAGTCTGTGCAGTTTAACCCTACAGTAGTCGCGCCCCTGAAACTGACGTAATTGGTCGCGCGGTCTACATATGTAATCCATTTTAAAATTAAAAATACAAAAGATAAATATTTAATTCTTCCATTGCTTTTGTTTTAAGTATTCTTGTTATTGTTTAATTTATTAATATTAATCAAAAATAACATAAATAAACTTTCTGTTCTTACATAAAATAAATAAAAACCAAAACTTCATTTTTTAACAAAAAATTAAGATACTTCACAAAAGTATAAAATATATATAAAATAACCAGAAGATAATTGAGATGTTTTAATTGTTTTCGAAACATGATGAACATACAGTCTTGGAATGATCAGGACAAATGAATTTATTGCAAACGTTACACACTTTACGGGTGCTTTTATTACGGGCCCTTCCACAATCGTAGCAACGACCGACGTAGTTATTGTGCGTTGGACCTTCATGACTTACAACTTGTGGAAGATCCAAGAAGTCTTTTATTTTAAATGTCAGTGTTCTAGGTAGCGTGGTAAGTGTTAATCTTTGGTGAGCCAGTGGTTTCATCCAAGACAAGGCTAAGTCTATGAGAAAATCACGCCTTTTGACAGATTCATAGTTACTGTTTGCAGTGTAAATGCATAATGCGTTGAGAGCATTGAGGTTTACAAGATTATAGAACTTAGTCAGCGGCCACCTTCTCGAATTCCTAGATACGTCATAAAGAGAACACATCTTGTCAACCAGATCAACGCCATTTTTAGTGCGATTATAGTATGTTATTATTTCCGGCTTTCGTTGATCTCCGGTGTCAGAATCAATCGCTGTATCGTTGTGCATTGTAGACATGGCTATTACTATTTTGTTGGCTTTTGGTACATAAGAAATCAGAGTATATGGAGAGTGAGTGATTTTGAGGAGCATATTGTTAGAGGCAATTCTAAATTCCCGGGGAACTTCTCTTTTATCTTTTCGAACGGTAGCAACCATTGTAATTCCATTATCAAATCATTGCTTTGCTATTTTCAGAGAGGAAAACCAATTGCCCATAGTAATATTGATATGTCTATTCAAAATTGGTTGCACCATTCTCATCACGATATCAAATCTCTCGTCGCTTAACCGAAATGGACCTTCGGGTTGTTGGCCGGCGTAAATATCTAAGTTATAGGTGTATGGGTAATGAACATCTACAAGTGCAAAAACTTTCAGTCCATACTTAGCAGGTTTATTTGGAATATACTGCCGAAAAGAACAACGCCCTCTGAAGGACAAGAGTTGTTCGTCCAAAGTCATTTCAGCAGAGTAGCATACATATGTAAATATTATAAGAAAATTTCCACAAAATTGTAAAATGAAAAATTATGCCAAAAGTCCACTTTTATTTACAAAGTATAACTAGCTATTAGCATAAAACCTAATTTAAAATACTTACGTAATCGGTCGCGCGGCATACATATGTAGACCATGAATTTCACGAACCTCTAGCGACACAACTGCATGCAACAATTAACAGCGGAAAACAGAGAGTGACTCTCAATTTGTTAGTTACAAGTAGCAAAAATCTCCGATGAAATCGATGCACGATTTTCAAGAAATTTAAAATTTAACAATGGTGGATTACATATGTAGACCGCGCGACTACTGCAGGGTTAAGAACCTTATTAGGCTGTTGACGTCTAATCCAGCTACTTGTTCGAGACTCTCGAACAACGGTTCGCCCAGGGTTGACATTCTCCCTTTCCATGGGGCAGTGCATGCACAGAGGAAATGCAAAATAGTTTCCTTTTCTTTGGATGCTTACAACTGTGACAACGTATGTTGTGAGGAATACCCACTATGGCTACTTGTTCCCCGACAGACCAAAAGCCAGTTATGACTGCCGTGAGTCTCCAAGCGTACCGTCGTTTCATGTTAATTAAGGGTGTGAGCGCCAATTAATATATGTTCGGTTGAGGAATAAGTTCATAGCGTTTTCAAATATCATGTTATTTTGCAACGATTTGTTTGGTGTTTGACAAAGGGTAAGTATTCATTCGATAGAACTCTTTCTGCTCTACAAAACTATGTAAATTGTGTTTTTTGAGTTATTTAATGTTTTATTAGTTTTGAGGCTTAGAAATGGAATACAAAAAAACATTTTCAACGTCTGCTCTTCTTTGCTTTTCATTGAGGTCAAAAAGCTGCCGAAGCAGCCTGGGACACTTGGGACGTGTATGGAGAAGGTGTCATAGGACAGTCTACACCACAGAAATGGTTTGCAAAGTTCAAAAATGGCGACTTTAACATCGAATTCGCTGAAGAACGTCTCAAATCACTTTTAAAGGAGAACGGTCGCCAAACCAGTCGTGAATTGGCGGAAAAAATGAAATGCGATCATAAAACGATTCTCAATCACCTTCATTCAATGGCAGCCTGGGTGCCTCACGAGCTTAACGAAAAAAACACAGAAAGTCGCCTTGAAATTGCTCCTCAGCATATCGCAAGCCATGGAGCAACACGCGGCCATAAACAGCACTTTTTGTACCGAATCGTCACGGAAGGTGAGAAATGGTGCCTTACATCAATATAAAGCAAGGAAAGAAATGGGTGGCTCCAGGAGATACGCCTAATCCGAGAGTCAAGTCGAATCTTCATCCAATAAGATCATGATATGTGTTTGGTGGGACTGGGAGGGCATAGTGCATTGGGAAATGCTCCAAAAGAATGTCACGGTCACCAAGAAGCTCTACATTGGCCAGCTACACCACGTAAATGAGGCTATTCGACTGAAAAGACCTGATCAACATGGTCAAACCATTCCTTTTTCACGACAACGTCAGACCCCATGTCGCACAAGTCGTCAAACCCGCACTCCAAGATCTTGAATGGGCATCAGCATCCGCCGTATTCTCCGGAGCTGAAACCAACCGATTACCATCTTTCCGCTCTATGTCGAACCATATGGAGGGCGCTACCTTCGATAACAAAGAAGTCCTTAAAAACTGGCTCAATAACTTATTTGATACCAGACCAGGCGATTTTTGGAGGAACGGCATCAACAAATTTGTCGAGAGATGGGAAGAGGTTGTAAACAGCAATGGCGAATGTATAATTTTTTTAATCCATTTATTTATTGCAATCTTTCTCCTAACATTCAGGAATATGTTTAGTTAAAACTAAGACATTACACTAGACATGTATGGGAAGCACCCAGTGGTGCAACCATTTCTAGATTTTTGCTTATTAGCATAATAAATCCGTTGCTGACTTAATCTTCAGCCTGTTAAAGCAGGTCGTATTGAGAGTTATTTCTGCAATTAAGGGGTTTGGGAGCGATTGGAGTCTTATATTGTGTGATGTGGCTACCTTTTTTATTTTTTAAGGTATTGTAGGTAATTTGAGATCACGAAGGGTTTGAACATTCGTGATGTAATATGGTGCGCTTGTAATCATTCGTAGGGTTTTGCAGGAAATCTTTGGAGTATTTCGATGTTAGAATTGGCTGCAGTGCCCCAAAGCTGTATGCTATAGGTCCATATTGGTTTTAAGATGGCTGAGGAGCGTAAGAGTTTGCTTTTGAGAGAAACATGCGAATATCGATTAAGTAACCAGTATAGATTTCGCTGTTTGATTCCTAGTGCCTTACGTTTAGTGAAAATATGTGTTTTCCATGTAAGATTGCTGTCAAGGTGCATACCAAGATATTTCGTAAAATTACTTTGTGATATGATTGTGTTATTGAGTTTAACGAGTGGGCAAATGCTTCGATTGACTGTAAAAGTTACATGAACCGATTTTGTCTCATTGGATTTTATTGTCCAATCTTTTAACAATTGAGTTAAAATATTAAGTTTTTTTTGGTGTTTAAGTGAAGCCTGCTGTGGGTTAGGGGCAATTCCGAAAACAGTGGTGCCATCTGCAAAAGTTCCGACGATAGTTTCCTCAGTGACTGATAAATCGTGGGTGTAGAGCAATTGGCAGTTGTTCAAGTACTTCTCTTGTGATGAGATCATATCCGGGGGCTATCTTTGTTTTAAGCTTTTTTATTGCTGATTTTACCTCTTTCTTCGAAAATTTTTTTGTGAGTGGGTCAATTTGGTGTATGAGTTCCACGGTGTCTTTGACTTTCTGAGCAGTGCTTAGGGAGGGCTGGATTTCATGTGGTGTAAAAAATTGAGATAAGTGCCGAGCAAATATGTGAGCTTTTTCAAGATCTGATTCAGCCCATTTATCATTTTCCGTTTTAATAGCCATTTAAAGCTGGCCTTTTAGGCTTTTGGCATCTTTTTCTCTTTTCTCTTTTTCGACTCTAAACTCAGTACACAGAGCAAGGCGCACACCACAAATAGCAGGAGAAGCTCGGCCAAACACCCAAAAAGCTGTACGCGCCAATTATATAAATATATAAACATATATAGGCCCAATTATATATATATATATTATATATTATATATATGGGGCGTTCCACGTCAACCGGACCAAAGCTCTGTCCAAAATTCTATGGGATGAAAATAATCATATAATATGTCAAAATACTCGTAAACTCATGCCCTTTCAATTGCAAAGTGGCAAATTTGAAAATTCAAAATGGCGTCATTACTGTGTCACCTCAAAGACACTAAATTCCAAAATTTGCAAATATATCTATCAATTACTTTTAAAAATAGGTTCAAAAATGATGACTCATGATATATTTGAATGTTTTTGGGGTCGCTGATTACGAATCTGAAATCAGATTTTCAAAATTCAAAATGGCGGATCCAATATGGCGGACATTTTTCGAAAATTTTTTTGGATTCGCTTGAAACTCATCACTTGGGGGTTTTCGGGGTCGCTGATGACGAATCCGATGTCAGTTTTTCAAAATTCAAAATGGCGGATCCAATATGGCGACTGAAATTTTAAAAGAATAATTGAATTTACATGAACTATGTTACTCGGAGGTATTTGAGGTCGCAGATCACGAGTATGATGTTAGAATTTAAAAAATTTTAAATAGTGGATTCAATGTGAAAGATAATTTTTAAGAAACGTATTGAATTATTTGAAAGTTTGTAAGTTCTTAGGTAGCTGATCGCAATTCTGACTTCAGTATTCTAAAAATTCAATAAGTGTTGACTATTCATTTAACACTAGTCAGTTATTTACGTAACGATCTCATCATGTTAGAATTTCTTCCCCTTTATTTGTTTTTGTACTAACACTAAAGTGTTGGATTTTATTTTATTATTTATCATTTAATAGAGTCTAAGATCTTAACTTGATAGCCAAAGAAGTTTATTCTCTTTCAAAATATTCCATTTGTTGCGTCTAAGACTTCAACATGTTAAGTATGGTTCATCTTCATTTGTTTTTGTACTTAACATTCAACTGTTAGATTCTCTTTCGTCATATTTCATTTGTTTTCGTCTAAAACCTTAGTGGGTGAAGCTTGTTTCGTGTGCATTTGTTTTTGTAGTAACATTGAAGGGGTTGAATTTCTTTACACATTTTTCTTTGTTTACGTCTAAGACTTTAATGTGTGAAGGTTGCTTCGACTTCATTTGTTTTTGTACGAACACTGAAGTGTTAAACTTTGTTTCGTCATTTATAACTTGTTCCCTATAATATTAATGTGTTTAACTTTGTGTTCGCTTCTTTATTTGTTATTGTAAAAGCATTGAAGAATTCGATTTCATTTCGATTTATATGTCATTTTTTGTTTGGTCTTCAAGATTTGTTTTTCAATTTCATTTGGCGTAGCAACGTTGATTTTTGTAATTTAATTAGCCATCATGGAGGATAATAAAATGGAAGCTTCTATTTATATGACTCATGTAGATAGATGCATTAATCCTTTAAATCTTGCTAACCATAAAGGGATTAATTTAAGAAAACTGTCCAAGACACTGTTAAAAAAGTTTCCTCTGGTAGCAGAAAATGCAAGAGTTTGCCATCAGTCTCGTAAATTGTGCAATAGCAACGATTATGATACTAATCAGGATGATTCTGTAACAGAAGAACCTGAAATAAAGAAGAAATGTGTTTCAAGAGAAGAGCAATTAGAGCAATTATTAAACGGCCTAAAAGAAAAATTTACTTCTTTACCGAAAAATGATCCACTTCGCATATCTATCCTAACCATAGCTCCTGACTGTTGGACAGTAAGACAAATTGCTTCAGAGTTTGGCACTTCCGAGAGACAAGCTAGACAAGCTAAACATTTGAAAAATGTTGGCGGAATTTTTGCCAAACCTGAATTAAAGCAAGGAAAAACATTACCTGAGGAAACGATTAATAAAGTTCAGGAGTTTTATGAGTGTGATCAAAATAGCCGTTTAATGCCGGGAAGAAAAGACACTGTATCCGCTAAAGTCAATGGAGAAAAACGATTATTACAAAAAAGACTCTTGCTTACCGATATTAAAGTAATGCATGCAGAATTTAAGGAAAAATATCCTGATTTGCCGATTGGTGTACTCTGAAGAAAATGTTCTTTTCCTCAGAAGATTTTATAGGAGAAATGTCCACTCAGTTTAAGAAACTTTTACCGCATCATTTTATTGCTAAGAGGCAGTCTGAGTACTTTCAGGAAAAAAAAAATAATCTTCAAGACGGCGAAGTAATATTGCAGTGTGATTTTTCTGAAAACTATGCTTATGTTGCGCAGGATGCTGTGCAAGGATTTCATTATAATAATGATCAATGCACAGTACATCCTGCAGTTTTCTATTACAAAGAAGGGAATGAAATGAAGCACCGCAGTATTGTATTACTGTCAGACTGTACAACGCATGATACTGCAGCAGTTTACATATTACAGCAGACAGTAATACCGGAAATAAAGAAAGTATGCCCAAATGTCAAAAAAATATATATTACTATTTTACTGACGGGGCTAAACAGCACTAAAAAAATCGGTACCAAATAATAAATTTAATAAACCACGAAAAAGATTTTAATGTAAAGGCTGAGTGGCATTTCCATGCAACTGCTCATGGGAAAGGAGCATGCGATGGCGTTGGAGCAGTTTTAAAAAGAGAAGCAACGCGTGCCAGTTTACAACGTAAACCTCAAGACGCCATTTTGAATGCCAAAGCTCTTTTTGATTGGGCAAAAGAGCACATTAAATCGATTCAATTTTTTATTTATTCAAAACAGCAACATGAAAAAATGAAACGTTCGCTAAACAAGAGATTTTCCGCGGCACCTTCTGTAACAAAAATCCAATCAGCACATTGTTTTATAGTTACACCACATAATAAACTCAACGTTTATAGGTACTCGAATGACCATGAACCGCTCGCCATTGTCCAATATTAATCAGCCGTTTTGAAATATAAAACCATTTAAAGAGAGTTACTATCAATCAGCCCCTTTCAGAGCTAATAAATTAATTAAAACACCAAAAAATAAACCTTTAATCAGCCCCTTTCAGGGCTAATAAAGTAGCTAAAACACCAAAAAATAAATCATCAATCAGCCCTTTTTAGGGCTATAAAACAACATTGATTTGACATATTGGATCCGCCATTTTGAATTTGAAAAACTGATATCGGATTCGTCATTAGCGACCTCGAAAACCCCCGAGTAACAAATTTTAAGCAAATTAAAAAAAATTTCGAAAATATCCGCCATATTGGATCCGCCACTTTGAATTTTGAAAAACTGACATCGGATTCGTCATCAGCAACCCCGAAAACCCCCAAGTGATGAGTTTCAAGCGAATCCAAAAAAATTTTCGAAAAATGTCCGCCATATTGGATCCGCCATTTTGAATTTTGAAAATCTGATTTCAGATTCGTAATCAGCGACCCCAAAAACATTCAAATATATCATGAGTCATCATTTTTGAACCTATTTTTAAAAGTAATTGATAGATATATTTGCAAATTTTGGAATTTAGTGTCTTTGAGGTGACACAGTAATGACGCCATTTTGAATTTTCAAATTTGCCACTTTGCAATTGAAAGGGCATGAGTTTACGAGTATTTTGACATATTATATGATTATTTTCATCCCATAGAATTTTGGACAGAGCTTTGGTCCGGTTGACGTGGAACGCCCCATATATATATATTTATATATATTGTACATAAAACTATAAACGTCAAGCTTTTTTCTGTATTTCATTTGACATTTTTCAATTTCAGACTAACTCAATTTGAACCATGGAAAGATACACAATCGAGCAACGCGTTAAAGTTATTCAGGCTTATTATGAAAACGAGCGTTTAAATCAAAATGCATATCGCGTACTTCGTGAAGAAAAGCATCTTCAGTGATGAGGCATATTCAGTGGATTCGTAAGTAAGCAGATTTATCGCATTTGGGCGAATGATAATCCAATAGTGATTGCCGAAAAACCACTGCACCTACAAAGAGTGACTGTTTGGTGCAGTTTATGGACCGGCGGCATCATTGGGCCGTATTTTTTCCAAAATGAGGCCGGTCAGAAAGTTACTGTGAATAGTGTTCGCTATCGTGAGATGATAACGAACTTTTTATGGCCCGAATTGGAAGATATGGATGTGGAAGATATGTGGTTTCAACAGGACGGTGCCACTTGTCACACAGCTATCGAAACAATAGTTTTTTTGCGCGAAAAATTTGATGGCCGAATAATCTCACGTCGCGGCGATGTCAATTGGCCGCCAAAATCATCTGATTTGACACCGTTGGACTTCTTTCTTTGGGGTTATTTGAAAGAAAAGGTGTACGTCGATAAGCCAGCAACAATTCAAGAGCTAAAGGATGAGATAGTTCGGCACATTAACGGCATATAACCTCAATTATGCCTCAGCGTCATCGAAAATTTCTACCATCGGATGGAGGTGTGCCGCCAAGGCCGCGGCGGCCATTTGGCCGATATTTTGTTCCATACGTAATAGAGCCATACCAATATCATCATAATAAAGAGAAATGATAATAATTTAAAAAAAAAATTGTATTTTATTCAAAATCAACATAGGCTCTTGAAACTTAACCACCCTTAGGAAAGATCCCGTTCGAGCCTAGAGATTTCAAAGGGAAAAATGATTTGATTGTACGTGGAACCTTCTCTATTGTGACTATTACTTCGTTTATATCGTATTACATCGGCAAGATGCTGTAAGTCGTAGCGGCTTCTCCGGATTTTCTCAACATCGCTATCGTCAGAGCTGCTTCCTTTAAAATGAAAACATTTTACTGGACCGCTGGCTCTGGAAAGAGCTATGTATTCAAACACTTAATAGAAATTGTGCCCATCGAAAGTGGCCCGTAAAAAGTCCAACCAGCTGCCTATAGTCCATTCTGCTTAGTGACAGGAAGATCTGCCACAGTTGGTCGGACATGACAGATAACATCAGTTTTGCCCATCTGCCGCCTCTCTCAGCCTGCCAGGCTCGCTTGTGGGTTAGACTAACCCGTTTGCTAACATTGGCTAACATTGACTTTGATAGCTGCAGAAGGGAGTGGTAGAACGGGCTCCAGACAAAAAAGTTGGCCTCAGAGCCCATTCTGGGTAAAGAGTTAGAGATCTCGTTACTCGCGATACACACGTGTTCCGGAACCCAGGTTAGCTTCAGGATATTATGTCCACCGACATAGTTCAGCCTGGAGCTACAAAACTCGCCTACTCTTGAAGTGGTTGGATAGCTGTCTAAGGCCATGAATGCAGTTTGGCTGTCGCTGAAGACACATATGGATCTACCTCTTCATCTGTTTTCCACAACAAAGTTCATCGCCCTTGAACAGCATACACCTCCGCTTGAAACATGGATGCATGCATTCCAAGAGCAAAGTGCAGTTTTGTCAGGCTGGATTCCCCAGGAAATGCGAAAACAGTGTTTACCGGGCTCATTTTCAGAGTTTGACCACAATTTACCCTCTGGCAGCTCCACATTGTGTCTCTTTTCAAGTATGACTCTTGATGCCATGGAGTCAAGGGGCATGGTGAGGATCGTTGCCTTCTCCGTTGTCCAGTGCCGGACAGAGGCCGTACCAATTCCCATTGTGTTTCAGCCTGCAGATGGCCTTCAAGGCCTCTCCTTGGATGAAAACATCAAGTGGTGGGAGACCAACCAAAGCATCTAATGCCAGGCCTGAAGTAGTCGGAAAAGCTCCTGTACAACAGATGGCCACAATGCGTTGTAGTCTCGAGAAGGTCCTCTTCACTCCCACGAGAAAGAGTCTACTCATCCAGACCACAGAATCATAGGTGATAATAAGTCTTATCAAAGCCATTTAGATCCATAGGATCTTGCTAGGAGAAAATTCCTACGTTTACCCAAAGACTTTGGATGTCTTTGTTTCAACGTGTGACTTTCAAAGGAGTTTACTATCGAAGATTTCACCAAGATATTTGATTGCTTTGGATAGATGGATTGTTACTCCTTTTACCGTAGGCAGAACGAGTTCATAAAGCCTCCTTCTTCTGGTAAAGAGGACAATACCAGTCTGGATAGAGTTTGCTTATAGCCCATTCGCACAGCACCAAGTGTCAATCATATCCAGAGTTTTCTGGACTTTTCTGGAGATGTTCGTAAACGAAGGGCCTGTTACTAAACAGGCAACACCGTCCGCATATGCTTGAGTGTACATTTCTGGATCATTTAAGGTGGTGAGTAGAGGATCGATTCCTATGCACCAGAGCAATGGAGGAAGCGCACCGCCATGAGGATAACCTGTATTAACCCATGATGACACCAACAGATCTTCCTCTGGTCGCACCATGACGATTCTTTTGGGCAGCATCGAACAAATCCAATTCCCTAACTATCGGACCATGCCGTGTCTATTAGCAGAGCTGCACATACTATCAAAAGTGCCATTATCAAATGCCCCCTCTATGTCCGAAAAAAGTGCCCATATTGTAGTCCCTCTTGTCGATGGCTAGTTCTACCGCCTCGCAGAAGTTTCCACTGTGATAGGCATGAAGGAATGAAGAAAGAGGGTGAACCTTTAGCGACTTCTGACGTATGCGCAACTGTGCCAGTCGTTCGTGACTTTGGGGTGATGGGTCTAAAGCTTTTGCGGCTGGTGTAGTCATCTCTTCCAATCTTAAGAATAAAGGCGACTCTCACCATCTTCCAAGAGCGTGGGACATAGGCCAGTACCAGGTATGCAGAGAAGATTTTCAAGGCTACAGTCACGGACTTTATGCCTCCCTTCAGCACGACAGGATTTATGCCATCTGGTCCGGGCGACTTGTAGCCGCCAAAAGATTTGATGGAAAATCGAATGGCGGCCTCATTCACCACAGATATAGCAACGAACCAGTCATGCCGAAAAGGTGTTACAGCTCTGACAACCGCTTCTATCAATAAGGGCTGTAGTCGGCCGAAGTTTATCTGATTACCTGGAAAGTGAGATTCCATCTCAGCTGCGTGTCTCACTTTGCCTCTGAAGGAGCCATCAGATTGCCTAAGTGACCCTAGCTTTGCAGCTGCATCCCTTTTCAGTATCCTAAACAAATTCGCCGTGTCATTAAAATATTGAATACCGCTGTAGAATTCGCTATAAAAAGTACTTTTCAATTCTCGAGTAAGCCTTTTGTAGTTTTTCTGAACATTACGGTATCGCTCCCAGTTCTCAGTAAGATTAGTCTTGAGGGCCCGGGATAGACGTTTTTTCGACTCACGCCTCAACACCTGGAGCTCTCGATTCCACAAAGGGTCGGTAGTTCGGTCAAGGAGAGGTCCAATTCGACAGGCTCACTCAAAACATTCAGGTGAGGCAGTGCTGAGTTTCTCAACAGCCGCCGCATGCCCTGTTCTTTTCGAAGTCCTGGTGGCGTCGCTTTAAAGTCCCGCAACGCATTCCTAAGATCCGTTGCAGTGAAATGGGATGATATTATAAGACCGGTCCTAGGTCTACCCGAATCTCTGTCTTATAATATTGCGTCTCCTAAAGACCCATGGCTTATATCATTGCATTACATTACATTATTGTTATGTTTGTTAATATGTGCAACTGGACAATCAAGAGACAGTAGATACAGGAACCGTCCGAGCCAATCACCCTTCCTGGGTGCTACCCTTGGTGTGCGAAAGGACTCGTCAAAGCCTTATGCTGATGCCCGGATTCTGGGCACATAGGCAGAACAGGACATCTGCTGCAGACTAGTCCTGGCTTACTCGATGGCTTCCGTGAGTGACAGTTCGCTGACCGAAGTCTTTTGGGAGACACAGACGCAGAAGAGCCGGCAGAGCCACAGGAGGATTTCTCCCGCATGAGCCTTGCTAACCGCTTTCTCCTTTTCCTCCTTGCCATGATCTTCGATTTCCATGCTTTCTATGGAGGTCGTGCTGCCACCGCAGTGACTTCATAACGCAAGCCCACCAAAACAAGAAAACGACTTTTTGTCTATAAAGAAGAGTAAATTGCGATAGCAACCCCCGTCTCCTCCAGGATGCGCTCTCGCTCATATAGCTGAGAGCCTTTGCCGCCGAAGCTGGTGGATTGCCACTTGTGGGGGTTCCAGCTGGAGTAATTATCTTGTCATTGTTTATTACCGGGACTCTTCCTAGCCAATATAGTTCGCGGATAGCACCCTGATTCTATGCCAACTTCGAGTCATCACTCGAGTGTTGAAACCTAACTCATCAGGGAAAGTCGCTCGTGTGATACCAGGGTTTCCTTATCCATAAACTTATCACGGGAATAAAAAAATATTTCTGACCGCAGAGAATCTACTACTACAGACCCTACCATAAAAATCAACAGTTAACCGGAAGAAAAAGACGTCCCTACCCAAATCCTAAAAAAAAATAGAAGAACAGTCGACTTTCAATCAACACCTGCTTAATCGCATTGGAAAACTTGAGATGGCGGTAGATTCATGATGTGTGATGAAAATCTAAAAATCATAGCATGGAACGCAAACGGTATCATCATGCATAAACAAGAACTAGAGCTAATATTACATAAAGAAAAAATTGATGTGTGTTTGATATCAGAAATGGATCTAACCAATCAAGTGTACACCACTTTCCAAGGATACAATATGTATTGCTCAAACTTTCCGGAATGCCAGAGGCCATACCGCAATTATAATAAGAAAATCAATAAAACACTATGAAAATTAAAAAATAAGCTCGCCAGAGTTTCAAGAAATATCAGTGGGCATCAACTTCTTAAAACACGAACGAAACATAACATCACTATACAGCCTACGCAGGCATATCTTAAAATCGGATGATTAAAAAAGAGGAAGATTTATAATTGGAGAGGATTTAAATGCCAAAAATGGTAACTGGAGCTCTCGTTTAACAACGACTAAAGGACGCGATCTATGGAATGCAGTAACCCAATTTGGTTGTGAAGTGATTTCAACTGCAGGCCCAACGTATTGGCCGTTTGATACCAAAAAAATTCCTGATTTAATAACTTTTTTGTGGTTAGCCAAATACCGAATTACATACAAGACCTCAGTCCAAGATGGCGCACATTTGAACTCCGATCATTTGCTTATATACATGTGCATTAATGGCATATCACAGTCTTATGAGCAAAACACTCTTTCAAACGAGTTAACAGATTGGAATTATTTTATACCATACTCTAACTTGATACCTACACGACGAAACCGACGGTATGAAGAATACAGATGATATCGAAGATGAAACAGCAAAGCTGACTGCATACATATAAAAAGCTGCCTGGATATGCACGCCAAACATTAAAATAAAATATTTTCAGCACAGATATCCGAAAGAGATTCAAGAAATAATTGCAAGAAGAGTAAAGAAAAATGGCAGTCGACAAGAATCCCGACTATCAAGACTGAACTGAACAAACAAACAAAACTACTCAGGAAAAAATACAGAAATATAAGAACAACACCTTAAAATTAAAACTGAAAAATTTATCAGCCGAAAAAAACAACGATTATTCTCTTTGGAAAGCGATGGCGTGCGTAAAACGTGCCGTAAAACATACCCCACTAATTCTTCTTCTTCTTAATTGGCGCGATAACCGCTTACGCGATTTTGGCCGAGATTAACAAAGCGCGCCAGTCGTTTCTTTCTCGTGCTAGCCGGCGCCAGTTGGACACATCAAGTGAAGCCAAGTCCTTCTCCACCTGATCTTTCCAACGCAGAGGAGGCCTTCCTCTTCCTCTGCTACCACCAGCTGGTACCGCATCGAATACTTTCAAGGCCGGAGCGTTTGTATCCATTCGGACGACATGACCCAGCCAACGAAGCCGCTGGATCTTTATTCGCTGCGCTATGCCTATGTCGTCGTAAAGCTCATACAGCTCATCGTTCCATCGTCTGCGATATTCGCCGTTGCCAACGTGCAAAGGTCCAAAAATCTTACGCAGAATCTTTCTCTCGAACACTCCAAGCGTCGCTTCATCGGATGTTGTCATCGTCCAAGCTTCTGCGCCATACGTTAGGACGGGCATGATGAGAGTCTTGTAGAGTGTTAATTTTGTTCGTCGAGAGAGGACTTTACTGCCCAATTGCCTACTTAGTCCAAAGTAGCACTTGTTGGCAAGAGAGATTCTACGTTGGATTTCAAGGCTGACATTGTTATCGGTGTTAATGCTGGTTCCTAAATACACGAAGTCTTTTACAACCTCAAAATTATAACTGTCTACAGTGACGTGGGTGCCGATACGCGAGTGCGCCGACTGTTTGTTTGAAGACAGGAGGTACTTCGTTTTGTCCTCGTTCACCACCAAACCCATTCGCTTTGCCTCTTTATCCAGTTTGGAGAAGGCAGAACTAACAGCGCGGTTGTTAAGGCCGATGATGTCAATATCATCGGCATACGCCAGCAATTGTACGCTCTTATAAAAAATTGTGCCTGAGCGATTAAGTTCTGCGGCTCGTACGATGCTCTCCAACATCAGGTTAAAGAAGTCACACGACAGCGAGTCACCCTATCTGAAACCTCGTTTGGCATCAAACGGCTCGGAGAGGTCCTTCCCAATTCTGACGGCGCTGCTGGTGTTGAGCAACGTCATCTTACATAGCCGTATTAGTTTTGCGGGGATACCAAATTCAGACATAGCGGCATACAGGTAACTCCTTTCTGTACTGTCGAATGCAGCTTTGAAGTCGACGAAAAGATGGTGTGTGTCGATTCTCCTTTCATGGGTCTTTTCCAAGATTTGGCGTATTGTAAATATTTGGTCGATGGTAGACTTTCCAGGTCTGAAGCCACACTGATAAGGTCCAATCAGTTGGTTGACGGTGGGCTTCAGCCTTTCACACAATACGCTCGCTAGAACCTTATAGGCGATATTTAGAAGACTAATCCCGCGGTAATTGGCACAAATTGCAGGATCGCCCTTCTTATTGATTGGGCAGAGCACACTTAAATTCCAATCGGCAGGCATGCTTTCATCCGACCATATTCTGCATAGGAGCTGATGCATGCACCTTACCAGCTCCTCGCCGCCATGTTTGAATAGCTCAGCCGGCAGTCCGTCGGCACCCGCGGCTTTGTTGTTCTTTAGCCGCATTATCGCTATTCTCACCTCGTCATGATCGGGTAGCGGAACGACAATTCCGTCGTCAACGATTGGGGTATCGGGATCTTCACATTCTCTATGACATGCGCAGCTGTCACCGTTTAACAGGTTCGAGAAGTGTTCCCTCCATAATTTAAGATTGCTCTGTACGTCAGTCACCAGATCGCCGTCTTTGTTCTTACAGGACAACGCCCCGGTCTTAAAACCTTCTGTAAGCCGCCGAACTTTCTGGTAAAATTTTCGGGCGTTGTTCCTGTTGGCCAGCATCTCAAGCTCCTCGCACTCACGTATTTCGGCCTCTCGTTTCTTCTGTCGGATAATACGTCTCTCTTCCTTTTTTAGCTCTCTGTAACGATCCCACATGGCTCGCGTTGCGCCCGATCGCAGCGTGGCTCTATAGGCGGCATCTTTTCTTTCGGCGGCAGCATGACATTCCTCGTCGTACCAATTGTTTTTTCGGGCTCGCCGGAATCCGATTTCTTCTTCGGCGGCGGTACGTAGGGAACGAGAAATGTTGCTCCATTGCTCGCACATGCCGGTGTGTTGGGCAGTGCTCTCCGAGAGCAGGAGTGAGAGTCGAGTGGCGAATCTTCTGGCTGTCTGTTGTGATTGCAGCTTTTCGATGTCGAACATTCTTTGCGTAGGTAGATGTACGTTTTTTGCTGCACAGAGGCGTGTGCGCAGTTTGGCTGCAACAAGGTAATGATCCGAGTCGATGTTGGGTCCTCGGATCGTACGTACATCTAATACACTAGAAGCGTGTCTTCCATCTATCACAACATGATCGATCTGGTTTCGCGTTTTTCGATCAGGAGACAGCCAGGTAGCTTGGTGAATCTTCTTATGCTGGAATCTGGTGCTACAGACTACCATGTTTCGGGCCCCGGCGAAGTCGATCAGCCTCTGTCCGTTACCGGATGTTTCGTTGTGCAGGCTGAATTTTCCGACTGTGGGACCAAAAATTCCCTCCTTGCCCACCCTGGCGTTGAAGTCGCCAAGCACGATTTTTATGTCGTGGCGGGGGCAGCGCTCATAGGAACGTTCCAAGCGCTCATAGAAAGAATCCTTGGTCGCATCGTCCTTCTCTTCCGTCGGGGCGTGGGCGCAAATTAGCGAGATGTTAAAAAATCGCGCTTTGATGCGGATTGTTGCGAGACGCTCGTCCACCGGAGTGAACGACAGTACTTGGCGACGAAGTCTCTCTCCCACAACAAATCCGACACCGAATTTGCGCTCCTTTACATGGCAGCTGTAGTAGACGTCGCAAGGTCCTATGTTTTTCTT
The DNA here is from genome assembly GCF_027943255.1 of Anastrepha obliqua. Lineage (NCBI taxonomy): Eukaryota > Metazoa > Arthropoda > Insecta > Diptera > Tephritidae > Anastrepha > Anastrepha obliqua. The sequence continues at coordinate 2,076,094 of NW_026562179.1, read as the reverse complement.
ACCTTGCCCCGTCCATCGCATCTCTTGGATGGCAGTGATGTCAGCCTTTACTCTCACGAGGACATCAACCAGCCGGGCAGAGGCACCTTCCCCATTAAGGGACCGGACATTCCAGGTGCATGCCCTCAAATCGTGTTCCTTATTTCGTTTGCAGGGGTCGTCATCAGTAAAGGCAGTTCTCATCCGAGGCTTTGTTGCTGTTTTCATTGGGGGGGCTTTTTAAGTGGCGGGTCCCAAACCCAGCGCACAACCAGCTATGCTGGGATGCTTCGCCTTCTCACTTTAGCTCACTCCCGAACGGGTGTTCGGAAGCTAACCAGAGGATACGTGGGCTAATCCCGGACGTTGTGAGCTGCTTGAACCATATGTAGAAGAATCGTCCTGGCCACTCCCAAGTGAATGGCGATCAGTAACTTTCCCCACTTGCGTGGACTTCTACACATGGAACCATCCCCCCACTAATTAGAAACCCAAATAGCGCCCAAGGGTGGGCTAAGAGCGATATTGAGAAGGCGGAGATGTTTGCCGTACCCCTATTGAAAACATTGCAACCACATCAAGATGTACAAAACAAACTTCAGTGCCAGCTCGCTAATCCGAAGGTGTATAATCCGAATTATCCAGTAATCCGAATTGAATTTATGACGCATTACGTGCTCTATAGTCCGCATTCGTTGCAAGCTCGTTAAACCGAATTTTTGTTTTTTTATTTTTGAGTCTGTTTTTTTACAAAACCATGAACGGAATTTTAAAACTAACGGGACATTATTGAAATACAGAGCCTTCAATGTATGTAAGTGTGTATTTATCTTGTTGCAAATAATTAGTTTAGTTGTGGTATTAGTCGCGAAAACATCAATTTAAATATAATAACATGGCAAAAAAACGTGCACATAAAACACTGTCATTAGCTGATAAGCTTAAAATAATAGAAGAAGTAAATCGTGGACAATCAGGAAAAGTTTTAGCAAAGAAATTTGGTATAGGAGCTTCAACAATTTGCGACATAAGAAGAAATGCTGAAAATATTAAAAGGTAAAAAACCTGTGTAAAAAATGTATTCTGTAAATATTACTGTACATACAAATTTATTATTTTATAAGATTTGCTGAGAATTCGGATGCTAAACTTTTGAAAGAGCGCAAGACACTCAAATCGGGAGAGAATGAAGAATTAGAGATTAAGTTGTATGCTTGGTTTGAAGAGAAGCGGTCACGGCATCAAACCATTTTACGACAAAAAGCTAAATCACTTCATCAAAAAATGTATCCGAATCAATCATTTCACGCTAGTGACGGATGGTTGCAAAATTTTAAGAAGCGAGTTTCTGTGCGAACTTTGAAAATATGCGGCAAATCCTTATCTGCTAGACTTGATCTTGTACCTGATTTTCAAAATAAGCTCTATGACATTATCGAGACTGAAAACCTGATTGATGACCAAATTTACAATGCTGATGAGTCTGGACTCTTTTGGAAAATGTTTCCAGGAAAATCTTTAGTGCATTGTAAAGAAAAGTCTGCTTCTGGTACCAAAATGAGCAAAGAGAGAATCACCTTCTTGTGCTGTGCCAACAAATCTGGAACTCAAAAGCTTAACATTGCTGTGGTTGGGAAATCCAAAAATCCACGTTCGTTTAAATAACAACATATTGTTGAAAATTACGCATCAAAAAATGCATGGATGACAACATATATTTTTACTGAATGGTTTTTTAAATCGTTTATATCACAGGTAAAAGACTATCAAATTTAAAATAATTTGCCCAAAAAAGCTTTATTGTTACTGGATAATGCGAAGTGTCATGGAGAGCCGCTGGTATCTGAATGTGGGCAATATAAAACTATGTTTTTTCCCCTAAATTCTACTAGTATTATTCAACCCATGGATCAGAACGCGATACGACTAACTAAGCTGTTTTACAAAAAAGATCTCTTGGGTAAGCTCTGTAGCGGATGATTCAGACATTTTTTTGAAACAATCCAGTTTGTGAATTGCTTAAACGATCTTGGGACAGGGTGCCCAATTCTTCTATAAAGTCTTGTTGGAAGCATATTCAATCTCAGAGGTGGGCTTCAGATGATAACATCCCTCTATCATTGTTACAACAAGAGTTGCCAGAGAATGATCGTGTTGAAGAAACAGAAGAATTTCGCACAATAACCAACTTATTTCACCGCAACAATGAAGTGCATATTTCTGAAGATGAAGTTCTTAGCTGGATTATGAACTCTGACAATACTTCGTGTAGTAGTTCAGAGTCAGACACAGAAAATGTGGAACCAGAGCATTTAATTACGAAACACGTTAAATATCGTGAAGCTCTGCAGGCCTTAAATATTTCAATAGATTGGGCAAAGGAACGAGGTCTGAAATCAGATTACATATTAATGCTAAAAGAATTGCGGCACAAGGCTTTAGAAGCATGTGCACTGAAAGACAAGCAAACCTATATCACAAATTATCTACGTAAAAAAAACGTAATATGTAAATACATATATACATATGTATATATGTACCTATTTATAAAAATCTTTAATTTTTTCATTGTTGATTAATAAAAATAAAATAAATTTGTTTTGAAATCCTGGCTTTTGTTTTATTTTCGGATATAGTGAATTATAAGCATAATAACAGCACATCCAGTAATCCGAATATCTCGTTAATCCGAATCAGGGTCTGCAATCATTAATTCGGATTAGCGAGCTGGCACTGTATATCTTTCGAAGAATATGTTGAAATAGAAGAAATTGCATTTCACTATAGAAGAAATTGTAAGTGAAATATCAAAATTTAGACCAAGAAAAGGCCCAGGCTTTGCCCTCATAACGGCTGAAGTACTAAAGAAACTACCGAGAAAGGCCCTAACAAAATGACTTACATCATGAACGCATGCATCGAGTTCCACTATATTCCATTTCAATCGAAGTTTTTGGAGATAATAATGATACCCAAGCCTGGCAAAAGCCACAACGAAGTGTCTTCTTACCGCCCAATTTAAAAATTAAACAAAAAAATTCAATTTTACAATAAAAATAAAATAAAACAACTTAAATTGTTTTATTTTCCAAATTTTATGGACTAACAGCATGAAAAATCGTTTTCAATGAAAACCCTCCATTGCGGTTTCGCAAAGACAGTAGATTTTTTAATGATATTTTAAAGCTCTGAAGCTCTAACCGAGAGACATTCTAAATTCTCATAGTGTAGAGCTCCTAAACATTTCATTAGGGTAGCTACTGCAGGGCAAGAACATATGTAGAAGGTGTTCAAGGGTTTCCCCCTCTTCTAGTTCATTGCAAAATCTGCAGCTATCATTGTTTGTAATTTCCATCTTGTATGCGTGCGCCGCTACCAAATTGTGGCTTGTCAGTATATATGCATATGTACTATAGTTCTGCTTTCCCTTCGAGACAGGGCTAATACGAATCTGACGTATTTATCTGCATTCTGTGTACACATGACTTTCACGGTTTTGCAAGAGGCTAGATTATTCTACCTCTTGTCTATCCGTGTTTTCATGTCCGCAGCGATGTAATTGTATACCGTATTTAAAAGTTTCAGTATGTCGTTTTCTTGTTCGAATTGTATGTAAACAAACAGTGTGAAGTTGGCAATCTGATCTGACCAATATCGTTTCTTGCAATGCCCTAATGTCCCGATATCCAAAAGATGGGTAACCGTCTGTCCGCGGCTAATCTTTCTATGGTTTCTCTGGTCCTAAGAACGTTTTTAGATGAAATTTCATATGAATTTATTGCCTTTGTTGCCGCTTAACTGTCAACGTATATATTTATGTTGGAGTTGCTCGATGTCCTTGCTAATGCTATTTCTGCAGCCTTTCCAACCGCAAAGGCTTCTGCCCGAAAATTACTGCAATGGTCAGCAACTTTCCTTACGATGCTCTGGAAGGGCCACCACCCGGGAGGGCCACTAGTCTCGTGAGGTTCTGTGAGCGGCGCAGTCTGGGCCTCATCCTATGTTGCGATGCTAATGCCCAGCATACAATCTGGGGCAGCAGCAAGTGCAATGGACGGGGCTCTCGACTATTCGAATTTATCGCCTCCTCCTGCCTAGACATATATAACGAGGGCTCACAGCCAACGTTTGTAACAGCTAGAAGGCAGGAGGTGATTGATCTTACCCTATCAAACTCAAAACTTGGGTGGTCAATCAAGAACTGGAGGGTCCTTGCCGAAGATTCGTGCTCGGACCACAGGTACATTGAGTTTCAGTGTGGCGAGGAGGCACAAATGCCACTGCCCTCTAGAAACCCAAGAAAAACAGACTGGCAGAAGTTTATGGAGGCGTTGTGGGACCTTGGCGTTGCGCCACCAAGACTTCGAAAAGAACAGGCCATTGAGGCGGATGTTGAGAAATTCAACGCTGCCCTAACCGAATGTTTTGAGTCAGCCTGTCCAATTCGACCTCTCCCCAGCCGGACTCCCGTTCCTTGGTGGAATCGAGAGCTCCAGATGCTGAGGCGCGAGTCGAGAAAATTTCTAAACCGGGCCCTCAAGACTAACCTTGCAGAGGACTGGGAGCGATACCGTGATGTCCAGAAGAACTACAAGAGGCTTATTCGGGAATCGAAAAGAGCCTCATTTAGGGCGAAATTGGTTAGGATCCTGAAAGGGGACCCAACGGCAAAGCTGGGGTCACTTAGGAAATCTGATGGCTCCTTCACGGAGCGGAAAAGTGAGACACTCAGCTTGCTGATGGAGTCTCACTTTCCTGGTAATCAGATAAGCATCAGCCGGCAACAGCCCTTATTGATAGAGGCAGTTGTCAGAGCTGTTACACCTTCTCGACATGACTGGTTCGTTGCCAGATCTGTGGTGAATGAAGCCGCCATTCGATTTGCCATCAAATCTTTTGGCGACTACAAGTCGCCCGGACCAAATGGCATATATCCTGCCATGCTGAAGGAGGGTGCAGAGTTCGTGACAGCAGCCCTGAAGAAAATCTTCTCGGCATGCCTGGCACTGGCTTACATACCACGCTCTTGGAGGATGGTGAGGGTCGCTTTCATCCCAAAGGTTGGAAAAGACGACTACACCAGCCCCAAAAGCTTTAGACCCATCAGCATGACCTCTTTCATGCTGAACAGTCTCGAACGACTGGTGGAACTGCGCATACGTCAGAAGTCGCTGAAGGCTCACCCTCTGTCTCTATTTCAGCATGCCTATCAGAGTGGAAAATCCTGCGAGTCGGCACTGCAAAACCTTGTTGCTAGGGTAGAGCTGGCCATTGACAGGAGGAACTACGCTATGGGTATCTTTTAAGACATAGAGGGGGCGTTTGATAATGCCACTTTTGATAGTATGTGTAACTCTGCTAGTAGGTACGGCGTAGACCGGGTGCTAGTAAATTGGATTCGTTCGATGCTGGCCCAAAGAATCGTTTCGGTGCGAGCAGAGGAAGATCTGCTGGTGTCATCTGGGGTTAACAGAGGCTGCCCCCAAGGCGGTGTGCTGTCTCCGTTGCTCTGGTGCATGGTAATCGATCCTCTACTCACGGGAGTCTACGCACAAGCATATGCGGACGATGTTGCTTGTTTGGTATCAGGCTCTTCGCTAATGAACATCTGCAGGAAAGTGCAGAAAACTCTGGATCGGATTGACACTTGGTGCTGTGCGAACGGGCTGTCGGCAAATCCCGCCAAGACTGGTATTGTCCTCTTTACCAGAAGGAGGAAGCTTGACGGAATCGTTCTGCCAAAGCTAAAAGGAGTCACAATCCAGCTATCCAAGGAAATCAAATATCTTGGAGTAATCCTCGATAGCAAGCTCCTATGGAAATCACACGTTGAAACAAAGGCATCAAAAGCGCTGACAGCTTTCTGGCAGTGCAAAGGTGTCTTTGGGAAAATGTGGGGTCTCTCTCCTAGCAAGGTGCTATGGATCTACACGGCTATGATAAGACCCATTATCACCTTTGCATCAGTGGTCTGGATGAGCAGACTCTCCCTAGTGGGAGTCAGGAGGACCTTATCGAGACTACAACGCACTGTGGCCATCTGTTGCACCGGAGCTTTTCCGACTACTTCAGGCCCGGCACTAGATGCTCTGACTCGTTTACCACCACTTGATGCTTTCATCCGAGGAGAGGCCTTGAAGGCCATCTGCAGACTGAAACACAGTGGGAACTGGTACGGCCCTTGTTCGGCATTGGAACACAGAGAAGGCATGGGCATCGATCCAACGATTCTCTCTATGCCCCTTGACTCCATGCCATCAAGGGTCGTACTTGAAAAGAGATACAGTGTAGTGCTACCAGAGGCTCAGTTGTGGGGAGACTCAGACAATGAGCCCGGCAAACACTGTTTTCGCATTTTTACGGATGGCTCCAGGACCGAGCATGGCTCCGGCTCTGGGGTCTACGTGGAATCCAGCGGGACAAAACTGCACTTTGCTCTTAGAATGCATGCATTTGTGTTTCAAGCGGAGGTGTATGCAGTTCAAGAAGCGATGAACTTTGTTGTGGAAAAACGATGGAGAGGCAGATCTATATGTGTCTGCAGCGACAGCCAAGCTGCGCTTATGGCCTTAGACAGCCCTCAAACCACATCAGGGGTAGTGAAGTTTTGTAAATCCAGGCTGAACTATGTCGGTAGACATAATAGTCTGATGCTAACATGGGTCCCGGGATACGTGGGTATCGCGGGTAACGAGACCTCTGACTCCTTAGCTAAGATGGGCTCTGAGGCCAACTTCTTTGGCCCAGAGCCCGCTTTGCCACTCCCCTCTGCGGCCATCACGGCTACGGTTAGCAAATGGGTAACTACTACCCACAAGCGAGCTTGGCAGGCTGAGAGAGGCTGCAGATGGACAAAACTGATGTTACCTGTCATGTCCGATCGACTGTCGCAAACCCTTCTGTCATTAAGCAGAGGGGAGTGCAGACGGCTGGTTGGACTGATGACGGGCCACTTTCTGTGGGCAAAGCACATGGAAAGGTTGGGAATCTCAGACAGTGTACTCTGCCCAGCTTGTGAAGAGGAGGATGAGACGGCGTACCACTTCCTGTGTGTCTGCCCCACCTTCGCTCGAATCAGGTTTGAGATCTTTGGCACTGATGTGTTAAGAAGCGACCATCTTGGCTCCTTGGCACCACAATATCTACTCAGATTTCTTCGGAGATCGGGTAGATTTAAAGAAAATTAAAAGGGAATCCAAGTGTAGTACAATGGACTCAATTAATGTCTGAGTGCTGCACTTGCTAGTTGTCCCGACAAAAAAAAAAAAAAAAAAAACTGGTCAGGGAGCTTATTTGGCCGTCTGATGTACAGCTCTGCGCAATTAGTCCCTGTACCTACTCCGTTCATCATTTTCGAGCCGTCAGTAAATACAGGGTGAACGATATGAAGTGTTACCTATTCAAAACACCATACATTTTTTGTGTGAAATTAGTCTTTATTTTGATTTCAAAGGCAAAATTGTTCAAAAATGATTACAATTTTAACATATATAGGTATATTATCTTTAGCTCGATATGACCACCTTTGCCTTGACTATAGCCTTCAAACGGTCAAAAAATGAGTTGCATGCTGCACGAATGTGATCTTGAGGTATTTTGGCTCATTCTCGTATAATCGCTTTTTTCAGCGCATCCATACTGGCATATTTTTTAGTCCTCACCTTGCTCTCCAAAATGGACCAGATGAAATAGTCCATCGGATTTTCGTCTGGTGAATTCGAAAACCATTGTGTGGACGAAATGAAGTGTGGAACATGATTTTTTAACCATTCTTGGTTCACACGAGCTTTATGAGACGGTGCCGAGTCCTGTTGGAACGTCCATGGTCTACGACCGTGTCCACAGCACTAAAGCAGCTGCTAAAACATTTTCCCGATAATAAGTCGGATTCACTTTGACACCAGTCTCGATAAAAACGATTGGAGAGCGTCCATCAGCGGTCACTGCGGCCCAAACCATTACTTGCGATGGGAAATTGCTTCGAGTGGCCATACGTAAGCCCAAATTCTCGTATGAGCGTTCGGTCAAGTAAAGATGATCGTTTTGAGTGTTTTGAACTGCTCAATAGGGAAATTTTTTTCATCAGAAAACACAATGTCCACGTTCGTGCAAGCGCAACAACTCCTTTGCTCTTTCGCATCGAACTATTTTTTGCTGGGGTGAAAGATCGGTTTTGGAATTTGTAAGCCTTGACCTTGAGCTCATTTTTCAATAAGCGTCGAATGCTATCTTGCGATGTTTTCAGTTCTTTGGCCATTTTTCTTCCACTTCGACATGGATTTCGTTCAAGTCGAGACTTCACTTTCCGAACCATTTCTGGCGTTGTTGCGATTTTATTTGGTCCACCTCCATAGCGTTTTGCAATACTACCAGTATCATTGTAACAATTTATAGTGCGATACACAAACATTTTATTCACTTTGAGGTGACTGAGCCTACGAACAATGGCTGGTTGTGATTGTCCAGCCAAATATATCGCAATCGTACTATTACGTTTGAATTCCATCACAGAAAAAAAAAAATAAAAAAAAAAATTAAGCGCTCTTCTTCTATTGTTGTTCGTAATCACTTCACCCAATTGTATTTCGGAGTCATATAATCCGTATTGGTTCTATAACTCATACCTATTGAGCTATGTCCAAATATCTTACAGGTAAGTTCACCCGTTGCGTTAAGTCCTGCGGCAGACATTTCGAAGCTGCTAGACCTTCTACCGCAATGCCAATTGGTGATACGTTGAGTATTCTTTTAAGTGCCGCCGTAGGAGTAGTTTTATGTGCCCCTGTAGTGCAGAGTGCACCAAGACGTTGAATACTTTCCATAGGTGTTTTGTGAGTAATTTTTCTCAATGCAGTACACCACACTAGAGTACCATAGAGTAATATTCGCTTTACTACAGCTGAAGGAGATAGACCCCATGTAACTCCCAACATTCTTTTACATGCATATAGTGCGATACTGGTATTTTTCTTCCTTTCCAATATATTGTGTTCCATGATAATTTACTATCCAAAATTACTCCAAGGTACTTTGCGAGGTCTTTAAGAGTCAGTTCTGCGCCGTTTAGCTTTGAGGGTGCCAGTGCGGGATCTTGTACATTCATATGTAATTTATCGGCGTTTATCCGCAAGCCTGTATTATTCATTATATCGCTCACGGTATCTAGGTTTTTGTCTGTAACTACTATGGCTATGTCATCTGCATATGCTATTAGTTTATATACCATGCCTTCAAATTTCGTTGATAGCTCATTATCTGCGAGTAACCAGAGAAGTAGCTATATTTTAGGTTCTATATCCATTAATAAACAGCCAGTTCTGTATTTGTTGTATACAAGCCTCTTAGAATGGCTTCCCTCAACACATTGTTGAATGCACCACAAATGTCTAGAAATACTTCTAAAGCGTATTCCTTTTACTCTAGAGCTTTTTCTATAAGTAACACTAGTGAGTGTAACGCAGCCTATATGGATCTGCCTTTTGTATATGCGTGTTGTGCCTTAGACATAAAGTCTGACATCCTATTTTCTGTAAAGTGGGCGTCGAGTATTTTCTCAAGCGTTTTCAGAAGAAATTAGGTCAAATTAATTGGCCTACATTCCTTTGAGAGTATGAGGTTGATTTTACCTGCTTTCGGTATAAACACACCCTTTGCTTCTCTCCAGAGTACTGGCACATAGTCAAGCGTCAGGTATCCTGTGCAAATCGCTTTGAGCCATAGGACTCACAGATTGCCCATCCGTTGGAGCATGGCCGGAAAAATTCCGACTAAGCCCGGTGATTTAAATGGGTCAAAAGTGCTTATTGTCCAACTCCTTGTTCCACCAAGGTGTATTTGATCTGGTTAGTACATGCTGCGGGATATGCTTTATTAAGTACCGTTTTGACCGTTCTAACACTCTCTTCCAGTTCAACACAGGAGCTGAACCTGCGAGGTCTCAATGGTTTTTGTAATAGCACTTTCCTACACAGATCCCAGTTTGTGCTTCTAGGATCTCTGAAGGTTTTGCTTGCTTGGGCGAGAATGATAGTTTGAATTGTATGTATTTGTGGTTGTAGAAAGACGGCGTTTTGAATACTCTCCAATCTTCCACAATCTTAGAGTTATTTGAAAAGATAGTTAAGTCTAGAACAATTTTATAGGTGGGCTCAATAAATGTTGGTTCGTCACCCCCGGTTTACTATTTCTAGACTTGAAATTGGAATTTGAAAAGGTCGAGACAAGGAGCACCAGGAGATTTGGTGGCTCCTAAAACACTCAGGCTTAAAAGCCCATTGTATTTAAAACTATACAAAGGGGGTAGATAGTCAAGAATGGAGGGAGAAAAATATTAGAGAAAGAGAGAGGAAAGAATAGACACAGAGATGGAGATAGCTAGTCCTGTGAGAATTTTCCAGATTCTTTGGGAAATCTGTAAATATCCTCCAGTTTTAGAGAACGAATATACTCATTCTCATGACATCGGAACCTAAAACTCGTAGCCGGGCTCAAGCATAGGCAGAACACTCGCAGAGAAAGTGCTCAGTGATATCCGCCTCCTCCAAGCATGAGAGGCATACTGAGTCCTCAATGATTCCAATGGTGGTCATATGCTGATCCCGTGGGTTGTGTCCTGTAATGATACCGACCATCAACCGAATATCTTTCCTTCTAAGTTTTAGTAGAAAGTTTGACAGTTTTCTGTTCGGACTTGTCACAAAACACTTTGCAGTACTGCAGCGTTCCAGACCGGACCATCGCTCTTTATGTAGATTGCCTACATAATTGCTGATCCAATTCTTGATTCCTCCCCCCCCCCCCCCTGTGGGGGCATCGCTGATCCACGGTTGGCCAATTCGTCGGCAATTTCGTTTCCTTGAACACCGGAGTGTCCCGGAACCCATATAAGTACCAGCCTGCTTTGTCTTGCGACAGAATTAAGCTTCTTCTTACTTTCTTGAACAATGTTTGAGGTTTGTTTCGCGTTCTCCAGGGCCTTCAATGCAGCCTGACTGTCACTGAAGACTCCAATCTATTTCCCGCTCCATCTCCTCTCGATTATCCATTCGGCTACTTTTAGGATGGCAAAAACTTCTGTTTGGAAAACAGTTGCCATTCCCCCATACCATAGTGATACTTATCACTATCGTTTAAGTACCATCCGGCTCCAGACCCTGTTTCAGTCTTGGACCCATCGGTAAAAAAAATATCCGTCAAACCTCCCTGCATGCATTCTGGATTGCTCCATTGCTCACGCAATGGAAATCTGACATCAAATTTCCTTCCAAATGAAACTGTGGGTATCAGGTCATCTTTAGGTGCCAAAAACAGTGGATACTGCTCCGACAGCAACTGAAAGATTTCTCTGTGCCCCGAAGTTCCATCTTCATGCCAGAAACCATATTTATGAAGTCTACACATTGCTTTTATTGCTTCCAGTTGTATCTTAAGATCCAGAGGGAGCAAATCAAGCATAGCATTTAGGGCATCACCAGAGGTTGTACTCATGGCACCCGTGATGCAAAAACATACACTTCTTTGCAGCCTGTATAGCTCCCGGATTGTGGAATTAACCATGCTCTGCCGCCACCAGACCACAGAAGTGTAAGTGATGATTGGTCTGACAAGTGCTGTGTATATCCATAGAACAACAGCTGGTTTCAGACCACAGGTTTTACCAAAGCCTCTGCGGCATTGCTGAAAAATCCTGAATGCGCGATTCACCTTCAGTGAAACGTGTGTCTCCCAAGTCGGCTTCTTACCCAAGATTACTCCTAGATATTTAACTTCGTTGGAAAGACCAAGTGTCACACCTTTCAGTGTTGGAAGACTGAGTCCATCCAATTTCCGTTTTCTCGTAAACAAGACTATGATTGTTTTGTTCGGATTAACGGAAAGACCTTGTCTCATGCACCAGTCATCGATTTTGTCCAGAATCCTCTGCCCTTTCGTGCAAAGCCTTCTTAGGGATTTATCCGATGTTAGCGCACAGACATCGTCCGCATAAGCTTGGACATGAAAACCGAGTTCCTGATTCTTCGCTAGTAGGGAGTCTACGACCCAGTACCAAAGAAGCGGAGAGAGAACACCCCCTTGGGGACATCCTTGCCTGGCCCTGAGTGCGATTTGTTCGTCATCGCTCCCACCAGCGGTTAACTGCCTATCAGAGAGCATGGAATATATCCATTTTACAATGGTTTGATTAACTCCGTGTCGTTCGGCATTATCAAAAGCCCCCACAATATCCACGAACACGCCCATTGTGAATTCGTCAGCTTCCAGCCCGGCTTCAATCTTGCTAACAAGATCGTGTAAGGCTGATTCACATGATTTTCCACTCTGGCAAGCGTGTTGATTTCTACTAAGTGGACTTTTCGGCAATACCCTCACTCGAATATGTTTCTCCACCACTCGTTCTAGACTTTTCAACATGAACGATGTCAAACTGATTGGTCTAAAACTTTTTGCTAGGGAATAGTCATCCTTTCGTGGTTTCGGAATAAAAACTACTCTTACGCGTCGCCATTGGGATGGTATATAACCAAATGCGAGACAGGCTGTGAAGATCCTTTTCAGAGCCTCAATCAGCCTGTCTCCTCCCTTTTTAAGCATTGCTGGATATATTCCGTCAGGCCCAGGGGGACTTAAAGTTCTCAAAGGAAGACAAGGAAAATCTTATCGATTCTTTTGTCACTATCCGACTAGCAATAAACCAGCTATACCTAGAGGTTCCGCCGTCTACCGCTATTGTTCTTGCCACTCTCTTCTTCAGAAAGAGTTCTACTGCCCGGAAAATGGGTTTCGGGTAGGGCATTAAACGTTTCCGATTTGGAAATGGTGTATGAATCATCAGGTTTTCGAATGGAATCTAGCCTTACTGCGCGGTCTAGATAAAGGGCCGTACAAAGTCTCGCTGTTTCCCTCATTTCATCGACATTACTGCAGAAAGTTTTGTAGAATTCAAGTTTGGCTTTTCGTATTTTTTCTTATATTCTTTCTGTGTAAGTAGATGATTAGCCCAGTCTTGTTGTTTTTGGATTTTTAGTCTTACTAAGAAGTTTTCTGGACCGTACACGAAGCTTCGTTACAAGCTCACCATACCTGTCCTAATCCACAGTTCGAGGATTCCTACCGGAAGGTGTTGATATTGTATCAATTCCCAGTCGGAATTCGATAAGACGATGATCAAAAAGAGAGTACTTTTCCAACTGACCTATTGGTAAGTGTTAAATCAATCACCTCTTGTCTCCTTCTGGTCACAAAAGTTTGTTTGTTACCAGTATTTTGAATGACCAAATCAGATGACAGGATAAATGCCAGTAACCTGAGACCTCTGGTGTTGCATTTGCTACTTCCCCATACAATGTTTTGTGAATTTGCATCTCAGCCCACTATTAGCCCCAGATTATTGGATTCTGCATACTTGGCTACTTCTCTTAGCTCCATCGAAGGAAGTGGCTTGAAAGAGTCGTAGGGTAGGTAGGCCGAAACTATGATAGCTTCGATACTGTCCCCACTCTTCCAGTACTTTATTTTTGCAACAACGATATCTCCGGAGCATAGCTCTTTTAACATCGTGTGTTCGATCAGCCTCGGCATGATAATATATGCTCGCAGTCTCACATTCACTTCACAATGAAGTATTTGTCCCCACGACATAGCACCTAGACCACAGATACGTTTGTGACATACCCATAGTTCTTGTATTAGTATTATGTGTGGGTTTGTTTGCCGTTTTGCATGCCTACGGCACAGGAGAGCCGTAGACGCTTTGGTGCTATGCTGCAGATTTATCTGTGTAAATATTACCTCAGTCATGAGACTGAGTATATTTACGATTTGTCCTACAATTTATCCTGGACACGGAAATGGATTCGCCCCAGATGTAGGTGAGGACGGCACCCGTACTTCGACTTCAGCACCTTGAGGGACCCAAGATCGATATCCAGCACCAGGTGTGAACCTGCCTCCGAAGTGGTAGCGGGTTTCTAGGCTAGGTTGTAGAATACAGTTAAGTAGGTACTCACCTCTATCGTTTATGTCGGAGCTCCCCCATAGAGTGTGATGAGAGCTAGCATCGGAGCCTACAATTTGAGCTAGCTTCCTTCGCTCGGCTTCCTTAACCAGCCTATGAAGCTCATCCGGTGGTGCTTCCCTCCCGTGTGACATATAGTAGGGCCCAAGATGTAGTATTTCATTCTTGTAGCTCTGTATAGTCACCACTGTCAGGTCATCTGTGGAAAAACTGGTATTAAAGTAGGAACATACACTTTTCTTAACAGGTATTATGAGTCCAGTCCAGATACCACGTTTCCCGAACCGTTCCATGGTTCCTGGACTTGAGCCACGTTGCCTCTAAATTTTGGAGGAGCTCAACTGAGGCTTCTTTGCTTTTGTGAAAGTTAATTTGAAAGACCTTCAGCATCAGGCTTTAGTTTCTTCACGGATTTGGATACCTGCTCCAGCTCACCCACCCTCCAAGATATTAAGGGGACAGATGCCTGTAAACGGCCATATTTTCTCTGATTTTCATTAAAATTACTTAAGATCAAGAAGTCAATATATTGTTTTCAAAAGGTGCATACAGTTTATTTATGCATTAAAATAATATATATTATTATAATTTTTTTTTTATTTTAATCATTTAAAATGGCGGATGTACACTCAATTCTTCCAGGAAGGTCGCAGCGGGCCTTCTCAGTCGGCGGGCATTGTAGCATCGGCGTCAGTAACCTGAATACAAAAAACCAACAATTTTTTTTGTTTACTAATGTCATAATTTCTATATGAATTAACAATATATGGGGAAAAAGAATTCGCGGAATAAAATGCTTAAAAAAAATGAATTTTGGGGTGAATTTTCCTACTATTTTTGCTTCGAAAAAATTATTTTTTCGAGAACTTCAAATACATAGAAAGTAATATCATGAAAAAGATGTGTGAAAAATTTCTGGGAGATCGGTCAATAACTTTTCGAGTTATCGTGTGCGAAAAATATAGTTTTGAGAAAAACGCGTCTAAGCTTTGAATGCAACGTAACTATACCTCTCCCAGCGCTCAAACGCAAAGAATAGAGTCGTGACGGTTGACGACCTATAAAATAAGAAATATGATACTTAAATTTACGTTCTAAAATTTTTTTGACGTATTCTTGGAGGATTATATTAACATTTTATGAAAAAAAATAATTTTTTTTTTCGTAATTTTACAGGTATCTGTGCCTTTAAGAGAGGTTTCGCGGTTTCAATGCTGAGATACTTTTCCATCTCTCCAGTTTTGAGCGTGTTTTCATTTACATCGTTGCGTTGCGCCTTTTCAGACGAAGGAAAACTGCTCCATGCCATTTTCCCAAATCGTTAATACAATATGTCCTCCGCCGTTTTATTTATCTGGAGGATGTAGTTCTGACTTCCATCTGCGTTCGCTGATTTAGCCACCTTCAACACCTTCCAGTCGTCGGCAGGTACATCTTTGTGCTGCATTTGTACCAGACGCAGTGCATGATCCGGGTTTACTATGCGCGGTATTAACACATTCACCTTTGATATCGACGGTACACAGTTGCGATCTACTATTTCAAGTGCGGCACCTTCCCATAAGTCTTGAAGCTTCTTCACAGCTTCCTTAATCCATGTGAGAGAGAGGTTGTCCTTGCACTTAATGATTTTGACGCCACTGAAAGATGCGTTCGGATCCGCGTCCATTCTTGAGAAGAGAGCTTCCAACAGCCTCATTTTCACTGCTTTTCACTGCTCCTGCGACATTTGCCCCAGCAGGTTACCACGATGAATAAGTGGCACAGGCAAGTGCTTTTTGGCAATCTCATTGGCCACCGCCGCTGCTTTGGACAGTGTCGGCTTTTCGTCGTCCTTTTTGCTTTGCAGCAACGTTTTTGTACTTTTTTTGTGGTGGGCATCCTACCTTCGCTTTCGGTGATCGCTGCCTTTTTTTGCCAGTCGCTCCTCAACCTTATTGGCGAACTCCGGGTTTGATGCAGCACACCCAGCGCGATTTGCAAAGTGAGCACGGCCCTTTTTAACTTCCATTTTAGCCTATGGCAATCTTTCCGCTTCAGCTTGCTTCAGATTGGTCATGCCACTAAGCCGGTCGCAGAGTTTGACCGCGGTCTTGTAGCGTGCTTTCGCTTTCATCCCCTACTTGGTTGGCCTAGCTCTAGGCCCTTTCTGACTCACAGAACTGGTACCATCAAGTTTCACCAAAGAGCGAAGTAAAGCTTGTTCCGAGATACTATTCACGCTTGCAACACTTTCCAGGTCCGAGTCTTCGCGGACTATGGCAGCCGGGCGTTGCATAGCGTTTTTCGTATGTTTGGAGGTAGCTCTACGACCACCGTAGCCTGCTCCCTTTACAATAGAAGTTTGGTTGTTTGAGTCAGTATTTGTATTCATCTTTTTCGTACGACCACCTGCTCGACAAATCAAGAGCAGTGGTCCAAGTAGTATAAAGAAGAATTCAAAAGGTCTACCACGGCAGCGGCCCATGCCGTGGCAAAGCCACAGTTACTCCCTAAGGTGGCCCGGTGTAGGAAGGCGCCGTTAAGATACAGCTGGTCTTGTAAGCCCCCTGGCTGCAAACCATCCAATGGACACGGTGTCGCATAACACCTTGGATTAGGGGGTGAGCAAGGAGAGGAAATAATGGGATGCCGGGGGCTTAGGAATAACAAGGGATCTAGGTAGGTACGGTGATATTCGCATGGTGATTGGATGGCCACCAATTTCACCGTAAAGCTTCCCTCTTAGTTCGTGTTGGGTTGGCTCCCATGATATAATGAGGTATATGTATTGTATAGTCAGATTCAATTCTCGAGTCGAAACTAAATAAAAGTGGAGACTCATCTCTTTTAACTCTATTGGAATATGTATATATATTAGTGGCTATTTAAACGATGTATTATGCAGCCATGTGACCTACTCAAAAAGTTGTAGGCTGTAAATAAATCCTAATACTACTGTAGGCAAAATTTCTACCAGGTGGTTTGAATTTATAACCCCGTTTCCCAGTTAATTTAGTCTGCGTCGTACCACTGCTGGGCAGTTGCATAGAATATGTGCTGTTGTTTTTTGTGCCTCTTTACAAGAATCATTTTCTGCTTCACTAATTTGTTTCATGTGGTAATTAAGTTTACTATGTCCTGTTAGCAATTCAGTGTAGAGTTTTATGTATTTTTTACTGAGGTTAAGGATTGCCTTTACCTTTATATTGTTTGTTCTGGATCAATGAGTCTTTTCGATTGCCGCATGCCCGTTTAGACTCTCCAGTACTTGATTAAGCCTCATTTTTCGTGCTCACTTTTGAAGCTGTTGTGTAACCCGTAGAAAGATTCAGATTAGAGTTTCGCGAACTTTCAAACATTCCCAGACCAACCTTAATTGAAATGAGAAGCTATTTAGCGATTTTAGAGCTGTCAGAGAGAATGTTGATATTGACACCACCCGTGCCTCTATGAAGACATTCTCACATATTTCTCTAAGGCGTGGACTTCCACCTGGAAATGCAAGTAGTTTTTCCCATTGGAATTGTATTTTTGACGTGTGGTCCTACAATTCCAGCCCTGATACTGCCGTCTGCCATTTTGGACGCATCAGTAAACCATACCTGTTCACCCTATATTAAAGATATTTCATTGTTTCTCCTTGTTGAGCGATCACTGATTCTAGTTTTCCATCTTGTCACAGACCGTGTTGATGTTGTTCCACAAATGGAGGGACCTACAGTTTCAAGCCGACTCCGAACGGCAGATGAGGAGCTTTTCCATGGCAGAAATACACTCGGAGGTTTGCCATTACCTGCCGAGGGTCGACCGCTATTAGAAAAATGTTTTTCTTAATTTTGGTGTTTCACCGAGATTCGAACCAACGTTCTCTCTGTGAATTCCGGATGGTAATCACGCACCAACCCATTCCGCTACGGCGGCCGCCTATATATCAATATATATATATCAATACCCGGAATATTTATTTTTTTTTTTTAATTTATAATTTATAATTTATAATTTTCTATTATTCTGATTCACAAATGATTAAGGTTGCGAACCTTCAGATCGGTTTAATTGATTACCAATGGCTTGGTATCAACTGCGGAAGGAGATGGAAATATGAACAATAAATGGAGTGACGTTGATGAATTAATCTGTCGACATAAAGTTGTATCAATCAAAATCAAATATGTTCACATAAAGTTGTATCAAAATTTCTGTAGTTAAATTCTGTAGTATTACGAATCATTTAAAAGAATTACCGAGCTTAAGGTCTTCGAATTTTTACCTTTTAATTAATATAAAATGGCAGAGCAAAAGCTGAATTACTTATGGGTGAAGAAAGTAGCACATATCAGTAGAAATACCTACAACGACAGCCAGAGATCCAACCACATTCACAACCGTAGCTGAAGTAGCCGAAACAAAAACGTGACACATTAAGGTCCCTTCAAAAATTCTTTCATATCATGTATTTTAATTGGAAAATTGTTTGTCGGTGTATTTGCATGATTCGTACACACGTATGTACATATACATTTATCTTCTATCTATATATATAAACTAGCAAACCCGGCCCCCTTCGCTGGGCACACTAAAATAGAATAGATATGGTTTAGAACAGAAAATATATGGTTTTCATATTATTTATTTCTTTATTCTTTATTCAAGCGCTTTGGCATAAACAATATTTTTTGTTTTTCTATTTGTTTTTGAGTAAATATAAAATATAAATTGAAAATCAAGAAAAAAGAAGATTGTTTTTAAATTTCAAATCAACGCATATGAATAAACAATCGTCTTTTTTCCTGATCATCCATGAATTTTTCGTTTCAATTTATATGTTTTATTAAGCATTGGTGCTTTTTTAACCATTATCCATTTATATTTAAAAAAAAAAACGAAAAAAATTGTTTTTTCCACGAACACATAATTTCATTCGGATTTCACATTAAATTCTCAAATTTCGTAAGAAATTATTCACTGTTCCAAAATCCACTCCAAAAAAATTCACAAACAATTTTTACATGTTGCACTTACGTTTTTTCCATATGGCATCCAAATCAGAAAGAAATATTGACACATTGTAACTAACACTGTCAATTTGACAGTTCAGTTCCGCCCCAAGCGTTAAAAAAGTAAGCGACATTATGGCTGGCTCAAAAGAACGCTGTACCCGTTGCCACTGCTCCGAATTACAACCAAACTTTACGAAACCCATTTTCAATACTTACTTAACAATGTGCATAAGTTTGGTTTAATTCGGTGCAAAGACACGGCGGGTCCACGTTTTGGCATATATTTCGAGACCCTAGTCATCAATAGGTATGAAAATTACCCCGTATTAAAGCACTTATCAACAGCTTTCATTTGATACCTATATTGTACATACACAACCAAAGGTTACCCGGGTCCACGTTTTGACCTATATCTCGAGACCCCAGTCACGTAGCGGCATGAAAAATACTCTGTACTAAGGCATTCACCAACAGCTTCAATTTGATATCCATATTGTACAAACACATTCTAGGCTCCACGTTATGGTCTCCATCTCGAGATCCTTGTCACGGAGCGGATGGAAATACTCTGAACTAAAGCATTCACCAACAGCTTCCATTTGATACCCATATTGTACATACACATCCGAAGGTTACCCGGGTCCACGTTTTGACCTATATCTCGAGCCCTATCCACCAATAGGTATCCAAACTATACGGAAACCATCTTCAATACCTTCTTAACTATGTGTGTAAGTTTGGTTTAATTCGGTGCAGACACGGCCGGTTAGCGAACACACACAAAAAGTTGACTTTATTTTATATATACGATTTTTTTCAGTTTGTGTCCGAAAAATCCAAATATCTTACGGAACCCTATTTTTTTCCAAAATAAAATGTAATCCATGTTACTCCTGGATAATGTAGTTTTCGAATGGTGAAAGAATTTTTAAAATCGGTCCAGTAGTTTTTGAGCCTATTCGTTACAAACAAACAAACAAACAAACAAACAAACAAACAAACAAAGTTTTCCTCTTTATAATATATTAGTATAGATGTGAAAATCTGTCCCTATGTTCGCTTATAACTCGAGAATGGCTGAACGGATTTATCTTATCTTGGTCTTGAATTATTCGTGGAGGTCTAGGGAAGGTTTTAAAGGTGAGAAAAATTCGAATAATTGCCGGGAAAATGGTCAAAACGTGGACCCGGGTAACCTTCGGATGTGTATATACAATATGGGTATCAAATGGAAGCTGTTGGTGAATGCTTTAGTTCAGAGTATTTTTCATGCCGCTCCGTGACTAGGGTCCCGAGATAGAGACCAACACGTGGACCCTAGAATGTGTTTGTACAATATGGATATCAATTGGAAGCTGTTGGTGAATGCTTTAGTACAGAGTATTTTTCATACCGCTCCGTGACTGAGGTCTCGAGATATAGGTCAAAACGTGGACCCAGGTAACCTTCGGATGTGTATGTACAATATGGATATCAAATGAAAGCTGTTGGTGAATGCTTTTGTACAGAGTATTTTTCATGCCGCTCCGTGACTAGGGTCTCGAGATATAGGTCAAAACGTGGACCCGAGTAACCTTCGGATGTGTATGTACAATATGGATATCAAATGGAAGCTGTTGGTGAATGCTTTAGTACAGAGTACTTTTCATGTCGCTCCGTGACTAGGGCCTCGAGATAGAGACCAACACGTGGACCCTAGGATGTGTTTGGACAATATGGATATCAATTCGAAGCTGTTGGTGAATGCTTTAGTACAGAGTATTTTTCATGGCGCTCCGTGACTAGGGTCTCGAGAGATAGGTCAAAACGTGGACCCGGGTAACCTTCGGATGTGTATGTACAATATGGGTATCAAAAGGAAGCTGTTGGTGAATGCTTTAGTTCAGAGTATTTTCCATCCCGCTCCGTGACTAGGGTCTCGAGATAGAGACCAAAACGTGGAGCCTAGAATGTGTTTGTACAATATAAATATCAAATTGAAGCTGTTGGTGAATGCTTTAGTTCAGAGTATTTTTCATGCCACTCCGTGACTAGGGCCTCGAGATAGAGACCAACACGTGGACCCTAAAATGTGTTTTTACAATATGGAAATCAATTAGAAGCTGTTGGTGAATGCTTTAGTACAGAGTATTTTTCATGCCGCTCCGTGACTAGGGCCTCGAGATATAGGTCAAAACCTGGACTCAGGTAACCTTCGGATGTGTATGTACAATATGGGTATCAAATGGAAGCTGTTGGTGAATGCTTTAGTTCAGAGTATTTTTCATGCCGCTCCGTGAGTAGGGTCTCGAGATAGAGACCAAAACGTGGTATTGAATATAGAAATAAATAATATGAGAATAAAGAAATAAATAATATGAAAACCATATCTTTTCAGCTCTAAACCATATCTATTCTATTTTAGTGTGCCCAGCGAAACGGGCCGGGTTTGCTAGTCTATATATATAAATGTGAAAATCTGTCCCTATGTTCGCTTATAACTCGAGAATGGCTGAACGGATTTATCTTATCTTGGTCTTGAATTATTCGTGGAGGTCTAGGGAAGGTTTTAAAGGTGAGAAAAATTCGAATAATTGCCGGGAAAATGGTCAAAACGTGGACCCGGGTAACCTTCGGATGTGTATATACAATATGGGTATCAAATGGAAGCTGTTGGTGAATGCTTTAGTTCAGAGTATTTTTCATGCCGCTCCGTGACTAGGGTCCCGAGATAGAGACCAACACGTGGACCCTAGAATGTGTTTGTACAATATGGATATCAATTGGAAGCTGTTGGTGAATGCTTTAGTACAGAGCATTTCTCATGCCGCTCCGTGACTGGGGTCTCGAGATATAGGTCAAAATGTGGGCCCGGGTAACCTTCGGATGTGTATATACAATATGGGTATCAAATGGAAGCTGTTGGGGAATGCTTTAGTTCAGAGTATTTTTCATGCGGCTCCGTGACTAGGGTCCCGAGATAGATACCAACACGTGGACCCTAGAATGTGTTTGTACAATATGGATATCAATTGGAAGCTGTTGGTGAATGCTTTAGTACAGAGTATTTCTCATGCCGCTCCGTGACTGGGGTCTCGAGATATAGGTCAAAACGTGGACGCGGGTAACCTTCGGATGTGTATATACAATATGGGTATCAAATGAAAGCTGTTGGTGAATGCTTTAGTTCAGAGTATTTTTCATACCGCTCCGTGACTAGGGTCTCGAGATAGAGACCAAAACGTGGGCCCTAGAATGTGTTTGTACAATATGGATATCAATTGGAAGCTGTTGGTGAATGCTTTAGTACAGAGTATTTCTCATGCCGCTCCGTGACTGGGGTCTCGAGATATAGGTCAAAATGTGGGCCCGGGTAACCTTCGGATGTGTATATACAATATGGGTATCAAATGGAATCTGTTGGTGAATGCTTTAGTTCAGAGTATTTTTCATGCGGCTCCGTGACTAGGGTCCCGAGATAGAGACCAACACGTGGACCCTAGAATGTGTTTGTACAATATGGGTATCAAATGGAAGCTGTTGGTGAATGCTTTAATTCAGAGTATTTTTCATGCCGCTCCGTGACTAGGGTCCCGAGATAGAGACCAACACGTGGACCCTAGAATGTGTTTGTACAATATGGATATCAATTGAGAGCTGTTGGTGAATGCTTTAGTACAGAGTATTTCTCATGCCGCTCCGTGACTGGGGTCTCGAGATATAGGTCAAAACGTGGGCCCGGGTAACCTTTGGTTGTGGATGTGCAATATGGGCATCAAATGAAAGCTGTCGATAAGTGCTTTAATGTGGGGTAATTTTCATACCTATTGATGACTAGGGTCTCGAAATATATGCCAAAACGTGGACCCACCATGTCTTTGCCCAGCGAAGCGGGCCGGGTTTGCTAGTATACATATATAAGTTAAACTAGCATTAGCATTTTAGACCTGCCTATTGACTAAAATGATTCGGGGATGAAAGCAAGAAGAAAGGATGGCGAGCGCGACGTCAGACGTCACCGACGCGGTGCGCAGTTGAATTAATGTCGAATACGGGTTGCCGATGGTTGCTGCAAAACATTTTCTTACTTCTTTTTTATGTACTTGAAAGTGAATCAAAAAACGGAAACCCAAATATGACTGTATTATTAAATTATGTACATATAGATTATGTACCAGCATACATTTGTATGTACATTTATATTCCGAGGTACGTATGCATGTTTACACTTTGTACATATTGAATTCATACATTGTTTTTACATACCTAAGTTAATCCAAATCTTTTCATTTCCTGTGCTGTCCGATAAACAGCAAGTCCGGACTTATTTGCATATAAAAATCAAGGTGTGTACATAAGTACAATTAAAATTATTTTGGTTTCTTTCACTAAATTTAAGCGTGCACTACAACTGTAAGCTGGTGACGTGATACAATTCCGAAAATTCCAGTAAGTCTGTGCTGAATCGATTTGCGTTGGCGATTATTGTTGACACAATTGCAAACATTAGGTAGTATTGTGAAGTGGACGGCTGCAAGCTAGTTGGGGTACATCAATTGCAATACTCGGGGCACAACGGTTTCGAGAACCTGGCAAGATATGTTCATCAGACAAAAGTTGTAATCTCAGATTCCCAAGATTACGTAGTAAAACGCGTGTGCGAAAGAGTAATTTTGATGGGTAAAGCTCCTCACAAAATGTGGTTTATCAAACCCCACTCCACAAAGACGAGAGCCTTCGACGAATTGCAACTGCAAACAAGCGAAGCGAATAATAAGGGAAATAATTAATTAAATAAAAAAAAATTGTTGATTCAATCAGTTTATAAATCATTAGTTGATTTGTATTACATGTGCAAATGTCTTATATATGTTTATAGCGTGTTTCACAGAGGCCACACTCACTATTTAAAACGTGATCCCTTCGAGGGTTATTAACGTATATTTTGACAAATAACTGCGGTTCGTATGCTTTGTTACTGTTAAAAGGGATATATCGTTATTTATCTGGTTTGTGTATCTTATGAACTCCAATTGCGTCGTTAAAATTTTGTTTGTCGTTTAAATATTGTTTTTAAGGACTATTCGTCTTGAATGCGTCTGCACAGATATTTCTTTCTTATTCTCAATGTCAACTAATTTCGAAGTTTCTTATTTATTTTTACACAAATTTCGCCTCCTTGTCTATACTAATATTATAAAGAGGAAAACTTTGTTTGTTTGTTTGTTACGAATAGGCTCAAAAACTACTGAACCGATTTTAAAAGTTCTTTCACCATTCGAAAGCTACATTATCCACGAGTAACATGGATTATATTTTATTTTGGAAATAGGGCTCGAGATATAGGTCAAAACGTGGACCCGGGTAACCTTCGGACGTGTATGTACAATATGGGTATCAAATGAAAGCTGTTGGTGAATGCTTTAGTACAGAGTATTTTTCATGCCGCTCCGTGACTGGGGTCTCGAGATATAGGTCAAAACGTGGACCCGGGTAACCTTTGCTTGTGTATGTACAATATGGGTATCAAATGAAAGCTGTTGATAAGTGCTTTAATACGGGCTAATTTTCATACCTAATGATGACTAGGGTCTGGAAATATATGCCAAAACGTGGACCCGCCGTGTCTTTGCACCGAATTAAACCAAACTTACCCACATTGTTAAGGAGGTATTGAAGATGGTTTCCGTATAGTTTGGATACTTATTGGTAGATAGGGTCTCGAGATATAGGTCAAAACGTGGACCCGAGTAACCTTCGGATGTGTATGTACAATATGGGTATCAAATGGAAGCTGTTGGTGAATGCTTTAGTTCAGAGTATTTTTCATGCCGCTCCGTGACTAGGGTCTCGAGATAGAGACCAAAACGTGGACCCTAGAATGTCTTTGTACAATATGGATATCAAATTGAAGCTGTTGGTGAATGCTTTAGTACAGAGTATTTTTCATGCCGCTCAGTGACTGGGGTCTCGAGATATAGGTCAAAACGTGGACCCGGGTAACCTTTGGTTGTGTATGTACAATATGGGTATCAAATGAAAGGTGTCGATAAGTGCTTTAATACGGGGTAATTTTCATACCTATTGATGACTAGGGTCTGGAAATATATGCCAAAACGTGGACCCGCCGTGTCTTTGCACCGAATTAAACAAAACTTACACACATTGTTAAGTAGGTATTGAAGATGATTTCCGTATTGTTTGGATACCTATTGGTAGATAGGGTCTCGAGATATAGGTCAAAACGTGGACCCGGGTAACCTTCGGACGTGTATCTACACTTCTACACTAATATTATAAAGAGGAAAACTTTGTTTGTTTGGTTGTAATGAATAGGCTCAAAAACTACTGGGCCGATTTTAAAAATTCTTTCACAATTCGAAAGCTACATTATCCACGAGTAACACAGACTATATTTTATTTTGGAAAAAATAGGGTTCCGTAAGATATTTGAATTTTTTGGATACAAACTGGAAAAAATCAACCAAAGAAGTTTCTTATTTTGCGTACGCTGCCTAAACTACAAAAGATAGAACCATAAAACGTTATAATTAATTGTAGATCTTATAAATATCTACAAAAAAGTCCGTGACACACTATACCTATCTATGTCGAGTGAGGCACAAGAACCACATTTTTATTTAAAAATCTTGAATTTTTTTTGGACTACATTTAAACGCGTTTATTTTACTCATGCTATTAATACTTATCAAAAGAAATTATTTCATCAATAAGTACAGTTTATGTTGATAATATTTGGTCTTTGAATGATTAAAATTGGACGTTTGGTTTTGAAGTTGTGGTGAAATTAAAATATTACGATTTCTGCTGCACGGCCCATTGCGAAGTGGGCGTCACCAAGGCCAGTGGTGCGCGTGCGGGAGAGGGGTGTTTAGATCTATGAGTAAGGTACCCGCGCGGCTCAGACGCGAGATCGGCTCCCTACGCAGCGGTCGAGCGCGAAGCCTAATAATTTTCATGAGATTTTTTTTAGATTTTGTTCTTAAAACTACACCTACGCAAAAGTTCTTCTCAGAGCTAAACAACAGTCCTTCTCATAGCTATACAATAGTTATTTTCAGGGCTAACAAACAGTTCTTTTCAGGGCTAACCAACAGTTCTTTTCAGGGCTAAACAACAGTTCTTTTCAGAGCTAGAATATTACACGCTATTAACATTTTCTTAAACATTTGAAAATGCCTAAGAGAACCAGGTCTCAACTTTCTAAACATAGTTCTCAAGCACGAGCAGCAAAAATACGTCGTATAGGAGAATCTTCACCTGAACATTCACAACGCCTTGCTGAACAAAATCAGAGAAACTCTCAGGTACGCCTACGAGAGTCGAGTGTCGAGGCCGGCTCCCTATGCAGCGGTCGTGCGCGAAGTCTAATAATTTTCATGAGATTTTTTTTAGATTTTGTTCTTAAAACTACACCTACGCAAAAGTTCTTCTCAGAACACTCGGCACTCGCACAGTGAACAGTTGTCTACACGCGATAAACCCACCGGTAATTGCCCGCACAACGATAATTGTTTTTCCCACAATAGAAATTACGCGGAACAAGCACGCGCAATTATAGCGTTCCTCGCTACCCGCACAACGATAATTGTTTTTCCCACGCAACACGTGTTACACCGAACGGTTCCGCGCAATTATACCGGCGCCCACTTAACGGGAAGAATCCGCCGACAATTACACGCGCAGTTTAACAATAGTCTTTCGCACACTCAGTTACGCCGATCAGGCACGCACAATTATAGCGATCTTCGCTACCCGCACAACGACAATTGTTTTTCCCACACAACACGTGTTACAGCGAACACGTGCGCGCAATTTTAGCGGCGCCAACTTAGCTGGAAGAACCCGACAGCAATTGCACGCACAGCACTACGCAGCGGTCGTGCGCGAAGTCTAATAATTTTCATGAGATTTTTTTTAGATTTTGTTCCTAAAACTACACCTACGCAAATGTTCTTCTCAGAGCACTCGGCACTCGCGCAGTGAACAGTTGTCTACACACGATAAACTATACAATAGTTATTTTCAGGGCTAACAAACAGTTCTTTTCAGGGCTAACCAACAGTTCTTTTCAGGGCTAAACAACAGTTTTTTTCAGAGCTAGAATATTACACGCTATATCCATTTTCTTAAACATTTGAAAATGCCTAGGGGAGCCAGGTCTCAACTTTCTAAACATAGTTCTCGAGCACGAGCAGCAAAAATACGTCGTATAGGAGAATCTTCACCTGAACGTTCACAACGCCTTGCTGAACAAAATCAGAGAACCTCTGAGTTACGTGCACGAGAGTCGAGGCTGGAGCGTTCCCAACGTCTTCATGAACAAAATGTAAGGACCTCTGAGTTACGTGCACGAGAGTCGAGGCTGGAGCGTTCCCAACGTCTTCATGAACAAAATATAAGGACCTCTCAGTTGCGCGAAAGAGAGTCGAGTGTCGAGCGTTTGCAGCGACTTAGAGCTCAAGCAGAGAGGCAGCAGTTGTCCACAAATAGAGTGCGCAATCGAATTTTAGCTAACAGGAACAGACTGGCTTTCAGATATGATCCGCAGCTTGATTATTCACAACAAGCGTCCGTCCAAATCGGAGTCATGAATAAGATCTGCTCTAACTGCTCTGCCAAGAAATGGGAGGACGAACCTAATGGTATGTGTTGTGCTTCAGGTAAAGTGTGTCTTCCTAACCTTCAGGAGCCGCCACAACCAATAAAAAATCTTTTAACTAATAACCATCCATTATCTGGTCATTTTTTAACAAACATACGTAAATACAATAGTATTTTTCAAATGACTTCGTTTGGCGCAAAAGAAATCAGGGAAGGAAATTTTATGCCCACTTTTAAAATTGAAGGACAGGTGTATCATCTCATTGGTAGCCTTTTACCATCATCAGGCCAAAACCCACAGTTCCTGCAAATATATTTTATTTCGGATGCAGACCAGTTATCATTGCGATCAAGCATCGCACCAACCTTAAAAATGGATTTAATTCGCGAATTACAGACCACTTTGAATAATCATAACGTGTATATACGAAGTTTTAAACAAAACTTAGAACTTAACTCATTACATAATTTAAAGCTAATTATTCATTCTGATCGCACTCCACAGACAGCACACAGAGGCAGATACAAGGCTCCTACTGTAAACGAGGTAGCCGTTCTCTTGGTCGATGAAGACAAAGGTCCCAGAGATATAGTCTTACACGGTAGAGACGGACAGCTCAAAAGAGTTTCTGAGCTACATCGGTCCTATGATCCACTACAGTATCCTGTAATGTTTGTGACAGGTGAAGACGGTTATTATTTGACTATTCCTCAGCAGGGTTCTGCGCGTAATAAAACTGTGTCGTGTATGCAATTTTATGCATTTAGATTAATGTTTAGAACTAACTCTTTTAATCCGTTACATTATTACAGAGACTTATTTAGTCAATATTGTGTTGACATGATGGCGAAAATGATATCGGAAAGATTAAATTATATTTCGCGGAATCAACAAAGACTGAGGGCTGATGACTACATCCATCTCAGAGATGCCTTAAATCAAGACGCAAATGTTGACCCATCAAATATCGGTCAACATGTCATATTGCCATCATCATTTACGGGTTCTCCGCGTTTCATGCACGAGAAAACGCAGGACGCGATGACGTACGTCCGAAATTATGGTAGACCTGACTTATTTGTCACTTTTACATGCAACCCCGAATGGCCTGAAATTAAAGCAGAGCTGCTACCAGGACAACGGTCTTTCGACCGTCATGACATAATTTCACGTGTGTTTCATTTAAAAATGAAGAAATTCATCAAATTATTTGTCAAAGAACAGATATTCGGTAAAGTAAAATGTTATATGGCAAGTGTAGAGTGGCAGAAGCGCGGTTTACCTCATTGTCATTTGCTGTTCTGGCTAGAAACTAAAATACAACCAGATGAGATCGACAGTGTCATAGTTGCGGAGCTACCCGATCAACAAATTGATCCGGTACTACACGACATTATAACTAAAAATATGGTACATGGACCCTGCGGAGAACATAATTTAGCTGCACCATGCATGAAGAACGGTGTCTGCACAAAAAAATACCCTCGGCGTTTCATTAACGACACCCAGACCGGAGAGGATGGGTATCCAGTTTATCGTAGGCGCGATACAGAAAATGGCGGCCGGAGCACTACGTTACAACTCAGGGGCAACATGGTGACGATAGATAATAGGTGGATTGTTCCATACTCCCCGCTACTATGTAAGACTTTTAATGCTCATATAAACGTGGAGTATTGCCACACTGTCCAAGCGATTAAATATATATGTAAATATATAAATAAAGGTTCGGATCAGGCAACTTTTAGCCTTAGAAACCCACACGATGAGGTCGAAAACTATTTAAATGGAAGGTACATAAGCACATCTGAAGCTGTCTGGCGCTTATTTGAATTTCCTATTCACGAGCGGCATCCTACTGTAGTGCATTTGGCCGTTCATCTAGAGAACGGTCAAAGGGTGTATTTTACACCAGGGACAGCTCATCGAATTGTCCAAAACCCACGCAATACCACATTACTGGCATTTTTTTCTCTCTGTAATGAAGATGAATTTGCGAAAACGCTTCTGTATCATGAAGTCCCGCAATACTATACATGGGCAAATAATAAATTCACTAGAAGGAGGCGTGGTGAAGATGTAGTTGGACATCCGGGGATAAAAAAAGATGCCGCTTTAGGTAGAGTCTACGGGATACATCCATCCCAATCAGAGTGTTTTTATCTTAGGATTCTACTGCACCACGTACGCGGTCCGACCTCATTTGCATACCTTAAAACTGTAAATGGTATTGTCAAAGAGACGTATCAAGCAGCATGCCGTGACCGAGGTTTACTTGAAAACGATGACCATTGGGGAAATACTTTAAGCGAAGCTTCGTTGTCACAGTGTCCAAAAAAACTAAGGGAGTTGTTTGTAGTCATACTTTTATTTTGTCAACCATCGGAACCATTGAAGTTATGGGATACTTTCAAAGATCAGTTCTGTGAAGATATTAGATATCGGATCAGACAACAGAATCAGGATAACACTTTACCCTTCACTGAAGTTTATAATGAAGGATTAATTGAAATTGAAAACAAACTTATAGAATTAAACGACAAAAATTTAAGTGATTTTGGATTACCTTCTCCCGTTCGTACCCAGAATAATACTATTGACACAATGGTACAACAGTATAACAGAAATGATCTAACAGCGTTTGTTAATGACAATGTGCCCAAATTAGTACCGGATCAAAGACATGCTTATGATACTATTGTGGACAGCGTGATCAATAACATGGGGAGATTATTTTTTTTGGACGCACCAGGAGGCACTGGAAAGACTTTTCTCGCAAATTTGATACTTGCTAAGATACGGCAATCAGGGAAGATAGCGATTGCAGTTGCTTCGTCAGGAATTGCTGCAACTCTCTTGAACGAAGGAAAAACTGCTCACTCTACGTTTAAACTCCCGCTATCCGTATCTTTAGATCAACGGTCTACATGCTCTATTCCGAAAAATGGGTCTCTTGGTAAGTTGCTGCAAGACGCGTCGTTGGTAATATGGGATGAATGCACCATGAGTCATAGAGCTCATGTGGAGACCGTGGACCGTACTTTAAGAGACCTCCGAAGCTCTGCTAATGTCATGGGTGGTATCACTTTTGTATTTGCTGGAGATTTCCGACAAACGCTTCCAGTCGTCAACAGAGGTACGCGAGCAGATATTATGAAAGCATGTTTAAAATCATCTCACCTTTGGACATCTGTACAACATTTGAATTTGCGCACCAATATGAGAGCTCATCTACATGGAAATATGCATAGCAACTTTCCACAACAGCTTCTGAAACTTGGAGAAGGAATTTTTCCATCTTTAAATTTGGGCACCGATTATGCGGTTACTTTGGATGAGTCTCTAGGCCAAATAGTCCATAATTTAGATAGTCTGATAGATGCTATATATCCTGACATCGAAAACTTAGATCAAAATGATTTTCGTTGGCTGTGTGGTAGAGCAATAGTTTCTCCCAGGAATGAAACAGTCAACGAAATAAACAATTTAATTATGCAGAAAGTACCGGGTGAAGTTAAGTGCTATAAATCCATAGACACCGTCACTAACATCGAGGACGCAGTGCACTACCCCCAGGAATTTTTAAATTCCATGAACCCCGCTGGGCTACCACCTCATGAACTATCGTTAAAAGTTGGCACGCCGATAATGCTTCTCAGAAATTTGAGCCCCCCCAACATGTGCAATGGTACGAGACTTCTTATCAAGGAGCTAAAAGATAATTTAATAGTAGCGAAGATTATCACCGGCCCTGCAGCTGGTGAATTAGCTCATATACCAAGAATACCCATGATCCCTACTGATTTGCCAATACCTTTCAAAAGGCTCCAATTTCCAGTAAAAATTTCTTTCGCACTAACGATAAACAAATCACAAGGCCAAACATTCAAATTAGTAGGAATTGATTTACGAAAAGAATGTTTTACGCATGGGCAACTTTACGTTGCCCTATCACGGGTCGGGGCTCCCGACCATCAGTATATTTTGTTAGCTGAAAATAATTTAACGTCAAATGTTGTTTATAGAGAAGCTCTACAATAATTTAGTTATGTATCCTAAAACAACAGGTTGCACTGCGGCACTGCAGGCAGAAGTGAACACTTTTGCCGGGAGCAAGACTTAGTTAGCGCTTTGCGGGCGGTCCTTTAGTTAGTTCTAATAGAGATATATTTAGTATCGGCTGTGCACCCGTGCGAAGACGGGGCGGGTCGCTAGTATATAGTATATTGTTTTATTGCTGATCTATTGTCGTTATGATAAGCGAAATCGGTAGCCTTTTTATCTCTAAGCTTTTTTTTATTTCTATCTTATGTATAATAGGTTGGCTTGGGTTGGTGTGTGACTACCATTTGGTAGTGCCCATGTTCGAAACCCAGTGCGGGGATGCAGCACCAAATGATAGAAAGCATTTCTGATAGCAGCCATTAAAAAGCTCCTCAGAAAAACCATCTGCCGTTCGGAGGCTGCATAAAACTGATGGTCTCTCCATTTGTGGAAAACATCATTTTTTATTAACGATCCTTATTGATGTTTGATTGCGCCGCCGTAGCCGAATGGGTTGGTGCGTGGCTACCATTCGGAATTCACGGAGGGAACGTAGGTTCGAATCACGGTGAAACACCAAAATTAAGAAAAACATTTTTCTAATAGCGGTGGTCCCTCGGCATACAATGGCAAACCTCCAAGTGTATTTCTTTCATGAAAAAAGCTCCTCATAAAAAAACTTTGCCCTTCGGAGTCGGCTTGGAACTGTAGGTCCCTCCATTTGTGAAACAACATCAAGCCGCACACTACAAATAAGGGGAGGAGCTCGGCCAAACGCTCAAAAAGGGTGTATGCGCTAATTATATATATATATAGCGTTGTAAAATTGCTCCTAATATACAGGGTGGCTGATGAAAGCCGCTACCAAAAAAAAATTGAATAACTTTTTTTCTTTTTAAGTTATCTGTTCCATTTTTGTTTTAATTTGCAGATTGATCTTTAAAATTTATTAAAATGGATAACTGGGACACGCAAACAAGAATTTGGATAGTCTGCCGCTATCACGCACTGGAGTCCGTAGTTTTGGTACAGAGAGAGTACAGGCGGATGTTTGGCGGCGATCCCCCGAGCAGATGGACCATAATGAGACTGGTGAATAATTTTGCTGAGCAAGGAACAGTCGCAAGAAGGCCTTATCATCGAAACCCACCAGTTCGGACGGAGGAAACGATCGCTGCTGTAGCTGCAGCTATACAAAGCAATCCAAGGGTTTCAACAAGAAGCTTATCTGCTCAACTTGGTGTCAGCCGACAGTCTTTGCAAACAATAATGCACAAAGATTTAGACTTATTTCCCTACAAAATTCAAATGGTTAACAAACTGAATGCAGCAGACTTGCCGATTCGCTTGGAATTTTGCCAGAAGATCCTGCAAATGGTGGAAGAAGACCTAAACATGTTAAACTGCCTTTTCATGTCTGATGAGGCCCATTTCGATTTAAACGGCAATGTGAACAAACAAAATTGTCGAATATGGAGTACTTCTAACCCACAGATACTCCACGAGACGGAATCACATCCTCTTCGCGTGACAGTGTGGTGTGCGGTTTCTTCACGCTGTATTGTCGGGCCTTATTTTTTTGAAGAAAATGGTCGCACCGTTACGGTTACTGGAGACCGTTATTTGAAAATGCTGAAAGAATTTTTCTATCCAGAACTACGCCGAAAGAGAATTCCTTTCAACTCTGTGTGGTTTCAATCTATATATATAAAAATCAATTGCTGTTCGTTAGTCTCGCTAAAACTCGAGAACGGCTCAACGGATTTATCTTATTTTGGTCTTGAAATGTCCGTAGAGATCTAGGGAAGGTTTAAAAGGTGAGAAAAATTCGAATAACTGCCGGGAAAACCTTAAAAACAGCACTTTTCTTCTTCCCATATAAACGTTTTCAAAATAAAATTTGGAGTCAATTTGAATTATAATCACTGTGTTCAACTTTTTGTGTGTGTTCGCTAACCGGCCGTGTCTTTGCACCGAATTAAACCAAACTTACACACATTGTTAAGTAGGTGTTGAAGATGGTTTACGTATAGTTTGGATGCCTATTGGTGGATAGGGCTCGAGATATAGGTCAAAACGTGGACCCGGGTAACCTTCGGATGTGTATGTACAATATGGGTATCAAATGGAAGTTGTTGGTGAATGCTTTAGCACGGAGTATTTTTCATGCCGCTCCGTGACTGGGGTCTCGAGATATAGGTCAAAACATGGACCCGGGTAACCTTTGGTTGTGTATGTACAATATGGGTATCAAATGAAAGCTGTTGATAAGTGCTTTAATACGTGCTACTGATGACTAGGGTCTCGAAATATATACCAAAACGTGGACCCGCCGTGTCTTTGCACCGAATTAAACCAAACTTACACACATTGTTAAGGAGGTATTAAAGATAGTTTCCGTATAGTTTGGATACCTATTGGTAGATAGGGTCTTGAGATATAGGTCAAAACGTGGGCCCGGGTAACCTTCTGATGTGTATGTACAATACGGGTATAAAATGGAAGCTGTTGGTGAATGCTTTAGTTCAGAGTATTTTTCATGCCGCTCCGTGACTAGGGTCTCGAGATAGAGACCAACACGTGGACCCTAGAATGTGTTTGTACAATATGGATATCAATTGGAAGCTGTTGGTGAATGCTTTAGTACAGAGTATTTTTCATACCGCTCCGTCACTGGGGTCTCGAGATATAGGTCAAAACGTGGACCCGGGTAACCTTTGGTTGTGGATGTGCAGTATGGGCATCAAATGAAAGCTGTCGATAAGTGCTTTAATGCGGGGTAATTTTCATACCTATTCATGACTAGGGTCTCGAAATATATGCCCATATAAATATTATATATAAAATAAAGTCAACTTTTTGTGTGTGTTCGCTAACCGGCCATGCCTTTGCACCGAATTAAACCAAACTTACACACATTGTTAAGTAGGTATTGAAGATGGTTTACGTATAGTTTGGATGCCTATTGGTAGATAGAGCTCGAGATATAGGTCAAAACGTAGACCCGGGTAACCTTCGGATGTGTATGTACAATATGGGTATCAGATGGAAGCTGTTGGAGAGTGCTTTAGTTCAGAGTATTTTCCATCCCGCTCCGTGAGTAGGGTCTCGAGATAGAGACCAAAACGTGGAACCTAGAATGTGTTTGTATAATATGGATATCAAATTGAAGCTGTTGGTGAATGCTTTAGTTCAGAGTATTTTTCATGCCGCTCCGTGACTAGGGCCTCGAGATAAAGAGCAACACGTGGACCCTAAAATGTGTTTGCACAATATGGATATCAATTGGAAGCTGTTGGTGAATGCTTTAGTACAGAGTATTTTTCATACCGCTCCGTGACTGAGGTCTCGAGATATAGGTCAAAACGTGGACCCAGGTAACCTTCGGATGTGTATGTACAATATGGATATCAAATGAAAGCTGTTGGTGAATGCTTTTGTACAGAGTATTTTTCATGCCGCTCCGTGACTAGGGTCTCGAGATATAGGTCAAAACGTGGACCCGAGTAACCTTCGGATGTGTATGTACAATATGGATATCAAATGGAAGCTGTTGGTGAATGCTTTAGTACAGAGTACTTTTCATGTCGCTCCGTGACTAGGGCCTCGAGATAGAGACCAACACGTGGACCCTAGGATGTGTTTGGACAATATGGATATCAATTCGAAGCTGTTGGTGAATGCTTTAGTACAGAGTATTTTTCATGGCGCTCCGTGACTAGGGTCTCGAGAGATAGGTCAAAACGTGGACCCGGGTAACCTTCGGATGTGTATGTACAATATGGGTATCAAAAGGAAGCTGTTGGTGAATGCTTTAGTTCAGAGTATTTTCCATCCCGCTCCGTGACTAGGGTCTCGAGATAGAGACCAAAACGTGGAGCCTAGAATGTGTTTGTACAATATAAATATCAAATTGAAGCTGTTGGTGAATGCTTTAGTTCAGAGTATTTTTCATGCCACTCCGTGACTAGGGCCTCGAGATAGAGACCAACACGTGGACCCTAAAATGTGTTTTTACAATATGGAAATCAATTAGAAGCTGTTGGTGAATGCTTTAGTACAGAGTATTTTTCATGCCGCTCCGTGACTAGGGCCTCGAGATATAGGTCAAAACCTGGACTCAGGTAACCTTCGGATGTGTATGTACAATATGGGTATCAAATGGAAGCTGTTGGTGAATGCTTTAGTTCAGAGTATTTTTCATGCCGCTCCGTGAGTAGGGTCTCGAGATAGAGACCAAAACGTGGTATTGAATATAGAAATAAATAATATGAGAATAAAGAAATAAATAATATGAAAACCATATCTTTTCAGCTCTAAACCATATCTATTCTATTTTAGTGTGCCCAGCGAAACGGGCCGGGTTTGCTAGTCTATATATATAAATGTGAAAATCTGTCCCTATGTTCGCTTATAACTCGAGAATGGCTGAACGGATTTATCTTATCTTGGTCTTGAATTATTCGTGGAGGTCTAGGGAAGGTTTTAAAGGTGAGAAAAATTCGAATAATTGCCGGGAAAATGGTCAAAACGTGGACCCGGGTAACCTTCGGATGTGTATATACAATATGGGTATCAAATGAAAGCTGTTGGTGAATGCTTTAGTTCAGAGTACTTTTCATGCCGCTCTGTGACTAGGGTCCCGAGATAGAGACCAAAACGTGGACCCTAGAATGTGTTTGTACAATATCAATATCAAATTGAAGCTGTTGGTGAATGCTTTAGTACAGAGTATTTTTCATGCCGCTCCGAGACTGGGGTCTCGAGATATAGGTCAAAACGTGGGCCCGGGTAACCTTCGGATGTGTATATACAATATGGGTATCAAATGGAAGCTGTTGGTGAATGCTTTAGTTCAGAGTATTTTTCATGCCGCTCCGTGACTAGGGTCCCGAGATAGAGACCAACACGTGGACCCTAGAATGTGTTTGTACAATATGGATATCAATTGGAAGCTGTTGGTGAATGCTTTAGTACAGAGTATTTCTCATGCCGCTCCGTGACTGGGGTCTCGAGATATAGGTCAAAATGTGGGCCCGGGTAACCTTCGGATGTGTATATACAATATGGGTATCAAATGGAAGCTGTTGGGGAATGCTTTAGTTCAGAGTATTTTTCATGCGGCTCCGTGACTAGGGTCCCGAGATAGACACCAACACGTGGACCCTAGAATGTGTTTGTACAATATGGATATCAATTGGAAGCTGTTGGCGAATGCTTTAGTACAGAGTATTTCTCATGCCGCTCCGTGACTGGGGTCTCGAGATATAGGTCAAAACGTGGACGCGGGTAACCTTCGGATGTGTATATACAATATGGGTATCAAATGAAAGCTGTTGGTGGATGCTTTAGTTCAGAGTATTTTTCATGCCGCTCCGTGACTAGGGTCTCGAGATAGAGACCAAAACGTGGACCCTAGAATGTGTTTGTACAATATGGATATCAATTGGAAGCTGTTGGTGAATGCTTTAGTACAGAGTATTTCTCATGCCACTCCGTGACTGGGGTCTCGAGATATAGGTCAAAATGTGGGCCCGGGTAACCTTCGGATGTGTATATAAAATATGGGTATCAAATGGAAGCTGTTGGTGAATGCTTTAGTTCAGAGTATTTTTCATGCGGCTCCGTGACTAGGGTCCCGAGATAGAGACCAACACGTGGACCCTAGAATGTGTTTGTACAATATGGGTATCAAATGGAAGCTGTTGGTGAATGCTTTAATTCAGAGTATTTTTCATGCCGCTCCGTGACTAGGGTCCCGAGATATAGGTCAAAACGTGGGCCCGGGTAACCTTTGGTTGTGGATGTGCAATATGGGCATCAAATGAAAGCTGTCGATAAGTGCTTTAATGTGGGGTAATTTTCATACCTATTGATGACTAGGGTCTCGAAATATATGCCAAAACGTGGACCCACCATGTCTTTGCCCAGCGAAGCGGGCCGGGTTTGCTAGTATACATATATAAGTTAAACTAGCATTAGCATTTTAGACCTGCCTATTGACTAAAACGATTCGGGGATGAAAGCAAGAAGAAAGGATGGCGAGCGCGACGTCAGACGTCACCGACGCGGTGCGCAGTTGAATTAATGTCGAATACGGGTTGCCGATGGTTGCTGCAAAACATTTTCTTACTTCTTTTTTATGTACTTGAAAGTGAATCAAAAAACGGAAACCCAAATATGACTGTATTATTAAATTATGTACATATAGATTATGTACCAGCATACATTTGTATGTACATTTATATTCCGAGGTACGTATGCATGTTTACACTTTGTACATATTGAATTCATACATTGTTTTTACATACCTAAGTTAATCCAAATCTTTTCATTTCCTGTGCTGTCCGATAAACAGCAAGTCCGGACTTATTTGCATATAAAAATCAAGGTGTGCACATAAGTACAATTAAAATTATTTTGGTTTCTTTCACTAAATTTAAGCGTGCACTACAACTGTAAGCTGGTGACGTGATACAATTCCGAAAATTCCAGTAAGTCTGTGCTGAATCGATTTGCGTTGGCGATTATTGTTGACACAATTGCAAACATTAGGTAGTATTGTGAAGTGGACGGCTGCAAGCTAGTTGGGGTACATCAATTGCAATACTCGGAGCACAACGGTTTCGAGAACCTGGCAAGATATGTTATATATGATATGAAAAGTTGTAATCTCAGATTCCCAAGATTACGTAGTAAAACGCGTGTGCGAAAGAGTAATTTTGATGGGTAAAGCTCCTCACAAAATGTGGTTTATCAAACCCCACTCCACAAAGACGAGAGCCTTCGACGAATTGCAACTGCAAACAAGCGAAGCGAATAATAAGGGAAATAATTAATTAAATAAAAAAAAAATTGTTGATTCAATCAGTTTATAAATCATTAGTTGATTTGTATTACATGTGCAAATGTCTTATATATGTTTATAGCGTGTTTCACAGAGGCCACACTCACTATTTAAAACGTGATCCCTTCGAGGGTTATTAACGTATATTTTGACAAATAACTACGGTTCGTATGCTTTGTTACTGTTAAAAGGGATATATCGTTATTTATCTGGTTTGTGTATCTTATGAACTCCAATTGCGTCGTTAAAATTTTGTTTGTCGTTTAAATATTGTTTTTAAGGACTATTCGTCTTGAATGCGTCTGCACAGATATTTCTTTCTTATTCTCAATGTCAACTAATTTCGAAGTTTCTTATTTATTTTTACACAAATTTCGCCTCCTTGTATATAGTATATTGTTTTATTGCTGATCTATTGTCGTTATGATAAGCGAAATCGGTAGCCTTTTTATCTCTAAGCTTTTTTTTATTTCTATCTTATGTATAATAGGTTGGCTTGGGTTGGTGTGTGACTACCATTTGGTAGTGCCCATGTTCGAAACCCAGTGCGGGGATGCAGCACCAAATGATAGAAAGCATTTCTGATAGCAGCCATTAAAAAGCTCCTCAGAAAAACCATCTGCCGTTCGGAGGCTGCATAAAACTGATGGTCTCTCCATTTGTGGAAAACATCATTTTTTATTAACGATCCTTATTGATGTTTGATTGCGCCGCCGTAGCCGAATGGGTTGGTGCGTGGCTACCATTCGGAATTCACGGAGGGAACGTAAGTTCGAGTCACGGTGAAACACCAAAATTAAGAAAAACATTTTTCTAATAGCGGTGGTCCCTCGGCATACAATGGCAAACCTCCAAGTGTATTTCTTTCATGAAAAAAGCTCCTCATAAAAAAACTTTGCCCTTCGGAGTCGGCTTGGAACTGTAGGTCCCTCCATTTGTGAAACAACATCAAGCCGCACACTACAAATAAGGGGAGGAGCTCGGCCAAACGCTCAAAAAGGGCGTATGCGCTAATTATATATGTATATAGCGTTGTAAAATTGCTCCTAATATACAGGGTGGCTGATGAAAGCCGCTACCAAAAAAAAAATTGAATAACTTTTTTTCTTTTTAAGTTATCTGTTCCATTTTTGTTTTAATTTGCAGATTGATCTTTAAAATTTATTAAAATGGATAACTGGGACACGCAAACAAGAATTTGGATTGTCTGCCGCTATCACGCACTGGAGTCCGTAGTTTTGGTACAGAGAGAGTACAGGCGGATGTTTGGCGGCGATCCCCCGAGCAGATGGACCATAATGAGACTGGTGAATAATTTTGCTGAGCAAGGAACAGTCGCAAGAAGGCCTTATCATCGAAACCCACCAGTTCGGACGGAGGAAACGATCGCTGCTGTAGCTGCAGCTATACAAAGCAATCCAAGGGTTTCAACAAGAAGCTTATCTGCTCAACTTGGTGTCAGCCGACAGTCTTTGCAAACAATAATGCACAAAGATTTAGACTTATTTCCCTACAAAATTCAAATGGTTAACAAACTGAATGCAGCAGACTTGCCGATTCGCTTGGAATTTTGCCAGAAGATCCTGCAAATGGTGGAAGAAGACCTAAACATGTTAAACTGCCTTTTCATGTCTGATGAGGCCCATTTCGATTTAAACGGCAATGTGAACAAACAAAATTGTCGAATATGGAGTACTTCTAACCCACAGATACTCCACGAGACGGAATCGCATCCTCTTCGCGTGACAGTGTGGTGTGCGGTTTCTTCACGCTGTATTGTCGGGCCTTATTTTTTTGAAGAAAATGGTCGCACCGTTACGGTTACTGGAGACCGTTATTTGAAAATGCTGAAAGAATTTTTCTATCCAGAACTACGCCGAAAGAGAATTCCTTTCAACTCTGTGTGGTTTCAACAAGATGGGGCAACGTCTCACATAGCCCAGACTGTTATGACAGAGTTGCGACGAAAATTTCCCAATAAACTGATTTCAAGAAACTCCGAATTTCGTTGGCCCCCCAGGTCGCCTGACCTTACTGCACCTGACTTTTTCTTGTGGGGTTTATGTAAACAAGAAGTTTATAAAACAAAGCCAACAAATTTGGATGAACTAAAACAATCCATTCGGGCAACAATTGCGGCTATTCCTGTCGCAACTCTCAAAGCAGCAATGAACAACTTTTTACTAAGATGCCGCACTTGTGTCAACGACCATGGGGGGCATTTAAATTCAATTATTTTTAAAACTAGTTAAGCTACATTTAATAAAATTTAATGACCTTCAACTTGAAAAAAAAAAAATAAATGAATTCCATACACTAAAAAAGAGTTATTTGAGTTTCTTAATGTAGCAAAATTCATCAGCCACCCTGTATATAAGGATACTAATTAGAAATTTCCTTTTGATAGTTCAACTTGTTTTAAGAAAGAATTTCACACTATAATCGCTATTCGCTCTCCATAAGGTAAGCGGAAGTATCCTGAATGCATGACTTTTAGTCGCTGTTACTACTACTATTGCTTCGTTACTTCAATCACAGCTGATATGCAATGATCACGGTGAGGTCGCTATTCCTTATTTAGTATG
Organism: Anastrepha obliqua; assembly: GCF_027943255.1. Lineage (NCBI taxonomy): Eukaryota > Metazoa > Arthropoda > Insecta > Diptera > Tephritidae > Anastrepha > Anastrepha obliqua. The sequence continues at coordinate 2,035,038 of NW_026562179.1, read as the reverse complement.
GCTATGCCCCTCAGAATTTTGTTTTGCAGGCGGTAAATCCAAACTGATCTAAGTGTTTGTTAGTAAATAAGTAATTTGTTGCGTATTACTAAACTTGAGCACCTACGAATGAGGTAATATATAGGGTGGGTCATGTAAAATTTGCTTTTTGAATCGGCTATAAAAAAAAAAACCATATTTTTTGAAACTTTTTTTTTATTTTGAAAATTGAACATTGTCATTTATGAATGAAAAATAATATCGTTCAAATGACTGCCTCGACTGGCTTTACAGTAGGCCATTCGATCAACCTAATTTTTAAGCACACTTTCGATTGTTTGGGCTCCAATTTCATGAATGGCAACTTCGATTTCGTGTTTTAAAGCACCACTCGTCTCTGGATGGTTTGCATAGCATTTGTCCTTAACGGCTCCCCACAAAAAATAGTCCAACGGACTTGAATCACAGCTCCGAGGCGGCCAATTGATATCGGAGTTTCGGCTGATTATTCGGTTTTCAAAAACGGTAGCCAAAAGCTCGAGTGTAACTTTGGCAGTGTGTCAATTTGCACCGTCCTGTTGAAACCAAATGTCGTGAATGTCAACCCTGTCTCAAAAAAATAGGTGGTTCAAAAAGCAAACGCTATATGGCCCACCCTGTATAAGCAGCTTATTTCATTTCAAATCAAGCTGTTCTCGTTTTTTCTTGGCATGAGCTTTCCAGCGCAGTTTGGTCCCAAGTGTTATGCCCAGATATCGTTGACATATGCATTACACTGTGGAACAAATTCAGGTTAGCAAAAATTAGGTCCATTCTGAGAGTGGCGGGTGAAAATAGAGGCGAAATTAGAAGACCCGTATCGCGCCGTTTGTTTATGTTAGTTGGAATTTTTTTTTAATCGGCCTTCGAAGTTTGCAGTCAAATGCCGATTTTCAGTATATTGTTTATATGGGTTTTCGGCTATAACTCGTCGACTAATTGATATTTTTTCAATCTGTAAAATCCAAATTATTGCTAGAGACCTGTGCAACAATTACAATTTTTGAAAAAATTGATTTCGAAAATTTGTGTGGTACTTATGAAGCAAAATGTTGGAAAAATTATTTTTTTTTCATGTATTTTCCACAAAACTAAGTGTTTTTTACTTTTTTTGTGGTCTATAATATGCTTCTCAATTTCTTTATTGAATTTCATTTGAAAAAAAAATTGTCTTAGTCGATAATTTGCGCTTTAGGCATACAGTCATAATAAAAAACTTGCGTTTTTTGAGCTTAATATTAATTTATTTCTCATTTTTTATTTACCAATTTTGTTCAGTGTTGGTTTTGAGGAAACATAGAAAAAGAAAATATAAAAATATGGAAAAAATATAATTTTGAAATGTTAATAATGAAAAGTTTTAAGTAGAAAAAAAAAAATAAATTAAATTAATAATTTGGCCAGCTGCTGTTTAGCAGGCGGCTGTGGATCAACATCACTGCTCTCTCTAATGTCTTGGTCATCGTCATCATCATCAGAGAGATCGATTATTTCGTCCAACAGATATTCTGGATTTTCATCTGTGTCTTCCCCTTCTTCCTCTGTTTCCTCGTCTTCCTCTTCTTCAAAGGTGTTTTTATACCACCAACAAATTTCAGCGAGTATCGCATCTGGAGATTTCTTTCCTCTGTACCTGAAACGAAAATAGTTTTCAATCGTTAACATGTTTAAATTGTGCACTCTGACCAAGATATTAGAAAAATCTAAGAATTCAAAATATGCACACTCTATAGTTACCTTATTTCAAATGGAAGTTTGGTGATGACGTTCGCCTTGCTCATCAGATTCAGTTGGCAACTGTTGAGCGAGTTTTTCAAGATGCTGATGCAAGAGATGAATTTTGTATGACATATTAACCCCAATTTCAGCGAAAGCTGCCAACATGTTTGCAACAGATTGCCTGTAGTTTTCTTCGCGTTCTTTACCCAAAAGTCCTTTGATGCCTGCTTTCAATGCGAGCCATGCATTTAATTCTCGGTCTGTCAGAACTTGCTCAAAATCTTGACGACTCATTAGTTTCCGTATGTCGGGACCATTAACAACCCCTTCCTGAATTTTGGCCTTACTTAGTCTTGGGAAAATGTCTTTCAAGCGGTTGAATACTGCTGGTCTTTTTGCGATACATTTCAAAAAATTTTTAGCAATGCCAAGTTTAATGTGGAGCAACGGCAACAAAATTTTCATTTCAGGAACAAGACTTTCATGTAGCCTATTGTCATTAGGCCATTTTCGCCCAATTCAACTACTCCAGTTATGTTGTTTGTACTGGTTTCTTCCTTTAATACCTTCTCCGTATCGTGAATCCCAATCGCACAAAAAACACGGTTATTTTGGACGGCCAGATGCTGTTAAGCCTGATTTTTTCTGAGTCAAACACAAATTTGCAACAATTCCATCCAATTGGTTTTGTGTTATTAGGATTGGGTCCTTTGATGTTTTATAGGATGTACCTTCACCAGGGTTGAATTCTGAGGAGAAATCCATGGGTGTAGCAGCGGTGGTTGTAGTACTGATACCTGTTTGAAGATCAGTACTTCGGTATGTTGGTACTGGAACGAATTCTGAGTGCGGTAATGGTAATTGGACACTTGACACTGCTACATAAGTTTTATTCTTTGTTTTCCTTCTATTCAAAGTTTTATTGTAGTTGGTACACCAAAAGGCATAGCCTTCTTCTTTTCACTTTTCCATTGCATAAGACTTGAATAGCAATTAAAGCAAACTTTTTTAGGGGCATAGTTTACGTCATTGATAAACTCTTGCGAGAAATATTGTCTATAGATTTCCAAAAAAGAATCAGTCACATTGCCGCATTTTTCATCGCTTACTATGAAACGTCCACAAATATTACAAAAATGGTTCATTTTACATGTTGGTTCCGACATTTTTAATACAATATATATTATAGAATGTTTTTTTTTGTTATTTTTATGAAACTGATACACTTAACTTAAATCACTCACAAAATGAAATAGGTTCCAAAAGAATGAATAGCAAATTTTATCACGACCGAGCGAAAATTAAAAGACATCAGCTTGGGCTGAGTTTCGAGTCTTAACTGAATCTTTATTTTTGAAATTAGTTCGCATGCAGATTGTTAAATTTTTTAGTTCTCATGCTGTTGTAATTTGAAAGTTTCCACTCTTGAAATAACAAGTTGTAAATAATAAGGTCTACAAGTCGCAAAACGTGCTTAAATGTCGCTATGCCAGTAGATTATGATCATGGCAAGGGCAAGTAGTAAACAATTCGCCGAAATACCTGTACCGGACTATTTGGTCGGTATGAATATTGTGTGGGTCATAGTATGGGAAATGGAATTTTGTTTTTTTCAGTTGTCTGCCGACTTTTATATTACTAAGAGCACTGCGTGCTTCTTTTCTAATACATTATAACCGTTATTTAATCAATAAATATTACACTTAATTAAACTGTTGTTTTAATCATTGAGATTTCAACACAAATGTTTACAAATATTATTTTAATAGCTATTGATTGTTCCTTTAAATTCCCTTTCTTAATTGTATTCTGGGAATTTCCATTTCCTTAATTATTTTTGGAACATGCTTTCTTCTCGGAAAATCCCTTTTTTAATCCATACTTAGCATTTCCTTTTCTTTAATTGTTTTTGGAATGTTCCTAATTCTTGAAACTTCCCTTTTTAATTACTTCTACCGAAATCGATATTTATTTAATGGTTTTGGGGATTTTTAATTACTATGTGTTTACCAGGAATTTTGGGTTTTTTTACATTAGTTTTATGTAATGGATGTGTGTATATTCCACAAATTTTCGACTGATACTATATTTTTTTCCATGATATTTATGTGATGGATTCCACCCCCTAATCCAGGGTGTTATGCGATACCGTGCCCATTGGATGGTTTGCAGCCAGGGGGTTCACCAGACCGGCTGTATTTCAACGGCGAATTCCTAACACCGGGCCGCCTTAGGAAGTAACTGTGGCCTTGCCACGGCATGGGGCGCTGCCGTGGTGGACCGTGTTGAATTCCCCATTATAAAAATAGACCACTGCGCTCGCCTCGTCGAGCAGGTGGTCGTACGAAAAAGATGAACACAAACCAAAATTCAAGCAACAAAACTTCCATTGTAGCGGGAGCAGGCTACAGTGGTCGTAACTCTACTGCCAAACAAACACATAACGCTCTTCAGCGCGGAGGTGCCGTTGTCAACGAAGACTCGGACCACGAAAGCGTTGTGAGCATTAACACAGCTGAGGAAGAGGCTCTTCTGCGTTCTCCGGCTGGATCCAATGGTGCTGCTTCGGATAGCAAGATCAGACCAAGGATCAAGCCTGATAAAGAGAAGCTGAAGGCCAAAGCCCGATACAAGGCCGCGGTCAAAGTTTGTGACCGATTTGGCAGCAAGTCCAACCTGACGAGGCAAGAGGAGGAACGGTTGGCTTGGGCCAGAGAGGAGATCAAAAATGGCCGGGCCTTCTACGCAACAAAGCCAATGTTCGCGGCTTCCAATCCGAAATATGCGAACAAAATCGAAGAAGAGCTAGCCATCAAGAGGCAGCGTTCTGCGGATAGTGAGGCCTCAGGGCCATCAAAAAAGCAGAAGCACAGGCACGAGACGGCTAAACCGAAAAACAATGACGAAAGATCTACGACATCGAAAGCAGCGGCAGCGGCCAGTGAAATTGCCAAGAGACATCTCATAGTGGCACTCACTGACCGTAGCGACCAGCTCGGGCGAATGTCGCAGGAACGGTGGAAGGTAGTGGAAATGAAGCTACTGGAAACCTTGTTTACAAAAATGGACGCAGAGCCGGACGCACCCATGCCAGCATTCGACGGAGCAGGGTGGTTCAGCGGCGTCAAAATCATAAAATGCAAGGATGACCCCACGCTCACATGGCTAAAGGAAGCGGTAAAAACGCTTCACGGCCTGTGGGAGGGGGCATCACTGGAAATTGTTGATCGCAGCTGCATTCCCTCAATACCGAAGGCAAAGGTTTTCATTCCGCGAGTGGTAAAACCGGAATATGCGCTGCGACTACTACAACGACAAAACACGGACGTGCCGACAGACGATTGGAAAGTGTTGAGTGTGGCAAAACCAGCAACCGCTGATGGAGGCCAGGACTACATCATCCAAATCAACAAGCCGGCAGAGGACCTGCTTTACGCGCGATTCGGGAGGATGGCTTGGGGAGTTGGTAGCGTGCACCTTCGCCTCAAAAAGCGCAACCCGACAGATGACAACCACAACACGCTCGCTGCGGGGGAGGTGGAAAAGGATCTCGGTATAGAAGAGATCATGGAAGCCTCCCTCAACATACAGGAAGTGGAGAAGGGTGACTTGGAGGTAGTATCCAACCCCGAGAAGGTACTGAAGCCAGATGCTGAAAGTCCTTCAGATAAACCTCCACAAAAGTAAGAACGCCTCAGCCGAGCTCCTGCTCAACATAGAGGGAGTCGGCTACGATGTGGCTCTAGTCCAGGAACCATGGATAGCATCGGGCAACATAGTCTCCGGTCTAAAGTCAAACAACTACAACACATACATCCCGATTGTAAAAAATAAAGTAAGAACAGTGATATTGGTCAAAAAAAGTATATGTTCTTACATTGATAACAATCTCTCTTCAGACGATCTGACAGTGGTGGCGCTGGAGGGCTGCAAGGATGAGACGCTACTCTTTGGGTCCTGCTATATGCCACATGATGGAGAAGCACCACAGACGGAACTTCGGAAGCTGGTAGAAACAGCTGCCAGAAAGAAGCACGCTCTGGTGGTAGGAACGGACGCAAACGCACATCACACGGTCTGGGGAAGTGCAGATATAAACGACCGAGGTGAGTCACTATTTACCTATATTCTTCAAAGTAGCCTAGAAATAGCTAATAGAGGTGAAGAACCAACATATGTGGGACCAACCTCGAAGAATGTACTCGATTTAACACTCTACACAAGCAGGCATGTTATGGTTCAGGAATGGGAAGTGTTGAGTAGGCCCTCATTCTCTGATCACAGATACATAAGCTTTCAGGTCATATTCCGCTCAAAGAACAAGATTATATCCTTTAGAAATCCTAAGAATACGAACTGGGACTTGTATAGGGATATACTATCAAAAACACCAATGATACCCCGGAAATACAAGTCACACGTCGCACTTGAGAAAGGGGTTGAATTGTTTGCAACTACTCTCGTCAAAGCCTTTAAAAGATCCTGCCCTCCAACACGTAATAAACGCAAGGTGAAGCCTCCCTGGTGGAACAGGGAATTAGGAGCACAAAGGCGTAGAGTACATGAATTCTATAGGTTAGCCAAAGTGGCTGACAATGAGTTCTGTTGGAAAGAGTATAAGGATCTACTAAAAGTATACAAGAAAGAGATACGTAAAGCCAAGAGAGAATCTTGGAAAGACTTCTGTAGCAGTATGGAAGACACTAACGATGTGGCTAGACTCAGGAAACTGCTATCCAAGAATCCGTCTATGCCAAGAACAATACGTAAAATTAACGGGGAGTGGGCTGACAGCTGTGAGGACTCTCTAGAAGACCTAGTCAGTACACATTTTCCAGGGTGTGCGGACATTACAGATCTCGAACCTAGAGGAGATATTGTGCAAGAAATCCCGACGAACGTAATTACAACCAACAAAATAGAATGGGCTATACAAAGTTTCGACCCATATAAATCGCCAGGACTGGATGGAATCTTCCCAGCCATGCTCCAAAAGGTAAGCCACCTTGTGGTACCATGGTTAAGAACGATATTCAGGGGATGCCTGAGGTTCAGCTACGTTCCTGTATCGTGGAGAGAAGCGAGGGTTGTGTTTATTCCAAAAGCGGGAAAAAGCAACCCTCTATACTCAAAAGAATACAGGCCCATTAGTTTGACTTCATTTCTCCTGAAAACGTTAGAGAAGATTCTAGATACATACATTAGAGACACAATTGCGCCGGACGAATTATCCAAAGCGCAGCATGCTTACACTAAAGGCAGATCCACTGAAACTGCACTTCACTCACTTGTACTAAACATAGAAAAGGCGTTAGAATATAAGGAGTATGCTCTAGGAGTATTTCTAGATATATCAGGGGCCTTTAACAACGTGACAAAAGATGCTATTTTAAATAGCATAGAGTCACTTAACGTGCAACCCGCGGTTTATCTATGGATAAGGCAGCTACTAGCTAGCAGAAAGATAAGAGCGGAGTGGAACGATGCGACCGTCACCAAATATGCATGCAGAGGTACTCCGCAAGGTGGGGTACTATCGCCGCTATTATGGCTACTAGTAGCAAATGAAATTCTTAAGAAACTTGACAGAGGGGCACCTAAACTAGTGGCATATGCCGATGACATAGCTATAGTAGTTACAGGAAAGTACCTGGACACCATCAGTAATGTGATGAACAACACTCTCAAAACGATACACCAATGGGCATCTCACGCAGGGCTAGGGATAAACGCGGGAAAAACGGACATGGTACTTTTTACCAGGAAGTACAAAGTTCCGGCGTGGAACCTCCCGAAGCTAGGCAACAACGAATTACTTCTCAAAGATTATGCAAGGTACCTCGGAGTAATATTGGACAGCAAATTGCTGTGGAAGCACAACGTTGAGGAGAGGGTGAAAAAGGCCAGTAATGCGTTGTACGCATGTAAAAGAATGCTGGGCGTTACTTGGGGTCTATCACCCTCCCTGATGCATTGGTGCTACACAGCAGTAGTCAGACCGATATTGCTGTACGGAACCTTAGTATGGTGGACTGCGACAAAAAAACTGACATACTTAATGCCGCTGGAAAGGATTCAACGACTCGCTGCTCTGTGCATAACAGGAGCGATGAAGACCACTCCAACGGCGGCGCTGGAAATGATACTCAGCATGCCACCTATTGACCTCATGGCGGAAAACCTGGCAGCGAAATCCGCGAGAAGGCTAATGGCTGCGGGGGTATTCATCTGCAGAACCTTCGGTCACAGCTCAATAGGAAAGTGCAGCTCAGGTGGCACAGACTACATGACTCCGTACTTTAATTGGGAGAGAAGGTTCCGTACTACAATTGAAGAGGAGGGATGGCATAAAGGCATGAAGCCTGGCCATAGAACCTTTCACATCTATACAGACGGCTCGAAAACTCCAGACGGAGTGGGAGCGGGCATCTACTGCTCAAAACTAGGAATAAGGCAGTCTATCAAGCTGCCAGACCACAGCAGTATTTTCCAAGCGGAAGTTTTTGTGAGACTACCATTTGAACAAGAGAACGACATACCGAGACCGCTAAACACAATATACAATGAAATGGACGACCACATGAAAAGGCAAGTGAAAGCTAGGTGGACTAACCTGACCACATGCAAAACAGCAAAACTCATGTGTAGAACCAACGACAAAAAACTCACTCAATTCGTACTTACGCTCTCGCGAAAGGAATGCAGAACTATCATAGGTATGCTAACAGGTCACAATCTATTGGCTGCACATGCGTACAAGATAGGGATTGCTAACACGGACAAATGCAGAAAATGCAGAGAGGATGTTGAGGAGACTCTAGAACACCTTCTGTGCGTTTGTCCGGCATTATCAAAAACGCGACTAAGATGCCTGGGAGCCCCACTGTTTGAGGGTCTGGAAGACGTCTCAAAAGCGGAGCTCCCAGACCTACTTAGATTCGCCAAAAGCGCTGACATCCTACACGATGTCTACTTTAGGGATTCATAGAGTTCGGTCTCTATCTGGTATCGCTAGGGACCAAAAGGTCTATGCGTGGCTTATTGCCAACCAGGCTAACCTAACCTAACCTATGTGATGGATTGAAAACTATATTTTAGATAAGAAAAAAAGCGAAAAACAATGAGTTGCTTGCCAGATATTAAGAAATAATAAGGAAAACGTTAATTTTTCGAACATTTTGTGACTTTCGTCTAAGTAGCTGCCAAAGTATTTAATCCCGTAATTTTCTTTTCAAATTACATTTATTTAAGAAACTGAGAAGCATATTATAGACCACACAAAATGCAAAAAAGACTTAGTTTTGTGGAAAATATTTTCAAAAAACATAAAAAAAAATAATTTTTCCAACATTTTGCTTCATAAGTACCACAAAAATTTTCGAAATCAATTTTTTCAAAAATTGTAATTGTTGCACAGGTCTCTAGCAATAATTTGGCTTTTACAGATTGAAAAAATATCAATTAGTCGACGAGTTATAGCCGAAACCCCATATAAACAATATACTGAAAATCGGCATTTGACTGCAAACTTCGAAGGCCGATTAAAAAAAAATTCGAACTAACATAAACAAACGGCGCGATACGGGTCTTCTAATTTCGCCTCTATTTTCACCCGCCACTCTCAGAATGGACCTAATTTTTGCTAACCTGAATTTGTTCCACAGTGTTATCGACGCATCGATGAAGATTGGCTTGTAAGAAGTTTTTTCAGGGAAAACACTATATGTATGTGCTGAATTGCTATTCTCAATTTCTTAGCCCATTTTGCAATAAGGTTAACTGCTTATTCGTTGGGTTTTCGATATTGTTATCGACTGCAAGTATGACAGTGTTTTTATTTTTTAAAAACGAATATGCATTTTCATGTTTTACACAAAAGTACCGCAGCATTGTGTTGACAGCATAGACTTGATGTTTTGGAGGAGCCCTTCGTGCCATACTTTGCCAAAAGCTTGCAATATAGTACATCAAGAACATACTTTTTTTATTTTTTCCCGCGCTTTCTGTGTTTCTATGGTGCTTACGACTATGTGTATTTGATCGAGCATTGAGTGATTTGGTTTGAAATCAAATAGATGAATGAGAATCAGACATTTATTTACAATGACTGGCTGTAGAAGTTTTACAAGTTTTTGTTTTAAAAAGCTCCGACAATACTGGTAAAAAGATGTTGGCCTTTAAAAGGACATTTCGTTAGGTGATGTACCAGCTTTGGCAAATCCCCTATATACACAGTCACCCTTACCTTATTTGATACAGATACGAATTTTTTTAATTGATCTATGATACATTTCATAATATTTTTAGAAAATGGGAAAAACAGAGTAGCATCTTAAATCTTGGCTAAGGTATATTTATCGTCGATGATTAGTTCGTTCCCCTGATATGGCCCCGTGCGACTTCTTTTTGTTTCAAGTTGAAGTTACCACTTCGTGGAAGGAGATTTTAGTCGACAGAGGAGATCAAAGGTAATGAGACGAAGGAGCTGAAGGCCATCCCTTCGTCGGCCTACCAGGGCTGCATGGAGGACTGGGTTAAACGTTGGCACATGTGTCTTGTTTAAGACGGGTCATACATATTTTGAAGGAGATAAAATAAATTTGCCTGAAATTGAACTTAGTTTTGTGTTATTTAAAAATTCCTGGTACTTTCTGATGATAAGGTGTTCTCAATAGTTTTGTGACTCCTTTGTGCCTTCGTGGTTTCTAGCGTGAAAATTAAAAGGGTTATTTAAATACTTGTTTTATTTTTCCATTAACCAGATTTCTCATTATGTTTAAGTGCTTTTAAGTTATTAGCCTATCCTCATTTTTATACATTAGAAAGAATCATAGAAGAGTATATTAAGCCATAACAAGCTTAGTATCTCACAACATGCGAACTGTAAAAGAAAATACGTAGAAACAGCACTTAAGGGGTCCCGGTATTCTACAGCTCGAAAATTTAAGGTATTTTCGGGATTTTTTTATAATAAAAAACATGAAAAACCATATATAAATTTTTTAGGCTCTTTATTTAACTTTTTTTATATACAAAAATGGAGAAAATATATAATTTTTTTTTTAATTTTAATAATTTAAAAAATGGCGCTGAAACGGCGCTTAGGACCTTGCAACGTGTACTAAAGCTGCGATGTAAAGGAGCGCAAATTCAGTGTTGGATTTGTCGTGGGAGAGAGACTTCGTTGTCAAGTACTGTCGTTCACTCCGGTGGACGAGCGTCTCACAGTAATCCCCATCAAAGCGCGATTTTTCAACATCTCACTCATGTACAACGCTCACGCCCCGACGGAATAGGACGATACGACCAAAGATCTCTTCTATGAGCTCCTAGAACGTTCCTACGAGCATTCCTTCGCAGGGGCCCGAAACATAGTAGTCGGCATCACTAGATCCTAGCATAAGAAGATATACCAAACTACCTGGCCGTCTCCTGATCGATGTACGTACGATCCGAGGACGCAACATCGCCTCCGATTATTACCTCGTTGCAGCCAAACTGCTTACACGCCTCTGTGCAGCAGAAAACGTACATCTAACTACGCAAAGAATGTTAGACATCGAACGGTTGCAATCACAACCGACAGCCAGAAGATACGTCACTTGACACTCACTCCTGCTATCAGAGAGTACTACCCAACAATCCGACATGCATGAGCAATGGAGCAACATTTCTCGCTCTCTACGTACCGCGGCCGAAAAAGATTCCGACGAACCCAAAAAAGTAATTGGTGCGACGAGGAAGTCATGCTGCCGCAGAAAGAAAAGATGCTGCTTATAGAGTCACGCTGCGATGGGGCGATCGCTACCGGGAGCTAAAAAGGGAAAAGAGACGATGATGATGACTATTGAACATGCATGCATCAGCTTCTACGCAAAATATGGTCAGATGACAACTTGCGTGCCGATTGGAATTTAAGTGTTCTCTGCCCAATCCATAAGAAGGTCTTCTAAATATCGCGTATAAGGTTCTAGCGGGCGTATTATGTGAAAGGCTCAAGCCTACCATCAACCAACTGATTGAATCTTTAGACATGGAAAGTCTACAATCGACCAGATATTCAAAACAAGCCAAATCTTTGAAAAACACTATGAAAGGAGAATCGACACACACCATCTTTTCGTCGACTTCAAAGTTGCGTTCGACAGTACGAAAAGGAGTTGCCTATATGCCGCGATGTCTGAATTTGGTATCCCCGCAAAATTAATCCGGCTATGCAAGATGACGTTGCTCAACACCAGCAGTGCCATCAGAATTCGGAAGGATCTCTTTGAGCCGTTTGATACCAAACTAGGTTTCAGACAGGGTGACTCGCTGTCGTGTGACTTCTTTAACCTGATGTTGGAGAGCATCGTACGAGCCGCAGAACATAATCGCTCAGGCACAATTTTTTATAAGAGCGTACAATTGTTGGAGTATGCCGACGACATCGACGTCATCGGCCTTAACAACCGCGCTGTTAGTTCTGCCTTCTCCTAACTGGACAAAGAGGCAAAGCGAATGGGTCTGGTTGTGAATAAGGTTATTATAGATTGACTTTTTAATTTCTGTAACAAGAGAGTCAAGTAGACCCGGTGGTCTAGAAATTTCAAAAAACTCGATCTTTGGTTTTTTCGATATTTCGAAAGTATAGTATCTTAATAATATACTGTGAAATTTTCATGAGGAAATTCCAAATACTATAGCTGCTACAGAACACTAACTAGGTAGAGAGTGTTCCGCGCGCTCCTCTACCTCAAACTTTAAACACATTTACCTCGAAACGAATTTTTTCGGCCTAGAGTTGGCAAAAAAAAAACAACTATTCAACCGAATCACCTGAAATTTTAACATGTTGTTCACAACATCAATGGCTATCGCCAGTACTAAAATCATACTATTGTTTCAATTATTTTGTATTTTTTGAGTTTTCTTCTTAATTGGCGCGATAACCGCTTACGCGATTTTGGCCGAGTTTAACAAAGCGCGCCAGTCGTTTCTCTCTCGTGCTAACCGGCGCCAGTTGGACACACCAAGTGAAGCCAAGTCCTTCTCCACCTGATCTTTCCAACGCAGAGGAGACCTTCCTCTACTACCACCAGCTGGCACCGCATCGAATAGTTTGAGAGCCGGAGCGTTTGTATCCATTCGGACAACATGACCCAGCCAGCATTCGCGCTATGTCTACGTCGTCGTTAAGCTCATACAGCTCATCGATCCATCGCCTGCGATAATTGCCGTTGCTAACGTGCAGAGGTCCAAAAATTTTGCGAGAGAGGACTTTGCTACTCAGATGCCTACTTAATCCAAAGTAGCACTTGTTGCCAAGAGAAATTCTTCGCTGGATCTCTAGGTTGACATTGTTATCGGCGTTATTGCTGGTTCCTAAATAAACGAAGTCTTTTACAACATCGAAATCATAATTGTCAACAGTGACGTGAGTGCCGATACGCGAGTGCGCCGACTGTTTGTTTGATGACAGGAGTTACTTCGTTTTGTCCAGCTATAATATTTGGAATTTCCTCATGAAAATTTCACAGTATATTATTAAGATACTATACTTTCGAAATATCGAAAAAACCAAAGATCGAGTTTTTTGAAATTTCTAGACCACCGGGTCTACTTGACTCTCTTGTTACAGAAATTAAAAAGTCAATCTATAATAAGGAATACAAACTGCTATCCTTCCTTGATATCCAAGGCGCGTTCCACAACATCCTGCCAAATATCATAATAAAGGCATTGGCCGATTTCATGGTCTAGGCTCTGGTTGAACTCATCCAAAACATGCTCATGATCAGATTTGTGATCGCAACCTTAGGGGCCTCGAAGAACAGGAGAAGGGTCAGTAGAGGAACACCTCAATGCGGAGTGCTGGCCCATCTCCTCTGGGTGCTGGCAATAAACTTCTTGCTAAAGAGCCTAGAGGAGAGAGGACAACACATCATAGCCTATGCGGATGATTATGCAATGGTAGTAAGAGGGAAATTTCCCAATACACTTTGTGAAATCACGCAGGATTTACAAAAAATTGTTGAAATTGGTCAAAAGCAAATGAGTCTCAACCCTAGTAAGACTGAACTCTTTTTATTTACTAGGAAACATAGGTGGTACGGCACTGTCATTTAGTGATGAAGCGTGCTACTTAGGTCTAATATTAGACAAGAAACTTAGATGGATGTCAAATGTAGAATATAGAATAAAAAGAGCGACAATAACACTCTACCCTTGTTAAAAGTTAGTAGGACTAAGTTGTGGTATTTCCCCCTCTATCGTATATTCGATTTATACAGTGATAGTAAGACCAATCCTAACATACGGTATACTAGTATGGTGACCGGCTTTAGATAATAAATATATCAAAAAGACCATACAAAGACAAGACATCTGCGGGGCTCTTAGGACTACACTTACAGAGGCACTAAACATTTTGCTCAAGCCAGTCTCAGATCAAGAGAAATCGATCTACTCAGAACGAACCGTAGAAGGTCCTCTTCAATTTTAGAAAAATTCTCCTGCGTTCGTGGTACAACCGATTTGTGTAGAAGCTGGCTTAATACAGAATAAAAGGAAACAGTCAGACACATCCTATGTGAGTGGGAAGGCTTAGCCAAAAGGAGGCATAGCACTCTGCATTTTTAACAGATGTAGCGGATATAGTGCTTCTAAAGATACAGGATTGTTTAAAACGGAACCCATAGTGTAAGGAAAAGAATGTAGCGGATATAGCTCGTCTAAAACTAACGAAGCTTTGCTCTTGTATTAAAGCGATAGGATGGTTTAAAAAGAAACTCATAGTGTAAGGATAAGTTCCATCGGTTTCACAATGGATCTACAACAGGTCTAAGTGTGTCATTGCGAAAGCCACTCTACCTACCTATCTACCTGTAAGTGATTTAATAAATCAATACCTACCTGTATTATAATAGTAAATATGCAAATTCTGCCATAGAATCTGCCAAATAAGCCGACTTTTTTGCTAAGTAACTAATTTCGAACCCGACTTAGACTTCGATTCTAGTTTGCCCTCTAATAGTTTTTCACCTCTTAATTTTGGGACATTGTGCCTATCTGTTACTGATGTCGTCAAGGGTATTATGAAGCTCAAGCCTACATCGAAAATTGACTCGGATGGCCTTTCGGGCATCTTGTTGAAGAACTGCTTGTGTCTCGCTGAGCCTCTTACGATTATATTTAATAAATCGTTGTCCTCCGGTATCTTTGTTAACGACTGGAAATTTACTTCCGCTACGCCTATATTTAAGAGTGGAAATTAAAACGATGTTAGTAATTACAGACCGATTTTGAAGCTTTCGTCTGTCTCAAAACCTTTGAGATAACTGTGAATGATAAGTTATATTTTGCTGTCAAAGGCCTAATATCTACCAACCAGCATGGTTTCGTTGCAAGTCGCTCCACTGTCACTAATTTGTCTATTTTCAATGATTACTGCATTTCAGCCTTCCAGAACAAATTATATTTGTCCAACAGGCACTGCGTTGTAGCCGTTGATAATACGACATCCCGTGCATTTATTGCGTCCTCTGGTGTCCCACAGGAAAGTATTCTAGGACCCCTTCTCTTCATTCTCTTTATTAACGATATGGGCTCATGCTTTTCTTTTGCTGAACACTTGTTGTATGGTGATGATCTTAAAATATTTGTGGTGATTAACAGTGTTAGTGACTCTGAAAAGTTGCAAACCGACTTGCACAATGTCCGGAACTGGTTCTATTTAAACCATTTGTCACTAAATATAAGCAAATGTTTTCACGTAAAATATGCTAAATCAAACAATACTTTGCACACTTCGTATAGTATTGCGTTGAGGAAATTAAAGACTTAGGAGTTATTTTCGACTCTAAGCTGAATTTCACTAGCCATGTTAACCACGTCATAAGACGATCATATGCGATGCTAGCATTTGTACGCCGAATTTTTTCTGCATTTACCAACCCACACACTCTCAAAACATTGTATTGTGCTTTTGTTAGATCAAGATTAGAGTATGCCACTGTTATTTGGAGACCGTACCAAATAGGTCTGTCTAATCGGATTGAGAGAGTTCAGAAAGTTTTTCTTCGTTTTGCGCTCTGATCTTTAAACTTTTCTGAACCTCTACCATCGTACCGCTCTCGATGTTTATTGATTGACTTAAAACCACTTGATAGCAGATGATCTATTCTATCGTGCTCATTTATTATTCGTATCAATTCTGGATCTATTGATTGTCATTCCCTTTTAAGTAAAATTCAATTTAATATACCCAATATCAGGCTCCGACAGTACGAAACCTTTAAAATTGGCTTCTCAAGAACCAACTACGGGGTGAATGCTCCGATTCCTAAGGCATGTGCAGATTTAAAAATGTTCTTCAATTCCTCTGGTGCTGATTTTACATGGCCGTATGGCATCTTAGTCAACCATCTTAAATCGTTCTTTTCTTAGTAACTACTAAACTATTGTACATTAGCTTGACATAGTCTGTAAGAATGTATCCATTCACAGACAATAAATAAATAAATAAATAAATTTTCAACCTTTCAATGGTGTTGATTTCGATATACTCGTAATAAATCCATTTTCAAGTAAATTTAATTTTGTTCGTGCTCTAGTATGATGTTGCTTTTGTTGTTGTTGAAGTGGTTGAGTATTTCCACTGAAATAATCCTAATTAGTGACCAGCACCGTTTTACTGTTTTTGAGCAGCGAGGGTCCCTGTAGGAGGACATTTTTGTCCAGCTTCCTATGTCTCTGAGTCTCACAGCGCTGCAGGCGGCGATTGTTTTTATATGTAAATCTAATGGCAGATCTATAGCAGATAAGTTAGTACATTGAGCGCTTCAGTAGGACTGGTGCTAAGCGCTCCTGTAGTTAAGATACACGCTGTTCTTTGTTTCTTGTTCAGCTTGATTTGGTTGTATTTATTTTAAGTTGCAGGCCACCAGACTAGTGCCGCATATGTTAGTATTGGCCTTACAATGGCTGTGTAGGACCAATTGGATAGTTTTGATTGGAGACCCCATTTTTTACTCAAGATTCTCTTACATGCGTAAAGTGCTATAATCGCTTTCTTTACCCTGCACTCTACGTTGGACCTCTAGCTGAGTTTGGGGTCCAGGATAACACCTAGGTATTTTGCCTGTTGGGTTAACGTAAGACTGACGCCGTTTCGTTTTGGGAGATTAAAGTTTGGTATCTTAGTTTTCTTAGTGAATAGCATCAAATCTGTTTTGCTCGGGTTTACACTTAAACCACAGTCTGGGGCGCAGTTACTGAGTAATACCAGAGCTCCTTCCATAATCTCACTGATTATGATTGGAAACATTCCTGACACCAAGGGCACTATGTCATCCGCGTGCGCCACTACTTTAATTCCCTTTCGGTTGAATTTGGTAAGGACATTGTTGACAACTAGTAACCACAGCAGGGGGATAAGACCCTCCCTTAGGGTTCCCTTGTGGACAGAGCGTTTTACCGTGTTGCTGCCTACCTCACCGATGATTATTCTAGTTTTAAGCATGTTTTCTATCCATTCGTTGAGACCTATGTCTGTGCCTAACATAATAAGGGCCTCAATTATGGATCTTGTGCTAACATTGTTAAACTACCCTCTATGTCGAGGAAGGCGACTAGTGAATATTGTTTGTATTCTATGCTTCTCTCAATCGTACTTACAACCTCATGAAAAGCTGTATCTGTGGATTTTCCTCTGAAGTAGGCATGTTGAGATGATGAAATCGTTGTGCTTGGAATTTTCTCTCTGAGATATACATCCAACAATCGCTCTAGAGTTTTGAGAATAAAGGAGGATAGACTGATGGGTCTGAAATCTTTCGCTGTATCATGACCACGTCTACCAGCTTTAGGGATAAAAATCACCTTAACCCTTCTCTAGCGTTTTGGAATATGCCCTAGCATAAGGCTTTTTTTGAAAAAGACCCTCCAGCCACGAAATCGTCGTTTCTCGACTGTTCCACAGCAGGGCAGGGAATATCCCATCTAGGCCGGCTGCTTTGTATGGCTCAAAGTTTTCATCGCCCATAATATTCTATCTTGGGATATGATGTAGTTGATTGTATTGGATGACGTTGTTTGAACACTTTTACTATTGTTCTCAATATATTCTGTGTTACCTGGGAAATGTGTGTTTATAAGATATTCTAGTATGTCGACCGAAGATTTTGTCCATTCTCCGTCTTCTTTCCTCTAGAAGGAAGGACAGGAGTGTTCTTTGGATAAGAGCTTACCTACTCTGGCCGTGTCTTTGGTTGATTCAATAGAGCTACAAAAATCTCTCCAAGACTCTGTCCGAGCCTCTTTGATCGCTTTCTTGTATTCCATAATGCAATCTTTGTAGGGTTTGAAATGCTTGTGTTTCTAGGAGATGTTGAAGATTTCTCTTGTCATGCTCCTGAGTTTACTTAAATTACTTTACTTCATTCCACCAGGTGGGATAAGTTGTTTTGCCATATGTGGCAGCACATGAAACTTCAAGCCCTTTCGTCAACGAAGCTTCGAAAGCTCTTACTTTCTCATCCAAGTATTTACTTGACGTTATGGTTTTATTTATATGTTTTGAAGTTTAGACGGGGTTACTCTACGGAATATGTGCCAGTTGGTTCTTTTGGAGTTTCTATGTGGGATCGCTTTCTCAAGTTTGAGATTATTGTCGAAGAGAATCCAACTATGGTCCGAAAAAGATTTCTTGTTGGATACCCTCGAATTTGTGACTATTTGGGAGTTATTGTTTGTGCATAAAGTAATGTCTAAGACCTCTTCTCAGCCTGGAAAGTTTCCCGAGCTCGGGAAAGTAAAGGTTGGGGTGGTCCCTACATTGCATATGTCCAGGTTGGTATATAATAAGAATTCAAAAAGTGACTCACCTCTTTCATTCGTTTCCGAACTGCCCCAGAGCTCGTTTCTCGCGTTTGCGTCGCAGCCCATCAACAGTTCGTCCGAGTTGATAGGAACCGAGCCACTTCGTCTGGCGGCGCCGGTTTATCATGTGGCATGTATACTGAAGCCAGGTATATTGCCGATTTCTGCAACTCCACCTTCACCGCAGTAAAATCAGGAGTACTAAAATTGGAACAGAGAAAAGCTTTTAAGTGTTTTTAGTGACTATGCATGATCTTACTGTCTGATTTATTGTAGAATATGTTGATGTTGTTGTTGTCTTGAAACCCTTTGATCCCATTGTCCCTGATCCAGGGTTTCTATATGAATCCGATGTCGTTGTCCCCCTCCCTACTGGAAACATCCAAGTTCTCTGTGGCACATTTAGAGTGCTGCAGATTCACCTGTATGGGCTTAGGCATCGGATTGGTTGTCGTCTTTAGCTAGGTTTCTAGCTGTATGCTGCTGTCGACCTCATCTGGCCCCCACCAATAATGATAGCGGAAGAATGCGAATACCAAAAAATCTATAGTATCGCCAAAAAAGAGACAAAAAAATCGTTCTCTATTAAACTTCTTAACAATAACGTATACAAAATTAATGCATCAGACTCCGATGATTATAGAAAATTAACAAAAACGTTATCTACCATGAATTTTTCATGGTACTCATACGAAAATAAGCAATCTCGACCTATTAAAGTGATGTTGAAAAATTTACATCACTCAAACGAGGCAAAAGCAATAGTCGCTGATCTCCAAAACCAAGGATTAAAGGCCACAAACGCCGTCAATAAATTAAAGTGGAAATCAAAAGAACCTTTAGATATGTTTCTTCTCACCTTTGATGAAAGTGAAAGCATTAAAAAAATGTATGAAAAAAAAAACTATTCTGCACTCCGTAGTTAAGATTGAGGGAGTGAAGCAATCGAAACTAATTCCTCAATGTAAATCATGCCAGTCTTATGGTCATACGCAAAATTATTGCGGCAAACAGCCAAGGTGCGTCAAATGCACTGGAAAACACAAACAAAGAAGTACAACCAAAATGCTGCAATTGTGGCGAAGCTCACCCAGCTAGCTATAGAGGCTGTGTTGTTGCTAAGGAGTTGCAAAAGATACGCGATCAAAGATCCGGTAACAAAAAAAGCGATTTCAAAAATAAAGATATTAATGCAAAAAAACCAGCTATAAAACCCACAGAAAACAATCCAAAAATATCTGCACGTAACCCCACTCTTCAAAAAAACTGCATCAATAACTAATGGACCAACATACTGCCAAATAGTAAAAGAGAATGATCATTCGGAAGATACAAATATTTTGCATCAAATTCTAGAAAAACTAACAAAACAAAATGAGTTCACGCTAGCACTTGAACTTGAAACAATTTTTGATCAAGCCCAATGACCAATCTTTTTAAAATTATGCTATGGAATGCAAACGGCTTAATGAAGCATCAAAATGATCTTGAAATAATCCTCAATTCTGAAAAAATCGACATCTGTTTGATTTCGGAAACTCATTTTACCAAAGAATCATATTTTAGTTTACCAAATTTTGTGACATATCATACAATACATCCAAATAACTGCGCACGTGGAGGTGCTGCAATCATTATAAAAAAGCATAAACCATTTTGAAGACGGTAGACTCTCTACAAATGAATTTAAAGCGATAGCCATTTCGATTAATTGCGGTAAAAATTTATCACTCCCAGACATAAGATCACATGTGATCAATACCTGCGGCTAATCATTAACCGTAAACATGGATTCATAATGGGCGGGGTTTTTAACGCTAAGCATACCCATTGGGGGTCGAGAATTATCACAACAAAAGGCAGAGAATTATACAAGGCGCTCCAAAGTACTGGATGCAGCACACTTTCTACTGGAGCACCAACGTATTGGTCAACAGATCCACAGAAGATTCGTGATCTTATAGACTTCTTCATAACCACAAATTTTTCTTCAAAATATATGCGCATAGAAAGTGGACTAGATTTAAACTCGGACAATTCTCCAATATACCTAACAATACATAAAAGTGTAATTACCAAGGAACCACAATTTACACTAAGGAATAAATACACTGACTGGGATTACTTTAGAAAGATACTGTCGGATGATAAAGTCAATCCAGAAATAAATAGTAATGAGGCTCTTGACGATGAAGTATTGAACTTGTCAAACAGCATACAACGCGCAGCGTGGCTCAGTACCCCAGCTACAAGAACTATATCAGCGGGACATAAGTACACTAGAGAAATAAAAGAAATGGTTAGAGAAAAACGGAAAGCACGCCGACGATGGCAGCAATCCAGATCCCCACCTGATAAAATAACTTTAAACAAAATAACAAAATTTAGAGAAAGCTACTACTATCTCTGAATACCTTGAAAATATCTTCAAGCCATACGACGTATCAAGAGCGGCTGAAATGGAATCATGTTACCTCAACGATCACGACGAAATTCCTCCAGTAATGGATTCTGAATTATGTGATGAAATAAAAAAAATAAAATCCAAAAAGGCACCTGGCTTTGACCTCATCACCGGGGAAATCCTAAAACAACTCCCACCAAATACTCTAATTAAATTAACCAAAATTATGAATGCTATCTTCAGATTGAAACACATCCCTATATACTGGAAAACTGCCAAAGTGATCATGGTCAACAAGCCAGGAAAGCCAGCACACGAAGTCTCATCATATCGGCTTATATCCCTCCTACCCATTTTGTTAAAACTATTGGAAAAACTACTTGCCAAACGCCTTAACAATATTATTGAGCAGAAGAATCTGATACCAGCGCATCAATTTGGCTTTCGCCCAAATCATTCGACAATCGATCAAGTTCACAGGCTAACTCAAGTTATAGAAAATGCCTTCGAAAAGAAAAAAGTGTGCTCGGCTGTCTTCCTAGATGTATCTAAGGCTTTCGATAAGGTATGTCAAGATGGCCTTCTCAACAAAATAAGAGAGCTATTACCAATTCAATATTATAACATTTTAAAATCCTATCTATCCGATCGTTTCTTTCGAATTAAATACGACGACACGTAATCTGACCTGAAAGATATTAAAGCTGGAGTCCCACAGGGTAGCATTCTGGGGCCCATCCTTTATCTAGTTTTCACATCCGATTTGCCTACCAATCAGAACTGCGTCATAGCAACGTTTACAGACGACACCGCTCAGTTGGAAATACACAAATTGAGTCAACTGCAAATCTTCAAAAACATTTAAACAGAATATATGAGTGGACAGTTACTTGGCGTATAAAACTAAGAAAACATGTATTGGCTTATGGGTAAAAGATCTGCTTTATCCATGTACAATAAAGTACTTCTCTACAAGCAAAAACTGAAACCAATTTGGAGGCATGGGATACAACTATGGGGTTGCTCAAGCTCCAGCAACATACTTCAAATCCAAAGGTTCCAGAATAAAATTTTGCGATGCGCTACTGACACGCCCTGGTATGTACGCATCAGCGATCTCGAACGCGATCTCGGCATAGAACCAGTTCCCGTCGTAATGAAAAAAAATGCCCTATCTTATATAAATAGGCTATCTCATAATGTCAACAGCGAAGCCTCAGCCCTCACTGACCAACATAAATGGTTTGTAAGGCTGAAACGCAAAAAGTCGCACCACCTCGTGCATTAATCAACTCCTTTGCAAGTTTTGTGCAAAGCACCATCATATTAATTGTATTATACAAAAACTGACGCAAATTGTTCGTTAGTTTATTTTTGTTAACTAGTTACAACGGAAACGCTGCTAGCAAACCAGATTTCCATAACAACAAACGAAATTCAACTTAAATAATAAACAGCTACACATACCTCACAACTGAAAAAAGCACAGAGTATTTTTTATATAGGGCGGCCGCCGTAGCTGAATGGGTTGGTGCGTTATTACCATTCGGAATTCACAGAGAGGTCGTTGGTTCGAATCTCGGTGAAAGCAAAATTAATAAAAACATTTTTCTAATAGCGGTCGCCCCTCGGCAGGCAATGGCAAACCTCCGAGTGTATTCTGCCATGAAAAAGCTCCTCATAAAAATATCTGCCGCTCGGAGTCGGCTTAAACTGTAGGTCCCTCCATTTGTGGAACAACATCAAGACGCACACCACAAATAGGAGGAGGAGCTCGGCCAAACACCTAACAGAAGTGTACGCGCCAATTATTTATTTTTGTTTTTTTTTAGTTACAATAAAAATGAATACAAAAAAAATCTGGGTCGTCCTCATTTTCATTGCTGTCTGCTTTGAAAACTTTTAGTTTGGCTTTTCTAAGACCAGTCGTCCATCAGAACCGCAGGGTTGTGTGATTTAAGGTATTTCAGTACATCTGCTCCGCTGAAGTCCATCACTGGGAACCACATGCGAGCGCGAGGAGGGCAAGGTATGCCCCTGGCCGGAATAAGCTTAAGCCTTAAGCCTTCCAGTGAGCTGCTGAGCAGTGAGGTGCGTTGCTCTCTCTAGGACAACTCTTGACTAGTCGTCATCGCATTTGATTACCTTACAGCCTCCAAGTACTCCTGCGGAATCGAAGGAAGGAAGAGCTCCGCCCTGTGCTCCAACCACATGCTTGTCAAAAATGAGCTTGGAAAGTTTGGCCTCCATCTGCCCCCTTTTCTGCAGGACTACTTTATCGCTGTGAGTGGGTTCGTCTTTGTTAAGGATAACCACCTCACTGAATGGTTTTGGTTTTGTCGTATCTTCGATGCTGTCGGACACCTTAGGTCTTTTCGGTGCCTGATCGATCATGTTCTGTGACCTGTTCCTCCTCGTCGCATCGCCTTTTCTGTTGTTGTATATTTTAGGTTTCTTGGATAAGAAGTCCTCATACTCCTTGACCACCTGTTGGTATTTTACTTTATCGGCGGCGTCAGTCGCTCCACCGAATTCATTCGTAGCAATCTTACTGAGAATGAACCTCGCCTTCGTATAGCGAGACTTCATGAGGGCGACCTCCGATTTAGTTTTTTTTGCGGCCTGACTCTCTCTCTGAGTGCCGTCTACCCCCTTTTGTGTTGTTGTTGGTAGGTCTGTTAGTTGTTGTTGCTTGCTTGGTAAGGGAGTGCTGTGACTGGCCCTTCCCTTACTCTTTGCTGACTCCGTCGTATCTTGGCTGGAAGGCAGCAGGTTATCCTCTTCGGAGAAGGGTATTGTGTCGCAGCGCGGCACGAATTTTGCTTTTGGTTTTTATGTTTGTAGTCATTATCTGTTTCTTACGGTTGCTTCATTTGACTCGTCAAGCTCCACAACCTACGAGTTTTAAGGGGAAGAAATGGGGTCTCCCGCGGCTGCGTCTCTTACCGCGGTAAGGCCACAGTTACTCTCGAATGCGGCCAGGTATTCAACAGGGAAACTCCGTTCGCGATGCGCATGTTTCAATTTCCTGCACCATTCAGCCCTCGGCACGATTCCAAGAACACCTTGACTTGGGAATGTGTATCTCTAGTGTGGGTGTCCTGCGACTCGAGAACTATCTTTGTCAGTTTTTACCTTATCGCCTGTCTAGTCTTACTTCACTAGAATTATTATTCTTCCTTCCCTGTCCAGAATAACTTTATATTCTTTACACATAATTTTGCTTCCTTTGACCATGTTGCAAATATTAGCTTGAACTAGGTACTTTCTTTGTTTCCTTTATTATAAAATGATACTCATTGCTCGTTTGGCTTAGCTCAGTTCCTCTCATAAATTTTAGCAGGAGCATTGTGCCGAATTAGTCTATTAAAAAAATTAGTCCCTTTATATAAGGAATCTATATATATATGTATATAATTGTCTCGTACACCCTTTTTGGGTGTTTGGCCCAGCTCTTCCTCCTGTTTGTGGTGTGCGTTTTTATGTTGCTCCACAAATGGAGGGACCTATAGTTTCAAGCCGACTCTGAACGGCAGACATTTTTCTGAGGAGCTTTTTCTTGGCAGAAATACACTCGGAGGTTTGCCATTGCCTGCCGAGGGGCGACAACTATTAGAAAAATGTTTTTCTTAATTTTGGTATTTCACCGAGATTCGAACCAACGTTCTCTATGTGAATTCCGAATGGTAATCACCCCATTCGGCTACGGCGGCCGCCCTATATAAGAAAAACTCTGTGCTTTTTTCAGTTGTGAGGTATGTGTAGTTGTTTATTATTTAAGTTGAATTTCGTTTGTTGTTATGGAAATCTGGTTTGCTAGCAGCGTTTCCGTAGGTTCCGTTTTTCTGCTACTAATATAAGTTTCTGATAAAGGGTGAATACTTTTTCTCATCAGGAGTGTATGATGATGTGGGTGTACTGTTCCACACTACCAACTGAATTTGTTGCATAAAATGTAGCACTGCGTCATCGAGCTGATTGCTAGTAGTGATTTAGTTATATTTGTCTCGTTGCTCTAGCTGAAGTTAAAAATATTTACTGTGAAAACATTGACGAAACTTGGTGCCCTTTGGTTTTGTGCTGCATCATGCGGTATTAGTAGCTCAAGTAAAAAGGTTCAGTAACAGACAAACGGGCTATCAATGTGTATTGTATGATCTGCAAAGCGGCGAATATAGAACAATCCAGCAGCAAAAAAAAAAAAAATAAATGATTGGCGCTTAACTTCTATTCGTTATTTGGCCGAGCTCCTCCTTCTATTTGCGGTGTGCGTCTTGATATTGTTTCACAAATGGAAGGACGTGCGAAAAGTATTAATGTTTTAAAAAATAGTCACAGAAAACAAAAGTTAATTAGGATCAATTTCGTTTAGACCTTTGCTGTGCTTTTGTTAACATTTCTCACGCAGTACGTGATATATATACGTGCACGCGTTTTCTTTGTAAATATTTCGTTCGCATATCGTTACTTATTAACAAGTGTTTCGCATACAAGTGCACCGAGTGTGAAGATATACTAACATGGCCCCAACCTCGGGAAAAACAGGTTTGCTCTGCTCGCCTCGGAACCCCACCCAAAAAGAAAAAAAACCATCATACACTCAACTTTTCCTAATTGCTCCAATCAAAAAGGAAAATCCAAGGTTTATTACAATCAGCGCTACTAACTCAAATAAACCCATTTCAAATTATTCCTGCTTCGCAGTACATAAAGCTTTAGAAGCCATCAGCAAGGAAATCATTTCGATTTCGGAGCTACGGAACTCTCCTATAGTTTGTTGAAAACGCCCAAAGGTTTATCTCGGCCAAAAAACGTCTTAGTGTTTGTGAAATTGATATCAAATATCACACAGAAGAAAATCCAATGTCTGCCACTATACATAAACGGCGTGCAAATCCCGTATCACAACAACGCCCAATACTTAGGTATGACACTAGACACCAAGCTTAGATGGAATGCTCACGTTAAAAAGAAAAAAGAATAGTTAGAAATCAGATATAGAAATATGTACTGACTTATGGGCAACCAATTAGCCTTATCCCTATAAAATAAAATTATTTTATATAAGCAGGTGCTTAAACCAATTTGGACCTATGGGATCCAGCTATGGGGCTGCTCAAGCTCAACCAATATAAAATCTATACAAAGATTCTAAAATAAGGTACTACGATGCGCTGTTAATGCACCTTGGTACGTCCGCAACACCGATATCGAACACGACCTTGGCATCGAATCAGTTGCCACTTCGATCAACATAAACGCTAAGTCTCATATGGAAAGACTACGCCACCATGTAAATAGCGAAGCCTCAGCCCTAATTGTCCCCGGTAAATGGAAAGAAAGGCTGAAACGAAAAAAAAAAACGCACCAACTCACGCAGTAGCCCACTTCTCTGCAAGCCTTGGGCTGAGCAATATTAATTTTAGTTGTATTGCACAAAATTAAATCCAAACTGTTCGTTAGTTTATAATTTATTAACTAGTTACAATGTAAATATTCAAAACAAAAAAAAAAAAAAATATCATGACAGCCTTAACAGTCGGAATATATAAGTTCACTAAAACAATAGAAGGTGTTCCACAATTCCCCTTCGATCTTTACGAACTAAAGGATAAAGTTGATGTGTTGCTAAGATAAGGCCTTATTTACCCAATCCAATGAGATGTAAAATCTGCCAACGCCTTGATCACACCGCTAAACGCTGTAACAATGCATCCACATGTGAGTCCTGTAATTTACTCTTTCACCCACCTCCATGTTATCGCATACTTTGCGCTAACTGCTCAAGCGATCACCCGTTATCGGCTTATCCGCACTTAGCCAAAGTATATTCAAACGAAAGAAATACTTAAAACAAAATGTCAAAACAAATGTTCCATGCGCAAAGCACTCAAACTCTACAAAGCACAAACACCATCATTACTCAATTCCTCTTTTGCTGACGTCGCCAAAGCGACACACAAATCAACCAGCATTCCAGCACTAAGCTCCAAATCTCTCCCCTCACTACCACCTGTTTTATCAAACAAACCACATGTTACTGCTTCACCTAACATTTCGAACCCACCTCAATTAAATTCTTCTCTACCCAATAATTCATCACAAACTAACTACAAAACCCAACAACCCTATAAGGAACTAGATTCATCTTTTACACCTCTTTCGCAAACTCTCTTACACACTCAATTCAGCTTTGAAGCCACACTTGCAAACATCATTTCGCAAACCAACTCTTATCAAAACATAACTGATTCATGCACTCTGACTGCAATGCCAACTGACACCTCTTCTATTAGCCTAGCAGAAAATAGACCACATAATAATGAAAATAATTAAGAACAAACCATGTCAGCTGACGACTCCCATTAAAACCAAACAACTTAACATAGCATATTAATCTTGTCTCAATCCCATTTTATATTCCTATTTTCAAGATCTTACAGTGGAATATACTCGACAACTACAGCAAATACACACAACTCGAACTTCTTTTAAAAGAACATATACCTAGTTTCATCTCCCTTCAAGAGACGCACATTGGCGCTGACAAGTCAGCAGCTGTTTCCAATCAATACTTTCTTCTACTATCTTCTACTACTTTCATAATATGCCACAAAATGCAACTAACAAGCAGGGTCTTGCAGTTCTGATAAAGAAATCCATACCCCCCAAACAACTCTCTCTTGCTTCAAATATAGCTACAATTGCAATAGAAATCTCAGTACCTTTCAAATTCACTATCATAACACTTTAGGTGGTATACACAAAATATCTCATGCGCAAAATAATAAATTTTCAACTACTTTTTTGCTATTGTTTGTGCATGAAATCGCTCGTGCAAGTAATGACGATAATTTTGAACCCAGAATCATTAAAATCGGTTCATTTCCGACTAAGTATGAGCAATTAAAAAAAAAGTTTCTTATATAATTAAAAAAATCGATTTTGAGCCGAAATACAAAATTGGCAATTATGTTCTGTATAATAGTGGTGTTAAAAAAGAAGAACGCGCAAAAGTCGGAGTAGGAATTTTAGTCCACAGTAAATACGAAAAACTTGTTGAAGATATAAATTATGTTAATGAAAGTATCATACATCTAAAGCTGCAACTTAGTAATACAAAATTAAATATTTTTAGTGTATATGCTCCAGACATGTCCAAGCCCAAGGATACTAGGGAGAAATTTTATATAAATTTGCAAAACGAAATTAGAAAAATGCAATCCTAAGAACATGTACTAATATTAGGAGATCTGAATGCGCGAGTCGGTGATGAACCTGTACCGGGAATCAAGCAACGCTTCAAAGAAAATATAATAAACAAAAATGGAGAGCTCTTAGTAAATTTCTGCTCTCAAAATATTTTTAGAATAAATAACACATTCTTTCCCCACGATTTTAAATACAAATACACTTTTGGCAACGCACAAGGACAACAATCTATGATTGACTATGTAATATCAAGCAGGCATTTTATGCCATGTCGTATATTAGACATCAATCAGAATAGAAAAATATAACACGGAATCTTTTGAAGACCAAACTACGCGATTTCTATATGAAACAAGATTGCGAAACAAAATTTTTATAAATTCAATAAGTGAAGAAGATGATGCAAATGAATCATGGGAAAAGTTAAAAACAAACATACTAAGTGCAACCAACGAAGCATTAGGAAAACGCACTATATTAACAACGAATAATCGTGCTAACAAAACCCCTTGGTTCACTGATGAAGTAAAAACTCTAGCATTACAAAAAAGGAAGGCTTTTCTAGAATATAAGGCAACGAAAACACAGGAAAATAAGAACAATTATATTGCTGAGAGAAATATGTGTAACGCCAAAATAAGAAACCTTAAAGAATCATATTGGGAAAATTTTACGAAAAATATGGAGTATACGGGGCTCAGTAAAAGATGTGGAGACTGCGTCGTAATAGAAGAATGGAAATACAAGAAACAGTAAAAATTAATCCTATTAGAAATGCCGAGTGAACCAACTACTTTCATCAACTAGATCACGAAGCACCTGGCGTGCATATAAGTAGGTATACGACAAACTACAAATGCGTCCCGTACAGAGGTTAATATAGATGAAGTTAATGATGCTATCAGTAAGATAAAAAATAGAAAGGCACCAGGTGAGGATCTTATCACAAATTAAATGCTTAAATATGGCGGTAAAAAATTATACCAGCAAATAACAAATTTATTCAATATCGTAATTAAAACCGGTGAAATCCCGCAAGGATGGAAAACCAGCATTACGATACCCATATTTAAAACAGGTGACAAAAAAGATCCACAAAATTATCGAGGTATATCTTTGCTTCAATCACCGCAAAAAGTTGCCACAGTTACAAAAATAATCCGCACCTCAGCTTACCTATCTATTCTGCAACCCACTAATAAAATCTTTTCAAAAACGGTGCCGTACTGGTCTGCTAAATTAGCTAAATTAAGAAACGAAAAACGTTTCTGCTGGACAGAATATAAGCGAATAAGATCTAGCTTATAATTATACTGTATAAAAAGGCAAATGCTCTATTTCGAATGAAATCAAAGCAACCTAAAAGGGAATATTTACATAAACTTACCGAATTTATCAATCACAAAACAAATCCAAAAAAGGCTTAGGTTAGGTTAGGTTGGTATGGTTGCCCAAGGAATGAGCACACTTGGACGAAGATTCGTCCTTTGTGATACCATTATGAAGGAGGTGAGGTGAAAGAGAAAGACCGATGGGATACACGGAGAAGGCGGGGAGAGGTGGTGCTGGAATGGTTAGAAGCGTATGGATTACGACCGATGACCATGCTGCGTTTGCGTCAACCGCTGCTGATGAAATTCATCAGATTTTTAATGTCAGCGCCAGCTATATCAGCAGGCGTAGCAAAGAAGAAAGAGCCAAGATGCCTGGATCTTAGCCCCGCCAGAGCACGGTAGCTAAGGAGAAGGTACTGAGATGATTCCACCTCATCCTCCATACATCCATAGCAAAAAGGACTTGAGGTAGTTCCAAGTCTCACAGCATGCATTCTTCCCGCATAGTGACCTGTGAGAAAACCCAAGAGATTCGAGAGCTGATATTTTGTCAACCTCAGAAGCTCGCTCCAGTACCCCCCGTCCACCCGTGGCCAGAAGGATTTCGCGACCTTACAAGTTTGTGTACTTGCCCAACGCTAGCTGAGTTGTCGCAATGTCCATCTTTACAGGAGCATACCGCAGGTAGTCAGGGGGATCTCAATTCTCTTCATTAACGGGGAAATCACCTCACATATCCCTTGTCTGGCCAGTTGATCCGGCTCACAGTTTCCCGCAATGTCGCTGGGACCAGGAACCCAGATGAGGCTTATGTCAAAAAATTCGGACGCAGTCGAAAGTGAGGTCAGGCATTCACTGGCCAAATGCACCTTCACTGACCCGAGGGCCCCATATGAGCAGCCAATCAGCTGTCTCCTTGATAGCGGCTACCTCTACCTGGAACACACTGCAGCGGTCCGTTTACCTGAATTTGAGTCTGATGGGGAGCTCCTCGCAAAAAACTCCTCCGCCAACCTTTCCTTCCAACTTCGATCCATCCGTGAACAAGTTCACCAGACCCTGTCCCCGTTAAGTTCCTTCCTGATGAGTATACAGGATCTTCCTGCCTGTCCTGCTATACGCCACCAGTTTGTAGCTTTTGGTCCTGAGCCCAGAAATGCCGTCACTGCTCAGCCACGGCTCCTGGATCAGGACTATATCAGCTCCACCTAGCTCAAGGTGGATAAGTAGGGTGGCGGATGCCGTCTTACAGTGCTGAAGATTTATCTGAAGAATATTCGTCCTCCAAGATCCTTTCCAGCACCCCAAGGACGGCGTCCTCGCTCTCCGAGGCCAGAAGCCTCTCCTCCTTCGCCCTGTCGAAGAACGACCCGATGCTTATGACGGACCCCAAAGAGCGGACCTCATCAGAATTATCACCCTCCGAAGTGACCGATTCTACTTCAATGTCCACAGGAGCTTCCTCTACTGTGAGCCTTACTTCTCTCAGCACTTCCGGATGTGCAGGGGCATCTCCTATGGCATCGGTTTGGTAGAATTTAAGAACTACCTTCTCGAAGCCATAGCTGATGACCCCCTTTGCATCAGCGAGAGGACTGCGAAACTAAGCATTCAGCAGAACCAGCGCCTGCCAATAGGATCCCTTCTCCACCTTAACCACCCTCCAGTTGTGCGTGGAAAGTTTGGGATTGCAATAGCGGAGAATTTCCGCTATCTCCTTCGAAGCAGAGGGTTCAAAGGGGAGCCAGACACGTGCTCCCGAACGCACACTTAGATTTCTTCTGTCCACTGCCTTCAGCTTAGCTCCCTCCCATGCCTCTCCCACCAAGGCCACTGCCGCTATATACATATATACATTGAGGATGACCGTTCCTCAGCGCAGACGATTCTCTTGTAGGAACCGTAGTGCCATCCGGCACTTTCACAGCTTGGGGGGCGTCCAGGGTTTTCAGTCACTACTCTCATGAAAACTGCGGAGACGGCGGACGCCACCCCCTTCCACTCCTCCTAGAGATGGCGTCGTCTTCTCTACCACTGTCCGTCACCCCAAGAATGATGGAGCTCTCCTGTTTAGCGACTTCGCTAAACGATTTTGGTGGGCCATCACCAGTCGTGGGTCTCTTTTCTTGGGAGACATCCTCCTCCTGGGAGCGTTGCCGTTTTACTCTCGAATCCAGTTGTTGCGCATTCGCTTCCACTCCCTTTCCGCTGCCCTCCTCTGCTCCTCTGATGACCTTCCTGGCCCACTCAAGCGTCTGAGAATGCTTCTCTGATAACTGAGAGTCATTCTGGCTAGCGTAGCGCTCCAAGTTCTTGGTAGCCATACGATGATCAGAGAAGGACCATTTACTCTGCCCTGCCTGCCGCTTAGGCCTAGTGGAAGTCGAAGAGATACCCCCGAAGTCCCCGGAAAACTGGGGAAAGTCCTGTTCTGGTGCTGGCTACCCCATCCATCATCGGGTGCCAACGTATCTATTAATAAATGCAAAAACTTCCATATTTGTCGGAAACATAAATGTAATTACTTTAGTTTAAGTTATAGGTTAAGTTAGGTTAGCTGGTTGGCAATAAGCCGCGCATAGACCTTTTGGTCCCTAGCGATACCAGATGGAGACCGACCTCTATGAATACCTAAAGTAGACATCATGTAGGATGTCAGCGCTTTTGGCGAATCTAAGTAGGGCTTGGAGCTCCGCTTTTGAGACGTCAGACCCTCAAACAGTGGGGCTCCCAGGCATCTTAGTCGCGTTTTTAATAATGCCGGACAAACGCACAGAAGGTGTTCTAAAGTCTCCTCAACATCCTCTCTGCATTTGTCCGTGCTAGTAATCCCTATCTTGTACGCATGTGTAGCCAATAGATTGTGAGCTTTTAGCATACCTATGATAGTTCTGCATTCCTTTCGCGAGAGCGTAAGCACGAATTGAGTCAGTTTTTTGTCGTTCGTTATACACATGACTTTTGCTGTTTTGCATGTGGTCAGGTTAGTCCACCTAGCTTCCACTTGCCTTTTCATGTGGTCGTCCATTTCGTTGTATATTGTATTTAGCGGTTTTGGTATGCCATTCTCTTGCTCAAAAGGTAGCACAGGTAACAGCACTTTTTGCTATGTCATCTACTATTTCGTTCCCCATAATGCCTTTGTGACCAGGTACCCAGTAGATATGCAGCCTACTGTTTCCGGCTAGCCTTTCTATGGCCTCCCTGCTCCGTCGAACATTTTTGGACTTAATACAATATGAGCTTATTGCTCTTATTGCTGCTTGACTATCCACGTATATATTAATTGTTGAGTTCTTTCTTGTTCTAGTGTACGCTAGCTCCGCGGCCTTCCCCACAGCAAAAACATCCGCTTGGAAAATACTGCTGTGGTCTGGCAGCTTGATAGGCTGCCTTATTCCTAGTTTTGAGCAGTAAATACCCTGTAGTATGATTATAAGTCGGATATGCCTTAACATTAATATTCATAAACATTTTGTTTTTGGTTTTTAATTTATTGTTCACTTATGCATTCACTGTGCTGTGCCGTTTAAATAGAGTATCATATTTCTTAAAAGGTTCATTACACTTGAAAGTAAACGCAAACATAGCTAACGTAATTATTTTATGTGCGGCGCGTGAATGCTAGAATCATATTACACAAGTAAACACCGAAAAATTGTTATTGGATTGCATTGACAAAAATTACTATAAAAACGCTTGTACGTAGTATGTAAGACACAAGAAAGAAAATAATCGTTTCACAAGCTGGATGCCTAGCTTGAAATGATACTATTTCAATAAATATATTTAAAATTTAAACAATACATTTTTATAATCATTTAAAACTTTACATGGCGATCCTGCCAGCTTGAGCATTAATTTTGCTAAGCTATAAAATGCAAGCTTCTTGCACAAACAAAGTGCAAAATATTGCATGAGTGCTGACGATATCTGCACCAAAAATTGCAATATATTTGCAAGTGCCCTAAAAAAGCACAAAATATTAAGTCCTGACGTGATCAGCCAAAACGATCCGTCAGCTGCGGAAGGAAGAACTTACTTAGTTAAACCATTACAACAAAAAAATAGATGAACAACCGAGGTCAAGGGCCGCAACCAATCTCCTTTGAGGAATACAGGAGACGGAACGGGCTCAACAAAAAACCAAAAGAGGTTTCCATCCCAAAGGTGAGCAAGCCAAAAAGAAGAGGAGGCTACACCACCAGAATAAAGAGGGAAATCAGCATACTCATCAGGGAGGTAAACCAGCAGCCACCACCATCCT
Source organism: Anastrepha obliqua (assembly GCF_027943255.1). Taxonomy (NCBI): domain Eukaryota; kingdom Metazoa; phylum Arthropoda; class Insecta; order Diptera; family Tephritidae; genus Anastrepha; species Anastrepha obliqua. The sequence continues at coordinate 2,001,224 of NW_026562179.1, read as the reverse complement.
GGGAAAAAGCTAGCGCAATCTGGGAGCGCATAACCCAACTGGAATTCCTGCTCCAGCAGAGAAAAGAATTTAAGTAAAATACTGTGCATGATTGAATGCAGACAGTTAGAGTCTGTAAGCGTTAACCGCTCGAGACAAAAATAATTTTCTTTTACATAAATTAAAGTTAAACAACTTTGGCTTCTGTTTGCCTTATAAAAAATTTGACTGTAAAAATTACTCAGAAGGTCATTTTTATGAAAATGTTTTAATATGTTAAATATAATATGCTTACTTAATAAATGAATTAACTTGAAAAAAAAAAAAATTTTTAAATCCAATGTAAAAAAAAAAAAAATTTTTTCTTACATTATACATTATTACATTGCATAAATTATTTGATTTACAGTATAAGGTCCCCAATAGATAGTCTTTCAGAAATGGGAAAAACCTTATCAAAAGTTGATAAACCCAATGCCAATGTAGTAAACGAAGTAGTCGTTAACACTGGCTTAAATTTAGTAGAAATTTGCTTAATTATAATCACAGTCGTAACCTTATTGATATTAGCATTAAAATTATATGCTATGCATAATAAAAAACTAAAGAAAAAGTATATGAGTAGATCTAATGAGTTAGACAAAATATGAACAAATGGTCCGAAACTCATAAAACTTTACTGATAGAAAAGGAAAATTTCAAAAAATCGTTTAAATGTATCAATAAAAATATACAAATAAAACAGGAAACAGTTAAAAAACATTTAGAAAATTTAGTATTAGCATTAGAATCAATTAGAAATTTAACTTATATAAATTTCGAGCGACTCACAAAGGATCATCAAAAAGAAGCTCTTGACATATTTTGGCAACTACGAGATCAATTAGTAAACGTTTTAGCCAAATACAACATTCAACAGGAAGTATCTCATTCAATTAATGAGAAAATTTCAATAAATATTATTGAAAACCCACCAGCTAATCTATTAACAAAGCTTGAAGCAGTTTCCTCAGAAACAGATTATCCAATTACTAATTCAGAAATAGAGTCAGAAGAAGAAGGCGAAATGACACAAACAGTTGTGGAGTTTCTCAGCACGGCTGCAAAGCTAGTGACTGAATTCGATGGTAAACCAGAAAATCTACGGTCATTCTTAGATTCCTTAGAATTAGTTGAAGTGATCAAGGGTGAGCACGAAACTGTTGCTGTTTCACTCATAAAAACAAAATTAAAAGGGAATGCCAGAAATCTCATAGACACAGAAACAACAATCTCTGAAATAATCACAAAACTTAACAGGTCAGTTAAAGGAGAATCGGTAGAAGTATTAGCTGCAAAAAAAATGAGTATCAGACAGAACAACAAACCAGCTAATAGTTATTGTAATGAGATAGAAGCTCTTACAAAAAACTTAGAAAATGCCTATATCACAGATGGGTTGTCGGCAGAACTCGCAAGCAAATACTCGACACAAACTGCAGTAAAAGCATTGACCAAAAACTGCAGCATTGAAAAAGTCAAATTAATAATGGAAGCTGGCCATTTTAACAATATGAACGATGCGATAAGCAAATTCATTGGTAGCTGTACTGAAGCTACAGGACAACAAAACACAATACTACATTTTGGTCAACGACCATTCAATGGACGATTTGCAAGAAATGGAAGGTTTCAAAGAAGAAACAACTTCCCTAGAAATCAAAATCGTTCAAATTTTGATAATTTAGGAAATAATAATCAAAATAGAAATCGTTACCGACAAGGCAGACCAAATTTCAACCGGAACATGACACACAATGTACGAGTACATGACTATTGTCCGTATGAATTAGTTTTTGGAAAAACACCAAACATGTTTCAGCAGTTCAAAAATGTAGACCAAATTACTCCATTATATAACATAGATAACTACGCTAGAGAAGTAAGATTTAGGCTAGAAGTAGCACATAAAAGAGCTCGCAATATGATAGACATAGCTAAAATTAAGCAAAAAACATTTTATGATAAAAATAGTTTAGATCACAATTTTAGCATAGGCAATTTAGTTTTACTTAGGAATGAAGTGGCCCATAAACTAGAACCCCAATATTGTGGGCCTTATACCATTAAAGCAATAGATAATAAAAATAATGTTACTATAGTCGATAAGTTATCTTTAAAAGAACAAATAGTTCACAAAAATAGGCTTAAGATTTATCAACAATAAGTAGTTTTAAAGACGCGTCTAAACTTAGAAAATCAATACAATATATACATATATATAAAATTAAGATTACTCTTATGTACATATTTTATTTTAACTATTCAATGTAAAAGAATGTTCATACAAAAAAAAAGTTGTATGAGCATTCTTCCGAAGAAGGGAGGTGTAGTATGATTATATGTAAGTCGGATATGCCTTAACATTAATATTCATAAACATTTTGTTTTTGGTTTTTAATTTATTGTCCACTTATGCATTCACTGTGCTGTGCCGTTTAAATAGAGTATCATATTTCTTAAAAGGTTCATTACACTTGAAAGTAAACGCAAACATAGCTAACGTAATTATTTTATGTGCGGCGCGTGAATGCTAGAATCATATTACACAAGTAAACACCGAAAAATTGTTATTGGATTGCATTGACAAAAATTACTATAAAAACGCTTGTACGTAGTATGTAAGACACAAGAAAGAAAATAATCGTTTCACAAGCTGGATGCCTAGCTTGAAATGACACTATTTCAATAAATATATTTAAAATTTAAACAATACATTTTTATAATCATTTAAAACTTTACAACCCGCTCCCACTCCGTCTGGAGTTTTCGAGCCGCCTGTATAGATGTGAAAAGTTCTATGGCCAGGCTTCATGCCTTTGTGCCATCCCTCCTCTTCAATTGTACTGCGAAATCTTCTCTCCCAATTAAAGTACGGAGGCATGTAGTCGGTGCCATCTGAGCTCCACTTTCCTATTCAGCTGTGACCGAAGGTTCTGCAGGTGAATACCCCCGCAGCCATTAGCCTCCTAGCGGATTTCACTGCCAGGTTTTCCACCATGAGGTCAATAGGTGGCATGCTGAGTATCATTTCCAACGCCGCCGTTGGAGTGGTCTTCATCGCTCCTGTTATGCACAGAGCAGCGAGTTGTTGAATCCTTTCCAGTGGCATTAAGTATGTCAGTTTTCATGTCACAGTCCAACATACTAAGGTTCCATACAGCAATATCGGTCTGACTACTGCTGTGTAGCACCAATGCATCAGAGAGGGTGATAGACCTCAAGTAACGCCCAGCATTCTTTTACATGCGTACAGCGCATTACTGGCCTTTTTCACCCTCTCCTCAACGTTGTGCTTCCACAGCAATTTGCTATCCAGTATCACTCCGAGGTACCTCGCATAATATTTGAGAAGTAGTTCGTTGTTGTCTAGCTTCGGGAGGTTCCACGCCGGAACTTTGTACTTCCTGGTAAAAAGTACCATGTTCGTTTTTCCCGCGTTTATCCCTAGCCCTGCGCGAGATGCCCATTGGTGTATCGTTTTGAGAGTGTTGTTCATCACATTACTGATGGTGTCCAGGTACTTTCCCGTAACTACTATAGCTATGTCATCGGCATATGCCACTAGTTTTGGTGCCCCTCCGTCAAGTTTCTTAAGAATTTCATTTGCTACAAGTAACCATAATAGCGGCGATAGTACCCCACCTTGCGGAGTACCTCTGCATGCATATTTGGTGACGCTCGCATGGTTCCACTCCGCTCTTATCTTTCTGCTAGCGAATGGCTGCCTTATCCATAGATAAACCGCGGGTTGCACATTAAGTGACTCTATGCTATTTAAATTAGCTTCTTTTGTCACGTTGTTAAAGGCCCCTGATATATCTAGAAATACTCTTAGAGCATACTCCTTAAATTCTAACGCCTTTTCAATGTTTAGTACAAGTGAGTGAAGTGTAGTTTCAGTAGATCTGCCTTTCGTGTAAGCATGCTGCGCCTTGGATAACTCGTCCGGCGCAATTTTGTCTCTAATGTATGTATCTAGAATCTTCTCTAACGTTTTCAGGAGAAATGAGGTCAGACTAATGGGCCTGTATTCCTTTGAGAATAGAGGGTTGCTTTTTCCTGCTTTTGGAATAAACACAACTCTCGCTTCTCTCCACAATACAGGAACGTAGCTGAACCTCAGGCATCCCCTGAATATCGTTCTTAACCATGGTACCACAAGATGGCTTACCTTTTGGAGCATGGCTGGGAAGATTCCATCCAGTCCTGGGGTTTTTTATGGGTCGAAACTTTTTATAGCCCATTCTATTTTGTTGGTTGTAATTACGTTCGTCGGGATTTCGTGCGCAATATCTCCTCTAGGTTCGAGATCTGCAGTGTCCGCACACCCTGGAAAACGTGTACTGACTAGGTCTTCTAGGGAGTCCTCACAGCTGTCAGCCCAATCTCCGTTAATTTTTCGTATTGTTCTTGGCATAGACGGATTCTTGGATAACAGTTTCCTAGTCTAACCGCATCGTTAGTGTGTTCCATAGTGCTACAGAAGTCTTTTCAAGATTCTCTCTTGACTTTACGTATCTCTTTCTTGTATACCTTTAGTAGATCCTTATACTCTTTCCAACAGAACTCATAGTCAGCAGCTTTGGCTAACCTATAGAATTCATGTACTCAACGCCTTTGTGCTCCTAATTTCCTGTTCCACCAAGGAGGCTTCACCTTGCGTCTATTACGTGTTGGAGGGCAGGATCTTTTAAAGGCTTTGACAAGAGTAGTTGCAAACAATTCAACCCCTTTCTCAAGAGCGACGTGTGACCTGTATTTCCGGGGTATCATTGGTGTTTTTGATAGTATATCCCTATACAAGTCCCAGTTCGTATTCTTTGGATTTCTAAAGGGTGTAAGCTTGTTTTTTGAGCGGAATATAACCTGAAAGCTTATGTATCTGTGATCAGAGAATGAGGGCCTACTCAACACTTCCCATTCGTGAACCATAACATGCCTGCTTGTGTAGAGTGTTAAATCGAGTACATTCTTCGAGGTTGGTCCCACATATGTTGGTTCTTCACCTCTATTAGCTATTTCTAGGTTACTCTGAAGAATATAGGTAAATAGTGACTCACCTCGGTCGTTTATGTCTGCACTTCCCCAGACCATGTGATGTGCGTTTGCGTCCGTTCCTACCACCAGAGCATGCTTCTTTCTGGCAGATGTTTCTACCAGCTTCCGAAGTTCCGTCTGTGGTGCTTCTTCATCATGTGGCATATAGCAGGACCCAAAGAGTAGCGTCTCATCCTTGCACGCCTCCAGCGCCACCTTTGTCAGATCGTCTGAAGAGAGATTATGATCAATATAAGAACATATACTTTTTTTGACCATTATCACCTTATTTTTTACAATCGGGATGTATGTGTTGTAGTTGTGTGACTTTAGACCGGAGACTATGTTGCCCGATGCTATCCATGGTTCCTGGACTAGAGCCACATCGTAGCCGACTCCCTCTATGTTGAGCAGGAGCTCGGCTGAGGCGTTCTTACTTTTGTGGAGGTTTATCTGAAGGACTTTCAGCATCTGGCCTCAGTACCTTCTCGGGGTTGGATACTACCTCCAAGTCACCCTTCTCCACTTCCTGTATATTGAGGGAGGCTTCCACGCCGTGAAGCGTTTTTACCGCTTCCTTTAGCCATGTGAGCGTGGGGTCATCCTTACATTTTATGATTTTGACGCCGCTGAACCACCCTGCTCCGTTGAATGCTGGCATGGGTGCATTCGGCTCTGTGTCCATTTTAGTAAACAGGGTTTCCAGTAGCTACATTTCCACTACCTTTCACCGTTCCTGCGACATTCGCCCCAGCTGGTCGCTATGGTCAGTGAGTGCCACAATGAGGTGTCTCTTGGCAATTTCACTGGCCGCTGCCGCTGCTTTCGACGTCGTAGGTCTTTTGTCTCCGTTTTTCGGTTTAGCCATCTCGTGCCTGTGCTTCTGCTTTTTTGATGGCCCTGAGGCTGCTTCTTGATGGCTAGCTCTTGATGGCTAGCTCTTCTTCGATTTTGTTCGCATATTTCGGATTGGAGGCTGCGAACATTGGCTTTGCTGCTTAGAAGGCCCGGCCATTTTTGATCTCCTCTCTGGCCCAAGCCAACCGTTCCTCCTCTTGCTTCGTCAGGTTGGACTTGCTGCCAAATCGGTACCAAACTTTGACCGCTTCTCTTTATCAGGCTTGATCCTTGGTCTGGCACCCTTCCTCAGCAGTGTTAGTTCTCCCGACGCTTTCGTGGTCCGAGTCTTCGTGGACAACGGCCCCTCTGCGCTGAAGAGCGTTATGTGTGTGTTTGGCAGTAGATATACGACCACTGTAGCCTGCTCCCGCTGCAATGGAAGTTTTGTTGCTTAAATTTTTGGTGGTGTTCATCTTTTTCGTACGACCACCTGCTCGACGAGGCGAGCGCAGTGGTCTACTTATATAATAGGGAATTCAAAACGGTCCAGCACGGCAGCGCCCCATGCCGTGGCAAGGCCACAGTTACTTCCTAAGGTGGCCCCGTGTTAGGAAGGCACCGTTGAAATACAGCCGGTCTGGTGAACCCCCTGGCTACAAACCATCCAATGGACACGGTGTCGCATAACACTCTGGATTAGGGGGTGGGCTAGGAGAGGAAATAACGAGATGTAAGGGGTTTGGGGATGACAAAGGGATCTTCGTCGGTACGGTGATCTTCGCATGGTGATTTGGTGGCCACCAAGTACGCCGTAAAGCGAATGGATGGCTAGCCAATCCCCAACTGGAGCTTCCCTCTTAGTTCGTTTTGGGTTGGCCCCCATGATATGGGGGTCAGACCACCACTTAAGCCTCATCCCCGCGTCAAGGAGACCACCATGATGAGGAGTTTAAGTTATAATAACAAGCAAATTGTAAATACTGTTAACTTAAATGTTTTGGGTGTAATTTTTGACAAAAATTTAACTTTCAAAGAACATTGTACATATTAAAGAAAACAACTGGCTGTTAGGCTTAATATTACCAAATAGATAAGCTATGTTTGATTAACTCTTCAGCGTTAATAAATGTAACTAGGGCACTCATATTATCGAAGATAGACTATGGCCTTCCCATTTATGGTAACTGTGCGAAAAGCAACATAAAACAAATTTACTCAGTTTACGCAGCTGTAAGCAGAAGCATCATCTCCTGTATCCGGAGCAAATTATTAAAAAATAGCGACCGCATAAAGCTCATGAAGCCATGCAGGCATAAAAGGCAACAATCTTGCGGACGAACGGGCTAAACTCGCTGGGAAAGAACCACTTATAACTTTCGACTATATTTCGAAAAAAGACGTACACAAATTTATATATCACAGGCACTATAATGCAAAAATGGTCGCTTGGGGATCTTCCTCGATCATTATATCGTAAATAATCCAAACAGGATAAAACAAAACTACTTATTAAATTGCCGTTGCAACAATATCAAATCATTTGTCCGCCTTCGACTAGGGCACACAATCGCCACACATTCATACGTTTTCAATGGTTCCAGCCTCCCATGCTGCCAACATTGTCACTCATCATCATTAACGGTCGGCCATCTACTAGACGACTGCCCACATTTTGAACAAATCAGGAAAAATATTTTCCGAAACCAAATACCTTCTACTATTTGATGTTTGCTCCTCTAACATAATTACTATATTTTTACCATAGTCTTAATTAATTAAGTTTTCTAGTCTCACTTTTACATGTACTGTAACTTTTACATCAGCGAGCCGAAGGTCCAACTTTATTCAAATCGGCCAAAATTGCGTAAGCGGTTATCGCACCAATCAAGAAGAAGAAAACGTAAGCCAAACAATGTATGCATTTAATGTTTTTGTGTAATTCTGCTTCTTCCTCTACTTTATCTTGTTTTTCTTTACAACTATTAAAAATAACATGACATTAAAGATAATATTGAATAATATATAATACATATATATATATACTTAAGTGCACTAGCCTGCCATCCCAGAGGTTGAGGGTTCGAATCGCACGTAAAGCACGGTCCTCGCACTTTTCCAAATTTTCACTTTCCTAGTTTCTATATAAAAAAAAATTCGTTCCTCAGCCCCAACAACCTTATCCTTCCAATCCTTACTCCCGCGCAAAAGTCAGCGCATTACTTGCATTGTGGCTGCTAAAAAACAAAGCAACAAGCATAGCTACACATTGAATCAGTGGCGCCAGCAAGAGGAAGCGGGCAATCACGGTAATAGTGCCGACACACTAAATTTAGCGAAGTCCTCAGCCATCTGTGTGATCCTTCTGCTAGAAAAATGTGACATACAGATGGCGCTTCAAGCAGTAAGAAGGCGTTGTTCCTAAGCAACGACAGGGGATATTCCCACTACTTAAGACTGGTAGCGGCAGGCTAGTCACCTACCCTGTCAGAAAGCAAATGAATTAACGAGACCAACGCAAGACTGAGTCTTGTCGAGGCCCTATGCTCTCGGCTGGAGTGAACAAGGAAAAAAAGTATATAAGTATATATAAATATAATGGTTCTAGTCATTCTGCGATTCCGATATCCAACATTCATACCATCGCTTAGGACGACGTCCAGACCGTTCCCACGGCAGTCGTTTCTATGTTACCGGAACGACCCGGATTCATATCCGGCAAAGAGTGAACGTTGGTTCGAATCTCGGTGGAACACCAAAATTAAGAAAAACATTTTTCTAATAGCGGTCGCCCCTCGGCAGACAATGGCGAACGAGTGTATTTCTGCCATGAAAAAAACTCCTCATAACATAAAAATATCTGCCGTTCGGAGTCGGCTTCAAACTGTAGGTCCCTCCATTTGTGGGCCAACATTAAGACGCACACCACGAGTCAATTATATATATATTTAAAATATAAATATATATACATATATATAATATAATATTATATATAAAAATTCAGCCGTTTTTCGCGTTGTGATGAGCTTTACGGAGAATGGCTCAACCGATTTTAACCAAGAAGAGACACATGTGGAGAAGGCTTGTGTTTTGAAATTTTAAGAATCGGATACCAGGGTCCCGAGAAATAGGCCGAAACGTGGACCCGGGTAACCCTAGGATGTGTTTATACAATATGGGTAGCAAATGGAAGCTGTTGATGATTTCTATAGTATAGTGTATTTTTCATACCGTTCCGTGACTAGGGCCTCGAAATATAGGCCAAAACGTGGACCCGGGTAAAACTCGGATGTGTTTGTACAATATGGGTAGCAAACGGAAGCCGTTGATGATTTCTATAGTATAGAGTATATTTCATACCGTTCCGTGACTAGGGTCTCGAGATAAAGGCCAAAACGTGGATCCGGGTAACCCTAGGATGTGTTTGTACAATATGGATATCGAATGGAAGCTGTTGGTGAATGCTTTAGTACAGAGTATTTTTCATGCCGCTGCGTCACTGGGGTCTCGAGATATAGGCCAAAACGTGGACCCGGGTAACCCTAGGATGTGTTTGTACAATATGGGTAGCAAATGGAAGCTGTTGATGACTTCTATAGTATAGAGTATATTTCATACCGTTCCGTGACTAGGGTCTCGAGATAAAGGCCAAAACGTGGATCCGGGTAACCCTAGGATGTGTTTGTACAATATGGATATCAAATGGAAGCTGTTGGTGAATGCTTTAGTACAGAGTATTTTTCATGCCGCTGCGTCACTGGGGTCTCGAGATATAGGCCAAAACGAGGACCCGGGTTACCCTAGGATGTGTTTGTACAATATGGGTAGCAAATGGAACCTGTTGATGATTTCTATAGTATAGAGTATTTTTCATACCGTTCCGTGACTAGGGTCTCAAGATATAGGCCAAAACGTGGATCCGGGTAACCCTAGGATGTGTTTGTACAATATGGATATCAAATGGAAGCTGTTGGTGAATGCTTTAGTACAGAGTATTTTTCATGCCGCTGCGTCACTGGGGTCTGGAGATATAGGTCAAAACGTGGACCCAGGTTACCTTTGGTTGTGTATGTACAATATGGGTATCAAATGAACCTTTTGAACCAGCCATAATGTCGTTTACTTTTGTAAGTGCAAAGTGTAAACATTTTTTGTGAATTTTTTTTGAGTGGATTTTGGAACAGTGAATAATTTCTTACGAAATTTGAGAATTTAATGGGAAATCCGAATATTCAAATGAAATTATGTTTTGTGGATTTATTTTGTCGGTTCATATGCGATAAGCTACGATACACCATGAGTGAAAAAAATGGTAAAAAAAATGAAAAAACAAAAGAAATTGTTAAAGGTTGCAAAAGAAGAGCACGAAAAATGCGTAACTTTGATGAAAAAATTAATAGTCTTATCATGCAAATTGACACCAATTTTCAGAGGAAAAGAGATGATTTAAGAAAATCACAACAAAATAAAATAATCCTGACCATGTGAACTTGGGCTTTTAAACACATAAGCGTCGAAAATTTAATCCACAAAATTGAAAAAAACATGTTTTAAAATCTCAGAATACCATAATTACAATCATGTTTATTACAGTACAAATGCCAAGACAATCACATAATCATATTGGTCGTTCGACAAATAATAATAGACGCATGAGAAATGCCCGGAATAACGCGACATCAGAAGAACGTCAAGAACAAAATGAAGTAGCCAAACGATTGATGAATAATGTTATCCAAGCAACTATTTTAATTGGCAAATTCAAGAATGAAGACGTTCTAATACCAAGAATTCCAATGATTCCACCTGAATTGCCATTTGAATTCAAGCGTTTGCAACTGCCCATTCGTTTAGCATTTGCAATAACTATCAATAAATCACAAGGCCAAGCTTTAGAAATATGCGGGATGAATTTAGAAGAACCAGTATTCACCCATGGTCAACTAAACGTTGGCTGTTCACGTGTTGGGAAGCCAACAACATTATATATTTACTCAAAAACAAATAGAAAAACAAAAAATATTGTTTATGCCAAAGCGCTTGAATAAAGAAAAAAGTAATATATAATATAATATGAAAACCATATCTTTTCTGTTCTAAACCATATATATTATATTTTAGTGTGCCCAGCGAAGCGGGCCGGGTTTGCTATACATATAAGGACTGTCACTTCAGCAGCATTCTCCAACAACAACGTCCAGACGCTCTGTTTGCTTGCAACCTTCCATCTAATTGCAGCTCTAGCTAGTTGGTCAGCTCGTATGCTTATAACATCTTTGGGTCATTCTTTGCGTCTTCTCTGGCTCCATTTACAAATGTCCTGTACTTCACATATCTTCTCTTATTTCTTCGTTGCTTATGTGGTCAAGTCTTGTGTGTCCACATATTGATCTGTGCATCTGCATTTCAGTAGTAGTAAAAGCCTGCTGTGTAACTGTAGTATCTACACATGCCTCGATAGCGTAAGTCATAATAGGTCGGACACATTTTTTATAAATAAGCGTTTTGTTTTTCACGCTTTCCATACTAAGCCCCTTAAAGAGCCATAAATGCATGTTGCTTTAAATCTTTGTGTTTTATCATCATTGATAAGATCACTTTGTAATGCTATGGTAAATATTGAAAACTCATGTCTTCCTCCATGCTTCGTCCATAAGAGTCAAGTTTGCACGTACGAGGATATTTGTACATACATATATGGTCATGAATTTCGATTTTGTATCAGAGATCCGCATATGGAATATTGTGGCAGATTGTTCGAATGCATATGTACAAAAGCCTTTGCGCACTATCTTCCGTATCCGTCAGCGTCATTTGTATATAAAACACAAACTTTTTATTTCTCTGACTCTAATGGTATAGCCACTTGCTGATCTTGATTTAACATCATCTATTATAACAGTAAACAAAATAGGACACTTTTTAAAAAAATTGTGTATTCTTTATTTCAGACTGAGTTTATAACTAAAACTTAAGAACTTATTTTATGAGGCGTCGTCACTGCTACTGTTGTCATTTTATCGCTCCGGGTTGAGTGGAAGAGTGCGAAAGTGCATCGTTGTTCTCTCTTCTGGACTTTGGCCCGATGTGGAGAGGCATTCTGTGAACTTGACTTAGCACATTGTGTACGGGCCACGTATAAGGTGGCCCATGTAAAATTTGCTTTTTGAGTCGGCTATAAAAAAAAACTATTCAATATTTTTTCAAACTTTTTTTTTATTTTGAAGATTAAACATTGTCTTTTATGAATGAAAAATAATATCGTTCAAATGACTGCCACGACTGGCTTTACAGTAGGCCATTCGATCAACCCAATTTTTAAGCACATTTTGGATTGTTTGGGCTCCAATTTTATGAATGGCAACTTCGATTTCGTGTTTTAAAGCATCAACCGTCTCTGGATGGTTCGCATAACATTTGTCCTTAACGGCTCCGCACAGAAAATAGTCCAACGGGCTTAAATCATAGCTCCGAGGCGGCCAATTGATATCGGAATTCAAAAACGGTAGACCAAAGTTTGAGTGTAACTTTGGCATTGTGACAAGTTGTCACAATTTTTGGAAACAACTCGTTGAGCATGTCACGGTAACGCTCGCCATTTACTGTAACCGCGGCTCCTCGCTCATTTTCGAAAAAAAAATGGCCCCATGATGCCACCAGACCAAAAACCGCACCAAACGTGTGGATTTGCATCTCTACAGTAACGTGTGGATTTTCTAAGCTCCAACTCCGACAATTTTGCTTATTGACGTAGACACCGATGTGAAAATCAGAAAAGAAGAAGAAGACTCACCACTGAGGAAAAAGGTTTTCCATATTTCCCAATTTTGTTCAAGCGTATAGCGTCCCATTTCGTAAATGTCAAACCTTTAAGTAAATTATGACCACATTTGACATGTCATTTGTGTTACCATTGTCAAAAAAATAGGTGGTTCAAACAGCAAACGCTATATGGCCCACCCTGTACTAATACGTTTTCTGACGATTGATACTTGAGCGCGAGCCACGTTAGAGAGTCGGGTTAGTGTAACGGCATAATACAGGGTGATTTTTTAAGAGCTATAGGAAAGTTTTTCAAAAAACACACGTAAAATTTTAATCGATAGTACAGTCCATATAATTTACTGTTTGAAGATTATTTCATGCAAATGTTGACCGCGACTCCGCTTCAAATGGTCGGTCCGCTTTGTCCAATTTTGGCATACTCTTTCCAATGTTTCGACCGGTATCTCACATATAAATGCTTTAATATTGTCTTCCAATGCGTTAATTGAAGCAGGCTTGTCTGAATAGACATGAGCTTTAACATAGCCCCATGGCACCGTCTTGCTGAAACCACATATCATGCAAGTCAAGCTCTTGCATTTGTTAAATATTTATTCTCATATATTTATTCTGATATGAATCTGTTAAAATAATCGAAAATTCAGTTACAAAGAAAAACGAAAGCTGCTTCACCAAACTCTTCCTCGATTGCTACTCGCTACTTCTATCCTCCAGCCTTGCCACTTGTCGTTGATACTAGGCTTGCCATTTGTCGTTGACAGCTCGGCCTTTCCTGATTGATCGTATCTCCGGACGATTCTCTGCGGTCTTTATCATCGATGTGATTTCGGTTGATATCAGGGCCTGACTTCTCATCATCTAAACCATCGTCTACTAAACCTTGAATACACCACGGTTTCATGTTTTCATTTGTAAATATGCCTGCGTAAGGTTTTCGCAGAGTTGTAGTATCTGGCAGATCTTCTACTACATAGCGGTCATTGGGTAAAACTTTAGTTACCACATACGGTCCTTTGAACGACGGATCAAGCTTGTGTGAGGTACCAGTGGGTTGGGATACATAATCAACCACTAACAAGTCTCCTTCGTTGTATTGTCTGGGTGTCTGATGTTTTGAATCAAACCGCTGCTTCCATTTGGCCCTTTCGGCATCGATTCGTTCGGCCACTGCTTTCATTCGGAAGTCTTCGTGTTGATATGTGTCCTCATCGCGTTCGTCTTGTACTGCTTGAGTTAACCGATTGGTGGTAACATCCCGAAGTTTGTAGGTAAAAACTATACTATTTGGACTCTGGTTTGTCGTCGTATTATTATATTTTGGGAGTTTAAGCACCATTGAAGTTGGGGTAGCGCTTCGTCCCAATCTTTGTCGGATTTCATACTGCATTTAAGTGATGCCAAAATGGTAATACGCTCTGCTTGACCGTTGGCACGAGGCGTACGCACTGCTACTTTCGTGTGACGTATGTCGTATCGTTCGACGAAGTTCTGAAACTCTTTGGATGTAAAAGCTGTGTCTCTGTCCGAAACCATTTGCGTTGGACATCCGTATATCGTCATATAACCACGTAGTGCCGCTAACATCGGAGTTGTCTTCGTATTCCGCAATGCTCGTATAACTACATATTTAGTGAAAGCACAGACAATGACAAGAATATAGCAATTACCGTGTTTGCTTCGTACGAACGGCCCCAAATGATCTATGTGCACACAACGAAATGGTATTGGTACCACCTTGCTTACATGTAGCTGCGCTTCTTTCTTCCCTCCTGTTACTTTATTGATGCAGCATTCTGGACACGATGCAATATAAGATTTTACCTATTGTCGCATGCGAACCAAAAGTCTTTAGATAACCGTTCACAGGTCTTGTCCAACCCGAAGTGACCTGCTTCATCGTGGCACGCTCTTGTCAAACGCCACTTCACGCCTTTTGGGACTACCAGTAGCTTATTCCCGTTGACCTTGCGATATAACCGTTGACCTTGCAAAGTGTAATCATCTTTCAGTTGACGTTCATTAAATGTTTTTTTCTCGTTGAGAACCTCGATGATCCCTTTAAGTGTCTCATCTTATATCTGCATTGCCGATACCCAATCGTTGTCGATATTAACTACTCGATAGATTGACTCTGCGACCGTTATCGGTTCCGTTGGTGGAAATGTCGGACTTCTAATTAAGCCATCAGCCAATGTATTCTTTGCACCCGCACGATGGATACATTTAAAATCAAACTCCTGTAGTTTGAGCCACCATCTAGCCACTCGCGGTAACAATGGTGTCGTTGCTTTTGTTACTGCTATAGCATTGCAGTCAGTGATTACGTTAAATTTTTGTCCGATTAAATACAACCTATATCGTTGCAATGTTTCAACTATTGCCAGAACCTCTAACTCATGGCTGGCATAGTTGCGTTCTGCTTCATTACATTGCCTACTAAAATAAAACACAGTTGTCGTTGTCGTTTTGCAATAGCACCCTGGACAATCCTATGGAACTTGCATCCGTGTGCACCAGATGGGTTTTCGTTGCGTTGTACATTACTAGTACTGGCTTTGTAATTATCATCGCTTTTAGCTTTTCAAAGGCATCGTTCTGTTCTTTGTTCCACACAAACTCTACGTTTTTTTTTTCAGCAACATCGTTAACGGACGAGCCAGTATACAATATTCTTTAACAAATTTTCTGAAATAACCCGTTATTCCTAAAAATTGTCGTACCTCTTTGGTCGAAGTCGGTTTTGGATATTCCTCGATAACCTTCGTTTTATTTTTACCTGGAAGTATTCCGTCGCTATTTATATCGTGACCCAAAAACTGAGCCTGCTGAGCCATAAACATACACTTGGATGGTCTAAGTGTTAAACCTGTAGCTTTGATAGCTTCCAGAAACTCTTTAAGGATCATGAAGCCTTCGTCGACGGTTTTCGTGGCTATGATAACCTCATCAACATAGCTTACCACCTTATCACGATGTTTCAATGACTTAATTAAGTTAACAACTATTTCCTGGAAAAACATAGGAGCATTTACCAGACCGAAAGGCATAACATTATGCTCAAATAAGCCCTCGTGAGTTAAAAATGCTGTATATTTTTTTGAATCTTCGTTCATCGGTACTTGGTAATAACCGGAGGTCATGCCCAATCTGGATACATTGGTAGCTCTTGCAGTTCTTCTGGCTGATCTTCACTCCAAAATCGACAATTGTGGTTATCTACGTACCCATTGATCCAAAAATGAGCTTCGTCGCTGAACACAATTTTTCGATAAAAAAGTGGATCTTCGGCTAACTTTCCAAGAGCGCATTCACCAAAATTCTGCGTTGCGGTAGGTCGTTCGGCTTCAATTATTGCACCAGCTGTACTTTAAAAGGCTTCACACCTAAATCCTTTCGCAAAATTTTCCACGTTGCTGAGTAACAGAGGTCCAATTCCTGCGAACGGCGATGAATCGATAATTGATCGTCATCATTATCACTGGCCGATACAGCTGCGATATTTTCTTCAGTTCTCACTCTACGTAAGCGTGTTGGTGCTTTGATGTCTAATAATGTAAATTTGGTTCTAAATTTAGTCATAATAGCTCGAATAGCCGCTTCAGTGGGTCGATTAAACTGACCATAAGATGGAAGAAGCGCGCGATAAACTTTCATAATAAAATTCAATGACTTGCCAGCGTTGTTCGTTTGTAAGAGGATTCATGGTTAAATTATAGACCAAACTGAAGAGGTTTGACAGTGAAACATAACACGAAACGTGGGTCAGCTGCTTAAACCAACTATTTAAAAAGATTATACCTAAAAAATCACCCGTTATTATATTTCAATCTAAAATATCTTAAGCTTACGTTAAGAAATTATATAAATCTCGATTTATTGAGATTTAATTGAAGAACTAAATTTGCCTGCAAAATCACTGCGCCCGGCACTATTCTGCCGCGAAATGTACCCGCGTATTTGATTATTGAAACCTTAAATTTCACTAACCTGGGTTGTCGTTATGGTGCTGCTAGTTGTTAAATTGTTGATCATCAATATATAATATATGTCCATGGAGCATCAGTAACTCCCCCGCAGATTGACATATAGTAGTTTTTGCTTGTTGTAACGTCATTACTTTTGGAGAATAATGCTTAAATCAGATATTAGAATTAAATTTCTTATCACAGCTAATTTTTAGATTAAATTATTCATGTATTTGTTAGAATTATTTTATTACTCTACTGGACAAATTGATTGATTATGTCAGCAAAGTATTTAATTTGGTGAGTTCTGATTAAGATTGACCTGCATGCTTCCATTTATAAGGGCTTCCGCAAGGTTTTGTATTATTGATAGACGTTTTTTTCATTGCGCTAATATCATGTTCTAAAATTTGGAGTGATCCTTGTTTTTTTCCTAATTTTTTCTAATAAAATTTCATTTTCTTGGTGTATTTTTTGGGCTATTTATGGAAAACCCAGTTTTCTCACGGCCTTCTTCTTTTAGTATAATTTGGTGAGAGCCGCTTTCAAGGTTTAGAGTTGAGAAGAATTTACCAGTCCCTGTATAAAATACCTGTATCAAAAAATTAATTGTTTAACCACATTTCCATGTATTTTCGTCGGCAATATTTTATACTTGTCCTGAGCATGCCTTTGGGAAGAAAACACAGGGTGGACTATATAGCGTTTGCTTTTTGATCCACCTATTTTTTAGAAAATGGTAACACAAATGACATGTCAAATGTGTTCATAATTTACTTAAAGGTTTGACATTTACGAAATGGGACGCTATACGCTTGAACAAAATTGGGAAATATGGAAAACCTTTTTCCTCAGTGGTGAGTCTTCTTCTTCTTTTCTGATTTTCCCATCGGTGTCTACGTCAATAAGCAAAATTGTCGGATTTGGAGCTTAGAAAATCCACACGTTACTGTAGAGATGCAAATCCACACGTTTGGTGCGGTTTTTGGTCTGGCGGCATCATCGGGCCATTTTTTTTCGAAAATGAGCGAGGAGCCGCGGTTACAGTAAGTGGCGAGCGTTACCGGGACATGCTCAACGAGTTGTTTCCAAAAATTGAAGAGGATGAGGAGTTACACTCGAACTTTTGGCTACCGTTTTTAAATTCCGATATCAATTGGTCGCCTCGGAGCTGTGATTTAAGCCCGTTGGACTATTTTTTGTGCGGAGCCGTTAAGGACAAATGCTGTGCGAACCATCCCGAGACGGTTGATGCTTTAAAACACGAAATCGAAGTTGCCATTCATGAAATTGGAGCCCAAACAATCGAAAATGTGCTTAAAAATTGGGTTGCTCGAATGGCCTACTGTAAAGCCAGTCGTGGCAGTCATTTGAACGATATTATTTTTTATTCGTAAATGACAATGTTTAATCTTGAAAATAAAAAAAAAAAATTTCAAAAAATATTGATTAGTTTTTTTTTTATAGCCGATTCAAAAATCAAATTTTACATAGCCCACCCTATACCTGTTAGTATTTTCCATATTTCATTTAATACCCTGCGTATTGTTTTTAAAAGGTGAATCGATCCGAGGGGGGTGTGGGGGGCGAGTGGGGAAAGTTACTGATCGCCATTCACTGGAGGATGGTTCCATATGTAGAAGTCCACGCAAGTGGGGAAAGTTACTGATCGCCATTCACTGAAGGATAGTTCCATATGTAGAAGTCCACGCAAGTGGGGAAAGTTACTGATCGCCATTCACTTGGCAGTGGCCAGGACGATCCTTCTGCATATGATTCAAGCAGCTCACAATATCCGGGGTTGGCCGTGAGAAGGCGAAGCATTCCAGGATAGCTGGTTGTGCACTTGGTTTGGGACCCGCCAATTAAAAATTCCCCTCAATGAAAAGATTTACAAAGCTTCGGATAAGACCTCCCTATACTGATGACAACCACCGCAAGCGAAATAAGAATTACGATATGAGGGCATGCTCTGGGAATGTCCGGTCCCTTAATAGTGAAGGTGCCTCTGCCCGGATGGTTGATGTCCTCGTGAGTGTAAAGGCTGACGTCACTGCCATTCAAGAGATGCGATGGACGGGACAAGGAAAGAAAAGCGCAGGACCTTCTGACGTCTACTACAGCTGCCATATAAAGGAGCGCAAATTCGGTATTGGATTTGTTGTGGGAGAGAGACTTCGTCGCCAAGTACTGTCGTTCACTCGGGTGGACGAGCGTCTCGCAACAGTCCGCCCATTTTTTAACATCTCGCTAAATTGCGCTTACGCCCCGACGGAGGAGAAGGACGATGCGACCAAAGATTCCTTTTATGAGCGCTTGGAACGTTCCTATGAGCACTGCCCTCGCCACGGCATAAAAATCGTGCTTGGCGACTTCAACGCCAGGGTGGCTTTTTTTTTTGTTGGCGAATTTTTTGTCCCACAGTCGGAAAATTCAGCCTTCATAACGAAACATCCGTTAACGGGCAGAGGCTGATCGACTTCGCCGGGGCCCGAAACATGGTAGTCTGCAGCACCAGACTCCTTGTTGCAGCCAAACTGCGCACACGCCTCTGTGCAGCAAAAAACGTCCATCTACCATCGCAAAGAATGTTCGACATCGAAAAGCTGCAATCACAACAGACAGCCAGAAGATTCGCCCCTCGACCCCCACTCCTGCTCTCAGAGAGTACCGCCCAACAAACCGGCATGCACGAGCAATGGAGCAACATTACTCGTTCCCTACGTACCGCCGCCGAAGACGAAATTGGATTCCGGCGAGCCCAAAAAACAGTTGTTACGACGGGGAATACCATGCTGCCGCAGAAAGAAAGGATGCCGCCTATAGAGCCATTTGGGATAGCTACAGAGAGCTAAAAAAGGAAGAGAGACGTATTATCCGAAAGAAGAAACGAGAGGCCGAAATACGTGAGTGCGAAGAGATTGAGTTGCTGGCCAACAGGAACAACGCCCGAAAATTCTGGCAGAAAGTTCGGCGGCTTACAGAAAGTTTTAAGACCGGGGCGTTTTCCTGTAAGAACAAAGACGGCGAACTACGGATAAACGTACAGAGCAATCTTTAATTATGGAGGGAACACTTCTCGAACCTGTTAAACAGTGACAGCTGCGCATTTCACCGAAAATGTGAAGATCCAGATACCCCAATCGTTGACGACGGAATTGTCGTTCCGCTAACCGACCATGACGAGGTGAGATTAGCGATAATGCGGTTAAAGAACAACAACGCCGACGTACTGCTGGCTGAGCTATTCACACATGGCGGCGAGGATGTGGTAAGATGCATGCATCAGTTTCTATGCAAAATATGGTCGAATAAAAGCATGCCTCCCGATTTTACCGTTCTCTACCCAATCCATAAGAAGAGTGATCCTGCAATCTGTGCCAATTACTGCAGGATTAGTCTTCTAAATATCGCCTATAAGGTTCTAGTGAGCGTATGGTGTGAAAGGCTGAAGCCCATCGTCAACCAACTGACTAGGCCTTATCAGTGTGGACAGTCTACCATTGACCAACTATTTACAATACGCCAAATCTTGGAAAATACCCATGAAAGGAGAATGGACACACACCATCTTTTCGCCGATTTCAATGCTGCACTCGAAAGTACGGAAAGGAGTTACTTGTATGCCACGATGTCTGAATTTGGTATCCCCGCAATGCTAATACGGCTATGCAAGATGACGTTGCTCAACACCAGCAGCGCCGTCAGAATTGGGAAGGACCTCTCCGAGCCGTTTGATACCAACCGAGGGACATGGTGACCCGCTGTCGTGTAACTTCTTTAACCTGATGTTGGAGAGATTCGTACGAGCCGCAGAACTTAATCGCTCAGGCACAATATTTTATAAGACCGTACAATTGCTGGCGTATGCCGATGATATTGACATTATCGGCCTTAACAACCGCGCTGTTAGTTCTGCCTTCTCCAAACTGGATAAAGAAGCAAAGCGAATGGATCTGCTTGTGAACGAGGACAAAACGAAGTACCTCCTGTCTTCAAACAAACAGTCGGCGCACTCGCGTATCGGCACCCACGTCACTGTTGAAAGTTATAATTTTGAGGTTGTATGGGACTTCGTGTACTTAAGAACCAGCATTAACACCGATAACAATGTCAGCCTTGAAATCCAACGTAGAATCTTTCTTGCCAACAAGTGCTACTTTGGACTAAGTAGGCAACTGAGCAGTAAAGTCCTCTCTCGACGAACAAAACTAACACTCTACAAGGCTCTCATCATGCCCGTCCTAACGTATGGCTCAGAAGCATGGACAATGACAACATCCGATGAAGCGACGCTTGGAGTGTTTGAGAGAAAGATTCTGCGTAAGATTTTTGGACCTTTGCACGTTGGCAACGGCGAATATCGCAGGCGATGGAACGATGAGCTGTATGAGCTTTACGAAGACATAGACATAGCGCAGCGAATAAAGATTCAGCGGCTACGTTGGCTGGGTCATGTTGTCCGAATGGGTACAAACGCTCCGGCTGTGAAAGTATTTGATGCGGTACCAGCTGGTGGTAGCAGAGGAAGAGGAAGGCCTCCTCTGCGTTGGAAAGATCAGGTGGAGAAGGATTTGGCTTCACTTGGTGTGTCCAATTGGCGCAGGTTAGCACGAGAAAGAAACGACTGGCGCGCTTTGTTAAACTCGGCCAAAATCGCGTAAGCGGTTATCGCGCCAATTAATAAGAAGGGTCACTCTTAGCACAATAACTCACGAACTAAAGAATAGAATATCATGAAATTTTAACAGCTGCCTTTTTAATATTAGTACCAACTGAAAAAAAGGTGAATGCAATAAAGCTAATGCCAGGTTAGGTTAGGTTATGGTGGTAGTCGGTCTGCACGACTAACTCACTTAGACCTTACAGGTCCGTTGTGATACCACTGTGCTACACGGGAACCTCGTTTATCTTCCTTCGTGGAACCATTTCGTGGCTCTTATGAAGCGTAGTATTGATGCCAACCCCACGCCAGACAGTTCTGTAAGAGAATTAAAAAAGTATTTACCTAGACAACCTGCTCTGATTTTAGCTAGGGCTGGGCAATCGCAGAGGAAGTGCTCAACTGTTTCTTCCTCTTCCTCATCTCTGCAACTTCTGCAATATTCATGGGAGAAGACTCCTAGCCTCGAGGAATGCCTGCCAAATAGCCAGTGACCGGTTAAGCAAGCCACGACCTTCGAGATATTGTCTCTTGAGAGACTAAGCAATTCCTTTGTTCTTTTCTTGTTTATTTGCGGCCATAGTAGCCTAGCTGTTAAACACGTATCTTCATTTCTCCATGACCTATTGGCCTCTTGGATAAAGTGTTTTTTTATTATTAGGTTACTCGTGGCCATGGGTATTCCAATGGTACTTTTATCACTCAGCAGTTGGAGAGCGGTACCCTTTCTGGCTAGCTCATCTGCTTTACAGTTTCCCTCAATATCTCTATGTCCCGGAACCCAAATAAGGCTGACCTTGAATACGTCACTAATATCATTTAGAGCTGCCCGGCATTCCTGTGCAACCTTCGATCTTAGTAATGCCGCATTCATTGATTTGATGGCCGTCTGGCTATCCGAGAATATATTTATAATCGTTTTTGTTAGGGCGTGCGTATTTAGGTATGTAGCCAATTCTTTTATAGCTAATACCTCTGCCTGATAGACGCTGCAGTAGTCTGGTAGTCGAACGGATAGTTCCAGTCCTAATTCCTTCGAGAAAACTCCGTAGCCAACCTTATCGTCTAGCTTGGAGCCGTCTGTATAAAAGTTTAATTCCCCCCATCTCCATGACCTTCTTGTATGCCACTCCCTTCTTGACGGTATACTCGTCTTGAAGAGCCTTTCAAAGGTGAGTCTACGGATAGAGTAGTCTATTTCTTGTTTATGACTATTCAGAGAGTGCAAAATGGAAGCGTGGCCAAAGCACCGGTCTTTCCATAGCACCATACCATTTAATCTGAGCGCCGAGGCGGCGGCCACGTGTTTTCCTACCAGATTTAGGGCAGGTAAGTTGATTAGCACTTCCAGCGCTTTGTTTGGAGTAGTCCTTAAGGCGCCAGAGATGCACAAAAAAGCTGTTCTTTGGACCTTATTCATGGTTTTAGCGTAAGTCGCCTTTTGAGCAGATGGCCACCATACAAGTATTCCGTACATTAAGATTGGCCTAACTACCGAAGTATAGAGCCAGTGCGTAATACGGGGTGTAAGTCCCCATTTGATACCGACCGCTTTTTTGCAAGTGTATAATGCAACGTTGGCCTTCTTTACTCTTTCCTCAATATTAGATTTCCACGTGAGTTTCCTGTCTAAAATGAGTCCTAGGTACTTGACTTTCTCTTTCAAAGGAATCTCCACACCCTTAAAAGTTAGCGGGGAGATTATAGGGAGCCTGTGTTTCTTTGTAAAGAGAATTATTTGAGTTTTTGAGGGGTTTATATCGAGTCCCCTGCTCTCAGTCCAGCTTCTAAGCGTGGCCATGTTAGAGCGCAGAATATCCATAAGGGTGTTAGGATATTTACTCTTAACGGCGATTGCTACGTCATCTGCGTAAGCTGTGACGTGGCAACCCCCTCTTTCCAGGGTCAGCAACAGGGAGTTTACTGCCAAAGTCCAAAGAAGAGGGGAGAGGACTCCACCTTGCGGTGTGCCCCTGCTTAGAGTAGTGCTTCCTAATTTAGCCGTTACCTTTCTTTTGATGAGTATATCTTCTATCAGGGCTACGACATGTGGTTCAACTCCAAAATCTTCTAATGAATCTACTATAGCGTTTGCATTTATATTGTTGAAGGCGCCTTCTATGTCTACGAAAGCAACCAATGCAAACTCTTTGTCTGATAAGCTTTTTTCCACCAACCCGACTAGTGAGTGTAAGGCGGTTTCTGTGGACTTCCCTTTAGTATAGGCATGTTGCGCCGAAGAGAGCCTATTTAAAGGCACGACACCCCGTATGTATTCATCTATTATTCTCTCCAGGATCTAAAGCTAATGCCGTCTATGTGTTAGGCTCGGGACGTTTCAGCCCATGTGTTTTTTAGCTACCTTTCTAAAAGGTGAATTTTTATCTTTTATAATTCTTTTTCTAGAAGAAGCGATTTTCTTTTAAAAATAATTGATTTTCAAGATGATGATAGTGTTCTAGACTTGTGAATATCTGCATGGTGTTAACTTTCTTTTAACGTTTACTGTATGTGTAAAAGCACTACGGCAACTACACACTGGGGTAAATATCACCCCATCGCTTTTTTAGATCTGCATAAATTCGGAGCACACAAACTGCTGAGGGCTTTCTGCATGAATTCCCAGAGAAAAATCGGCGTTACTAAAATACAGTAATCGGTATATCTTCAGATGTTAGGAACCCATTAAATATTTTGTAGGGTGACTAACCCCCCAGTGTGTCTTCCGAAGGTTAATTATTTATATAACAGAAGTAGGTAGAGAAAAACATGAGAATAGTAAAATGCTCCGAGATTTTAAATGTAAAAAATAAATTTGGTTTTATTCAAAATAATTTTAATAATAAACAAAAACAGAAGCAACTTGAGATGCCTGTTGGGCATTCTCCACCGCAAGAACGACAAAATTCGTCAAAACTTGCGCCAAAAACAAACTCCAGCGAACCTCGCGATAACGCAGCGAACACATATGTATGTACATATGTTGTACAACAACACCAAATGTGCTGTCACCAAGCGAACCAACTTCATGGAGTGAACAAAACAAAACCCCAACAAGCACGACCTACCAAACAAACTACAAAGTCTCAACAACAAATACGCCTATAACCACCCTCGCGTCATTCTACTCAGCTACAACAACTACATCAGTGGTATTCACATCAGCGCCGATAATGACAACAAAGAGAAACACCCTGCAAACAGTAAACACAGCTATCCCAGCAATCCAACAACAGCAAACAGAAACAACGAAGGAAATTACACAAGTAAAGCAGTCCAACAAACAAAACAACGAATGTGAAAGCTCCAACAAAAACACGGCAGTCCAAACTACACAAAAACGGTACCGCAACTCCCCAAGTAAGCAAAATGATTATATACATAGCACAAAAAAACATAAAACCAAAGACACAACAACACACCAAAGAAAGCTAACGTCATACTGGCTCAGCCAGCAAACATCGTCAAACATGTTCGAATTGCTTTCAGACGACGAACCAGACAATGACACAACCGATAACAGTGGAACAAAAAGACCAACCGCTACAGAAAACTTAAACCCAACAATTAAAAAACGTAAGCCCCCACCGATTTACATACAAAACGTAGAACGCATTGATAAGTTAATGCAGGCACTGAGTACCATTCCTGATTGCAAATATGAACTTAAGGCCTTGAAAAACAATGAAGTTAAACTACAGCCGCTCGATTCACACAACTATACTGCAATCATTAATTTATTAAAGGAGAAGAAAACCCAGTATTATACTTTTAAACTAAAGGAAGAAAGAGGATTCAAAGTATTCCTAAGGGGAATGCATTATTCGGCTGATAAAGATGAAATTAAGCAGGAACTATTAGAATTAGGCCATGAAATAATTAATATTCAAAATATTTTGCAAAAAGGCACAAAGAAACCTCTGCCATTATTCTCATTGGAGATGAAACAAGGTGCAAACAATAAAGATATTTATTCAATAAATAATCTACTACACTGCAAAATAAGTTTTGAACCGCCTCACCAAAAGAAAACAATTCCACAATGCACAAATTGTCAAAAATACGGACACACTAAAAACTTTTGCACAAAAACTCCAGTTTGTGTAAAATGCGCGGGTAATCACAAAACTATAGAATGTGTTGTAGAAAATAGCAGCAACAT
Organism: Anastrepha obliqua; assembly: GCF_027943255.1. Classification (NCBI taxonomy): domain Eukaryota; kingdom Metazoa; phylum Arthropoda; class Insecta; order Diptera; family Tephritidae; genus Anastrepha; species Anastrepha obliqua. The sequence continues at coordinate 1,975,753 of NW_026562179.1, read as the reverse complement.
AAAATGCGCCCATTGCGGAGGCAAACACACAGCGAGCTACAGAGGATGCGCGGTATACAAAGCACTCAAAATAAAACACTACCCAGAGCAACGTAACAAAGAACTGAATACTGATACACAGCAAAACGCTTTAAATCGGCAAATAGATTCACAATATGTCAAACCGACAATGTCATATGCCCAAGTTATTTCTAACAACCCACAATCGGGTGTGACAAGTTCTGAAACAAGTTCTGAAGCAACTTCAAATGACGACATCAAAGAGTTAAAAGAAATGATGAAGCAGGTCCTCGCACAAATGTCAAACATAATAAATATTATAACACTGCTCGTGACCAAAATAGATGGGCAGCACAAGTAGACTGAAAATAGTCGCTTGGAATGCAAACGGCTTGGGCCAACACTTGAAAGAACTGATAGTGTTTATAAACCATAATTCAATAGACGTATTACTAATTTCTGAAACACACTTCACTGACAAAAGCTTTGCAAGAATACCTAATTATAAAATATTTGTCACAAACCACCCTGACAACAAAGCCCATGGAGGCACAGCGATAATAATCAGGCAAGACATTAAATGCATCGAATTAGAAAAATACGAAAAAGAAAATATACAAGCAACATCGATCCAAATAGAAGATGAATGCGGCAAACTAACAATCTCTGCTGTATATTGTCCCCCAAAATACATAAATTCCATATCCCAATACTACGACTTTTTAAAAACACTTGGCAAACGATACATTGCTGGCGGGGATTATAATGCTAAAAATGCAATTTGGGGTTCAAGATTGACGAACTCCAAAGGACGTAATTTACTGGATGCCATGAAAATAAACAACAGTAAGTTCATAAGTAGTGGCGACCCAACATACTGGCCAACTGATCCAAAAAAAAAGTCCAGATCTGATCGACTTTTTTATAACAAAAAACGTTAACCACGAAGATATGTCAATTAAATCGTTAATTGAATTGTCGTCTGACCATTCCCCAATAATAATGATATATCAGAGCTCATATACGAAGGAATCCTCGAATAGAAACATATATAACAAAAAAACCTGCTGGGATACATTTAGAGAAATAGTCATCCGTAATCTTAACAATAAAATAAGCTTAAAGACCTTTGACGAAATCGACAGTGCGATAGCCTATTTTAATCACACAATAATGAACGCCACTATGAAATCAACTCCACCAGAAACTATCTGTTCCTCGAGCTATAATATACCTGCACACATCCAAGAAAAAATCAAAATCAAAAATCGCTTACGTAAACGCTGGCAAATAACAAGGTTGCCACTTGACAAAAGCAAGCTAAACGCTGCTACAAAGGAAATCAAGCAAATGCTATTCGACCATAAAAATTTGAAACTTAAAAGACGCATCGAAAAACTTGGACCCGGTATAATGACAAACTATTCACTGTGGAAAGCTACAAACAAAATCGAAAATAAAATTTTATACAAACCACCTATCAGAAAACTTGATGGCAGCTGGACTAAAACAAATCTTGACAAGGCTGAAGTTCTCGCAAAACACTTCAAAATACTTTTACGAACAATATGCCTAATGTAAATCTTTTCCCGACCCACGCAAAAAAAGATCCATGCAAACCAAAAAATGTTACGTTAGAAGAAATAAAGCAATGCATATGTAAGAGAACTGATCCTAAGAAGTCGCCAGGATACGACCTAATAACTGGAAAAATTTTAAGAGAACTCCCAGAGAAGGGGCTTATCTATATAAGGAATTTGTTCAATCAAATCTTGAACTTGAAATATTTCCCAAAAGTATGGAAAATTGCTCAAATTATCGCAATACCAAAACCATGCAAAGATCCTATGCAAGTAACTTCGTACAGACCTATAAGTCTACTACCAGTATTATCAAAAATTTTTGAAAAGTTGCTTTTTGACAGAATCGATCCCATTATACAAAAGGACAAAATAATACCTTGCCACCAATTCGGATTCAGGCAAAAACATTCCACCATCCAACAAGTTCACAGAGTTACAAACAAAATTTTAGAAGACATCGATAAAAAACGAACGTGTGAAGCAGTATATCTCGACGTGGCCAAAGCCTTTGACACAGTATGGCACGCAGGACTTCTACAAAAACTCTTGACTTATTTACCAACAGACTACTACGAACTAATGAAAAGTTATATAACTGGAAGACAATTTTATGTAAAATTCGAAGATAAGTATTCTGATATACTAACAATGGAAGCAGGTGTACCGCAAGGTAGTGTCCTTGGGCCGCTTCTGTACCTTCTTTACACTGCTGATATCCCTACACCGGCAACTAAGAATTCTCTAATAGCAACATTCGCAGACGACACTGTCTTGTTAGCATCAGACAAAGATCCAAGAACGGCTGCTTATAAACTTCAGGAATTACTTGACAACACCACTGAATGGTTCGAGAAATGGGGAATCAAAATAAACGAAGATAAAACCGCCCACGTCACATACACTAACAAGAGAAAAAAACAATACAATCCAATATTCATAAAGAATAAACAAATCCACCACGACACAAGGGCAAAATACTTGGGTATGATTATAGACAATAAACTTAACTGGAAGTTACACATTGGACAAAAACGACGCGAAATCCAGACTAGGTTTAAACAACTTCATTGGCTTTTGGGAAAGAATTCAACGCTCTCACTAGAAAATAAGATACTAATATACAAAGTAATTATGACACCAATATGGAAATATGGCTCAGAGCTTAGGGGAACTGCCAGCAGAACAAATATAAAAATTATACAACAAACGCAAAATAAGATACTCCGTATAATATCAAAAGCAGAGTGGTATATACTAAATGATAACATCCATCGAGAACTTAAAGTAAAAACAGTCCATGAAGAAATACGCAACAACAGCTTAAGACACACAAACCGACTACTAGAACATTCTAACAGGGAAATTCGGCAATTTCCATTAAAAGAGGAAACCGAGACGAGGAGACGAAGGGGCTTATCTACATAAGGAATTTGTTCAATCAAATCTTGAACTTCAAATATTTCCCAAAAGTATGGAAAATTGCTCAAATTATCGCAATACCAAAACCATGCAAAGATCGTATGCAAGTAACTTCGTACAGACCTATAAGTCTACTACCAGTATTATCAAAAATTTTTGAAAAGTTGCTTTTTGACAGAATCGATCCCATTATACAAAAGGACAAAATAATACCTTGCCACCAATTCGGATTCAGGCAAAAACATTCCACCATCCAACAAGTTCACAGAGTTACAAACAAAATTTTAGAAGACATCGATAAAAAACGAACGTGTGAAGCAGTATATCTCGACGTGGCCAAAGCCTTTGACACAGTATGGCACGCAGGACTTCTACAAAAACTCTTGACTTATTTACCAACAGACTACTACGAACTAATGAAAAGTTATATAACTGGAAGACAATTTTATGTAAAATTCGAAGATAAGTATTCTGATATACTAACAATGGAAGCAGGTGTACCGCAAGGTAGTGTCCTTGGGCCGCTTCTGTACCTTCTTTACACTGCTGATATCCCTACACCGGCAACTAAGAATTCTCTAATAGCAACATTCGCAGACGACACTGTCTTGTTAGCATCAGACAAAGATCCAAGAACGGCTGCTTATAAACTTCAGGAATTACTTGACAACACCACTGAATGGTTCGAGAAATGGGGAATCAAAATAAACGAAGATAAAACCGCCCACGTCACATACACTAACAAGAGAAAAAAACAATACAATCCAATATTCATAAAGAATAAACAAATCCACCACGACACAAGGGCAAAATACTTGGGTGTGATTATAGACAATAAACTTAACTGGAAGTTACACATTGGACAAAAACGACGCGAAATCAAGACTAGGTTTAAACAACTTCATTGGCTTTTGGGAAAGAATTCAACGCTCTCACTAGAAAATAAGATACTAATATACAAAGTAATTATGACACCAATATGGAAATATGGCTCAGAGCTTTGGGGAACTGCCAGCAGAACAAATATAAAAATTATACAACAAACGCAAAATAAGATACTCCGTATAATATCAAAAGCAGAGTGGTATATACTAAATGATAAAATCCATCGAGAACTTAAAGTAAAAACAGTCCATGAAGAAATACGCAACAACAGCTTAAGACACACAAACCGACTACTAGAACATTCTAACAGGGAAATTCGGCAACTTCCATTAAAAGAGGAAACCGAGACGAGGAGACTTAAGCGCAAACGACCAACTGACCTGCAGATGTAAATGGTGTCACAATTTTATGAATATATTTATTCATTAAATAATTGAATTAATTAAATATAGAGTTAATTTTTGTTTTTTTTTTCTTAGATAAATGTATATAGTGGTATTGGCTTCTAAATACTGTTGAAACCCAAAAAGAAAGAAAAATTGTAAATATTTTAAGTTGAAATAGAAACAATAATAAAGGGTATAAAAAAAAAAAAAAATTCAAAACTTAACACTAATGAAAGGAATTATATGAAATTATGTATACCAAAAATTCTGGTAAAATAATATCCAGTTAATTTATTTGTTTTAAAACTTACCTCAATATAATACAATAGATGCAATTTTTGCACATAGCATCGGAACCACATACTATGTACCATATATGTTTAAAAAAATGCATGCACCAAGATAGAGTAATCATTTTCCATCATTACTTTAGGGGAAATAAATGTAACTTGTATTTCTATTTGGTCATAAAATTACTTATATGTATATATTTATTATTAATTAATTATATGTATATTTACAATAGTATAATGAAGAAGAAGTTTTTTCTAATAGCCGTCGCCCCTTGGCAGGCAATGGTAAGCCTCCAAGTGTATTTCTGCCATGAAAAAGCCCCTCATAAAAAAAACCTACCGCTCGGAGTCGGGTTGAAACTGTAGCTCCCTCCATTTGTGGAAAAACATCAAGACGCACGCCACAAATAGGAGGAGGAGCTCGGCCAATCACCCATTATATATATATATATTTAATAATATACAACACAAGGGCTGAAAAATCCCGGGCCTAACACATAGATGTCACTAGTTTTACTTTACAATTTCATCAGTTCGCGAGTGATTGTGCTAAGAGTGACGCTACTTTTGTTAATTTGAAAACAATGGATCAAAAATAATTTCGTGTTTTAATTTTATTTATTTATTCAATTAATTTACCGCTTCTTGATGGGGGAAAAATACCGTTCAAGCGAGTCGATGGCTTTAAAAGTTTTATGGGGACTCCGCTCCATCAGAAACAACAATTAAACTATGGTATGCTGACTTAAAACGTTGTCGTAGAGACACTGATATTTCAGAACGCAGTGAATGTCCAAATGAGGCGGTAACACCAGAAAACCTCAAAAAATCCATAAAAATGGAGTTGCCTGGCATCGTAAAGATATCAAAAGAACGTGTTTGGTTTATATTGTATGAGCATTATTAGACTACTAGCATATACCCGTGGGTTTCACCCCACATTTCTATCAAAAAGTATGCAATGTAAATAAAATAACTTTAACTTTTTTAAGTCAGTTTAGGTATTATTTAAAACGATCGGATATACGGCATTTTTTATTATATTATTTTGAGTATAAATAAAAAGGTTTTTCAAAATTTCCTGATAAAACCATAGCTTCTAAGCATTCGGTAAAAGTTTCGTGATGATTAGCCTTGTGCCATTGCATAAACGTGGAGGATGCAAATTACGCAGCATAATTATCATGGCCCTCTTTTTAAGAATCAGTCGATGAGGAGGAATTCCTGATGGGTCCAAGGAGTTAAGAAACTCAACGGGATAATGAACAGCCTGGGATTCTTCGACGACTGTGTCAATGGAATGATAAGTTGTGACAGTTCCTGGTAGTATTTCTTAAATTTTGGAATTAATGACATTTACATCGTCATTCTAAGCTGATATTTTTTCTAGGAGTACTAAATACTAACTTCATTAAACTTTTTACCAATTTTTGGTATTCTACCATAAATGCGTCCAGTGATATGCAGTATGAAAAATCCCATTTGTATAGGAGGTGTCACGCCCCATTTCTAGCTATCACCAGTTTTCATGCAGGTGTTAGGTATTAACCTTATATAATCTCTTACCAAATTTCAGTTGTCTAGCCCTAATACTTCCGGAGATATGGACAATGAAAAATTGCATTTATATGGGAGGTGCCAAGCCCCCTTTTTCGTTTTTCTCAGTTTTCTTGGATGTGTTAGGGATTAACCTCGTATAACCCCTTCCCAAATTTCATTGGTCTGGCCTAAATACTTCCAGAGATATGGACTATAAAAAATTCCAGATGTATGGGAGGTGCCACGCCCCCTTTTTCGTTATAGGCAGTTTTTCTGGATGTGGTAAGGATTAATGTCATATAACCCCTTACCAAATTTCAATAGTCTAACGTAAATAATTCCAGAAATACGGACTGTTAAAAATTCCATTTGTATGGGAGGTGCCACGCCCCCTATATATATCAAAATATTTTTTAGCCCATGACCATTCCGGTAAGGTATCCAGTTCGTGTTTCAAATTTGGTTACGATCGGTTTATGCGTTTAGGACGCAAGTCGATCTATAGATACATACATAATTTGAATTTTATATATATTATATAGATGACTTAATTTTCATTGTTGTTTTACGTTCAGTTCCAGTTCTAAATATATAGAAGCTTTCTGTCGTTACTCGTTCACAAAATCAGTTGAGTTTTTGATGGTGTGGAGCAAACGCACTGAATTTTTGTTTTATTGCTGTGAAAAGAATTAAAAAGATTGTAAAAAATCCAGAAAAATTGTTAAAATTATATTTTGAAAAAGCAAAATAAAAAGAATAATATACTTTATTTTAAAAAAAGATTGCCGGCGAAAACCAATGCTTTTAAGCCGGTTTGATTTTTTGAAATAGTGGCATCAAGTGTGTCGAGGAAGTATGATAAGATTAAGAATTTTATTTTCAGCTGGTAGGATCGATATTCCACGCCAGTTGCAACATTTCTGTTTGTTGCCTGTTTTAGGGATATTTACAATTATTGATTCCCTCCACTCTATTGGTAGGTTTTGCTCACCCCAAATTCGTTGAAATAGTAGAAGTAGTTAGTATACGCTGGTCATACGCTGGGGTTGCACTCTAAGAAGTTCGCCTGAAACTCCATCGATTCCGGTGCCAGAATGTGATCTTATCTTTTTTAATTTGTTTCTTTATAAGCTTACTCAATGAATTATATTTTGCCATCAGCTGCACTTTACGCCAGGTTTATTACTGCTCCAGATGGCGTTTATATTGTTATTGTTATCGGGAGCTTGTACTCTATTCAATCTACTGCAAATGTTAACACGCTTTCGCTTGCTGTTTTAGAGACGTCGAATTTTTTACGTCTATTTATTTTAGTATGTACGTCGTATCTACGTTAGTATGTATGTCGCAAACAAATTGAGTTAAGCTTCGGCAACTAACAGGTGGTGATCGCTGCCGATTTCGTTCGATTGTGTGTTTACCCAGGATAGGTTCGTAGTTTGTGTTGTCGGGACCCATTTGCACATCAAAATCGCCCATTAGCATCACGACGTCACTCTGCGGTACATTAATTAATGTGCGTTCCAAGAGACTAGAGAAGTTCTCCTTCCTTTTCTCTTAAAAAACTATCTCCAGTGGGCACATAACATTGTATGACTGAAATTTTCCTGTGTTTCGCATCGAGTCGGGCAAAATTCGTTAGTTAGTCGAGTCCTTATTCTGTTGTGGATTGTTTCCACTGTCGTCAAACCGTTATTCGAATAACGTAGTGTTGTTTCTTTTCCTTGTAGGTACTCCCATCGATATTTTTTTGGTACGGTCAATACTTAACTAGATCGGTGGTAGGTCTGCTAACTTTAATAGTGATTGCGTAGCTGCGTATTGGTATCCGAACCTACCAAGCCAAGCACTGAGTTAATGTCGACATTTTCTTCAAACATTAGGTGAAAATTCAGTTATACCGCTGAAAACTTGGACGCTATTTCCTCATCTGTTGAAACAGTAGACATCACGGGAAGACACCCGTATAATGTTACGATAAAATTTGGTCAGCCTGTTCTATTAATTAGATTCTTATTAGAAATACTGCCTGAGTACAAAGCGTGGTTCGATTGAACATTTTATTCATTTAAGCAATAGTGTTTCCATGATGGATTTTCATTTAGCTTGCCGCTAAATTCTACCAAAGTTTTAAATGCATAAAGACTAATGGAATGCTTCCAGCTAGGTTGGATGTATATGTTTTATTAAGGGCCTTCAAAAGGGACACCTAGATGGCAGTAGTGAATAATTCCCAGATGAATAATTTTTGAAGATGAATAATTTCATCTTTAACATATCAAATTTAATCATGGATACTTCGATAGAACAACATATCGCCTGAATTAGTCGACAATTCAAGGATTAGGGAAAAAATTCCAAGAAACCGGCTCTGACGACGATAAAAAAGAATGGCAGACCAAAAACTACGAGGAATTCCTTGTAGTGGAGATTTATGAGGGATACAAATTCGAAGGAATACACTTTCGTCCAGGCTTAATACTAGTGGATTGTGGAATAGAGAAAGCTTTCAGCTGCTCAGCTAAAGGCCGACGTCAAAATATGTAGTTGAAGAAGTGGCCGAAAGCGAGGTATTTGTTGACGTATCCCTGCTACCTCATGAAAATGAGAGAACCAGGGACATTGGCAGCAAGTTCGTGACGTTAAGGCAAGGTGGCATAGGAGACTCCGACGGAGTATCACAGTCAGACATCGATGGGGTCATGAAAATAGATGAAAGTGAAGTGGCAAAGAAGTAGTAGGAGAAAATGGGGAGTTGTGAGACACAGGGAGTTGTGAGACATTGTCACCTTTCGGCATTATTCATTTGTTTACATTCGATTTTAAGTGTCAACAAGTGTTCTCGATGCGATCTCACTTTTCAGCTAGCTTTGGTCATATTTACACGCATTCGACGCGGCTCTCCAGTCACTGTGTTTTGGAATTTCTCGGTAAATTTTTTTCATCATTTGTTTTGCGATACATTCGATCAGTTGTTGAAACAAATTGCAAATGTTAATATATACAAATTATTAATTGTCCTATTAGCTTTGAATTTACACATTCACTGGGGCATTAACGTTCGATGTGTTTATGACTACGCGGCCATTTATAAAAAAACAATTTGGGAAGTTGTAAGACAACAAATGTGGGGAGTTGTGAGACACCGTTTTTTTTTCGACGTTTTAACGCATCTTTCATAAGTACCTCGCAATATTCATGCATTGTTTGTATATATATCATCTGCAAAGGTGCAATGCCGAAAAAGTTAAGCAGAAACAACTCCATTCATTGCAATGTATGCGATCGAGCTATGCACATAAAGTGTGCCAATTTACGAACTGGTTATTATACATGTTCTCACTGCGAATCATCAGATTGATGGCATTGCATTTTTTATACACTTTTTTATAACAATTGTCTTTTCTTTTTTATTTTTCATCTTAATAAAGAACTAACAACTAAAATAAGTCATTTTTATTGATTTAAACCATGGTGTCTCACAACTCCCCACATTTTTGTATTTTGTATTATATTTTATATTATTATATACAATTTTAATTTTAAGGAAAATTGTAGTTTTGTTAAATAGGCCATACCAATAGCTTTCAGTATTCATTGACTAAAGATTCCATCGTTGACATATGCAGAATATTAAGATTTTGAGTAATACGGGTCCAAAAAAAAAACCCGTCTCACAACTCCCCATTCTCCCCTATGATAAAAGCGAGAGTTTCCATGGCAGAAATACATTTCCATTGCCTACCGAGGGGCAACCGCTATTAGAAAAAACCTTTTTCTTCATTTTAGTTTTTCACGGAGTTACAAACCCACGTTCTCTCCGAATTCCGAGTGGTAGTTACGCACCAACCCATTCGGCTACGGCGGCCGCCGTTACCATAAGGATATTTACTTACGAACAAAACTTAGGCTCAATCTGATTTACTTCGAAAACTGGTAGAATACTGAAGGGTAGGTGCACCGTGTGGACGTGCTTTCTTATAGCTCTAAATTTTTTATAGCAATAATCACATATCTAATTACACAGTTATTCTAATAAATATGTATTTAAAATATGTAATGTAATATACCTACTCGTTATGTCTTGGTATGCTTTGTAAGAGTTATTCCTCGCTTAATTTTGGGTCATTGTTCTTATATGTTACTGTTGTCATGTATGGTGTTAGGAAGCTCAAGCTCATAACTAAAACTGACTCGGGTTGCCTTTCGGCTATTTTGCTGAAGAACTGTTTGTGTCATGCAGAGCCTCCTCCAATTATTTTTAATAAATTGTTGGCCTCCGATATTTTTGTTGATGACTTGAAAGAGACATCCGTTATCCGTATATTTAAGGGTGGAAATAAGAACAATGTTCGCAAATATAGGCTGATTTCAAAGCTCTTGTCTGTTTCGAGACTGTGATAACTGTGAAAAGTGATGTAATGATAATGAAAAGTTATATTTAGCTGTTAAAAGCTTAATTTCTGTCCATTTATTTCGTAAAAGTTGGAGTATAACGCTGTTATCTGGAGAAAGTACCAAATAGGTCTCTCTATTCAAGTTTTCTACGATTTGTGATCTGAACCTTTACCATATTACCACTCTCGATGTTTATTGATTGACTTAAAAAAATTATCTTTTATATTGTGGTCATTTATTATTAGTATCATTACCGGGACTATTGATTTTCCTTCCTTTCTGATTAAAATTTAGTTAAATTCTTCTAAAAAGGATCTTCGACAGTTTGAAACCTTAAAAATAGGCTTCTCGAGAACCAATTATGACGTGAATGCTCCTATTTCCAGGGTATGTGCGGATTGAAATTTCTTTTTCAATACTTTTGTTGTTGAAAGCCGTATCCCATCTTGCATAGTCAACCATTTTTTCTTAGTAATTATTATACTATTGTATATTAGTTAAATATTGTCTTTAAGAATCTGTCGATTCAAATAAATAAACGCGGTAGTTTTATAATGTGATTTTATGCCTCTAGCATAACGCGGTATTTCCCCCATATAAAGCGGCATTTCCGCATATTTCGATACTAAAACTCTCATATTTCGTTCAGAACATTGTTTTTCCTTATTATTCGCTTTAAAACTGCAAAGTGGTGTACTACCATTGCTAAAGTGAAGCATATTAGCTGATGATCTAATGATAAACTAGACAACGTAGCCCTTATATTTAGAAAGAAATCCGAAGAGACTCTTAGAAGAGGACTCAGAAGGCTCATTGTATCAAATTAAAGTTAACGCTAACTAAAAGGCAGTGTTTTAGGGCGCGGCTGGATACTAATCTAGCAAAAACCACCATTATAACATTCACAAAAGAATACAAACTCAAACATCATAAACCAATTTAGTTATATGGGTGCAACGTTTGCGCTAAAACTGATGAATGCACATATAGAAGAAATGACGAGAAAAGCCATAACAGTACTCATGACGTGTAAATCGATTGCAGGCACGAGTTGGGGATGTACATGAAACAGACTGCTATGGATCTACATGGATATAGTCAGACTTATGATTTCCTACGGAGCGTTGCTCGATGAAGCAATCAGTAATAAACATACTAACAAAGTTACGAAAACTTGCATAACAAGAGCCATGCGTACATGTCCCCTAGCATCAATGGAGGACCTACTAAAACTGGCATCTCTTCACATTCATATCCAATTCAAAGCGAGAAGGGCTAACCTAAGGAGAACCAAAGTTACCATTTGCTCAGGAGTTAATCAAAATCTCTAGTTTGATATTCTTGCTGAACTAACGCTTAAGATCTCATTGCCGTGCTACCGTGGCAGGCTACCAAAGTTCAGTTCTGTTAAACGGTTCAAAACTGATCTTGGGAGTAATAGCACTTGAGATAGGCTATCTAAAAACTGCAAGATATATCACAGCATGATAACATGGCTAACGGACGGATCCCTCAACGCTTAACGGGAGAGGCAGATGTCTACGGAACGGAACTCTTTTTAAGCTACATCAAAAGAGGTGGTGGAATATCTTGATAAGCTAAACATCCTAGACCAAAACATTCAGTTATGGATTGTGTAAGCTTCAAACATAAAGAAATCACTTGAAAAGAAATGACAGATAAATTAGGTAGGAAGTGCGCGGTCTTCTTATTTTTAAATCATATTGTACTATGACAATTTACCAACAGGTGAAGGAAAACGAGGAGACGAAAAGGAGAAGGGTGGGGGGTTGGGGGGTTTGAGTATTTGTAGACTTTGTGGACTACACCTGACGCAAACAGAACTCGAAGTAATTCCGAGTCTCACGGCATCTATACCCCACGGATAGTGCCCCGTGAAGATGCCCACAAAATTTTAGAACTGAGATTTTGCCATCCTCAGAATATCTCTCGAACGACTCCGATCCGAACGTGGCCAGAAGGATTTCGCGATCTAACATGTTCGTCTAATTTCCCAGCGCTCGCTGAGTTCCTTCCAGGAGTAGAGCAATCGAAAGTGAGGCCAGGCATTCCCTGACCAGTTTCGAGTGGTCTATAATAGAGCCTAGGGCGCTAATTGCCGCTTGGCTATCGGAGTAATATTTACCTTCTTAACAGCTATTACGCCTGTCAGCTGCTTCTTTGATTGCGGCCACCTCTGCTTGGAACACACTGCAGTGACCCGGTAGCCTGAATTTGAGTTTAATGGAGAGCTCTTTGCAGAATACTCCTCCTCCAATCCTACCATCCAACTTCGAGCCATCCGTGAACAGGTTAACCAGACCCTGTCCCCAGGTGTTGCCCCCGGTCCGCTCCTCCCTTGATGGAATATGAGTGGAGAAAGTTCCAATTGAACTAAGCGAGGGTACACACTGATCCGTCGATGGGGGGATGAACTCAAAAATTCTAAGGACGCTTGAGTGCCCATATGTGAGATTGAGCCTATAACCCGAAACCCTCAGTCTGATTGCGGCACGTGTAGCGGCAATTCAGCCTGCGGTGTCTACGGGTACCACATTTAACATTGCGTTGAGCGCCAGAGTAGGACTTGTACGAAGCGCCCAACTGGTTCCAATAAGTGCCAACCTCTGAACTCTCTCCAGCTTCTTCACCAAAATCGTCTTCTCTAGTGAGTTCCACCAGGCTATGAGTCCATATAACAAAATAGACTTTACAATAGTAAATATAACCAAAACAAATAACTCTAGGCGAAAGGCTCCATCTTTTGCCAATAGTGCCCTTGCATCCATGCCTTCCTTACTTTCTCCTCAATGTTGGGCTTCCACGTTAGCTTACTGTCAAGGATTAGACCTAGGTACTTTACCTTGTCAGAAAGCACCAACGGAGCGCCTCCTATTGAGGGGAGTTGAGCTCTGGGTATTTTATATTTAAAATGACGAGCTCCGCTTGAAAGGGACTCCCCAACAAGCCGCAGTCCGCTGCCTATCGAACCACTACGTTCAGATATCCCTACATCATATCGCATAGGGTATCTTCAAGCTTTCCTCTAACAATTAATGCCACGTCATCCGTGTAAGCTATCACCCTGCAACCCCCCCTCACCAGCTCCTCCAGCAAGTCATTCATAACAAAAATCCAGAAAAATGGTAATAGAACACCGCCTTGCGGCGTCCCCTACCCACCTTCGGACGGAGAGAGATGTCGCTCCACTCCGCCGTGACCGTTCTGTCGCTAAGCATTCTATTCTCCAACCTCCAACCTACCCAGAGATTTAGTGATTGCCCCCGGAAGGACGTTTTTAAAAGCCCCCTCAATATCGAGGAAGGCGCTAACTACGAGTTCTTTCTGATACAGAGACTCCACAATATCTTTAACAGTTGTGTGCAGGGCAGATTCCACTGATCTGCCTTTGCAGTAAGCACGTTGGGTATGCGACAATCGCACCCGAAGAATTTCGCTTCATATGTGTAGCTCAATAAGCCTCTCAAGTCTTTTCAGCCAAAAAGATGAAAGTCTGATTGGCCTGAAATCCTTAGGGCCTCGGTTCCAAGTACTTCCCAAGCTGGTACTGCTAGATACTGGATTTGTCGGAAATGGGCGCCGAGAAACAATTTTAGTGATTCCTCGTCGCTCATCGCCCAACGTCCCGATTTGTCCACTGGTATCCCAAGCGAGCGGAGCTCCTCCTGGGCATTTGTCTAGGCCTTGTGAAGCCATCCACGCTTCCACAGAAGTTTCTCCAAGAGTCTCTCATGGCCTTCCTAATTTCGGACTTCCCGGAGTAGACAATATTCAAAATTTTTGGTATAAATTGTTAACCACTGCACATAGCCAGAGTGATAAACAAAATAATTAACCAAGCTCAAAAACTACCTTCTTTCCTTTCTACAGGCAAAACATATTAGGTATGGGAACAAGTTTCCGCCTTGGCAAAAGAGGTGTCGCTGCTGATCTTTTTGTGTTCGCCCTAGTAATATACTGGTGATTTGAAGGTGTATATGTGAGGTCTCGCTCGCAGTAGTTGATATTCGTTTGAAGCGTAAAGATCCTTGTTTATCAGACGTCAAAAACGTCTATGTTCGTACCGAAAAAAAAAAAACAGAATTTGTCATGTTTCATTATTACCTTTTAAAGAAACGTGCAGCTGAAACGTGTCGTATATTGATCAATATTTCCGGTAAACACGCTCCATCAAATACAACTTGTAAAGTAGCAATTTCGACGTGAGTGGTATAGATCGCGGAAGGGCACCGAAAAAATTCGAAGAAACTCAACTACAGCCACTATTGAATGAAGACGCATGTCGAACCCTTGATGATATGACTAAGGTGTTGGATGTTGACAGATCAACCGTCGGTAAACGTTTGCACGCATGAACATGGTGCAGAAAGCAGGTAACTGGGTGCCAAATCAATTGAAGGAGAAAGATATCGAGAGATGTTTGGTGACATGTGAGATCCTTCTTGAATGGCAGAAAATAAAACTTTTTCTCCAACGCATCGTCACTGGCGATGGAAAACGGATCTATTATGATAACCTTAAGCGTTGAAAATATTGGAGTCTACCAGATGAACCATTTCCATCGACAGCAAAAAAAAATATTCATGCTTCAAAGGTTATGTCATGAACTCTTTAAACCATCACTGGTGACCGTTACCGACTGCAGTTAATGTGTTTGAATCGGACTCTCAAAGAAAAGCGGCCGGAGTGGGACGGTCGACATGACGAACTGATTTTGCTGAAAGACAACGCCTGGCTACACGTTGCTAAATCGGTCCAGAACTATTTAGGGAATTGGGAAATTTTGCCCTACATGCCGTATTCCCCAGACATTCCACCTTCGGATTACCATCTATTCCGATCAATGCAGTCAGCCCTTATTGGCGAGCGGTTCAGTTCTTATGAGAGCATCGCAAACTGACTCAATGAATGGATCAAGTCAAAAGATCTCGAATTTTCCGTCTGAGGAATTCGTATGCTTCCTGAAAGATGGAGTAAAGTTGTGGCTTCCAATGACACATGCTTTACATAATATCATGGATTATTTAATTGTTTAAACTTATTCCCATACCGAATACATAAAACCAAAAAACACAGAAACAACCAGTGTGTCGAACTACAGACCTATAACATACCTACCTACCCTATAAAAAACAATAACTTAGTATGGGTGTGCAACTAAGTTTTAAATGATTTAAAACATATAGTAATACTAGTGTCAAATTGTACTGAGTATTTGTGTAATGAGTTTCATGTGAAAGCATCATCATTAAGTGTCGTTTCTTAGTTTGTGTCATTTCGTCGAAGTGTAAACAAAAAATTTTTTTATATAAACACTATGTCAGCTTTTGTGCCTACAAAATTTCATTCGCGGGAAGCATTGCTATTTTGCTTCCATCTGAAGAAAAGTGCAGCGGAAAGTTATCGGATGCTGTGTGAGGCTTACGGTGAGAATGCTCCATCAATTTCAACCTGCGAGTACTGGTTCCGACGGTTCAAAAGTGGTGACTTTGACACAGCCGACAAGGAGCGCGAAGGAAGGCCACCAACTTTTGAAGACGCCGAATTGGAGACAATTTTGGACGAAGACCCGTGTCAAACCCAGAAGAACTTGCGACAACGTTAGGCGTGACTCATCAAGCCTTTTCAAAGCGGCTGAAAGCCATTGGAATGGTCCAGAAAGTCGGAAACTGGGTGCCTTACGAACTCAAACCAAGGGATATCGAACGCCGTGTCACTGCTTCCGAAATGCTGCTTCAACGATACAAAGCGAAGTCGTTTTTGCATCGCATTATTACTGGCGATGAGAAATGGATTCACTACGACAATCCGAAGCGCAAGGCAGCGTATACTAAGCGTGGCGAACCCGGACCATCGACGCCAAAGCCAAATATCCATGGCAGCAAGGTAATGCTCTGCGTTTGGTGGGACCAGATGGGAATCGTTTACCACGAACTACTGAAAAGTGGTCAGACGATAAACGGAGCACTCTACAGACAACAACTTATGCGATTGAAGCGAGCAATTGCGGAAAAACGTCCGGAATGGGAAACCAGACATGAGACATTGATCTTTCATCATGACAATGCTCGGCCGCATGTCGGACAAGTGGTCAAAACCTATCTCGATGGTAGCGGATGGGAAGTTCTACCCCACCCGCCTTATAACCCAGAATGCCCTTACGGGAGTGTGTTTCACTTCGGTTCAAGGTATCCAAAATTGGCTTGATGAGTTCTTCGCCTCCAAAAGCGAGCAGTTTTATTGGGACGGAATCCATCCATTACCAGAGAAGTGGGAAAAAGTTATAGCTAGTGATGGACAGTATTTTGGATAAAATAGGTTGTACCAATTTTTAACAATAAATTTTTGAAATCGAAAAAAAAACCTTTAAAACTTAGTTGCACACCCAACCTATGGTTTTGTCTTACCTTAAGTCCCTTGTCTAACACACTTAACAAGACAACATATGGATTTAATACATGAAAAACCTTAAGACAGAAACTAATGAACGATACACTAAGCCACGCAATTGAATATTTTTTTGTCGGGGCAGACTAGCTAGAACAGCACTTAGACACAATTAAGTCCATTGTATTGCACTCGAATTCCCGTTTTAATTTTCTTTAAATCTACTCACCCTCCGAAGAAATCTGAGTAGATTTTGTGGTGCCAAGGAGCCAAGGTGGTCGCTTCTTAACATATCAGTGCCAAAGACCTCAATCCTGATTCGAGCGAAGGCGGGGCAGACGCGCCGTCACATCATCCTGTCCACATGCTGGGCACGCCCTTCGCAAGTGGCCCGTCATCAGTCCAACCAGCCCCCTACAGTCCCCTCTGCTTAATGACAGGAGGACCTACGAAAGTCGGTCGGACATGACAGGTAACCTCAGTTTTGTCCCTCTCTCAGATTACCAAGCTCGCTTGTGGGTTGGAGAAACCCGTTTGCTAACTGTGGATTTTATGGCTGCAGAAGGGAGTGGTAGAACGGGCTCCAGACAAAAAAGTTGGCCTCAGAGCCCATTCTGGGTAAAGAGTTAGAGATCTCGTTACCCGCGATACACACGTGTCCCGGAACCCATGTTAGCATCAGGATATTATGTCTACCGAGCTCAGCCTGGATTTACAGGGTTCGTTTATCCTTGAAGTGGTTGGCGGGCCGCGTAAGGCCATGAGCGCAACTTGGCTGTCACTGCAGACACATATACATCTATCTATCTATCTGTTTAGCACAACCAAGTTCATCGCTTCTTGAATAGCATACACCTCCGGTTGAAACACAGATGCATGCATTCCAAAAGCAAAGTGCAGTTATGTCGCGCTGGATTCCAGGTAGACCCCAGAGGCGGATCTCTGTTCGGTCCTGGAGTCATCCATGAAAAGGCGAAAACAGTGTTTCCCGGGCTCATTTTCTGAGTTTGACCAGAGTTGATCCCCTGGAAGCACCACACTGTATTTTTTGTCAAGCACGACTCTGGATGGCAGGGAGTTAAGGGGCATGGCAAGGATCGTTGAATCGAATTCCATGCCTGAAAAGCTCTTACACAACAGATGGCCACAGTGCGTTGTAGTCTCGATAAGGTCTTCCTGACTCCTACGAGAAGGAGTGCACTCATCCAGACCACTGAAGCATAGGTGATAATAAGTCTTATCATAGCCGTGTAGATCCATTGGACCTTGCTAAGAGAAAGCCTACACATTTTCCCAAAAACACTCTTGCACTGTTAGAATGCTGTCAGTGCTGTAGATGTCTTTGTTTCAACGTGCGATTTCCAGAAGAGTATACCATCGAGGATTACTCCAAGATATTTAATTTCTTTGGATAGCTGGATTGTGACTCCTTTTAGCTTAGGCAGAACGAGGCCATAAAGCCTCCTTTTTCTGGTAAAGAGGACCATACCAGTCTGGATAGAGTTTGCCTATAGCCCATTCGCACAGCACCAAGCGTGAATCATATTTTATTCTTCACATCACTTACTTGTCCCAACAACTCGATTTTTTCACCAATTTCTGTATTGCGGTCCGACAAGGTGCTTCACGATGACCCAAAAATGTTCGAGTTTTACGAACCGTCTCTAATTAAGCATATAAACGTTTTAAAACAAAATATAATAAACCATAGATGAATTAATGGGCACCCATAAACAAAAATTTTAAAATGCGGCCAGACTAGGACGGTATAAAAAATCCAACCAAAAGAGGACTGATAACAAGCTTTTCATACAAAACCTTTTATAAAAAATTAGCATCTACAGAAGACTTTCAAATAATCTCCCCAACGAAAGAACAAATAAGGAACTACTGGAAAAACATATTGTCAATACCTGCTTAACACAACGACTCAGCTACATGGACTCGCCAAGAGCAACACCGACAAAAGGATTTACAACCTCAACCCAATATCGCACAGAGGATCCAACTAACATAATCAATAAAACCCACAATTGGAGATGCCCAGTAATAGACAACATTCAAAATTTCTGGAAAAAAAAATTTACCTCAATACATCATCTTCTAGCACTAGCAATCAACAAATTAATAGATCAACTACAAACCTTAGCAGAATTTCTTACAATAGGCAAAACATACATCAAAATACAAATCAATTTAATAAGATCTACAGAAGCAATAGCAACATAAAAAATTGACACAAAAAAGGTATATTTCATGATATATATAGAATCACCTCTTTAAGTGCTCTCTGGTTTTGCCTCTGTCTTAACGGTCTTTCCAACACACTCAACAATACAATATATGGATACAATATAAAACATGAAAAAATTACACAGCACAAATTAAATCATCTTCTATTCATGGACGACATCAAACTATACGCATCCACACAAACACACTTTTAAAAATCACAGAACAAATAACAAACGATATAAAAAATGATCTTTCACATCAATAAATGTAAAGCACAACACATGGAGAAAAGAAAATGGACTGACACAACAAAGTACAAAAATAGACCGCACCTCTATTAAAAACCAACTTTCACTGCAATACAAACAACGTTTTAAACAGATACTTAACACGCAACTAAATTCCAAGAATCTCTGACGCACATCCGATATACACAAAGCAATAGTCCTTTCGGATAAGCACTATACCCCACTAGACTTACAAAGCATTGAAGTAACACTCACTCAAAAATCAGTTGAAAAAAAGAAGACCGCTTGGGTACAGATACAGCTACACCTGGCAAACACCTACACATTATGGAAGACCCAAATATTGACAAACTAAACAGCTATACCTGAATTCGGAAGGATTTATAATCGCCGTTCAAAATCAAGTAATGCTCACTAAAAACTATCAAAAATACACAATAAAAGACCCGATCATAACTAACGACAAATGCTAAAAATGCCAAATACACCCAGAAACAATAGAAACAAATTCTAGCAGGCACAGAGTATACACATAGACGCAATATAGTTGCAAAAATAATACATCCAGATGCAGCCAAATGATACCAGAAAATATCCAGAAAAAAATTGAAAAAATAGTTAGTTCGCTATAACAAAAGAAAACAAACCAATCCCATTTATGATTTCAGCAACTGGATTACTCCACAAAACATTTACTAAAAATATAAAAGAAGTCAACATCGAAACAACTCTACATCACAATAAACAAAGCAGTAATTAAAAAAATCGGCTGCCGTAGCCGAATGGGTTTGTGCGTGACTACCATTTGGAATTTGGAAAAAACGTTGGTTCGAACCTCGGTAAAAGTCTAAAATGAAGAAAAAGTTTTTTCTACGAGTAATAGTGGTCGCCCTTCGGCAGGTAATGGCAAACATCCGAGTGTATTTCTGCCATGAAACAGCATCTCATAAAAAAAATATCTGCCGTTCGGAGTCGGCTTGAAACTGTAGGTCCCTCCATTTGTGGAACCACCTCAAGACGTTGTGGTAGGAGGAGAAGCTCGGCCAAACACCCAAACAGTTTATACGCACCAATTATATACATATATATACTAGCGGACCCTCACCCGATTCGCTGGTTGAAAGAAAATTATAGATGAAGAGTGTTCTTTGTTTTTTTCTTGCTTCATCCTTTAATTCATTCTCGGCCATTATTTTGTGACTTATTCTAATAACAATGTTTTATTTATTTTAGTGACTTACTCAAATGATTGTAAACTAACAACTTATTCTAAAGTCTTCTGATACACAAAATTTTTGGTTTTATTTTCATGCGGTGTATAAATATAAAGTAACGATGGTTTCCCTACTCGAGAACATCCTACATACAGTTGCCCATGTCCAAAGCATGGATAAGTTAGGTCAATTCCACATAATTGAATTGTTTGACCTTGAGACTTATTGATTGTAATAGCAAAAGCAAGGCGAATGGGAAATTGAAGTCGCTTAAAATCAAAAGGCAAATCTGTTGAAATCATTGGAATGCGCGGAATCAAAACATCTTCACCTTTAAATTTGCCTTTCAAAATTGTTGCTTCAATTACATTGTTCATTGTCCGTTTCACTGCTAATCTTGTCCCATTGCATAGTTTCGGCTGATTGATATTTCGCAACATAATGATCACTGCGCCGACTTTCAATTGCAAACGATGTGGTGGCAAGCCAGGCAAATTAAGTGAATTCAAAAATTCAATTGGACAATTCACTACATCGTCGGGATTAGTGATTGAATGAATTGATTTATAGGTGACAACTTCACCTGGAATTTGAATCAAAATACTGGCATTGATTTAATTGACATCGACATTTTTGGCAGCTAATATAGCTCTCTCGCTTAGCCAATCTTGATTTCGATAGTTTTGTGCAATATTTGGGAATACATTTTGCACTAATTGTACTCTTGATTCTGTTACGGTACAAAAATTAGTTGGAAGTGTGATCATGCCTGTATTCTTATCAATTGGCTTTCGTCCATTTCCAATTTGCAACAAATGTTCGGAAAATTCAGCAGCTGTTGGATCATTCTGTAACTGCACACGAACATTAGTAGTTAATGTGAGTTTTTGAACATATCTCCACAGATTAGAAGATTTAAGGCACGCTCTCAATTCATCAACTGCTGTTGATTTGGGAATAACAGGCAAAGTTTGTCGAAAATCACCGGCCAATAGAATTAGTCCACCACCAAATATTATATGTTTGTGTTATTTCGAAAATCTTTCAGTGTTCTATTTAAGGCTTCCAGTGATTTTTTATGAGCCATCGTACATTCATCCCATACAATAATTTTACATGTTTGTAAAACCTTTCCCATTCCAGAATTTTTAGAAATGTTGCAAGTTTGTTCTTCATTTACTTGCATATTTAATGGTTACTTTAATGCAGAATGTGCAGTGCGACCGCCGTCCAATAAAGTTGCCGCTATTCCAGATGATGCCAATGCCAACGCAAAATTATTCTGTGATCGAATGGTGGCCAAAATTAATGACAACAAAAACATTTTTCCAGTCCCACCTGGTGCATCTAAGAAGAATATTCCTCCTCTTTCATTTGCAACATTGTCTATAATTGTGTCATATGCCTGCCTTTGTTCTGTGTTTAATTTTGGTAGGTTTATTGTTACAAATGTGTTCAGATCATTTCGATCATATTCTTTTTCACGTCTTAATTCTGTATTGTATGCATCATGCATCGGACGATTTGGTGCGACTCACTCAGAGTTTTATTTGCAATCATCAGTCAAAAGTCTTCGATTTTAATTAATGCCTCATTATATTATATAATTCATCTGTATAATTCAAATTTGGATTTGCAGTAATGCGACGTACTTGATGTAGGCTATCTTCTGTCATCTATTCTTGGTAAGTACTCCACAATTCTTTTGGGTTTGCTGGGAAACATGTTGCAATAATGATGGGAAATAGTGTTCTTATTTGGTGTGGAGAACTTGTTGCACATGCATCCATAAGAGTTGCATCCCACTGATTATCATTTTCAAGCAAATTCAATTCTTTGCATGCTTGCTGATAAGTACAACAAAGATGACCATTAACTCATTTCAAACTTTCGAATGATCTTGGGCCGGGAATATCAACTAAGAGTAAACGTAAATAGAAACATTCCACTTTACTTGGATGCACAGTGTAAAGTCGTCCGATTGCATCACCCAAATGAACACCTGGATATCCATCTACAGGTATTCCTCGTTGCCTTCGTACCCAGGACCTTGATGATGCATTCCAAGCATAATATTTAGGAACATTTGAATAAAGCAATGTTCTTGCAAATGAATCTGTTTCACATAAGTTGAAAAATGCAGTTAGTGTTGTTGCTGGTGGTCGTTCGGCCATTTGTTGAGCAGTATTTTCAGTGAAATAAACGCTTTGTTCATTTTCTAAATGGACTGACAAATGAATAACTACTGGATGGCGATCATGAATCGGAAATGATAATATTCTCCAAACTGCTTCGTTGCTACTAATGTATCTTCCCATTTGGTAATTAGTAATTTCATCATTTCGATTCACAACTCCAAATACTGCCATGTCACTTCCTTTATTGATATATTTGCATATGTATTTGATGGATTTTACGGAGTTACAATATTCCACATTTATATGAGCGTTGAATATTTTCGATAATAAAGGACAATACGGAACCACCCAACGATTATCAACTTCAACTTCCTGGTTATGCATTCTAATGGTTGCCGTTTTGCCATTATCATTAGGTGCTCTACGTCGATACAACGGATATCCGTCATTGCCCGTTATTGTGTCTGAAGTAAATTGCCTTGCTTATCGTTTCGAACACTTTTCATCAATCATACATGGTGAATTCACATTTAGTTCACCGCACGGTCCATGTATCATGTTTTTAACGACAACTTGAAATAACTCAGGATCATCAGTGTGATTAGGATTTGATATAAGGTTATCAATTTGATCCGGAGTTATTTTATGTACCAGCCAAATTAGTATATGTGCGTGCGGCAATCCCCTTTTCTGCCATTCGATGGAGTACATATGGCAACGCACCTCCCCAAATACATATAATTTCACAATTAAATCCATAAGTGCTTTACATTTTTGCCGAAAAACACGCGCAGTAATGACATGACGATCGGTTGTCGGCTGTCCTGCAAATAAATTGTTTTTGATGTCATCCCACTGCGGATTACATGTAAATGTAATGAACAGATCCGGTCGACCGTATTTTCGTACATAACACATTGCGTCTTGTGCACATTCGTTCATATTCCGTGGGCTACCAATGTACGAAGATGGCAATATAGTTGAACGTCCGATGTCATTAATATTAGCATCATTCGCTATCGCATCTTGCAAATGAATATATTGTTCAGATCTTAATTTTGCTTGGTTGAAACGAATAAAATTAAGACGTTCTGTTTCTATTTTGGCATACATATCAACGATGTACTGATGATATAGTTTACGACATCTCAAGATATAATTTTGTTCTTGTGGACGAACCATCAATCGATAAGAATAAAAATTCATTGCACTGACTTTTTTCCGTACATGTAGACCTGAAAATAAGTGGAAAATGTTACTTAAGAAATTTCTACATATGATGAAATGTCAACACACTGAAAATATTATTTACCTGTTCGTGGACCATTTTAACTGGTTGTAGTACATAAGAATGTAATCTCTTAACCTGAAGGCGAGTTCCCAATTGGTCTATATCTGGAGTCCTTAGTTACCCAGCGAAAAGAAAAGTCCTCTTTTCATTAGCATTTATCAACAACTTACAATGGATACTCATGTGGTTCAACCACATCCTAGGGTTATCCAGGTCCACGTTTTGGTCTATATCTCGAGACCCTAGTTACGGAGGGGCATTAAAAATACTCTATACTATAGAAATCATCAACAGCTCTCATTTGCTACCCATATTGTACAAACACATCCTTAAGTTATTGGGGTCCACATTTTGGCCGATATCTCGAGACCCTAGTCACGGAGCGGCATCAAAAATACTCTATACTATAGCAATCATCAGCAGCTTCCATTTGCTACCCATATTGTACAAACACATCCTAGGGTTACCCGGGTCCACGTTTTGGCCTATATCTCGCTAACAGCTTCCATTTGCTACCCATATTGTACAAATACATTCTAGGGTTACCCGGGTCCACGTTTTGGCCAATATCTCGAGACCCTAGTCTCGGAACGGTATGAAAAATACTCTATACTATAGCAATCTTCAGCAGCTTCCATTTGCTACCCATATTGTACAAACACATCCTAGGGTTACCCGGGTCCACGTTTTGGCCTATATCTCGAGACCCTAGTCACGGAACGGTATGAAAAATACCCTATACTATAGAAATCATCAACAGCTTCCATTTGCTACCCATATTATACAAACACATCCTAGAATTACCCGGGTCCACGTTTTGGCCTATTTCTCGAGACTTTGGTATCCGATTCTTAAAATTTCAAAACACAAGCCTTTTCCACATGTGTCTCTTCAATTTGGCAAAGTTTGATTAAAATCGGTTGAGCCATTCTCCGTAAAGTTCATCACAACGCGAAAAACGGCTGAATTCTTATATATCTTCTACCCAAATATGAACGACACGTTATCAATAAAACGGTCCGCGGATGACATATGGCAAAAATATATTAAATTTTTTGTTTTTTGGTAGGACTGTTATAAGCTTACATGGCAAATTTCAGCGTGATATGTCACATAGTTTGTTTTCTGTGCTACTGTAAACAAGTCAAGCTCGAGTGTGTTCTTCGAATTTAACGATGGAAATTCAAGTTGAACAAAGAATTTGTTTGAAATTTTGTTATTCCAACAAAATTTCGGCTTCAGACGCCTTAAAAATGTTGCAGACAACCTATGGGGACTCTGCTCTATCGCGTGCACGTGTTTTCCAGTGGTACAAATCGTTCAAAGAGGGCCGTACATCAACCCAAAAAACCACGCCAAAGTCGCTCAAAAAAGTAATGTTATGCTAACTGTTTTTTTCGATTACGAAGGTGTGGTGCACTCGGAGTTCCTTCCGCAAGGCCGATCGGTTAACGCTGAATATTATTTAGACGTTTTAAAGCGTTTGCGCGAGAACATTCGTCTTAAAAGGAAGGAATTGTGGTTCTTGCATCACGATAATGCACCAGCTCATACATCACGTCTTGTTCTCGATTATTTGAACAAAAATAATGTTAATATCGTTCCGCAAGCACCGTATTCGCCTGATATGGCTCCATGTGACTTTTTCCTGTTTCCCAAGCTCAAGTTGCCGCTCCGTGGAAAACATTTTGAGACAATTGAAGTCATAAAAGAGAATTCGAAGAACACACCCGAGCTTGACTTGTTTACAGTAGCACAGAAAACAAACTATGTGACATATCACGCTGAAATTTGCCATGTAAGCTTATAACAGTCCTACCAAAAAACAAAAAATTTATTTCTGACATATGTCATCCGCGGACCGTTTTATTGATAGCGTCTCGTTCATATTTGAGCAGAAGATATATAGATAGGAAAACACTGACATAAATATCAATAAAACAATACAAAACATAACACAAAAAAGACAATAGTGCCGACAAGAATTGCAGCCCGAAACTGCATAAAAAATAATAATAGAAATAATAATAATAATCAGGATCATGTTATCCTCATCAAAAATTACCAAAAATACATTTTGAAAGATCCCAACATCTCAGAAGATAAATGCCGCATATGCCAAATACACGCAGAAACGATAGAGAGAGGAGAGTTTGCGTGGGATAATTAATATCCGATAAAAGGTGGCCTAGTAATTTTTTTAATGATTACTTAATTTGCAGTAGCAGTAAAATTATCCTGTACTGAAAATGCAATGCAACAAATTTTTCAGTAATCAATAACATTTTGCTGGTTATTGAAATTAATTTCAGTAATCAGTACAAATTTAGTTTTGCTGTAATTTTACGGGTGGGGCAAAGTGCCTCTCTGTGGAAAAGTTTTTCGTTTAAACGTAATTACCAATAACATCTCAGCATAATGCCGACTCAATTTGATCAATGACGTGTCGATTAGATATATTTTAAAGTAGAGGAGTTGTTCTTGGATTATTAAAAAATGTTTTCTGTAAAACTATCATAACCTCAGCAGTGGATTTTCACACTGACTAAACATTAATGTGCACACGTAATAGCTGTCAAACAATAGCTCTGTAAGACCGACACAAAAAAAGGTGTAATACTCAAAATAAGTAGTTTATAGGGCATACATATGTACATATGTATATAACTTTAAAATACAGTAATAAATTACTAACAATTATTTCCAAAAATGCGTAAAATGTTAAATTGCTTACCTAGACATGTCTATATGTAAGAAATGTGGTATGTTTGTTACATATGTATGTATATGTGTAGAAGAATTAGTGCGTTTCATGCACTTAGACAATTCGAATTGCAAATAAATTATCTATGTCAACTTTCTTCGAATAATGCAAATGTTTTAATGTGGGAAAATAATCAGGTTTTAAAAGTTATTTTACAGTGTTTTGAGATGGGTTAAGTAAAAGGATAAAAACATTGATAAAACAATGAAACTAGTTCTTTAAAGGATTTTTCTCACAAAACCATGGAATTTTTCTGTTCGTCCTGCCCTATTATATTATTTTTTTACTGAAAAATCTTAGCGGCCTAGAATACAATTATGTAGATGGACTTGGCATGCAGTTTCAACCCCTTTGATGATCGAGCTTGACCAGTCACCCAAATATTGGATAAACAACTTGCGCACTGATATTGTCGCGCATTTACATATTTGTTTGTATGATTTTGTACTTCACTTGCGGCGTTTGAATGTGCCCATTCTTAGATCTTGTCTGTTTTGAGCGTATTTTCAGTTGCATTTGTTACTTGTTTGTAAGTAGGGTTAACTTTCTTATTTGCGCTTAAAAGAAAACCGGAATTTTTCTTGTAAATTGTACGAAACTTTTATGCTATATTATTTAATTTTTTTCAAAGCAAAAAGCATTGCGTACAAACGCGTGTGAACATATTCCTGTGATTTTCATCCTTTTTAGTTTAGTAGCCGATGTATTGGTTTTCAGTTTGCAATCGTCTAAGCATACGTTACCAATTTTTAACAATATTTTCTGCTTAAATACCACTCGAAACACACCGATTCATCAAGCATTACCGATAAAATATTTTGCGATGAGAAAAAGGATAAAATCTCGTGTGTTCAGGATACCGTCCGAAAATTTTTAAATATTTTATTCCACTCACATTAGTGCCGATCAAACCTAGGTGTAGTCGCATGCGATAGAAAAAGTCTGCGTTAAGGTAAAATCTAAATTTTTAGCTTTATAAGTATACTACTAGCTAGCAACTAGCTTTATAAGTATATATTTGCTTTAAAATATCATATATACAGGGCTTGATTGAAAAGTAATGAGCCTTATTTTTTTAAGCAGTTTTATTAAACCCTATTCTTCAAAATAGGACCCTTGAGGGTCAATACATCGCTGGTAGCGGTCCTTCCACTGCAGGCAACATTTTTTAAACTCATCCGCCGGAATCGGGTTCAATTCGGCTGTCACAGTTTTTTGGATCGCCTCGATGGAGACGAAACGCCTCCCCTTCAGCTTTCTTTTCAGGCGCGGGAACAAGAAGAAGTCCGGAGGGGACAGGTCTGTGCTGTAGGGAGGATGGGGAAGCACCGGAAACCCCATCTTGGCCAATGCAGAGGTGCAGAGGAAGGCGGTGTCTGTTTGCGTCGTCGAAGGCCTTCAAAATCGCTATTCGACTTCGACGTTCTCCCAGCCTTCCTTGAACGACTTGTGCCACCGTTTTACCTGGACACTGGACAGAGATTGGTTCCCGTAGGCCTCCTTGAGTAGCCCAATGGTTTCGGTACACGTTTTGTTTAGCTTTACGCAAAATTTGATCGAGTAACGTTGCTCTAACGATCGCTGCATTTTCGCCACTGCAAAATCCTAACACACTTTTAAAACAGCTTTCACGCGCTGAGCGATGTTGACTGCACCGCTGTTGCCAGCGAACTGGGACCGGTTTCTAGTGGAAGGGGAAAGTCCAACGATCATTTTCCCCCACCAGCCGATTCGGTTGCTCGCTTGGCAGACGCTCCGCGCGGGAAGGCTCATTACTTTTCAATCAAACCCTGTATGTGTTCAAGACTTTTGAATATGCAAAACACTCCTCAAAGTTGATTGGAAGTGTTTTATTCTAGTGCACCAATAGCGTCGAAAAATACATACATACAAATTGAAAGCAACTAAGCAGACTAACTACTCTGGCTCAATTCTATGTATCAATATCTCGTTTTGAACGTAGGTTCGAAACTCCGTGAAACACCAAAATGAAGAAAAAGTGTTTCCTATGAGCGGTCGCCCTTCATCTGCAATGGTAAGTCTCCGAGTGTATTTCCGCCATCAAGACGCTCTTCATAAGAAATATTTGCCGTTCGGAGTCGACTTAAAACTGTAGGTTCCTCTATTTGTAGAATAACCTCAAGACGCACGCCACAGATATGAGGAGGAGCTCGGTCTAACACCCAAAAAGGGGGTAAGTGCCAATTATAAATATATGTACATATATATGAGGTGAATGCAGTAAAATTAGTGCTATCTATGTGTTAGGCCTGGGACTTTTCAGCCCAGGCGTTGGAATGATCGTGCAAATAAATTCACGAGTTGTATACACACGCACATACTATATGAGTCCTTTCTCAAGTCATAGCATTGGGGTGCCTAGGCAGTAGGCATAAAATGTAACGGTTTGCTTACCAGAACAAAAACCAATACACGGGAGCAATAAGAATAAAGGCCGGGCTGGGATATTATCCCAAATATCGGTAGTAGAAGCACCGGTGGGCGCGGTGAACTTATAAGCCGCATCGCCAGTGACTGCACCTCTGCTGGAATCGGAGTAGGTTCCAGCAGTTGTGCTATTACTGCCGCTATAAAGAGCTGGGATGCGCGAGTCCCGGTGGACCTGGGTCGCTGCTCCAACAACAAGCATGTTGCATGTTGCAAAGTAGTGATGCCATAGTCCCAGCAGACTCGGATCATGAAAGCGTTGCGAGCATCAACCCCGCCGATGAGAATTCTCTTCTGTGTTGCCCTTGTGAAGCTGCCAAAGCTCAATACAAAGCGGCGATCAAACTTTGCGCTTGTCTAGCAAACCGGGCCGATCTTTCGAAGGAGGAGAAGGATAGACAAAAGACAAGGTCGAGAAAGGTTGTGCGTACTTCAACGACACGAAATGGTGGGAGGCCTGGGATACGAAGTGTGCAAATCATATCGTGGAAGAGCAAGCACGCAAACGGCAACGGTCAACGGAATGCGAAGATACTTCTGGTAAGAGACTGAAGCAAAAAGGTGATGCTACTGACAACACAAAACTAAGGATGACGGTTGTGTTTACTAAAGAGCCGGAAGCGTACACGTCTAAAGTAGCTATGGCAGAGATGGTGGCCAAACGACACTTGATCGTGACACTTATCGAGCACAGCAATGCTCTTGGACAAATGCAAGAGAACATGCAAGAGGATTGCTTAAACTCATTTCTAATCGCTACAATGGGTTTAATGTCTGTCAGCTGAATGCGCGAAGTTTGAATGCTGAAAAAATTGACTATCTAAATTTTGTTTTTGATAATTTGAGCATTGACTTAATATGTATTACAGAGACATGGTTTAAAGACTAAATTGATAATAATATATATTCCCTGTGCGACTACACTATTATTAGATATGATAGGACTACGAAGACTCGAGGAGGTGGCATTGTTTTATATTTTAAAAATAATTTTAAATGGAAAGAGATCTGTAGATCAGATCATTTTCAAGAAGTCGAATACATTTTTGTTAAATTTTATGATAACAATACCAAATGTATTATTGCATGCATTTGAAACCCTAGCAATAGAAATGACTTCTCAGTCATATTTGATAAATTAGCGGAATTCCACATCTCCTATGAACATATTATTGTGTGTGGTGATTTAAATGTAGACTTTCTTTGTGATAATTTTTCTTCCAGGAGTTTGATAGATAGTTTCCAATCATTAGGAATTTTCGTAATCAATGAATATGCTACTCGCTTTGCACCCCACTGCAAACCAAGTCTTTTGGATTTATTTTGCGTCAGTGACAGAGATTACGTCAGTCATATTGATCAGCTTCCTATGGCTGGAGTTTCCGACCACGAGTTGATATTCTTATCTTACAACATCCAGTTCAACAGATACAATCAAGTAAAGGAGACATTTTTTAGAGACTTTAAGCTTATTCAGCATGATCTCTTAAATAAGGAGGCTGCCGAGCTTAATTGGAATATGTGTCGGTTATTCACAACAGTGGATGAAAAACTGCAACCTTTCAGTGCTTTAGTCAGCCATCTATTTGATAGGTTTGTTCTGTTGCGTAAAGTTAAAGTCCACGGAAATAGGAAACCATGGTTTACGCGTGAGATATTGTCTTGAATTAGAGAGCGTAGGAAAGCATATAAGAAATGGAAAAATGATAGAAACACTCACTCGTGGCAAAAATATCGTGTAGCAAGAAATAAAGTAACTGCAATCACTAGAGATGCCAAAAGGGCATATCTACAATGGAAGCTCAATGATACTTTACCTCCGAGAGTCCTATGGAAAAACCTTAAAACTTTAGGTGTCTCAGGAGAGAATAAGCCCGTGTGCAGTTTGGACCCAGAAATCTTAAATACATACTCACTTTCTAGCATCTAACAGGGCTCCACTCGACATACCTGTAAAAGTTCCTCTACGAGAGCATGTTGATGACGGTGAGTTTGAATTTGTGTCTGCAACAGAGATGGATTTGATGCTGTGTGTACATACTGTCAAATTTAATGCTATAGGGACCGATGGCATTTGTCTTAAATTTCTTAAAATTATTCTACCATTTGTAATACCATCACTTACGCACATAATTAACTTTTCAATCACCTTATCTACATTTCCATATCTTTGGAAGATAGCAAATATAATACCTGTGCCAAAAATAAAATGCTCTACCGCTCCTCAGCACTTCAGACCAATAAGCATTTTACCTGCCCTATCGAAAGTATTTGAAAAATTTTTGGCTCGACAAATTACCTGCTACTTGGACAAGAATAATCTGCTGAGTAATTTCCAGTCGGGTTTCAGAAGTCTGTATTGTTGCTCCACAGCTATGCTTAAAATTTTTGAAGATGTTCGCTCTGCTTGTGATAAAAACTACGTAACAGTGCTAGTATTACTCGATTTTTCAAAAGCATTTAATACTATTGATCACAACATTTTACTGCAAAAATTGTGCTACCACTATAAGTTTGGAGCATTTTCTCTGCAACTAATAAAATGTTACCTTTCGAATCGGCTACAACAAGTTAAGGTGGTGATAACTACTCAAGTCTAAAACCAATTACGTCAGGTGTGCCGCAGGGCTCTATTTTAGGCCCAATTTTACTTTGCATTTTCATTAATGCTATTGTTGAGTGTTGCCAAAATTCGTCGATTCATCTCTATGCTGATGACACCCAGATCTACCTGTCAAGGCCAATAGGTCTTATTGAAGATTTGATAGCAAAGCTTAATGAAGACCTCACTCGTATTTCTAACTGGTCCAAATCTAACAACTTGAAATTAAATGAGTCAAAGACGAAGGCGATTGCTATTTCTCATTCAATGTATGACATTAGCTCTTTGCCGCCAATATTACTTAATGAAGTAAATATTAACTTTGATGACATAGTAACTAACCTGGGTTTCAGAATAAATTCAAGATTATCATGCGTTGACCATGTAAACTTTGTTGTAAACAAGGTATATAATATTCTTAGAAAGCTATATTGTACTGCCTACTTACAGCCACGGCAAACTAAATTAAAACTTGTTAGATCACTCATTGTTCCTCATGTATCATACGCTGAATTAGTATATTGCAGGCTTGATAATAATTCGAAACATAAATTGCAAATCGCTTCAAATAATGCAGCGCGTCTCGTGTTTGAAAAAAGGAAATATGACCATATATCTATGTACTCAAAACAGATTCTCGATCATAACCTCGACTCGTTTCTCAAAATACGCTCTCTTTTGTTGCTGCATAAATTAATATAACTTTTCTGCTTCTTGCCGTTCTTTATTAAAACTCCACTTTTCTACTTTCAACCGTTCTTTATTAAACTCCAATCTCAACTTTCAACCGTTCTTTATTAAACTCCAATCTCAACTAAAAACTATAATCTTACAATCTACCCTAAATCCCTACTTGCGGTGTAGCTATTGAGTTTGTGTTGGTGTAGTTGCGCCGGCAGCTTTGTTTGTATGTATTCTCAGCTGCATTCCTCAAGCTGCCAAAAGTCACGTACGTAAATTGATGATCAGCTTGACCGCTGTAAGATTTGTGGAGTAAGCTGTGCGATCTAATTACCAACGGCCAGTAACGTGGAAGTGATTGTTTATTTGCAAAATCCAAAAGACGGGCAGGCGTAGGAGTAAGCTGTGCGATCTAATTACAAACAGCCAGTAGCGTGGGAGTGATTCAAGGGAATCATCAAATCTCTGTTTTAGCTTTGCAAGTGTGCAATGCGCTAACTTCTCCCCCTCTTAAGACGAGCCGTCCTCGACTCGTGCCAAAATTTCCTCTACTGCCCTCTGAGTTTTTACTTTATTACTTGCTAATTTGTTTCTGCGGTGGATGAAAAAAATTGCTATTGCGATCAATAACAATGGAGGAAAAGAAAAAATTGTCCAGAACAAATTACGATGAACAGATATACCCTCCTTCAATTCGTGAATGCGAGAGATGTTGTCGATATAAATTTGGTGCAAATATGGTAGGGACAAACTCGTATGGTGTTCCAAGTAATTAATGGATACGGTTTTTGGAGGATGTGGTTGGATATAAGTCGGTTCTCTTTTTGCCACGTAAGTTGTATCATTTATGGTGATAGAGTCACGAAAAAGAAGCAGATACGTTCCCCTTATTTCCAATTTTCGTTGATCAAATATTGTCGTTGGTTGCACGTTGTTAAGAATAATGATGCCCTCTTCTATTTTTTGAACTGATGGTATGTGATATGCCGATTCTGATGAACAATTAGCTGTGTTATTATTTAGCATCTGACCCAAGCAATCTGAGTGAGCTGGTTTGCACACTTTAGCTACCAAAGTGTCATTGCAGTTCTCGAGTGGTTGAAACGTATCGCTACATTTTGCCGCAAGCGTGGTCTCTAGCTTTACGATACTATTATTATGGACTACAGGATAGATTTTTAGGAATTGACAGAAATTTGTAACCTTAGGAACCTTAAGAATATAGTAAATAACATCAGAACTTTGCAAAATTTTTACCTTAGATACTAAAAGTAAATTACTTAAACTAAAGGGTAATTGTTCGGAATTGAACGCTTGATCCATCTCTTCGTCATCCAAAATAAGTGGATTTATGATATTACTTTTTGCCAACACAATGGAGAGTGCTAGTCTGTTTAGTTGGCTGATTATATGGTTATTTCTTCTTACCAAATTTTCACAGAGCAATGTTTCCTCGTCTTTTAATATCCAATCCGTTTGATTTCCGCGAAGTGTATTGATTAGGTTGGTAATTTCGTTAATTCTATTTTGTAAATCGGAGTTAATTCTAATCTGCCTATTGTTGTTTTCTATTAGCATGCTTTCCTTTGTCAAGAGCAGTTCAAAATCTTCGTGGTCCGGGGTACCGGCTATAAATTTCAGGGCGGACCCCAGAAAATCTATTGACCTTGCAATTCTCTTAGGTATTTCCAAAGTGCGAATTATGTGTAGTATTTCCTCACCTTGTTGTTTCAAAATATTTTCGTTCACTACCTGATTTTTTGATTTTGATGTGAACCATCGGCTTTCGTAAGCTATCTGGCGATAATCTGTTAGGTTGGTGGCGTGCACGAGGTAAATGAATTCATTATAAATAGCCACATTTCCCCGAGGGATGGTGATAACTTGTGAGGAGGTGTAGTCAATTAAATTGGCTCTAGTGACGAAGACTAGGGCAAGCGGCAATCTGAAATTGATTTTATCGTAAATTACTTTTATGAATTTTTCTGCCTTCTATCTGTACTGTTGTACCTAAATCTCTTTCTACTATTTTTTCCACGAACACCTTCTCAAATTTATTTCCCAATCGCTTATTTCGTCGAAGAAACACCCTTTCACCAGGCTGATATGTTTTGGTTATTCTTTTCTCATTCAATCTATTCAATACTAAATTCTGGGCTCTTATTAATTTATCTCTAATTTCCCCAAATTTCTCCGCTGGGCAGTTCTGCAAAATTTCGATTGGTTTCGAATCTACAACCGAGTGAATTGTTCTGTTGTACTTGTAAGCAGCAAGCAAAATCAGATCTTTAACCTCGCTTATCTGCTGCTGTGCCTTCACGCATCTGGCTATTTCCAAAAGGGTTGAATGAAACTTTTCGACCTGTCCGTTGCTTTCGCTATGTAAGGTGGGTACGAAAAACTGTTCTATGGAGAAATGATCGCGTAGCATGTTTCTAATTAAATTTGAAGTAAACGCTCTTTCGTTATCTGTGACAATTGTTTTAGTGTTTTGGAACATACCTAATACCTCTAATAAAGCTTCTTTTATATCAATGGTACATCTTGAAATAACAGGTTTAACAATTGCAAACTTTGAAAACCTATCAACAGCAGTTAAGAATAGCTGCTTTCCAGTAATTAAAATGTCTAAGTGGAGAATTTCTCCTGGGTGCTCTGGGATTGGAGTTTTCCCAATTTCCGGATTTGGTGGTTTTCTTTGGTATTTATTTTCCAGACAGATCTTGCAATTTGATACAGCTGACCTGAGCATTTTCCTCATGTCGGGAAAGTAGTATTCTGATAGAATTTGCTTAAAATTCTCGGACAGAGATCGATGGGCACGGGCATGCTCCGTTGCTATTGCTTCCTGTTGATCGTTCGGATTCGTTAGATCGATTACAAATTTTTCTGTATGAATAAATTTAACCCCCGGGAATGCTTCGACAAGAGGTCCCTGGATCTCTGATAGTGTCGGAAGATCGCAACAAAGAGCGTTTGTAACGCTAGGGTTTACGAGTTTCTTAAGATTATGCAACAAATTTACTATTGTGTCGTAATTTATAGTATAACGAATTTTTTTCTGAAAAATTATTTTTGTACTTTGGTGATAATGATCCCCCTTCGTCAAAATGAATTGTCTTTTGAATTGGTTTACTGGATACTGGATAGTTTTAATTGTGTTTCAGAGCGATGACTCGCTATGTGCTGTAGCATCTGTATCGCTCATATTATTCAAAAACTGACGGGACAGAGCGTCTGCTACGACGTTGTCTCTGCCGGGTTTATAAACAAATTTTGGCGAAAATTCTTCTATGAACGCACGCCATCGCTTCATTTTTGTATTAGGATTTTTGTTCGAAATGGCGAAAGTTAAAGGCTGGTGGTCTGTGAATATTACGATGTCCTTAATACCGTATAAGTAATGTCGAAGGTTTTTAAGGGCCCACACTATAGCCAAGAGCTCACGCTCGTTGGTTGCATAATTCTCCTCTGTTTTTGATAATGTTCTTGAAATCATTGTAATGGGCCGACCATTCTGGGAGAGGACCGCGCCTAAAGCGCTAAAGGAAGCGTCTGTTGTTAGTTCGAATGTTTTGTCATAATCCGGATAAAACAGCAAAACATCTTCCGATGCCAAAATGCTTTTTACCCTTTTAAATGCTTGAATGGCCTCGTCATCAAGGACTATTTTAGTGTGTTTGGACTTGTGGGATGACACATGGCCATTCTCCCCCCGAAGATACTTTGTTAATGGTTTGACGATAGACGCATAATCTCGTATAAACCTTCTATAGTATCCTGAAAGACCCAAAAAAGAGCGTAATGCTCGAAGTGTTTCCGGCTTCCTATAGTCGATTATGTCCTTGACCTTATTTGGACATGTTTTTATCCCCCTTCGAGAGACAATAAAGCCAAGAAACTCAACCTTATCTTTAAAGAATTTAGTCTTTTCTGCTGAAACTCGCATACCGGCCCTTTCCAACTTCCCCAGTACCTTATCGACATGTTGAATATGAGACTTTTCGTCCCTTGAAAAGATGATTATATCATCCATATAAACTTGGCAACTTT
The DNA here is from genome assembly GCF_027943255.1 of Anastrepha obliqua. NCBI lineage: Eukaryota > Metazoa > Arthropoda > Insecta > Diptera > Tephritidae > Anastrepha > Anastrepha obliqua. Next base: position 1,939,168 of record NW_026562179.1, on the reverse strand, counting down.
GGCCAATGTCGTCTCTCAAGACGTCATCAATAGCCCGTTGAAAGATACTGGGCGCATTTTTTAACCCGAATGGCAATCTATTAAATTCGTATTTGCCATTGTTAATGCTGAAGGCTGTTTTTTCGCGGTCCTTCTCCTCAAGGATTATCTGGTGGAATCCAGACTTTAGATCTAAAGTAGTAAAAAATCTGGAACTGCCCAGGTTTGCCAATATGGTAGAAATATCTGGTATAGGATATTTATCCGCAATCGTTTTTTCGTTTAATTTTCGAAAGTCGATTACCATGCGGAGCTTTTGTTTACCATATTCATCCAGGCCTTTTTTATTCACTACATGGACCGGAGAGTTATACGCCGAATTAGATTTTCGGATAATTCCTTCTTTCAACAGTATTTCTATTTCCTTATTAATAAATCCTGCCGCCGAAACCGGGTATGGATAAGATCGGGTGTAAATTGGTTCCGAGGAAGTGGTACGAATTTTAGCTTTGACCTTAGTATTAAATGGCAAAGCGCGGTTAGGTTCGGCAAAGGCCTTAAAATTCTTTTTAATCATAGAGTCAAACTCGTTTTTCACAAGAGCTGGGACCGAGTCCTTGTCCAAATATATGGAGTTAACTTGCTCACATTTGACGTTATTTAATTTTTCCTTACCACCCTCGTAATATAAGTATCCGGATGTCGTATCAATTTTAGATTCTATCTCCTTAAGGAAATCGTATCCCACTATACCATCGAAGCCCTTTATATTAGGAAGAATGAAGAAAGTTGAGACTTTCCCCAAAACGAAAACCTTACATTTTTTTTCTATGAGATTACATCCGTTTATAGTTTTGACCGTAAACTGTCTCTCCACAGGGATAATTCCCTTTAGGAAGCTCAAATTTTTGATATAGTTTTTTGAAGTTCCTGTATCAATCAGTAACCTAAGCTCCTGCCCCTCCGACGCCTTCTTGGTAATGTAAGGTAGGAGCGACCTTATACTAAAAAATTAACCTCGTCTTCCATCGCGAAATTGGAAGCGATCTCGACATCCGAATCACTGTCACGGTCCACAGTAATTTTCTTTTGTGGATCCACCTCTGGGGTTGTCTCCAAATGGTTGGTCCGTTGCACTTTCGGCTTCCGTGAATTTACTGAATCTCCCCTTCTGTGCTCCCGTTTATTCACGTATTGATTAGCATCCCTTTTGGGGTGCCCTCCCACGGCATTTCCCTTTCTATAACTCTGGTTGGACTGTTTTGTACGTCGGAATGCGGAGGATCCGCGGTCTACATCCATTGGAGTAGGGGTGTCCTTGAGCATTTGGGGATTGCCAGGATAGTTATTGTGGTATTTTGGGCTAGTGGTAGTTGCTACGTTGTTAACCGCAAATGTTCTGGCGAAATCATAACGCATGCGGTTGTTCGCTAACTCCTGGGCAGTAGCCAGTGCAGAAGGCAAATCTTTAGGATTGGCAGAAAATAGAATGTCGCATAACGGCCGCTTTAGGCCAGAAATAAAAACTCTTAATGCGTTTTCTCTAGCTCTATCATTGAGCGCGGCGGCAAGCTGCGTATTGTTTGAATGAGTCATTATATTTTTATTTGTTATGAGTGTTAATTGCTTGTCTACCGTATCGTAATATTGGCAGATTGACAAACTTCCCTGCCTCAGAACGCTGAGCTCTGTTTCCAAAACATGTAGCGGTCTTTTGTCCGCGTATGCTTTGTCCAATCTAGCTATTATAGCTTTAAAATTTAAAACAGTTGAGAAGGAAGCGAGCGTTGCATTTGCGGGGCCTACTATCTTGTTTCTAAATATCCCCATGGCAACATAATATTGCTCTGAACCCTCTTTGTAGTAGCCAATGGCGAATTCTGCTGCGGAACGCCAGGCCGGATAAGAAGCAGTATCCCCCTTAAATTCTTGTATAGATTTTATTAAATCCATATTTGTGTTGCCCCCGACCACAGTTGGATTTATTTCCACGGGAATGTAACTCTCCGCGGATGGCGGCTCTAAGCGCCGAAGAGTTTTCATTACTTCATCTAACTGGACATTCCATTCTCTTTTGTTTTGGTCATTTTGTTGTCTTAAAATTTCTATTACCTGCTCCCTAGTTACACTCATGTTAATTTTGTTTTGCTTTTTTTTTTAAAAAAAAAGGTAAGAAAGAGCCGAAGGTATTTCGCTTTACAAAAAACTTTATATAATTTTTCTTTAATTGCACTGGATCAATTTTGTTTTGCTTTTTTTTTTTTAAAAAAAAAGGTAAGAAGGAGCCGAAGGTATTTCGCTTTACAAAAAACTTTATATAATTTTTCTTTAATTGCACTGGATCAAAACCGAACAATTACTTACAGTATTATTATTTCACGTATTGCAATCATTTCTGCTAGTTGGGTTCAGTTGTCCTGTCCTGCTAGTTGGGTTGTCCTGCTAGTTGGGTTGTCCTGCTAGTTGGGTTGTCCTGCTAGTTGGGTTGCCCCACGTTGGGCGCCACTTTTCTGCTTCTTGCCGTTCTTTATTAAAACTCCACTTTTCTACTTTCAACCGTTCTTTATTAAACTCCAATCTCAACTTTCAACCGTTCTTTATTAAACTCCAATCTCAACTAAAAACTATAATCTTACAATCTACCCTAAATCCCTACTTGCGGTGTAGCTATTGAGTTTGTGTTGGTGTAGTTGCGCCGGCAGCTTTGTTTGTATGTATTCTCAGCTGCATTCCTCAAGCTGCCAAAAGTCACGTACGTAAATTGATGATCAGCTTGACCGCTGTAAGATTTGTGGAGAAAGCTGTGCGATCTAATTACCAACGGCCAGTAACGTGGAAGTGATTGTTTATTTGCAAAATCCAAAAGACGGGCAGGCGTAGGAGTAAGCTGTGCGATCTAATTACAAACAGCCAGTAGCGTGGGAGTGATTCAAGGGAATCATCAAACCTCTGTTTTAGCTTTGCAAGTGTGCAATGCGCTAACTTATACACACAAAAACCATTGTACCTGTATAAAATCATTAAACAATGCCAGTGCACCCGAACATTGAATCTAATTGTTCCGACTTACACTTACTTGGAATCAGAACGCATGTTCTTTGTTGTTAGTGCCATAAGACTATGGAATTCTATACCAACTACAATAAAGCTTATAAAACAAGCAAGGTGTTTTAAAACTGCAGTTTCTAACTACTTCTAACGCTTAATGCCCCTTTCCTTCTCCCATTCGCACCATCTTTCTCTTCTTCTCACTTACTATTCTAAGTTTTAGTCTTAAATTTAATATCATAGTTAAAATAGTTTTAAATCTAAGTAGCATTTCTATGTATACCATCCTCGTATTCTAGAATTATAAGAAGATGTACTACCACAAGACTGTGTCTTACTATGTAAAACACAAATCAAATAAATTGATATTGAAATGTCGCAAGACAATTGGAAAGTAGTAGAGATGAAACTACTGGACGCCATGGTCGCAAAAATGAATGCTGAACCAGATTCTCCAATGCTTAGCGGTGCTAAAGTTCTTGAATGCATTTATGTCCCGACCTAGAAGTGGTTAAGGGAAATTGATAAATCGCTCCAAGGTCTACGGGAAGGTGCATCGTTAGAAGCATTCCGGCTCTGAACAAAGCGCTCCGCCTACTGCAGCGACAAAATCCTGATGTGCCAACGGGTGATTGGAGAGTGTTGAAATTCCTAATGCCGCCTAAGGCGAGGGACAAATTTACATTCTCAAAACCAACAAGTTGACCGAGTATATTCTCTGCCTGCGCTTCGGAAAAATGTGCTGGGGTGGTGGGGAGCGTGTACCTCCGCCTCAAAAAAGGACACCTGACTGACAAAAACCACAACACGATAGTGACAAAAGAGATTGAGAAAGACCTCGGATTGGAGGGAATCCTTATTTATTCTCTAAATCTACGCGAATGAGAAGATGCGGGTGAAACGGCTTTGGAAACCAACCCCGCGGTAGAACCAGAGGCAAATGCTGAAGGCCCTACAAATTAATCTTGCACAGAAGCCATGGTTAGCTTCGGGCAACGTGTTATCCGCGCTAAGGCCACCAGACCTTATCACTTACCCACCGAATGGAGTGGCTAGGGCAAGAACTGTTATACCGGTACTAGTGTTATACCAGCGCTGGAAACAGAGGAAAGCGGCCGTAACCTATTCCTGGTGATCTTATACATGTCAAACGAAGATGAAACACTATCCAGAGAAGTATGGGGTAGTACCAACATCAACGACAGAGGTGATTTAATTCTTAATTATATAATTCAAAGTAGGCTAAGTCTTGCAATTCAAGGGGAAAACCCGGCTTTCGTAGGCTCTACCAGGAAAAACATTCTCGATATAACTCTCTTTACTGATGATAAAACTATGATTAGGGACTGGAAGATTCTAGAAAAAAAACTTTATTCTCAGATCATAATAACTCCAGTTTTAATATTGATATCCATTTCACAAAAATTAGAAAAATTCTGAAGAATCCCAGAAACACTAACGGGGATCTATATGGAAAGATCCAAGGAAATAGGACAAAATACACCAATAAATTCTCATGAAGACGTCGAAGTTTTACTTAGCAGGCTTACAAAAGCCAAATCTCTTGTCCCCCCACATTACTAAAACGTAAACCTCAGCCTCCTTGGTAGGATCAGAAGCTGAGAAGGACTTCTGTACAGTTATATGTTAGAAAAATGGTTGAAGTAGCAAGGCTGAGAAAGCAATTGTCAAAGCATCCTTATGTACCTCACCTTGTCAGGAAGGAACATGGTACATGGACAGAAAGGGAATCTTTAGATGATGTCATTAGTACCCACTTTCGAGGCTGTGTTGACGTTAACAACACCAATCAAGCCAGGGTGACAGTGGGACGAAATTATACACATAAAACTTAAACTATGTACCGGCAAATTGAAGAGTTGAAAGAGAGTCGTATTTATTACTCAAAGCAGGTAAAAGTAAGAAAAGAAATGAAAGAACGTAGAGCGACTCCTCAAGGGAGTAACCTCTCTGGTTGCTAGTTGGAAACCAAATACTCACTCGATATGAAGGTAGGGCTCCTAATCTGATTGCATATGTAGGTGACATTGCTCTAGTCATTACAGGAAAGTACCTTTCTACGTTAACTGCTCTAATGAGCGACCCTCTTAAAACCATACCAAACTGGATTAGCACTACTTGTCTGAGTGCCAATGCTGAGAAAACGGACTTTTTGCTCTCTACAAAGAAATACAACTTTCCAGCATGGGCATTATCCTCGCTCGACGGCGTCTATCTATCGCTGAAATCCTACACCAAATACATATGGGAAATAGTGAACAAGAAGTTGACGTGGAAATCCATTATCGAGGAGAGGGTGAAGAAGGCAACGAATGCTTTACACGCATGCAAAAGGATGCTTGGAATCACATCAGGTCTCTAATCGGCTCATATGCACCGGTATTTTTACCATGAAAAAGCTTCTCATAAAAAACATCTGCCGTTCGAAGTCAGCTTGAAACCCCCCCCCGCATTTGTGGGCAACATTAAGACGCACACCACAAATAGAAGGAGGAGCTCGGCCAAATACCCAAAAAGGGTGTACGGGTGTATATATATATATATATATATATGTATTGGTCAATTCAGACTATATGGTTCCAGTTGCGAGTTTCAGAAAACCACTTAAGACCGTTATCGAAGACGATTGGTGGCGCAAGGCTTAGTTCCGAGAAGTGGCACAATCAATCAATTTACCGATGGGTTACAAATAGAAGAGGGGGTGGGCTCTGGAATATAGTGTGCGAAACTAAGCATCAAAAAGCCATTTAAACTCTCTAACTATTGCACTGTGTTTCAAGCCGATATATTTGCTGTAAAGAAAGCACAGAGCTCGTATGTACAGTCGCAACAATTAACTGTGCAATAAACTTCTACGTGGATAGCCAAGCGGCTATAAAATAAATAAAATCATACTGTGTATTATCCAAAAATATCCATGACTGTAAGGAAGCAATTAACAAGCTCCCTCGTAACCTCAGGTTTTGTGTATATTGGGTATCACTTTGGACCAAAATTGTCTCTGCGTGTCTTCGACAAGCCAGTATAACTTAACTCAACACGTTTTAACATTAAGGTATATCTGAATTCTTATTTTAGCTTTAATTTGATTGTATTTATTGGCTGAAAAAAAATTAATTATTTATTTATATTAATATTTCATTTTAAGTGTATTTAACAATATCCCGTTTAATCTTAAATCCTTAGTTCAAAAATCCGGTACATTTTCTCACAGCGGTTCGCGGAGTATAATATGTATATATCGTTACCTGAATATACTCCATAGGGTTTTTGCATGCCTTGGCAAAAAAACAAAAGCAGTGGCACCAATAATAGAAGCAGCGACGGTGACAGCGATGAGAACAGCGGCAGTGAGGTAAACTATTAGTGAGGATAGCAGCAAACGACGGCAAACAGCGACGGTGATAGTGATAGCGGTGAGAGCACTAACCGAAGATAAGCAGTGGTGAACTGCCCCTTTTTCTTATACTGCATTTGTTTTTCTGTTTAGGAACTCCATTCTTTAGCGGAAAATAATTTTTTGTTGTATTACGGCACTCGGTAGGTGTGTTATGTATTTGACGGCTCACGATTTTTTCATAACTTTGCCTTATAATTGCTCTAAGCCTTCTACATAGTCTCATTGTGGTCATTCTTACAGGGGGTTTGTTAAAAAAATAACGTGAATTTTTAAATTTAGCGGACTACGTACATTCGAATATGGCATGTTAGTTCGTGTTTTGCGTGTTCAGCTATTTTCTGCTCTCGACTCTTTGCTCTCCTGGACTCTTTCATTGGGACGATTGGGCTTTGGTTTCGATGACACAACCATATACCTATGATTCGTCACCAGTTATGACCCTTTTAAGCAACAATTATTGAGCGATGCCTCTCACAAACAAACTAAACATGCTATATTGCTAAAACCGTGAACATATATATCTTCGAGACAAGTGAACCAACATAAAAAAAAAATAATCGAATATCGAATGGACGTAGCCCGCGAAATTTTAAAATTCGTCTTATATTTTGAACAAACCTCGTATGCACCGCACACTTTGAACTCTTTAGCACTATATATTGTAATTGTATGCTATTTACTTTTTAATGTTCCGTCAAAAATAGCCTAGTCTGGTGTCAAAGAAGTTGTTGAGCCAGTTTTTAAGGTCCTCTTTGTTATTGAAGGTAACGCCCTTCATATGGTTTGATAGGGCAGCAAAACTATTCCCGATCTTGATAGTAGCGACCATTTTCCGATTTGTACTACTTACTCTTCACAACGCGCAACCATTTAAACTTTTAGGAAGCCGAAACTCATTCTGGAAAGAGCAAACTGGCTTGAATACCAAAAAACTTTGTAACTCAATCAACAACACTCCGTTGATACCAATATAAACAGAGAGGCATCGTCTATTCAGTAGCATACATACATTGTAATAGCCCATTTCCCTATAGTTCAAACCATTAGGCGCCCTATTAAGAAAATTGTCCTATGGTGGAATCCAAACCTTCAAGTTCTGAGAAACCTCAAACAAAATGCTGGGAAATTGTTCAAGAGAAATCACACTCTAGCTAATTTCACTAGTTACAAAAAGGCCAACGCTGCTTTCAGTTGAAAGAAGCTAAACGCTCAGGCATTGAGATGCTAACTAGCAATATAAGCCCATCTACTAACCGAAAACGAGTTTGGTTTAGTATCAAAATGCTGGTAGGACACTGCTTGGATGGTTGGCGTAAGTGGTGATTCGTTCAGAATCCAACTAGCGCTTCTGCAACATTTTGTTGCCACATCCTCGTTACCAACTTGCTTATCAGTTATTTACAATATGACTATATAAAGTCTATGCGATTCAGGAACATTATCAGGTTGTTAATATCTAAGCCAGACAGTTGTTTGAGACTCTCGAACAGCGGTTTGCCCAGGGTTAATATTCTGTCCTTCCATAGGGCAGGGCATTCACAGAGGAAATGAAAGCTTGTTTTCCTTTTCTCCGGTTGTTTGCACCTGTGACATTGTGTGTTGTGAGGGATGCCCATTTTGACTACTTGTTCTCCCACAGACCAAAATCCAGTTATGACTGCCATGAGTCTCCAGGTGTCCCGTCGTTTCATGTTTATCAATGTTGACGATTGTTTAAGGTTGTAGGTGGGCCATAACTTTATGCTGATGTTGTATGTAGTCTGGTCTCTCCATCTACAATCTTCGATTTCGAGGTATTTTAGGAAATTGTACTCTTGATTGCATCTATTGGTGTGAATACCGATTCTGTAAGAGCGTCATCCATAGCGTCAAACTCCCCTCTTCCCAGTTTCATCTACGTTTTCGTTACCTTCAATGTTCAATCTTCCTTCTTCCGTCCTGGGACCCAGATTAAGGTAACTTTACGGTTTTCGCTCAAGATGGTAAGGCTATTCCTGCTTTGTTCAACCAGTTTAGAGGTTGTTGTCGTCGAATCCAGTGCCTGGATTGCACCTTGGCTATCTTGCCCTTAAAAGAGAGATCTGCGATTAGTAGCTACAAGCTTTCCCAATTGCCAGTACTTCCGCCTGAAAGACACTGCAAGCATTAGGGGGACGCATAGATTTTCAATTTTAAGTCTATGAGAATATATGACAGCTCCAACACCACAATCCATTTTACTGCCATCTGTATACACTGTAATGTCGAAGTTATTTAGTGAGAGTCCCTGATTCTATTCTTTCCTAGAAGGAAAGAGAGTGACAAAAGTTCTATTGACTGTTACCGTCGGTCTTCTTAATATGTAGATCTACCGGAATAACGTCTGTCAGTGCATTGAGAACATCCCTACGACATAATCTGACACACCGACTGTTATTGTATAGGCTGGGCTTTGTATTCTGCTAAGTAATTTGATGTTGTATTCTCTCTCTAGAGCTTTCCTGACGCCATTAGCACCACATCATCAGCTTACGCTACCGCTTTTACCCCATCTCTATTAAGTTTTATTAAAATTTTGCAAATCATATATTACAAAACCAAAGAAGTGGAGATAATACTCCACCACTGCAGAGTGCTCCTGTGGACTCTGTTAGTTATGTTGATATTACCCATTTTAGCTCTAATGATCCTGGTTTCTAGCGTAAAGATGATCTAATAGCTGATGCAATCTGTCTCCGTCGATTTGTCTTTGAGGTAAGCAAGTTGTGCAATTGATATACTAGAGCTCTCCAGCGAGCTTCTGATGTGTGTGTCTACAAGCTGTTCAAATGTTTTTTAAACGGAAGGACAACAGGCTAATTGGCCTAAAGTCTTTCGCTGATTCATGTCCCCTTCTAACTACCTTTGGTATGAAGATGACTCTAACAAGTTTCCAACTATTTGAAATATAACCTAGGCTTAGACCCACTTTGAAAAGGTGATGAAAAGGTGGAGATTTGAAAGGTGAAAATTATTTGATTTCCCATGCAACCTTCTCTTTTGTGACTATTACATTGGCAATATGTGGGTCATAGTGGCTCCGCAGGATTCTCTCAACATCGCTATCCTGGAAAATAAGTGATTAAGAGAAGTTCTACAGACTCTTTTGCCATAGAAGTCCGAGTGCCATCTGGCCTCTTGACCCAAGAAGCCATTGAATGATCTTTGGAGAATCTCTGGTAGATTCGATCGAAGAACAAAAATCTTTCTTGGTCTCCGTTTTGGCGGCCCTAGTTGCCTTTTTGTACTGTCTCCGAATTTCTGTGTACATTTCCCAATGACCTGTAGAGTAACTAAGATTAAAATTTGATCTGCCTTCTTCCCTTAATTTTGAGAGCTCATTGCTCCACCAGGGCGGATAAGATTTGTTTCTATATTTAATTGGACACGACATTTTGTAGGCCCTACTGAATGTCTTCTCCAATGTTGTAGCCCTACTCTTAAGATTTTCCGTGAGAGTAATTTGGCTGATCGGAGTTCTTCCTACCTAATTCCCTGCATTTTTGAATGAACTTATTTCTAAAATCACTTCAAGGAAATGTAAAACACCTTGCTTTGATCGGATTTTCTATGGCATGTTAAAATATCTTCCGGTGGCTCTTAAGCCTAGTAAGCCTTAAACTAACAAGTACTTTATTTTCAAGCTACAGACTCATTTCTTAGTTTCCGTGCATGGGAAAAGTGATTGAAAAAATTGTTTCAAAACGCATTGTTTGGTTTACGCGAAATCAGAACCTAATCAGGTATCACCAAGTCCCCTTCGAAGGCGGGCAAAATAACATAAATGCCCTTATGTACTTCAATCACTACGCTTCTATTGCCTTATCTATAAAAAATCATATACCAATGTTAGGCCCAGACATTGTACTAGAACACCTTGTAAAATGGCAGATTTTTAAATAAATTTTTAATTTTATTAAAGCCTTCTTAACGAATTGTAAACTAAAAGCAAAGATCAACAATACATATTCAAATACTTTCAATATCACAAATGTCATATCTAAAGGATCCCCTCTTTCCGTTACGCTGTTTATTATAGCTTTCAATGCTATTAGTAGTATTATACAATAAATAATTATTAGCAGATTAATCATGAAGTATACGCTGACGATGTTCTTTTATTTACTAAGACAAAAGATTTAAATTTTGTTATAACTAACTTTCTCGAGGTCCACCCCGGTAATTCAGATTGATCTGAACTATCAAAAACAAGAAACTTAGTTGTAATAGTATAAATTTACTTTTCAATAATACAATTATTGAAGTTGTAGGTAAACTGAAAATACTTGGAGTATTCTTTTATAAAAAAACACGCTTTTAAAGAGCACTGTAACCATATTAGAAATTATAATTTTTCAACTCAACATTATGATGTATTTATCATCCAAACACAGGTTAATCCATAGTATAACACTTATAAATATTACAAAAGCAATTATTTTAAGCAAATATCTGCCGTTCGGAGTCGGCTTGAAACTATAGGTCACTCCATTTGTGGAACGACATCAAGACGCACACCACAAATAGGAGGAGGAGCTCGGCCAAACACCCAAAAAGGGTGTACGCGCCAATTATATATATATATACATATATAATTATTTTATCTAAAATTTACTACAGTCTCAGCCTTCCCAGTAATTGTGCCAAAAGTATCATTTGACTTATGTCCGGACCTTATCATATATATAGCTATTCGCAGAAGCCTCCGTGCATTCCCGACGTAACCTACTAGCTCTATGCTTTCGGAAGGTGGTATTTCAACAATTGACAAGAGGATATTACAAAATTCCAAAAAACTTTTACCCAAACTGTTATACTGCAACAACAAAATCCTATTCGAAACTATACAAAAAGCATACTGAGATGCTTAAAGCTCGCGAACGACATCAACATCCCTATACGCTTTCAATTAATTACAATATACTCTGCAAAAGCACTAGTAATCCTCGAAGCAATTACATTCGCAGTTAAAGGTAACTCTAAGCACCTTATCTTCACAAATAATAAGTCGGTAAAGTAAGTAATCAAATTAAAATTACGAAGGCACCAGGTCACGTCGGTTCGCCTGGAAACGAAGAATCAGATGTCAGGGCCATATTAGCCACAATCGAACCTCTACATTTATACTCATATATGAACAAATAGGATATATTCCACATAGCTCACGAATTCGTCAAAGAAAAAATTTTTCGTTACAACCCCAAAGCTAATATAATATTATGCAACCATCAATCCTGCACATATTAAATAATAAATATATATCCTACTACATGTTCATGGTACGACACACGACACACAAACTTTCGTACATGCGAACAATACATATCTCTCTCATTGCCACTAATGTTCGTGTATGTGTTTGGATACTACATCATTTTCTTGTAGATATAATGTGCCGTTCAATGTTTAAAATACTCTTCATTTTGTTCTCTTGACTTTATACGATTTCAGTAAAATTTACAAAATCTACTCTCAATTCCAATTCTCTTAAAAACTAAAAACGATATACATATACTACATAGATCCAGTATTACCAACCACTTAAAAGATCGCTTGATCTGCGCTTACCAGTTTTTGCTTTCACATATGTATGTACAAATTTTTCGCTTGGCGTTAGAGAAGTTTTGAATTAAAAACGGCAAATGTATGTACATAAATATGTATATTTCTATCGAATAACTTCAGTTATTTTCCATAATTCTTTTAATAATATAGTATAATAATAATACTTAGTGAAGCAATTACAAATCTTTCTTAGATGTTTTTTACCACAAAATCTTATCTTTCTAACGTTACCATTTAGCGAAACCCCTATCGCACTTATAAAAAGCGAGTTACAGATTACTATACCATCTATTGGAAAAGTTATGGATTTCTTCGTACTGCACATTAATTTAGTTTACAAGTTTTACAAAACTTTCCCGTTTTATCAACAGATAAGAGCTTCATAAATAAATACGGAACAAAGAAACCAAGTTTTGAGAATCAAGTATAAAAACTGATTTCAAAAACTAAAACAGGTCTAAATTCAAATCACAAAATTAAGAATACACTTAATACACTTAAAGTTACCAAAAATTTAACTATTTATATAAATTTAAGTATTTATACATAAAAAATACAATAAATAAGCAATATTTATACTAAGTTATTGTAAGTCTTTTTTCCCCACAGCCTCTATAATACGGCCCAATCCTTTTTTCCTCATTAATGGAAATGGAATGAAATTTTGCATTGCCGGAAACTTTTCCAAGCACTTAAACAATATTATCCATTACGCTTAAAGCCAAGAGAGAGAGGACTAATTACCTAAACTCAACCTAAATATGTACCCCATATGACTATGAAAGCTGGACAGAGGCAAAACATGATATGTACTAGAATAGAGAAGAAGCTATGTTACGTACTATTATTATTATTATTATAACAATACATGCAAAATATTTGGGAGTATTATGTTAACTAAATATATATGAGTATAAATGGCGCTTACAACCTTTTTGGCAATAGCAAACCCACGAGTATATTTCTGTCATGAAAAACTATCTTCCGTTCGGAGGCAGCGTAAAACTGTAAGTACCTCTATTTGAGGAACAAAACCAAGACGCACAACACAAGTTAGAGAAGGAGCTCCGACAACACCTAACAAACGATGTACGCGCCAATTAACTAAATATTACTTCAATCGACTTTTTAATCTAAACACCTTTAATCAAAGTGTTGGAATTGAAAGGTTTTTTTCAAGGTTTTTAATTTGAGGTTAATTGTAATTGAAAAGAAACATGACCATTGATGCATATCCAAAAAGTGACGCCCGGTATTCTTGGGTGGTTGGGACCAAAGGCATAACCAGTTAGTCCCAAAGACGGGAACCACATTTTTCTGAATATTGCAATTTACTTACAGCGTTATTTGTTAGTATGTATATATAGGTACTTGTATATAAGTTAACACCACACCTTACAAAACCTCGAATTGGACAATAACCCCATGGGTTAGTGGCACCGATAATACATCCGGTGAATTTGTTATAACCGCTGACGCAGCATCAGCATTCCACGAACATTTACATCAAATTAGTAAATGTATCGATCAGCAACAATAATGAGTCAACAACAGTCAGCATATTGATGGTCGAAATAGGTGTAATGTAGAAGTAAGAAACATAATGTAATTAATCTTAAGTTGAGCTTAAACGAATAAAGACAAATGAATCGGACAATAGTCCGATTGTCCTTTTTAAAAAAAATTAAAATCGAAATGTAAAATATTAACTGGCGCCCGAGCAGGGACTGGTTAAAGTTCGCGTATCGGTAGTGAGTGGAAAAAAAATATTAACGCCTGTAAGAAAAAAAAACAGCCGAAGTATCAACGCGCGAAATTCTTAAAATTAATAAGTGACGATAAAACGCCTGTGAGAAAAAATAAAAAAAAAGTCGAAAATCAACGCGCGGGCACTCACAAAAGGAAATTCACATCACGCATATAAAGTGGAATAGGTTGCAAGAAGGGCATTGGTCTGCGTGCAAAAGAAGTAGAATAATCCCAAAAGGACTTCCATACCACGCATGCGAAGTAGGAATACCCCCAAGGAACGTGAACAAAAGAGCCGGTCCAGAAGTAAGCAGCGTTAAATTCCTGTAGGACAGAAACGCACTCCTCTTCAAAACGTGTTTGGTGGTACCACGAGTAGCTGCAGCAAAAGGGAAATTATACCGCAACACCAGGAGGACTTAAGTAAGTTATTTTAAGTATATAAATTAAGAAATTATTTAACATATGGTGAAAAAGTGTAAAAAATTTATTTGAACAAACTAATAAAGGAAAATTTAAACCAAGAAGGTTATTAAGCTCACCAAAATAGTGAACAAATTGTAACATTAAATATTAAACAAGGATAACAACTGCACATTTGAAATTAAAATTTTGTGTAATAAAAAGTAAAAGTAAAAACTTATTTAGAAATATAGAATCATCGGAAATTATGCAACCAAAAATATTGGTTAAATATCTAAAAGGGGAAAAAAACGCTTACTTAACGAGATTTTTTTTCTTCTCTCATCAACTAATAATACTCACAAATATAATATCGGGCTTCTACAGCCAATAATACAATATAATTTAAAGCTGCTATTCACCACCTAACGGGGGACCCTCCAGCTTATAATAAAAAATAAACTCTCTGCGATTCAACACCCAAGGGACCCTCCAGAGATGTATAAAGGAAAACATATTAAAAAATACTTTAAGAAAGGAAAAAATACACCAAATTTAGTAAACAATTTAAAATAAAGAAATTCAAATTTCCAATTCAAATTTTTAAAACAAAAATTAAATAAATTTTCAGTTTAATTTTTAAAAGCTAAAATTAAGTAAATTTTTAACAATGGCAAACCCTAATAACCTTGTCCGACCCCCCGTTCTTAGCGCACCCCTACAACCAGGTGTTTCCAATTCCAAGTCCAATTCATTTAACATGGACCAACTGACTAACTTAGTGACAGGACTAGTGAACAATATTATAAGACAAGAAGGACGGATTTTAGTCCAGGCAGCCCTTAATCCCAATGCAAATTTTGCAAATATAATGGACGTAACTATTGACGCAAGTCACTTAAATAATAAATACAACAGAGCTTGACAAAATACCAGACGTAGTTAGATGCCTCCGTGAATTTTCGGGTAACCCAGGAGGGTATAACTCTTGGAAGAAAAGTGTAGATCGCATCCTTCAGATCTACGACCCTCTTAATGGAACGAAATACTACGGCATCCTGAACGTTTTAAGGAATAAAGTTTTGGGCAACGCCGACATTGCCCTCGAATCCTATAACACTCCGTTAGACTGGAAGGCCATTTCAAGGTGCCTTAACCTTCATTACGCTGATAAGCGAGATATACGTACCCTAGAGTACCAAATGACTTCGTTAATGCAAGGCAACCTCACTATCCAGGAATTCTACCAGCGTGTTTATTCCAACCTGTCCCTCATTCTACATAAGCTGGATTGCATGGAAATGGGTTCAGAATCCATGCATCTACTAACACGGACATAACAGGACAAAGCCCTCGACACCTTCATACGAGGACTAAAAGGTGACTTGCCAAGACTTCTTGCTATGAGAGAACCAGTAGATCTTCCTCAAGCGCTTCACCTTTGCCTAAAGCTAGAGAACCAAAACTTCCGTTCTTATTACGCGTTGAACAGCAGTAGTCAAAATAGGAAGCCTCACGACTTCCGACCACCTCTCCCACCCAAAAAATTGACTAATGAATTTTATCCCCATTTGGCATTTATGCCAAGACCCCAAATGCACCAACAAAACCCTCCAAATCAATACCGCCATCAGGCTCTTATGAATAACTATCATCAGGCCCCCATTAATAACTACCGCAATAACCAACCTTACAGACCATTAAATCAACCTCTTGCTAAACCTCAACTCCCTCGGCCAGAACCAATGGACGTCGATAAGTCCCTTCATTCAAGAGCTGTTAACTATATGAACAGTTTTTCACAACAAGTTCCTTTTAAACAAGAGCGAAACTTCCACATAGAAGCAGGCGAACAACAAGACTATCAGCAAGACAGACAATACGATACAGATCAGTACTACAAACAAGACTGGACTCCAACTCCTCAGGAGTATGAAGCCGCACTAACAGCTGAAGAAAACGGACAATCAGCTCAGACATACGCTGAAGGAAATTCACTCCCTGAAACCCAGGACCACATTGACATTCATTTTTTAGAATGAACAGTTCTTCATTGCCATACGTAGAATGCAAAACGAAGAACGGAAAAACCCTCAAAATACTTATCGATACAGGGTCAAGCAAAAATTATATCCAACCCTGCCATGTCCCAACACATACACCTAATGACGAACCATTTTTTGCAAACTCCATTGCAGGACAAATCCAAATCACTCATCATACAATTGTCAATCTTTTCGGCAAAAATGCCACAAGCTTAAAATTTTTCATACTTCCCACATTAAAATCCTTTGACGGTATTATAGGAAACGACAGTCTAAAAGAACTTCGTGCTACTATTAACATACATGACGACACCCTGACATTAGGTAATAGCATTAGAATTAAAATTAAACAGAGCCTTTCCCCTACAGTTAATAAAATAGATGTTAGAACTGACCATATGACAACTACACAAAAACAACATATAAATAACTTAACAAAAAAGCACCCACACCTTTTTACCGAACCGGACGAAAAACTTATTCACACCACTACGGTAGTTGGAGAAATCAGGACTTCTTCAGATACCCCAGTTTACACAAAGTACTATCCATACCCCCTCGCGATGAGAGACTTCGTTACGCAAGAAATAAAAAATTTGTTAAAGAACGGAACTATTAGACCGTCCCGTTCACCGTATAATTCACCCGTTTGGGTTGTACCCAAAAAATTGAATGCATCAGGCAAAAAGAAATACAGGTTAGTAATAGATTACAGGAAATTAAATACATTGACTATAGCCGACAAATACCCAATCCCTGAAATTAACGAAGTCATCTCACAACTAGGAAATAACAAATACTTTCCCGTTCTTGACCTGAAAAGTGGCTTCCATCAGATTCCATTAAAGGTATCCGACATTGAGAAGACAGCCTTTTCAATTAATAACGGAAAATATGAGCTTACTAGACTCCCATTCGGTCTAAAGAATGCACCCGCTATTTTTCAGCAAGCTTTAGACGACATTTTGAAAGAACATATCGGTAAAACATGTTATGTTTATATAGACGACATAATAGTGTTTGGCAACGACGAACAGAGCCACCTCCAAAATGTCGAAAAAATGTTTCACACGCTAGAAAAAGCGAATATGAAAGTCCAATTGGACAAGTGTGAGTTTTTTCGAAAGGAAGTCGAATTTTTAGGATTCATCATATCCCCGCAAGGTATAAAAACCAATCCCGTCAAAGTAAGTGCAATTCAAAATTTTCCATGTCCAAAAACATTGAAAGACCTTAGATCTTTCCTCGGACTATCAGGCTATTATCGGCACTTTATCAGAGATTATGCCAAGCTAGCAAAACCTCTGACCTCGCTTTTGAGAGCGGAAGATGGACGAGTGTCCAAAAATGCCTCCAGCAAAAAGCTAGTTGCGTTCAATAGTCATGCCCTAACTGCCTTCAGGAATATAAAAACAGCGTTAACTTCAGAAGAAGTTATTTTATCATACCCCAATTTCAAAGAGGAATTTCACTTTACCACAGATGCATCAAACTACGCTCTAGGTGCTGTCCTCGAACAATCAGGAAAGCCAATTACCTTCATATCCCGATCACTCAATAAGACAGGGAAAGTTATGCCGCGAATGAAAAAGAAATGTTGGCAATAATTTGGGCCCTCACTTCACCGAGGAACTATTTATACGGATCGCTAAAGTTGTAATTTTCACAGATCACCAACCGCTCCCCTTTGCATTAAGCAACAAAAACAATAATGGAAAAATGAAAAGGTGGAAGTGCATCCTCGAAGAATATAACTACGAGATGAAGTATAAACCCGGAAAAACCAACGTCGTAGCAGACGCACTTTCGAGACCCCCAAAAACGGACATTAATACTCTTACAACTACAGACCATAGCGACGAAAGTTCCTCACACCACCTTATTCCGGCCACTGAAGCCCCCATAAACGCTTTTAAAAACCAACTATTCTTAATGATTGGCAACACCGATAGCTACTCATTCCAGTTACCATTTCATAGTTTCCTCAGGCATACTGTTACAAAATCAAATTATTCTAACCAGGACATCATAGACATATTTAAACGCTACCTCGACCCTTCACTCGTCAACGGACTATACACCACAGAAAGACTGATGGGTAAAATCCAAGAAATATTCCCACTCCATCTTAGCAACATAAAAATTCGCTACACACAAACTCTTCTCCAGGATATCACATCAGAAACCGAACAAGAACATATTATAATACAAGAGCATCGGCGAGCTCATAGAAACAGCCGCGAAAACAAAACGCAAATTCTACGAAAATTCTATTTTCCAAGCATGCGCGCAAAAATCGAAAAAGTTGTTAAACAGTGCTCAACTTGTCGTGCACATAAATACGATAGGCATCCAACCAAACCACAAATTCAACCGACCCCCATTCCACAATCCCCAGGTGAAATCGTCCATGTCGACATATATTCCACCGAAAAAAAACTAATCCTTACCGCCATAGATAAAATCTCTAAGTATGCCCAGGTGAAAATGATACCTTCCAGGGCATTAGAACAATTAAAGACCAAATTAGAGAATTAATGATAGCGTTCGGAATCCCCAAACTTGTTATAATCGACAATGAAAAATCTCTCAATTCCTCTTCATTCTCATCCCTACTCAGAGACCAAATGTCAATTAATATTTATGCCCCACCACCCTACAGTACCACAAGCAATGGGCAAATAAAAAGGTCACAGCACACTTTCGGAAATTATGAGATGCCTCAAGGCAAATCAAACGACAATAACATTGGAAGAACTTTTATTCAAATCTGTACAAGAATATAATTCCTCAATACACTCAACGACGAAAAATAAACCAATAGACACATTCTTCGGTAGTAGAATCCATAGTGTTGGGGGTCAACAGTTAGAACAACAAAGACAAGAAAACATAGCCCTACTTAAGAAAAAACAAGAATTTGACCTCTCGTACCACAACAAAAATAGACCCCAAAATAAGGATTTCTCACCAGGAGAAATTATTTATGTTAAAATAAACAAAAGACTAGGCTCCAAATTGACCCCGAAGTATAAGAAAGAGTTAAAGTTAAACAGTTAAGACAGTATCAGGACGAATAGTTCACAAATCCCTAATAAAAACTTAATTATTCTTCTTATGACGATCTCTACTTCTTCATCGAACATACAAATTCTTGACTATAGTAAATCTCAATTAGTAACAATAGACAATGGACAAGCGAAAATACAGGACGCAACATTCAGACTTATTCATCTCATCGACCTGGGAAAAATACGAACAATTTCTGACGGAAGCCTACGACGAAATAACTGGCCAAATCCCCAAAGACAACCTCATATATCCCGTCCTAAAACATGAAACAATCCAAGCTTTCAAAATCGTTAATACCCTAAAACCTATTAACGACATTAAAAGATCAATTGATATATTAGGAACGGCCGGATCTCCCTATCACGAAGACTTAAATATAATAACTAATAATTTGAATAATCTAAATGAAAACAATGACAAACAAGTAGTAATAAACAATGTATTTGAAAAACGTATAAATGATATAACTGGCAGAGTAAATAAGATGTTGAACACCATCAGAAAAGATGATAGTATTGTTATGGAAACTATAGTAAATTTGCAAAACAAAATTAGATTAATAAGAGAAGAATTAATTAATATAGGATACTCCATTCAATGGGCAAAGATCGATATAATTAACTCTGTATTACTAAATAAAGAAGAAATCGAATTCTCAATTAGCAAACTAAAAAGGGAAAATGTTCCATTTACGAGTGCCGTAGATGCAAGATTAGCAAAAATAAACGTTTTGGGTAAAGATATGAAAATCATTTATATTATTAAAATACCCCTAACATTAAGTGAAACATTCAAAGGCATAATTGTAAGACATGTTAAGAAAATGAATAATATTATAATTGAAACAAAATAAAAAGAAATTCTAAAAGGAAAAGATAAATTATATGGTATCAAAAATAAATGTGAAACTTACAATGATTTAATGATTTGCAAAGATATTAGATATTGTCATAGATATTAGTAATGATTTATGTATATCTAGAATAATAAATAGCTTAAATTCTACGTGTAATACCACCAATGACCACCACATACCAGCAATAGAAAAAATAAACAAAGGCGTAATTCTACTCAATAAATTCAGCGGTAAAATAGAAGCCGATAAAATGGCACAGGAGATAAACGGGACCCATGTTGTAATATTTTACAACGCTACCATTAGAATCAACAACAAAGAATATAGTAATATAGAAGTAATGCCAATTACATCTATCCCAGCAATATTACAGCCAACTCCATTAGAGAAGGACCATATCGAGATACTTTCGCTCGAGTCCCTAAAGGACTTACATATAAACAACACACATAGAATAAATTCTCTCAAAAAGGCAACACTATCCATCGGAGGCTTAATATCCATAACATCCATGATAACCATTTGCTAAAGAAAAAATCAATAAAGATACAATACATCGAGAAAGAAGTATCAAAGCCTAAAGCAGGAAGCCCGCCACAAGAAAGTAATGACATTCCAACATACGTAAAATTCAACGACTTACCCTTCTATTAATGATCGAAGACAATCATACTTAAAAGGGGAGGAGTTAACACCACACTTAACAAAACCTCGAATTGGACAATGACCCCATGGGTTAGTGGCACCGATAATACATCCGGTGAATTCGTTATAACCGTTATAAATGTATAAATGTATCGATCAGCAACAATAATGAGTCAACAACAGTCAGCATATTGATGGTCGAAATAGGTGTAATGTAGAAGTAAGAAACATAATGTAATTAATCTTAAGTTGAGCTTAAACGAATAGAGACAAATGAATCGGACAATAGTCCGATTGTCCTTTTAAGAAAAAATTAAAATCGAAATGTACAATATTAACTTATATAAATGTCACGTACACCCCTTTTGAGTGTTTAGCCGAGCTCCTCCTCCTATTTGCGGCATGCGTCTTGATGTTGTTCCACAAATGAAGGGACCTACAGTTTCAATCCGACTCCGAACGGCAGATATTTTATATGAGAAGCTTTTTCATCGCAGAAATACACTCGGAGGTTTGCCTTGGCCTGCAGAGGTTACACTTCAGACCTTAAATTCCTGCCCTCGCACATGGTTAAAACTATTTGAGTTATAGTTAGATTTAAGTAAAGAGCGACGAAACTTCTGTCATATTCGGTTACAAAATTTCAGTTCGGCTTGTGTTCGGCTTCGCCAAAAAACAGCCGAACTTTGGAAGACCATTTCTGTAAATGTGCTTGTTCAAAAATTATAATACTTTTAGTGTTTGTAAGATTTTTTGAATACTCGTCTCAAAACATGTTTTTTAAATCAGTTTGAAAAATTTTCTGCTCCTCGTGCTCCAAGTCAGCTCATCAGAATATAAAATTATTCAACTAACAGTATAAAAAATGACTACACGTACCAATGAGTTTATATTTGTTATTTTTATGAACATATGTAATTATGTTATGTACTGAAATTAATGTGATTGAGACTTATACAGCGTTTTTGGGTTTTTATTAATAAATTAATAATTATTATAAAAAAAATCATTGTTTGTTATTACTTCGACCTCGGCTTCGGCTGAATCTGACCGATATCCTTAAAAATCGATGCTCAGCCGTTCATTAGATTTAAAGAAGAAAACTTGTGCTTTTCCACTTGTATAAAAGAGAAATTACTTAATTAAGTGACGCGTTACTCGAATCTAAGAAGTAAGAAATTCGTAACGGGAAGATTCACATATGTTCTGTAATTTTTATTTAAAAAATATTTTGGAAAATATTTCAAACATCGTTATGATTTTATTAAATTATTTCCGAAACATTTTGATTTTCCTCCTAGTGCGTATAAGTCAGAAGACTTTCTGAAGCATGAACTGGCCAGGTATAGTCCATAAGAGAAGCACGGATTCTCCTAATCTAGCCCACATACTTGCAGCGATTGAATCTCGAGGCTGGGATCTATAGAATGGTTGTCATGCTCAAATTACGGCTACAACGAACTAAAAACACATTTTGCAACAGGCGACCGATGGCTAGTTACTGCACTAATAAATTTAATATGTAAATAAATAATTAATCAATATGTTTCGAATCACGTCAATATCAGTTGGTCGTGCTGTTCAACCTATTTCTACATTAACGGAAATTCAGAAAGTCGGAGAATCTAAAACGTTTCCAATTAATTAGAATCTATTGTAAAATAGAGGAGGAGGGTAGTAAATGCTAGAGTTATACTTTCAGTGAGACTGACAAAGATCAAAATAGAAATACATATTTTTAAGTGGTATAATATTCAGTATACATATACAGAAGACCAGCCAAAAAACTTGAAAGGAAAAAACATTTACAACATGAGCATTTTTGTTTTCAAATTCCTATTGCTATGAGCAATATCAAAGCAAAATTTCAGTATCGTATGCACACGCATTCATGTACAAGTGCATATGTATGTATATATGTATACTGGAATAGAGTAATTGTAATTTTTAAAATATTGAAATCAAATATACACATCTTGTGAAACTCTTTATTGGTTATTGCAATAAAACCTCAAGAAACAGTAGAAGAAAAAAACTAGCATACCGACTTCAGAACCATCTCCCTGCACAGTTTCCTATTCGGTTTACTTTTGCCTGGAAAAGTCCCGTTATTGGTTGGCTGTCAGTAGACGCCATTACAATTTCGATGTCGCTGCAAGTCGCTGTGCTCAGCACCAACCACAACATTTCGTGTGAGCCTTAATGTTCGTGCCAACAATTTGATATTGTTATTGTTGTTAGTGTACGCTGTCTTACGAAAACCCACCACTATTATCATAGACACAAGAGCACATACACAGAGTGCTTGGATGGGAGCGTCCGTGGATTGCGGTCTTTTGTATAATGAGGACCAACAATTCCTTCCAACTACCGCGTTGCGTGTGCTGTGCTAACGTGTGTATTATTTTCTCACCCAGTACTTACCACTCATTAACCCTCAAAAAATACGCACTTCGAAATTATCGTCTTCCCAATCAAAGTGGTTGTGCTGCTAGCGCAATCCCTTGACTAATGCTCTGTGATACTCATACCTATGTATGAACTGATTTATATTTACACATGCGATCACATAAATAAGTACTCGGAAATAATTAGAGTAAACTACCGTGATCAATGTATGCTTCGCAGTCATATGGATTTGCTAAACATATTTTTTTATATCATCTGTGATTTGTGAGATTTGTGGATAGACAACCCTTGGTTGTTGCACCACGATAATCTCCCACCCTATGCTTTATTCCTTCTTTGTGACCATTAGGCCACTCCGGGACACCGTTTCAAATAGATTGAGGAGACTCAACGTAAATCGCTTTGTGAAATGGTATTTCACCTGTTTAAGAAAGTTTGTAATCTATATATTTTTTTGGAGGAGGTCTACTTCAAAGAAAGCGAAGTAAATTTGAAAGAATAAAAAGAAATTTAAAATTTTATAGCAAAGTCAGCATGCAATTAATAACAGTAGAGATTGACCGAACTTCGGTTTTGGCCATACAAGTTCAGTTTGGTTTCGGATTGGCTTCAGCAATAGTTTTATTGTTCAAAACTGTATACAATTTTAGTTGTTGGTAGTTTTTGTATTTTTATTAAAAACTGGATTTTCAAATATCATTGCTTGTTTATTAGATGGGCTCTAAAAATGTTGAGCTCGGCCTTAAAAATCGATGTTCGTTCAGTAGTAGTAGAAGAAATTACGTAATACTGGTCTCTTCTGTGACTTATGTGACGTTTTTTGCACTTAAGATGTTAATCGAAATATGTATATGTTCTTTAGAAGGTTTGCGTCTGCCTAAATACTTATGATAGCGCATAAAGATACATCGTTAGCCACATCGAATAAATGAAATACACTTATGTGATTAATACAATATTAGTTGTGTTTTTTCTTATCGATATATGGCATATATCTGTGCTTGAACTAAAAAATACGATCATTGGCAATCACCTATGACCGATGAAATATTTGATTTTATCCGCAACTACTCCATAAGTGCATTTATATATAAAATAGAGCACTTATTGCGCAGACGAATATGCGTAAAAAAAATTATTTCCTCACGTCGAGAAATCTGCTGGAATATTCAATGCTAAAGCAAACATGTCTCTTTTCAGTGAACATATGTGTTGTTACATACTATATATGTATGTACATACGTATGTAGGTTTATTAGGGGAGAGTTGAGAATAAGCAAGCAGCCAAGTCAAAAAAGGTGCGCATAGCCCATACGCGATAAAATTTTGCGTTTCTTTCTTGCTTCATGAATTTCACGATTTTCTTCTACAGTTTGATGTGCTAATTATTAATATTTGGTTGCAGCTGATGGGTATGTCGCGTAAACTCGCGAGAGCTAGACCACGCCCTACGCGGACGCTATTTGCATATTTCGCTAGTTGCAGCTAGCTATACCGTTAGGTGGGCCATAGTTAAGCGTAATTGGTATTGTTTTCTCGATGCTACCATTTTCTTCAGTTTTCCGATTGTTTTTCTGCAGCGGGAATATTAAAGATGGAAAATAGAAAACGGTATGTAACTTGGATTAATCCCACAAAGAAGACTGAGGAAATAACGAAAGGAAAGCCACAAGACTGGCAACGCCATTTCATACTTAAGGACTTTAGCAACTTTTTGTGAAGATGGCTGGCGGCCTTAACACCGTGCCTAAAGGTGGGGGTGAAGAGTCATGGTGGTTGATTTTGATAGACGCCCAACGTTTGTAAGCACTCTTTAACCTCAGCAATTACTTATGCATCGAAATTGAGTGAAACATACTCTATACGAAGAACGTGAAAATAACTATTAGTTTTATTTGAGAGGTACTAGACTTTCTTTCATGAGTTCAAACATTTTAATAGAAATTTCAAAAGAAATAAATGCTATTTATATTCTAATAAACACCAAATAAAACATGTTAACTTCAATGATCGCTTATACTAACATAACTATTACAAAGGCATCAAGTAGAACGACTTTTGCAAAAAACAAAAAAAAAAAAACATTTATAAATAGAAATAACCCATAGCGCCATATCTGGAACAATTTTGAATTCGATGTAATACTAACAATTCTTATTCCGAACGCTAATTTAGGTATGACAGAAGTAATATGATTCCGGTATGGAAGCGCTTAGTGACCTGGAAAGACCAGATCTCCCTCAGAGTGTATTATAACAGAAAATATCGAAAAAGTGAATGTCTATCACATTTTGTAAGTTAATTGTAATGCTCTAATAAACGATTATGAACCATCCCTTGGGTCAAGAATTGTGAGGGAATTGTCCACTATATTCTCCCGATTTTGTATCCCGCAACTATTGCATATTCCTGAAACTACGGTAGGCAATGAAAGGCAAGTGTCAGAAATCGATTGAAGCCACTCAGCTAGCTCGTTCGAGAACACGGGAAGGCGTGCAAAATTGTGCATCGAAATAAAATGCGAGAATTTATTACATTTATATTTTTAATGGAGGTTGAAAATTTCATAATCTGCACGTGTGGTGAAATTGGCAACAGAAGCAAGTCATGGCTTCCAGCTCCCTAGAGACCATTGTTTAGAATTACAGGGTTTATTTTCAAAGTATACGTTTCAGAGAGAATCACCGTTGGAAACTTCGGTTCACTGACACACTTCGCCGTTGGTCATTTGCCGTCCGCTAAATGTTGGTGATATTTTTTTGTTTGCAGAAATCTAAAAATTTGTTCAGCGAAATACAATATATTCGTATAAGTATATGCACAGGGCATCTGGTCGTTGTTGTCACAAATAATTATGCAGTGTTCAATATTTCTTGAATAGCTTAAATGAGGGAGGGTATTATCTATTACCTCTATTATCAACTATTGCACTTTCATCTAAAATTTCTAAATTAAAAATGCATATAATACACATGTATATGTGATTTCTTTCAAAAGTGGTCCTAAAATGTCAGTAGTGAGTAATTCCTAGACAAAAACTTTTTTATGTCATATTTTGCAATTGTCTAGTTGACACACGGACGAATTTACACGAGTTGAAAATTTTGAAACTTATTATGAAAACGGTCGCAAAATCCCTGATTCCTTTAGTGGAATAATCGCCCGAACGACGACGAACGATTAAAAGGTTGATGAAAAAATTTCAGGAAACTGGTTCTGGCGGCGATAAAAAACGACTGGCAGACCAAAAATGGGACGTTGTGTTAAGAATATTGCTGTTTTAGCGCAAAGTGCAACCTTTAACGTATATACCTCGACGTCCTCAACAAGTGGGCGTTCAGGCATCGACTGTTTGGCCTATTTTACCTGTAGCTTATGGTGGCCAATTATATGACGTCATTTTTCACATATAATTGTTAAAATACATATTTCGAATAAAAATAGTGAAACCTGAAAGACTCTAAAGAAATCTAAAGCTGACGCATGCGCCTAACCAGCTCCTCGCCGCATTGTTTGAGTAGCTCATTCCGTCTGCTCGCGTGGCAGATCTAATAGCGCGGTTGTTAAGGCCGATTATATCAATATCATCAGCATACGCCAACAATTGTACGCTCTTATACAAAACTGTGCCTGAGGGATTAAGTTCTGCGGCTCGCATGATCTTTTCCAACATCAAGTTAAAGAAGTCACACGACAGCTAGTCACCTTGTCTGAAACCACGTTTGGTACCAAACGGCTCGGAGAGATCATTCCCAATTCTGACGGCGTTGATGGTATTCAGCAACGTCATTTTCCATAGACGTATTAGTTTTGAGCCGCCGTAGCCGAATGGGTTGGTGCGTGACTACCATTCGGAATTCACAGAGAGAACGTAGGTTCGAATCTTGGTGAAACACCAAAATTATTATAAGAAAAACATTTTGCTAATAGTGGTCGCCCTCAGCAGCCATTGGCAAACCTCCGAGAGTATTTCTGCCATGAAAAAGCTCCTCATAAAAATATCTGCCGTTTGGAGTCGGCTTGAAACTGTAGGCCCCTCCATTTGTGAATCAACATCAAGACGCACACCACCAATTTCAGATATCGCGGCATATATGTAACTCCTTTCGTACTGTTGAATGCAACTTTGAAGTCAACGAAAAGATGGTGTGTGTCGATTCTCCTTTCATGGGTATTTTCCAAGACTTGACGTATTGTAAATATCTGGTCGATGGTGGACCTTCCAGGTGCACAGCCATACTGATAAGGTTCAATCAGTTGGTTGATGGCGGGATTTAACCTTTCACACAAAACGCTCGCTAGAACCTTGTAGGCGATATTCAGAAGACTAATCCTTCGATAATTGGCACAAATTGCAGAATCACCCTTCTTTAGGGGGTCGGCATAGCACACTTAAATTCCAATCTGCAGGAATACTTTCATCCGATCATATTTGCATAGAAGCTAATACATGCACCTAACCAGCAATTCGCCGCCAAATTGAATATCTCAGCCGGCAGTCCGTCGCACTATGGAAAATAGTAGAACAATGGCATATCAAAAATGATTTTTACAAATGTCGATTTTGTCTTTTTTTTATGTTTTTCCCATAGTTTAAAGATCGAATTAAACTATCGTAAACAAATTATTAATAAGTTATATGAAACTAATTTTTTATCATTCGGCAGTCTTTGTTATTTTTGGAAACGTCCAGGTGGAGCCATTTCACCTTACTACATTTAAAGTGGTTTTCAGGTCATACTTTGTAGGATTAAATATAAAGTGGTATATATTTTCGGAAAGCTTATTTTCTGCAGATTATTAAAAAAGTAATATTTCTTCAAATTTGTTTAAAAATAAGTACAAAAAACAGTTTCAAATAACATAAGTTAAAAAAATGGGTTTTTAAGTTTATCGAAACTTACAACAGTTACCAACGCTTAAAATTTAAGTAAGATTTGTAACATTATTATTAATAAGAAACATTTATAAAAATTGGATGTGGATTTTTGCAATTTTTAAAGTTATTGATAAAAATGTAAAAAGTCAAAACATGGAAGTCAATTGCGTTTGCAGACGCAATCTATTTACCGTTTTATCTTTTGAGTTGTCTTACTGCGTTAGGCGATCTTAGTGAAATTCTTTGGAATCTGTCACTTCCTGAAACCGAAAACTTTATATGCGCGCTTCTTGTGTCATGTAAACATAAAATTATTTGTACATTCGCGGCACGTTAAATGCAACAAATTTAATAAATTACTTGTTTCAAGTGTTCTAAGCGTGAAATAATAATAAATTATTTTGAAGGAGGAAATCTTTTAATGGTTTATCAAGTGTTTTGAAAAATAATTACAAAGTCTCTGAAGACAACATATGTCTTATAATCAGTGATATTCTAAGACATATAATTCCAGCTTTTAATAAGAGATGAATGGAAGTACCCCGTAAAAAAGACATATTTCAAAAAAAAAACCGTAATTGGTTGGATTCCGATTATTCAGTTATTTTATCGAAAGACAATACACCCGTTTTTGGTAAGCATGGAAGACCGTGCTTACTATATACAGCAGTGGTCGCCAACCTTTTCAATGTGTTGAGCTACTTTGAAGATTTTGAAATAAACAGCGAGCTACTTGCACAAGCCAACATAAATTAAATAATACACAGTTATATTCGACATACAATACATGTACTTATTTTACTAATATACGTTCTATATATAATAAACTTATGACTTATAGTGCTTATACTTATTCATAACTACATCCATGTTCACACCTATCAATCGTAACAAAATTGTTTGCAGTCATAATGGCAAATCACAAGCGACTTAAAAAAAAAAACAGTAATAGTACATTATTATATTATATAATGAGAAGGTTGACATTCTGACTCATCGATAATTTTTTTAATATTTGCAGTATAATTTGATACATTCATTCGAATACAGTTATCCAAATGTATATCTGTAAGCCGATTGCGGTATTTATTTTTAATAAATTTCATATTGGAAAAAGAAGATTCACACAAATAAGTTGAACTGAATAACGCTTTCACTTTCAACGCAACATGACATAAAACTGAATACTTATCTTTACTTACTAAAGTCCATATACATTTTGTATTTGAACCTAAAGATTTTAAAGTCAAGTCACTTTGAAAAGCAATCAGTTCCATTTCTGTCACCGCAATGTCTTCGCCAAAGTTGTTCATAACACAAGTTGCAAACTGTTGTATATCAATGTCCATGAAGGGTGAAACAACAAATTGCGTCACTAAAGCAATTTTGCTGAAATCCTTGAAACGATTTTTGAAGTTTTCCTTCAAGTTAGAAACTATTTCCATATGATATTTACTGTCATAGGGCTCTAATAGATTTTTGGATATCTTTTCGGAAAGAATAGGAAAATGCTTAGTATCGCGGTTTTTTAGGTTTTGTTCCCAAAATTCAAGTTTTGTAATAAATGCATTTATATCAGAAATCATTTCCGATAATTCTTTATCCCTGCCTTGAAGCTGCAAGTTAAGCCCATTTAATTTCTCTGTAATGTCCACAAGAAAACCAAAATCTCTGAGCCAAGTCGAATTTTTCAGTTCAGGAATCGGTTCATCGCGTTCTTTGAAAAATTGAAGTATAGCAGGCAGGACATCATTGAAACGTTTGAGCACTCGTTCTCTGCTTAACCATCGCACTTCAGAGTGAAGAAGTAGCTCTCCGTATTGACAGTCAATTTCATCAGCCAAGGTTTTAAATAATCTTCTTTGTAACGCTTGAGCTCTAATCTTGTTCACAATTTTCACCACCAGTTTCATAATGTTGTTCATGTTTAGAAAATTTTCACATAATGCTTTTTTTTTTTTTTTTTTTTTTTTGTTTTTTGTCGGGACAACTAGCAAGTGCAGCACTCAGACATTAATTGAGTCCATTGTACTACACTTGGATTCCCTTTTAATTTTCTTTAAATCTACCCGATCTCCGAAGAAATCTGAGTAGATCTTGTGGTGCCAAGGAGCCAAAATGGTCGCTTCTTAACACATCAGTGCCAAAGACCTCAAACCTGATTCGGGCGAAGGCGGGGCAGACAACCAGGAAGTGATCCGCCGTCTCATCCTCCTCTTCACAAGCTGGGCAGAGTACACTGTCTGAGATGCCCAACCTTTCCATGTGCTTTGCCCACAGAAAGTGGCCCGTCATTAGTCCAACCAGCCGTCTGCACTCCCCTCTGCCTAATGGCAGAAGGGTTTGCGACAGTCGATCGGACATGACAGGTAACATCAGTTTTGTCCATCTGCAGCCTCTCTCAGCCTGCCAAGCTCGCTTGTGGGTAGTAGTTACCCATTTGCTAACCGTGGCCGTGATGGCCGCAGAGGGGAGTGGCAAAGCGGGCTCTGGGCCAAAGAAGTTGGCCTCAGAGCCCATCTTAGCTAAGGAGTCAGAGGTCTCGTTACCCGCGATACCCACGTGTCCCGGGACCCATGTTAGCATCAGGCTGTTATGTCTGCCGACATAGTTCAGCCTGGATTTACAGGACTTCACTACCCCTGATGTGGTTTGAGGGCTGTCTAAGGCCATAAGCGCAGCTTGGCTGTCGCTGCAGACACATATAGATCTGCCTCTCCATCGTTTTTCCACAACAAAGTTCATCGCTTCTTGAACTGCATACACCTCCGCTTGAAACACAGATGCATGCATTCCAAGAGCAAAGTGCAGTTTTGTCCCGCTGGATTCCACGTAGACCCCAGAGCCGGAGCCATGCTCGGTCCTGGAGCCATCCGTAAAAATGCGAAAACAGTGTTTGCCGGGCTCATTTTCTGAGTATCCCCACAACTGAGCCTCTGGAAGCACTACACTGTATCTCTTTTCAAGTACGACTCTTGATGACATTGAGTCAAGGGGCATGGAGAGAATCGTTGGATCGATGTCCATACCTTCTCTGTGTTCCAATGCCGGACAAGGGCCGTACCAGTTCCCACTGTGTTTCAGTCTGCAGATGGCCTTCAAGGCCTCTCCTCGGATGAAAGCATCAAGTGGTGGTAAACCAATCAGAGCATCTAGTGCCGGGCCTGAAGTAGTCGGAAAAGCTCCGGTGCAACAGATGGCCACAGTGCGTTGTAGTCTCGATAAGGTCCTCCTGACTCCCACTAGGGAGAGTCTACTCATCCAGACCACTGATGCATAGGTGATAATGGGTCTTATCATAGCTGTGTAGATCCATAGCACCTTGCTAGGAGAGAGACCCCACGTTTTCCCAAAGACACCTTTGCACTGCCAGAAAGCTGTCAGCGCTTTGGATGCCTTTGTTTCAACGTGTGATTTCCATAGGAGCTTGCTATCGAGGATTACTCCAAGATATTTGATTTCCTTGGATAGCTGGATTGTGACTCCTTTTAGCTTTGGCAGAACGATTCCGTCAAGCTTCCTCCTTCTGGTAAAGAGGACAATACCAGTCTTGGCGGGATTTGCCGACAGCCCGTTCGCACAGCACCAAGTGTCAATCCGATCCAGAGTTTTCTGCACTTTCCTGCAGATGTTCATTAGCGAAGAGCCTGATACCAAACAAGCAACATCGTCCGCATATGCTTGTGCGTAGACTCCCGTGAGTAGAGGATCGATTACCATGCACCAGAGCAACGGAGACAGCACACCGCCTTGGGGGCAGCCTCTGTTAACCCCAGATGACACCAGCAGATCTTCCTCTGCTCGCACCGAAACGATTCTTTGGGCCAGCATCGAACGAATCCAATTTACTAGCACCCGGTCTACGCCGTGCCTACTAGCAGAGTTACACATACTATCAAAAGTGGCATTATCAAACGCCCCCTCTATGTCTAAAAAGATACCCATAGCGTAGTCCCTCCTGTCGATGGCCAGCTCTATCCTAGCAACAGGGTTTTGCAGTGCCGACTCGCAGGATTTTCCACTCTGATAGGCATGCTGAAATAGAGACAGAGGGTGAGCCTTCAGCGACTTCTGACGTATGCGCAGTTCCACTAGTCGTTCGAGACTTTTCAGCATGAAAGAGGTCATGCTGATTGGTCTAAAGCTTTTGGGGCTGGTGAAGTCGTCTTTTCCAACCTTTGGGATGAAAGCGACCCTCACCATCCTCCAAGAGCGTGGTATGTAAGCCAGTGCCAGGCATGCCGAGAAGATTTTCTTCAGGGCTGCTGTCACGAACTCTGCACCCTCCTTCAGCATGGCAGGAAATATGCCATCTGGTCCGGGCGACTTGTAGTCGCCAAAAGATTTGATGGCAAATCGAATGGCGGCCACATTCACCACAGATCTGGCAACGAACCAGTCATGCCGAGAAGGTGTAGCAGCTCTGACAACTGCCTCTATCAATAAGGGCTGTTGCCGGCTGATGCTTATCTGATTACCAGGAAAGTGAGACTCCATCAGCAAGCTGAGTGTCTCACTTTTCCGCTCCGTGAAGGAGCCATCAGATTTCCTAAGTGACCCCAGCTTTGCCGTTGGGTCCCTTTTCAGGATCCTAACCAACTTCGCCGTGTCACTCAGAGATTCAATACCGCTGCAGAATTCCCTATATGAGGCTTTTTTCGATTCCCGAATAAGCCTCTTGTAGTTCTTCTGAACATCACGGTATCGCTCCCAGTCCTCTGCAAGGTTAGTCTTGAGGGCCCGGTTTAGGAGTTTTCTCGACTCACGCCTCAACATCTGGAGCTCTTGGTTCCACCAAGGAACGGGAGTCCGGCTCGGGAGAGGTCGAGTTGGACAGGCTGACTCAAAACAGTCGGTTAGGGCAGCGTTGAGTTTCTCAACAGCCGCCTCAATGGCCTGTTCTTTTCGAAGTCTTGGTGGCGCAACGTCAAGGTCCCGCAACGCCTCCCTAAACTTCTGCCAGTCTGTTTTTCTTGGGTTTCTAGAGGGCAATGGCATTTGTGCCTCCTCGCCACACTGAAACTCAATGTACCTGTGGTCCGAGCACGAATCTTCGGCAAGGACTCTCCGTTCATAATGCTTTCTGATGTATAATACAGTGGTAACTAAGAAATTGTGGAAAACTTTCATCCTTATGACATAGCGCCCGAGCCCCTTATCACAACCCACCATAGCGGGAGCACCGTCAGTTGTCAGGCCTACCATTTTTGATATTGGAATTTTCTCAGAAGAGATGAGATTTTTTAAATGAGAAAACAGCTCTAGCCCAGTAGTATGTCCTTTGAGTGGAATAAACTTGAAAAGATCTTCTTTAATTGTAAAATCACTAAAAGCCATCCTGACAAATATGGCCATCTGGGAGGTGTCAACTACATCTGCTGATTCATCGAGTTGCAGTGAAAAATAAATACAGTTATCTAAATCACTTCTTAACTGTAAAAAAATATCATTGCTCATTATTTCTACTCGCCTCATCACTGTATTAGCAGAAAGTTGCATAGATTTTATAGCAGACACTAGTTCGTCTTTATTTCTAAAGTTGGCGAATAAAGAATCTGCAGCTTCCAAAAATGCTTGTTTTATGATTTCCCCGTCTTCACAAGGTTTTTTCTTTTGTGCAATTATCTGGGAAACACGATAAGATGCTTCAGTTGCAGCCTTATTTTTGTCGATTGTTTTCAAAAATATTGACTGTTGTCCAATTAACAGGATTTTTAAATGTTTCAGTTTTTCTTTTCTAGTGGCAGAATTTAACGGGAATGCCTTCTCAAAATTCAAATGTACAGTTTTATGATGTCTCTCAATATTTCATTTTTTAGGAACTGACACAGATGTATTACATAACAAACAAACACGTTTGCCTTTAACTTCTGTAAAGAAGTATTGTTCTTCCCATTCCGAATGGAAAGGGTATGCCTTCGCCTTCTTACTACTGCTTGCCATAAGGTTTCGAACTCTCGAACACGCTTATCGGTTCCAGCCGATCCTAGAACGGAGACGCGATTTCGCGTCGTGTTTGTCGGCGCGAAATCGCTTACCGCAGTGTTACCGCTGTTTATCTATTTATTATGAAAATTTCTGAAATTTTGCTAATACTGGTATGATTTTCAGACTTTTGGATTTTTTGCAACGTGAGCAGCGCGAGCTACCAGAATTGCCTTTGCGAGCTACCGGTAGTTCGCGATAGACGGGTTGGCGACCACTGCTATACAGACTCACCAGAATACAGCAAGAAAAGAAAAAAACACAATGTTACTCCATGAATACGGATTTGAACATATTTACAATGCTTATCTTCAGGGCCTACGTTCGACAGGAGAAGGAACAGAATCAAATCTTGTGGAAATAATAAGAGCAGCAGACCGTAAAAATAAGACCTAATACTCGAATCTAATAGAAAAATCAAAACAGAAACTCATTCTAACGGATGAAAAAGCATTAAGTGCTTTAATTGATTCAAATTTACCAAAAGGCCAATATCAATACCTAAGAAATTTAACTAACAAACGACACTCTTTTATATTTCAACCATATTACAAAGTGCCAGCAATTAAACAAACCTTCTATCCGCCATCATCAATGGAAGCAACAACCACAAGTGCAAAAATAGTGACGCTTCAAGATTTATTGGATCACACTGTGGCTAGAATACAGGGTTTGATTTAAAAATAATGAGCCTTCCCGCGCGGAGCGTCTGCCAAGCGATCAACCGAATCGGCTGGTGGGGGAAAATGATCGTTGGACCTTACCCTTCCACTAAAAACCGGTCCCAGTTCGCTGCAGCAGCGGTGCAGTCAACATCGCTCCGCGCGTGAAAGTTGTTTTAAAAGTGTGTTAGGATTTCGCAGTGGCGAAAATGCAGCGATCGTTGGAGCAACGTTACTCGATCAAATTTTGCGTAAAGCTAAACGAAACGAGTACCGAAACCATTGGGCTACTCAAGGAGGCTTACGGGAACCAATCTCTGTCCAGTGCCCATTTAAAACGGTGGTACAAGTCGTTCAAGAAAGGCCGGGAGGACGTCGAAGACGAAAAGCGATTTTGAAGGCCTTAGACGACGCAAACAGACGAAAATGTGAACCGGGTTCGTGAATTTTTGAACATTAACCGTCGTGCTAGTATACGTGAGATCAGTGAAGAGTTAAATTTAACTTATTACAATGTGCGGGAAATCGTAAAGAAAGAAAGAAAGAAAGCTGAAGGGGAGGCGTTTCGACTCCATTGAGGCGATCCACAAAACTGTGACAGCCGAATTGAACGCGATTCCGGCGGATGAGTTTAAAAAAATGTTTCCTGCAGTGGAAGGACCGCTACCAGCGGTGTATCGACGCTCAAGGGTTCTATTTTGAAGAATATTAGTTGTATAAGCCAAAAGGTTTAATAAAACTGCTTAAAAAATAAGGCTCATTACTTTTCAATCAAATCCTGTATTGAGAGTAGATTCCGTGTTCAAAGATGAGTTGAAACATCTAGTTTTGTACAGTAAATGGGGATGTGATGGTTCATCTGGACAAAGCCAGTATAAACAAAAACTTCCAGAAGAGTCTGAAAGTATCATAATACTGAGGCAAATTTGATTATCACTTCTATGGTTCCTATTAAATTGATTAACAACCTAACAGAGGATGTGGTGTGGGAAAATCCAGTACCTTCATCTGCTCCATTTTGTCGTCCAATATCTATAAAGTTTAGCAAAGAAACTATGCAATAAACTAAAGCTGTTGTGGATGAGATAAAGTGTCAAATAAATTCTTTAAAACCATTATTTATTATTAAAGAAGATAAGTAAAGCATGAACTCTTTCTAACAATGATAGATGGCAAAGTAGTTCAAGTATTGACGGACACTTCATCACCTTCCACATGTACAGGGTGGGCCACATAGCGTTTGCTTTTTGAACCACCTATTTTTTTGAGAATGGTAACACAAATGACATGTCAAATGTGTTTATAATTTAATTAAAGGTTTGACATTTACGAAATGGGACGCTATACGCTTGAACAAAATTGGGAAATATTGAAAACCTATTTCCAAAGTGGTGGGTCTTCTTCTTCTTTTCTGATTTTCACATCGGTGGCTAGGTCAATATGCAAAATTGTCGGATTTGGGGCTCAGAAAATTCACACGATACTGTAGAGAAGCAAATGCATCCACAACGAGTCACTATTTGGTGCGGTTTTTGGTCTGGCGGCATCATCGGACCATTTTTTTTCGAAAATGAGCGAGGAGCCGCGGTTACAGTAAATGGCGAGAGTTACCGTGACATGCTCAACGAGTTGTTTCCAAAAATTGAAGAAGATGACATGGAAGACATTTGGTTTCAACAGGGCGGTGCAACTTGTCACACTGCCAAAGTTACACTCGAAATTTTGGCTACCGTTTTTGAAAACCGAAGATGCTTTCCATTTCAATTCAACCGGGCTATTGGGGTCATGTTCTTCGATTTCGATGTAACTCAAATATGTTGCTCTCTGGTCAAAATATTGAGACACGTATTTTTTTGTTCGGCCGAAAAAATTTTTTTTCAAAATTTATCGACAATTTTGTTCTTCGGCTCAAAATCGATTTTTTTTTTCATTATATAAGAAATTTTTTTTTAAATGCCCATAACTTAGTCAAAAATGAACCGATTTTAACGGGCCCAACGGGCTTGAAAATTTTTTAATTAGCAAAAAAGAAAAAAAATTGAAATTTTTTCGAAATTCAATATTTCAAAAAGTGTATTTTTTTTTTATGACTATTTCCAAATCAAGAGGACAACTCAAACTTCAATTGAGCTGAATGCCCATAGCTTAGTCGAAAAAGAACCGATTTTAATGATTCTGAGTTCAAAATGATCGTCATTACTTACACGAACGGCTTCATGTAGAAACAATTGCAAAAAAGTAGTTGAAAATTTTTTATTTTCCAAAAAACAAAAAGTGCGAAACAGGTTTTTTACTCAAAAACAACTCATTTTAGCTGCTGGGCATTCAGCTCAATTGAAGTTTGAGGTGTCCTCTTGATTTGGAAACAGCTATAAAAAAAAATACACTTTTTGAAATATTGAATTTCGAAAAAATTTCAATTTATTTTCTTTTTTGCTAAATAAAAAATTGTCAACTACTTTTTTGCAAATCTTTCTACATTAAGTCGCTCGTGTAAGTAATGACGATCATTTTGAACCCAGAATTATTAAAATCGGTTGATTTTTGACTAAGTTATGGGCATTTAAAAAAAAACTTTCTTATATAATTAAAAAAAATCGATTTTGAGCCGAAAAACAAAATTGCCGATAACTCTTGAAAAAGATTTTTTTCGGGCGAACAAAAAAATACGTGTCTCATTATTTTGATTAGAGAGCAACATATTTGAGTTACAACGAAATCGAAGAGCATGACCCGAATAGCTCGGCTGAATTAAAATGGAAAGCATCCGAATAATCAGCCGAAATTCGGATATCAATTGGCTGCCTCGGAGCTGTGATTTAAGCCCGTTGGACTATTTTTTGTGGGGAGCCGTTAAGGACAAATGCTATGCGAACCATCCAGAGACGGTTGATGCTTTAAAATACGAAATTGAAGTTGCCATTCATGAAATTGGAGCCCAAACAATCGAAAATGTTCTTAAAAATTGGGTTGATCGAATGGTCTACTGTAAAGCCAGTCGAGGCAATCATTTGAACAATATTATTTTTCATTCATAAATGACAATGTTCTATCTTCAAAATAAAAAAAAAAGTTTGAAAACTTATTGATTTGTTTTGTTTTTTATAGCCTGTCTTGAAACCTTCTGTAAGCCGCCGAACTTTCTGGTAGAATTTGCGAGCTTTGTTCCTATTGGCCAGCATCTGAAGCTTCTCTCTTACACGTGTTTTTGCCTCTTGTTTCTTCTTACCTTTTTTAGCTACCGGTAGCGATCCCACATGGCTCGTGACGCACCCTTGTAGCTTTCCGATGTCGAACATACTTTGCGTGGTTAGATCTAAAACACTAGAAGCGTGTCATCTATCAAATCTTCTGTATCTTCTTACGCTGGAATCTGGTGCTGCAGGCTGCCAATTTTTGGACGCGACGAATTCGATCAACCTCTGTTCGTTACCGGATGTTTCATTGTGCAGGGTGAATTTTCCAAATGTGGGGCCAAAAATTCGCTCTTAGCCCACCTAAGCATTGAAGTCGCCAGGCACGATTTTTATGTCGTAGATGGGGCAGCGTTTATAAGAAAATCCCAGGTGGTCTTAGACGGAATCTTTCATTGCATCGTCGTTCTATTACATCGGAGTGTGGGCGCAAATAAGCGAGATGTTGCAAAATCCCGCTTTCAAGGGGAGCTCGATTCCCGGAGTGAACTTGGCGACGAAGTCTCCGTCGCACAACAAATCCAACACCGAATTTGCGCTCCTTTACATAGCAGCTGCAGTAGACGTCGCAAGGTCCTATGTTTTCCTTGCCTTGCCCGTCCATCGCATCTCTTGAATGGCAGTGATGTTAGCCTTTAATCTCATGAGAACATCAACCAGCCGGGCAGAGGCATCTTCCCCATTAAGTTACCGGATATTCCATGAGCATGCCCTCAAATCATAGTTCGTTTGCAGTGGTCGTCATCAGTACAGGAAATTCTCATCCGAGGCTTTGTTCGTGACTCAGTGGGGTTGAGGGGATGATTTTTACGCGGCGGGTCCCAAACCCAGCGCACAACCAGCTATCTTGGGTTACTTCAACTTCTCACATTAGCTCGCTCTCAAACGGGTGTTCGGAAGGTACCCAGAGGATATTTGGGCTTAACCCGGAAGTTGTGAGCCGCTTGGACCATATGTAGAAGAATGGCAATCAGTGACTTTCCCTACTTGTATGTTATAAAATAAAGCCAGAAGTATAGTTGTGGAGAGTTCGAATTCCTCTATCACAATATCACCAATTTACAGCACACCCAAACTTGATTTCAAATCAGAGGAGGTTTCTAGCTGGAGGAGACTACAATGCCAAACACACCCATTGGGGATCCCGGATCTCTACCTCAAAAGGTCGCAAACTATTGGCAGCCATCACGAAATTGAACCTCGCCACAGTCTCCCCAGGTTCTCCAACATATTGGCCCACTGACAGTTATAGAATACCATAGACTTTTGTGTAGCGAAAGGTGTTCCAGCTAGTGAAATAACCTGCAGCTCATGTTATGAACTATCCTCCGATCACTCTCTCGTATTTGTGACATTGTTGTCTCCACAACAGTAAAACCGACTGGACGTTTTTCCGAACCCTAATTACTTCTACCATTAACTTAAAACACCCACTCAAGAGTAAGGAAGACACATCACACAGATATCCCTTGATATA
Source organism: Anastrepha obliqua (assembly GCF_027943255.1). Classification (NCBI taxonomy): domain Eukaryota; kingdom Metazoa; phylum Arthropoda; class Insecta; order Diptera; family Tephritidae; genus Anastrepha; species Anastrepha obliqua. The sequence goes on along the minus strand of NW_026562179.1, from coordinate 1,899,762 downwards.
AAAGAAAAACAAAGAGCAAGAAAAACATGTCAAAAAAAGCAGACACCTTGATTACCACAAAAAAAACTTAAGACACTTACTCAAGAACTCAAAGAACTCCTTAAAAGAGAACACAACTCTCAGCTCCCTAACTATCTCAGCGAACTTGATGCAACCCCTGCAACTGACTACCCTCTATGGAAAGCAACAAAAAGGCCAACTCTAACACAATCATGGAATGGATATTAACAAATGGGCTAAAATAGATCTCGAGGAGGCAAACACATTTGCTCGCCCAGACTACTCAAAAAGTAAAAGATACCCTAGAACACACCCCTCAGATGGACCAAGCAATAAAAAATTCTCGAAAAATGAAATTAAAGAAGGGATAAAGTAACTTAAAAAAAGAATGCCCCTGGATATGGCCTCAAAACAGGAGAAGTACTGAAACAACTCCCAGAAGAAGCACTCACTTTCCCTCGTACTTATATAATTATATACAATTATCTGGTTTTGTTTCCGCTCAATGGAAATTAACTCAAGTAAAAAGATACTCAAACCAGGAAAAATCGCTGAATAAATCGAATCATATCGGCCCATCAGCCTATTTCCTATTCCCTCTAAAGTACCTTTTCTTCAAAGGAAGAATGCCTATTATTTAAGATCGGAATATAATCCCAAATCACAAATTCGGTTTCAAGAAAAAAAACACAGTATCATCGAACAAGAACGTAGACTCATAAACAGCATACACAAAGAATTTGAAAAAAAATATTGCACAGCGGCTTTTCTCAATATATCTCAATTTTCTAGATATTTCTTTGTCTGAACTAGGAACACGAGGAACCATCTGAACTATGTGAAAGTTCCGCTGGTACCCCAAGGCAGTATTATGGGACCCATGTTATACTTGCTATACACATACGATCTACGAGCTTTTGAAGAAACAATAGCCGGAACTGTACTCACAATTGACTCCCACCGCCATGTGGCCTCTCAAAAACTACAGAAAGGGCTTGATAAAATAACTCACTAGTTGAAAGAGTGGCGCATTAAGCCAAGCAAGATAAAATCTTCCCAAGTCACTTTTACACTAAATCGAAAACTTTGCCCACCATTTAAGCTCAATAATATAATCATACCCCAAACCAACGACACAAAATACCTCGTCATGCATTTTTATAGCAAACTTACATGGAAAACCTATATTTTCACCAAACGGAAGGCTCTAGAAGTAAAGCTCAGAAAAATAAATTGGTTACTACATCGAAATTCTCATGTTTCTCTCGCAAGTAAGCTCTCACTTTACTCAGCTATCTTGAAACCGATATGGGCATACGGCATTCAACTTTGGGACACTGCAGCTAACTGCAACATCGAAGTACTTCAAAGATTCGAGTCAAAAACCTCAGAATGATCTCAAATGCCTCTTATGACATCACAAATCCACAAGTTCATAAAAGTACCCACAATAATTGAAGAAATGCAAAAAAATGCCACATCACACAATACACGAATCCAATCGCATTCAAACCATCTTGCCACAGAAACAATTGCAAATCCCATAATCTTCACCAGAAGTCCTTATAGTATGTATGATAATAAATATGCTAAATTATTATGCGCCTTAAAATTAGTAAATGGTTGCACCACTGATTTTATTCCATAAATGTTTTTTCCCCTAAAATAAACTAAATAGATTTAAGTAAAAATATTGCATAATGTTTAAAAAACCGATAGCAATAAAGAAATGAATTATAAAAAACAAATTTAATAAAATAAATTAATAATTTCGTCGGCAATTTAAAGCTTCATTACATGTGTGTAATATACTTATGTATGCATGTATATACTATGTTGTTCAATAAAGTTTGCGGTTCGGTAAGAAAAACAATTATGCTTTGAAATACAATTTATTTTTCAATTTAGTCCCCTGAACATCAATTCACTTCTTCCAACGAGATTCCAATTTATGGATTCCATTCCTGAAGTGAACCTGTCTATGACCTCTTCATTTGTTAAAAACGCTTTCGACGAATGAATTTTTTTGGTCGGGAAACAGATGGAAGTCGCTAGTGAATATGGTGAATACGTTGAATGCTCCAACAGTTTAAATGCTCTTGTGACACGACGCATTGTATTGATGAAAAAGAATTTTTTCGGTTTGTAAACTAGATTCACGAATTTTTTCCTTCAGTTGGTCTAAAAGGTTAAATTAATAGTCAGAATTTATTGTTTTACTAGTTTGCAAGTAATCCAAAAAAAATTCTTTCCGAATCCCAAAAGACCGATGCTAACTCCTTCTTGGCCGATTTCTGGACACGAGCTCGTTTCACGTATCTTTTTGTTCGCTCGAAAAAATTTTTTTTCAAGATTTATCGGCAATTTTGTTCTTCGGCTCAAAATCGATTTTTTTTTTTCATTATATAAGAAAATTTTTTTTGAAGTGAAAACTTCTTTAGAATCGTTGGGAGTGATTTGAGACTCGATGAAACGAAAAAGCGACACTCTTGGCTACGAAGCGTTATATTATATGTTGATATAAACGTAGCGACGAACTAAATAACTTTTAGGCCAGCGCCGACAGCATGGCGCGATAGCCGAGCGACTAGCAATGTGAGCTTCCGATCCAAAATCCTTGGTTCGAATCAAAAGAAAAAATTTTTTTTTATACAGTTATTTTATTTTATTTTATGATATGTTTATGAGGAGCTTTTTTTCATGGCAGAAATACACTCGGTGTTTTGCCATTGCCTGCTGAGGGGTGAGCGCTATTAGAAAAATAGTTTTCCTTAATTTTGGTGTTTTCACCGAGATTCGATTCATAATAGCAACCGCGTGTGTATTTTTATATTCGTAAATATTTTCATTTTTAAATATTTACCGCAATTATGCCGAAAAATAATGCAGAAAAGTGTCGTGAATATCGACAGAAAAAAAAATCAATAAATAGCATCACGGAATTCATTCACGAAAATTTAATAAAGTATACACCAGAAGTATCGCGGATACTTAGAAAAGATTACAATAAAGTTCCAATGATTTTAAGTGGCGATTTTAACGTAAATTTTGCATTGGACACAGCGGTTCCTTTAATTGACGTTCTCAATACAACATTCAATTTAAAAATGTGTAACAATCGCACTGAATCGACAACACGATCAAAAACAACCATTGACGCGGTATTTCACAGATATGTTGACAACATCGAAACCAAAGCATTTGTATCATATTTTAGCTATCATAACCCACTCGTATCATTTGTTGAAATTGAAAACATTGAGGATGAATAATAATAAAATGAAGAAAATAAAATATGAACTTTATAGCAATATTATAATGAACCTATAATTATCCCGCTCCTAATGCTGCTTTCGTCTTATTCTCTATCAGTTTGTTTTACGGAAGGTTTCACTTCTATCGCGTCTAACCGTTAGACTGGTATTTTTTTTTTAAATGCCCATAACTTAGTCAGAAAAGAACCGATTTTAATAATTCTGGGTTTAAAAATAATTATATATAATTAACAAAATCGATTTTGAGCCGAAAAACAAAATTGCCGATAACTCTTCAAAAAAAAATTTTTCGGGCGAACAAAAAAATACGTGTCTCATTATTTTGACCAGAGAGCAACATATTTGAGTTACATCGAAATCGAAGAACATGTCCCGAATAGCCCGGTTGAATTGAAATGGAAAGCATCTTGTATTCTTTCTACGATTTATCATGTTGTTGTTGAAGTGTTACCAACTTCACACTGCTTGTATTTGTAAAACAGCTCATGACATCAACGTCAAAATTGTTCTAATGACAGTTCAATATATTGTTTATAACCCATCAAAAGCATTTACGTCTCAGTTTTGTTGAGTTTTTTTTCTGTGATGGAATTCCAACGTAATAGTGTGATTGCGTTATATATGGCTGGAAAATCACAAGCAGCCATTGTTCGTGAGCTCAGTTACCTCAAATTGAATAAAATGTTTCTGTATCGCCCTATAAAACGTTACAATGATACTGATAGCATTGGATGCTTTCCATTTCAATTCAACCGGGCTATTCGGGACATGTTCTTTGAATTCGATGTAACTCAAATATGTTGCTCTCTGGTCAAAATAATGAGACACGTATCTTTTTGTTTGCCAGAAAAAATTTTTTTTCAAGATTTATCGGCAATTTTGTTCTTCGGCTCAAAATCGATTTTTTTAATTATATAAGAAAAGTTTTCTTTAATTGCTCATAACTTAGTCAAAAATGAATCGATTTTAATGATTCTGAGCTCAAAATGATCGTTATTACTTTCACGAGCGACTTCATGTACAAACAATACCAAAAAAATAGTTAAAATTTTTTTTTTTTCGAAATTCAATACATCAAAATGTGTATTTTTTGTTATTTTCTTAACTTTTCCAAATCAAGAGGACACCTCAAACTTCAATTGAGCTGAATGCCCAGTAGCTAAAATCGGTTGTGTTTGAGTAATGAATTTTTTAGTAAAAAACCAGTTTCGCACTTTTGGTTTTTTGCAAAATAATAAATTTTCAACTACTTTTTGCTATTGTTTGTGCGTGAAATCGGTCGTAAGTAATGACGATAATTTTGAACCCAGAATCATTAGAATCGGTTCATTTTTGACTAAGTTATGAGCAATGAAAAAAAAAATTTCTTATATAGATGCTTTCCATTTCAATTCAACCGGGCTATTCGAGACATGTTCTTCGATTTCGATGTATATTAACTCAAATATGTTGCTCTCTGGTCAAACAAACAGTCGGGCATCGGCACCCACGTCACTGTTGACAGTTATAATTTTGAGGTTGTAAAAGACTTCGTGTGTTTAGGAACCAGCATTAATAACGATAACAATGTCAGCCTTGAATTCCAACGTAGAATCTCTCTTGCCAACAAGTGCTACTTTGGACTAAGTAGGCAACTGAGCATTAAAGTCCTCTCTCGACGAACAAAACTAACACTCTACAAGGCTCTCATCATGCCCGTCTTAACGTATGGCGCAGAAGCTTGGACGATGACAACATCCGATGAAGCGACGCTTGGAGTGTTCGAGAGAAAGATTCTGCGTAAGATTTTTGGACCTTTGCACGTTGGCAACGGCGAATATCGCAGGCGATGGAACGATGAGCTGTATGAGCTTTTCGACGACATAGACATAGCGAATAAAGATCTAGCGGCTTCGTTGGCTGGCTCATGTCGTCTGAATGGATACAAACGCTCCGGTTTTGAAAGTATTCGATGCGGTACCAGCTGGTGGTAGCAGGGGAAGAGGAAGGCCTTCTCTGCGTTGGAAAGATCAGGTGGAAAAGACTTGGCTTCACTTGGTGTGTCCAATTGGCACCGGTTAGCACGAGAGAGAAACGACTGGCGCGCTTTGTTAAACCCGGCCAAAATCGGGTAAGCGGTTATCGCGCCAATTAAGAAGAAGAAGTATGACCACTCGAAGCAATTTCCCATCGCAAGTAATGGTTTCGGCCGCTGTAACCGCTGATGGACGCTCTCCAATCGTTTTTATCGAGCCTGGTGTCAAAGTGAATGCGTCTTATTATCGGTAAAATGTTTTAGAAGCTGCTTTAGAGCCGTGGACACGCAAACATTTTGGTTGTGGACCATGGACGTTCCAACAGGACTCCGCACCGTCTCATAAAGCTCGTGTGAACCAAGAATGGTTAAAAAATCATGTTCCACACTTCATTTCATCCACACAATGGCTTTCGAATTCGCCAGACGCAAATCCGATGGACTATTCTAAAATGGAGCAAGGTGAGGACTAAAAAATATGCCAGTATGGATGCGCTGAAAAAATCGATTATACGAGAATGGGCCAAGATACCTCAGGATCACATTCGTGCAGCACGCAACACATTTTTGGACCGTAACAACTCAAAATTTCCAAAATTTAGTTTTTTGCAAGAAAACAATGTACAGTCTACCCACTGTAAAAATCGTTCAGTGGTTTGTCTAGTCTTTCGTTAAAAAAACCGTTATGACTCTCTCTTTGTTTTCAGAATGACTTCTTTTGTCTCAACTAAAGAGTTACATTTTTAGTTGTCTCCAAGTGTTTGAACAAATTTGTGTCACATAAAGAGTAACATTTTGAATTGTTCCTGTTTACAACCAAACGGTTTGTTTAAGTTTGTTAAAGTTACAGTTTAAGATAAGAGACAACTCAAAATAACACCGCTTAGTGTATAACAAAATTTCAGGAAAAGAGTAACAACTCAAAAATTTGTTATTTTAGCGCAACTACTAGACAAATAAGAATGAAACAACCGTTATATTGTTTTTAATGATATTTTCGTGCAATTACATATTTTTTTCCTTGTAATATATTATTAATATTTACGGAAACAGTTTTACGTCTCTACTGAAAATGTTCAGATTTTGAGTTGTTCCGCTTTAACGTAACAAGTGCGATATGTTAAAATTGTAATCTTTTTTGAACAATTTTGTTTTTGAAATAAATAAAAACTAATTTCGCACAAAAAAGTTATGGTGTTCGTTCACCCTGTACTTATGAAATGCATTTATACATTTTTAACATTCGTTAATAAATTTTAATCACTGCACGATACTTCATTTTTTTCATTGTAGAAAATACTGTGACATGTCGATACTAAAAAAAGCATGGTCTTGACGCCATAAGCGCCTTTAACAAATTGAAATGGAAAACTAAAGAGCCATTGAATGTGTTTCTGGTTACATTTGATTCAAAAGAAGACGTCAAAAAAAAAATATACAACATTGAGCATATCCTTCATTGAATTGTTACGGTTGAGCCATTCAAATGGTCAAACCTAATTCTACACTGTAAAATTTGTCAAACATTTGGGTATACGAAAAACTATTGCGGTAAAGAGCCAAGATGTGTAAAATGTAGTAGAAAGCATTGTAATTTAGACTGCAAAAAACCGTCCGACCAAAAACTAAAATGTTGCAATTGCGGTCAAGACCACGCCGCATATTATCGGGGACGTGTTGTTGCTAAATAACTGCAAATAATTCGCGATAAGAAGAACTTTAAACCAATAATACAAAATAACCGTGCTGAAAATACTGACACTACAAATGTTGTTACCCAAAGCAATGGAGCTAATGCTATAGAGGCCAAGAAACTATCACTCGCTGAAGTAGCAAAAGAAACTAAAAAAGCCAAAAATCAAATATCAAAGCAAGTAATGATGAAATTTTGGCTCAGATACTTAGTAAATTAAATAGGCAGGAAATTTAAATACAAACCTTCAAAAACGGTTGAGTGAACTTGAACAACAAATTAAATCTCAGTATTAAATAATTTTTCACATGTTAAGAATTATGGCATGGAATGCGAACGGTTAAAAAAACACCGAAATCAGCTACAAGTACTATTAGATTTAGAAAAAGTTGATATATGTCTAATATCTGAAACGCTCTTTTCTAGACAATTCCATATAGAATTTAAACATTACAATGTTTATCATACCGCCCACCCGAGTAATTGCGCAAGAGGTGGTAGCGCCATAATTCTAAAGAAAAAGATTGATCGATACGAAGAACCCAATATAAGAGCTGATGTTTTTCAAACTACCACTATCCAATCAAAACAAAAAACGAGCCTCTCTTAATCACGGCTATATATTGCCCACCGAGGTACTTCAACTCCCCAGACAAATATAAAGAACTTATAAATATGCATAAATTCAAGTTTATAATAGGTGGAGACTTCAACGCGAAAAATACCATCTGGGGGCCGCACTTAACCACGGCAAAATGACGAGAACTATATAAAACAGCACAAGAAACTGGTTGTGAGTTTCTTTCAACAGCTAAACCAACTTACTGTCCAAAAGATGTCAACAAAACCCCAGACTTGATCGACTTTCCATAGAAAAAAAATTATCACACAACTATGTTCAAATCAGTGAGGGATCTGATCTTAACTTAGATCCTTCCCAAATATATCTAACAATCACCGAAGCAATTGTCGAAAAAGACCATCCCCCAACCCTTTCACACTAATTGGAAATTCTTTAAAAAAGTTCTCCAAGGCACTACTCGCAATAACTCCTCGATCACAACAGAGGAACAACTAAAAGTAGAAGTTTTCAAGTTTACACAACAAATCACAGAAGCAGCGTGGAATAGCACACCTTTTTTAAAAAAGAAAGTAATCAGATCTAACTATCCCAAATAAATGAAGCAACTCATGGCAAAGAAAAGACAACTTCGCCGAAAATGGAAACACACACAATTCCCTGGAGATAAAACAATTCTTAACAAAGTCTCTTAGGGACTAAGACGAAAAACAAATACTTAAAAAAATAAGTCGATATTCATCTGAGTTAACAACTGATAAAAAAATGACTACTCTCTTTGGAAATGCACAAAATACCAAAAGACCACTCTAATCCCACTATAAGCGAACTGAAAAGAGAAATCAAGCAACTAAAAGATAAAAAGGCACCTGGATTTGATATAACCATAGCGGTAGTCTTAAAGTTACAACAAAAGCCTAGTGAAATTAGACAATCTATTCATTTCTTCGATCCGATTCGAGTATGTTCCAGGCCTGCGGAGATTATTATGATTACCAAACCACACATTGTTTCTTCATACCGGCCAATACCTTTGTTGCCATAAATTTCAAAACTACTAGAAAAGCTCATTCTAAATCGCTTAAAACCAATCACTGAATCTCGCAATCTGATACCTTCACACAAGTTTGGATTCCACTTCAATACAGTGCATTCATGCAATCGTATATAACTGAACGCTATTTTCCCGTAAAACAAAGGGATGAGTATTCCAAATTGCAGAAAATAAACGCTGGCGTGCCGCAAAGGAGCATCCTTGGACCCCTTCTTTACCTTCTTATACGAAAGATACACCATTTCTTTCAAGCACTATGATCGCCATCTTTGCTGACGACACAGCAATCCTCGCAACAGAAAAACCGCCAAAGAAGCGGCAGCTAAACTTCAAACCGTATACAGAAAAATGGACGAAAATTTGGCGAATAAAATTAAGCAGTAACAAATCAATTAATAAGCAAACCACCAATAAAAAAGCAAACTATCGATCAATAATACTACTCGGCGCTCTAATTCCATACGCAAATACTGCGAAATATCTTGGTATAACCCTCGATGCTAAGCTACGTTGGAAGGAGCATATAAAAATAACACGAAGGGAACTTAATTTCAAAGTGTTAAAAATGAACTGGCTTATTAGACGGAATTCAAAACTCTCCATATATAATAAAATAATGATATAGAATTAAATTATCAAACCAGTGTGGTCTTATGGCGCAAAAATTTGGGGATGTGCCAGTCAAAATGATGCATAATCCAACGATTTCAAAATAAAATTCTCAAAAATATTGTGAACGCGCCTTGGTACATTCGCAATATAGATATTCATCGTGACCTCCACATTCGTTTGGTTGCTGAAGTTATTAAAGTACAAGCAGAAGTCAACGTTATGAGGCCCCACAGACACGTAAACGAAGAACCCAGTAAACTTCTCAACACCACAGGCCTAACCCGATAACTCTAGCGAAAAGAACCATGTGATCTTATTGGTAGTTAATGTAAACCAGCTGACACGTTCCTGCGTTTCCGTAGGTGACTGTGATAAATAGTAGAACTTTCAGTACGCTGAGGAGGGTAACACCTTGGGTTTGCTTAAACATAGTGAAAAACTTCTTGGATATTAAAAAATATAAATTGTATTAAGAATTAATCCTAAAATCAATCGTTTCTCCTTATATTTTTTCTATTTCTGTACTTGAAGTTCAAACACAGGATTCTTTAAAAAAATAAAATAAACAAAAGTAAGTTGTTTTCAGTATATTATGGCTTTAATAAAAATAGCAAATATTCCCACTAACACGTTTTCATTCATGTGCGCATAGCTTCTGAATCAGCAGCAATAAGGTGTGTGGCAGTTTGATTAAGCGCAATCGCTAGAAAAGCAATGCCGAAAAACAAATAATTTATCTGCATGTGGATTAGATACGAGATACCAGAATCAAGTCATCGCTCAGACCTTGTAGCCAAACCTACTGCACTCAATAAAATTTGTGAAAAAATCTAAGCCATAACGTGGTTTAAAATGCTTCCAAATGAGAAATCTGGTTAAATATATTATACCATTCCTTAATAGTCCCACAATTTTACCGCAAACGCAGTTAAAAATATTATAGTATATTTAAGTAAAAAATTGTGACTTTGATTTGATTCAGTAAATCCAATCGCAAATGTAGTTTAACATTGCTCCTTCAAAAACCTCAAATATTAGCCCTCAAAAATGGGAAAACTAAGGTAACATTTATTTTAAATCTCCCATTAACCGCAAATGTAGTAAAACAACTGTAAGAGAAATACCAATATAAAAAAAGAGACTGTATACTTATACTGCTTTCACTGTAATCCAGCCATAAAAATTGTATGGTAACTCTATTTTCCACAGTAATACAGTGAAAAACCTCCTCATAAAAAATATCTGTCGTTCGGAGTTGTCTTGAAACTGTAGGTCCCTCCATTTGTGGAGCAACAGCAAGACGCACTCCACAAATAGGAGGATGAGCTCGGCCAAACACCCAAAAGGGTGGTTTAACAACTAGTAAAAATTGTTAAATTATTATTTAAAGACAATGATATCGTGATATGGTAAACATTCCAGTAAGCAAAAAAATAATAGTACTCTGAAAACTAAGCAAATTTTACTTGAAATTTTAGTTGAATTTACGAAAATAAATCCATAATATATAGGCCCATTTCCTAAATGCAAGTTGCAATGCATATTTACAACTCATATAGTTCCTAAATGCATTCGTGAATTTTATGGCAACGCCTCATGTTCCTAATCGGTTGGCAACTCATTTAGATCCGCATAAAATGTCAAAATCGTGCATCAGTTTTGTTTGGTATGCAAAGTGTGTTCAAAGAAACTACAATGGCAGAGTAAGTCGCTTTATTTATTATAAATATACTATTAATTTGTTTATTTATGTTTGAATCTTTACAAATAATTGAAAACGTATATTTATATCTATGTTACAGAGAAAAGAAGTGGACACATCAACGCAAAAAGTTATTAATTACGACAAGACTTCGCCATGAAGCTGATTTTAGCGGCAAAAAAAAAAGAAACAAAATACCATTTGGGAAACTATATTACGAGAAATTAAAGATGTGGAAAGCTCTTTTCCCTTTTCCAGAGACGATATAACTAGATTGTTTTATTATCTACTTTTCACACATGTTTTATGTTCCTAAACGCCGTTTTCATGCAAAGCTATTTTATGCAAAGCATGGTTGCAATTAAAATCTGCTTTGCATTGCATACACATTTTTTAGAGTTATGCATTGCAAACTTGAATTTAGGAAGTCGGCCATACATATGTAATAGTGACACTTACACCTATTGTTTGAAGTTTTTCCACAAATGGCGGGACCTGCAGTTTTACACCGCTTCCGAAAGATATATGATTTTTTATGAGGATTTTTCTCGTGGCAAAAATACACTTTAAGGTTTGCCATTGTCTGTCGAAGTTCGATCGCAATTTGAGAACAACGTTTTTATCAGTTGGCGTTTGATCTCCGGAGCTCAGGTATACATTTTTTTAATCTTCGTGTAGTGAAGTTGTTATTAAAAATGTTAGCTGTTCGAGGATTTGAATGAGTGGCAAGCCGACTGCTATATCGTTGACTGATTCTGCTAAATTCTTCGCAAATTTCCGCAACATTTAGATCTCGGTCCAATGTTTCGTTTCATACAAACAATGGCACATTGGCACACATGCGTAACACCTTTAACTGGAATCTCTGTAGCATTTCTATGTTAGATTTTGAGACCGAGCCCCATATTTCGACTCCGTACGTCCATATTGGTTTAAGAATTTTTTTGTATATGAGGACTTTATTGTCTAGTGACAAGTAAGCAGTAAAGTGAACGGAGTTTCAGACTAAGTTATTTTCGCTTTAAAAATATATGAAATTGCCACCTTAGATGGTTGTCTAGCAAAATACCTAAATATATGGGATTATCTCGCTGAGGTATCAGAGCTTTTTTAAGCGATACGGCAGAGCAATAGCCTTAGCGAAGCGTGCAAGTAATTTAGTTTCGCTGGCTTTTATACGCCAGCTTTTCAACCAGGAACTAACCGTGTTTTCTTTGTTCAATTACCGGATTAAGTCTTTTCAGTAGTTGGAGACTACTTTCGGAGGTTTCCCAGGCTTTGGAATAAGTATAATTTCAGCAACATTCCACTGAATGGGAAATTACTCGTTTTTGATCATCGCATTATTTATGTAAGTGATGTTCTTAAAATTAACCTTTAAAGCCTTACGCGTTATGAGGTCGTATCCCAGCGCCTTTTCGCTTTGAAATCTTTGCTTACTGTGTGTTTTACCTTCTTCCAAGTAAATCGTGGAATCGGGAAATCCATTTAAAACGGCACTGTGAAAAAATTCGCACTTTAACTCAGAAATGGTATAAACACCTTTGAAAGGTATTTCGCAAGCTCGATAGCTTTTTCCTTGTCAGGTTTTATTCAGACTCCGTTGGACGTTTTTGTCGGTGCTATGTTAGATGTTGGCACTAACATTGTTTTCATTGCCTTCCAGAGTGAATAGTCCGAAGCTTGCGTAGATAAGTACGGATAAGTGCTCTTAAAATTCTGCAATCTTTGCAAACGCACATCTTTTAGTGCGTTCGTCAATGTGTGTGGCAGCGTAGTTGTACTCTAATTCCGACTTTGCATTCCATGCAGCACTTTGAATACATTTGCTAAAAAGCTCGACGGCAATATCCAAACCGTTGTTGGTTTTAAGCGGAACATTTAGTAGCAGCGAGCCCTCAAGCAATTATTTAAAGATACCCTGTTTGTTGTGCAACCTTGCTTGAGTTTTCGTAAAATAAGAATTTATAGTTAAAATCAACTGTGAGTGGTCTGATGAGAGATCGGGACATGTATCTATGGTGACACTATTTTGAATACACCTTTGCCTATGCAGAAATCGACGACGTCAGGTATTTTACTTGCGTCGCTAGGCCAGTAGGTAGGGTGCCCTGAACAGAAATGATGAAAGTTATTCGCCTGCACGACTCTGAAAAGTTCGCGACCTCTTGGAGTTATTAGTCGTGAGCCCCATTGTTCCCACACGTTCCGCATTATAATCGCCGCCTACCATAAATCAAGGTCCTAGCATTTTGAATAAGTTTGATATTCTTCGCTTTTAATTGAATGATTTGGAGGGCAATACACGGATGCAATGACAAGAGAATCCATTACATCTGTAGCTGTTATAACAGTGGCTTGAATCAGATCAGTCCACAAGTTCGTGCGTATTTTACCCATAATTTCACTTTTGTACGATTTTTGCAAACTAAAACTATTCGCGGAATATAACGAAACTATTTATATTTTCTTTGATATATTGTTCACCCAACAAGTGATTTTAATCGGGGATAGAAGCATGTATTGTTAAAAAATAAAATGGAATCTTCGAACGAGTATAAGAAAGAGGCATATTTTGTATTTTTTTTATAAAAGTGGTAAGAATGCTACAACTGCTGCTGCAGAAATAAACACTGTTCACGGAGAGGATACCGTGAGTGCAAGGACTGCGCAAAAGTGGTTTTCAAAATTCCGAAGTGGTAACTGCGACGTGGAGGATGGCCCGCGCGCTGGTCGTCCTGATGTCTTTAACTCCGACGCCTTGCTCGAACTCGTGGAAGCTGAGCCAAATTTGACAATCGATTGGGAAAGGTTTCAAAGCTGGGAAAATAGGTTCCGCATAGACTTTCCGTCGCCAACCTTCAGCAGAGCGTGAATGTGTGTTCTCAGCTGCTGCAACGGCCTGAAAATGAAAGTTTTTTGAACCGCGTCGTTACTGGTGATGAAAAATGGGTTCTTTACAATAATTCTGCCTCAAACGCCAATGGTGAGATAAGGATGAAACAGTAGAACCGACCCCTAGAGATGGCCTTCACCTCAAGAAGACTCTCCTGTCTATTTGGTGGGATATGGCCGGTATTTTTTATTATAAAACTTCTGGAACCAAACCAGACGTTAACTGCACTTAAAAAAATCGACCGTCTTTACTGAATAGACGCAAAGTTTTGTTTTACCACGACAACGCAAGACCTCATACTGCAAGGCAAACATTAGGCAAGCTGAACGAGCTCGGATGGGAGCTAATACTGCATCCACCATACTCTCCGGATATTGCAATTTGTGATTATCACCTTTTCCGTGGACTTCAATCCCATATAAGTAACAAGAACTACTCCTCAAAAGAAGCTATAAAAAGGGATATCGAAGCGTATTTTGGCTCCAAGGACAAAAAATTTTTCGAGCAGGGAATTAAAAATTTGCCTAAACGTTGGGAAGACATTGTAAATAATGAAGGAAAATATATTATTGATTAATAAATACTTTAAACATCTTTTTTATTAATTTTAAAACCACCTTTATAAAACACGCGAACTTATGGACTGGCCTGATAAATTATATTCATTGCTGCTTCCATTAACTAGGTGTATTGTGCACTATTATTTTTTATTATGATTGCTGTGCCTTGCCTTGCTGTACCTGCAGGATGATTTGTGTGGTATATTTTATCATTTGGTATTTAATGTAACATTTATCTGTCAGATGAGTTTCAGATATTAACATTATATCGGTGCTATATACATTATATATTATGCTAGAAATACTTCCACTTCGTAGCTGTGCTGGATGAGCCCATTGGCCATTCACCATTATTTAAAGTTCTTGAATTTCACTATTATATTTTTATCATTTGTTGTGGTTGTTCCTGTGCCAGTAAGCTGTTTTTAGGGCTCCCGCGTAAGACAGTTTGTCCAAGTTCTTTTTTTGCAAAGTGGGATACGCCTCTCGTTCCAAGTCCTGGTAAAGAACCCTTGTAATTGTCTTCACATAGGACGCATTTGACTTCCTTCCAAGTTCTTTTTCGAGGGCAGTCAGCAGTTAAGTGATTGCCAACGCGTTTTACACATCGTAGGCTACGATTGCAAAGGTATGTCCATAACGTTGACTGACATCTGGTATATTGTGGGATTTTCCACCATTTTATTGGCGCTTCAAGTTTAATTTTTGTGTGCAGTAAGTTTTCACAACTTTTTTGCAGTCCGCTTTGAGACCAACGTAAAACAAGGGAATAGGTGTTTTTGTTTTTCTTTGACGCAAGATATGTACAAACACTTTCTAAATAAGGTTATTTAGAGCTGTCTCTACGGATTCTCCTTTTGTGTAGGCATGTTGTGACGTAGAGATACGATTTTTATCTATAGTTAGGCTTAAGTGATAGAAGAAAGAGATATCGTATGTGAGTTTCTACCAGCTTTTGAAATGAAAACAATTTTGACTTGTCTCCACTTAAGAGGTATATGAACGTAAAGATAGCAACCTCTGAGGATTGCTAGTAACCAGTGTGTTAGATATCCAGCGTCTTTCTGCAGTTCCACTGGATAAATACCATCTGGACCAGGTGATTTTAAAGGTTTGAAACTTTTAATCGCCCATAAGAGTTGGTCCTCAGATATAGCGTCTATTTTGACTTCACACCAGTGTACTGTATCTTCCATGTCATGCCCAGTAATACCTAAGCAGCCTGGAAAATGAGTCTTAAGTAAAAGCACTAAAGACTCTTTACTAGTTTTAGTGAATGTATTATCTCTTTTCTGTATCAGTTCCCAATTTTGAGGACTTCCTGCTAATATCTTACGAAGTCTGGAGATCTCAGTTGCCCCTTCAACCCCTTCGCAAAGGATTTCCAAGATTGCCTTTGGGCATTTCTGGTTTCCTTCTTATAAATTCTCAGAGCATCTTTATAGCCTTTCCAATCTTCTGCGAGACGTGCTTTCTTTGCCTCATTAAAAGCGCTTCTGCTTGTTTTTAAAGCTTGCTTGGTTGAACCGTCCACCACTTAGGCTTGGTTTTACCACTCAGTCTTCTTATGGGACAGGCTTCAGCTAAGGCAACATTTATGTTGTAAGTAATCTTGTCAACCAAATTTTCTAGTCCTTCTATGCTTTGTGGTACATAAGATGAACGTCTAGAAAGACCCCGATGCAATCTACATACTTTTCCCAGTCTGCTTCCCGGATATTTCTAACAGGCTTAGGTTTCGGTAGATTTTTACTAACCTCAAACGAGATATATCTATGATCAGAGAAGGAATGTTCTTCCAAAACTTTCCAGCTCCTAATTCTGTTAATAGCGGAGTCAAAAGCAAAAGTAGCGTCTAACACTTCTTGTCTATTATTATAACAAAACTAGCAAACCCGGCCCGCTTCGCTGGGCACACTAAAATAGAATAGATATGGTTTAGAACAGAAAAGATATGGTTTTCATATTATTTATTTCTGTATTCTCATATTATTTATTTCTTTATTCAATACCACGTTTTGGTCTCTATCTCGAGACCCTAGTCACGGAGCGGCATGAAAAATACTCTGAACTAAACCATTCACCAACAGCTTCGATTTGATATCCATATTGTAGAAACACATTCTAGGCTCCACGTTTTGGTCTTTATCTCGAGACCCTAGTCACGGAGCGGCATGAAAAATACTCTGAACTAAAGCATTCACCAACAGCTTCCATTTGATACCCATATTGTACATACACATCCGAAGGTTACCCGGGTCCACGTTTTGACCTATATCTCGAGACCCCAGTCACGGAGCGGCATGAAAAATACTCTGAACTAAAGCATTCACCAACAGCTTCGATTTGATATCCATATTGTCCAAACACATTCTAGGCTCCACGTTTTGGTCTCTATCTCGAGACCCTAGTCACGGAGGGGCATGAAAAATACTCTGAACTAAAGCATTCACCAACAGTTTCCATTTGATACCCATACTGTACATACACATCCGAAGGTTACCCGGGTCAACATTTTGACCTATATCTCGAGACCCTAGTCACGGAGCGGCATGAAAAATACTCTGTACTAAAGCATTCACCAACAGCTTCCAATTGATATCCATATTGCACAAACACATTCTAGGGTCCACGTGTTGGTCTCTATATCGAGGCCCTTGTCACGGAGCGGCATGAAAAATACTCTGTACTAAAGCATTCACCAACAGCTTCCATTTGATACCCATATTGTACATACACATCCGAAGGTTACCCGGGTCCACGTTTTGACCCATATCTCGAGCCCTATCCACCAATAGGCATCCAAACTATACGTAAACCATCTTCAATACCTACTTAACAATGTGTGTAAGTTTGGTTTAATTCGGTGCAAAGATATGGCCGGTTAGCGAACACACACAAAAAGTTGACTTTATTTTATATATAAGATTAGGTTTATTACCTTTATTACAGTTTAGTTCCTATCAAGATAATCAAAGAGACACTCAACTCTAGCGTTAGTATCAGTGCTGCCCCATATTACGTGATGCGCATTTACATCCGCACCAATAATTAGCTTTGCGCCAAGCTTCTGCACCTGCGCTACCACATCTTTGAATATTGATCTCGGTAGCTCCTCATGGTCATGCGCGAGGTAACAGGAACATAGCCACATCCGTTCATTTCCTGACTCTCGGCTAATGGTCAATTCATCGGTGTTGCTGTAATTAGAGAGCATGAAAGCGCGTATCCCTCTTCTTATTAGCACGTACGCTCTAAGATTACCTTTGCTGCGAGCATACATCAGCTTATATTTTTGAGCCCTTGGTCCGCACACAAGTCCTCATCAAGGAAGAAATACCGCCGTCAACAGATGCCTTTCGTAGCGCTGTCGCAGTGTTCAAACCAGAGCCAGATTCCGCCGTGAGGCCTATCTCATCTCCAACCGAGTCCTTTAAATTAGACGTCCTGCCCCTATTATAAACCATCAGTGTAATGGACGAAAATCCATAGCTTACCACATCGTCAGATCGCGCCAGTGCTACAAAAGTAGCGCTCCGGTACTCCCCCTTGGGTTCGTCTAGCTTTGTGACCTTCCAAGACGATGTAGGAAGCTCCGGATTACATACCCGAAGCATTTCAAAGATCATTTGAAAGTCTGATGTCTCCGCTGGTAACCAGGCCCTAGCTCTTGGTAAACAGGGGATGTCATCCCTTGAAATTACCTCGAGTATAGACCCAGGCCATACTTTGCCGATCCTTGAAGTGGCTATTTTATAAAGATCAGTTGATCTCTGACCGGCACAAGCGATAAGCTTCACGTGGCCCTGATTCCATCCACTATCGCTACAGAATGGAAATGAACCGGGATTCTTCTTCAGAATTTGAAAGAAAACGCTTGAGAGCCTGGCTTCCACTTTCTTCCAATTGTCAGGCGGAATAGTGCTGTCAAGGTTGCTTTTATCAACCACAGCCCATAGCTCTTGGCCGCTGACAGCTTCGCTGTACGAAACTGGAGGAGTCTGGGTGTGTCCGGGCTTCTTCAACGTGCTGGGATTGCTGGGTGGGTCATCCGACAACTGACGAGGAGAGGAAATAATAATATGACGGGGGTTTAGGAATAACAATGGATCTTCGTCGGTACGGTGATCTACGTATGGTGATTGGATGGCCACGAATTTCGCCGTAAAGCGAATGGATGGCTAGCCAATCCCCATATGGAGCTTCCCTTTTAGTTTGTGTTAAGTTGGTGCCCATGATATGGGCATTTAAGTCTCATCCCGCCGCAAAGAGACCAACATGATGAGGACATTGGAAGCTTAGTGTGGTGATAACTCATGACCTCTTAATCGTGGTAAGTGTCAACGATTACAAGTTGGGCGCTACCAACCTCACAAAAATGTATGGAAAAAAAACCATTTACATCGAAAATGTCGTTTTCTTAACAATATATGTATATAAGTTACGATTGCCAAGTCTAGATCTTTGCTCGGCTTTGTAGTAAGGAATTCAAAGGAGTTTCAGGATCTTTCTACAATGAAGAATTTGTAGTTTTCTTTTGTTAGAGCAAATCCTGAATATTTCAGCTTTATCTGGGATCCATTCTATATGGGTTCATCTTTAAGAATTGAAAAGGTTCAGTAACGTTTCACTAGATTTGCCATTTTTGCCCTACTTTGGCCTTGTATATAGTTTATAAAGGGTGGTTAAATTTCAAGGGCCGGTGTTGATTTTGAATAAAATACAATTTTTTTAAGAAATTATTGTCATTTCTCTTTATTATGATAATACTGGTATGGCTTAAATACGTATTGAACAAAATATCGGCCAAATGGCCGTCGCATCCTCGGCGGCACATCTCCATCCAATGGTCCAAATTTTCGATGACGTTGAGGCATAATTGAGGTTATATGCCATTGATCTGCCGAATTATCTCATCCTTTAGCTCTTGAATTGTTGCTGGCTTATCGACGTATACCTTTTCTTTCAAATAACTTCAAAGAAAGAAGTCCAACGGTGTCAAATCACATGATCTTGGCGGCCAATTGACATCGCCGCGACGTGAGATTATTCGGCCATCAAATTTTTCGCGCAAAACAGCCATTGTTTCGATAGCTGTGTGACAAGTGGCACCGTTTTGTTGAAACCACTTATCGTCCACATCCATATCTTCCATTTCAGGCCATGAAAAGTTCGTTATCATCTCACGATAGCGAACACTATTCACAGTAACTTCCTGACCGGCCTCATTTTGGAGAAAGTACGGCCCAATGATGCCGCCGGCCGATAAACAGCACCAAACCGTCACTCTTTTTAGGTGCATTGGTTTTTCGGCAATCACTCTTGGATTATCATTCGCCCAAATGCGGTAATTCTGCTTATTGACGAGTCCACTGAGGTGAAAATGTGCCTCATCACTGAAGATGATTTTCTTTACGAAGTGCGCGATAGCCTGAATAACTTTAACGTGTTGCTCGATTGTGTATCTTTCCATGGTTCAAATTCAGTTAGTCTGAAATTGAAAAATGTCAAATGAAATGCACAAAAAAACTTGACGTTTAGTAATGGTTCACATTCAACATCGGCCCTTGAAATTTAACCACCCTTTATATATAGTATATATATATTTGACGCTTACACCCGTTTTGGGTATTTGGCCGACCACCTCCTCCTATTTGTGGCGTGCGTCTTGATGTTGGAAGGACCTACAGTTTTAAGCCGACTATAAACGGCAGATAGTTTTTTATGAGGATATTTTTTATTTCAGAAACATACTCGGAGGTTTTCCATTGTCTGCCGAAGGCGGACGCTGTTAGAAAAAAACTTTTTATTAATTTTGGCGTTTCACGGAGATTTGAACCTACGTTCTCCGAATTCCGAATGGAAGTCACGCACCAAGCCATTCAGCTACGGCGGCCGCAATATAAATTGGCAACGTATAAAAGTATTTTGTAAGCATTGCCAACATTAGAAAAATTTCATCAGTAATTTTTATAAGGGACATAGCCACGAACCACATCAAATGCCACTTCTTGCTGGATAACCTGGATAAAGTTAGACTCAGAAATATGTTCCATTAACCTAATTACAAGATCAAGTCGTAATGAACCACTTACACGTCGTATAAGGCAGTCTAACCGATTTTGTAAAAAATTAGATATTTTCTCTAACTTACGAGAAACTTTCAAGTCGAAACTTAATCTGGAGATACACTTTTGTGGCTAATGGATCTCACCGTATCGTTTACCACATATTATATCAATCTTTAGTAATAGTAGTCTATTATTTTTACTTAAATTGACGAAAGAATGAAAGTGCATTAACTGAACATTTTACATATTGGTTTAATAAATGTTTAGTTGCCAGCCTTAAATTCAATAAGATTATTTATTTATGCCCCTAATACCATTCAGAACTTAGTATGAGTTGAGTTGTAGCTGTTAAATCCGTATTTGGTTCAAACCAAACTGAACTTTTCATTTCAGTTGTGTTTGTTAAGTTTTTGCATATAACACGATCCACAACTAGACTTAGTTTATTTTAAAAATTAGTCTAGAGAAGTATGGAAAAAGAGAGAGATAGACCGCCTTGTCGACTTAGTGGAAAAAATCCGTATTTGAGAGAGACAAAGAAAAGAAAAAAAACCTGGGAGCGACCCTCATTGAGCTGAGCAATCTTGGGCCGACATCAAGAACGGGACCTGATTGGCAACGTGTAAATACAAATAACGAAACGCTTCTTCTACGCTGAAATAGTTTATGCGGTCAGCGCGCTGCGCAATATTTGAAATTTCGACTGAGGGACTACACATTTCAATGAATAAATAAAAGGCATATATAGGGTTTTTAATAAGAGGTGTTATTTTGATATTCAAAGAAAAATGCTATTTTTAAATATTAATCATAGGATGTTTATTTCATTATAAAGAGGAAGGTATGCCGTTAATAGTGGAAATTTTCCATTACCGAATTGCAAAGTGGCTGCCCTATGCCTTCGATAGCCTCACGAACTCTTTCTTTGATGTCTTGAACCGACCCTAGGCTGTTGGCGTAGACCTTCTCTTTCACGTGACCCCAAAAAAAAAAGTCACAAGGTGTTAAATCATAATATCTCGGTGGCCAATTGTGATCACCTCTTCGAGAGATAACACGGTCCGGAAACTTTTCCGTAAAAGATCAATGGTTTCGTTGTTTGTGTGGAACGTAGCACCGTCTTGTTGTAAATAAACGTTTTCCTGATCAATACCATCCAATTCCGGCCATAAAAAATTGTTAACCATCTCTTGATAGCGCAATCCATTCATTTATAATACCTGTTATTGGAAAACCCTTCATTTCTATTAATGTTTATGGATAAATTCAAATATGTATGTACATACATGTATGGTTAGAATAGAATTATAAATTTTTATTTGGCATAAATATTAAAATAGAATAACTATAAAATGTTTTATATAAAAGTACTACAATAAAAAAATAGGCAAATCAAAATATGTTATAATAAAAGCATCATGCTACATTTGTACGTTCATGTTCGAATATACTTATGCACTACCTACAACATATTCGTATAAACGCACTCATAATTTTATGCTAAAAACAGTGACCGACGTACGTAGTCCCTTACCGCAGCTCCTAGAGAGCACAAAATTGAGCAAAACTCATCCCGTGGAGAACAACTGCGTTCTTTTATTTGCATATTTACACAATACATTGGTTTGTACACACATGTGCTTGCATTATGCTGCAAACAGTCACCGACGTAAACGCAGTCCCCTGTCAGCTATTACGATAAAACTAATGAGAGCCCCATGTAAATGAAAAATTCCTTCCTTCCGTATCGTAGTATCGTAGATTTTATTTCACGATTTTTGGAAATTCCCGTAGAACCGTGTCAGCTGATCGCTCTCTCACACGGAGTCTTGCTAAACAGTATACTTCGAAAGCATTTACAAAATAAACTTAGAAAAATTATAATTTTTATTAAAATAACTTAAAAACACTATTGAATAATGTTAATTATAGATAAATGAACTATTTGCATTTGGTGGTTTTTGGCTTTGGTTTATTAAACAATGAAAAATTGTAACTAATAACGCGGATGTGTGTAAGCAAAAATATCAATGGCAACATTGTTTAGATACAACCAAACACATACACACAAACCGATGTGTTGTGTAAATATGTAAAAATGTAAAAATAACGCAGTTGTTCTCTACGGGATGAGTTTTGCTCAGTTTTGTGCTCGTTAGGGGCTGCGGTAAGGGACTACGTACGTCGGTCACTGTTTTGTTATTAAGTGTTTGTGTTATTAAGTGTTAAAAATACGAACATATTCATATAAAAGCATCAACTTAAGTATTAATATGGACATATTTACAGATGTTTTAATAATCAATTGGTCCCTCATTTTTATTAATATCAACGACGAATGTTTTAACTTCTGGAAACGGACATAACAATTATTGTGTCTTAACGTCGACCAAAAAGTTGTGGGCCTAACATATGGATTTCACTAGTTTTATTGCATTCACCTCTTTTTCAGTCAGTACTATCTTTACAATTTTATCTGTTCGTGAGTTATTGTGCTAAGAATGACGCTACTTTTGTTATTTTCAAAAAAATGGATCAAAAAAATTTCATGTTTTAATTTTATTTATTCATTTATTTATTCAATTAGTGTACCGCTTCTTGGGGAAAAATACCGTTCAAGCGAAACAATGGCCTGAAAAGTTCTATGGAGACTCAGCTCCATCAGAAACAACAATTAAACGATGGTTTGCTGACTTCAAACGTGGCCTTAGATACACTGATAATTCACAACGCAGTGGTCCAGAAAACATTAAAAAAAGCCACAAAAATTATGTTGCCTGAGTTAGCTGGCATCGTTAAGATATCAAAAGAACGTGTTGGCTTTATATTGCATGAGTATTTGACCATGAGAAAGCTCTATTCAAAGTAGGTGCAGCGTTTGCTAACTGTTTGGTTTTTCATCAAGACAAGACAGCGCGTCACAAGTCAATCAAAACAATGGCAAAATTCCAAAAATTCAACATCGAAATGCTCACACATCCACCGTATTCTCCAGGTTTGGCTCCCAGCGACTACTAGCTGTTGACAGACCTAAAAAAATGCTGGCCGGTAAGAAATTTCCCTCAAATGAAGAGATTATCGCTGAAACTGAGGCATTTTTTGAGGCAAAAGATAAATCGTTCTACAAAAGTGGTATTGAAATGTTAAAGCGGCGTTGTTCTTGGTGGTTTGCTAATTTTGAACAAAAAAAAGTGTTTTGATTTGTTTGGATTCTACGTAATTCGGTTTGTGTTTCACAAAATTCAGCTTTGTGTATGGACAAAAGATAAAAATCAATACCGTCAATGCTCATGATGCTTTCCATTTCAATTCAACCGGGCTATTCAGGACATGTTCTTCGATTTCGATGTAACTCAAATATGTTGCTCTCTGGTCAAAATAATGAGACACATATTTTTGAAGTGAAAACTTCTTTAGAATCGTTGGGAGTGATTTGAGGAAAAGTGAAACGAAAAAGCGACCCTCTTGGCTACGAAGCGTTATATTATATGTTGATATAAACGTAGCGACGAACTAAATAAAAATAACTTTTATTTTTTCTTGTGATTCGAACCAAGGATTTTGGATCGGAAGCTCACATTGCTAGTCGCTCGGCTACCGCGCCATGCTGTCATCGCTGGCCTAAAAGTTATTTAGTTACGAAGCGTTATATTATATGTTGATATAAATAATTTTTGTGAGCGTGTAATTCTCAAAAGGTTTATTAGAAAATCTATTGAAGTAGGTAGTGTGGTATCTGTTCGTATCAGCTCAACATCTGATAGATCCTCCGTCGGAGGACAACAAATGTTAAACTGATTTTTGGAAATGGGCGGAGTGTTTTAAGGGCTTGCTCCACCTCTGCCACGGGTTGACCCGGTATTACAGTACCACCGGGATTTCGGCCTTGAATAAATACAAGAAGAAATATATTAATACATTTAGCTTTGGTGGGAGAGCCATAAATTTTTATATGAATACATGTAGACGAAAATGGAATTTTTTTTTGAAGTGAAATTTGCATTGTAGGACATTTCTGATTATTTATTGAAAACAGTTTTTTTTTATTAAAATTGATTATAGAAGAAAATTGAGTTTTTTCCAAGGTGAATTCATACACTAAGCTAAGTAAAACGTTTCGTAATTCAATTTTGTGTTGACAACCAAATGTACACGGCGGAAGAAAAAAATAACAAATCAGCTGTGTTATTGCTACCACCTTCAAAAGATTCGCCTTGATTTTTCATATAAAAATTATACATATCATCACTTGTGACAACTGTACCCAGTCGGTCGACAGTGTGTGAATCATCTTTATATTCTGCAAGAATACCCTAACCTGCGCAGCGCACAGTAAAATCGACACAAAGCTGAGCGCAGAGCACAATCGTACAAACACACTAACGTACATACATACTTATATACGCTCGAATACATTTTCTTACTGTGCTCAGCCAAGGCTGGTAGTCATGCACTGTGGCGATATGAACGCACAAATGCACATACACAGGCACGAACATGAAATCAAACTGCTCGCCGTGTTTAAGTGAATCGTATAAATATTTCGTACATTAATTTTTGTGAGCGTGTAATTCTCAAAAGGTTTATTAGAAAATGTAATGACAAGGTAGTTTGTTGGTTGTGTATGGTTATCGCTTCTCGGCCTTATGGCTAAGATCAAAGTGTTAAACTAATTTTTGGAAATGGGCGGAGTGCTTTAGGGGCTTTCTCCACCTCTGCCACGGGTTGGCCCGGTATTGCAGTACCGCCGGGATTTCGGCCTTGAATAAATACAAGAAGAAATATACAAATACATTTAGCTTTGGTGGGAAGAGACATAAATTTTTATATGAATACAAGTAGACGAAAATGGAAGAAATTTGTAAGTCTGTTTCTTCGGTCCGTTTGGGTATTTTTTTTTTGACAACATCGAAACCAAAGCATTTGTATCATATTTTATCTATCATAAGCCACTCGTATCATTTGTTGAAATTGAAAACATTGAGGATGAATAATAATAAAATGAAGAAAATAAAATATGAACTTTATAGCAATATTATAATGAACCTATAATTATCCCGCTCCTAATGCTGCTTTCGTCTCATCCTCTCTCAGTTTGTTTTACGGAAGGTTTCACTTCTATCGCGTCTAACCGTTAGACACGTATTTTTTTTTGTTTACATTTTGTTTACATATATTTTTGATTTTGTTGCTTATTTATGTACATACTCGTATTTCATAAGGACTGTGCTTATTTTTATTATATGTAAGTGTATGCGGGTGATATAAAGCTATTAGGAACCGCGCATAAATACTAACCTCAGTGATGGTTTGGAAACTAAACATTCCCAATTTTTGTTTGAAAAATAGCCATACAATATTTTTTGCGGTGTGGAAATACTGACGAGTGTCAGCACATTTTTTAGCGCTCTCACGAGAAAAAGAGTTGCGCATCTAGTCATCTATGTCAATAACTATCGTAATTTATTGATTTGGCAGTTCTAGAGTTCTGCTGTAACAGCAGCTTACTAGTCACATGTCGTCTTAGTCTAACTCATCTAGCGGTAGACCCAGAAAGCGTGCACTGTCTCGCTATCTGTTGTCGCTATCAAGGCTAATTCATGTTTCGTTTTGTCCTCTTGATCGCTATTGTTGCCAGTCGGTTCGCGAAACTTCGCTATTGCAACAATATATGTATATTGGCTATATATACAGTGGCCGATAGAAGTCTACATACACCCCTCCCTTTCGTTGTTTACAAAGCACCATCACTTTGCTTAAATATGTGTTTATGCAATTTCATTTGAAATCTTTTTCTAATCGACTTAACTAAAACAAATCCTTTCTTTAACATAAAACAACACAGTTTCGCTAAAAACCGCAAAAACAGCGTTGACAAAAGTGTACATGCAGAACCGGTTTCCTAGCTTGTACTCTGATATTCTATGTTGTGATAAGGGTAAAATACCGTTTGCCTATTTCTTTCCTTTTCTTATGTTTGTTGGTTTGCTAATATTGATTTTATTTGAATACTTAAGCATCTACAATGGCTCCTCGAAATAAATATCAGTTGACGTTAGAAATTTAGTTATTCAGCACAGGAAAGAAAAAAATCATATGACGAAATTTCAAAAATCTTAAACTTAAGTCGTTCAACAGTTCAGACCATTGTAAAAAATTTTAAAAATAGTGGTTCCACCGAAAATAAGCCGCGCAGCGGCCGTCCGAGCAAACTATCTCGCAGAGACGTCAGCTTGATTCTAAAAGAAGTGGACAGAAATCCAAAAGTTTCTGCTCCGAAATTAGCCGAGGATATAGCAAGCTCATCCAACAAGTGTGTTCATCCAAGAACAATTCAAAGAGTTCTGAACAAAAACGGCTTTCATAGTAGAATCCCACGAAAAAAGCCTTATTTCTGAAAAAAAAACCGTAAATTTCGTCTGGAGTTGGCCAAATCACACAGGGAAAGGTTAGGTTAGGTTAAATGGCTGCCCTAGCTAAGGGCTCACTTGGACAAATATTAAAAATTTGTCCGTTGTGGTGCCATACATGGGATAGGAGAAAGGAGAAGGGAAGGAAGAAAGAGCCTTGGGATTAGAGACGATGATGGCCATACATTTTACGACAACGCCGACGGTGGCTGATTTGCGTTCTTAGTTAGCCGCAACAAGCTACTGATGAACTTCACCAAATTTATGACATTTACACCGGCTATATCCGCACGCATAGCGAAAAAGTGAGAGCCCAGATGTCTAAGTCTTTGCAGGCGAGAGCAGGGAAGCTGAGAAGAAGGTGTTGAGATCACCTCATCCTCCAGAAAGTTTCTGCAGAACGGACTTGAGCATTTTTATGTACATAAGCTAGGGCATCAAGTGTGCATACGCACATGCAAATACGTAGATGCATATACAGAAGAGAATTGTTTTAAAACAATTGAAATATAAGGCGATGCGCGTGACGTAGGTCATGGTTGCTTCAGTACATGCATATGCATGCAACACTATATTTAATAAAAATGCAATTGAATTTAGTTGTCCCATATATGCAAATACGTTTGTTTAAAGTTTTCCTTTATTTATTTCAAAGTTTTATATAATATTATCTAGAAAATGCATGCATACATACATACATACATATGCATGTATATTATTCCCTGTAATAAAATGTAAATTTAAAAAAATTTCGTTTGCCAAAGGCACAAATAAATGCATATTCAAATGTATATATGACAAGACGATGCGTCGTGAGATAGGTCACGGTTCCTGCAGTGCGTATGCACATATGTATGTACATATGTACCACTATAAGATTTGAAAGTCCAATTGAACTTTTGCAAAAACATAACTAACATAATATATGTACATATGTATATATTGATATACATATATGTTTTTTTTTATGGAGGTGGCACAAAGCATTGAAAGCCGAAAAGTGTGGGACTTGCCTTTCGACTCACCCACTAAAAACCCATCCCAGCTCCGTTTCCCTCCCACCGCGGGACAACCGTTAGGCATGACTTCGCGGGAGGGGGAGAGGCCTATTGCCAATTCTTGAAAATTTGCGCTGTGTTGTTCAGCGATGTCAACCGTCAAGTATCACTTGACGGGAAGGGGAACGGTTATTGCCTCTTCATGAAGATCTGCGCTGTTGTTCAGCACGACGTAGTTTGGAGATTACTATTTTTGCCATATTACATACAGCGGACCAATGTTCTTCTGCCTCTAACATAATATCGACTAGGTTATCAGCCGAAATTGGCTTCCCCACCCTAGTGCTTAATTCCTCCCTTTCGAACACAAATCGCGGACAGACAAAGAAAAAATGTTATGCGTCTTCTACAGCTGGTGCACAATGAGAACAGTACGGGTCGTCTTCGTGCTTAAACCTATATAGATAGGATTTAAAACACCCATGTCCCGTCAGTATTTGGGTCAGATAATAGTCTAACTGTCCATGCTTACGGCTAACCCATTTGGCTATTAAGGGAATCAGATGGTACGTCCAGCGTCCGTTCAGGGACGAACTCCAACTTCCCTGCCATGAACGCAAGCTACGCTCTCTTGCTTCCTTGCGTATTGTCTGTCGTTCTGAAGTAGCTTTGTTTTGGTAAACTTCAGCGTACTCTTTTGCCATTAAATTTATTGGGAGTAGTCCTGCAATAACCATAATGGTGTCTTCTGATACCGTTCGAAACGCGCAGCACACTCTGAGGGCGCTCAGTCACTGATTTCATACAACTCACATATGAGCTGCAATTAGTTGCTTCCGCCCATGCTGGAGCTGCATACAGCAAAATCGATGAGACCACGGTATTAAGTAGTCTCCTACGGTTTTGCCTAGGGCCTCTAGTGTTCATCATTATGCGCGTCAGTGCTGTTACTGCCTCTGCCGCTTTGCTGCTTGCGTATGACAGGTGATCTCTGAAGTTCAGCCTATGGTCGATTAATACGCCCAGGTATTTAATGAACGGTTTCGATCCTATGGTATTTTCGCCCACCATTATATTTGCCGACCCCACCTTCTTCCTGCTGCTAATGAGCACTGCTTCCGTCTTATGATCCGCAAGAGTTAGACCATTTTTGCGCAGCCATTTTTTTACCACGCCGACAGCCTGGTTGCAGGTCACTTCTGCTTGCTGTAGTACTTTAGATACGACCACAACAGCGATATCGTCAGCAAACCCTATTATTTTGGACCCTGGGGGTAAACTGAGACGTAAGACTCCGTCATACATAATATTCCACAGCAAGGGGCCTAGGACTGAGCCTTGTGGAACTCCGCCAGATATTTTATATTCCCTGACACCCGCAGCGGTATTATAGCGAAGGGTTCTGTCAGTGAAACAACTGAGTATAATCTTTCGTATATACGTTGGAACCTGGAAGCAATCAAGCGCCATCAGGATCTGGTTCCAGTTCGCGGTATTGAAGGCATTCTTTACGTCTAGCGTTGCCATTAGGCAGTATTATTTGCTACCGTATAACCACCGAGTTCCTTCGATTGCCTTCTGCGCAATGCCTTTAACCGCAACTACAGCATCTGTGGCTGAGCGAGCCTTGCGGTATCCGAATTGCGAGGATGATAGACCGCCTGCGTCATCAATGGCAGCCTCCAGACGATTAGCGATCAACCGTTCTAGAATTTTACCTGCGGTGTCGAGCATGCAAAGGGGGCGGTAGCCTGTAGGATCCTCCGCTGGTTTAGATCCTTTTGGAATTAGTACCAGTTTCTGTAACTTCCACTGAGTTGGAAATGTGCCTTCTTTTAGACATGTATTGTCGAGATCTACAAAAATGTCGGTATGGCTTCGAATTGCCACTTTTAGTGCCTCGTTGGGGACTCCGTCTGGGCCAGGAGCTTTATTGTTTTTGATCCGTTTAGTGATCATCAGGAGCTCATATTTGCCTGGCAACTGCATATTTTGGTCCCCCTAACAATATTTTTCCAAATCATAGGCTCGGAGAGCATCTTGTGGTGGGAACAATGTTTCAACTACATTACGCAGTTTGGCCGGTCACGTTGTTGGGAGTGGCTTGAAAACTTTCAGTTTTTTCATGACTAGCCTATACCCGAGTCTCCAAGGGTTACTATCGACTTCGTCACATAGTTGGAGGAAACATTGTCGTTTACTCCCTTTAATTGCCTTTTTCAGGGCCTTCCTTTTTTGCTTATACTGAAGCTGGTTCCCTTGGAAACTGTGCGTGCCCCTAGAACGTTGATAAACTCGCCGTGCTCTGTTGCACTTGCTACGCAATTCCGCAATCTCCGCTGTCCACCAGTAAACGGGTTCACTATTATGCCTGTTAGGCCTTGTTTTAGACATGGCTGCGTCGCATGCTTTTGTTAGGTGTTTTATAGTTTGTGAAGCCTTCTCCGTTGCATCACCAGTGAGTGTTACATCTGCCAGCATGACTTCGATTACTTCAGCCTCCATTGAGTCGACCCTGTATCTCGCGTCGTATGTATATGGCACCTTTGATTCGTCATGTTTCTTTATTTCGCAAATTATCGCGAGATGGTCACTCCGGGTATAATGCTGGCTAACAAACCATTTCGTCGAGCGAGCAAGGTTGGGGCTCTTGAAGGTAAGGTCTATTATCGATCCCGTTCCTGCCTTTTGGAATGTCTGCTGGTTCCCTGTGTTCATAAGGACTATGTCTAACATGGCGAAAGTTTCCAAGAGGGCTTGACCTCGTAGACTTGTTCGCGGGCATCCCTAGTTCACAGCCCAAGCGTTAAAATCACCAGCTACGACCACAGATCTATGGTCTTTAATATCTTGGGCGAGATTCTCTAGGATGCTGGTAGCTTCAGTCAGAGTTAAGTTGGGTGGTAGGTAGCAGCTATAGACGTATGTTTCCCCAATACGCGCTCGTACAAATCCGCGAGCTGCCTTCACGCTCATAAGTCGGGAGCTATTTGTCCCACAGTTCCAGATTGACGACTTGCCAGTAATATCAGAGGCCCAGCCATTGCCTTCTAGGTGTTTATAGGGTTCACTGAGTACAGCAACGTCTATTTTGTGTTCCCGTATAGACTGCGTGAGTAGGTCTTGCGCGCTTTCGCAGTGGTTAAGGTTTAGTAGTAAGATCTTCATTTCTGTCGTATTTCTTTCAGAGCTCTCTGGTATTCTGGACACTTACTGCTGGTCATCGCATGTCCTGTGTCACTTACATTTTTCTTCTTGCATATTATGCAGTTTGCTGCTTGTGTGCAATTTTTGGCCTGATGATCTTTGTTGCCGCATTTAAAGCAGACGCTAGTGTAGTCAGCTGGCTTTTGCAACTTCCTGCCACATGCCCATATTCCATACATTTGAAGCATCTTTTTGGTTCTATTTTCTCTCGTATGCGACAAATTACAAGGCCTATTCGAATTTTGTTTGCTTCAAGCAGCTTGGTAGCGGTCTCCGGCGTTACTCTTAGTGTCGCTGTTTGTGTGCCTCCATATGCTTTTCGTAGGCCCAGAATCGCTGAGGCAGGTACGTCAAGTTCCTTGAACTGTTTTGTTATCACCTCATGTACTTCTTCTTTTGTGGTGATTTCATCAAGGTCTCGGATTTCCACTTGCCGCAGCTCCGTTAGAGCCCTGACTTCTACCGCTTCCCCTAAAGCCGCCTTAACAGCTTTATGGATTTTCAGGGTGTTTGGGTCAGATGGTTTTGCCAGCACCAAAAGTAACTCCCCTTTGGCAGTTTTTTTGACCCCTTGTATGCCATTATTCAGCTCCTTTAGGTTTGGCTCTGACTTAACCCGCTTCAGGATTTCCGTATATGATATGCTGCCAACGCTTCTTACTACTATGGCATCCTTTCGCGGTGGCTTGTGCCGTTTTCGAATTTTCCTTGCATCGTTTCTTTCTGTCTTTTCATCTGCTTTGGGTGTATTTTGCGTTAAGTCCTTCCGGGTTTTCTTGGATTTAACCATCTCCCATTTTTCGGTTGCAACATGCTCTGTTCTCAAAGCTTCGACGCGGTTATTTTTGTTTCTTTTAGCAGGACTTTTCCTTGCAGCGGCGTTATCGATAGCCCTTTTTGGCGTAGAATCTATACGCTTAATAAGAGGTGAAGTTTGGGTACATCCATCTTTGACAGTAGATGGTTCACTATGCGCCCCTCTTATCGCCAGGTTTTCCGGAGTAAGGATAGATCCCTCTAGTTTTTTGTGAAGGTCCGTTATGTACGTGACCAAATCTCGCATTGGCTGGTTTATGTTCCTCTTGGGAAATTCCATCATTTCGGCTAGTTCTTTGACCTTATCGCCGATGGCTCGATATATTTCTTCGGCCGTCATCGCTTTCGTGAAGCCCAAGTGCTGCATGCACGGTGATGCCGACCTGGTTCCTTCCGTGCCTGGTGGTGAATATGCCAACCTTGAGCTCCGTTGGAACGGGTTTTTGAGCAATTCACCGCTGCCGTTATTGCCATTTTCAATAGTTGTTGTTACCTCTGATGCTATTTTTGTTACAACTTCACTTCCTTCCGTGGTTTGTTTTTGTGATTGGTTTGAAGACATTTCTAGTTTTTTTGGGCCCCAACTCATAAGTCGTTATCCATATCCTGATGCGTAGTCACTTGTAAATGATTCCATGGTTATCTTTGCGAGCAGGGAGGCCATGCGAGGGTTGACAAAAGCTCCTTATGAGAGCTTAAGTTCAGAGCCGAATCAGTGTTAACTAGGAATGTTACATCTAGACCTACGCCGACACTTAATGGCGACAGGATATGGAGCGTTCTTAGAGACTTGCCATCATTATAACGGGGCGGGGGCAACTGGATTATTAGCCTGAATGCCGTTTCAGCTAGATAACACTCCGCTTACTAAGGAAACAGAATAATACAGTCGTCAGCTCATGGCAGTATGTCCTAACGTATTCCGGTATTCCATGTTTAAGACCTTACTGGGCTCGGTCTTAATGTAGATCGTATTAAATTAACAGCCGCCCCTAACATGGAGGACAGACGCTGACCAGGGAGCCGCCCAATATGAGTCAGTCGCTTCTGGATTTTTGTATTTTTCACCATGCCTTTGCATGATGAGGGGGACACTTATTTTATTAAAGGCGGTGTCGTTCCGCCTTTGTCACAGGAACCTCTTCGGATTTGCTAGCTTTTAGACCGCTTTCTCCGTTTCTGCCGCTCATTGTAGGGGGCTGCTTATTTGTTAGAACTTATTCTCAACTAACCTGCTACTACAGGCCGTCCGGCTATCCGCAACCTGCCGACCCCCACGGTAGCTTAGAGCCCAGCTTAGTCGCCCGATCCGATGGGAGCGCGACCTCCGTACATATATGTACATACGTACATATGTCAATATACCAAAACACTTGTATGCTCTATGAATTAATTTCGACTCAAAAAATTAGTAAAAATTTTCATCCAATTTGTATAGTTTTAAATTTACTAAAACGCACACCCCAAAATATGAGAGGTCGTTTTATAATGTATTTTTTTAAATTAAATCAAAACATTAAAGTAACTTTGTTGGCGCATATAATAAATTCAAATCATTTCTTCATTCATCGATCATTTAAGTTTGTTTGAAAATACAAATTGAATAAATTTTCGTTTATCAAGCGTACATAAAAATGCACAAACAAATACTTTGCAAAATGCCGCCGGCTATTCGTCAATTTGATTTCCTACAGAAGCGAGAAACTGTGCAGAGCCAATATACTAAGGAGAGAAATCGCTGTAAACAGCTATGTTAAAAGTTTCACCACATCACGGCGGTGGTTAGACTTCATTTTTGACAATTCACACTATTCGTAGCTCGTGAGACTTCTCTATACATTAACGTTTTCTGGATATTGTTTTGCCTAAAGCTGATACCGAAGAGGTAGATGGCGATAATTCAATGTACGGTGCAGTGCGGGCGAGCTAAGCTTAAGCGAATCCGATGTTGAAGTGGAAAGTAGTAATCAGGAGGAGATTAGCGAAAATGTTGCTAAAATTGGTAAGGGTAGACCCAAGTTGGTACGCACAGGCGTGCGGGGTTGACCAAGAAAGCAATATAATATTATAAATAGTATGGTAAATGAAAATATTCCACTTACTTCCAATGAAGCGTTATTAAGTAAAGAAAATAATTGCTTTGAGCAAGCAATGCAAGATGAATTTGCTGCGTTAAACAAGAACAAAACTTGGGTATATGCCGATTTACCACCAATTAAGAAAGCAATTAAGGACAAATGGGTGTTCACAGTAAAACGAACCAAAGTGGTCTGATTGAGCGCTACAAAGCGCGGCTTGTAGCTAAAGGGTGTGAACAGCGTTATGGCATTGATTATTGTGAAACTTTTTCACCTGTCGTGCGCTACGCTACAATACGTATGATGTTAGCAATAGGGGTAGAAGAAAAAATGCATCTACACCAGTTGGACGTGATCACTGCATATTTAAATGGAGACTTGCAGGATGAAATATATATGCAACAACCTGAACATTTTGTTGATAAGAAGCACCCAGAAAAAGTGTTGAAGTTACGAAAATCTATTTATGGTCTAAAGCAATCTGGTAGGCAGTGGAATGTTAAACTCAATGAAGCGTTAAGAGAGATTGGTTTCACTGCTTGCGATAATGAACCTTGTTTATATAAAACGCATTTTGAGAATGAACTGGTACTTACAGCGGTATACGTAGATAACATAATCATTGCGTGCAAGAGTAAACCCAAATTGCTTACAATCAGTGATGGTAAATGATTTTTGGAAAAATCCCTACACGGCCCAAAAAAATTCCCTCCTTTTCCCTACAGTTACAAAAAATGTTCCCTACAAAATTCCCTACATTTTTTTCTCCTGTGTTTACACTATAATGAGACACTTGCAGCGTCAAAATTGAATTATTTGCTTAAGTTTTGGACTTGGCACTTTATAACAAAAACAAATTTTATTCCAAATATACACCTATTTATTGTATTATAAGCACATATATAAAGAAAAATTCAGCAAAAAGACTAAAAATTAAATTTTTTCATTACATTCAGTTCTGCTTAAAACAAGACAGAGTTTTTATTTTTTCAGAATTCGGCACGATTTCTTTTAAAAGTGGGATTTAATGGTCCACCACTTGCAGTGCGACATTATGATCGGCTTTTTCTTGAAAAAAAAAAACTGTTTATTTTAAGTGTTTTTTTTATTGCGTTCATATTTTTTTGGTTCATTTTCGTTTCGGCGTGCTTTTGCAAATCAGACTTGTCGCAGTTCAAAACTTTGTCGCACGTAGCGCATTTGCATTTGATCGTTAGCTACAGCTTCCAACCAGTCACTAAAATTGTCGTCGTCAAGCCACTTGTTATTGAACTGTTGTTTCCGATACTTGCATTGTTTTTCCTGGTGTTCCTCCGAAGGGTCAGTCGAAGAGGAGGAGCTCATTTCTGTAAAATATATGCATTTTAAATATAAAAAAACTAAAACTAATATAATTGCAAATTTACTTCAGAAGTGAAAACTTCTGCCTTTTTTGAAAATTCCCTACATTTACAGAATTTTGGAAAATCTGTCCTTATTTTCCCTACACCCACTTTTTTCGACAAAAATCCCTACATGTAGGGAATTTTCCCTACATTTACCATCACTGCTTACAATAACCTCCTCGTTCCTCACGTGCAGCCTACTGGACAAATTTTAAATGCTCGTAGAAACGTTTTTAAAACAGTTATTGCTAGTGACCATTTGTATAGCCAGCTGCACATATTGTTTGTACTAAAATGTAAACACTTTTTCTCAAAGCTGGTAATACTGTAAAATAAAGCACATTGAGTCTCATCACCTGAACGAAAAACAGATTTAGTAAAGTAGTAAGCCAAAATATTTCAAATTTTCAAAATTGTGAAGCAGAAAAAATCGGAATAGGGGCGTTCCATGAAAGTAGTACCAGTTGGTCCTTCAATTTTCTTTATACTTTGGAATTTTATTGTGTTTGTGACTCTTTGGAAGCATGCCAAAGGGTTTTGCAAAATTTCAATTATTTTGCAAGTTATTGCATATTGAATTTTTATGCTAAATTTTTTTCAATAATTTTTATCTTGAAATATATTAGTGATACAAAAAAAAGTTGTTTATGAAAATTATAGGGAAAAAGTTGAATGTTCATAATATACTTTTTAAAAAATAAAAAAAAATAATTTTTAGCTAATTTGTTTAAACAATAATTTTTTATTGTTGGTTTTTTACTCGAAGCACACTGTGGAATTTTGTAAAAAAAATTTTTTATCAAAGTTTGAACCCTTCTTAAAAGATACTGCAAATTATAGAGATGGGTTTTTTTTTGCTCTCGAGAAATTAATTTTTGAATTTTACACTGCATGGCTCGGCCTAGTAGGCGCGCGCGGCAGCTCCCGCAGCATGCTTTATTCTTTACCAATACAGTATAAAGAACACAGTTTTACATCATATTTTTTTTTAATATTATTCCAACTTACTAAATTAACATTTTTTATTAAATAAATACCGTTTTCCACACCACCCTGGAGGTACAGTACGTCAAGTGCGTTTTTAAAAAAAAATGTAAAAAAAAGGTGGTATCCCCAGTAGGCCTAATCCACCATTCCCTTTCTCTATATTATAAAATAGAATAATACATAACATAAGTTGTATACATTTTTTCAATATAATCAAAAAAAATTTTTGTGTTCTATTTAGAATTTTAGAATTGATAAGAATTATTATGAAATATTAAATACGGAAGATAAACTATCATTGAAGTTAGAAATTTTTTTACATTTAATTTTTTCATTTTCAACTGGAATAAAAGAATGAAAACCACGTGTGCCACTGATTGTTTTGCATGTTAAAAATCGGTTACTTAAGAACTTTTTTATATCTTCAAGAGCTTCATTGGAACAAAAGTCAAATGTAATTGAATCAAATTTGTTTTTAACTATGTTAAAAAATGCTCCAGGAGTTGCTATTGGTACAGTATCAGGTCTTCGTAGACTTTCTCGCCTAACGTACCTTTTTATTGTACCACCAATTCCATCACAAGCATTTTTTCCATGAGACGTTGCAAAAAAGTGCCATTCTGCTTCTATATTAAAATCTTGAAAATGATAGACTAAATTGATAAAATTTTTTCTGTTTTTATACTGTGATGCTGCACCATCGGAGAAATAATAAATTTTTTTTATTTTGTCTGATCCATAATTCTCTTTAACAAAAGAAATTAATCTTGATTGAAAAAGATAAACGGCTTCCGTACTATGCTCAGTACTTTCTGAAATTAAAACAAAACTTTCAAATTTCAAACTATTATTATGATCTCGCTCAGGTCGATAAATCACAAAAGGATGAATAGTTGTTTGGCTGTTATTCCAATGATGACTCTGTATTGCATTTTGTATTAAAAATGTAAAATTTTCAGAAAAATCCCCAATTACAATTAATTCCCCTTCTTTCAAATTTGTTTTTAGATTTTTTAAAAAATTACTTTGTTCTTTAGCTACAAAATTATGCACTAAAAGGATATCAGCTTCTTTGCCCATTTTTTTGAGGAATATTTTCGCCTCCTCCGTAATTGTTTCTAGAGAAGAACGATCGGTGTTAGTCCACAGTTGATAAGTTATATTAATAATATTTCTCTTTTTGAGAGCTTCTTCTATTTCAGTAGCAATTTCATGAAAGCCAGGGCAAAGATCACATTGTTTCATATAACATTCATTTTTAGGCTTACTACAAATCATGCATTCTATTATTTCTTCATAAGTAGTTACAGATATATCTTCAAAAATACTTTTTAAACCGTTTAACATTAATTTAAAATTCTGATGTATTTTACACACACAAACCGTGTGTGTTCCATTACTATCAGCAAGTACACATTGCTTTGGTCGCAAGGAAGCAAATTTACTAAAACCGACTTTTATTTCTGGATATAAAGATTTAAATGCTATATATGCTTCTTTCAAATTACATAAAATAAGACGTTTTTGTAACTTAATTTTTTTCCCGTCTTCTTGTTGAACTGAAAGGCAATCCTTTTGCCCTGGCATGACACGGCTTATTTCATCGGAAGTATAAAAATTTATTATTTTTTCAATATTTTCAGAAGTAAAAGTTCTACGGGTACTTGGAGCGGGGGGATATGATCCGAAACCGTAAAGATTCTGTATTTTTTTTGCATACTTTGCTGTACTATAATTAAGATTAAATTCACGTTTTAAAGTACTTAGGTTCCAACTTAAAGGTGTAACAGTCAGCCAATGAATTTTTTCTGTAAAATTAGATGCAGATTTTACTTTTAGTTTAATTAAATTCATCATTTCTATTCCAACATCACCTTCTACAAATTCGATGTCAGATCTACCCGACACAGAACCTAGGCTACTTGCAGTTTCAGAAACTTCACTAAGAACAATATTATTAATATTATCATTAGAATCAATGCTTACGAAACTATTTTCCGACGGCTCCTTTCCCTTTGATAACAGCATCTTGCAAGATAAGCAAATATATTCCCCCAAACCTGGATGTTTTTCTATCAGTGATGCAGACGATTTAGCAACATTCTTTTCGATCCAAGAATGATTGGGTAACTTGAAAGGATTGCAACAAACTTTTTTCGGCATGATGATTACTTTGAAAAATTAAATTTTAAACTTGGAACACTAACAAAATGTAAGAGACGTTGTTCACTCAAAAGTAAAATTCAATCTAACTGAATTTGAAACACAGTCACTCGCTTCACAAAGAAAAATGTAATTATCGTTAAAAGCTCATTAACACAGTGCGGAGTGACAATTTTAAAAACTTATTCATAGTGGGCTGTGTTCTTTATACTGTATTGGTAAAGAATAAAGCATGCTGCGGGAGCTGCCGCGCGCGCCTACTAGGCCGAGCCATGCAGTGTAAAATTCAAAAATTAATTTCTCGAGAACAAAAAAAAAACCCATCTCTATAATTTGCAGTATCTTTTAAGAAGGGTTCAAACTTTGATAAAAAATTTTTTTTACAAAATTCCACAGTGTACTTCGAGTAAAAAACCAACAATAAAAAATTATTGTTTAAACAAATTAGCTAAAAATTATTTTTTTTATTTTTTAAAAAGTATATTATGAAAATTCAACTTTTTCCCTATAATTTTCATAAACAACTTTTTTTTGTATCACTAATATATTTCAAGATAAAAATTATTGAAAAAAATTTAGCATAAAAATTCAATATGCAATAACTTGCAAAATAATTGAAATTTTGCAAAACCCTTTGGCATGCTTCCAAAGAGTCACAAACACAATAAAATTCCAAAGTATAGAGAAAATTGAAGGACCAACTGGTACTACTTTCATGGAACGCCCCAATAAAATTTAATATTATTGTTTAAACTACAGTTAAAAAGGTAACGTATAAATTCTTTCAATTACTTTCTTCTAATACCGTTATTTTTGGCAATTTTTCTCATGACCAGCCAGCTGCACATTTGTAACGTATTAGTATAAATATGGCAAGTAAACTTTCAGAGGAGCAAATTTTCGATATACTCTTGGAAAGTGATGTTGAGGGAATGTCAGATGATGAAGAGGATATGGAGGAGCAAATTGGGCTAGATTTGGAGGAGGAAATAACCTCGGAATTATTCGATGAAGAAG
Source organism: Anastrepha obliqua (assembly GCF_027943255.1). Lineage (NCBI taxonomy): Eukaryota > Metazoa > Arthropoda > Insecta > Diptera > Tephritidae > Anastrepha > Anastrepha obliqua. The sequence continues at coordinate 1,860,244 of NW_026562179.1, read as the reverse complement.
AACCTTCCATACCCGAAGTTCTGCAGCAAACACAAAACAGAAAATTTAAATGGTTTTCAAAAAACTTTAGCAATTCTTCTGATTGTCCTGACGAACTTGAATGGGATGTTGAAAATAGACAGATGTGGACACCTTATAATTATTTTTGTGAATATTTCAACGACGATTTCTGGAGTTTGGTTTTAGAAAAAAGTAATATGTACGCTCATCAAAACAACAACCGTTTAAACGCAACTCCTTCTGAGTACAAAAAGTTGTAGGCGCTCATATTATAGCGGGGTGCATGAAACTTCCAAGGATACGTATGTATTATCGACCTCAAATAAAAGTTCCAGCTATCACCCAAATCCCTAGAGATCGATCAAGTTGAGAAATGCCATGCATTTTGTTGACAATATGTCAGTTACCGAAGAGGATAAAAAGGATAAACTTTGGAGAATTCGACCAGTACTAGACGTTTTGTTGGGAAAGTGTAGATCGATACCTAAGTCCAATAAATGTAGCATCGACGAGCAAATGATTCAATTTTCAGGAAAAACGAGTCTTAAACAATACGAAAAAGATAAACCAAATCCAGTGGGATTGAAAAACTTTGTTTTAGCATCGACTGATGGTTTGATACTGGACTTTTTTATATACCAAGGGGCAAATACATGGCCCGACGGAAAGCCTGATAAATATTTGGGAATTGGTGGTGTGGTGGTAAAAAAACTTTCTACACACCTCAATAAAGGTTGTGAGATATACAATAAGCGCTATTTTACCTCTATAGCTATTCTCGAGTATTTGTTGGATAAAGATATATTTGCAACAGGTACTATTCAACTTAACAGAGTGCCTAAGGAACTTCGGGCAAAGTTATCGAACGACAAAGCGTTGTTAAAGAAGGGAAGAGGTAGCTTCGAAGACTTCATAAGAGAAGATGATAAAATGTGCATTGTTAAGTAGATGGATAGTCGCTCTGTATTAATAGCTTCAACATCGAGTGGATCCATCCTCTTCAATCCGCTCGACGATGGGTTAAAGTAGGCAGAAAATACATCAACATCGATGGTCCAAATGCGATTTTACGTTATAACCAATGCATGGGAGAAGTAGATTTAGCGGATAGGTACGTCTCCTATTACAGGATTGCTATTCGCACCAAAAAGTGGCCTTTAAAGGTATTTGGCACTTTGTCGATGTCGCTGCATGCAACTCTTGGATTTTGTATAAAAGAGATAAATATGCATGTGGTGAAAACAAAAAAAAATATCATGGATCTGCTTGACTTCAAGTTCTATATCGCAGAATGTTTAATTGCTGATGCTACCATAGATAAGGAGGGAGAGTCCTCATCAGATATAGAGTATAAACCTCCGACAAAAAAAGTTAAAAGAAAAGTAAAACCGCTGTCGCCGAAAGATGTGCGCACAACGCAGAATAAACATTTACCAATTTGTGCCGTCTCTGACAAAAACAAGTTAATGCGTTGCCGTAAAGAAGGATGCAATCAAAACACTCGTTTTAAATGCATTTCTTGTGACATATTTCTGTGCATCATAACGATCGGCATTGCTTCATGGAGTTTCACTCTTAAGTGCTCATTATTGTTCTATTAATACTAGAATAATTTTATAATACCATTTTAATTAACTTGGTATTGAAAGTTTACACTTATTTATGAATTTAAAAGTAATATGAATTAAATGAAATGAATGCTTTTTTACTCAACTTAGTTACAAATGTCCAGCGGGCTGCACCTGCAATATGTCATAATCCTTTCGTCCTCATATACTTGAAATAAATTTTTCTCTTAATTTTGACGCTGTAGTTATAAAAAACACATTTTTAAAGAAAGTGAATGTTTTTTTCTTTCGGGACCGAGGATGATAAAGTCCCTTATATCAAAAAGGTTTGAAATAGTAGACAAAGGAGAAATCCAACATTTTCTTGGAATAGAAATCCACAGACAAGGCGAGTTGGTTGACATTACATTAAGTCACAAACAATACTTATTGAACTTATATGGCGGTTTTGAAGTTATCTCAGAGGAACAATAATCCACATGTTGAACATATGACTGCGACAAAACATATTTTAAGGTACTTGAAAGCTACCATGAATTTTAAACTCTCATACAAAGCAAGTAGCAAAGGTGTAGAAGGTTTCGTATACGCTGATTGGGGAAGTGATCCTCACGACAGAAAGTCATATACGGGCTTCGTATTCTTTTATGGGAATAGTGCCAAATCCTGGGAGTCCAAAAAGCAAACTACTATTGCTCTAAGCAGCACAGAGGCCGAATATATGGCTGCATCTAATGCCGCCAAAGAAGCAGTTTATTTGCAACGTATATTGATTGAGATAGGTTTCTGGAAAGATCAACCAATTATTTTACATATCGATAACCAAGGTGCGCAGGAGCCTGAAATGAATCCTGTGTACCACAACCGAACTAAGCATATCGATGTCAGATATCATCACATACGCGAACTTGTAAATTCCGGTAAAATCGTTTTATCATATTGCCCGACGGATCAGATGACAGCTGACATGTTCACTAAAAGCCTACAAAAAATCAAGTCTTCCTATTGACATTCTGTCATATTCTGTCATTCTTGAATTTTTATATTACTAATAAAGTCCAAAAAAGTTCGACGGAGCAGGGAGGCTATAGAAAGGCTAGCCGCAAACAGTAGGCTGCATATCTACTGGGTACCTGGCCACAAAGGCATTATGGGGAAGGAAATAGTAGATGAGATAGCAAAAAGTGCTGTTACCTGTGCTACCTTTTGAGCAAGAGAATGGCATACCAAAACCGCTAAACACAATATACAACGAAATGGACAACCATATGAAAAGGCAAGCGGAAGCTAGGTGGACTAACCTGACCACATGCAAAACAGCAAAAGTCATGTGTGACATAGAACTAACGACAAAAACTGACTCAATTTGTACTCACGCTCTCGCGAAAGGACTGCACTACTATCATAGGTATGCTAACAGGTCATAATCTATTGGCTGCGCATGCGTACAAGATAGGGATTGCTAGCACGGACAAATGCAAAAAATGCAGAGGATGTTGAGGAAACTTTAGAACACCTTCTGTGCGTTTGTCCGACATTATTAAAAACGCGACTAAGATGCCTGGGAGCCCCACTGTTTGAGGGTCTGGAAGACGTCTCAAAAGCGGAGCTCCCAGCCCTACTTAGATTCGCCAAAAGCGCTGACATCCCACATGATGTCTACTTTAGGTATTCATAGTGGTCGGTCTCCATCTGGTATAGCTAGGGACCAAAAGATCTATGCGTGGCTTATTGCCAACCAGGCTAACCTAACCTAACCTAATAAATCAAAGTATATTAGAGAGTTTTTTAGAGAGCAAGAAATAAATGTTCACTCAACAACAGCTTACCTAAAATCAGGTAATGCAGATATTGAAAGGCATAACATCCTTAATGAGCAAATAAGATTGTTTAACGTATACCCAGAAAACAAAGACAATCTCCACGATAAAGTTTTTAAAGCATTAATGTCATAATATATAATAATACATTTCATTCAATAACAAAAAATCGACCAATTTATCTTACAAATAACTTAATTTTCCAAGAGGAATTTGGAAACTTTCAAGAAAAACACTTTTAATACTAATAAGTAAAAACAAAAAGGTTTTTAAATCTGAAAGGGTTTCCACAGATAGTTTTGCAAATGAAATAATTAATTAAATTAATAATAGAAGAATAAGCAAATCGAAGCTTAAATACAAAAAACATTACAAGTTTTAGACAAGAAGGAAATAATATCGAATGACACCAAATTTAAAAAAGTATACTATACTAGCGGACCCTCACCCGCTTCGCTGGGTGAAAGAAAAATATAAATGAAAAGTGTTCTTTTTTTTTTCTTGTTTCATCATTTAATTCATGCTCGGCCATTATCATCCCATACAATAATTTTACATGTTTGTAAAACCTTTCCCATTCCAGAATTTTTAGAAACGTTGCAAGTTGGTTCTTCATTTACTTGCATATTTAATGGTAACTTTAATGCAGAATGTGCAGTGCGACCGCCGTCCAATAAAGTTGCCGCTATTCCAGATGATGCCAAAGCCAATGCAATATTATTCTGTGATCGAATGGTGACCAAAATTAACGACAACAAAAACGTTTTTGCAGTCCCACCTGGTGCATCTAAGAAGAATATTCCTCCTCTTTCATTTACAACATTGTCTATAATTGTGTCATATGCCCGCCTTTGTTCTGTGTTTAATTTTGGTAGGTTTATTGTTACAAATGTGTTCAGATCATTTCGAGCATATTCTTTTTCACGTCTTAATTCTGTATTGTGTGCATCATGCATCGGACGATTTGGTGCGATCATACCTAACTCACTTAGAGTTTTATTTGCAATCATCAGTCAAAAGTCTTCGATTTTAATTAATGCCTCATTATATTATATAATTCATCTGTATAATTCAAATTTGGATTTGCAGTAATGTGACGTACTTGATGTAGGCTATCTTCTGTCATCTATTCTTGGTAAGTACTCCACAATTCTTTTGGGTTTGCTGGGAAACATGTAGCAATAATGATGGCAAATACTGTTCTTATTTGGTGTGGAGAACTTGTTGCACATGCATCCATAAGAGTTGCATCCCACTGATTATCATTTTCAAGCAAATTCAATTCTTTGCATGCTTGCTGATAAGTACAACAAAGATGACCATTAACTCATTTCAAACTTTCGAATGATCTTGAGCCGGGAATATCAACTAAGAGTAAACGTAAATAGAAACATTCCACTTTACTTGGATGCGCAGTGTAAAGTCGTCCGATTGCATCATCCAAATGAACACCTGGATATCCATCTACAGGTATTCCTCGTTGCCTTCGTACCCAGGACCTTGATGATGCATTCCAAGCATAATATTTAGGAACATTTGAATAAAGCAATGTTCTTGCAAATGAATCTGTTTCACATAAGTTGAAAAATGCAGTTGGTGTTGTTGCTGGTGGTCGTTCGGCCATTTTTTGAGCAGTATTTTCAGTGAAATAAACGCTTTGTTCATTTTCTAAATGGACTGACAAATGAATAACTACTGGATGGCGATCATGAATCGGAAATGATAATATTCTCCAAACTGCTTCGTTGCTACTAATGTATCTTCCCAATTTCTAATTAGTAATTTCATCATTTCGATTTACAACTCCAAATACTGCCATGTCACTTCCTTTATTGATATAATTGCATATGTATTTGATGGATTTTACGGAGTTACAATATTCAACATTTATATGTGCGTTAATGTTTTCGATAATAATTTGGAATACGGAACTATCCAAAATTTCCAGTCATTGTTTCAGCAATTAATTGCCTTGGGTAGTTTTTTGAACATTTACCATCAACCATACATGGAGAATTTTGATTTAACGTACCACACGGTCCATGAATCATGTTTTTGGTTACAGTAGTATGTAATTCTGGATCTTCATTTATATCTGGAATTTCAGCAAATATAATATGATCAATTTTATCTTTGGTTAGTTTTTGTTTTAACCAAATCAAAATATGCGCATGAGGCAAGCCTCTTTTTTTCCACTCCACAGAATACATGAAACATTGTACATCTCCGTAAACTTTATGTATTACAATGAAATCCATTAGAGACTGTAGCTTTCGTCTAAACACTCTTGCAGTAATGTCATACCTATCAGTAGCTGATTGCCCAGTATATAAATGATTCTTAATATCATCCCATTTCGTCGACCATAATTTCTGACATAACACATTGCATCTTGGGCGTATTCATGCATATGCCTTGGACTGCCTGTATACGATGAAGGTAATATTACCATTTGACCAATGTTATTAACGTTGGTATCGTTGTTAATTGCATCTCGTAAATGTATGTATTCGTCACAGCGTAATTTTCTTTGGTTGAATCGAATGTAATTCAATCGCTCTGTTTCTATTTTCGCATACATGTCAACAATATACTGATGAAATAATTTACGACATTTTAAAATGTGATTCTCTTGATTTTCTCGTATCATGATTCTGTATGCATAATAATTCATTGCGCTTACAGTTTTATTTGTTTCTTGACCATTTGCTGGATTTATTTGTTTTATTTCAATCGAATAACCATCTTCACCACGACAGAACATAAGAGGATATTGTAATGCATCATATTTTCGATGCGTTTCATTAACACGTTGCAGTGTATCATTTCTTCTTTGCAAAACAATATCTCTTCGTTGAAATTCATCTCCAGATATAACAATTGCAACCTCGTTGCTTGAAGTTGGTTTATTGTATCTTCCACGATGTTCGCCGGCAGCCGTTTTATTTGCATCAATTTTAATTTTATGATTATCAGATGACAATCTTTCGATTGTTGTTTTAAAACTTTGCACCAAAACATTGTGCGTGTGTAATAAATCTTGTAACTCTCTCATAATGACTCTGTTTATATTTCTGGAAAATGTACACCGTGCTTCAAGTTCATCATCGTTGTCATTATTGAAATAAATTTGCAAAAATTTTGACTCTTAATCGGGTAGTGGTAGTAATGAACCTATTAAGTGATATGCTTGCCCTTGAATCTGAAAAAAGCCATAATTTGTGTCCATAAAATCTAGTGAATCATTAGATATGTCAGCGAATGTTGTTGAACGTTGAAGTTTATGTATTACCTTGAACGTTGGCATGAAGTTACCGGTTATAATTTTTCCAGCACCAAAAGATGTCATTTGAAAACATGAATTATATGTGGAAATTTTTTCAAGAAAATTATTGGAATCGGGTGACTTTTCTTGCAGCGCAATACATGTCTGGTGTTTCAGTTTTGAATTTCAATGCTTGACAAAATCCGCAAATTTTATCCATACTTCCAATGACAACGTATTTGTGAGATGAATAATCAAGTTGTGGATTATATTGAAATGCTGCACCATTCAAATTTACAGAATTGATATTCATTGGCCGATTTTGAGAACGTGACCTCTTTGTTGACTTAATCTATCAGCATGATTTTCCTCACTTTCATTTTGTCTGTGATTTTGCACATTTCTTTTGTGACGTGTATTACGTCCGATGTTAGCATATCTTCTACCTCTTGGCATTTATTTGACCGAATCAAAGTGGTCTTCTTTATGTCACTCTGAGCTCTTGATTGCTACTTTTCTTGTTTTTAAACTGGAATTCAAATTAACATACTGTTAGCGCCATCTTTTAAAAATATAATTGAACTGTGAGCACGCGTTGAAATGAAAATTACACAGAACAGAAATGGGAAATGATCAGCAAAAATAATATATATTTTTGAAATTTTTCTTGAAAATATCTACGGAAAGTGTGAAAACAATCTCTTTTCTTAAATATCTTAAGTAAAAACTTCTAAAATATTAATTATTTTTGCCGATTTCTGTTGTGTGTATTTTTCACACCATTTATTCACTGTTTCACTTGTTATCAATCATTTGCAAAATTAATATATATTTTGTAAATTTTTCGTGAAAATATCGTTGGAAAATTTGAAAACAATCCTTCTCTTAAATATTTCTGACGCACTTTTTTATCTCTTTGGTTGATGCCTAGAAACTGCTTCACTTGAACACTTTACCAAATAAAACACTTTCTTGTTAGTTTTAACACTTACTTTCACTATGCACTATTACTGATAACCTTTGGTAATCTTCTAAGAAAACGGCCTTGCTTAAGTACTTTTTAGCGACGACCTGTTCAGGTTCGTTGAGCTAATGGTTTTGCTTCGGTTATCCCGAAGTGTGGGTGTAAAGAAGAAGTATTTAAGCAAAGTGTTAAGTTAGTCACAGCAGCATTGTGTTACGATTAATTATTGCAGGCGGTCAGCTACAGCTGTGCCTGCTAATTTGTATGCTACTATTCTATGCGAATGCAGGCGTGCAGCCACTGCTGTATGAATATATGTATATGTATGTATGTTTGCATTCCATTGAAATGTATGTAATGGAATGAAAATTTTGGCATAATACTGCTGCGTTAACTTGTACATATGTGAGTAAAATGTACGCTCCATGCAACCGTTTACAATAAATCGTGTATACTGTGTGTTGACGAAGAAGTAAAGGAGATTTTAACCAAACATAGTTACAAACCTTCTTCACATGTGTTTTTTCAATGTGGCAAAGTTTGGTTAAAATCGGTTGAGCCATTCTCCGTAAAGTTCATCACAACGCGAAAAACGGCTGAATTTTTATATATATACATAAAGCACAAGTTAAAAGAAAAAACCTATTTGGAAATAATTGTATCAGCAGGGACTGCTTATTTTGGTAGTGGAGGAGTGATGTATGTAGTCTGGGGTTGCCAGATGATCTGGACTTGGCTGGATTGTCCAGATATTTCCCTTCATGTCCAGATTCCAGATTTTTTAAATCATGTCCAGACGAAATCAATGTACAGAAAAAACAAAAAATGTGGATTTTGGATTTTAAAATACTAGAAACACATCTTTTTTTGTGAAAAAATTTAAATTTAACATTTTTGGAATTTGTTTTTGACATGAAAAATCATACAAATTTTGCACATTTTTCTAAGGAAAAAAATTAGAAAATATAAAGTCGACATTTTTGTTTTTTCTGTGTAGGCACATTGAGGCAAAAAATTTTATAAAAATTGCCAGTGAATTAACAAGACTCTCAAAATACACCACTGGATATCAGCTGACGTCTGTTTATATTGAAAGAAAAGAAAAGCGAAAAACTAGCACGTACATGTTAGCAGAGTTTTGCATTTAATTTATTTTTTAAATTACCTATTAAATTACCGTTTAGTTTTTGAAACGTTAAATGTCGGGCGTTAATCAGTGGTCCTTCGAAAAAAAGGAGAGATAGCCAATATTCAAAGAGGTGGGAAAATATAAGCGAATATTCAGCTTGGGTCAAAAAAAGAGATGAATACACTGCACTGTGCAAATATTGTCAATTGGACATTTCAGTAAGGTATGAAGGTGCTCGCCCCAGAAAATTCAGATGTCTCAAAAGAATGCTGGCTGCCTTAATAAATTTATTGCGAAGGACAAAGAAAGTACAGACGCAGTATACACATCACAAGCTGAACTCATATCGGTATTTCACAACGTTGTTCATGGTTTAAGTTATAATAGCATGGATTATCACATTAAGCTTTGCCGAAATATTTTTTTTATAGTAAAATAGCAGTTCATGTGGTCGCACAAAAGCTGTGGCAATTGCACGAAACGTTTTAGCCCCATACGCTCAAGAAAAAATAGTGGCCGATATCCAAAACAGTTATTACTTTTCGATCGGTAATGAATTGGAAACCAAAAGTTTTATGTATACACAGTTCAGTCCTTTAATCCTAACGTTGGGATTCGTAAAAGACTACTAGATTTCTATGAAGGTTTTAACGGTTCATCTAAAGAAATTTTTGGAAATATTATATTAAACGCATCACAGAATACAATAATCTGCATCTGAGACAGGTTTCGTCGTTTAGCGTAGATAACGCGGCAGTCAATTACGGTGTGCACAATTCCGTTTTTCAAAAGCTGTTAGAGCTCAATAATAATGTTTTAAAAGCAAACTGCAACTGTCATGTAATTGATAATTGCTTAAAGCACGCTCTTAATTCTTTATCTGTCGATATTGAAAATATACACCATGTGCCCACTCGTTGGCTTTCATTGTCACCGGCTTTAGAACGGTTAATTTATAACTGGCCGGCTGTAAAAAGGTATTTTTTATTAAAAGGAGAACAAAACACTCGAAAGGAATTATGGGATTTTGTTACCAGCGGACAAGTGATGGATGACATAAGCCAAGAAAATAAAGAATGTTTTGAAGAAAGCATTTCAGAGACTTATTTATTTTTTGTTCATAATATAATCCAGGCGTTTCAGACAACAGTATTAATGTTGATGAATGCACTATAGTTGACGTTGACCGTGTAATGCGAAAATTATTAGACAGTTTGAAAGCAGAATCAAAGATAAATTTTATAGAAACACAGCTAGATCTATTTTAAAAAATCTTCCAGAACAAGATGGCAAAGATTTTAAAGCCGAAGTTGAAAATTTTTTAAAGAGTGCTGTGAAATATTTTCAATCACACTATGATTATAATGACAACTCTATCAAAATGTTATTGTCTTTTTGTCTTAAGTACAAGTTATTGTCATGGGAGGAACTATGAATAGCTGTAAAACGATTCGATTTAGAAGGAAATATCAACATGGATGATATCTATTCAGAATATTGTTGCTTGCGTTCAGTGTATGATCAATTACCAAAAACCCTATCAAATGTTAAAATATGGTCAACTTTTTTCAAAAAATCAAACGACGAGATGAAAAATTTAAAAAAAGTAGTGTCTTTTGTCTTTTCGATACCAATAAGTAATGCCCTTTGCGAGAAGGTATTTATTTAGCTTATGTCTTTAGATCTCATAAAAGCAGAACTTGTTATAAGGCTTATTTTTGATAACGATTGTAGCTCGTTTAATGTATTATTAAATACCCCAAGTGGTAAAAACATGGTGCAAGCTGTCAGCGACAATAACAAATATATGCGGAATTAAAGTAAGCTTTGTACTCTCTTCTACTCTTGGTATAATTAATATTTAATTCTTCAAATATCTTTTCCTCTAAGAAGGTCGAAAAAACTTTATCCGTTTCTTAGACGGGCTTATTTGAAATTATTTAAACTTTTGTTCATGTTTAATTTGAGAGAGAAGCTGAAAGCAGAAACCCAAGGAACTTTTGAAAATCCTGTATATTTAAAATAAATATAAAAACAACTAATTTTAAAAAATCGAAAACTGGAGAAATATTTAAAAAAATGGTTTACTAAAACTTTGAAATGGTTGTATGTTTTTATTTATTCTTTATTTGTTTATATTTATATGTAAGTTAAGGTGCTCCCTTCAGGGAGCACCAAAAAATTAAAGTTGGGGCCAACCACTTGGCCCCTTTTCCATACTTACTCCTGTTTTGCAGCAAGTGAAAATACGTTGCGGTTTTCTTCAGTCCAGAACTAAGAGTGTCTTGACAATTTATTCTTATACTTAAGCTAAGCTAATTCTTAATCTAACATATTGCTGACATAGCGGTTCGCACGGTGCAGCGGCGGTTACATACTAACGCTGCTGCGCATGTGTCATCCGATACGCATTGCTAGTGAATCGCAGTCAGGCAGCTGCCTTAACTTGCTGACATAGCGGTTCACATGGTGCAGCGGTGGTTATATACTAACGCTGCTGCGCATGTGTCATCTGATACGCATGGCAGTCAGGCAGCCGCCTTAACTCCTCCCCCTTTAAAGATCTGCGTCCCGCAGATGACAGCGTTGTAGCCGGGGGGTTTCAGTTGTGGCGGAGGAAGCAGGAAATTGATGAATTTCAGCTACACTAACAATACTAGGTATATCTACTCCTGAGGTGATTTTCCGCCAGATCATATAGCAGGCTGATGCAAAAATTATAAGGGCAATTCCGTCCGTTGCCCAAGAGAGGTGAAAGTTCCAGGAAAGCTTCTTAAGTTGATTTATGTTGTTCAGACTGAGTCCATGAATGTAGGATAAGCTAACCTTTAAGCCATGATTTGTGACATTTGACAAAACAGATGGTAGTACTTGTGAAGTTCTAGCAATCGTGCTCGAAAATGTTTGATTGCCCACATGTAACGTCTCGTTATTAATGCGAATGAGGAAGGTGCCGTTTAGCGTTGCCGTTTGGTTTTTGCCCCACACTTCTTCTTCTTCTTCTTAATTGGCGCGATAACCGCTTACGCGATTTTGGCCGAGCTTAATAAAGCGCGCCAGTCGTTTCTTTCTCGTGCTAACCGGCGCCAATTGGACACACCAAGTGAAGCCAAGTCCTTCTCCACCTGATCTTTCCAACGCAGAGGAGGCCTTTCTCTTTCTCTGCTACCACCAGCTGGTACCGCATCGAATACTTTCAAAGCCGGAGCGTTTGTATCCATTCGGACGACATGACCCAGCCAACGAAGCCGCTGGATCTTTATTCGCTGCGCTATGTCTATGTCGTCGTAAAGCTCATACAGCTCATCGTTCCATCGTCTGCGATATTCGCCGTTGCCAACGTGCAAAGGTCCAAAAATCTTACGCAGAATCTTTCTCTCGAACACTCCAAGCGTCGCTTCATCGGATGTTGTCATCGTCCAAGCTTCTGCGCCATACGTCAGGACGGGCATGATGAGAGTCTTGTAGAGTGTTAGCTTTGTTCGTCGAGAGAGGACTTTACTGCTCAGTTGCCTACTTAGTCCAAAGTAGCACTTGTTGGCAAGAGAGATTCTACGTTGGATTTCAAGGCTGACATTGTTATAGGTGTTAATGCTGGTTCCCAAATACACGAAGTCTTTTACAACCTCAAAATTATAACTGTCTACAGTGACGTGGGTGCCGATACGCGAGTGCGCCGACTGTTTGTTTGAAGACAGGAGGTACTTCGTTTTGTCCTCGTTCACCACCAGACCCATTCGCTTTGCCTCTTTATCCAGTTTGGAGAAGGCAGAACTAACAGCGGTTGTTAAGGCCGATGATATCGATATCATCGGCATACGCCAACAATTGTACGCTCTTATAAAATATTGTGCCTGAGCGATTAAGTTCTGCGGCTCGTACGATGCTCTCCAACATCAGGTTAAAGAAGTCACACGACAGTGAGTCACCCTGTCTGAAACCTCGTTTGGTATCAAACGGCTCGGAGAGGTCCTTCCCAATTCTGACGGCGCTGCTGGTGTTGAGCAACGTCATCTTACATAGCCGTATTAGTTTTGCGGGGATACCAAATTCAGACATAGCGGCATACAGGTAACTCCATTCTGTACTGTCGAATGCAGCTTTGAAGTCGACGAAAAGATGGTGTGTGTCGATTCTCCTTTCGTGGGTCTTTTCCAAGATTTGGCGTATTGTGAATATTTGGTCGATGGTAGACTTTCCAGGTCTGAAGCCACACTGATAAGGTCCAATCAGTTGGTTGACGGTGGGCTTCAGCCTTTCACACAATACGCTCGCTAGAACCTTATAGGCGATATTTAGAAGACTAATCCCGCGGTAATTGGCACAAATTGCAGGATCGCCCTTCTTATGGATTGGGCAGAGCACACTTAAATTCCAATCGGCAGGCATGCTTTCATCCGACCATATTTTGCATAGGAGCTGATGCATGCACCTTACCAGCTCCTCGCCGCCATGTTTGAATAGCTCAGCCGGGAGTCCGTCGGCGCCCGCGGCTTTGTTGTTCTTTAGGCGCGTTATCGCTATTCTCACCTCGTCATGGTCGGGTAACGGAACTACAATTCCGTCGTTTGCCCACACACTATTCCTTGAAAATTAGTCAAGAATATTGTATTTTCCTCGATGAGTTCTATATTAGTGCCCTTATCGGGCTCGAACTGGCAACGGGCATTGCCTCCTTTGATCAACCTTGGCAAACAACTATTCTCTGGTAGTTTTTCTATTGAACTTCTGTCACAGATAGTGGAATTGTTAATGGAGAAACAGTTTGTCGTCTGGATTACTTCTTGCGTCGCATTAAATAACTTTTTGTTTATGACGTATTGGTTATTGTCATTCGTCATCAATTCGTTTTGGTTTTTAACGATATAATCCCAATCTGCGGCATCAGGGGATCCCGCAATCCATTTCCATGCGGATCCAATCCAATTGATGGATCGTGTTTTTCTTGTTTTTTCTCCTGTCAATTCAATAAGACGCAGACGTGTTTGGTTTAATTGGAAGTCGATGAGTGATTTGGCTGCTTCTTTTCCAATCCTCTTCTTGGACAGACTTGTTAATTCTGCCAACACGGTGTCGAAGTATTTTAGGTCAATAGCGTGGATTAATTTAAAATGACCGCTGATGACATAGCCGCTACCGTGCTCCACCGTAACAATTGGGGATTCATATTGAAATTTCAAGTTTAAAGATATTCTTAAATATAATAATTTGTTCTAAAACTATTGCAGTGCTTTAAACTTCTAGGCAATTTTAATATGTTCTATTTTTCTTTTAAATTTTAATTTTACTTTCAAATTAGCATTAACCTGTCTTGCAATGAAATTTCAAGTTTAAAGATATTCTTAAATATAATAATTTGTTCTAAAACTATTGCAGTGCTTTAAACTTCTAGGCAATTTTAATATGTTCTATTTTTCTTTTAAATTTTAATTTTACTTTCAAATTAGCATTAACCTATCTTGCAATGAAATTTAAAGTTTAAAGATATTCTTAATAATTTCTTCTAAAACTATTGTAGTGTTTTAAACTTCTAGGCAATTTTAATATGTTCTATTTTTGTTTTTAAATTTTAGTTTTACTTTATAATTTTGTGTATTAATTAATTAATTAAAATTTTGTGTATTAATAATAGTTAAAAAAAAAAATTTTAATTATAATTTTTTCTTTCTTTAAAGTGCCATTCTTTTTCTGAAAAGCTCTCTATTCATTTCATCATTCCCATGAGGAGTCGAACCCCGATATTCAAAGAATATCCACCAATTTTATGGGTTGAGAGAGTTATTTTTATTGTATTTATTTTTTATTTCAACGTGGCAAAAAATATTTGTATTTATTTATTTTTTTTGTAAGTGCCATTCTTTTTCTTAAAAGCTCTCTATTAATTTCATCATTCTCATGAGGAGTCGAACCCCGATATTCAAAGAATATCCACCAATTTTATGGGTTGAGAGAGTCATTCTTATTGTATTTATTTTTTATTTCAACGTGCCAAAAAATATTTGTATTTTTAATTTTTATGTGCCTTTTAAAGTGCCATTTTTATATATTGTATATATATAGGTATATATTTTTTTGTATATTTTTACTCATTCACTCTTTCTTATGAGGAGTCGAACCCCGATATTCAAAGAATCTCCACCTTTTAAAAGAGAAATCGTTGGAACAATAATCCTTACCGACTATAATAATAAAACATATCGGATAAATGACGTGGATTTCCAACAGTCGCCCAAGTCGAAATTTCCAACCAAAGACGGAGAGATTTCGTATATTGACTATTATAAAAAACGTTACGATTGCAATGAATTTGCAGATTGGACGCGAGAATTTCGAAATAATTCAATGTACAAACACGTTGACATTAAGAGGTGGTACGTGATTACGCCATCACGGAATTTACGTGAAGTTCAAAATTTCGTACAAATGTGTATAAGAGCAGCTAATGGAATGCGTATGGGCATTGCTTTGAAAGCATATCAACAAGAGCATGGTATGTTACCAAAGAAAATCCTCTTCTATCGTGACGGAGTCGGTGATGGGCAATTGCATCAAGTTTTCAGCACCGAAGTGAAATTTTTGATAGAAAGGTTAAACAAAATATTCTGATTATGAGAAGAAACCTACGATTTTCCCCTTGGCGTTTATAGTAGTATCGAAGCGAATTAATACTCGTTACTTCATTAATGGCAGGAATCCACCTCCAGGTTCCGTGGTTGAGAAACTCGTCCAGAACGTTATGACTTTTTCTTGGTATCTCAGACTGTGCAACAAGGAACAGTGTCCCCAACAAACTATAATATTGTATACAGCAATATTCGTTTAACACCAGATCAAACGCAGCTTTTAACATACAAAATGACCCATCTGTATTATAATTGGAGTGGCACTTGCCGTGTACCTGCCGTGTACCAATACGCGCACGAACTTGCATTCCTTGTCGCTGAGAGCATTCATCGTTTGCCAAGCAACGCTTTAGAAAAGCAACTTTATTTCCTTTAAACAGTTTGAAAGTTTATATATTTTATACATAATGAGATAAACTAAATTTTATCCATTTCAATTTTTCCTTGGGACGATTCCTTGGGACAACTACCTTATTAAAGGTGTTAGCGTGGATAAGGGTATTCCTCATTGTCAAATTTTGTATATCTAGGCAGACTGAGTATGCCTCTGGCAACGATCGCGGCTTTTGTATAATTAACATCTTCGAAAGTTCAGGATTCAGGCAACGAATAAATACGTCCAACGCCCGATTCCTATAAGTTCCTATTAGGACATTTACTGTTTCCTCAGAGTACTCGTCCGTTTTAATTTTATTGACAATGAGTGACAACTGATGGTTAACAGTTGCATAAAACTCGTCAAGTTGCGAACCCTTTTGCGTCAATTGGTTTAATTGGTGTTCGAGGGTTCGGATATCCTTTTTATCAGCGTAATGAAGTGACAGCATTTTTTTTTTTTTTTTTTTTTTTTTTTTTTTTACCTCCAACCAATCGTTATTGAAAATATTGTGTGACACCAGGGCGGCATCGGCTCTGCCCCTAATTTTTTGCCTTATATGCTGCACTATTGACCTATACAATGGTTTTCCTTTAATTGTCTCATAATCTCTAAGAATTGACTCTACATTGTTGAGTCAGGAAATGTATTGTGAGGGGTTCCCTTCAAAAACTTGAATTTCCTTTACACAGTCGGGGAGTCTGCCTATTTCTCTAAGCTCTTCCTCCGTCATTGGAGCCCTAGCAATAACCGTGGGTCTTACTTCTTCGGCAGGACTCAAATGGTAAAAGTCAAATATCTTCTCTGCCAGTTTTTGCTCTATGAGCGAGATCGACCGCCCCAATTCGCCATTTGAGCCCTCCAATGCTCCTAATTGATTATGGAAATTTTTTAGTTGATCGAGGATAGCGTTAACCGCCCCATTTAATTCAGTAATTGACTTCTTTAGGTCCTCCATTTTTTAATTCTTTCCCTAAACCTTAAGGCACAGTACAATAGAAAAAAGAATGAATAAATTTGAGTGTTACCTTGTTTATCTTTTTTATTTTTTTTCTGTTTTATCGGCACGGCACGGCACGGATTTGTTTTTTGCTTAATCGACTTTGCTTCCTTACAGAATTTTTTCCATTCGGATTCTTTTGGTTCTTTCCTCCTATAAATGAGAATTAATGAGTTTTTATCTTATATGATTCTCTACCATTTTTTTAATATTTTTAATAAAAAAAATTTTTTGTTTTCTTTTTTTTGTTGGATAAAACGATTTTTTATTATGATTAGTAGGGAACATTAAAAAAGAAAAATTTGTTTAAATTTACTTTATATTGTTATTACAAAAGTTTTCATACATAAAAATAAAAAGGAACAAAAAATTAGGAAAAAAATAAAAATAAAAAGGTAAATATGTTGGGTTTTTTCCTCTTTTATGTTTTGTTGGTAACGATTTTTTCGTTTTTCAAACATTTTGTTTCTTTTTTGTTTTTGTTTTTTTTTTTTCTTTCTTCTCCAACGGATTATGCGAGGCAGGCATTTTAAATTTTATTTTTTTTTTCCTTTCTTCTCCAACGGATTATGCGAGGGAGGCATTTTAAATTTTGTTTTTTTCTTTCTTCTCCAACGGATTATGCGAAGGAGGCATTTTAAATTCTTGTATAGGACAGAGGGCCATACTGTTCTCGAACCAGCTACGGAGAGATCTCCAGAATCCCGTTTGGAAGTAGTGTAGCCATTTGTCAAATTCGATGGCACTACGAGCCTACTAGGGCACGATTCATACCACTAACAAGCCCGCTCTTGTAGTAATGACCATTTCCTTTTTACCAAGTTTACTTTCTTATTTTACTTTATTTCAGTATAATTCTTTATTATTTTTTATTGTAATGTTTTTTTTTTTTTTTTTTTGTTTTTTAGGAAAGCAAAGTCTTATGTTTTTTTTTGTTTTATTATTATAAGGAAGGGCTATGTTATCCTTTTTAGTCACCCGCAATCAGATTGCGGACAACCTACTAAGGCACAGCTTGCTTCACCCAGCTTGGCCCCATTGCAATCTCCAATGTGGAAGGTGTAGCATGACTACTATTGCGGGCACACAAGACTGTAACCGATCGACATTATAGTCGCAGGAGTCCGTCCTAGTAGGCGTAGGCATACGGCCTCCTGTGGCAATTCTAATGTCACCGAGAGCAGACGAAAAATCGCTGTGGTGCAGTAAGAAGTAACACTTTGTTTTATTTTCTTTCATCCTCGTGAGTAAATAGCCAGGAGGGTCCCCCCGTGGGTGGTGAATCGCTGAGCAATATTACTCCGAGTTTTATATTTATTTATTTGTTTTATTTCATTGACAAATTTAGCAATTTTCCTTTCGTCCTCGTGAGTAAATTGCCAGGAGGGTCCCCCCGTAGGTGGTGAATCGCTGAGCAATATACTCCGAGTTTTACATTTATTTATCGCAGTAGTGCAGTTATAAGTAATATTTTCTTTTATTTAATTCACAAATTTTAGCAGTTTCCTTTCATCCTCGTAAGTAAATTGCCAGGAGGATCCCCTCGTAGGTGGTGAATCGCTGAGCAATATACTTCGAGTTTTATATTTAATTTATAATTATTTTTTTTATTCGAACGAGAAAGAAACCTACTTTCACCAAGCATTCACCCTTCACTGCACCTCACAAAATTATCGTCGCACTCCGCTCCATTTTGCCGGATATTCCCTTATTAAACAGGGAAATCCTTTGTGAAGCCCGCATTGCGGCTGTTCTTTTGCACAAGTGCGGCTTCACATTGCGGAAGGGCATTTTCAAGTGTTCGTGATTTTTCGTTTTGCGCCGTGAATCGTCGAGAATTTTTTTGAAACACTTAATTTGATTTAATTTGAATTTATTTCAAATTCAGTTTTAATTTCTATTTAGTTATCTTCTATTATTGTTTAATTTTCACTCGAGTTGTTTGCTTTTATTTTTACCATAGTTTTAATTTTAGTTATATTTACTTTATTTGTTTAATTCTATTCAATTCTAATTTTAAATTTATATTTACTTTTTATTTCATATCATTATATTTTATTTTAGTTTATTTTACTTTAATTTCATTTTTTAATTTATTTTAAATTTAATTTCATTTGAACTTAATTTATTTTGTGTTAATTTACATTAAAAAATTTACTTTAGCTAGGATCCCAATTTTAGTTTCCTGTCTAATTTCAATTTGGTTTTAATTATAATTTGATTTATTTTATAAGATTTAATTTTATTTTCCATTCATTTTATTTTATTTCTTCACATTTTTTTATAACACGGCGCACTCACTTTTTCACTTTCACTTTTTGCCACT
Organism: Anastrepha obliqua; assembly: GCF_027943255.1. NCBI lineage: Eukaryota > Metazoa > Arthropoda > Insecta > Diptera > Tephritidae > Anastrepha > Anastrepha obliqua. The sequence continues at coordinate 1,841,173 of NW_026562179.1, read as the reverse complement.
TCCTTTACACCACAAGGATTCCTTTGCGGAGATCCTTGTTAGGTACCCCATCTTTTTGAAAAAAGAGGGGTCCCTGCTCGGGCGCCAGTTAAGGTGCTCCCTTCAGGGAGCACCAAAAAATTAAAGTTGGGGGCCAACCACTTGGCCCCTTTTCCATACTTACTCCTGTTTTGCAGCAAGTGAAAATACGTTGCGGTTTTCTTCAGTCCAGAACTAAGAGTGTCTTGACAATTTATTCTTATACTTAAGCTAAGCTCATTCTTAATCTAACATATTGCTGACATAGCGGTTCGCACGGTGCAGCGGCGGTTACATACTAACGCTGCTGCGCATGTGTCATCTGATACGCATGGCAGTCAAGCAGCCGCCTTAACTTGTATATTATTTTTTGCTTTATATGTTACAGAAAAAAATTTTATGAAAAAAGAAACTAACTGTTGTACGCAACATATTTAAAGCAGAATAAATTTAAATTTTTGTACAGATAAATCAAGCGATTTCAGTTAACTTTGTCCATATTGTTCATATGTCCAGGCTCAGGCCAATTTATATCTGGCAACCCTAATGTAGTCAGATCCTCTGCGGTATTTTTTGTTCATATGTTTATTATACTAAGAAATAAAGTTAGTTCTTGAAGTGACATCAAAGACGAAAGTACATAAAAGAACAAAGCATGTCGTCCTGGAATTTACTTCGTGTCAATTTCTTCTGTGTATACGAGTCAATTTTTTTTTGTATAATTACCGTTCGTATACATGCGCATATAGTTGTATTTATTCGAAGTAATTTATTATTTGTTCACTCAATTGCAAAATAAATTATATTTCAATTCATCACTAGTCAACAAGACATTTTTTTAAACAAACAGTCTATGAAATATTCGAAATAACATCCCAAGATTATTCTTATATAAACACAAATAAATAAGTAAAAGCCTACACATGAATTAATGTATTGGATATGGGAATAAATTTCCGCCCTCGTTAAAAAGGTGCTGATATTATTTTTGGGTTCGCTCTAGTAATATACTGGTGATTAGAAGATGTATATCTGAGGTATCGATCGTAGTAGTTGATATTCGTTTGAAGCGCAAACATCCTTTTTTATCTCCCGTTAAAAATGCATACGTTCGTCCCGAATTTACGGGAGGTCAAGCTTCATTAATACTTTTTAAAGGAAAGTGCAGCTGAAACGTGTAATATTTACGGTAATCACGCTCCATCAAATTCAATTTGTAAAGAGTGGCCTCGACGCTTCCAAATCGGCAATTTCGACGTGAGTGATAGAGATCGCAAGGGGCACCGAAAAAATTTGAAGATACTCAACTACAACAATTATTGGATGAAGACGAATGTCGAACCCTTGATGATATGTCTAAAGAGTTAGATTTTGACAGATCAACCGTCGGTAAACGTTTGCTCGCGAAGGGAATGGTCCAGAAAGCAGGTAAGTGACTACCACATCAATTGAAGGAGAGGGATAGCGAGAGACGTTTGGTGGCGTGTGAGATCCTTCTTGAACGGCAGAGAAGAAAAGGTTTTCTGCATCGCATCGTCACTGGAGATGAAAAATGGATCTTTTATGATAACCCTCAGCGTCGAAAAAGTTGGAGCCTGCCAGGCGAACCAGGTCCATCGACAGCGAAAAAAAAATGCATGTTCCAAAGGTTATGTTTAGCATTTGGTTTGATCAGAAGGGTGTCATCTATTATGAACTCCTTAAATCATCTGAAGCCATCACTGGCGATCTGTTCCTATCAATGCAGTCAGTCCTTATTGGAAAGCGGGTTACTTCTTACGAGAGCATCGCAAAGTGGCTTAATGATTGGAGCAATCGTCAGAGGAGTCCGTATGCTGGCTGAAAGATGGAGTAAAGTTGTAGCTACCAAAAGCACATACTTCTCATAATATCATGTATTATTTAATTGTTTAAATAATTCGTAACTTTGGCTAAGAAAGGACGGAAACTTATTCAAATACTCAATACATACATGCGTACAACTAACACTGAACTTTGAATATAGGTATGCTTCTGCGCGCACTTGGTACATAGCAGCTAAAAATAATTATGTAAAAAACAGATATGTATGTACATGTATATATGCATTTACATAGACACCGGCACGCACTTGCCACAGAAGAATAATCACGATTCACTAAATTCACCACAATTTAATATTGCGAAGTTCGGATTTCTACAACATTTAATTTGCATTCATTTCTCTCACATTCGTAAATTACAAGTGTCACAGCTAAAGTTATTTCTCTCTCATTATTTTTCTGGTTGTTCAAGAGCGCTTAGGCGCCGCAAGTAAAACAAAGTGTAAGTTCCTTATAATAATCTTTTGTACATATTGAATATTTAAAACTTGTATTAATTGAATTCAAAAAAGATTTCAGCTCATTGAAAAGGAGACTAAAGTATTGATTCAATTGCGGGCCGCTACATGCTGGAACAACATTCTGAAATATTTGGCTTTTTTCGGAATCAGAAATACTTCGTTTCCTCTTTTGTTCTGGAACTTTCTTATTACTTGGCTTCATCTGCAATTTTTCACTATAGCCATCGAAGTTTGGGAACGGAAGACTCCGAACATATCAGCGTACTTGTCTAAGGTAGTGAAATACAACCGGCGGCGACCATTGGTGAGGTTGACAGACCTAGCAACGAATGGGCATTGGATCAACTTTTACTGCTGGTAGTGCGCCGTACTGCCACGCATCAACGCCCACTACTCCCCTTCGACATTTACAATACCGGGCATGAACAAGGCATCCACAGTAACATCAGTTCATGAAACTCAACCGCAATATATACCCCTTTTGCACCGCTGTTTCAAACCGCGCCAGCGAACGCATGTACGGTATGTCCGGCGGTGCTGGCAGTGCCTTGTAGCGCGCTAACCTATCCAACGTTTGGCAATACGTTTCGGCCATTTTGTTCACAGGCGACTACGCATAACCGCATGGCGCCGCCACCGAATTCTTTGTTTTTCGTCTAGCCGAATATTATGCAGTCGTATACCCAAACGCACCCCTCTTATAACGTTTTCAGCCAATATAGCACATCCGACATCAATTTAAAACCAACGAAGACTTCCAGCAAGCAAGTAATAACCAAGGATTTACCAACTTTTTCCGGCAGGCCTGAGGACTGGCCCCTATTCATTACGAATTATGAGCAGTCCATCGAGCGAAACCTGATCATACTACAAAAGTGTTTAAAGGGACCAGCTCTCGAAGCAGTGCGCGGCAGGTTAATGATGACAGCAACAGTCGGGTGGGCAATCAACACGTTGAGAATGCTTTACGGTAAGCCTGACATTATTCATCAAACAATGCAGATGAAATTGAGACAATAACCAATAGTTAAGGCCGATAAATTGGAAACGCTCATACCATTTTCACTTGCAGTGTAAAACTATCGCGCTACAATCTAGGCGGTTGGCTTGGCCGATTGTTTAAACGATACTGTGCTGTTTAATGACCTGGTTGCTAAATTACCCAACCGATCAAAGGCTGAATTAGGACAGTTATCGTATGTCGCTCAATCGCGTCGACATTGCTGTGTCGGTACCGAGAAAAACAAAACTACAAATAAAGTCGACGAACTTCACAACATAATAAAAGCAAACGCAACTATTAGTCCAGTCATTTGGTAAAAAAAGGGAGTTGCCTGGAAAGTTTTCCGGTTTTCAAACTAGGTAATTTTTATAGATTTTGGCATGTTCTTTTCGAATTTCAACTTTGCCACCTCGTATCTGCGACGCTAGCGCCGCCATATTAAAAAAATGGCGCCTAAAAACAGTATAACAGTAAACAGTTACAATATCTCTATTCCGACGCATTTTATGAGAAAAACATCTGTATACAAAATTAAACCAGAGATAATTTCCTACATTTTATGTTATTACGATTTTTTTATAAAGTCGATACTTTTTGGCATACGAGCGCCACAAAGTTATATTCACCGCCACGTTTTTTCGTATATTTCTCTACAATAATCTTCTACTATAGCAGGTTTTAGAAAAACAGGTATAAGGGTACTGTGTCGCCTTTGTTGAAGGGCCCCTTTCTCTCCCAACCTTCAACGAAACATCTGTCGATAGAACTGAAGAGAAGTATCTAGTTTAGACTGTCTCATCAGTATACGTCTATCTTTTTACAGTATGGTTTGTGTTTTTAGAGTCATGGCTTCTGATGAAAGAAATTGTTTCATTTGTGATAATCCATTATTAGAAAATGAAACAATTGAAGTGAAGGAAAAAGGATTGGAGTAAATCAAGTGTTAAAAGAAATGACAATAAAGTTAAACTTTTGGCGGGAATAAAATCGATAGTGCTTCATGATGTATGTCGAAAACGGTAAAACAATGAAAAGTTAATCGCTGCATCATTGCGTAGAGGAAGTAATGTCACGACACCTCAACTACCACTGCGATCCTCGCACCCAACATTTTCTTTCAAAGACCATTGTTTTTTATGTGCTGATGAAATAACAGCAGAGTTTATAGCAAAACAAAAACAGAAGCGGTTGTGAAAGCGTAGCGTTGTTTACAGTGTGCGAAGATTATCAATGAAAAATAGTATTTCGTGGTGAACCATTTTCATCTATTTGTAGTTACTACATTACGTCCGTTCAATCTAAATATATATCCAATGCCATAATCGTATTCAACGGATATCCGGAAAATGTAGCAAACTGTAGTACTAAATTTGCGGAGCGATCCCGACGATCACGAATAACTGCTTCAGTAGTCATACTTTTTGATGAGACAATGATTCCAACTGTGTCACAAGATAAATTTCTGGGAAATGATGCGAACAAGAACCGCCTCATTAAAATGTTGAAAACAAAATTTGAAGCTGAGAATTTCATGATCTCACAAGCCACGGAAGATGCGGATGCGCTAAACATCAATACCGCAATACCTGTTTCACCAGCGTTCGACACCGTTATAGTGGTCGGCGAAGACATAGATCTTCTTATTCTTTTGACAGCTCTATGTACGCGATCAAACGTGTACTTTCTCAAACCAGGAAAAGGTAATATTACCCAACAAATATATTCCACTGAAAGTATTATAGATCAATCAGCTGTGATACAACATGTGCACTCCTTTATCAAGGAAAAATGAAAGTCATTAATGTACTCCGAAAAAATCCTAATTTAAACCAGGTTATTCAGGTATTTAAAAATCCAAACGTCGATCCAGAGATTATTGCTAAAGCAGGAGAACGTTTTCTTCTTGAATTGTACGGTTACAGTGATGTGAAAAGTAAGAAAATCATGTCTTTAAATGAGTACAGATATGAATGCTTCACAAAATCAGCATATAAAAATAAATTTAATATTGCGTCCTTACCACCAACAGAGGCAGCAGCACCACAGCATTCATTCCGAACCTATGACCAGGTTCAGCAGTGGTACGGGAATGAACAAAAAGCATAACAATGGGGATGGAACAGAAACAAAAATGGGTTAGTTCCTTTTACGACACTCGAGCTCCCAGCTGCAGAATCCTTGTTAAAACTTATTTCTTGTAAATGTAAAAAGGGATGTCAGAAGGTCTGTGGATGCAGAAAAGCTGGGTTAAAATGCTGCGTTATATGCACAAATTGTAGTGGTGCTTGTAAAAATTCGCAAGTGCAATTGGATTACGATGAAGAAGAAGAAACTGTGACTATTTTAGAGCAAACGTTTGATGAAACGGACAACGAAGACGATTGTGATGAGTCTGATAATCGTATCGCAGATGATGCGGACGAGATTTCAGTCTGCAACGCCTTGATCGGTGCCCAAGACGAACTCGCAACGCCTGGTCCATCACGAACGGTAAAACGTAGGAGATTGCGCTAAATTTTCGAAAGTGTGCATCACATGTGGATTAGGCGATAAAAAAACACGCCGCTTACTCTACCTCCAGGTGGTGTGGAAATGAGTTTTTTTCGAAAACGCATATTAGAATGTACTTTGTGGCGCTCATACGCTAAAAACTATTGATTTTACAAAAAAATCGTAATAACATAAAATGTTATAAATTATCTCTAGTTTAATTTTATATTCATATGTTTTTCTTATAAAATGCGTCGGAATGGAGATATTGTAAAAAAACTGTTTTTAGGCACCATTTTTTCAATATGGCGGCGCTAGCGTCGCAGATACGAGGTGCCAAAGTTGAAATTCGAAAAGAACATGCCAAAATCTATAAAAATGACCTAGTTTGAAAACTCTCGCAAAACTTTCCAGGTCAAACTACCAGATGACTGGACTATATAGACAAGTTCGACGACTTCTTAAATAAAAGAGGGCAAACAAAATAAATGCTTACATTGGAAACTTCGAAATTAATGTAATAAAACATTAGTACCGACAATTTGTGAAATTAATTTTTAAATTAATAAAATATTAATGCTGAAAATACAAATATCAATTTCCAATGAATTGTGAAATAAACCAAAGTAATTAATGCTGATGTAATGCAATAGTTAAGTTAAGCAAGTAAGAAAATTAAAAATATAAATTTAGTCTGGTAATTGGTTTAAAAGTAACAAGTTTACTAAAATAAATTCCTCTCGCTTTTTTAAAAAATCTTGAATATTGAAATTATTTATTTAAATGGTGCAGTCGGTAGGATCCTAAAAAAAGTAAAAGGATCCAGTGAAACGAATCGAACCGCATAAATTAATAAATAATAAATTCTGCGAATCCTACGGGACCCTCCAGGATTACTATTAAAAAAACAAAAAAAATTGTGCAGTGAAAACTATAAAGTCAACACCACAAATAAAGAACTATTGTGCAGTGAAAACTATAAAGTTAACACCATAGTTAGTTATAAGTGCGGTGAAAGCTAAGAAGGCGAACACCAGAAATAAAAATTCGGAGAAAAAAGCAACAAACGATTGACGAGAGAAGAATGGCTCAAATACCTCCAGCAGACTTGGTGGAGGAACTTGCTAGGACCACCAATTAGAACAGATGCGAACAGCATATTTAGAACTACAACAAAGCCTTGGGAGAGACAACAATACGATGCAGAAATTGACAAAAACAATCAACTACTTGCCAACCTTTACAGGAACGGGAGAAGTTACGGTTAATAGTCTTTTTAGCAGTACGGACTACCTGCGTTCAACAATAAATAATGAGACACTACGTAAAGAAGCCGTGAAGATGATATTCCATCGGACGATTCGAGGACAAGCTGAAGATGTTATAATTAATCTGCCCACCTCGGACAACTGCCAGTGATCAAAGAAACTTTGAAACTAATATACAGACCAGCCTTGGAACCTCATAAAATTTACAAAATGATAGCTAACCTTAAGGTTAATTCGGTAAGTGAACTAATTGTTGAAATACAAAATATAAAATATAAGGTAGACGAATTAAGTGTTTATTATAGAGGTGACCATTGTATTGACCTGTCGAACACGGACAGTTTATTAACTAAGACAATTAAAAAAATGACGCAAGTAACGTTATTAGACAAAATTTATGAGGAACGAAATATAAATGATACTATATTAAAAATTTTAACTAAGAGAAGATTTAAATAAAATTGTATTCGACCGGAATATAGAAAAGCGATATGATATAATAGAGTTCAAATAATTGAGTTCGAAATTATAATAATAACTTTAATCAATCAGGAAGATATTGAACCCAATATAATAGAGATAATAATAATAATTTGGGCAATTTCCAGAGGGTCGCTCAGCTAGGAAACCCTAGATCAAATTTCAGCCAAAATCGTTGGAATCAACCTAGGCAAGACCAAAACGAGCCGATGGAAATGGACAATATGAAAATAAGTCAATGTATGATGGGTAATTCCCAACAGCCAGAATTGCTTGAGTCAACCTAGGCAAGACCAAAGCGAAATGAGGGAATCAGGAATAAATCAACAATTGCTGTCAAGACATGCGGAGTTAAATTTATGTCAATGTAATATAAGTCAACATGGAAATGGCCAAAACGCACAGCATAATTTTTTTCAAAAACAGCCTCCGAATTTATACCCGTCATAATAATTCAATTAATGAAAAGATATATAGAGCTCTAATAGATACAGGAGCAAATTTAAGCTTAATCGATAAAAATATAAAAGATTTCAAAAGAACTTTATTAGAACAACCTATTGAATTTAGTACAATAACAAGAAACAATGGATGGAACAAGATTAGATTTGAAGTAGTAACTGACTCTCACCTGATGAATGTAATCTATCAGGAAATGCGAAAATTAAATGGAATTTGTCAGAATTAAAAGAAACAAAGTATAATTTTATTACTGCAGTTGATTTGCTAAGCGGTTTTAATACGATGATAAATTTGATAGATGGATATAAGTTAACACATGACTCCCATGAGTGACATATGAATACCAAGTGCAGACTTAGCTACTTTGCATTAGCGTGGGAAAGCTAAACTTTTCATGGTCCCACAAATTAAATTCGCGCAACTGCAGCGGTAGGGATCATATTCATACTTACTGGCAAGTGCAGACTACAACAACAACTCCATATTCAGCTACCTATGCAAACTACAATTAATTCGCACAACTGCAGCGGTAGGGATCATATTCATACTTACCGGCAAGTGCAGACTACAACAACAACTCCATATTCAGCTACTTATGCAAACTACAACAACAACATTGGAATTCCACCAACAACAGCAATAAAGTATTTGCCAGAAAAATAATTGTGCCAAGAATAGGGACAAGTTAGATTTTAATTTATAAGTTAAGTTCAGTTCTGTTTTTGACTCGAAATAAAGAAGAGCGCATCGCGCTACAAACAAAAACCTCCGGGTTTCTTTTTAATAAGCACATAGTGCTTTAAGGACAGTTTTCGTTTTTTAATAAGCACATAGTGCTTTAACCATAACTTATATAACATTTAATCAGAGGATAACGAAATTTATTTTTAATCCATATAGTAATCATAAAATTTGTACCTTGGAGAGTAGCGAATTTGAATCCGATAGAATTCAGCTAGATCATTTAAATGAAGAAGAATAAATAAATAAAATTATTTTTTAAAGAAGGCGACAAACTAGCAAGTACTATGAATACACAATGTGAGATCAGGACGATAACAGATAAACAAATAAATTGTAGAGATACCCGCCACAACATGAGAATGAGGTAAGAAGACAAGTAACAGAAATGGAAGAACGGGGAATATATCAAAAAAGCAGCGGAATTCACAGAGAGAACGTCGGTTCGAATCCCGGTGAAAACACCAAAATTAAGAAAAACATTTTTCTAACAGCGGTGGTCGCCCCTCGGTAGGCAATGGCAAACATCCGAGTGTATTTCTGCCATGAAAAAGCTCCTTATAAAAATATCTGCCGTTCGGAGTCGGTTTGAAACTGTAGGTCCGTCCATTTGTGGAACAACATCAAAACGCACACCACAAATAGGAGGAGGAGCTCAGCCAAACACCCAAAATGGGTGTACGCGCCAATTATATATTATATATATATAGTTCAAGATATTCTAGCCCTTTGATAGTAGTACCCAAGAATGTAGATAATTATGGGCAAAGAAAATACAGAATTGTACTCGACTATAGAAAACTAAATTAAGTAATAATCGACGATAAATTACCGTTAGCTAACATAGATTCAGTTTTGGACAAATTAGGAAGATCACAATATTTTACGACAATAGACTTAGCTAAGGGATACCATCAGATATCGATAAGGGAACAGGATAGAGAAAATACCGCTTTCGTAGCACCACACGGACTATACGAAATCATTAGAACAAAACATGCGTAGTATACTTAAATGATATATATTTAGGGTGGGCCATGTAAAACTTGCTTTTTGAATCGGCTATAAAAAAACACTAATCTAACACTTACTTTTTCAAACTTTTTCTTTTATTTTGAAGATTGAACATTGTCATTTATGAATGAAAAATAATATCGTTCAAATGACTGCCACGATTGGCTTTACAGTAGGCCATTCGATCAACTCAATTTTTAAGCACATTTTCGATTGCTTGGGCTCCAATTTCATGAATGGCAACTTCGATTTCGTGTTTTAAAGCATCAACCGTCTCTGGATGGTTCGCACAGCATTTGTCGTTAACGGCTCCGCACAAAAAATAGTCCAACGGGCTTAAATCACAGCTCCGAGGCAGCCAATTGATATCCGAATTTCGGCTGATTATTCGAATGCTTTCCATTTTAATTCAACCGAGCTATTCGGGCCATGCTCTTCGATTTCGTTGTAACTCAAATATGTTGCTCTCTAATCAAAATAATGAGACACGTATTTTTTTGTTCGCCCGAAAAAAATCTTTTTCAAGAGTTATCGGCAATTTTGTTTTTTGGCTCAAAATCGATTTTTTTTTAATTATATAAGAAATTTTTTTTTTTTAAATGCCCATAACTTAGTCAAAAATGAACCGATTTTAATAATTCTGGGTTCAAAATGATCGTCATTACTTACACGAGCGACTTAATGTAGAAACAATTGCAAAAAAGTAGTTGACAATTTTTTATTTAGCAAAAAAGAAAATAAATTGAAATTTTTTCGAAATTCAATATTTCAAAAAGTGTATTTTTTTTTATAGCTGTTTCCAAATCAAGAGGACACCTCAAACTTCAATTGAGCTGAATGCCCAGCAGCTAAAATGAGTTGTTTTTGAGTAAAAAACCTGTTTCGCACTTTTTGTTTTTTGGAAAATAAAAAATTTTCAACTACTTTTTTGCAATTGTTTCTACCTGAAGCCGTTCGTGTAAGTAATGACGATCATTTTGAACTCAGAATCATTAAAATCGGTTCTTTTTCGACTAAGCTATGGGCATTCAGCTCAATTGAAGTTTGAGGTGTCCTCTTGATTTGGAAATAGTCATAAAAAAAAAATACACTTTTTGAAATATTGAATTTCGAAAAAATTTCAATTTTTTTTCTTTTTTGCTAATTATAAAATTTTCAACTACGTTGTTGCAATTTTTTCTACATTAAGTCGCTCGTGTAAGTAATGACGATCATTTTGAACCCAGAATTATTAAAATCGGTTCATTTTTGACTAAGTTATGGGCATTTAAAAAAAAATTTCTTATATAATGAAAAAAAAAATCGATTTTGAGCCGAAGAACAAAATTGTCGATAAATTTTGAAAAAAAATTTTTTCGGGCGAACAAAAAAATACGTGTCTCAATATTTTGACCAGAGAGCAACATATTTGAGTTACATCGAAAGCGAAGAACATGACCCCAATAGCCCGGTTGAATTGAAATGGAAAGCATCTTCGGTTTTCAAAAACGGTAGCCAAAATTTCGAGTGTAACTTTGGCAGTGTGACAAGTTGCACCGCCCTGTTGAAACCAAATGTCTTCCATGTCATCTTCTTCAATTTTTGGAAACAACTCGTTGAGAATGTCACGGTAACTCTCGCCATTTACTGTAACCGCGGCTCCTCGCTCATTTTCGAAAAAAAAGGGTCCGATGATGCCGCAAGACCAAAAACCGCACCAAATAGTGACTCGTTGTGGATGCATTTGCTTCTCTACAGTATCGTGTGAATTTTCTGAGCCCCAAATCCGACAATTTTGCATATTGACCTAGCCACCGATGTGAAAATCAGAAAAGAAGAAGAAGACCCACCACTTTGGAAATAGGTTTTCAATATTTCCCAATTTTGTTCAAGCGTATAGCGTCCCATTTCGTAAATGTCAAACCTTTAATTAAATTATAAACACATTTGACATGTCATTTGTGTTACCATTCTCAAAAAAATAGGTGGCTCAAAAAGTAAACGCTATATGGCCCACCCTGTACTAATATTTAGCACTTCACTTAAAGAATATGTAAAGGCTATAACTGACATCTTCAAAAATTCAAAACTTTCAAACTTAAAAATCTAGATTGACAAATGCAACTTCATGAAAAAAGAGACAGAATTTTTGGGACACATTTTGACAAAAGAAGGACTCAAGCCAAACCCTGGCAAGATAAAAGTTATTCAATCATTAGTAATCCCTAAAATGGAGAAACAAATCAAATTCTTAGGTTGAACAGGTTACTATAGAAGATTTGTAAAATACTACGCTAAGGTAGCGCAGCCGTTAACAAAATACCTAAAGAAAGATGTAAAGATAAATACGAAACATCTAACATATGTATACGAGTATAGAGGCGTTTGAAAAATTAAAAGCATTAATTAGCTCCCTTCCAATCCTAAGATATCCAAATTTCGAGAAAACATTTACACTTACTACAGATGCGTCGAATTACGCAATAGGAGCGGTCCTATCGCAGGAAAGACACCCGGTATGTTTTGCAATAAGGACATTGAATAATCACGAGCGAAATTATGCTACAAAAGATAAAGAGTTTTATGCCATACTATGGAATGTGAACTACTTAACACCATACCTCTATGATAGAAGATTTAAAGTTTTTACTGACCACCAAACCTATTACATTTTTGCACATAAAATTCAAAGCAAAAGATATGTCACCAAAGCTAATATGGCTACTACGATATAGAGTACATAAAAGGAAACTTGATTTTCTCAGCAAAATAGAAAATTAAGTACACATTCACCAGAAAAAAGACGAAACTGAAGATTTAAATACAATAAACAATGTAGAAGATGAAGACGTATCAATAGCAACAATCCATTCAGCCGACGAGAATCTACATGCTCATTTTTATATAATACTAGCTGTACCCGGCGCACGTTGCTGTCAACTATAATAAATTTAAGAAAAATCATTACACAAATATTCAAGTCATTCTAAACCATTTTATTGATTTTGTTTATTTCGGAAAAATTGTGACAATACAAAGTTTAGTTTCAATTCGATGTTTATTGAAGTGCTGTGGGATACACAATATTTCTTGTTTTTCCATCTGGTGCGTAGACGAGTAAATCAGAAGGTTTTCCGACACGTGAGCAAGCCACATAGAGCTGCCCATGTGAGAAGCATAGATTGTCCTTGTGCTTTGTTAATAGTCACTGCGAAAGCGAATCGCACCGGGAACTGTAAACGTGTTAATTCGAATGGTATATATGTCGGGATCATGGGAATACGTGGCAATAGTACGTCTTCAATTTTGAATTTTCCAGTCAAAGTTGTTGCTTCGATAACACTTTTTATCACTTTCTTGACTGACAGTCTGGTTCCGTTGCAAAGTCGTGGTGGATTTATGTTTCGAAAAAGAATGATGGGTACGCCAATTTCCAATGTAAGAACGTGCGGCGGCATGCCTGGCACATCAAGCGAATTCAAGAATTTAGTTGGATCTATGAACATGTCATATTCGTTTCCTCTGTATGTGGTCATACTAATTTTTATGACAATCGGTTGAACGAGGCAGAAATTGCTTCTCTGCAGCGCCACCTGGTGGCGAGTGGCATCAATGAGCATACTCTACAAACGTTCTCCGTGGAAAAATACATATACACCTAATTCTGTTTTTGCACGGTCTTTTTTTACACGGAGTTGATATAAAACGATTTGAAAATAAAATACTTTTAATTTTTTTTACACATTTTTATTCCATTTAACACGATTTAAAATTTTTTGTGCTTAAATTTTTTTTGTCAAATTTAATTTTTGCGAAATATGTTCATATCACAAATTTAGGGGAATTCCCTTTTTGGGCATACAAGCAAATTTACTGGTCAGAGCAATTTAAACGTGTTAATATTTTATGAATTATCAATGCAATCAGACGTGTTTGGTAAAGGAATTTTTTATTGGCAAATTAGTTTTTCCAACGTTACATTAATACGTTAAGATAAAAGGCAAGGCAAAAAATATTTTACATTTATTCAGTTATTTATATTTTTTAATTTTGTTAAATATTTTATGTATCCCTAAAAGAAAATGTCAAATACAAAACTAAAACGTTAAGCAATTTCTTTGGAAACCAAAATTGAAATTTTAGATCGCCTTCGAAATGGAGAAGGTTCAACGCTTCCTGACAAAATATTCGGTTTAAATGAAGCCACAATAAGAACTATAAAAAAATGAAATTTCTATTAGGCAATCGGTGCTTTCTGGAACGAAACTACTAAGTTCTATTAGGTCTTCATCATACACTAAAGAAGCTACTAAAGAAAAAATGGAAAAATCAGTCATTATATGTCTTGAGGACAATGCACAGAAACAAATTCCCGTAGACGGAAACAATATCAAACAGCAAGCATTAATGTTTTATAAAATGATAAAAGACGAACAACCGTCTACATCCATACAATCAACTCATGAGAAAAGCTACGTATTTTCTGCAGGCACAGGATGGTTGACAGGATTTCTCCAAAGGTATGCGCTTCATAACTCAAAAATCAAGGGCGAGATTGCTTCTGGAGATCAGAAAGCCGCCAAAGAATTTCCACTTAAACTTAAAAAAATAATAGCCGATGGTGCATACAGTCCAAATCAGGTTTTTATTGCCGACGAAACTGGTCTTTTTTGGAAAAAAATGCCGAGAAGAACATATGTGGCCAAATCGCAAAAAAAGGCTGGTGGTTTTAAAGTTAAAAAAAATCGAGTCACATTTTTATTTCGCAGATCGCACGCTTCTGGAGATCGGATGTTAAAGCCCCTGCTTATCAATCGTGCACTTAAGCCTCGAGCAATGAAAGGTGTCGATTTTAGTACATTGCCGGTTGATTGGATGGCCAATAAAAAGGCATGGGTGAAAACTACAGTTTTCCCAGAATGGTTCGTTAAATATTTTGTACCAGAAACTAGAAAATATATGAATGAAAAAGGCTTAGAATTTAAAGTTCTTCTGTTGGTAAGCAATGCACCCGGGCATCGTCAGTTGGAACTCGAAAATGTACAAGTTTTGTTCCTGCTACCGAATACCACATCCCTAATCCAACCACTAGACCAAGGAATTATCGCAACATTTATAACTTACTACATCAAAAGAACTTTCCAGTGCATTTTGGAAGCTTTGAATAAGGATAACACTCTTACAGTAATTGATGCTTGGAAAAAGTTTTCTATTAAAGATTGTGTTAAACATGCTGCTTTAGCATTATCAGATGGATTGCTATTCGATGACATTGTTGAACTGATGATTGATAAAGTTCTTAGCGAAGAGGAAATATTACATTTTGCCTCACAGAATGCTGATTCTATAGAACGCAGGGATAGTGAAGACCCTGTAATATTAACTGCAAATTTAATTCAAGAAGGACTTCAAATTGCAAATAAATTAGGACACCATTTCATCACAAATGATCCCAATGTAGAAGGAGCTGCACAATTCCAACGTGAGTTGAATTCTTGTATGGCTCGTTACAAAAAATTATACATTCAAAGAGGTAGCAAGAATTGGCCTCAACGGCTCTTAACAGAGTTCATTGTTAAAAATGTAGATGCTGAACGAGCAAGAGAAAGTCCAATTCAAAATTATTCCAGCGATGATAGTTATTGTATACGCGTTCGAAGCAAGTGAATGCGAGTAACTGATGATGACAGCAATTCAATTTATGTTCCTGTATTTATGATTATCACTTATTTTTTTACCTTAAAAATTTAATAACCTATTCTTTTCGTTAACAACATAGCTGTTTAACATAATTATCTTTAGTTACTGAACTTGCCGTACATTTAATTCATATTATTTTTAAGATTAGAGTGCATATCGATTTTATCTTTAATAACTATGGTTGTAAAAATAAACATTGTATATGTGATTTAATTAAATAACCATGAACACTTGTTCTTAAAAAATCCATGTTTGTCACTAATTTTAATAGGTTTTAGAGATAAGGAACCAATCACATATTTTTGCATACAATCAATGTATTTTTATTACACAGTTTTTTTTTTACACGGTTTTTTCTGGAACCAATCTACCGTGTAAAAACAGAATTAGGTGTATATACCAATTTTTATAATAATCGGTCCAGTAGTTTTTGAGTTCATCGATGACATACAGACAAACATCCATTTTTATATATAAGAGATAAAGGAAGAAATTGTTAACAAATATAGAACACAAGTCATATAAACAAACAACAAGGTGGAAGAAATACAAATATTGCATGGAAATAGAATAATTTTTATAGCAGTATCTGACTTCAGTAAAATTGTTGAAATATGAAGGAAATATATTGTAAAAGGAAAGGTAGAAATCTTTCTGAATTATCGGAACATGGTTATAATATAGTCCAAGAAAAGCTAATAGAGATGTTTTCTAATGACAAGCAGAGCAAATTTACAAGGTGTACAATAAGAGCTCCGGATATTGAGACGGAAGTATCATAGAAGCAGTTAAACAAATCCCTTCGTCTCATGTCAGAGAAAGTGTACACTCAGGCATCACAGAAACATATAATCAAATTAAACATAGAATATACTATCCGAAGTTGTTAGAATTAATACAGCTGGTCATCAACCAATGCGAAATATGTCAAGAGGTCAAATATGAAATCTAGTTAAATTAAAGCTTTCATATACAGAAACAGCAACCACAAAGAATGAAGTAATACACATAGACACATATGTAATGAAAAGATTTAGTTTCTTGACAGTAATTGACAAATTTTCTAAATTTGGGGCGTTTACCCACTTAATGATAGAAATTATTTAACTATTATGGAACAACTTGAAAATCATTTTGCCAAAATAGGAAAGCCAGAGGAAATAATACCAGATAATGAATTTTGGGCTTTAAGGATAAAAGAATTTCTAGACCATGAGAATATTGAATTGCACTTGACTAAACCTACCAGTAACACATGTAATGCAGATATAAAGCGATTACACAATACAATTGCGGAGAAATGTAGATTAATGTATAAAATGAACAAGGAAATACCAATAAAACAATTAATACAGAGAACAGTCAGGAATTATAATCAGCGATATCATTCCGCTATTAAATGCACACCCAACGAAAAACTAAATAAGTCATGGGAACACTATAGGGAAGAAAGAGTAGAAAGATTTATAAAGGATTATAAGGCAGTCAGACCCAAGGAACAGCCAAAATATAAGAAAGCAAAATTAGACACAACACATCCGTGTAATATTAAACGACCTGCAAAATTTGCAGGTATGGACAACGTAAATGGCAATACTAATATGGATACGGGTGGCCGCCGTAGCCGAATGGGTTGGTGCGTTGACTACCATTCGGAATTCACAGAAAGAACGTATGTTCGAATCTCAGTGAAACACCAAATTAAGAAAAGCAATGACAAACCTCCGAGTGTATTTCTGCCATGAAAAAGCTCCTTATAAAAATATCTGCCGTTCGGAGTCGGTTTGAAACTGTAGGTCCGTCCATTTGTGGAACAACATCAAAACGCACACCACAAATAGGAGGAGGAGCTCAGCCAAACACCCAAAAAGGGTGTACGAGCCAATTATATATATATAATATAGATACCAATGACTAGAGGAATGATACAGAATTTTTAACAGATCAAACAGGATTTATACACATATAATACATAAAAAATCAGGAAATTGTCAATGAATCGGACATAATAGAGGGGTTTCAAATAACAGGTGTTAACGATGATAAGATGATAGATGGTTAACGATTTTTTATGGCCGGAATTGGATGGTATTGATCTGGACAACGTTTATTTTCAACAAGACGGTGATACGTGCCACACAAGCAACGAAACCATTGATCTTTTACGGGAAAAGTTTCCGGACCGTGTTATCTGTCGACAGGATGATCACATTGGCTACCGAGATCTTGTGATTTAACACCTTGTGACTTTTTTCTTTGGGACCACGTGAAAGACAAGATCTACGCCAACAGCCGAGGGTCGACTCAAGACCTCAAAGATGGAATTCGGGGGGCTATCGAGGACATAGAGAAGCCACTGTCCAATTCAGTTACGGAAATGTTCATAAAAAGGATATTGATTGTAAGCGTGGTCGTGGTGGTCATTTGACTGATGTTATTTTCCACTATTAACGGCATACCTTCCTCTTTATAATGAAATAAATATCCGAACATTTATATTAAAAAATTGCATTTTAAATATCAAAATAACATTTTTTATTGGAAAACCCTTTAGTACATATAGTTAACCTACACGAAGTAGAAGACATTGTAGACAGCTGTAGATAACTGAAAATATTATTTTGAGGGAATTGGGAAACCAAAATCTACTTCATTTAGAACTAATGGACATCAGAAATAAATTGATGACATATGTAGATGCCAAAACAGTACAGATAAAGACGTGGACTTATAAATCGCATAGGAAGTATGTCTAAATGGATATTTGGAACAATGGACGAAGAGGACAGACAGAACATACAAAATCACCTCTCAAACATTAATGAATTATTGACAAATAATAATCATAAAATCAGTTATATGTAATCATAGAAAATCAATAGAAAAAGAAATAAATTCAATAAGTAAAATATTAGAAATAGAAAATAAGAGAAATTTACATCTAGAACAAATGACTAAATAAAACTGTTGAAAAATAAAATAAATTGTTTTCCAATAAGAGGTGTTATTTTGATATTTAATATAAATGACACCACCACAATTTGAGAATTTTAGCTCGTGAAGTTGTCGATGCCGGACTGTGCAGAATTTTGTGCGCTCTCGTGAAATGACCGATGGCTGTTTATGCGAGAAAAAAGACTTTGTCTAAGCTGTTTCAGTTTTCACTATGTGCGCCGATGCAATTTGAAGAGTAGGTGGGGTTAGCGGCAGCCAGATGGCACACAACGACCTTCTGCATACATCTGCCCTCGGTTAGAGCAACTTTGGTCATAATGAAATAGCGCTGAGCCACGAACATTGTTCAGGCTCCCCATAAAAGAAGGAGAACATGCTCTTCAAAAATGGAGGAGGGGGTGAGCGCTGGCATATATTGTGCGGAACTAAGCATCAAAAAGTCATTTAAATTCTCTAACTATTGCATTGTCTTTCAAGCTGAGACATTTGCTGTAAAGAAAGCACGGAGTTTGTATGCACAGTCGCAACAATTAAATGCGCAAGAAACTTCTACGTGGATAGCCAAGCGGCTATAAAATACAATAAATAAAATCATACTGTGTATTATCCAAAAACATGACAATTGACAAGCTCGCTCGTAACCGCAGGCTTTGTGTATGTTGTTCCTGGGCATAAAGGCATAGAGGGAAATGAGTAGTGGGTGGAATAGCTGAAGAAGGTACGTTACTTGCAGGGTACTTAAACCTCTGCGCACAATTCAAAAAGAAATAGGGAAATGTTAAGAAAGACGAAAGGCAGATGTCTTAGTTTAACCAATTGCAAAGTTTCCCGGATCATGTGTAAACGCGCTTGTGATTAAAGGTATACTAAATCGGATATATCGTTTGATAGGAGGAACTGTAGAACTTGAGTTTGTGTACTAACAGGGCACTGCCTAGTTGCAGCGTAGGCTTACAAGTTAAATCTAACTTTTAATGATGCCTGCAGGAAATGTAAGGAGCAGAATACAAGAGAATTCCTGTAGCATCTTCTATGATACTGTCCGACTGTCTCGAAAACTAGACTATCCGATGTGGCTGATATCAGCTTGTAAAGCCTAGAATCTATCCCTGAACGGTGGCTTGATATTTATGTAATATAACACGTTTTATTTGGAAAGGATAATAAAGCAGATATGTATGTACTATAAAAGCGGTTTAAAGTTAATTTATTTTATTATTTTTTACACGCGACTTCTTCACTGCGCGGCTGCTTAACGACTGAACTGTGCTAGTACACGCATCGCCGGCTCAGCCAACCACTGTTACATTCGGCCATCCTGATCATCGTTACCCGCCTCGGATGACAGGAGCTCTTCGTTGCATTCGGCGTACTTCCAGAGCGTCATGTTGTCACAGCTGGTAGACGTGTTGTTGGGATCCTCTACGTTGGCTGCTTTGCGTACGTCGTATCGTAACCTTGACGATTTCATGAGGACCCAGATATTCGGTGGCCAATTTTTTACGTGCGCTTGATCGCCACAAGATCGCCAATCGTGTAGACCATTTCCGCGTTTCTGCCCTTGTCGAAATTTCGCTTGTAATTAGCTTGAGTCTTCAGAATTTGTGCCCTCGCGTCATCACGAATTCGCTGTCTGTTGATATCCAAGTTGTCAACCAATTCATCTCGTAAAGCATTTAGAATCTGGCTCAAAGCATCAACTTTCATTTTGATGCCAAACATACATAATTTCGAATGGCGACGCCTTTGTCCAGCTGTGAAAAGAAGTGTTTATTGTTTTTTGTACTTCAGATACAAACTTGAACCATTTTGCAGGATCAGCTGCCGAGAGCTTCGAAAGAATAGATAAGATCCCCCAAAACGACGTTTATTTTGTTCTTCGTATTGCCGAAGATCATTGACCACTCGCTCAGCTTCCGGATAACCTCCTCGCAGCTTGTTGACTTTGTGGGGTATAGCCACACAAACTTAGTGAACACGTCGACTACAGAAAAAATATATCAGTAACTTTTTGATGTCGCATCCATTGGACCGAGGTGATCGATATGGATCGTATGCAACGGCAGGTCATCTTTATCAATGCAATTAAGGAAACCCTCTTTTTCCCAAACTTCTTGTTGTACAGGATGCACTTGACGAACTGTACAACCTTACTCTCCAGAAGTGGTATCCAGTAAAACTGTTTGATCACGTGCATCGTCTTCTGCGTGGCAAAATGTCCTGGTGCGTGCGCGTTTCTGATAACTTTGGACTCCATCGATTTCGGTACTGCTAACAACTCCAGACCGTCTAATACTTTGTATATTACATATATCGCTTTTAATTTTGAAATTTTCATATGGTTTGACTTTCAAGATCTCGGGAACTGCTTTGAGATGCCTATCCCGTTGTTGAGCAGCGCGAATGCGAGCTGTGACTTCTGAAGCAACTATAAGAACTTGCTGTATCGGCTTAAACAATCAACATGTTTCATCTTGTCTGCGCTTCGATGCTCAACTTCATAGTGAAATTCTTGGAAGTAGAGCACCCACTGTGCAACTTCACGGCGGACATATTTTTTCTTAAGGGTCTGCTTAAACGCTGCACAGTCCGTGAAAAGCTTGAATTTCATTCCCAGTAAATAGTGTCCAAACTTTTTTAATGCCAGATACGCTGCTTTAACTTCAAGAATGTAGCTATGTTGAGCGAATTCCCTCGGCGACGTCTTTTTACTCCAGAAAAATACCGGATGGAGTTTATTTTCGACCTGCTGCAGCAACGTGGCTCCAAATCCATCTTTTGATGCGTCAGTATTCAGTTCTGTGTCCGCGTTTCTACGAAAAATGTGTAGCACTATAAGCGTTTCCTTTAGTTCTTCTACAGCTTTCCGTTCTTCGACTCCAAAGTCAAACTGATTATTCTTCTTTAAAATATTTGTCAAAGGTCGAGCCTTTAGAGCGTAGTTCGGAATAAACTTTCGGAAGAAATCCGTCAATCCAAGAAATGACTGGACTGCTTTTATGTTTTGCGCATCGGAAACTTTTTTACGGCTCTAGTCTTTCCTTCTCCTGGTGAGATTCTTCTATTCTCGACTGTGTTCCCCAGAGAGTCTATCCTTGACTGTAAGAAACTGCACTTCTTCCACTTGATATTTAAACTCCAACTCGCTGCTGTTTCTAAGATGATTTTCATTTTGTTTAAACATTCTTCATTCGTAGAAGCGTAGATAATTATGTCATCGATATACAAATCCATGATATCTTTGTTAATCAAGTCTGGGAAGATGTGATTTACGTAACGGCTGAAAACTGCAGGCGAGTTGCAGAACCGAAAAGGCGCTCTATTGAATTCGAATAATCCTTCTTTGGAGATGAACGCCGTGTATTTTTTACTCTCTTCGTCTATCTTAACATAAAAAAAACCATTTTCCAGATCCATAACTGTAAAAAAATTTGCTTTCTGCAACTTTTCAAGTACATCGTCAAGAACTGGCACCGGTAACCGATCTTTCAGTACCATCGAATTCAGGTTTCTATAGTCATTCTATAATCATTCATCAAGTTTTGTACTTACAGCTTTTTGTTCATGATGAGGCAACCGGCTCGGTGAGTGATGGAATGGTTTCATTGTAGTATCCGGAACAATACTTAGGGATATGACGCTTTCCTTCATTACAGCTGAGGGCTTATAATCCGCAATCATTTCTCGCCCTTGCTTTTCGAATCGCGACGGAACCATAATTTTTTTAGACGACTCAACTATGTTGTAAATCTTCGCGTTCGAAGGCTCTTTTATGTCTTGTTGTGAACGCAAAGATATAAACGAATATCCGTCAGTACCGTACTCAAAACGAAACTTTTTAACGAAATCCCAGCCTAACAACATGTCGTATTGAATTGTGCCATTTGGCACAACCATCGTCGTTTGGGTTGTGCATAAATCATCGACGCATATTTCGCCTACAAAACGGCCAACTGGTTTAGTTTTTACATTACCGAGACCGAGCAACGTAGTATCGCTTTTTTGCAGATCGACGCTATTCAATTTTTCGAAAGTTGTTTTTGACACTATCGTAACATCTGATCCCGTATCTATGAGCGCATTAATGTGAACACCGTTTGAATCTGACGGCAGATTTGAAGGCACATTCTTTTATATTTTCAAAATTTGTTTAACCAAATCACCCTTGTTTATAGATATATGATATGTTATAGTGTATATAGTGGAAATCACACGCGTTTATTTGAGTTTTTTGGGACGAGCCCCCATATGTAATATAATAAGTTTTATTTGGAAAGGATAATAAAGTAGATATGTATGTATGTAATATAAAAACGGCTCAAAGTTAATTTATTTTATTATTTTTTTACACGCGCTGAACTGCGCTAATACACACATCGCCAGCTCGCCAACCCCTGTTACATACACATACATATATATAATATATAATTGGCACGTACACCCTCTTTGGGTGTTTGGCCCAGCTCCTCCTCGTATTTTTTGTATGCGTCTTGCTTTTGTTCCACAAATTGAAGAACCTACAGTTTCAAGCCGACTCCGAACGGGAATACTTTTTTATAACGAGGTTTTTCATAGGTGAGATACACTCGCAGGTCGGCCTGTCGAGTGGCGACCGCTATTAAAAAAAAAACGTTTTCTTCATTGTGACCTTTCACCGAGATTTGAACCTATGTTCTCTCTTATTTTTTATAATACTATTATTATTTATTGAATCTACCAATTACTACTTAAAATAAGGTTTCGACATTTAACCTAAATTATAGTACCTACAGCTTCTTGAAGAAGATTAGGGTTGTTAAGTGGGCCTCAAATATGCTTCATAGAGTTGGAAGATCAATTCTTCTGAGATGTCACGAATTGACGGTATGCCGGTAACAGCGACCGAGTTAATAGATTTGAGTGCTGTCTGAGCCTTTGGTAGTAGTTTTGTTGGATTACTGCTATTTCTGCTGCCACTAATCGAACATTTAGGTCTCGATGGATATGTACATTGATTATGTACCACGGCGCTCCAGTAACCATTCTTCCAAGGTATGTTACTTCTTTATAATGAGGTATGAGTGTGGAGTTTAGATATACATTCGAGCTGTCATTTCCATTTAGCGCACAAGTCACATGCTTACACGTTGTGTTTCAGATGACTGTTGAGTTCACCTGACGCTCTTATTGGACACTCGGAGGGACAAAGGATTACAGCGTCGTCAGCAAACGTGAATGTAAATATTTGCGAGTTTGTTGGAAGGTCAGCCGTGTATATTACACATAAAAGTGGACCCAGTACACTGCCTTGTGGTACGCCGGCTTTAATATCAACTTCATTAGTTAGGTAGTTTTTATATCTTACCATAAACACCCGATTTCTAAGATAACATTCTAATATTTTGGGTGAGCATTGTGGCAGTGTGCGCTGGATTTTGTGGACAAGTTCCTTGTGCTATACTCTGTCGAACGTTGAGCTACATCAAGAAATAAGGCTGAGCAATATCCACATCGTTAAAAAGCATTCTTTATTTCGGAGCTGACGTGATTGACTTACTCAATTGTGGCATGTTTCTCACAAAAACCGAACTGATGAACTGGAACAATGTTGTTTTGCGGCAGATGCGACATCAGTTTTCGCAGCAGACGTTTATCTGTATTAAGCTGCCTTGGCTTTATTTTTTCCTGGCATGGGGATCATTATAATGGTCGATTTTTTCCGTTGAGAAGGAAAGAGACCAACTTCCTCCCTCGGGAGCATAGGGCCTCGAGAAGACATGTCTTGCGTTGGCTTTGTTAATCTGTTTGATTTTTGACAGGGTAGGTGATTAGTCTGCCGCTGTCAGTCTTAAGTAGTGGGAATGCCCACCTGTCGTTGCTTAGGCACAATGCCTAAGCACAGACGGTTGAGGACTTCACTGAAGTGGTGTGTCTGCGCTAATACCGCGGCTACCCGCTTCCTCTTGCTGGTGCCACTTGATGCGATGTGCAACTGAGTGCCTTTCTTTATTTGTTGCTTGTTTTAGCAGCCACAATGCAACTAATGGGCTGAATTGGGAGGGAGTAAGGATTTAAAGGATGGAAAGGATACGTTTTTGGGTTTTAAGAACGAGACTTCTTTTTTAAAAACAGGAAAAGTAGGTAAATTTGGAAAAGTGTGAGACCATGCTTTACGTGGGATTCGAACCCACAACCCCTGGGATGGAAGGCTAATGCACTTACTTCTTCTTCTCTTCTTAATTGGCGCGATAAGCCGCTGGATCTTTATTCGCTGCGCTATGTCTATGTCGTCGTAGAGCTCATACAGCTCATCGTTCCATCGCCTGCGATATTCGCCGTTGCCAACGTGCAAAGGTCAAAATATCTTAGGCAGAATCTTTCTCTCAAACACTCCAAACGTCGCTTATCGGCTGTTCTCATCGTCCAAGCTTCTGCGCCATACGTTAAGACGGGCATGATAAGAGCCTTGTAGACTGTAAGTTTTTTTCGTCGAGAGAGGACTTTACTGCTCAGTTGCCTACTTAGTCCAAAGTAGGATTTGTTGACAAGAGATTCTACGATGGATTTCCAGGCTGACATTGTTATTGGTGTTAATGCTGGTTCCTAAATAAACGAAGTCTTTTACAACCTCGAAATTATAACTGTCAACAGTGACGTGGGTGCCGATACGTGAGTGCGCCGACTGTTTGTTTGAAGACAGGAGGTACTTCGTTTTGTCCTCGTTCACCACCAGACTCATTCGCTTTGCCTCTTTATCCAATTTGGAGAAGGCAGAACTAACAGCGCGGTTGTTAAGGCCGATGATGTCAATATTATTCGCATCCGCCAACAATTGTACGCTCTTATAAAATATTGTGCCTCAGCGATTAAGTTCTGCGGCTCTTACGATGCTCTCCAACATCAGAAGGCCCAGGACAACGAGTCCCCCTGTCTGAAACCTCGTTTGGTATTAAACGGCTCGGAGAGGTCCTTCTCAATTTTGACGGCGCTACTGGTGTTGAGCAACGTCATCTTGCAAAGCCGAAATACCAAATTCAGACATCGCGGCATAAAAATAACTCCTTTTCGTACGGCCGAAATCATAGGTCTTTTCCAAGATTTGGCGTATTGTGAATATTTGGTCGATGGAAGACTTTCCAGGTCTAAAGCCACACTGATAAGGTCCAATCAGTTGGTTAACGGTGGGCTTTAGCCTTTCACACAATATGCTCGCTAGAACCTTGTAGGCGATATTTAGAAAATTAATCCCGCAGTAATTCGCACAGATTGCAGGATCACCCTTCTTATGGATTAGGCAGAGCATGATCCGAGTCGATGTTGGGTCCTAGGATCGTACGTACATGTAATACACTAGAAGCGTGTCTTCTATCTATCACAACATGATCGATCATGTTTCGCGTTTTTCGATTAGAAGATAGCCAGGTAGCTTGGTGTATCTTTTTATGCTGGAATCTGGTAGTCTGCATCACTACCATGTTTCGGGCCCCGGCGAAGTCGATCAGCCTCTGTCCGTTACCGGATGTTCCGTTGTGCAGGCTAAATTTTCCGACTGTGGGACCAAAAATTCCATCTTTGCCCACCCTGGTGCACTTACTTCAGCAGTATTTATTTGAGGGCTAGATGCAATATGTGCGCTTATGTATTTTTTAAATTTTAACCAATTGGTGTTGGGCGAAGTAAGTTTGTATGGAGTATCAGTAAACTACGGTTGATGCATAGCTACGAAACTCACAGGAGAATGATTCGATGATAAGTCTGTGTGAGTATCAGTTGTAACTATATTTCTGGGAAGTCTTCTAGTGATACCGAAATCAATTAGGTCAGGAACTTTTCTTTGATCTGTTGGCCAGTATGTAGGAGAAGCCGGATCAAGTGTGTTGTTCGAGTTTATGATTGATTTTTATAGTTGTCTGCCTTTGCTGTTAGCTAGTCGGAAGTCCCAGTAAGGATGTTTAGCATTGTAGTCTCCAGATGCCAGAAATCGATCTCCAAGAGGAATAAAGAACTTCGTGAAAATCTCTTCGGTTACCACGAATCGAGGAGGACAATGGACTGCTGTAATTGTCAAATTACCTTGAAGCCCTTGTATGCGAATGGATGTAGCTTGAAGATGCGCCGTTGAGTATGATTCAAGACGGAAGTGCTTGATTCGATTCCTTATAAGTATGCCCGACCTGCCATGTGCTCTGCCGTCGGAATGATTTGTAACTTAGAATTTCAACCCACGAATATTAAAGTTGTATTTATTCTTGAGATGAGTTTCACTTAAGAGCATAACATATATCTCTTTCTCATATAAGTAGTTATGGAACTTCAGATTATGTTGGAATATGCCGTTCGCATTCCATGATACTACCTTTAGAGGCGGCAGTTAATTAATTATTTTTTTAATTAATATGTTTTGAGTTTTCATGGCCTCTGAAATCATGTTGCACATCTTAGTGAATATGTTTTGCATTTGACCTATTTGCTGCAAAAATGCGTTTAGTGTGTCAAATGAGCTTTGTACAATTGGAGCATTTTGAGCATTGTTGTCTTGAGACTTTAGTGAGTCAGCTGAGGTTGGTATCGTGTTGTGTGTTTTAAGCTACGTGCTTGGATTTTTTTGTTGTGGAACACCCTGGACTAGGGATGATTGCTGAAGCACTATGATCCAGTGAACTTGTTTGCATATATGTGCCAGACCGGGCGTTAACTACCGGTCTCTGCACAAATCGTGAATTTAGTTCCTTAAAAACTGCACAAGCCCTGTAGTTAGCGGTGTGATTTCCACCACAATTACTACATTTTTGTACAGTAGTATAATTTTTGTTTGCTGGACAATCTGATGACTTGTGCAGATCGCCGCAAGCTACACATACTGGTGTCAAGGTGCCGAACTCTTGACAATTTGTGCACTGCTCCGAGTTTTGGGGGTTTTTGGACTCCTCAATAGTTATTCTTCGGTGGAGCAAATATTGGAGTCCATATATTGGATGCCACTCGTTTTTACTCAGAGGCTTAGTTGCTTCGGCCAATTTCACCTTATACAAGGGTTGTGGACTCTTATTTCTCTTTATTATATTGATCACCATCTTGGCCTCAAAGCCCTTCTTCTGAAGTGCTTCTTTAATTTCTTCGGGTTAGACCCCCAATTCCTTTTAATACCACCACTTGGCCTTTGCTACTTTTAAGCTGATAGGTATACAATTTTTTCTTTTCCTTGGTTAGGAAAGTTTGCACCACTCTGTAGTCTTTTTATGCATATATCTGTAGCTTAGTCTCGTGAATGTTTTCTTTAGTCATTGGAATTATGTGGAAGGTATTTTCCCCAATGAATTAAGAAAAACATTTTTCTCATAGCGGTCGCCCCTCGGCAGGCAATGGCAAACCTCCATGAAAAAAGCTCCTCATAAAAATATCTGCCGTTCGGAGTCAGCTTGAAACTGTAGGTCCTTCCATTTGTGGAACAACATCAAGACGCACGCCACAAATAGGAGTAGGAGCTTGGCCAAACACCCAGAGAGGGTGTGTGCGCCAATTATAATATAATTTTCCACAATGAGCAAGTGAACGTTCGAGCTTTTATCTCGTATATAGATTGGTGGCGGCGTAGAGCTTTTTGGTTTCGAATCGCATTTTTCCTTGTTTGGGTTCTCAACACTTTCACCAAAAATTACATACCTGTTGCTTTCCAATTCACTTACTGTCTCAATATTTCTTGTGTTTATTTTTGTTTCTTTTATTGGGGTTTATTGTGATGTAGCGGTCCATACCAGTCTGCACGACCGAACGATTTGCTTTTCAGCAATTTGTTCTTGCTTTGGCATTGCACCGGTACTTGTGCTGGCTACACTGGGTGCAGTTGCGGAAGAATCACAACTTGTTGTTGCGATAGTTGACAATGCTGTCGATGTCAGCGTAGCACAGTTTGATGAGCTCAAAAAAGTTACTGTTGGTGTACTAACAGTGGTGGGAAGAGTGATATTGCTTTGAATTTGACTTATAGTTGCCGATTTAAATGGAAAATAGGCGTCATTCACGCGCCGAGAAGCAATATTATTTTTTTTAACTGTTGACATTGTAGTTGAGTGCTGTCGAGCCTTGGTACCTCCCTAATCCACTCATCGTACTTTATTGCCTGCACTATACTGCACTAAACAGCACTTACGGTTGCGGTCTTGGCTAGCAGTTATTTGCCTAAATTTGCTCCCACTTTAGGTTGACGAGCTCAGCTGTGTGCAACTTTTGAACAAAAAGGTTTGTGCTTTACTATCTCGTTCGTGTAGAAAATATTCACTGAAATTTATTTATTATATGTTTTATTTAATTTCGCTAAATGTTTCGCTAACGTATGCATATTTATAACTTATCTCGTTACTATTATAGAGACACAGCAGCGCAGTGGTTTTCATACTGTTACTTATCTGCCAAATCATATTTTGACAGTCCTTTATTTACTATACAAACTTTGTTTATCTCTTATAGGGGGCTATTAGTTTCTCTTAACTGTTTTGCTGAATATTAATTTCACTTTGGAGTTTTCGTGGCAAATTTAGTAAAAGTAAAGAATATAAGATGTATTTGGTTGTTAATTAATTGTGTTCTAGAGAAATAATCGCGAATACAACGAAACGAATTATATCAATATCGCACTGTAACCGGAGGTTATTTTCCCAAGAAATATAGCTGTAGAGAGTTTTGCTCGTCTATTGAATCTACCAGGGACTCTTTGCCGTATGCTTCCCAAGGATCATTCAATGGAATCTTGGGTAAAGAAACTAAATAGATGGTACTTGGACTGCTACAATACAAGAGCCTTTAGAACTTCTCTTAAGCCCCCACTCTCTGGGATGCAGCGCTCACGAAAGAGGGAATAGAAGTATTAGACGGAGCCAATATGAAACTCAGCATCTCGCTGATGAGATAATTACGAAGGAAATGTTGAATCGATAATCAGATATTTTTCACCTTTTAAATCTCCAGGCTTCGATGGGATCAGTCCAAAGAAGTTACAGGAAACTCTGGACTGTATTCCTCCATGGCTAGTGGAAGTTTTCAATGCGTTTCTAATTTTAGGCCATATTCCAGATAATTGGGGTTAACGTCTTCTTCAAACCAAAAGTATGTAGAAGAGGACATGAATCATCGAAGGATTTTAGATCAAGCAGTCTTTCATCCTTTTGAAAGGCTTTTGGATATAGAAGCTTATTGGAGAGTTCTGGTTTATCCACTGCATAACATGCGTACCTTCGAGGCAAATCTACGGAGACAGAGCTGCACTTATGCCAGAAACCACGATAATCAAAGCTAATAGGGGGAATACTGACATAATCAAGATGGTCAACAGATTATCGCCACTTCTCTGGTTAAATGTGATAAGTAAAACCTTAATTACGTTTGAGCCACGTAAAACAAAACTCATGCTCTTTACCACTAGATACAAGGTACCAATTTTTCCCTACCAGTAATTAATGGACAAACTCTCCCCATATCATCCATCGCAAAGACTTAGCTGGAAACTGAACATTGAAGAAGGGGTAAGGAAGGCAGAAATTTCCCGGTATGTCTGCAAATCTATGCTTGGAAGAAGATGGGGTCTTCAGCCTAAATATACTTTATGGCTCTATAAGGCGGTTATACTACCAATTTTATCATACGGATCGGTAGTTGGTGGGAGAGATTACAAAACAAACTACTTAGCAGAGTACAAAGATCAGCCTGTGCAATTACGCTCGGTAAATCTAGATCATGTCCTAGGGAAGCCTTAATGCTCTGATGCATGTAATTCCGGTAGACGTCCATATCAAGAAGATGGCTACCATGAATGCCTTTAGATTAAATGAAGCGGGTCGTTGGAAGGAAAAAACCATAAGATCATGCCGGAGAAAGGGATCATTGAGTTAAAGCAGTTCCGGGCGCTGACGCTTTCTTTTTTGGACGGAAGTAATAGGTTAATTCGGATGCAAATCGAAAAAGTACCATTTCTCTAATGGCTGTGAAAAAAGCGACTGTTTCGGGGGGCAATTTGGTGGAATTAGATGTGGTTATGACGCAGGTAGCCCCTGCCAGTCATTTCACCGCATCCGAGAAGACCAAAATGGTTCCTGTCCTGGCACTAGGTTCGGGGACTCTTGGGGCTATGCTTGGGCTCAGAAGCTTGGGCTCAGAAGGTACCAGTGTATCAAAGGACACTGAACAGGTGCCAGATCCAGGAGTAAATCTGTCCAAAAAGCAGAGGAGCACGAAGACCGAAGTCAGCGAGAGGAGCGGGAGCTATGACAACGGCAAACAAAGCTATGCCGACTCCGACACAAACTCTCTCTTGCAGTAATCAAGTACCTGGCAGTAGTACCAACAAACCCAGGGAAACGTGTGCTGCAGAGGCTAAGAATGTAGGAGCGAGCGCGAACCCAAGTCTACCTAGTCTTAAAGGTTGTAAGTTTGTCATCCGGCAAACGAACAAAATTCAAAAACTTGTGAGGGTGAGCATGCTGATTCCTGGGTATCTAAGGGTGTCACATACGATCATACCTAGGCTCCATACCTTGAACGAAGGACTGGATATGACACACTGAAGATCTTATCAATATACCAAGGTGGGGACGGATCCTAGGTATGGAAACGCTTCCACCTGGTTTTTGGTGTGGACCCAGAATCGTTAAAGGTCATACGGTCTAGGTATGGAATGCGCCTATATCTGAAACTTGCAAGGATACTCGTTAATGTTCTTGATTCAGACATGGGCAAGGTGTGAAAATTAAGTTTTGACTGTCCATATAACATGAAATATTTCATTTACACAGATTAACTTGCAGCACAGCATAATGGCTACAGGTCTCTTATGCGAAAGCCATGCGAAACTGCACACAAATCCCCACATAATATTAATACAAAAACCGTGGGTGTCCAAAGGACAGATACAGGGCTTGGGAGATATGAAGTGGGGATCTATCCTTTCTAAAGAGGGAAAGGTCCGTCCGCACTACGTGCATCATTATGCCGAAAACGGTCGATTGCATTTTGTTAAGGCAATTCTGTTGACAAGACTTAGTTTCAGCTCAGATAAAGTATCGACTGGAGGATAAAAAGGTAGAGAGAATCGTTGTCTCGGCCTATTTTCTCTTTAACTCTGTTCTCCCGCCCCCCCACCAGTCAGGCTGTTGAAGTCGTAAGATACGCTGAATCCATGTGATCTTATAGTAGAATGTAATGCAAATTTATAGAACACTCTCTGGGGGAGCACGAAATGTAACTTCAGGGGGGATAAGCTCATGGACTTCATTCTGTCATCTCGCTTAGTTATAGAGAACGTTGGGACCAGCTCGACTTTCGTAACCAGCAGCAGACAGGAGGTATTGACATGACATTATCATACTTCAAGCTATCACATCATATCACTGGTTGGAAAGTACGAACAAAATTCAAAAACTGGTGAGGGTGAGCAGATTCTTTCTCGGACCATCGTTATGTAGAGTTTAAACTTGAGGCCGAGACAACCTCGACGCCAGCAGGCCAAAATCCTCGAAAAGAGGATTGGACATGATGTGATGATCTCATTAAAGAGTTAACCCTCGACATTCGCAAACTCCGGACAATAACTGCGATTGAAGAAGCCACAAACTCAATAGGCGAATTTCAATTATGAAAAACCGAAAAACTTCCAGAAAACTTCTCAACAAAGCTCTTAAAACTCTGGTGGAAGTAGACTGGACTGCTTACGGTGAACTGCGGAAGGAAATGAAAATTGCAATTTAAACAGGTCGAGCCAAGGAGCACCAGGAGATTTGGTGGCTCCTAAAACATTCAGGCTAAAAAGCCCATTGTATTTAAAGCTCTGGAAAGGAGATTGATAGTCAAGGAGGGAGGGAGAAAAGTATCAGAGAAAGAGATAGGAAAGAATAGAGACAGAGATAGAGATAGTTACTCCTGTGAGAATTTTCCTGATTCTTTGGCAAATCTGTAAATATCCTCCAATTTTAGAGAACGAATATACTCATTCTCATGACATCGGAACCTAAAACTCGTAGCCGGGCTCTAGCATAAGCAGAACACTCGCAGAGAAAGTGCTCAGTGCTATCCGCCTCCTCCAAGCATGAGAGGCATACTGAGTCCTCAATGATTCCAATGGAGGTCATATGCTGACCCCATGGGTTGTGTCCTGTAATGATACCGACAATCAACCGAATGTCTTTCCTTCTAAGTTTTAGTAGTGTGGAGTTGCCTGATCTCCCATCGGGCGCGTCCCAGGTGATGGATAGGAAAGCCCTGACATCACACGAGTGGCCTTCCCTGATGGGGTGGTTTCAACACTCGTGTGATGACTCAAATTTGGCATAGAATCAGGGTACCAACCACGAGCCAAACTGGTTAGGGAGGAGTCCCGAACAAAAACCGAAAAGGTAATGGAAAACAATGGATCAATTACTCCAGGTGAAATCCACACAAGTGGCAATCCACCCGCTTCGACGGCAGGGGCATGGATTCTGGAGGCCCCAACCATTACCCAAGTCTCTCAGCTCTACGAGCGAGAGCGCATCCTGGAGGAGACGGGGTTGCTATCGCAATCTCCTCTCCTTCAGAGTCTGAGAAACCTTTTCCTGTTTCGGGGGGCCTGAGTTGTGTGGTCTCTTCGGTGGCTGCACGACGTCCCAAAGAAGCCGGGAAATCGAGGAACGTAGCAAGGAGGGAGTGAAGGAAGTGGTGGGCAAGGTTCATGCGGGAGAAATCCTCATGTGGCTCTGCCGGCCCTTCTGCGTCTGTGTCTTCCAAAAGACCTCGGTCAGTGGAAGTGATACCCCTGGAAGCTACCGAATCCTTGGTGGGCACGGGCGCACCCAAACTGTTTCGCTCTCGAGGTAAGCGGAAAAGGACGGTGGCTTAAAGCAGTACACCTCCCTGCTCTGCGGTTATTGCCAATGTCCGAGCCACGACCCCCCAAGGTACGAGCGCGGTCTTGGAGCCAGTCAATGTGGCGGGAAATGGTTCTACTAAGCCACGTTCCTATCGGCGCCTCGACAAAACGTACAGCACAGCTGTCTGCCGGCGAAATCTTCGTCCGTGGAGGATGGGGAGCTGGACTTTCGCCCAAGCATATTCAAGGGTGCGCCCAAGCCATCCTATAGTGAGAAGGCAGCTGGCCCACGACCTGTGGCTGTGATTAGCAAACTGGGGCCTGACCATCAGCTGATGGATGCAGAAATCAAATACTGCAAAAGTCAGCTGATGCGCCAGGTTATTGCCTCCGGTCCTGAAGCCAAGGCAATTCTGTTGCCAAGACCTGGTAGCGGATGAGGTGTGTTACAGAGGTAGACGCGGATGGTCGAAGTTTGTGATTGCATCTTCTTATTTTCCTTAGGATGCTCTGGAAAGGCTACCACCCGGGATGGCCACTAGTCTCGTGAGGTTCTGTGAGCAGCGCAATATGGGCCTCATCCTATGTTTCGATACTAATGCCCAGTATACAATCTGGGGCAGCAGCAAATTCAATGGACGGGGCTCTCGACTTTTCGAATTTATCGTGTGCTCTTGCCTAGACATACATAACAAGGGCTCACAGCCAACGTTTGTAACAGCTAGAAGGCAGGAGGTGATTGATCTAACCCTATCAAACTCAAAACTTGGGTGGTCAATCAAGAACTAGAGAGCCCTTGCCGAAAATTCGTGCTCGGACCACAGGTACATTGAGTTTCAGTGTGGCGAGGAGGCACAAATCCCATTGCCCTCTAGAAACCCCAGAAGAACAGACTGGCAGAAGTTTAGGGAGGCGTTGCGGGACCTTCACGTTACGCCACCAAGACTTCGAAAAAACAGGCTTTTGGGGCGCTGCCCTAACTGAATGTTTTGAGTCAGCCTGTCCAATTCGACCTCTCCCTAACCAGACTCCCGTTCCTTGGTGGAATCGAGAGCTCCAGATGTTGAGGCGTGAGTCGAGAAAACTTCTAAACCGGGCCCTCAAGACTAACCTTGCTGAGGACTGGGAGCGATACCGTGCTGTTCAGAAGAACTACAAGAGGCTTATTCGGGAATCGAAAAGAGCCTCATATAGGGAATTCTGCAGCGGTATTGAATCTCTGAGTGGCACGGTGAAATTGGTTAGGATCCTGAAAAGGGACCCAACTGCAAAGCAGGGTCACTTAGGAAATCTGATGATTCCTTCACAGAGCGGCAAAGTGAGACACTTAGCTTGCTAATGAAATCTCACTTTCCTGGTAATCAGATAAGCGTCAGCCGGCAACAGCCCTTATTGATAGAGGCAGTTGTCAGAGCTGTTACACGTTCTCGGCATGACTGATTCGTTGTCAGATCTGTGGTGAATGAGGCCGCCATTCGATTTTTCATCAAATCTTTTGGCAGCTACAAGTAGGCCGGACCGGGTGGCATATATCCTGCCATGCAGGAGGAAGGCACAGAGTCCGTGACAGCGGCTTTGAAGAAAATATTCTCGGCGTGCCTGGCACTGGCCTACAAACCACGCTCTTGGAGGATGGTGGAGGGTCGCTTTCATCCCAAAAGTTGGACGCGATGACTACACCAGCCCCAAAAGCTTTAGACCAATCAGCATGACCTCTTTCATGCTGAAAAGTCTCGAACGACTAGTGGAATTGCGCATGCGGCAGAAGTCGCTGAAAGCTCTCCCTCTGTCTCCATTTCAGCATGGCTATCAAAGTGGAAAATCCTGCGGGTCGGCTTTGCAAATCCTTGTGGCTAGGGTAGAGCTGGCCATCGACAGGAGGGACTATGCTATGGGCATCGTTTTAGACATCGAGGGGGCGTTTGATAATGCCACTTTTGACAGTATGTGTAACTCTGCTAGTAGGTACGGCGTAGACCGGGTGCTAGTAAATTGGATTCGTTCGATGCTGGCCCAAAATATCGTTTCGGTGCGAGCAGAGTAAGATCTGCTGGTAGGGGGTTAATAGAGGCTGCCCTCAAGGTGGCGTGCTGTCTCTATTGCTCTGGTGCATGGTAATAGATCCTCTACTCACCACTTTAAACGATTCGGAAGTCTACGCACAAGCATATGCGGACGATGTTGCTTGTTTGGTAACAGGCCCTTCGCTTATGAGCATCTGCAGGAAAGTGCAGAAAACTCTGGATCGGATTGACACTCGGTGCTGTGCGAATGGGCTATCGGCAACTCCCGCCAAGACTGGTATTGTCCTTTTCACCAAAAGAAGGAAGATTGATGGACTCGTTCTGTCTAAGCTAAAAGGAGTCACAATTCAGCTATCCAAGGAAATTAAATATCTTGGAGTAATCCGCGATAGTAAGCTCCTATGGAATTCACACGTTGAAACAAAGACATCCAAAGCACTGGCAGCTTTGTGGCAATGCAAAGGTGTATTTTGGAAAACGTGGTGTCTTTCTCCTAGCAAGGTCCCATGGATCTACACGGCTACGATAAGACCTATTATCACCTATACATCAGGTTTGAGGTCTTTGGCACTGATGTGTTAAGAAGCGACCATCTTGGCTCCTTGGCACCACAAGATCTACTCAGATTTCTTCGGAGATCGGGTAGATTTTAAGAAAATTAAAAGGAAATCCAAGTGTAGTACAATGGACTTAATTAATATGTGTGAGTGCTGCACTTGCTAGTTGTCCCGACAAACAAAATAAAAACAAAGTCTTAGTAGAAAGTTTGACAGTTTTCTGTTCGGACTTGTCACAAAACACTTTGCAGCTCTGCAGCGTTCTACACAGGACCATCGTTCTTTATGCAGATTGCCTACATAATCGCTAATCCAATTCATAATTCCTGCGGAACTGATTCCGATTATTGGCTCTGGCCCCTGTGGGGGCACCGCTGATCCACGGTTGGCCAATTCGTCGGCGATTTCGATTTCTTGAACACCGGAGTATCCCGTAACCCAAATAAGTGCAAGCCTGCTTTGTCTTGCGACAGAATTGAGCTTCTTCTTACATTATTGAACATTATTTGAGGTTGGCTTCGCGTTCTCCAGGGCCTTCAGTGCACTCTGACTGTCACTGAAAACTACAATCTGCTCCATTTCCTCTCGATTATCCATTCGGCTACTTTCAGGAATGCAAAAACCGTTGCCATTTCCTATTTCCTATATTACTATCATATAAGTTCCATCCGGCTCCACACCCTATTTCATTCTTGGACCCATCGGTAAAGAAAATATCAGTCAAACCTCCATGCATGCATTCTGGATTGATCCATTGATCACGCAATGCAAATCTGTCATCAAATTTCCTTCCAAATGAAACTATGGGTATCAGGTCGTCTTTAGGTGCCAAAAACAGTGGATACTGCTCAGATAGCAACTTAAAGATTTCTCAGTGTTCCGATGTTCCATCTTCGTGCCAGAACCCATATTTATTGAGTCTACACAGTACTTTTATTGCTTCCTGTTATATCTTAAGATCCAGGGGAGCAAATCAAGCATAACATTTAGGGTATCACCAGAGGTTGTACTCATGGCACCCGTGATGCATAAGGGAACAGCCCGTATAGTTCCCGGATTGTGGAATTAACCATGCTCCGTCGCCACCAGACCACAGAAGTGTAAGTGATGATTGGTCTGTTTAGTGCTGT
This sequence comes from Anastrepha obliqua, assembly GCF_027943255.1. Taxonomy (NCBI): domain Eukaryota; kingdom Metazoa; phylum Arthropoda; class Insecta; order Diptera; family Tephritidae; genus Anastrepha; species Anastrepha obliqua. The sequence continues at coordinate 1,804,217 of NW_026562179.1, read as the reverse complement.
GTATATCCTTAGGACCCCAGCAGGTTTCAGACCCCACGTTTTACCAATGGCTCTATGGCATTGCTGAAAAATCCTCAATGCACGATTCACCTACAGTGAAACGTGTGTCTCCCAAGTCAGCTTTTTATTCAAGATTACTCCTAGATATTTAACTTCACCGGAAAGACCAAGTTGAACACCTTTCAGTGTTGGAAGACTGAGTCCAAGCAATTTCCGTTTTCTCGTAAACAAGGCAACGGTTGTTTTGTTCAGATTAACGGAAAGACCTTGTCTCATGCACCAGTCATCGATTTTGTCCAGAATCCTTTGCAGTTACGTGCAAAGCCTTCTTAAGGATTTATCCGATGTTAGCGCACAGACATCGTCCGCATATGCTTGGACATGAAAACTGAGTTCCTGCACCTCCGCTAGTAGAGAGTCTACCGAGAAGCACCACAGCAGCGGAGAAAGAACATCCTTGCCTGGCCCTGACTGTGATTTGTTCGTCACCGATCCCACCAACGGTTAACATCCTCTCAGAGAGCATGGAATATATCCATTTTACAATGGTTTTATTAACTCCGAGTCGTTCGGCAGAAGAACATATTGAGCCTAAAGTGGCATTATCAAAAGCCCGCTCCACACGCACATTGTGTATTCGTCAGCTTCCAGCCCGGCTTCAATCTTGCTAACCAGATCGTGTATGGCTGATTCACATGATTTTCCACTATGGTAAGCGCGTTGATTTCTACTAAGTGGACTTCTCGACAATATCCCCACTCAAATATGTTTCTCCACCACTCGTTCTTGACTTTTCAACACGAACGATGTCAAATTTATTGGTCTAAAACTTTTTTCCTAGGGAAAAGCCATCTTTTCTTGGTTTCGGAATAAATACTACTCTTACGCGTCGCCATTGGGATAGTATATAAACAAATGCAAGACAGGCTGTGAAGATCCTTTTCAGAGCCTCAATCAGCCTGTCTCCTCCTTTTTTAAGCATTGCTGGATACATTCTATTAGGTCCAGGGGACTTTCAGTTCTCAAAGGAAGACAAGGAAAACCTTATCGATTCTTTTGTCAATATCCGACTAGCAGTATATCAGCTGAACCTAGAGGTTCCACCGTCGCTACCGTTATTATTTATGCCACTCTCTTCTTCAGAGAAGATTCTATTGCTCGGGAAATGGGTTTTGAGGAGAGCATTAAACGTTTTCGATTTTGAAATGGTGTATGAATCATCAGGTTTTCGAATGGAATTCAGCCTAACTGAGCGGAATAGATGGAGGACCTTACAAAGCCTCGCTGTTCCCCTCATTTCTTCCACGTTACTGCAGAAATTTCTATAGGATTCAAGTTTGGCTTTCCGTAATTTTTCTTATATTTTCTCTGTATAAGTCGATGATTAGCCCAGTCCTCTTCTGTTTGGGTCTTTAAGGCCTTACTAAGAAGTTTTCTGGACCGTACACGAAGCTTCGACATTTCAATGTTCGACCGAGGAACGGGTTTCCCCTGTCTACTTTACCTGAGTGGGCACAATTCCTCAAAGCATTTGATTAAAGTACCTTCTAATTTCTTAGTAGTGTCCTCAATAATTTCTATTGATTTGAGTTTTCTCAGGTTTGGTAATCGATCTGTTACAAGCTCACCATACCTGTTCCAGTCCACATTTCGCAGATTCCTACCGGAATGTATTGATATTGTATCAATTCCCCGTCGGAATTCGATGATCAAAAAGAGAGTCTACTTCCAAAACTCGCCATCGGTTGATTTGATTTCCAACTGACCAATTGGTAAGTGTTAAATCAATCACCTCTTGTCTTCTTTTGGTCACATAAGTTAGTTTGTTACCAGTGTTTTGAATGACCAAATCAGATGACAGGATAAAATCCAGTAACTTGAGACCTCTGCAGTTGCATTTGCTGCTTGCCCACACAATGTTCTGTGAATTTGCATCACAGCCCACTACTAGCCCCAGATTATTGGATTCTGCGTACTTGACCACTTCTCTTAGCTACCTTGAAGGAGGTGGCTGTAAAGAGTCGCAGGGTGGGTAGGCCGAAACTATGATAGCTTCGACACTGTTCCCACTATTCAAGTACTTCAACTTTGAAAAAAAAACGATATCTTCGGAGCATAGCTCTTTTAACATCGTGTGTTCGATCAGCCTCGGCATGATTATATATGCTCGCAGTCTCACATTCACTTCACAATGAAGTATTTGTCCCCACGACATAGTACCTAGACCACAGATACGCATGTGACATTCCCATGGTTCTTGCATTAGTATTATATTATGTGTGGGTTTGTTTGCAGTTTTGCATGCCTACGGCACAGGAGAGCCGTAGACGCTTTGCTATGCTGCAGATTTATCTGTGTAAATATTACTTCAGTCATGAGACTGAGTATATTTACGCTTTGTCCTCCACCTTATCCTGGACACGGAAATGGATTCGCCCCAGATGTAGGTGAGGACGGTACGGATGCCTACTTCGACTTAAGAACCTTGAGGGACCCAAGATCGATACCCAGTACCAGGTGAGAACCCGCCTCCGAAGTGGTAGCGGATTTCTGCCTGATGCACGAGTATACTCTCCAGAGAGTCGTGTCAAGATATTTGTTCTGAACACGGATGAGTGTGAGGAGTTCTGCTTAACTACAGGAAGGACCCGGAATCCAGACACTCGCTCGTACCAGCCTTTCGTTGCTACTCTCAACATCAACTTGCTGTTTTCGCAGGCTGGGAAAAAGCATTGGAACAGTGCACATTTACGATGCCGTCCACCACGCTTTTGCCCTCGAAAGTCGGCGCGTATTTCGACTCACCGATAGCTTTCCAGAGATAGCTTTCAAGATAGTCTTGTTGCCCTTTGGACAGTAGACCGTCTTGTTTGTCGGTATGTATCTCCACCGTCATTGCCTTTGCTGCCATTCTCGCGAATGATTCGCCAGACGTTGAAGGAAGAGTGTCATTCGACATTAGAGGTACCTTAGCCTTTGCCTTGCCATGTTAAGATTGTCAACCTTGGATTGGGCCAAGGATGCAGGCATCTCCGAATTCCGTCGACTTTCGTCTTCTTTGCCTTTCCCCTCTTCCCGGTCGTTGGCACAGACCCCATTTCGTTTCCGGAAGAGTGTAACGGTACAGAGGAATCCTCTGTTCTGCTACGCTTTTCCGTCTCCATTACAGGTGCTGAAATTGACGGAGCTTGAGTACTTACCTTAGCTGATGCCTTGCGAATACACCAGCACCTTCGTTCGAATCTCCAATAACTTCAGTCTTTTTACCGGTACTTACCTGATTCGCTCCAGGTTTGACCATTGTCAAAGACTTACTCGTTACCAAAGATCCATCTGAGTCTACTGAGAGATTGTGCGCCATCTCCACATCCTCTACAACTTCTTCAGTTGCTTCGGATCGTTTCGGCGACAGTGTATCACTCGGCTCTACATTGGCATAGCCAATGTGCCATGTTTCACCACTAGTAGTTCGCTTCCTCCGGAACCCTTGGTGTCAGTTCCGGTCATAGGGGAGTGTGGGGTTCGGGCCTGCACATCCGATGCTCGACGGGAGGATTTCCCGAAAGTGGGTTACCTCATGCATAACATCCATCGTTAACCTCCACATTGTAAAAAAATGGATTTTATACCTCCTGCCAGGTTGTCGGTACGGTACTCTCCACATAGTACTTGGGTGGCCACCAATTCCGCCGTTCCACGGATGGGTGAATACCCAATTCCTATATGGGGCTGCCCTCTTAGTTCGTGGTAAGTTAATCTCCATAACATGGGATTAAGTCACCACTTAAGCCTCATCCCCGCGGCAAGGAGACCGACATGACAAGGAACTAGATCAACTAAATTGGACTCCTGCAGAACCTTCTGCAGTGGACTGGAGGATCTTAAGAGTTCAGCGAAGCTGTGCAAAGCCCTCCAAAGGATTTAGGTGGCTTAGCTGGACTCACTGCTGAAACCTGATGGTACTTATACTGACGCAAAAAGAGAAACAACGATGTTCTCCTTTTAAAACATTTCCCTGGCTGCAGGAAAGTTGTTGGCCAAGCCTTCATCCATTAATCTGATCAGGCCAGTGTAGCCAACATCCGACCTAAATGGTTCATTGCATCTATGATAGTTAACGAGAATACGACAAGGTTCACCTTCTCTTCACTCGAAAACAAGTTTGTCATGGAAGCAAGACGTCGTCGATTTACCCGATTCAGTTCCTATGGCTCGCCGCAGACTAATGTGTCTGGAAGCCAAGATGAAGCGGGGTCCTCAACTCCACCGTTTTAACGTCGACAAAATTGAACGCTACAAGAAGAAAGATTACATACGCAAATTGGAGTCACCCGAAATATCAATAGGTGGCTGATCGTGGTACCTTCCCATATTCACGGTGCTTAACGTCAACAAGAGCAAACCTAGATTGGTGTGGGACGCCGCAGCCAAAGTTGGAGATACTGCACTTAACAACATGCTGTTAAAAGGGCCTCATCAGCTAAACTCGATGAGCGACATTCCCCTTCGCTTCCGCGAAAATCCTTTTGCGATATACGGAGAGTTACGTGAGATGTTTTACTAAATCAAGATAACCAAAGACGACCAAGTAGCGCAGTCGTTTTTATGGCGTGACGGAGCGTCTAATCAACAGCCAGATGTCTATGCCTTGTGTGTGATGCGCTTTGCGTTCTCCTTCGCTAGCGAACTACGTAAAATACCGAAATGCTCAACGTTCTTGCGAAACTTATCCCGAAGCCGTACAAGCCATTATAAATAACACTTTTATCGATGATTGTCTTCAGAGTGTAAACATTGAGGGAGAGTTATCGCATTTGGCCACTGCTGTTCACTGGATCCATAACGAAGGGTGATTTGACATGCAAAGCTGGGCCCCCAAATCCAAGCCAACTTTGGCTGCACTCTCTGCTGACAGCACTCTACTATCCATATGTTTTGAGGAGCCTGAAGCTACTATGAAAAGGTGGTTGGAATGTGCTGGCTACCAGGGTCGGATGAGCTTACATTTGTGGAGAAGTTTCCAGCAGAAGTTTTTGATGAGCACACATTTCCGTCGAAGCGACAAGTTTTGCGTACAGTCATGAAAATATTCGATACCCTTGGATTGCTCGGGTATGTCATCATACAAGCAAAAATCATCCTACAGAACATTTGGCACACAGCTGTCAATTTGGACGAACCTATCAGATAGTACGATCGCAGAAATTGGTAAAACTGGTTGAAAAGAATTTCTTCTATAAACAACGTCACAATCTTCGCTGCTACTTTCTTTCCAGCTGTAGCCAGGGTAGCTGTAGTTGCACATTTTCTAGGACGCAAGTATTAACGCTTTCGCTGCTGTGGGGTATTTGCGTGTTGAAGTTGGTAACGCTGTGAACTGTTCATCGCTGTCTTCGAATTCAAGGGTCACGCCATTGAAGTCCATTTCAATACCGAGGTTGAATTTAATGCCAGCAGTTTTGGGTCTGCGATTTTTATAGGCAAGCAACTTTCTGTTCAGGTTAGCCGTAGATTTTTTGGATAGATTCCAGAATCGTGCGCAGGGTGCGCTCAGATGCAAGACAACTTCATCAATTCCTTGTTGATGAAATTATTGAGGATTCCTGCACTAAAGAGTGGTGGTGGTCGCCATCACAAAATAGTCCGACGTTCACAATTTTGACGACAATGCACGCTAGTCTCGAGGGCCGCAGTTCTTAGCCCAGCCCGAATCTAGTTGCCCAGTAGCGGAGCTAGTAGGCACTACATCAGAGTTGCATCACATACATAAGCACAGATACACCACTGCCCCCTATCCTCTTAGTAATTTTTCCAGACGTGCAAAGGTTTATCACATGGGAGAGACTGCGTTTCACACAACAAATTGTTTTGCGATTCCTGCACCGGATCTTGAAGGTTACGCCACGTTCGCTGCTTAAACTCTTAAAATTGAGTGATAGTGAAGCACCAGAGTAAATTTTTATAGTCGTACGCCAGAAAATGCGAAGAATTCAATAGCCTACAACACGGTCGAAATCTTTAGCAGCAGTCGGCTATCTATAAATGGTCACCGTATCTGGACGAGATTCTTCGCGTGAAAGGACGAATCGACTTCTTAGAAGGAGTAGCAAGCAGTAAATGTGATGCGGCGAATACTCCCGTAAAATCATAAGGTAACGCGATTGATAATTGATTATTATCATAGACAATTTCACCTCCATCATAATGAGATTATTGTCGATGAGATGCACCAGTGGTACTGCGTACGTGCCTTGCGGACAGTGGTAAAAGGGTGCGCCAAAAGATGCCAAGTGTGTCGCAATCTTAAAGCTAAGCCGTAACCACTGCAAGTGGGAAGTCTGCCTGTAGAACGACTGTCACCATTTATAAGGCCATTTTCGTTTACTCGAGTGGAGTATTTTGGCCCCATTGACGTAGCTGTTGGGCGTCAGCGTGAAAAGCGCTAGGGTTGGCTATTTACGTGCTTAACGAGTCGTACCGTTCACATTGAGATCGCGGCGTCGTTGTCAACGGAGTCATTCCTGCTAATGCCCAAGCAGGCGCATTTGCGGACAAACTTTCGCGGCGCTAGCCAAGAACTTATCAGGGAGATAGAAAGGGTGTCATCCGATGACCTAGAGAGAAGACATCCCCAAATCGAATGGTTTTTTATTACCTTCTGTTCCTCACATCATTGGGACATGGAAGCGAATTATGCGCTAAACAAAATCTATTTTAATGCGGTCAACAAAATTTATTTTGAAGAAGTTCTATGGGCTACTCTGGCTGACATTGAAAATATTCTCAATTCAAGACCTCTGACATACGTTCCTTTAGAGACTGCAGACGACGATGCACTTACGCCCAATCGCTTTCTATAAGAAAACATAAGCAGAATTAGTGAATCAGGCAGTGAGGATGACAGCGGGTCAGCTATTCATCGATGCTTTCGAATTTCGTACAAGCTAGCTAACCGATTCTGGAAGCGCTGGATCCGAGAATATCTTCCGTGCTTTACTAGACACTCTAAGTGGTTCCACCCGCCGATTCGACCAATCGAAATAAACGACATCGTTGACAACAATGTGAAAAGGAACTCATGGCCGAAAGGAATAGTTATAGATATCCACCGTGGAAAGGACGGAGAGGCTTGTAGCGCTGTGGTGAGGCTAGCAAACGGACTGTGCACCCGACCCGTAATTAAATTAGCAAAATCCCAGTCACAATTGAATTGGAAATTTACGAGAGGCGGTATGTTGCGAAAGTTTGCTATGGGTTGCCTTCTGCATTCATTCCTCTCACATTCGTAAATTACAAGTGTCACAGCTAAAGTTATTTCTCTCTCATTATTTTTCTGGTTGTTCAAGAGCGCTTAGGCGCCGTAAGTAAAACAAAATGTAAGTTCCCTAGAATAATCTTTTGTACATATTGAATATTAAAAAAAATCAATTGAATTCAATGAAGATTTCAGCTCATTGAAGAGGAAACTCAAGTATTGTATGAATTTCGTTCCGCCAATTGCCGGGACAACACCTACGATTTCACTGGATGTGTGATTTCATTACAAACGCCTTCAGTAAAAGTTTCATTCGGTATTACAATAACAATTTTTAAATGCCATGTATCTTCATAAATTTGCGTTCAGAGTAATTTTCCCATAGACAGAAATGTATGCATACTCAGAAATGTGTAATAACAAAGTATATTTTCTTATCTGTGCAAATATTAAAAACATGAAGTAAAGTCAAATTTATAGATTTTGGTTTTTTAATAATGCTAAGCCTAAAAACCCTACCCCCCCTTAAGAGAAAAGGTGCACGAATTCTCATACGGGCAAGCTAGGGAATTTTAAAAGTGACGCCTAGATGTCAGCAGTTCCTAGACGGAACCTTTTTTTTATGTCATCTTCTATATTTGTCAAGTAGACAGATATACAATTTTAAGCATGGAACAACCCAAAATTCATAATTTTTTGATGGATATAATCGCCCAAATGAGTCGATAAGCCGAACGTTGATGAAAAAACTGGTTCTGTTGAGAATAACAAAGGACTAGCAGGCCAAAAAATTAATATTCTGTTGAGAATACTGTTGTTCTAACGCAATGTTTTGCTGAAGAATCTTCAACATCGAAATCTCGTTTGGTAATGTAACTCCAAAGTATCTCACAAAGTATCTTGGATAAAAGCCATGCTGCTCCGTGATTATATGGTTATAATTAACTACTTCATACAAAAATTTCGAAATTATTGAGAGTTTTACAATGGGCCTGTAATTTTCCCCACATTTCGTGACTCGAATTATAGATATGTGAAACAAAGGCGCTTTTCCAATCGTCAAGGAAAGAACCAGTTTCAAGAACTTTATTAAAAAATGAGTTTAATGGGACGAACATAGTGTTTGCGCATCGTAAATACCATATCGATGGTTTTCGAGAAAAGTGACATAATTCAAAAATACAAAATACTGAGTTGGGTCAGTTTTCTAGATAAGTGACGCGCCAATTCGATCACCTGACAAAACGACACTAACTCCATCTCTCAGAATTGCTTCATGATTCGCTTATGACGCTTTTCCAGATGAAAATATATAAACTCTGTAGTTGATTTTTGCTTTTAACGGCAAAACTCCGAATGTTGAGTTAATTTTGAGGTGTGTCGCTTTTCTCGAAAACCATCGATATGTCACAACCCGCACTTTTTGAGGTATGCAATGGGTCTCACAAGACTTCAGTTTCCGTATTAACTTAAGTTTCGGTATCCTGGAAGCTATCAAGTTTTCTACAGAAAAAGTTCACCAATAAACTATAATTGTAAAATATTGTGCAAGATTTTAAATTACCCTTAATATTAGTATCGACTGAGTTAAAATATTTGCTTCTACAGAAATCAAGACAGGCCTCAATATCTCTTCATAATTTAATAAATATGATCCTATAATTTGGAGACATTGTTCTTTTCAACTTTTTATGAGTCATATTTTTTGGTAGACAGTTACCAAGAAGGGCAACCAAAAGAAGTCGAAGGATAAGCTAGCCGATCCAAGCAAAAGGAGCAATCCGCGAACACAACACGCAAAGTCAGAAGCTGTTGTGATAAAACCCGCAGAAGGCAATAGCTCTCCAGATGTGCTCAAGGACTTGGGCGCGAAGATTACGACTGATGAGTCAGTCATAGTAAGGTCCGAAGGCTGGAGCCATACTTTTGGAGTTTGGTAGGGGAGAGAAAGTCACGACTCCTTGACGGCCAAGGCGGAGGTAGAAACAGCAGTCCGGAAACTATTTACCAATCAGAGCTCGTGAATCAGCTGAAAAGCACTGTGCAAGATACGGCTTCCATTGCGGAATTAAAACCGAGCGCCATGATTGAGATACGAGATCTCGACACTTTGACGGCCAAGGCGGAGGTAGAAACAGCAGTCCGGAAACTATTTACCAATCAAGAGCGACATTAATAGACGAGAATAACGGCGCTGAATGCGCGGGAGCAACTACGTGCTTCCCTCACGCTATTTGCAGAAGGGGCCGCGAGGCTAATCGAGATCGGCGATATAAAAATCGGCTGGATCCGAGCAAAGATGCGACTATGCGAACAAATTAAGAGATGCTATCGCTGCCTTGGGATAGGACACACACAAGCAAACTGCAGTGGCCCTGATAGAGGGGATACGTGCAACAGATGCGGGAAACTATCAGCAAAATAGTGGATTGACTGAGAGAGAGTGGATAGAAGCATCCTATATTGTGCAGGGACCAAGACGCCCAAGGTGACAAGATGCTCCCATTCTTCACCAAGGAAGAACTTAAAACCGCGGTAAGAAACCTTAAAAGAAACAAAGCTCTAAGCCCAGATGGCATCCCAGGTGAAGCACTCAAACTTGTGGCTGAAAGCCGACCAGATGTGATGCTCGATGTTTACAATGCATGCATTGCTCAAATCATCTTCCCTAAGCTGTTGAAAATACAGAAGCTGATGCTCATCAGTAAGAGTAGGGTTGGCCCAGCGCAACCGTGAGCTTCACGTCCGCTTTGCATGCTCTACAGCGCCGGGAAATTGTTTGAGAAACTAATACAGCGTAGACTTGCAGATTCTGTTGAGAGAGCAGGAGGATTGTCAACATCGCAATACGGTTTCCGACGTGGAAAGAGGTAGTTAGTAGCGCTCAACGCAGACACTACTACCCGAATCGCATTACCGTCCTTGCAACGCTTGATGTACAAAACGCCTTTAACAGCCTGCGATGGACAGACATTTTAAAGGCACTACGAGAAAGGTTTCGAATACCTGCATACTTGCTAACGATTCTCCAGAGCTAACTGAGCGAGCGCAAACTGCCGTACGACACACCAGATGGCCAGAAAACAAAAGGAATAACGTCTGGCGCAGCTCAAGGATCTATTCTCGTCCCCGATCGCAGGTATCTGAGCTACGATGAGATATTGAGCATAGAAATGCCAGAAGATACATATTTAGTGGGATACGCGGACGATATAGTGGCGGTTATACCAGTTCGGGACACTGACGACGCTAGAAGGAAGCTGATCCAAGTCATGATAAGGACGCAAATACATATTTATATGATGACTATGACACGAGGTTACATGCCACTCGAGGGCAGCATTCAAATAGGTGACACGTCCTTAGTGACCCAAAAAGTAGTAAAATACTGATGTTTTCAACTTGATTCCAGGCTTACTCTCTTGGCCCAGATACGGCATGCGGCTAGCAAAGCAGCATATGGTCACAGGTATGTAAGTAGATTAATGGCACACATTCGGTGGCTAATTATGGCGGCCACAAGCTCAATTCTTCTGTACGGCAGCGAGGTATAGGGAAATGTGCTAAACTGCAAAGCCAAGCGCAAAGCACTGGAGGCTGTACAACGAACAGCGGTACTCAGAGTTGCCTCAGCCTACCGCACTACCTCAGGCGCAGCAACTTTCGTCATCAGCAGTCAGATACCCATCGACCTCATGGACCGGGTACGAATGGAAGCGTGGGACTCCAAGAAGAAACACGTCATCACTAGCTTCCCAGAACGGAGACGCCAAACCATGCTGTGGTGGCAAAGCCGATGGGACACTGAAACGAGTGGCAGATGGACGGCGAAACTTATTCCATCAATTGACAAATAGGTCCAAAGGAACTTCGGGAAAGTGAACTACTTCTTAACTCAGTTCCTCTCGGGTCACGGATATTTCCGAAGTTACCTATACCGTATGGACAAGGTAACCGATTCCAAATGCATATACTGCGAAGCACCGAGCGATGACGCTGAACACACGTTTTTTAGTTCTGAAAGATGGCTCGCGGAAATAAATGCTCTGAGGGAGCAGATTGCCGACATCGCACCGAGCAACATAATCAGCAAAATGCTCGAACGCGGGGGCAGCTGCAACGCGGTAAAGAAATACATCGAGAACGTACTACGAAAAAAGGAGATTGACCTCGACACAGTGCAACACGGAAGGAGAGGAGGGTTCGTTTTAGTGGCCGCACCACACCACGCAGTAGATGACGGTCGCTGTAAGTGCGAAGGCATTTTGAACCCTAACTCACCCACCAAAAACATAAAAAAAAATAGGTGGTTGATAAATTCTTAATGGACTCGGTATTCCTCCGTGCTATTACGAGTTAAGGTACCATATGTGACGAGAACCTCGCCGCCGCAGATGTAGTTTAAGTTCTCGAAGGCCTAAAATCTCAATATATCGTTTTCAAATATTGAAACTGGAAAACCATTGCAATAAATAGTTTGGATTTGTTAAAAATTCTAATGAAGCGTGAAATGGTTTTCAATCAATTGGGAAAAACTATACCAATAACGTCAACTGTGGGTCTGTAGCCTTACTTCGAATACCCCTTTGCACGTAAAGTCAGAATGTGACCAATTTCTATATCTAGCGGCTGCTGAATATTTACAACAAAAACAAATATTACAAATAAAAATTCAAAGTCCAAAATAAAGTTTAAATCAATAATGTGAAAAACATCCATGAGAAATGAAAAAGAAAACTCGCGGATTCGGAGTATTTTTCTAACACCAAAATTCAATAAATTTTAGTATTTGTTTTATTTTACTGAGTTTTATTTCCTTCTCTGCTAAAATGTGCTTACCCAGGGGTTTGTCCCTAGTAGATTGCCCTAGACTCATCTTTTTTGTCTCTCCTTTACTTCCAGAATAAGAGAGGATATGTAACCGTTCTCTAGGCCGCAAAATGGCTCTGGAGTTATATATGCAGAGGCCACCCCTCTCCTGGCTGATTTATGTGCAATTTCGTTTCCAGTAATTTCTATATGCTCCGGAGCCCGTGGGGTTCGTACCTAAATATTTTAGCGTATGATATTCAGCTTAACAAGACATTCTAGCACCTGGTTTCATGTAGCCTGGAAAGAATTGAGAGCATTGAGAGCTTTGATTGCTACGCGGCTATATGTAGAGATTGCTATGCTTGTGTTGTTATAGTTGCGTTCACGGTTATAGTGAGCGCACTTCCTATCGCGTAGACTTCCGTTTGAAATAAACTTGTATCTTTTCTAGCGCTTTCGAGTGTCCTTTCCCCGCTCCATAGGCACCTGCCTCTGCCTTTTAAGTGGTGAGGGATCCGACCGTGTACCATGTTATCATGTGCTTGCAGTTTTTCGATAGGCCTTCTCAAGTGCTATTACTCCCAAGATCAGCCTTGGGTCATTTAACATAATTGAACTTTGGCAGCAAGGCACTCTATCACGGCAATGAGATCTTAGGCGTTAGTTTAGCAAGAATATCAAACTAGAGATTTTGATAAACTCCTGAGGAAATAATAACTTTGGACCTCTTTTAAACAGCCCTCCTCCCGAGGAACTGCAAATAAATGTGAAGAGGTGTAGAAGGACCTTCATTGATGCTATGGAACATGTACGCATGGTTCTTGTTGTGCAAGTTTTTGTAACCTTGTTAGTATGTTTATTACTGATTGCTTCATCATGAAACACTCCCAGACTACTGCTCCGTAGGAAATCATAGGTCTGGCTATATCCATCCAGATCCATCGCAGTATTTTTCATGTATATCCCCAATTTTCCTGCAATAGATTTACAGGCCATGAGTACTGTAATGGCTTTTCTCGCCATATCTTTTATAGTCGTTTTTGGCCCAAATGTTATACCCAATAGCTAGATTTAACTTTGGATTCCCCTCTCCATATTATGACTATGTGGTCATCATGGCTTTGAAATGATAAACTGCAGCTGCCTAATTAAGCTAAGAATTATTACTTTGGAATTGGATGTCATTTCTTAGCATGTTCTATTCCGCTGTACTGCCCTCGCCGAGCTGAGATGCAGACATACTGGTTCTCACTTTTTTGCTGGACCTGTAGCATAATAACACGCTTGATGAATTTTCTCAGTAATACGAAGGGGTTAGCGCAACAGTAAGCAGTCAGCGTTCTTTCTTCTCCATAACCCCCAAGCATACCTCGCTATTCCCTATCCTATGGGACGAAACTTTCTATTTTCGTTCAAGTGGGCCCTCAAATGGGCAACCTAACCTTGTATTTTCCATAGCTTTAGGGAAGTCATTGAATATGGAAAGATAATAAGGTTTAATGTTAATTAAGTTTTTTTGAATATTGGTCGAGACTTTTTATGTGAATCTATATATATTTATTAATTTTTATCGGACATTATAGCGTAGTCCGTGGAGTTTCAAAGATTTTGATTGTCATGTTGAAATTTATTTCAAAAGTGTCGTTGTTGCTGGGTAGATGAAGTGAAGAGAATCACTTACTGAAGAAAGAGAAACTACAACAGGTTCTTGGGAGCGGGGAAATGGCGAATAGAATAGGCCTACTTTTCGGCTTCCATGGTGTCACCAACTAACGACATCGCCTCTCAGTTTCCGATAGGAGATGCCATTGTGAGTGTAATAGTACCTAAAAGGTTTTCTTTTTATTCTCCTAAAAACCATCCAAATACTTTTTTCATAACTTGGTAATTTGAAATCCGATTTGCAAAAACTGTGTGTCATTATTTCTAGTCTTGAGGAGTTCTATATTTTTTTCTTATTTCCTTTTAAACTCCGAAACCGTTTTCATATATTTTAATCAGTTACCCGGAGTTTTACGCTCCTAAGATATCATTTTTATGTTATAAATTCCAAGAAGTTTAAGATTTTTAAAGTATATTTGGAGAGAACATGTCCGTTCTTACTTTAACAAACACTTTATACACTTTTAATTTTCAATGTCACATACAATGCGTTTAGAAACACCAAATTTTTTACAAGTCCCAAATACATACATATGTCCTATTTAAATATATTAAGAGAGTCAACTTATAGAGTACAAATTTTTAGAAAGCGAAAGAGAAATATTCCAGCAAACATATCTAAGCTAAAAATTAATTTGTTAAAATACCGATACATCATTTCCGTAGAATTTCTTTGCCCTTCTTAAACTACTAGACGATTTGTGTAGGTGTTGTATCTGCAAGTGCTGTCACTGATGAAAAAGCCTGACTCACATTTTTGGCAACGTAAGAAAGTCACGAATATTATAATTATAATAACTCGGGTAAATAAATGCTTAATTTAGTAACTTCAAATCGGATGTCGATATTTTAGTTACTTTCCCAAAATCTAATGCAATGTAACTCTATTTTAAACAACCTTGTGTTTGCTTCTAACGACTTGAAAATTACTTGTTTAGAGTGTGTCTCTCCAACTTCAAAGACTACTTTGCATCACAAAGCTTTATGTATTAAGTTTCAATTTTACACAAACAGCTGTTGATGTGTGAACACAATTATTTAAAGGCTGATTATAAGGGCTTTTTGGATTCAGTAAGTGATCCTGCCGTAGCCGAATGAGTTGCTGCGTGACTGCCATTAGGAATTCACAGAGAGAACGTAGGTTCGAATCTCGGTGAAACACCAAATTTAAGAAAACGTTTTTTCTAATAGCGGTCGCCCCCTGGCAGGAAATAACAAACCTCCGAGTGTATTTCTGCCATGAAAAAGCTCCTCATAAAAAATATTTGCCATTCGGAGTCGGTTTGAAACTGTAGGTCCCTCCATTTGTGGAACAACATCAAGACGCACACTACAAATAGGAGGAGGAGCTCGGCGAAACACCCAAAAAGGGTGTACGTGCCAATTATATATATATAAGTGATCTTGCTTATTCTTATGAGATTTCATGTCGAAAACTTTCAAATGCAGTTTCAAAATTTGTTCCTTTATAGAAATAAGTAGGTTAGGCTAGGCTAAGCCATCTGTCTCTTGCTTTCTTAACATGCGTTCCTCTAGTTCTTTTTGAATTGTGTGCAGGGGCTTAAGTATCTGACTTATTTGATCCCCTGCAAGTTTCGCGTCTTCTTTAGCTATTCGATCCACTGTCCCGTTTCCCTCTATGCCTTTATGCCCAGGAACCAAAGCCTGCGGTTACAAGCGAGCTTGTTGATTGCTTGGTATACAGATGATATACACTATGATTTTATCGCTTTTATAGCCGCTTGGCTATCCATGTAAAAGTTTATTGCGCAGTAGGGTGTCCGTTATTTACCAATTTGTTTTTTTTTTTCTTGCGACGCCCCCTAAACTTTTAGTTTTCCGTCTAAGAAAAATTATCAGATCAAAATCTGCTCTTAATATTCAGAATAAACCTTGCCCCAAACACGATAAATTTCCCATTTACATAACATGGGACTTTGCTACTTTTTGGAATAAACTTCTTTTTTCTGTAGTATGCTAATTTACAGCTATGAAAAATACATATTCTGATGGCAATTTTAACTCTCTACAATAAAGATCTCATATAATTTTTCGATAAATTGACTCCTTTAAAAGTTAATCGAAGTTAAAGTTGAACTGTGTGTAAATTTGAGACTTTTTCACTTTTGCAGCAAAGTTATTACTGTTATAGCAAAATTCTGATATTTATGTAAAAAAATGATCAATTTCTATGGTATGAAGATGAAAGATGAAAAAATCCATAAGTCGAATCAAATTTGTACCACCTAAGAATGCACGATTTATTTTAGTAAACATGTTTTAGTTATATTTTTTTTTGTACTCGCTTACAATCTGGATTACATATTCTTTGTCATCTTCACTTCTTTATAAAACGTTGACATATTCTTCCGACAATTTTACAGCTCTTTCTGCATTGTCATTGACTACTCTTAAATTTCTTACAATTTCTAAACCTCTCAAATATCCAGGATCTTCTAACCATTTACTGCTGTCTAATTGAAGAAAGCTGGTATTAATATCAAATCTTTCAAAAAATTTTAAAGAATTTTCGTTTATAAAGTAATCAATGTCTTTATATATGAACCATTTGAAATCATCGGAAATAAATATGAAGCGTTTAGGAGCATCAAACTGATCATCATCGCTCAATTTTAATGCTTCTACCATTTTTTGCTTTAAACTATAAGATAAACCTTTATCGAAAAATGCTAGAGCCCCTGTTTCAGGACTTAAGTACCATAGATGATTCCGAAATTTTCTGAAAACTGCATCGGACAGATTTCTATCGATCGTTCTATATTGGTAAACAGATTTGATGAAATCAAGGCCTTGATTCGGTGCAGCTGCAGCTAGCGGTGCAGAGTACCAAAATAGAACATACACAAAAACGACGAACAATGCTATGTCCTGAAAACTAAGTTCATCTGTTGCGCTTACCTTGAAACTGTCTCGAAAATATACATTTTTAAGCAATAAAGTGCTTTGGACATCCATCGAGCGTGATGACCCCCGGTTTATAAAACTTGATTTCTTTGACATTCATTGTGCTTAAAAGTATTTTACTTAGCTCTAATAATTCTCGATAATCATCACGAGGAAGCGTAGTATTCAAGTATTCATCAATTTTCGAATTTATTTACTTTTAAGACTTTTTTCAATTTATTTTTTTGTATAGATTTATAGTTGCTTTTATCAATAGAAGGCCACTGACTTTGGGAGCGTCGCAAGAAAAATAATCAAATTGGTAAATGACGGACACCCTAATGTGCAAGAAAAAACCAAACCATATGTTGGCAGAAATGCTTGTAAAAATAATTGAAGAAGACATTTCACAGCAATGGACAAAAATTGATGAATTTTTTCAGAAACATTAGTTGATTAGATACTGTAAATGGAAAAATGTTTGAATAATTTTTACTTGGCTCTGGTCCATTGATTATTTTTTTATTAAACGTGAGAAGTTTACTACAACAATAATAATTTTGCTGCAAAAGTGAAAAAGTCTGAAATTTACACACAGTTCAACTTTAACTTCGATTAACTTTTAAAAGGAGTCAATTTATCGAAAAATTGTACGAGATCTTTTTTGCAGAGAGGTAAAATTGCCATCAGAATACGTGTTTTTCATAGCTGTAAATTAGCATAGTAGAGAAAAAAAAACGTTTGTTCCAAAAAGTAGCAAAATCCCATGTTATGTAAATGGGAAATATATCGTGTTTGGGGCAAGGTTTATTCTGAATATTAAGAGCTGATTTTGATCTGATAATTTTTCTTAGACGGAAAACTAAAAGTTTAGGGGGCGTCGCAAGAAAAATAATCAAATTGGTAAATAACGGACACCCTATTGCGCAGTTAATTGTTGCGCCTGTACATACAAGCTGTGCTGCTTTTTTTAAAACACATATCTCAGCTTGAAGCACAGTACAATAGTTAGGGAGTTTAAATGCCTTATTGATGCTTAATTCCGGGCAATATATGCCAGCGCCAACCCCCTTTTCCATTTTTGATCCATCAGTGGATACATTGATGGTATTACTCCCCGGAACCAAGCCTTTGCACCATACACGGTCTTTAATAACGGCCTTTAGTGGTTTTCCAAAACTCATAACTGGAACCGTATACTCGTAGTCTGCATTGCCAGCGGCATTCCCAAGCATCCTTTTACATGGGTATAGAACGTTCGTGGTCTTCTTCACCATCTCCTAAACATTGGATTTCACCGTCAATTTATTGTCCACTATTACTCCTAGGTGCTTGGTCCACTATTTCAGCCATAAAGAGACGCCGCACTATGGAAAATAGTAGAACGACGGCATATCAAAAATGATTTTTAGAAATGTCGCAATTGTCATCTTTTTTTATTTTTTCTCCATAGTTTAAGGATCGAATTAAACTATCGTAAAAAAATTATTAAATGATTATATGAAATTAATTTTCTATCATTAGGCAATCTTTGTTATTTTTTCGGACTATAAAACCAATAATATGTCTTCAAATATGTTTTTAAATTAGTACAAAAAACCGTTTCAAATAACAAAAGTAAAAAAAAAAGCTTTTTTAAGTTTATCGAAGCTCTTTCAACAGTTATCCACGCCTCTCAACGTTTAAAATTTGAGTGGAATTTGTAACTTTATTATTATTAAGAAACATTTATAAAAATTGGCTGCGGATTATTGCGATTTTCAAAGTTATTGATAAAAATGTAAAAAGTCAAAGCACGGAAATCCAGCAAGAAAAGAAAAAAACATAATGTCTCTCCATGAGTACGGATTTGAACACATTTACAATGCTTATCATTAGGGACTACGTTCGATAGGAGAAGGAACAGAAGCAAATCTTGTGGAAACAATAGGAGCAGCAGACCGTAAAAATAAGACCTTATACTCGGATCTAATAGATAAATCAGAACAGAAACCCATTCTAACGGATGAAGAAGCATTAAGTATTTTAATTGATTTAAATTTAACAAAAACCCAATATCAATATCTAAGAAATTTAACTAACGAACGGCCCTATTTTATATTTCCACCATAAATCAAATTGCAAGCAATTAAACAAACCTACTTTCCGCCAGTGTCATCATTAGAAGTAACAAACACAGGTGCAAAAATAGTGAGGCTTCAAGATTTATTGGATCACACTGTGGCTAGAATTTTGAGAGTAGATTCCGTCTACAAAAATTAGTTGAAACATCTAGTTCTGTACAGTAAATGGGGATGTGATGGTTTATCTGGAAAAAGCCAGTATAAACAAAAACTTCCAAAATAATCTAAAAGTATTACTGACGCGAATTTGTTTATCATTTCTATGGTGCCTATTAAATTGTGTGGGAAAATCCAGTACCTTTATCTGTTCGATTTTGTCTATTGAATTTAGCAAAGAAACTCCGGAAAAAAATAAAGCTGTTGAGGATGGGATAAAGGGTCAAAGAAATTCTTTAAAACCAACATTTATTATTAAAGAAGATAAGAAAGTGGAAGTAAAGCATGAACTCTTTCTAACAATGATAGATGACAAAGTAGCTCAAGTAATGACGGAGCCTTCATGAGCTACATGTGGGGTTACTCCATGTGAAATAACGATCTAACTAAAGTGATTGCTAGGCCTGAAAATGAAGATTCTTATCAATATGGACTATCTACATTACATGCCTGGATTCGTTGCATGGAAATGATACTACATATTTCCTACAATCTTTCCTTCAAAACGTGGTCAGCTCACAGTGAAGAAAATAAACTGATAAAGCAAGAGAAAAAAATTCTGGGACAAAAACGATTTCGCGATGAGCTAGGATTAATAATCAACAAACCCCGACAAGGAAGTGGCAATGCCAATGACTGGTAGAAGATTTTTTTACAATGCTAGCTGTTTAGCTGAAATTACTGGAGTCGACAGTCATTTGATTAAGCGCCTTCATATAGTTCTACAGACTCCTTCATCGGGAATGATGATGAATTCAGAGAAATTTGGTAGTTATGCTATGGAAAGTGCTCAGATCTATATGACTAACTATAAATGGTATTACATGCCACCTTCGGTCGTCAAATTTTAATACATGGAGAAAGTATTATAAAACGTTTTGCAGTGCTTCCTATTGGTCAACTTTTTGAAGACGCACAAGAGTCCCGTAATAAGGATTATAAACAATTTCGTTTACATCACGCTCGGAAATGCTCTCGATCAGCTACAAATTGGGACGTATTCCACACTCTTCTTTATACATCTGATCCATTTATAACATGTTTTAGAAAACCCTATAAAAGAATTGTAAAGGAACTTGAAGAGGAAATCCTGGATTTACTAAACATTAATTAATTTATTTTTAATCCTTATTTTCCGTAAGTATATAAGTAATTAAAATAAATTTTTGTAAATAGCAAGTGTTACAAAAAATAACTTTTATAGTGTTTATTATTTCTATTCCTTTAATACGTATTGTAATGTACTACTTCTTCTTACTGATTTTACTTGCTTAACTTAATTGTTTGACAATAATTTTAATATTTTGTTTTGCTAAAAGTTATGAGTTATAAGCTTGTTTATACATATTTTAAGACGTTTAGCTTTTTCAAATGGAATAAAATAGTTTTAAATTTGATAACTTTTAAGTTTAACCTTTTTCAAACGTAATTAAAAAATAAATGATAATAAAATATATTTTATTTTAATCTTTACACATTTGTTCGTATATTTGCAAATTTTCGCAACTTAATCTTTGGAAATGTAACAGATGCTTTCCATTTCAATTCAACCGGGCTATTCAGGTCATGTTCTTCGATTTCGTTCTAACTCAAATATGTTGCTCTCTGGTCAAAATAATGAGACACGTATTTTTTTGTTCGCCCGAAAAAAATTTTTTTCAAGAGTTATCGGCAATTTTGTTTTTTGGCTCAAAATCGATTTTTTTTAATTATATAAGAAAATTTGTTTTTCAAATGCTCATAACTTAGTCAAAAATGAGCCGATTTTAATGATTCTGGATTCAAAATGATCGTCATTACTTACACGAGCGACTTAATGTAGAAACAATTGCAAAAAAGTAGTTGACAATTTTTTATTTAGCAAAAAAGAAAATAAATTGAAATTTTTTCGAAATTCAATATTTCAAAAAGGGTATTTTTTTTATAGCTGTTTCCAAATCAAGAGGACACCTCAAACTTCAATTAAGCTGAATGCCCAGTAGTTAAAATGAGTTGTTTTTGAGTAATGGATTTTTGAGTAAAAAACCTGTTTCGTACTTTTTGTTTTTTGGAAAATAAAATATGTTCAAATACTTTTTTGCAATTGTTTCTACATGAAGCCGTTCGTGTAAGTAATGACGATCATTTTGAACTCAGAATCATTAAAATCGGTTCATTTTCGACTAAGTTATGGGCATTTAAAAAAATTCTAATATAGATGCTTTCCATTTCAATTCAACCGGGCTATTCGGAGCATGTTCTTCGATTTCGATGTAACTCAAATATGTTGCTCTCTGGTCAAAATAATGAGACACGTATTTTTTTGTTCGCCCAAAAAAAATTTTTTTCAAGAGTTATCGGCAATTTTGTTTTTGGCTGAAAATCGATTTTTTTTAATTATATAAGAAAATTTGTTTTTCAAATGCTCATAACTTAGTCAAAAATGAACCGATTTTAATGATTCTGGGTTCAAAATGATCGTCATTACTTGCACGAGCGATTTCATGTAGAAAAAATTGCAAAAATGTAGTTGGACATTTTTTATTTAGCAAAAAAGAAAAAAATTGAAATTTTTTCGAAATTCAATATTTCAAAAAGTGTACTTTTTTTTATAACTGTTTCCAAATCAAGAGGATACCTCAAACTTCAATTGAGCTGAATGCCCAGTAGCTAAAATGAGTTGTTTTTGAGTAATGGATTTTTGAGTAAAAACCTGTTTCGTACCTTTTGTTTTTTGGAAAATAAAATATGTGCAAATACTTTTTTGCAATTGTTTCTACATGAAGCCGTTCGTGTAAGTAATGACGATCATTTTGAACTCAGAATCATTAAAATCGGTTCATTTTCGACTAAGTTATGGGCATTTAAAAAAATTCTAATATAGATGCTTTCCATTTCAATTCAACCGGGCTATTCGGAACATGTTCTTCGATTTCGATGTAACTCAAATATGTTGCTCTCTAGTCAAAATAATGAGACATGTATTTTTTTGTTCGCCCAAAAAAAATTTTTTTCAAGAGTTATCGGCAATTTTGTTTTTGGCTCAAAATCGATTTTTTTTAATTATATAAGAAAATTTGTTTTTCAAATGCTCATAACTTAGTCAAAAATGAGCCGATTTTAATGATTCTGGATTCAAAATGATCGTCATTACTTATACGAGCCACTTCATGTAGAAACAATTGCAACAACGTAGTTGAACATTTTTTATTTAGCAAAAAAGAGACAAAATTGAAATTTTTTCGAAATTCAATATTTCAAAAAGTGTATTGTTTTTTTTTTTATAACTTTTTCAAAATCAAGAGGACACCTCAACTTCAATTGAGCTGAATGCTCAGTGGCTGAAATGAGTTGTTTTTGAGTAATGAATTTTTGAGTATAAAACCTGTTTCGTACTTTTTGTTTTTTGGAAAATAAAAAATGTTCACATACTTTTTTGCAATTGTTTCTACATGAAGCCGTTCGTGTAAGTAATGACGATCATTTTGAACTCAGAATCATTAAAACCGGTTCATTTTTGACTAAGTTATGAGCATTTAAAGAACAAATTTTCTTATATAATTAAAAAAAAATCGATTTGAGCCAAAAACAAAATTGCCGATAAATATTGAAAAAAAAAAAATTTTTCGGGCGAACAAAAAAATACATGTCTCATTATTTTGACCAGAGAGCAACATATTTGAGTTACATCGAAATCGAAGAACATGACCCGAATAGCCCGGTTGAATTGAAATGGAGAGCATCAATAATTATCGAATTTTGGTCCGTGAAACTCCTCGATTTTCCATAGTGCGCCGTCGAGTTAGGGTAATGTGCATGCTGAAACTTTGTACTTCTGTGTAGAGAGTAGTAAGTCCGTTTTTTTCAGCATTGATGCTCATGCCAGCATTGCTGACCCAGTTGTAGATTGTTTTAACAGCGCCGCCCATTAGAGAGCTTAGCGTAGTAATAACTATAGCAGTGCCAACTGCACATGCAATCAGTTTTGGAGCTCTACTTTCAAATCGATTGAGTATTTGGTTTACGACTAGCAATCAGAGAAGTGGCGATAAAACACCCCCTTAAGGATTCCCTCTGCGTGCTTGCCTCGTTAAAATAGTCTCATTTCATTCCGCCGCAATCATTCTGCAGTTCAGGAGACTTGAAATCTAGCGATATATGGCAGGATCCATTTCTACACCATTAAGGTTTTCTAAAATAGCGCTAGTTGATACATTGTTGAAAGCCCCAGCAATGTCCAGAAATACTCCCAAAGCATATTCCTTATATTCCAAAGCTTATTCAAGAATGAAGACCAGAGTATGTAGTGCAGCCTCCGTGAATCTACCCTTAATGTAGGCGTGTAGCGATTTTGACAGCCCTTCAGGACCGAACCTATATGGTTTGCCAAGAGTTTTTCAAACATTTTAAGAATGAATGACGTTGAACTAATCGGCCTATAATCTTTCAAGTACAGATGACAACTTTTACCTGTATAAAGACGACCTTCGCAACTCTTCAATTTGCCGGTACGTAGTTTGACCTCAAGCACCCCTCGTAAATATTCTACAACCACGGTCTTACTAAGCGTGAAGCTTTTTATATCATGGCCAGAATGATACCATCTGGTCCAGGCAATTTAAAGGTTAGCTTAGGTTAGGTTGGCATGGTTGCCCAAGGAATGAGCACACTTGGGCGAAGATGCGACCTTTCTGATACCATTATGGAGGAGGTGAGGTGAAAAAGGAAGACCGATGGGATGCAGGGAGAGGGCGGGGAGAGGTGATGCTGGGATGGTTAGGAGGGTGGGCTTAGAGTGTGTGGATTACGAATGCTGACTGTGCTGCATTTGCGTCAGCCGCTAGGTGCTGCTAATGAAATTCATCAGATTTTTAATGTCAACGCCAGCTATATCAGCAGGCGTAGCAAAGAAGTAAGAGCCAAG
This sequence comes from Anastrepha obliqua, assembly GCF_027943255.1. Lineage (NCBI taxonomy): Eukaryota > Metazoa > Arthropoda > Insecta > Diptera > Tephritidae > Anastrepha > Anastrepha obliqua. Next base: position 1,780,402 of record NW_026562179.1, on the reverse strand, counting down.
ATGCCTGGATCTTAGCCCCGCCAGAGTAGGGCAGCCAAGGAGGTACTGAGATTATTCCACCCCATCCTCCATGCATCCATAGCAAAAAGGACTTGAGGTAATTCCAAGTCTCACAGCATGCATTCCTCGCGCATAGTGACCTGTGAGAAAACCCACGAGATTCGAGAGCTGATATTTTGTCAAACTCAGAAGCTCGCTTGAGCGCCCCCGTCCACACGTGGCCAGAAGGATTTCGCGACCTTACAAGTCTGTGTACTTGCCCAACGCTCGCTGAGTTGTCGCGATGTCCATCTTTCCAGGAGCATACCGCAGGTAGTCAGGGGGATCCCAAATCTCTTCTTTAGCGGGGAAGTCTCCTCACATGTCCCTTGTCTGGCCAGCTCATCCACCTCAGAGTTTCCCGCAATGTTCCTGTGACCAGGAACCCAGATGAGGCTTCTGTCAAAAAATTCGGACGCAGTCGAAAGTGAGGTCAGGCATTCCCTGACCAAATGCACCTTCACTGACCCGAGGGCCCTTATTGCCGCTTGGCTGTCGGAGTAAATATTTACTTTCTTGACTGTTAGTATGCATGTGAGCAGCCAATCAGCCGCCTCCTTGATAGCGGCTACCTCTACCTGGAACACACTGCAGTGGTCCGGTAACCTGAATGTGAGTCTGATGGGGAGCTCCTCGCAAAAAAATCCTCCGTCGACCTTTCCTTCGAACCACGATCCATCCGTGACCAAGTTTACCAGACCCTGTCCCCAAGAGTGCCCCCCCGTCCACTCTTCCCTTGATAGAATATGAGTGGAGAAGGTTCCGGTTGGACTAAACGAGGGTATACACTGATTTGTTGACAGAGGGATACACTCGAAGTTTCTAAGGATGCTTGAGTGCCCATATGTGAAGTTGAGCTTATAGGGTGAGCCCCTCAGTCTGATTGCGTTACGTGTTGCGGCAGTTCTGCCTGCGATATCTACGGGTACCACATTTAACATTGCGTTGAGCGCCAGAGTAGGAGTCGTTCGAAGCGCCCCACTGATTCCAATGAGTGCCGACCTCTGAACTCTTTCCAGCTTCTTCACCAATGTCGTCTTCTCTAGTGAGTTCCACCAGACTATGACTCCGTATAACAAGATAGACTTTACAATAGTATTACATAGCCAGAAAACAACTCTAGGCGAAAGGCCCAATCTTTTGCCAATTGAGCGCTTTCGCCCATACAAGGCGATTGTTGCCTTCCTCACTCTATCCTCAATATTGGGCTTCCATGTAAGCTTGCTGTCAAGGATAATACCTAGGTACTTCACCTTGTCAGAAAGCATCATAGAAGCGCCCCCAAGTGAGGGAAGCTGAACTCTGGGTATTTTATTGTATATTTCCTCGTAAACAGGGGGAGCTCCATCTTAAGAAGATTCACCGACAGGCCGCAATCCGTTGCCCATCTAACAACTTCGTTCAGATATCCCTGCATAAAGTTGTACAGAGTATCCACAAATTTTCGTCTAACAATTAGTACCACGTTTCACCACCTCCTCCAGCAAGTCATTTACCACAACAACCCAGAAGAATAGTGAGAGAACACAACATTGAGGATTACATCTAATCACCTGCTGGTGGACTAAGATGCCGACCCACTCTGCCGCGACAGTTCTGTCGTTTAGCATTTTGTAGATAAATCTTATAAGGTCGGTTCAGACCCCCACTTTACCTAGAGACCTGGTAATTGCCTCAGAGAGGACGTTGTTAAAAGCCCCCTCAATGTCGAGGAAGGCACCCACCGCAAACTCCTTCTGAAAAGGAGACTGATCGATCTCTTTCACAATTGTTTTCCTGGCAGATTCCACCGATCTGCCTCTGCAATAAGTATGTTGGGTATGGGACAACCGACCTCGAGAAATTTCGCTTCTTATGTGCAGGTCAATCAGTCTCTCAAGGGTTTTTAGTAAGAAACATGAGAGACTGATTGGCCTGAAGTCCTTAGAGCAGACATGCGAGCTCTTGCCTGCCTTGGGTATAAAGACTACCCTCACGGCCCTCGATGGTCCTCGTATATAGTCCCTGGCTACGCAGCTCGCATAGATAGGGCGGAACCAAAGGCAGGATACCTCCACAGATTTCTGCAGTTGGGCAGGAATGATGCCGTCAGGATCAGGCAACTTGAGGGGTCTAAAGGAGTCAATGGCCCAAGCCAGCGACACTTATCCAGCAACCAGCCCCGGTCCCGAATGCAAGTTGAAAAGCTTTGCAGGCTGGTGCTGGTGCTTTATACAGCTCCCATCCCGAGGGAGACCTAATTATTGTAGCCCTTTTAAAAAGCGTCTGCATAAGGCCTTACGCTCAGATAGCTCCGTTGCCCACCAAGGCCGTTTTTCCTTCCTGGAAAAAGCTTTTATTGGACAAGAAGTTTCCATGGCTTTGTTACAAACTGTGGTGAAAGTCTCCACCAGTTCGTCGATCGCTTTTTCCCATAGATCTAGATTTTCTCCCATTGCTTTGGAAAGTAGGTTCAGCAGATTTCTGTATGATGCATCCCAGTCCACCCTCCTCAGGTCCCTGTAGGGGGATATAATTGGACGAGTTCCAGTGAGAGAGAATTGAATATTGCTATGGTCCGGGAAGGAGTGAGCGTTTAGAACTCTCCTATAGGAGATTCGGTTTATCAGTGAAGAAGAAGCCGGAGTGAGGTCAAGCACCTTTTCTCTGGCTGGGGTAATAAAAGTGATGTCCTTACCCCTGTTACAGATAAAAAAGTCCTCGTTTAAAATATAATCAAAACTTGACTCACATCGCCCATTGATGTTCATACCCCAGCAGGTGTGATGGGAGTTCGCGTCAGTGCATATAATAACGTCGATTTTCCTGCGTTTTGCTTCAGCCAGGATTTCCTTTAGCAGGACAGGAGGAGGTTCCACCTCGTCGTCATATGCCATATAAACGGACATCAGCCATAGCTTTCCAGCAGGGCCCTCCAGGCTTGCCGTCACAATGTCTTCATTGCTGAAATTTGGCAAAATAAATGCGTTAAGTTCCTTCTTGAAGAGTATACAAGATCTTGGATTACCTGACCTGCTATACGCCACAGTTTGTAGCTTTTCGTCCTGAGCCCAGAAATGCCGTCACTGCTCAGCCACGGCTCCTGGATCAGGACTATGTCAGCTCCGCCTTGTCCAAGATGTATAAGTAGGTTATCGGACGCCACCTTAGAGTACTAAAGATTTATTTGAAGAATAATCATCCTCCAAGATCCTTTTCGTGGACCTCACATTCTGCCAGCCTCGCTAACTTGAGGGTCTCGCGCCCAAATCCTTGCTTCGCCAAGGAGACTGAGGTTCACGTTTTGTTCGTGTTGTGGAACAAGTGATTTTATACGCTTTAGTTAAGCTCTTTGTAAGCTTGGTAAACAAAACTTGGATGTTTCCATCCGAATTATAGGTGTATTGCTACCTATGTCCTTTGTTAGAACCTTTCCATTAAGGTCCCAGTTAGTGTTTCTGGGATTCCGCAGAATTTTACTGATTTTTATGAAATGGAAATTAATATTAAAGCTGATGTAAGTACTATCTGAGAATGAGAGTTCTTCCGGAACCTTCCAGTTCCTGATTATAGTCTTACCAATAGTAAAGAGAGTTATATCAAGACAGTTTTTCGAGGTAGAGCCCACGAATGTCGGTTCCTCCCCTCGATTTGCAAGACTTAGCCTTCTTTGAATTATATAATTAAAAAGTGACTTACCTCTTTCGTGGATGTCGGTGCTGACTCACATCGAATAATGGGCATTGGCGTCGGAACCAATAACAAGGTCGTGTTTCCATTTCTACCAGCCTTTGCAGCTCTCTAGAAGGTGTTTCTTCATTGTGTAGCATATAATAGACTCCGGGAGTAGGTTGCTTCCACCTTCGTTTGTTTTCAGCGCTACAACAGTGAAATCATCTGTAGAGAGTGAATTGAGAATATAAGAATTATTACCTTTTTTTACTAGTATAACAGTTCTTACCCTAACCACACTGTTCGGTATAGAAGTGTTGAGGTTATGTGACGTCAGTCCGTATACCACAGTGCCCGAAGCTAACCATAGCTCCTGTACAAGAGCCGCGTCGTAGTCGTGCTCCTCTAGAGTAAGGAGAAGCTCGGCTGAGGTCAGTTCGCTTCGGTGCAGATTAATTTGTAGAACCTTCAGCATTTGCCCTTGGTTGTACCTCGGGGCTGGTTTCCATAGCCGTTGCACCCGCATCTTCATTTTTACAAAGGTTTAGAGAAGAAATAAGGATTTCCTCTACCGATAAGTACTACGATCAAATGTCGTTTAGCCGCCATCTCTGCCATAGCTGCTTTGGACGTGGACGCGTCCGGCTCTTTGGCTCTTTATGTTATCAGTAGCATCACCTTTTTGCTTTAGTCTCTTACCAGAAGGACCTAGTATTACGCTGATTGCTGCCGTTTGCATACTAGCTCCTAGCCTCTCTACGGTTTGGGAGCTTCGTATCCGAGGCCTCGCACCATTTTTTGTCGCTGAAATACGCACGACCTTCGTCAACCTTGTCGTTTGCCCAGACCAACCTATCCTTTTTCTTCTTCGAAAGAGCGGTCCGGTTTTCCAGACGAGTGCAGAGTTTGATCACCGCCTTGTTTTGCGCTGTAGCCTTGAGTCCCTTTTTGTTTGGCTTAGCTCTAGGCCTCTTCTCTATAATGGAGCGGGCTTTGGTAGCTTCGCCAAAAGAACGCAGAAGAGACTCATCGTAGGCGGTGTTGATGCTTGCAACGCTTTCGTGATCCGAGAAGAGAAGAGCACTATTGCTAACTTATTCGATCAGATAATACAAACCAAGTGACTTGATCATATAAATCAGGTTATATCAAATTGCTAGCATGGATTTTTGCCCGGCAGGTTTAACTGCTCAAATAAGAAGTGCTTTAAAAACTGTTTCCAATCTATACAGACTTTTCGAAAGCCTTTGACAAGGTGGATCACTCAATACTTTCGTTTAAGTTGGAACACTTTGTCATGTCGGTCTCCTTGCCACGGGGATGAGGCTTAAGTGGAGGCTAACAAAGGATCTCTCTGCACGAGGTAACCCAATTTCGGGAAATACTCCCGTCGAGCAATCGACGGCTCGGGCATCGGATGCGCAGACCCGAACCCCACACTCCCCTATGACCGGAACTGACACCCAGGGTTCCGGAGGAAGCGCACTACTAGTGGTGAAACATGGCGGACAATATCTCAGTAGACTCAGACGGATCTCTGGTACCGATTAAGTCTTTGACAACGGTTAAGCCTGGTGCGAATCAGGTAAGTACCGATAAAAAGACTGAAGTTATTGGAGAGTCGAACGCAGGTGTTGGTCTAACCGAAAGGCAGATCAAACGAAGAAGACAGAAGGCGAGGCAAGCCGAAGCACTAGCTAAGGCAAGGACTCAAGCTCCGTCAACTTCGACACCGGTAATGGAAACGGGAAAGCGTGGCAGAACAGAGGATTCCTCTGTAACGTTACACTCTTCCGGAAACGAAACGGGGTCTGTGCCAACGACCGGGAAGAGGAGAAAGGCAAAGAAGACGAAAGTCGAGAGACGGAATTCGGAGATGCCTGCATCCTTGACCCAATCCAAGGCAGACAATCTTAACATGACAAGGCAGAGGCTAAGGTACCTCTAATGTCGAATGACACTCTTCCTTCAACGTCTGGCGAATCATTCGCGAGAATGGCAGCAAAGGCAATGACGGTGGAGATACATACCGACAAACAAGACGGTCTACTGTCCAAAGGGCAACAAGACTATCTTGATAGCTATCTCTGGAAAGCTATCGGTGAGTCGAAATACGCGCCGACTTTCGAGGGCAAAAGCGTGGTAGACGGCATCGTAAATGTGCACTGTTCCAATGCTTTTTCCCAGCCTGCGAAAACAGCAAGTTGATGTTGAGAGTAGCAACGAAAGGCTGGTACGAGTAGTTAAGCAGAACTCCTCACACGCATCCGTGTTCAGAACAAATATCTTGACACGACTCTCTGGAGAGTATACTCGTGCATCAGGCAGAAATCCGCTACCACTTCGGAGGCGGGTTCCCACCTGGTACTGGGTATCGATCTTGGGTCCCTCAAGGTTCTTAAGTCGAAGTAGGCATCCGTACCGTCCTCACCTACATCTGGGGCGAATCCATTTCCGTGTCCAGGATAAGGTGGAGGACAAAGCGTAAATATACTCAGTCTCATGACTGAAGTAATATTTACACAGATAAATCTGCAGCATAGCAAAGCGTCTACGGCTCTCCTGTGCCGTAGGCATGCAAAACTGCAAACAAACCCACACATAATACTAATACAAGAACCATGGGAATGTCACAAGCGTATCTGTGGTCTAGGTACTATGTCGTGGGGACAAATACTTCATTGTGAAGTGAATGTGAGACTGCGAGCATATATTATTATGCCGAGGCTGATCGAAGACACGGTTCTTTACAGCCATCTCCCTCGAGGGAGCTAAGAGAAGTGGTCAAGTATCCAGAATCCAATAATCTGAGGCTTATAGTGGGCTGTGACGGAAATTCACAGAACATTGTGTGGGGAAGCAGCAAATGCAACCCCAGAAGTCTCAAGTTAGTAGATTTTATCTTGTCATCCGATTTGGTCATTAAAAACACTGGTAACAAACCAACTTTTGTGACCAGGAGGAGACAAGATGTGATTGATTTAACACTTCCCAATAGGTCAGTTGGAAATCAAATCAACCGATGGCGCGTTTTGGAAGAGGACTCTCTTTCTGATCATCGTCTTATCGAATTCCGACAGGGAATTGATACAGTTTCAATGCCTTCCGGTAGGCGTCCTCGAAATGTGGACTGGGGCAGGTATAGTGAGCTTGTAACAGAGCGATTACCAATCCTGAAAAAACTCAAATCAATAGAAATGATTGAAGATGCTACTGAGAAATTAGAAGGTACTTTAATCAATTGCTTTGACGAATTTTGCCCACTCAGCCAAGTAGATAGGGGAAAGCGGTTCCTTGGTGGAACTCTGAACTGTCGAAGCTTCGTGTACGTTCCAGAAAACTTCTTAGTAAGGTAGAAAATCTAAACAGAAGAGGACTGGGCTAATCATCGACTTACACAGAGAGAACATAAGAAAAAATACGAAAAGCCAAACTTGAGTCCTATAGAAATTTCTGCAGTAACGTCGAAGAAATGAGGGAAACAGCGAGACTTTGTAAGGCCCTCCATCTATACCGCTCAGTTAGGCTGAATTCCATTCGAAAACCTGATAGTTCATACTTCATTTCCAAATCGGAAACGTTTAATGCTCTACTCGAAACCCATTTTTCTGGTAGTAGAACTCTCTCTGAAGAAGAGAGTGGCATGAACAATAACGGTATCAGCGGTGGAACCTCTAGGCACAGCTGATATATTGCTAGTCGGATAGTTACAAGGGAATCGATAAGGTTTTCCTTGTCTTTCTTTGAGAATTTTAAGTCCCCTGGACCTGACGGAATATATCCAGCAATGCTTAAAAAAGAGGAGACAGGCTGATTGAGGCCCTGAAAAGGATTTTCACAGCCTGTCTTGCATTTGTTTATATACAATCCCAATGGCGACGCGTAAGAGTAGTATTTATTCCGAAACCAGGAAAAGATGGCTTTTCTCTAGCAAAAAAGTTTTAGACCAATAAATTTGACATCGTTCGTGTTGAAAAGTCTAGAACGAGTGGTGGAGAAACATATTTGAGTGGGGAAGTGGGGAAGAAGTCCACTTAGTAGAAATCAACGCGCTTACCATAGTGGAAAATCATGTGAATCAGCCATACACGATCTGGTTAGCAAGATTGAAGCCGGGCTGGAAGCTGACGAGATTGAGGGGGCTATTGATAATCCGACATGGAGTTAAGCAAACCATTGTAAAGTGGATATATTCCACGCTCTCTGAGAGGCTGTTAACCGCTTGTGAGAACATTGACGAACTCATCGTCGTCAAGGAAAAGGAAGTATGTCCCCAAGGGGGTGTTCTTTCTCCCCTGCTGTGGTGCTTGGTCGTAGACCCTATACCAACGGAAATGCAGGAACTCGGTCTTCATGTCCAAGGATATGAGGACGATGGCTGTGCACTAACATCGAATAAATCCCTGAGGAGGCTTTGCACGATAGTGCAGAGGATTCTGGACAAAATCGATGACTGGTGCTTGAGACAAGATCTTTCCGTTAATCCAACCAAAACCACCATAGTCTTGTTTACAAGAAACCGAAAATTGGATGGGCTTAGTCTTCCAACATTCAAAGGAGTGACACTTGGTTCTTCCGATGAAGATAAATATCTAGGAGTAATTTTGTACAAGAAGCTGACTTGGGAAACACACGTTTCACTGAAGGTGAGTGATGCATTAAGGATTTTTCAGCAATGCCGCAGATATTTTGGTAAAACGTGGGGTCTGAAACCTGCTGTGGTCCTATGGATATACACACGACGGAACTATACAGGGTGCAAAGGAGCGTATGTTATGCATCAGTCCAACCTCTGGCGATGCACTAAATGCTATGCTTGATTTGATCCCCTTGGATCTTATGATACAACAGGAAGCAATAAAAGCAATGTATAGGCTCCATAAGCAGGGTTCCTGGCACTCAGATGAAATTTCGGGACACAGAGAAACCTTTAAGTTGGTACCTGAGCAGTGTCCACTGTTTTTGGCACCTAAAGCCGACCTGATACCCACAGTTTCATTCGGAAGAAAATTTGATGTCAATAATCTAGAATGCATTCAGGGAGGTTTGACGGATATTTTTTTTACCGATGGGTCCAAACACGTAATAGGGTATGTAGCTGGAGTAATAAGTATCACTATGTTATGAGGGAAATGGCAACTGTATCCCAAACGGAAATTTTTGCCATCCTGAAAGTAGTCGAACGGATAATCCAGGGGAGATGGAGCCGGAAACAGATTGGAGTTTTCAGTGACAGTCAGGCTACACTGAAGGCCCTGGAGAACGCGAAGCAAACCTCAAAGATTGTTCAATAATGTAAGGGGAAGTTTAATTCTATCTCATGCTGGCATGTAGGCAATTTACATAAAGAGCGATGGTCCGGTGTAGAACGCTGAAGAGCTGCAAAGTGTTTTGTGACAAGTCCGAACAGAAAACTGTCAAACTTTCTACTAAAACTTAGAAGGAAAGACGTTCGGTTGATGGTCGGTATCATTACAGGACACAACGTATGACCACCATTGGAATCATTGACGACCCAGTGTGCCTGTCGTACTTGGAGGAGGCGGATAGCACTGAGCACTTTCTGTGAGTGTCCTGCCTTTGCTAGAGCATGGCTACGAGTATTGGGTTCCGAGGTCATGAGAATGAGAAATATTCCTTTTCTAACACTGGAGGATATTTCCAGATTTGTCAATGAATCTTGAAAATTCTCACAGGACTAATTATCTGCATCTGTGTCTATATTCTTTTCTAAATCTATATCTCTTTCTCTGAATACTTTTCTCCTTCCCTCCTTGACTATCTACCCCTTTCCAGGGCTTTTTAGCCTGAGTGTTTAAGGAACCACCAAATGTCCTGGTGCTCGTTGGCTCGACCTTTTCAAATTTCAGTTTCATGGGATTAGACGAAATTTCTCGAAGCTCTTCGCCAGTTTCTTAAAAGGTAGGAGACTACTAGTGAAAATTGGATCCATTGTGTCCGAATTGATAGTCAAGGCCAGGTCTGGTATACCGACTTACCTAAACATTTCAAGTTTGGAGACTGTTTAATGTTTGGTACGTTATAAAACTTCTCCAAGAGGTACTTAACTTAATAGATAGTCGAATTAGCCAAATTACTTTTGTGTTAACTGCAAATTAAACAACTGTATCCTAAGCAGGAAGTGGGAAATGAAGGACCTTCTTCTTCTTAATTGGCGCTATAACCGCTTACGCGATTTTGGCCGAGTTTAACAAAGCGCGCCAGTCGTTTCTTTCTCGTGCTAACCGGCGCCAGTTGGACACACCAAGTGAAGCCAAGTCCTTCTCCAACTGATCTTTCCAACGCAGAGGAGGCCTCCTCTTCCTCTACTACCACCAGCTGGTATCGCATCGAATACTTTCAAAGCCGGAGCGTTTGTATCCATTTGGACGACATGACCCAGCCAACGTAGCCGCTGGATCTTTATTCGCTGCACTACGTCTATGTCGTCGTAAAGCTCATCGTTCCATCGTCTGCGATACTCGCCGTTGCCAACGTGCAAAGGTCCAAATATCTTACGCAGAATCTTTCTCTCAAACACTCCAAACGTCGCTTATTGGCTGTTGTCATCGTCCAAGCTTCTGCGCCATACGTCAGGACGGGCATGATGAGAGCCTTGTAGAGTGTTAGTTTTGTTCGTCGAGAGAGGACTTTACTGCTGCGTTGCCTACTTAGTCCAAAGTAGCACTTGCTAGCAAGAGAGATTCTACGTTGGAATTCAAGGCTGACATTGTTATCGGTGTTAATGCTGGTTCCTAAACACACGAAGTCTTTTACAACCTCAAAATTATAGCTGTCAACAGTGACGCGGGTGCCGATACGTGAGTGCGCCGACTGTTTGTTTGAAGACAGGAGGTACTTCGTTTTGTCCTCGTTCACAACCAGACCCATTCGCTTTGCCTCTTTATCCAGTTTGGAGAAGGCAGAAGTAACAGCGCGGTTGTTAAGGCCGATGACGTCAATACCATCGGCATACGCCAACAATTGTACGCTCTTATAAAAATTGTGCCTGAGCGATTACGTTCTGCGGCTCGTACGACGCTCTCCAACATCATGTTAAGGAAGCCACACGACAGCGAGTCACCCTGTCTGAAACCTCGTTTGGTATCAAACGGCTCGGAGAGGTCCTTCCCAATTCTGACGGCGCTGCTGGTGTTGAGCAACGTCATCTTACATAGCCGTATTAGGTTAGGTTAAATGGCTGCCCTAGCTGAAGGGCTCACTTGGACAAATGTTAAGAAATCCGACCGTTGTTTTGCCATACATGGGAGAGGAGAGAGGAGAGGGGAATGAAGAAGGAGCTTTGGGATTTGATACGATGATGACCATACATTTTACGACGGCCCCGACGGGGGCTGATATACGTTCGTAGTTAGCCGTATCAAGCTACTAGTGAATTTCACCAAATTTATGATACTTACGCCGGCTATGTCCGCAGGCGTAGCGAAAAAGTGGGAGCCCAGATTTCTAAGTCTTTGCCAGACGAGAGCAGGGCAGCTGAGAAGAAGGTGTTGAGATGATTCCACCTCGTCCTCCAGACAGTTTCTGCAGAACGGACTTGAGGTAATCCCAAGTCTTACAGCGTGAACACCTAACGGACAATGTCCGGTAAGGATGCCCACCAAATTTGAGAGCTGGGGCTTTGTAAGCCTTAGGAGTTCCCTTGAGTGTCCCCTATCTACCCGTGGCCAGAAGGATCTCGCGACCTTGCACGTTTGCGCTCTAGCCCAGCGCTCGCTGAGTTGTCTCGAGGCCCATCTTTCCAGGAGCAGACCACAGGTTCTCAGGGGAACCCCAATTCTCTCATTGCGCGACGAAACCGTCTCCAAAGTTCCCTGTCTAGCCAGCTCATCAGCCCAGCAGTTACCCTCTATGCCGCTGTGACCGGGAACCCAAATGAGCCTGATGATGAAGTATTCGGATGCAGTAGAGAGAGAAGCCAGACATTCCCCGACTAATCTCGAACGCACAAACAGCGAGCCCAAGGCCCTAATTGCCGATTGGCTATCGGAGTAAATATTTACTTCCTTAACGGTAATTACCGAATTAAGCAACCAGTCCACCGCTTCCTTAATTGCAGATACCTCCGCTTGGAAAACACTACAGTGGTCCGGGAGCCTAAATTTAAGTTTGATGGGAGGCTCTTTACAGAATACTCCCCCACCAACCCTTCCGTCCAACTTCGAGCCATCCGTGAACATGTTTGCCATGCCTTGCCGCCGAATGTTGCACCCCGCCCACTCATCCCTTGAGGGAATGTGAGTAGAAAAAGGTCCGCTCGGACCTAGCGTGGGTGTACAGTGGTCCAGCACCGTAGGGATGAACTCAAAGTTTTTAAGAATGCTAGAGTGTCCGTAACTTAAGTCTAGCCTATGGCCCGAACACCTTAATCTGATTGCGGCGCGTGCAGCGGTAGTTTTTCCTACAATGTCCACGGGCGCCACATTCAGCATAGCGTTAAGTGCTAGAGTAGGAGTGGTACGGAGAGCCCCACTGATTCCAATGAGGGCAGACCTTTGTACCCTCTCCAGCTTCTTAACTGATACCATCCTTTCTAGCGAGTTCCACCAGACAAGGACTCCGTATAGCAAGATTGGTTTTATAATCGTATTATAAAGCCAAAAAGTGACTTTAGGCGAGAGGCCCCATCTTTTGCCGATAGCGCCCCTGCAACCATACAAGGCGACTGTTGCCTTTCTGATTCTTTCCTCAATGTTTGGCTTCCATGTAAGACCTCTGTCAAGGATGAGTCCCAGGTACTTCACCTTGTCAGAGAGCTCCAACGGAGCGCCCAATATTGAGGGGAGAAACACTCTTGGTATTTTGTATTTCCTCGTAAATAAGACGAGCTCCGTCTTCAGAGGATTTATCGATAGGCCACAATTTGCGGTCCAATTTATAACTAGATTCAGATAACCCTGCATCAGTTCCATCAGAGTATCTAGAAACTTGTCTCTGACAATAAGTGCCACGTCATCCGCGTATGCAATCACCTTACAGCCCCTCCCCTCCAGCTCCTCCAGCAGACCGTTAAGTACGGCAACCCAGAGTAGTGGCGAGAGAACCCCGCCTTGCGGAGTGCCTCTGTTCACTTGCCGGCGGAGAGAGGTGTCACCCCATTCTGCCACGATCGTTCTATCGGTAAGCATCGTGTGGATAAGCCTAATGAGTTCGGTTCCGACTCCTAGTTTACCTAGCGACCTGGTGATTGCCTCCGGGAAGACATTATTAAAAGCCCCCTCAATGTCGAGGAAGGCACCCACAGTGAACTCCTTCTGGTGGAGGGACACCTCGATATCCTTAACAATTGTATGCAAAGCAGACTCTACCGATCTGCCTTTACAGTAAGCATGTTGAGCGTACGATAAACGCCCCCGAGGAATTTCACTCCTTATGTGCAGATCAATCAGCCTCTCCAGGGTTTTTATCAGGAACGAGGAGAGACTGATTGGTCTGAAATCCTTAGGGGATACATGTGAAATCTTTCCTGCCTTGGGTATGAAAGTTACTCTCACAGCCCTCCAAGATCTGGGTATGTAGCCCCTATCTATGCAGCTCGCGTAGATTGGAAGAAGCCAATGACAAGATACCTCAGCAGACTTCTGCAGTTGAGCCGGTATAATGCCATCAGGCCCAGGTGACTTGAAGGGCCTAAAAGAGTCAATCGCCCAAGCCAGGCGTCGCTTATTCAGCCATCGGTGGTGGGTGCGTGGAGTGCTATGCGCCCTATCCCAGCCGATATTAAGCGAGTCCGGATTTGTCGGAAAATGGGCGTCGAGGAGTAACCGGAGTGACTCCTCGCTGCTCATGGTCCAGCACCCCGAGCTGTCTTTCAGGTACCCCATAGGAGTGGAATTCCTCGAGAGAATACGTCTGAATCTCGCGGACTCATGACAGCCTTCCACGCTTTCGCAGAATCTCCGCCATGAGTCTCGCTTCGCTTTCCTGATTTCGGACTTGTAAATTCCCAGTCCTACTTTGTACAGTTCCCATCCCGAGGGAGACTTAAGTCTTCTGGCTCTATTAAAGAGCCGCCTACAAGAAGCCCTGATTTCCGTGAGCTCGGTTGTCCACCAAGGCGGCTTTTCCTTTTTGGGGGGCGGTCTTAGTGGACAAGCGCTCTCGAGAGCTCTGTTGCACGCAGCGGTGAATGTCTCCACCAATACATCTATAGATTCTTCCGAGAGATCCGCGTTTTCTTGCGGTGCTTCCGGAAGGAAAGCCTGCAGGTTTCTGCAGTATAGGTCCCAGTCCGTGCTCCTAAGGTTCCTGTAGGAGGATCTGTTCGGTTTGGTTTCATTCAAAGAAAACTGGATGTATCTGTGATCCGAAAAGGAATGGGTGCAGAGCACCCTCCAATCAGATATTCGATACCTGAGTGTAGAAGAGGCTAAGGTGAGGTCAAGCACCTCTTCCCTAACCGCCGTAATGAAGGTTGGGTCCTTACCTCTATTGCAAATAACTAAGTCTTCGCTTAAAATAAAATCAAAGAGTGACTCACCTCTTGAGTTGATATCCGAACTTCCCCAGCAAGTGTGATGGGAATTTGCGTCGGTTCCGATGATGACGTCGATTTTTCTCCGCCTCGCCTCAGCTAGGGCCTCCCTTAGCAGTACCGGAGGTGGCTCCACCTCGTCATCGTGTGCCATATAGGCTGAGATCAGCCAGAGTCTCCCGGTGGTGCTCTCCAGGCTTATAGAGACAATGTCCTCATTGCTGAAATTAGGCAAAATGAATGCTTTTAGTTCTTTTCTGATGAGTATGCAGGATCTTGGTTTACCTGCACCACTGTGAACCATCAGTAAATAGTTTTTCGTCCTAATTCCAGAGATACCGCTACTGCTCAGCCACGGCTCCTGGATCAGGACTACGTCAACTCCACCTTGCTCAAGGTGGATTAGTAAGTTAGCGGAAGCTGCCTTAGAGTGCTGGAGATTTATTTGAAGAATCTTCATCTTCAATAATTTTCTCCAACATCCTGAGGTCAGCCTCCTCACTATCCGAGGCCAGAAGCCTCTCCTCCTCCGCCCTGTCGAACAGTTGCCCGATACTGAAGACTGACCCCGCTAGAGAGCGGACGTCGTCAGCACTGCCCCCATCCGACATGACAGATTCCACGTCCATCTCCACGGGAGCTTCCTCTACCGTGGGCCTATCCCCTCCCAGCATTACCGGAGTTGCAGAGACATCACCTCTGGCATCGGTCTGGTAAACCTTCATGACTACCTTCTCGAAGCCATAGGAGATGATCCCTTTAGTTTCAGCGAGAGGCCCGAGGGACTCTGCATTTAGCAGAATCAGCGCTTGCCGAAAATGTCCTTCGGACTTCTCCACCTTGACTACCTTCCAGTTATGCGTGGGAAGTTTGGGGTTACAGTAACGGAGGATTTCCTCCATATCCTCTGGAGCAGAGGGTTCTGAGGGAAGCCAGACCCGGGCGCGCGGACGAAGAGGTAGGTCCTTTTTGTCCACGGCTTCCAGCTTGGCTCCCTTCCAGACCTCCCCCACCAGAGCTACTGCCGCCCTATACATTGTGGCCGACCGCTCATCGGCACACACAATTCGCTTAAAGGTGCCGTGGTGCCACCCGGCACTCTCACAGCACGGTGGAGGTCCAGGGTTTTCCCTTACCACCTTCATAAACACAGCAGAGATGGCCGATGCCACTACTTTCCACTCGTCCCTGGAAATTGCGCCATTTTCCCTGCTGTTGTCGACCACCCCCAGAGTGATGGATCCCGCCTGCTTAGCGACTTCGCTAAAAGATTTCGGCGGACCGCCCCCAGTCCTCGGTTTCTTCGGCCGGAGAATTTCCTCCTCTTGAGAGCGTTGCCGCTTCACTGCCGATTCTACTGGCGGTGCTGCCGCACCTACCCTTTCCACTCGGCCTTTCTCTGCCCCGCTAAGTACCATCCTGGCCCACTCAAGCGTCCTTAAATACTTCTCAGGTACCTGCGAAGCATTTTGGCCGCCGTAGCGTTCCAGGATTTTGGCGGCTATGCGTTGGTCAGAGAAGGCTTTCCTGCTCTGTCCTGGCTGCCGTTTAGGCCTAGCGAGGGACCCCTGAGAAGAAGTCCCAGAAACCCCCGGAAAGCTTGGGGAAAACCCCTTACTAGTACTGGCCATTCCCTCCAGTCCCTCACTACGGGTCGCAGGCGGTTCCGCAAGCGACCGTCTACCTACGTGAAGCGGGTTCCCGCTCACCCCCCCTGGGATGGTGCTCGAAGTCGATTCCGACTTCCTCCCAGAGCCCCACCCAGATAACTCTTTGAGCGTCGATTCCGACGCCCTTCCGCCCCTACTTGTTTTGTCCCCCTGGGCTACCTCTCGGTTAGGGCTGGTTAGAGAAGGCGGTTCCGCCTCTCTTTCCTTAGGTGAGGAGACCTTGGGGTTCGGCTTCGAATCCCCACTGCCGCCTAAATTCTTAGGGTTTTTGTAATTGTTTTTGTTTTTGTTGTTGTTGTTATTCATTTTTATTTAATTGGGTCCCCACTCGGAGCCGCTATCCATAACTCGAAAGTGTAGTCGTCCTTAAGTGATCCCACGGTTATCTGTGCCGAGGCAGGGAGGCCGTGCTAGGGTTGACGCATACCCTTATGAGGCATGCGTTCAGAGCCGGATCGGACGCGAAGCGGGAGTCCTCTCAACCGCACCTACACCACCAACCCAATGGCGACGAGTTTGGAACGTACTCCGAGGCCTGCCAGGGTTTTAACGGGACGGGGGCAGTCACGACATTTGCCCACCAGCCGTTTCGGTTGAGTTTCACCCCAGCGTACTCAGGTGGCAGAATGCCGCAACCACCAGCTCAGGAAACGAAGTTCAAGACCATAAAGTAGAGAGAATGCCAAAAGAATGCAGGGTCGTCACCGTTCAGGTTTAAGGCCGTTAAGGCCGCAGATCATTTGGCGTTACCCAGGGTGCACCACGAGGAGGCGATCTGCCCTACACCCCATAGCCGTATTAGTTTTGCGGGAATAGCAATTCAGACATCGCGGCATACAGGTAACTCCTTTCCGTACTGTCGAATGCAGCTTTGAAGTCGACAAAAAGACGGTGAGTGTCGATTCTCCTTTGATGGGTCTTTTCCAAAATTTGGAATATTGTGAATATTTGGTCGATTGTAGACTTTCCAGGTCTGAAGCCACACTGATAAGGTCCAATCAGTTGGTTGACGATGGGCTTCAGCCTTTCACACAATACGCTCGCTAGAACTTTATAGGCGATATTTAGAAGACTAATCCCGCGGTAATTGGCACAAATTGCAGGATCGTCCTTCTTATGGATTGGGAAGAGCACACTTAAATTCCAATCAGCAGGCAAGCTTTCATCCGACCATATTTTGCGTAGGAGCTGATGCATGTACCTTACCAGCTCCTCGCTGCCATGTTTGAATAGCTCAGCCGGCAGCTCGTCGGCGCCCGCGGCGTTGTTGTTCTTTAGCCGCGTTATCGCTATTCTCACCTCGTCACGATCGGGTAGCGGAACGACAATTCCGTTCACGATTGGGGTATCGGGATCTTCAAATTCTCGGTGACATGCGCAGCTGTCAACGTTTAGTAGGTTCGAGAAGTGTTCCCTCCATAATTTAAGATTGTTCTGTATGTATATCCCTAGTTCGCCGTCTTTGTTCTTACGGGAAAACGCCCCGGTCTTAAAACCTTCTGTAAGCCGCCGAACTTTCTGGTAGAATTTCCGGGCGTTGTTCCTATTGGCCAGCATCTCAAGCTCCTCGCACTCACGTATTTCGGCCTCTCGTTTCTTCTGTCGGGTAATACGTCTCTCTTCCTTTTTCAGCTCTCTGTCGCGTGGCTCTTTAGGCGGCATCCTTTCTCTCTGCGGCAGCATGACATTCCTCGTCATACCAACTGTTTTTTCGGGCTCTCCGGAATCCGATTTCTTCTTCGGCGGTGGTACGTAGAGAACGAGAAATGTTGCTCCATTGTTCGTGTATGCCGGTTTGTTGGGCAGTACTCTCTGAGAGCAGGAGTGAGAGTCGAGTGGCGAATCTTTTGGCTATCTGTTGTGATTGCAGCTTTTCGATGTCGAACATTCTTTGCGATGGTAGATGCACGTTTTTTTCTTCACAGAGGCGTGTGCGCAGTTTGGCTGCAACAAGGTAGTGCTCCGAGTCGATGTTGGGTCCTCGGATCGTACGTACATCTAATACACTAGACGCATTTCTTCATCTATCACAACATGATCGATCTGGTTTCGTGTTTTTCGCTTGGTGAATCTTCTTATGCTGGAATCTGGTGCTGCAGACTCCCATGTTTCGGGCCCTGACGAAGTCGATCAGCCTCTGTCCGTTACCGGATGTTTCGTTGTGCAGGCGGAATTTTCCGACTGTGGGACCAAAAATTCCCTCCTTGCCCACCCTGGTGTAGAAGTCGCCAAGCACGAGTTTTATGTCGTGGCGGGGGCAGCGCTCATAGGAACGTTCCAGGCGCTCATAGAGGGAATCTTTGCTCGCATCGTCCTTCTCTTCCGTTGGGGCGTGGGCGCAAATTAGCGATATGTTAATAGAAAAACGGGCTTTGATGAGGATTGTTGTGAGACGCTCGTCCACCGGAGTGAACGACAGTACTTGGCGACGAAGTCTCTCTCCCACAACAAATCCAACACCGAATTTGCGTTCCTTTACATGACGGCTGTAGTAGACGTCGCAAGGTCCTATGGTTTTCTTTCCTTGCCCCTCCATCGCATCTCTTGGATGGCTGTGACGCCAGCCTTTACTCTCACGAGGACATCAACCAGCTGGGCAGAGGCACATTCCCCATTAAGCGACCGGACATTCCAGGTGCATGCCCTCAAATCGTATTCCTTATTTCGTTTGCAGTGGTCGTCATCGGTATAGGGAGGTCTCATCCGAGGCTTTTTTAAACTTTTCATTGGGGGGAATTTTTAAGTGGCGGGCCCCAAACCCAACGCACAACCGGCTATGCTGGAATGTTTCGCCTTCTCACGTTAGCTCACTCCCGAACGGACGTTCGGAAGCTACCCAGAGGATACGTGGGCTAATCCCGGCCGTTGTGAGCTGCTTGAACCATATGCAGAAGAATCGTCCTGTCCATTCCCAAGTGAATGGCGATCAGTAACTTTCCCCACTTGCGTGGACTTCTACACATGGAACCATCCTCCAATGAAAAATCTTGGTATTTTTTTTTTTTTGATACTAAACTTTCATTCACTAAACATTTTCATTATGTGAGAAGAATACTTCTTAATAATCTTTGTCTATAATATAGGGTTATTTAATAGGTGCGCTTCAACTTTTTTCCGATAGGGAGGGCGAACGACGCAATATTTTTTATTTTTCGCTTGTCATTTGTAAACTTCATTAGTATACATTTCATCATAGAACGCTACACACTTGAGCAACGATTGCAAATCGTGCAAATTTTTTATGAAAATAATCGTTCTGTTGCTGCTACTTTAAGAGCATTACGGCCATTTTACGGTCCATTTAACAAGCCGTCCCGTTTTGGGGTTATGTGAAGTCATTGGTCTACAGTAAGAAGCCGGCGACGATTTGTAAGCTCAGAGCCAATATTGAACGCGAAATTGCTGGAATTTCGGCCGATTTATGCAAAAGAGTGGTCGAAAATTGGGTTCATCGATTGGACTTCGTAAAACGTACACGCGGTGGTCATGCAAAAGAAATCGAGTTTCATACTTAAATGTATATGTTCAAACTCGATAATAAAAAAAAAATTAGTTAAAAAAGTCAAACCGTTTGTGTTTTATTCAAAAAAGTTCAAAAGTTTAAGCGCTCTTACTGAAAAACCCTATATATAATATATAATTCTAATCCCAGGTCCTTTTATTTGGCACCTTAATCCCATATCGATGGGTCGCTCGCGTTCGGCGCCTATTTCTACTATATAACGCCAACAGAAAATTCGAAAAAATTAATAAGGTATCTTCTAAGCTTTAACTAAACATATCCGGAGAGATTTTTTCTAAAAACTTTATTTTAATAATGTTTTATCATAAACAAATGGTATGAAATATGTACCGTGCTCTAGTTTCATAAAAAATTCATAATTTTTCAACGAATTGGCATGTCGGATTAGGGATAATTTTGATGATTTGGAAAAACATCCGCCCACAGCGTTAACACTCTTTGTTTCTAATCACCAACAAATTCTAATCGACTGCTGGTAAATTTACCTAATTCAGTCCCTTACCTTTAACTTTTGGAAAAATGTGGTGATTAATCTTAGTTTGACGAGTACCCCTCAAAATTCCAATGAGTAAGTAATAAAATAGAGTCACAATCACTCAATTTTTGGCAAACGGGCATACAGAGAACGTTAATGAATAGAGAAGTCTTAATGACTGGAAAGTGTTCATTTTCGAGGGGTACTCGTCTCGCGAAGACAATTTCACCACTGACACATTTTTCACCAATAGTTAACAGCGTAAAAGCAAATTCGGAAAATTTAACAGCAAGTGAGTATTATTAACAGCAGTTAGCAATGTAAGATATTATTAGAAAAGTTTGTGTGAGGGGCGTAATGTATTTGACATTACAGGTGCTTTTTTTTTGTGATTTATTTCGCCCTTTGGAATTTGGAAAATTGCGCCAGAATAGTAAATGTCAATCGCAAAAAGTTAACGGGATTTAAGTTTTGCGAAATTGCGAAGGCGGCGACTTGCAAATTCCAACGGGCGGACTTTAATTCGGGCGTTAAAATCGGTTTTCGAGTGTTAAAGTGTTAACAATGTTAGTACAGATGCAATCCAACGGGCGTTGATAGACTTAGAGGTGGACAATTGCATCAGTAATTGGGTCATCTCTATGCTAGAAACCAGGATCATCAAAGCTAATATGGGTAATATCAGTATAACGAAGAAGGTCTACAGAGGCACCCCACAGGGGGGAGTACTGTCTCCACTTCTCTGGTTATGCGTTATTAGCAAAATCTTAATAAAACTTAATAGAGGTGGGGTAAAAGCGGTGGCGCACGCTGATGATGTGGTGTTAATGGCGTCAGGACTGTGTCCTAATACGATCAGTGGGATCATCCAGAGGGCATTAGGCGAGCTTAACTCTTGGGCCACAGGCTGTGGCCTAGGTTTAAACCCACGTAAAACAGAGCTTATGCTTTTCACCACCAGATATAAGGTACCACCATTTACCTTACCAAATATTAACGGACAAACTCTCTCACTATCACCCAGCGCAAAGTACTTAGGGGTAATTCTGGACTCCAAACTAAGCTGGAAATTAAATGTTGAAGAACGGGTAAGGAAGGCAGAAATTGCTTTATATGCCTGTAAACGTATGCTTGGAAGAAGATGGGGTCTTCAGCCTAAGCATACATTATGGCTGTATAAGACGGTTATACGACCTATTCTATCGTATGGTTCGGTAGTTTGGTGGAAGGCTCTAGGGAGAGAGTACAATACCAAACTACTCGGCAGAATACAAAGATCAGCATGTGCAATAACGGTCGGTGCAATCAGATCATGTCCTAGAGAGGCTCTCAATGTACTGACACACGTTATTTCAATAGACCTACATATTAAGAAGACGGCAACCATGAGTGCATTTAGGTTAAACGAAGCGGGTCGCTGGAGAGAAAAAACTTATGGTCATGCTAGTCTATTATTGCGACAAACTCAGTTAATCTCGGTGAGAACTGACTACATCGTCCCGACGGTAACTTTCAATAGGAATTTTGCCACTCTCTTTCCAACTAAGGAAGAATGGAATAAGGGATTCTCTCTAAACAACTTCGACACTACAGTCTATACGGACGGAAGTAAAATGGGCTGCGGTGCTGGAGCTGGTATATATTCTTACAGACTTAAAATTGAGAAATCTGTGCGGCTCTCTAATACCAGCAGTGTCTTCCAGGCGGAAGTACTGGCAATTGGGGAAGCCTGTAGGTTACTAATCGCAGACTTCTCTTTTAAGGGTAATATCGCTATTCTCTCGGATAGCCAAGCTGCAATCCAGGCACTGGGTTCGGCCACAACAACCTCCAAAGTGGTGGAACAAAGTAGGAATAGCCTCACCATCTTGAGTGAAAACCATTAAGTTACCTTAATCTGGGTCCCGGGACATCGGAACATTGAAGGTAACGAAAAAGCAGATGAACTGGCAAGAGGGGGATCTGCCATGAATAACGCTCTTGCAGAATTGGTACTCACACCATTCGGTGCAGTCAAGAGCACAATTTCCCAAAAATACCTCCGAATCGCGGACTGTAGGTGGAAAGTCCAGACGAAATGCAATATTAGCAGAACGTTATGGCCCACCTACAACCTCAAGCAATCGTCGGCATTAATAAGAATGAAACGACGGGATGCCTGGAGATTAACGGCGGTCATAACTGGCTTTTGGTCTATCGGAGAACAAGCAGCCAAAATGGGTATCCCTCACAATACATACTGTCACAGTTGTAAACAACCGGAGAAAAAGGAGACAATCTTCCATTTCCTCTGTGAATGCCCTGCCCTATGGAAGGACAGACTGTTAAGCCTGGGCCAACCGCTGTTCGAGAATCTCGAGCAACTATCTGGCCTCGACGTTAACAACCTAATAAGGTTCCTTAACCGCACAGACTGGATATAGTTATGCTGTAAAAAACCGTTAAACAAGTTGGCATACGAGAAGCAGCATGCTATGAGCATGATCGTAGTTGAACGCGAGGTTTCCAAAGAAGTCAGTCCGAAAAAGACGAGCCAGTCTGCACCTCTCCTTTGGAAGCCGCCTTTGAAGTTGAATGTCTCATTTCGAACAAAGTCTTCGGAAACGAAAACAGCCGTCGACTTGAGACCTTCAACTTCAAAAGCTGCAACTTTGGCAAGGTAAACGGCAGCCACATTGTCAAAAAGACATAGGTCTAATGACGTCACCAGGAGTCTGAGAACAAGCGTATCAAACTATCTCCAAGTTTACACTCAACGGCAGAGCTACAAGTAACCATTATCGAACGTGGTGAATACTGGTAGAAGAGAAATTAATGAAATTTATGCTCACAGAGATTAAACAAGGCTCGAATGAAAATAGAGTCATTTTTGATGGAGTCTAATTGTACAAGGGAGTCAAGGTAGTGGGATGCAGCAGCAATGAGTCCTTGGAGCATCTTACACATTCATTCGCATCCTTGGGGAACTATGACCAGGAGGCAAGTTAGATGTGTCACCATGAAATGATGTACCCTTTCGAGCGACCGCGAGTGTTTGGATTCTACCTCCACTAATGAAGGACGAAACCATTTTCTCACTGTTAAAAGGTCAAAACGAAGAGGTGCATCCCGACGATTGGGCCATAGTGAGAGGCGGTGGAAAGGATAAGAAAAACGGCAAAGATCTCTGGCTGAAAATCAGTCATGGACCAGGGCAAATTCTCAAAAAATGGCACGGGATGGGGCAACTAAAGGGGGTTTTACCCGAAGAAAAGAATAAATAGTGTTGCGAACGCGAAGTTTCGCGAACCGACTGGCAAAAATAGCGAACGAAAGACCGAAACAAGAACATGAATTAGCCTTGATGGCGACAGCAGATAGCGAGACAGTGCTAGCTTTCTGGATCTACCGTTAGATGAGTTAGTCGAAGACCAGAAGTGACTAGTAAGCGCCTGCTACAACAGAGCTCGCCAGAAGATAGGAACTGCTAGATCTAGAAATTACGATAATTGTTAAGCACATGTATATAAACCGAGTTGCATGCGCGTGGGATATTCAGTGGTAAGTTAAACGTGTAAGCGAATAAACGAAAAGTTAGAGAGTGATTCAGTCTTAAGGTGAACGTGTACATTTAGAAGTAAAGTGGTGAAAATAAAGCAAAGCGAGTGTGTTGCCAGTAATTTGTGCGTTTTATTCGACAATCCAGTGATCGAAATCTGAAAGTTATCCTAGGAGATTTATTTTAATTTTAACATAAGTAAATTTGTAATAATTTGTGTCAGAAGTGGGACTGTCGAATAAAGTCACAAGAACAGGATCGCGAAAATGACAAAGCGAAGCGAACTCAAGATCCAGTATCTTAAGACAGAATTGGAACAGCAATGATTGTTAACTACTGGGAGTAAGACAGAGTTACAAGCACGGCTCCGCGAAGCTATGGAGGTAGAGGGCGTCCATGTAAATGCATATGTGTTCCAGCTAGAAGCTGAGCAGCCATAGACCATAGTAGGGAATACAAAACTGACACCAGAAATAGACTGGAATGTGTTTACGGCTGCATTATCACAATTGTCGTCGCAGTTGCCACAGATGTCACAAATGTTCATAAAGTTGTCCTCGACGATGGATGCGCTGCTGGAGAGAAACCGTATTGAGCAATGAAACGAGCAATGACGAAGACGAAGTCCATCAGACGAATGAAAAAGAAACTGCGGAAACTGCTGAAGATCAATTAGACGCTATTAAAGAAATGTTGGAAGGGTCAGCCCAAGGCGTTATTACTGTAAACCCAAGTGGCGATGAGATGTATTTAGTTGTGTATGAGGATTACATTGTAGAAGCGGAGAAGACTCGCAACACGTTACAATTGGAAAGGAAGAGAACAAATGAGACACTAAGCAGTACTGTAATATAAAAAAACAGCAAAGGAAGAGGAATCTTATGAAATTGATGGAGAAAAGCTTGAAAAAGACACGTGTATGAGGACTACATTGTAGAAGCAGAGAAGACTCGCAACACGTTACAATTGGAAACGAAGAGAACAAATGAGACACTAAGCAGTACTGTAATATAATAAAACAGCAAAGGAAGAGGAATCTTATGAAATTGATGGAGAAAAGCTTGAAAAGGACACGTGTATGAGGACTACATTGTAGAAGCAGAGAAGACTCGCAACACGTTACAATTGGAAACGAAGAGAACAAATGAGACACTAAGCACTACTGTAATATAATAAAACAGCAAAGGAAGAGGAATCTTATGAAATTGAAGGAGAAAAGCTTGAAAAGGACACGGCTTCACCTGAGGAGAAGAAAACTGAGAGGAATAACGCACAGAGAGATAAAGTTGAGAAAGCAGTCGTCACAGAAGGTAAGAAAATTGAAGGCACCACCGACAAAATGAAACCAAAATAGTCTGAAGATAGTAGCGAAATAACAACTGCATTGAAAATGGTAAAAATGAGTTTGAAGCCGCCATGATTTACAATCCTACATGCTTGCGACAAATATACTATTCTAAAAAAGGATGATGAAGCAATATAAAGTTTTTCGAATGCCGTCGATGAAACCAACGGTAGGGGCAGCACTTGGGAAGTGGATGCTTATACAGTTGATGAGCCAGAGAATGATGATCATACAGATAGTAGCAGCGCAATTGAGTTAGTGGACACGCCGCTGGTGAAGAAAATTAATCTGCGAAACGTTCCAAACGCATTCGACTAGGTGTGGAAGTTGATGACAGCCTGAAGGCCGAGCTACTCAGCCAACCGAAGACGAAGTCAGGTGTAAGGAGGCTGTGGGAAATACACCCATGTGGGCCCTAATACAAGAGCCATGGCTCGTGCAGGGTGAAGTCGCTGGCCTTGACAAGTCTTAGTATGCGCTACTGGTTTTTACCACTCAAGGTAAGGTAAGAAGTTTAATCTTGATTAGGAAAAACTTTAATGGCAAATTCATTAATATATTTCTCTTCTCGCAGTATTGCAACGAAGATCTGACGACGGCATTATGTGAGCAGAGCGGAGGCCCTTACCGCCGGATTACATCAGCATACCTGCCATTTGAAAAGAAGACCCGCCAACGCAGCTATTTAGAAACCTGACCGGATCTGGTGGTATGTTCTGATGCGAATGCGCACCACTCAGCATGGGGCAGCAGGGACATTTAGGGACGAGAAAAGCAAATTGGACAAAGTTCTTTACGCATATGGCAAAGTTTGATCCCCCTGAAGAGGAGAAACCTAGTTACCGTTACTGTGGAACCTAGTCTGAAATGAATTGCTTATTAACATGAGCACGAAAAGGATCGAGATAGTTGCTTGTGAGGAAGATGTAGTCATCCTGATGACAGGCAAGTTTCTCTCGACTATCAGCCGCCTCATGCAATCAGCGTTAAGGGAACTCTCTCTCTAGGTGGGCGACCTCAAACGGTCTAATGGTCACCCATTTTAACTGGAGCTTTCGTATGGTGGAAAGCGGTGCAGACCTAATCCTACGTAAAGAATCTTATAAAAGTCCAACGATTTGCTCCGTTCGATGCCTGAGACGGTAGACGGAAGTGGTCCTACATATTCTACCCATTGATATATATGTTAAAGGGATAGCAACCAAATCTGCTTCCAGGATTAAAGCAGCAGGCGTGCTAAAAGAAAACAGCACGGTCATGCACCAGTTCTACTAGCTGTGGAATACTTGAAAGACACATCGGAAACAGACTATCTAGTTCCTAAAACAGATCTGAAAAAAGACCACAAAGAACAAATACCCGACAGAAAGGATTGTTAGACCACAGTGAAATCAGATGATAGTGGTCACAATATTTATACTGCCGGCTCAAAGATGAACAATGGAACTGGATGGCGAGTTTACTCGGAACAATTATCATTAAATTGCAGTTTTAGACTGCCAGACTGGTAAAGCGTATTCCAAGATGATATCTACGCTATTGCCAAAAGCGATAGAACTAAGAGATCAAGGCTGAGGCCTGTGCCAATCAATTCACACTTTGTTGGGTCCTCGGCCATACTGGAGTGGATGAAAATGAAAGAGCGTATGAGTGTGCAAGGCAAGACTTTGAACTACTTGAAATTCAGCGAGTGGTAGAAGATTTTTGCTTTCCTCTAAACGAGCGTAATCGCAGAAATGAATATAAGGTGGTCTCTGATTACGAACCGCACGGTCTCCAAAGCGCTCTGGCCAAAACTAAATCTTAAAAATACAAAATGTCTACTTGGATTCAACAGATCAGCTACCAGCGTCCTCCACAATAACGGGTCACTGCACTATTGGCCAGTAGAATGGGAGTTCCTCACAATAACTTCTGCAGGAGCTGTGAAATGTCGATGTGGATGAGAAAGAAATTGAGCCGGTACAACCTCAGCTCTGTGAATGCCCTGTACTTCAAAGAAGCCATATCTGAATTATTTAAGCAACTTACATAGGGGAAGGAAATCCAACGCAGGTATCACAATGGGCCTTAAGATCACCGAGAGTCTTGTCGTGGACAAGCAACCTGGCTTACCTAACCTAGGCTATCGGTTAGCTTCATGGTAGGACGCTTCCACAATAAGCTGGTTTCATATCGATTACCGATTCACATAGTATGTCACATGTGTTGTAGCTGCACCAGGGCAAGTTCGTCCTCTTTAGACAGTAAAGCAGAAAAATTGGCTGACTCGCCTAAATTATTGAGGCAATTGTGCGATTTAGTAGTTTGAAAGACTTCAGCTTGTGCAAAGCAGTCGCAAATTTGAACGACAGGGTGTGCCACATCATGGCTAGAACTTGATGCTTTCAATTTCCATCCGACTTCGGACTTTCCTGCTATTGGCTGTTTTCCGCGGCCATATAATATTATATGATACATAGTTAATTTTTTTTTAATTAATATGATATATTATATTATAGTTTTGCCGACAAGTTCAAGAAAAAATAATTATTTTTATTTTAATAACGCACTGAAAATTTTGGAGATTAGCTACCCTTTTGTTACCCCACACATAATACTTATACAAGAACCATGGGTATGTCACAAGCGTATCTGTGGTCTAGGTGCTATGTCATTATGAAGGGAATGTGAGACCGCGAGCATGTATTATCATGCCGAGGTTGATCGAACACACGATGTTAAAAGAGCTATGCTCCGGAGATATCGTTGCTGCAAAAATAAAGTACTTGAAAAGTGGGAACAGTGTCGAAGCTATCATAGTTTCGGCCTACCTACCCTACGACTCTATACAGCCACCTTCTTCGAGGGAGCTAAGAGAAGTGGTCAAGTATGCAGAATCCAATAATCTGGGGCTAATAGTGGGCTGTGATGCAAATTCACAGAACATTGTGTGGGGAAGCAGCAAATGTAACCCCAGAGGACTCAAGTTACTGGATTTTATCCTGTCATCCGATTTGGTCATTCAAAACAGTGGTAACAAACCAACTTTTGTGACCAGAAGGAGACAAGAGGTGATTGATTTAACACTTACCAATAGGTCAGTTGGAAACCAAATCAACCGATGGCGAGTTTTGGAAGAGGACTCTCTTTCTGATCATCGTCTTATCGAACTCCGACTGGGAATTGACACAATATCAATACCTTCCGGTAAGAATCCTCGAAATGTGGACTGGGACAGGTATGGTGAGCTTGTAACAGAGCGATTGCCAAACCTGAAAAAACTCAAATCAATAGAAATGATTGAAGATGCTACTAAGAAATTAGAAGGTACTTTAATCAATTGCTTTGAGGAACTGTGCCCACTCAGGCAAAGCAGACAGGGGAAAGCGGTTCCTTGGTGGAACCCTGAACTGCAGCATTTATCCCTTTTCTTATTAGTACGCACGCTCTAGGATTACCTTTTTTGCGAGCATACATCAGTTTATATTTTTGAGTCCTTACTCTGCACACAAGTCCATGTGATACCCATGGTTCTTGAATCAGGACAATATGATGTCCACCTTTGCCCAGGTGGATTATGAGGTTGGTGGACGCAACCTTTGAGTGGTGAAGGTTAATTTGAAGAGCCCGTAAAATCATGGTTACTGGGCTTCCTCTCCACCACCGTTTTGTTGGGCTCATCTGAGTCTGACGCCAGTAGCTCTTCCTTATCAGTGAGAGTAGTATCAAGTACTCTATCTAACAAGGAAGAGATACTGCCGTCAGCAGATGCCTTCCGTAGCGCTGTAGCAGTGCGGCCTATCTCAATTCCAACCGGGTCCTTTAAATTAGGCGTCTTATCCTTATTGTAGACCCTCAGAGTTATGGACGAAAACGCATAGCTTACTACACCGTCAGATCGCACCAGTGCGTCCACCGAGTCCTTGCAGACTACGAAACTACCGCTTCGGTACTCGCCCTTGGGATCGTCCAGCATTGTGACCTTCCAAGACGATGTAGGATTGCATACCCTTGCATTTCAAGGATCTTTTGAGGGTCTGATGGCTCCGCTGGTAACCAGGCCCTAGCTCTTGGTAAACTGGGGATGTCATCCCTTGAAATTACCTCGAGTTTAGACCCAGGCCATACTACGCCAATCCTTGAAATGGCTATTTTGTAAAGATCAGTGGATCTCTGATCGGCACAGGCAATAAGCTTCACGTGGCTCTGATGCCATCCACTATCGCGACAGAAAGGAGCTAGACCAGGATTATCCTTCAGAATTTGGAAGAAAACGTTTGAGAGCCTGGCTTCCACTTTCTTCCAATTGTCAGGCGAAATAGTGCCGTCAGGGTTGCTTTTATCAACCACCGCCCATAGCTGTTGGTCTTTGACAGCTTCGCTGTATGTAGCTGGAGAAGTCTTGTTGTTTCGGGGCTTCTTCAACGTACAGGGGTTGCTGGGTGGGTCGTCCGACAACTGACGTTTTGGGTTCGGTTCAGAACCCCGAGGGGACTCCTCCGTTACCCTTGTCGCCCAGCGGGGGCGAGGAGAGGAGATGATGAGATGATGAGGGTTAAGGGTTAACAGGTACGTCATACGGTGATCTTCATATGGTGATTGGATGGCCACCAATTTTGCCTTGAAGCGGGTGGATGGCTAGCCAATCCTCATATGGAGCGTCCCTCTTAGTTCGTGTTGGGTTGGTCCCCATGATATGGGGGCAAACCACCACTTAAGCATCATCCCCGCGACAAGGAGACCAACATGATGAGGTAATGCTCTACTCGAAACCCATTTTCCGGGTAGTAGAACTCCCTCTGAAGTTGAGAGTGGCATGAACACTAACGGTAGCAACGGTGGAAGCTCTAGGTACAGCTGGTGTATTGCTAGTCGGATAGTGACCAGGGAATCGATAGGGTTTTCCTTGTCTTCTTTTGAGAACTTTAAGTAAATTATATAAACTATATCCAGCAATGCTTAAAAAAGGAGGAGACAGGCTGATTGAGGCCCTGAAAAGGATCTTCACAGCCTGTCTCGCATTTGGTTATATACCATCCCAATGGCGACGCGTAAGAATAGTTTTTATTCCGAAACCACGAAAAGATGACTATTCCCTAGCAAAAAGTTTTAGACCAATCAGTTTGACATCGTTTATGTTGAAAAGTCTGGAACGAGTGGTGGAGAAACATATTCGAGTGGGGGTATTGCCGAGAAGTCCACTTAGTAGAAATCAACACGCTTACCAGAGTGGAAAATCATATGAATCAGCCTTACACGATCTGGTTAGCAAGATTGAAGCCGGGCTGGAAGCTGACGAATACACAATGGGCGTGTTCGTGGACATTTAGGGGGCTTTTGATAATGCCACTTTCGGCTCGATATGTTCTTCTGCCGAACGACACGGAGTTAATCAAGACATTACAAAATGGATATGTTCCATGCTCTCTGAGAAGCTGTTAACCGCTGGTGGGAACAGTGACGAACAAATCACAGTCAAGGCCAAGCAAGGATGTCCCCAAGGGGGTGTTCTTTCTCGGCTGCTGTGGTGCTTCGTTGTAGACTCTCTATTAGTGGAGATGCAGGAACTCGGCTTTCACGTTCAAGCATACGCGGACGACGTCTGTGCGCTAACATCGGATAAATCCTTAAGGAGGCTTTGCACGAAAGTGTAGAGGATTCTTGACAAAATCGATGACTGGTGCATGAGACAAGGTCTTTCCGTTAATCCGAACAAAACAACCATAGTCTTGTTTACGAGAAAACGAAAATTGGATGGACTCAGTCTTCCAACACTGAAAGGTGTGACACTTGGTCTTTCCAACGAAGTTAAATATCTAGGAGTAATCTTGAATAAGAAGCTGACTTGGGAGACACACGTTTCACTGAAGGTGAATCGTGCATTGAAGATTTTTCAGCAATGCCGTAGAGCCTTTGGCAAAACATGGGGTCTTGAACCTGCTGTGGCCCTATGGATATACACAGCACTTATCAGACCAATCATCACTTACGCCTCTGTGGTCTGGTGGCGACGGAGCATGGTTAAGTCCACAGTCCGGGAACTATACAGGCTGCAAAGAAGTGTATGTTTTTGCATCACGGGTGCCATGAGTACAACCTCTGGTGATGCCCTAAATGCTATGCTTGATTTGCTCCCGCTGGATCTTAAGATACAACAGGAAGCAATAAAAGCAATGTGTAGACTACATAAATACGGTTTCTGGCATGAAGATGGAACTTCGGGGCACAGAGAAATCTTTCAGTTGCTGTCGGAGCAGTATCCACAGTTTTTGGCACCTAAAGATGACGTGATACCCACAGTTTCATTTGGAAGGAAATTTGATGTCAGATTTCCATTGCGTGAGCAATGGAGCAATCCAGAATGCATGCAGGGAGGTTTGACGGATATTTTTTTTACCGATGGGTCCAAGACTGAAACAGGGTCTGGAGCCGGATGGTACTTAAACGATAGTGATAAGTATCACCATGGTATGGGGGGAATGGCAACTGTTTTCCAAACAGAAGTTTTTGCCATCCTAAAAGTAGCCGAATAGATAATCGAGAGGAGATGGAGCGGGAAACAGATTGGAGTCTTCAGTGACAGTCAGGCTGCATTGAAGGCCCTGGAGAACGCGAAACAAACCTCAAACATTGTTCAAGAAAGTAAGAAGAAGCTTAATTCCGTCGCAAGACAAAACAGGCTGGTACTTATTTGGGTTCCGGGACACTCCGGTGTTCAAGGAAACGAAATTGCCGACGATTTGGCCAACCGTGGATCAGCGGTGCCCCCACAGGGGAGGAATCAAGAATTGGATCAGCAATTATGTAGGCAATCTACATAAAGAGCGATGGTCCGGTCTGGAACGCTGCAGTACTGCAAAGTGTTTTGTGACAAGTCCGAACAGAAAACTGTCAAACTTTCTACTAAAACTTAGAAGGAAAGATATTCGGTTGATGGTCGGCATCATTACAGGACACAACCCATGGGGTCAGCATATGACCACCATTGGAATCATCGAGAACCCGATATGCCTGTCATGCTTGGAGGAGGCGGATAGCACTGAGCACTTTCTCTGTGTATGTTCTGCCTTTGCTAGAGCAAGGCTACGAGTATTGGGTTCCGATGTCATGAGAATGAGTAATATTCGTTCTCTAAAACTGGATCATATTTACAGATTTCTCAAAGAATCTGGAAAATTCTCACAGGAGTAACTATCTCTATCTCTGTCTCTATTCTTTCCTATCTCTTTCTCTGATACTTTTCTCCCTTCCTCCTTGACTGTCTACCCCCTTTCCAGAGCTTTAAATACAATGGGCTCTTTAGCCTGAGGTTTTAGGAGCCACCAAATCTCCTGGTGCTCCTTGGCTCGACCTTTTCAAATTTGAATTTTTACCCTTTTGAGGTATTTTATTACTTTTCTCTTTGTTGTCCAACCACGTTGCGCTAAAATGTTACAACAAAAAGGGCAAATGATTTTTTAGTGTAATAAATAGAGTTTTAAATAAAAAGTTATATTATATTAAATTTAAAATCAACAAAAAAAAAGCGCGTTTAATTTTTCTGTATGAGATTCTAAGCTGATGGAATTTTATTACTTCTTTGTTTATGAATTTAGCAAACACTTGAATTTTTAAGTATATAATTGAGACGACTAACACTAGGCATGCAGCAAGCGGCACTCCTCGTGAATCTTACTGTAGATATACTACTCTTAATATTGATAAATACTGGCTGATATTCCATAGCTTATGAGGCCGTTCTTTCTATTTTTATACATTAGTTTTGGGAAAAAGAAATCCACTATTTTTACGTAGAATTTTTGCGCAAATGGGTTAAGGCTCTTTTACGGTCGATCTTTATCTCCTGGACGATACTACGACTACCATTTACTACGCCGGCCAAGAGGGATTTTATCAACATTTTCGATATTATCGACATTTTCTTGAACATCAAAAATGTCTGAACGGTATCGATGAAACCAAAATTGCACGTAATTAGCTGTTACAGTATCGGCGCCATTCACAATTTCAGAGGTCTGTAAACTGTAAAATGTACCGAATTTTCTCTTTGTTCACTTTTATTGTAATATATATCACCCAACGATTGAAACAAACGAAAACAACAAAAGAATTTTTTTAGTGTGAAATGTCACCTTGACAACGAGAATCAACTTTAAATTGTGTGATCAATGCTTTACGAAATATCGATCCCTACATCCACTTATCCCTCCATCCTAAATTGGATTTATTTCATTATAAAGAGGAAGGTATGCCATTAATGGTGGAAAATAACATAAGGCAAATGACCACCACGACCACGCTTACAGGACAATTTCCTTTTCATGAAATTTTCTATAACCGAATTGGCCTCGATAGCCTCACGAATTCCATCTTTGAGGTCTTGAATCGACCCTGGACTGTTGGCGTAGATCTTCTCTTTCACGTGGCTCCAAAGAAAAAAGGCAGAAGGTGTTAAATTACAAGATCTCGGTGGCCAATTGTGATCATCTCCAATTCCGGCCATAAAAAATCGTTAATCATCTCTCGATAGCGCAATCCGTTCACCTGTAGCACCTGTTATTAGTTTATGTACACGCGTTTGAAAAAGTTTTTTTTTCGATTAAGCAATGCTGTTGTCTTATGGGCTTCAATTTATAAAGGGTGATCAATTTAGAGGCAACGGATTTTAAATTGAAATGAAAAACGAAAATTCAAATTGATTGGGCAATCTTTATAATTTTTTGAAGAACCATCTTTTATTATTTTTATGAAAACCACTCTAAATTAATTGAGCTAAAGATTGGCTATTAGTAACCAAATTTTCTAACAGGATTATTCACTAACACTACATAATACGAAATTATAGCAGATGCATAAATAAGTTTATGGTTTTTTCTGAAGCGCATATTAAAATTTGAAAAAGGTGAGCCAAGAGGCACCGACAGAATGGTAACTCCTAAAGCATTCAGGATAAAAAGTCCATTGTGTTTGAAGCTCTGGAAAATAAAAGTCAAGAAGAAAAGAAGAGAAGTGACAGAAAGAAAGAGGAAGGATAGAATAGAGACAGAGATTGCTAGTCCTCCAAGAATTTTCCAGATTTCTGGCAAATCTGTAAATATCCTTCGGTTTAAGTTTTACTCATTCTCATGACATCGGAAACCAAAATTCGCAGCCTTGCTATAGCAAATGCATGACATTCACAGAGAAAATGCCCAGTGGTATCCGCTTCCCCTAAGCAAGACAGGCAAATCGGGTCCTCATATGCTGACTCCATGGGTTGTGTCCAGTAGTTATACCGACAATTAACCGAATGGCTTTTCTGTTTTGGTTTGTCACAAAATAATTTGTAGTTCTGCAGCGTTTTAGACTGGCTGATTCCGATAATCGGGTATGGTCCCTGAGAGAAAACCGCTTTTATTTCCTTGAACAACACGGTGTCCTGGAATCCATAAAGTACAAGCTTATTCGGCCTGCAAACGAACTAAGCTTCTTCTTCCATTCCTGAACAAACTTTAACCCTAGAACACACACCCGGGTACAAATGTATCCACTTCAACTTTGAAGTGTTGTAACTTTTGAACCGCTATACCTCTATACCGCTAACTTTGGATCTAGGAAGATTGTTTAGTTTTGAGTTCAAATTCAAAATTTGAACCAGATCGGACTATTGGTTCAGGAGCTACATCCTTCCAAACACATTATTTACGTAAACACAAACCCGGGATACGTTTGTACCCCAATAGTAAAAATCCTCATAATAATCAAAAAAAAACATTTTTTATATTATTTTTTTATTTGAAAAATTAAAAATATTCATTCCACCATTATATTATTGACTTTTATTACAAAAATTATAAAAATGCATTTTATATCTAAGGAAAATCATGGCAAATAGAGCAATTTGTTGATGTGACCGAATGTTCAAGACACATTGGCTTCTTACATTTGGTGCACAGCTTTCTGGTTTTTCCACGGCGTTTTTCCTCTTGTGCGTAACATAAATAGCAAGATCCGGACACAGGTTTTGGCGTGCGCGCTGCGGCAGATGTTGATGCTGCTGTTGACACCATTGATTCCAGCGGTCGGTTGAAATATGCTTCAATAGCAATTTTAGTCGAAAAATTTCGCGTCACTTGACGATTTATGGCTCTGGCTTCAATAATGGTCATACACAATGCTTCAGCCAAGCTGCGCAGGATCTGCTTACGCTTGGTGTTTGTTCTCCAAGGTAACATATGGTTATTCAAATCGTAGACAATGTAAGCTGCAAGAGCTGTAATGTCCAACATGTTGAAGAACATCGCTAGTGGCCATCGTTTTGTTTGTCTTTGTGTTGGATATTCCACAAACATTTGGTCCATTCGATGAACACCACCTTTGGTACGATTATAATATTGAATTATTTCAGGTTTCCCACTGTCAGCTATTTCAGCATCATTATGCATGGTCGAAAGCAAAATTACTGCTTTATTTTTTTTGGGAACATAAGAGCACATTGTCACATTATTTTTGAAGCCAAATGTCGTTGAACCAATTGTCCTGTTTTTGTTCTGCTTCATTTCCTGAGGAATATATGATTTGTTTTTGCGCAAAGTTCCAACGATCGTGAGTTTCCAGGTGAGAAGCAGTTCTGCAACTGGCAAGGTCATAAAAAAATTGTCCATTGTAATGTTTCGTTGTTATTGTTCATCATCGTCCACAACTCACTGATCGGTGCTGCTTTATCAGTTAGTAAGCGTGCAACACGTGTGTTTTTATCGTCAAATCTTAGGAACCGCAATATCGAACAGAAACGGTTGACTCCCATTGTGGCGCGATATAAAGCATAGTTTTTGACGCTCCATAAATCTCGAACATGTTCTTCATTGCTATGGTTCGCCCCAGTCATAATAAGTATGCCAAAAAATGCATACAGCTCTGTTATTGACACAGGCGTCCATGACTTAGGAGTTGTGTTTGGATGCGCATTGTTGTAAGCATTATACGTTTCTTTTGCTAACTTATTTGTGTGGCGCATAATTATATCAGCCATTTCAACGTTCATGAAACATTTGAATGTTTGCTCTATTGACAACATTTCAGTGCATCTAGCTGGTCCAGAACGTTCTCTTATAATATTTTGTCTGAGTACCTGACGACTTACATTTGGTTCTTTCATCCACTCAGTACCATCACGTGCAACAAATTTTTCGCCACAGCAGGTAATTCATTATTTTCTTCTACTTCTTCTTCTTCACCGTCTTCTTCATCATCCTCATAGTCCGCATAATCATGTAATACTTCTGCGGCACTTTGCGAAACTTCAGCATCGTCATCAGCAATTTCAATGTCATTGAATTGAATTTCTTCTTCATCTTCTCAGTCAAAGTCATAGGGAGCGTCATCGTCACAAATTTCATCAAATAAAGATTGTATATATGATTCTCGCTGTTCCTCAGTTAGCCTGCATAATAAAAAAAATTAGTATATGTTTACATTGTTGCTTATTTTACATTTTTTACCTTCTATATGCTGCACTTGATAAATATTCGTTTCTTCTTGAAGCCATTTCGTATCCAGTTATTTATAGTTTCAGTTATATTTATTTTCACTTATATTTTCACTTCTTACACTTTTGAGCACCAAAACAATAATGAAAATATCAACAGGCAGCATTTATAACAACACCTCGTGTGAAAACAACCCTTGCAGCTGCATATAAAATACAAAAACCATTTATACCAGTGTATTTGCTACCTACGTACCCATACCTTGCGCGACCATATCTCTTGAAGGTAGAATATTTCAATGAAATAAAAACCAAAATGTGTATTCGTTGTTACTCTACAAGTATATTATTATAAATTATATTATTTTGTTTTGTATTTATCAGGACAACAACAAAAACAAAAATCCACTTTTGAATGTCCTGACTTTATTTGCCCATATCGCTGGAACCAGTAGGAATAGTCGAATGAAACAAAAAACAAAATACTTGTTATATATTAAAATATACACTTTCAAAAAAAAAATCATAGAAATCGGTTGAATAAGCATTAAAAAAACCGCAAAATAAGGTCTCGGGTACAAACGTATCCCGGGTGTGTGTTTACGTGGTATTTTCTGGGTGTGTGTTCTAGGGTTAAGGCCTTCAGTTCAGCCTGACTGTCACTAAAGCCTCCAATAAATTTTTCGCTCCATCTCCTCTCCATTATCCATTCTGCTACTTTCAGTATGGCAAACATTTCCGTTTGGAAAACAATTGCCATTCCTCCCTTAGCGTAACATTACTTATTACTATTTTATTTCTTATTGAGTACCATCTGGCTCCAGAACCTATTTGGTTCTTGGACTCATCGGTAAAGAAAATAGCCGTAAAATTTCTTCGAATGTACTCTGGATTACTCCATTTGAGATGAAATTTCCTTCCAAATGAAACTATGGACATAACATCGTCCTTAAGTGCCAAAACCAATGAAATGCTGCTCAGATTTTTCTGTGTCCCGAAGTTCCCTCTTCGTGCCAGAAACCATATTTATGGAGTCCATACATTGCTTTTATTGCGTCCAGCTATATCTTAAGATCCAAGGGGAGCAAATCAAGCATAGCATTTAGGGCATCGACGGAGATTATACTCATAGCACCCGTAATGCTTAAACATACACTTCTTTGTAGTCTGTATATGTAGTTCCTGACTTGTGGAATTAACCAAGGTCCGTTGCCACCAAACCACAGAGGCATAAGTGATGATTGGTCTGTTAAGTGCTCCGTACATTCACAGGACCCCAGGTTTTACTAAAAACTCTACGACATTGTTGAAAAATCTTTAATGCGCCATTCACCTTCAGCGAAACATGCACCTTCCATGTCAGTTTCCTAATATTTACCTTCAGGAAGACTGAGTGTCACACCTTTCAGTGCTGGAAGACTAAGTACATCCGATTTCCGTATTATCGTGAATAAGACTAAAGTAATTATGTTCGGATTAACGGAAAGACCTTGTCTCGTGCATCAGTTATCGATTTTATCCAGAATTCTCTGCACTTTTGTACAAAAGCCTTCTCAAGAATTTATCCGATGTTAGGCCTGTCTCCGCCTTCTTTAGCATTACTGTATGTATTCCATCTGACCTAGGGGACTTGAAGTTTTCAAGGGAAGATAAGGAAAGGCTTATCGATTCCTCTGGCATTATCTCACTAGCAATATACCAGCTGTACCTACAGGCTCGTTACCGTTAACGTCAATGCTGCTTCTTCTTCTGAAAGCGTTCTAATACCTGGAAAATGGGTGTCAAGTAGAGCCTTAAACGAGTCCTATTTGAAAATGGGGTACGAACCTTCAGGTCTCCGAATGGAATCCAGCCTTGCTTAGCAGTCTACGTGAAAGACCTTACAAAGTCTAGTTGTTTCTCTCGTTTCTTCGACGGTAGGGGAGACCGGGGATGGTTGACTATAGGGGCAGGTAGACTAAGTAACAATAACTCGTCATCATCACGTGATTTTCATCAACCAATCATGAATATCGATGCCTCCCCACGACCCGCGAACTTGTGCAAAGTGAGCCGCGGCAGTCGCAAAGCGTTCGTGAGTGAGATCACATGTTGTGTTTTTGTTCTCGAAAAGTAATTTTTTTAGCTCGTACTTTTTTTGTTATTGTGCCTATGTATCCGTTAGAAACAATTTTGTTCTTATGCCAAATAAAAACATAATAGTTCTACTATATATAACGCAGTATTGCTCCTATGTTAGTGCCAGAGTTTGCATATTATGAGCAATTATAATGCAAAATGGCGTCAGGGGCTGGTTGACAAATTGTGTTCGGGGCAGGTTGACTAATTAGTCAACCAACCCCAGTCGCTCCTACTTTCATGATCATCTCTCATGGAATCGCTCTATAGTCTTCTGTCACATTCTAATTTACTGTTGTACTTTTACAGACAATGAGGACTTACAAAAGAAAATCTGAAAGGGGTAATTCTCCAAAAGATATCATAGAAAGAGCTTGCCTCGCGATTATCTTCGATAATGAAAGCATAAACGCCACGTCAAAACAATAACAAATCCCGTACAAAACGTTGCATCGTTATGTAACTAAACTAAAAAATAAGTTAGAAAGTAATCCTAACCTCACGAGAGCTGATTTGACCCTGGGCACGGCCGGGTACATAAGAAATAGGCAGATATTTAGCGATGACGAAGAAAATAAACTGGCAGTTCATTTGAAGACGGCTGCTGATATTTATTATGGATTGACACCGTATGAGACACGCAAGTTTGCATTTGAATACGCAAAAAAGAATAATAAAACTATGCCTGAATCTTGGCTGGTGAAGATTGGTTTGGTAATTTTTTAAAACGTCATCCCTCATTATCAATAAGATCACCTCAAGCTACGAGCCTGCCTAGAGCTTCGTCGTTCAACCAGAAAAACGTAAATAATTTTTTTGATAATTTGAAA
This sequence comes from Anastrepha obliqua, assembly GCF_027943255.1. NCBI lineage: Eukaryota > Metazoa > Arthropoda > Insecta > Diptera > Tephritidae > Anastrepha > Anastrepha obliqua. Next base: position 1,741,269 of record NW_026562179.1, on the reverse strand, counting down.
TCAGGTCATATATGGAATGTTGATAAGACGGGACTCACACCACAACTGAAAAAGGGCACTTTAGTAACGATTGCAGTAGCTATATCAGCTCTCGGCAACATGGTTCCTCCTTTTTTTGTGTTTCCAAGGGTTCACTTCAAGAATTAATCTTACTTATGGTTATTTTTAAGTTCTTTTTTAAGATTTAAAGTGAGAGAATTAAAAATTGTTTGTTAGATTTATCAAAGTTCTTTGTGACCTGAAAAAGGATCTTGAATTTTAGTTTGTTCATTTTAATTAAAAAGTAAATTTTTGTGTATACCAATCCTCTTAATTTATACTAATTACTGCCTAAGTCAACCTACCCCATGCATATAGTCAACCTGCCCCGGACATGGGGTAGGTTGACCAAGCGTCAGGGGTTTATAAAATCAGCAAAATAAGTATTATAATAGTGAATATATAGGTCATATTATAGTATTTTAGGTACCTGAATAGTTCTTTTATCGGTAGCAATTGTTGTTTTTGTTATATCAAATTAAACATCAGAGATATACGAGCTTAAGTCAAAAGTTAGTCAACCATCCCCGGTCTCCCCTACTACAGCAATTACTATTGTATTGAAGATTTGGTTGTCTCACTCTTTTCTTGTATTCTTTCTATGTAAGTCGACGATTGATCCAGTGCGCTTCTGTTTGGGTTTCTCAGGCCTTATTAAGAAGTTTTCTGGACCGTTTACGATGCTTCGATGCCCTTCCACCAAGGGACCAATAATTTGAGTTGTCTGTGGTTGCATTTGCTGCGTCCCCATGCAATGCTCTGCGAGTTTGCATCACATACCACTATTAGCCCCAGATTACTTGATTCTGCATATTGGACTATTTATCTTAGCTCCCTTGAAGGAGCGGCAGTAAAGAGTCATGGGAAGGTAGGCCGAGACAACGTAAGTTTCGACACTATTCTCACTCTTCCGGTACTTGACCGCTGCAAAAATGATACCTCTAGAGAATATCTCTTTTAAGACCGTGTGTTTGATCTATATTGACATAATAATATATGCTCGCCGTCTCACACTCCCTCCGCAATGAAGGATTTGTCCAAATGACATAGCACCTAGACCACAGATACGCTTGTGACATACCCATGGTTATTTGTTTTGAAAGGTGCCATCTTATCAATGGTATGTGGAGCATACTCCTAGTAACACTATGACATTACTCCTCTTAGGCTGATTTCCACCCTGGAACCGCTTTAGCATTTCTTCAAGGTGGAGTCGCGTTTAGGGATATTGACACAACCGGTTCCTGCGTCCAGGTTCCGCTCCTGTGGGCGTATGAAGAATTTACGCCATCGATATCATTCACTCCTCTCCCACTGCCTTTTAATGCGATTGAGGGGGAAAAGAAACATCAGAGAATGGGCAATAGTCCTATACTCAAAAACTATTGTCCCATCTTCAGTTTCGTACTGTTGTGAGTGTTTGACTCAAGAGTCTGTATATGTCATCGGTTTGTTTAAAATAGTTAATCTCCACTGCATAGCTGCTACCAAACGGGGTTACAAAACTTAATAATAAACGAAATATAATATAGTTGAAAAGGTTTTCCTCCCTTTTTCCTTCTTCCTTTTTGCCTCAAAACTGTCGAATTATGACTAAGCTGGAGTAAGTACATAACGTAAAAAATAATCTTCTGGCCTTGCTACCTAATTAATTAAACATTTTAATAGTATTAAATACTTAACCCATCTGTATGCTTCTACTGCTGCTGCCGGTTTTGTTCCTGCAGTTGCAACTGCTGCTGCCGTTTCTGTGCTTTCACCGCCCAATCCGTGTCCGGTGAGATCTGAGTTAGGTAATTGTCAATATCACCATGTTTCCTAATCATCCACACTTCAAAATTTGGTATGAGCTTGTAGGTCTAGGCCGCTATTCGGCAATATATCACGTTCTTTCTACCGTGTTCTCCTTTTACACCATATAGGCGATACAGAGGTGCTTTCCCCGTTGATAGCTTCCCGAGCCATGTTTGTGACTATTCGGATAGCGTCCACGGTTGACCTTGCTTGTCAGAAGCCAATCTGGGGCTTTCTTAATTCTCACATATGATGCGTTCAAAAAATCCTTACTGTATCCAACATACAAAGGGGTCTGTATGCATATGGTTGGTCAGGTTGGTTGCCTTGTTTAAGTAGCAGCACCAAGTGTTGCAATTTCCATCGCCTCGGGAAGGTTCCTTCAGCCCGACTAGCACTGTATAGGTTGGCGAATGTGTGGGGTTTCGGCCGTATCGCTCACCTGGGCCAGGCGCCATGCAGTATTTTGCACGTCTTACGTTGTTTAGCACTTCTTTCGGTGTCACCGGTGGCAGGCTAGCAATTGCATCTAGGTCATATTCCTCATCGCTTGTTTACCCCTGTGAGGGAAGATCGCTACTATTATTTGTTGCAATAATTGAGGGACACGAGGGCTGCGGTGCTCTAGTCCCTTTCACCTTTTCCATGACCGTTTTATGTGTTTATCTCAAGTGGCTTCTATCTGGGCGGCCATGTGTTCCGCCATACCATCCGCCCTCGTGACGGGAAAGTAACCATCATCCTCCTGTATTTCTATTATTATGGCCAGATGGTCACTATGCGTATGGATGGACTTCTCGATCCTCCATTTCACTCGATTTGTCGTTACGTTGTCTGAAAATGTTAGATGAATCATGGACCGCCCTCTGCTGCAATCGAAAGTGAATGTTCCGGGAGTATCAAGTAATACAAGGCCCATTGCCGCGCATACTTGTGTGCATGCTGCCCCAGGTTTTCAACCAAGCGTTTAAGTCCGCAGTAACGAAGAGTGGACTCTTCCTTCTTATCTCCAGCTCTAGAGCCGTCATCTTGCGTGCGAAGATTTCTAACGACCATCTAGGCGACGCAAAGCAGTTTACACAATAAACATCATCTAATTTTGACCACGTATAGCCGGAGTCTGGTGTCGGCTTGTTGCATTGGGAAAATTTGTCGGCCACCACCCATATCGCAGCTAGCTTTTCAGATTCCGACATCCAACTGTGAGAGTTGATGCTTTCGTAGGGCTCGGGAAGACGAGCAGCATCCACATTATTTTCAGCGAGTGTTTGGCATAGTAGGTCTTGGGCTTCTCGAAAGTGATTGGAGTTGAGTTCCAGTATCTTCAAGCTTTAACTTTGCGTACCGCTTCCTGATATAGGAGGCATTCGCTGCTTCCAGCATGGGCGCCGTCGCAGAGCACACATTTTTCAGCATTTTTGCACGATGTTGCATGGTGTCCTTCCATTCCACACCATATGCAAAGCTTCGTAAAGTATTTTCGTTTGCACGCATTCGGGACGTGGCTGTTCAGCATTTGTAGCACCTTTTAGGGGAGATTACTTCCGACACGCGGCATCGAATCCATCCAACCTTAATGTGTCCAGGCTTCATGACCTTTTTGTCGTTACGTCTGCTTTTTGTTCAGCTTTTATCAACGATGTTCACTTGCGCCTGCTCTACTATGGTGCTGAGAATTTCACCGTCTGTGCTCAGATCCGGAATTAGTCCTCTGCACTGGATTGCAAGGTTGTACGTCTTGAGGTTGACCGTTGCCACATCAGCTTGGTGCTTCTAAATCCTTGCTCCTCTTTAGTTCGATCACAATTCCACCTTTTTGTGTAGGCTACACGGTTTTTACCTTCTCGCTTAGATCTTTGAGCTCTATGCTGTTTTTCACCAACCACAGCATGTCCGCGTATATCATACTATCTGCCCTTTTTCGATGATAATTGCATCAGACCTGGGTCTAATAGATCTGCCACCTTTTTCATCTCTCATATGTTTCTTTTCTTTTTGACTTTCGTCCATTCTTTCTTGGCCCCAGAAGGCATCAGTGCATGCGGGTAGCTGTCGTCTTTCCTTTTCTTGGCAGATAGAGACTTTGCTGCTGTCAGAACTGCGACAGTTTTAGGGCCAACTCCATCTCTAGCTCTTTTAGCGGATAGTTTCACACTTTTCTGCGGTGTTGCTTGAGTCATCCGCACCGGCGTCCACATTAGCCTGGCCCTTCGCTCTTCGGTTTCGAGCTGTGTGATTACGTCAGTGTGTGTGAGTTTTTGATGAAGTGGTAGAGTATTTCCACACAAATAACCCTATTTACTACCACCGTCCTCGTATGATGATGTGATTTTTTTTGTTCAAAGTCAGATCCATTTAGTGAGGTCCAAGTATAGCAGCAAAAAACTTATCTCGATGTCTGAGATCTCATTCATTTTCTGCAAGAAAGGCTTGCCGAAGGAGCGGGGTCGTGCCCTAGCTAGCCTTGGACATTCACATAAGTAGTGGAAAAGATTTTCCTTCACCCCTTCCGCTTGACAGCTTCTGCAGATGGGATTAAAGGGAAGGTTGAGTCTAGCTGCATGCCCCCCTACTTTCCAATGGCCTGTAAGGGTTGCAGTGATGAGTAAAATTTTTGGCCGAGAACATCCTAACAGATCATTCGTCCTTTGGATTTTGTATGAAGGCCATGTGTTTTTCTTGTAATACCTGTAGTTAGTTACTTCCATCTTCTTTCGGCTAATGCATGATAGTGTGAGGCAATGGATGCTTTTAATATGTTGAGTGGGGTGGAGATTGCCACCGCCTCTGATATTTCTAGTGTCGAACCTTTTCTTGCTAGCTCATCCGTTATCTGATTACCCCGTATGCTCCAGTGACCCGGAACTCAAATCAGAGTGATTTCAAGCCAATGACTAAGCATTTCCAGCTCCTCTCTATACTGTAAGAGTAGTTTGTATTAAATGGAGTTGAAGTGTAAGGCCTTTATATTTGCTTGACTGTCTGAGAAGATAGCTACTCTGGCAACAACTTCCTTGTAGAGTTTTAGTGATTTGCGTTCTTCTCTGATCGCTAACAGTTCTGCCTGGAACACGCTGGCATAGTCAAGAAGGCGAATTGACTGGCTCCGAATAGAAGCCAGCTCCCTCATCACAATCATCTTAGAACCATCGGCATAGATTTCGATATCGTATCTTCCAATCACCTTCCCTTTGCTCCATCCGGCTCTCGGTGGAAAACGTACCGTAAAGTCTTTCTTGTTGTCCAGCTTTCTATGTCTCTGAGTCTCGCCGCGCTGCAAGTAGCGATTGTTTTAATGTGTAAATCTAATGGTTGATTTGAGCGCTTCAGTAGGACTGGTGCTAAGCGCTCCTGTAGTTAAGATACACGCTGTTCTTTGTATCTTGTTCAGCTTAGTTTTGTTGTATTTCTTTTCTGTTGCAGGCCACCAGACTAGTGCCGTATATGTTAGTATTGGCCTTACAATAGCTGTATAGGAACAATTGGTTAGTTCTGGTGGGAGACCCCATTTTTTACCTAACATTCTCTTACACGTGTGAAGTGATATACTCGCTTTGTTTACCCTTTGCTCTACGTTGGATTTCCAGCTGAGTTTGAGGTCTAGCATAACACCTAGGTATTTTGCCTGTTGGGTTAGCGAGAAACTATCGCCGTTTAGTTTTGGGAGATTAAAGTTTGGTACCTTGGTTTTCTTGGTGAATAGCATCAGTTCAGTTTTTCTGGGGTTTACACTTAAACCACAGTCCGTGACCCAATTGCTGAGTAATAAAAGAGCTCCTTCCACAATCTCATTGATTGTGGTTGGAAACATTCCTGACACCAAGGGCACTATGTCATCCGCGTGCGCCACTACTTTAATTCCCTTTCGGTTGAATTTGGTAAGGATATTGTTGACAACTAGTAACCACAGCAGGGGATAAGACTCCTCCCTGAGGGGTTCCCCTGTTGACAGAGCGTTTTACCGTGCTGCTGCCTATCTTACTTATGATTATTCTAGTTTTAAGCATGTTTTCTATCCATTCGTTGAGACCTATGTCTGTGCTCAACATCTTAAGAGCCTCAATTATGGATTTTGTGCATTGTTGAAGGCTCCCTCTAGGTCGAGAAAAGCGACTAGTGAGTATTGTTTGTATTCTATGCTTCTCTCAATCGTACTTACCTCATGAAAAGCTGTATCTGTGGATTTTCCTCTGAAGTAGGCATGTTGAGATGATGAAATCGTTGTGCTTGGAATTTTCTCTCTGAGATATACATCCAACAATCGCTCGAGAGTTTTGAGAATAAAGGAGGATAAGCTGATGGGTCTGAAGTCTTTCGCTGTATCATGACCGCGTCAACCAGCTTTGGGGATAAAAATCACCTAAGCACTCTTCCAGCTTTTTGGAATATGCCCTAGCGTAAGGCTTTTTTTGAAAAAGGAATCTAGCCATCCCATCTGGGCCGGCTGCTTTGTATGGTTCAAAGTTTTTCATCGCCTATAGTATTCTTGGGATACGATATGATTGATTGTATTGGATGACAGGTTGGATGTTTGAACACTGTTACCATTGTACTCAATATATTCTCTGTTACCTGGGAAATGTGTATTTATAAGATATTCTAGTATGTCGGCCGAGGATTTTGTCCATTTTCCGTTATCTTTCTTCAAGAGGTAAGGAGAGGAGAGTTCTTCGGATAAAAGCTTACCTACTCTGGCCGCATCTTTGGTTGATTCGATGGAACTACAAAAATCTCTCCAAGCCTCTGTTCGAGCCTCTTTGATTGCTTTCTTGTAGTCCCTAAGGAAATCTTTGTAGAGTTTGAAGTACTTATGTTTGTAGCAGATATTGAAGATTTCTCTTGTCAGTTTATTGAGTTGACTTAAATTCCACCAGAGGGGATAAGATGTTTTGCCATATGTGGCAGGGCATGAAACTTCAAGCCGTTTCGTCAACGAAGCTTCGAAAGCTCTTACTTTCTCATCTAAGTCTTCACTTGACGTTATGATTTTATTTATATGTTGAAGTTTAGACTGGGTTACTCTACGGAATATGTGCCAGTTGGTTCTTCTAGGGTTTCTATATGGGGTCGGTTTCTCGTCCTTAAGATTTATATCGAAGAGAATCCAGCTATGGTCCGAAAAAGATTTCTTGTTGGATATTCTCCAATTTGCGACTATTTGGGAATTATTGTTTGTGCATAGGGTAACGTCTAAGACCTCTTCTCAGCCTGTACAATTTTTCGAGCTCGGAAAAGTAAAGGTTGGGGTGGTCCCTACGTTGCATACGTCGAGGTTGGTATTTAGTAGGAATTCAAAGAGTGACTCACCTCTTTCATTCGTCTCCGAACTGCTCCAGAACACGTTTCTGGCGTTTGCGTCGCAGCCCATCAACAGTTTATCTGTGTTGTTTAATGTTGATAGGAATCGAGCCACTATGTATGGCGGCGTCGGTTTGTCATGTGACATATACACCGATGACAGTTATATTGCCGATTTCTGCAGCTCTACTCTCACCACAGTTAAGTCGGGAGTACTAAAATTAGAACACAGAAGAGCTTTTAAGTGATTTTTAGTGACTACGCATGATCAGGGCTTATCGTCTGCTTAATTGTAGAATATGTTGATGTTGCTGTTGTCTTGGAACCCTTTTACCTCATTGTCTCTGACCCAGGGTTCCTGTATAAGTCCGATGTCGATGTCCCCTTCCCTGAGGAAGACATCCAAGTTCTCTGAAGCACATTTCGAGAGCTGCAGATTCACCTGTATGGCTCTAGGCATCGGGTTTGTTGTCGTCTTCAGCTAGGTAGAGCTTTTCTAGCTGTATGCTGCTGTCGACCTCATCTGGGGCGTCCTCATTTTCATTACTGTCTGCTTTGAAAATTTTCAGTGTGGTCTTTCTTAGACCAAACCGCATTTTATTGTCAGATTTTTTGAGTACTGGCAGGCCCTCATCGTTGATCTGCAGAACAAATGACATGCTGTTCTTTTGCGGTTTTCTGCCTTCACGATTGCCCAGTCGTGCATCGGCACCACAGGGTTGTGTGACTTTAAGGTATTTCAGCACATCTGCTCCGCTTAAGTCCATCACTGGCAACCACATGCGAGCGCGAGGAGGGCAAGGTATATCTCTGGCCGGAATACGCTTAGCCTTCCAGTGAGCTGCTGATCTCAGCCCCGCACCTTTCTAGGACAACCCTTGACCAGTCTTCGTCGCACTTGATTACCCTATAGCCTCTCAGTACGCCTGCAGAATCGAAGGAAGGGAGAGCTCCGCCCTGGGCTCCAACTACATGCTCGTTTAGCACGAACTTGGACAGTTTGGCCTCCACCTGCGCCCACTTCTGCAGGACTACCCTGCCGCTATTAGTGGTTTCGTCTATCATTGCATAGAGGAGGTTATCCTTAACCACCTAACTGAATGATTTTTTTTTGTCGTATCTTCGATGCTGTTGGACACCTTAGTTCTCTTCGGTGCCTGATCGATCACGTCCTGTGACCTCTTCCTCTTCGTCGCATCGCCTTTTCTGTTGTTGTATATTTTAGGTTTCTTGGATAAGAAGTCCCCATACTCCTTGGCCACCTGTTGGTATTTAATTTTATCGGCCGCGTCGCGCTCGTCAGTCGCTCCAACGAGTTCATTCTTGTCATGTCTGGCCTTCGTATAGCGAGACTTAATGAGTGCACCCTCCGATTTAGGTTTTTTTGCGACCTGACTTTCTCCCTGAGTGCCGTCTGCCGCCTTTGGCGATGTTGTTGGTAGGTATGTGTGCTCTTGGTGCTTGCTTGGTGAGGGAGTACTGTGGCTGGCCCTTCCCTTACTCCTTGCTGACTCCATCGTGTCTTGGCAGCCAGCAGGTTATCCTACTCGGAGGAGGGTATTGTGTCGCAGCACGCCACGAATTTTTTGTTTTTATCTTTTGTGTTTGTATTCATTCTGTTTCTTACGGTTGCTTCACCTGACTGCGTCAAGCTCCACAACGTAAGAATTTCGAGGGGAAGTAATGAGGTCCCCCGCAGAAGCGCCCCTTACCGTGGTAAGGCCACAGTTACTCTCGAAGGCGGCCAGGTATTTGAGAGGAAAACTCCGTTCGCGATGCGCAAGTTATGTGGAATGGCCCCGCTCCCACACATAAAGTTATGAAAAAGAAAACAACTATATTTTAATAGAAATTTATGATTGTAAAATGAGCATAAAGTTATGAAAAAGAAAACAATCATATTTTAATAGAAATTTATGATTGTAAAATGAACCTTAGGAATGCCACTCAGCACTTTAGAGTTAGAAATATAAATATACATATGTATGTATATGCTTAAGTGTAATCCGTCCGTTGACTTCACGTCATTCATATATGCAGATAAACAAACATACTGGTGTCAACACTCAAGTATGCAAAACATACTTGAGTGAAATAAGAGAACACAGTAAAACAATTGCTACTATGTTGCAAGTCTAAACAAAAGTAGATTATTTGGATGGTGCTGAGTAGAATCACGAACACACATATTTACGATCTAAATATGCATGTTCTGAGGCTATATTTAAGACCTAAAAATTTAAGTAAAGGCAGTTGTGGCCGAACAGCGAGGGCGACTAGTATTAGTCGCTGAAACTCCTTTTCAAATTTAAAATTAATAAAATTTTGAAAAACATCAAGTGAAAAATTTGGTTTTAATTAATAAAGGAAAAGAACTCCCAAGCTGAATAGCCGCAACTCAAGGTTTCCTCATAATTGGAAACATAACTGGCGCAGTCGGTAAACAACATAACTCGCATGTTTCAATTCCCTGCACCATTCAGCCCTCGGCACGACTCCAAGAACACTTTGGCTTGTGAATGTGTTGGTACGGTACTCTCCATATAGATGATTGGACGAACAGCACACGCGGCGTTTCGCGAATGGGTTGCTGGACGGGGCGGAGTGCTTTTGGTGTTGCTTTCTGCTGTAGCTGTCTGGCCACATGGCTGCCCAGGTGGGATGTTGGTTTCCCAATAATGCCGCTTGGCATATTGCTTGCTTGCGTTGTCAATCTGTTTATATGACGTTGTTGCAAGAGTCGGCGCGTTTCCCTGCGTTTCTTAATCAGTTGTTTCTTTTGCCTGTAGAGGGGTCCTTCTTATAACGGTGCTCCCCTTAAAGGCTTTTTCGGTTTCGGTTGTCACATCTTCGTTGCTTTTAATTTCGTGTTTTTGTTTTCTTTGTTCATTTTTGTTCTGTCTATATGGGCCCAAACTCACAGCGGCTATCTCCACGCGTGCTTGTAGTTTCCCTAAGTCCTATGGTTATCTATGAAATAGGGCATACTAGAATTCACACTGATCCTTATTATTCAGAGCCAGACTTCAAACGGGTACTAACGGGGAGTCATCACAACCTAACCTACATTGTCATTAAACACTACGCGCTCAGAGCGGTCTTTGAGGCCTAGTTTTAATAGGGTGGAAGAGCAGCAAGCCCTTCTGTAAGTAATTTCAACTAAATTTCACTCCGCTTACTCAGATTACAGAGACTCGCTGCTCCAGCCCGATCGCATTCTGCTTCCAAACCACTATGCCATATTCAGGATCTTACTGGTATCAACCCTGATAACCCGTAGGGTGCTCTAACATGCTGTAATCAGCCACTCCTACCATGGAAAACAGACAGTGACCAGGATAACCGCTCATTTTGAGTCCGACGCTCCTGGATTTATATAATCATAGCGCCTACGAGAAAGGCATCTATTTAAAGGCGGTGTTCAGTCGCCCTGTATAGTAGAATTTACGTTCTTCTCCTCTGCCGCCTTGTCGGAGATTGCTTATTTGCGAAGACTTATTCGCAACTAACCTGCTACTGATTTTCCGGCTATCCGCAGCCTGCCGAACCCTCCAGCTGCTTGGAGCTCAGCTATGCCCACGGTGGCAAAGGACCGTGAACTTGTAGACCTCGGAATACCCATGATTCTTGTATTAGTATTATGTGTAGCTTACACTTTATTATTTTGCAAACTTACGGCAAAGGACCCGCATCCGCTTTGATATGCTGCAGGTTTGGCCGCGTGAATATAACTTCAGTCATACATATATAATTGGTGGAGTTCACGTTCCTTCCTAGGCTCTAAGCTACCGTGGGGGTCTTCAGGTTACGGATAGCTGAAAGGTCTGTAGTAGCAGGTTAGTTGCGAATAAATTTTAAACAAATAAGCAATCCCCGACAATGAGCGGCGGAAACGAAGGATGAGGTGTAAAAGCTAGCAATTCCGAAAACATGTCTGTGCCAAAAGCGAATCGACACTATCTTATTAAATATGAAGGAGACACACCATGCATGGTGAGCAGTATAGCATTAGGAGCGACGACAGTTTGCGGCTACCAGGTCAACGTCTGTTCCCCATGTTAAGGGCGACAGTTTAATAGTAGGCATTAAGACCGAGCCCAGTAAGGTCTTACTTATGATATACTTGAAAATGTTTGGAATATACTGCCATGAGCTGATGGCTGCACTATTCGTTTTTTTCAGTAAACAGAGTGAAATCTAGCTGAAATGGCATTCAGGTTAATGATGCAGCTACTCCCACCCTGTTAAAACTATGGCAAATCTCTAAGAACGCTCCATATTCCGTCGACACTTAACGACGTAGGTCTTGATGCAACATTCCTAGTCTGCATTGATTCGGCTCTGAACTTAGGCTCTCATAAGAAGCCTTTGTCAACCCTCGCATGTCCTCCCTGCTAGCAAAGATAACCATGGAATCTTGAATAAGTGACTACGCATCGGGATATGAACAACGGCTTACAAGTTGGGCTCCAATAACCATGAATTTGAATAGGACAAAACTAAATAAAAAAGAAGAAAGTGTAATTACAGCAACCACTTCACCTTTGGCTCTATCAACAAAGTTTGCAGACGGCAGTAACAGCAGCGAGGAGCTACTAAAACTCCTTTTCAAATGAACTTCAGATTGGCTCATTCGCCTTCGTTGACCGGAAGAACCAAATCTGCATTACCGTAAATGCAGCACAGTCCTGTCACAACAGAAGAGCTCAATCGGAGCATCAGCGCTAAGATTAAAGAATTGACGGATATGCTGGACCTCCCAAAGCGGAAAATTAACCAGCTAATGCGAAATCTGGTTTTAAGCATTTTTAATCTCCACAAGAAATTAGAAAGATTCATTCTGACTTCTAGAATAAGGATGCTAAAAGGGACAAAAAGTGTTGTACTCGTAGAAAAAACCGAATGTACGTACATAGCGCCTCTTATAAATGGCAGCACACCTATGAGGACTATAGACATCGTCGCTGCACACAAAATCCCTTCGAAAAAGACTAAGAAACGAACGCGATGAAACTCTGAGAGCAACGCCGGTATCAACGAATGAGCAATCCAGTTCCGAAGGAAGGAACACTGTAACTGCTAAGAAAACCCATAAAGTAAATACAACAGTTTTACAGTTTTAAGCTGACTCCGAACGGAAGATATTTTTTATGAGGAGTTTTTTCATGGCAGAAATACACTCGGAGGTTTGCCATTGTCTGCCGAGGGATGGGCCCTATTAGAGAAAACGTTTTCTTCATTTTCGTTGTCAATCGTTGTTTCACGGAGATTCGAACCAATGTACTCCGAATTCCGAATGGTGGTCATGAACCAACCCATTCGGCTAAGGCGGCCACCAGTCATGAGTTTGAGTATACATACGACTTGTCCGCTGCGTTATCTTGAAGTGGAAAGTGAATTCGCATCAGATGTAGACTAGGATGGCAACCGTTCTTCGAATTTAGGACCTCGAACGTCCCAGAACGATATCTAGCACGAGGCTTCAGCCTACTCCCAAAGTGAAGACGGATTTTTGCCTTGCACACGAATTTACTCTCCAGAGAGTCATGTCGTGAGTGATCCTTGTTCTGAGCACGGATGCATTTCTGCTGAACTCTTGGAAGGGCCCGGAATTCACACAATCCTTCGTCCCAGCCTTTTTTTGCTACTCTCAACATGAATGAATTTGCTGTGTTCGCAGGCTGGAATTCTTACTATAATTTTTTTCAGCCATTCTGTGGAACAGTGCACTTTTATAATGCCGTTCTTCATGATTTTGCCCTCGAATATCGGCGGGTTTTTGGCTCACCAATGGCCCTCCAAAACAGCTGTCACAATAGTCCTGTTGCCCTTTGGATAGTAGACCATCTTGTTTGTCGGTATGTAACTCTACTGTCATGGCCTTAGTTGCCACTTTCGCCAGACGTCGACGGAAAAGTGTCACTCGACATTTGAAGTCCCTTAGCATTTTCCGGTAAAGGTTTATTTGTCTCCGATTGGATAGCCGATGCAGACATTTGCCATTACAAGTGTCGAAGGTCACGGAGCTTGAGTACTTGCCTTAGCTAATGTTTCAGCTTGCTTCGCCTTCTGTCTTCTCCGTTTGACCTGCCTTTCGGATAGGCCAGCACCTGCATTCGAATCCCCAGTAAATTCCATTTCTTTACCAGTACATTCCGGATTCGAAACAGGTTTAACCGTTGTCAGAGACTTACTCGGTACCAGAGATCCGTCTGAGTCTATTGAGAGATTGTATGCCGTCTCCATGTTGTTTCAGTTACTTCGGATGGCTTCGACATCGGTATATCGCTCTCACTCATTTTCCTCTCCATTAACATAGTCAATGTGCCATTTTCCATCGCTAGTAGTGTGCTACCTCCGAATCTCTGGGTGTCGGTTCCGGTCATAAGGGGATTTGGGGTTCGGGCCTGCGCATCCGATGCCCTAGCCACCGCTTTCTCGACCGGAGGACTTCCCTAACATGGGTTACTCGTGCAGAAATATCCAAGTTTGGAAATAAACATTTTAAAGTTTACCTAATGCCAGCTGCTTTCTCATATTAGCTTGCTCCCGAATGGATGCACGGAAGCCACTCAGAGGATGCTTCCTGAAAACGCATATTACTGCAGATCCTAAGACGTGTATTTTCAATGACTGACTGCAGACATTTTTCCAAGAGCATCGGCATTGCTAATAAAAGTGATCTTGCGCAGTAAGTGGACAATTCGTTGGGCTATTTACCCGGCCTAGGCATCATGGTAACTTAAGCAAATTTCAATAATCTCGGTACGAACCTAAAGCTTGCCAAATAAACTGGTCAAATAGACAATGCAAAACTTTGCCAGATTACGAAGGACTCTAGCCGCGATTAAATCAAATCCAGGAGACTTTTAAGATTCAGTTGGTTTATTTCCTTACCAACATCTTCAGGTCTAATTAAAGTAATATATTCATCGTATTAAGCGCAGTCTCTAATACGTTATAAATATTTCATCAGTGCCTTCATTAAAGATTTTTTGCAAATGCTTAACAAATAGATTCTGTTTTTACAGATGTTAAAGCAAACGAGTTTTACATCAAAAGTTAAAACTACGAATAAAATACCCTATTTTGGCCGAGTTTAACAATGCGCTCCAAGTGAAGCCAATCCCTTCTGCAACTGAAGCCAAGCCTTTCTCAAACTGAAATCCGAGGAGGCCTTCTTCCCCCTTTGCTACCACCAGCTGGTACCGCATCGAATACTTTGAGATCCGGAGCGTTTGTTTCCATTTGGACTACACGGCCCAACCAACGTAGCCGCTTGATCTTTATTCGCAGTCTATGTCGTCGTAAAGCTTATACTCTTATAGCTCAACGTTCAATCGCCTGCGATATTCGTCGTTGCCAAAGTGCAAAAGTCCAAAAATCTTCCGTGGAATCTTTCTCTCAAACACTCCAAGAGACTGTTCATCGGATGTTTTCATCGTCCACGCTTCTGCGCCATACGTTAGGACCGACAAGATGAGACCCTTGCAGAGTGTTAATTTTGCTCGAAGAGAGAGGACTTTACTACTCAGTGACTTGACTGTTTGTTGTGATTGCAGCTTTACGATGTCCCACACTCTTTGCGGGGTTAGATGTACGTTTTTGCTGCACAGAGACGTGTGCGTAGTTTGGATGAATCGATGTTGAGACCTTGGATCGTACGTACATCTAAAACATTAGAGCGTGTATTCCATCTATCACAACATAACCGTGCTGGTTTCACGTTTTTCGGCCAGGAGACAGCCACGTAGCTGGTGTATCTTCTCAGGCTGAAATCTGGTGCTGCAGACAACCATGTTTCGAGTGCCGGCGAAGTCGATCAGCCTTTGTCCGTTGCCGGAGGTTTCGTTGTGTAGGCTAAATTTTTCGACTGGCGTTGAAATGGAGGCGCTCATAGGGGCCCAGGGGCGTGAGCGCAAGTGAGCGTGATGTTGAAAATCTCGCTTTAATGCGGATTATTGCGAAACTCTGGTCCACCGTACTAAGCGACGAAGTCTCTCTCCCACAACAAATCCAACTCTGAATTTGCCTTCCTTTACACGGCAACTGTAATAGACGTCGCTAGGTCTGTTCCCGTCCATCGCATCTCGTGAATGGCATTGATGTCAGCCTTTACTCTCAGGAGGACATCAACCAACTGGACAGAGGCACCTTCCCCACTAAGGGACCTCACATTCCAGGTGTATGCCCTCAAATTGTAGTGTTTGGTTCATTTGCAGGGGTCGTCATCAGTATCGGAAGTTCTCATCCGAGGCGTTGTTCGGGGATTTTTACCAGCCATCCTGGGATGCTTCGCCTTCTCCCGAACGGGTGCTCTTCAGCTACCCGGAGGATACTTGGATAGAAAAATCGTCCTGACCACTCCCAAGTGAATGGCGAACAGTAACTTTTCCCACTTATATATTTAATGACATAGATTTAAATAAAATAGTCAGACAATTCGAGAATATCCGCCAACTACAAAACTTTGATTGACTATGTAATAACAATCATGCCATATTTTTACGTTTATAAGAGCGTACAATTTTTGGCGTATACCGATGTCATTGACATCACCGGTCTCAACAACCGCGCTGTTTGTTATGCCTTTTCCAAGCTGGATAAAAAACAAACATCCGGCGCACTCGCGTATCGGCATCCACGTCACTGTTGACAGTTATGATTTCGAGGTGGTAAAAGAATTCGTTTATTTGCGCCGGAGTCCTAAGCGGTTCCAAGACCAAACTGGGCTACAACTAAAGCAATTGTAGCTTCCACTTCTAAAGTAGCGTTGGTGAGTCTCATGCGAATGGGCGTGATTATGATTATAAAGCAGCGGTACCAGAAGACAATGTACATGCTTGACAGAATAGCCATGAGCGAGAACGAATCGAGAAGCAAAGGTACGAGTCGCCAGACTGAGCAGTATAAGAAGCCCCAGCAACGTACACCCGCGCCTGCCACCAATACTGACAGTCAAAGAAACCGGTAAAGCCCGAAAGTGATAAAGCCCATCCCAAGAAGTTCAAAAAAGGGTATACGCAACAAGGAGAAGCTCCAGCAGTAACAAGACACTTCTGCGATGGCGCAAGAGACCATCGACAGGTTCGCTCACAGATCAAGATGCCAAAACACCGAAGTCAGTTCAGCAGAAATGGGTGGAGATCTATGTTGGAATGTCTCTAATCGCAATGAACTACATACTTGACAGTCCCGAAGGTCCTCACCCGGAGTTTGATTCATCGGAAACACCTAAGGGTTTTAAGGCAATCAAATGCGCAGATCAATTATCTCTGGATTTCCTCGCTGATTTTGGCCATCAGTGAAGCATCACTGGAGAATTGTTCAAAGCGGACAACAAAATTCGGTTTAGCATTCGAAAGACCAAAATGAAAATCTTCAGAGGCGAAGCAAGCCCAGAGGAGGACGACATAGAAGAAGTCAGCTTCGTGAGTCAACTGGTTGTTGAGGTTCGGGCTGATAATTCTTAAACTTTCGAGAACATCCATCAACAATTTAGATATCCTTCTCAGCGAGGAGGATATTCCCCTTGGCCTCAGCCAGGGGCTTAGGATTATATATAAGCCACAGTACATACAATCTTCTACCGAAAAGAGGCAGGTAGGCAGGTAGAATGGTTGAAGTGCCAGTCTGGCCCTCCTCAAGAAGCATTTAAGCGCCGTTTTGATACCATTATAAGACCTCCAACCGAAAGATATCTACAACCAGCCAGAGCTGTTGATATAAGGAGAAGATTAATGGAATTTAGGTTGGCGCACTGCCCCAGGGTGTCGAAGAATGGAGCACCCAGTGGCCTTAGTCGCCTAGCTCCCAAGCCCGGACATTTACAAAGAAAGTGCTCAACAGTCTCCTTCTCTGAAAGGTCTCCACAGCTTTTTCAATTGGGGCTAAATGGTAACCGTAACATGGTAAAGACAGCTACGATTCTGGAAATTGAATGGCGTAGAGTCCCCAGGGCTTTCTGAGCCCTACTTACACTGTACTGAAGCCAAAAGGTTTTCAAATAGCACATCAAAGAATGGAGCTCCATATTTTTTACGCTTTCCTGAAAGATATTGGAACTCCCCTTTAACAACTGTCGGGGGAATGCCAACGACCAGGTAAGAAGTCTCTTAGGCCAATTCAGTCACCTTTCTGGCAAGCTCATTTCCTTCTATGTCCTGGAACACAGATCAGAGAAACATTACCTGCGCACCCAAACAATTTGATCTCCTCCTTACAGGAGTTTAGTAGTTTCGTTTTGCACTATGGCGTCATCAGAGCTTGACTATCGGAGAAAATGTTAATATCCCCCGCGCTCCCGCATTCCCTAAGAATTTTGCATGCCTGCAGGATCGCAAAATTTTCTGTCTGAAAAATACTAACAGTAAACAGCCGTTTAAAGGAGATATAAAAATTTGCTGATTTAGAGAAAACCCCTGCTCCGACTCCCGAGTCCATTTGCCTCCAGAGGCCAACCTCCTTTACCCTGATTGAACCTTGGGCTGCGATGGAAATAACGTAAAAGTCGATGGGGAGTAAGTGAAAAACGACATTCAGGTCAGCACTGGGGCAAGTTTTACATGCTCCGGCGATACCAATATATGCAGTCCTTCCCAGTTTAATGATATTATAGACCTTCCGAAAAGCTTTCCAAACCAGGCATCCATACGTTAAAATAGGCAGAACCGCTATGTTATACATCCAAGGTACGACTTATGGCTTGAGTCCCTATTTTTCGCCGAACATAGATTTGCAGGAGTAAAAGGCTATACTGGCCTTCTTTACCCGATTTTCAATGTGTGACTTTGAGTGGAGTTTGGAGTCAAGTAGCTTTCTAAGATACCTAACTTCCGATGAAAGAGGGAGAACGTTGTTGTTTAATTTGGGAAGTCGAAGGTGTAGAGGCTTATATTTTCTGGTAAATAGCACCAGCTTCGTTTTGTCAGGATTGACTCGGAGGCCGCAAGTGGCAGCCCAGCGACAGAGTACAGCCAGTAACCTTTCCAAAATCTCAGCCATGACTGAGGGAAACGGTCCTGGTAACAATAGCACCAAGTCATTGGCGTATGGTACTACCTTAACCCCATCCTTATCTAACATTAACAGAACTTCGCATTAATTTTCCTGCAGCCAAGCAGAGACAGATAGGGATAAGAATAAGGATAGGGATAGAGATGTTATTAAAAGCACCCTCTATATATGTGAAGGGTGGTAACTCTATCGAAAAGGCAGTCCCGGCGAACCGGCATTAAAGAGAAAGAAGCGGTCGTCGTCAGTTGTGTGCGCCATCGATATTTATTTTTTCATAAAACTATTTTTAAATTTTAATTAACACTGCATTTGTAGAATATATTATTCTGAATTAATAAACGTTATGAATTCCAACTGAAAGAAGGAATATCTTCTTTCTTACATGGGGGCTCAACCGCCGAACTTATTATCAATGTAAGAAACCACGTGCGTGATGTAAAGAAAGTGGAATAGCCGAAGACATTATAATTTTTATATGAAAATGTGATGAAGAAAAGTTGAACAGTTAGAAAAATTTGAACAGTTGAAAAACAGAAAATTTTATAAGTTGAAAGGAAAAAATCAGACAGTTGTAAGTGAAATTTAGCAGTTGAAAGTCGATCCCAAAGTTAAAGACAAAAGTTGAACAATAAAAATGTCGAAATCAGAAAAAAAGAAAAAAGAGGTAGAACAAGTAGCCCAATATATGGAAGTTGAGGAAGTGCAGTGGCCAGAAAGTGCAGCAGGCATCCGCGAAGGAAAAAACCAATCGAGTACAAACGGCGGCGCATTGAACTATTCATCGCTTGAACTTCGTGAATTGCTAAGATACATTGATTCCAATAAGAGTGTTTCAATTGAAAGTTTCGCCAAAATAGTGCCAGAGTATGATGGTATTTCAATTCCTATCAGAAATTGGCTAAGAAACTTTAACGAGAACGCGGACGCATACGAATTGACCGACAAGCAAAACTACGTAAACGCAAGAAATAAAATGACAGGGACGGCAAAATTATTCCTTGAAACAATAAGTGTGGCAAACTACGAAAATCTATGCAAAGCGTTAGTGGAAGAATTCGACGAGAAACTCTGCAGCATTGACATTCACCAGAAGCTTACTAAAAGGCGTAAAAGAGATGAAGAAAATTTTCACCAATATGTACTTGAAATGCGAAAGCTGGCAGCACTAGGTTCAATTGAAGAGCAAGCAGTGATTCGCTACATCGTCAATGGATTGAGAATGCGCGACGATTTAAAATACCCTTTGTACAGCGCAACTACGTACAAAGAATTGAGAGAGCGGTACGATTTAATACAACAGATGAGCACAAAGCAGAGCAGCACTACTCAGATGAAGACGCAGAACGAGAGGAATACGCAGAAGCATAACGACATCAATTACGACACGCGTAGGCAACATTGTTTCAACTGCGGTTCGACTGCGCACGCACGAGCAGAATGCAAAGCAGAAACAAAATGCTTCAAATGTAATGGAAGTGGACATATTGCGAAAAATTGTGCAAAGCAGAATCAAGTGATGAGCATAGTTAAAGACAATAAACGAAGTAAGCAGATGCTGATTGGAAACAAAGCCGCGACTTGTTTAATTGACACTGGAGCAGACGTTTCTCTCATGCGAGAATGTTTCTACAAAAATTATTTCAGTAACATTGCTCTTCAGAAGAGTGCAGCGAAATTATTTGGTTTGGGCAACACTGTGACAAGAGTAAAAGGCGCACTTATAACAGATGTCAAAGTTGACGGCGTGCAGACAGAGCACACTTTGCTCGTGGTATCAGATGCAGACATAAGTTTTGAGGTTATTATTGGTTACGACTTTATTCAGAAATTTCAATTAGAATTTAATGCGAATGGCTATTTTTTCACCAATGCCGAAAAGAAATACAATTGTTTATACAACGTCGTTGAAGGTGAAGTTGATATAGATGTTATGCCACAGTATAAACAAGAAATTAATAAATTGATTCAAAGCTACACACCTACGAAGACGCCGACTCAGCATCCTATCCAGCTGAAAGTAATTCCGAAAGAAGAACACATCGCTTTTAATGAAAGTCCAACTCGATTGTCGGCTAGGGAACGAGCTGTTGTAAAAAGGCAGGTGGATGAGTGGTTGCAGCAGGGCGTGATCCGCGAATCTTCTTCAAACGTTGCAAGTAAAGTAGTCTTGGCAAAGAAAAAGGATGAAAGTTACCGAGTGTGCATCGATTATCGCAAACTGAATGCGGCCGTGCTAAAAGATCGTTTTCCGGTACCAATCATCGATGAAGTTTTGGAAAAAATGCAAGCAGCCAAGTTTTTTTCGGTGGTGGATCTTAAGAATGGATTTTTTCACGTTCCCGTGGAAGAAAGCAGCCGTAAATATACTGCGTTTGTAACCAAGGAGGGTTTATATGAGTTTAACAAAGCTCCATTTGGTTTTTGTAACTCACCAGCGATTTTTGTGAGGTACGTAACATACATTTTTCAACAGTTGATAAACGAAGGCACTATGGAAATATATGTGGACGATATTGTGGTTTTCGGACGGACAGCAGACGAATGTTTAAAGAACGTAAAAAAGGTGTTGCAGAAAGCTGAAAATTATGGTCTTGAAATTAAATGGGCAAAATGCAAATTTTTGAAAGAAAAAATAAGTTTTCTGGGCCATGAAGTGGAAAATGGCAATATCTGGCCTGGAGCAGATAAAATCAAAGCTGTCAAAAATTTTCCAGTGCCTAAAAACATAAAGGGGGTGCAAGCTTTTCTAGGCATTACGGGTTATTTTAGAAAATTTATCCAGGGGTATGCTACAATTGCTAAGCCTTTGACACAATTATTGAAAAAAGATGTCGAATTTAAAATTGGCGTTGAACATCAGCAAGCAATTGAAGAATTGAAAGCATCATTAACCAAAGGACCTGTTTTGAAAATTTACAAGCAAAATGCAAAAACTCAACTCCATGTAGACGCATCTAAGTTTGGATTTGGCGCAACGTTAATGCAACAACATGATGGTAAGTGGCATCCCGTGTTTTTCTGGAGTCGAAAGACATCACCTCAAGAGGAAAAGCTCCATAGTTATTTTTTAGAGGTAAAAGCAGCATATTTAGCCACGAAAAGACTACGACACTATTTGATGGGCCTTGAATTTGATTTAATTACCGACTGTGCAGCTTTTAAACAAACAGCATCCAAAAAAGAAATTCCACGTGAAGTCGTTCAATGGCTTATGTATTTGCAGGATTTTGTTTTCGACATCGAGCATCGTGCAGGCGATAGAATGAAGCATGTCGATGGGTTAAGTCGTTTTCCAGTCATGTTAGTTACGTCAGAAATACGTGCGCGTATTTGTAAAGCGCAAGAAGAGGATGACCATCTTAAGGCAGTTGCTTCAGTTCTTCAGCAAAAACCGTATGCAGATTATGTATTTAAAGGTGAGATCTTGTTTAAACAAATTAATGGTCAAGACTTACTAGCAGTTCTAAGAAGTATGGAAAAAGAAATAATTAGAAAAGCGCACGATGTAGGGCATATGGGTGCAATGAAAACTATGCATGCCATACGTCAAGATTTTTTCATTCCACATTTAGAAAAGAAAGTTAAAAGGCACATTGCCAACTGTGTTGATTGTATAATTCATAATCACAAGTTAGGCAAACAAGACGATTTTTTACATTGCATTGATAAAGGTGGTTCTCCGCTTGAAACTATACACGTCGACCATCTAGGTATTTTAGATGCAACTGCTAAAAATTATAAATATGTTTTCGCTATTGTTGATGGTTTTTCCAAATTTGTGTGGCTGTTCCCAACAAAGTCTACGGATGCTAATGAAGTTCTTAAGCATATGGAATCATGGGTTGTAGTTTTCGGAAATCCACAGCGAATTGTTAGCGACAAGGGGCCGGCGTTCGTAGCAAATATATTTAAAGATTTTTGCAAAGCAAACAATATTGAACACATTGAAATTACAACAGGGGTTCCAAGGGGAAATGGACAAATTGAGAGGGTTAACCGAGTTATTCTCTCGATACTAGCAAAGCTGTCTTCGAACGAACCAAGCAAATGGTACAAACATATAGCACAGGTGCAAAAAGCAATAAATGCACACGTTCACTCGTCTACGAAATTCACACCATTTGAGACCATGTTTGGGGTAAGAATGAGAACCGGATCGATTACTGAGATTATAAAGCTGTTGGAAGAAGAATTGATTACTGCATTGCAATAGGAACGTACTAAGTTGAGGGAAGAGGCGAGAGTCAACATTCAGAAAGCACAAGAAACTTACAAGAGAAATTTTGACAAAAAGCGCAAAAGCTGTTATGGGTATCAACACGGAGATTTAGTTGCAATAAAA
Source organism: Anastrepha obliqua (assembly GCF_027943255.1). Lineage (NCBI taxonomy): Eukaryota > Metazoa > Arthropoda > Insecta > Diptera > Tephritidae > Anastrepha > Anastrepha obliqua. Next base: position 1,718,780 of record NW_026562179.1, on the reverse strand, counting down.
TTCACGCAATTTTCGAACAAAAAACTGTTCAACAAATTCATCGGTCCGTACAAAATTACACAAGTTAAACGCAACGGAAGATACGACGTCGAAAAAGCAGCGGACTTTAAAGGTCCCCAGGTTACATCCACCAGCGTAGATAACATAAAGCTATGGGCTCACTTCGAAGTCGACGAAGATGAATCATCTGAGTCAGATGATAATCAGGATGACCGAGTGTGAAGGGGGGTAACTCTATCGAAAAGGCAGTCCCGGCGAACCGGCATTAAAGAGAAAGAAGCGGTCGTCGTCAGTTGTGTGCGCCATCGATATTTATTTTTTCATAAAACTATTTTTAAAGCATGGTAAAGGAACATCTGAGCTACCCTTAACACTACTCGGTTAAAGGGGCTTGAGGCAGTGGAGGATCTTCGGACCCTCCGGCTTCACCTTCAGTAGCCAAATGTGGGCTCTGGGTCTTCTAGGGATCTCCGAAGCTGGGATGAGTTTAGGCGAGAGCCCCTCCCAGACATTGCTGGGCTCAGCAACTCACTTCTCCAGAAATCCCTTGGAGAATTCATCGGCGCACTTGATCACCCTTCAGCCACGGCAAATGCCTCCCGAATCAAAAAGAGGCACCTGTCCTTAGTTTTCCATGAGGTATCGACGATCATTTGATATTCGCCGATCATATGGGATCTTGTGTCTACTATGGAAACTTGGAGGTGGCCACCTCGCTATAAACAACCCTTGCAGCCGCAGCCTCCGGACTTGTTGTAGGGCCCTCAACGCCCTGTGTCGAAAACTTTTTTATTTCCTTGGCAACACGTCCGCTCACATCTGGTGATCGGTTACGTTTAGCCACTGGTTGTGTCTGACGATTCTTATGTGATTGGAGGTCCGTAGTTTTCCCCGCGGCCATGGTTTCGTACTCCGAAACTACGGGCTCATATCTGACCTTGTCCCCTGCATCGCGATCATCTGGTCTACCGGCCAATTCATTCTTAGCTATCTCAGCCAGAATGAATTTCGCTCTCAGGTAGCGGCGACCCAGAGGATTTTTGGTTTTTTTTTGGCATCCCTACCAGATGTCGCGGGAGAAAAGGATTGCGTTTGTTGAGTTGTTGCGAGCAGTAGGCTTGGTTTCAGTAGTGGGGTGCTATGGTGAGCACTCGACGTGCTGAGTCTGCTGAGTCAACTACCAATCATGCAGCTCTCAGCACGAGCACCTCAACACCTTAGCTTAAAGTGCTGACAAGGTTATACCGTCTTGACTCGGTCGACAGAGCCTTGTTTTGGTTAGGCTCCAAAAGAATATGCATAAGAGCAGATTCTCTGCTTTATTAGAATCACTTGCCCGTGGGACCAAACTCCGAATGTGAAATGACACACAAGCACGACAATCAAATGTAAAATCATCAGATCTCAGACTCTTGAGCATAGTCTGTTGCTCTGTCAGGTAGTTGGACGCTGGAATGACGACAGTGTTCCCATCGACACCAAGCCGTTTCTTTTTTGCTCAGCCTATTATAAAGTGTGATTTTTTAAGAGCTATAGGAAAGTTTTTCAAATAACCACACGTAAAATTCAGAAAAATTCATGAAATTTTTATTTAAATCGATAGTACAGTCCATATAATTTAATGTTTGATGATTATTTCATGCAAATGTTGGCCGCGACTGCGCTTCAAATGGTCCATCGCCTCAGTCCAATTTTTCCATACTCTTTCCAATGTTTCGGCCGGTATCTCACATATGTGCTTTAATGTTGTCTTCCAATGCGTTAATTGAACCAGGCTTGTCTGAATAGACATGAGCTTTAACATAGCTCCACAAAAAATAATCTAAAGGGGTTATATCGCACGATCTGGGTGGCCAATTGACAGGTCGCGAACGTGAAATAAAATGTTCACCAAACGCGCCTCTCAACAAGTCCATTGTTACGCGTGCTGTGTGGCATGTGGCACCATCTTGCTGAAACCACATGTCATGCAAGTCAAGCTCTAGCATTTTGGGCAAAAAAAAAGTTGGATATCATTTCACGGCAGCGCTCACCATTCACAGTTACGTTACGATTCGCAGCATCTTTGAAGAAGTACGGTCCAATGATACCTCCAGCCCATAACCGCACCAAACTGTGATCTTTTCTGGATACATTGGTAGCTCTTGCAATTCTTCTGGCTGATCTTCACTCCAAAATCGACAATTCTGCTTATTTACGTACCCATTGATCCAAAAACGAGCTTCGTCGCTGAACACAATTTTTCGATAAATAGTGGATCTTCGGCCAACTTTCCAAGAGCCCATTTACCAAAAATTCTGCATTGCGGTAGAGCGTTCGGCTTCAATTCTTGCACCAGCTGTATTTTGAAAGGCACACCTAAATGCGATACTTTCTTCAGTTGGCACTCTACGTAAGCGTGTTGGTGGTTTGATGTCCAATAATGTAAATTTGGTTCTAAATTTAGTCACAATAGCTCGGATAGCTTCAGTGGGTCGATTAAACTGACCATGAAATGGAAGAAGCGCGCGATAAACTTTCTTAACAGAACACGCATTTTTTTAATAAAATTCAATGATTTGCAAGCGTTGTTTGTTTGTAAGACGATTCATGGTTAAATTATAGATCAAACTGAAGATGTTTGACAATGAAACTAAACAGCGTCAGCTGTTTAAACCAACTGTTTAAAAAGATAATAGCTAAAAAATCACCCTTTAGTTGAGTTAACTCGTAACTAACAGGCTGGGGCATCCACCCAGGTGCGGCAGCCATCCATTACCTCGGTCAAATTCTAACGCCCTAGCCCGTGGGGAGAAGGCAGGTAGTCCTAAATCATGCATTATTATCAAGAAAGTATGAATGCTTTCCTATGCTCCAATTCAGCACATCAGATTGGACAGTAGTGAAAATAGAGGAAGCTGGGCGCCAGGACCTAATTTAAGTTTCGGTATACATACCTAAAGACTAAGTAGCGCCACCGGAAAAACTGATAACGGCTTTCAAGTAATACCAGCAGGACATCATAGGGTGCGATGAGAATGCAAGGAATACCATGTGGAACTGTACAGAAACAATAAATAGAGGGGAATCAGCGCTATTGTGATATCACTGGAACTTAACTTTTCACTATGCCTTCCTTTTTAAACTATTCGATAGCTTTAATAAACGAGCAAAGCTTCGTTAGTTTTAGATGCAGCGGATCAGTCTGTGCGAAGCCTCCTTCACACTCACATAAAAGGACTGTTCCTCTTCTTCGGTGTTAACGTTCTGCGTGGTTGCCTATTAAACAATGACCAGTTAATACCCCATGATGTCTCTTATAGCTTCCCTGTTAAATCTTAACAAGCCCTTTGATCGACTGCTGTTCCATTTTCGTTATGTCTTTTTATTTAATTCGCATGCAGTGAGGTATTGTCAAATTGTTTTTACCTTGTTGATGGTTTTCCTATCTATAAGTAGTTTACTTGGATATCAAGAGTTGTAGCGATTCGAGCAAGTTCATCTGCGATCACAAATCTGCTCATGAGCATGTTTTTGAAGAGATCAATTCAACCAGAGCGTCGGATATCCCGAAATCAATCAGTGCCTTTATTATAATATCCGGTAGGATGTTGCTGAATGCACCCTCGGTATCAAGGAAGGCTACCAGTGTGTATTCCTTACCCTGTTTCTGTGGATTTTCCTTTACAAGTACGCATGTTGTGTTCCCTTTCCACGGTTATATACCCTGCTGCGGGGAAAGGGCAATCTCAGGTTCAACCATGTTGGAGAAGTTCTTGGAGAGATTCCAAAAACCAAAATACAACCAATTCCCAAGACACGGTGTGCTCGGAATCGTGCCGAGGACTGAATTAAAACATGTGCATGACTAACGGAGCTTCCCTCTCGAATACCTGACCGTCTTCAAGAGTAACTGTGGCCTTTTGGGATTATGGCGTGTTGCCGCGGAGGATCTCATTATTTCCTCTTTTTAATCGTAGGTTGTGTAGCTTGACGTAAGTCAGGCGAAGCAACCGTAAGAAACAGATGATGTCTACAAAAACAGAAATAAAAACAGATAAATGTAAATTCAAGCCATGCTGTGACACAATACCGTCTTCAGAAGAGGACAACCTGTTGGCTTCCAGCAAGATACAGCTGAGTCAGTAAAGAGTAAGGGAAGTACCAGTCATAGTAGTTGCTTACTAAGAAAACAACAACAACAGAACCAATAAATAACAATACAAAAGCCAAAAGGCCAGAAGTCGAGCCAGGTCGTGAAAAACCCCATGTCAGAGGGTCTCATTATGAAGTCTCGCAATACGAAGGCGCGGTTCATTGTAAGCAAAACAGCAAAAACCTGACAAGAGGAAGTACCAACATGTAGTGAAAGATTATGAAGACTTCATAGCTAAACACCTCAAAAAAGATAATCTCAAAAAGACTGTTGCGACGAAACGCAACATATCACATGTCATGATCGAGCAGGCCCCAAAGAGACCTAAAGTGTGCTGTCCGACACTAGGCATGAAGAAAAAACGACCATTTATCGAGGTGGTTAGGGATAACCTACTCCTCGCACTAATTGATGAAAACATCAAAAATGGCAGCGTAGTCCTACAGAAGTGCGGGCATGCGGAGGCCAAACTGTCCAGGATCGTGCTAGAGACGCCTGTAGTTTGAGCACAAGGCGGTGCTCTCCCTTCCTTCGATTCTGCAGGAATACTTCGAGATAACTTCAATCAGCGAAGCTATAAAAGCTCGACCTAGCTGCAGATAATGACAAAGACCATGACTACAACCGTAAAGGTTAATCTGCAGAACTCGAAGTCTGTTTCAGAGAACTTGGATGTTCTCCTCCGGGAGGGAAGGAATCCGATATCGATTCATACAGGAACCCTGGGACAGAGACACTGATATAAAAGGGTTCCAACACAACAGCAACATTAACCTATTTTTCACTAAAAAACGGCAAGCCTAGATCATCCACAGTTGTTAAAAGGCATATAAAAGCCTTTCAATGTTCCAATTTTAGTACTCCTGATTTGACAGGTGTGAAGGTGGAGTTGCAGAAATCGGCATTATACCTTCCGTCAGGGTGCATGCCACATGCAACACGGACAGATTGTTGATGAGGTGCGACGCAAACGCAATTCATGACCTTTGGGGCAGTTCGGAGACGAATGATAGAGGTGAGTCACTGTTAAAATTTATATTAAACACCAATTTAGACATACATACGTAACGTGAGGACCACTCCAACCTTCACTTTTCTGAGCTCGAAAAGCTGGGCTGGGCAGAGGTCTTAGATGTTACCTTATGTACAAACAACAACTGCAAAGTAGTCAGAAGCTGGAGGCTATCCGACATGAAATCCTTTTCAGACCATAGTTGGATTCTCTTCGATATCAATTTCAAGCTCGAGGAACCACCCTCTTTTAGAAACCCAAGATGAAGAAACTGGCACATATTCAGCAGAGTAGCCCAGTCTAAACTTCAACATATCGATAAAACTATAACGGCAAGTAAAGACTAGGCTGAAAAAATTAGTGCTTTTGAAGTTTCATCTGATGTCACGTATGGTAAAACTACGTATCCCTGGTGGAATGACGATTTAAGTCAACTTAGGAAAATGACAAGAGACATCTTCAACATCCGCTTCAAATACAAGTACTTTAAACACTACAAAATTGTCTTAGGGAATACAAGAAAGCAATCCGGGAAAATCAAACAGATGCTTGGAAAGATTTCTGTAGCTCCATTGAATCAACCAAAGATACGGCTAGATTAAGAATGCTTTTATGCTCGAGAAACGACGATTCCATTGCTAGAGAGCTTTTTCAAAAAAAGTTTTATGCTAGGGCATATTCCAAAAAGTTGGAGAAGGGTTAAGGTGATTTTTATCCCAAAGCTGGTAGACGCGGTCATGACACAACGAGAAACTTCAGACCCATCAGCCCATCCTCTTTTATCCTCAAGAATCTTGAACGATTGCTCGATGCATATCTTAGAGAGAAGATGAAAAACACAACAATTTCAATATCCCAACATGCGTATCTCTAAGGCAAATCTACAGGCACAGCTCTTCACGAAGTTATAAGTACGATAGAGAGAGGCATAGAGTACAAATAATACTCAATTTTCGCCTTTCTCGACATAGAAGGTGCCTTTAGCAACGTTCACATAAATAAGCACCATTAGGGACAACATACGTCCCAGCGATTGGATAGACAACAGGCTTAAAATTAGAATAATAATGGGAGAGATGGGCACTAGCACAGACAAACGCTCAGTCAACAGGAGAACTCCAGAGGGGGAATTTTATCCCCTCTGCTCTGGTTAATAGTTGTCAACAAAATACTTACAAAGTTCGACCAAAACGGCATTAAAGTAGTGACGTATGCGGATGACATAGTGATTGTGTTTTCAGGAATGTTTCCCACAATAATCAGCGAGATTATTGAAGGGATTACACAGCAATTGGACCACAGACTGTGGTAAGCCCGAGCAAATAGAACTGATGCTATTCACTAAGAAAACCAAGATACAAGGCTTTGAGCTACAAAGAAATTGGTGCAAGAGTAGCTTTTTTTTCAGACAGTCAAGGAGCTATCAAGGTCTTAGACTCCAACTCTTTTTCTTCCAAACTAGTTTCACAGTGTATAGAGGAACAAGAACTGCTTCGTCACTGACTTCAAATTACTCTGGTATGGGTTCCCGGACACAGGAATATAGAGCGTAATGACAAAGCTGTCGAGCTAGCAAGAAAAGGCTCGACACAAGATATAACAGACATTGCGGTCGCTACCGCTTTCAAGACAATAAAAACATCCATTGCGTCACACTACTAAGCTTTAGCCGAAAGAAGGTGGAAGCAATTAACTACATGTACTACATCAAGAAGAACAAGGCCGTCGTACAATATCCTGAGAACGAATTACCTGTTAGGATGCTCCCGTTCAAACATTTCACGTCTTACTGCAACCCTTACAAGTCACTGGAAGGTAGGGGATCATGCAACCCTCAACCCTCAACCTTCTTTTCAATCCCATCAGCAGAAAATGTCAGGCGGAGGGGCTGAAAGAAAGTCTTTCCCATTGTCTATTTATGCGAATGTCCAGGTTTAGCCAGCAAATTTGTCTGACTTAAAAACAAAGCAAAAAAAAAACAGGATATCACACGAGAACAGTCGTAATAAACCGGCTCCAGTCGCTAATTAGGATTATTTTGTACAAATACTTAATCCCATCAACAACAACAACGCATATTGTGAGATACTAAGCTTGTTGGAGTTGATATTAGCTTTAAAATACTCTTTTAGGATTCTTTCTAAGGTTTTTAGTAAAAATTAAGACAGGCTAATTTTCCTAAAACCCTTGGGTGTTATGTGTGAGCTGTTTCCTGCCTTAAGAATAAAAACAACTTATACTTCTTTCCACAAGGATGGAGCGTATCTGAGCTTCAGAGCAGCTTTGAATATAACTCTTAATCACTCCATAATACATGATCTGATTGCACCGACCGTTATTGCACAGGCTGATCTTTGTATTCTGCCGAGTAGTTTGGAATCGGACTCTCTCCCTTCAGCTTTCCACCAAACTACCGAACCATACGATAAAATAGGTCGTATAATCGCCTTATACAGCCATAATGTATGCTTAGGTTGAAGAGCCGGTCTTCTTCCAAGCATATGTTCGCAGGCATATAAAGCAATTTCTGCTTTCCTTACCCGTTCTTCAACGTTTAACTTCCAGCTAGGTTTGGAGTCCAGAATCACCCCTAAGTACTTTGCACGGGTGATAGTGAAAGAGTTTGTCCGTTGATATTTGGTAAGGTAAAAGTTGGTACCTTGTATCTGGTGGTGAAAAGCATGAGTTCTGTTTTACGCAGGTTTAAACTTAGATCACATCCTGTGGCCCAAGAGTTAAGCTCGCCTAATGCCCTTTGGATGATCACTCTGACCGTATTGGGGCCCAGTCTTGACACCATTAGCACCACATCATCAGCGTACGCCACCACTTTTACCCCACCTCCATAAAGTTTTATTAAGATTTTGCTGAGCACACATAGCCATGATATATTTGGTTGAGTGTACACTGTATTTGAGCTGGAATAATCTATCTATTCATCAATCCCCCGTGAGTTAAGGGGCTTAAAAGCGTTCGCTGCCCAGGTTATCCTAGTTTCAGTAATTATATCTTCAACGCCACAAATAGGTTTTTCTGTTCGATTTTTAGCTAATATCTTACGTGATTCGTTACTGGGAAAGTGTGTGTCCACTAGCAACTTTCATGTTTATTCACTTCATATAGTCCAACTCTTATCCGGGTTTTGGAGGCATCCGGATGAAAAGTGATTTTTTGTTAGGATTTTACGCCGTCTGTATGCTTCTGTGGTTCCTTCGATTTCTCCACAGATCGTTCTCCAACCAGATCTTTACCCTTTCCTAACTTATTTTTTATAAATTGTTTTAGCTTACTCGCACTACATATAATATCAGTCCCAGTGTTTACACTCTCGTGTCGCGTTCGCTCTATTAAACTATCTTCTGCAGTCAGTTCTTAGTGTTGTCAGGTCTTCTGGCCACCAGGGCGGTTTCTTCTTCCCTTATACTCAATTATATGACAGGCTTTATTTAGCGCTTTTCCACAAACATCCGTAAGGATTTGTAGGTGTTCATTCAATGATTCTCTATTTTCAATAGTGATATTATGGGAATTAGAAAGTCTTTCCTTAAGTTCCCGTTTATATACTGCTTCCCTCAAATCTTATTTCAATATAACGATGGTCGGAGTATGAATGTTGATTCAAAACCCTCCATTGTGTCATCTTTTCGAAAAGGGTGTGATAGGCTAGCGTAAAATCAATAACTTCTTGTCTATTACCTGTAATAAATGTGGACTCATTGCCTTTGTACACACGAAAAGCTTACTTCCTATAATATAATTAAAGAGAGATTCCCCACGTTCGTTGCATTGGCGTCACCTCCAATGAATATTTTACTTTTTTGTGCTTTGCAGTCTTCCACAAGTTTTCTTATATGCGGCGACACCAGTGGACCTGCCTCTATTCATCTATTGCCTCCGTATCAGTTTTGTTAACAGTAAGTTTTATTTTTACAAAACCGTATGTGAATTGTCCATCGCATTTCGCTAACGGTTCAATTGAATTTTTGGTCAGCAGTAGGAGAGCTTGCATTGCAGCGAACTTCTGGCCTTTCGATTCTTCTGCGCTGTTATTACTACTTAGTATCTTAACGAATCTCCACTTTTGCGTGGGAATATCTGGATTACAGACCCGAATGAGCAGCATTAAATCTTCCGGGTCTTCCGGCCCTTGCTTGTGGCCTGGAAGGAATATCCTTCCTGCCCACGATCACCAGCTTGACATTCAGGTACACTTCGCCGACTTTTGATGTGGCCTCTTTATACAGTTGAACCGATCTCTCGTCGTCACACGCTATTAAATCTATATGGAATAAATGCCAGCCTAAATCTTCGCATGCAGGTGGGGGCCGGGGCTCTCCGGTATAATCTTCAGTGCCTTTTTCGTTAGCTTGGTCTCAACCCATTTCCATTGTTCCTTGGGAATCATACCTTCGGGATGGTTTTCATCTTGAACTCGTATTATTTTGCAACCTCCGCAAAGGATTTTTTGGGTGTCACGACAATGGTTTTGTGCCTTTTTGCGTTTGGTCTAGTTTCCTCCATGGACCGTTGTTTTGAAGCAGATCGCACAGGCTTGAAATCGGGGTTGAAGTCAGGAATGGTTGGTTTCGCTCTTTCAATCGCTTCCTTCAGATCCTGTGTGAGTTCGTGTTCTCTTGGCTGCGTTTCATTCGCCCTCCTTAGGAGCTATGCAGTGTTCTTGCGATTTTGGTAGCTCGCCTTCGATGGATCTACCAACCTCAATGCCATCCTTTGGTACCACAGCTGGCGGTAGCTTTGCTTCCGGTCCGTTCCGTTTTTGCGGGTGGAATCGCAGTTGACTTGTGCTTGGACTTGTATTCAGTACTGTTTTTGGTGTAGTTACTGGCCTGGCCTCCGCTCCGGCTGTCACTATATGTTTTGTGCGACTTATAAGCTGATATGTGGAGTTTTCTTTGAGCTCGGTGCGACCGTTCTTTGGTTCACGGAATTGATCTTTCCTGTCGGTCTGTTGGGAGGAGGACCGATCTCCTTTTTTGTTTGTTTTATTAAGACTTACCATTATTGAACCCATGAGTGTCGGAGAAAAGATATCCGCCCGTGTATAGCTCCGAACTACACGGGTAAGGCTTGTTGGTACGGAGGGCACCAGGTATCCGTAAGCTCCGGTTAAGACTTGGATATTTACGAAAAAGGCCTCAAGCCGGACAGATTCTCGGCGCGGGCCCCATCACACATTAATCCAGCCCTTCACCCTCGACCATGTTAGGGATACTTTGAGTAATGCTGTACTATTGAGGAGTATCGAACACTAACCATATTACTCTTAACTTAGTTAAGTACCTCCTTAAAATAGGACAACTGTGATACTTATTTCCAGCCGGCACACTCGGCAAGGGTTCAATGTTGGATTTTCGTCAGTGCTTAACTTTATTCTAAATACTAAGCTTAGCATATGTAATAGAGGTAACAAACCGACTTTCATTTTTCCGAGTTCAGATAGATTTCAGGATGGGAGAAAGTTCTGGATCTTACATTATTGACAGAGAGCAATAGTGTGTCTGTAGAGTATTGAATGGTATCAGGTAGGGTATCAATGGCTGATAGGTTAGGTTAGGTTAGGTTAGTATGGTTGCCCAGGGAGTGGGCACACTTGGACGAAGAGAAAATCGTCCTTTGTGATACCATTGTCAAGGAAGTGAGGAGAGGGGAAGGACCGATGAGGTGCAGGGAGAGGGCGGGGAGAGGTGGTGATGGGAAGGTTAGGAGCGTGCGGAATGGCTGATCACTGTTTTATATTATTCAATCTCCAAGGCATCGTTAGAAATCCAAAACGAACGAATTAGGGAATTGCACATCAATAAAAACTCTAGGGAGTAAGGCTGAGTGAATTAAAAGTGAGTTTGGAGAATGGACAAGCACTGAAAAAGAATCCTTAGAAGCGTTACTTGAATGGATATAGTCCTGGATATATTCCTATAGCATGCCAAGAATCTAGAATGTCCAAAAACCTCTAGAAGACGAGATAGACCTAATAGTAGACAAAGAAAAGGTTGCCTTTTCACTCAACAGTTTTGAGCCTTATAAATCAGCTGACCCAGATGGCATTATGCCAATTATGCTTCAAAAGCTGTCGGAGCACATACAATCTGGCTCTTACGCATCCCTAAAGTATGTCTTCGCTTAGAGAGATGGAGAAGAGTTAAGGTAGTCGTCATACCGAAGGCGGGTAACACGAAACACGAAGTAGCGTAAGATTTTCGATCGGATGCATCGGTTACCCAATTTGTAAGCAGAGGTACTCGATAGGGTGGGGTCCTGTCTCCATGTTTATGGGTCCTACCTTTGAACAGTATTCTACTGCAACTCAACGGAGGGGGAATGAAGTTAGCCACGTACGCAGATGACGCTGTGATTCTAACAACAGATTTATTTACTTCTATTAATAGCGAAATAGTAAAAGGAGCTCTGAGGAAACTAAGTAGATGGGCTGCGAACAGTAGCCTGAATGTTAGCCCAAGCAAAACCCAATTAATGCTGTTTACAACTAAAATCAACATTCCTCATTTAGATAACCTTCAAAAGGAATTCAAATTGCGTTTACAGACTGAGCGACGTATTTAGGAGTAGTACTAGGTCCTATGCTTAACTGGAAGCACGATGTAGAGAAGTGGGTAGAAAAAGCTTATGTAGCTTATTACATTTGCACAGGGGTTATCAGTGGAACCTGGGGTTTAAAGCCTAAACTCGCATTTCGGATGTATACCGCCCTAGTAAGACCTATTATGTCATACGGAGCATTAGTATGGTCACCTGCATTATACAAACAGTATCACGTTAAGCGACTAACAAGCGTACAACGAGCAGCCTGCGCAGGAGTAACTGGAGCTATGAAATCGTGTCCAGCGGAGTCACATAATGTCATGCTCTACCTGTTACCAATAGATTTGCAAATACGACTAACAGCAACAAATACCGCCTTCAGAATAAAAGAAGGTGGTTTTTGGAATGCTAAGATGTTTGGTCATAGTGTTATTTTAGACAGCCAATAGCTTACTAGCAACTCATCTGATTTTACTACCGCTAAACTAGACTTTAACTAAAGTTTAAGGTAAAGTTCCTACGCGAAAGGAAATTTGAATTCAGTAGTCAAGGAGAAAAGCAGCCATTTGAGCTTTAAAGTCATCTATCACCAATTCAAAAGTAGTAAAATAAAGCAAAGACGAACTTAATGCATAAGCGCACACGACAGACATCACTCTCATCTGGGTACCTGGCCACAGGAACATAGAAAGGAATGAGGAAGTTGAAGAACTGACAGGGGGCATCTTATAATGAATCCGAAGCAGTAGAAATTTGCTACTCCCAAGGAGTGCGCAAAAAACAGATTTTCTCGCTATTCCAGAGGCGGGTCGTTGACAGATGGACTAACACGGATACATGCAAAATCACTAACGTGACCCAATTTCAAAAAATCCAGAAATGACGAGTTATTAAGGAAACCATCGGCGTATGCCGATGATATTGACATTGTCGGTCTAAAAAACTGCGCTGTTTATTCTGCTTTTTTTAAACTGGATAAAGAAGCAAAGTGAATAATCTGATGGTGAACGAGAACAAAAAGAAGTGCCTTCTGACATCAAACAAACAGTCGGCGCACTCGCATATCAGCACCCACGCCACTGTTGACAGGTATGCTTTCAAAGGCTGCTTTCTGCTAAATATCGGGGGTGCACTCCGATATGCTGAGTGGGCGGCTGAAGAGTAGGAACTCCTGAGTAAGGACTAATTGTTTGACTGACGGACGGCACTCACGAATGCCTGAGGTAACGCTCACGACGATATCTGACGGGAACAAGTCGATACAGACAAATTAAATATCGCATTCTTCCGAAGTTCCTTTTGCTCCAAAAAACGAATTAATGGAGACTATCATCCATACATCAAAAGGAGAAGACCCTGGTCACATGAACCAATTGTGGTTAATAGGCACAAACGCGGCACAAATCGAGATATAAGAAGAGGCGCCCATAGTAGGAAGCTGGCCACAAATATTGTGGACCCAGACGTAGGGGAACTTGTTTACTTCATGGACGCCATTCTGGGCCCTCCCGAAGAAATGCAGAAAGTAGGTCCAGGAAGGAAGTCTTCTCAGTCGACGTTGGTCTCTGTAAAAGAGAAGGCATTTTGAAATTTACTTCCCCCACTAAAAAAAAACTACGTTCTACATTCAAACACTGACCTGTAGTTTAAATCCCCAGTTTTTCGCCAAACACAGATTTGCAGGAGTAAAAGGCTATACTGGCCTTCTTTACCCGATTTTCAATATGTAACTTCCAATGGGGCTTGGAATCAAGTATCACTCCAATATACTTAATATCCGGTGAAAGTGGCTGAACGTTGTTGTTTCATTTGGGACTGCTATGCTAATACCTTTACACCACCCCCATTTAAACGAGTAAGAACTTCGTCTATAGTTACTAGCCAAAGAAGAAGCGAGAGGACACCACCCTGCGATGTATCTCTATGCACGAATCTAGGATCTTGACCCTTCCCGCCACCGCATTAAATTCCTTACAGCCAAGCAAGGACGAGATCCGGAGACAGATAAGTATCTCTACCTTTAGTCTATTAAGTGCAGGAATAATTGACTAAGCCCTAATACTGTTTCCCTTCTAGAGATTTCTCCATAGTCCTTAGTACCTCATGTAAGGTTGTTTCGGTAAATTCCCCTTTCAGGTAGGTATGCTGAGCTGGAGATAATTTGGTTTTAGAATGCTCCCGACTGTGATAATCGATCACTCTCTCGAACACCTTTAGAAAAATGGGGTAAGACTTTAACGCCTGAAGTCCTGGGCCAAGGCGTGACCCGTCCTTACTGCCTTGTAAATGAAGACGACCCTGGTTTACTTCCAGCTAGCAGGAACGTGGTTTAACGCGATGCACGCAAGGTCTTAGTCTCCTGAAGCATCACTGGCATGATACCATCAATACCCGCAGATTTAACAGGGGTAAAACTTTCGACTGCCTAGTTGTTTCTATTGAAAGCCAGCATAGATATCAAGGAAACCTTAAGTAACCCTTCTCGCCGGCTTGTGTCATAATTACAAGCTGGAGAAAAACACTTTTATGAAAAATGGGGATTAAAAAGAATTTTTAAAGACCCTTCACCGGATTCAGCCCAGTTTTAAATGAATGTTCTTTGGAGGGAAGTTTGGCAAAGTCTTTCACGAATTCTACATATTCGCAGTACTTTTCCCAGGAGTTGCGTTTCGCATCTCTAATAGCCTTTTTATATTCTCTCAAACCTACCCGGTAATCTTGAAAGTTTCCGATTTTGTGGTAGTCATTGAAAACTCGCCTAACCTTCCCCTTCAAGCCAGTCAGAGTCTTGCTCCACCAAGGAGCGAAGTCTTTCTTCCTAAAGGATATTGGGAAGACCACTTTAAAGGCAGTCTAATAAGACCTCCTTAAGTGTTCAACTTGAATGTCCAGAGGTTCCGAAGGAGAATACAAAAATTACTCCTGATCAACGGGGAGACAAGTTTTCCTCAACGAAATTGAGGCTTAAGTGCTTCCTCGACTTCCTGCAAAGAGTTGTTGGCAATATCCAGAACGACTGGGAAAGTTTGAAGCTCAAACTAATCCCAGCTAGCGAGATCCACGACGGCCGAGGGTTCGCATCTGGACACCGAACATGGAGTTCGAGGCCAACCAGCTAGCTCCAAGCAAGCTGTTAACCGCAATATCCAGAAGGATGACTGGAGCATCATAAACGCGGAGGTGAGCATCGACCCTGTGTTAAAACTGGATAACAACCTCGGCCCGAGGTAAAGAAAGCGCAACTTAAGATATTCCGCTCTGCAAGCCCGGAGTAAGCCTTATTTAGTGCAGGTAAATTGATAAGCTTTTTCGGCCGCCGTAGCCGAACGGGTTGGTGTGTAACTACCATTCGGGATTCCCAGAGAGAACGTAGGTTCGAATCTCGGTAAAACACCAAAATTAAGAAAAAGTTTTTTTCTAATAGCGGTCGTCCCTCGGCAGGCAATGGCAAACCTCGGAGTGTATTTCTGCCATGAAAGAGCTCCTCATAAAAAATATATCTACCGTTCGGAGTCGGCTTGAAACCGTAAGTCCCTCCACTTGTGGAACAACATCAAGACGCACACTACAAATAGAAGGAGGAGCTCGGCCAAACACCAAAAAATGGTGTACGCGCCAATTATATATATATATATATATAAATTGATAAGCACTTCCAACGCTTTATTTGGGGTAGTTCCATAAAAGAGCTGTTCTTTGGACCTTATTCATGATTTTAGCATAACTCACCTTTTGAGCAGATGGTCGCCACACAATTATTCCATATATTAAGATTGGCCTAACTAGAGAAGTGTAGAGCCAATGTGTAACACGGGGTGTTACATAATTGGCGCGTACACCCTTTTTGGGTGTTTGCCCGAGCTCGTCCTCCTATTTACGGTGTGCGTCTTGATGTTGTTCCACAAATAGAGGGACCTACAGTTCTAAGCCGACTCCGAACGGCAGATGTTTTTATGAGGAGCTTTTTCATGGCAGAAATACACTCGGAGGCTTGCCATTGCCTACCGAGGGGCGACAGCTATTAGAAAAAACTTTTTCTTAACTTTGGTGTTTCACCGAGATACGAACCTACGTTCTCTCTGGGAATTCCGAATGGTAGTTGGCACCAACCCATTCGGCTACGGCGGCCGCCACGTGGTGTTAGTCGCCATTTAATACCGACCGCTTTTGTGCAAGTATATAATGCAACGTTGGCCTTCTTTACTCTTTCCTAATAGCTTGATCGGATCATAGCTTGATCCTGTACGAGCTGGATCTGAGGGCGGATGCACCCTTAACGTACCCAAATCCATTAAGAACTAATTGGAAAAGATTTTTGTTATTCAATCGAACCTACCAGAGATTCTGCGAGGCTCAGCCGCATTTTGCCCAAAGATCATTCAATGCCGCCTTAAATCAAGGGGCCAGATGGCACTTTGACTTCTACGGCAAAAGAGTCTCTAGAACTTCCTTTAAACACTCGTTTTCGGGATGTAGCGCTCACGTTGGGGACGTTTAGAGAAACCGGCGGAACAGCCATGACCCACAGCATCTTGCCGATGTTATAGCCCCAAAAGAGAAGGTTGCATGGGCAATCAAATCATTTTCACCTTTCAAATCTCTAGGTCCTGACGGGATCATTCCAAAGATTTTACGCAAAGGTCTTGACAGTATTCTTCCATGGCTAATGGAAATTTTCAAAGCGTGTCTAAGCCTAAGTTATATTCCAAACAGCTGAAAACTTGTTAGAGTCTTCTTCATACCAAAGGTAGGTGGAAGGGGACATGAATCAGCGAAGGACTTTAGGCCAATTAGTCTTTCGTCCTTACTTTTACAAACTTTTGAACAGCTTTTAAACATACATATGTACATACTAGTATATCAATTGCAAAGCACGCTTATTTCACAGGCAAATCTAAAGAGACAGCACTTCACGAGGTAATCCGAAAAATAGAGGGGTCCCTAGAAAGCAAATACAAAGCCATGGCAACTTTTATAGACATAAAAGGCACATTTAATAACGTTATCACTGATGCTATCGGGATGACGGGCGCTAATAGACGTAGGGGTGGAAAATTGTCTTGTATCAGCCATTAGGTCATCTCTATGCTAGAAACCAGGATCATTAGTGCTAATATGGGTAATATCAGAATAACTATAGAGGTACTCCACTGGTACCTCCACTTCTTTGGTTATTTGTGATTAGCGAAATCTGAATAAAATTTAATGGTTTGTTAAAATGATGATGTGATGTTAATGGCATCAGGACTGTACACATACTTTTGAGAAATGTCCCGCACAATTCTTGGGCCACCGGTTGTGGCCTGAGTTAAGCACGCATAAAACCCCGCCAAACATTAACGGACAAACACTCTCACTTTCAACCAGTGCAAAGTACTTAAAGGTAATTCTAGACTCCAAGCTTAACTGGAAGTTAAACATTGTAGAACGGGTAAAGAAAGCAGATATCGCTTTATATGCCTTTAAACGTATGTTAAGAAGAAGATGGGGTCTTCAGCGAGGTCTTGTATAAGTCGGTTATACGACCTATTTTGTCGTATGGTTCGATAAGCTTGCGAAAAGCTCTAGGAAGTGATTCCAATGCCAAATTACTCGGCAGAATACAAAGATCAGCCTGTGCAATAACGGTCGGTGCAATCAGATTA
The DNA here is from genome assembly GCF_027943255.1 of Anastrepha obliqua. NCBI lineage: Eukaryota > Metazoa > Arthropoda > Insecta > Diptera > Tephritidae > Anastrepha > Anastrepha obliqua. The sequence continues at coordinate 1,701,427 of NW_026562179.1, read as the reverse complement.
TGTCCCAGAGATGTTCTCAATGCACTGACACACGTTATTCCCATAAACTTTCATATTAAGAAGACAGCGTCCATGAGTGCATTTAGGTCAAATGAAGCGGTTCGCTGGAAGGAAAGAACTTATGGTCATGCCAGTGTATTATTCGAAAAATTCAGGTAACCTCAGAGGGGACTGATTACATCGTCCCGACGGTAACATTCAATAGTAACTTGGCACTCTCGTTCCACCTAAGAAGGAATGGAATGAGGGATTCTCACTAAACAACTTCGACACGGCAGTCTATACAAACGGCTCCAAAATGGTATTGGAGTAGGTATATATTTCCGTAGATCTAAAATTAAAAAATCTGTGTGTCTCCCTAAAGTCTGCAGTGTCTTCCAGGTGGAAGTACTTGAAATTATGGAAGCTTGTAGTTACTAATCGCAAATTTCTCGTTTAAGGGCAATATCGCTATTCTTTCGGATAGTCAAGATGCAATTCAGGGACTGGATTCGACGACAACAAGCTCTAAATTGGTGGAACAAAGTAGGAATAGCCTAACCACTCTGAGTGAAAAGCGTAAAGTTACCTTAATCTGGATCCCGGGACATCAAAGAATTGAAGGTAACGAAAAAGCAGATGAACTGGCAAAAGGCGGATCTGCCATGAATGACGATCTGGCCGAATCGGTATTCAAACCTTTAGGTGCATTCAAGAATACAATTTCCCTAAAATACCGCCGAATCGCGGATTGTAGATTTAGAGACAAGACGAAATACAAAATTAGCAGAACGTTATGGCCCACCTACAACCTCAAGCAATCGTCAGCATCGATAAACAAGAAACGACGGGATACCTTGAGTCTAACCGCAGTCATAACTGGCTTTTGGTTGGTCGGAGAACAAGCAGCCAAAATGGGCATCCCTCACAACACATACTGTCAGAGTTATAAACAACCGTAGAAAAAAGGAACAATCTTCAATTTCCTTTGTGAATACCTTATCCAATGGAAGGACGGAATGTTAAAAATGGGCAAACCGTTGTCAACTGTCTGGTTTAGATGTCAAGAACATAATAAGGTTCCTGAACCGCACAGACTAGATAGAGGCCTTCCGTAAACAACCGTTTAACAAGCTGGTGACAAGGGTGTAGTAACAAAATGATACGGAAGCGCTAATTGGATTCTGGACGAATCACACTTAAACCAACCAACCATCCAAGTGTAACTGTTTTTGTTTTTGCTTCCTTTATTAATTACACCTGTATTATAGCACTAAGTAATTCTTTTTGCAGCTTAGATTTCATTCACATTTTTCTAGTTATCAGCTGAGTTGTTGTTTGTCGTTCCACTTTCTGTTGATGGGAGTTGCCGCATGAAAGTATTCGTATAATTCGTTAAACGGAGAATATGATGTGTGCTGCGAATGATTTCGGCTACTGTATCGAGGTCACGATGGATATTTTCATTTGGGGCGTACCAAAGAGCATTGGTTATTGTTCTGAGTATTTTCGATTGCAGTCGCTGAATAATGTTGATGCTAGTTTTACTTGTATTTCCCCAGAGTTCTATACCGGGATTGGCACGATCTTAGTTTTGTATGTCAGTATTTTATTCAGCAATGACAGTTTCGAGTGCCTGCCAATGTAGTGGTCGGAATCTTTTTTTACCTCATTTCTTTGCAACATGATATGTTCTTTCTAGAGAAGTTTGGAGCCAATAGTCATTCCAAGGTATCTTCCTTTGGTATCTATCGGGATTTGTGAATAGTTTATTTCCAGTTTTCTTGTTAGAGCAAACTATATACATGAATTGTTTTGCAACTATTGATTTGTATAGCCCAAGCATTAAGCCTTTTAAACGTTTTATCCAAATTGTGTTGAAACTTGTTTGTAGCTGCTTTCAATATTTTATGAGTTGCCAGTACCTCATTTTTACCTCATTTCTTTGCAACATGATATGTTCTTTCTAGAGAAGTTTGGAGCCAATAGTCATTTCAAGGTATCTTCCTTTGGTATCTATCGGGATTTGTGAATAGTTTATTTCCAGTTTTCTTGTTAGAGCAAACTATATACATGAATTGTTTTGCAACTATTGATTTGTATAGCCCAGTAAGCCTTTTAAACGTTTTATCCAAATTCTGTTGAAACTTGTTTGTAGCTGCTTTTAATATTTTATGAGTTGCCAATAGAACGGTGTTATCTGCGGAAGTTGCTACCATGCTGTGTACAACACATATAGTGCATGCTCATATAGTGCTTTCGCTACATCAAGATACACAGCAACACATCTATTCCTTTTATCTATTGCGATTATATGATTGCGGAGTCTATTTCTTTTGCACTCTTTAGGGTAAAATAGTCTCAATTCGTATAATTATTGTAAAATTTATGTGTTTTGTAATTCAGGATCGGTTGTATATAGCAGAAGTAGTCCTTCCTGTAGTCGTTCAGCCATGTACCTCGTCATCAAGGTGATTGGTGTGATATAGAGGATGGTTACGAATGTTTAGTAATTTTGTTTGTTTTGTGTTTTAGATATATATTTGAGTTGTGTCTATTTTGTTGTTCTTCAGTCATGTTTTTAGTTCCAGTGCATATTGGCTTAGACCAAAAGGTAAAGGGACCATACTTGTCACTGCAGACATTTGTTAGATTAGTTGTTTCATCATATTTTTAATATTTTCAACCCTGAAATTTCGTTGGTTCCAATAGGTTCCTTTATAGCGTTAATAGCTGTTCCATATGCTATGACTAATTTAGTGTTATAAAGGCGGATTTTTTAGCTATTATCTTTTTAAACAGTTTGTTTAAACAGCTGACGCACGTTTCGTGTTTTGTTTCACTGTCAAACATCTTCAGTTTGGTCTATAATTTAACCATGAATCGCCTTACAAACGAACAACGCTTGCAACTCATTGAATTTTGTTATACAATTACGTGTTCTGTTAAGAAAGTTTCCATTTCATGGTCAGTTTAATCGACCCACTGAAGCGGCGATTCGAGCTGTTGTAACTAAATTTAGAACCAAATTTACATTATTGGACATAAAACCACCAACACGCTTACATAGAGTGCGAACTGAAGAAAATATCGCAGCTGTATCGACCAGTGTTAATGATGACCATCAGTTATCGATTCATCGCCGTACGCAGTAATTGGGCCTCTGTTACTCAACAACGTGGAAAATTTGCGAAAGGATTTAGGTGTGAAGCCTTTCAAAATACAGCTGGTGCAAGAATTGAAGCCGAACGACCTACCGCAATGCAGAATTTTTGCCACACAGCACGCGTAAAAATGCACTAAATAAAAGATTCATGCATTTTTCTGAATTTTACGTGTGTTTTTTTGAAAAACTTTCCTATAGCTTTTAAAAAATCACCCTTTAGTTAGTACTATGTTTTGTTGGCTCACAGTCTAGTCTATTTTGTGGTGGAACTTTTTCTTCGGTGTTTGTTATTGTGGTGGGATTCTTCTGTCTGCGACTGGGAAATTGCTGCATCTTTAATAAATCATTCAGCCTTTATAATTGGCAGTGTGGCTTTTACGCATAGGGCACATTTTTGTTCATTAATACCCTTTACTGGACATTCTATGGCTTTATGCCTTCCAACACATTTGACACTGACAGGTGATTTAAAACCAATATTATTTGTGTGACCGTATTTTTGGCAGTATGCGATTTTGATATGGGGGTTCAAATTTAATTTTGCAGTCTAGTAGATGTGTAATATGATGGCATATACAGTCCTGTGCAAAAAAAACCGGACAGCTAATTTACCCTATTTAAATTTCTATAGCTTGATTATAAAGCTTCTTGGCGGTAAGTAGCTTTTGTTTTGTATATAAATAGAACAGTTTTGAATTAATTTGTATCATAATTTAACCAATAAGTGAAATAGTTGATACGTGGCAAGTGTTAATATCAAAAATATGCCAAGATCGAAGCAAATGGGAGCTGTCGTTACGGGGCAAATTATTGCACTATCACAGCAAAAATTGTCCGTACGTCAAATTTCTGCTAAAGTAGGCTTCAGCAAATCATCTGTTGCCGATTTTTTAAAGAAATTTGCAGAAACGGCTTCAACGGAGCGAAAGAAAGGATCTGGGCGACGAAAAAAGACGTCGCCTGCTGAAGACCGGATGATTAAGCGGATGTGTATCCAGGACCGTTTCAAATGTTCGGCAGACATCAGGAAGGAGTTCTTGGATGCAACTGGCGTCAAAATAGATTCATCTACTGTGCGTAGGAGATTGATAAATGGCGGTTTTGTAGGAAGACATCCCGCAAAAAAGCCGTTTTTGAACGAAAAAATGCATCAAAAACTATACCTATGGGCCAAAACTCATGAAAACTGGACTGTCGAGCACTGGAAGAATGTGATTTTTTCGGATGAATCCAAGTTTAACCTCTTTGGATCGGATGGTATCCACCATGTGAGGCGCAGATCTGGCGAAAGATATAAAACTGGATGCATACTGCCTACTGTAAGACAGTCAGTTGGTAGAATGGTATGGGGCTGCTTCAGCTATGACGGAACGAAAGCACTGACTCTTATTGATGGTCGGGTGAACGGAGATGCTTACATTTCAATTTTAAAAAGGCATTTAATACCTGTCATTGAGGAGCAGTATTCTCTAAGAACGGACGTTATATTTCAGGATGATTCTGCGCCATGCCACCGATCTCACAAAGTAAGTTATAATTTTTGTTAAATCTCCCGAGTGTTTTGTTTAAATGTCGAATCAAAAAACCAATGATTTATTCCTTATTTGTTGCAGGTAAAAGAATTTATGGAAAAAAACGGAATTGTCCAATTGGAATGGCCGGGTAACAGTCCCGACATAAACCCAATTGAGAACCTCTGGGCCATTGTAAAGAAGCAGGCAGCTGAAAAAAAGCCGAAGAACAAAACTGACCTGGATAACATTATAATGGGCACTTGGCACAACGATATTTCGGAGGAATTGTTGCAAACCCTGGTTACATCAATGCCGAGACGTATTAAAGCGGTAATTAAGGCAAAAGGCGGTGCGACCAAGTATTAAAACTTCAAATTATAACATTTATAATGAAATAATTAATTTTGTTTTGAATTAATTAGCTGTAAGATTATATAATAAGGATAAACTAATAATAAAACATTCGTTATTGACTATGCTAAAACAAATAAAGTATGAAAATATTAAAAACACGTACGAAATTTATTGGTTTTATTTCATACTTTTGTATTAAAAACACAATGGAATATATCCACATTCAAACATATTTGATAAAATCCATACTACTTCAAAAAATGGAGTTTTCAGACTGTCCGGTTTTGTATGTATAATATGGAGTATGTTTTTCTTTTCATAATTTAGGGATTTGTGTATAGCGGTTTGGGTAGAATTTTTCCGTCATTGTCTTGCAGGACCTTTAGTTAAGAAAAAAAAAACAATTCGGAAGTTTCGTTTCAGTTAAATATTTAATGTATTCAACATTCTGCACAAAGATAGGTGGTGGTTTTGAGGTTTGATGTTTTTGCGGTTCCTTATTGTTGTTTCTCCCACTGTTTTATGTTTCTTTTTTGTATCATCATCAAGAGAGAGTATATCTAATCTGTTTGATGTCAGAGTATGCGGAATATATTTGTTAATTGATGGTTTACTTAACCGTAATTTTCCTTTTTTTTGGATTTTCTAATATGTTGTGCTTTTGGTGTACTTTGTTGCTTCTGAACTCGTATCTGGGGAGTTCGTGCTCTCTTTTGAAGAGAAAGTTATTTGTTCTTCTCACCTGCGTTTGCTTACGTAGCCATGCTTGAGCATGTAGACATTATTGGCGAGTAAGAGAAAATGGAAGAGATTGTAAAGGGTGATCAGTTTAGAGGCATTTAGGATTTTAAATTGAAATAAAACAACGACAATTAAAATTTATTTGACAATCTTTATTTTTTTGTGTTCAACCATTCATGACATTTATTTTTTAATTTTGGCCGCAACTGCGCCGTAGTTCGATCATCCGTAACAACCAATTTTGAAGGATTCGGTCTGGAGGGCTTTGGTCGGTACCTCGTTTTTTTGTTTTTTGAATCCATTTATTTATTGCAATTAGTTTCCTAACATTCATTACACTAGACTTGTACGGAAAGCACCCAGAGATGCAACCATTTATAGATTTTTGCTTATTAGCATAATAATTCCGTTGTTAACTTCCTCTTCAGTCTGTTTAAGGAGATCGTGTTCAGAGTTTTTTCTGCAATTAAAAGGTTTGGGTGCGATTGGAGTATTATACTGTGTGATGTGGCTAGCTTTTTTATTTCTTGAGCTATTGTAGGAAATTTGAGATCACGATGGATTTGAGCATTTGTGATGTAACATGGTGCGCTTGTAATCATTCTCATGGTTTTTAATTGGAGTTTTTGGAGTATTTCGAAGTTGGAATTGGCTGCAGTGCTCCGGAGCTGCATGCCATAGGTCCATCTTGGTTTTAAGATGTCTAAGTAGAGTAAAAGCTTGACTTTGAGAGAAACATGAGAATTTCAATTGAGTAACCAGTATAGATTTCGGAGTTTGATTCCTAGTGTCTTACGCTTAGTCAAATTATGTGTGATATTTCGTAACATTATTTTGGGGTATTATTAAATTATTAAGTTCTATGGGAGGGCAAATGCTTCGATTGAGTGTAAAAGTTTCATGAACTAATTTTGCCTTATTGGATTTTAATCTTCAATTTTTTAACCATTGAGTTAAAATATCAAGCCCATTTTGGAGCATAAGAGATGCCTTCCGCGGGTTAGGGTCAATTGCGAGAACAGCGGTGTCATTCGCAAAAGTTCCGACGATAGTTTCCCTTGTCTTCTTCGTCTTAATTGGCGCGATAACCGCTAGCGCGATTTTGGTCGAGTTAGACAAAGCCAAGTCATTCTCCACCTGATCTCTCCAACGCAGAGGAGGCCTTCCTCTTTCTCTACTACCACCAGCTGGTACCGCATCGAATACTTTCAGAGCCGGAGCGTTTGTATCCATTCGGACGACATGACCCAACCATCATAGCCGCTGGATCTTTATTCGCTGCGCTAGGTATATGCCGTCGTAAAGGTCATACAGCGCATCGTTCCATCGTCTGCGATATTCACCGTTGCCAACGTGCAGAGGTCCAAAAATCTTGCGTAGAATTTTTTTCTCAAACACGCCAAGCGTCACTTTATCAGATGTTGTCATCGTCCACATTTCTGCGCCATACGTAAGGACGGGAATGATGAGAACATTGTAGAGTGTTAGGTTTGTTCGTCGATAGAGGACTTTACAGTTTAGTTGCCTACTTAGTCCAAAGTAGCACTTGTTGGCAAGAAAGATTCTACGTTGGATTTCTAGGCTGACATTGTTATCGGTGTTAATACTGGTTCCTAAATAAACGAAGTCTTTTACAACCTCGAAACCATAACTGTCAACAGTGACGTGGGTACAGATAAGCGAGTACAGATAGCGACTGTTTGTTTGAAGACAAAAGGTACTTCGTTTTGTCCTCGTTTACCATCAGACCTATTCGCTTTACCACTTTATCCAGTTGGGGAAGGCAGAACTAACACTAAGATTTGTACGCTCTTATAAACGATTGTGCCTGAGCGATTAAGTTCTGCGGCTCACACGAGCCTCTTTAACGTCAAGTTAGAGAAGTCACATGACAACGAGTCACCCTGTGTGAACCCTCGTTTGGTATCAAACGGCTCGAAAAGGTCCTTCCCAATTCAGATGGCACTGCTGGTGTTAAGCAACGTCATCTTGTATAGCCGTACTAGTTTTCGCGGCATATAGGTAACTCTTTTTCGTACTGTTGAATGCAACTTTGAAGGCGGCGAGAAAATTGTGTGTGTCGATTCTCCTTTCATGGGTCTTTTCCAAGATTTGGCGTATTGTAAATATTTGGTCGATGGTAGATTTTCCAGGTCTAAAGCCACACTGATAACGTCCAATCAGTTGGTTGATAGTGGGCTTCAGCCTTTCACACAATATGCTCGCTAGAACCTAATAGGCGATATTTGAAAGACTAATCTCGCGGTGTTTGGCACAGATTGCAAGATCACCCGTCTTATGGATTGGGCAGAGCACACTTAAATTCCAATCGGTAGGCATGCTTTCATCCGACCATATTCTGCATAGGAGCTGATGCATGCACCTTACCAGCTCCTCGCCGCCATGTGGTATAGCTCCGCCGGCAGTCCGTCGGCACCCGCGCCTTTGTTGTTTTCTAGCTATTCTCTATTCTTGGGGTGTCAGGGTCTTCACATTCTCTATGACATGCGCAACTGCCACTATCTAACAAATTCGAGAGGTGTTCCCTCCATAATTCGAGTATGCTCTGGATGCCAGTCACCAGATCGCCTTTTTTGTTTTTACGGGAAAACGGCCCTGTCCTGAAACCTTCTGTAAGCCGCCGAACTTTCTGGTATACAATAATTTTCGGGCATTGTTCCTATTTGCCAACATCTCAAGCTCCTCGTACATACGTATTTCGGCCTATCATTTCTTCTGTCGGATAATACGTCTCTCTTCGTTTTTAAGTTCCCGGCAGCGATCCCACATGGCTCGTGTTGCGCCCGATCGCAGCGTGACTCTATGGGCAGGATATTTTCTTTCTGCGGCAGCATGACATTCCGGATCGTACGAATTGTTTTTTCAGGCTCGCCGGAATCTGATTTCTCCTTCGGCGGCAGTACGTAGAGAGCCGGAAATGTTGCTTCGTTGCTCGTGCATGTCCGATTGTTGGGCAGTACTCTCCAAGAGCAGGAGTGAGAGTCGAGTGGCGAATCTTCTGGCTGTCTGTTGTGAGTGCAGCTTTTCGATGTTGAACATTCTTTGCTTATCTAGATGTACGTTTTTTGCTGCACACAGGAGTGTGTGCAATTTGTCTGCAATGAGTTAATGATTCGAGTCGATGCTGAATCCTTAGTTCGTACGTATATCTAATACACTTGAAACGTGTATTCCATCTATCACAGCATGATCGTTTTGGTTTCACTTTTTTCGATCAGAAGGCAGCCAGGTAGTTTGGTATATCTTCTTCTGCTGGAATCTGGTTCTGCAGACTACCATTTTTCGGGACCCAGTGAAGTCGATCAGCCTCTGTCTGTTTCCGGATGTTTCGTTGTGCAGGCTGAACTTTCCGACTGTGGGACCAAAAATTCTCTTCTTGCCCACCCTGGCGGTGAAGTCACCAAGCACGGTTTTTATGCCGTGGCGGGGCAGCGGTCATAGGAATGTACGAGCGCTCATAGAAGGAATCTTTGATCGCATCGTCCTACTCTTCCGTCGGAGCGTGGGCGCAATTGCGCTTTAGTGCGGATTATTCCGAGAGGAAGTCTTGTACCTACAACAAATCAGACATCAAATTTGCGCTATTTAACATGGCAGCTGTAGTAGATGTCGCAAGGTCCCATGGTTTTCTTGCCTTGCCCCGTCCATCGGGTCCCAAACCCAGCGCACAACCAGCTATCCTGGAATGCTTCGCCTTCTCACATTAACTTACTTCCGAACGGGTGTTCGGAAGCTACCTAGAGGATACTTGGGCTAATCCCGGGAGTTGTAAGCTGATTGAACCATATACAGAAGAATCGTCCTACCCACTCCCAAGTGAATGGCGATCAGTAACTTTCCCCAGTTGCGTGTACTTCTACACATGGAACCATCCTCCATGGTGGGGTTGTCTTTTAAAAAATATAGAAATCTCAATTGAAGATAGATGTCAACTTTTTCTCGCAGTTTGTGGTTCAATACAGTCATACGCAGCACAAATGTGGGGTTTTGGGTGGTTTGAAGAAGTTAATATACTGCAAAAGTATTTTATAAAGCGAATTCTTAAGCTGCCTTCACATATGCCTACATAAATTTCATCAAATCATTTGTTAACTTTGGAACTGTTCCTTAAGTATATGCTGCTACATTATCTGTCCAAAATTGTAAATAAGAAATTCTTCTGAATTTCAGATTTAAAGAACTTATTTCGTAAAAACGATGGCATCTGGCGAATAGATAACATACGAGGTGTGTTCAAAAAGTGTCGCGAATTTTGTGTTTTTTCAAAAATTGTTTAATTATTCATTAATATCTATTTTATCCCCTTCGAAGTAATCACCATGAGATATAATGCACTTGTGCCAACGTTCAATCTTTGAAGTACTTCAAAAAATCATTGTTCAGCTCCTCCTTCGATGCCGTCTTTATCTCATCAATCGTAGTGTAGCGTCGTCTATTCATGGTCCTCTTCAGTTTCGGGAACAAGAAAAACAACAATGACACGAGCTAATCGATATGTCTACCTCATCAGCAACTTCTCTAACGGTGATTCGACGATTGGCCAATACCATTTTCTTCACTTCATCAATTTTTTCGTCTGTTGCTGAAGTGCTCGGGGTCCGGCACGCTTTTCGTCGTTCACATCTTCTTGGCCTTCTGAGAACATTTCGTACCACCGATAAACGTTGCTTTGCTCCGTATGACGCAATCAACATTCGGAATGCATCCGCGCACTTAATTTCGCTTTTCACACAAAATTTGACACAGGTTCTTTGATCCATCTTTTTGAATAGGTAAAAATCGAAGACGAGCCGAAACACGTGCAAGCAAAGCAGCTGTCAACAATTAACTGAACATTCAAAATGGCCAAACTCGTCAGCATGAGTGAGAGACATGAGTACCAACATATCGCCACAAAAAAAGCGAAATTCGAATGCACGTAACCTGCGAAAATTCAAAATTTCCGATACTTTTTGAACACACCTCGCACAATCAACCTTAACAAACCTTAATCAGGCCAGGATGGATGTGTACATACAAAGAGCCTTAAATACTAGTAGAATATATAAGAAATTAGGTTGGTCAAAAGGTCTGGTGGCTAAAGGTGATATGGTAATTTTATATATATTAACAACAGATTTGACTCAGAAAATAAAACTTGCTCAATGTGTAATTTAGGTGAGCTTGAAAACATAACATATTTCCTGGCGCGCTGGCCAATATTAAGAGAATATAGAAAGTCCTTTTCGGAAAATTTACCTTAAATGAATTAACGTTTGCGTTTAATTAAATATGCCTTTAGATACAGATTTTACTTAATAGAAGAGTTTAACTGGTTTTAAAAACCAGATAATTGTTTTGCACGAAAAATAAATCCACAGACGGCTTATGCCATTGTCGTTAAATTATTGGAAATTTTTTTTTTTCTTAATACTAGAGTAAGTAATTATCAAATTTTGTATATTTTACTTTTATATGCAATGCTACTAAATAAAAACCAAAAAAATCAATCGACCTAATTTCATTAAAATCAAAAAAAAAAAAAATTGTTTAATTAAAAAAAGAAACGGGAAATGCATTCCATGGGAAATAGAACCTATTATTAACAATTAAATACTAATATTAACAATGTTAACAAAATATTAGATAGACTAACCTAGTATTTTTAAGTAATACTAATCTAATCGTTCTAACCATGGCAAGAAAACACTAACTAGTTAATTGTGGAAAATTTCCACGAATAACATCACTTCCTGGATCCCCATGACTTCCTGATATCCCTTATCTTCGCGGACTCCACATACCAGGAATAGCATTAGAAATTGAGGAGTAACTACTTTACTAAATTATATTGCTTCAATACTATAGAATAAGACGCACCAGATTATTTTAAAAAATTTCGGCTAGGCGCTTCAATGGAAAAAAATTCCAAATAACTATAATCAATTCAAAAATCCACTGTATTCATATTTAACAAGTACTTACTTAAAAATTTAACTTAACCAAAAAAAAATTCATTTTAAGATACCCAGAAAATAAATTTAGGATTAAGTGTTAACAATTGCTGCTCTTATCCGTAGAGTTTGCCTCTGTGCAACCGCACAAGCATGTGTCGTATTCAACCTCCTATTCGAACCGTCCGGGATGGGTATGGTTGGATAGTCAACGTAAACCTCAAATTAGTCCATATGATCGACTTGACGCGCTATGAGATAATTTTAAATCGCCTAAAAAAATCACCACTAGGATAAGCCAGACCGACGCCATCACCTATCAGTTGGAAAAAGCTCTAACTCCACTCAATGAAGTGAATAGTCCTAAGCCTAAAATACAACCCCTAAGCGTTCAATCAAGTGGGTTGGGTCAGCTTGGAAGTGGATTGCTGCCTCATCCGATTCTTTAGACTGGGATGAAAGGTGAGACAAACCAGTTTCAACAACCTAATAACACGGTCAATTAAACTCCAGGTAAAACTCCTACTTATCCAGAATCGACCCCGACATACTAAACATATGTCTTGCATGTGAAGGCTTCCCGCACGACACTAACCACCTCTTCACATGCCCCCTAAAACCCACTCATCTTACACCCCTCTCCTCCGGACCCAACCCGTCGAAACATCTAGTTTCCTGGACCTACCGTGAGATGAGCTAGACGAAGACGACCGGTGATTACGCTGCACTGACAGGGCAAAGGTACTGCTACAACAACAACAACAACGGTAAAATTAGAATGATGGTCATCAGGTGAATTTGAAGTACAAATGGTAGCAGTTGTAGGTGTTCCCCCTATAGTAGAATTCTGTGTCTCCTATGGCCTAATGCCTCACAATTGGTGATTAAGTGCTTCATAGACTCCTCTTCATCACAGCAGAACTTGCATGATCTTTTGCTAGATAATCCTATCGTGTTAAAGTGTTTATTACAGCCAAAGGGATATGTAAGTGCTCCACCGAGTAATATGAGCTCCTTTTTATCTAGGGTTAGAGCAGCTTTTGCTCTGTTGGCATTGAAGTTCAAAAACTTTTTGGAGTGATTAAGGCCGCTTGTGCCGTTCCAGTGTTCCCTGATTTTTGTTTGGATCGATTTTTTGGTTTCCTGTTTTATATTATTTTTGTTAAAGCCGAAAAATTGGGGTTGGTCCAATAAATAGCCCTTCTGCCCCTTTTTTGACATAAAAGTCTGCCTTTTCGTTTCATTCGATTCCCTCATGTCCTGGTACCCAAATCAGTGAGACCTGATTATGAGTGGCTAGTTTGTTGAGTGCACTGTTACTATATATTAGAACTTTTGACTTGAATGTGAAGCTATTCAAGGCTTTGAGAACCGACTAGCTGTCCGAAAATATTTTAATTTTTACTTTCTTGAACCCAATTTTTGATATGATTGCCACTGTTTTCATTATGGCGGAGAGCTCCGCATGCAAAATTGTGGTATCTGTACTTAGTGTTAGGGATTTGTGTGCTCTAGGTCCCACTATTCCTCCTCCACTCCTTGGACCGTTTTGGAACCATCTGTGTACCAATTTTGTGAGTCATCATTTAGCCGGGTTGGGTTAGTGTTCCCCTCTTCCCTAGACAAGAAGATAACCTTAAATCTCTTTATAAAATTGAGTACGGGTTTCGTGTCATTCGCCTGGGTTATGCATACTGCATGTTGAGCCCTGTTTAAAATACTGAGATGTCCAGTAAGATTTCCTGGTTTAAGTTTTTCTTTCATATGAAAAGGGAGGGCTTGCATAGTAGCTTCTTTTGTATTGCAAAATGTAGCGGTCGTAAATTTAAATTCGCTTCCATGCCAGCAGTTTGGGTAGTTCTCAAGGCCCATGTTATACTTAGCCATGCCAGCCTTTGTAGTTTACACAGTTTTGATATAGCAGTAGCTTGATTTGTTTTAACCCACCATACCAAAGTTCCATATAGTACGAAAGGTCTTACCATTTGGGTGTAGATCCAGAAGGTCATTTTTGGGCTTAGACTCCAGGATTTACTCAAGAGTTGTTTTGTTGTCCAAAGGTTTTTCGTTGCCTTTTTTATTACTGAGCTGAGGTGGGCCTCCCAAGTGAGTTTTTTATGCAAGACAATTCCTAGATATTTAACCTCTTCCTTTAGAGGTACGTCTGTTCCATTTATTCCCAGGATGGGTACCCTTTTCCTGGTAAATAGAATAATAGTGGTTTTGGAAGGGTTGATTGGTAATCATTCTTTTCTGCACCACTCCCATACAAATATTATATTTAAGGCATCCCGCGTTAAGTCCTTTATGGTCCTTTCGTGGTTGCCTTTAATTATTATAGAAATGCCATCTAACGGGTGATTTTTTAGCTATTATCTTTTTAAACAGTTGGTTTAAACAGCAGAGGCCCGTTTCCTGTTTTGTTTCACTGTCAAAGATCTTCAGTTTGGTCTATAATTGAATCGTCTTACAAAATCGAGCAACGCTTGCAAATAATTGACATTTATTATAAAAAAGCGTGTTCTGTTAAGAAAGTTTATCGCGCGCTTCTTCCATTTTATGGTCAGTTTAATCGACCCACTGAAGCGGCTATACGAGCTATTATGACTAAGTTTAGAACTAGATTTACATTATTGGGCATCAAGCCACCAACACGCTTACGTAGAGTGCAAACTGAAGAGAATATCGAAGGTGTATCGGCCAGTATTAATGATGACCATCAATTATTGATTCGTCGACTTTCCAATTAGAGAGTGCTCATTCTATTGCTTGAAAGTTCACGTTATCAAATGCACCCTCAATGTCCATAAAAGCGCAGAGGGCTATTTCCTTTAGGTCAAGGGCCTTTTCTATATCGCGAACAATTGTGTAGTGCTGTAACTGTGGATTTCCCTTTTTGATATGTAGTTTATGGAGTAGGGTTATCGAGATCACCTCCTCTCTTAGGTAACAGTCCAGTAGCAACATGAAAGTCGTAAGACTGATTGGTCTATAGGATTTGGGAGATTCAGGAAGCTTATTTCCTCCCTTTGGTGGGAATAATACCTTGACATCCTGCCAAATCTTAGGGACGTAAACCAAACTAAAACTTGATCTATATATTTGTCACAGAATTTGTATTAATTTCAGGGCTGCAAAATACCATGTAGTCCGGGTGATTTGTAGGGCTTCAACGAGTTGTTTGTCCACTCTACCCTTTCGTAATTTACTATTCTGTAGATAGTAGGACTTTTTGACCTGAACAGAGAGATGGCACTCCTTGATCAGTGTCACAGGTTGCATTAAGCCTACAGTCAGGAAAGTGAGTTCTGAGAAGAAGCTGTAGTGTTCCATCGGAACTGCTTGTAAAAGTACCATCCGGCGCCTTTAGTGTGCCAATTGGATTTGTCACTCCTTTGGTCAGCAATTTTTGCATTCTTGCCGAGGCTAGGACATCGTTTAGTTCCTCACAGAACTTTCTCCATGAGTTCCTTTATACATACTATGCTTGATATTTCTTTGCATCGTTGAATTTTGATCTTGCTAGTTGACGCAAATTTGCAAGTTCTTTGTTCCACCAAGTCACTCTCTTTATTAAAGCTTTTGTCTTGAATGGACTACTTTTATGATATGAAGATATAATGGAGTGAGTCAGGTTTACAACTGATGCTCATGTTCAGTTTATAGGAACCATACTTTTGGTTAGTTTGAATTCGAGGCACTCTGAGTATTTGCTCCAGGTGGTAGCCTTGGGCCTTCTGTAGAGCATTACGCTCTTAACTGGTCCTTTGATTTTAAAAATAATATATTTATGATCAGATTTTGAT
Organism: Anastrepha obliqua; assembly: GCF_027943255.1. Lineage (NCBI taxonomy): Eukaryota > Metazoa > Arthropoda > Insecta > Diptera > Tephritidae > Anastrepha > Anastrepha obliqua. The sequence goes on along the minus strand of NW_026562179.1, from coordinate 1,685,913 downwards.
TCCTCTTCGGAGACTCTCCAGTTGTTGATCATATCAAAAGAGTGGTTAGTTGTGAGTGTCAAGTCAAGAACCTCTTGTCGTATAGAGTTTTGCAAAGGTCGGTTTACAATAGCTAGATTTCTTTGTATTAAAAACTCTAGAAGTAACTCACCTCATTTATGTGTGTCTGTACTCCCCCAGATTGTGTTGCGTGCACTTGCATCACACTCAATGATTAATATCTTGTTGCGTGTCTTACAGTAGTTGACTAAGCCTAATGTATTTGGCGGGGGTACTACGTCGGGGAAAATACCCATCCCCTACCCCGTATGTTTTAAAAAAGGGGGTATAAGGGGGGGTAGAGGGGGTATTCTACTTTCTAAAAGTGAAAACTTCACTTGTAGGCGACTTGTAGTTTTTAAGTTATTTGATTTTAAAAATTGTAAAATTGACCCAGAATCCTCCTATTTTGCTGCCAGACATCGTATAAATAAACAATTTTAGAAGATAATAAATGAATAAAAATACAAAATTTTACAAATTATTTCTATATTATACACGTATATATTTATATACATATATATATTAATGCTTACTTTTCAGTAAAGTATGTTTGATTGTATGCATTTTGAGTTTACAGATTTGTATTTTCTGGGTGTATTTAGATTTCACTATATTATGAATATATGATATATATAATTACATACACATATTTAAAAAAAAAGAAAAAAAGCCTTTAGGAGGCCTTTATTTTGCCCCTGCAAAAAGCCCAGTATCTTCAGGGTTCCAAGGACTGGGAATTGGGAAAGTACTCCACTGCGGTCCGTGGGTGAGGTATATTTGACTCCTCTGTGGTCTTCAGTGAAGTACTCTCCCATGGTATCGGGTCAGTGGAAGCGCCATCTTACAATGCAGGACCATGTACCCATCTTTGTAGACTGCACACAAAAATACCGGTTCTATGGTCTGGTCTTTCGTCACCAGTGTTTTCCCAAGAATAAATTTCTGTTAAAATCCATTTGCTCTGTTGTTAGGGGCGTATTGGAATAGTCCCTTGAGAGCACTGCCATTTTGGCCCTGTTACTACATCCTTGTAGGAGGCGGAGGGTTGCCTCTCCACGGATATGGTGGCGCTGTTTGCTGCTTCTTTTGCAGCTGCTGTTATTTCTGCTGTCTTAGATGTAGACGGGTTATCGTCTTTAGCCCGCATCTTTGAGGTAGCCTCTGGTGATGTCTGTTCCGACGACCTCTGCCACTTTAAACCTGGCTTATTGCCATCTGTCTTCCTTGCGGGTATGGGGAGCAGAACTTTGGCATATGCCTCCTCTCTGCTGAGCCCTTTTTAAAGAGGCAACTGAGCCTCGTTTTGACTGCCCCGCTCAGGTTTACGGGTTGTTTGGCTGTGCACTGCGTGGTGTGCTGTTTATGAGTTTCAGCTGTGGAGGTCACACCTAAGCTGTTTGCCTGAGACATTTCTGCTATTTGAGGGCTGCTCCTCCTTTCATGATTGAGGTACTGGGTCCTCTGGTTGTGAGATATTATGGCAGATCCCGCCATTTTTGTTTTTGTTTTCATCTATTTTTATTGCATCCATTTTGGTCCCATGAGTAAAAGGGAAAGTTGGTCCGCTGCGCCAGTGCCCCGGTAGTGCAGTAGAGCACTTATTGAAATAAAGCCTTGCCTGGGCGCTCCAAGTTCGCATATTAGCGACTAGATACCCCCTAGGCACTCATCCATCGGCATATGCTGTTTCACCTTGGATTGGGGATTTGTGTAGACTTTGCTCTACCTAGATTTTATATACCTTTTCTCGGGCAAATTTTAACCCCTGACCCCCTGGGGTACAAAGCAACCCAAATGAACAAACGAGAATCATTATACTTAATGCCTGAAAAGGAATGACTACCACGTCTACTAATGGGGTGTCGAACATAACCCGCACGGAAACAACGGTTGAACCACTTCAGGTACACACTATATTCCTGGATATCTTCAACGATAGCTTATGGTCAGGTAAAACATCTTTAAGGTAAAGCACCTTTCTGGTTCCTATATTCTACAACTGAAGAACGAGGCGATAACGGTCAACAATCAAACCTACTGGAGTACAATCAGCTCAGGTGTGCAGATGTTCCTATCCATTTTGTCCGGATCTTGTCATTCAAATGACATCTGGAAACGTACGACTTTTGGGTTACCTGAGAGACAAAACTAACTATTTCGCTACGTTTGAAGACCTGGGACTTATTTTTCTAATGATCCTTGTCTTTCTGATTTGGAAAAAGTTGACAACATAAGCCGAACTTCCTGAGCTGGACTTGTCCGTGGTGCGCCTCCCCAAACCCTGAACTGCTTTCGTTTGTTTACATGATTACAAAATACATCGGTTTGTGTTTGCTTGTATTGACACAATGTTGCCATTCACATGCGTGCATACACTATTATTATTATTATTGATTGGCTGTTTTTGCACTGCGACCTGAATGGATCTATTATGCAGCCATGTACCCGACTCGAACAGTTTGAGGCTATAAATAAATCATAAAATTCCTGTAGGCTTAATCTGTACCAGGATGTTTGGATTTATAGCCCTATTTCCCAGGTAATTTAGTCTGCGTCGCGCCACTGCTGGGCAATCGCATAGAGCATTTTTTGCTGTTTCTTGTGCCTCTTTGCAGAGTCTACAAGAATCGTTTTCTATCAAACCTATCTTCTTCATGTGATAATTAAATTTACAGTGTCCTGTTAGTAGTTCAGTGTAAAGTTTTATGTCCTTTCTGCTTAGATTGAGGATTGCTTCCTCATTTATCCGTTCTGGATAGGATGTCTTTTCGATTGCCGCATGCCCGATTGGGCTCTCCAGTAATCGATTAGGCCTCGTTGTTCCTGCTCACGTAGAAAGGCACGTTTGAAGCTGTTATTTACCCCACAGAAAAGTTCAGGACCTATGAAGGGAGTGTTTGCCCCTTTTTCGCCAAGGTGTCCGCAATTTCATTCCCTTCGTGCCCCTCATATCCCGGAACCCACATCAGGGTAACAAAGTTTCTTGATGCTAGGGTGTTGAAGATTTTAAAACATTCCCAGACCAACCTTGATTGGAATGAGAAACTATCCAACGATTTTAGAGCGTGCCTCTTCGTAGACATTCTCTGGCACACAGCTCTAAGGCGTGCACCTCCTCCTGAAAAGTGGAAGTGGTTTTTCCCATTGCGACTGCTTTTTTGAAATGTGGTCCGACAATTCCAGCCCCGGCACAACCGTCTTCCATTTTGGACCCATCAGTAAACCACACCAGTGCGCCCTGCTTTAGGAATATTTCATTGTTTCTCCACGCTGAGCGGTCACTAATGACCACTTTTAATTTCTTGGAGAATTATAGTTTCCTTTCCATCTTGTCGTCAACTGTCAGGCACGGAGAGTTCTGGAATCCCAGAATCCTAACATGTCCTGTGAGATTGCTCTCAATTCTTTGTTTGTGACGTACGATAAGTGATTTTTCCAGGTCAAGGTTTTGTCAAGAATTACTCCCAGATATGTTCATGTACCCAGATAGAGTTAAGTCGGCGTCCCCTAGTTTAAAGGTCCGTAGACTTAATTTGCTTCTTCGGGTGAAAGGTACTACAGAAGTTTTATTCGTATTTAACAAAAGTGCCTTTTCCTGGCACCAGTTTTGCGTAAGGTCGAGAGCTAGTTGCATGCGATCAGTTATAGCAAAGTCAAATTTGCCTCTAACCATGATGACTTAATCGTCAGCAAAGCCCTGAACTCCGTATCCGAGATCGTCGAGAGTTTGTAGGAGCTCGTCAATGATCAATAGCCGGTGATAAAACGCTTCCTTGGGGGCATCCTTTACTCATAATCTTTTTGGCCCAGTTTCACAGATTGTCATTTTATTCCTCAGCATATTGAGAACTCACGTTATGATTCGTCTATCTATTTCCTTCCTAACCATACTTTCCTCAATTGAACTGAAAGAAGCATTGTCGAATGACCCCGTAATGTCAACCGATGAACAGAAGGCAATCTCCTTACCAGCCAACTCCTTTTCGATCTTGGTCGTAAGACTATGAATGGCAGTTTCTGTCCACTTGCCTGACTGGTAAGCGTATTGTTCAACATAGAGAGGCGAATCCCTAATATAAGCATCTCTAATATATTGATCAATTAATTTTTCCATAGCTTTGACCAGGAAAGAAGTTAGGCTTATGGGTCGGAAAGCTTTTGGTGTGTGATCCGCCCTTTTGTCTGCTTTCTCAATGATTTGTTTAGCCGTGCTCGAGCCGCTGCTGTTGATGGCTGATCATCCTACATCTTTGCCGCGTCATCAATTTTTTATCTTGCGCCCTTCAGCCTAGGTCTGAGTAGGGCACTGCCAAAGCCGTAGAAGACCTTGTTGCCCCGCTGTTGGACCTTTTCAGCCGAAATATTGACCAGAGCAATTGCTTATTCCCCCCCTTCTGACCCGAAGTTCCGAATTTGGCGATTCTATTTGTCGTTGGGCCAGGAAGCTGAACTTGGAAAGTATCCAACGAAAATTGTAGCTTTTAGCACTTCTGCCTCGTCCACAACTTTCAACTTTGCTCCCTCCCATGGCTTTAGACCCGGTATAACCTCCTTAGTCCAGGCTAACGTTTCGTCGCCCAGACAGCGACATACATACCATCGAGCATGCATTTCTGAACTTTTGTTATTTCTCCGTGGACCAAATGCCCTCGCAGAAATCATACGGCAGCCAGAATAGGCACTGAGCAGGGAACTTCCGCGGAAGTACAAAGACCATCGGTACCTCTTTGCCAGGACCAGGATTGCCCTTGGCTGAGGTCTGCACTCCTTCCATCAAGTTGAGAACCGACCGAGAGGTTGTGGGCACTGCGGACGAGTCGTCAATATTTGCGTTGCCAGCTGGTGCAAATCGCTTCGTCGGCCTGGATCTCGATGTAGGTGTTGAACCACCAGAACGGGATATGTTTGAGGTTGTCTGTTCGGGGCCAGGCGCATTTGACTGCCTCATCGCCATCGACCGGGCTGTTTCCTGAGGTATGACCTCAGCGACTAAGGTTTTTAGTCGCTTGCGTCCAGCACCGGACAGCTTCACCCTGTTTTCATGAGTCTTTTTGTTGTTATCCTCATTTTTCTCTGGACCAGTTTCCAAGAAAGTTCTCTCCTGTTCCGCGGAGATAGACATTCCGGCCCACTCCTGGATAAGCAGAGTGTTTATCTCCTCCGGCTCGTCGGAAGAGGGACCGAGTGCCCCTCCCCGCAAGTCGAGGTCCAATATCTCACTGAAGATGAGAGCAACCGCCTCCTTAGCCAGTGATTTTTGTTCGCTAGTAGTGGTTAAAATATGCACATTTGATGGTGTGCAGTCCGGTTTGGATGCCCCCATGGGATGGCCAAATGAAACCGTAGGATACCGCCAGATATTGTAACGAGTTCGCAATCAATCTTGACTCTACTCCGTCAAGCAAGCTCACCGGCATAGCTGTTCCACGGTGAGTTTAGGGGTTCTTTTTTAAAGTAGTGATTTTGACTTCGCCCCTCGCTCTCAAGACCGTGTCTTGAAAATGAGAGACGGGAGCAAAATCCCCCCTAGGAAGTTCCTTCTCCCTCGCCCGGCTATCGGCAACCCAAAACCAGCAGAAACATGACCGTACTGATAAGGGGCCTAACGACTGACCAGAAATCGTAGAAGGTCTACTTTCAGCCTGTGCGCTGTTTTAATTTTTTAACGACCTTATCTGGTCAACTTGTTGGTCCGCAAGAGGTATTTCATATCCCTCTACCCACCTAGCTATACCAGAGATGGATCCCCTATCCGCCACCTGGGGACGCGCCTGGTAGGGGTTACAAGTTCCCCAAAGGGAAATTGCGTACATACTCATAAGCTTAATAGTGTCAGCTGACACGGAGCGTACGTTTACGTCGGAGAGTGTGGGCAATATTACACACGTACACGTCACGCGTAACCGCGGGGCTTGAGAAGAGGGGATTAACCCCTTAACATGCAAAGTTGAGACCCTGAACGAAAAATCTTAATAATTTTTTTTAGTGTAAGAGGGGCAGAAAAAGGTCAAAAAAGTTATTATCTAACGCTTTTTAGTCTTTGCATGCCTACAATTCAAAATAATTTGAAATCCACACCAGGGCAGTCTTGCCGGTTTAGGTCAATTAAAACAAACCTAAACCTAGCCACATGTATGCTACCTTTAAAATTGAAAACGAATGTATAGTCATTTAAAAAAAATGTTTGTTTTGTTCTAAGGTAGTAATAAAAAAAAAACATTTTTTGTGAAACAGCATAAATTTGGCCTGTTAAGCATAGCTTGCCCTTTATTGTCGTTACTTTTGGAAAACTAGACAGGAAAATGATCGTACAAATTACAGAGTAAGTACCTATATCAGCAACTGGTGATTCACTTCTCCTTTCCACATTTAGGTTCTTTTCCATATGTGCTGAGCAGAACGATTGTTAGCAGAAGCTCCAAAACCAGAATCAATATTTTTCCAGAACTCAGGCAACTTCAATCATTTCTCTTTTTGCCCCGATTTATTTGCGTCATTAGTTTTTTAGTTAGTTTTTTCGAATGCAGTCACAGATATGAAATAGGTATCTGCATTTGGCGCAGGTATTTAAAATAAATGATAACTGATGATAAAAAAGAGGTTGTCTGTAAAGTCGGTTTACTGGCAATAGTTTAACGTGACAACGTCATAAGAAAATATTGATGGAATGGTTGCAATTTTCAAAACAAAATTTTAATTTCATTTGTTTGATAGATATATTGTATGGATATAGAGGAGGAGGTAAATGGAATTTCAATGGAATGGGTCAAGTTACATTTACACAAACATGAAAAATGACGAAACATTTATCAAATTCATGAAAGATATGTTCAATTTCGATTGTGCATCAGACGTTAATAAGTCAACAACACTAAGAGGCAACATCATCGATTTGCCTTTTTCAAGACACTCGAAACACTCCCTTTCATTTCCTACTTTTTCTATCATCGTCCTATTCTCAACAGAGAAATGGTTCATTACCATGCACACAGCAAGAAGGCATATGCAAATACAAGAATGTGAATTTATATACAAATGCGCATATACATACATATATGTTGAAAATGCAACTCTATTCACATATTCATGCAACTCTGCTTTTGGTTTTTGTTGAAACAACACTAATTTTCTATTACTGTACTTCACTTGTATTTTGACTTTCATTGAATAAACACCATATATATATTATATTCAAAAGTAACGATCAAGAAGAATAAGTTTACTTCCAACAGGTTATGGGCCCAGGTGCAAATTCCTGGCAACCAAATCAAAGTAATTGTGTATTACGAAGTAATTGTGCCACCATGAGTTCGTTGTTCAACATTGAAAAATTAGACGAATCTAATTATGAATCATGGAGCCTGCAAATACAAAGTGATAGGGATTTATGGTCTGTTACGTTCGGAGAGACACCATGTCCAGATGAAGGTGCCAAAGAAAGTGATGTGCTCTTGTGGAAAGCAAAAAATGACAAGGCAAAAGCAACTATAATTTTAAGTATTACGCCCATGCAAATTGGCTATGTAAAAAATAGCAAAACAGCGAGTGAAGCATGGAAAAGTCTAGAAGAAGTGCATAGACCGAAAGGGCCGGTGCGAAAAGTCACTTTGTTCAAGCAATTACTTTCAATGCGAATGGCAGACAGTGAGTGTGTCCAGCAATACATTTGCAAGTTTATCTCAATTGCGGAAAAGTTAGCAGGGATTGGCGTAGGCTTCCAAGACGATTTGTTCTTTATAATGCTACTTGCAAGTCTCCCAAAATCCTACGAAAGTTTAGTGGTAGCTTTAGAATCTCGTGATGAGCTTCCTAAACTCAATGCAGTAAAAATAAAATTAATTGAAGAGGGCGAACGGCGTAAAGCATACAATTCAGAATACGTTGAAGGTAACGCGCAAGCATTCGTAGCGCAAGAAATGGCAAAGTCACAAAAAAAGTTGTCTACAAATACAAAAACATACGAAAGAACAAGTGCAGTAGTCAAAAGCAATGACAAAAACAAACGGTCGAATTTCAAATGCTACAGCTGCGGCAAAAAAGGTCACTTTGCTGCTCAGTGCAAAGAAAAAGAACGCGAAAATTCATCACAACAAAACGCAAAGAAAAACGGTTTATTTGCGGCAGCTACAGACAGAATTTTGCATACAGATGCTTGGTGTATCGACAGCGGCGCTTCATCTCATTTGTGTTGTCAACGCAACATGTTCGATAAGTTCGAAGTTTGCAACGAAACGATTATGTTAGCTGGTCAAAATAAAATGACAGCAACAGGCAGAGGAGTTGTACGAATACAAACAAAAGAGTCTGATGTCACACTTGTCGACGTTTTATATGTAGCAGATTTACAATGCAACTTTGTGTCCGTGTCAAAGGCAGTTAAGGGTGGTTACATAGTACAATTCAAGGAAAACAATGCAACAATCATGGATGAGCACGGGGCAAAAATCTTAAGTGCTAAACAGGTCAGTGATCTTTATTTATTTGAAACAAATAAAAATCAATTATATTTTGCGAGGAAATCATCTGATGACGCAATAAAATGGCATGAGCGCTTCGGGCACTTGAACTTCACAAGTTTGAGAGAGCTAAGCAGTAAACAAATGGTGCGTGGACTCAATGTAAACATACCAGCAGATGTCAAATGTGCTTTGTGCATGTCTAGCAAATGCAGTCAGCGTCCGTATAGCAGTTCAGAAAATACAGCAGCAGATGTGCTAGGAGTCGTCCATACCGATGTATGTGGCCCTATAAGTGTAGCATCAATTGGAGGTGCAAAATACTTTTTAACATTTACTGATGATAAAACTCGATACGTCGTAGTATATTTTATTAAACATAAAGGTGAGGCCTTTGATAAGTTCAAAGAATATAAGGCGATGGTAGAATGCCAGACAGGTAAAAAATTGAAAGTCCTAAGAAGCGATAACGGGACTGAATTTATAAACAAACGTTTTGATGAGTTTTTAAAAGCGAATGGTATATTGCGGCAATTGACAGTACCATATACGCCACAACAAAACGGCGTAGCAGAGAGGTTAAACCGAACGTTTATCGAGATGGCAAGATGCATGTTGCTTAGTGCAAATGTTGGGGAGTCACTATGGGCAGAGGCAGTGGCGACGGCAGCTTATTTGAGAAATCGTGCACCAACAAAATCATTGGGAACTGTGACACCATACGAAGCATGGTTTGGTAGAAAGCCAACAGTAGTACACTTACGCGCATTTGGATCATATGCAGTTGCACTCGATAAATGTCAACGTGGTAAGTTCAAACCAAGAGGTAAGGAGTATACCATGGTAGGTTACTCAGATACGGCAAAAGCCTACAGATTGTATGATCGCAAATCGAATCGCTTAATTGTAAGCAGAGATGTGTATTTTATAGAGAAACAAAATGCATATAAGCAAAACTATGAGATAGCACATACAAATGAAAATAGTACGGCGAGCGTAGATGATAATGTTAATGAAGTTAATATTGAAATTTCAAATAATGCGCAACCAGATGTCAATGTACATAACAATATCGAACAAGAAAATGTTATTGAAATCGCTCCTGATGTTACATATTCAGACAGAAGCGATGATGATTTTGAATCGGCAGAAGAAGATGCAGTAGAGCCAAGACGTTGCGCAGGTAGACCTAGAATGATACGTACAGGTAGTGTTGGTAGGCCAAGAAAGGCATATAATTATTTGAGTCTTATGCAAAAGGAAGATGTCAAAATACCTGATACTGTAAACGAAGCAATGGCAAGTGAATTGTCAGAATATTGGTATGATGCTATGCAAAACGAATATGAGTCACTAATGAAAAACAAAACATGGGAACTTGTAGAGCTTCCCGCCGGACAAAAATTAATGCGTAATAAATGGGTATTTTCTATAAAGCGAAATAAAGAAGGTGACATAGAGCGTTTTAAAGCTAGATTGGTAGCGAAGGGTTGTTCGCAAGTTTATGGCGTGAACTACACTGAAACGTTTTCTCCTGTGGTTCGCTATAGTATATTACAATCAGAATGATATTTGCTATTGCGGCAGAATATAGGCTACATCTACACCAAATGGACGTATCGACCGCGTATTTAAATAGCGAGTTAGACGAAGATATTTTTATGTCACAACCAGAGATGTTTATAAATAAACGATACCCAAATCATTGTTTGAAATTAAAGAAAGCCTTGTATGGGCTTAAACAGTCGGGACGAAATTGGAACATAAAACTAGATTCAGTTTTAAAGCAAATCGGTTTTAAACAATGTGAGAGCGAACCGTGTGTATATGTTAATAATCATAATGGGCAAATTAACATAATTGCAGTGTATGTGGATGATTTGCTGATCGCATGCTCTGACTTAAATCATATGCAACGAGTGAAGAGTATGATAGCAAAACGATTTGAGGTGGTGGATAAGGGTCAAGTCCAACACTTCCTGAGCATGGAGGTTGAAAGAGAAGGCACTACTGGAGCTATATTTGTAACTCAAAAGGGGCATATAAGAGAATTACTACGTGAACATGATATGCAGGATTGTCGACCAATTTCTGTACCTTTGGATCCTGGACATAGAGTTGATTGCAATAACGAAAAATGCAAGAAGGTTGATCAGGTAAAATACCAATCACTCATTGGATCGCTAATGTATATAGTAGTGTGCACGCGACCAGATATTTTACACTCGGTGTGTAAGCTTGCTCAAAGAAATACCAACCCACATGCAGAACATTCAGCGGCAGCGAAACGTATACTGAGGTACTTAAACACAACGCAAGATAAACGACTGAAATATTACCAAACGGGAAAACCAATTGAATGCTTTGTGGATGCAGATTGGGGCGGCGATGTAAGTGATCGTAAGTCGTATACAGGGTACGCTATAATTTTGGCTGGAGCAGTTTTCTCTTACGAATCGAAGAAACAGTCGACGGTAGCACTTAGCAGTACTGAAGCCGAATATATGGCTTTAACATGTGTCGTTAAAGAAGCCATTTATTTAAAACAATTGCTGAATGAAATGGAGCTTAATTGTCCTAAAGTTATGACCGTGCATGGAGATAACTTGAGTGCGATGAATCTGGTGAAGAACCCAGTATATCATTCCAGAACAAAACATATTGATATCAGATATCACTTTATAAGAAACGTATATGAAGCTGGTGAAATTGAATTAACTTATTGTAACACCAGCAATATGATTGCAGACGTTCTTACTAAGAATTTAGCTAAGCTCATGAAAAGTTTGTAAAAATGTTAGGTTTAAATTGAAATGAAATATTTTATTGCTTGAATATGTTCATTGAGGAGGAGTGTTGAAAATGCAACTCTACTCACATATTCATGCAACTCTGCTTTTGGTTTTTGTTGAAACAACACTAATTTTCTATTACTGTACTTCACTTGTATTTTGACTTTCATTGAATAAACACCATATATACATATATTATATTCAAAAGTAACGATCAAGAAGAATAAGTTTACTTCCAACAATATATATGCTCACTCAAGTAGGACAGAGCCAGATGTCGAACGTTGCCGAACGCGGGGGCCGATTGTGCTCTTTGTCGTTCGTTCGCGCTCTCGCTTGCAGTTCAAGCACATTAGCTTACATTTGCTTGCGTACGGAATAGATTCGTATATTTGATATGTCCATATGACTTGTATGCATATTTACATATAGATTTGTTCTTTTTGAAAATTGCGCGAAATTGTATACGTATAAGCATGTTTATATACATATATTAGTATACAACATATCTTATAAGGTATATGGTAAATATTACCATACATTTTTTCCTTCATATATAATAAAAAAATTAATAATAATAACATTAAAACAACAGGTATTATTAACAAACTTGGTTTTATTTTAAATTCTTCAAGTAAATCAAATTAATAATAATCAATAAGAAGGCATATGCAAATACAAATACGTGAATTTATGTATGTACATATGCGCATATACATACATATATACGCTCACTTAAGTAGGAGAGAGCAAGATGTCGAACGTTGCCGTTCGTTTGCTTTGTTTGCTTTGTCGTTCGTTCCGCGCTTTCGCCTGCAGTTCATTCAAGGTAACGACAATGAGCAAGGTAACGTCAAATGATCAAGGTAACGACAATGAGCAAGGTAACGGCAAATGAGCAAGGTAACGACAAATGAGCAAGGTAACGACACATTTTTTCGTGCGTGCAGCCGGCTAAATCGAATTATAAGACGTTATCACGTCGAAAAATAGCATCATTATTCGGCTTCGAGTTTTAGCTTGAAAATGGTAACTCCATCCAGTCTTCCATTAAGTCCTTTCCTCCAATATTACTGTTGTATTTCCAGTTTCTGTTTCATGTTTCGATTGTAGCGTATTATTTTATTTATTTGTTTATTTATTGTCTTTGAATGGATACATTCTTACAGACTACATTAAGCTAATGTACAACAGTTTAGAAGTTACTAAGAAAAGAACGATTTAAGATGGTTGACTAAGTGCTATGCGGCCTAAATATAATTGTAAGAGACTCAGCGAGACACACGCAGTTCTTCAGCAAGATGCCCGAAAGCCCATCCGAGTCAGTTTTCGTTGTAGGCTTGAGCTTCATAATACCCTTGACGACATCAGTAACAGAAAGGCACAATGTCTCAAAATTAAGAGGTGAAAAACTATTAGAGGGCAAACTAGAATCGAGGTCTAATGCCGGAATTCTGTAAGCGAATCTCATCTCAAGTCACTAAAATTGAGATTATAAATTAGTGACTCTTTTTGTGACTTGAGACGATTTTGGTATTCAGTAAGCGAAAGTCACAAGAAATTCACCAAATATCATGGTGAAAATAAATAGAGACAGTCAGCTGATGGCACGTATCGGCTAGAGATAGTCAAAAAGTTTAGCAAAAATTCCCTTATCGATTCCATACGTAATGTAATTTTTTAAGCTCATTTTCAAGCGAAATTCTTCATCAAAAACATAAAAAAATATGAATATTACTAAGTTCATACAAAATAACATTTTTAATATCTGTTTTATAAACCTTTTACCTGAATCGGATTATCAACAATTCAATTGAGACAAACAAAATTAGTAATCGATAAATGTTGAATTGCATCTTTATATACAATCCGTTGAAATGAACGAGCTGGGTAAGTAGTAAAATAAAATAAATTTCCTAATTTCTTTTAAAATATGTATTATCTGTTTTACAGATATACATTCTAAAACCAAGCGGACAAGCAAGGAGCAATTAGATTGCTATCTTGCTTTTGTTAGGAGCCATCCAGAAATCAAGCTCCACAAAAATGATCCTACGTGCCCAAAAAGGATTGAGGAGCTGTGGAAGGAGATCGCGGAGCAGCTTAACGCTCTTAAAGGCCCAAAACGAACAGCGGCTAAATGGAAAGATGTATGTTTTAAATATACCAAACAAATTGCTTAATAAAATATTTATTTCACAGTCACTAAACCATTGGAAAAATCAAATCAGAAGCAGAGCTAGGAAGTCAAAGGCTGATCGACTAGTGACAGGTGGAGGTCCCCGGTTGCAAGAGGAGTTGACAGAGAGGGAGAATCTCGCTTTGGAAACGCTCGGGTCAGTCGTGGTCGACGGAATGCCAGATATTCCAAATATTGGGGCCGAGGTAAATAGACGTGTACATATAATTATATATATATATATATGTGTTCATTTCAATGATAAAAGGTCATAAAATGAACATTTTTGAATTGAAAAAATTTGCACATTAATAACTTAACTACTTTTTATTTTTTCAGAGCGAAATAGTAATTACTAACGACCCCGTGACTCCTTCTGTGGAATCAACCGACGAGTCACTTAACAGTCCACGACCTTCACGTCGCCGCAAAACCAATTCGGATGACTTGATCAAACAAATGATTAAATCCTTGAACGAAAGGAACGAGGAAGAAAAACAATTTAGAGAGCGAAGTCTTAACTGCATGGAACAGTTTTGTAACTCCATGAACAACGTGGCCAATGCTATTCTAGCTTTATCGCAAGCCGTTGTAAATAAAGACAATAATAATACATAAAATAAAGTGTATATATGTTATGTTATAATTCATGAATTTTATTTTTTACAAAAGTTTTACAGTATAAGTGCGTTTATGCAATTTTGCCTCGCCCTTCTGCCTTCAGAATAATATTCTGTTGACCTTATTGGTTCGCTAGCTTCATCATTCGATGGGTCTTCTGGTGGCATGGCCTCATCAGTGAATATGCCACGTTTTTGCAGCATATTGTGGAATATTACACATGTATAGATGATAGCTGCCGCATTTTTGTGTGAATATCTAAGAACGCGCTCTTTGGATAGACACCGAAATCGTGATTTCAGGACTCCAAAGGCACGTTCAATTGTGTTCCTTGCTTTTATATGTGTTTTATTGAAAATCTCTTCGCTAGCGGAAGAAGGTGTTGCTATTGGCGTTAGAAGCCATGGCTCCAAAGGATAACCTGAATCACCTAAAAGCCATTTAAATGCCCCCACAATGTGTTCCCTGATGAGTTTGATTCTCACCGGCGAAGTTGTCCATATACCGGCGTCATGACAAGATCCTGGGAATCGTGCATTGACGTTTTGAAAAATTAGTTCGTCGTTGCAAATCTAGGAATGGGGTTATTAGTTATAAACATTACAAAATGTTGATAAACCAGTATTTATTTTTTATAAACTCACGGCTTCAACATTAATGCTGTAGTATCCCTTGCGATTCATATACTCATGAGGTACTACTCCAGCAATTAAAGATTGCGGGGAAAGTATTGCAATATGTGTGCAGTCAATAGCACCTATGACGCCTTTTATTCCGAATTTGTTGTGGAAACTGCAAATTTTAAGCCGTTGAAATGGTGCAAATGCATATTTTGTACCATGTTTAAAACTTACCCCCTCTTTATGCTGTTGTAATGCTCCGCCTCATTGGGAAAACTAATTTCAAAGTGTTTGTGTTCCACTACCATCTTGCAAATTTGCTCAATACATCTCGACACGCTTGGTTGACTCATTGCCGAGAAGTGGCAGTTTCCAATAACGCTTTGGTAGGAGCCATTTGCCAGAAAATATAGTACTGAAACAAACTGAAAGTAATATGTTGTAAAGCCTACCTATATATTTTTATTACTATATCAAGCCCACCCGAAGTTCAAATGGAATTCTCGAATTCCGCTCAAACTTGTCAAGTGGTTTGAGATCTTGAATAAGTTCCCAGCAGAAGGATTTCGGGAATCTTAAAAACCTCCTGAAAACGTCTTCTTCCAGAAGGAATGGGTCTTCCGTGCTGCGTAAACTTGCCAGAATCCGTCTACGCATGTTTCTAAAACGTCAATAAATACACAATTATTCGTGTTCTTAAGAAATTTTTACCCAAAACATATTACTTCGCTTCATTTTCGCGTTTTTTTTGCAATATATATAAAATAATTAATTCCTCTTCCATATTTTTCGTTTTGTGAGCTGCTCAGAAGTAGATCACTAATTAGTGACTTTTTTTTGAGACTAATGACGTGAGATTGCTTACTGAATACCAACTAGTCTCAAAATCAAATTTCACCACGAAAAGTCTCAATTAGTGACTTGAGACTGCTTACAGAATTCGGGCATAAGTCGGGTTCAAAATTACAGCAAAAAAAATAGGCAAATAAATTGGCAGATTCCTCTGGCAGAATTTGCATATTTACCATTATAAAAAACATTGTTTGGCATCGTTGAGCAAGACTTTTTTGATTTGATGAATTGCCAAAAGGCCTTCGAATCCGAAATAATATTGTTTTCGAAATTCAAGATGTAATTTCTATATAAGAACTTGTTCAAACAGTTAAATTCTTTTAAATGGCATTGTTGATATTTTCTGAGAAGAAAAATGTCCGGCCACGTTACGCGTACATGTCGTCGACTTCAAAACATCAGAGAAAAATGCAATACAGCATTCATAAAAAATAGCAAGGTTAGAAACTGTTGATCGATTAGAAATACCAAATGTTATGCCGAAATTAAACTTTTTGTTGTGCGTACTGTTATATCTTTAGCTATACTATCGGGATAAATTTTGAATAAAACCGCAAGCAATTTTTTAATGGAAGTATTAATTCAGGGCGGCCACCGTAGCCGAATGGGTTGGTGCGTGGCCACCATTCGGATTTCAGACAGAGAATGTTGGTTCGAATTTCGGTGAAAGACCAAAATGCCGGAAAAGTTTTTTCTAATAGCGGTCGCCCCTCGGCAGGCAATGGCAAACCTCCCAGTGTATTTCTGCCATGAAAAAGCTCCTCGGCTTGAAACTGTAGGTCCCTCCATTTGTGGAACAACATCAAGACGCACACCACAAATATGAGGAGGAGCTTCGGCCAAATACACAAAAATTCATCAACATCAATTTGTCTGACTGTTTCAGTTTAGGAATCACATTAGCCACATCATCAGAGGACAAATTAAGTGAACCAAAGTTGAAAGCAGATCTTGATTTTGATTAAAAACCAAAAGGAGAGATTTAAAAACTGGAAAACTATTTACACAAAATTCGAAAAGAAATATTTTAAAATCATTGAAACATTTAGAAGGCATTATATGTATAAGTTAGAGTTAGAGTTTAATAAAAACATTATAAACGTTTGATACAGTTTTGTGTCGATTTTACTGCGTATCCTTATAACGAAACCAATAGTGTTTTAGCACAGGTATTCCACGTACTCAATAAATTTCACATTTTTCTCTATTATGAAACCAAAATGTAATACCTTCACATTCAAAATAACAACATCATTTGCTTTTAATTCAATTTGACTGGCTTAACCCGAGGACTTATACCCAAGTACAGGTGTGGCCAGTAGCTACTTTGGAGTGATGTAGCTCCTAAATCGCTAAAGATATTGACTTGAAATTTTTGATATAGGAAAACGAAGTAAATATACGTCGATTGGTGTCTTATTTGTCATGCTAGGTCAATGCATTGATGAGATATAAGCTTCCAAAATTGACACCTACGACTTCTTATACCCGGGTACAGGTGTGGCCAGTAGCTTTTTTTCTTGTTTTTTTCTCATTTTTTGAAGGAAAAACATTTTTGTTTATTATTTTCTTTATAAAATATTATTTTATTGATTATTTCTTATAACTAAATATGCAAACAAATTTAAATTATTCAATTGTCTTCATTATTTTCACAATTATTACATGTAAATGTATTTGAAGAATGCTGTTTGCATATTGGGCGCTGACATATTCTGCACATGTTACGCGTTCGTCTTCTGTGTTGGTCATGGATGTAGCAGAGAAAACAGCTTCGAACCTGCTGTTTCTTTGGTTTTGCACCAGCAGCTGCAGACGTTGATGGCCTATTGTCAGCACTTCCTTGCAAGGCCGTACTTATGAAACTCGTGCAATTTTTGTGTTGAAGTTCCGCATCACTTGCTGATTCACCGACCGCTCTTCAATTATGAGCATAGACAGTTCCTTGGCGAGCTGGATATGCGTTTTTGGCATCACATACCCACCACACTTTGATGCCATATTGGCTTATATGACTGCTCAAAGTTGTAGTTCATCATGGTGCACAGCTCGGATATTGGTGTAGCTTTGTCAGTTACCAAACGTTGCGCCCGTGTGTTGCCATCGTCAAACCTTATAAGCCGCAGTATGGCCTGAAAGCGGTTAATGCCCATTGACGCACGATATAATGGACAATTTTCCACCGACCACAAGTCCCGCGCACATTCGGCATTGCTACGGTTAGCGCCAGCCATAATAAGCACTCCAATGAACGCATACATTTCGCTCAAAGTAACCTTCTTCCATGTTTTTGGTTCCGCCTCTGGATGTTTTGCGTTTAATTCCGTATATGTAGCTTCAGCTTTTTTGTTGGTGCAGCGTACTATAATATCCACCATTTCCGGAGTCATAAAACATTTATATGTATTGACTATTGACATCATAGTAGTTGATCTTGCGGGCCCATTTCGCTGTCGCAAAATATTTTGTTGCCTAGTTTGGCGTGCAAGTCGTGGCTGTGAGCTCCATATGGTACCATCACGTGCTACGAATTCAGCTGCACGCAAATTAATCTCCTCAGAATCATCTGCAGCATCGGATTCATTGTCAGATTCTTCGTAATCAGCCTCATCTACCTTGGCATTGTCAATTGTGCAATCAGGGTCTTCTACATCCGATTCAACCACGCCATCTGCTACTGCTACTTGTTCGCTTTCATCCCCTTCAGGGTCGGAAAATTCAAATAATTCATCATCTGAGATTTCGTCAAACAGGTTTTGTATGTACTGCTCTTTTTCAGCGTCAGATAATCTATATAAAAATAATTAATTTTTATTCCATTTATGAAATTATATTTGAGTTATTTGTATTTATTTACCTCATATATTGATTCGAAGACAAATATTCCATGTTCCTTCTATTATCCATGTTGTAATATTTTAAATTTTTTCTGACTTGTTATTTTCACAAATATAAATCAACTTCACACTTCAAAAGAACGCTTTACAATGAATATAAATTCGCAAAACTGCAACCCTTAAGTTTCCGGAAGCATTTCTTACCTGCCAGGTAGATGGATTATATCAAATGTTGCTTGTCAGCAAATTCTAGCAAGGGTACAATATAATGTCTTCTTCTAAATAATTAAGAGTGAGCGAAAAAGGTTGTATTCTAAAAATTCTAACAACAATGGAAATTATTGACTTCTTAGAAATAGCTTAGAATGCGCGCAATTCTTAGAAGCAGGCTACAAATATATGTTTATAACTCCTCAAAATGTTCGTAAGACAGTCAGCTACAATATTGCATTAAAAAAAAATAACTTGTTTCTCAGAAAAAATGAAAAAAAAAACGGGTAAAACAGGCTACTGGCCACACCTGTACCCGGGCATAAGAACTTGTAGTAAAAGTTGGGTATAAGTCCTAGGGTTAAGTCACAGCTCCGAGGCGGCCTATTGATATCGGAATTTCGGCTGATTATTCGATTTTCAAAAACGGTAGCTAACAGTTCGAGTGTAACTTTGGCAGAGTGACAAGTTGCACCGTCCTGTTGAAACCGAATGTCACTGTAACGCTCGCCATTTACTGTAACCGCGGCTCCTCGCTCATTTTCGAAAAAAATGGCCCGATGATGCCGTCAGACCAAAAAACCGCACCAGACAGTGACTCATTGTGGATGAATTTGCTTCTCTGCAGTAACGTGTGGATTTTCTGAGTCCCAAATCCGACAATTTTGCTTATTGACGTAGCCACCGATGTGAAAATCAGAAAAGAAGAAGAAGACTCACCACTTTGGAAATAGGTTTTCAATATTTCCCAATTTTGTTCAAGCGAATTGCGCCCCATTTCGTAAATTATGAACACATTTGACATGTCATTTGAGTTACCATTCTCAAAAAAATAAATAGTTCAAAAAGCAAACGCTATATGGCCCACCCTGTAGTAGGGCAAGTAGGATGAGCCCTTGAGGTACTCCCATTTCTAATTTTCCAAAAATAAGATACGCATTCATTTATAGGAATCGAACCATTTTAATTCATTATATCTTATTCCATACATTCTACATTACATAGCTTCTCTGACATTATGTATCTTCCTATTGTTTCGAAAGCTCTTTTCAAGTATAAAAACACAACCACTCGTATATTAGGTAGCCTACTGCAGTTTCGTATAAAGCCAGATTAGAATTTCGAGATAGGTTTTTTTTCAATACATTGTTGATGTTGTTCTTTGACAACTTTCATTGATTAGTCAGAATTTTTCGCATTTGTCTGTATTTTTATCCTTTGTCACGGATGCTCCAGTGACCACAGTAAGGTTGCCAAACTGCGAAATAAAAATGGTTCGGTGCCCTGCTCATGTCGCGTTACTTGAGAGTCAAGTTCATTCTGGCAAATATTGTCTGTTTGGCCGTAAAAATGCATGAGCAGACATCGAGGACTGTGCTCAGTGCGGGACTACAGGGTTTGATTGAAAAGTAATGAGCCTTCCCACGCGGAGCGTCTGCCAAGCGATCAACCGAATCGGCTGGTAAGGGAAAATGATCGTTGGACCTTCCCCTTCCACTAGAAACCGGTCCCAGTTCGCTGGCAACAGCGGTGTTAGGATTTTGCAGTGGCGAAAATGCAGCGATCTTTGGAGCAACGTTACTCGATCAAATTTTGCGTAAAGCTAAACAAAACACCGAAACCATTTTGCTACTCAAGGAGGCTTTCGGGACCAATATTTGTCCAGTGCCCAGGTAAAACGGTGGCACAAGTCGTTCAAGGAAGGCCGGGAGGCGCATGTCGAACTCCAAGGTCAAAACCATGCTGATCATCTTTTTCGACTCTCGAGGCACTGTCCACAAGGAGTTTGTACCTCCAGGAAGCACTGTAAACGCGGCATTTTACAAAGAAGTGCTCCTTTGGCTGAAACCCCGTTTCGCCTGGGTTCGGCCCGACCTCGTCAACAATTAGACCCTTCATCACGACAATGGGCCGGCGCACACCGCCTTCCTCTGCACCTCTGCATTGGCCAAGATTGGGGTTCCGGTGCTTCCCTACCCTCCCTACAGCACAGACCTGTCCCCTCCAGACTTCTTCTTGTTCCTGCGCCTAAAAAGAAAGCTGAAGGGAAGGCGTTTCGACTCCATCGAGGCGATCTAAAAAACTGTGACAGCCGAATTGAACGCGATTCCGGCGGATGAGTTTAAAAAATGTTTCCTGCAGTGGAAGGCCCGCTACCAGCGATGTATTGACGCTCAAGTGTCCTATTTTGAAGAATATTAGTTGTATACTTACTTACTTATTACTTTTCCATCAAACCCTGTACGATCAAGGAGTACGAGGCCGCGACCGCATCTTAGCTGAATCAGCTACAACGACAGCGTAAATGTTCGGCACAGCCTTCGGCGTGAAGCCAAGAAGAGCGAAAACTCTTCAACCCAGGGTGTTGAGGACCCTGCGATCAGTGCGGCATCTTTTGAGGGACGGCTATGAGGCATGGTCGTCAGAGCCCTCATAGCCAATAAAGGAACAACACCTCTTTCGACTAGGGGGAAATATGTCGAGGTTGTCGGGCCATAAAATGTGCCAACATGTTTTTGAAAGAGTCTTGTAATGGATAGCAACGCCTGAGAGGGGCTTTCGCTAAAGTTCATCCCTGGTTAAGAGATTTCAAGGCGACCACGAGCACGAATTTGGTTGCCGAAAATTAAGCTTGACCATTCAGAAACTATCCAGTGTCTTAAATTGGAAAACC
The DNA here is from genome assembly GCF_027943255.1 of Anastrepha obliqua. NCBI lineage: Eukaryota > Metazoa > Arthropoda > Insecta > Diptera > Tephritidae > Anastrepha > Anastrepha obliqua. The sequence continues at coordinate 1,664,630 of NW_026562179.1, read as the reverse complement.
CTGATATTCCGATGGATGACTGCAGTCTGCAATCCAGGTAAAGGAACATCAGCAACCCAACTCTGTCACCCTGCTGCTGATTAGTGACGGGTATCTCGAGGCCATCTAAAGTAGCAGTTTAAAATCCGATTCGGCATAAGTTTAGCCAAAGTGAAAGCTTTCCCCGCCTCTGGTGCCCCGGACGACAAATTTGAGGAAATGGGGGATGACACAAGAAGGCTGACAGTTGGTGGCAGAAGGTAGGTAACGCTTTAACCAGTATGTTAAGAGCAATTCAAATTAACCTCCGTCATTCGAGCTAATGAACTGATTCTAAGATTTTTTTATATCCAAACTGATGGTAAGCCTAGGGCTTGTATCCTAATCAAGAATAAAATTAATGCCTTCTTGCTATTTTCGGTTTGCCAGATGGGACTGTGGTCAGGATGGAAGCATTCAGTCGCAGTTGCTTTTGTTTGGTGTTTGACTATATGGCCCATGACAGTCGAGCACCTCTTGAGGAAATGCATCACCTGGTCGATAATCTCTTGTCCAAGAAAGAAAACATCCTGATCGGCTGCGACGCGAATGCCAGACCCACCATTTGGGTTGAGATCAACGAATGAGGTGAGTCTCCTTTTGATTTTATAATTAGCCGTAATGTACTAATTTGGAAAAAGAGCATCACTCCAAGGTTTATTTTCTCAGCATCGAAAACATCAAATGTCTGGAAAGAAGTTCTTAACATTGGTTGGTTGGTTGGTTAAAGTGGTGGTTCGCCCAGAATCCAACTAGCGCTTCCGCACCATTTTGTTGCCACATCTTAGTTGCCAGCTTGTTCAACGGTTATTTACAGCATGACTATATCTAGTCTGTGCGGTTCAGGAACCGTATTAGGTTCTTGACATCTAAGCCAGACAGTTGTTCGAGAGATTGTTTCCTTTTTCTCCAGTTGTTTACAACTGCGACAGTATGTGTTGTGAGAGATGCCCATTTTGACTGATTGTTCTCCGACACACCAAAAGCCAGTAATGACTGCGGTTAGTCTCCCAGATTAAGGTAACTTTATGGTTTTCATTCAAAAAGGTACCGCTATTCCCACATCGATCCACGAATTTATAGGTTGTTGTAGCTGAATCCAGTCCCTGGATTGCAGTTTGGCTATTCGAAATAATAGGGATATTGCCCTTAAAAGAGAAAACTGTAAGTAACCTACAAGCCCCCCGGCACTTTCGCCTGAAAGACATTGCAGGTATTAGAACGACGTACAAATTATTCAATTTTATATCTGCTCCAACACCACAATTCATTTTGGAGCCATCTGTATAGACTGTAGTGTCGAAGTGGTTTAGTGAGAATCTCCTATTCCATTTCAACTGAGTGGAAAAGTTTCTATTGAATGTTACCGTCGGGATGATATAATCAATCCTCTCCGAGGTATACTAGATTTGTCGTAGTAATAGATTAGCATGTCCATAAGTTTTTTTTCCTTCCAGCGAACCGTTTCATTTAACCTAATTGCACTCACGGTTGCCATCTTCTTGATATGTAGATCTACCGGAATAACGTGTGTCAGTGCATTGAGAAAATCCCTGGGACATGATCTGATTGCACGGACTGTTATTGCATAGGCTGATCTTTGTATTTTACCAAGTAATTTAATGTTGTATTCTCACTCTAGAGCTTTCCACCAAACCACCGAGCCATACGATAAAACTGGTCGTATAACCGCCTTATATATACAACCAAAATATATACTATGGTTGAAGACTCCATCTTTTTCCTAATATACGTTTACAGTCATATAAAGCGATCTTTGCTTTCTTTATCCGTTCTTCAATGGCAATAAAATCGAAAAGTGGAATAAGGAAAGAGTGGCAAATAAGAACACATCCCGCAGATAAAGCTCAACTTAACAAGATGACATTGGGCATTAAAGAAATGCTTAAGGACTTCGAGGACAAAACGATGCAGAACTTTTTTTCCAACCTATATTCAACAAAGAGCAGTAATTACTCACTCTGGCGGACCACATCGAAGATGAAAAAAACAAAACCTCACCAACATGCAATTGTGAACGAAAACAACACATGGGCTAAAACGCCACATGAACAGGGTAAGGTGCTCGCCTGACACTTCAAAAAGACATTCACAAATCAAAAGGACATTCAAAATTATAACCTACCTGTTATATCTGACACAGCCAACAAACCAATCAAGAGAGCAACTGCGGTCGAAATTCGACGCAAAATCAAAGCCATAAACAACAAAATTGACATTGACAAAAAATCTCCTGGATATGACAAAATCAATGGACAAATATTAAAAGAACTTAATGACGATGGAATAATATACTTAACAAACATCTTTAACTCATCCATTAGACTATAATATTTCCCCCTTCCATGGAAAGTTGTCGAAATAATAGCATTGCCGAAACCAAATAAAGATGCCAGTAAACCATCATCTTAAAGACCTATAAGCCTCTTACCAATTCTTTCAAAACTATTTGAAAACTTGATCCATGATCGTATTGACCCGAAGCGAAGAATATAACTCCCTCCCACCAGTTTGGATTCCAACATAAACATTCGACCATTCAACAACTGCAACGAGTAACTACTCGTAACAAAATCATAAATGAAATTAACAAGAAAAACCACTGTGTCGCAACTTTTCTCGACGTAGCGAAGGCTTTTGACAGCGTATGTTACAAAGCGAAGTTACAAAATCTAATGGACACAATCTTGACTTGGTTGGCAAAATGGGGAATCCAAGTAAACGCAGACAAAACGCTCCAACCCCAATCATGACCATCGTACGTTAACAATTAACAATACAGTCATCACTCAAAATGCAAAAGCTAAATACCTGGGTTTGATCATTGACGCAAAACTGACCTGGAGGGACCATATAATCAAAAAAAAGAACGAAGTGAAAAACATATAGCTGTATTGGCTACTCAACTCAAAACTGTCAGTATACAACAAACTACTAATATATAAGACCATGATAATACCCATCAGGAGATACGACATAGAACTATGTGGGACAGCATGCAAATCAAATTGTACAAATTATTCAACGACTTCAATCAAAAATCTTAAGGACTATCGTAAATGCACCCGGGTGTATAACAAATGAAGACTTACACCACGACCTAAAACTTGATTCCAAAGGAGACGTAATCCTGAAATACAGCACGAAACACACACAAAACTTAGCAACCCATTCGAACAAAGAGGTACAAAAAATACCGCACCTGGAGCTGACGAAAAAATTAAGACTAAAGCGAATCACACCAACAGCATAAGCATATACAAAAACTATTTTGAAAAACTGAAAATAAGTATGTATATTAGTGTTGCTAATATACATATTAAATGTAAGCCATGTTAAGATTCATTGAAACATGTTATTTAAATGCTGATTTCGAGTAACAATTAATCTCCCACCCAAGTTATAAAAATTACTAAGTGTCCATGGACAGTAATAAAAAATTGGGATTTAAAAAACAAATGTTTAATCTCCAGCTAAGTTTGAAGCCCCCTGTGGAGTACTCTATGGACTCTCTTAGTTATGTTGATATTACCCATGCTAGCTTTGATGATCCTGATTTCTAGCATAGAGATAATCCAATTGCTGAGAGATTCTTCCACCCCTAAGTCTATTAACGCCATTTGGATAGCATTAGTGCTAACATTATTAAATGCGCCTTCTATGTCTATAAAAGCTGCCATGGTATACTGTTTGTTTACTAGAGACCACTCTATTGTTCGGATTACCTCATGAAGCGCTGTGTTTTTAGATTTGCCTTTGAGCTGTGCAATTGATATACTAGAGCTCTCCAGCAAGCTTCTAATGTGTATGTTTAAAAGCCGTTCAAAAGTTTGTAAAAGTAAGGACGAAAGACTAATTGGCCTAAAGTCCTTCGCTGATTCATGTCCCCTTCTACCTACCTTTGGTATGAAGAAGACACTAACAAGTTTTCAGCTGTTTGGAATATAACTTAGGCTTAGACACGATTTGAAAATTTCCATTAGCCATGGAAGAATACTATCAAGACCTTTGCGTAACATCTTAGGAAAGATCGCGTCAGGACCTAGAGATTTGAAAGGTGAAAATGATTTGATTGCACATGCAACCTTCTCTTTTGGGACTATAACATCGGCAAGATGCTGTGGGTCATGGCTGTTCCGCCGAATTCTCTAAACGTCGCTAACGTGAGCGCTACATCCCGGAAAACGAGTGTTTAAAGGAAGTTCTAGAGACTCTTTTGCCGAAGAAGTCAAAGTGCCATCTGGCCCCTTGATTCAAGACGCCATTGAATGATCTTTGGGCAAAATGCGGCTGAGCCTCGAAGAATCTCTGGTAGGTTCGATTGAATAACAAAAATCTCTCCAGCTCTCTTTCTTTGTCTCCCTGTTTCTCTGTAAAGTAATGCTGTAACCCTATTCCCAAAGTTTTCCGTGAGAGTGATTTGATTGATCAGAGTTCTCTCTACCCTATTATTTACTACATTTTTAAACCTTTTCCAATTAGTTCTTAATGGGTTTCGATACGTTAAGAGTGGATCCACCCTCAGATCCAGCTCGTACAGGATCAAGCTATGATCCGATCAAGCCAATAGGAAAGAGTAAAGAAGGCCAACGTTGCATTATATACTTGCAAAAAAGCGGTCGGTATTAAATGGGGACTAACATCTTGTATTACGCACTGGCTCTATACTTCTCTAGTTAGGCCAATCTTAATATATGGAATAATTGTGTGGCGCCCATCTGCTCGAAAGGTGAGTTACGCTAAAATCATGAATAAGATTCAAAGAACAGCTTTTTATGCATCTCTGGTGCTTTAGGGACTACGCTAAATAAACCGCTAGAAGTGCTTATTAATTTACCTGTACTAAATATGGTCGGGAAATACGTCGCCGCCGCCTCGGCGCTCAGCCTCAAAAGTATGGCGCTATGGAAAGACCGGTGGTTTGGCCACGCTTCTATTTTGCACTCTCTGAATAGTCATAAACAAGAAATAGACTACTCTATTCCTAGACTCACCTTCGAAAGGCTCTTCAAGGCGAGTATACCGTCAAGAAGGGAGTGGCAGACACCAAGGGCAGTTAGGGGGAATTAAATTTTTATACAGGTGGTTCGAAGCTAGACAATAGGGTTGGCTAAGGAGTTTTGTTGAAGGAATTAGGGTGATAACTATCCGTTCAACTACCAGAATACTGCAGCGTCTGTCAGCTATAAAAGAGTGGATACATATCTATATATGCGTGTCGTAACAAAAACGACTATAAATATATATATTCTCAGATAGCCAGGCGGACATCTAATCAATGAATGCGGCTATACTAAGATCGAAGGTCGCACAGGAATACCGGGCAGCCCTAAATGATATTAGTATCGTATTCAAGGTCAGCCTTATTTGGGCAAAGGGGCACAGATATATTGATGGAAACTGTAAAGCTGATGAGCTAGCTAGAAAAGGTACTGCTCTTCAACTGCTTAGTGATAAGAGTACCATTAGAATACCTTTGGCCACGAGTAAACTAATAATAAAAAACAACATTATACAAGAGGTCAATAGGTCATGGAGAGATGAAGATACATGTGTAATAGCTAGGCTCCTATGACCGAAAATAAACAAGAAAGGGACCAAGGAATTGCTTAGCCTCTCAAAGGATAATATCTCGAAGGTCGTGGGTTGTTTAACCGGTCATTGACTATTTGGCAACTTGTCATACCCTCTGCTGCCTTAGCCGTAATCAATGAACTAACACTGCCTGTATCTACGAACGCCTCGAAATTCTTTCCATTCAATACCATTGTTATAGGAGGTACTTCAACGTTATCGTTTGGTTCCACAATTTTTACTATAGTGGGCTTATTCGCACAAAATTTTGCTTCATGTCCCACCTTGGAGCAGATCGGGCACCGCTGCTTGCGTTGTGGTCGTGGACATTTCTTTGCAATGTGCCCGTACTCGTTGCAGTTAAAGCACTTCGGTCCCATTCCGTTGCTGTTACTTTGACCTTCCGTTTTTACCAGTGGATTATTATAAAGTGGAGCTGCCGCAGTAGTTCCAGTAATAGCTGTCAAGTTCTTCAGTGCCATTAGTAGTTCCCTACATGTCGAAAAATTCATCGTTGCCAAATTTCTAGTTAGTGCCACGTCGTTGAGACCGCTTATGATGTGTGAATTGATCGAGTTGTCATCGAGTCTACCTTGCTGACCCATTGTTAGCATCGCGTGAAAGTATTCAACGTAGTCCTCTCCATTTTTACGCTTTCGTTTTATTAGTGTTTTGTGCGTTTCAGCTGCATTGCATTTGACCGGGAAATCCCTTTCAAACGCACTAACGAATTGTTCCCAACTATAAAATACAACTTGGGAATCCAACCATCGCTTTGCTATACCCTTTAATTTGTGTTGAATTGCTACGAGAACTAAATCCTCACGCCAATTGTATGCACCACGTAACTGCTCGATTCGGATAATGAATTGTTGCGCTGATGTACGATCTTTTATGGGATCAAAATCGGGCATAATCCCTACCATATCCTGTATTGACATTATCCCATGTGTTGTTAAACTTTGCGCATTACTACAATTCAATACTGGTTGCGTTGGTCGTGCGTTTTCATTATTCTGTTGCGTTTGGATGGTGGTATCTATGGTGCGTGTTGAATTTATTGTGCTAATGGCTATAGTTAACGTAGACATCGCCTCCTTCAACCCATTGATTTGTGTTTGCAAATCATTTTCGTCTTCCAACTCTGCTGGATCAATTTCGTCGTTGTCCCAAATTTCCTGCAACTTCGCTATTTTGCATGCTTTCGTGCCTATCACCGTTGCGTTGTTGTTTCGTAGGAGCTGGTTCAGCTGGCTGACCCTTAATGTTGATAATTTAATCATTTTATTTATTTGATGCTGTCTCCAGATTTTTTTCCCAGCCGTTCGCGTTTAGTTGTGAAATTCAACTGCCGTATTTCTTCTTCGTTGCTTGTAAAATCTTTGCTCTGCCGCGATTTTTCTTTTCCTCCCCTCAAACTGCGCAGCTCTATATATTCGTTGCTTCGTTGCTGTTGTCGCTGCTGACTGCTCAGTTCTGCAATGTTGCGCGTTTGCCTTCGTTGCGCGTCTGCCTTCGTTACACGTTTGACTTCGTTGTGCGTTTGCCTTCGTTGCACATTTTCCTTCGTTGCACGTTTGCCTTCGTTGCGCGTTTGCCTTCGTTGCGGGTTGGCCTTTGAAATTTATTTTCCGTTGATGCGCAATATGTGTGTATCTATATCGTCGGAGTACTACGCCGTTTTGCAATTACGTGCAGGTTTTGCGTTGTACTTTCCCTGAATTCGTTAACGTTGAGTTCACAAACACAATTCGTATGTATGTGTCTCCCTTCTTCGATTGCGTAGAACGTTCGAGAGAATTCTGGAATTTACCACGGCGTGCTGCTTTTCTTTGCACGTTGCGCTTTGTAAATTTGTCTTTTCCCCTCCGTTGTGTGTTTTAAAATGTACTCACACACTCACAAACTTTGCCTGTGCGTTGTACGATGATTTTATTTTTCGTTTCTTTTTGTAGGCGAAGTCGTTCATCTAACTTCTGATTTGTCAAGTTAGTCGACCGATGAATATTGTTGACAATGAAACATTTTATTTATTTGATAGAAATATTTTATTACACAAAGTAATTATATAGAATTTATCAGTATGTCATTCGATTGGATGAGAGCCTGTCACTTTCAACCGCTCAGCTCCGCATTCAATCACTAACTGTCGTGCCATTGCTTTACATTTGCGTAATTAGGTCTACGTTTTTTGCTGCACAGAGGCGTGTGCGTATCTTGGCTGTAACAATAGTTGAAGTTGGGCCCCCGAATGGTACGTACATCTAAAACAATACAAGTGTGTATTCCATCTATCACAACATGATCGATCTGGTTTCGCATTTTCCGATCAGAAGACAGCCACGTACCTTGGTGTATTTTTTATACTGGAGTCTGATGCTACAGACTACCATGCTTCGAGCCCAGGCGAAGTTGATCAGCCTCTGTCCATTGCTGGATGTTTCGTTGTGCCGGCTTGATTTTCCAACAGTGGGACGAAATATTCCCTCCTTGCCCACTCTGGCATTGGAGTCGCCAGGCAAGATTTTTATGTCGTATCAGGGGCAGCGCTCATGGATATTTGGTCGCTTCGACCATCTCTTGGGTCGGAACGTGGGTTTAAATCAGCGGGATTTTGATGTAAATACAATACTTGGCGACAAAGTGTCTTTCCCACTATAAAACCCAACACCGAATTTGCGCTCCTTTACATGGTAGCTGTAGTAGACGTGGCAAGGTCCAATGCTCTTCTTGCCTAGCCCTGTCCATCGCATCTCTTGAATAGCATTGATGTCAGCTCTTGCTCGCACGAGGACATCAACTAGCTGGGCAGATGCAGCTTCCTCATTAAGGGACCGGACATTCCAGGTGCATGCCCTCACATCATAGTACATACTTAGAAAGTTTGCAGGGGTCGTCAACAGAATAAGTAGTTGTAGTCCGAATCTTGGGATTCATTGCGTGGGGGTTTTACGTGACAGGTCCCAAACCCAGTGCACAACCAGAATTCCCGTTTCTATTCACCTTTCTATATTAGCTCGTTCTCAAACGGATGTTCGGAAACTACCCAGAGGATACTTGGGCTAAGCCCGGAAGATGTAAGTTGACTGGACTGTATGCAGAAGAGTCGTGCTGGCGCACCCCAAGTAAATGGCAATCAGGCCTTTGCCTCATTTAAGTAGCCTTCTATACACGGAACGATCCTCCAGGGGTCTATTCTGGATAAGTAGAAGGTTAACCGACTATAATATCCAGAACCTAATTGAAGCTGAAATTCTTCGTCTGAAATAGGTGGTGGTTGGCCTCCGATAACGGTATCCGGGGGCCAGGAGTTTAACAACGTTGTAATAATCTCGCGATAAATGACGTTTAATGTCGGTTTATATACTGTCCGGTCTAGTAGTTGTAGTTGTGTTTTGCCCGGAATATCGCCAATGTATTTGGAGAGATGCCTCCTGACAGGCCTCCGGGCTGACTCAGTTTCTAGAAAATGTCTGCAGGGGTGAATCCTACGGTAACACCAAAGTAGGAATTGCTTGCTCCTTGTATGTGCCTAAAAGGAAAGCAAACTATCGAACGGGGAGCCCAAGATTTTGGGGTTGTTAACGGTCGGTATTGATGTGTCAACGATTTTCACCTTTAGCTGTGTTTTGTCCTCTTGTATCCAGATGGTAAAGAGGATTGCAATGGGATTAGTGGGGCTAGGCTGGAGATTCCTCGCAGTGAAAGAGCGAGAAAGGCTGGCGAGATAAACGTTCACTTTGGAACCCAAGTCATGTCATTTCTCGACGTCGCCATTGAAACCGTCAGCATAGGAGGCCAATGACATTCTCCCTAGGGGTTGGGGAGCTTCAAAATGTAGTAAGTGAATAGCAAGTGGTAAAAGGACTTTACACTGCAGTACAACTTTGCTTTATCCTTCTCTGTTTTGGACGGTGCTCTTAGATAGTTTGCGGGCCATCTCTGAACTTGTCAGAAATTATGAGTGTGGCCATGAACAACTAAACATAAGCGGCTCACAGTTGCGTTTATGCTGGATGACCAGTTGCAGAATCTCTAAATTGAGATGCCTTATTCTGCGAAGCATGGGATCGGGGCTAGATAGAACGGCTGCTTCGTTTGGGATATCAGGACGTCTGTCTCGGATCTTTGGAATGAAGCGAGCAGTAGCAGCAATGATTCGCCTACGCGCTCATCGATGGGAAAAGGAAGAGCGACGAACGTGGCCTCAATGACTTCCGCGAAGCCGGTCCAATTAGCTATGTTAATGTTAATGTAGATTCGGTGATTCACGATAACAAAGTAAGCAGGTCTCTCAATCGAGACGAGAATGAGTAAAGGTCTCGTGGCAGCTATAACATATGTCGCCAGGTTATGTTATTTATCAGAATAGTGCCAGCAATAGTTAGGCCAGGGGAGCTGCTGCAGTTACCTACTATTCTGGTGCGGGCGTCGTCGCTCACTGTGCTTAATATCGAATCGTCTTTCTGCTCTGCCAGAAGATGTGGCTGTGCTGATTGTTTGGCAGTATTCAATATCAAAGATCATGGTGCGATCGAGTTCTGTTGCCCATGTGAGCTCTGCACCGTGGAGGCTGGTGCCAGATGGTGGGAGCAACATGTGGCCACATAGCGTTTGATCCTGAAGCCTGAGGAAATCTTAAGGTGACACCACTCGTTGCACTGGATGAATCTAATCGGTGTTGAGTTTAGGTGGTATCGTCTTTGGCGAACGCAGCAGAAATACACTTCGGTTGCAGGATTAGGCTCAATGTCAGGCCTGAGTATTGGGAGCAAGCGAAATTCTTCATCAAAAACATAAAGAATATGAATATTACTAAGCTCATACAAAATAACGTTTTTAGCTTCTGTTTTATAAACCTTTTACCTGAATCGGCTTATCAACAATTCAATTGAGACAAACAAAATTAATAATCGATAAATATTGAATTGCATCTCTATATACATTCCGTTGAAATGAACGAGCTGGGAATTCCGTTAAAACTTGTCAAGTGGTTTGAGATCTTGAATAAGTTCCCAGCAGAAGGATTTCGGGAATCTAAAACACGTCCTGAAAATGTCTTCTTCCAGAAGGAATGGGTCTTCCGTGCTGCGTAAACTTGCCGGAATCCGTCTACGCATATTTCTAAAACGTCAATAAATACACAATTATTCGTGTTCTTAAGAAATTTTTACCCAAAACATATTACTTCGCTTCATTTTCGCGCTTTTTTTGCAATAAGTATATATAAAATAATTAATTCCTCTTCCATATTTTCGTTTTGTGAGCCGCTCAGAAGTAGATCACTAATTAGTGACTTTTTTTGAGACTAATGACGTGAGATTGCTTACTGAATTCCAACTAGTCTCAAAATCAAATTTCACCACGAAAAGTCTCAATTAGTGACTTGAGACTGCTTACAGAATTCGGGCATTAGTTAGCTTACAGGTCTTACATGTAAAAGTGAAAATAGCAAACTTAATTAATTACGACTATGGTAAAACATTAAATAACTACGTAAGAAATGAAAACATCAAATAAATTTTTTAACTCCTGATTGAACTAGAAATCTAATACTTTCTCGATATATTTTCTGAGGAAGTAAGTATTATTGGTGTAAAAGATATCTAGTTGGTTCAAGTAGTGATTCCTCCAGAATGAACTAGCGCTTCTTCGCCATTTTGTTGCCGCATTCTCGTTACCAACTTGTTTAATTGTTATTTACATCATGACTATATCTAGTCTGTGCGGTTCAGGAACCTTATTAGGTTCTTGACATCTAAGCCGGACAGTTGTTCGAGACTCTCGAGCAACGGCTTGCCCAAGGCTGACATTCTATGCTTCCATAGGGCCGAGCATACACAGAGGAAAGGAAAGATTGTTTCCTTTTTCTCCGGTTGTTTACATCTGTGACAGTGTGTGTTGTGAGGGATGCCGTCCCGTTGTTCCAAGTTTATCAATCTTGACGTTTGTTTGAGGTTGTAGATGGGCCATAACGTTCTACCATTTTTGCGGGTCGTATGGTCTCTCCAAGTACAATCCGCAATACGGAGGTATTTTTATATTCTTGACTGCACCTAATGGTGGGAATGCCGATTATGCAAGAATGTTTTTCATGGCACCTTGTAAATTTATATACTTTTTCGTTACCTTAAATATTCCGTTGTCCCGGGATCCAGATTAAGATAACTTTATAGTTTCCACTTAAGGCGGTAAGGCTGTTCCTACTGTGTTCACCAAATTGAGGCTGTTGTAGCTGAATCCAGTGCCCGGATTGCTGCTTGGTTATCCGAAAGAATAGCGATATTGCCTTAAAAGAGGGATATGCTATTAGTAACTACAACCTTCCCAAATGCAAGTACTTCCACCTGGGAGACACTCCAGGCATAAGGGAGACACACATATACTTCAATATTAAATCTATGAGAATATATACCTGCTCCAACACCACAATTCATTTTGGAGCCATCTGTATAGACTGTAGTATCGAAGTTGTTAAGTGATAATCCCTTATTCTATTTCAACTGCGATGGAAAGAGAGTGACAAAGTTTCCATTGAATGTTACCGTCGGGATGACATAACCAGTTTTCTCCGAGTTATACGGGATTTATCGTAGTAATAGACTAGCATGTTCATAAGTTTTTTCCTTCCAGCGAACTGCTTCATTTAACCCAATTCCACCCACGGTTGCCATCTTCTTGATGTGTAGATCTACCGAAATAACGTGTTTCAGTACATTGAGAACATCCCTGGGACACGATCTGATTGCACCGACTATTATTGCATAGGCTGATTTGTATTTTACCAAGTAGTTTGATGTTGTATTCTCTCTCTAGAGCTTAGCACCGAGCCACCGAGACATATGACAAAATGGGACACATAAACCGCCTTATATGATGCAACCATAATGTATACTATGGTTAAAGTCCCCATCTTCTTCCTAATATACGTTTACAGTCATATAAAGCGATTTTGGCTTTCTTTATCCGTTCTTCAATATTTTACGAATTTGGAGCTGCTCCTTCTGACAACACAGGCACTTTTAATTCGTTGCAGTCTCTCTAGTCTTAATCAAACTATTTGTGAGACCAACTGGTCTGCCTTGCTTTCTAATTTAGATGTTGCTAACTGTTTTGAAATTTTTAGAGCAACACTGTTTGATTTGTGCGTGAAGGGTGTTGCAGTAGCAACAGTAAAAAGGCAGCCATACAAATTTTCATGGTGCACAATGGTTTTAAAAAATTAAAAAAATCTATAGAACAAGTTTTACAAGAAATGTGTGCATACCAATAGCCAGCCTTCCTATGATAAATATCAGCATTAAATGAAGGAATTCAACTGTTTGGACAGGTTCCCTTACAAAAACCACATCGCTAATTTTAAATCAAGTATAAAGTCCTTCCGTTTTGGAAGTTCATGAAGTCAAAAAAATCGTGCTGATTTGTTCCCTCTTCTGTGTTTTTCAATAACAAATTTGCAAGCACATCCAGTGCTGCTGCTGTTCTGTTTACAGACTTTTTCAAATCTAATTTTGTGTGTGATAAATATGTTCCTCATTTTGACTTGTCATCTGATAGTAATTCTATACTTGATTTTGGCTCAATGTCCATTTCCGTTCACGATACCTCTTTTGCTATAGTTAAACTGCAACGTTTTCTAGCCCTACGCAAAAAGAAAGTGCAGTCAAATCCGTTAGAACCAACGTATCAGCTTATGCGCAAGTAGCAGCACAAGCTACATGTAATACTACATTCAATTATGTCTAATGTTCAAAACGAAGATGTGTATGAACTTAAAAAAATTACTTATTAATGAAATGGCTAACACGATACTACTTACTAAAATCGATGGTCAAGGAAAGTAAATGACAATAGCATTATGGAATGCGAACGGACTAAATCAACTTATACTTGAAACAAATATCTTTACTGATCAATAAGACTCTGACGTACTATTGGTATCAGAAACTCATATTTGTGACAGAAGCTACGTTAGTATTCCCGGCTACAAAATAATAAGTTCCAATCACCCTGACAACAGTTATTATACTGAGACAAAATATTATAATTAACGGAAATTATTTTATATTTAAATGGAAAAATATCAAATGGACCATAGTCAAGTAACGACGATTCAAATAAAGACAGTGTAGGCACTCTGACCATATCAACTGCTTACTGTCCTCAGAAGCATAACAACAAAATAAAACAATGCACTAACTACCTTAAAACGCGTGGATCTAGATTTATTGCCGGAGGAGATTATAACGCATAAAAGGGATGTGGGGTTCAATATTAACTCAAATATGCTGACAATTGAATCTTGTCTTGAGCTTTCTTCTGATCACTCGCCAATTATGTATACTAAGAACCCAACATCCAGCACAACAAATGCTAAATTTAGCACTTTACAATCATCTTACAGACTGGAATGCGTTTACGGAGTTTATGGAATTATACTTAGACACAAAAGTATCAAGGAAAACAAGCGATGAAATTGAAGCAGCTGTAGCATTTTTTAAAGGCAAAACTATTAAGTCAATTATTAAGTCCACAACACCCTCTTCACCAATTAAGGTAATGAACGATTACATCCCTAGCACGATAAAAAAACTACTAAGCCAAAAAAGAAAGCTAAGAAAGAAGTGGCAGACAACAAGATTTCCAGACGACAAAAAAAAACAGTTTAACAAATTGAGAAAAGAGATAAGAGATCTACTTCGAAAGGAGAAAATAAAAAACTTAGCAATTACTTTAAAAATATTGACGCAACAAAATCCTAAAACTACACACTTTGGAAGGCGATGAAAAAAATGGTCGGAGCTACACTCCTTATACCACAAATTAAAACAGCAAATTGAAAATGGGCTTGAACCTCTTCAGAAAAAGCAACCGTTTTAGCTCAACATTTCAAAGATGCATTTGAAAACAATAAAAAGGCAGCCACACTATGTGCGCATATTTAAAGTGAAATTCCTTAATTTCTGGATTGCGTTGTGCTGCTGTTTGCGCTGGCGGTTTTTCTTGTTTCGACAATTTTTTCCGAGCTCTGTATTCTCGTGCACGTTCAGCAGGCGTTTTTAGCATATTGAAGTCTATAACAAAAAGTAATACATACCAAATTGGAAATCAACAATATTTTTTATGGTCATCCAATACAATAATATAACTATTATAAAATTATACTTACAAATTCTCAAATAGGGATGTCAAATCGGGTTTGGTAAGGCACAGCAGTTTTTCCTCAACATTCCCTGTGAACTGTGTAAGATTGATCTTTCATAATCACAATATATGTACTGATATTTAATTTCTTCGTATAGATACTAAATTTGACATAGAATATTTATAAAAATGTATCAATACATACCTGTTCTACCTGGAAATTAATTTGCAAATTTTAACCTCACTTTCACTGAATATGTAAGTTAGGTTTCCTTGCGCGGAAAACCTCAACGAAAATAGAAAAACGGCAATTTACTTAGTGCGGTGCGTCCGCTTTTATTCGCTGTCCGAATTAAACAAAACTCTTTACAAAAATTACTTAATTCTACACCTACGAATAACTTAATTCTACAGGAAGGCGTTGCTCAAGCCAGACGCTACGTAAGCATTATTTATTTTCCCAAGTTTGAATTAGTAAGAATTTTAAAAGTGATTGCAAAAAGAATTGGCAGAAACGATATTGTGAAACAGTAAACGCTTCCGCTTGAGGGTTTGCGCAACTGCTGAGTGAGTTAATTGGAAAAAGGTGATTGTATGATTGTACGGTAAGCAAAATGTATTGTGTGTTAACTCTTCCCCCTTAAAAACGATTGTCCTCAATCGTTAAAAGTACGGAAGGTAGTTAATTTTGACTTGTGAGTTTCGACTTAATGGAGGCTTTACCGGGGGTCGCGGTTGTTCTAGAGTCGGAATAGTTGTTTGAAAAATAACTTCCCTCTTTTTTTTAAAGGAAAACCTCAGAAAAATTAGGCAAATTGTTATGATAGCAAATAAGGAAATATTTATGTATTTATTAAACGTAGAATCCGACTTAAGCAATTCAATTTTCTCCGTGTTATTAACGTGTAATTGACTTAGCATCTCGAATGAAAGTATTTTCACGAATTCTTTTTCTATAGGCGTTGGTTGGACTATCGGTGGAGCAACCTCCATAGCGGGTGCTTCCCAATTTCTGTACAATTGGTTATTTATCTTTACATTTGAATTCGATAATTTTAGTAAGAATGTGCCATTAAGCGTGTTATTATTGACCGTGTCGTTAAAGTCGTTTAAAAGTACTATTATGCCAGTTGAAATTTTCACTATTGTTGAAATATGGTACCCATCAGAAATTGAACATGATGAGCTTAAACCATTAAGGAGCGCGGGGATGCAAAGTTCATTGGAAATGTCAGTCAATTGACTTTTCTTACATAATTTAATTATATTAATTTGATTAAAATTCTCAAGTAATCGAAATATTTTTTCCTCGTTTCTTAAAATTTCATCGTATTTCAATTTAATTATTTTATTTCCCTTCTTTACGGGTTTCAAAATAATATTAACATATTTCTCCCTGCTTGTGAGCGGGATTTTAACAACATACAGTAGAGTAGTGCCGTTATACAAAATATCAATATCGGCAAAGCTAAGGGCTTCTTCTGTTGAAGTAAATAAAATGTTTTCTTCTCTAAGCTCGCTAAGAGTTACATCGATTTCTTTTTTATCTAGTAGGCTTGAATTTATTACATTGTTTTTTGCCCATTGTATTGCGTTTTTAACGTCTTTCAGTTCATCTTTAACTAATGTAATTTTTGTTTGTAAAAGTAATGCAATTTCATCTATAAGTCTATTATATTTTTTAATAGCGTCACTTAACATATTCGTTATTGTTGTCAAATTGTTTATTCTGTCGCTAAATGCTTGATTTATCAAAACTTGCTTATTGTTATTTATGTTATTTTTATTTATAATGTCTTCGACCATTTCGAAATCATCATGGTCCGGTGTCCCAGCAATATACTTCCAGGCCGTACCAAACATATTAATATAGGGCTTTTCAGTAAGAGCGCTTCAACTTTTGAACTTTTTTGAATAAAACACAAACGGTTTGACTTTTTTAACTAATTTTTTTTTATTATCGAGTTTGAACATATACATTTAAGTATGAAATTCGATTTCTTTTGCATGACCACCGCGTGCACGTTTTACGAAGTTCAATCGTTGAACCCAATTTTCGACCACTCTTTTGCATAAATCGGCCGAAATTCCAGCAATTTCGCGTTCAATATTGGCTCTGAGCTCACAAATCGTCGCCGGCTTGTTACTGTAGACCAATGACTTCACATAACCCCAAAACGGGACGGTTTGTTAAATGGCCGTAATGCTCTTAAAGTAGCAGCAACAGAACGATTATTTTCATAAAAAATTTGCACGATTTGCAATCGTTGCTCAAGTGTGCAGCGTTCCATGATGAAATGTATACTAATGAAGTTTACAAATGACAAGCGAAAAATAAAAAATATTACGTCGTTCGCCCTCCCTATCGGAAAAAAGTTGAAGCGCACCTATTGAATAACCCTATAGATCTTTTATTCCGGAACTTATGGATTGGTTCTATTGCGTTGAGGATATTGGTAATTTGGGATAATTCAAGGTTTAATAGTGGGAAAAAGGAATTGTCTTTTGGGATGTTTTCCTCCATGAAAGTTCGTATGTTGATCAGGAATGATGCGTATTGGTCAAGTCTTGTAACGTGAATTATTTTAAATGTCCCGTCTTGTATTTTTGCTTGTCCATTGTTTATTGTGACCAGGTGCGATAGAGTATAGTTCGTTATTTGCAGTTCGTTTGCCAATATGCTGGTGATGAAGAGTGATCTATAAAAGATTAATGGATATTTAGCTTCTAATATTGCTCTTGTGAACAATTTTTCCTGTTTCTGTGAGGACAGTTGTTGACTTGTCCTCTTTCACAATTTCTTTTTTAAATTTCGGGGTAAGCTTCGTTCTTAAACATTTATTTATTCTAGCATATAATATATCTCCCTGGTTATATTTTCGAGATGTTTGGCGATTTTTATTGTGGTTATCTACGTCATTATTTTGTTTGTCTATGAGTCTCTGTACGTTAGTCTGTCGTACTTTCTCGAGTGTTTTCGGATCAGTATTAATATTTCGTCCGAAAAATAAGTCTAAAGGCTTCTTTCTTGTTGTGCAATGAATTGTAAAGTTGTATTCATATAACGCTCTTTCTAAGAGTTCAGAAAATATTTTATAAGTGCCTTCAGCTTTGAGACAGCGCATTATCTCTGTAAGAGTGGAATGGAACCGTTCCACCTGGCCATTCACAGAGCTCGTATATGGCGGCGATGTGAATATTTTTATTCCTAATTGATCTTTTAGCATGAAATTGATTGCTGCGGAATTAAAGGATTTTTCGTTATCGAATATTATCATTTTCGGTACTCCGAATAGGAAGAGAATTTCTCGAAGGGGTTCCTTAATGTCTTCTATGGCTCTAGAGTTTATAATTCGTCCTTGGGCGTATTTCGAGAACTTATCGATGGCCGTTAATACCAGTTTGTTTTCAGTTCTATAGATATCTATGTGAAGCATTTGACCCGGAAAGGTAGGTATGGGGGTTTTTCTCAGTTGTGGTCTTATTGGTTGCCGGTCGTACATGTTAAGTTTGCAGATTGAGCATTGTTTTACGATTCTATTAATTTTATTATTCATGCTGGGAAAATAATACTTTTCCAGAATTTGGACTTTGTTTTCCTTAGCGTTGCGATGTGCTCTTGCGTGTGTTTCTATAATAATTCCCTCCTGCTGCTTTTCATTTTTAATATCTTCTACTAATGATTGTGTAAACCTAACTTTATACTTTGCGAAATTATCTGGGAAAATCTCTCGAATCTTTCCCATCAGGGACTCTGGAGCTTTGATGCCGTTTATCACCGACGGATTTAAATATTTTTTTAGAAGTGAAACGAGTTTCTTGGAGGTGAACTCATTTTCTGTAATAGTATGCCGGTGAATTGTAGGGAAAACGATTTGGAATGCATATGCCGATGTTGAATCTATGTTTAGAATTATTTGGTTTTTGAAGACGTTTAATGGAGTTTCGACGCTACAGATAAGGTTTTGTCCTGAACTGCTGTCACTTTTAGTCATTTCTGACATAGTATGGACTCCCGATTCTAATGGAATTCTTGACAGGGCGTCGGCCACAACATTACTTTTTCCTGGCTTGTAATGAAGCTCATAGTTATACTCCTTGAGTATATCCTTCCAGCACTTCATTTTGCTGTTATTGTTCTTATGGCTGAGCGCATAAGTAAGCGGTTGATGGTCTGTATAGATCTTTACTTTGGCGGAGCCATACAAGTAATTTCGAAGAGAGTTTAGGGCCCAGATGATGGCGAGCATCTCCTTCTCATTTGCCGCGTAATGCTCCTCCGCTTTACTCAATGTCCGAGAAATAAAAGTTATGGGCTTATCCTTTTGGGAAAGGACAGCTCCAAGCGCGAAATCCGATGATTCCGTCGTGAGTTCGAAGTCTTTGTCGTAGTCAGGGTAGGACAGTAAAATGTCTTTTGAGACTAGGGAGTTTTTTCTTTTGTTAAAAGCTTCGTTTGCTGCGCTATCGAGGTTTATCGCAGTTTTAGAGGATTGACGTTTTGACACATGGCCTTCTTCGCCTCTTAGCATTGTTGTTAAAGGTTTGGCCAATTTAGCGTAGTCTCTTATGAACCGACGATAGTAGCCGGAGAGGCCAAGGAACGATCTTAAATTTTACAAAGTTTTTGGTACAGGAAAATTAACTATCGCCTCGACTTTCTTTGGATTAGTTTTTATGCCGGTTTGTTATATTACAAACCCCAAAAATTCCACTTCTTGTTTGAAGAAATGGCACTTGTCGAGTTGTACCTTCATATTGGCATTTTCCAATGTTTTGAAAATACTTTCGATGTGACGTATTATACATGTTCTTCTTCTGACTTACTGTAAATGATGATGTCGTCTATATAGACGTAACATATCTTCCCAATAAAATCATGAAGGATGTCTTCTAACGCACGCTGGAATACCGCGGGTTCGTTCTTCAAGCCAAGTGGCAGACGGGTAAACTCGTATTTTCCATTGTTTATGGAAAATGCGGTTTTCTCTACGTCCGAGGCTCTAAGTGGAATTTGATG
This sequence comes from Anastrepha obliqua, assembly GCF_027943255.1. Classification (NCBI taxonomy): domain Eukaryota; kingdom Metazoa; phylum Arthropoda; class Insecta; order Diptera; family Tephritidae; genus Anastrepha; species Anastrepha obliqua. Next base: position 1,644,853 of record NW_026562179.1, on the reverse strand, counting down.
GAATCCACTTTTGAGATCGAGCACTGAGAATACCTTGCTATTGCCTAGCTGAGACAGGACATCTGCTATCTCTGGGATAGGATATCTGTCTGGTTTTGTCAGTGAATTTAACTTCCTGTAGTCCATCACCATTCTATACTGTTTATTCCCCTGTGAATCTGGTATCTTATTCAAGTTCCAAATTGGGGAATTATACGGCGATCGTGATGGTCGTATTATTCCATCACTTAGAAGTTTACTGATTTGTTTTTCTACCTCACTTTTAAGCGAAGCTGGATATGGGTAAAATTTACTGTAAACAGGAGTGTCCGTAGTAGTTCGTATTTCTCCAGTGACTTTTGTCGTGTAAGTTAGTTTTTCGTCGGGTTCCGAAAAGAGATTCGGAAATTTCTTTACTAAAGTGTCTACAGTTTCCATTTGGTAATCAGTCAAGTGCTCGTCTTGTAGTCCGATAGAGTTTATACTTGGCTACTAAGTTGCTTAAGTTGAATATAGATTTTGACGCGGATAACCATGAGGTTTTTGTTAGTAAAAATGACTGCATTCAGGTCTCTCAAGCTGTGGTTTCCCAGTATTGCATGGAAAGATTTTAGGGTAGGCATGACGTAAAATTTGAGCTTATCGTCTAAATTGAATAAGTTAACATAAGTATGCGATTGAATTTTTATGTCTCCTTCAACTGATTTTGCGAAGGATGGGGTGTCGTAGGTATCTCTTTTTTTACTAACCTCGGTTGGACATAGTTTTTACTGGAGCCTGTGTCCACCAAAAATTTAAACACTTCTCCGCTCTTCGTTCTACATTCGAAGTATGGTAGCGAAGAGCTGGTTATCCTAAAAAATGTACGTCGCTTAATACCAATTCGTCGTCCCTGTTTTCTGATTCTATGGAATCGACGTATTCTGTCAATGTCTGGTCGTAATCGTCATTTCCTTCGTAAGTGTCTTCGCTGCCTGCGTCAATGTGAAATACGCGTTGGATTTTGTTAGGCTAGATATTCCTTTGAGAGGATGGTTGGGGTGTTCTTTTTCACAGGAATTGATTTGCCTGAGGTCTGTTCGCGTAATTTATTTCTTGGGAGCGGATGCTTCGGTCGATATCCATCGGCTCTGGCGGTGGTAGTGGTTTGGGTGCTATGGGTCTAGGTGGGGGTTGTCTTGGCTGCTTGCTATTTGTTGGTACTTGCTCGTAATTAAAAAATCTTGGGTTATTTTGGAATCTAGGTACGTGAGCTAATTGGGGGTAAAAAGTCTGTATTTGTCTTTGATTATTGTGGCCTCTATGTGGCCAAGGTGGTGGTGAATAGTGGTGAATAAGTAGTGGTGAGTCGTTTTGATTTTAAGCATAATGTGCTCGAAGTTTCTGATTCTCTAGTTTGAGACACAAATGTAGAGCTTGCGCAGGTCCTCTGATAAACGTATCAAGGGCCTTTTCTCGATAAGTCTCGGTAAGTAAGCTTAAGGCTTCTTTTCCTGTGTCCAGACTACCTAATTTGTTGAGAATAAGAGATAAATGAGAGTACACTGCCTTATAGAATTGTTGTACTGTAGAGTTGCCTTGAACGAGTCTTGTCATCTGATATTCCAATGTTGACACATCTATCTTATCTGCATAATGCAATGTAAGGCATTTGGCGATGGCCGTCCAGTCCAACGGCGTATTGTAGGACTCTAAAGCGATATCAGCGTTTCCTACGATTTTGATCCTAATTATGTTTTGGATTCCATAGTACTTTGCTGTTCCGCGTAAGGGCTCATAAATTCTGAGTATTCTTTCCACGCTCTTTCTCCAGGAGTTAAACTCCCCTGGTCTGTCTGAAAATTCCCTTAAGCCTTTAACAACGTGGGGAATTCTGTCGAGGTCGCCTAGGCTATTTAGATGTTGTGTTTCTATTGTTTGGTCTACCATGTTAACAAAATTCGCGTTGGGATTGAGTGCGGCCTTTACAATTGTTGGTGCTTGACTGCTAAGAACTTCTAAGGTTATCTGTGAAACTAGTTCTCTTAGATCCGAAAAATTTATTTGCCTTTGGGTTGGAGGATTGGGTCCTGAGGATTTGGATTGGCTGTGTTATTTGTGCTTAGCATAGCTGGTCGTACCAGATTGTTTGTGTTTGACATTTTTCAAGTAATAAATTCCCGTGAGGCTTTATTTCAGCTTTAGTTTCGACAATAAATGTTTGTTCCTTTTTAATAATAAATTAAAGTCTGCGTTTCTTACTTTCGCCCTTTCTCCGTTTTAAAATTTACAAAATTTGCTTTTCAATATTCACCAATTTATTTTTCGGTCAAATTTCTGTATTTCTTTTAAGCTTTGTTTCGGCTTTTTGTTTCTATTTTAATTATGTAAAAAAAATTCTAAACAATATCAATATGTCTTATCTCCTAATTTCATCCTGTCTTTCGTTTCAGGATTTATAAAATTTGTCTTTTAATATTCAACGACTTATTTTTTCACAATATTTCTTTATTTAATTTGTCATGACTTACGTTAGAATTTCAGCTATAAATTTCATCTTCTGTTGCATTATAATTCTGCGTTTGGTTATGATGATGTTACTGCTGCTGGAGTTGGTTGCTTTCGATAATAACGCTGTTTTGATTGTTGTATTCCGTTGGTTGTTTTTGATAATAAAACTGCATTAGATGATGCACTCAGTTGGTTGTTTCTGGTAATGCCGCTACGTTGATTTTTATATTCCGTCGGTTGCTTTTGATAATAAGGCTGGGTTGATTTTTGTATTCAGTTGGTTGTTTTCGGTGGTAACGATGCGTTGATTTGTTGGTTGTTTCCGCTTGCTATCACTGCTGCGTTGATTTTTTCCGTTGGTTGTTTTTGGTAGTAGCGATGCGGTGACTGTTGCACTCGGTTGGTTGTTTTTTAATAATAATGCTGCGTTGATTTTTGTCGCTGATATTGAGTTTGATTGTTGGAGTAATTCTTACCTTTTTTCTCGCACGCACTGAACACACTAGTACCGTTTTCTTTTTCTTAGTCTTTATTAAAAATGTTTGTTCGCGGGCAAGGCGGCTTACGTTCAAACACGTCCTTTTTGTTTTTACTTTTTTTATCGAAAGAAAAGAAAAAAAAAACTACTCGGGGACCTCTTTCCTCGCACTCGCGGTTCTTCTAACTTCAAGTTAGCAAAATACTTCGCGTGGGCGCCAGTTAGGCTTCCTTGCGCGGAAAACCTCAACGAAAATAGAAAAACGGCAATTTGCTTAGTGCGGTGCGTCCGCTTTTATTCGCTGTCCGAATTAAACAAAACTCTTTACAAAAATTACTTAATTCTACACGTACGAATAACTTAATTCTACAGAAAGGCGTTGCTCAAGCCAGACGCTACGTAAGCATTACTTATTTTCCCAAGTTTGAATTAGTAAGAATTTTAAAAGTGATTGCAAAAAGAATGGACAGAAACGTTATTGTGAAACAGTAAACGGTTCCGTTTGAAGGTTTGCGCAACTGCTGAATGAGTTAATTGGAAAAAGGTGATTGTACGATTGTACGGTAAGCAAAATGTATTGTGTGTTAACTTATATTTAAATATTAAATATTATTTAATAATAATAATAGTTTTGATGAACACGTAGACTACACAAATCCGCGTCGTTTCGTGTCTAGGCGTCTGCGTCTTCTCGTCCGGATGTCACCATATGACATAGGCCGTAGGCTGCAGTATATGGCATAGTATTAGTGTATATTGTCGGTGTGTACTAGCGTAGCGAGACTACGAAGCACCGCCGAGTGGCAATCGGTCGACAATAGAGTGGGGAGACTACGAAGCACGGCACAAAGCGGAAAAAGAGAATAGCTTGTATGTATGCCGTAGGCTAATTCATTTGTGTGTCGCGCGTAAAGAAGGTTCACTTCAATAACGACATAAATTTCTCTGAAACGCCAAACGAGGATCAGGAACAAATTAAAAAATTCACACTTACAGAGATAAAACAAATAATAAAAGCTATAAAGAACAATAAGTCGCCTTGATATGCCTGACAAGGCAATAATTTATCTAAGAAATATTTTCAACGTTGCTATAAGCCTTAAATATTTCCCCAGGACCTGGAAGGTAGCAGGAATTATAGCAATCCCAAACAAAAAAAACAACTACACTACCTACATCACATGGGCCAGCTTGCTACCGACAATCTCAAAAATTTTCGAAAAACTACTATTTGAGCACATAAACCCAATTGTAACAAGCATGAAGCTGATACCCCAACATCAGTCTGGATTTAGACGAAATAATTCATCAACCCAACAGGTTCATAGAGTGGTTCATAAAATTAATGATGACTTGAATAAAAGAAGTGTGCATGTCTATATACCTCGACGTAGCTAAACCTTTTGACAAAGTATGACACTCTAAGCTGCTCTATAAATTAAAAACATGGCTACCTAATGACTTCTAGCATATGCTTAAGAGCTATATCCAAGACAGGCAATTCTATGCTAAATACAATGACGCATGGTAAGACATTCAACCTATGAACGCGGACATTTCTCAAGGAAGTGCCTTAGAACTAACTGTGTATCTATTATATACTGCGGATCTACTGGTGCAGAAAATAGCATAATTGCAGCATTTGCGGATTACACACGCCTAATGGTTTTTCATAAATACCATACAAAACTCGCAAAACAAAATCTACAAAACGAGTTAAATGTGACAATCAACTGGTTCAAGAACTGGGACATAGAAATTAACACAGGTAAAAAATACAAGAACAAATACACGAACCGAAACACCTCTACCGAACCAATTAGGGTGCGCAATTCCGACTAAAGCACAATATCTGGGAGTTACAATCGACTAAAAATTAAACTGGCAGGAATCAACTCTCTCAACCAAAGCCTGTACGCTTCTGGTAAGTGTATGCGTCCATCTCCCTTTTGTCGCTAGGTCCCAGCCACTCAATTATGCTTCCCCGTCTTTCTTCTTTACGCTCTTCCGCCGTTAATCGCCTGTTTAGGCTTTTGGCTTTGTCGTACACTCACCCAGTTCAGAGGCCATTATATCTGGTGGCATGATACCCGATATGACACATACTGTTTCAAACGACACTGTCTTGAAAGTACAGGCAACTCTAAGGGAAATAAGTCTAAAAACTATTTCCGCCTTCTTCGCGTATGTTTTATGTATCAGGGCTTTACCCCATATGGGTGCTGCATACATGAGTGTAGACGGGGTAACTTTAGCCAGGAGCGCTCTTCTACTCTGAGTAGGACCACCGATGTTGGCCATAATTGTTGACAGTGCCGCCGTCACCATGGCTGCCTTTCCGCATGCTTTTTTAATGTGCTCCCTGAAGCTTAGTCGAGCATCGATCATTACACCCAAATATCGTAGCGCCGCCTGTGTTGTGACGTTAAACCCATCAATGTTAAGTGTGGTCGTTTCTAACTTTTTTCTACTCGTAATGAGAACTGCTTCTGTTTTTTGCCCTGCTAGCTGGAGCTTAACCGCCGTTAGCCATTGTTTGACCTTTGTTGTTGCCTCGCTGCAGATACTCTGAATCTGAGGGATTCTTTTGGCGACTATGGTCAACGCAATGTCGTCTGCGTATCCTATTATTTGCACTTCCCTCGGCATTGGGAGTTGATGTACCCCATCATATAATACATTCATAGCATAGGGCCCAGTACAGAACCCTGCGGTATTCCGCCCGTCACTGCATATCTCTTAGGTCCTTCATCTGTATTGTACAGAAGTACTCTTTCTGACAGATAACTGTTTATAACCCGTACTAAGTATGCTGGCGTTTTTTCTCTTCAAAAGCCTTTATAATATGGAGCCAGTATGCCGAGTGGAAGGCGTTCTTGACATCCAGAGTGAGAACTGCACAGTATTCTTTATCACCATGCATCCACCTGTCACCCTCAATAGTCTTACTTGCATTGTTTGTCACCCTCTTCTCCCTAGTTTCTCCAAGATTTTACCCATAGTATCTATCATGCAGAGTGGACCATAAGAACTTGGGTCACCCGCTGGCTTATTTGCCAACGCCGACATGAAGAGATATAGTCGTGCACCAGGCAGAAATCCGCTACCACTTCGGAGGCGGGTTCCCACCTGGTACTGGATATTGATCTTAGGTCCCTCAAGGTTCTTAAGTCGGAGTACGGGTGCCGTCTTCACCTACATCTGGGGCGAATCCATTTCCGTGTCCAGGATAAGGTGGAGGACAAAGCGTAAATATACTCAGTCTATGACTGAAGTAATATTTACACAGATAAATCTGCAGCATAGCAAAGCGTCTACGGCTCTCTTGTGCCGTTGGCATGCAAAACTTCAAACAAACCCACACATAATACTTATACAAGAACCATCTGTATGTCACAAGTGTATCTGTGGTTTAGGTGCTATGTCGTGGGGACAAATAATTCATTGTGAAGGGAATACGAGACCGCGAGCATGTATTATCATGCCGAGGTTGATCGAACACACGATGTTAAAAAAGCTATGCTCCGGAGATATCGTTGCTGCAAAAATAAAGTACTTGAAAAGTGGGAACAGTGTCGAAGCTATCGTAGTTTCGGCATACCTACCCTACGTCTCTTTACAGCCACCTCCTTCGAGGGAGCTAAGAGAAGTGGTCAAGTACACAGAATCCAATAATCTGGGGCTAATAGTGGGCTGTGATGCAAATTCACAGAACATTGTGTGGGGAAGCAGCAAATGCAAACCCGGAGGTCTCAAGTTACTGGATTTTATCCTGTCATCCGATTTGGTCATTCAAAACACTGGTAACAAACCAACTTTTGTGACCAGAAGGAGACAAGAGGTGATTGATTTAACACTTACCAATAGGTCATTTGGAAATCAAATCAACCGATGGCGAGTTTTGGAAGAGGACTCTCTTTCTGATCATCGTCTTATCGAATTCCGACTGGGAATTGACACAATATTAATACCTTCTGGTAGGAATCCTCGAAATTTGGACTGGGACAGGTATGGAGAACTCGTAACAGAGCGATTACCAAACCTGAAAAAACTCAAATCAATAGAAATGATTGAAGATGCTACTAAGAAATTAGAAGGTACTTTAATCAATTGCTTTGAGGAACTGTGCCCACTCAGGCAAAGCAGACAGGGGAAAGCGGTTCCTTGGTGGAACCCTGAACTGTCGAAGCTTCGTGTACGGTCCAGGTAACTTCTTAATAAGGCCTTGAAGACCAAAACAGAAAAGGACTTTGCTAATCATCGACTTACACAGAGAGAATATAAGAAAACAGTACGAAAAGCCAAACTTGAATCCTATAGAAATATCTGCAGTAACGTCGAAGAAATGTGGGAAACAGTAAGACTTTGTAAGGTCCTTCATTTAGACCGTTCAGTAAGGCTGGATTCCATTCGAAAACCTGATGGTTCATACATCATTTCCAAATCGGAAACGTTTAATTCTCTAATCGAAACCCATTTTCCGTGTAGTAGAACTCCCTCTGAAGTTGAGAGTGGCATGAACAATAACGGTATCAGCGGTGGAACTTCTAGGTACAGCTGGTATATTGCTAGTCGGATAGTTACAAGGGAATCGATAAGGTTTTCCTTGTCTTCCTTTGAGAACCTTAAGTCCCCTGGACCTGACGGAATATATCCAGCAATGCTTAAAAAAGGAGGAGACAGGTTGATTGAGGCCCTGAAAAGGATCTTCACAGCCTGTCTCGCATTTGGTTATATGCCATCCCAATGGCGACGCGTAAGAATAGTTTTTATTCCGAAACCAGGAAAAGATGACTATTCCCTAGCAAAAAGTTTTAGGCCAATCAATTTGACATCGTTCATGTTGAAAAGTCTGGAACGAGTGGTGGAGAAACATATTCGAGTGGGGGTATTGCCGAAAAGTCCACTTAGTAGAAATCAACACGCTTACCAGAGTGGAAAATCATGTGAATCAGCCTTTTTTTTTTTTTGTTTTTTTTTTTTTTTGTCGGGACAACTAGCAAGTGCAGCACTCAGACATTAATTGAGTCCATTGTACTACACTTGGATTCCCTTTTAATTTTCTTAAAATCTACCCGACTCCGAAGAAATCTGAGTAGATCTTGTGGTGCCAAGGAGCCAAGATGGTCGCTTCTTAACACATCAGTGCCAAAGACCTCAAACCTGATTCGGGCGAAGGCGGGGCAGACACACAGGAAGTGGTCCGCCGTCTCATCCTCCTCTTCACAAGCTGGACAGAGTACACTGTCTGAGATGCCCAACCTTTCCATGTGCTTTGCCCACAGAAAGTGGCCCGTCATTAGTCCAACCAGCCGTCTGCACTCCCCTCTGCCTAATGACAGAAGGGTTTGCGACAGTCGATCGGACATGACAGGTAACATCAGTTTTGTCCATCTGCAGCCTCTCTCAGCCTGCCAAGCTCGCTTGTGGGTAGTAGTTACCCATTTGCTAACCGTGGCCGTGATGGCCGCAGAGGGGAGTGGCAAAGCGGGCTCTGGGCCAAAGAAGTTGGCTTCGGAGCCCATCTTAGCTAAGGAGTCAGAGGTCTCGTTACCCGCGATACCCACGTGTCCCGGGACCCATGTTAGCATCAGGCTGTTATGTCTGCCGACATAGTTCAGCCTGGATTTACAGGACTTCACTACCCCTGATGTGGTTTGAGGGCTGTCTAAGGCCATAAGCGCAGCTTGGCTGTCGCTGCAGACACATATAATATAGATCTGCCTCTCCATCGTTTTTCCACAACAAAGTTCATCGCTTCTTGAACTGCATACACCTCCGCTTGAAACACAGATGCATGCATTCCAAGAGCAAAGTGCAGTTTTGTCCCGCTGGATTCCACGTAGACCCCAGAGCCGGAGCCATGCTCGGTCCTGGAGCCATCCGTAAAAATGCGAAAACAGTGTTTGCCGGGCTCATTTTCTGAGTCTCCCCACAACTGAGCCTCTGGAAGCACTACACTGTATCTCTTTTCAAGTACGACTCTTGATGACATTGAGTCAAGGGGCATGGAGAGAATCGTTGGATCGATGTCCATACCTTCTCTGTGTTCCAATGCCGGACAAGGGCCGTACCAGTTCCCACTGTGTTTCAGTCTGCAGATGGCCTTCAGGGCCTCTCCTCGGATGAAAGCATCAAGTGGTGGTAAACCAATCAGAGCATCTAGTGCCGGGCCTGAAGTAGTCGGAAAAGCTCCGGTGCAACAGATGGCCACAGTGCGTTGTAGTCTCGATAAGGTCCTCCTGACTCCCACTAGGGATAGTCTACTCATCCAGACCACTGATGCATAGGTGATAATGGGTCTTATCATAGCTGTGTAGATCCATAGGACCTTGCTAGGAGAGAGACCCCACGTTTTCCCAAAGACACCTTTGCACTGCCAGAAAGCTGTCAGCGCTTTGGATGCCTTTGTCTCAACGTGTGATTTCCATAGGAGCTTACTATCGAGGATTACTCCTAGATATTTAATTTCCTTGGATAGCTGGATTGTGACTCCTTTTAGCTTTGGCAGAACGATTCCGTCAAGCTTCCTCCTTCTGGTAAAGAGGACAATACCAGTCTTGGCGGGATTTGCCGACAGCCCGTTCGCACAGCACCAAGTGTCAATCCGATCCAGAGTTTTCTGCACTTTCCTGCAGATGTTCATAAGCGAAGAGCCTGTTACCAAACAAGCAACGTCGTCCGCATATGCTTGTGCGTAGACTCCCGAATCGTTTAAGGTGGTGAGTAGAGGATCGATTACCATGCACCAGAGCAACGGAGACAGCACACCGCCTTGGGGGCAGCCTCTGTTAACCCCAGATGACACCAGCAGATCTTCCTCTGCTCGCACCGAAACGATTCTTTGGGCCAGCATCGAACGAATCCAATTTACTAGCACCCGGTCTACGCCGTGCCTACTAGCAGAGTTACACATACTATCAAAAGTGGCATTATCAAACGCCCCCTCTATGTCTAAAAAGATACCCATAGCGTAGTCCCTCCTGTCGATGGCCAGCTCTATCCTAGCAACAGGGTTTTGCAGTGCCGACTCGCAGGATTTTCCACTCTGATAGGCATGCTGAAATGGAGACAGAGGGTGAGCCTTCAGCGACTTATGATGCGTGTGTGCAATTCCACTAGTCGTTCGAGACTTTTCAGCATGAAAGAGGTCATGCTGATGGGTTTAAAGCTTTTGGGGCTGGTGTAGTCGTCTTTCCAACCTTTGGGATGAAAGCGACCCTCACTATCCTCCAAGAGCGTGGTATGTAAGCCAGTGCCAGGCATGCCGAGAAGATTTTCTTCAGGGCTGCTGTCACAAACTCTGCATCCTCCTTCAGCATGGCAGGATATATGCCATCTGGTCCGGGCGACTTGTAGCCGCCAAAAGATTTGATGGCAAATCGAATGGCGGCCACATTCACCACAGATCTGGCAACGAACCAGTCATGCCGAGAAGGTGTAGCAGCTCTGACAACTGCCTCTATCAATAAGGGCTGTTGCCGGCTGATGCTTATCTGATTACCAGGAAAGTGAGACTCCATCAGCAAGCTGAGTGTCTCACTTTTCCGCTCCGTGAAGGAGCCATCAGATTTCCTAAGTGACCCCAGCTTTGCCATTGGGTCCCTTTTCAGGATCCTAACCAACTTCGCCGTGTCACTCAGAGATTCAATACCGCTGCAGAATTCCCTATATGAGGCTTTTTTCGATTCCCGAATAAGCCTCTTGTAGTTCTTCTGAACATCACGGTATCGCTCCCAGTCCTCTGCAAGGTTAGTCTTGAGGGCCCGGTTTAGGAGTTTTCTCGACTCACGCCTCAACATCTGGAGCTCTTGGTTCCACCAAGGAACGGGAGTCCGGCTCGGGAGAGGTCGAATTGGACAGGCTGACTCAAAACAGTCGGTTAGGGCAGCGTTCAGTTTCTCAACAGCCGCCTCAATGGCCTGTTCTTTTCGAAGTCTTGGTGGCGCAACGTCAAGGTCCCGCAACGCCTCCCTAAACTTCTGCCAGTCCGTTTTTCTTGGGTTTCTAGAGGGCAATGGCATTTGTGCCTCCTCGCCACACTGAAACTCAATGTACCTGTGGTCCGAGCACGAATCTTCGGCAAGGACTCTCCAGTTCTTGATTGACCACCCAAGTTTTGAGTTTGATAGGGTTAGATCAATCACCTCCTGTCTTCTAGACGTTACAAACGTTGGCTGTGAGCCCTTGTTTTGTATGTCTAGGCAGGAGGACAGGATAAATTCGAATAGTCGAGAGCCCCGTCCATTGCACTTGCTGCTGCCCCAGATTGTATGCTGGGCATTAGCATCGCAACATAGGATGAGGCCCAGACTGCGCCGCTCACAGAACCTCACGAGACTAGTGGCCTTCCCGGGTGGTGGCCCTTCCAGAGCATCGTAAGGAAAGTAAGCAGATGCAATCACAAACTTCGACCATCCGCGTCTACCTCTATAACACACCTCAGCCGCTACCAGGTCTTGGCAACAGAATTGCTCAAGACCCGTCACAGTGAGATGGGATGATACTATAAGACCGGTCCTAGGTCTGCTAGAACTCCTGTCATATAGTAACGTGGCCCCTTTCAGCGCACTTAAGCCACAGAGACGGCCCCTAAAGACCCAGGGCTCTTGCACTGCTGTTATGTGGGGTAATGTGTGCAGCTGGGAAAGCCTTCTACTTAGTAGTGCAGTAGCGGCTTTGGAATGCTGCAAGTTAATTTGCGTCACCGTCAAGGGACGATAGCTACAGGAATCGTCCGAGTCAATCATTTAGGAAAGACATGAAAGCTGGCCGTCCCAAGGAAGAGACTCAGACGGTTCCCGTACCGTGAGCCCATGACATCAACACTGGCCTCGTCCACTCGCACTACAAGAGTAGCACCTTCCTTCCCGTCCCGGTTTTTACTCTTGGTGTACGAGACGACTCGCCAAAGCCTCGTGTTGATGCCCGGATTCTGGGCACGTAGACAGGATAGGACATCCGCCGTAGACAGGTCTGGATCCGGAATCCAGCAGATGGCCTTCCTGAGGGGTACACTCTCCTCGCTGTAGACTGCGAAGCGAGTGGTCCCCATGGGGGGCACGTTATTGACCGCGGTCCTGATCCACTCGAAGTTGGCCAGAGCCGCGCACGTCACCTTTATGGTGCCGTCCTTTGTCTCATAGCCCTTCGCGTTGGCTTCCGGACCGGAGGCAATAACCCGACGCATCAGCTGGCTTTTGCAGTATTTGATTTCTGCATCCGTCAGCTGATGGTCGGGCCCCAGTTTTCCAATCACAGCCACAGGTCGTGGGCCAGCAGCCTTCTCGCTATAGGATGGCTTGGCCGCACCCTTGGATGTGCTTGGGCGAAGGTCCAGCTCCCGATCCTCCACTGGCGAAGATTTCGCCGGACAGACAGCTGTGCTGGACTTTTTGTCGAGGCGCCGATAGAGACGTGGCTCAGCAGAACCTTTTCCCGCCACATTGACTGGCGCCAAGACCGCGCTCGTACCTTGGGGGGTCGTAGCTCGGTCATTGGCGGCAACCGCAGGGCAGGGAGGTGTGCTGCTTTCAGCCGCCGTCTTTCTCCGCTTGCCTCGAGAGCGAGACAACTTGGGAGTGCCTGTGCCCACCGAAGACTCGGTAGCTTCCGTGGGTGTCACTTCCGCTGACCGAGGTCGTTTGGAAGACACAGACACAGAAGGGCCGGCAGAGCCACATGAGGATTTCTCCCGCATGAGCTCTGCCCGCCGCTTTCTTCTCTTCCTCCTTGCCGCGCTCTTCGATTTCCCTGCTTCTTTGGGAGGTCGTGCAGCCACCGAAGAGACCTCACAATCAGCCTTACACGATCTTGTTAGCAAGATTGAAGCTGGGCTGGAAGCTGACGAATACACAATGGGCGTGTCCGTGGACATTAAAGGGGCTTTTGATAATGCCACTTTAGGCTCGATATGTTCTTCTGCCGAACGACATGGAGTTAATCAAGACATTATAAAATGGATACATTCCATGCTCTCTGAGAGGCTGTTAACCGCTGGTGGGAGCAGTGACGAACAAATCACAGTCAAGGCCAAGCAGGGATGTCCCCAAGGGGGTGTTCTTTCTCCGGTGCTGTGGTGCTTTGTCGTAGACTCTCTATTAGTGGAGATGCAGGAACTCGGTTTTCACGTCCAAGCATATGCGTACGAAGTCTGTGCGCTAACATCAGATAAATCCTTATGGAGGCTTTGCGCGAAAGTGCTGAGGATTCGTGACAAAATCGATGACTGGTGCATGAGACAAGGTCTTTCCGTTAATCCGCACAAAACAACCATAGTCTTGTTTACGAGAAAACGGAAACTGGATGGACTCGGTCTTCCAACACTGAAAGGTGTGACACTTGGTCTTTCCAACGAAGTTAAATATCTAGGAGTAATCTTGGATAAGAAGCTGGCCTGGGAGACACACGTTTCACTGAAGGTGAATCGTGCATTCAAGATTTTTCAGCAATGCCGTAGAGCCTTTGGCAAAACTTGGGGTCTGAAACCTGCTGTGGTCCTATGGATAACACAGCACTTATCAGACCAATCATCACTTACACTTCTGTGGTCTGGTGGCGACGGAGCATGGTTAAGTCCACAATCCGGCAACTATACAGGCTGCAAAGAAGTGTATGTTTATGCATCATGGGTGCCATGAGTACAACCTCTGGTGATGCCCTAAATGCTATGCTTGATTTGCTCTCCCTGGATCTTAAGATACAACAGGAAGCAATAAAAGCAATGTGTAGACTCCATAAATATGGTTCCTGGCATGAAGATGGAACTTCGGGACTCAGAGAAATCTTAAAGTTGCCATCTGAGCAGTATCCACTGTTTTTGGCATTTAAAGACGACCTGATACCCACCGTTGGAAGGAAATTTGATGTCAGATTTCCATTACTCTTCATAGAGTCGTGTCAAGATTTTAGTTCTGAACCCGGATGCGTGTGTGGAGTTCTGCTGAACTACAGGAAGGACCCGAAATCCAGACACTCGCTCTACCAGTCTTTCTTAGCTACTCGCAACAAAAATGAGCTGACTGTTTTCACAGGCTGGAATTTTCGCTATCTCTTTTTCCAGCCATTCGTGGGAAAAAGCATTGGAACAGTGCGCCTTTACGATGCCGTCCACCGCGCTTTTACCCTCGAAAGCCGGCACGTCTGTAGGCTCACCGATAGCTTTCCAAATGGCTGTGTTTTTTGTTGATATATATCTCTTCCGTTATTGCATTTGCTGCCATTCTCGCAAATAATTCGCCAGACGTTGAATGAAGAGCGTCATTCGACATTAGAGGTCAATTAGCCTTTGCCTTGCCAGGTGAAGGTTGCCTGCCTTGGATTGGGTCGGGGATGCAGGCATTTCCGATTTCCGTCTCTCAATTTCCTCTTCTTTGCCTTTCTCCCCTTCCTGGTCGTTGGCAGATACCCCGTTTCGTTTCCAGAAGAGTGTAACCTTACAGAGGAATCCTCTATTTTGCCACCCTTTCCCGTTTCCATTACAGGTGTCGAAGTTGATGGAGCTTGAGTACTTGCCTTAGCTAATGCTTCGGCTTTCTTCGCCCTCTATTTTCTTCAGTCCTTTTACCGGTACTTACTTGATTCGCTCCAGGTTTGACCATTGTCACAGACTTACTCGGTACCAGAGATCCATCTGAGTCTACTGAGAGATTATCCGCCATCTCCACTTCCTCCACAACTTGTTCAATTGCTTCGGATCATTTTGAAGACGGTGTATCGCTCATACCACTCGGCTCTCCATTGACATAGCCCATGTGCCATTTTTCACCACTAGTAGTGCGCTTCCACCGGAACCCTGGATATCAGTTCCGGTCATATGGGGATGTGGGGCTTGGGCCTGCACATCCGATACCCGAACTGTCGAGTGCTCGACGAGAGGATTTCCCAAAAGGGGATACCTCGTGCAAAAATATCCTTCGTTAAAGAAAAATGTATTTTATCCCTCCTGCCAGGTTGTCGGTACGGTAATCTCCGCATAGTACTTGGGTGGCCACCAATTCCGCCGTTCCGCAGATGGGTGGATACCCAATTCTTATACGGAGCTGCCCTCTTAGTTCGTGGTTAGTTAAATCATAACATGGGGTTAAATCACCACTTAAGCCTCAGCCCCGGGGCAAGGAGGCCGACACGATAAGGGGCAGATCGCCTACTCCCATTGCTCCCTGGGTAACATAAATGCTCTGCGGCTTAACGGTCTCTCTCTAAACCTGAACTGTGACGCCCTCTGCCTTCTTTTTGATTACCACGTTTCGTAAGCCAACTATGTCCCATTCGACTGCTGTATATCTTGCCGCGGTGAAAGGGCTTTAGTAGTGTCAAAACCGAAAACCAAAATACAACTAATTGCCAAGTCAAGGTGTGCTTGAAATCATACCAAGGACTGAATGGTGTAGGGAATTAAAACATATGCATCGCTAATGGAGCTTCGCTCTCGAATATCTGGCCGCCTTCGAGGGTAACTGTGGCCTTATCGCGGTATAGCGTGTTAGCGCGGAGGACTCCATTAATTCCCCTTTTATTCATGCCACGCTGTGACACAATACTATCCTCAGAAGAGGACAACCTGCTGGCCTCCATCCAAGTTACAGCTAAGTCAGTAAAGAATGAGTGAAGTGCCACCCATAGCACTCTCTTATTAAACAAACAACAACAACTAACTCAACCAAAAATAACGCAAAAGTCAGCAGATGGTACCCCGAAAGAGAGTCAAGTCGCGAAAAACCCAAGTTAGAGGGTACCATTATGAAGTTTCGCTATACGAAGGCGCGGTTTATTCTAAGCGAGATAGTTAAAAATGAATTCGCTGCAGCAGCTGATGAGCGCGACGCGTCTGACAGGATCAAATATAAACAGGTGGTGAAGGAATATGAAGATTTTATAACTGAACACCCCAAAAAAGATAACTTAAAAAAAAACGAAACGTAACAGATCACATGACGTGATTGAGCAGGCACCAAAGTGACCTAAGGTGTCCGACAACATCGAAGCATCGGCAAAACAACGACCATTCCGCGGGGTGGATAAGGATAATCTTCAGGAATACTTCGAGAATACTTCAATCAGTGAAGCACTGGAAAGTTCAAAGCTTAAACTTATTCCAGCTAAAGACATACCTTGCCCACCTCCTGCTCGCATTTGGTTACCGGTGATGGACATTAATGGTGCAGGCGTGCTCAAGTACCACAAATCACACAACCCTGCGCTGCTGATGAACGATTGGGCGATCGTGAAACCTGAAAAGCCGCAGAAGAACAGCATATCATTCATGTTACAGATTAACGAAGAGTGCTTGTCAGTGCTCCAAAAATCTGACAATAGGATGCGGTTTGGTCTAAGAAAGCCCACAACAACAACGACAATAACGAAAATGACCTAGAAGATGTCGACAGCAATAAAGAGCTGAAAAAGCTAGAAAAGCTCGACCTAGCTGAAGATAATAGCAACGACAATGACTAAAGCCGCACAGGTTAATCTGCGGCACTCGAAGTGTACTACAGTGAACTTGGATGCTCTCCTCCGGGAGGGAGACATCGATTTGAGATTCATACAGGAGCCCTGGGTCAGAGACAGTGATATAAAGGGTTTTAATACAACAATAACAACATTAACCTATTTAACACTAAAACAACGGTAAGCTTAGATCATCCATAGTTACTAAAAAGCAGTGGAAAGCCTTTGGATGTTTCAATTTTACTACTCCCGAATTGACAGGTTGAAGGTGGAGTTGCAGAAATCGGCATTATACCTTGCGTCAGTGTACATGCCACATGACAAACCGGCGCCGCCAGCTGAAGTGGCTCGGATGCTATCATTACTCAGACACTCAGACAGATTGTTGATGAGCTGCACCGTAAACGCAAGACATAAGCTTTTTCATAACCTCATTTTAGGAGACGAATGATAGAGGTAAGTCAGTGTTAAATTTTATAAACGGCTTTTTTACGAGGTGTTATTTTGATATTCAAAGAAAAATGCAATTTTTTAATACTCTACTATATTAAATTAACTTAAATTTCTTCTTTCTTGACATATCTGAAGCTTTCAACAATGTTTCGAAGGAGGCACTGATTGAGGGTCTATGATCAATTGACACATATCCATCGATACAAAACTGGATCGGCAACCTATTGAATTGTCGTACAGTGGTAACAGAATGGGGTCTTTGGTCATGTATTGGAGAGCTAAGGAGGTGAAGAGTTCTGTGGACTGAGGTAGTAAACAGGATTTTACTCAAAATGATAAATGGAGGCCTTTTTCTCTTTTTCATTTAAATTGTGTCAACCTACAACCTGTTGACTTAGAATTTTTGCTTAAAACGGGTAAGCAATTTATCTGTGATAAGTGTGCCGCTGTTCGACGTCAATCCCTTCGAGCACCATCAGCTCCCATCAACCTGGATGACGAAATAGCCACTGCTGTAATGACCACCACAACCACAGGACAATATCCTTTTCATGAAATTTTCCATAACCGAATTTGAAAGTGGCTGCCCTATGTCCTCGAAAGCCTCACGAATTCCATCTTTGAGGTCCTGAATCGACCCTGGGTTGTTGGCGTAGACCTTCTCTTTCACGTGGCCCCAAAGAAGTACTCACAAGATCTCAGTGGCCCATTGTGGTAATCTCTTTGAGAGATAACACGGATCGGAAACTTTCCCGTAAGAGATCAATGGGTTCGTTGCTTGTGGGGCACGTTGCGCCGCCTTGTTGAAAATAAACGTTGTCCAGATCTTCTTCTCCTGAATTGGCGCTTACGTGATTTTGGCCGAGTTTAACAAAGAGCGCCAGTTGTTTCTTTCTCGTGCTAACCGGCGCCAATTGGACACTCCAAGGGAAGCCAAGTCCTTCTCCACCTAATCTTTCCAACGCAGAGGAGGCCTTCCTCTTCCTCTGCTACCACCAGCTGGTACCGCATCGAATACTTTCAGAGCCGTAGCGTTTGTATCCATTTGGACGACATCATCCAGCCAACGTAGCCGCTGGATGTTTATTCGCTGCGCTATGTCTATGTCGTCGTAAGGCTGTTACAGCTTATCGTTCCATCGCCTGCGATATTCGCCGTTGCCAACGTGCAAAGGTCCAAAAATCTTACGCAGAATCTTTCTCTCAAACACTCCAAGCATCGCTTCATCGCATGGTGTCATTGTCCAAGCTTCTGCGCCACACGTTAGGACGGGCATGATGAGAGTCTTCTCCTTTTTATTCAGTTTGGAGAAGGCAGAATTAACAGCGTGGTTGTTAAGGCCGATGATGTCAATATCATTCGCATTCGCCAACAATTGTACGCTCGAATAAAATATTGTGCCTGAGCGATTAAGTTCTGCGGCTCGTACGATGCTCTCCAACATCAGGTTAAAGAAGTCACAAGACAGCGAGTCATCCTGTCTGAAACCTTGTTTGGTATCAAACGGCTCGGAGAGGTTCTTCCCAATTTTGACGGTGCTGCTGGTGTTGAGCAACGTCATCTTGCATAGCCGTATTAGTTTTACGGGGATACCAAATTCAGACATCGCGGCAAACAAGTATCTCCTTTTCGTACTGTTGAATGCAGCTTTGAAATCGACGAAAAGATGTTGTGTGTCGATTCTCCTTTCATGGGTCTTTTCCAAGATTTGGCGTATTGTAAATATTTGGTCGATGGTGGACTTTCCAGGTCTAAAGCCACACTGATAGGGTCCAATCAGTTGGTTGGCGGGTTTCAGCCTTTCACACAATACGCTCGCTAGAACCTTATATGCGGTATTAAGAAGACTAATCCCGCGATAATTGGCACAGATTGCAGGATCACCGTTCTTACGGATTGGGCAAAGCAAACTTAAGTTCCAATCGACACGCATGCTTTCAGCCGACCATAGGTTAGTATGGTTGCCCAGGGAGTGGGCACACTTGGACGAAGAGAAATTCGTCCTTTGTGATACCATTGTCAAGGAAGTGAGGAGAGGGGAAGGACCGATGAGGTGCAGGGAGAGGGCGGGGAGAGGTGGTGATGGGAAGGTTAGGAGCGTGCGGATTATGAACGATGACTATGTTTGCGTCAACCGCTTAATGCTGCTGATGAAACTCATCGTGGCAAAGAAGTAAGACCCAAGATGCCTGAATCTTAGCCCCGCCAGGGCAGGGCAGCTAAGGAAAAGGTGCTGAGATGATTCCATCTCATCCTCCATACATCCAGCACAGAAAGGACTCGAGATGATTCCAAGTCTCACAGCATGCATTCCTCGCGCATTGTGTCCTGTGAGAGAACCCACTAGATTGGAGAGCTGATATTTTGTCAGCCTCAGAAGCTCACCCGAGCGCCTTCGGTCCACACGTGGCCAGAAGGATTTCGCAACTTTGCACGTTTGTGCATTTTCCCAGCGCTCGCTGAGTTTGCGCGATGCCCATCTTTCCAGGAGCAGACCGCAGGTAGTCAGGGGGATTCCAATTTTCTCCCTCCGCGGGGAAATCACCTCACATGTCCCCTGTCTAGCCAGCTCATCCGCCTCACAGTTTCCCGCAATGTCGCTGTGACCGGGAACCCAGATGTGGCTGATGTCAAAGAATTCGGACGCAGTCGAAAGTGAGGTCAAGCATTCCTTGACCAATTCCGAATGCACCGTCATAGACCCGAGGGCCCTTATTGCCGCTTGGCTATCGGAGTAAATATTTACCTTCTTGACTGTTAGTACACATTTGAGCAGCCAATCAGCTGCCTCCTTGATTGCGGCTACCTCTGCCTGGAGCACACTGCAGTGGTCCGGTAGCCTGAATTTAAGTCTGATGGGGAGCCCTTCGCAAAAGACTCCTCCGCCAACCTTTCCTTCCAACTTCGATCCATCCGTGAACAAGTTCACCAGGCCCTGCCCCCAAGTGTAGCCCCCCGTCCACTCTTCCCTTGACGGGATGTGAGTGGTGAATGTTCCGGTCGGACTAAATGAGGGTATACACTGGTCTGCTGACAGAGGGATGAACTGAAAGTTTCTGAGGATGCTTGAGTGCCCATAAGGGAGATTGAGCTTATAGCTCCAGCCCCTCAGTCTGATTGCGGTACGTGTTGCGGCAGTTCTGCCTACGATATCTACGGGTACCACATTTAACATTGCGTTGAGCGCCAGAGTAGGAGTCGTTCGAAGCGCCCCACTGATTCCAATGAGTGCCGACCTCTGAACTCTTTCCAGCTTCTTCACCAATGTCGTCTTCTCTAGTGAGTTCCACCAGACTATGACTCCATATAACAAGACAGGCTTTACAATGGTATTATGCCAGAAAACAACTCGAGGCGAGAGGCCCCATCTTTTGCCAATTGCGCCCTTGCACCCATACAAGGCGATTGTTGCCTTTCTCACCCTTTCCTCAATATTGGGCTTCCATGTAAGCTTGCTGTCAAGGATAATACCAAGGTACTTCACCTTGTCAGAAAGCATCAGAGGAGCGCCCCCTATTGAGGGTAGTTGAGCTCTGGGTATTTTATATTTCCTCGTAAATAGTACGAGCTCCGTCTTAAGAGGATTCACCGACAGGCCACAATCCGTTGCCCATCTAACAACTGCATTCAGATATCCCTGCATCAAGTTGTACAGAGTATCCAAAAATTTTCCTCTAACAATTAGTGCCACGTCATCTGCGTAGGCAATTACCCTGCAGCCTCCCTTCACGAGCTCCTCCAACAGATCATTTAGAACAACCACCCAGAGGAATGGTGAGAGAACCCCACCTTGCGGAGTGCCTCTACTCAACTGCCGGTGGATGGAGATACCGCCCCACTCTGCCGTGACAGTTCTGTCGCTAAGCATTTTGTGGATAAGTCTTATAAGGTCGGTTTCGACCCCTAGTTTACCTAGAGACCTGGTAATTGCCTCCGGAAGGACGTTGTTAAAAGCCACCTCGATGTCGAGGAAGGCGCCTACCGCAAACTCCTTCTGAAGAAGAGACTCTTCGATTTCTTCCACGATTGTATGTAGGGCAGATTCCACCGATCTACCCTTGCAATAAGCATGTTGAGTATGCGACAGTCGGCCCCGAGGAATTTCGCTTCTTATGTGCAGGTCAATCAGTCTCTCAAGGGTTTTCAGTAAGAAAGATGAGAGACTAATTGGTCTGAAGTCCTTAGGGGAGACGTGCGAGCTCTTTCCTGCCTTGGGTATAAAGACAACCCTCACGGCCCTCCATGATCTTGGTATGTAGCCCCTGGCTACGCAGCTCGCATAGATGGGGCTCAACCAACGGCATGATACCTCCACAGATTTCTGTAGTTGGGCAGGAATGATGCCGTCAGGACCAGGAGACTTGAAGGGCTTAAAGGAGTCAATGGCCCAAGCCAGGCGACGCTTATCCAGCAACCAGCCCGGTCCGGAATGCAAGTTGAAGTGCTATCCAGGCCGGTGCTGCTAGGTGCTGGGCTCGTCGGAAAATGGGCGTCGAGAAGTAACTTCAGTGACTCCTCGCCGCTCATCGCCCAACGCCCCGATTCGTCTCTTAGGTACCCCAAGGGAGCGGAACTCTTCGTGAGTACTCGTCTAAACCTGGAGGACTCATGGCAGCCCTCTACGCTTTCGCAGAAGCTTCTCCAGGAGTCCTTCTTAGCCTTCCTAATTTCGGACTTGTATATTCCTAGCCCTGCTTTATACAACTCCCATCCCGAGGGAGACCTAATTCTTTTAGCCCTGTTAAAAAGGCGTCTGCATGAGGCCCTAAGCTCAGATAGCTCCGTTGTCCACCAGGGCGGTTTTTCCTTCCTGGGAAAAACTGTTATTGGACAAGAAGTTTCCAGGGCCGTGTCGCAAGCTGAGGTGAAAGTTTCCACCAGTTCGTCGATCGTTTCTTCCGATAGATCTAGATTTCCTCCCGGTGCCTTGGGGAGTAAGCTCAGCAAATTTCTATAATATGCATCCCAGTCCGTCCTCCTCAGGTTCCTGTAGGGGGATCTTATTGGACGAGTTTGAGTGAGAGAGAACTGAATGTACCTATGGTCCGAGAAGGAATGAGTGTTTAGCACCCTCCAATCGGAGATTCGGTTTATCAGTGAGGAAGAAGCCAGAGCAAGGTCAAGCAAGTCTTCTCTGGCTGCGGTAATAAAAGTGGGGTCCTTACCCCTGTTACATATAAACAAGTCCTCGTTTAAAATATAATCAAAAAGTGACTCACCTCGTGCATTGATGTTAGAACTTCCCCAGCAGGTGTGATGGGAGTTCGCGTCAGTGCCTATGATAACGCCGATTTTCCTGCGTTTTGCTTCAGCCAGGGTTCCCCTTAGCAGCGCCGGAGGTGGTTCCACCTCGTCATCGTGTGCCATATATACGGTCATCAGCCATAGCTTTCCAGCCGGGCCCTCCAGACTCACCGTCACAATGTCTTCATTGCTGAAATTAGGCAAAATAAATGCGTTAAGTTCCCTCCTGATGAGTATACAGGATCTTGGTTTACCTGTCCTGCTATACGCCACCAGTTTGTAGCTTTTCGTCCTGAGTCCAGAAATGCCGTTACTGCTCAGCCACGGCTCCTGAATCAGGACTATATCAGCTCCACCTTGCACAAGGTGGATAAGTAGGTTGGCGGACGCCGCCTTAGAGTGCTGAAGACTTATCTGAAGAATATTCATCCTCCAGGATCCTCTCCATCACCTCCAGGACGGCGTCCTCGCTCTCCGAGGCCAGAAGCCTCTCCTCCTCCGCCCTGTCGAAGAACGACCCGATGCTTATGACGGACCCCGGTAAAGAGCGGACGTCATAAGCATTGTCACCTTCCGACGTGACGGAATCTACCTCCATGTCCACAGGAGCTTCCTCTACTGTGGGCCTTGCTTCTCCCAGCACTTCCGGATGTGCGGGGGCATCTCCTCTGGCATCGGTATGGTAGACCTTAAGGACTACCTTCTCGAAGCCATAGTTGATGATCCCCTTTGCTTCAGCAAGAGGACTGAGAGACTCTGCATTCAGCAGAATCAGCGCTTGCCGATAGGATCCCTCAGTCTTCTCCACCTTAACCACCCTCCAGTTGTGCGTGGGAAATTTGGGGTTACAGTAGCGGAGGATTTCCTCCATCTCCTTCGAAGCAGAGGGTTCGGAGGGGAGCCAGACACGTGCTCGCGGACGCACAAGTAGATCCCTTCTGTCCACTACCTTCAGCTTGGCTCCCTCCCATACCTCTCCCACCAAGGCTACTGCCGCCCTATACATCAAAGCTGACCGTTCGTCAGCGCAGACGATTCTCTTGTAGGAACCGTAGTGCCATCTGGCACTTTCACAGCTTGGAGGTGGTCCAGGGTTTTCCCTCACCACTTTCATGAATACGGCAGAGATGGCGGACGCTACCCTCTTCCACTCCTCCCTAGAGAGAGCGCCGTCTTCTCCACCGCTGTCTATCACCCCGAGAATGATGGAGCCCGCCTGCTTAGCGACTTCGCTAAACGATTTTGGTGGGCCACCACCAATCTTGGGTCTCTTCTCTTTGGAGACGTCCTCCTCCTGGGAGCGTTGCCTTTTTACTCCCGAGCCCGGGTGTGGAGCGCTCGCTTCCACTCCCTTTCCGCTGCCCTCCTCTGCTCCTCTGACCACCTTCCTGGCCCACTCGAGCGTCTGAGAATGCCTCTCAGATAACTGAGGGTCATTCTGGCCACCGTAGCGCTCCAGGATCCTGGTAGCCATACGAAGGTCAGAGAAGGACCGCTTACTCGGGTCAGGCTGCCGTTTAGGCTTAACGGGGGGGTCCTCGAAGAGATACCCCCGAAGTCCCCGGAAAGCTAGGTGAAAGCCCTTTGCTGGTGCTGGCTACCCCATCCAGCGCCACTGCTCCAGGAGTCGCAGACGGTTCCGTCTGTGATCCGCTACCTATTAAAGGTGGGTTCCCACCTTTAACCCCCGAATTTGTGGAGAAAGTCGGTTCCGACTTTCCCCCGGTGTCCCCCTTGGTCACTGCCCTACTCGTCGGTTCCGACGACTTACCCCCACTAGAGACTACTCCCCGGGGCGCAGGTTTTTTGGGAGGTGATTTCCCTCCTCCAGTCCTGAGATAGGTGGTTTTGGGGTTCGGTTCCGAACTCCCGCTACCCCCTGAAGTTTTCTGCAGGGTTATTGTGTTGTTGTTGTTTGTTGTTGTTGTGTTTCTGTTTTTGTTATTGTTATTGTTCATTGTTGTTGTTGTTGGGTCCCCACTCGAAGCCGCTATCCAAACCCGTAGTGTGTAGTCGTCCTTAAATGGTCCCATGGTTGTCTGTGCCATAGCAGGGAGGCCATGCGAGGGTTGACGCATGTCCTTATGGGGCATGCGTTCAGAGCCAGACCGGACACAAAGACGGGAGTCGTCTCAACCGCACCTACACCGCCAACCCAATGGCTACGGATTTGGAACGTACTCCGAGGCCTGCCAGGGTTTTAACGGGACGGGGGCAGTCACGTCATTAGCCCATCAACCATTTCTGCTGAGTTTCACCTCAGCATACTCAGGTAACAGAATGCCGCGACTACCAGCACAGGGGTCAGAAAATGTCGAAAAAAGTAGTGAAAAGAGTTGTCCAAATCCGAAAAAGCGAGGGGGGTCGTCATCGTTCAGGAGGCCGTTGAGGCCGCAGATCATTTAGCGCTACCCAGGGTGCACCACGCGGAGGCGATCTGCCCTACACCCCAATATTTTGCATAGGAGTTGATGCATGCACCTTACCAGCTCTTCGGCGCCATATTTGAATAGCTCAGCCGGCAGTCCGTCGGTGCCCTCGTCTTTGTTGTTCTTTAGCCAGATTATCGCTATTTTCACCTCCTCATGGTCGGGTAGCGGGACGACAATTCCGTCTTCGACGATTGGGGCATCGGGATCTTCACATTCTATGTGACATGCGCAGCTATGACTGTTTAACAGGTTCGAGAAGTTTTCCCTCCATAATTAAAGATTGCTCTGTATGTCAGTCACCAATTCGCCGTCTTTGGTCTTACAGGAAAACGCCCGGTTCTTAAAACCTTCTTTCCTTTCCTTTTCAGATTATAGTTGAATTCTCTTCGATATCAATTTCAAGCTAGAGAAACCAACCCCTTTTAGAAACCCAAGACACTGGCAAATATTCAGCAGAGCAGCCCACAAATAAAACCGTAAAGATAAGTAAAGACTTAAATGAAAAGGTTAATGCTTTCGAAGTTGCGCTGACAAAAGGATTCGAACCTTCATGTCCTGTCACGCATGGTAAAACCTCATATCCCACCTGGTGGAATGAAGATTTAAGTCAACTTAGGAAAATGACAAGAGACA
This sequence comes from Anastrepha obliqua, assembly GCF_027943255.1. Taxonomy (NCBI): domain Eukaryota; kingdom Metazoa; phylum Arthropoda; class Insecta; order Diptera; family Tephritidae; genus Anastrepha; species Anastrepha obliqua. The sequence continues at coordinate 1,619,695 of NW_026562179.1, read as the reverse complement.
TATTCAATATATGCTACAAATACAAGTGCTTTGAACCCTACAAAATTGTCTTAGGCAATACAAGAAAGCAATGCGCGACGGTCAGACAGATGCTTGGAAAGATTTCTGTAGCTCCATTGAATGAACCAAAGGTACGGCCAGATTAGGAGTGCTTTTGTCCTTCTCTCTTGAGCAAAGAAAACGGGAATGGAGAAAATACTCGTCCGATACATTAGATTATCTCATGAACACGCATTTTTAGGTAACGCAAACTATATTGAGAACAATTTAGGCCCAATCGTCCAACGTGTCTGCCAATACAATGAACCACATTGTATCTGCAGATAGAATTAAATCGAAGCATACAAAGCAGCCGGCCCAGATGGGATATCCGCTGCCATGCTGTGGAATATTCGAAAACCAACGATTCCATTGCTAGAGATAATTTTCAAAAAAAGGGGAGAAACTCCAGAGGGGGAATTTTATACCCTCTGCTATGGTTACTAGTTGTCAACAAAATACTTACCAAGATCGACCGAAAGGGAACTAAAGCAGTGACGTTTGGGGATGACATAGTGATTATGGTTTCAGGAATGTTTCTCATAATAATCAGCGAGATTATGGAAGGAGCTTTGGGATTACTCAGCAATTCACAGACTGTGGTAAGCCCGAGCAAATAGAACTGATGCTATTCACTAAGAAAATCAAGATACAAGAATTTTATCTCTCAAATTTCAACGAAGTTAGTCTAGCGCTAACCCAACAAGCAAAATAATTAGGAGTTATCCTTGATCCCAAACTCAGCTGGAGACCCAATGTAGAATACGGGGTGAAGAAAGCTATTGCAATATAGCATTTTACACTTGTAAGAGAATGTTGGGTAAAAAAGGAGGTCTTCATCCAGAGTTACCCAATTGGTCCTACACAGCCATAGTCTGGTGGCCCGCTATGTAAAAGAAATACAACCAAACCAAGCTTAACAAGATACAAAAATCAACATGTATCTTAACCACACCAGCACTTAGCACCAGTCCTACTGAAGCGCTTAACATGCTAACACGTGTATTACAACTAGACAATTGCCACATGCAGCGCGCTGAGACTTAGAGACACAAGAAGCTAGACACCAAGATTGTACCGTCACAGCAAGATCTTTCTAGAGGGACCCTCACTGCTCAAAAACAAATCAGACTTCATAATCCCCGACCTCAACTTTAAGAAAGACTTTACGGTACGTTTTCAACCGAGGGCCAAATGGAGGAAAGGGGAAAGTGATTGGTAGATTTGAGGTCGAAATCTACACTTACGGCTCTAAGATGACCTGTGGTGTGGGAGCTGACCTGGCGGGGTGTGGGAGCTGGCCTCTATTCGGAACCGCTCAACTTATTCAAATCAATTTGACTTCCTAACTATGCCAGCGTGTTCCAGGCATAACTATTAGCAATCAGGGAAGCTGGCAAATCACTGAAAAACTGCAGAGAAATTGGTGCAAGAGTAGCTATTTTTTTAGATAGTCAAGCAGCTATCAAGGCCTTAAACTCCAACTCCGTTTCATCCAAAGTAGTTTCACAACGTAAAGAGGAAATAGAACTGGCTTCAAATTACTCTGATATGGGTTCCCGGACACAGGAATATGTAGGGTAATGACAAAGCAGTCGAGCTAGCAAGAAAAGGCTCGACACAAGACATTACAGTCGCTACCCCATTCAAGACAATAAAAACATCTATTGCGTCACAATACTATGCTTTAGCAGAAAGAAGGTGGAAGCAATTAACTACGTGTACTACATCAAGAAAAACATGGCCGTCGTACAACATCCAGAGGACGATGCTCCCGCTCAAACATTTCACGTATTACTGCCAGCCTTACAGGTCACTGGAAGGTTTCCTTTCAATCCCACCTGCAGAAGCTGTCCGGCGGAGGGGGTGAAAGAAGGTCTTTCGCACTATTTGTGCCAATGTCCAGGTTTGGCCAGAACAAGACTTTGCTCATTCGTAAACCTTTCCTACAGCAAATTAATGAAATTGCAGACATAGATATAAAAAACTTGCTGTTTTATCTCGATCTCACGAAATGACTGACTTAAAAAAAAAGAACAAACGTGGCGCTGGTCACAAATTAAGATTATTTTGTACAAATACTCGGCCACCTCAACAACAACAAGCTACCTATTTCCCTAAGTTAGTGGTTGTGGTATTCTGCCGCCAAAGTACGCTGGGGTGAACTTGAACCCATTTTACCACGAATTCGAAACCAAATACACAAAACTCAAACACATTTAGCGGGCATTCGCCTCTTTCCACTGGTTCGATCCGGGGGACAACCTCAATGTTCGATATGACATTGTCCCCGAAAGTGTGAGCGAGAGTCCGCTTTGGTTAGGTAGGAAGCCGCATGAGTAATCGTTTGCGAATCATTAAGCGACAACGGCAGGAAGGACGACGCAATCCCAATGAAGAATATAAGAAAGTGGCTTCCGCCAGCTCTACAGTTTTAAAAGATCTGTTTCTGCGTCCGCGTACGTTTGTCTGGCTCACCTCCGCACCTTTAACTTCGGGGAGATGGAGAAAATGCTCCGTTATTGTAGGACTAAACTTTCCCCGCAAAGATCTGAGTGGTCTTTTCTGCGAGCGGTGTTTCTTCTAAATGTACAGCGTATGGATCATCTCGATGGAACTATGGCTTCGAGTGAACAAGGAGTGTCCTGCAATTCCGGGAACTCTGCCTCTGGCCTCTTTGAGGTGCGAACGCCCAACATACCTAATATAAAGGCAGATCGATGGAACCTGCCTTCCATGCTATTGTGAAAGATAGTGGCCTTTTCTCATGAAGAACTTACAGTAGGCACCTTCCTCCATATTGCGGTGCCTTGCACCAATGTCCTCCCTAAGGCAATCACACTGCCTTTTGGATAAATTTATGGTTTAAATCAATTTTCTCAGATCCGCTCTAATTAAGTAATTTGTCATTTTAACAATGTTTTCCTGGGAAGGAGTCTTTGGTATTTCCGATAGGTGGCTGTCGAAATTTGTTTTCCTGAGATTCATAAAATGCGTGCAGTCGTCCAAACGGTGTTTGACGGTTAATGTTGACAGGGTGCCGTACGGGCAGGGAGGCGGCCTCGCACCATATAAAATGTGCGAGTGTGTACCAATTGTGTGTCGAATGCGAAGTCGGATGAAGGCAGCGAAGTCCTTGGTACGGCATATGGCTGGATAGTTGGGTTTAGTTCCAGATTTATTTAAGCTTGCATAATGGTGTCGCACTGTTCTCCATGCCGCGGTTATTTTCACTTCAAAGTATATGTTAATTAGTCCGTAGATTTCTTTCTTCACCAGACAATCAAATGATTGCAACGGTTCCATTGCTGCAGCCTTAGCTTTTTGGTCGGTAAGCTCGTTCCCTTTAATACCAACGTGGCCAGGAAATCACATTATTTTGCCTGTATTTTTATGCTCAATTAATATGCTCCTTATACTTAAAATAAGGAGTGATTTGTTTGTTAGGTTCATGATATTGTTGACTTGCTATCCGAATAATTGTTTTTTCTTCAGTTTTTGGTGCAACTATTATATTAATATATATTGCTACAGCTTCTGCTGTGCACACAGAAGAGTAGTGAGATAGTTGATCCCTCGTTATTGTTTCGCCATCAGAATGCACTACCGCAGACGTGGTGTGGTCCAGAGTTTTTAGTAGATTTTTTATTCAAAGTTACCGAAAGTGGAGATCCTTGCGGTGTTACATTCTGGAGAACGTGCAATTAGAAAAATCATTATTTACTTTAGTTTTAAAATTACTATACGAAATGCCTTGATGAAATAATATATCTTATTTCCAAAACTCCATTTCTCTAGTTGGTGCAAAACGATATGCACGTCGACTCGATCGAACGCTTTCTCAAAATCCAAGCTTAGACAGGAGATATGATTACAGTTAAATAAACCACATGAGGCAAAGTTTTCCAAAAATAAAAGTGCATCCGAAGTTCCTTGACTTTCTTTGTATGCCACTTGATGTGGACTTATAAAATAATTTTTCGAAATGTACCACATTATGCGTTTTGAAATGATTTCTTCTGATAACTTGGTTATGGAGCATATAGGCGATATAGGTTTAAATTCTGATGCCTCGGCTGATGGATTTTGGAATGACTAAGGCGTTCTTCCAGTTTTGAGAGAAAACTCCAGTCAAAAATATTTGGTTAAAGAGGTTAATTAATCTCTGTTTTAGCTCAATAGGTAAGTTTTTAACATCAGATAAGAAATGCGGTCTGACCGGTTAGGTTAGAAAGTGTAGACTCAAATTCTAAATTGGCCTGCGAATTTGGCTCATTATGAACCCGGTTAAGAGTGTCGTTTTTCATTGTGGTAAACTTTTTATTGAAATTAAAATTTTTAGAATATTTACAGCAATTGAAGGCAAAATGTTCAGCAATTAGCTCAGAGTCAAAAATTTAATAATAACATGAATAGAAGCTGTAAAGAATGCGCCTGCAATCCGTTTTATGTCGCACCAAATCTTTTTAGGATTAGAACTGGGAGTAATATCCGCAGTTAGAGCTTTAAAGCACTTTCGCTTTGCTTCCTTTGATTTTTACAAAACACTCCATTTGCTTTGTGTAGAATAAGCTTCGCTTCTGTCCTTGTTCTTTTATATTCTGTCCAATCGCACTCTTTTATATTTCTTAAAGTAACTACAGTCTGCACCAGAAGAAAACAACCGGTTTTTTCTTGTAACTTCAAGATATATTTCGTTTTGCTTTTTGCTGCGCAATTGTCCCACTCAAGATCTTTGACGCCTGTGCTAACTCAAATTAGTGTGGTTTGAAACTTTCCCGTAAACGTAGAAGTACCGGAAGCGTTTCGAAGTGGTATTTTTATGCACACATTCGAAAGGGCCGAAATTATGTTACCCCGCGGCTGGAAAAGTGATTAGAAAATCAAAAAAGTTTGTTGTGATGTGGAATCGGCGGTATAAGGTGTACAAAAATGTTGATATCTTTTCTGAGCGCGGTTTGAAGCGACTGGCTACAAAAAAATCAGGGTAAGGTGATCGTCCAACTTCTTAAGCTGGACCCTTCTTTGCGACTACACCAAGCTCGCACAATTCTTGCTAAAAAGGGAATAGATGTGAATAGTAGTAGTACTAATTCTTAATTTATTTATAAATATAAATTTATATTCATTTATAAATAACAGCTCAAAAATTAATCAAAAATTAGACTCTGCCTAAGTATATAAAGCAAGTGAGTCTTTTCCAATTGTGGCCATTAATTATATCTATTACTTCTGCTTCATTTAACTTCGCTGTGTTAAGGTATCTTGTTCTGATCTCCTTCAGTACCAGACATCTTCCTAAGAAGTGCTGCATATCTTCTTCCTCGTTTAAATTGCAGGGGGTGCATATTTTCTGAGCATTTCCATACGTAGTTTCATTTAGCATCAATAAACCACATCTTGCTTTGAAAATTGTCGTAATGTCAGCTAGCCACATATCTCCTTTAATATATAATTCTCCTTTTGAGTAATCTAAATGTTTATAAATTCGCGTCGCGCTTGACTGTGCTTTTTGCCTTACCATGTTGAGATCTTTTGTTTTCCTTTTACCCGTAGTAAGAAGTTGCACACAAGAATCTTGCCAGTCTATAGCGGTGATGTTTTCAAACTTCAGACCGAACTCCATTCCCATGTCGTTCAGATGCTTAAGCCAAAACACATTTTTACTTAAGATGCCTTGTGTTAGTTTGTGTAGGAGTCTTTTGCAATTGTATTTATAAATGGTTTTCCAGATATACTTCATGTGTAGCTCTAAAGAATAAATGTGGCTATCTCCTAAATTAGTTTATTGTGTTATTGCATAATTCGGAGTGAACTCGGGTCGTTTGAGGATTCTTTTAATGAAGTAACGTTCAAGTTTATTTACTTCATCGAATAAGGCATACCCGCAAACTTCCCCTGCGTAGGTTTGTATCGCTCTGCATACCGCTTGGAACAGCTTCCATTTTGATTTAATGAAATCAATGGTTTCACTAAAAAATAGTTCCATGTGCAATTAATACTAGCTTTTGCTGAAGTATTTCTGGCTTCTAAGTGCTTGCCGAATGCCATTTTGGGTGTGAGAATGACACCAAGATATTTATATTCGGCCTCCAATTTAATTTCTTCATCTTAGTACCACTATTTTCCTGCCAGGGAAAGTCGTCCCTCTCTTCTAAAGACCATAATCTCCGATTTATTTGCGTTTACTTCCATATCCCATTCTGCGCAGTATTTCTCCAGGTTATTAATCATGGATTGCATGACTTTAGGGTTATCCGCCAGGAGAACAACATCATTGGCATAAAGGAGAAGGCGTATGTTCATGTCCTCAACCAATAGTCCACCTTCCAAATAGTCGTGCAAATCATTTAGGTATAAAGTGAACAATAATGCCGACAACAGACAGCCTTGTTTCTCACCAGTGCAGGTTTCAAAATAGTCGGATACTTATTTTCCCGCCCAAACCGCAGATTTAGTATTCTCGTACTTTACTCGTTATTTTACTAGATATTCCCAACTAAATCAACGGTCTCCCGGCACCCTGTCGAACGTCGCTTTGAAATCAACAAAATATGCGTATGCTTTTTGATTTTCATGAAACTTTAAATGTAAAATAGACGCAAGATTAAAAATGTTATCTACAGTTGAATAATTTCTTCTAAAGCCGGCTTGGAATTCTGTGAGATTGCTGTTCTTTTATACCCAATTTGCAAGTCTTGCGTTAATGAATCCCATTAACACCTTTGCGATAGAAGGCAATAGATGTGAGCATAAACACCATCAAACAACGACTGAGGAGGCGAACATATCCTACCGTTCCACATCATCAAAACCACTGCTCTCAGGAAAACCCATTGAAAAACAACAAAACAAGAAAATGACGTCACAGTAATGGACTGGCCTTCCCAGTCCCCAGACGTCAACCCATTGGAAATGTGTGAAAATTATGAAAACGCATCTTGCCGGAAAGCCAGTCCACGATTTAAAGCAACTCGTGCGTCAAGTTCGCAAAATCTGGTCCTCTTTGTCGACGAGCTACGCAATGCTGGTTCAAAGCATGCCGAGAAAATGCCAGGCTATACTCGACAAGTATGGTGACTACACGGCTTATTGAGTAATTGCGACTCGTAGTTTTGTACATACTTTCATGTAATTTTTAAATATATATCTTTTATATTTCATGAATAATCGCGGTTCCTTTTTTCTGACACAGGCTGTTGTTCATTTGACCAGTACGGCACTACTTTTTTGTGTAACCTGTTGTTGTTCGAGGTATAGACATATGTACCGTAGAGCGTATTATCTTATCAATATTAGCAGCCTGCCTTCTCTGTTAAAAACTTTGGTTTTGAATAACATTTATTTGAAGTGGGTGTGGCTAATTCAGTGACAACTGATGGTCACTGCCTGATAAACTATCAAGAATATGGCTATTGAGCCTTGGAGCAATACTCGAAGAGCATATGGAAAGGTCAACGTGCGTCCAGGAGTTATGCGTGGAAAAGCGGGTAGGGGATCCGTCGTTTAAGACATTCAAACTTTCGGTAAGTATTAAATTTCCTAAAACAGTGCCTCTTTGATTAGTTGATGAGGAACCCCATAGTGGAGACCACGGGTTAAAATTCCCAGTTGGAGGGGGTGTGGAGACCGAGTTTAAAATATGTTTCAGTTCCACTAATGTAAAGTTGGTTGTTGAAGAATATAATCACACATTATGGTTAGTTTAAGGCGTATGGAAATTTCCACGGCAATACCTTATTTATTCGTGGTATTCTGAGTTAAGTTTCGAAAATAACCATCGTATTGCTTGAGGACAGGAGCCTTTCGAATTGCAGCAAGGTGAGTTTCTTGCATAGCAATAACATTTGGTGATTGTCCTTTGATGAGTATTTCTAATTCTGTATAGTTGTTGTAGAATCCATTTAGGTACCACTGTAAAATTTTACACATAAAGAAAAAAGAGTGAAAAAATGAGTAGAAATTAAAATTCTTCCTCTTCTTGAACCATCATAATGTGCTTACAATCGAGTTGAGTAGGTTGTTGTATTGCTATTCAGTTTGTGCATTGCTGGGAGTTGAGTTTTGAGTGTAGTGAGATTGGGATTGTAGTTCGCTGATGAATTGTGGTAATGTGTTAGTTATTCATAAGCAGAAGTTGATAGCCATGTTATTATGAATGCTGTTGAAGGTGGACGGGAGAGAATCAAAGGCTTAAGGTTGTGAGTTAGAGATTAAAGTAGTGTTGTTGCTTTGCATATTGTTGGAGGTGGGATTTATCCGAGAAGAAGTTTGATAATCTGAGTTGATGTTGAATTGTGGAGTAAGATTAAAAATAATATTTTTAGGGTTGGTAGTTGTGTTGGAATGAGAGACCTGCCGAGAGGTACTCGGAAGTTTTGAATTTGTAGGAGACTTCAGCGTCGCTAGAATTGGTCTGCCTTTGCTGCTCATTGCTTTTTAATACATACTTGAGGGAAAGAGGTATTTGAGAAAGGGGGTATTTTATATAATAGTACAGGTGTAGAATGTAATGCTAATCTCTATTTACAGTGTTGCCATTGCTACAAAAGTATTACATATTTAATGCTAAATTATACGTATGCTACAACCTAGGTTTTTATTCTTATAAACCATTTTTATTATTAATAATATAGTTTTACAATTGCAATCATCATTTATTAAAAATTAATCATCATCACTGCCATAACCCGAAGAAACCTCCACTAATAATATATTATATATAATATTGAAGTTGTGCGCAACTAAGTTCTCGCTGTTTTTTTTTTTTTTTGATGAAAATACAACTTCATTCTGAAAAAATGGTTACAAGTGAATGATTGAAAATATTGTCCATCGCTGGCTACTACTCTTTCCCATCTTTCTGGTAGATCCGGTATATCGTCGCGGTAAAACTGTTCATCTTTTGAGGCAATCCACGGATCAAGCCATTTTTCGATGTCTTCATATGAATGGAACTACTGGTCAGCTAAACCATGTGCCATCGATCGGAGCAGGTGGTAATTGGACGGCGCAATATCTGGAGAATATGGTGGATGGTGTAGGATTTCCCATTTCAGTGTTTCCAGGTAGGTTTTAACGGCAGGCGAAAAAACGACGTTCAACTTCCCTTGCTTTAAACTCATACGGATCCCAAGTCTCCTGTTTCTGAATCATTCTCAAGGCATGCAATCGCTTAGAAATGGATTTGAGGGTAATAACTCCTAATACTGAAGCAAGCTCTTCTTGCGTTTGACACGGATCCTCATTGAGCAATGCCTCCAATTCAGCATCTTTGAAGGTTTTTGGCCTTCCTTCGCGCGGATAGTTGTCAACATTAAAATTACCGCCTTTGAAGTGATGGAACCAAATTCGGCACGTTGTTTCACTTAAAACAGCATCTCCACAAATTTTTGTAGCTCTCGATATGCTTCAACCGCAGTTTTTTTTCGAATGAAGGAAGAAAATCAACACTTCCCGCATTTCACTTGTTTAAGGGTATCTGCGAAGGTTATGCTATGTATTTGGTGGAACCAAGTTGTTGTGTTATTTATTATGAACTGTTCAAACCAAGCGAAACCATCACTTGGGATCGGTATCGACTTCAATTGATGCGATTGAGCCGAGCACTGCGCAAGAAGCGGCCGCAATACTCGGAGAGGCATGAAAAAGTGATTCTACAGCATGACAACGCTTGGCCTCACGTTGCCAAACCCGTTAAAACCTACCTGGAAACACTGAAATGAGAGATCTTACCCTACCCGCCATATTTTCCTGATATAGCGCCGTCAGATTATCACCCGTTCCGACCGATGGCACATGGTCTAGCTGAGCAGGAGTTCCATATATACTGGCCCGTACGTCGAAATTTCTACGTTATTCTATGTTATATAAATACGGAGAGCAAAATTTAGTCATACTATACCTTTTTCTAGTATTTATAGTCATAGAAAAAAGTTGAAACATATATAAATGGATAGATTATGTTGAAACTTTTCACATGATATATGTGAATAGTTAGATGTAGTAAAATTAACTGTGAAAAATATCCCACTTTACTTGTATTAAGCGATCCTATAATTGTGTATATAAAATATCATAATTTTTTTTATTTATGAATCGGAAACATTTAATTTCATGAATTTTGGAAAAAGAAATTTATTTTTTTTGAAAAACCATAATAAAAACAATCATTAATTAATCCATGACCATCATAATTTCTGAATCAAATTTATAATAGTATGCATTCACAATAATATTATTTATTTGTATACAATTTTTTTTTTATTCATGAATTGGAAACATTTAATTTCTTGTTAAAATTAATCTATAATTAATACTTACTCTCAATTTTTGTTTGAAACACAATTCACTTCACACTTCCTTCACAATTCTTAAGAGAATTAGATGTTCTTTTTTTGTTTGCATTTAAGTTATCGACTGCAGGCCACGACTCGTAAAAATGATTTTAAGTTTCAACTGAACCTGCTTGCTTTATTTGATAATGTCTTATATAGTACAAAATTGCTTACTTGCTAATACAATTTGCTTACTTACTAATACAATTTGCTTACTTACTAAATTCTTATTTTGCTACAATTTACAATGAAATTGCTTACTTGCTAAATTGTTATTTGTGTAATTCAATATTTTATAATTATTATTGTTGTTTTTGGAAGTCGCGGCGGCTTATATTCCGTTGCGATTGCTTCCGCTAAATATTGCATGTAAGTAAATATTGGTTAATCATCAAATTGCAAATGGAACAGGTATGTAAGGTTCTTCACATTTTGTCGCGATCACTTTCGTCCGCACAAAATGTGATTTTGCTGTTTCTGCATTTTTATGAACAGAGAATATTGACTGTATTAACTCCCCCCTTTTTAAGTATCAGCGTCTCGCTGATAAAATAAACAAAGATGATATAATCTAACATTTACTTATTGCGATTGGTTTGAAATCTATTATTGGAGGAGTGAATTGAAATTTCCTGTGGTAAGCTGATCTGGTGTGGAAATAGAGTATTATAAATAATACAAGTCCAAGAAATATTGCTAAAAAACTGTAACTTATTGACATAATAAACTTGGATGAGATGTAATCTAATTTTTTTACATTCGTCAGATGGAGTTGGTGAAGGTATTCTAAATCTATTTTTATCTCTTTTTCAGTTAAGTCGCTTGAGAGTATAGGAGGTAAGATTTGGTGAGAAGTGGTTTGCCAATTTGTATAATTTATACCGCCTATAGTAATAGTTTCGTTATAAAAATTTATGATAAAGGTCCCGTTTAAGACCTGCGTCAAATTATTGTATGTCAAATTTCCTATAAAGTTAGAAATGAAGACTGTTCCATCTGTGATTAATTCTATTACAGGATCATTTCGAACTTGATAGTCGCAAGTTGCTTTCCCTCCCGCAAGGATTTGTGGAATACAATGGTTTTCATCCAAAGGTTCTAATTGATTTCTTTTGCAAATTGTTATATCGTCTATGATCATGCATTTTTCACGAATGCCGTATTTTCCTTCCTGTGCAATAAAAAAATTACTAAATTGAAGGTAAATTTGTTTGTTATTTTTTACTGTCGACCGGATAAGAATTTTGTTATACAAAATATCTTCGGTTTGTGGCAAGGATATGACGTATAGGAGAAGCGAATCTTTGACTATCATTGACGGTTCTGCGTATCTGAGAGCTTCTAATTCATTTTTGAAAGGTAGAGTTTCGGTTTGGGAAATTATATTGGCTATATCTGCTTTATTTAATAAATGAGAATGAACTATACCTTTTTTTTGCAAGTTGAGTAGCTAAAACTATTTGCGAGATTTCATATTTTATTAATCCTAGCTTATTATATAAGGATTGTTCGAATCTAACTGTATCGTTTGCGTCGATTTCGTCGAGTATTCTATTGTAATTATCCAGTATTTTATTAGTCGTTTTAATTAAGTAGTTATTGATCGTGTACTGCTTGTTACTATTTCCTGTGAGGTCATTCGTTGTAGTCACGATTTCGTCCCAGTCGGTTGCGTCTGGATTACCCGCGAGCCATTTCCAGGCTGAGCCAATCCAATTGATTGATCGTTTGTTCTTTTTATCGTTTCTAGTCCGTAACTGGTCTAAAAGGTTATCGATTTGTGAAATTTGGTAGTCGAGTTGCGGAGTTAGAGGACTTGTTCTGCTAGTCTGATAGCGTATAATGGGTTTAATGTCATTGAGAATACGTTCAGAATCGTCCAAGTCGATGGCGTGTATGATTTTGTAGTAACCGTTTGATATTTTTCCTGTGCCCTATTTTATAGTCACCAATGGGCTTTTGTATTCGTATATGTCCACTATTGCTTTTGTAAACCATGGTTTCAACGTAGTAAACGAAAATTGTCAATTTTTCAGATGAGATTTATGAATCTTTCTGTTATTAGTAGTGGTCTTTCCCTACGGTTTTTTTTTTATAAATAGGTTTATTTTTCTTTTTTATTTGTTTGTCTTTCTTGAAAACGATTTCGCCTGGTTCATATGTTTTAATTTTAGTTCTTTTTTTGTTGTGCCAATTTAGCATATTTTTTTGGTTCCTGGCGAGTTCGTGCTTGATATCGTTATTAACAATATCCTTGAAGTCCTTTAGTTCTTGATAATTTATTCTGTTAATCCTGCCAAGGAAGACGTCAGATGGTTTCTTGTTTGTTACCGAATGGATTGTATTGTTATATCTGTCAACAGCTATGTTAATGATTTCATTAACAGAAAAGTCGGGGTATTCGGCTTGAAGACATCGAACTATTTCGATTATGGTAGAGTGGATGCGTTCCACCGCACCATTTACTTCGCTTTTCTGAGGAGGGGTCAAATAGATTTCTATTCCTAAGGCCTCCAAGTAGTTCAATGTGATTGGGCTAATAAAACTGCCCTCATTATCCATTACCAACGTTTTCGAGACAGAGTAGAAATGAAGAAGTTTTATCAACTTGTCTCGGATATGTAGAACAGATTTATTTTTTATTCGGAAAAATTTCACATACTTTGAGAATTTATCTAAGCAAGTTATATATTTTTCCCCTGCAATTTCGAGAATATCTAAATGGAGAATCTCAGTGGGATATGATGGAATGGGTGTGGCTTGGATTTCGATGAGCTCTTTTGTGTTCTTATTTAATGATGCGGAACTTCTCTTCATCGCTAGAGACATCGCTCACTATCCTCTGGGTGATTCTAATTCTAAATTTTGAAAAGTATTCCTTGAAGATTTCTTGTAACAAGGGAATGCGTTTTTCTGGGATTTTGACCCCATTGACTAAATTTTGGGCTGAGGTTATTTTTTAATATTGTTCTTATATCCTCCTTGTTAAGTCTTCTTTTTGACACGTAGTGTCTTTGATAATTTAGGTGTGGCTCTTCATGATGTTCTAGTTCTTGTCCTTCAGAAATGATTATCTGAGATTTAAATACATTAATAGGAGCCTCGCAATGAGGAATCAAATCTGTATTGTCCTCTTCTGCGCTATGTTGGGAATTATTATCTGAAGACGTTAAAACGTTAACTTCAGTTGGTAATCGCGATAGAGGTTATTTTTTAATATTGTTCTTATATCCTCCTTGTTAAGTCTTCTTTTTGACACGTAGTGTCTTTGATAATTTAGGTGTGGCTCTTCATGATGTTCTAGTTCTTGTCCTTCAGAAATGATTATCTGAGACTTAAACACATTAATAGGAGCCTCGCAATGAGGAATCAAATCTGTATTGTCCTCTTCTGCGCTATGTTGGGAATTATTATCTGAAGACGTTAAAACGTTAACTTCAGTTGGTAATCGCGATAGAGCATCGGCCACCGTGTTAGTTTTCCCAGGTTTGTATAATAATTTATAGTTGTATTCCTCTATTCTTGCCTTCCATCGTTTTAGTTTAGCATTGTTATTGCTATTGCTTAAGGCGAAGGTAAGGGGTTGATGGTCAGTTAATATTTTTATTTCCTTAGCACCGTAAAGGTAGGTCCTAAGCTTGTCGAGTGCCCATATAATAGCGAGCATCTCCTTCTCAATCGTTGAGTAATTCTCCTCGGTTTTATTAAGGGATCTGGAGACGTATGTAATTGGCTTATCTTTGCCAATTTCGCCCTGAGAGAGGACAGCTCCAATAGCTACATTGGAAGCATCTGTTGTCGGGATGAAGGCTTTGGTGAAGTCCGGGAATGTAAGGATCTCCGAAGACACAAGTAACTCTTTTAAGTCATTAAAATATTATATAGCTTCTTTGTTTAGTGAAATGCTAATCCTTTTCGATTGATTTGCTTTTGTTTGAGCGTAAATACCTCTTGTTAGGTTTGTAAGGGGCTTAGCAACTTTCGCGAAATCCCTTATAAATCTTCTGTAGTAAGAAGCTAAACCTAGGAAGCTTTTTAGTTCCTTCAAATTTTTGGGTGGGAATATCCTCTTTAAGGAGGAAATTTTTTCAGGGTCGGGTAGGATTCCATCCTGTGTGACAACATGCCCTAAAAATTCTACGTGTGTCCTGAGGAATTGCGATTTTTCGTAGTTGACTTTTAGTCCTGATTTTTGAAGTAATTCAAACACAAGTTCTAAATTTTTTATATGTTCTGCCATATCTTTCCCTACGATGATAATATCATCAATGTAGACGTAACAGCTTTTGCCGATTAAGGGTTTCAGAACATCTTTAATCATCCTTTGAAAGATGGATGGCGCGTTTCTAAGTCCAAACGGTAGCCTGGTAAACTCGTATTTACCATTGGCCGTTGAAAACGCTGTTTTCTTTATATCATTTTCCTTCATTTTGATCTGGTGAAATCCAGATGTTAAATCTAGTGTGGTGAAGTACTTGGATTTGCCTAAACTTGCTAATGTGTTATTTATATCCGGTATGGGATATGTGTCAGGAATGGTTACTGCATTTAAGCGTTTGAAATCTATAACCACCCTGTACCTTTTTTCCCCAGATGGCCCTGGCTTCTTCGGCACTACCCACAAGGGAGAGTTATAAGAACTTTTTGAAGGCCTAATTATGCCGTCCTTTAGCAACTCTTTTATCTGTTTATCCACCTCTTCCCTAAGATTCGCTGGGTAGGTGTATGATTTTGTGTAAACGGGTTCCTCTGTTGTTGTTTTAATTTCTGCGCGGACACTCGTGTCAATAGTGCCGCTGTCCGAAACAGGACCAAAAATTTCTGCGTATTTTCGTTTAATAGTTTCTATATCATTAGCAGCAGTGGTTAGGGTATTTACTTGCCTACCCGCTTTTTCTTGTAATTTAATTTCGGTATCATTTAATCGTGCGTATTATTTTTCCTATCAATTATAGCTCCTTAATTTTTTAAGGTGTCGTCCCCTATTATGCCATCGAAAGATTTTAAATTTGGCAATACGAAAAAGTCGAGTTTAGTCATAATGCCCAAATTTTTGAAAAATTGACCACTTACTTTGTGGGTTATCAGTACCTGTCCGGCTGAAGATTGCACGGTAAATGGTTTATCTAACTTTTTGGAGCCTACAGAAATTTTATCGCAAATGAAATTTTTGTTAACTCCAGTATCAATTAGGAATTTTAGAATTCCATTGTTTTTTATGTGGTAATTTATGTAAGGAAGGCTTGATCGGCGTCTATCATAAAATTTATTTCCTCGCCATTCTCTTGTTCATCAATTTCTTCGTTTTCTGACTCAATATTATACAGTTTTGGTTGTTTCCTTGGTATATTTGAGGTATTCTGTGACCTCGTAGCGTGGGCATTGTTTGGTCTGTTTATATAATTTACCCTTTGAGAATGCAATGATGGATCAACCTCCATTGGGACAGGTGGTTTTGGCTGTGTAGGCCGTGGAGGTGGTCCTTGTAGTTGAGTTTGCCGAGCGTTATTTTGGTTTTTAAAGTTATAAATCGAATGATTTCTTAAGTTCATATTTTGAATTTCTAAGCAGGAAGCATAGGCTTCAGGTAATGTTTCCGGTTTTTGGATTATTAATATCCTCGAAAGCTCACCTTGCACTCCTCTAATGAAAACATCGAGTGCCCTAGTCCTGTAGCTATCTATCAGAGCGCTTATAGCTTCCTCTGAATGTACCTGAGCCTTAATCTTATTTATTATAAGTGAGAGTTGGTAGTTAATCCTGGCGTAAAAGTGGTCTACACTAGAATTTCTCTGGCTTAATGTTGTTAGTTCGTATTCTAGAGTTCTGAGATCACGCTTGTCTGCGTAGTGTAAGGAGAGGCATGTCTTAATTTTTTCCCAGTCATCGTTAAATATGTTGTAAGAGATTAGGGCTGTATCCGCCGGTCCTCTTATTTTATTCCTAATATGCTGCATTATAGCACGAAAGATGGGTCTGGTTTTAACTGCCTCGTAATCTTTTAAAATAGATTCTACACTAGAGATCCATGAAATATAAGGTTGTCAAAAAAGTCTTGCGGTATTTTTATTGAATTTTCAATTGTTCATAAAATTGGTTATAATAATGCGATTTAAGTCAAATATGTGCCGTTTTGTTCGATGACGAGTTGCCAACGAGATGCCAACTTCATAATGCCCCTCCTCCCTATTGTCAAAAAACTCGGAGAGCCAATTTTCACAGGACTCTCTTGAGGACTACTCCCGACTACCAAGCTCGTTCGCCATGGACAGAAATAGGTGGTAATCACTTGGTGCGAGATCCGGACTATACGGTGGATGCAAAAGAACCTCCCATCCGAGCTCCCGGAACTTCTGGCGCGTCACCAAAGATGTGTGTGGCCTGGCGTTGTCCTGATGGAAGACAATTCGGCCTCTGTTGATCAAAGATGGCCTCTTCTGCATGAGTGCTGCATTCAAGCGGTCCAGTTGTTGGCAGTACAGGTCCGAATTGAGTGTTTGGCCATAGGGGAGCAGCTCATAGTGGATGATTCCCTGCCAATCCCACCAAACACACAGGAGCACCTTCCTGACCGTCAATCCAGACTTGGCCACCGTCTGGGCAGCTTCACCGCTTTTCGACCACGACCGTTTGCGCTTCACGTTAACGTAAGTGACCCACTTTTCATCGCCAGTCACCATCCGCTTCAAAAACGGGTCGATTTTGTTGCGATTCAGAAGCGATTCGCATGCATCCATACGGGCAAAAATGTTTTTTTGCGTCAAGTCGTGTGGCACCCATACATCGAGCTTCTTTTTGAATCCAAGCTTCTTCAAATGGTTTATAACGGTTTGATGACTCATGCCCAGCTCTTGGCCGATGCTACGGCTGCTACTATGCCGGTCTCTTTCGATCAATTCAGCGATTTTATCGAAATTTTCGACGACAGGCCTTCCGGACCGTGGCGCATCTTCGATCACCTCTGCACCAGAACGAAAACGTTGAAACCATCGTTGTGCGGTGGAAATAGAAACTGTATCGGGTCCATAAACTGCACAAATTTTATTGGCAGCATGAGATGCATTTTTGCCTTTATCGTAGTAGTACTGTAAAATATGCCGTATTTTCTCTTTATTTTGCTCCATGTTTGCGACGCTATAACTCACGAACGACTAAAAGCAAACAACAATTAATTAAACAGGTGTTAGCACGTGAAAAGAGCTTTCCAAAAAGCTCTAGCGTGAGCCGATGCGACGAATACAACTAGAACTGCGCGCTTGCAAAGACAAGCTTGCGGAAATACCGCAAGACTTTTTTGCCAACCTTATATATTGAATCGGATTTCCGTCAAAGATTTGCAGATCTTTCACGCAGTCTGGCAACCTCCTCATTTCGTTGAGTTCCGCCTCTGTTGCTGGCGCAATAGGTACGGGGTTATTTGTTGAAGGAGGACTAATCCTATTTTCTAATTCACCTATTCTACTGCTCATAACCCTCATCTGCTCGATTTGCAAATTGAGCACGCCTGTTAACTGCGTTATTGCATTTTCAATACTTTCCATTTTTTATTTTTAATTGAAAATAATATAGTTGTGATTTTTTGTATAAAGATAATTTCTTAATATATAAATAACTTACAATAATATGAGGAACAGCGTTACTTTGGTCATCACTTGGACGTCCTGATTTTTCCTTTTTTGGAGGTTTATTTCCTTACTTGGGTACAGGTGGTGTCACGTTACAAGGTAGTAGGCGGCTGCAGGCGGTTGTACTTCAATGCGGTCTTTGATGAACTTGGATATTTGATCCTGATTTTTAATAAAGTTTTTATGGTTTAAGGATCTTATTTCACGCTTTTTTGAGAGCTTAATTACTCAATAACCAGGAAAATTTTGTATCCCTTTTAAATAAAAATCTTGTAGGATTTATCCGTTTCACACTTTTTGAAAGCTAGGATATTTGATCCTGATTTTTAATAGAGTTTTTGTGGTTTAAGGATTTTATTTCACACTTTTTTTTGAGAGCTTAATTAATCACTCAATAAACTAGAAAATGTTGTATCCTTTTTTGTTTTTTAAATAAAAATCTTGTAGGATTTATCCGTTTCACACTTTTTTGAAGGTTTAATTTATGTTGGGCGCCAGTTATCGACTGCAGGCCACGACTCGTAAAAATGATTTTAAGTTTCAACTGAACCTGCTTGCTTTATTTGATAATGTCTTATATAGTACAAAATTGCTTACTTACTAATACAATTTGCTTACTTACTAAATTCTTATTTTGCTACAATTTACAATGAAATTGCTTACTTGCTAAATTGTTATTTGTGTAATTCAATATTTTATAATTATTATTGTTGTTTTTGGAAGTCGCGGCGGCTTATATTCCGTTGCGATTGCTTCCGCTAAATATTGCATGTAAGTAAATATTGGCTAATCATCAAATTGCAAATGGAACAGGTAAGTAAGGTTCTTCACATTTTGTCGCGATCACTTTCGTTCGCACAAAATATGATTTTGCTGTTTCTGCATTTTTATGAACAGAGAATATTGACTGTGTTAACTTTTATGATACACTATCGTCACACACCATCCTTTTCTAATTAATATTATGAAAAGAGATAAGACACCAAGATTATTTACCCATACAAATGTATGGACAAATCAAATTTTAATACATAAAAACATTTGTTTGCAACAGCTGATCAGCTATTGAAATGCATAAAATCTTTCCATATACACATAAACGTTAAACCGTATAAACGAATAGTGTGAATACGAAATGAGAAACAGTGCTTTAGCAGAGAACATAAATTCATAGGGAAGGCGCAGTCGCGGCCCGTTCAAAATAAAAAAAAAATTAAAAAAAAATAAAATAAATAAATAAAAAAAGAAATTCAACGCAGAAATTACTTTACCACAACTCAACAGTAGGAAAATGATTAATATGGCTGCCGGAGAGAAATGAGAGAGAGAGAGTGACAAGCAAAAGTGAAAAAATGTATATTAGTAATGTAAACTTTGTATTTATGCATGTTTATATAAGTTAGGTTTTTCTCTTTATATTAAAAGACTTTTTACTTTTTTAGAAATAAACTTTATTCTAGGTACTCTTACATAAATTTATTTAGTTCTTACGAGAGCTAAAGTAATTGTCCCGACCACGACTTATCGTTGTAAATCAATAACTGAAAAAGACTCACTTCTTATTCTAAGCTGCCACCTTAAATACCCTTTGTCTGTCTATGTTGTTTTTGTTGTCATATGCCTTGATCTTGTGTGTTTGGTGATACTCTTATTGGGATGCATTGTTAGCGAACGCCCACTGTTAAGTTGTTGCTGCAATGCCTGACAATTCTATTCTATTCTATTAATGTTTCTATTCTATTCTATTAATGTTTATTGCAAACTCAAGCCCATTATCATGTTGTTGTCGTAATGCTTGACTGACCCGATCATATTGCTAAGCTATTGTTAAGCAATGCTCTTAGTTGGGTGTCTGGGTACCGTAAAGGGATTTGGTGTTTTTCTTTGTTACTGAGCAAGCTACGATTTAATTTTGGCTGTACCATTGCATTAGCTCTAAGCTTTGATTTTTTATGCTAGCTCTTATTGTTGCTAGGCAGGTGATGATCACGTTAGGATCCCATAACTGGACATATTATGGCGTGATGATTACTAGGCAGAATTTATAGACGGCGTATTTGTTTGTGAAAAACAAGATCAAAGCAATGCTAACTGCTGGGTCAAATATTAGGGCAGGCATGATATGATAACTCCTCCCTCTTTTAAATTCGGGTCGTCATTGATCCGACGAGCTTTTAAAAACTAACATAAAATGTGAATTCAATTTTGCGTAACATATAGTTTACAAATTTTAACGATAAATATGTATGCATTATTTTTAATAAAGTTTTAATATGGAATAGCCTGAACTCGACATTGAAATTTGGTATCGATTTGAGAAAGATTAGCACCATTTTTTATTCTCCAATGGGATTCTAACTTGGACTGAGTTAGTTCTCTAATCATTCTCGTGTCGATAATTACACTCGTTATCTAACATGTTAACGAAAATTTCTCTTGAGTTAGAAACAATGTTTGCTAATTGCTGTTTCTCGTATGCCTTTCTACGTTTACAAAATAAGTGAGTGTATCGCTTTTTTTGTTTTTGTTTTTTTTTGTTTTGAATATACATATATGATATTCTATAAATACCAAAAATGTTTTTTGATAACATGATTGAAGTTGTGCACAACAGCGATGATAAATTATATTTTACAAATTCATATGCGTATTTTTATTAAATGAAAATTCGTATGTACATACGTATGTTAGCTGTGGTCTTAATATAAATCTTGGACATGAGTATGAGTTAGGTTTTAACCAAACAATTTGTTTTAGGAATTCTTAGTTTTTACAAAAATGTGAAAAATTAAATTTTTACGGTTATGTGAAGGATTAATTTTTTATAAATTCATAAATTCTTAATA
Source organism: Anastrepha obliqua (assembly GCF_027943255.1). Classification (NCBI taxonomy): domain Eukaryota; kingdom Metazoa; phylum Arthropoda; class Insecta; order Diptera; family Tephritidae; genus Anastrepha; species Anastrepha obliqua. Next base: position 1,598,848 of record NW_026562179.1, on the reverse strand, counting down.
AATAATTATTTTTTTTTTTTTAATTTTTATAAAAATGTGAAGAATTTAAGTTTTTTACAATGAATTTTTCCATATACATATGTATGTACGTTTGTACTGAATTATTATTGCATGTTCAATTTGTAGTATGGCGTTGGAAGCTTAACCAATTACTAACCAATTAATTAAGTAATTAACAAGAAAATTTAGTTACAACTCAGAAAAGTAAAATTAAAAAAAAAATGCAATTATTTACTCGAATTTTACACAAATTATTGGTTTTAACATTTCCTTATAGCAGATCCCATTTTTTTCTGATTGGAGTATCTTCATATAGCGTATTTTATATAGCGAAATTGGTTTTTGGAATTAATTAATAATATTGTTCTTTACGTAATACAAAATGAAGTGTTGTTGGAAGAAGCAGCTCGAGTGTAATAATAAAAAAACTATTAACAAAAATTCCAAACTATTCCAAAATATTTCCGCAAACGTGTATTTTGATTCATTGTCGTTACATTAGTATGTAGTTGTGAAAAATCATCTTATATTGTCCTTGTGGACTTTTTTGCCATTTATTAGCACGGTTGTTCCTAGGTCCTTTTGTACTACATTTTCAACATATACAGGGTTGGCCATATTAAACTGACCCATGTGATTATTAAAAAAATATGGAAAAAGAAACATTTTTTTGTGTTTCATTGTGAAAAACATTTAATTTAGTTCAAGGAGATTCGTTTACATCACTTTTTGAATATGATATCGCGCAAGTGGTCGCCCTTAGCACGTATTTGGATATGTACAGGGTTGGCCATCTTAAACTGACCCATGTGATTATTAAAAAAATATGGAAAAAGAAACATTTTTTTGTGTTTCATTGTGAAAAACATTTAATTTAGTTCAAGGAGATTCGTTTACATCACTTTTTGAATATGATATCGCGCAAGTGGTCGCCCTTAGCTCGTATAGCGTAATGTGCCCGTTTTTCGGCGTTTTCCATAGTTTTGGCCAGCGTCTCGGCCGATATGGCGGCTATTTCCCGTCGGATATTGGCCTTAAGTGCGCTTAGTGTCTTTGGCTTGTTGACGTAAACCTTAGATTTCAAATTACAGTAAAAAGTTATAGGGTTTCTCAATGGGTCAGTTTAATATGGCCAACCCTGTATTTATTAAGTTTATTACCTAGGCGCTTATTCCGGCGAACATACACCTTTTCTCCTTCTTTGAATGTCCTTGGGGTAGCTATAGATTTTTTAACGATTTTTTCTTGTGCAGTAATTAGGGTAGCTTTAATTGAACTTATGTGGTCTTTTGAAAAATTATTTAATATATCAATCGGTTTTGCATTCACCGTCGAATGCATTGAGTTATTGTATTTATAAGTTGCAAGTAAGATCAGTTCTGTGGTATCGGTCAAATTTTGCTCTGCTTTAATGCAACGTGCGATTTCTGTCAAAGTTGAATGCACCCTCTCTATTTGACCATTACTATTGCTATGTAAAGTAGGTATGAAAAATTGTCAAACTGATCCTTCAATAAATTGGCTACGGCATGGGATTGAAACGATTTTTCATTGTCAGAAATTATTAACTTAGCTTTTCTGAACTTGTTAAGTACGATTAAAAGTGCATTTTTGATGTCAATTGTTGATCTAGACTCTATCGGAATTGTGACTGTAAATTTGGAAAATTTATCAATACATGTGAGGAAATGGGATTTATCCACAGAAAATATATCTATATGCAGAATCTGATCTGGATATTCCGGTATGGGTGTTTTGCCTATCTCTGTTTTTGTAGGATGCCTATTATATTTGTTTTCCAAGCATATTCTACAATTCTTGGCTATTGTAGTTAAGGTTTTCTTAATTTCCGGAAAAAAATACTCTGTCACCAATTGTTTATAAGTTTCTTGAATGGAGCGGTGAGCTCTATTATGTTCCATTGTGGCTGCCTCGATTTGATCCTCTTTTTTTACCAGGTCTATTACTAATTTTTCGGTATGTATGAATTTTACACCCGGAAAATTTGACAAAAGTAAAGACTGGATTCTGGCTAGGGTTTCGAGGTCGCAACAGATTCCATTGACAACGTTTGGGTTTATCTTTTCACGGATGGTTTGCAAAAGGTATTCCGCGCTTTTGAAGTTTATGGTGTGCCTAATAAGTTTCTGAAATAAAATTTTAGTGGATTTACTGTTAACCTCTGATGCTGAAAGTATTAACTGAGCCTTAAATTGGTTGGCAGGGTTTTGTATCGTTTTTATTACACCTGACAAGGAAATCTCGCTGTGAGCCGTTGACAATGAATCATCTAGGTTGTGTGTGTACTCGCCAGGTTTATAAAAATATTTTGGCGCAAATGAGTTAATAAATGCAGTCCACCATTTAATCTTTGAATTAGGATTTCGGTCTGAAATGGCGAACGTCAATGGCTGATGGTCCGTGAAAATGTGAATATTTTTGATACCATACAGATAATGCCGTAACTTCTGGAAGGCCCAAACTATTGCCATAAGTTCACGCTCATTCGTGGCGTAGTTTTCTTCAGCTTTCGATAAAGTACGCGATATCATCGTTATCGGTTTCCCATTTTGGGATAGTACAGCACTTAAAGCGACGGCCGATACATCTTTGGTTATTTCGAAAGGCTTAGTGTAATCTGGGTGTTGGAGAAGGACATCTTCCGAAGCCAAAATACTCTTAAGCTTGTTAAAGGCAGCGATAGCATCTTCGTCAAGTGCTATATTGATTATTTTTGAATGTCGGCGTTAACGTGTCCGTTTTCGCCTCTTAGGTATTTTGTTAGGGGTTTGGATATGTGAGCGTAGTCTTTAATAAATCTGCAGTAGTAACCGCAAAGACCTAAGAAAGAACGTACGGATCTTAATGACTTCGGTTCTTGGTAGTTTCGTATTGCCTCGACTTTGCTCGGGCATGTTCGAATACCCCTGTATGATACGGTAAAACCCAAAAATTTCGACTTCTTCCTGAAAAAATTTGGATTTCTCTATAGACACTCGCATTCCAGCGCACTCAATTTTTTTTAATATAGCATCGACGTCTTTATAGTGTGAATTCTCATCCGGCGAAAAAATAATGATGTCATCGACATAAACATTACAATATTTTTCCGATATCTTCCCGCAGGATGTCGTCTATAGCTCTCTGAAAAATGCTTGGTGCATTTTTCAGACCAAAGGGTAATCGGCAAAACTCGTACTTGCCATTGTTAACACTAAATGCTGTCTTGCATCTGTATTTTTCCAGGAGGCAAATTTGGTGGAAGCCCGACTTGAGGTCGGGCGTGGTAAACAACTTAGATTATCCTAAATTTGAAAGAATTACGCTTGTATCCGGAATGGGATATTTATTGGAAGTAGTTTGTTCGTTGAGTTTTCGAAAATCTATTACCATTCTCAATTTCTGATTACCTTCGTCGTCCAGCCCTTTTTTTAAACGACATGTACAGGTGAATTATAAGATGAGTATGATTTCCTTATGATACCATCTCTCAATAAAGATTCGATTTCTTTGTTAATAAAGTTTGCTGCTGAAATTGGATATGGTAATTTTTGAATAGATGGGTGTGTCGGTTTGGGTATCTATTCTCGCAATTACTTTAGTGTTGTATGGTAGGGCTCTATTGGGGTTTGTAAATGCATTTTGATTTTTTTTTTATCAGTAGCTCAATATCTGCGGGTACTTTCGTTTTACCCATTGTTGTACCCATATTGACCTACTGACAATAAAAGTAGTTGAGTTTTTCTCTTCCAGTTTTATTTAAGATGAGATCAGCTTGTGTATCAATTTTTGCTTGGATACCTTTCCATAAATCATACCCTATGATTCCATCAAAGATATCTAACTTGGGTAAAATGTAAAATGTGGAAATTGTCCTCAATATATCGATTCTGCATTTTTCTGTGATTTTATTGACTCCGTTAATGGATTTTAATTGAAAGGGGCTTTCTACCTGATTAATGCCTTTTAAAAATGAATATTTCTTTACATAATTTTTAGACTTTCCTGTATCTATTAGCAGGTTAAGGACTTGTCCGCTCGGAAGTGTTCGCGTAATGAACGGCAAGTGGGATCTTAGCCTAAAAAATTGATTTCATCTAAGGAATTATCTGCGCATTCATATTCTTCTATTTCAGAAAAATACGGTTCGTCTTTCATTGCATTAACTCGTTGCTGTTTATTTATGGGTGCTTGGGTGGACGTGTTGGTGCCTCTTAAAAGTGCTGAAATTCTGTTGTGGCTGGGCGCGATTACAGCTTTGTTGGCGTATCTGCCATTGATACGAGTTCTGGAAGTTCGAATCACTTCTTTGCTTAAAAGTTTGTGGCTGAGGACTGTTATATAAATGACCAGAGGTATTATTTTTAAACTCAGTCTGCCGCCTGAAGCAGGAGCTTCCTGGATCTACATCCATCGGTGTAGGGCTAGGAGTTGAAACGTTTTGGGAGCTATTTGGTTTGGAAGTTGTGCTACTAAAGCGCTTTGAAAAGGGTCTTGTTTGAGTATTTTGTGGTATTCTTCCTGTGGCATAAGTCTGAGCGAACTCATATCTTTGCCGATTGTGATGTAGCTCTTGTGCGAGTGCAAGTGCGCTGGGCAAGTCTGGAGGATTAGCTGCGAAAAGGGTGTCACATAATGGGCGTTTAAGGCCAGAAATAAATACTCTTAACGCATTTTCCCTTGCCTTTTCATTAAAAGCATTGGTGATCTCCTCATTGTTACTATGTGTCATTATTATTTCATTTAATATCAAAGTAAGCTGCCTATCAACCGCATTATAGTACTCGCTAATAGACATTTGTCCCTGTCTCAATGTGTTAAGCTGATTTTCTAATATATGAAGGGGGCGCTTATCCGCGTAGAGCTGATCTAATCTTGCAATAATAGCTTTGAAATTTAGTGGGGTATTAAAGGCGCTAAGATTTTCGTTAGCCGAGGACGTTATTTTATTCCTGAGAATTCCCATCGCGATATAGTATGGCTCAAAACCCTCACTGTAATAGCTTAACGCAAATTTTGCCGCGTCTCTCCATGCCGGATATTCCGACATTTTGCCTTTAAACTCTGGGAGTGACTTGATCAAACTAAGATCGGTATGAGTACTGTGCACTCCATCGACTATTGCTACCGGTTTATGTGACTCTATTTTTTGAAGAAGTATATTTTGAATAGCTTGGGTTAGTTCTAAAATTTGTTGGTTAAAACTTTCTCGGACTACTTCTACCGCGGATTGCACTATGCTATTAACCATATTTTCATCCATTGTTCTGTATTTTTTTTATTAGGTTCGCCTTTTTCTAATAGAAATATAAGTACCTATTTGATAAGCTATTTTATGCCATGCAACAATAGTGATCTTAGGGCTATTAGATAACTGAATATCTTACTTTAAATTCCTTACGATTTGGTTCAGTGATAAACAGATTACTGCTTCCAAGTTCCAGGCTGTTCCCCACGATAGGTTTTCGTCACTTCTTGGCCGCAAAGTTTATGCAAATGCTCCTACGTCTGCTGGTTTAGTCTAGAGTGGTCGATATAAATATTTTTAGTTTTTAGTTTAAATAAAGACGTTCACATTCATTTAGAAAATTTTTTATATAATATGTAAGTGTTTTCGCTCTTTTAGTTTTTACTGTTTTTTAACATTAATAACACTCTTACATTGGCTTTATTGATTACGAGGAGCTGAGCTCCATTTTGAAGCACAGTGTAATTTTTACTTAGCGTTTTTAATCGTTTCTTGATGACTTTATATCAAGTCCACTTTATGCAATGCTCACTCTCAACTCTTATTTGATTTGAGTTTTTTACAACGATTTTGGATTTAGATCGGCGGCCGCCGTAGCCGAATGGGTTGGTGCGCGATCACCATTCGGAATTCACTGAGAGGTCGTTGGTTCGAATCTTGGTGAAAGCAAAATTAATAAAAAAAAAAAACATTTTTCTAATAGCGGTCGCCCCTCGGCAGGCAATGGCAAACCTCCGAGTGTATTTCGGCCATGAAAAAAAGCTCCTCATAAAAATATCTGCCGTTCGGAGTCGGCTTGAAACTGTAGGTCCCTCCATTTGTGGAACAACATCAAGACGCACACCACAAATAGGAGGAGGAGCTCGGCCAAACACCTAACAGAAGTGTATGCGCCAATTATTATTATTTTTTTATTTTTTTTTTTTTTTGATTTAGATCACCTAATTTATTGTTCATTATTAAGTTTTTTCTGGGCACGATTTTTTCTCGTTTTATAACGATTTTTGCTTTTGGAATTCGTTCCCGTAAGTTGGGCGCCAGTTAGGGTTTTCTCTTTATATTAAAACACTTTTTACTTTTTTAGAAATAAACTTTATTCTAGGTACTCTTACATATGCCTTGATCTCGTGTGTTTGGTGATACTGTTATTGGGATGCATTGTTGGCGAACGCCCACTGTTAAGTTGTTGCTGCAATGCCTGACCGACCCAATTCTATTGTGGAGTTGCTATTAATGTTTATTGCAAACTCAAGCCCATTATCATGTTGTTGTCGTAATGCTTGACTGACCCGATCATATTGCTAAGCTATTGTTAAGCAATGCTCTTAGTTGGGTGTCTGGGTACCGTAAAGGGATTTGGTGTTTTTCATTGTTACTGAGCAAGCTACGATTTAATTTTGGCTGTACCATTGCATTAGCTCTAAGCTTTGATTTTTTATGCTAGCTCTTATTGTTGCTAGGCAGGTGATGATCACGTTAGTCAATTGCCTTCTGCGCAATGGTTTTGACTGCAGACACAGCATCTGTTGTTGAACGGGTTTTCCAGAATCCAAATTGTCGGGGTGATAGACCGCCTACATCCTCTGTAGCAGCCTCCAAACGGACTTTAATCAGTCGTTCCAGGATTTTTCCTGCAGTGTCGAGCATGCACAAGGGGCGGTAGCCTGTAGGATCTTCCGCAACCTTGGATTCTTTTGGTATTAAAACCAGTTTCTGCAACTTCCACTGGGTTGGAAATGTACCTTCCTTTAGACATGTATTGTAAAGATCTACAAAAATGTCGCTACGACTTTGAATAACAACTTTTAAGGCCTCGTTGGGGGAATCCATCCGGTCCTGGAGCTTTATTACTTTGGATCCATTTTATTATCATCAGGAGCTCTTCTTTGTTTGTTAGATGTTGTTGGGAGCGGCTTAAAGACTTTGAGTTTTTTCATAACAAACTTGTAACCGAGGCCCCAAGGATCATTATCGGCATCGTCGCATAGCTGGAAGAAACACGGGCGTTTACTGTTTTTAATTGCCTTTTTTAGGGTCTTCCTTCTTTGCTTATATTGGAGCTTTCTTGGAAACTGTCCGTACCCCTAGATCGTTGGTAGATTCGCCTTGCTCTTATACATTCGCTGCACAGTTCTGCAATGTCTGCTGTCCACCAGTAGACAGGTTCGCTGTTGCACTTGTTGGGCCTCGTTTTGGAAATGGCTGCGTCGAATGCTTCTGTTAGGTGTCTAATGGTTTGTGTTGTTTTCTCAGATGCATCCCCTACGAGAGTTACATCTGCCAGCATGATTTCAATAATCTCAGCCTCCATTGTTTTAACTTTGTACCGCGTGTCATAGTTATTTGGGAACCTTTCTTCGCCGTGCTTCCTTATTTCACAAATTATTGCGAGGTGATCGCTCCGAGTGTAATGCTGGCTGACGAACCATTTCTTGTCACGAACAAGACAAGAACTCACGAAGGTAAGGTCGATTATTGATCCCGTTCCCGCCTTTTGATACGTCTGTTTATTTCCTGTGTTCATCAAGGCTATATCTAGTATGGCTAACGCTTCCAGCAGGACTTGTCCTCTAGGGTTTGTCCGTGGGCATCCCCAGTTAACAGCCCAAGCGTTGAAAGCACCGGCTACGATGGCAGGTCTATGCTCCTTTACATCCTGGGCGAGGTTCTCCAGGATGCCTGTTGCTTCCAGCAGAGTAAAGCTGGGTGGTAGATAGCAGCTTTAAATGTATGTGCCTTCAACGTGCGCACGTACAAATCCGCGGGGTGCATTCACGCTCATCAGTTGGGATCTATTTGCTCCACAGTTCCAAATCGTTGACTTGCCTGTTGTGTCAGAATCCCAACCGTTACCTTTTTGTGTTTATAGGGCTCACTAAGTATAGCAACATCTATTTTGGGTTCCCGTATAGTCTGCTCGAGTAGTTCCTGGCCGCTTTCACAGTGGTTAAGATTTAGTTGCAAGATTTTCATTTCTGCCGAATTTCTTTAAGAGCTCTCAGATTTTGAGGGCACTTGCTACTGGTCATCGCATGCGCCGTATCGCTTTCGGTTTTCTTCTTGCACATTATACAGCTTGCTGTTTGTGTACAGTTTTTGGCCTGGTGATCCTTATTACCACATTTTAAGCAGGTGTTACTAAGGTCAGCTGAGGTTTTACAGCTTACTGTCACATGCCCGTATTCCATGCATTTAAATCATCTTTTGGCTCGATCTTCTCCTGTAAGCGACAAATTACGAGGCCTATGCGGATTTTATTAGCTTCCGCCAGCTTGGTAGCGATTTCCGGTGTTACTTTTAGCGTCGCCGTTTGCGTTCCTCCGTAAGCTTTTGCCAGCCCCAAAATGACTGAGATAGGTATCTCAAGCTCTTGGAATTGTCTTGCTACCGCTTCGTGAACTTCTTCCTTTGTCGTGATTTCATCGAGGTCACGAATTTCCACCTGCTTCAGCTCCGTAAGGGCCCTGACATATACAGTTTCTCCTAGGGGCGCCTTAATAGCTTCATGAACTTTCGAGGTATTTGGGTGGGATGACTTTTCCAGCAGAAGCAGTAACTCTCCTTTTGCAGTTTTTTTTTTTGAATCCTTGAATGTTATTACTAAGCCCCTTAAGACTTGGCTCTGTCTTAACGCGCTTCAAAATTTCGGCATATGAGATGCTACCACCACTTTTGACTACGAAAGCGTCCTTACGTGGTGGTCTTCTCCGTCTTCGATTGCTTTTGGCGTCGTTATTTTCTTCTCGTTTGAGAGCATTCTGCGTAGAACTCTTTTGGTTCTTCTTAACTTTAACCACCTCCCAATTTTCTGTTTTTGCTTGTTCGTTCGTTTTACCAGGCGTATTCCTCAAGACTTGAACGCGGTTCATTTTATCAATGGCCCCCTTTGTCGTGCAATCCGTGGTACGCTTGATCAGAGGTGATGTTTGGGTACCTTTGTCTCAAATAGCAGAAATTGCTTCAATCGTTCCTCTTGGGACCTGGTTCCTCGGGGTAAGGACAGATCTGCCTAGCCTTTGATGGAAGTCCTTTATATTAGCGATCAAATCTCTCATTTGTTGATTGATATTTCGCTTCAGAGGCTCCATCATTTCTGCTAACTCCTTAACTTCAACTCATCGCTTTCACGAAACCGAAGTGCTGCATACACGGTGACGCCGATCTGGTTCTTCCCGTGTCTGGTGGCAAGTGCGCTAACCTTGAGCTCCTTTGGAAAGGGTTTTTAAGGAGTTCACTGCAGCCATTATTGCCATCTGCAATAGCTCTTGGGAGTTTGCTGTTACTTCAGCCTCTTCCGTAGTTTGTTGTTTTGAGTTGTTTGTGTTATTCATATTCATGTTGTATGGGCCCCAACTTCTAGGTCGTTATCCATATTCCGATGCGAAGCAACCATTGACGATTCCATGGTTATCTTTGCATGCAGGGAGGCCATGCTAGGGTTGACAAAGGCTCCTTATGGGAGCTTAAGTTCAGAGCCGAATCAGTGTTAACTAGGAATATTACATCTAGACCTACGCCGACACTTAATAGCGACTGAATATGGAGCGTTCCTAGAGATTTGGCATCATTTTAACGGGGCGGGGGCAACTGCACCAATAGCCTGAATGCCGTTTTTGCTGGGTACCACCCCGCATACTAAGGAAACAGAATAGTGCAGTCGTCAGCTCGAGGTATTATGAATCATTTTCCAGTATGCCAGTGGTCGCCAACCTTTTCAATGTGTTGAGCTACTTTCAAGATTTTGAAATAAACAGCGAGCTACTTGCACAAGCCAACATAAATTAAATAATACACAGTTATATTCGACATACAATACATGTACTTATTTTACAAATATACGTTCTATATATAATAAACTTATGACTTATAGTGCTTATACTTATGCACAACTACATCCATGTTCACACCTATAAGTCGTAACAAAATTGTTTGCAGTCATAATGGCAAATCACAAGCGACTTAAAAAGACAACAAAACAGTAATAGTACATTATTATATAAATAAAATATGGGCAGATAAAAAGAGCATATTTAATGAGAAGGTTGACATTCTGACTCATCGATAATTTTTTTAATATTTGCAGTATAATTTGATAGAGTCATTCGAATACAGTTATCCAAATGTATATCTGTAAGCCGATTGCGGTATTTAGTTTTAATAAATTTCATATTGGAAAAAGAAGATTCACACAAATAAGTTGAACTGAATAACGCTTTCACTTTCAACGCAACACGACATAAAACTGAATACATACCTTTACTTACTAAAGTCCACATACATTTTGTATTTAAACCTAAAGATTTTAAAGTCAAGTCACTTTGAAAAGCAATCAGTTCCATTTCTGTCACCGCAATGTCTTCGCCAAAGTTGTTCATAACACAAGTTGCAAACTGTTGTATATCAATGTCCATGAAGGGTGAAACAACAAATTGCGTCACTAAAGCAATTTTGCTGAAATCCTTGAAACTATTTTTGAAGTTTTCCTTCAAGATAGAAACTATTTCCATATGATATTTACTGTCATAGGGCTCTAATAGAATTTTGGATATCTTTTCGGAAAGAATAGGAAAATTCTTAGTATCACGGTTTTTTAGGTTTTGTTCCCAAAATTCAAGTTTTGTAATAAATGCATTTATATCAGAAATCAATTCCGATAATTCTTTACCCCTGCCTTGAAGCTGCAAGTTAAGCTCATTTAATTTGTCTGTAATGTTCACAAGAAAACCAAAATCTCTGAGCCAAGTCGAATTTTCCAGTTCAGTTCAGGAATCGGTTCATCGCGTTCTTTGAAAAATTGGAGTATAGCAGGCAGGACATCATTGAAACGTTTGAGCACTCGTCCTCTGCTTAACCATCGCACTTCAGAGTGAAGAAGTAGCTCTCCGTATTGACAGTCAATTTCATCAGCCAAGGTTTTAAATAATCTTCTTTGTAACGCTTGAGCTCTAATCTTGTTCACAATTTTCACCACCAGTTTCATAACGTTGTTCAAGTTTAGAAAATTTCCACATAATGCTTGCTGATGTATAATACAATGGTAACTAAGAAATTGTGGAAAACTTTCATCCTTATGACATAGCGCCACGAGCCCCTTATCACAACCCACCATAGCTGGAGCACCGACAGTTGTCAGACCTACCATTTTTGATATTGGAATTTTCTCAGAAGAGATGAGATTTTTTAAATGAGAAAACAGCTCTTTGTCGATTGTTTTCAAAAATATTGACTGTTGTCCAATTAAGTGGATTTTTAAATGTTTCAGTTTTTCTTTTCTGGTGGCAGAATTTAACGGGAATGCCTTCTCAAAATTCGAATGTACAGTTTTATGATGCCTCTCAATATTTCCTACATAATATTTCCTTACATAACAAACAAACACTTTTGCTTTAACTTCTGTGAAGAAGTATTGTTCTTCCCATTCCAATTCCATAATGTTTGGAACTCTAACCCAACCGCTGCACGCAGAACGTTGATAATGCCGTTCAGTATTAAACTGAGCGCAATGTCGACGTGCATGGCGTATATATAAAGCCAAAAAATTCTCGAACACGCTTATCGGTTCCAGCCGATCCTAGAACGGAGACGCGACTTCGCGTCGTGTTTGTCAGCGCGAAATCACTTACCGCAGTGTTGCCGCTGTTTATCTATTTATTATGAAAATTTTTGAAATTTGCTAATACTGGTATGATTTTCAGACTTTTGGATTTTTTGCAACGTGAGCAGCGCGAGCTACCAGAATTGCCTTTGCGATCTACCGGTAGCTCGCGATCGACGGGTTGGCGACCACTGCAGTATGCCATAATTAAGACCTTACTGGGCTCAGTCTTAATGTCATTGTCGATGGTTTGTCAGCGCGAAATCACTTACCGCAGTGTTGCCGCTGTTTATCTATTTATTATGAAAATTTCTGAAATTTGCTAATACTGGTATGATTTTCAGACTTTTGGATTTTTTGCAACGTGAGCAGCGCGAGCTACCAGAATTGCCTTTGCGAGCTACCGGTAGCTCGCGATCGACGGGTTGGCGACCACTGCAGTATGCCATAATTAAGACCTTACTGGGCTCAGTCTTAATGTCATTGTCGATGGTTTGTCAGCGCGAAATCACTTACCGCAGTGTTGCCGCTGTTTATCTATTTATTATGAAAATTTCTGAAATTTGCTAATACTGGTATGATTTTCAGACTTTTGGATTTTTTGCAACGTGAGCAGCGCGAGCTACCAGAATTGCCTTTGCGAGCTACCGGTAGCTCGCGATCGACGGGTTGGCGACCACTGCAGTATGCCATAATTAAGACCTTACTGGGCTCAGTCTTAATGTCATTGTCGATGGTTTGTCAGCGCGAAATCACTTACCGCAGTGTTGCCGCTGTTTATCTATTTATTATGAAAATTTCTGAAATTTGCTAATACTGGTATGATTTTCAGACTTTTGGATTTTTTGCAACGTGAGCAGCGCGAGCTACCAGAATTGCCTTTGCGAGCTACCGGTAGCTCGCGATCGACGGGTTGGCGACCACTGCAGTATGCCATAATTAAGACCTTACTGGGCTCAGTCTTAATGTCATTGTCGATGGTTTGTCAGCGCGAAATCACTTACCGCAGTGTTGCCGCTGTTTATCTTTTTATTATGAAAATTTCTGAAATTTGCTAATACTGGTATGATTTTCAGACTTTTGGATTTTTTGCAACGTGAGCAGCGCGAGCTACCAGAATTGCCTTTGCGAGCTACCGGTAGCTCGCGATCGACGGGTTGGCGACCACTGCAGTATGCCATAATTAAGACCTTACTGGGCTCAGTCTTAATGTCATTGTCGATGGTTTGACAGCCGCACCTAACATGGTGAACAGACGCTGACCAGGCAGCCGTCCATTATGAAGCCGGTGCGCCTGGTATTTTGTATTACTCATCATGCCTACACATGATGAGGGCGACACCTATATCTAAGAGGCGGTGTCTTCTCGCCCCTATCACAAGAACTTCATCAGATTTATGCTGGCTTTTATACCGCATCCTCCACTCCTGATCGCTCAATTGTCGGGGGTGGCTTATTCATTTAAACTTATTTCGCAACTGGCCTGCTACTACAGGCTTTCCGGCAATCCGCAACCTGCCGACCCCCACGGTAGCTTAGAGCCCAGCTTAGCAGTCCGATCCCTAAGGAGCGTGGACCTCCGTGTGTTGTCGCAACATATGTATTCATATATGCATACATACATATTTATATGTAAACGCATACGGTTTAGTTGTTTTGAGTTGTTTTGCATATATTAGGCATATGTTTGTCTATTTGCTGTTGAATTTTTTATATGTAGATATGCATATGAGATGTGTATGAGGCAGGTCAAGACTTTTTTCTGCCCACATATATATGGATGGTAGATGTCATATAATTTAATAATAATTTAAAGAGTACAACATATTGTTGAATACTAACCCTTGATGTAAATGAATGGTTTACAAAAATAATTTTTTATGTGGATATTTTGAAATAATTTTGATAATACACTTAATATAAATACAATTTAGGTAGTTAATTAGATACTAAAAATTTCACATTCATGCATGCATATACTTAGAATTAATTTTTTCAACTCACAAGAAATGCGCATGCAAAATGCCAACGGCAAATAAGCATGAAAGAAAAATGTACAAGTCTGCTGTTATTTTCTTTTGCTAACACCAAATCATAGCATTTTACATTTCAATGCAAAGGGGCCGTTCAAGTATTACGTAAGCAAATTTATTACAATTATTTACCCCCCCATCCCCCTTGTCAGCAAAAGTAAGCAAAGCTTTTACCCCCTCCCCCCATGCTTACGTAAACATTTTTCAATTAAGAAATGTAGTTTTTTTTTAAATAAGAAAATAGATTTAGAATAGAGATTAGATTTTACTGATGCAGTATTCAACATAGAGTAAGGGACAAAAATAGGTATTATAATCTTACGAACATAACAAACTTATTTTAAATTTTTGGTACACATAGTAAATTCAAATTAACAGTCTTCAGTCCATGAAACCCGAATCCATGACTCTAAGTTTTCGATGACATTGGATTGCTTGGATTACTGCTCAGTGTTGTGAATATGCTCACTTTCATCCGATTTTGGAATGTCTACGTCGTTCTCATCGAGCCATTCAACATCATGGTGCTCTAAATTTTGAATAATGCACATCAGTTCATTAGCACGACGAGCAGCGACTCTTACAGGTCTAACTTTCCTATCAGTGTGCGTGTTTGCTTTTTTATAGATCTTCTCAATGTGACGATTTAGTGACTTGATGGAAGCATGATAAAGACCACACGTTTTGCATGTTCGACTTGATAGCCTCAATTTTACCGTCGGACAAAAATAATCGTAGGGCATTTGCAGGAAATCTTTGAGTGAAGCACTTAAGCGTAGAGCTAAATTGACTGTAAGATCAAGAAATTGCCCTCCTTCATCCAAAACCAAGTCATCAACTGTTTGTTTTACTTTTACAGGTGGTGGAAGAAACCTGTTATCTAGTAATCTGAATAGGCCACTTCTTGGACGACAGCATTCTGTATTTCTACATTTTACAATTTGAAGCAAGTATTGGCTTTCACGCACATGTTCTGAATACCATTTAATGTCTGGAAAATCAGGAACATCTTGTTGACCTGCCCCAACATATTTTGCAGTAACATTATAGCCATCAATTTCCATTGAACTCCATACTTCAGCTAATACATTTTCTGCAAATTCGAAATTAGATCTTTCTAAATGTTCATCAATTGTAACGCCACGTTCATCCAAATGAGACCCAAAATGATCATGAGGCAATATTAAACCAGCCAGTTCCCGACTAAGAGGAGCCATTCTGCGCTCTACTCTGTTGTACGCAATCTTCAATTTTCTTAGATACAATGATATCTAGTTCCTTGTCGGACTTTGCATGTAATTTATAATTACGCCACACTTCGTTAACTAACTTTTGTACATTTTGTACTTTCGTACTTGTATGAGATTTTTTAAAACTTTCAAACAATTTTTGGTATAACTTGGATTTGTCTATTTGAAACAACATCTTATTTAAACGTTAAACTTTGGCTAATGGAATCAACGGTAACACAAATGTTGAGATGCGTTGTATCCGAACAAAACAATACACTAACAGAAGAAATTTAGACACTAGTGATGATTAGACAATAGTGAACAGCGCGCGGTAATTCCCCGAATCGCGTATGCGTGTATATTTGCGGGAATCCCCGAAAATGCGTTTCGTTTTCAAGCATAGATTCGTGTAAAAAAGTAAATAACTACTGATGACGTAATCATCATCTAGACTCCCCTACCCCCCATGTCATCCAAAATAAGCAAAACAAAGACCCCCCATCCCCCCATAGTGCTTACGTAATACTTGAACGGCCCCAAACGCTATATTTAATTCTGTTGACTACGCTCCGCTATGTTAACTCTGTTCTGTTAACTTTTCCAAGGCCTTGGTGAAATAATAAAAAATTCTTACCCGCGTTTTGTTAGCATTTGACATTTAACCTGCTCATTCGTTCTCTATGAAATTACGGTCTCTAGCACGGTTGGGAAATATGATATCAGAAATAGTACTAAGCTCAGTTGGAAATTGTACTTTTTTTTTTTTAAAAGGTACTAATTATTTTTTTTTTAATTACGTGTGCAGATGTGGTATATATAGCGTTTTTCAATAGGTGCGCTTCAACTTTTTTCCGATAGGGAGGGCGAACGACGCAATATTTTTTATTTTTCGCTTGTCATTTGTAAACTTCATTAGTACACATTTCATCATGGAACGCTACACACTTGAGCAACGATTGCAAATCGTACAAATTTTTTATGGAAATAATCGCGCAAATTTTTTATGAAAATTTATAAATTTTCCAAAAAATCATCTTCAGTGATGAAGCTCACTTTTGGCTCAATGGCTTTGTCAACAAGCAAAATATGCGTTACTGGGCAGAAAGCAATCCACACGTGATTCATAAGGCACCGTTGCATCCCGAAAAAATCACTGTTTGGTGCGGTTTACATGCCGGCGGCGTAATTGGCCCATATTTTTTCGTTGACGAGAACGATCGCCACGTTACTGTGAATGGAAATCGATACCGCGACATGATAAACGATTATTTTTGGCCGCAATTGAATGGTGTGGACTTAGACGACATGTGGTTTCAACAGGACGGGGCCACAAGCCACACAGCACACGCTACAATTGATTTGTTGAAGAGTAAGTTCGATGAGCGCATTATTTCCAGAAATGGACCGGTCGAATAGCCGCCGCGCTCGTGTGATTTGACGCCTCTAGACTATTTTCTTTGGGGTTATGTGAAGTCATTGGTCTACAGTAACAAGCCGGCGACGATTTGTGACCTCAGAGCCAATGTTGAACGCGAAATTGCTGGAATTTCGGCCGATTTATGCAAAAGCGTGGTCGAAAATTGGATTCAACGATTGGACTTCGTAAAACATGCACGCGGTGGTCATGCAAAAGAAATCGAATTTCATACTTAAATGTATATGTTCAAACTCGATAATAAAAAAAAAAATAGTTACAAAAGTCAAACCGTTTGTGTTTTTTTTTTAAAAAAAGTTGAAGCGCTCTTACTGAAAAACGCTTTACATTTGAAGTTAATTTCGGTTTTATTTATTAACGAAAATTTTGTTCAAGTCCGATAAATATTTTAAATAAATAATACCAATGTCATAGATACTACTTTTACATATGTTTATTGCTGACAAATTATATGTATTGAGGCCTTTTTAGGAAATTACATATTTTTATTTTTGAAATAGAATTTACATTATTAATCAAAGAAGTTTTCATCCTCGTTTATGACTAAGGTATCTTCACTCTGGATTCCCTTATCAATTTGTACATTATGACAACATTGCCCCTTGGCTTCAATTAAATCTTTAGTTTTTATCAATTATGAAACTGAATCAACCAGTAACCGATTTCGACATCTGGTTTTAATTATATTCTGTATTGAAAATATTCTCTCGACATTCGTTGATGAATGGGAAATTGACATAATCCCCTGCGCAATTCTATATATGTATATTTGCAAAAAATGGCTCATTTAGTTCAGTTTTAATAGATCGCACCTTTGCCCAAAACTCGCAAATAGTCGTGGTTTTACCTGATAAAACCTTTTTAGGAACAAAGTTTGTAATCCAATACAAAATTTCACTATTGAAATCTATTTTCGTTTGTAGGCATCTACAAAATTCCATATAAAATAGTTTGACGTTAAATTTAAAATTTTGAATCTCTTCTTTTTCCATTAAATTATTACAGATAAAAAGATCTACTTCAGCACCGCAATATACATTTTCAATTTCCATATGATTACTGCCTACATCTATTTTAGAAATTTCACTACTATCGAAATATACTTTCTTTAAAAAATTGGGTGCTATTTGCCGAAACAAATATGTCCTTCTTGGCAAAAATATTTGCATTCTAGCTTCTTCCGATTGGAAGAACTGAAGTTATGAACTGAACATTTTGTCTTTCTATTTTACAATTTTTAAATTTTTTTTTCAAAATCAGAAAGAGTGAAATAATACTTTAAGGCGCTCCACTGTTCTAAAACTCTTTCAATGCACGATTGTTTGGATAGCCGCTGGGTTGCAGAAAATTTTAAAACTACATGAAGCTCGGTTCCAAAATATTCCTGAAACTGTTTGAATTCTTCTCTTCTGTTCGAGCTGTTACAAAAATGAAAGATGAGAAGTCTTATGAATTGGTCAATTTCCTGTGGCATTTTTTTAAATGCAGCCGCAGATACTAAATTTATATTGTGTCAAACACAACCATGAGTAAACAGATGTGGAATAACCGTTTTAAAGTCTTCTTGACAATTTTTCATCACATTACAATTATCTGCAGTGATTGAAATCATATTTTTCAGAGGAATTGAATGATTTTCCAGAATTCCTATTATTTTGTCGAAAATTCCTTGTGCCGTGCAATCAGTAATTGAAAACAGCCCAAAAAATCGATCAACACATTTGGTTTCGTATGTCCTTACCACTACCGCAAGATTTTTCAACAATGACACATCCGTGCTCTCGTCTATTATTATTAAGTAGTAATTTTTCTGGCAAAAGTTGGAAGTGGATTTCACATTTTCTGGAGCAGTTACAGTGTTAATGATTTTTTGGGCTTTTTCCCGGTCTATATTCATCTTTTTTACAATTTTCGAGTCGGACATTGACTGTTTTAAAAGCAAATTTAAGTGATCGAGTACAGTGAATGGCAAATTGTGTTCGGATATAAATACACTTAGCCTTAACTGCAATAAGTGAGCTGTTACAGCTGTTGAGTCAATATGCTGTTTGTTCTTAATGAATTCCTGTAATTTTGGACTTTCCTTTGCCCTCTTCATATTTCGTACATGGCTTTCGCAACTTGCAAGCCGCTGTATGTGAGACAGACCTCCAGCAATTGAAACATTGCATATTAAACACTTCTTTCCCTTCTGGCTATTTTCCTGCAGTAGCCAAGAGAATTTGGTTTTTCACTCGACTCGAAATCCTACTTCATATTTTCTTCTTTTGGTCAAAAAATTATTCTTCCATTTATAAGGGAAAATACAATTTAATTAACAAAATTGTTCACCTTTCTTCTGAACTCATTCCTGTCTCATTTGTTGCTTGCTTCAGTTGAGTAGAAGATTCGCAATGAGTTTCGAATTTTGTTTATTTGATTTCACGGAAAACATATGTTTTTTGCCATTAGATAAAACCGAAACCATAACGTGGCTCCAGGTAACATACATAGAAATAAATATACATACCTACAACTTCAACATGCAAAAATCGTACTGCATTGGAAGTTGATTTATCAAAGCAGATTAAAATAAAAAATAGTTTAAAAAAACTAAAAAACACGCTTTTATTGCTAATCGAACTAAAAAGTAGAAAATAAATTTTAATTACAAAGAGACCTATAATGAAGTAATAGCAAATCGAACGATCAGTCATAGTCAACTACCTCAGAACAGAATTATAACAAAAATTAAGATACAAATAGAGTAATTCAAATTAGAGTTAAAAGCGTGGGATGCATTTTGCTTCACTTTCATAACCCTCTGTACATAGAAAGTTGCCAATAGAATGATTGTAATATTTACTATATCAAGCATCCCACGCTTTTAACTCTAATTTGAATTACTCTATTTGTATCTTAATTTTTGTTATAATTCTGTTCTGAGGTAGTTGACTATGACTGATCGTTCGATTTGCTACTACTTCATTATAGGTCTCTTTGTCATTAAAATTTATTTTCTACTTTTTAGTTCGATTAGCAATAAAAGCGTGTTTTTTAGTTTTTTTAAACTATTTTTTATTTTCTACTTTTTAGTTCGATTAGCAAAAAAGCGTGTTTTTTAGTTTCTTTAAACTATTTTTTGTTTATTATGAATGAAAATTATTGTTATCATTGCAGTCAGTGAATAAATGATTCGATATATTCGTGTTATATTTAAGTCCTTTCTTATCGACTGTGAGTCTTAAGCTATGCAGTTATCGGCCGTGATAAAAAAGTAATCGGGATGAAGAACTTATTTCGTGGAGGGAGCCTGAGAAACTGATTTACAAGAATAAAAAAAGATTTTTCATTTTACAACCAAATTCACCTTACTTTTTGCCCACAGGTAAAAAAAAAGAAAATATTAATCCTGGCAATCCTAATAAGGATAATGGAAAACTTTTATCAAATTATTGCATTGTCATCGGTCCTTGATAGGTGTGCAAAATTTCAAGTCGATCAGATGTTTAGAAGCCAGTGAAAATTAAGCTCAAAGATTCCGTTACATACATACATACATACATACATACATACATGCATACATACATACATACATACATACATACAACCCGACCTAATAAAAGTGTGTTAAAAAAGATTCAAAGATTCAAATTCACCTTACTTTTTGCCCACAGGTAAAAACAGAAAATATTAATCCTGGCAATCCCAATAAGGATAATGGAAAACGTTTATCAAATTATTGCATTGTCATCGGTCCTTGATAGGTGTGCAAAATTTCAAGTCGATCAGATGTTTAGAAGCCAGTGAAAATTAAGCTCAAAGATTCCGTTACATACATACATACATACATACATACATACATACATACATACATACATACATACAACCCGACCTAATAAAAGTGTGTTAAAAAAGATTCAAAGATTCAAATTCACCTTACTTTTTGCCCACAGGTAAAAACAGAAAATATGAATCCTGGCAATCCCAATAAGGATAATGGAAAACTTTTATCAAATTATTGCATTGTCATCGGTCCTTGATAGGTGTGCAAAATTTCAAGTCGATCAGATGTTTAGAAGCCAGTGAAAATTAAGCTCAAAGATTCCGTTACATACATACATACATACATACATACATACATACATACATGCATACAAGTTATATTTTATAAGTAACTTTCCCCTTTCGCTCTCGCTCTCTTCATTATCTAACTGTAATAATTAGCTATGTAAGTTATATATTTAATTGTTGTAATTGTTGTAAGAATAAATGGGGAAATCTTTCTCTCTTCATTTTAAGTATAAATCTAACTGTTAAAATAAATTGAATAAGTATAGTTTTTAATGTTAAAAGTAGTCTTCAAAGTCACCTTGAAGAGTAAAGTACAAATTTATTTTGAAGTGTAATCAAACTTGTGCTATTTTAATGCTGAATTACATTATAATAAACTAAAAAAATAAAACTTCAACAAATTTATTTTATTTTCAAAAATAAATTTAACTGGCGACGAGGATGGGATATGTTAGTTAAAACATATCCAGTGATAATCGGAAAAAGAAAATGTTAAATTTTTCAACAAACCGATGTGAACTGCAAATTACAAGCGATTTTGGTGTACCAAAAAAGTAGAGCTAAGTAGAAGAAGAAAACGGAACAGTAAAGGAAATTTTTTAATTCATCTGTAGAAAAAGTACGGTTAAAATTGTGAAAGTGATCGAAAAATATATAAGAAGGACGAATTGGTAAAAGTCGCTAAAGTGTGGCAAAAAGCGAAATTTTTGTAAACTTAAAAACTAAAAACTAAACTAAAAAATATTACGTGTAATAACTAATCCGAAAAAAAAAAGAATTGCAAATAAGAAAAAAGATTTGCTTCGTAAAAAAACAAAAAAAAAAAAAGGAAAAGAAATTACTAGAAGTTAAAAGTTAACGGAAAAAGAGAAGAAAGTGTACGGTGTGCATTCCAGTGCTAACGGCGTGAAAGACGAAAGAGAAAGCAAGCCAGCTATCATTAGAGAAAGTAGCAGAGCAGCGTGTGCTTAGAACAACAACAACACCCACAATGGCTTTGACGTTAGCTGAGAGCTTGCGTGAAGCGAGGAGCTTGCCTGCATTTAACGGGAGCAGTGAATATACGCTCAGCAACTACCTGAGGGACGTCGCAACTGTGTTGCAGCTAACGCCAGCAGAACATGTACAGACAATAAAAACAGTATTAAGCAATAGACTGCAAAGTAAGGCGTTAAAGGCGGTCGAAACCTTATTTAACCCTACATGGGAAAATATAATAGTTAAGCTTAAGGAGGAATTTGGAGTAAAAAGAAGTTTTTTTAATTTAAGAAGTGACGCACTAAACGAAGAAGCTAGGAACATTGAGGAATTACATTATAAATTAAGTAAAATTTTAAGTTTAATGAACACAAAGTATAGCTTAGAACCTGACATTTTGTATACACCTGAACATAATGAAAAACTAATTTTTGATATTTATGTAAACTACTTACCTATTAGTATTAAATCTCTTTTGCTACAAAATAATATTAGATCTATTAACATAGCTTATACATTTTATTTAGACAATAATATATTAAAAGATATAAAACTAGTAAATAATAAACAAGCGAATAGTTTTGCGCATGAAAGTTTTCAAAACAATAATGATTATCCAAATAACAATACCTTTCCAAATAATAACTTTCAAAATGCAAATAATTCATTAAATCATTTCAGAAATTTTCAAACGCAAACTTTTAACACTTTTAACAGAAATAATCAGCAACAGCAAACCCAAAATTATGACTTAGAAAATTTTAGTAATTTACGACAAAATCAACAAAATTCATATAATAGACATTTAAGTAATAATGAAGAACCAATGGAAATTGATGCAATTCACGTTACAGAAAATTTTCCTGTGCAGCCTCGAAATTATCATTACCCATAGTAATATTAACTATAAATAATACAAAAACAAGATGCCTAATTGATAGTGGTGCTGCTACTACCCTCGGAGATTATAATTTTTTTTCCAATATAGGAATAAAGAAAAGTTTAATAAAACCAATTTTATTAAATACCCTGGTCGGTAATAATATTATTATAGATGAAGTGATAGTAAATGTGCCGGACGAATTCAAAGAAAAAAATAGCACCATGTCTGTTAAATTAATTAATTTTATTGATAAAAAATTCGATTGCATAATAAATAAATATTTTACAGCCCTTTGGAGCTATAATAGATTTTCAAAATAATACTCTTAAAGTAAATAATAATGAAATAAAACTAATTGACTATAAATTTAACATTTCTTATGAGGAAATTAATTATATAAAAAAATTTGAGCTGGATAAATTCAAAGATTTAATGCCTACAAACTTAAATAAGGAAGAAAATAAGTTATTAGAAAATTTTTTACATAAAAATAAAAAGACGTTCTATATTAAAAACCAAAATTTAACTACAACTACCTGTGTAAAACATAAAATAATAACTACTTCTAATAAAATAGTATACTGCAAGAATTATAGGCATCCACAGATTTTAGAAAATGAAATAGAAAAGCAAATAAATGAAATGTTAAAAGAAAATATAATACGCCCCAGCAAATCGCCTTATAATTCCCCTTTGTGGATTGTTAAAAAGAAGTCCGATAATTCGAACCAGCAGAAATGGCGATTAGTTATAGACTTTAGGAAGCTAAATGAAATAACTGTGGATGACAAATTTCCTCTGCCAAATATAGAGTCATTATTTGACAAGTTAGGTAAGGCACAATATTTCTCGTTCTTGGACCTTGCGAAAGGCTTTCATCAGGTTTTGATGGAGGAAAGCGACATTGAGAAAACGGCTTTTTCAACGCCCCGTGGTCACTTCGAGTTCATTCGAATGCCCTTCGGTCTCAAAAACGCGCCCGCTACATTTCAGCGAATGCTAAACTACATTTTGGCTGATTATATAAATAAAATTTGTATAATTTATATGGATGATATACTAGTCTTTTCAACCTCGCTAACCGAACACTTAGAAAGCTTGCAAAAAGTATTTAATAAACTTAATGACTACAATTTAAAGGTTCAAATAGATAAGTGTAGATTCTTATCGAAAGAAACAAACTTTCTTGGTCATATCATAACAAATAATGGGATAAAGCCCAACCCCGAGAAAATTAATATAATACAAAACTTGGAGCTACCAAAGTCAGTAAAAGAAATTAAATCGTTTTTAGGTTTATGTAAATATTATATTAATTTCTTTAGAATAAATAAAATTGTTAATAAATATAGGACGCAAATAAGAATAGTTAAAAATAAAAATAAAGAAACAGAAATACTTTTTAAAAAATATAAAATAATATATGTGTCTGAGAATGACTTAAATAATACTCATTATTTGAATGATTTATTTAGACGTGAAATAAAAAAAGGAAAAATTGGGGTATACTCGGAGCTTGACAATAATAAATATAATATAATAAAGAACAAATTAATTGAATTATTTTCCAATAACAATAAAATAAATTTCATAAATTGTACTAAAGTTGCTAGTGATATTGAATCCGAGGAATCTTTATTGAATATCATTGATGATATTCATATTAAAGGTAACCACAGAGGAATCCAGGAGAATTTCGAAGAATTAAAAGATAATTATTATAATCCTAAATTATTAAAATTTATAAATAGATATTGCAATAACTGCAGAATATGTAATGAAAACAAATATGACAGAAAACCAATAAATAAAATATTTCAACATACTCCAACACCAGAAAAACCAAATGAAATAGTACATATAGATATTTTTCAGATACAAAAGACTAGTTTTTTGACAACAATAGACAAATTTACGAAATTAGGAACGGCACATAAACTAAATGACAAAAATATGGTAACAATTAAAACTAAAATCGAAGAGCGAATCGCATTTTTAGGAAAACCTGATAAAATTATTATGGATAATGAATTTAATAATGCACTTATAAAGTTGTTCTGTCAAGAAAATAATATAGAAACTCATTTTACAACACCGAATTCGCACACAGGAAATTCAGATGTAGAAAGAATGCATTCGACTCTCTTAGAGCATATAAGAATATTAAAAAACGCTGAAAATATTAATGACTCTGAAGAATTAGTACTAAAAGCAATTAATTACTATAATAATACAATTCACAGCACGACTAAATTAAAACCAATTGATTTTATAAATAAGTTACATATAAATTTAAAAGAGGTTAAAGTAAGATCTGAAGCAATTAAAAAGAAAACCATTGATAGAGAAAATATTAAAAGAGAAAATATTACACTTAATTTACAAAAATCTAATTTATATATTAAAAATCCTACTGCAATTAGACAAAAAACTGCTAAAAGATTTAACAGATACCACCACAGCAACCCTAATAAAGTAGACACTGCACAATTTAGACGCCCATTAAAGTCTATAAAATAAAATAAAAATAAATAAAAAAAAAATAATAATAAAAAAAAATGAAATGGATTTGTAGAGCAAAACATGGAAAACTATTCGTTAATATTTTTTTTTTATATTAAATCACACTATATTTATTTTTTTTTAAATGTAAACTATAGAATAAGAAATGAATATTTATGGCTAATATAGTTTAATATTTATCTTGAAAAAAAAAACCCCTAAACAACTTAAATATATTTCATGTTTTATGTTAAGTTGTGATTTAAATCTGTATCACTATAAGAAAATATTAAATTTTCGTATTGTATTGTATATTTGTAAAAGATTCGACGAGACTCGAATTTTTTAAGGAGAGGCGAGTTATATATTATAAGTAACTTTCCCCTTTCGCTCTCGCTCTCTTCATTATCTAACTGTAATAATTAGCTATGTAAGTTATATATTTAATTGTTGTAATTGTTGTAAGAATAAATGGGGAAATCTTTCTCTCTTCATTTTAAGTATAAATCTAACTGTTAAAATAAATTGAATAAGTATAGTTTTTAATGTTAAAAGTAGTCTTCGAAGTCACCTTGAGGAGTAAAGTACAAATTTATTTTGAAGTGTAATCAAACTTGTGCTATTTTAATAATGCTGAATTACATTATAATAAACTAAAAAAATAAAACTTCAACAAATTTATTTTATTTTCAAAAATAAATTTAACTTGCATACATACATACATACATACAACCCGACCTAATAAAAGTGTGTTAAAAATACCAAATTTCGGCATCAACGGGGGGACAAATATAGTTCTTGTTGACCCAGGGACCGTGTTGTAATTTGTTCGAATGAAGGTTGCCATAGTAAGAAAATTCTTATTCGACGATTACAAACATTGATTATCTACAAACATTGCAACAATAAGCAAAATTGTATCAAAAATGCGTCGTACGTCAGTATTTTTTGGGTCAGATTGTATCGAAAAACCCAACCTTGGTCTCTGGCTATAGTAAATACATACAGTTTGCCAAGAATATCTTTGCATAGTGAAGAAAAATTTAAAATTTTAGCTTTGATCGAGAATTCCAACAACAAATAAAAAAGCAAACAAAAATGTATACACACATTCCATTACTGTACTTGTCTACGACTATTAGGCGCCACACATAAACACACACAGTACAAAAACAACAACAAAAAAAGATGTTTACTCTCTTTAAGAAGTGTCAAAAAAATCTTTGCATAACTAATGAAGACAATAAAAAATGCAGTATTTTGGGGTTAATATTTTGTATGTCCTCCTTGGGCATCAATTACCGCTTGAAGACGACTTCGCATTGATTTAATAAGTTTAGGAATATCATATTCCAATTGTATTTTTCCCCACTCTTCTCGGATGAATCTTATTAATTCAGTTTTATTCTTTGGCGATCTTTTTCCTACTTTTCTTTTTAAATGAACCGACAAATTTTCGATTGGGTTAATGTCGGGACTTTCGGTGGGAGTGTCAATAACTTTGGTGCAGTTGTAGAGTAACCAGAACCTGCATAAATAAGATTTATGTTTGGGATCATTATCTTGATAGTATTTGTATTTAAATTCGAATTTTCCGGGTCAACAAAGCCGAATTTTCTAATACTGGAAGTCAATTCGTTTTTTAACATATCAAGATATACTTCCTTGGTCAATACTTCGTCCAAAATTTTGTTTCACCCACTCCCATTGTTGATATACAACCCCAAACCATTACTGACAGTTTTCCAAACTTTGTTTTGTAGTGCTGTGAGAGGCTTACGCCAAACTCTCTGGGGTCCATCATGGTAGTAGAGCATCATTTTCGTCTCATCTGAGAAATTAACGTCATCCCAGTACTCTTTGGGAAGTGATATGTGCTCGGTGTCAAATCGCAATCTTTTATCAACATTTTGTGCTGATATCAGGGCTTTTTTCCTAACCACTCTTGAAGAATATTTGTGTTATTGCAACACTTTTCGAACAGTTTCATGAGAAACTCTTAACCCGTAGTCTTTTTCCACTTGAATATATATGCATATATATATATATAATAGCCCGCAAAGCAGTACAAGAGGATTAGCTATATATGTATATGTATATTGTATAAAAGAAAGTCATGTTAGTTACACTATTTATAACTCGAGAACGGCTGAACCGATTTGGCTGAAAATTGGAGAGGTAGATTAGAACCAGGAGACGGACATAAGATACTTTTTATCCCATTCGAACGCGTTTCCGTGAAGTCACTATAAAATGTGGTATAACAAAAACGCATCTGATATGAATAACAAAACGCAAATGACAGCTAAACGTAATTTTGTCCATGGTTAAGTAAAAATTTGATATTATAAATTTTGTCAGAAATATGTAATCACGGTAATTTGTATTCTCTTTGAATCATCATTATCAGTGCCGCGACCAAAACGATCGAATCTTTCCCGACAAAGCCGTAATGCAAGCAGGATACGAAACATTGCGAATGAAACGACTGAAGAAGCACAAGGAATTGCCCGTGAAGAGCGCCGCGTTAGTATGGCTCGACTTCGTGCTTCTCTATCACAAGAGCAAAGCGAGGCAGCCCGTGAAACGGCTCGGTTGGTAGATGATTTTCGACGCACAAGAAGAGAATTATCAAGTGCTGATTTGAATCGAGCAGCGTTTCGATATGATTGCAACACTGATTACTGCTTGCATCCTAGCGTTTGCATTGGGCCTAGTGAAAGAGTGAAATTGCCATTATTGACTTTTTTGTAGGCGCAATGATTTTACTGTCTGGTGACTTCCGCCAAACAATGCCAGTAATTCCAAGATCAACGGCTGCTGATGAAATAAACGCTTGCCTCAAATCATCGAATCTATGGCGCTATGTGAAAAAATTCAGCTGACAACAAACATGAGAGTTGCATTACTTAATGAAGTAGAAGCTTTTTCTGAGCATCTACTGACTATCGATAATGGTCGAGTACCTGTCGATGAATCGAGCGGATTGATTTCATTTCCTCAGAATTCCTGCAACTTAGTCTCATCGACAGACGAACGTATCAATAAAGTATTCCCAAACATCATTAACAACTACAAAAATAATGAATGGTTGAGTGAGGGAGCAATTTTAGCGGCTAAGAATAAAGGTGTAGATGACCTAAACTACATAATTCAAAATGGTATCATTGGAATAATGCATTCATTCAAATCCATTGACTGTGTAACAAATGAAGATTATAGTCTAAGAGCTCATGACCAAAAAACCCAACATATTTTATACTTCTTGAAATTTTGTGTGAGATTAGTTTTTTAATACTAGAATCGATATCCCGCGGGCTGGCTGCTCAATAGCGGTCTTAACTATGGATTTTTATTTTTTAAAATTGTTAATAAAAAACATTTTCCCAACATATTTTATACCACTTGAAATTTTAACAGAATTTCATTTACGGTCTGTATAAAATGAAACGATGGTTGCCAGCCCATTCTCATGGTCCCAAAGTACTGCCAGCCCATGTTGAAAGTGCGTTGATGGAAGCACAAGTCAACATATTTTATACCGGCTGTCTTTTTTACACGACATTGGCAATACAATAAATTGATGAAATCTGTAGAGCCAGCCCATTCTGATGGTCCCATCACATGGAAAATTTGGAAAATTTCATTCATTTCATTCATTCATGAGTGCGAGCGAGACCGACTTACGTGAATGTGGGCACGCGAGAGAGAGCGTATATTGTCCATATTCTGTCTCTCCGTACAGTCTTGCAAAAATGGGAAGGATGAAAGGTTTGTTCATCAAAAAATTAGGGAATGGAATTTTTTTTTTCTTTTTCTTAAAAAAGTTTTTATTTCTAATTTATTATTCCTTTATTTATTTATTTAATTTATTACATGAATAGAAAAAAAAACAAAATTAAATTTTTAATTTTCGATGTCAGAAATAGATTCCGAGTCTGAACTGAAATAGTCATTTTCTATTTCTTCAGCTTCAGCATCTGAAAGAAAACCATACCGTCAATCAAAATACCTGATAGTTGCAATATTTCGGACTATGAATGAAGGCGTAAAATACTATACCTGATTCAATGTTGTCATTCGTTGAAGGAGTTTCTATGACAGCTCCAAGAACTGATTGAGGGAATTGGTCGCCATCAAACCAATTAAAAGAAAGAAATTCTCCATTTCTCACCCAGCCATTCGATTCGGGGATATAACAAGTTGGAGATTTCAAATAAGCGTTGCGCCATGTATTTCCAATATATTGAGCTCGGAGAAGTTGCTGATGTAACTCGGTTTTACATGGTGGTAAAGACGATGCGTCGAAATTTTTCAGCTGTTTCTGGAATGCTTCGTTTACATTTGACGCTTTATATGTCTCCCAGAATTTAGAAAAGCGACCGCTGTTAACGTCATTTATGTTTCTTAAATTGTACATTTCGCATACAAATTTTTCCAGCATTTTAAATATATGAGTTTTTGTTGCGATGGAGTTTATATTCCCCAGTTCAATAAAAGCATTTTGATATTCCGGTGATTTTTTTAATATCTGGAAAGGTCTTTTCTTGCCTTTTCTGTAAAAGGCCGGACTGTAATCACAACCGATCAGGGCATGGAATCCTGGTAAACTCTGGCATAGGGATGGGCCGAGTTGTTCACTGAGATCATTGATATCAATGCAACGTTTGTTATTGCCAGTTCCTAATTCCATAAATATGTGCAATTCGTCATGCAAAAGATGGTCCATGTTACCCAGCATGATGATCAGTATGTCAGTATCGGAACATTTTATTAAAACATTCTCGCAGACCGCTTTACACACATGATACACAACTTTTGTATCTGCTTCCTCCTGAAGTTCGCATGACATTTCCTCATCGACGATTTTCGATACAGAGACCAACCGTATCATGTAGGGTATCTTTCCCGCTGGTTGTTTCGACAAATCTGTCGAAATTATCGAAAGCCACCCCAGTATTTAAATTTGATGCCAACGTAATACCTTCAGGACATTCCTGAGTCCTTTCTATAGAAGAAAATGTAGCTTCGGTTTCCACTTCTTCGAGAACATGATAGCTGCAGCAGTGACCGTATTTATTGAGAATATCGATAACTTTACGGCTGCTGGTTAAACTTTTCATAGCCATTCCCAAGGTAATATGCTTTCCAGGCTTCATATTTCCATTCGTAACCGCGTAGATTGTGTCGGCTGCAATTGAATTGACTTTTCTATATAAGTCTGGGGTGTTCTTACGTCGATTTCGGGCACCGCTCAACAACATCACGTAAAAATTTATCAAATCACGGTTGATCATACATTCTCCAGCCAGCAATTCATTCAACTTTACATTCGAGGATAAAGTCTTCTTTTCAATATTTAAAATTCTTCTTCGTAAAATGAATGCTGCTTTTTGGAGTATTTCATCTTCTTGTAACAGCGAAAAAAGGCCATCATCTATGAATTTATTTTTCGGTAAAATTACGTTTTTATTTCTGAAAGCTGAGATTTTAATTTCATCACTGAATTTATCAAGAATTTTATTCAGCAAATGTTGAAGGTTGCATGAACCATCATAACTATAGCCACGGTCTTCGTACAATTTCTTCAATATATCATCGTATATTTCACCCAGAGATATTAAAAAGAAACAATTGCCACGAGCAATGATGTTTTTTTGGATGAACTGATCAATTTCATCATCAGCTTCCTTGTGTAGTTCCCGATTCAGATTAAATTTTGTGTCTGCAGTTGGATTGCTTTTAAATTTATTAAAATATTCAACCCGACAGATTTTGTGATAAAATAAGTGCGGAGGCTCGTTAGAAAGTGACTTAAAAAATTCACTATCTTTCACAACATCCAAATATTCTGCCAAGGCTTCAATGAGAATTTTTTTTTCTCCTCTGACAAGTGGTGCCTGACGTCCTTTGGATTTTTTATATTTTTTATTACAAAATGCACAAATATCCTGCTCCACACTTAATGCTGCCTCTGTTAATTTTTCACCTGAAGGTTCTTGTATGGCAGATTGACCTTCCTGATGTGTTTGTTCTATTTCGTGAGCAGATGAAGTGCTTGGTGTCGGTTCATCTGTGAAAATATATTTGAATACAAAAAAAATTATAATCGGAACTAGTATTATATTCCTTCCCTTATTACAGTAAAATAAATATTTTCATACCTGTTTGAACTGAAATATCCGATGATGTAAGTGCCTTTTTTTTCATAATACTTTTTCATGACTGCTAAGAACATTTTATGGCATTTTATATGATAGCCGTCATTACATTCTGATGCTGGTAAAATAACATCTTTATATTTTAAATTAAATTTTTTCCGAATGTCCAACACTTCCCGGCACTTTTTTAACGTATGCACGGTAAAAGCAACGAGTTTATCATTTGTTCTTTTACTGTTACAAAAAACGCACTTGATGGAAGATTCCATTTTAAATAATAAGTAAGAAAATCGAACGAAGAGTTAAAATTTACGTCTTTACTAGCCAACACTGTGGAAAGAACTAACTATACATGACGTCGTACTTTGGGTCCGGACACTGTTGTCCTTGAATACCGCCCGTATTGTATTGCAGGCAGATGGCGACTTATAGACGGAGAGCTCATGACTAAAAAACCCAACATATTTTATACTTCTTGAAATTTTGTGTGGGATTAGTTTTTTAATACTCGAATCGATATCCGGGGGCTGGCTGCTCAATAGCGGTCTTAAATAATATGTATTGCCAATGTCGTGTAAAAAAGACAGCCGGTATAAAATATGTTGACTTGTGCTTCCATCAACGCACTTTCAACATGGGCTGGCAGTACTTTGGGACCATTAGAATGGGCTGGCAACCATCGTTTCATTTTATACAGACCGTAAATGAAATTCTGTTAAAATTTCAAGTGGTATAAAATATGTTGGGAAAATGTTTTTTATTAACAATTTTAAAAAATAAAAACCCATAGTTAAGACCGCTATTGAGCAGCCAGCCCGCGGGATATCGATTCTAGTATTAAAAAACTAATCTCACACAAAATTTCAAGAAGTATAAAATATGTTGGGTTTTTTGGTCATGAGCTCTCCGTCTATTAAGCCACCAACTATCCAATTGAATTTTTAAACTCCTTGGACGTGCCTGGCTTACCACCGCAAAATTTACGCCTAAAAGTTGGCTCCGTAGTAGTCATGCTTCAAAACATAAGCCCACCAAAACTTTGCAACGGTATGCGTTTGGTGGTAAATAAATTGATGA
The DNA here is from genome assembly GCF_027943255.1 of Anastrepha obliqua. NCBI lineage: Eukaryota > Metazoa > Arthropoda > Insecta > Diptera > Tephritidae > Anastrepha > Anastrepha obliqua. The sequence continues at coordinate 1,566,651 of NW_026562179.1, read as the reverse complement.
ACAATGTGATTTACGCAACGATACTCAAAGGAAAATTCGAAGGTGAAGAAGTTCTCATTCCGAGGATCCCGATGATCCCAACCGATCTTCCGTTTGAGTTTAAAAGACTTCAATTTCCGATCCGTCTTGCATTTGCCATGACCATTAAAAACTCAGAAGGCCAATTCTTGAAAGCTTGTGGTCTGAATCTTGAAAATCAATGTTTCTCACATGGTCAATTATATGTCGCATGTTTTTATTGCCTCTAGGGCGGAACAAAGTTCGCCGGGTCAGCTAATATATATATATATATAATTGGCGCGTACACCCTTTCTGGGTGTTTGACCGAGCTCCTCTTCCTATTTGTGGCGTGCATCTTAATGTTGTTCCACAAATGGAGGGACCTACAGTTTCAGGCCGACTCCGAACGGCAGATATTTTTTATGAGTAGCTTTTTCATGGCAGAAATACACTCGGACGTTTGCCATTGCCTGCCAAGGGGCGACCGCTGTTAGAAAAAACTTTTTCTTCATTTTGGTGTTTCACCGAGATTTGATCCTACCTTCTCTCTGAATTCCAAATGGTAGTCCGCACCATTGTTTGTGTTTACAATCCCCAAAAATGTTATGATTTGACGACACTTTTTTCTTAATGTTAAAATTCTAAATAATAATGCTAAGCTTTAATTATAGTTGCATTAATTGCTAATGCAATCGAATATTCTACACGAAGTATTATAGACCATTTTGGCGCGAGTGTTTGTCGTTCTCGTGTGATTTGAACCAGTCCAGCCATAAAAGCCGTTCGAGAAAGAGTCCGCAGAAAATCATGTTCAGAGAAATTAATGTATCGACCAGATCGATGTCAAGACTAATTAGAGATGATCTCCACATGAGAGCCTTCTATCGCTCAACTGCTCATCTTTTGACAACACGCTTGAAGAAAATTAGACTCAACAGCTGCCAGCAGCTTCTTCGGTGACACGCGGTCAACGGCCATGGAAATATTCTTTTCACATATGAGAAAATTTCCACTGTTGAAAAAGTTATAATCTATGCTAAAACTTGTAAGGACGTAAAAAATGCTATTCCAGGGTTCAGCGTGGCCACCATCTAATGGTTTGGTGGGTAGTGTCTTATAAAGAGGATACATATCTTCATTTCTGCGATAAAGGGGTTAAGAACTGTAGCAGGAGGATGTATTAGAAGGCGTAGTGAAGCAGTTGAGCAGTAATCTTTTCAATGGAGAGCTTTGGGTCTTCCAGGAAGATTCCACTCCAGGCAATAAGGCAAAATCCACCCAGCCGTGGTTAAAAAACAATATTCCAGGATTCATAGACGCAGAAGATGGGCCGTCTGGAAACCCAGATCCGAATCCATTGGATTACAGTTTGTGGTCAGAATCGCTTAATCGTTTGAAGGCTTGTGTAAAAGGAAATGGTGACCATTTCGAATGAAAATTTAAAGTTTTGTTTTAATATTTACATTATTAAATTAAACTAACTTCATTACGAAAAAGTATTATAATTTGATATCTATAACAGTCTTAACTTGTAAAAGAACTTTTGGCAGGACTAAGTATTTTATATTTATAAAGATTTTTTCAGCAATTATTTTAAACGTTATTTCCTTTTATATGGGGTTTTCTCAAATAGGGTGAAAGCTTATATTCTGTACGTTTTATAGTTATAATTTTATAGCACAAGCACTCTCCGTGTTAGATGACCTTAGCAGAGTTAACCACCACTTCATATAGTTGCTGCATTTTCATACCAGGGGTTGTTATGTTCATATTCTGAAGTATTTTAATTAAATTGGTCACTTTCTTTTAGGCTAATTAAAATATCGAGACGGCTCAAATCAATAATACATAGATACATAAAAGGTTTCCGATAGTACACTTAGTTTTCTAAAATTTAAATATAATATTAAATAGGTTTATTAGGATTAAAGTTTTCCGTATGTGCTACTCCATTGAAAAGCACTAAATGAGTTTTTAAACAAATGTGTTTACAGCTTCAAACAATTTCTTTTAGTTTAAATATAATATATTTTCATGCATCTTCCCCATGCCTGCAAATAACGCATTCCAATGCCTGGAAAGGTGAAGAGGCTGAATAGATTTACAATTATTGCACAGCAATAGAAAACTAAAAAAAAATAGTTTTACACGTAAACAACAACTCTGCACAACCAAATGTGGCAAATGTGTTTTGGATTGTTGATTGATTTCTGTCTGATTTAGCAATCTATACAGGTATCCCTCGTATAACGCGATAGTTACGTTCCAGAAGAATTGCGCGTTATGTAATTCCGCGTTATCTAAAACATAGTTTTCATATAAATTTGGCGGTTATGTTCCAATAGGTTTTTTTAAAATAAAATACATACAAAATAACAGATGCACATATATTTCAACTCAATACTAAAGTTCAGACTTTCTTATACAATTAAAAACACAAGATATGAATAATAATACATATGTATGTACATACATATTTCAAAATTCAAAAAACAAAATTGAAATAATTATGTGCACATTTTTTTTTTTTTTTTTTTTTTTTTTGGCGGTGAGGTTGGGTTAAAAATGCCTTCGCACCATATAGTAACCGTCGCTACTACGTGTGTGGTGAATCCACTAAAAATATCCCCCCTCTTCTCTTGGAGTTTTCCCTCCACCCCGGGACTGCTTCCGCATTGCTTCGAGGTAGAGGGCCAAGACGGCGTCCTAAGAAGGACACTTACTTACTCACCCTGCGTCCAGGGTCGCCTGTTTTGAGAAACCTATGCTCAATGCTCTTCAGCATGACTTTCCATTTCTCGCTTCTTTTTTCGGATAATATCCTCTACAAAATTTGTGACGACATTCCATTTTTAAACGTTTTAAATGCTGTGAACAAGCTAAAATGGAAAAGTAAAGAACCTTTAAATATGTTTATGGTTACTTTTGATCCCAGTGAAGATATCAACAAGATTTACAAAATAAACCATGTCCTCCACTCAATCGTTGTTATTGAACCTGTCAAAGCATCAAATCTGATTCCCCAATGCAAAAGTTGTCAAGCATTTGGTCATACCAAGAACTACTGTAACAAAACTCCAAGATGTGTAAAGTGCAGTGGAAAACATAGCACATTTGAATGTAAAAAACCGTCAGACCAAAACCCAAAGTGTTGCAACTGCGGGGAAAACCATCCCGCTAATTACAGGGGATGTATAGTCGCGAAAGAATTGCAAAAAATCCGTGATAAGAACAGGAATAAACAACAAATGCCAAATCATAGTAATAAAGTTATCGATACTATAAATAAAGTTACTAAAATAAATGCTGTGAAAACAAAAAAACCATATTTTGCTGAAATTCTCAAAGAAGATAAGAAGATTGCGATATCAAACAAAATAACAAACAATGACCAGATTCTTGCCCAAATACTTCTCAAATTGAATAATCAAGAAGATTTCAACAAAAGCCTCCATAAACGGTTAAATGATCTTGAAAAACAAATACTGTCCAAAGGTAACAAACACAATGACTGATATGCTGAGAATTATGGCATGGAATGCGAACGGCTTAAAAAATCACAAAAATGAATTACAAATTTTATTAGAATTAGAACATATTGACGTCTGTCTTATTTCTGAAACGCACTTTACCAAACAATCGCACATTGAATTCAAGCATTATAATATCTACCACACTACACACCCAAGCAACTGTCCAAGGGGTGGTAGTGCCGTAATTATTAAGAAAAATATTGAGCAGTACGAAGATTTCAATTTAAGTACAGAAATATTCCAAGCCACAACTGTAACAATCCAAACAAAAAACCAACCACTTTCAATCACTGCCATATATTGTCCACCAAGATACAATATATCTTCAGAAGAATACAAGAAACTCATCAACATGCACAAATTTAAGTTCGTAATTGGTGGAGATTTTAACGCAAAAAATGTTCATTGGGGATCACGTTTAACCACAGTGAAAGGACGTGAGTTGTACAAAGCAGCGCGAGAGACTGGATGTGACTTCATTTCTACGGCGAAACCAACATATTGGCCAACTGATGTCAATAAAACTCCGGACCTGATCGACTTTTTCATTGTAAAAAAACTGTCAACGAATTTTATTCAAATAGCCGAAGGTTCTGATCTCAATTCTGATCATTCACCAATATTCTTAACTATCAGTGAAACAATAATCGAGAAAGAAAGTAAACCGACGCTCAATAATAAAAATACTGACTGGAAATCCTTTGCAAAAATTCTTCAAAACATTCAACAAAATGACTTCTTAGTAACCACCAAAGATCAACTAGAAGAAGAAGTTCAAAGGTTTGTCCAAGAAATCCAGAAAGCTGCCTGGATGAGTACACCCAATTTCAAAAGGGTAACAAATGGAGCTAACTACCCCAAAGAAATTAAGCAGCTCATCACAAACAAAAGAAAATTACGACGAAAATGGCAACATACTCGTTCCCCTAGTGACAAAACCAAGCTCAACAAAGCATCACAAGAATTAAATAATGAAATAAATTGTATTAAAAATGAATCAATAAATCAATACCTTTCAAGCTTGAGATCTGATAAAAAAGGTGACTACTCACTTTGGAAGTGTACTAAATATTTGAAAAGACCAAATTGTCATGTTCCTCCAATCAAAAGAGATAATAATACATGGGCAAAAAGTGACAAAGACAAGGCAGTAGCTTTTGCAAAACACTTAACAGAAACTTTCCAACCCAACGAAAATCAATCTGACAATTTGTATACTCATACTGTAGATGAAAACACTCCTATTTCATTCATTACTATAAAAGAACTCAAAAGGGAAATAAAACAACTAAAAGATAAAAAAGCGCCCGGATTCGATTTAATTACAGCTGAGGTTTTAAAAAAGTTACCCTACATAAGTTTGGTTAAATTAGTAAAGTTATTTAATCATTCAATTCAGCTTCACTATGTTCCAACCCTGTGGAAAGTTGCGGAAATGATAATGATTCCGAAACCGGGAAAAGATCTACATCTTGTTTCCTCGTACAGACCAATCTCGTTGCTGCCTCAAATTGGTAAGCTATTTGAAAAGCTCATCCTCAATCGGTTGACGCCAATTATCGACTCTAAAGATTTGTTACCTTCGCATCAATTTGGCTTTCGGTGTAAGCACTCAACCATCGATCAGGTGCATAGAATTACAGCCGAAATTGAAAACTCTTTTGAACAGAATAACGTGTGTTCAGCAGTATTCTTGGACGTCGCACAAGCTTTCGACAAGGTTTGGCATGACGATTTAAATAACAAACTAAATACCTGCCTTCCAAGCGGTTTTTGCGCCCTCCTAAAGTCGTATCTGAGTGAACGCTACTTTCGCGTTAAACAAGGAAATGAATACTCTGACCTTGAAGAAATAAATGCTGGTGTGCCGCAAGGAAGCATTCTTGGTCCGCTCTTATACCTTTTATACACCAGAGACTTGCCGATATCCTCGAATAGCTTGATCGCCACTTTCGCCGACGACACTGCCATCCTAGCAATTGGAAAAAGTGCTGAAGAAGCTGCAACCAAACTTCAAATTGCAACAAACGCTATTGAAGAATGGACGAAGACTTGGCGCATAAAATTGAACAATACCAAAACAATACATGTAAACTTCACCAACAAAAAAGTGAATCATTATCCAATAATGCTGCTAGGTGCCGCAATACCACATGCAAACACTGCAAAATACCTTGGCATGACGCTTGATGCTAAGCTTCGATGGAAGGAGCATATAAAACTTAAACGGCATGAAATCCATCTGAAGGTAATACAAATTAAATGGCTAATTGGACGAAGATCAAAGCTATCCATATATAACAAAATAGCGATATATAAACAAATTATAAAACCAGTGTGGTCCTATGGCGCGCAATTATGGGGTTGCGCCAGTCAAAGTAATATAAATATACTTCAACGACTCCAGAATAAAATCCTTCGAGATATTCTCAACGCACCTTGGTTCGTTCGCAATAAGGATATTCATCGTGACCTCAATATCCCTACGGTCGCTGAAGAAATTAAAAAACAAGCAGAAGCCCACTCCCATAGACTTCAAAGGCACGTGAACGAGGAAGCTAGCAATCTGCTCAACACCTCAGGCCTAACTCGACGACTGCATCGAATTAAACCACATGATCTGGCATGATGGCTGTTAACTTAAGGAAGGGACTATGAAAATCTCTTCACAAAATTTTATTTATGTTACCAAAATTGTACTGCTCGTTAGTTTATCTGTAACTAGTTGCAGTGCCAACAAACATTGTTATGTATTTTATATTGTATCTATGTTTGTAATAAAAAAAAAAAATTCCATTTTTCTTCGTCTATCATCATTTTGTCGATAATTTCTTCAGGTGTAAATACACCAATAGCTCGTTGTAGACCTGTTCTCTCTACGTTCCACCTCTCGCATTCAAAGAAGGTGTGCTCCGCATCATCATACTCAGTATCTCCATATATGCAGTTTGGTTGGCTCACTTTACCCATTCGCCACAAATACTTGCGAAAGGACCCATGTCCGGACAAAAACTGTGTGAGGTAATAGTTAACCTCACCGTGCTTTCTTTCTACCCACTTTTTTAGATCGGGTATTAGTCTCGCTGTCCATCTACCATACCGTTCAGAGTTCCATCTTGCTTGCCAAAGTGTAAGTGTTTGGACTCTAATATCGGAGAGGCGTAGTACTGGGGTGCCTGTGTTTTTTGCCTCCCATCTCCGTTTGCGCTCTTGTGCTAGAATATCTATAGGGATGGTTCCGCTGATAACTAACACCGCTGCTTCAGATACTGTTCTATATGACGAAGCCACTCTGAGAGCGCAGGTGCGTTGCACAGATTGCAGAGTTTTCCGCCGGCATTGCACCTTAAGCGAATCTGCCCATATTTCGCATCCGTATAAGAGGATCGAGTTCGTCGTGTCCATTAAAAGTTTTCGCTTGTTCTGCGTTGGACCTCCAAGGTTTGCCATGAGCTTTCTTAACATGCCACTTACTTTGGCAGCTCTTGTGGCAGCATGGTTTATATGCGCCCAGTAGGTTAGCCTTGTGTCTAATTGCACTCTTAAGTACTTGACCACTCTTTTTGTCGATAAAGTGGCATCGAGTACCTGTATGTCTACTTCTAATGGGATACGTCTGTTCGTTAGAAGGATTAGCTCTGTTTTCTCTGTGGCCAGCTTTAATCCATGGTCTTCTAGCCATGTCTGAACTCGGATCATCACCTGATTTAACTTTCTTTTGGCTTCGTCAGTGTTCCGGGCGATTATTACAGCCGCAATGTCATCTGCGTATCCCACCGAATGCACATCCTCGGGCATCTCTATTCGAAGGATTTCATCGTAGCTTATATTCCAAAGTTCAGGTCCGAGTATTGATCCTTGGGCCGCACCTGCTGTTATTTGTTTGGTCTTACACCCTTCTCGCGTTTCGTATAAGAGCACGCGATTGCTTAGATAGCTGCGAATAATCTTCAATAGATTACTCGGGGTCTTGAATTTTACCTTTATCGTTGTACATGTTTAGCAGCAAAAAAGGTCGTTCGATTGCCAATAGTTTCAATATTTCTGCAACTATGCCATCAGGTCCTGGCGCTTTATTGCATTTCCTTGCTTTTGCAGCATCCATAAGTTCTTCTTCTGTGAATGGGACAGGTTCCGTTGTTTCGTACTCGAGTTCCTCCCTCTCGGCACAGTGTGTTGGGAAGAGTGTGTCGACTATTTTGCTTACCGTTTCGTTTTTCATAACGATTTTGTAGCCCAACCCCCATGGGTTATTGTTAAGATCGTTTCGTAGCTCTTCCCATTTGTCTTTTTTGCTTTGGTTTATAGCTTTCCTCAATTATTTTCTGCTCTTTTTATATTCTTCGGATTCTGTTATCGCCGGGCCCAATCTTCTGGCTCTAGTATACTTTCTACGCTTATGGATGCACATATTTCTAAGTTCTGCGATCTCATGTGTCCACCAGTATACAGCATTTCTTTTTTTGTTCTTACCTATTTTAGGCATAGATGCGTTGCAACCTATCTTAATGCATTGCATTGTTGTCTTGACTAGTGTTTTTGCTGTACTATTCGTACAGATCGTCGTTTTATTTTCGTCAATAGTTGCAAGGAGCGTCGCTGGGTTTAGCTTGTTAATGTTCCATTTGCGTGTACTTTTATTTCGATTTTCATGTACTCTTTGGTTTTCCATTTCAATGCAAAACGTGATGTATTGATGGTCACTCCCATTGTAATCTTCCAGGACTCTCCAGTCTTTAGTAAAGGTGACTATGCTTTCCGATGCTAGGGTTATGTCGGGTGTTGTGCCTTCACAACCTGGCTTTCGGTACGTAGTCGTTCCTGTGTTGAGTACCACTAAACCTAGTCTGGCTGCCATGTCCAGCACTCGTCTACCTCTTGAGTTGGATCGCCGAGCCCCATTCGGTTGCTTTTGAGTTGAAGTCTCCCGCTATTATTAGCCGTCCCTCTAAACTAAGGGCTTTGTCTTCAATACTTTCCAGTTTCCGGGTGAATTCAACTATATTGTCGTTCGGTGTGAGATAACAGCTTATCATTGTGAATTGGCTGTTTTGAACGTAGACGAAACCATCGCCTGATCCTTTCGTGATTGTTACGAAATTGGTGCCCCTAGGCAGCCAGATAGCGGCAGTTCCCGACTCGTCTTCGATCCAAGCTTTCTCGGATTGAGCGTATTGTTCGCTTATCAATACTGCTTGAACTCCTTTTTCTAAGACCATCCGCTCCATTAGCAGGTCTGCGTTTTTACTTCTGTGCATATTTGCTTGAAGTATAATCATATTTTATCTTGTCTTGGCATGTTCTTTTGTCATCGGGCATTTGCCCGAGCCTGGCATATGCTTTGTCTCGCTGCGATTGGCATCAGTGCATAGGCAGCATTTGGGTTCTTTGGTGCACTCTTTCATTTTATGCCCAGCTTCTCCACATCGGATGCATATACCTTTTCCGCTTCTGTCTGGTCCTTTACAGTTTGATTGAAGGTGTCCGACACCAAAGCACCGGTAGCAGCGCTTCAGAGATGTGCTAGCTCTCATCCTTGCACTAACCCATCCGATTTTGATATTAGTTTGCTTAAGCAGCTTTTCTGCGCTTTCAATAGCGAGAGTAACATAAGCCCGTACTTGTTGTCGTTGATTAAGGTTTTGTGATCCTAACATCGATATTTTCATTAGTGCCAGCTAGCATTTTTCTCACAGCGTCATCAACTTCCTTCTTCTCCGTGACGGCATCCAAGTCTCTGATCTCAACAGTTGAAGTTAGTCTGAGAGTTGTAATGGAACCGACCGCTTTTACGGTTTCCTCTAGTTGTTTCAAAAAATCAGCGTTAACTGTTTTCCCCTTTTCGAATTCAAGTAGAAGAGCGCCAGTTTTGGTTCTTCTTATGCCTTTCACCGTTGTGTTTTCGTCTGGCATGGTATTTTTGCGTATGTTTTTGAGGATTTCAGCATAACTGTGGCCCTCTACCGGCTTTACCAACACAGCCTCCGATTTTGGTTTTGATATTCGTTCAGTCTTCTTTTGTTTGGCTTTAGTCTTCCTTGCGCCATCGTTTTGCGCTTCATCACTTCCTTTTGGCACGGTATTGGGCCTAGATTTTTGCCGGCTTACCACTTGCCATTTCTCAGGCTCTCGAACTCTTAGTTTCTTCGAAGAGTCGGGTGCGGCAGGGCTTAGTGCATTCCGTTTTGCGGTTAAAGGAGTGCTCTCCTGAGCAACACCTGTTTTTCGGGCAGTTGCGGGGGTGTCACCTCCGACTTCTTTAGTGGATGTTTCCGGCAAGAGACGACTTTTACCGGCTTTCTCAGCTCGAATCCAACCTCTTCTGCAGTTTTTCATGACGTCAAATAGTTCGTCAAGCTCTGAGACTCCGGTCTTTATTTCCGTGGAAGTATTTCTACTCTTCAATATAACTGCTTTCATCTTCCTAAGCACTCTCAAACATTTCTCTACGGCTTCCTCTTCTTCAGCTCGCATTTTGAGAATAAACTCTTGTCGCGGAGATGCAGTGGTTTCCCGTTCTGTGTTTGCATCCTTTGCAGTTACAGGGGTATGCGACGGCGCATTGGGCGCATTTGCGGTATTTTTAACCTCTTTTGACGTTACTCTTACATCCTGAGGCGTCATTTCAGCTCCTTCATTGACCGTCTTTGATTTCCCTATAGTCGGCAATGTTCCACTCGTAAGGGGCGAATTCCCTTTTTGTGGTGGCGAGCGAAGCAATCGAGGTTTCCTTACGAAAGGGCTCTGCTCTATATCTCCATCAGTAATGGCCTTCTGCTGTTTTTCTTCTTTTTGTTTCTTTTCCATAATTTTTTCCGAAAATAGTCAAGAGCGGGTGTACCCTCGGAGGCAATGCTCCTACCCCAGTTCCCTGAGGCCTGATTATGTGCACATTAAAAAATTTAAAAGCAAACTAAAACAAATTAAAGGTTTATTAAAAACTTTATTGTTATTCTTCAAACTTCATATGGTAATTAATCTGTTTCATTGTCTTCAAAGATCTTTGCACGTGGGCGTTTTGGGGGAGCAATAGCTTCATCAGAAGATATTTCTTCAACATAGTTTTCGCTATTGGATAAGAAACTAGTTGTGGGACCTTGTGGTTCTTCTACTGGTTTTATAATTGCAAAATCTGTTATCAGTTTTGGTGGGTGGTTTTTTTAAGCTCCTTTTCAATTTCGTAATAAGGCGCTAGATTAATATCTATTTCCCTTATTATTTTGCTGGATCTCTCCAGCGAAGGATCATTAGTTGTAAAGAAAGATTTCATTTTCTCAACCAAACTTAAACCCTCTCGTATGCGCTTCAGAGTGAAACTGGGAATTGCTTCACAGATATCTTCTACCGAAGTGACATCATCTTGTGCGAGATTTGAGACGGATTGAGATTCAGTTGTTAATTGAATTAGGTCTGTTTCGTCAAAGCCTTCTCCACGTAATGGTGGCACGTGTTAGGATTTTAATCCATTTTATCAAGAATAAGTTGGAATGTTTGCCGAATATAAAATGCTTTGAACGTTGATATTATACCTTGGTCCAACGGTTGAATGATAGACGAGGTATTAGGTGGTAGGAACACTATTTCTATAATACATTGGGATGGTTTAAGTCTTTTGGATGTCCAGGGGCAGTATCAAGTATTAAAAGCACTTTGAAATCGATGTTCTTAATCTTCAAGTAAGTTTCAACCTCAGGTACAAAGCAATTTAAAAACCAAAAAAAATACTGGTTGTAACCCAAGCCTTGCTATTTGCCCGCCAATAAACAGGTAACTTGGATTTATCGACAATTTTCAACGCTCGTGGATTTAACGAGCGGCTTATAAATAAAGGTTTTGTAATGTAGTCACCAGATGCATTACTACAGAGAAGTAGAGTAATTCTGCCTTTTGCGGCCTTAAAACCCGGTGCAACTTTTTCATTTTTCGAAATGTATGTCCGACACGGCATTTTTTTCCAATTTAGACCTGTTTCGTCCGCATTAAAAATTTGTTCTCACTTATAACCACCTTCTTCAATGATTTTAGCAAGAGTTTTAGGGTAAACCCTCGCAGCTTCTCCGTCTGCCGATCCAGTTTCACCTTGAACTTTAATATTGTGTAATCCAAAGCGAGATTTAAAGTTTTCGAACCAGCTTTTGCTAGCTAAGAATTCCTGCTTAGATGTTTTGGTTACTAGGACTGCATCAGAATTACTTTCTTTTAAATGTGCATACATTTTAAGAGCTTTCGTCTTAATGGCTTTTGTACTGATTGGCATTTTTTTTTGTAGCACAGTCTTCTATCCACAACATTAACGCTTTTTCCATTTTTTCTATTAAAAGATCACGCACACGTGCAACTCTTTTTGTGCTTATTGATGACTCAGCAATAACAGAATTTCTCATTTTATTTTCATTTTGTTTAATGGTGCGTATTGTGGATTTATTTAAACTGAGAGATTTTGCTATTAATAATGCTTTTTCACCACTCCTTAATCTATCCAGAATCTTAATTTTGTCATCCAAGGTAATAAATTTTCGCTTTAGCGTTGGTTTTTCGGCAGTTGAAATTTCACTATTCATGGCTGCAAAAATTTACATATGTACATTGTAAATAAAAAAGAAAATTACCAATAACAAAAATTTACATACATACCTATCTTCGATCACAAATATAACTTATGCTGATACTTAAATGTATTAAATTAAATAAAAAGAAAATTTTTTTCCTTATTAAACACCTGATATCCACAAAAGTTCACACTGTACTGATAATATAATAAATATTAATGAGCAAGAAGAGTACAAATATATATGCCGTAAGCACGCCTGGTATACTCACACATGTTGTGAAGGCAAAAAAGGGTAATTCCCGGTTTACATTAAAAATACATTACATATTATAAATATGTGGTACGCAAATTAGTGTTACCAGATTTTATAATTATGTATTTTCCCCTTCGCGTTATATGAGCCTAAATTTCGCGTTGTACTGAAACCTAATTTTTCCAAATCGCGTTATATCGAAACCGCGTTGTATAAGACCGCGTTATACAAGGGATACCTGTACTAATATTATAAAGAGGAAAATTTTGTTTGTTTGTTTGTTTGTTTGGTTGTAATGAATAGGCTCAAAAACTACTGGACCGATTTTAAAAATTCTTTCACCATTCGAAAGCTACATCATCCACGAGTAACATGGATTATATTTTATTTTGGAAATAGGGCTCGAGATATAGGTCAAAACGTGGACCCGGGTAACCTTCGGATGTGTATGTACGATACGGGTATCAAATGAAAGCTGTTGGTGAATGCTTTAGTTCAGAGTATTTCTCATGCCGCTCCGTGACTAGGGTCTCGAGATAGAGACCAAACGTGGACCCTAGAATATGTTTGTACAATATGGATATCAAATGGAAGCTGTTGGTGAATGCTTTAGTACAGAGTATTTTTCATGCCGCCCCGTGACTGGGGTCTCGAGATATAGGTCAAAACGTGGACCCGGGTAACCTTTGGTTGTGTATGTACAATATGGGTATCAACTGAAAGCTGTTGATAAGTGCTTTAATACGGGGTAATTTTCATACCTATTGATGACTAGGGTCTGGAAATATATGCCAAAACGTGGACCCGCCGTGTCTTTGCACCGAATTAAACCAAACTTACACACATTGTTAAGGAGGTACTGAAGATGGTTTCCGTATAGTTTGGATACCTATTGGTAGATAGGGTCTCGAGATATAGGTCAAAACGTGGACCCGGGTAACCTTTGGTTGTGTATGTACAATATGGGTATCAACTGAAAGCTGTTGATAAGTGCTTTAATACGGGGTAATTTTCATACCTATTGATGACTAGGGTCTCGAAATATATGCCAAAACGTGGACCCGCCGTGTCTTTGAACCGAATTAAACCAAACTTACACACATTGTTAAGTAGGTATTGAAGATGATTTCCGTATAGTTTGAATACCTATTGGTAGATAGGGTCTCGAGATATAGGTCAAAACGTGGACCCGGGTAACCTTTGGTTGTGTATGTACAATATGGATATCAAATGAAAGCTGTTGATAAGTGCTTTAATACGGGGTAATTTTCATACCTGGAGGATGGTTCCATGTGTAGAAGTCCACGCAAGTGGGGAAAGTTACTGATCGCCATTCACTTGGGAGTGGCCAGGACGATTCTTCTACATATGGTTCAAGCAGCTCACAACGTCCGGGATTAGCCCACGTATCCTCTGGTTAGCTTTCGAACACCCGTTCGGGAGTGAGCTAACGTGAGAAGGCGAAGCATCCCAGCATAGCTGGTTGTGCGCTGGGTTTGGGACCCGCCACTTAAAAATCCCCCCCAATGAAAACAGCAACAAAGCCTCGGATGAGAACTTCCAAAACTGATGACGACCCCTGCAAACGAAATAAGGAATACGATTTGAGGGTATGCACCTGGAATGTCCGGTCCCTTAATAGGGAAGGTGCCTCTGCCCGGCTGGTTGATGTCCTCGTAAGAGCAAAGGCTGACATCACTGCCATCCAAGAGATGCGATGGACGGGGCAAGGCAAGAAAACCATAGGACCTTGTGACGTCTACTACAGCTGCCATGTAAAGGAGCGCAAATAATGTGTCGGATTTGTTGTGGGAGAGAGACTTCGTCGCCAAGTACTGTCGTTCACTCCGGTGGACGAGCGTCTCGCAATAATCCGCATCAAAGCACGTTTTTTTAACATATCGCTAATTTGCGCCCACGCCCCGACGGAAGAGAAGGACGATGCGACCAAAGATTCCTTCTATGAGCGCTTGGAGCGTTCGTATGAGCACTACCCCCGCCACGACATAAAAATCGTGATTGGCGACTTCAACGCCAGGGTGGGCAAGGAAGGAATTTTTGGTCCCACAGTCGGAAAATTCAGCCTGCACAACGAAACATCCGGTAACGGACAGAGGCTGATCGACTTCGCCGGGGCCCGAAACATGGTAGTCTGCAGCACCAGATTCCAGCATAAAAAAATCCACCAAGCTACCTGGCTGTCCCCTGATCGAAAAACGCGAAACCAGATCGATCATGTTGTGATAGATGGAAGACACGCTTCTAGTGTATTAGATGTACGTACGATCCGAGGACCCAACATTGACTCGGATCATTACCTTGTTGCAGCCAAACTGCGCACACGCCTCTGTGCAGCAAAAAACGTACATCTACCTACGCAAAGAATGTTCGACATCGAAAAGCTGCAATCACAACAGACAGCCAGAAGATTCGCCACTCGACTCTCACTCCTGCTCTCAGAGAGCACTTCCCAACAAACCGGCATGCACGAGCAATGGAGCAACATTTCTCGTTCCCTACGTACCGCCGCCGAAGAAGAAATCGGATTCCGGCGAGCCTGAAAAAACAATTGGTACGACGAGGAATGTCATGCTGCCGCAGAAAGAAAGGATGCCGCCTATAGAGCTACGCTGCGATCGGGCGCAACGCGAGCCATGTGGGATCGCTACAGAGAGCTGAAAAAGGAAGAGAGACGTATTATCCGACAGAAGAAACGAGAGGCCGAAATACGTGAGTGCGAGGAGCTTGAGATGCTGGTCAACAGGAACAACGCCCGAAAATTCTACCAGAAAGTTCGGCGGCTTACAGAAGGTTTTAAGACCGGGGCGTTTTCCTGTAAGAACAAAGACGGCGATCTGGTGACTGACGTACAGAGCAATCTTAAATTATGGAGGGAACACTTCTCGAACCTGTTAAACAGTGACAGCTGCGCATGTCGTAGAGAATGTGAAGATCCCGATACCCCAATCGATGACGACGGAATTGTAGTTCCGTTGCCCGACCGAGACGAGGTGAGAATAGCAATATCGCGGCTACAGAACAACAAAGCCGCGGGCGCCGACGGACTGCCGGCTGAGCTATTCAAACATGGCGGCGAGGAGTTGGTAAGGTGCATGCATCAGCTCCTATGCAAAATATGGTCGGATGAAAGCATGCCTGCCGATTGGAATTTAAGTGTGCTCTGCCCAATCGATAAGAAGGGCGACCCTGCAATTTGTGCCAATTACCGCGGGATTAGTCTTCTAAATATCGCCTATAAGGTTCTAGCGAGCGTATTGTGTGAAAAGCTGAAGCCCACCGTCAACCAACTGATTGGACCCTATCAGTGTGGCTTCAGACCTGGAAAGTCTACCATCGACCAAATATTCTCAATACGCCAAATCTTGGAAAAGACCCATGACCAAGACCCATGACCAAGACCACCTTTTCGTCGACTTCAAAGCTGCATTCGACAGTACGGAAAGAAGTTACCTGTATGCCGCGATGTCTGAATTTGGTATCCCCGCAAAACTAATACGGCTATGTAAGATGACGTTGCTCAACACCAGTAGCGCCGTCAGAATTGGGAAGGACCTCTCCGAGCCGTTTGATACCAAACGAGGTTTCAGACAGGGTGACTCACTGTCGTGTGACTTCTTTAACCTGATGTTGGAGAGCATCGTACGAGCCGCAGAACTTAATCGCTCAGGCACAATATTTTATAAGAGCGTACAATTGTTGGCGTATGCCGATGATATCGATATCATCGTCCTTAACAACCGCGCTGTTAGTTCTGCCTTCTCCAAGCTGGATAAAGAGGCAAAGCGAATGGGTTTGGTGGTGAACGAGGACAAAACGAAGTACCTCCTGTCTTCAAACAAACAGTCGGCGCACTCGCGTATCGGCACCCACGTCACTGTAGACAGTTATAAATTCGAGGTTGTAAAGGACTTCGTTTATTTAGGAACCAGCATTAACACCGATAACAATGTCAGCCTTGAAATCCAACGTAGAATCTCTCTTGCCAACAAGTGCTACTTTGGACTAAGTAGGCAATTGAGCAGTAAAGTCCTCTCTCGACGAACAAAACTAACACTCTACAAGACTCTCATCATGCCCGTCCTGACGTATGGCGCAGAAGCTTGGACGATGTCAACATCCGATGAAGCGACGCTTGGAGTGTTCGAGAGAAAGATTCTGCGTAAGATTTTTGGACCTTTGCACGTTGGCAACGGCGAATATCGCAGACGATGGAACGATGAGCTGTATGAGCTTTACGACGACATAGACATAGCGCAGCGAATAAAGATCCAGCGGCTACGTTGGCTGGTCATGTCGTCCGAATGGATACAAACGCTCCGGCTTTGAAAGTATTCGATGCGGTACCAGCTGGTGGTAGTAGAGGAAGAGGAAGGCCTCCTCTGCGTTGGAAAGATCAGGTGGAGAAGGACTTTGCTTCACTTGGTGTGTCCAATTGGCGCCGGTTAGCACGAGAAAGAAGCGACTGGCGCGCTTTGTTAAACTCGGCCAAAATCGCGTAAGCGGTTATCGCGCCATTAAGAAGAAGAAGAAGAATTTTCATACCTATTGATGACTTGGGTCTCGAAATATATGCCAAAACGTGGACCCGCCGTGTCTTTGAACCGAATTAAACCAAACTTACACACATTGTTAAGTAGGTATTGAAGATGATTTCCGTATAGTTTGAATACCTATTGGTAGATAGGGTCTCGAGATAGAGACCAAAACGTGGACCCTAGAATGTGTTTGTACAATATGGATATCAAATGGAAGCTGTTGGTGAATGCTTTAGTTCAGAGTATTTTTCATGCCGCTCCGTGACTGGGGTCTCGAGATATAGGTCAAAACGTGGACCCGGGTAACCTTTGGTTGTGTATGTACAATATGGGTATCAAATGAAAGCTGTTGATAAGTGCTTTAATACGGGGTAATTTTCATACCTATTGATGACTAGGGTCTCGAAATATATGCCAAAACGTGGACCCGCCGTGTCTTGGTACCGAATTAAACCAAACTTACGCACATTGTTAAGTAAGTACTGAAAATGGGTTTCGTAAAGTTTGGTTGTAATTCGGAGCACTGGCAACGGGTACAGCGTTCTTTTGAACCAGCCATAATTTCGCTTACTTTTTTAGCGCTTGGGGCGGAACTGAACTGTCAAATTGACAGTGTGAGTTACAATGTGTCAATATTTCTTTCTGATTTGGATGCCATAAGGAAAAAACGTAAGTGCAACATTTAAAAATTGTTTGTGAATTTTTTTGGAGTGGATTTTGGAACAGTGAATAATTTCTTACGAAATTTGAGAATTTAATGTGAAATCCGAATGAAATTATGTGTTCGCGTTCTTTTGAACCAGCCATAATTTCCCTTACTTGTTTAACGCTTGGGGCGGAACTGAACTGTCAAATTGACAGTGTGAGTTACAATGTGTCAATATTTCTTTCTGATTTGGATGCCATAAGGAAAAAACGTAAGTGCAACATTTAAAAATTGTTTGTGAATTTTTTTGGAGTGGATTTTGGAACAGTGAATAATTTCTTACGAAATTTGAGAATTTAATGTGAAATCCGAATGAAATTATGTGTTCGTGGAAAAAAAATTTTTTTTCGTTTTTTTTTTTTGAAATATATAAATGGATAATGGTTAAAAAAGCTCCAATGCTTAATAAAACATATAAATTGAAACGAAAAATTCATGGATGATCAGGAAAAAAGACGATTGTTTATTCATATGCGTTGATTTGAAATTTAAAAACAATCTTCTTTTTTCCTGATTTTCAATTTATATTTTATATTTACTCAAAAACAAATAGAAAAACAAAAAATATTGTTTATGCCAAAGCGCTTGAATAAAGAATAAAGAAATAAATAATATGAAATTCATATATTTTCTGTTCTAAACCATATCTATTCTATTTTAGTGTGCCCAGCGAAGGGGGCCGGGTTTGCTAGTCTTATTATAAGAACAATATAAAACAAAAAACTAAAAATGCAGAAATATAGTGAGAAAGCAAAAAATGTTACGGTACATATGCACTTTAATTTCAACATTATCTGTCAAAAAATCTAAAATAAGCTGTTACCCATACGACCATTTTAGGGCTTCTTGCGAATTAGTTTCATTTTATCCGTTGGAAAAAAATATCGTTAAAATACCATTTCTCCATTGCCTGTCGAGGGCCGCCCATTATTTGAAAAAATATTTCCATCATTTAGTGTTCATGCGGATTCAAACACAAGCAGAAACCCATTCAGATATGGCGGGCGTTACCTCGATATATGTAATTGTTGATATTATAGTTGCCGGCCTCGGCTTAGCTATTTTCAACACCGGCAAGACATCGACCTACTGCCGGACTGATTTTAGATTTCTATCTATGATATTATCCTTGGTCAGATCTCGAGCTCTACTCCGCTTGTACTTTTCGGTTTCAAAGAATGAATTTTAAAAATTTCTAAACTCTTTTTTTACTTTACTTAATAATTATCCGTAGTAATTAAAGCTCATATTAGCTCCAAGTTGTTTGTAAAACAGTAATTACATTTTATTCTTGAAATAAACGAAATATACTGGAAGGTGACTGCAATAGGGACTCAGTAGCTGCGAGATCTCAGACTTTTCAAGCGCCTTATCTCTTTCATAGTATCGGCCACACAGTACCTCACAGTCGAGCACAGCGTATGAAGCATGAATATTTCCGGCAAAAGGGCTCTGTTCTCCAAGGGCTCTAAGGAGTTTTCTTCAGAACGAAAGCGCGAGCATGTAAAGAATATGTGGTGAACAACTTGAATAATGTTTTCGTCGCAGTAATCGCAATAGGAATTATCGTCGTGGTTAAATCTGTATATTTACACAGCCTTGCTTTGAAGCAGCCATGTCCACTCAAGAACTGGGTCCGGTAAAAATCCATTTATCCATGTGGCCTCGTTAGCCAAAACTTTAAGTTGGAAATTCATTTGTGCGTCCAACGCCCCTTTGTAGGGTTATCCCACCTTATTTGCCACTCCTCGACGCAGTTTTCTCGTAACGCACACGAGTAGACGAGCGTGTAGGACTCTGTGTTCTCGCTATTTAAGCAGCTTTCAGCAGCTAGCAGGTACATGCCAGTCTGCATCGTCAGGCACCGTTTAAAATGCGCTATATATTCGCAGTGCGCACAACCGATAGATAGACTGTCCTAAAAAGTATGATACATGATGTGCTTTGTTAGCCCAAACAGGTGTACAATTCAAAATTTGGCTGGCGTAGTGGTGAAAGCTTTTTTGTTGGTGTACTCGAAGTGTGCTTTGAAAGATAGCCTTTTATCTATCATTATGCCTAGGTATTTTATTGCTGAAACGGTCGATATATAATATTTAAGTCCCCAATTCCACAAGTGACCTCTTCTGGCTTTTTTTGCCTGGATATAAGGGCGAATTTGGTCTTTTGTTGCGCTAATTCTAAGTTGTTTTGTGCTAGTTAGGAATGCACGGTTAGGACCGCTTTTTTAGCCGTCCTCACAACTTTAATGTCGTCAATAAACCCAATTATCTTCGTTCCCTCTGGAATGCCCTCTCGGTGAGCATTGTAGTACATTATATTCCACAGCAATGGCCCAAAAACCGAGCCCCGTGGAACCCTACCCGTTATTTTGAGCTTTTTTCTCCCCTTTGATGTAGTCGAGGTTAAGTTTTTGATGTACTGTAATTCGGCCATCAAAGTAACTATGCATTACTCGCCTCAGCACGTCTAAGATTTTCGCCCAGTTTGCAGAGTTAAATGCATATATATATAATGTCTAGTGTGATAGCCAGACACTACTTGTTGGTCCCAATTAGGCAACATTTACCGCTGATTGCATTTGTTGTGAACTGAATTGCTGAAGATACTGCATCTAAGTCCGAAATGATTTTTAGACAATCGTCGCTTTGATCTGATTTCCTCGTCTAATCTATCGAATAAAACTCGTTCGAACACCTTACCCGCAGAGTCTATTAGACAAATTGGTCTATAACTAGACGGCTCCTCTACTGATTTGCTGGTTTTGAAAGGAAAATCAAATTTTGGCATTTCCAATTTATCGGAAAGGTGCCCTCCGAGAGGCAAGCATTTGGCACTCCGTCCGGTCCAGGAGCTAATCTGCTTGAGGCGGTTAATTAAGTTCGTAATGAAGTCGAATTTGGGTAACATGATGTGGTTGATTGAGGACGCAATACTTTTCTGTTTGAGAAATAGCTTATCCACGTTTTTAGACATGAAAGATGCACGAATAGATACAGCGGTTGTGCTGTTTTTGAGCTTTTTTGTTACTGTCCTGCATGACAGTATAACGAACAGTTTTGCTACTATTCTTGTTAATACACAATATGCATTTTGGATAAATGGCGCTTTCCTGTTTTCTCAACACCAATGGCGTCGGTCCGCAAAAGTTTACTTTTCCCACGTATCTGCTCCACAGTTTGCTTCAACCACAGTACATAGATGGTTGAGGACACGTTGTTTATATCAAGCGTGTAAAGTTCTCCAAATATGCCGTGTCACAAGACGTGAGTATGAGAGACCTGCGACGCTAGCTAAAGCACTCGCTTACAAGAAAGCCAAGAAAACCTTCGGCACTGAAATACAGACAAGCAAAGCAAACTCCTGAAAGCTACTCTGCGATAAAGTAGATCAAGACCCGTGTGGCCAGGGGTATAAAATCGTAACGAAAAAGCTACGTTCGCGAACCCAGGCTATGGAAGAGGATAAGGAGCCGAGTATAGTAGACGACTTATTTCCTACCCATCCGCTATGGAAGATAGGCGGATCGCCACGAGGCAAGCCGTTGTGATACTTTTCAATTCAGAAGAGCTCAACGTAAAGTCCAAGGCCCTAAAGGAATACCCGGAGAATCAAGCTGCATGAAGCTACGCTATGCTGATACTCAACATATATGTATAATTGTTCTTAAAGAACAAGGGTCTTGTCCAGAGGAAGCCTATTTTACGCAGGAGAGACTCATTGCCCAGATAACATGGAATTAGAAAAGGGCCCTCAACTAAAAGCAGCGCGGAACCAGCCACGTCCTATAATCCTGCAACCCGGGTGGATATTCGGCCAAGGACTATCACTCCAATAGTGCACACGATGTACATAATGCAAACGTGTGGCCAATATTAAACCGTTAACCGATGTAATAAGTGATTTGTTTACAACAGAGGTCGGCAAAAATTGAAATCGTGCTGGTGATATATGAAAAAATCCACGCTACAATTGCTCATGTTACTTCGTTGCCGTCTGAACAACGATTGATTGGACGAGTGTGAACACGTGTGAAATGTGTGGGCAGAATTCTGTTGGAAAGTCCCATCTGACGTCTCCCTTGTAATTTCTTGTAGCATAGAAATTAATACTTCAATAAGGCCATGGCTTGAACGGCGAGGGCGAGGTTGATTTTTGTATGACGCAATTCTATAAGTATATTTGTTTTCTATATATGGTGCAAGTGGTTCCACCTCACTTGACCGCAAAAATGTGGATGATAATGCGCACCCCACGCACAAAAGAGTCAACACTTAATCGCATCATCGGACCAATTAACATATCTCCAACTCCAAAAGATGGGAAGCTGTTGTTAGGCATGTTAAAGGCGTATTTTGTTACAGAAGAGTAGAAGGCTGTCTATTAATAACAGACTGTGTAAATAAAAGAGGATCTCTAAGGCTTCTATAGCGCGGACGGTAGAAGCTAATAATATTATGTATTAGTTAGTTAGTTAGTTACTGCTTCTTGTATCTTGTGATGTATAGTTGGTTGGAGTAATCCAGTTGCTGAAATTACAAATAGGATTGTTTTTATAATATTTTTATTAGTTATTATTATTATTAAGTGTCGGACAAAGGAGGTCCGCGTACAGATAAGGCTAGATGAATCGGAGGTCGCCAGGTATCCGGATCACTCCGTTCGCGACTGGGCAATTTTTAAATCTGGGTCCCCAGCCAGGCTGAACCTCGGAGGTTCCAAGAGGTTTGCTCCTCCGATTCGCAGAACTTGATCATCGATCAAAAAAGCATCCCGAACCATAGGAATGGACCGCACTCGCTCAATACTGGATTGTATGTAACGGGCATACTACCATCCTTTGATAAGGTCTGATTAATGATTCGACTAAGGGACTAAGTTAACTAATGAATATACATACAGTCCGGTTCACTTGATTAGAGGCAATAATTTTTATGGAATAAAATGGTTAATAAAGCAACCGTATTTGATCTAGTAACCCATGTGTTCCTCACAATTCACGTGAAGACTGTACTTTGCTCGAAACTTAATATGTATCAAAATAATAATCCATCTTACAGTATTTCGCAGCTGTAAAACATCTGGAATTATAATATTGTGCTTGATTTATTGGTTCACTTGATTGGCGCACCAATCTCCATATAAAAAATTAATCTTTATATTATATATAAAAATGAATGTTTGTCTGTATGTCCTCGATGAACTCAAAAACTACTGGACCGATCATTATAAAAATTGGTATATATATGTATGTATTTTTCCACGGAGAAGGTTTGTAGAATATGCCACTGCAAAGTAGCAACTTCTGCCCAGTTCAACCGATTTTTTCGAACTAAACAAAATCAATAAAATGGTTTAGAATGAATTGAATATTTGTGTACTGATTTCTCTTTAAAGTTATTTTTCTTAAATTCATTTTAGTGGTTGGCGTAGCAACGCGCGCCGGGTACAGCTAGTTCAACATAAAAATTAAATGGCAAATGTTGCTGCCAGAAAATTTATTGTTTGAAGAGCTATTCCAAAAGCACCTGAAGCATAAAAATTACAAAAAAAAAAAACACCTTTGAATAAAGAACGCCGCCTCGGTTTTGTAAGGGACCACATGGTTTGGAGTTTTGTTAAAAATACGATCCCGGTGCATGGAAAAAAGAAGTATTTAGTCACGAACAGAAGTATATGCTGTACGGGCCGGATGGAGCATTACTATTTCCATGACTTAAGAAAAAAGGAAAGGTAATTGAGTTCACATCCCAGTCGTGAAGGTGGTGTTATGGTATGGCGAGCAATATCGTACTATGGCGCGTTCGAATTGAAAATTGTGGACTACAAAATTACGAGAAATAGCTATAATGCTCTGTTGGAATCATCTTTTCCCGAGATTCGTGAAACACTTGGTCTATTAATTGGATCTCTCAGGATAAGGGAAATTGGAACAGGATAATGCACCTGCACACACTTCAAGCATGGTCAAAATTTGAATTATGTCCAAAAACGTTGAAGCTTTCGCGTGGCCACCGCAGGCTATCTGGAGAATTTCTACAAATTAACGTATTTGCATGTAAGTAAGTAAGTAAGCTTTAAGTAATAAGAGTAAACAAATATTTTTTCTTATTTGGTTAGTGCCTCCATTCGAGTGAACAAATAAATCAAGTATTAGAGCTGCTGAAGTTTTACTACTGCGAAATACTGTTAGATGGAATAATATTTTGATGCATGTTTATTTTCGAGCAAAGTACTAGTCCAGTAAAAGGAAGATTTAAGTAAGTAATTTTAGGAGTATGCGAGTTTATGGTTTTATTATGTAAAACCCATCACTGTGAACTTAAGTTTGAGTTTTCGGGGTCGGGGGTTGTGTCCCCTGGCCGCCACAATACTTTTTTGTAGATAATAATATAATATTATCTACAAATTTTATTCAAAACTTTTAATTGTAAAATTAATAATAAAAAAGTTATAAACAAAATTACGCGAAAAATTAAGGGATGAATTGTTTTCAAGCGGTTTAACTTTTTTTTATTGATTTTATGGAAAATATACATCCGAGCTTTTTTATAGAGCGTTCTTTTGTGAACATTTTTGTTTATAATTTTTTCCCGCTATCTTTATTTAGTCTTATGATTTTGAGCTGCTAAGCGGAGCAACCACTACATTAGCGAAGCGCATAAGCGTACACTAAAGCTAAATACACACCAGGCAACCGTCGAAGCAACGGTTGCAGCAACGTGTTGCCTTTGTTTAAGAAACACGTTGCGACCGTTGCTTCAATCTCAGTATTATGTATAACTGTGGTGCAGGAAAGGTACAAGCGGAAGATACGTAAAATTAAATTTTTTAAATGATCGACGAAATGCGTAAAATTACTTCTCTTATTATAATTGACGAACTTTTGTACAAAAATGAGGAAGAAGAGATGCAACAAAAGAAGAGAAAAAAAATCTGGTCCAAAAATTGGCTTTTAAAAAAATCGAATTTTCGAAAGAGAGGCTGCTGAAAGAACTGAAGGAAAATGAGCCAGCGGACTATAAAAATTACATGAGGATGGACGAAGCCCTGTTTAGAAAATTGTTGGACTTTGTAAAGGCCAAAATAACGAAACAAGATACCATAATGAGAGAGGCAATATCAGCAGAAATTAGACTGGCAATAACTTTGCGGTATCTTGCAACAGGAAACGCTTTTACGGACTTGAAATTTTTATCAATTTTATTGTATTCATTTTTTAATTGTTCGTATGCTTTTTTTCTAAAATTTTTATTTTTATATTTTTCACTACTTATATCCCACAGCTCTCTCAAATTTTTATATTCGTTAATAAAATTAACATAATTTTCATTATTTTCAATTGCCATTTTTTCCTTTTTCACTTTATTTTACTCCGCACGAACCTTCTTCTTTGCTTGTGTTCAACGAACTGAACGAGTAAAAGCAGTAAACAATGATACACACGAGGCAACGGTTGCAGCAACCTATCCCAAAAATCAAATTTATTTGATATTTCAGGCAACGGTTGCAGCAACACGAAAATCATTTGGCAACACAGCTACACACGAGGCAACGGTTGCTTCAACATGGCCGAGTTGCTGCAACGGTTGCCTGGTGTGTATTTAGCTTAATGTCATATAGGTACATTGCATTTATCTACTTTTCTTAGTGATGTTATTATGTATTATTGTATTGTTATTTTATACGCAATTATATTCATATTTTATATAAATTATTGAGACTCCTTTTCGCACCACCATAGGGTAGAGTCTGCAGCGCGTTTTTTTTTTATGTGATCTCCCCTGTTGGCCTAATCCACTAATTTTATATTTATTATTCAAGTCTTGATTTTTTTGATGGTCCAGATTCTGGATCGTCCATGTCAATGTCAGATTGATGGATGCTTGATAAAGTAAATATTACAATCATTCTATTGGCAACTACCTATGTACAGAAGGCTTTGAAAGTGAAGTAAAATGCATCCCACGCTTTTAACTCTAATTTGAATTATTCTATTTGTATCTTAATTTTTGTTATAATTCTGCTCTGACGTAGTTGACTATGACTGATCGTTCGATTTGCTATTACTTCATTATAGGTCTCTTTGTCATTAAAATTTATTTTCTACTTTTTAGTTCGATTAGCAATAAAAGCGTGTTTTTTAGTTTTTTAAACTGTTTTTTATTTTCTACTTTTTAGTTCGATTAGCAAAAAAGCGTGTTTTTTAGTTTTTATTTTAAACTATTTTTTATTATGAATTAAAATTATTGTTATCATTGCAGTCAGTGAATTAATGATTCGATATATTCGTGTTATATAATATTTAATTCCTTTCTCATCGACTGTGAGTCCAAAGCTATGCAGTTATCGGCCGTGATAAAGAAGTAATCGGGATGAAGAACTTATTTCGTGGAGGGAGCCTGAGAAACGGCTACCCCACTCCTGAAACGGAGAGGTAACAACAGAATATACTGGCATAATCAATATGTTACATACTTTTTCCCATATAGATCATTGATTGAAGGTCGAGCCTTGTTTTTCTGAATGAAAATTATTGTTTTCATTTAGTCAGTGATTTATAGTCCGATTTAATTGTGTTATATTTATGCCCGAATTCTGTAAGCAAATCTCATCTTAAGTCACTAAAATTGAGATTATAAATTAGTGACTCTTTTTGTGACTTGAGACGATTTTGGTATTCAGTAAGGGAAAGTCACAAGAATTTCACCAAATATCATGGTGAAAATAAATAGAGACAGTCAGCTGATGGCACTATCGGCTAGAGATAGTCAAAAAGTTGAGCAAAAATTCACTTATCGATTCCATATGTAATGGAATTTTTTAAACTCATTTATCAAGCGAAATTCTTCATCAAAAACATAAAGAATATGAATATTACTAAGCTCATACAAAATAACGTTTTTAGCTTCTGTTTTATAAACCTTTTACCTGAATCGGCTTATCAACAATTCAATTGAGATAAACAAAATTAATAATCGATAAATATTGAATTGTATCTCTATATACATTCCGTTGAAATGAACGAGCTGGGAATTCCGCTCAAACTTGTCAAGTGGTTTGAGATCTTGAATAAGTTCCCAGCAGAAGGATTTCGGGAATCTAAAACACGTCCTGAAAATGTCTTCTTCCAGAAGGAATGGGTCTTCCGTGCTGCGTAAACTTGCCGGAATCCGCCTACGCATATTTCTAAAACGTCAATAAATACACAATTATTCGTGTTCTTAAGAAATTTTTACCCAAAACATATTACTTCGCTTCATTTTCGCGTTTTTTTTTGCAATATATATAAAATAATTAATTCCTCTTCCATATTTTCGTTTTGTGAGCCGCTCAGAAGTAGATCACTAATTAGTGACTTTTTTTGAGACTAATGACGTGAGATTGCTTACTGAATTCCAACTAGTCTCAAAATCAAATTTCACCACGAAAAGTCTCAATTAGTGACTTGAGACTGCTTACAGAATTGTACTTTAATTGATACAATTTTATAAATGAAATTATGGTAATGATAAATTCCTTCTTTATTTCCCAAATTTTGTTCCGTAAAATAATTTCAAAATTTATG
The DNA here is from genome assembly GCF_027943255.1 of Anastrepha obliqua. Lineage (NCBI taxonomy): Eukaryota > Metazoa > Arthropoda > Insecta > Diptera > Tephritidae > Anastrepha > Anastrepha obliqua. The sequence continues at coordinate 1,539,484 of NW_026562179.1, read as the reverse complement.
TTTTGATTATTTTATTGTAATTAACAAAATTACATCTTATATGAAAATTATTTCATCTTATATGAACATTGAATAGAGTAAATTTGCGTATATGAGACTTGTATAATAGTATCTACGCATGTGTAAAGACTATACAAAGTGAGAATGCAACTACCCTGAAAACGTTTTAGCCTTCTATTCGTACTGCAGTGCCGTGTGCCCGAGCAAGTTCCAATTCGAAAGAGTAAAAGAGAAAACAGTGAAGCCCGTAAACGCAATTCCGACTCAGCTGGTCCGATCAAACTAATGAGAACCCCAGGTAAACGAAAAGTTCCTTCCTTCCGTATCGTAGTACCGTAGATTTTATTTCACGATTATTAAAAAAAATCCGTAATTCCGACCCAGCTGATTGCTCTCTCACCACACAGTGTTGCCAAGCAGTACATTTCGAAATCATTTACAAAATAAACTTAGAAAAATGATAATTTTTGTTAAAATAGCTTAAAAATACTGTTGAATAATGTTAATTATAGATAAATGAACTATTTGCATTCGTTGGTGTTTGGCTTTGGTTTATTAAACAATGAAAAATTGTAACTGATAACGCGGATGTGGGAAAAAGTGTGTAAGCAAACATATCAATGGCAACATTGTGTAGATACAACCAAACACATACACACACAAACCGATGTATTGTGTAAATATGTAATTAAAAGAACGCAATTGTTCTCGGGGGTGAGTTTTTGTGCACGGTAAGGGCATGCGGTAAGGGATTCCGTGCAGGCATGCGCAGACCGCGCGTTAGCTCTGTCTTTCTTACTCTTCTACAGAAGATCTACTACTATGGGCGAAAAGTAAGGTGAATTTATTTGTCAAAGTTCGCGGGATTAAAATTTCGCTCTAGTTATTTTTTTCATGAGTTGGCAGCACTATTAATAACATCTGGGCCAACTTTCATGTGAATGTCATTATCAGTAATATATTTACGCTTGTGTTTACCAAACGACCAGGAGTGCATTTTTCGATTTTTACAATGTCTGATTTGATTGAGCAGGAAGTGCCATCAAATTTTGTTTACGGAATGAATTTCGGCTGCGGAAACGTTTAGCATGCAGAAGGCATTTGGTGATACGACAATGTCGCAGAAAAATGTTTATAAGTGGTACAGAGACTTCAAAGAGGGTCGAGAACGTGTTGATGACTTGGAGCGCTCCGGACGACCATCAACGTCAACAGATGACCAACACGTCAATAAAGTCAAAGAGTTAGTGCTCAAAAATCGTCGGTTGACTGTTAAAGACCTTACTGATATGATCGGAATATCAGAAGGATCTGTGAAAACCATTAGGGCCTACGAAAAGTCAAATCTCGTTTGGTACCGAAAACTCTCAATTTCTTGGAAAAAAGTCGTCGCGTTGATGTGTGTGAAACAATGCTTTCAGACTATCAGGACAAGCTCAAATGCACCATTACGGGAGATGAGACTTGGATTTATGCTTACGACCCTGAAACAACCGACCAATCAAGCGAATATCATGCTAAAGGCGAGGCCAGACCGAAAAGAGCACGTCAAAGTCGTTCAAAAATAAAGGTCATGATGACAGTTTTTTTTCGATTTTCGTGGTGTGGTGCACTATGAATTCCTTCCACCTGGCCAAACTGTTAATAAGGAATATTATTTGAGCGTTATGCTTCGTTAACGTGAAGCAATTCGTCTAAAACGACCAGAATTATGGGCCAACAAATCTTGGCTTTTGCATCACCATAATGCACCGTCTCACACAGCACTCGTTCTTCGTGACCATTTCGCCAAAAATTCGACGCATATCGTTCCGCAACCATCGTATTCGCCTGATTTGGCTCCGTGTGACTTCTGGCTATTCCTAAAACTCAAGAGACCACTCCGGGGAACGCGTTTCGAGTCGATTGAGGAGATAAAAGCTGAAGCGAAGAAGGTGCTGACGGCTATACCGAAAATGGACTATTTGGCATGTTTCGGGGATTGGAAAAATCGTTGGCATAAGTGTATTTCATCGAGAGGGGATTATTTTGAAGGGGATGAAATCGATTTACAAGAATAAATAAAGATTTTACAACCAAATTCACCTTACTTTTTGCCCACAGGTAAAAAAAGAAAATATTAATCCTGGCAATCCTAATAAGGATAATGGAAAACTTTTATCAAATTATAGCATTGCCATCGGTCCTTGATAGGTGTGCAAAATTCCAAATCAATCAGATTTTTAGAAGCCAGTGAAAATTAAGCTCAAAGATTCCGTTACATATAGAGTTGGGTATTTCCCGAGAAAATCCCAATCTCGAGAATCGGGATTTCCCGAAATAACGAAAATTTCAATTCTCGAGATGCGGGATTTCCCGAAAATAATTTTTGAGATTTCTCGAGAATTCTCGAAAATTCGGGAAAAATTCCAAAAAATTTAAAAAAAAAATCTAAAACCAGTGTAAGAGCAATGAATTTCATAAAATATTATTTTTTTTATTTTTATTAAAGTATAAATTACATAAAAAAATATTTGAAAATATTACTATTTCAATTATTGCAAACAAAAAAGTGAAACAAAAATAATTACAAAAAAATTCAAAACAAAAATAATTCAAGATTATACATATTAAAATAGGGGAAAAAAGTGATTGTAAACATTATTTCCCAAAATGGTGTTTTAAAAAACACAGACTGTCAATGGCTTCGTCTGACAATCGCGTACGCTTTTTGGACACAAAATTACCCGCTGTAGAAAAATTCCTCTCATTTTGAGTCGATGTTGGCTTAACAGTGTTAAAAGCCCCGATCAGTCTTTCAACATTTTGTGTTTTCTCTCCAGTTTTTTCATATAGTTTTAGCTCGTATCTAAGCGACGAAAACATCTGGTTCGCCGCATGTTGCGCAATGTCTGCTTTCGGTTTTGAGCATTGCTGAACGTATTTTTCAAGCTGTTTCGCCATATCTTCTTCATCGACGTTGTTGGTTGCAAATACGTCATCATCGTCAGAACTAGACACTGCTTGGTCTTCTTGAATGCTCGTAGAAAATAGACGAACCAACTAGCTTTCGGCTTCTTCTATCAATTCTGTTTTAGAACAGGTGTGGAAAAATTCAGATTTGTCACTAGAGCTGTTAACTGGATCGTGTAAATATTTAAAGGCCGATAACAAACGGCTAGATCTACGAGCTGTTAAGTTTTTTTTTAGGCTGGATAAGAATTCATTGCCCAATTCGGTGTGCTGATTCTCCAATTTTGTGAACAAAAATTTGAGAATATAATCCGCAGCAAGTAAGTTCACATTTTGGCGACTAAGTGCTTCTACAGCAACACGTATAGGTTTAAGAGCATTTATGATATCCTCGAAATACTTTTCTTCTGCGTCAGTAGTGGCCATAAAATTTAAATTAAGAGTGTCGAGCGCCTTACGAACATGCGTGCTGATGCAAATGTATCTGGCCAGCATAGTTTCAACAGCAAGAAAAGCTCTTTCTTCTCGACCTCTTTAACATAATCGTGCAAGATGGCATTCCGTACAGGTGAGTTCTTGAATTTCAAAACTATCTTGCGAACCTTTTTTACGATTTCAAATGCAGTTTTATAGTGACCGTCTTGTCAGCAACAAATACGATATTGTCGTCCTCGTCATCGGAAGTGTTTTCCGCATTAATGTCGGAAAATGAAGTACTGGCTGCATTGTTTTCATTTTCATCGGAGCCTCTATCATCCGAATCGTCTCCATCGCTTACGTCACTATCGTATATCCTGTTTGCGACTTTTCGTTTCTGGTACATTACCTCCAAATGTATGCCGTGATTGTAGCAAATCTGTTGATGCGCTGGTGAAAGTCTCCCAAATTTGATCATGACACTGGCACCATCACTTGTAATAGCCACGATGTCGGACTGTAGTTTTATATTGAAGTCTTAAAGCTTTGCATTTACGAGCTCATATACTTTTTCAGCGGGACATGATTCCTGAATGCGAACCAGGCCAAGGTTGTCAGATTGTCCATCGTCATAATATATATGGATGTTCATGTAACGTCGGTTTCGCACGATTAACTTACGCTGTGCAGATTTAAAATTTTCAATTTTGATCTTCAAATCGCTTTTTATTTTCGTGCAGTACTTCATAACCAAACCCAGAACAGCTTTGTGACACTTTGGAAGATGAAATCCTAAGCGGCTGATACTATTACGAATGAACTCACTTTTTGTTATCGCGTTTATTGGAATTCCATCTTTTGCAGCCAATTTTGCAACAATTTGTTCAAGCGATTCAGGCGAGGAAGAAGTGTTGAAAAAGTTGTGAAGAGTTCGGGTCTTCTTGGCTGGTGGCTGTTCTTTTAGAGCCTCATGTTCCCTTCGCTTCATGTTGCGTATCCTCTCATTTGACGGTGAAGTCCAGATGTTGACGATGACTTGCATTTAATGATTTTATTGCATTTCAAACATGTTGCTTCGTCGTCAAATCGCTTGAAAAGCTGCCACACTTGGTCGTATTCGTATTCTGAACTCATGATTTTTAATGCTAAAAATTCAAAATTTGTTTTAAATTTTGTTTTTTAAAGGAAGTAACTAACCGGTACTCACAGACAACGATACGTCGATTCAAAACTTAAAAAGAAGTAATATTTGGACCACAAAATATTTTATTATACGGTGTATAATTTATACTTAATCAGGTACCACAAAATGAAATTTTCAAAGCATTTCTAATTGCTTAACTGCTGCTACATATAAGAAACACATAAAACTAAACTTCATTAGCTTGATGTTACAGTGCTTTCCCTCGACATAGCATAGCAACGCATCTAGCACTTACTCTGTAGTCACCCTAAAACAAAAAAAAAACAAACAAACAAACAAATGGAACAGTTATACTGTTGTGGCTTTTCGCATAGCAATTGAAACTATGGTGTGAATTGTATGTGATTCTGCGAAACAGTATGTAGTGTGCGATTCTTTGTAACATAATGGCCGTTACAGTTTGGTGTTTCCAGGTATTAATCATATGTATGTGTATTCTTTTACTTTTGAAAGAATTGTTTTTTCTCTTAATATTTGACAACAAAAATTAAAAAAAAATGGATTTCTCGAGAAATCTTGAAACATTCTCGAGATTCGGGATTTCCCGAAATGCTAAAAATTTCAATTCTCGAGATTCGGGATGGAAAAATATTGAGAATTTCTCGAGAATTCCCGTCGGGAAATTCCCGAAACCCAACTCTAGTTACATACATACAACCCGAGCTAATAAAAGTGTGTTAAAAATAGCATTTTTCTTTGAATATCAAAATATCACCTCTTATTGGAAAACCCTTTATATAAGTATAACATTATATGAGACATATATTGTTTTATACATTTTTACATATTACATTTTAAATCTTTGCATTAGTTCATTAGGCATACAATTTTTTAATCTTCGTGAGGTGAAGTTGTTATTAAAAAGATTAGCTGCTCGAGGATCGGAATGAGTGGCAAGCCGACTGCTGTATCGTTGACTGATTTTGCTGATTTCTTCGTAAATTACCGCAACATTTAGATATCAGTGCAATATTTCGTTTCGTACAAACCGTGGCGCATTGGGAGACACGCGTAACACCTTTGACTGGAATCTCTGCGGCACTTTCAGGTTAGATTTTGAGGCAGAGTCCCATATTTCAACTCCGTACGCCCATATTGGTTTAATAATTGCTCTATATATGAGGACTTTATTATCTAGTTTTAACTTCTCTACTCGCTTTTGTTTTACCTCTGAACGGTTTTAGTTATGTATCTATACTAATATTATAAAGAGGAAAACTTTGTTTGTTTGTTTGGTTGTAATGAATAGGCTCAAAAACTACTGGACCGATTTTAAAAATTCTTTCACCATTCGAAAGATACATTATCCACGAGTAACATGGATTATATTTTATTTTGGAAATAGGGCTCGAGATATAGGTCAAAACGTGGACCCGGGTAACCTTCGGATGTGTATGTACGATACGGGTATCAAATGAAAGCTGTTGATAAGTGCTTTAATACGGGGTAATTTTCATACCTATTGATGACTAGGGTCTCGAAATATATGCCAAAACGTGAACCCGCCGTGTCTTTAAACCGAATAAAACCAAACTTACAAACATTGTTAAGGAGGTATTGAAGATGGCTTCCGTATAGCTTGGATACCTATTGGTAGATAGGGTCTCGAGATATAGGTCAAAACGTGGACCCGGGTAACCTTTGGTTGTGTATGTACAATATGGGTATCAACTGAAAGCTGTTGATAAGTGCTTTAATACGGGGTAATTTTCATACCTATTGATGAAAAGGGTCTGGAAATATATGCCAAAACGTGGACCCGCCGTGTCTTTGCACCGAATTAAACCAAACTTACACACATTGTTAAGGAGGTATTGAAGATGGTTTCCGTATAGTTTGGATACCTATTGGTAGATAGGGTCTCGAGATATAGGTCAAAACGTGGACCCGGGTAACCTTTGGTTGTGTATGTACAATATGGGTATCAACTGAAAGCTGTTGATAAGTGCTTTAATACGGGGTAATTTTCATACCTATTGATGACTAGGGTCTCGAAATATATGCCAAAACGTGGACCCGCCGTGTCTTTGAACCGAATTAAACCAAACTTACACACATTGTTAAGTAGGTATTGAAGATGATTTCCGTATAGTTTGAATACCTATTGGTAGATAGGGTCTCGAGATATAGGTCAAAACGTGGACCCGGGTAACCTTTGGTTGTGTATGTACAATATGGATATCAAATGAAAGCTGTTGATAAGTGCTTTAATACGGGGTAATTTTCATACCTGGAGGATGGTTCCATGTGTAGAAGTCCACGCAAGTGGGGAAAGTTACTGATCGCCATTCACTTGGGAGTGGCCAGGACGATTCTTCTACATATGGTTCAAGCAGCTCACAACGTCCGGGATTAGCCCACGTATCCTCTGGTTAGCTTTCGAACACCCGTTCGGGAGTGAGCTAACGTGAGAAGGCGAAGCATCCCAGCATAGCTGGTTGTGCGCTGGGTTTGGGACCCGCCACTTAAAAATCCCCCCCAATGAAAACAGCAACAAAGCCTCGGATGAGAACTTCCAAAACTGATGACGACCCCTGCAAACGAAATAAGGAATACGATTTGAGGGCATGCACCTGGAATGTCCGGTCCCTTAATAGGGAAGGTGCCTCTGCCCGGCTGGTTGATGTCCTCGTAAGAGCAAAGGCTGACATCACTGCCATCCAAGAGATGCGATGGACGGGGCAAGGCAAGAAAACCATAGGACCTTGTGACGTCTACTACAGCTGCCATGTAAAGGAGCGCAAATTCGGTGTCGGATTTGTTGTGGGAGAGAGACTTCGTCGCCAAGTACTGTCGTTCACTCCGGTGGACGAGCGTCTCGCAATAATCCGCATCAAAGCACTTTTTTTTAACATATCGCTAATTTGCGCCCACGCCCCGACGGAAGACAAGGACGATGCGACCAAAGATTCCTTCTATGAGCGCTTGGAGCGTTCGTATGAGCACTACCCCCGCCACGACATAAAAATCGTGATTGGCGACTTCAACGCCAGGGTGGGCAAGGAAGGAATTTTTGGTCCCACAGTCGGAAAATTCAGCCTGCACAACGAAACATCCGGTAACGGACAGAGGCTGATCGACTTCGCCGGGGCCCGAAACATGGTAGTCTGCAGCACCAGATTCCAGCATAAAAAAATCCACCAAGCTACCTGGCTGTCCCCTGATCGAAAAACGCGAAACCAGATCGATCATGTTGTGATAGATGGAAGACACGCTTCTAGTGTATTAGATGTACGTACGATCCGAGGACCCAACATTGACTCGGATCATTACCTTGTTGCAGCCAAACTGCGCATACGCCTCTGTGCAGCAAAAAACGTACATCTACCTACGCAAAGAATGTTCGACATCGAAAAGCTGCAATCACAACAGACAGCCAGAAGATTCGCCACTCGACTCTCACTCCTGCTCTCAGAGAGCACTTCCCAACAAACCGGCATGCACGAGCAATGGAGCAACATTTCTCGTTCCCTACGTACCGCCGCCGAAGAAGAAATCGGATTCCGGCGAGCCCGAAAAAACAATTGGTACGACGAGGAATGTCATGCTGCCGCAGAAAGAAAGGATGCCGCCTATAGAGCTACGCTGCGATCGGGCGCAACGCGAGCCATGTGGGATCGCTACAGAGAGCTGAAAAAGGAAGAGAGACGTATTATCCGACAGAAGAAACGAGAGGCCGAAATACGTGAGTGCGAGGAGCTTGAGATGCTGGCCAACAGGAACAACGCCCGAAAATTCTACCAGAAAGTTCGGCGGCTTACAGAAGGTTTTAAGACCGGGGCGTTTTCCTGTAAGAACAAAGACGGCGATCTGGTGACTGACGTACAGAGCAATCTTAAATTATGGAGGGAACACTTCTCGAACCTGTTAAACAGTGACAGCTGCGCATGTCGTAGAGAATGTGAAGATCCCGATACCCCAATCGATGACGACGGAATTGTAGTTCCGTTGCCCGACCGAGACGAGGTGAGAATAGCAATATCGCGGCTACAGAACAACAAAGCCGCGGGCGCCGACGGACTGCCGGCTGAGCTATTCAAACATGGCGGCGAGGAGTTGGTAAGGTGCATGCATCAGCTCCTATGCAAAATATGGTCGGATGAAAGCATGCCTGCCGATTGGAATTTAAGTGTGCTCTGCCCAATCGATAAGAAGGGCGACCCTGCAATTTGTGCCAATTACCGCGGGATTAGTCTTCTAAATATCGCCTATAAGGTTCTAGCGAGCGTATTGTGTGAAAAGCTGAAGCCCACCGTCAACCAACTGATTGGACCCTATCAGTGTGGCTTCAGACCTGGAAAGTCTACCATGGACCAAATATTCTCAATACGCCAAATCTTGGAAAAGACCCATGAAAGGAGAATCGACACACACCACCTTTTCGTCGACTTCAAAGCTGCATTCGACAGTACGGAAAGAAGTTACCTGTATGCCGCGATGTCTGAATTTGGTATCCCCGCAAAACTAATACGGCTATGTAAGATGACGTTGCTCAACACCAGTAGCGCCGTCAGAATTGGGAAGGACCTCTCCGAGCCGTTTGATACCAAACGAGGTTTCAGACAGGGTGACTCACTGTCGTGTGACTTCTTTAACCTGATGTTGGAGAGCATCGTACGAGCCGCAGAACTTAATCGCTCAGGCACAATATTTTATAAGAGCGTACAATTGTTGGCGTATGCCGATGATATCGATATCATCGGCCTTAACAACCGCGCTGTTAGTTCTGCCTTCTCCAAGCTGGATAAAGAGGCAAAGCGAATGGGTTTGGTGGTGAACGAGGACAAAACGAAGTACCTCCTGTCTTCAAACAAACAGTCGGCGCACTCGCGTATCGGCACCCACGTCACTGTAGACAGTTATAAATTCGAGGTTGTAAAGGACTTCGTTTATTTAGGAACCAGCATTAACACCGATAACAATGTCAGCCTTGAAATCCAACGTAGAATCTCTCTTGCCAACAAGTGCTACTTTGGACTAAGTAGGCAATTGAGCAGTAAAGTCCTCTCTCGACGAACAAAACTAACACTCTACAAGACTCTCATCATGCCCGTCCTGACGTATGGCGCAGAAGCTTGGACGATGTCAACATCCGATGAAGCGACGCTTGGAGTGTTCGAGAGAAAGATTCTGCGTAAGATTTTTGGACCTTTGCACGTTGGCAACGGCGAATATCGCAGACGATGGAACGATGAGCTGTATGAGCTTTACGACGACATAGACATAGCGCAGCGAATAAAGATCCAGCGGCTACGTTGGCTGGTCATGTCGTCCGAATGGATACAAACGCTCCGGCTTTGAAAGTATTCGATGCGGTACCAGCTGGTGGTAGTAGAGGAAGAGGAAGGCCTCCTCTGCGTTGGAAAGATCAGGTGGAGAAGGACTTTGCTTCACTTGGTGTGTCCAATTGGCGCCGGTTAGCACGAGAAAGAAGCGACTGGCGCGCTTTGTTAAACTCGGCCAAAATCGCGTAAGCGGTTATCGCGCCAATTAAGAAGAAGAAGAAGAATTTTCATACCTATTGATGACTTGGGTCTCGAAATATATGCCAAAACGTGGACCCGCCGTGTCTTTGAACCGAATTAAACCAAACTTACACACATTGTTAAGTAGGTATTGAAGATGATTTCCGTATAGTTTGAATACCTATTGGTAGATAGGGTCTCGAGATAGAGACCAAAACGTGGACCCTAGAATGTGTTTGTACAATATGGATATCAAATGGAAGCTGTTGGTGAATGCTTTAGTTCAGAGTATTTTTCATGCCGCTCCGTGACTGGGGTCTCGAGATATAGGTCAAAACGTGGACCCGGGTAACCTTTGGTTGTGTATGTACAATATGGGTATCAAATGAAAGCTGTTGGTGAATGCTTTAGTTCAGAGTACTTTTCATGCCGCTCCGTGACTAGGGTCTCGAGATAGAGACCAAAACGTGGACCCTAGAATGTGTTTGTACAGTATGGATATCAAATTGAAGCTGTTGGTGAATGCTTTAGTACAGAGTATTTTTCATGCCACTCCCTGACTGGGGTCTCGAGATATAGGTCAAAATGTGGATCCGGGTAACCTTTGGTTGTGTATGTACAATATGGGTATCAAATGAAAGCTGTTGATAAGTGCTTTAATACGGGGTAATTTTCATACCTATTGATGACTAGGGTCTCGAAATATATGCCAAAACGTGGACCCGCCGTGTCTTGGCACCGAATTAAACCAAACTTACGCACATTGTTAAGTAAGTATTGAAAATGGGTTTCGTAAAGTTTGGTTGTAATTCGGAGCACTGGCAACGGGTACAGCGTTCTTTTGAACCAGCCATAATATCGCTTACTTTTTTAACGCTTGGAGCGGAACTGAACTGTCAAATTGACAGTGTGAGTTACAATGTGTCAATATTTCTTTCTGATTTGGATGCCATAAGGAAAAAACGTAAGTGCAATATGTAAAAATTGTTTGTGAATTTTTTTGGAGTGGATTTTGGAACAGTGAACAACTTCTTACGAAATTTGAGAAATTAATGTGAAATCCGAATGAAATTATGTGTTCGTGGAAAAAAAAATTTTTTTCTTTTTTTTTTGAAATATATAAATGGATAATGGTTAAAAAACCTCCAATGCTTAATAAAACATATAAATTGAAACGAAAAATTCATGGATGATCAGGAAAAAAGACGATTGTTTATTCATATGCGTTGATTTGAAATTTAAAAACAATCTTCTTTTTTCCTGATTTTCAATTTATATTTTATATTTACTCAAAAACAAAAAAAAAAAACAAAAAATATTGTTTATGCCAAAGCGCTTGAATAAAGAATAAAGAAATAAATAATATGAAAACCATATCTTTTCTGTTCTAAACCATATCTATTATATTTTAGTGTGCCCAGCGAAGGGGGCCGGGTTTGCTAGTGTGTAATAAATAAGTATGTATGTATATTTTATGGGGACTTAAGAATTATTATGTATCATATATACATATGTATGTATATACATGTATGTTGATTATGTACCTACATTTATATGCGAAGATAGGTCAACGTCTTATCCTAAGGAGCATGGCATATCGTCAGTATATACTGGAAAAGAAAACGGATTTACCATTGCCTTCTAGTATATTTCGCGCAGAAACCCTAAATGAGTCTCATTAGATAATTTGCCATTTAGAACTGTAAAATACATACACATGTATTTATGTCCATACATACAACTTTAAAAATACGCCTTGCAAAGAAACCGTTGTCTCCGAACTGTTCCTTACTGCTGAACTCGTGATCATGACTAGTTCACGTTCATACAACCAACGAAATCCATACCGTAGTGGTGTCATAAAATATATAAAACGTATACAAAAACGGTATGCCTTAAAGAATAAACAAACAAAAAATTATACTTGAAAACATGAAAAAGCACAAATCCTATGTAATCTGTTAAAAAAATTTAACGCCACCGAACTCGAACTTTGTGCAATTAATACTATTTCTTTCCACTAGAGTGCATATTAGGGTGGTTCGAATTCCAACAAATTTTTCAAATCAAATTCTAATAGTGCGGATAAGTTGCTATGGAGTAACACAAGTATTTTGGTAAAAAAAAAATTGAAATCGGTTAATATCTTCTGTTCGCGCAACTCACTTAAAGTTTTGAAAATTTTGTCGAAAATAGTGCATTTTCTGAACTTTTTGAAAGTAAGATTTAATTGTTATTTTTTAATAATATTTTGTTACTTATGCTGTCAGATTGTTAGTTTTGTCATAATAATTAACTTTATGTTGTTTGAGACAATTATTTTTTAAGATCCAGTGGAGGTGAAAGAGTGAGACTGTGACTCTTGTACGCGATATTCAAAAGTCAAATAATATTGACTTTTACTGGCACTTTTTACGAATTATTACCAAGCTATATCACTTTCTTTAATTGTTATTCAGTAGTTGTAGTATATTTACTTTTGCTTAAAATGAGTGAAAAAAACAAAAAAAAAACGGTTTCATATTTCTCGGAAAGATCATGTTTGTCCAATATTTGGCGCTCCTAAGGATTTTTCTTTAAGAAATCTGCCCTCTTATGCTGACGTTATTCTTTGTTGTTTTGAACAAAGATACGTAATGTCATCATCAACAGAATTACCTTCACAGAAAATTGCTTTTTCAGAAATAGCGAATGTGGTAGCTCAGAAAATTAAGATGCTTTATATGACAGCATCTATCCCTACAGTTTCTCAAACCAGGGTTGAACAAATGATCACTGCATATCATGCAAAATATTGGAAAAAAAGAAAGTCTTACAAAAGAGATAAAGAAAATCCTAAGTTTCAGAAAGCTCATGAAATATTCAAGACCGAAGCAGAGAAAATTTTTGACATTTCTTCATGCAAATGCCAAATGTCAAATGACTGTAACTGCGGTAAACCTTTGTCATTATGTATTTGTCCAAACCCTATTTCTATTGACTGTGGATGTGAAAAAGATCGTAAAATTCCTGTCATAGAACGTAAATTTCTTTTCGATCAAAGAACTGCCAGAGTCGGAAAGATTGGTTCTATAGATGTACTTGAAACTGCAAAACTTACTCGTCGAGCTGAAAGAAATGAAAAAACCAAACATAAAATGACATCCTCTAGTACTTACACTTCTTCTGTTGACAATGCCAAAAGTTTTTCAGATGATTTGGATGACAACATTGAAGATTTCGTTGAGAATCGTTCGCCTGAAGTACAAGAACATGTCAAAGATCCAACATTCGCTCTCAGCCCATCAACATCATACCTTCAAAAGCCTTCTACCTCACAAATGCGCATTAATCTTCCTGAAACTGCAGTAATTAGTGACCGATTTGGTGTTTCGGAAAGAGCAACCGCTGCAATTGCGACGTCAGTTCTGAAAGACCTACAAATCGTTACTGATACAGACTTGACTTTTGTTATAGATAAAAATAAAATCAGAAGGGAGAAATCTAAAATCAGAAAAGCCTTGCAACAGGAACATAAAACTATGTCCGAAGCCCTTACATCCCTTTATTTTGATGGGAGAAAAGATGAGACCTTATACCAGGAGGAAGTAGGCTCCAAGCGTTATCGCAAAACACGCAAGGAAGAACATGTCTCTATTATAATGGAACCTGGTTCTCAATATATAACTCATGTAACGCCTATTTCTGGTACAAGCAAAGGTATCACTGAAAGTATGATATCTCACTTAAATGAAATGGAATTTGATTTTAGTGAACTTCTCCTAGTTGGTTGTGATGGCACAGCAACTAATACAGGCTGGAGAGGTGGTATTATTAGGCGTATTGAATTATACTTGAACAGACCAATTCAGTGGAATATATGCTTGCTTCATGCAAAGGAATTACCTTTGCGACACGTATTTCAACATTTTGATGGAAAAACAAGTGGACCGAATTCATTTTCAGGTACAATCGGAAAACAACTTCAGGGCGTTGAACACTTGCCTGTTGTTAATTTCAATAAAATTGAGTGTGATTTAGTACAAGTCACATGCAGAGACAATTTGAGTAAAGATCAAAAATATCTTTACGACATTGGGCAAGCTATTCATTTAGGTAATTGTTCATCTGATCTGTCTCTGCGAGATCCAGGAAAACTCTCCCACGCGCGTTGGCTCACTCTAGGAAACAGAACGTTGAGATTATACATATCAAGTGAAGACCCTTCTGAAAACTTAATTCACATAGTTACATTTATAATGAAAGTGTATTTACCTATGTGGTTTCAAATAAAACTGAACGATTCAATTGCAGATGGTGCGAGACATGTCTTCACTATGATTAAAAATTCTCGGTACTTACCAGAACATCTTCTGAGAGTAGTTGATCCTGTGATACAACACAATGCTTATTTCGCGCATCCTGAAAATTTGCTTTTATCTATGATCACAGATGAAAATCGGAATGTACGTAAGATTGGGGTACAAAGGATTTTAAAAGCCAGAGAGACAACTTCTACTGCGAAGAATTCGGTGCGCTCACTCATTTTGCCAAAACTGAACTTTAATGCCACTAATTACTATGAAATGATCGACTGGTCTTCTACAATACTATCACCTCCTCCAGTACTAAGAAATGTCTTAAATGCAGATCTGTTATCTTCCATTGATAACCAACCATCTATCTCTCAATGGAACTTGTTTAGCTTTCCATGCCACACTCAAGCGGTAGAGCGAACTGTTAAGCTTGTCACTGAAGCGTCGAACAAGGTATGTGGTTATCAAAATAGGGATGGTCACATACGGTCAACTTTATTTTCTCGTTTGCCTAAATTTGATCACAAATCCCAGTTTGTAATTAACGCATAAAGAGAGTTCACTGTACAAATCTTCACGATCGTAAATTTTTTTTATGATAGTAGCAAACAAAAAATTTAAAAAACAAAAAAAAAATATTTAAAAAAACAAAAAAAAACATAAAATATTAAAAAGAAACAAAAAAAATTATAAAATATAAAAAAAAACAAAAAAAACATAAAATAATTATTAAAAAAAACAAAAAAAAATTATAAAATATAAAAAAAAAACAAAAAAAAAAGTGGGATCAGATTTTTCACCACGTCCTCGTCGTTGATCCTGGGGAAAGCTAAGCGTGAAAAGCCTTATAGAATGCATGAATAAACTGTTTAAATACAAACTAATCCTTATAAATAATTAAATTTAAACATAATAATAAGTAAAACTTTGGAAAACGACATTTAAAACATAATTCTAAAAAAATTAGGAAATATGCATTTTTCGACAAAATTTTCCAAACTTTAAATGAGTTGCGCGAACAGAAGATATTGACCGATTTCAATTTTTTTTTTACCAAATTACTTGTGTTACTCCATAGCAACTTTTCCGCACTATTAGAATTTGATTTGAAAAATTTGTTGGAATTCGAACCACCCTAGTGCATATATGCGCATATGCTTCATCATACATACATACATAACATATATATACACATTCGGTTTTCTTAGACTTTTTTCCGAAATTTTCATTTTGTTTGGCTTTCTTTTTAGCTATTGGGGTTTGTGCGATGCACAATGGTGGATATGGTGCACAGCGTTGGGAACCCGAAATGCTATTTTTCAAGTTGCCGTTTCAATGTGAGTGCGAGTGCGAGAATATGCTAAACAGGAGTTTTGTTAGCGTCCACCATTCTTTGGTGGGATACGGCGCAGTCTTTATAACCGCGTGCACGAAATGAAAAGAAAAGAAAAAATGCTCTCGACCTTTTTTCACTCTCTCTTGCGTTAGGCTCTGCTAAGCTTGAAACCATGTACATATCTGCTGGTGGCACATGTTACGCCACAACTTTTAAGTGGGTTGTGCCGAAAGAAGGACCTCAGTTGTAGAGCACTGGTAAAAGAAAAGCAGCTTTCATTTCCCTAATGTTTTTTACTTAATGCCTTAATTCAAAAAAGGAGGCATGGAATCATTTACATAAGTATGTATGTGCATATTAATGCATGTACATACATACACATCTCTCAAGCTTTGTTTGACTTTAAAATGAAGGAGGAAATGTTTTAAAGAATAATATTTGCCACGCATAAGTTCAAATTATAATAAATTTAACTTAGAAATTCAATTAAATTACTATAATATAATCTAATTATTTGGCAATAATGTACTTATACTGCGGCCTCTTATGTGGTTTATTGTACTTGACCCCAAGTTTATAATCGGAGGCTTCTAATGAAATTGAGTACCTGGAGTTTCATCATTTAGTTCGCAAAAACGGCAGAATCTGGTTTCTACTAATTCTAGTTTCCACGAATGTTAACGAAGACTACAATATACCGTATAGTATCTAGTGAGAGTTCGTAAGGCCTCTTTATCCAGGTTTAGGAGCTTATTTAATACTCTTCTGGAAGGAAGAATAAACGTTTTAGCCTGCCTTATTCATGGACTCTCCATACAATATCGTGTCTTTCCAGCATTTTATAACTTCTTTTATGTGCGTATTGGAGAGCCAACAAAGGGTTGTGGTCCATGAAAGATTGTGGAATAACCGTCTATGGGTATCGATTATGTTCGTCCAAAAGAAAACAGCTCCACCTGGCATCCGAAAGCTTCTACCCATCTACGCACCGGATTCCCGAATCAGATTCGATGTAAAGGAAGAATGCTCGATCCAAAATGGTTATCTTGAAATTCCTAGAGGACCGGTATACTTTTTCCTTTCTCCACTATGTGCCTTTAAGGCCCTGTATTTTGATTTTGGTATATTATTTAATATTAACAGAAATTGGTTCTCATGCTACGTATTAGTTAACGTGATGAAAATCGTGGGCTTCAATTTCCGGCATCATAAAATCATGGCACGATAGCGTTCGCCATTTACTGTTATATTGGCGCCAGCCTAGTCTTTCAAGAAATATATGCCAGTGATTCCTACAACCCATAGGCCGCACTAAACGGTTGTTTTCATTGGATGTAATGGCTGTTTTCGAATGGCTTCGGGTTGCTTTTCAGTCCAAATATAGCAATTTTACTTATTGAATTACCCATTAAGTCAAAAACGTAGGATGGTTATATACACCATAAGTTGGCCTGAGTTCATGGCCAATCACTAATGCGAACTCCAACTCTGGTTTCACTAGATAATTATAAAGTGTTCTCTTTTAAATACAATGTGCTCGTTGGCAGAATTAGATTTTAAATTTAAAATTTGTTTCTAACTGCTTTTTTTTTTTTTGTTTTTTTATTTATTTTTAAGACAACAACTAGTCATGACTGACCAACGAGCTTCTTGATTTGGGTGTAGGCGAAGTCTTTCCTGGTGACACGCTGCCAATTTGTTAGTTTCTGCGGTGATGGTCTGTACTTTTAAGTCACGATGAAGGTCACTGTTTCTTATGTACCACGGGGCATTTACTATAGTTCGGAGTATTTTATTTTGGAAGCGCTGTATGACTTATATATTGTTTTTCTTTGCACAACTCCATAGTTGTGCACCATACCTACATCCAGACCGTCTAAAGTATTTCATTGTATATGGTCAGCTTTCAGTGAACAGACAGTTGCGAATTTCTGCTCAGGAGCCATTGGTGGTTTCACAATTTCATTTCTAATTCATCTTTTTTCATGTTGATGTGCTCCTTCCATTTAAGTTTCGCGTCCAGTGTCATACCGAGGTATTTTGCTGTATTTGAGTATGGTACTTGATTGCCGAATATGTTTATTGCGGGACATGTAATTTTTTGCTGTATTTGAGTACGGTACTTGATTGCCGAATATGCTTATTGCGGGACATGTAATTTTTTTGGTTGTAAAGTTAATATGTGTAGATTTTGAGTTATTCAACGCAATTTTCCATTTAGTCGTCCAAGCCGCTATTTCATCGACAGCGCTTTGAAGTTTCTGTGTTGTCAACAGTAAGGATTGCAGTGTCATCTGCAAATGTGGCTATGAATGAATCTCTAGATGATGGCATGTCGTATGTGTAGAGTAAGTATAGAACAGGTCCAAGTATGCTGCATTGTGGAACCCCTGCTTTGATTGGCTTTAGTTCAGAAAATTCATTTTCATATTTTACTTGAAAAAATCTGTCTTGTAGGTATGACTCTATAATGTCACAGAAGTCAGGTGGAAGAATGCTTCTCAATTTTTTAACTAGACCTGCGCGCCAAAATTTATCAAAAGCCTTAGCTACGTCAAGAAATATAGCAGAACAAACTTGTTGGTTTTCAAAGGATTTTTAATTTTACTAGTTATTCGACGAATTTGCTCAGTGGTGGAATCGGTGTTGCGGGATAAGATTCGATCTTTCAATAGAGAGCTGTAAGCGTTCCAGTAGTACTTTCTCAAAAACTTTTGAAATCGTCGGTAGTAATGATATTGGCGTGTACGACGTCGATTCGTGCGGCGGTTTGCCTGGTTTAGGTATCATTATGACTATCGCAACTTTCCAGCAGGTGGGTACATATTTTAGTGCAAGGCAAGCATTAATTATGTCTAATCTACTTATAGCTTTGTTAGTCAGCTTTTTCAGAACCTCTGCAGTGATATTATTAAATCCTGGTGATTTTTTATTTTTAAGTTCACGTTGTATAATGTGTTTTATATCTTGCACTGTGCCTTTAGACAATATTTCGTTGCTAGGCACATTGGAATCTTAATTCGTTATTGTGTCATCATGATCATGTGCGTCATCTGTAGAGAAAGTTGCCATTAGAGTTTCTGCAAAAGCATTGGCTTTCTCGGAATCACTTCTAGCCCACTTGCCATCCGATTTTTTAATCGGCGGGATATGTTTGATTGGTCTTTTCAATCGTTTTGTGCATTTCCACAAAGAATATCCGGAACTCCGCTCCGTGCTTAGGCTGGTAACATACGAATTGATAGAATCATCTTTAAACGCTCTTAAAGACCGTTTTAAAGTTTGGCTTGCATTATTGAGTTGTGTTTGTCAGCGGGTGATCGGGTAAACTGCCATTTTTTCCTTAATCTACGTTTTTGGACTATTAGATCTCGCAACTCGCGTGGGTAATTCACGCCGAATAATTTTCTCCTAATCTGAGGTGTGCTCTCCCATGCAGATTTCTGTATAGTCTTAGTAAACTTAAGCGATTCGATTTCTACGTCGTCGGTGGTGTATATATTTACCTCAGACTCAATATGCTCATCTAATTTCTGGCGAAAGTACTCCCAATCAGTGCTGCCGTTGGTTAGAAAGGGAGTTTCTTCTTTATACATATTATCTAATTGCTGAGCATAAATTTTATTTACGTTACAATATTCGACGTTTACGTGAAGCCTCAAGTGAAGATTTGATTCGTTCATGAGTGCTAAGGTTCCGTGCAACAAGTTCGGGGGCAAACAGCCCACCGCCAGGGCCCAGACGGCCGTTCGAGGACAAAGGAAAATATTGAGCTCCTATAGCACTATAAGTTTGCACTATAATCGTCCGTGCGCAAGAGCGTGCTTTCAAAAATTAAATGATGGATGTTTTTAATATTTTTAAGAAATGTATAATTTTTCATTAATTTTTTATCTTAAATTTTCTTTAATATTAAAGGTATTGAAAATAGTAATAATAATTGGTTCCACAAGAATGCGTAACAATTTTTTGGATATTGTGCTCCATTTGTTTTTTTATTAGTAATTGTTAATTAGAAATTGAACATAACTACATTTTCTTATTGGATAAACTCCTTGACTACGTGCGTAAACCAAAGAACGGATATGAATTCGAATACGCATACGAATGCACATTGAGTGGAATATTCGTAACTTTCTTGCATTTGCTTGCGTAGACAAACAACTTCAAGTTGCTTACATTTGAGTTTGAGTGTACATTCGTCAATACATATTTTACAAAAATGTTTGTGGCTTGATAAATATTTTGATTATAAATATATGTAGGTATATTCATGATTTATGCAAATGTGTGTGTTTCTCGGCTTTTACGAACGTTGGTACAATTTTATTGCATCCTTCTGGCCAGAAATATACATAGGTATTTCAAGATTAAGCATGTCATATGTGCATATGTAGGTATACTTATATATGACTACCTATTGTACTTTTTCTATACCCGAATTTAAGTTTTGCTGTCATAACATGCGAGGCAATCGTTCTTTCAAATGGATACAACATTACTAAAGCAATACCTCAGCACATCAGCAAGATACAATAACTCTGACATATGGTAAGAAAATTTTTAAAAGGGAACTTTTTGTATAAATTTCAATTAGATTTAACTTCCCAGCCTACTTAGAGTCCATTAGCCGACTGTCCACCACTCAAATTGCCAATCACCGAGCCGCTCATATTTCTATAACTCAACTGTACTTTATTTATTTTGCAGCTGTTGTTATTGTAACGGCGCGAACTTACGTATATTCAATAAAGCTAATATTTTGTAGCGAATTATAGTTTGTTTGTTTTTAGGGTTAAATTCTGTATTTCTTTCTAGCTGTTCCACACATGTACGTACATGCATAGGTACATATATTTATTGGTTACCTTTTCCTGTTTTTTCGACAAATTCATTTACTTAAAAATAGTGAAATAAGTCGCTATCTATACACATAAAAATGTATGCATGCCTACATACATATACGTAAGTACACGTACATATGCATATTGCAAATTGGCATTCGGGCCGCCCGTCGGTCAGCAGCCCTGTGTCCGAGTGGTTCGCACGCGTGTCCAGTCGGGTACTGATTTACATAAAATGCATATGCAGCAATCTATGGCAACAGCTGCGCGACATTATTACCCATTTTTGATATTTATTTTCATGTATAAATCCTTTTTTCAACTTTATACTCAAGAATGATAGAATACAAAATTGTACATAGATGAGATATATGAGAGAATTAAAGCGATAAATATACCAGTTAAATGGCTTGTCAAACTAAACAACAGTTTCCGTTTGATCAAGCCATTTGACTAGTGTATGGGGATGTTTTCATGTGTGACAAGGCATTTGAAGAAAAATCAACATTTTTGGATTTTGTGGCCGCCATGTTGAAGTTTGATCAAACCACTCTAAGATTCTCTTTGACATGTTGCAGTTCCAGGTTCTTGCACCACCATTTTTCGTGACTTCTATATTATAATATCTTGTAAAATTTTTGATAGACTTCCTGAAGATACATATATGTACAACTTATTAGAAGATTATCCGTTTTCCTAAAAGAAGTATGGCTTTTTGGTTTTAACCAGGATGATATGGAAGTAAAGTTGCGGTCTGTCTCATAACTTATATTTCATTTGAAACCATTCCATTAATTAATTTATTCACCATTTCATTTCTTACATGTGATGCTTTCCATTTCAATTCAACCGGGCTATTCGGGTCATGTTCTTCGATTTCGATGTAACTCAAATATGTTGCTCTCTGGTCAAAATAATGACACGTATTTTTTTGTTCGCCCGAAAAAAAATTTTTCAAGATTCATCGGCAATTTTGTTTTTCGGCTCAAAATCGATTTTTTTTTAAATTATATAAGAAAAATTTTGTTTTAAATGCTCGTAACTTAGTCAAAAATGAACCGATTTTAATAATTCTGGGTTCAAAATGATCGCCATTACTTGCACGAGTGACTTCATGTAGAAACAATTGCAAAACAGTAGTTGAAATTTTTATATTCTGCAAAAAACAAAAAGTGCGAAACAGGCTTTTTACCCAAAAATTCATTACTCAAAAACAACTCATTTTAGCTACTGGGCATTCAGCCCAATTGAAGTTTGAGGTGTCCTCTTAATTTGGAAAAAGTTACAAAAAAAAAAAAAAAATACACTTTTTGATGTATTGAATTTCGAAAAAATTTCAAATTTTTTTTTTGCAAAACAAAAAATTTGCAACTACTGCTTTGCAATTGCTTCTACATGAAGTCGCTCGTGTAAGTAATGACAATCATTTTGAACTCAGAATCATTAAAATCGGTTCATATTTGACTAAGTTATGAGCATTAAAAAAAAAAAAAATTCTTATACAATATAATTAAAAAAAATCGTTTTTGAACCGAAAAACAAAATTGCCGATAAATCTTCAAAAATGTTTTTTTCGGACGAACAAAACAATACGTGTCTCATTATTTTGACCAGAGGACAACATATTTGAGTTACATCGAAATAGAAGAACATGACCCGAATAGCCCGGTTGAATTGAAATGGAAAGCATCTATATTAGAAATTTTTTTTTTAATTGCTCATAACTTGGTCAAAAATGAACCGATTTTAATGATTCTGAGTTCAAAATGATTGTAATTACTTACACGAGCGACTTCATGTAGAAACAATTGTAAAACAGTTGTTGAAAATTTTTTATTCTGCAAAAAAGAAAAAGTGCGAAACAGGCTTTTTACTCAAAAACAACTCATTTTAGCTGCTGGGCATTCAGCTCAATTGAAGTTTGGGGTGTCCTCTTGATTTGGAAATAGTTACAAAAAAAATACACTTTTTCATTGAAATGGAAAGCATAATGTACATACATACATGTCTTTATTTGATTTCATAATGAGGAGGATGGTCCCATATGTAGAAGTCCACGCAAGTGGGGAAAGTCACTGATTGCTATTCATTTGGGAGTGGACAGGACGATTCTTCTACATATGGTATAAGCAGCTCACAAATTCCGGGATTTGCCCATGTATTCTCTAGGTAGCTTCAGAACATCCGTTCGAGAGCAAGCCATTATAAGAAGGCAAAGCAAGGTTTCGGATCCGCCACGTAAAAATACTCCCCTCAATCCCAATGAAAACACGAACAAACCCCCGAGATAACTTCCTATACTGATGACGACACCTGCAACCGAACCAAGGACAATGATTTGAGGGCAAACACCTGGAATATCGGGCTCTTTAATGGGGAAGGTGCATCAGCCTGGCTGGTTGATGTCCTCGTGAGATTAAAGGCTGACATCACTGTCGTTCCAGAAATGACATGGACGGAGCAAGGCAAGAAAAAACATAGCACCTTCCGACGTCTACTACAGCTGTCATGTAAAGCAGCGCAAAACCAGTGTTGAATTTGTTATAGGAGACAGACTACGTCACCAAGTACTGTCGTTCAATTCGGTGGACGAGTGTCACGCAATAATCCGCATCAAAGTGCGCTGTTTCAGCATCTCGCTCATTTTTTCCCACGCCCCAATGTAGGAGAAGAACGATACGACCAAAGACTCCTTCTACGAGCACCTGGAACGTTCCTATGAGCGCTGCCCCCGTCACGACATAAAAATTGTTCATGGCGACTTCAACGCCAGGGTAGGCAAGGAGGGACAGAGGGTGATCGCCGGAGCCCGAAACATGGTAGCCTGTAGAACCAGATTCCAGCATAAGAAGATACACCAAGCTACATGGTTGTCTCCTGATAGAAAACAAAAATCACGGAGAGTGAAAATCTCTCCAGAATTCACCAGGATCTCCACCAGAATTCATAGCAATACATATATATGTATGTAGATCGTTTAGATTCATAGAAAAATATATGCATGGAAAAGTATTATATTTACTTATATACTTAAATATATTTTTTGTTATTTTATGTGCTAAATCGGTTTTTAAATTGTTTTCTGATATACATACATGTATTCCAATTAGGCGGCCGCCGTAGCCGAATGGGTTGGTGCGTGATTACCATTCGGAATTCACAGAGAGAACTTAGGTTCGAATCTCGGTGAAACACCAAAATTAAGAAAAAGTTTTTTGTAATAGCGGTCGCCCCTCGGCAGGCAATGGCAAACCTGCCATGAAAAAGCTCCTCATAAAAATATTTGCCGTTCGGAGTCGGCTTGAAACTGTAGGTCCCTCCATTTGTGGAACAACATCAAGACGCACACCACAAATAGGAGGAGGAGCTGGGCCAAACACCCAAAAAAGGGTGTACGCGGCAATTATATACATATATATTCCAATTCTTTTACTAACCATATTTGCTTTTTTGCTTATACCACGGCTTATACTCGTGCACCAAAGCGCGACATCCTAAATGGCTGTAATGGCAAATGTAGTTGGGAGTGCATAGTCCACCAGTCCGGGAAGCCCCAAAGTGCGAGCCAGGACTTTACCGTGACCATAATCCGATAACAATGTCAGCCTTGAAATCCAACGTAGAATCTTTCTTGCCAACAAGTGCTACTTTGGACTAAGTTAGCGATTGAGTAGTAAAGTCCTCTTGACGAACAAAACTAACACTCTATAAAACTCTCATCATGCTCGACCTAACGTATGGCGCAGAAGCGTGGATGATGACAACATCCGATGAAGCGACGCTTGGAGTGTTTGTGAGAAAGATTCTGCATACGATTTTTGGAACTTTGCACGTTGGCAATGGCGAATATCGCAGGCGATGGAACGATGAGCTGTATGAGCTTTACAGCGAATAAAGATCCAGCGGCTGCGTTGGCTGGGTCATGTCGTACGAATGGATACAAACGCTCCTGCTCTGAAAATATTCGATGCGATTCTAGCTGGTGGTAGTAGAGGAAGAGGAAGACCTCCTCTGCGTTGGAAAGATCAAGTGGAGAAGGACTTGGCTTCACTGGGTGTGAAACGACTGGCGCTCTTTGTTAAACTCGGCCAAAATCGCGTAATAGGAAGAGGTAGCTTGTCGCTAATCTTTCCTTTGATATGCACAATGGATGATGAGCTTATTACCCTGAATTCCTTCGGTTTCGTATGTATGGTTTTCCCTCCTTTAGGAATAAATAAATAAAATAAATAATACAACAAAAATGAAGTCGATTACAGTTGCAATCATATCTTTTATATGTTGCAGATCAGTGGAGCTGATTGCATCTGCCCCCGGTGATTTGTAAAAATGATCTCTTTTATAATACAACTTAGTCTTCGGAAAGTCTCCGAAATACCTTCTATCTATTTACAGAAGTCTCTCTAAGACGCTGTTTTTGCTGCCCTTATGACATACTTGAATCTACGTTGGCTTTCTTTGCATCCATCCCACGAGTTAGATCTTCTCGCTTCGGTATACATATTTCTACATTCTCTTCTAAGGTTTGCTATATCAGTGGACCACCATGGACGTTTCGGTTTCGCTCTTCTTGTTCTTTGAGGGCATGGTGCTTTCGCAGCTTCTTGAAATGCTAAGGTTAGCTCATCAACCGCTGAGTCGAGCTGTAGCTCGGAGTTAATTTGATATGTCGCGGCAGAGAGATTACTAGATAATTTGGTTTCAAACAACCCTCAGTTCGTGCGCCCGCGGTTTGTAACCGGCTTACACTGCTTAGTTGGCAATGAAATACTGTACATTAAGTACCTATGATCTGAGAAAGAGTTGTCTGTAGACACTCTCCAGTCTTTTAAAACTTACGCCCCTCGTTCATTGACACACGTCATATCTAGAACTTCACTTCTCGTAGTTGTTACAAAAGTAGGGGTATCACCTACGTTACTAATAAATAGAAAGATTGTTGCACATAATGAATTGAAAAATGTACCTACACGCGTGTTTGTGCCTAAACTGCCCCAGACATCATGATGTGCATTAGCATCTGCTCCCAGTAGGAATGGGGTACCACATCTCGATGTTTCTTTAACTGCACTTCTTATAAGTGGTTATGTCTGTGGTTCCTCCGCATCGGGTGCCATAAAAGAGAAGGCAGGCCAGTACTTCCGCATTCCTCCACCGATATGATGACGCATCGCTGAATTGTATCAATAAGTATACATACATTAATACGTTTCTTTGCTAATATGCACGACCTGAGTTTACCTTTGCCGGAGACATAGATCAATTTGTATTCCTTATTGTTCAACCCGCAAACCCGATCTTTTACGACCCATGGTTCTTGGATGAGCACGATATACTTCTCTTTCTGCGAGAGGGAGGATGAGTGCGGATGAGGCCGCCTTACTGTGGTGAAGATTGATTCGTACAATCCTCACCAACACTTGTGTTCGGCATTGAAGGGGAAACAAACCACGGTTTGGTCTGCGTCTCTTCATCGGATGTAGGGGGCAGAGACTCCTCATCCTAGCAGAGAGATCGGAGTATTCCCCTACCATGTCCTCTAAGGTGCTTTAAATGTCAGGGGTATAACCATAAAGCTGTCGATTGCAAAAACAAAGAAGTATGTTATAAGTGCCTCGAGCAACACAGATCAAAGGATTGTAATAAAGCTAGTATTCAGAAATGTATAAACTGCATACGAGCTAATGAGAAGTTACATCTTGGCGTAGACGTAAATCATCCAACTCAGAGCAAGAGATGCCCGGTATACCTCAACAAAGTTGAAATAAGGCGAAAGAATATTAGCTATTAGCAACCAAAGCAACTGTGCAGTTCTTATAATAACATCTTATTACTTAGTTCAATAAAAATAAATTGTGTCCTTCTCCTTTTATTTATCTCTTCCTCTCATATTCTCTATTTCCGCTACTTAAACTTTCTCTTAACTCCTGTTTTAACTATACTTCCTGTCATATTCGGTAATATTCGGGTTTCAAAGGGTCTTATATGCAATGTTCTCTTCTTTACTTCCCTCGCCAATGATAGGTAAGGATAAACAGTTTCACACGGGCAGAGATACCACTTTTAATATGATTCGCATACTAAGTAGGCTAAAGTCTGGACTGAAAATATGTCATCTCAACGCTCAGAGTTTGCCATCTAAAATTGATGAATTTCGATATATTTTTGAGTCATCTGATGTAGATGTTGTGTGTGTATCTGAAACATGGTTCTCTACGTGGCATAATGACGATTCGTTTTGTGTTAATGGCTATAAAACTTTCCGTTTAGATAGAGCCAAGCGTGGTGGCGGTGTTGCAGTGTTTGTTAAAAATAATCTGTCTTGCTCCCTCAAGTGCATCTCGGAAAATACGAACCTAATAGAATATATTTTCCTTGAAATTAAAACTAAGTATGACAAACTCCTCATTGGCTGTGTATATAGACCTAACAAATACATCGCCTACGCATCATTTGTTGATTTCATCGAAAATTTGTCTCTTAATTATAATAATATCGTTGTAGCAGGAGATTTTAACAGCGACCTGCTATGTGAAAATGAGTTCGTGTTAGCTATGCGGAGCTTGGGTTTGTTCCCCGTTAACGGCTCTATGCCTACACATTTCACGCAAACTAGCAGCTCTTTGCTAGATATATTTTTTGTTAACGATACCGCTAAAATTCTCCTATTTGACCAGCTTTCTGTGCCAGGTTTTTCTAAGCACGATCTAATTTTCATGACATTTAACTTCCAACTGACCCATGACACTAATGAATAGTATTCATACCGTGATTTTCTACGCATAGATTATGAGCTTCCTGAAGGGGCTGTGGAGGAAATTGACTGGGAATGTATTCATAACTTAATATCTAGTAATGAGCAAATTAGCTTCATTGAAGAAAACATTAGCTCGCTCTTTCACCGCTTCGTACCACTTGTACATAAACCAGTAATTGATAAAAACCGGCCATGGTTCAGCAACCATATTAAACACTTGATTTGCAAACGCAACAAAGCGTATCGCAAATGGAAGAGCTTCAGAACCTCGGAAACTTATAACATCTTTAAGGCTTGCAGACGAGATACTAACAAATCAATTAGATTGAGTAAACTAAAATACTATGAAATGCAGTTTAGTACTGCAGTGGGTTCGAAGCAGACATGGAACAAAATTCGTGCGATCGGGATTGGGAGCAAAAATCAACCTATGCTAGATTTATGTGATGTTAATGTAAATGTATTATACTAAATGAGAATTTTGTGTGCTTGCCCGGCTCTGTTAATAATATATATTATGACAATTACAATTCTAATTTTAACGTTGTGATGTCCAGTTTTTGTTTTGAATGTGTCGATGATTGTGAGGTAGTACAGTCCATACTTAGTGTCAAGTCGAATGCGGCCGGTCTGGATGGAATTCATCCAAAATTTATAAAATGCCTGTTACCAAAGATCTTAAAATATCTTACCTATGCTCTGAATACCGTCTTAACCACGTCAATCTTTCCCAACTCTTGGAAGAAAGCCAAAATCATACCTATTAAGAAAGCGAATGCAGACTACCGCCCGATTGCAATACTGCCGTTCTTATCCAAAGTTCTTGAGCGTATTATGCATCGCCAAATAAACACGTTTTTGAATAGCAACGCCTTGGTGAACACATTGCAGTCGGGGCTTAGATGTAGTAGGAGCTGCACCACAGCACTCCTAAAAGTGCCTGATGACATAAGGCTCAACATTGACAAAAACCATGTGACCTTTCTAACTCTACTTGACCATTCAAAGGCATTTGACTCCGTAGACCATAAGCTCTTAATTCTGAAGCTTAAAAACTTATTTAGCTTTTCAACGTCGGCCTTGACTCTTATAGAAACGTATCTTAGTGACCGATTACAAGCCGTATGTAGTGATAATACCATGTCAAACTTTCTCCCTGTAACCAGAGGTGTACCTCAAGGCTATATCCTTGGCCCTCTTTTATTTGTCTTGTACATTAACGATTTGTTCGGTGTGATTAAATATAGTGATGTCCATGTATATGCTGATGACGTTCAATTATATGTTAGTTGTCCCATTAGCTGTATTGATATTTGCATAAGTAATATGAATTCTGACTTGAGCCTCA
The DNA here is from genome assembly GCF_027943255.1 of Anastrepha obliqua. Classification (NCBI taxonomy): domain Eukaryota; kingdom Metazoa; phylum Arthropoda; class Insecta; order Diptera; family Tephritidae; genus Anastrepha; species Anastrepha obliqua. The sequence continues at coordinate 1,510,866 of NW_026562179.1, read as the reverse complement.
CAAGCAAGTGGGCTTCTGAAAATGGGTTAATTCTTAATCCTGATAAGTCCCAATGCATCATTATTTACAAAAAATATATCAAGCTCGATGGCTATACACAAGTCAAACTAAATGGCGCTGTGATTAAATATGTGGACAATGTTAAAAATCTAGGGGTTACATTTAATAGAACTTTGAAATTTATGGACAACTCAATATTTTACACCAGTAAACACTCGACTGCTACTAGCTAAAACGTATGTATTTGTTACCAACGTTACTGTATGGTTGTGAGTTATATACTCTTTGTGATATTGTGTGGCGTAGTAAGCTTAATGTTTTGTATAACAACATTGCTAGATACGTGTACTGTAAAAAACGTTATGACCATATTTCAGTATTTGCGAAAAAAATTGCTTCCGTATCCTTTTACGACTTGCTGAGGTTTAAATGTTTAGTTTTACTCCACAAGATCATAAACACTCAGAAACCCAGATACCTCAAAGATCGACTTATTCCTTCAAAGTCCTGCCGTTCGTTAAACTTAGTCCCGATGAAATACAGTTGTTTGGTGACTGAACGTCAATACTTTGTGTTCTCTGTCCATCTTTGGAATACCTTACCTTACAAAATTAAACGTATAAAAGAAAGCTCGTGTTTCAAAAATAAATTGCTTCGCTATCTTGCCGAAAATTGATGAATGTACTTTAAATCTCTTCCTATTAATCCCTTCTCCTGCTACTACTGTTTTTACCTAACTTTCCTTTTAATACTTTCTCCAACTTATACTTCTTTACTACTATCTGTAATTTTAATTTTAATTTTGATTTTACTGTTAATCCTTTAATGTAAACTATTCTTATGGTCAATCATTGTAAAAATAACCTATGGTTGTATGTTTTGACTTTAATAATAAATAAATAAATAAATAAGGTAACCCTTTCAAACAGTTCGCCTACCATGCTGAAGTTGAATACCACCTCATTGTAGTCTGTAAAAACCTCGTTCGCCTCCGCAGATGACGTCGTATTTTCTGCGGAGATGCTCTTGCTAGCTACATCCTGTCTATAGAAATGGGGACTCAACGCTTGGAAGCCGTAATTAATCTTCGATTTCCTGCTGGCGAGTGGGTCCAATGATTCCTCATTGAGGATTATCACGGCCAGTCTCTTCTTGCCGTCCACTCCGCCAATCTTTGCTACCTTTCAGTCGCTGGTAGGTAGTTCGGGGTTGCCTAGCTTTATCAGGTCCAGGACTTACTCTGATTCAGAATGGAAGTCTGGTATCCAGGCTTTAGATCATGACCAGTTAGGGATATCTTCTTGAGGGACCACATCAAGGCGAAGCCCCGGCCAAAGTCCCCTATGCGATTAATCGCCAGGGTGTAAAGGTCCACGAAACGTTGATCAGCACACCTTATTAGTTTGACGCGGGATTGAAACCATTTGCTTGAGAGATCGCACCGTGGGAACTGCAATCAATCACTGCCCGTATACGGCTTTCTTTCGCTATTTCCGCAATTTTTTTTGGAAAGTAAAATTATTACTTCACGGGAAAATATTTAGAGAATTTTCATCTTACACGATTTTTCAAAGTTATGGAGAATATCCCCAAATTTACCATAAGTCGCACGTACTTTGTACACGATTTTTTTTTGCACGCTTTTCTAAGGAACGTATCGAACGTATTACTTAAAATTTATCTACGTATACAAGCACGTGTGTATATTGAGGGGATAGTGAGCTATAATATTGTAATAATTTATCGGCCCGACCAGAGCTGGGTGATAAAGATTATTATTACCAAATGGTTATGGTTGTATTAGCCTTCAAAATTTAAGGAAACGTGATTACAATTAATAGTAATAGTTCGTTGAATAAACCTATGGCTGCAGTGACCGTTATTTTGCAAAAGTCGAAAACTGCGAGGGAATTCAGCACGAGGCATTCGAGAAATTTGCATTGAATGTCTTGGAATTGGAATTAGCTGGTTGAATATTCCTTTTATGCACTGTTCATGTTACCAAAACTTTCAAAATAAATATAGTTTGTGCGGACTGTACTTGATTTGCCCGTCTGTATATCATATAACTTCGTTTTATTTTTATATATGTGTACACATCCTTTTATATATATTACATACATATGTATGTATTTGAGTTTGCTTACCTTCACTAAATTCTTCTTATTTCGCTCTGAGTCCTCATATTAAAATAAAATAAGTGTACGTTATCTGTCCTCTGCACATTTGTCCTCAAAACGAATTTTGCATACTTAAGTACGAACATCCACCAAGCCATGTAAAATGCGTAAACTTTTACACATCCGTTTGCCAAAGAAAAGTGCTTATACATACACAAATGTTAACCATATACATACATACGTATGTACATACATATGTATGAGTGAATATGTCAAAGGTGGGATATACACCATATACGTGAACCCAACAAAAATCGCATCAACCAACCATCAACCACCGAACCAACCTTTTCAAGAACCAGGAATCTTGGGTTAAAGAAATTACGGAAAGCTTAGAAAAAAAAGGCGTACAAATAAAAAACTTCACAAAATGAGAACGTATTGGAAGTGTAAGGAAAAAACGAAATAGATTGAAAAGGCTGTTGTTCTTTCAAATGATTATGTACTTGTGTATACGAGTACATATGCATGTACAGTGAACTCTCTTCTAACGGGCGCCTACCATAATCGGGCACTGTTTCAGTACCACAAATATGCCTAGGGTTTTTTTAATTTTTCTCTCTTGAGCGAATAACCATCCCGTAACAGGTTGGTTGGTTTGATCCGTAACAGGACTCGGATACTTTTTCCCCACCTAAGGCATTTTAGTGCACTCATAAGTGGACAGCTGTCTATACTGCTATCTGCATAACAAAATTTCTTCTCTTTATTTCTTGTTACCAATGAGAATCCTTTTTATTTTTTCAAATATTTATGAATACAAATGTTCTAGTTTAGGAAATAAATTTGGTTAAAGATCTGTCACAAATTTTTATTCACTTTTTTAAAACTTTTCTCATTAGTGGAAAAACTGTTCACTCCCTAAGATGTTCGCCTAATAAAGAGTACACTGTGTATACATATATGCCTGTGTTTAAGGCATGCCTATAATATTTTTGTAGTTACTTCACATTCTGCGGCACAAGAAATGAAAACCGGGTTCGGTGCAAGTTAGTTAGGGAATGATTTCATTCACAAATAATAAATAAAATTAGTTAAGTAAATTCTAAGTTTAATCATGCAGGGCTGAACAAATCCAAACATATTTTAATAATACCAAAAGATAAACATATTTTAAGAAAAACAAAAGATAAACATATTTTAACAAAAACAAAAGTTAAACATATATGTTTTAAGAATAACTAAAAATAAGCATATTTTAAGAAAAACAAAAGATGAACATATGTATTTTAAGAATAACAAAAGATAAACATGTTTTTCCTAAATAGCAAAAAAAGAAACTGATACTCGTATACATGTCGTGTACCTAAAACAGTATGATGAGTTATAAGTATAAATACGATTGACAAATATGTTGGCAGTCAGTCCAGTATTAACATAGAGCTAAGAACTACCCTAAAATTAAATACAAGAAAAATAAATTTTTATATACAATATGTATTTCCAAAATCAAGCAAGTCCTTAACTATTCCAAGTCGTTAACTGGCGATCCTGCCAACAGTATCATATACATTGATGCTCCAGTGAGCATCCGTGTCGCAGCAAGGACATACAAAATTAATTAAAGGCAGTAAGGAAAAGAAGTGAAAATACAATGAACAAAGGAATAAAGAATTTAATGATAGAAACACTATTTGTGTTTCTTCCATTAAAAAATAAAAACAGTGATCTAATTCTCATAGAAAGGAGCAGATGAGAAAATCTTTGCAGAAACGTTATAAACTTAATACACGAAGAAATTTGGACACCATTTAAAAATAGAACATTTTTTATTTTGCAAAAAAACGAGAAGTATTTGTGTGTAGTGTATTTGTTTTTTTTTTTTTAACTTTTTCCAAATCAAGAGGACACCTCAAACTTCAATTGAGCTGAATGCCCAGTAGCTAAAACCGATTGTGTTTGAGTATTGAATTTTTGAGTACAAAACCTGTTTCGCACTTTTTTGTTTTTGCAAAATAATAAATTCTCAACTACTGTTTTGCAATTGTTTGTACATGACGTCGCTCGTGCAAGTAATGACGATCAGTTTGAGCCCAGAATCATTAAAATCGTTTCATTTTTGACATTGTTATGAGCAATTTAAAAAATATTATAAATTTTCTGATTTAATTAAAAAAATCGATTTTGAGCTGAGAAACAAAATTGCCGATAAATCTTAAAAAAAAACTTTTTCGGGCGAACAAAAAAATACGTGTCTCATTATTTTGATCAGAGAGCAACATATTTGAGTTACATCGAAATCGAAGAACATGTCCCGAACAGCCCGGTTGAATTGAAATGGAAAGCATCTATATAAGAGTGTGTACAAAGCAAATTAAAATCGAAAAATTCATTAGCTTCAAATGAAAGTTATCGCTTGAAAGTGCACTTAATTAATATAATGAAAACAAATAAACATGGATTGTTATCAGTAAAAAGAACTGTTTTAATTTGTATAGAAAAAAAACCTCAGTACTTGCGACAGTCTCGAAACTAGTTAAAGACTTGGAAGATAGTTGAGGACTTGCTTGAATTGCGATTAATATAAACATTTATTTATATGAATTTAATTTTAGGGTAGTTCTTAACACTATCTTAATACAGGACTGACTGCCAACATATTTGACAGTCGTATTTATACTTATACCTCATCTTACTGTTTTAGGTACAAGACTTGTATATTAGTTTCTTTGTTTGTTGTTTAGGGAAAACAGGTTTATCCCTTGTTATTGTTAAAATATATATGTTTATATTTTGTTCTTCTTAAAATACATATGTCCATCTTTTGTTTTTCTTAGAATATGTATATCTTTTGTTATTCTTAAAATATTGTACATATGTTTATCTTTTGGTGTTCTTAAAATATTATTCGATCTGTTCAGCCCTGCATGATTATACTTTAGAATTTACTTAACTATTTTTATTTATTATTTGTGAATGAAATTACTCCTTAACATTCCCCTTCCTAAATTAAATCGTCCCGATTTATACCGAATTAATGTTTGTTCTTTGTTCTTGCCTAAATAAATTTTTCAGTTATTCACTTTAGTGTAAATATTGTTGCAAAAGGCAATTTCCCTATCGGTGAACAATTTTTACATGCTTAGTTCTACGTGGTGTGAATTGAAACAGTTTACAATGCTTATTTATGATAGGATATATGTACCTAAATAGCAATGATAGGATATTTAGTTCTGATTAAATTTGGTGTATATATCTGTGAACGTGTTTTTTATAATTTGTCCGTTTCTAAATAAATCCTCACCTGTTGTATGTATTGCTGCGATTTTTTTTGGCTGCAAAAACCTTTTTAATTCGAATATCAGATAATTTTCGTCAGTAAAGGTTATTGTGTCACGTATTTTAATATATTTTGAAATATAATATATATATAATATATTTTGAAATATAATGCGTGAACTTGTCTCATTCTATTGTGTGTTTGGTATCAGTTCTATTTGGATACCGTAGGTATTTAGCGGTTGGCGGACTGCCTTGATTATGTCGTTGTATAAACTATCAGATGAGTATACAGTATACAGACAAGGCGTCAGCTACAACATTCTGTGCGCCTGGTTTATACATGACTTTTGTTCCATAGTCTTCGATAACATTTTTCCATCTCTTTAGTTCATGATTCGGATTCTTATCCGATATGACGTAAGTAAGCAATTGCTGGTCGGTATATATGGTTGAGTCGGCTATGCCGTATATGTAATTTCCTAATTTTTGTAGCGACCATACAATAGCGAGTAACTCTTTCTCGTTGGTACTATAATTTTGTTCTATGGTGCTGAGTGTGCGTGATAAAAAATAAATTGGATTTTTATTTTGACTCAATACAGCTCCGATCGCTACATTGGAAGCGTCTGTAGTGAGTTCACCTGCTCCTTTAGGCAATTTTTCATTTTATTTATGGCTTCTATGGCCGCTTGGTCTAAACTAATTTTTGTGTTCTAACTTTTTTTTCCGATATGAGAACAATCTCCTTTGAGATGTAAAGTTAAGGGTTTAGCTACAGCTGCATAGTTTTTTACGAGTTTTCTATAGTATCCAGTGAGTCCTAAGAATCCTCTAAGGTCCTTGAGGGTTTCTGGTATTGGGTAATTTTCTATCGTTTTTGTTTTATTCGGATCAGTTTAAATCCTAAGTATTCTATCTCTTCCATGAAAAATTTTGACTTTTCATTGGACACTATTAAAGAGGCATTATTTAATGTGTCAAAAATAGTTCGGATGTGTTTCATATGCTCTTCATAGGATAGGGAGTAAGGTTAACATGGGTGAATTGTATAGGCTGTAGCTTTTTTTATTATTCATTCCTTCAATAATTTTTCAATTTCCTTATTTACGAATTCTACGTCCTTTATATTACTTGTATATTGTTTGGTCCATATAGGATCCTTTGCATCTGTTCGTATGCTAGCTTCAATCCTGGTAGTGAAGGGTAACGATCCTATGACATTATTATCCTTCATTATACCGCATTCCTTTTAGGACAAATATAAGGACAGAACATGAAGAATAAAGTCACCTTTTTGAATTGTTAATCGGACGAGTGCGGTTTAATTGTTTAATTACGCGACGCTACAGGCAATATTCATTTTAGTTCGCGCTTCCCCCCTTATAAAGTTTTTTTTTAACAATTTAAATATCTTCACAAAACAGTAAGGAATTTTCACCATGTACCTCATCTACCTCAAAAAAATCTAAATCTTCATTCATAAACTTAATAGTTTGTTTCGTATTAATTATAGAATTGCCCTGCATTGATATCAACTGTAATGGTTTTACTTTTTTGGTTATATTAAATTTTAAAGTTTTCTTAAAATACATATTTATGGGTTGCACCTGTATCTACTAAAACATTAAATTTACTCTCCCATCATTAATTACTATACTGGGCAACCCGTTTATTAGTTTAAATACTTAATTACTAAATGATTTTGTCTTCCTGTCTCTACAATTGTGCTAGAGTTGTCTTCTTCGGATGTTAAGTTGTTGTTCCGCATGAGTTTTGTTTGTTGGTATTGATTGGTGCACTGGCCACTATTACTTCGTGGTCTTTTCCAATTTTTATTGTTTCTATTCACGTCGTAGTAGTTGTTTTGATGCTGAGTTGGTTGCCTGAATGTTTTGTTTCCGGACGTTGTGTCCATGGGTTATGGTTTTGGTAATTGTGATGGCGGCTGGTTATAGTTGTATTTCTGCTGAGTCATGGTGTTCACGTCGATTTGTTCCATAACGTCAATGGTGTCCAAATTTCTTCGTGTATTAAGTGTATTATATTTCTCCAAAGATTTTCTCATCTGCTCCTTTCTATGAGAATTATATCACTTTTTTTTTATTTTTTAATGGAAGAGACATGAATAGTGTTTCCACCACTAAATTTTTTACTTCTTTGTTCACTGTATTTTCATTTCTTTTCCTTACAGCCTTTTTTTTTACTTAAAATTTTGTCCTTTATTATGAAGTATTATGTATGTATATCGTTGATGCGATAAGGATGACTATTTTTTGGTCCGCTCACTGGAGCATCAATGTATATGATACATTGTTAAAGACTTGGAAGATAGTTAAAAACTTGCTTGTGTTTGGAAAATATACAAAAATTTATTTTTATGAATTTAATTTTAGGGTAGTTCTTAACACTATGTTAATACTGGACTGACGGCCAACATACTTGACAGTCGTATTTATATCTTCTTATACCTCATCTTACTGTTTTAGGTACACGACTTGTAAATATATTAGTTTCTTTGTTTGCTGTTTAGGAAAAACATGTTTATCTTTTGTTATTCTTAAAATACATATGTTTGTATATGTTCAGCCCTGCATGATTATACTTAGAACTATTTTTATTTATTATTTGTGAATGAAATCATTCCTTAACTAGCTTTATTCTCAAAAATACAAAGTAAAAATAGCAAAAGAGAAAACCAAAATAAAAAATGATGCAAGTATGCAAGAATCGAGGTGAAAATTTTCTAATGTCTCAAGTACTGAGTGCGCAATGAAAAAAAAAGTGTGTCGCAAGTATGGAAGTGAGTAAGTATAGAGTATTTGCGATAACCGAGTTTGTACTGTATATATGTGTTTGTTACCATGACTGATCGTTGTAATTTTTGTTGCTTGCCACATTTCTCTGCTCAACGAAAAACTATAAAAATAAAATGTAATAATCAGTTGCGGGATATTTGCGGGGCAGCAAACGCAACCAGCAGTGTATTTTATTTTTGTTTGAAACATTTAGACAGTCAAACTCGAAAAATCTAATTCGCATTCTGACATCTCGCTGAAAATATTTGTACTCTCTTATTTTCAAATAGTCGTGATGCGAAATTCGTTTCGGTCCTGTTTTACTGATTGCAACGAGTATCACCCGAGATTCGCTTAGCGATTTAATTCTGTTTATATATATTTTGGTATTCAGTAAGCGAAAGTCACAAGAAATTCACCAAATATCATGGTGAAAATAAATAGAGACAGTCAGCTGATGGCACGTATCGGCTAGAGATAGTCAAAAAGTTTAGCAAAAATTCCCTTATCGATTCCATATGTAATGGAATTTTTTAAACTCATTTATCAAGCGAAATTCTTCATCAAAAACATAAAAAAATATGAATATTACTAAGTTCATACAAAATAACATTTTTAATTTCTGTTTTATAAACCTTTTACCTGAATCGGATTATCAACGTGCCCAAAAAGGATTGAGGAGCTGTGGAAGGAGATCGCAGAGCAGCTTAACGCTCTTAAAGGCCCAAAACGATCAGCGGCTAAATGGAAAGATGTATGTTTTAAATATACCAAACAAATTGCTTAATAAAATATTTATTTCACAGTCGCTAAACCATTGGAAAAATCAAGTCCGAAGCAGAGCTAGGAAGTCAAAGGCTGATCGACTAGCGACAGGTGGAGGTCCCCGGTTGCAAGAGGAGTTGATAGAGAGGGAGAATCTCGCTTTGGAAACGCTCGGGTCAGTCGTGGTCGACGGAATGCCAGATATTCCAAATATTGGGGCCGAGGTAAATAGACGTGTACATATAATTGTATATATATATATATATATATATATACATATATGTGTTCATTTCAATGATAAAAGGTCATAAAATGAACATTTTTGAATTGAAAAAATTTGCACATTAATAACTTAACTATTTTTTAATTTTTCAGAGCGAAATAGTAATTACTAACGACCCCGTGACTCCTTCTGTGGAATCAACCGACGAGTCAGTTAACAGTCCACGACCTTCACGTCGCCGCAAAACCGATTCGGATGAGCTAATCAAAAAAATGATTAAATCCTTGAACGAAAGGAACGAGGAAGAAAGAAAATTTAGAGAGCGAAGTCTTAACTGCATGGAACAGTTTTGTGACTCCATGAACAACGTGGCCAATGCTATTCTAGCTTTATCGCAAGCCGTTGTCAATAAAGACAATAATAATAAATAAAATAAAGTTTATATATGTTATGTTATAATTCATGAATTTTATTTTTTACAAAAGTTTTACAGTGTAAGTGCGTTTATGCAATTTTGCCTCGCCCTTCTGCCTTCAGAATAATATTCTGTTGACCTTATTGGTTCACTATTTTCATCATTCGATGGGTCTTCTGGTGGCATGGCCTCATCAGTGAATATGCCACGTTTTTGCAGCATATTGTGGAATACTACACATGTATAGATGATAGCTGCCGCATTTTTGTATGAATATCTAAGAACGCGCTCTTTGGATAGACACCGAAATCGTGATTTCAGGACTCCAAAGGCACGTTCAATTGTGTTCCTTGCTTTTATATGTGTTTTATTGAAAATCTCTTCGCTAGCGGAAGAAGGTGTTGCTATTGGTGTTAGAAGCCATGGCTCCAAAGGATAACCTGAATCACCTAAAAGCCATTTAAATGCCCCCACAATGTGTTCCCTGATGAGTTTGATTCTCACCGGCGAAGTTGTCCATATACCGGCGTCATGACAAGATCCTGGGAATCGTGCATTGACGTTTTGAAAAATTAGTTCGTCGTTGCAAATCTAGGAATGGGGTTATTAGTTATAAACATTACAAAATGTTGATAAACCAGTATTTATTTTTTATAAACTCACGGCTTCAACATTAATGCTGTAGTATCCCTTGCGATTCATATACTCATGAGGTACTACTCCAGCAATTAAAGATTGCGGGGAAAGTATTGCAATATGTGTGCAGTCAATAGCACCTATGACGCCTTTTATTCCGAATTTGTTATGGAAGCTGCAAATTTTAAGCCGTTGAAATGGTGCAAATGCATATTTTGTACCATGTTTAAAACTTACCCCCTCTTTATGCTGTTGTAATGCTCCGCCTCATTGGGAAAACTAATTTCAAAGTGTTTGTGTTCCACTACCATCTTGCAAATTTGCTCAATACATCTCGACACGCTTGGTTGACTCATTGCCGAGAAGTGGCAGTTTCCAATAACGCTTTGGTAGGAGCCATTTGCCAGAAAATATAGTACTGAAACAAACTGAAAGTAATATGTTGTAAAGCCTACCTATATATTTTTATTACTATATCAAGCTCACCCGAAGTTCAAATGGAATTCTCGAACTCCGCTCAAACTTGTCAAGTGGTTTGAGATCTTGAATAAGCTCCCAGCAGAAGGATTTCGGGAATCTTAAAAACCTCCTGAAAACGTCTTCTTCCAGAAGGAATGGGTCTTCCCTGCTGCGTAAACTTGCCAGAATCCGTCTACGCATGTTTCTAAAACGTCAATAAATACACAATTATTCGTGTTCTTAAGAAATTTTTACCCAAAACATATTACTTCGCTTCATTTTCGCGTTTTTTTGCAATATATATTATATAAAATAATTAATTCCTCTTCCATATTTTTCGTTTTGTGAGCTGCTCAGAAGTAGATCACTAATTAGTGACTTTTTTTTGAGACTAATGACGTGAGATTGCTTACTGAATACCAACTAGTCTCAAAATCAAATTTCACCACGAAAAGTCTCAATTAGTGACTTGAGACTGCTTACAGAATTCGGGCATAATAATCTCACAAATCACAATATTACTAAGCCATTCACTGAATTTTCACAAGCATGCAATTTCTCCTACTTTTGTTTGTTTTGTATTGCGAAAGGACCTGAAGTCAGATTAAAGTAACTGTTGTTTAATGGCACCACCTTAAGTAATCACAATTCGATTTGGATTATGTGTATTTGAGTCGAAGGCGCCACATACGTGCGTTACGCCAGCCGGAATGTATAAATACTGGCAACATTCTATTTTTTCCGTACGGCAAGTGCGCACATTTTTATAGATGGTGTTTTTAATTATATCACATTAAATGCAGAAAATAAATGGAATACAAATTCAAATGCAAGCTTCCTTCATCTTTTCAAGAAAAGCTTGAAAGAATAGAGAAAAGTTGGGCTTAATCATGTTGAAAAATGATTGTGCGTCCCCATATCGAAGTTATGGTCGGACCTACCATCTACGACTACCCCAAATTCCATTTTAACCTTCTTTTACTTCAATAAGCACTAATTTTATAATATATTTCACAACTAACAAAAACCAGTTAATACAAAACGAAATGAAATATTTGCTTTCACTACAAGATCATATGTTCTTTTTGTTTATATGCAGCCCTGATATATCCATCTCGACGCCCGTCGAATCGAAGAGCATTCCGCCTTAAAATATACAAAATGATTTCATCCTGTTGTAAGACGGCCAAAAAACAAGCGTCGTGCTTTTCACCACATGTTGCTTAAACTGTTATGTAATTCTCTTGGTTTTTTCAAAGTACTGTGCCCCCGGTATGCCAAATATACAATAATAAGCAAAATATTCCTACTTACATTTGAAAGTATGGCTTAAGCATATCGCTTGTGAGCTAAGCAGCTGTAGATAAAGCCGCTTGATCATCGATAGTGTTGTCGCTTTTATAGTATAGTACATACAAATTTTTCGCAGGAACAGGAAATAGGAGAATAGAAAGCGGCGAATGTAAAATGTTTCAGTCTGTTTGAGGTATGTACGTATTTCTTGTTTTTAATCATAATAGCTCTTGATCGTGAATTGTTATAGTTTATGTATAAAATGTTTTTCTTTTGCGTGCGGTTGAATAAATTTTTAAGTTATATAAATTAGGTTAACCCTCCGTTAAACATCTTTTTTAAAACCTTCGATCTGTATTTGCATCCATTCGCTTGGGAATATGTGGCGAATGCGCCACATTTATAATTAATTTTAAGTATCGCAGATATATATTTTTAGTTACTTATATTTTCATTGCTTTTGCCTTGCATTGAGCTACCTACACAAGCAAAAATTATCGCTGAACGTATTGGTTTGACTTATTTCGAAAAAGGATGAAGAAAAAGAGGTGATTGCAATGAAATCAAAATGAAAATATAAAATATGAAACGATATATACTTATGGATTAGGTGGAAGATAATATATAAGAGATTTTTGAGTGCTGTTCTTTACTGGAGTACTGGATTCTTGCATACAATACAATAGAAAGGAGTTTTGATTGCAGTGAAATCAAAATAAAAATATAAAATATGAAACGATATACATATATTTATTATAAGAGATTTTTGAGGGCTGTTCTGAATTCTTGCATATAATACAATAGAAATGAGTTTTTCGACGAAACTGTTCGGTTCCTTGTAGACAAAGGCGACAATCTCTCTTCGCTGTGAGTGTATCGGCTCCGGTTGGTTGGTTGACTACAATATTCCCAGGGATAGTAATTGGTTTGTTGAAAATTATTACATAGCCACACGAGTAGTGAATTGAGAAATAACGGCTGGATAATTCATACGATTTTCGATGTTTACAAGGACTAATGTGTTCGATAAAGTCGTCAAAAATGTTCGTCTTGCATCACTTTTTCAGTGCCCAAACACTTTCTTGCAAACACAGAACGTTGCCAATGCAATGACATATCACATGTTGTAAAAGAAAGCAAAGGTCTATCAACTTGTTGGCCGTTGTGATGTGAAATGTGTGACCATTTGATCCATGCAATCGACGACGGCTTTGTGTGCATTATAATAAATAATGACCGATGGTGTTTTTTGCTTCATTCTTTAAATTAACCACTCTATTCTTTTTTGGTACATAGTTACTGACTTTAACCAGGTTTTCATAAAAACCAAACAGTGACGAAAGCAGTGGGCGAGAATTGTTGTCTTTTATTTCTGGTGGAATGCAGCGGTTGTTGGATCGTATGGTGCCAACTAGTGCAAGTCCTATAGTAGCGAGACGTTCAGCTCCATTATAGGTGACGAAAAAGTTATCGGCTATAATTGTACGACCACTGTTCTACTATCACAATTTTCCTCTTAATGAAATTCACGCTCTTCTCCTTCTGATCGGCTACAATATAGTTTTCCTTGCAACGGATATTTTGTTTGAAAGTCACATGTCCACCAGATTCTTATGCCGTATTTGATCATACGCCGTTTTTTGATGAAATATGTTGTGTGAATTTATTTTAGTTCAGCCTCGATATGGAAACAGTTGTACGCCAACAGTAATCTTTTCTTTCGGATAATAATTATCCTTGAGGTTTTCTTTCAAGAAAATCACGAATAAGCGTAGCTTTATCGGTTCCTTGGCGAAATTCACATGTTTCAACGTTATCAAAAGGAAAATATATCGTGTCAAAAATTTGAATCGACGATGGGACATGGTTGCTCGAAAAATGGGCTAAGCATCTGACCGCCACAAGACTTCCGTTTTCTGACTTCATATTACTGTGTGTTACACCCATGGCCAAAAGAATACCAATACATGCACCAAACTCAGTACTAGTCAGATCAATCCAAACTCTTTGTTTTGCATCTGGATGTGCTTCATTCAATTTTTTAATGGCTTCACTTGCATATCGATTTGTTTGATGCCTTGGCCCGGACCGAAGTCTCATATTATGGTGTTGTCAAATAAACATAGCCGCAGATGGTCCACCACTGGCGCAGCAGTCGACTCATTCAATAATTGAGGATGATCAATTTTTTCATCGTTATCAAGTATTTCTTATGGCTTGATTATTTCTTCCTGCTCATTATGATGTTTTATTTCGCGCGCAAATTACTTCTTATTCCGCACTAATGCGTTAAGTGCTCAACGTTTATTCGCTAAATGACTGCGAAATAGAAACGATGCAGAACATAGTACATACATATGTATATACCCTCTGCTCAAATATGACGGAGACGGTATCAATAAAACGGTCCGCGGATGGCAAAAATAAATTTTTTGTTTTTTGGTAGGACTGTTATAAGCTTACATGGCAAATTTCAGCGTGATATGTCACATAGTTTGTTTTCTGTGCTACTGTAAACAAGTCAAGCTCGAGTGTGTTCTTCGAATTCTCTTTTATGACTTCAATTGTCTCAAAATGTTTTCCTCGGAGCGGCAACTTGAGCTTGGGAAACAGAAAAAAGTCACATGGAGCCATATCAGGCGAATACGGTGCTTGCGGAACGATATTAACATTACTTTTGTTCAAATAATCACGAACAAGACGTGATGTGTGAGCTGGTGCATTATCGTGATGCAAGAACCATGACTTGTTGTCCCACAATTCCTTCCTTTTAAGACGAATTTTCTCGCGCAAACGCTTTAAAACGTCTAAATAATATTCAGCGTTAACCGATCGGCCTTGCGGAAGGAACTCCGAGTGCACCACACCTTCGTAATCGAAAAAAACAGTCAGCATAACCTTAATTTTTGAGCGACTTTGGCGTGGTTTTTTGGGTTGATGTACGGCCCTCTTTGAACGATTTGTACCATTGAAAACCACGTACAACATTTTTAAGGCGTCTGAAGCCGAAATTTTCTTGGAATAACAAAATTTCAAACAAATTCTTTGTTCAACTTGAATTTCCATCGTTAAATTCGAAGAACACACTCGAGCTTGACTTGTTTACAGTAGCACAGAAAACAAACTATGTGACATATCACGCTGAAATTTACCATGTTAGTTTATAAAAGTCCTACCAAAAAACAAAAAATTTATTTTTGCCATATGTCATCCGCGGACCGTTTTATTGATAACGTCTCGTTCATATTTGAGTAGAACGTACAGCCAGTACATAAAAAAGGACAAAGAAACGATACAACAACCGGTTGATATGTGTGCAGGTAACCTAAATGACCGTAAATGATAGTCTAAATATAGATTTACCGCGAAGAAGTAAAAAAAAACAGGTAGAATAGGCAAAATGCATCAGTTTCCATACATTTGTATAGGGGCCAGACCCGAGGTGTAACTTTTTCAATCTTTTTTTCGTCCTGCTCGAGGATATTTTTTAAAAGGATATATCCTTAAATCGATACCTATAAAAGAAATATATGAAACTCACGTCGAAAATCGAAAAAGAGCTGGTCAGACCTGGATTCCCAACGGAGGGTTAAGCAAATTTTGCTTTTGGCTATGTGAATTTTTCGTACATTTTATACGTCCGTCATCTGCCAGACCATTAATGTACGAGTATGTACCCCACTGGACTCTAACTTCCTACAACTGGAAAAAACAAGAACAATAGCAAAGTAATGGAGGCCTCAAGTCCCAACGGCTTTTTCACCACAGCACAGGAAGCAGATGTATAAGTATACAGTAAGACCTGTAAAGTGGAAGACCGCAAATTATTATTTGTTGCTAAACTTAAAACTTGTATCAATCTTTAAGTAAGCAATAGGTAGCCTCGGTTACGCCAGATTAGGTTGGACTTGTCTGATCCTGTAGATCCCGCACAGACCGGGAATTTATCCGTAGTGATACCAAGGATTTGTCTGGAGAGTGTAAGATCTTTATATTTTGTCTTTAATACACAGTTTAGATAATTTAAGCAGGCTGCTAATTTTTTGATCTGCCACGCTTTCTAAGCAGTTTATTCGTGTCTTGCTAATTGTAAGGCAGTGGTTAGGTACTCCAGAGATCCTATCGTGCTGACTTCGTGACATATTGTATATGTAGCGTTCTGCACTAGCTTCAGTTTGGCCGCGTTCGATGGAGTGAGACAGTATCCTGTGAGTATCCGCACTACACGTTTACACTCTTTCCTGGCAAGAGATAAAATATCGAAAAATCGGTTACCCATGACAAACTGGGGATCGGATCTTTCTCGGTTATAAGCTCCTGGCCTCTACTCAGGAAACAGTTGAGGGTAAAGCTGTGGGCCATAGCCCACAAAACTATAAATAAACCGACAACATCCGCTAAAACCATGGGGCAAAAGCGCGTTAATAAAGGTCCATCAAGGTATAAGCTCTACCAGAGGTCTCTCGCTATCCTTGGCAGGATTCGTAAGAACGATACCGAAGGTAAAGCTCATCCCAAAGATGAGGCTGACAAGGCAGGGTGTCAAAAGGAGGTGGACGAATACCTG
This sequence comes from Anastrepha obliqua, assembly GCF_027943255.1. NCBI lineage: Eukaryota > Metazoa > Arthropoda > Insecta > Diptera > Tephritidae > Anastrepha > Anastrepha obliqua. The sequence goes on along the minus strand of NW_026562179.1, from coordinate 1,494,311 downwards.
GCATTCCAAACCACCCGAAAGACAGAAGCCAAAAAACGTAACCGTTCGCAAGACGAAAACAAGAGACCAAGAAAGAGGCACAAGATCTCAGATCAGGGTGCGGTTGTCCCCAAAACTACCAAACAATTCAGTGAGGTGGCACGGGACCATCTTCAAATGGCACTGGTGGACGAAACATCTAATCGCGGCAAACCTGTTCTTGACAAATGGTCGGAGATTGAGGCACGGTTGTCTCGCATATTCGTCGACCATATCATGGCGAGCCCGGAGGGTCAATCGGCAGGTTTCGACTCGGTGGAAGTGGTTCGCGGTTGCCGAGTAATCAAATGTGATGACCAGTAATCATTGCATTTCCTGACAAAGGCGATTGGTGACATTCAGAGCAGCTGGTAGGGCTTGAGGCTCAAGCTCATTCCAGCCAGCGAGATACCACGAAGGCCGAGGAATTGCATCTAGATACCAAACATGGAGTTTAAAGCCAATCAATTAACTCCCTATCTCCAGGCTCACAACCGCTCAGGGCCGATGACCGATTGGTCGATCATCAAAGCGGAGGCTCCGCAGAAGCACAGCGTGTTGTTCCTTATTCAAACCACAGAAGAGAGCCTTGAACCACTGCAAACAGTGGAAAATAAACTTCGGGTTGGTATACAGAAGGCCCAGTTGAAGATATTCCGTTCTGCGAATCCGGTGCGTTGACATAGCCTTAATTCAGGAACCCTGGGTGCGGAGCAACGAGGTGAAGGGGTTCCCGGGAAGAAACTACAATCTGTACTATAACCGTACTCAAGGTCATCCTAGATCATGTATTGTAGCTAAAAAACCCTTAAACATATTTTTAATCCCATCATATATATTTCACAGGATGTGAACTACGTTGAGGTGGAAGCCGCTGACGGTGTCAGCATCACACTTACATCCATCTATATGGCACATGATCGGCCTGCACCGCCCGAGGAGGCTTGTAGGCTTGTGCTTGAAGGAACCAGAAATAAAATCCTGCTATTCGGATGCGGCGCCAACGGGAGGCATGCGTTGTGGGAATGCTCTGAGACAAACGACCGAGGTGAGTCTTTATATAATTTTATTATCAACACTAACTTATCAGTATGTTACAGGGGTAACACTCCCACTTTCACCTTTCCTAGTACGGAGTACTTCAGAGGATGGGAGAAAGCGATTGATGTTACTTTACTGTCTGAAAATAGCTCAGTAAGGGTAGATAATTGGAGGGTATCCAATAAAAGGTCCTTTTCAGATCATGGTTGGATCATCTACGATTTTGATCTTAAGGTAGATCCACCCTTGCCGTATCGAAATCCTTTAAGAACCAACTGGAAGAGGTTCAAAAATGCAGTAAACAACAGGATAGGAAAGATTCCTATCCCTTAAATCACTCTGGTGGAAAACCTAGGTAGGGTCATAACACTGGAAAAGGCATTTAGTAGGGCCTCAAAAACGTCCTGCCCCATACAATTTAGTAAAAAAAACTCGCCCTCCTTGGTGGAGCAGTGAGCTCTTAAAACTAAGGGAAACATCTAGATCAACGTTTAACCTCAGCTACTCGACGGGAAATTACGAATTGTACAGAGAAAGTCGGAGACAGTACAAGAAGGCAATCAGCGCAGCCAAAAAAGAGAGATGGAGGGAATTTTGCTCGTCCATCGAACCCACCAGGGATTCTGCTAGGCTCAGCCGTGTTCTTTCCAAAGACCATTCAATGGCTTCTTGGGTTAAGAAACCTGATGGAACTTGGACTGCTACGGCAGAAAAATCGCTAAAACTTCTGCTAAACACGCATTTTCCGGGATGCAGCGCTTACGAAAGTGGTAGGGGAAATATTAGACGGAGCCAATATAATCCAGAGCATCTTACAAATGAAATAATCACCAAGGAGAAAGTTGCATGGGCAATCAAATCTTTCTCACCTTTTAAATCTCCGTGGCCAGATGGGATCATTCCAGATATGTTACAGGAAATCTTGGACTGTATCCAACCATGGCTAGGGGAAATTTTTAAAGCGTGTTTAAACTAAGGCCATATTCCAGATAGTTGGAAACTAGTCAAGGTCCTCTTCATACCAAAAGTAGGTAGGAGGGGGCATGAATCAGCGAAGGACTTCAGGCCAATAAGTCTTTCGTCTTTCCTGTTACTAACTTTTTAAAGACTTTTGGATATACACCTCAGAAGCTCTCTGGAGGGCTCTGGTATATCAACTGCACAACACGCATACCTTAAAGGCAAATTTACGGAGACAGTACTTCACGAGGTAATCCGAACAATAAAGGGCTATCTAGCAAACATTATACCATGGCGGCATTCTTGGATATAGAAGGCGTCTTAAACAGTGTTAGTACAGATGCAATCCAACCGGCGTTGATAAGCCTAGAGGTGGACAGTTGCATAAGTAACTGGGTCATCTCTATGTTAGAAACCACGATCATCAAAGCTAATATGCGTAATATAATATCATGGCTATGTGTGCTCAGCTAAATCTTAATAAAACTTTATGGAGGTGGGGTAAAAGTGGTGGCGTACGCTGATGATGTGGTGCTAATGGTGTCAGGACTGGGCCCCAATACGGTCAGAGGGATCATCCAAAGGGCATTAGGCGAGCTTAACTCTTGGGCCACAGGATGTGGTCTAAGTTTAAACCTGAGTAAAACAGAACTCATGCTTTTCACCACCAGATACAAGGTACCAACTTTTACCTTACCAAATATCAACGGACAAACTCTTTCACTATCACCCGTGCAAAGTACTTAGGGGTGATTCTGGACTCCAAACTTAGCTGGAAGTTAAACGTCGAAAAACGGGTAAGGAAAGCAGAAATTGCTTTATATGCCTGCGAACATATGCTTGGAAGAAGACCGGCTCTTCAACCTAAGCATACATTATGGTTGCATAAGGCGATTATATGACCTATTTTATCGTATGGTTCGGTAGTTTGGTGGAAAGCTCAAGGGAGATAGTCCGATTCCAAACTACCCGGCAGAATATAAAGATCAGCCTGTGCAATAACGGTCGGTGCAATCAGATCATGTCCTAGAGAGGCTCTCAATGCAGTGACACACGTTATTCCAATAGACCTACATATTAAGAAGACGGCAACCATGAGTGCATTTAGGTTAAATGAAGCGGGTCGCTGGAAAGAAAAAAACTTATAGTCACGCTTGTCTATTATTGCGACAAGCTCAGTTAATCACGGTGAGGTCTGACTACATCGTCCCGATGGTAACGTTCAGCAGGAATTTTGCCACACTTTTTCCATCTAAGGTAGAATGGAATAAGGGATTCTCTCTAAACAACTTCGATACCACAGTCTATACAGATGACAGTAAAATGTATTGTGGTGTTGGAGCGGGTATATATTCTCATAGACTTGGAATTGAAAGATCTGTGCGTCTCCCTAATACCAGCAGTGTCTTCCAGGCGGAAGTACTAGCAATTAGGGAAGCTTGTAGGTTACTAATTGCGGATTTCTCTTTCAAGGACAATATCGCTATTGTTTCGGATAGCCAAGCTGCAATACAGGCACTGGACCCAGCTACAACAACCTCTAAAGTGGTGAATCAAAGCAGGAATAGCCTCACCACCGTGAGTGAAGACCATAGAGTAAACTTAATTTGGGTCCCGGGACACCGGAACATAGAAGGTAACGAAAAAGCCGAGGAACTGACAAGAGGGGGATCTGCCATGAGTAGCGTTCTTGCAGTACCGGTATTCACACCATTAGGTGCGGTCAAGAATGCAACTTCCCTAAAATACCTTCGAATCGCAGATTGTAGATGGAGAGACCAAACGAAATACAAAATCAGCAGTACGTTATGGTCCACCTACAACCTCAAGCAATCGTCGACATTGATAAACATGAAACGACGGGACACCTGTAGACTAACGGCAGTCATAACTGGTTTCTGGTATATTGGAGAACAAGCCGCCAAAATGGGCATCCCTCACAACACATACTGTCATAGTTGTAAACAACCGGAGAAAAAGGAAACAATCTTTCATTTCCTCTGTGAATGTCTTGCCCTATGGAAGGACAGAATGTTAACTCTGGGCAAACCGCTGTTCGAGAGTCTCGAGCAACTGTCTGGCTTAGACGTCAACAACCTAATAAGGTTCCTAAACCGCACAGACTGGATATAGTGTTGCTGTAAATAACTGTTAAATAAGTCGGTAACGAGGATGTGGCAACAAAATGGTGCGGAAGCGCTAGTTGGATTCTGGATGAATCACCACTCTAACCAACCAACTAACCAAGACCTGATATTATGCCTGTGTAGCATGATTTTCGCTATCCTGCATGGGCTGGCTCTTTCTAATCTTGAATTCGCTTCTTGAATCATTGCTGCATCTATATTCAGTCGTTGTTTTCAGAGAGGTGGTTGTATATCGGTCGTGCTAGGTACGGGAAGATTTTCGCCAATGGGTAGTATATTCACTTTCTCGTTTCCTTCAATACCTTTGTGTCCTGGAACCCAGTAGATGGTGTTAGTTTGCCCGTACATCAGCAGAACTTTTTACTATTTAGTTATTGGGAGAAGGTCAAGTATTTGGTCCACTGCCGCTGTAGGAGTGGTGCGCATTGCACCCGTTATATACAGCTCTGGAACTCTTTGTACTCTCTCCAATTTGTTATGGTACGTTTTCAAATTCTAACTTGTCCACCATATATGTTTGTGTCATCACCATGTCTAACCAGCCATTTTTTTGCAGGCGTATAAGGCGTTCGTTCGTACTTAATATACCATAGCCCTCGGCCGCCGTAGCCGAGTGGATTAGTGCGTGACTACCATTCGGAATTCACAGAGAACGTGTGTTCGAACCTCGGTGAAAACACCAAAATTAAGAAAAAGTTGTTTCTAATAGTGCTCGCCCTTCGGCAGGCAATGGCAAATCTCTGAGCGTATTTCTGCCATGAAAAAGTTCCTCATAAAAATATATGCCGTTATGAGTCGGCTTGAAACTGCAGGTCCATCCATTTGTGGAACAACATCAAGACGCATGCAACAAATTGGAGGAGGAGCTTGGCCAAATACCCAAAAAGGGCGTAAGCGCCAATTATATATATATATAATATAAGGTCTGCGTATGCCCTACAAATATTTTTGCATTAAAAAAAAATATATAAATTTATTATTGAAAACATACTTTATTTATTTATTCTGTCGTTACATTCTTAAGTTACAAAAGCAAAAGAAAATAACAAGATTCCTCACTTCACTTCACTTAACGATTACAGCAGCATGTAAATATAGCAACTAGAAAGTCTACGTACAGTTTAAGACATATGAAAAAAGCTTTGTAAATAATATACAAAATCGAAAATTAACATTTTGTTGGATAGTTGGCAAAGGGTAAGAATTCATTCGATAGAACTCTTTCTGCTCTACAAAACTGTGTTAATTGTATTTTTGAATTTAATTTCTTATTAGTTGTGAGGCCTAGAAATTGAATACAAAGGAGACAAAACCCTGCTCTTCTTTGCTTTTCATCGAGGTCAAAAAGCTATCGACCAGCCCAGGACATTTGCGATATGTATGGAGAAGGTGTCATAGGCTAGTCTACACCACGGAAAATTGTTTGCAAAGTTCAAAAATGTCGACTTTGACGTCATTGTTGTTACAGTGTCTTCCACTATTCCCCCACTGTTCCCTAAACATTATTTTGTACATACACATACACACATGCTGTTTTAACTGATTAAGAATTTTATCAATTATTTTCAATACTTTATCCGCTACAAAGAATATTAATTCCAAAGAATTTTAATACATATATATTTATAACTTTATTAATTATATTTTTTTCCAATATACATATATTTATTAATTGTATTTTTCCAAAGAATTGTTAAGATATGTTCAGGTGCATTTCCGCTAACCAAAATACAACAATTAACAAACAGCACCATTAACTCCAAAGAATTTTAATATATATTTATAAAAAATGCACCAAACAGATTTCTTAAATCAATTTAAATTTGTATAGCTAAATTTCCAATAAAAATGCAGCAACAACAAAAAATAATAGTACTTAAGAAAGTAGGAAATAAAGAAAGATCGCTTTTTATTGATTGAACTTCAAACCAGTTGTTTTATGTTTCGTTGCTCCTCGTATCGGAGAAATAAGTATACATCTCGCAGGGAAGGCCTTCCATGAAGAAAGTCTCAAAAAACTTTTGAGGGGGAACGATCGCCAAACCAGTCGTGAATTGGCGGAAAAAATGAACTGCGATCATAAAACGATTCTCAATCACTTTCTTTCAATGGGATTTACCGAAAAAGTTGCTACCCAGCATCTCGCCCGCTATCGAGCAACACGCGATCATAAAAAGCGCTTTTTGTATCGAATCGTCACGGGAGATAAGATATGTTGCTGTTATGTCAATATGAAGCAAAGAAAGGAGTGAGTGGCTCCAGGCGATACGCCAAGAACGAGAGTCAAGCCGTATATTCATCCCAACAAGATCATGATATGCGTTTGGTGGGACTGGGCGGGCATAGTGCACTCGAAAATGCTCGAAAACAATGTCATACGTTACCTTCAATAAGAAAGAAGTACTTAAAAACTGGCTCAACACCTTCTTTGACACCAGACCAGGCGATTTTTGGCGGAACGGTGTCAACAAATTGGTCGAGAGGTGGGACGAGGTTGTAAACAGGAACGACGAATATATAATGGATTGGTTATTGATATAATTATTGTTTTCTGTTTAAATAAGTCTTTGGTAAAAGCGCTACGAACTTATCCTCCTCAACCTAATTGATCCCACAGATGGCCAATAGGGTTCAGATCGAGCGATTGATAGGGTGTTTCGAGCTGTTTTGGAGCATTTTACAAAAGGCAAAGCTTTACGATCTCGGCCGGGTGTTTTGGGTGATTATCTTGTTTGAACCAAAACGTTGTTGATAAGCCGCAATTTTCGGCACATTGTGTTAAGTTCCTTCTTAAAATATTTGAATACCCATTCGATTCAGTAAATTCTAACAGACCCACACCACTTGCTGTCATGCATTCCCACAACCACCGCCGTATTTGCTTGTGCCTACAATATTTTGTTTCTCAAGAGTAGTGCATGATTTGCGCGCTCTTTGACGACCTCTTACCCCTGAAATACAAAATATTCTCTTGTCCGAAAAAATTACTTATTTTCAAAGCCCTGTAGTCTTATTTATATTATTATTAGCAAATTCAACGCGCTTGTCCAGATAAAACTCACCCAGCAGTTTCCACACGCATACTTTTTAAAATATTTGTGTACGTTTTCAACAATTTTCGATGGTGTAATTCAATTCGAGGTTTAATCTTTGCAATATTGATTATGCTATGCTCTTCTCAGACCGATAGTGTTCTTGGACGCCCGGATTCGTTCTCCAATAGATTCGCCAATATTTCGGAAACTATTTCCATCTTTCCACAATTTTATAGTTACTTCTTCTTTCTGATACACTAATTACTTTTCCTTTGGTTTCTACGTTTTCATATTATTACCACATTTAAACAAAATGTGCATCTGCGTTCACTAACCGATAAATTACAATAACAAATAATGAAAAGTGCGCAAAAACGAAAACAAATCGTAATAAAGTAACGGTATTATTAAAAGAAACAAACTGTACGTAGACTTTCTAGTTGCTGCAATTACGTATCGTTATGTAAACCATGAAGTGAGGAATATTTTTTTTTTTTGATTTTGTAAATTAAGAATGTAATGAAAGAATAAATTTACATTGAGTTTTTAATCAATTTAAAAATATTTGTAGGGCGTACGCAGACTTTGGGCGCTTTGTGTGTGTCTTAACCTATAGTGTGATGTTATCCAGCCTAGGTGGGGTCCGGTTCACAATCTTCTACTTCTTGGTGAACAGTACTAAGTCCTTCTTCTCAGGATTCACTTTTAGTCCCGCCTCAGCTGCCCACTTTGGGAGTTCCGTTAGTACGCCTTCAAAAACTTGACTCATAGTGTTTAGGCAATGATTTCGACAAAAATTCTTTCCGCTGTGATAGTTTGAGTTTGTATAAATACAGATATGTGCTGCCCTATTCAACCGATATTGTAACACTTATTAAATACACTCCATCCCACTTGAACAACATCAAACGCACATCACAAATAGGAGGAGGAGCTCGGCGAAACACCCAAAAAGAGTGTACGCGCCAGAAAACTATTTGTCAAGTGATATATATATGTATGACAAATAGTTTTCTTTTGTTTTTGATTCTTCCAATAATTTAATTATGTTCCAAGAAAGGTGGTTGCAAAAAATTCTCTTTCGATGGTAAATTAGAACCTTGACAAGTGATAATTTTTGATTCACTTGGCAAAGAGTAACCTATGCTAACCTAAAGAAATCAAGAATAAAACTACCTAATAGCATGAACCAAAGATGTTGGTTTGAATTCCAAGAACCTACCCGCTTGGTTGGGCGCCTATTGTATGGTAGGGTATACTATGAACGCTAGGCTTTACGGTCCACATTATAGCGCTCACAGCTGAGCAGTTAGTTACTTAGATCGCAGATGTCGATCCTTGCGGGCTCATATAAACAGTGCTGTACTTGTCGGATGACAGGTTTCAGCTCAGGTCTGACATACGGATTAGACTATATGGGAGACCAAGAGCTGCTGGTTAAGGTCATCACATTGGGATTGATCTGAGAAAGAAGTGGTGAGAGATGGGAGAGAAGAGGAGTTATACTGAGATTCGGTGAAGCGTAAAGCTTCATTTCGGGTGTTTTGAGAAGTTTCGTGACATTGGCGACGTGTAGGCTAAGGGCGCTTGTTGGCGAATGAGTTTATATTACATATTTTTGCAGTGGACCTCTTTGGAAAACTCTAGTCTACTTGTAACGCAACCAGATTGAACACACCAGTGCTCTTGAGAGAGCATAAACTCGGATTACCTAAGCCTTTGCAACGTCTTTCAGGCTGAATTTGAAGCACAAAAAGATGTATCTTTTTGGTTTGAAAATTTCCCCGGGCCGGAACAGCCAATTATAATGAATCCTTATTTTCCAGCTGTGATTTTTTCCCTAAAAAACAACGGTACCTCTTCAAGGGTAGCTACGGGATATACGGGCGTCCTATACATTTTATTGTAAAATTATGATCACACTTATGTACATTTTTTTAGCATACCTAAAGGGTATTTAATAAAATAATTGTTGATGATGAGAATGATGTTTGTCACTGACTAGAATAACACCAGTAGTAAGATTATCAACTTGTATGTAAATTAGTTCATTATTTTTAGATAAGAAAGTTTCAGACCCGTTTACGGACGCACATCAATGGTTCGTGATGATTAGAGGAATATGCACTTATATAAGTACATATATATGTACATATATACATATAATTAGCGCTCACCCTTATGGATGTTTGGGCGAGGTCGTCCTCTTATTTGTGGTGTGGATCTTGATGTTGTTCTACAAGTGGAACGTAAAGTAGATACTGAATAACTCATTTATTTTAAAAATACTATATCCAAGTTTATCAAATAAAGGCAGCAATTAATTAAAATTTGCACCCAATGTATTGACTTTATATGTAGCCTCCTATCCCAGCCATTAGGATAAGAGGAATACAATTATAGTATTCTTTCCATAGCTCAGTTTAAGCTTAAACACGTTAAAAGAAATATTTATTATAATTCGGTAATGTCGGTGCCGGCAGAGCAGAACATAATTACAAAAAAATTGGGTCGGAAAGATTCTGCGGAAGGGTCGATTAAATCTTGTTTCCTTCTGGACCCTGTAGAAGTTTAAGTAATATGAATGAAAGCGTGATAGCAGAAAAGAGCACTATGGTATTAACTTCGAACACACAAAAACAAAATACAGGATGTAAAGTATTAAGCTTATCTGTATAAGCTAAAACCTTAAAAACGAATTTATCCCCGATATAATAATGGAATAATGGAATTAGAATTTTTGAATTTTCAACCAATTACTGTACCTGAAAGAAATTAATTTTTAATAAGAAATTGAATACATATTTTAAAACGTTGGAGTGGGATGGAAGGTTTTTATTTTTTTATTTTAATTGGTCTAAAACTGATTATATTGGAACTACACTTGAACTATATTTTTGTTTTTGACTAGTATGACCTGGTATATTAACTAATATTATGCTGGCGCATGGCTGGACAAATTTCGTAGGACATCGGCGTGTTAAAAATACCTTTACTTAGATGGAAAGTAAGATAGAACCCGAACTGGTTGAGCTAATAAGTAAATATTATTTTAGTTCAGTAAGTAAGTATTATTTTAGTTCATAACTAGTATTTTCCCTGGAATTGAACCCACAAGGACACAGACGACCCGGTCGGGCACGAAATATTTGGAGGAGTTCTAACCTTCGTCAACTAGAAACATTTAACCAAATGTACCTTCTACTCAAATATGAACGAAACGTTATCAATAAAACGGTCCGCGGATGACATATGGCAAAAATAAATTTTTTGTTTTTTGGTAGGTTTTTTGGGTTGATGTACGGCCCTCTTTGAACGATTGTACCAATGGAAAACACGTGCACGCGATAAAGCAGAGTCCCCATAGGCTGTTTGCAACATTTTTAAGGCGTCTGAAGCCGAAATTTTCTTGGAATAACAAAATTTCAAACAAATTCTTTGTTCAACTTGAATTTCCATCGTTAAATTCGAAGAACACACTCGAGCTTGACTTGTTTACAGTAGCACAGAAAACAAACTATGTGACATATCACGCTGAAATTTACCATGTAAGTTTATAACAGTCCTACCAAAAAACCAAAAATTTATTTTTGCCATATGTCATCCGCGGACCGTTTTATTGATAACGTCTCGTTCATATTTGAGGATGTCGTAAAGAGAACAGCGGTTAACAGAATAGGATTTAAATGTATTGTTGAAGCCCTCTGTTCCCAAGTGCAATAATGAAGGGGAAAACATGTTCCCTGCAGGGATACACCTAAACGTTATCCTGCCATATTTCCTGAATTAATATTTTATTTTAATTTACAAGTATAATGTCTGGCATCCTGTCGCGTTGGTAAACTAGTACAACGCAAAAATACATAAAATAGTACTTTAACTGAACGCCTCTTCTAAGGTTAATAAAAAAACTAGGTATGGTGGAGTAAAAAAGCATTGTTTTCAGTAAGCTAAATGACGCACCATTGTTTACGCGATTCACATGGTTTCATAGCTGTATAAGTACATATATTATATTATAATTTAAGTTTGTACGCAAAACGCTAGAGCCTGTGCAACGAACAGCTGCGATTAGAGTTGCCTTAGCCTACCGCACTGTCTCAGGCGCAGCAATTTTCGTGATCAGCGGGCAGATACCCGTCGACCTCATGGTCCGGGAACGAATGGATGCGTGGGACTCCAAGAAGAAACACTTAATCACCAGCTTCTCAGAACGGAGATGCCAAACCATGCTGTGGTGGCAAAGCTGGTGGGACATTGAACCGAGTGGCAGATGGACGGCGAAACTTATTCCATCAATTGACAAATGGGTCTAAAGGAGCTTCGGAGAAGTGAACTACTTCTTAACTCAGTTCCTCTCGGGCCACGGATACTTTCGGAGATACCGTATGGGCAAGGTAACCGATTCCAAGTGCATATACTGCGCAGCGCTGAGCGATGATCCTGAACACACATTTTTTAGTTGTAATAACGGGTTCTTTTTAAGCTATTATCTTTTTAAACAGTTGGTTTAAACAGCTGACACACGTTTCGTGTTTTATTTCACTGTTAATTATCTTCAGTTTGGTCTATAATTTAACCATGAGTCGTCTTACAAACGAAAAACGCTTGCGAATCATTGAATTTTATTATAAAAATGCGTGTTCTCTTCAGAAAGTTTATCGCGCGCTTCTTCCATTTCATGGTTAGTTTAATCGACCCACTGAAGCGGCTATTCGAGCTATTGTGACTAAATTTAGAACCAAATTTACATTATTGGACATCAAACCACCACGCTTACGTAGAGTGCAAACTGAAGACAATATCGCAGCTGTATCGGCCAGTGTTAATGATGACCATCAATTATCGATTCGTCAACGTTCGCAGCAATTGGGCCTCTGTTACTCAACAACGTGGAAAAATTCAGCTGGTGCAAGAATTGAAGCCGAACGACCTACCGCAACGCGTACAAACCACTTAAATATTTTTTTTGAATTTTTGGTGAATGGGCTCTTGGAAAGTTGGACGAAGATCCACTTTTTTATCGAAAAACTGTGTTCAGCGACGAAGCTCATTTTTGAATCAATGGGTACGTAAATAAGCAGAGTAGCCGATTTTCGAGTGAAGATCAGCCAGAAGAATTACAAGAGCTACCAATGTATCCAGAAAAGGTCACAGTTTGATGCGGTTACGGTTGGTTGTACGGTATGAGGGTTCTGCTTAAAGTCCACTGAAGTGCTTTTGTTGAACCAACTCAATGGCGCTTTCCGGATACCCACACTTTGGCGCTGAGTGTAATTTCAAGCCACAGTGGAACGAATACTGGCTTTAAGCTTAGTTCCGAGAAGGAGCAATCGCGTACCAGTGCAGCATACTTTAAGCAATGAACGTTTTCTGTGATAACTAAAAAGCTCGGGTAAAGTTGTGGAATGCTTGACCGTTATTTAAGTGGTTTGTATGCACGCCGATGAACCAACTAAGAAGGAGGCGCTCCCACATATTGTTATGCTGCTTGCCCTTGAAGATAGAAGAGGTGACCTTCCGGCGGGTCTGATAGGCCACTGTCGCTTAAAAATTCATGCGGTGAGATTTAACAACACCATGTATAATATGTATAAAAATATAGTTCGATTCCACGCTCGTTGCAAGTTGTGGTTTGAACTAGCTTTGAGATGAAGAAAATTTTTATACATACAGTGGCTCAATAAAGAACTCGGCCATACATAGCATGCAGCTTCAAATTCAAAATTTTTGTAAGAAATGCAAGTTAAACATTTTTATTTTTATATTTTTCTATAGGGTATTCAAATAGTATTTTTTAAAATAGTAATAATAATTTACAAATCCATTACCTCCTTGTAATAAAAAATATATCATGCAGCATTCGCAAAATTGGTGTCAAAAAAGAAGTTAAATATCTGGCATTATTGCGATTGTTTGGCACGTTTAAACGGGGAATCCCACAATTAATTTGCTCTCGGTAGAACAGTGCAAAGAGAGAAACAAACGTAATAAATTAAAATAAAATTTCAGCCGTGTTTTGTTGAATAAAAGTGCAAATTATAAACATGAGTAGACAGTGGGGACAAAGTTCAATTCAAGTCAGAAATTTAATTATTAATAAACATGAGAAGAGTAAAACCGTTCGGGAAATGCAGAAATGGATACATCCGGTTCGACTGTATGCGACGTGATAAAACGTTTCAAGGAAATAAAATCCGTGGAAAATAAGAAGAAATCGATACTACCTAAAGAGTTTTCAGATGCAGATAAACGGTGGATAGTGCAACAAATTGATAAAAATCCAAATTTGAGCGCTCCAAAGCTTGCAACAGAATTCGTCCAACACCTTAATATTAACTGCAACCCCAAAAGTATACGTATAGTGACGCAAAAGAAAACATAGGTATAATGGAAGAGTTGCACGACAAAAACCTTTCATCAACGAGATTTACCGATACAAGAGAATAAAATTCGCAAAGCGGGGATAAGGATTTCGAGTTCTAGAAGCACGTTTTATTTGCAGATGAAAATAAGTTTAACATATTTATTATTATATTTCTCATATGTGTGGAGAAAACCTAATGAAGAGTTGCTGGAAAAAAACTTACGTCCAACAGTTAAACATGGGGGTGGGTAAGAGTATTGGGTTCTATGTCCGCTGCTGAAATTGGGAATGTGTGCTTCATTAACGGCAATATGGACCACAAACAATACCTAACAATTATAAAAGAAAATTTTATCCAAAGTGTGGAAAAGTTGGGAATTAAGGGCAATTTCTAGTACTATCAAGACAACGATCCCAAACATAAGGCACATGATGTCCTTCTAAGGCTTATGTACAATTGCCCAAAGCACTTGATTGGACATCTGTGGGCTGTAATTGGACATTTGTGGGCTCACTTTGGAAACCAACTGAAAAAGAATGTTATGAGAAAGAAGAAAGACATAGAAGATGCTACTAAAGAAAAGAGGGGGGAAAATAGATCCTTTAACCTGCAAAAAGTGGGTCGTATCCATGACTGAATGCTGTGAGAAAAAGTTAAGGCTTGCCGACTAAATATTAATTATATTGTTTTTTCTTAAATATTTTTTCTATAACTCTACTTCATATAAATGTGCGAGTAGTTTTTTGTCATGCATTTTGCTAAGTTTTTATTTATTCTATGCACGAATGAGTTGAAGTTTGTTTATGTTTTTGTAGTTTGGAAAAATACGCTTGAAGAACGAAAATAAATCTGACCTACAGATTTGCAATAGATTTGCATTACAATATATATTTTCTTATATAGAACCTTATTACTTGGGCGCCAGAGTTCTTTATTGAGCCACTATAATTAAAGTTTGTAGTTTAAGCTTTTAATTTTGCACGTCTGTAATTGAGGGGCTGAAAATTTTTGTTTTGCTGCTTTATTCTTAAAGAAGTGCATTATCGTTTATTTTCATTTAAATATTAGTATGCCTGCTTTTATAAACGATCGAATAAGGAAAGAATACCGCATAAGGGCATATTGTCGTTCAGCCAACTATTTGCATTCATAAGTATATAGGCGAAAATTTTTTGGAGGAAAGTGATTTGATTTTTCAGCTTTCGTTATCTCTTTTCAGCACTAGTTATGTGCGTCATAGGCATAGCCTGTATTAAAAAATTGGAGCTAGTACAGCTTCATGAAATCTTTGTACTGCTTATTACCGTGCCTTCGAATATTTTTTCATCTGTTCACAATCAGAATTTGACACTAAATATAATTATTTTCGTTTTCTGAGACGATTATTTGATAACGGAAATTTGTTGCAGAAATGAATGATATTTTCTAACAAAAAAACAGAAAAGACGAGTACTATGATGCAATATAAACCTGAAAATTGTCACTTATGTGTATTCTAATGCGTTTATACATATTTATACATTTGTATGCACACCTTAAAGATATTCTTGTGCTTGTATAATTACAGATACCCTGCAGAGATATCCTCTTGTTAATGGCTGAAGTACATACATATATGTAAATACAATATATATACAGTTGTCGGATACATTATTAAAATACATTGTGTTTTATAGATGTTTGTCCGAAGTTCTCTCCAAATTTTTGGCGTGTTTGATGATGACCTTCAAAGCGAGGGTCCGCTATATCCGGACGACAGATGGTTTTTATGATGGAGGATCGCTTTTAGAGATTGTTTACATTATCTAGTTTTTCATGGCAAATAGTTCTACACTTTGTTACAACATATAAAAAAATCCAGTTTTGTCCTGTTAAGAACATTACACGGACACTTAAAAAGTATCCCGAGTGAACTAGAAATTTGTCTCATAAGTTCTGATGTTTTCCTGCAGGGGCAACGTGCACTATGTACCAATGCGCGTCCGTTGCTTTCTTGCGCGCTTCGCGTCATGTTAGGCTGGTTTATTTGGCGAACTCATGCTATCTTTGTTGCCTACTGCTGCCGCTGCTACCTTCTTCGAGGCGCAGTCACTAAGGTTCACGTATATGCCACACTCGCTAAGCTCCGCCCAGTTTTTCTTCTTCTTAGTTCCACTAAGCAGCCCTTATATTTTTTCTGATTATTGTCGTAGTGTAGTTGGAAGCATCGTCGTGGACTATGTCGTGGCCACTATGTCTCTAGCAGTGTTTGTGTGTATGTGTGCCATGTAAAGCAAATCCACAATTTCTCTCATCTCCTTCGTGGCTTTTTTCACTTTTGCCACTTTTCAATTCAATGAATTTGTTACTAGCGCGGCTATGCCCTGATACGATCGAACCACAGTGCGTGCTTTTCTATATTTTTTTCTACTATCCTTTCGCTTGCCTAGTTTTTTATAGACTTTAGTTTTGTTGTGGTTTTCTACATACTAAAAAATTCGTATGCACTGCCAACTGCACCGTCCAAAATTTTCTCGGCATAAATGCAAACATTTACATGTACTTTCATATGTACGTTCATAAGTACGTGTATATGTCTGTATTTAGTCACAGTACACTATCATATCCGGGCTTTCTACTTATTAACCATACCAACCCACCTGGCAGGTTAAACTCGGGTTTAAAACTTTTTTTAACCAAGCAAAAAAATTATGCGCTCTGGAGCTAGAATTCATCTGTCCCATCATCTCGTTTCGCCACATGACAGCTGCAGTTCCAGTGGTGAGTATCTCCTTACACAAAAGAATTATTTTGGAGAAGCTGTTATAACGGAATCTTACTGCCATTACCGGAGTTTTACGGCCATTACTGAAGTTGAGCATATCAAGACCTTATTTCTATAAGTGTGCATGACTGCCTAGAGTATGAAATTGATCTTAGCTATAAATTTGGCTGACCTGATATTTCGATCACTTTTACATTTGAACGCATTACTTTATACTTCTTACTGTTCCAATAACTGCCTTCCAGTAAATTGTGACTACAAGGCTCGATAAATTTCAATTGAATTATTGGTGCTGAAATATTCCTATGGGTTCTACACGTCAATCATCGAGATTTGAAACAAAAACATTATTATATAAGTTATAAAGATATGATTGAAAAACCAAAACCCGGAACCACCTTGAGCATTAAAATTCGTCCACCGGCCGTTTAATTGAATTATTTACAGCTGTACAGTATTGCTAAGTTTTCCATGGATTTGACCTGCCCAATATCACAGTAATAATGTAAAATCAGTTTGTTGAATGTGAGTAATCACTCTTTCACACATTATGCACAAAAAAGCTTCATAACATATCTTTAGTTGAGTCCTACATACATATAAGGAATATTATCAATGAGTTATATTCAACCGAAACATAATGACGTCTGCTGAAGCTATAAAACAATATATTCAGTCCGAAAGTAATATCGTCATAGATAGAGAAGTTGAGCTCTTTTGCCTGATTTTGAGCCAATTACCACGTATATAATTGCGGTCACTATGTTCAGACAAATCCTATGTTTTGGAGATCTTTTTTAAATCTGCAGTCTCCGGTCAAAAAGCCCCATTCAATGGGAGTATTATTCTAAGCGAAGATTTTTGGTTTATATTTCTTGAGGCGGGGCTATGGGAAGATGTGTACAAGTACAAGCCAGATTTTTCTGGAAGAAGTGCATGCCATTCAAAAAATTTGCCTCAAGAAAGTGCACGACGTTTTCTGTAGGTAACTGGGAGGGGCTGGTTTACATGAGTTTTTATTTTGTACTGCCATGAAAATGTGGTTAAATCGTTGTTGCAAGTAGCGGTAACCAACCGCCAGGCAGCCAGAGTTCATATATTTCCTAGTGTTCTGCTTTCTTGAAGTACGTTTACTTTTTTTCTAATTTCGGTATGCGCCAATGGCATTTCCGAATGCCTTTGGATGAGGGAGTTAGAGAGGGGGTCGATTTGGAGGGTAGTAGATGAAAATGTTTATGATTCACAGAAAAACTTGATAAAATGTGTGAGATAAAACGCAAATATTTTTACATTTACCGCTTCGCTTATGCCGCCCATAAAGACAGGCAATAAAATTATGCCGCCACATTCTCTGCATTCTAGACAATTTCACTCACCCAACCAGCAACGTAACTCAATGCCACCGTATACATATGTACGTATGTATAGACATGTATATATGAAATTCTTAAATACAAATATGTATATACCAATGCGGAGTATGAGAATTAAGGGTAGAGTATTGTAGATTATGGCGATGTAAGAGTTTTTCAGTTTTTTTATTACTATTTTTTGTACATGGAATTTGCTTATACATATATTATATATATTCTATACATATATGAGTACATAGTACATACATATAACATAGCTACCACCAGCAACTTTCTTTATGGTCTTACTTCAATATAATTAACCATGTCTAGCTATGCACGTGTACTAAACATGTATGTGTCAATGATATTCGCAAAAGAATGTTCTCCTTAAAGGAGTTAAATTGAAGAATACTGACATAATTTTTAATTAAAAGAACTTTGAAAAAGTTAATGAAAAAATGTTTAGATTGTGTACAAAGGCTTTCAGGAAGCCTTCGCAATATACATAGTAGGAATTATTAGTTAATGGTAAAGTCAAATAGAGAAAATAAAATTCTAAAAGAAAATGTATAATTATTATTGTTCTCGAGGCAACATAAAATTAAGCAAATCAGCTTTCGAAAGATATATGAATTTTCGAGCGAAATCACATATTCAACTAGCGCAAGTTGCATAAGGCAAAAATAGTTGTCTTAATGAGCGGCTTGAGAAGCAAATATATGGTACATACGGCAACTAACATACGTATTTTGCATGTGAGGACGATTAAGTAATTCTTAAATTTCTTTTTTATTTGTCATAATGTATTTACTTATAAATTATTTCACAAGTTATTAAAATTAGGGGCTTGTGCTACTACTACAACTATACAAAATAAACAAAATAATTGTTAGTTTTCATCTAAACGGAATGCTTTGTTCTCAAAAGAATTTTGCTTTTGACTAATAGTGGTGTATAAATATATGCAAAAGCTATTTCATATTTTTTATCGTAAACATTATTTTGGAAACTGACTCTAAGCGTCTTGACACAGATTCTTCCAACTTTCCACAAAATTCGGCAGCTTTTTTCCCCCATTCCTTGAACAAGGTTACTTTTTGATGCAAGCTGCATGAAGCTCCCGCACTTCTTTTCGATATGGACTCACATATCCAACATCATAAGTTGTATATTTGGGATCGGTACCGTGTTAAATAAAAATTTCTTCCTAGACACACCCATTTTTTCCGTAAAATGTATATTTTCTTTGAGAATGGACAAATAAAGAGGGGTTTTCATCGTACCATATATAAAAAAAGTTTTCCGGCTCCCTGAGCTGATAAACCATAACAGAACCTCTGCCGTGCTTGGCAGTGGACTTAAGGTTTTTGACTTGAAACTCTTCATTTCATTTCCGTCACACCATACGATGATCATCCGATCTAATAATGTCATAATTGCTTTTGCCACTAATATTAAAGCTTTCCGAAGCTGAAAATTTTGTGTTTTAGAGGTATTGGCGAACAAAATTTTTCAGTTTGTGGATAAGTTCGCCTATAACAAGTGTCCACAGAAGAGGAGAGAGTACTCTCCCTTGCGAGCAACCTCTTGTGGCCTTGGATTCTTTTTCAATACAATCTGGATTCCAGCTTCAATACAATTTATCTAATGATGGGTACATCTTTTTGAGGTAGAGCATTGCTGATTGCCTCATAGGATGTATCATCGAAAGTTTCTGTTATGTCAATAAAAGCACAAAGTGGGATTTGTTTTGATTCAGTAGCTTTTTCAATAATAGTCAAAATAGTATGTATTGAAGTCTCAGTTGATTTACCTTGTTGGTGGGCTAAATGAAGTTGTTGCAGCGGGAAACTAAATAAGTTGTTGTTTTGAGGAAAAATTAGCTAAGGCTAGTCGATCTATATGACTTAGGCAATGGTTAGGATTTTACCCCTACCTAACCTACCCATTTCGTAGGTATAGATCCAAGCAATGGGTTCGCAGAAGGCAAGGGAATTTCAGGTCCAGGAGATTTGTACCCACCATCCAGGTTTTTCAGGGTACGTATACCGTTTGAGTGATCTTTTAATAAGGCCTTCTGGAGACGGATGGCATTCGGAAGATTTGGAATCTCCAATCCCTCCAAGAAACTCTTTTAGATTTCCTCAATTCTTTGTTGAAGTTGGTTAGTACTCTAGTTTCATGGCGAAGGCAACATCCTTTCGTGGCTTATTGTCAACTTTCATGAAATCTCAAGCTCAGATTTATGCATGAAGTGATGATTGGAGTAATTAGCACTTTGTTCTAAATTAAAGTGGAAGGCGTTCCAATTTGTATTTGTTGGATTTCTTTAAAATGTTCTATGCGGTATGGTACCACCTATATCAAACCTAGTAAGTCTGTGGTTCGACATTGATGCTTTCCCAGACACATGCCAATTTGACACTTCGAATAATACATTTGGATTGCACAAGGTAAGATCAAGTGCTTCCTCCCTTATTGCATTTCTAAATGTCGTCCTGTTGCCTCGGTTTACTATTGATACATTACATATAAATAAAAATTCAAGAAGGTACTCACTGATACCTTACATTGAGGTTTGTGCTGCCCTATATCGTGTGGTGCACATTTGCATCACATCCAAATATTCAGCGAAGATAGTTTTCCTAACAGTACTTGAATAGGGCTATGAGTTCCCTTGTTGGAACAACTTTTCATCTCCTGGTAAGTAAGCAGAGGCAATGCTTACCTCATGCTCGCCTTTGTCCGGTGGCCACTTGGTCCAAATCGTCACGAAATCGGGGGTAGTAAAGTGCGAAATAGTAATGAAAGTCCTTTTATTACTTATTATTAATAATGCCGCTCTAGGGCGATCATTTGCATCCTGGAGTCGTTCAGAGAGTCTGTCACGTTCCCATGGTCCTAGGATTAGAGCTACACGCAAGAGTTGTTTGTTGAGCTTCCGTGCTATTTCAGCCGAGGCTGCCTTTGCGTGGTGGGGGTTTAACTGAAATCATCCGAGTTGCTTTCTGTTATTGCCTGGGATAGCTTGTGTCATAAGCGTTCTTCCTTTGTGGCAATAGCTCACTTTTTCCTGCCTCTCTTGTTTCCCAACAAGACCGCCTCCTTAGCTGAGTGACGTTCGCCGTTATTGGTCGTGTAAGGGCCATAGGTTTTCCTGTCGACACTATGCGAGGGTCGCATTCTTATGCCTTCTTCATACTTTTTCCATTCGTCCTTGGTGCAAGCTTAGTGGCATGTTGTCCATCTTTAGAAGTCAAATTGCAGATTAGTTCTTCAAGCAGATGCGATTCGGAGGCCTGGACGCCTCAGCTTTTGTGCCTACAAAACTTCATTCGCGGGAAGCATTGCTATTTTGCTTCCATCTGAAGAAAAGTGCAGCGGAAAGTTATCGGATGCTGTGTGAGACGATAAACGGAGCACTCTACAGACAACAACTTATGCGATTGAAGCGAGCAATTGCGGAAAAACGTCCGGAATGGGAAACCAAACATGAGACATTGATCTTTCATCATGACAATGCTCGGCCACATGTCGCACAAGTGGTCAAAACCTATCTCGATGGTAGCGGATGGGAAGTTCTACCCCACCCGCCTTATAGCCCAGATCTTGCACCATCAGATTACCATTTGGTCCGGTCAATGCAGAATGCCCTTACGGGAGTGCGTTTCACTTCGGTTGAAGGTATCCAAAATTGGCTTGATGAGTTCTTCGCCTCCAAAAGCGAGCAGTTTTATTGGGACGGAATCCATGCATTACCAGAGAAGTGGGAAAAAGTTATAGCTAGTGATGGACAGTATTTTGGATAAAATAGGTTGTACCAATTTTTAACAATAAATTTTTGAAATCGAAAAAAAAAACCTTTAAAACTTAGTTGCACACCCAATATATATATATATATATATGATACCCAGCTTAGTGTTGCATGCAGCATGCTTGAAGGACATTTTTGCCGTCCCATCTTTTACCTCTGAGTTAGGCACTGCTGCCTTTATCCCTTCGGCTTCAGTTATGACAGATGCCCTTTCCACCAAGCTAACTCGTTTGGGAGAGCTTTGTTATGGCGTGGTGCTGCTAGAGCGCTGACGACTCCGACTTGCCTCAAATGGTGTCTGAGTCGTTTTCTGGCGGCGCCACTGAGCCGTATCTTCTTCACTTCCGCTTTTGCCGAACCTGTACCTCGTGAGAGATAAGAAAAATAAGAAAATTATCCTCTTCTTCCGGAGATAAAATGAAGGTTTTCCTATTTAGCCCTAGGTCCATTTCGTCAATTTCCATCTCGATTTGCGCGCAGGCAAAGGTCGGGTATTTGCTGTCTTTTGTTGCTGTGGCAACTGTTGGTGGTCAACAGAGGTTGCCGAAAGGTCATAGTGGACCTGCTTTGTAGTAGGCCCTAATGCCTTTGCTTTACTTTGCTTGTATTTTATTGTTTCAAATATATGCTGCGGTAAGGATAATTACAACCAAAGAGAGCCAGGTATCTGGAGGTAGGCTTTAAAAGACACACTAACGTAGTGCACGGTACGAAAAGAACCTGTGATTACGGATTTTTTCGAGTTTGATTCTCTAAATTCGCCATTTTCTGTCAAAAGCAGGACCACCTCGGGCAGGCGTTGAATATTACTACAATGGTAGGTCTTTAGAAATGGTAGGTCTACCACTAGAAACAAAATACACTTCACCACCCTCTTCCAAACACATGTTCACACACTTGTCCAACCAGTCGTTGTTCAGACGAAGTGCCGTTGTTTTGATTTTTTTCATCTATCACCAACACAATCTTAGTTTTCTTGTAAACACATCCCCTGTTATGTCAGCCCATCAGTTGATTCTGTCAGATTCACACAGAGCCGAGTAACGATCTGGTATTGTGCTCTTCTCAATTCTTTTCACCATGGTTGTTACTATTGTGGTGGAACTCACTAACATATTATAACCATATTCGCATGGTTATCTTTCCATAACCACAATTTTAACATATTCGGTTAACCATTTGAGAACAAAAATCGATAAAACAAATTTAGTTGTTTTAGTTAACAAGTCGATTATCGCAAACTAGATAATAACAATTTTGGTGCGGTTAACTCAAACGAGAAAATTAGAATTAGTGGTTTTAATTAAAACGTTGAAATTACAGAAAAGAAATTACAAAGAGTTATTAAATATTTGATTTATCGCGTGGAGAGGAGTTAATGAACCCTCAAACAGTGGATTGAACTTTGCTCCAGGATGTGGACAATCCTGCAGAGGAGTTCCAAAAACTATTCCTGCTAACTCCAGACTTGGATGAGACCTAATTTCTCAGATTGACTGGAAAACAGGTAAATCTTGTAATCTTCATAATTATTCAATTCTAGATTCTCCTTTTGTATTGCTAGGTTCTAGCTGCACTGTGATATTTCGCAACTGGATGTTATCAACGGCCCGTAGATGAGCAATGGGGAATATCCATGATTCAGTCGTCCGTTAGTTGAAGCATAAATTGTGTAAAAGATGCAATCAACTGTTCCATGTTTTACGCAAAGGTGAGGTTTGCTATGACCCAAGCGAAGCGGCAAACTTTAAAACTTTTAGTTGCTCGGTTTTGGCGCTGCCTCTTTTAGAAGCTAAATAAATAGAATAAGACAGCTTTTTAGTTCAGAAGAAGACAGATTAGTTTCAACAAAAGCTTGTAAATTGCACAAATTGCACGGCAAATATTGTAAACAAAAATAAAATTTTCGGATAGTTTAAAGTTAGTGTATTGGTCTATTGAGATACTGTCTATTCGGATACTTGGATGTCAAGTGTTGCTTTTAGTTTGTGCAGTAGTTAATTCTTTACCTTTTGCCATTTTCGTTATTCAGAGTACCACAATTACAAACAAAATGAATTCACATATAAATAATATTAATGATTATGTTATATAATGTCAGCTAAAACAATAAGAAAACGAGACTTGATCAAATAACGGTTTCAAAAACAATTAGCAATTACTTTTGTGAGAACAGCATGTCTTTTCAACACACGTTTTTTGTTATAGTTACTACTTAAAAGTACAATATTTGTGGTTGTTGACCATCCAAGTTCTTTAGGAACTGCGCAACAATAAGAATATGCATTTAAGAAAGCTAGACGAAGTTACTTAATACTTAACTACTTAAAATACTTAATACATAAAAAAATTTAAATTTGTGCATTCAAGGGGCTATGTAAAATACTGTGTGCCACTCTATGTAATATAGGTATTTATTTGGAATTTTTGAAAGTCTTCATTTCTAGGTATACATTTTTTTTAAGCCGTGCTTTAACGTTTTAGTTACAAGTTGCTTTTGAACAAAATGCAACTAAAGGGTGATTATTTAAGAGCTATACGAAAGTTTTTCAAAAAAACATACGTAAAATTCAGAAAAATGCATGCAATTTTTATTTAAATCGATAGTACAGCCCATATAATTTAATGTTTGAAGATTATTTCATGCAAATGTTGACCGCGACTGCGCTTCAAATGGTCCATCGCCTCAGTCTAATTTTTCCATACTCTTTCCAATGTTTCGGCCGGTATCTCACATATAAATACTATAATGTTGTCTTCCAATGCGTTAATTGAAGCAGGCTTGTCTGAATAGACATGAGCTTTAACATAGCCCCACAAAAAATAATCTAAAGGCGTTATATCGCACGATCTGGGTGGCCAATTGACAGGTCGCGAACGTGAAATAAAATGTTCACCAAACTCGCCTCTCAACAAGTCCATTCTCACGCGTGCTGTGTGGCATGTGGTACCATCTTGCTGAAACCACATGTCATGCAAGTCAAGCTCTTGCAATTTGGGCAAAAAAAAGTTGGATATCATTTCACGGCAGCGCTCACCATTCACAGTTACGTTACGATTCGCAGCATCTTTGAAGAAGTACGGTCCAATGATACCTCCAGCCCATAAACCGCATCAAACTGTGACCTTTTCTGGATACAATGGTAGCTCTTGCAATTCTTCTGGCTGATCTTCACTCCAAAATCGACAATTCTGCTTATTTACGTACCCATTGATCCAAAAATGAGCTTCGTCGCTGAACACAATTTTTCAATAAAAAAGTGGATCTTCGTCCAACTTTCCTACAGCCCATTCACCAAAAATTCTGCGTTGCGGTAGGTCGTTCGGCTTCAGTTCTTGCACCAGCTGTATTAAGAAAGGCTTCACACCTAAATCCTTTCGCAAAATTTTCCACGTTGTTGAGTAACAGAGGCCCAGTTACTGCGAACGGCGACGAATCGATAATTGATGGTCATCATTAACACTGGCCGATACAGCTGCTATATTTTCTTCAGTTCGCACTCTACGTAAGCGTGTTGGTGGTTTGATGTCCAATAATGTAAATTTGGTTCTAAATTTAGTCACAATAGCTCGAATAGCCGCTTCAGTGGGTCCATGAAATGGAAGAAGCGCGCGATAAACTTTCTGAAGAGAACACGCATTTTTATAATAAAATTCAATGATTCGCAAGCGTTATTCGTTTGTAAGACGATTCATGGTTAAATTATAGACCAAACTGAAGATAATTAACAGTGAAATAAAACACGAAACGTGCGTCAGCTGTTTAAACCAAAAGATAATAGCTAAAAAATCACCCGTTAGAACTTTTCTCTGTCAGCAGGAACGATTATATAATAAAACCATTTTAATTAGTATATATATTCATAGTAAATAGAATATACAGAAGCTTCTTACCAACTAATAGCAAAATTCAGTTTGATTACTAATAGCAATAGATATGGGCTAGAAAGTGGAATTCAATCAATGTTTAAAAAAATCACTTGAAAAAGCAAAATCAAATGATACATTGTTCGAGATAATGTTAACGGCAGAAAGCTGAAAAAGGTTCGGAGAAGAATATCAAAATATTCTTAAAGAACCGTACAACACACAGGGTCCGGCACTCGGAGTGTTACAAATTAAAAATGCCCTAAATTTAGTTTGGAAAAATACTTTTATTCAATTTTATTTATTTATTTATTTATTAATTTCAAGAGTACAGAGTAAGACTAAGGTCTTATAATAGTACTTCAACAATATTATATACTACTGGAATATTTTTAATATATTTGCCGCTTTTACTCTCGGCAAAATGTTTCCGCGGGCTTGTAAACAATACTCTGGACTAACATTTAGCCCGTGCATCAGCTGCGCTAGCAGTCTGAAGTTGGTTACACTTCGAGTACCGGACCCTGTATACGAGGTCCGTTAAAAAAATAAGGTTAATTTTCAAATTTTGCGGACTACGTACATTCGATTATAATTTCCTTTTCATATTGGTGCACTCGTCTCGAAGATTGTTCACGTTTTCAGCAATATAGCATGTTTAGTTTGGTTGTGGTAGTATGTTTGAGGTTTAATAATACGAGTTTCTGCTCTTTCGGTTATGGCCATTGGGACGATTGGGCCTTAGTTTCGACGTCATTCAACAATTCTTGAGCGATGCTAATGCGACGTTGCGTTTGGTCAAAATTCAGCAATTTTGGAACGAAATTTGGAGATTTCCAAAAGTAATTTTTTGTATCGTTGTAAAATAATACACCAATAAAATTATATACATATACTACACAAGGTGTTTTCGAACGGGTACTGTCAGTGGTCATAGCATTTTGGGCAGAAAAATCTGCTTTAAAGCAATGGCTTTAGCACCTTGCAGTTGAGTTCCATGCATCCACGCCGGATAATACACTTTTATTAAAATATTTTCCTCCGCCGATTTCAGCTAGCACCCATTAGTTAATATAAAGGAATAACGAGACATTTTAATATCCTTTTGACGAAGTGTTGATCATCAAAATATCTGCCCAATTTCGTCAAGAAATAAGGAAGTTCCTTTGTTATAAAAAATTAATAATAAAACAAATATGTATAACGCATTTTTGTATTGAAAACAAATGAAGCCCACAGCAAAGTGAAACACATAAAGACATTTATTTGTATGAATAAAAAAACTATAATTTGATTTCGACTCATAGGCGTGGTAGATGCGCCATTTTTGCAATCCGTGGACATATTTATGAAAGAGGGATGCCTACCGAGCTTCAGTAAATGGTGACTAATATTTGGTGAAAAAACAATAATTTTTATGGTAGGCGTGACAATCCAGGAATTTTCAAAGCCACGTTAAAATTTTTAAAAGAAGGTTACTAGGCGTCAATATCCGGTGAATATTATTTGTAGAGCAAATTGTAACATTTAAAGTGGTCGTGGAAGGCCGTTGTTTTTTATCTTGGTAGCGCCTGATATTGAATTTAAACTTTCTGGTTTTAATATTCCCCAATTAATTACGAGTATACTTTATATGGGAGAACGTCGTGGCACTGATTTTGAAAAGTTTTGGTATCTGTATGAAATGTTGGCGTATTCGAAATTTCATCAAAATCACAGCACTTTTACTATTTTTGTTCACGCTACTTATGGAGATAAAAACCTTTACGTCGCGGGATAGTGACATTTTCGAGCCGTCTCCTCAAAACTGTCAGCATTTTAGCAGTGGATTCGCGCCTAATGCCAAATAGACGATATTAACCCTTTGCATTCAAGAAGTGAGTAGTAAAAAGTTCTTGTTTTATTTTCATATAAAAAAAAATTTATTTATTTATTTATTTAATTGTTACAAACATGCAGTAAGAAGTTTCGAACAAAGACTGAGTTACAAAGACTATCTTGAATTGTTATCAATTCAAGACTTTTATTGAGAAACAATGTTACTCTTAGCATTTTTGTGAATTAATTATTTTCTATTCACTAGAATTGTGTACTACTTTTTCAAAATTATTTGGTAAACCGAAAACGTAAAAACCTGACTCGCAAAGAAAGTGTTAATGCACTTGCACAATTCTACAGAAAAATACGGTGGTACTATATTATATTGTAGAGATTAGGTGTCACTATAACACCCGCACCCTTAGCTTGAGGCTCCGACGCAATTTTTCAGATTGACTTATCGCTCTTTACAAAAAAATATTATACTTAATGTAATTATTACAATAATTATTATTACATCTATACTTACGTATGTTGATTATGATTGAATTTTTGTTCTCATATAATATTGTTTTTATTATTTTTTCTTTATGTTTTGTTTGTTTAATATACAATGATTCTAATTTTAAATTGTCGTTAATATTCGGTTTCTTATTAATTTTTTGTTATTATGTTAGGCAATATAAATTTATCATAAACATTAATTTTTACATTTAGAAATGTTGTGTTTTGTGCATTTACTTCACAGTTTTCAAATTTCAACAAGAAATTTCCTATCATACTCATATTATATTTGTTACAATTAGTTGTAAATTTATTGAAAAAGTTTTTGAATACCAGGTGTGACTTCAGTTAAAATTGTTTCTTCCAGTTTTTTAATATTGCAAAATGCTTCTTTAAAGTTTATCATTTTTGTTAAACAAGTATCTTTTAATTTAATTAAATTCTTCTTCATCTTTTACATTTATATTAAAAATATATTATTATTTTGTGAATCCACAAGCACTTCTTTATTTTCTAATGCCACTGAGTTATTATCAATATTTGGAATTGGTCCGAATACGACTTTTGAAAGAATATTTTTCGAAGAAGGAACCAATCATTCCTTGGTATAAGGAAAATAATTAGGATGTTAGAATCTTGCAAAGCTACGGCTACTTTTATATTTACGTAGCTGCTGAAGTCATTAATTAGGTCTAGTTCAGTTTTTGTCATTATATCTAAAGGAATAACTCCAAGTTCACTGGAAAATATAATTTGTCCAATATTATCGATGTGGTCTCATTGTTTATTTGGTAAACATGTGATAAAAATGTGACTTCTGTTTCTAAAGTCGCTATTCTATTCTGTAAGGAGTTTTTAAAGTTATTTAGATAGATTTCTATTAGAAATTGATTTTTGTTTATATGTTTTGCAATATTTTGTATTTGAGTGATCATCATATGATTGAAATATTAACATATTGACTGTCCGTTTGTTCAGTTAGAGTTTGCTGGCTTTTGTAAACTGCATTTAGGGATTCGTGGATTTGGGTATCATCGTCACTATCCATAGTTCCTGCTATAAGCTTTAGACTTTTTCCTAGAATGTTTACAAGTCCTCGTTTTGTTCTAAACTGTGGGCTAAGGCTTTCTGTTTTAGCTGCAACTTGAAGGAAGTTTTTGTTCGTCGTATCTAGTAAAGTTTTTGTTTCGGTGTTGGCTTCATTCAAGGCCTTCTTATAGGAAGTTGTGTTGACAATGTGGATTTTGCTACAATGTTCTATGACTTTAACTTAATCTATTTTTATTGGTAAGTATCCGTTATTGTTAGTTAAATCTTGAATGTCTATTGATTGCGATGGGACGGTTGTGAGAAATGTCAGAGTAAGTACTAAGTTTGTCATCATAAAGAAAATTGGTTAGCTTATCAATTGATGTTAGAGTTATCTCTGTCTTGATATTTTCTGTTGCGTTCTATGTGTTTTTTGTAGCACTTGTGTTTAGTTTGTAAATGCTCATCGTCTACTACTGTGGGCAAAAAGTAAGGTGAATTTAGTTGTAAAATGAAAAATCTTTATTTATCCTTCTAAATCAATTTCATCCCCTTCAAAATAATCCCCTCTCTATGAAATACACTTATGCCAGTGACCTTCCAATCCCCGAAACATGCCAAATAGTCCATTTCCGGTATAGCCATCAGCACCTTCTTCGATTCAGCTTTTATCTCCTCAATCGACTCGAAACGCGTTCCCCGGAGTGGCCTCTTGAGTTTTGGGAATAGGCAGAAGTCACACGGACCCAAATCAGGCGAATACGGTGGTTGCGGATCGATATGCGTGGAATTTTTGGCGAAATGGTCACGAAGAACGAGTGCAGTGTGAGAGGGTGCATTATGGTGATGCAAAAACCAAGATTTGTTGGCCCATAATTCTGGTCGTTTTAGACGAATTGCTTCACGTTAACGAAGCATAACGCTCAAATAATATTCCTTATTAACAGTTTGGCCAGGTGGAAGGAATTCATAGTGCACCACACCACGAAAATCGAAAAAAACTGTCATCATGACCTTTATTTTTGAACGACTTTGACGTGCTCTTTTCGGTCTGGCCTCGACTTTAGCACGATATTCGCTTGATTGGTCGGTTGTTTCAGGGTCGTAAGCATAAATCCAAGTCTCATCTCCCGTAATGATGCATTTGAGCTTGTCCTGATAGTCTGAAAGCATTGTTTCACACACATCAACGCGACGACTTTTTTCCAAGAAATTGAGAGTTTTCGGTACCAAACGAGATTTGCCTTTCGTAGGCCCAAATGGTCTTACGAAATGGTTTTCACAGATCCTTCTGATATTCCGATCATATCACTAAGGTCTTTAACAGTCAACCGACGATTTTTGAGCACTAACTCTTTGACTTTATTGACGTGTTGGTCATCTGTTGACGTCGATGGTCGTCCGGAGCGCTCCAAGTCATCAACACGTTCTCGACCCTCTTTGAAGTCTTTGCACCACTTATAAACATTTTTCTGCGACATTGTCGAATCACCAATTGCCTTCTGCATGCTAAACGTTTCCGCAGCCGAAATTTCATTCCGCAAACAAAATTTGATGGCACTTCTCTGCTCAATCAAATCAGACATTGTAAAAATCGAAAAATGCACTCTTGGTCGTTTGGTAAACACAAGCGTAAATATATTACTGATAATGACATTCACATGAAAGTTGGCCCAGATGTTATTAACAGTGCTGCCAACTCATGAAAAAATAAACTAGAGCGAAATTTTAGTTTGACAAATAAATTAACCTTACTTTTTGCACACAGTAGTATCTTATTGGCGTTAATTTTCCTGTATTTTCTATGGTTTTTCGCGCCTCTCACTTCTTTAACATGATTGGTTCCTTCTTCTAATTCCATATGTCCTATCTTTGTTAAGTTTAGTAATATATTTTTGTTTCTTTGCTAACATTAAATCATGTATTTCCTCATACTTTTCTTCATTTATTTTACCATTTACAAAATCTATTGGTGTAATATTAGTGGTACTATGAATTGTATTATTATAGAACCCTATAATTCTTATCATTTTTTCTCTATTGGTTCATCATCATGTCTCAAGAGACGTATATGTTCATTTATAGTATTATGCAATTTATTTTACCATTTTCAAAATCAATTGGTGTAATATTAGTGGTACTATGAATTGTATTATTATAGAACCCTATAATTCTTATCATTTTTTCTCTATTGGTTCATCATCATGTCTCAAGAGACGTAGGTATATGTTCCTTTATAGTATTATGCAATCTTTCTATATCTGCGATAGGTGTGTGATTCCCGTTTGAGGGGAAGTGTACACAAATATTTTCCCTTTCTAAGAATGTCTGCATTTCTGTAGCTTTAAATCCAAGTTCGCTGTCTACTATTATCTTATCGATTTTTCCGCACATACTTATAACTTGTAATATTTTACTTTTAAATTCTGTACAACTTCTTCTGTTTATCGGAAAAGCTAAAGCGTACTTAGAGAATTTATCTATCATTTTTAGAAGTTGCTTCTTCTCTAAATTATAAAAAACGTCAATATCAATTATCTTGGTTTATTAGGAGTTTCGGTAATCTTATTTGGTATTTTTGGTGGGTTACGGTCATATTTCTCTAAGATACATGTTTCGCAATTATTAATGTACTTAGTTATTTCCAATTTCAAGTTGGGGTTATACAATTTTTGTTTAAGCTCTTCATAGACTGTCTGGATTCCCCTGTGATTATTATGGAGGTTTTCGGTCTTAACAATTTCTGTTAATTTCGAGCAATGTCTTGCACCTTAATATTCTTAGGGTATTGCAGTACGCAGTGTCACTGCATTTGTGTCTGAATGTCTCCAAAAGGGATTTGGATATGATAATTTGATTTTTATAGACATTTATTGGTGTTATAACTTCTCTAATTTCTTTAGTGGTTTCTATTGTATTAATTTGAGGATTTTTGTTTGTAATTCGGGATAATTCATAGGCACTCCCGTTATTGATGTCGGGTTTATAAACGATGTCGTAATCGTATTCTTCCAATTTCAGCCTCCATCTAATCAGTTTTGAGTTTGGTTCTTTAATTTAAAACAACCATTGTAAGGGTTGGTGGCCAGTTTGAATAGTGAATTTTCCACCAAACAAATAAGGGCGAAAGTACCCTACTGCCCATATTACAGCTAGGAGTTCCTTTTCGATAGTACTGTAGTTTATTTCATGCTCATTGAGCCTTCTGCTCGCATAGCAGATTGAGTGGTTATCTTGTGACAGGACAGCTCCCAATGTGAAATTACTTGCATCAGTATTTACTACGAATTTTTTGTTGAACTCTGTATAAATCAAAATCGGATTACTAGTGAGCATAGATTTAAGTGTATTAAAACCTTTCAAGTATTCGGGGTCGTTTGTATTCAATTTGACGCCCTTTTTAAGGTATTTTATCATTGGTTTTGCTATCATTGCGTAGTCCTTTATAAACGTGCGATAATACCCGCTGAGACCGAGAAATTGTTTAATTTCTTTTGGAGTTTTTGGTAATGGGTAATTAGATACGCATTCTACCCTTTTGTCATTTGGTCTTACCCCATCTCGGGTTACTATATGCCCGAGGAATTCTGTTTCCCTTTTCAAGAACTCACACTTATCTGGTTGGATTTTTAAGTTGGCCTCCTTGATACGGTTTAATACCAGTCTGATTAAATTCAGATGTTCTTCAAGTGACGTAGAGTAAATTATAACGTGATCTAGGTAGACCAAACATACTTTTCCTCACAAGTCACCCAGCACTACGTTCATCAAGCAGTGGAATGTCGCTGGTGCTGTTTTTAAACCGAAAGGGGTAGCGATTTGATTTTGTAAAATTTATCATCGACTTAGTTTATTCGATGTTTAATAACGTTTGTAAATGTTAATTTAGAATTGGAATTAAATCATATATGTCTTCTTTAAGTATAAGTTCCGCATTGTCCTTTACATGAACCAACCCGTTTTCGGTACTGGTAATGAATTTTATAGTATTGGAAAGTTAAGTGGAATAATTTTATTGTTCATAATCAATTGATTTTTGTCGTAATCTTATATAGCTTTGCAATATTTTAATATGTCATTTCCTAATAGTCCGTCATAAGTTTCATCAAACTTAAATTCTATTAATTGAATCCAATCGTTAGTATCTCCCAATGGCGCCAGTGTCCACGATAGATTTGAGTTTTCCTTTTATTATTATATAGGAGGCCTGAGACTGAAAATTTTCTAAATATCTATTACTGTTTACTGCATTTGTCTGTCGTTGGACGTTAAGGCTACTAATGATATTTTGAATCCTATTTGTTTGGATCATGTTCACGTCCATAGGTTCTACAGGTGGTTGATATTGAGGGTTAAAAGGTCGGTATGGCACATTTTGTAATCTGTAATTGCGCCCATTTTGTTGGAAATTGTCACACCTGTTGCTTCAATAATTGTATTGAGGCTGCATCACTGGTAAAGAGTTATTTCGCAGGTTATATGATGCAATTTTTGGTTTCTTCCCTGGTATTGTTTTCATTGATTCATTTTCCTTAAATAGGTTCAGTGCGGTTCTCATACTATTTCTGGCGCACTCATTTGCTGCTGGACCAGACCCAACTACCGTCACTGTCTTATTGTTCAAACTCCTTAAGGATTGTTAGAGCTCGTTATATAGGGGTTTTCAATTGGAGCGGGTCGATTTTGGCGCCCTGTGGCAGCCATTTTGTTTTGGTGACATCTATCAAATCTTTTGTTTATTATTCAGTTGTTTATGCCAAATCATCATGGCAAGTTACACGATTAAACAGCACGTTCAAATGATAAAACTTTATTATCAAAGTGTGTTCATTAACGTAAACGTTGTGCGCATTGCGCCCATTTTTCGGTAGACGTGGTGTCCCTTCCAATTTCTTATGGTCCATATTTAACCATATGGACCTAGACGACATGTGGTTCCAACAGGACGGCGCTACGTACCACACAGCAAACGCCATTTTATTCCATTTCAACATCTACCCGCCCTTAGTGAAAAACCCCATAGAATTCTACGCAGTTAGTTTTAAAGGTTATCACCTTTAGTCTGTCAAAAACTTCCTCATTACTGTGTCTGTCGCCAAAATTATTTAATAAGATCGTTTTTACAGGTATATTGGCCCAAGACTGGGCTTGGCAATTAATTTCGATTGTTTCGCGAGCCTTACCCCTAAGTCTACTTTTAATTATGTGTGAGAAAAGTTGTTGGGATAGCGGATAGAATTCGGTCTTAAGGATAGAATGAACTCTGTCTATCAGGTTGATAAAAGTTTGAAGTTCCCGATAATCTCCATTAAATTCAGGGAGATTATTCAGGTATTTAAGAGGGTTAATGGTAATTGATAGTGGTGCATGTGGTTCTACCATTTTCTATGATATATTTTTTAAATTTATTTTAAAATTTTCTTTCTTTAAACAAAATTATGAAAGGTAATAAAAAAAAATTTTTATAAATATATTATTTTCTTGTTGCTGGTTAATTTCTTAGTTTCCTCCTTAATAATATAAATTTTAATTCTTATCTATTATCTTTGTTTCAACTTTTTATATAAAACTACCTTATTCTTTTTTGCATTTTGTTTTTCAAAACTACATTTCTTTTAAATACAATTTTTCAATGTATCTTTTTCTTAAAGCTATCATTCACTTCTTATGTTGTAGGGATGGTGATGTTCTGTATTAATAGAACTTATTTCTTTTATTTGCTCTTATTTCACTGTCTTGACTTGCGTTTGTATCTTCTGTTGTTGTTAGAATGTAATTTCTGGCAGAGGCTAGGCATTAGTGGAACAATTCACCTTTTTGATACTGTTGTTCAATTGAATATTGCGGAATCGTCACTTAAAGGTAATGATGAGCTGTGCCACTGAATATTTAAAATAAATGGAGACGCTTATATACCTATAGCTGCAAACCGTAGTTCTTTCCAGGTCGTTTGAAGGTTTTGAGCGTAGATCCCTATATATTTGAATTTCATCAATATCACATTTTCCTACGATTCGACTTATATTTAATATCACTATAGTCCATGATTCGACTTATATTTTTAACATGAAATAAATTTATTTTCACAAAACTGTATGTAAATGTCATACGAGTATAATATCTTAAAACTCGTCACTTTTTTTATTATTCTTTTTTTTTCTTTAATTTGTTTACACTTTGTTGCTTTAGTTTATTTATTAATTTTAAGTTAAGAGTAAATGTTCTTATTGGATCATTTTCGTTGATTCTACCGAATTTTTAAACTTTTTGTTTTTTAGATTCTTGTAGGATCATTTTCGGTTATCCTACCAACTGCGCCAGTGGAAAGTTCTTATTTTATTTTTTTATAATATAAAAAAAATACATTTATTTATTTATTCAATTATTACAAACATGCAGTAAAAAGTTTGGGACTAAGACTGAGTTACAACGACTAAATTGAATTGTTATCAATTCAAGTCTTTTATTGAGAAAAAATGTCACTCTTAGCATTTTTGTGAATTAATTATTTTTTATTCACTAGAATTGTTTACTACTTTTTCAAAATTATTGGTAAACAGGAAACGTAAAAAATTGAACTTACAATTTGGTAAATGCACAATTCTATAGGACTGTTTACCAATTAATATGTTTGCGCGTATACGGAAAGTTAGGGAGGCGTTTATTTATACGAAAAATAGGGAGGTACCATATTATATTATTGAGATTAGGTGTCATTATGACAGTGAGTCTCGCGCACTACATGGTTTAATACCGCAACTCGGAGGTGCAATTCCATGCTATTAAATGTGTTTTAATTTTGTTAAACCGTTAAACCGTTACCCGCTGTCCGCTGCATGGGGATACTACTAAAATTACAAAGGCTAATGTTTAAGAAATTATCTTCCGAAAGATGTAAAGATACATTATATATTAAAGTAAAGATGCAATTATATTGGATACTATATTAGCAAACCCAGCCCGCTTCGCTGGGCACACTACAATAGAATATATATGGTTTAGAACAGAAAAGATATGGTTTTCATATTATTTATTTCTTTTTCTTTATTCTTTATTCAAGCGCTTTGGCATAAACAATATTTTTTGTTTTTCTATTTGTTTTTGAGTAAATATATTGTATAATGTTGTTGGCTTCCCAACACGTGAACAGCCAACGTATAGTTGACCATGGGTGAATACTGGTTCTTCTAAATTCATCCCGCATATTTCTAAAGCTTGGCCTTGTGATTTATTGATAGTTATTGCAAATGCTAAACGAATGGGCAGTTGCAAACGCTTGAATTCAAATGGCAATTCAGGTGGAATCATTGGAATTCTTGGTATTAGAACGTCTTCATTCTTGAATTTGCCAATTAAAATAGTTGCATGGATAACATTATTCATCAATCGTTTGACTATTTCATTTTGTTCTTGGCGTTCTACTGATGTCGCGTTATTCCGGACATTTCTCATGCGTCTATTATTCTTTGTCGAACGACCAATATGATTACGTGATTGTCTTGGCATTTGTACTGTAATAAACATGATTGTAATTATGGTGTTCTGAGATTTTTGTTTGTTTTTTTTTCAATTTTGTGGATTATATTTTCGATGCATATATGTTTAAAAGCCCAAGTCCACATGGTCAGGATTATTTTATTTTGTTGTGATTTTCTTAAATCATCTCTTTTCCTCTGAAAATTGTTGACAATTTGCATGATAAGACTATTAATTTTTTCATCAAAGTTACGCATTTTTCGTGCTCTTCTTTTGCAACCTTTAACAATTTCTTTTGTTTTTTCATTTTTTTTACCATTTTTTTCACTCATGGTGGCGTTAGAATATAAGGAGTATGCTCTAGGGGTATTTCTAGATATATCAGGGGCCTTTAACAACGTGACAAAGGATGCTATTTTAAATAGCATAGAGTCACTTAATGTGCAACCCGCGGTTTATCTATGGATAAGGCAGCTATTAGCTAGCAGAAAGATAAGAGCGGAGTGGAACGATGCGACCGTCACCAAATATGCATGCAGAGGTACTCCGCAAGGTGGGGTACTATCGCCGCTATTATGGCTACTAGTAGCAAATGAAATTCTTAAGAAACTTGACAGAGGGGCACCTAAACTAGTGGCATATGCCGATGACATAGCTATAGTAGTTACAGGAAAGTACCTGGACACCATCAGTAATGTGATGAACAGCACTCTCAAAACGATACATCAATGGGCATCTCACGCAGGGCTAGGGATAAACGCGGGAAAAACGGACATGGTACTTTTTACCAGGAAGTACAAAGTTCCGACGTGGAACCTCCCGAAGCTAGGCGACAACGAATTACTTCTCAAAGATTATGCAAGGTACCTCGGAGTAATATTGGACAGCAAATTGCTGTGGAAGCACAACGTTGAGGAGAGGGTGAAAAAGGCCAGTAATGCATTGTACGCATGTAAAAGAATGCTGGGCGTTACTTGGGGTCTATCACCCTCCCTGATGCATTGGTGCTACACAGCAGTAGTCAGACCGATATTGCTGTACGGAACCTTAGTATGGTGGACTGCGACAAAAAAACCGACATACTTAATGCCGCTGGAAAGGATTCAACGACTTGCTGCTCTGTGCATAACAGGAGCGATGAAGACGACTCCAACGGCGGCGCTGGAAATGATACTCAGCATGCCACCTATTGACCTTATGGCGGAAAACCTGGCAGCGAAATCCGCGAGGAGGCTAATGGCTGCGGGGGTATTCATCTGCAGAACCTTCGGTCACAGCTGAATAGGAAAGTGGAGCTCAGGTGGCACAGACTACATGACTCCGTACTTTAATTGAATTGAAGAGGAGGGATGGCACAAAGGCATGAAGCCTGGCCATAGAACCTTTCACATCTATACAGACGGCTCGAAAACTCCAGACGGAGTGGGAGCGGGTATCTACTGCTCAAAACTAGGAATAAGGCAGTCTATCAAGCTGCCAGACCACAGCAGTATTTTCCAAGCGGAAGTTTTTGCTGTGGGGAAGGCCGCGGAGCTAGCCTACACTAGAACAAGAAAGAACTCAACAATTAATATATACGTGGATAGTCAAGCAGCAACAAGAGCAATAAGCTCATATTGTATTAAATCCAAAAATGTTCGACGGAGCAGGGAGGCCATAGAAAGGCTAGCCGAAAACAGTAGGCTGCATATCTACTGGGTACCTGGTCACAAAGGCATTATAGGGAACGAAATAGTAGATGAGATAGCAAAAAGTGCTGTGAGACTACCATTTGAACAAGAAAACGACATACCGAGACCGCTAAACACAATATACAATGAAATGGACGACCACATGAAAAGGCAAGTGAAAGCTAGGTGGACTAACCTGACCACATGCAAAACAGCAAAACTCATGTGTAGAACTAACGACAAAAAACTCACTCAATTCGTACTTACGCTCTCGCGAAAGGAATGCAGAACTATCATAGGTATGCTAACAGGTCACAATCTATTGGCTGCACATGCGTACAAGATAGGGATTGCTAACACGGACAAATGCAGAAAATGCAGAGAGGATGTTGAGGAGACTTTAGAACACCTTCTGTGCGTTTGTCCGGCATTATCAAAAACGCGACTAAGATGCCTGGGAGCCCCACTGTTTGGGGGTCTGGAAGACGTCTCAAAAGCGGAGCTCCCAGATCTACTTAGATTCGCCAAAAGCGCTGACATCCTACATGATGTCTACTTTAGGGGTTCATAGAGGTCGGTCTCCATCTGGTATCGCTAGGGACCAAAAGGTCTATGCGTGGCTTATTGCCAACCAGGCTAACCTAACCTAACCTTTCACTCATGGTGTATCCTAGCTTATCGCATATGAACCGAAAAAATAAATCCACAAAACATAATTTCATTTGAACATACGGATTTCACATTAAATTCTCAAATTTCGAAAGAAATTATTCACTGTTCCAAAATCCACTCCAAAAAAATTCACAAAAAATGTTTACACTTTGCACTTACGTCTTCTCCTTATGGCGTCCAAATCAGAAAGAAATATTGACACATTGTAACTCACACTATCAATTTGACAGTTCAGTTCCGCCCCAAACGTTAAAAAAGTAAACGGCATTATGGCTGGTTCAAAAGAACGCTGTACGCGTTGCCGGTGTTCCGAATTACAACCAAACCTTACGAAACCCATTTTCAATACTTACTTAACAATGTGTGTAAGTTTGGTATAATTCGGTGCAAAGACATGGCGGGTCCACGTTTTGGCATATATTTCGAGACCCCTGTCATCAATAGGTATGAAAATTACCCCGTATTAAAGCACTTATCAACAGCTTTCATCTGATACCCATATTGTACATACACAACCAAAGGTTACCCGGGTCCATGTTTTGACCTCTATCTCGAGACCCCAGTCCCGGAGCGACATGAAAAATAATCTGTACTAAAGCATTCACCAACAGCTTCCATTTGATATCGATATTGTACAAACACATCCTAGGGTTACCCGGATCCACGTTTTGATCTATATCTCGAGACCCTAGTCACGGAACGGTATGAAAAATACTCTATACTATAGAAATCATCAACAGCTTCCATTTGCTACCCATATTGTACAGACACATCCTAGGGTTACCCGGGTCCACGTTTTGGCCTATATCTCGAGACACTAGTCACGGAACGGTATGAAAAATACTCTGTACTAAAGCATTCACCAACAGCTTCCATTTGCTACCCATATTGTACAAACACATCCTAGGGTTACCCTGGTCCACGTTTTGACCTATTTCTCGAGACCCTAGTATCCGATTCTTAAAGTAAAAAACACAAATCTTCTCTACATGTGTCTCTTCAATGTGGCAAAGTTTGGTTAAAATCGGTTGAGCAATTCTCCGTAAAGTTCATCACAACGCGCAAAACGGCTGAATTTTTATATCTATACTAATATTATAAAGAGGAAAACTTTGTTTGTTTGTTTGTTTGTTTGTTTGTTTGTAACGAATAGGCTCAAAAACTACTGGACCGATTTTAAAAATTCTTTCACCATTCGAAAACTACATTATCCACGAGTAACATGGATTACATTTTATTTTGGAAAAAAATAGGGTTCCGTAAGATATTTGGATTTTTAGGACACAAACTGAAAAAAATCTTATATATAAAATAAAGTCAACTTTTTGTGTGTGCTCGCTAACCGGCCGTGTCTGCACCGAATTAAACCAAACTTACACACATTGTTAAGAAGGTATTGAAGATGGTTTCCGTATAGTTTGGATACATATTGGTGGATAGGGCTCGAGATATAGGTCAAAACGTGGACCCGGGTAACCTTCGGATGTGTATGTACAATATGGGTATCAAATTGAAGCTGTTGGTGAATGCTTTAGTACAGAGTATTCTTCATGCCGCTCCGTGACTGGGGTCTCGAGATATAAGTCAAAACGTGGACCCGGATAACCTTTGGTTGTGTATGTACAATATGGGTATCAAATGAAAGCTGTTGATAAGTGCTTTAATACGGGGTAATTTTCATACCTATTGATGACTAGGGTCTCGCAATATATGCCAAAACGTGGACCCGCCGTGTTTTTGCACCGAATTAAACCAAACTTACACACATTATTAAGAAGGTATTGAAGATGGTTTCCATATAGTTTG
Organism: Anastrepha obliqua; assembly: GCF_027943255.1. Lineage (NCBI taxonomy): Eukaryota > Metazoa > Arthropoda > Insecta > Diptera > Tephritidae > Anastrepha > Anastrepha obliqua. Next base: position 1,453,967 of record NW_026562179.1, on the reverse strand, counting down.
GATACCTATTGGTAGATAGGGCTCGAGATATAGGTCAAAACGTGGACCCGGGTAACCTTCGGATGTGTATGTACAATATGGGTATCAAATGGAAGCTGTTGGTGAATGCTTTAGTTCAGAGTATTTCCATCCGCTCCGTGACTAGGGTCTCGAGATAGAGACCAAAACGTGGACCCTAGAATGTGTTTGTACAATATGGATATCAAATTGAAGCTGTTGGTGAATGCTTTAGTACAGAGTATTTTTCATGCCGCTCCGTGACTGGGGTCTCGAGATATAGATCAAAACGTGGACCCGGGTAACCTTTGGTTGTGTATGTACAATATGGGTATCAAATGAAAGCTGTTGATAAGTGCTTTAATACGGGGTAATTTTCATAGCTATTGATGACTAAGGTCTGGAAATATATGCCAAAACGTGGACCCGCCGTGTCTTTGCACCGAATTAAACCAAACTTACACACGTTGTTAAGGAGGTATTGAAGATGGTTTCCGTATAGTTTGGATACCTATTGGTGGATAGGGCTCGAGATATAGGTCAAAACGTGGACCCGGGTAACCTTCGGATGTGTATGTACAATATGGGTATCAAATGGAAGCTGTTGGTGAATGCTTTAGTTCAGAGTATTTTTCATGCCGCTCCGTGACTAGGGTCTCGAGATAGAGACCAAAACGTGGACCCTAGAATGTGTTTGTACAATATGGATATCAAATTGAAGCTGTTGGTGAATGCTTTAGTACAGAGTATTTTTCATGCCGCTCCGTGACTGGGGTCTCGAGATATAGGTCAAAACGTGGACCCGGATCACCTTTGGTTGTGTATGTACAATATGGGTATCAAACGAAAGCTGTTGATAAGTGCTTTAATACGGGGTAATTTTCATACCTATTGATGACTAGGGTCTCGAAATATATGCCAAAACGTGGACCCGCCGTGTTTTTGAACCGAATTAAACCAAACTTACACACATTGTTAAGTAAGCAGTGAAAATGGGTTTCGTAAAGTTTGGTTGTAATTCGGAGCAGTGGCAACGGGTACAGCGTTCTTTTCAGCCAGTCATAATGTTCTTTCTTTTTTAACGCTTGAGGCGGAACTGAACTGTCAAATTGACAGTGTGAGTTACAATGTGTCAATATTTCTTTCTGATTTGGATGCCATAAGGAAAAAACGTAAGTGCAACATGTAAAAATTGTTTGTGAATTTTTTTGGAGTGGATTTTGGAACAGTGAATAATTTCTTACGAAATTTGAGAATTTAATGTGAAATCCGAATGAAATTATGTGTTCGTGGAAAAAACAATTTTTTTCGTTTTTTTTTTTTTGAAAAATATAAATGGATAATGGTTAAAAAAGCTCCAATGCTTAATAAAACATATAAATTGAAACGAAAAATGCATGGATGATCAGGAAAAAAGACGATTGTTTATTCATATGCGTTGATTTGAAATTTAAAAACAATCTTCCTTTTTCCTGATTTTCAATTTATATATTATATTTACTCAAAAACAAATAGAAAAACAAAAAATATTGTTTATGCCAAAGCGCTTGAATAAAGAATAAAGAAATAAATAATATGAAAACCATATATTTTTTGTTCTAAACCATATCTATTCTATTTTAGTGTGCCCAGCGAAGGGGGCCGGGTTTGCTAGTATAATATATATGTAGATGGGAATAAATTTCCGCCCTGGTAAAGGAGGTGTTCGCTCTAGAAATACACTGGTGATTTACAAGTGTATATGTGAGGTCTCGATCGCAGTAGTTGACATTCGTTTGAAGCGTAAAGATTATTTTTTATCTGACGTCAGAAATGTCTACGTTCGTTCCGAAAAAACAGCATTTGTGAAAAGTTATGCTTCATCATTACTTTTTAAAGAAAAGTGTAGCTGAAACGTGTCGTATATTGATCAATATTTACAATTTGTAAATAGTGGTTTCGATGCTTCCAAAGTGGCAATTTCGAAGAGGTGATAAGATCGAGATAGCGACTGCAACTAATGCGTTTGAATAGAGCTCTCGAAGAAAAGCGGCCAAAATGGGTAGACATGACAAACTGATTTCGCTGCATGACAATGCCAGGCCACACCACACGTTGCTAAATCGGTATAAATATTTAGAGGGACTGAATTGGGAAATCTTGCCCCACCCGCCGTATTCGGCAGGCATTGCACCTTCGGATTACCATCTGTTCCGATCAATGCAGTCAGCCTTTATTGGTGAGCGGTTCACTTCTTATGAGAGCATCGCAAACTGGCTCAATGAATAGATCAAGTCAAAAGAAGTCGAATTTTTCGACAGAGGAGTTCGCATGTTGCCTGAAAGATGCAGTAAAGTTGTAGCTTCCAACGGCACATACTCCACATATTATCATGTATTATTTAATTGTTTATATAATTCGTAACTTGGCTAAGAAAAGACGGAAACTTATTCTTAAACCCAATATACATATGCATGTATAATTGGCGCTTTCACTCTTTTTGGGTGTGGAACCTAGGCATTACCGAATGGTAGTCACGCACCTAACCATTCGGCTACGATGGCCGCCGTCATTTTAAGCTTCGCGTTTCTGCTTGGTTTGCGCGTGAATGGCCTCGGGTGCAAAGGGTTAACCCTTAAACGTTTTGTGTTGTTTTTAAAATTTGGACCTGTGTGCTTAATTCGTTTTAGGTGATGACGAGTATGCTCGACGAAAATGTCTTCAAAGTGTTAAAAGGAATTTAATTTAATGATTTAATTAAGTTTATTCGATTACGTATGTAATGTATTCTAAAATGTGCTAAAATTATAAATATAAATAAAAAAGATTTGTTCCAAATCGGTGACGTTACAAGGGCTTTTATGATTTAATCTACATGACTCTCTTAGCTACCATACATCATGTATATATATGAGGTACGCCATTTTTGAATACACACTGCTAAAATTACTCTAAAAAAACGACTCTAATGGCGGCGTTGGTTTTCTTTTACATACACATACACTCAATATTTCAGTTCAACCAACCATCCTGTTAACAATGAAAACGCCACCACCACCACCACGACCACCTGTGACCGACAACAACAACAACACATTAGGAGCCATGAATCATGAAGGGTGGAAAGATTTCGTGAACATTTTTTGCGAAAAATGGAAATTTTAATTAACTTTTCATAAGTACATTCATACATATACTCGTATTTAGTATTTCAGTACATCAAGTGAGTAAATCATATAGAACAAAAATAATAATCGTAACAGAGCGTACCAATGAAATCTAATATTTTTTTCTTGCGAAAAGGTTACAAATGTGTTGGAATACCCTTTTCTGTATTCAAATATGCTTGGACAATAAGCCACGTAGAAGTACCCACGGTACACGGCCGAGACGCCCGAAAACCCGTATGCTGGTGGAACAAAGAAATAACCGAGCTCTGAAAACTTTACGAGCAGCTACACCACGATACCAATAAAATCAATTAAATTAAAATGGAAAATAACTTTGAGCGATTTAAATGAAGGTAATCATTGCTTGCAGCTGAAGCATAGTTAAGAGAAATTCAGTTAAGGTGAAAATATCTACTCTTGAGTTATATGTTTGTGTGCCATACTTTAACAACAAATCACAAAAACCTAAAAATGAGAAGTTTCTATCAATGATCGTGAAAGAAGTCTTTCAATAGATGTCGCTGCCACTGATAATATCGAAATTCTGAGGCGTGGAACCAACTCCTCTGATCACTCAGAAATACCTGATTTGGCAAAATATGAAAAATTTTAATCCTCTTTTTCGAAAAAAATGAAAGAGTCAGAAATTTCATATGCACTTACCACAGCACTCTAAAATTGTTGCCGCATAGCATGCATTCAAAATATCTGACGGGTTTGCCAATATTTCGAGACTAAATTGACGAGACTAAATTGCTTAGGACAAAGCGGAAGATAAGAAAATGCATATGTATTGTGGTCTATGACTGTGAAATCATCATCACGGCATGATGCGGTCCAGCCGCCGCTATCTTATTTTATAAATTGTTAAAAGCGCACATTCCAAATATGGGGTTCCCAATACAATGGTATTAGAATGGCGGCCACTGTGACCAGAAGTTTTCCATTTGTCGAGGGGGAACCGCTATTAGGAAAAATATTTTATTTAATATTAGTATTTCGTTCTCACAGCGGTATTCGAACCCGTGCACCACCGAATAGTACCAACTCATTTGGCTATGGCGGCCAAGCATACACCCAGAAAATCCTTCAAAAAGTTCTTGGAAACGTCACTTTGGGGAGTTTTGTGGAAGGTTAGCACTCAAGCACGTGTAGTGAAGGCCAGGGATGAGGTTTGTGCGAAGTTGCAGAGCAAACACATCAGATCAGTTGCACTAAAAGCACGACATAAGTTTTGGTAACCCTCGATCTACCTTGTTTGGTCAAGGTAGATAGCAATAGCCTTACAGACCATTGATTTGGTCCGTTGTCTTCGTATTAATATAAGACAGAGAGGAGAGGATACTCAACAATAGATAATCGTTTTAATCTGTCTCCACATGAGCATCCAAACTTCAAGGCTAAGAACCAAACTTTTGCATTTTTTGTTGACTTCTCATGTGCATTCCATACTATTGCTCGAGATAATGTTTTATAAACTAGCATCTTATGGCCTCTCGACCCATATGATAGAAATATTAAAACAGTAGGTAGCTCTTCGACCACGCGCGCCAAAATTGTTGCATGAGAGAGCAAACAAGCTGCCATCTCTCTAAGAAGCGGTCGAGGTTGTCGGGTACCTTCTCCGGTGGCAAAGCTTGCAAGGGGGAACCGATTAGCAGATGCGCCGGCGCTAGCGCCTCGCCGTCTTTGGAGTTGTTGCTGAGTGGTGCGAGCGGTCGGGAGTTCCGTACTGCTTCTATTTCGACGAGAAGCGTTGCGATTTCTTCGGCGGTTAACAGCGCGTTGCCTATGGCGCGCACCAGCAGATGTTTGGCCGACTTCACTGCTGCTGCCGCCGCAGTGGGGTGCCCTCGGAGGGATGAAGGCAAAGATGAATCCTTCGTCGGCGGCGTATTGGAGAATCTCCTCTTTCTGTGCCAGGAAAGCTTCGCGGAGATCCCTCAGCTTCCTCTCTGCTCCCACAAAGTTCGTCGCGTTGTCGCAGTACATTTTGGCTGGCATCTCTCGGCGCCCAATGAACCTTTTGAGAACGAAAATGAATTTATCAGCAGTTAAATTAGTTACAAGTTCTAGATGAACTGCCTTTGAAGCGAAACACATGAAAATGGCAATATCTATATTCACGGGAGGGCGACCGCAAATTTTTAAGGTTATGTGAATAGGCCCACAGCAATCTACCCCACATATTGTGAAGGGCCGTTGGGCGCGTAATCGATCGGCGGATAGATTGCCCATGATCTGACCTTGTAATTTTGGCTTATAACGAAAACAGTGAATGCATTCTCTTACAGTTCGACTACAGGCTTCTCGAGCATTTACCAGCCATATTTTTTCTGGCAGAAGCGCTGCCAATGCCTTTGGACCGGCATGGTGATTACGAAAATGTGAGAACCGTATGTAACTCTTCACAAAGTGTGAGTCTTTGCGTAATAGCAAAGGGAACTCAGCATCATAGGGGATTGGCGCGTTTAATAACCGGCCACCTACTCGAATCAATTTAAACGATAATGATGATTCGAGTGTTCATGCAGAAATGGAGTTAATTTCTGCAAACTTGAGGGAAGTACGTTATTTTTCGATAATTTATTAATTTCATCGCTTGATTCAAAATGTGGAATTATTTCGACAATTTTAAGGAAACACAACTGTACTTCCTTTGCCGTGGGTATTTTTTCAGATTCTGCTTTTCGCTCTCGTATTTTTCGAAGCCATCTGAGTATATAAGAGAAAATCCGAAGCACTTTTCCGTGAGATGATAACCTGTCAATTATTTCGAGAAGTGGATTTGTTGTGGCATTGATTGCGGTTAACGTAATTGCGTTCTTCTTCTTCTCGAGTGCTTCTTGTTCTGGAGAGAGACTGAAGTTGACAATTTTGGCCATTTAGCAGGATCTTCGAGGAGGAACTGTGGACCACTAAAACATATTGAATTACCTAATTCGTCCACGTTACAACCCCGAGACACTTGATCCGCTCGATTTTGTTTTGTGCGCACATGACGCCACGACACATTCTGGCTCCACTCTTGGATTTCGGATACTCTATTTGCGGCGAAAGTTTGCAACGACAATGGATGCGTTTTAATCCAATGCAGAACTATTTCGGAGTCTGTCCAGAAAATTGTTTGTTCCATTGATCGACTCAACATTGGTGAAATTCTTTACCATAATTTGGCAAGAAGATTGGCTGCCGAGAGCTCTAAACGCGGAAGAGATTTAGTCTTCAGCGGAGCTACTCTAGACTTTGAAGTAAGCAGCGTGCATTTCGTACCACTAGGCGATTGGCTACGTATATATACGCAGCAGCCATACGCTCTTATTGAAGCGTCGGAAAAGCCATGAATTTGGCAGCTGGCACTCGACTCTGCATTTACATACCGAGGAATGCTAATTGATGGAAATTGCAACAAATTGGCTTTAAAGTTGTGCCAGTTAGTGTCAAGCCGCAATGGAATCGACTCATCCCTGAATCCAAAGCTCTTGTAATAAGATTTTAGCTTTGGTAACTAGCGGGCTAATAAACCAAGAGGGTTAAAGTAAAAGTATGTCTATTTTCTGACATTTGTAGAAACTTGGGTCAGCTAGTTCAATATTTTGAATATTTTGTAGGCTTTTGCAGTCATTTCTGTTTGCCCAAAAGGCAAGAGCTTGACTTGCGTGACACGTGGTTTCAGCAAGACGGTGCCACATGTCACACAGCACGCGTAACAATGGTTTTGTTGAGAGGCGATTTCGGTGATCATTTTATTTCACGTTCGGGACCTGCCAATTGGCCACCCAGATCGTACGATATAATGCCTTTAGATTATTTTTTGTGGGGCTATGTTAAAGCTCTTGTCTATTCAGACAATCCTGCTTCAAGTAGCGCATTGGAAGACAATTAGGGCTTTATATGTGAGATACCGGCCGAAACATTGGAAAGAGTATGCCAAGATTAGACTAAGCGGATGGACCATTTGAAGCGCAGTCGCGGTCAACATTTGCATGAAATAATCTTCAAACATTATATGTATATATTATGTCTATCGATTTAAATAAAAAGTTCATGCATTTTTCTGATTTTTACGTGTGGTTTTCTGAAAAATTTTCCTATAGCTCTTAAAAAAACACCCTATAGTTGATAATTTATTATTTTGCAAAAAACAAAAAGTGCGAAACAGGTTTTTTACTCAAAAACAACTCATTTTAGCTACTGGGCATTCAGCTCAATTGAAGTTTGAGGTGTCCTCTTGGTTTGGAAAAAGGTAAAAAAAATACGCCTTTTGTAATACTGAATTTCGAAAAAATTTCGCACTTCTTGTTTTTTTGCAAAATGAAAAATTTTCGACTATTTTTTTGGTATTGTTTGCACATGAAGTCGCTTGTGCAAGTAATAACGATCATTTTGAAGCGAGAATCATTAAAATCGGTTCATTTTAGACTAAGTTATGAGCAATTAAAAAAAAAATTTATATAATTAAAAAAAGTCATTTTAAGCCGAAATACAAAATTGCCGATAAATCTTGAAAAAGTTTTTTTTCGGGCAAACAAAAGCATACGTGTCTCAGTATTTTGAGTGTACATCGAAATATATTGAGTTACATCGAAGAACATGATCCCAATAGCCCGGTTGAATTGAAATGGAAAGCATCAGTAATAATATGCATATATTAATTTTTTGAAATTCCTAAAAAAAAATGTACAATTTGTTTTGTTTATAATATAAATATATATGTACATAAGACATGGAAATTTGTCGTCTGTCATTTCCTTTATATACCATAAATATAAATAAAATAACCAATAAGTTAAAATTCGCTATCAAAAAATTTCTATAGCGTCAAGCTGAATACAAAAAATCGAACATGTTTTTCCAATTTTCATCGTTTGCTCCATTTAATGCTTTCATAATTTCTTTTTCTATTAATTCCGCTACTTTTAAATAAATATTTCTAAAACATTTTCATTCACATTTTCTTCTTCGTTTATATTGCTGCACATTTTTGCCACGTTTCCCAATTTATAGGCATTTAACATATGCAGGTCACATCGTGCTCTGAAAATCATTAAGATATCTCTTTATGAAGGTTGAAACCTTTATTTGATCTAAGTATTTCCATATGTGGGATGCACTTGCAACTGCCTTCTCGCTATGTTCTCCGCCGTGTTTTGCTTTTAATTCTATCAGCAATTGAATGGAAAGGCTGTGCCACTGCGTGCTATTTATGCTTTCATCTGCAGTTAACCCAAATTCTGAGCGCATTTCATTTAGATATTTGTACCAGAAAAGTTTTTTTTCATATCAAATACTGTGACAATTTATGCGGGACTCTGCTCTCTTTATATTATTATAAGGTTTTAAAAATATATTTCATGTGAAGATCCACTGTAAAAGAGGATGACAACATACATCTCTTACAACTCTTATATCTTCGCCATTACAATATTCGGCAGCCTTTTATAAAAATCATAATTTCCGATTTACTTGGATTAACTTCTATATTCCATTCGTTGCAATATTTTTCTGGTCTATGTATCATAGCACCCATAATCCTTGGATAATCTCTTAACAGTAAAATATCGTCCGCGGTCAGCAGTAGCCTTACCCATATTAATGTTTTTAACCAATAGAGCATTTCCGATATAATCATGTAAATCGTTCAGGTACAGCGTAAATAAGAGTGTATCAGTCTCAAAATAATCAGCCACTTATTGCTCTGTCCATATAGCCATTTTAATATTTTGGTATATACAAGTTAATTTGTTTATTAATTTGTTTCTTAAAAAAAACACATTATTAGTTTAGTGCGTCTGCCGGTTACAACGGTCCGTCTAGCACTGCCCTTCATCTGTTATCAAAAATCATAATTATAGCATAAAGTCACGTTGCATTCACGAAAGGAATGCAGTCACGTTGTGGGAACGAAAATTTGGCTGGTTGCTACGTTATTCTTTGAAATTTCTACGAACCCTTCGAATTGGTTCAAAAAGATCGTTCCTTGAAAAAGCTCTTGTACTGAAGGTACGTGTTGGTTGTTTATTATAGTGCAATTATGATTTTTGCTATTCAGAATCCGTTTCACACAATTAGAATTACTTACTTCTAGTAAATTATCCCTATTACAAATAGCCAATTCATTAACTTTATTACATTGTTTTTTGATTTCATATAAATCATTATTGCATTTTAAAAAATATTCTGAATCAATTTTCAATATTGTATTATTTCGTTTTACAGGCTTAATTAACAATTTTGCACAAATTAATTGCTCTATTGCTGGCAAATTTATAATATAATAGGACTATGAATAAGTTCGTGCGGTTTTACAACAGATGGCGTAACTTGATTATTATTCCATCGATCCACATTTCCAAACATTCATTGGAGAGCTACTGTCGTAAGGCACAAACGTCAGTATAAGTTTTTTATTTGAAGCGTAAACAACAATATTTTTACCACACTTGAAAATGTCGAATTTCGTGCCAAATAATGTGTTTTTGCGGGGAATTCTTTAATATGAAGAAAAAAGCAGCCGAAAGTCATCGTATCTTGGTGGAAGTTTATGGTGAGCATGCTCTAGCTGAGCGAACGTGCCAGAAGTGGTTTGCACGCTTTAAAAGTGGTGATTTTGGCTTGGAAGACGAAGAACGCGAGGGTGCGCCGCCAAAGTTCATGGATACCGAATTGGAGGAATTGCTCGATCAAGATCCGGCTCAAACGCAAGAAGAGGTTGCAAAAACTTTGGGAGTTGATCAATCAACCATTTCCAAACGTTTAAAAGCCATGGGAATGACCCAAATGTAGGCCATTGGGTGCCGTATGAATTGAAGCCAAGAGACGTTGAACGCCGTTTTATGGCATGCGAACAACTGCTTCAACGGCACAAAAGAAAGGGTTTTTTGCATCGAATTGTGACTGGCGATGAAAAGTGGGTCCATTACGACAATCCAAAACGTCGGGCAACGTATGGATACCCTGGCCATGCTTCAACATCGACGTCGGCGCAGAATATTCATGGCCTGAAGGTTATGCTGTGTATCTGGTGGGACCAGCTGGGTGTTGTGTATTATGAGCTACTGAAACCGAATGAAACGATTACGGGGGATGTCTACCGACGACAATTGATGCGTTTGAGCCGAGCACTGCGAGAAAAACGGCCGCAATACGCCGATAGACACGACAAAGTTATTTTGCAACATGACAATGCTCGGCCACATGTTGCACAAGTGGTCAAAACATACTTAGAAACGCTCAAATGGGATGTCCTACCCCACCCGCCGTATAGTCCAGACCTTGCGCCATCCGATTACTATCTCTTCCGATCGATGCATCATGGCCTGGCTGGCCAGCACTTCCGTAATTACGATGAAGTCAAAAAATGGATCGATTCGTGGATTGCGGCAAAACCGACCGAATTTTTCACAAAGGGAATCCGTGAATTGCCAGAAAGATGGGAAAAAGTAGTAGTAAGCGATGGACAATACTTTGAATATTAAATTTGTAACCATTTTACGTCAATAAAGTTTCAAATTTCGAAAAAAAAACCGCACGAACTTATTCATAGTCCTATTATATTAACATGTTTTCATTCGTAGCTATTCTTATACTAGCGAAACCTAATGCTTCTTCTAAATTATTATAGGGGAATTTTTCGAAATCTAGAAACGTTTTTGCTTCTCCCATTTCCTTTTCTGATTAATAACTCCTACTTTAGCCCACTGTAGAGCGTATTCGATGTTGACTATTTCGTCTTTAACAATTTTTATCTTATTGGCAATTGATTCCTCTATTGTTCTTCTAACTTCTTGAAGTGATTGTAATGTCTTCAGTATATTGTTAGTTCTGTTAGTTAGTAAATTAATTCTGTCGATGGTGTCCTTGTTAATTACTTTCTGTCGTTCGTTGTTACCTAATAAACCTTTAATTTTTTTGACAACCACAGTGTGATCTTCGTGATCAGGGGTGCCAGTTATCCATTTCCACGCTGTTCCAAGGATGTCAATTGAACGTTTCTTCCTTGGAGTAATCCTTTTTAGAGCATCTCTAAGCTGCTTTATGTCATATAAAAGAAAAGGCAATACGGTGCTGTTTCCCAGTACTTTTTCTTGAATTTCAAGTTCTATGTCGTCAATAGTCCTTTTGTACTCGGTCAACTCTAAAACATGAATAAGCTTAAAGTTTCCGTTTTGTAGTCGCGCTTGTTCGAGGTGAATTGAAATTAGTTGTGAATGTGAGTAGTCCAATATTTGAACTTCCGAATTGCAGATATTAAGAATTGCAAGAAGTATTACAAAAACGTTCGTCATTTCCTGTAGAGGAAGGAATGGTAAAACCTATTTAATATTTTCCTTATGAATTATTCTTTCACGGAATTGTATTTTGACTTTGTTGCCTAAATCTTCTTTGACTTTTTGTTTCCTGTAACGTGGCAGTAGTTTATTCCTTTGTCCTATGATTTTTTCGTAAATAACATCTCCTGGCTGGTAAGTTTTTATATTGCTTGGACTATTTTTTAAAAAAAATGTCTATATTCAAGTACTCCCCCTCCTTCTTTGGAATTGGAGCCTCTCCAATTGGAACTCTCTGTGGGTGACGATTATACTTGTTCTTATTACAAATATCGCATTGTTTAATGTATTCTTTAAAGTATGTAGTTTAGCATCTTTGGCCAATAATATTGTTTGTAAATTTGTTTATGATTTTCTTTGGAATTTCGATGAGCTCGACAATAGGTATATTGTACTATGTCCTGTCGATCATCCTCATTTGTTATGTCCAAAGGAAATATTCTGGTGTAAACAAATTTATTTGTGAAAACTCCTTTAACAGTTTCTCTGAAATCGTAAAGATCTTCTGGCGTACAGTGCAAGGCGGTAACCAGGTTTGGTTGAACAAACTCTAAAAGTATTGTTTTTAGGTTTTCTCTGGTGTCGAATTCAATGATATGTCTTGTCCTTCCAAATGTCACTATCATTTCATGAATTGTAAAATTGGATTTGCTCAAAAGTATTTGTTGCTTGAATTCATTTAAAGGTTTGGATGTTTCAGGGATATTGGAAACATCACTTGATTCAGTGGAATGTTGGGTACTGCGTATTGAGTCTTCATCGGAAATGTTGTTTAGGCACAGGCGCGAAAAAGCATCAGCAACAACATTGCTTGCGCCTGGTTTGTAAACCATTTTTGGTGAAAATTCTTCAATAAATGAGCGCCATCGTTTAATTTTTGCATTTGGATTTTTTGTGGAGATTGCACCTGTTAATGGTTGGTGATCTGTATGAATTTCAAGATTAGTTGTACCGTAAAGGTAGTTAGTTAACGTCCTTAGAGCCCAGACTATCGCAAAAAGTTCCCTTTCGTTTGTTGCGTACTTTCGTTCTGTTTCATTTAATGTTTTTGATATAAATGTTATTGGCTTACCCTCTTGACTGAGAACAGCTCCTATTGCGGCTGCAGAAGCATCAGTCGTTAATGTGAATTTCTTATTAAAGTCAGGTTGGGTCAGTTCTACCTGTTCGGACAATAAACTTTTTAATTTATTAAAGGCAAGGATACCTTCTTTGTCAAGACGTATTTCAATTTTTTTGGACATATATTGCGATACTTTACCATTATCGCCTGCCAAATATTTCGTCAACGGTTTGGCTATATTTGCGTAGTTTTTAATAAATTTGTGATAATATCCTACAACTCCTAGAAAACTCCTTAGTAGTCTTAAAGTTTGAGGTAAGTGATAATTCTGTATTGCTTCTATTTTTTTTGGGTCGGTTTTAATTACCTTATGACCTACAACGTAACCTAGAAAGTCGATTTCTTTGGCATAAAATTTTGATTTTTCTAAAGAAATTTTCATGTTAGCTTCTTTGAGCGTATTAATTACAATCTTCCAAAGTTCCTGAGTATACGATGATGTCATCAATGTAGACATGACATATCTTTCCTATATAGTCACGTAATATATTATCCATGGCTCTTTGGAAAATACTCGGCGCATTTTTAAGTCCGAATGGCATCCTGAGAAATTCGTATTTCCCGTTATTGACGGAAAATGCTGTCTTTTCAATATCTTTCTCACTCATGAGAATCTGATGGAATCCAGATTCGAGGTCAATTGTTGAGAAGTATTTGGCTGTGCCAAGGTTTGATAAAATAACGTTACAGTCCGGAATAGGGTATTTATCGGGTATTGTTTGCTCATTTAATTTTTTATAATCAATGACCATACGTAATTTTTGCGAGCCATCGTCATTAGTTCCCTTTTTTGGAACTACCCATATGGGTGAATTAAAAGGGCTTTTACTAGGACGAATTATCTCGTCCTGCAATAACTTTTTGATCTCATTGTTAATAAAACTATTTGCAGAAAGCGGGTAGGGATACTGCTTGCTCCATATTGGCGCTTCAGCAATTGTGCGAATTTCCGCTTTAATGTCCGTCCTAAACGGTAAGTTTAAATTTATATTTGAATGTAGTTCTTCTACATTCTTAACTACATTTGTTTTTAATAATTTCAAGGTTTCTTCACTTTCACTGGTAAAATTAATTTGTTCATTTTCCATATTACTCAAAAAGTTTTCGCTATTTTCATTTTCATGCTTCAAATTCTCTGATTCAAAGTCTACAAATTTTTCAACGTGTTTTCCACACGTCAGAGTACCTTCCTTAAAATTCAACTTTACATCTGCTTTCCTCATAAAATTATACCCTAAGAGTATGTCTGCATCAAGATTCGGAACTTCATAAAATCTTTCTTTTATCCCAAAAATAGATGCTTCATAATAAAAGTTAATGATGGTGAAACCGTTGATGGTTTTTACCCTCTTCTTAATAACTAACTTCTTTCTGTTTGTAAGGACTCCAGGGCTACAATAGCAGCTAGTAGCGCCACTATCAATTAGAATCCTACATTTTCTTCCTGATGAGGCTGTCATCCAAATGTAGGGCAGCTCGATTCTTCTTCTAAAAAAACGTCTTCATTCAGATTATTTATTCTTTGGGCTTTAACCTGAGGTTGATAGCTTAATTGTTTACTACCTGGAAATTGGCGTTTTATGCCTTGTTGAAAATTGTTAAAATTTGGCCTATTGTTGCTTGTAAATGGTTGTCGATAGTTTCCGTTCGAGAATGTTTGATGGTGTGCGAATGGCCGGAAATTACTTCGGAATCCATTATTTTGGGGAGGTTTCTGAATTATGTTGGCAGAACTTCCTAATTCCATTAGCTCAGGTTTTGCTTCAGTGTGTAACGGTTGGTTATTTCGTATTCTTGGGAAATTATTTTGGGGAGATCTTAAGTGATTTTGATTTCTATTCAAATTATTTCTGTTGAATTGGAACGCGAAATTTGCTCTTACATTATTTGCATCTAACTCCTGTGCCTTAGCTAGTGCGTTCGGCAAATCGCTTGGGGATAGTGAAAAAATAATATTTGCAAGTGGTGGATTCAGTCCAGTAATAAAAACTCTAAGCGCATATTGCCTGTTCTTTTTATTCAGCTCATTTGTGAGCTCTGACCGTGACCCGTGAGTCATAATTGTTTTATTAATAAGTGAAGTCAGTTTTTTATTGACTTCATTGTAATAATCGATTATGGAAAGCGACCCCTGCCTCATTACACTTAATTCCTGTTCTATTATATGCAATGGTCTTTTGTCCGCATAGGCAAAGTCCAATCTGCTGAGGATAGCGTCAAAGTTAAGGACTGTCCCATGGTTAGTCAGAATGTCATTAGCGTCTGCTATAATCTTATTCCTCAAGATTGTTAATGCGGCGTAATATTTCCGACTTCCTTTATTATATAATAGCATACTGCTGTTAGCAGCTTCGCGCCAACTGACATAAGAATTTTTTCCATCAAATATAGGTAGTGATTTAATCATATCTAACGTCTCGTCACATCTAATCGAATCGTCAATCGATTGTGTTTGATATTCGCAAACAGTGTTTATGCTGGTTAACTTCTCTAGTTCCCTAGTTAGCTCGTCTATCTTATTTTGCAAGGGACCTAACTGGCTTTCTATTAGCCTACCTATGACCAGAGAATGTTAATGCAATGAGAAGGTGCAAATGTTACTGTAAGCTTTTTTTAGTACAATTGAGATCTGAAAGATTTGTAATAAGGTCATTTAGCACACCGAGTTTATAGACACCTCACTGACTTTTGCCCACACAAAAATTAGAAACACCACACATCTTTCACCTCAACACACAACACATTTCTCACCTCGACATTAAACCAATTAAATTTGTACTATTTTCGTATTTTTGAAATAATAAGCGAATACGTAAAATTTATTACATAATTTTTTTTTTCAATTACATTAAAAAAAAAAAAAAAACGGTTTTAAAAAATAAAATTTATAAAAAAAGTTTGCACCGGGAATTGAACTCGAGTCTAACATGTGGCGAGGAAAAATAGGCGGTGCGTTTATTTCTTCGACTGCTTATTTTTTGACCATTTTGTTACTTTTGAAATGATAAGCGGATACATAAAATTTATTACAAATTTTTTTACGATTACATTAAAAAAAAAAATTTATAAACGAAAAAAAAAAATTTACACCGAGAATTGATGGCGAGTCACGTGGGGAGGATAAATACATTAAACTAATTAAATTTTTACTATTTTCGTATTTTTTGAAATAATAAGCGAATACGTAAAATTTATTACATAATTTTTTTTAATTACATAAAAAAAAAACGAATTTAAAAAAAAAAAAATTAATAAAAAAAGGTTTGCACTGGGAATTGAAATCGAGTCTAACATGTGGCGAGGAAAAATAGGCGGTGCATTTATTTCTTCGACTGCTTATTTTTTGACCATTTTGTTACTTTTGAAATGATAAGCGGATACATAAAATTTATTACAAATTTTTTACGATTACATTAAAAAAACACATTTAAAAAAAAAAAAAAAATTGGCGCCGAGAATTGATGCCGAGTCACATGGGGAGGATAAATACGCAGTGCGTTTATTTCTGCGCCTGCGTTGTGAACCAAGGTTTTGTGCATGCGCGCGACGCGAATTAATTTTAATAAAGTTCTGAAAGTAATTCATGAAGTTTTTCATTACACACATTCATAAATGAACGTATACTCTATATGTACATAAATGATGGTATATGACAATATACATACATAATATGTATGTACATGTCAATAGGAGGTATTTGCATTAAGAAAAAAAAAAAAACGGTTTAAGATAAATCAACACTTATTTTATATTGTATGTCAATTTATAGTTTATGTATTCGACAGCATTTACATACATATGTGGGTATGTACATTTGTATATGAAAAACAATAATGCACAAGCGCAAGAACATCATCTTCCTTTCATACATATGTACATATGCATGTATGCCCAAATAACCTTGACTTATGTATGTACACAAGTCACAGCACATCACATTCTTACAAGACAAATACACATACGCACTAGCGAGTTTCTTCCTAACAAGTGCAAAAACAATTCTGCTCTATGTATGTATTATGTCCTAGCATATATACATACATATATACCTACTTGCCTTCTAAACTTCCTACAAAATAATTGTATTCATATGTTACTACATCCATGCACGTTCATACATTCATGCATATGTATATGCGCGAGCACAGCTCTCCCTTCTTGCTTCCGTGTACTTTTGTCTTTCAACAGTCGATATTCCTAATATTGTACTTACAAAAACACGATATGTACTTTGATAGACGCAAAAGCAACAGCAAGCGCAACGCCATGGCCGCTTTGCCACCGCACATTCTAAAATGTTCTAGAACACAACAAAAACACATACCTCACATGCGCATGTCGCCCAAAGCTAAAATCTAAGCCTGGCGACTACAAAAATAAAATACATTCGTAGACGCAGTCGCAGCGGCCATAATTCTATCAGCGACTGCGCTGAACAATTTAGAAGAAAAACAAAAAGTTCATTCATAAGTTAGAGCTCATATTTCAATTTCATTCATAAAACGAGCCGCCCATATGCCAATTTTCGCGACCATTCGAAAATAGTCAATATTGGAATATTTCGCGTGGAATTATTTGCCAATATTTGATAAATCTTAAATTTTTGTCATGTCGAGTGGCCGCGGCTCCGTATGTATGTATGCACCCTTATATGTATGTAAATATGTCTTCTAACTGTGCGACAGTCGCGAGTTAATGCGACTTCCAGCGAATCACACATTGCTGTCCGCAAAGCCGCAAGTATGTACCTTATGATCAGAAAGTACCGGGAATGTTTAAATTAAACAAAACAGAGTTAAATTTAAGGCAAATTTATATTATCTTCTTCAAAATATGACCCGTCTGAAGCAACACACATGTGCCAACGTTTAACCCAGTCCTCCAAACACCCCCGGCAGGCCGATTTGTATTCTCTTTGATCAGTGCGATGGCGCGTTATCATCATGCAAAATCTGAGAATTGTTTGCTCACATTTCCGGCGGTTTGCAACACACAGCATCTCTCTAAGGTTTCAAAACGGATAAATAATATTCTCTATTGACTGTCTGGCCCGATGGAAGATACTCATGGTGGACTATGCCTTGGCAATCGAAGGAAGCAGTCAACATCACCTTCCCGGTTCTTTTTGCTCATAGGGTATACATATCCCATGTGTCAAGTGTGCGCAGAAGCTTGTGTTCTGGGTTTTGTTAGAATGGTGGTGGTTTGTGCATATATTTAAACACATATGTGAGTATGCGCGTTAGGCTTTCTGGATGCATCCATGGATATTAGAATATTTTCTCATCAATATGTGTATGTAAGTAGTTCAGATTTGACTAAAGAGATTAAATATAGGAATGCATATTCATATGATTGCCTTTATGGTTGTTTTACATATAAATTAATTCAAAAGAAGTATGAATAATGTTATATAGAAAATAAATTTCTAAATAACAGGTATTAGAAAAACCTGAATACACTATTTTAAATCAATTCTAATTAAACCAAATATAAAAAATTAAATAAAAATATCGAACAAATAAAAGTGTGTACAGGACTTGGACCTGAGTCAAATATGGGACGATGTACTGCATACACGACACGTCTTTCCCGATTGCGCTAAACTATAATTACTAATGAACTTTTCTAAATCACTCATTTATTCGATTCGCAGTTTTATATGTACATATTCTGCGTTAGTTGAAAGTTTGTATGCGTAATTATATGAATATGCATCTGTGTATGCGCGTTTGGCTTTCTGGACGGATATTAGAATGATATTTTCTCATCAATATAATTTGGATTTGATGAAATAGATTATAGACATATGTACATATTTTCTGGTTTGATTGATTTATATAAAAATCAGGTCATATCCAGTATGAACTATTTTATACCGAAAAGAAATTTCCATTTATAAAATACAAAAAACAGTATTTTAAAGAAATTTTAATTAAAATAAACTCAAAAATTTTACCAAACTTTCCTGGTTTGAATTGTAAAAAAAAAAAATGTGCAAGAAAAAAAATATGACTTCAGGATTTGAACCTGAATTATATACGTGCCAAAAAACAAAACGAATAATTCCGCCGACTTTAGCTTCTGCACCACAAACTAACTACCGCGCGGTCTTCTTAATCGCAATTTTATTCGCTTCGATTTCCTTAGTAGTGTGCCGAAAAATCTTATGAACGTCCTCAATAGTATGGTAAACGCAGAAAATATCTGAATTCTTGGCCTAGCGTGGTAAGTAAATATAGAAACCCTCCACTCGCGTCACTCGCGTGGTAAATATCTGCAATTCCGACCTCTTCAGGAAAGTTGAATTTGAAATGACCTTATTATGAATCTATAAATTAGAACTCGAAAAAAGCTCATTTAACATTTGTTCCTTCTCATTGCATTAACATTCTCTGCTATGACTTCATGAGTAGTCATTCTTCCTTTGATTAAAAGTTAAACTTCGTCTGGTGGCAAATCTAATTCTTCTTCTAATAAATAGTGAACTTACTTAAATAGTCTTATACTTATTTTCTCCAGGCTCCTGCGATGTTCGTCCCGTCTATTTCACTCGTTGCTAGTGTCTTGGCCACACTAGGTCATCTATTTTCTCCAGGCTCCTGCGATGGTCGTCCCGTCTATTTCACTCGTTGCTAGTGTCTTGGCCACACTAGGTCATCCTTCTATGGCTTTTCAGTTGGCTTTCACTGACACACAGTGCAGTTTTTTTTGTTAATTTCTGTTTCCGTGTTGTTTTTTGTTTTGAAATTTGTTTTTGTTGATTTGATTTTTTTGTATTTGGAATTACTTCCCTTAATAGTTTGCACCAGTTTTTTGTTTTTTTTGGTTTGCCAAAAATCGTTCACAGTTTTACAGTTTCCAAATCAAGTTGGGAATGTTGGAATGACAAATGCCGAAAACTAATTCACATATTCTATTGATGATTCGCTGTTTTCGATTGGCCTTTCAAGCGTAAATATTTGGGTTGCAAGATTTGAAGGACTTTTTAAACTCCACTTCAAACAAATAACACAAATAATATTGAATATGTTAAAATCCGTTTTGGCGTGGCGCGATAAGTTGGCACACACACACAGACTTTGAATCTTTCACTTTTAATTTTTCTTAAGTGGCGCTGAGATTTATTATTCTCAGCCAAAGTAATATTTTTTTTTTTTTTTTTTTTTTTTTCTCCACTGATTAGGATACTTATTCCTTTTTTTGGCGTCTCTACCGAATCCTTACTTTTTGTTTTCAGGATATTACACGGTAGGGCATCCCGGTTGAACCCCCAGTTGGTTGGTTGGTTGGTTTAAGGGTGACCCCGCATCGGAGTGCCACATAGACCGCAAGTTGGGTCCGTTGTGTTGCCCTGGAGCTCATTATGTTACATGATTTCCCCACCTAACCGAGATTTTTATTGTGGATTTTGGTCAAAGGTATTAATTCGTTTCGAGAATTTGATGAGAGATTCGATTTTCAGGTTCGAGAGTACTGAAAGATTGTCAATTGTTGGAGAGCCAAGAAGAGCGAGGCGACTTCTGGCTAGACCGGGACAACTGCACAGCAAATGTCTGCTCGATACTTCCTCATCTTCGTCCTCGCAGTATCTGCACAGGTCGTTTTGAGGAACCCCGAGCCGACGTGCGTGAGTGCCCAACAGGCAGTGGCCGGAGATAAGAGATATTATATGCCTTAGTTCGTGTTTCGAAAGACTTATAAGGGTTTTTGTCTGTTTCAGATTGTAGGATGGCCAGATTTGTCTGGTCGTAACGCAAGTAGTTTCCACTCGCCACCTCCGATCAGCAATGCTGTGAAATTCTCGATCAATGAGTAATTTACATGTTGAGAGCGGAATGTGGATTGTGGGTAAGTCACTAACATTTGATTGCGCAGCTCCAGCTCTTGCGAGCTCATCAGCTTTGCAGTTGAGCCCCCAGTTAATTTGACGGACCGTTGTAACCGGCAGACGCACTAAACTAATAATGTGTTTTTTTTTTTTTTAAGAAACAAATTAATAAACAAATGAGCCCCCAGTTAATTTGTTTATTAATTTGTTTCTTAAAAAAAACACATTATTAGTTTAGTGCGTCTGCCGGTTACAACGGTCCGTCTAGCACTGCCCTCCATCTGTTATCAAAAATCATAATTATAGCATAAAGTCACGTTGCATTCAAGAAAGGAATGCAGTCACGTTGTGGGAACGAAAATTTGGCTGGTTGCTACGTTAGCAAAAATTCGTGGGAGTGCAAATGATATCTGATATCTTAACTTACATATATTTGATCAAATTAACGATTACGGTAGATATTCCCGTTTGACATATCTTCTGCTCAAATATGAACGAGACGGTATCAATAAAACGGTCCGCGGATGACATATGGCAAAAATAAATTTTTTGTTTTTTGGTAGGACTGTTATAAGCTTACATGGCGAATTTCAGCGTGATATGTCACATAGTTTGTTTTCTGTGCTACTGTAAACAAGTCAAGCTCGAGCGTGTTCTTCGAATTTAACGATGGAAATTCAAGTTGAACAAAGAATTTGTTTGAAATTTTGTTATTCCAACAAAGTTTCGGCTTCAGACACCTTAAAAATGTTGCAGACAACCTATGGGGACTCTGCTCTATCGCGTGCACGTGTTTTTCAGTGGTACAAATCGTTCAAAGAGGGCCGTACATCGGTTGAAAACTTGCCTCATGAACGTCGTCCAGCAACATCAGCAAACGACGAAAACATCGGAAAAGTAAAGGAAATTGTGCTTGAAAATAGCACAAATCGCAAAATCGGTTAACGCTGAATATTATTTAGACGTTTTAAAGCGTTTGCGCGAGAACATTCGTCTTAAAAGGAAGGAATTGTTGGACAACAAGTCATGGTTCTTGCATCGCGATAATGCACCAGCTCACACATCACGTCTTGTTCGCGATTATTTGAACAAAAATAATGTTAATATCGTTCCGCAAGCACCGTATTCGCCTGATATGACTCCTTGTGACTTTTTCCTGTTTCCCAAGCTCAAGTTGCCGCTCCGTGGAAAACATTTTGAGACAATTGAAGTCATAAAAGAGAATTCGAAGAACACACTCGAGCTTGACTTGTTTACAGTAGCACAGAAAACAAACTATGTGACATATCACGCTGAAATTTGCCATGTAAGCTTATAACAGTCCTACCAAAAAACAAAAAAATTATTTTTGCCATATGTCATCCGCGGACCGTTTTATTGATACCGTCTCGTTCATATTTGAGTAGAAGTTTATACAGCAAAGGTTTTGTGGGTACTCTGTCAAAAAGCAGTTTTTTCTGAAACCTTCTTGAAACTCTGTTAATATGTTATACTCTGCGACCCAATTTGCTAACCTTTTATTTATTATTCCCATCAGGACCTTAGCCACATAATTCAAGAATGAAATTCCTCTGTAGTTACTCCCCAAATTTGGACCACCCTTCCTGAATATGGGAAAAATTATTTTGTTTAGAATTGCCTCACCTATATTTCTTTTTTCAACAAACACATTATACACCTTTATCTGCTTTTGTAGTAATTCCTCTGTGCCAGTTTTTAGTAATTCATTTGTGTAAAGTGAACAATTCAACAAACATATTTGTTTGTCTGTATAGAAGTGAATTAAACAATAAAACTCAGCAAGCTGCCGAATAGTAAATATTTATGTATATTCGTGTCATCAATATATACGAGTAAATGCCACCGAAATTACATTCATTCGCAAATTACATGAATTTTATTTCACTTTCATTCGCTCGCGACCTTTCGTGGTATCCATGTTTTTCGTATGAAAACCTGGAAGATTAATTAATCAGTCAGAATGAAAGTGCTAGGTTTTTCTTTATCCAAACGCGATATAGTTTTGTTTTTGTCAGTTTCCTGTTATATTTGACGAGATGTGCCAATTTGTTGGGCCCTTCCTCTTGAATTTGGAGTGTCTTTGTCCGCGCCTATTGGGTTGGATACATACGGACAAAAAAATCAAGATGTTTCAAACAGTTTTTTTTAACCCGATGTAAAATTATTATTTTTATTTTGAGTTCTGTTGTTACTATATTTTTATTAGAGACCTAGTCCAATGGACCAGCGGAAGACGACTGGATCTGGTGGGACAGGAGCTACATAAATGGACGAGGTGAGTCTCTTTTTGAATACTTACTCTCTACTTATCTCAATATACATACATATGTAACCGGCGTGATTATCCCACATAGTATAATAGGATTAGGGAGGAGGTTATTCATATAACCCTAGTATCTGTAGCAACTTTTCTAGATATCGAAGGAGGGTTCAACGATCTTGATGTGAAATCGATAAATTCAGCATTGAAGATTATAGGTACAAGCGAAAAGATTAGGTTAGGTTAGGTTAGGTGAAGTGGCTGTCCTACGACGCACCTAGGCCAGTTAGAGGCCCCTTGTGATACCACCGGAACTGTCCTATCCTACTCAACTTGGTCCTCTCTAAACCATTGTGTGGCCTTTAAAAAGCTAGCTATACTAGATAGTTTGAGATTTGCAACCTCTGCAATGCTGTCCAGAAAAGGGAAACCGAGCAATCTCCACCGCCTACTACACAGAGCCATGCACCCGCATAGTAGGTGTTCGATTGACTCTACCTCCTCTATATCCTGACAGCTTTTGCAGTAGTCATTAGATGGTGCCCCTAATCTACTGGCATGTCTTCCTATTAGACAGTGCCCAGATAGGACACCTACTACAATCCTTAGATCCCTCCTGCCTAACTTAAGTAGACTCTTAGTGCGACCCATGTTCCATTCGGGCCACGCTAGCCTACTTATAGCGCAGGTGTTTAACTGCCTCCAGTTGGAGTTAGCAGCACTGATGGTGTATCTGTCTATCAAAAGTTTACATGTTGCCAAGGGCATAGGTATGTCAAGCCTGTCCTGACTAATTTGGAGCGAGGAGCCTAATCTGGCTAACTCATCTGCCTTACAGTTACCTGTAATGTTACTGTGTCCCGGCACCCAGAGTAGATTAATAGAAAAGTACTGTGCAAGTGTTGTTAATAATTTGTAACACTCCTTTACTGTCTTAGACGAGTGTTTGCTTGATAGAAGCGATTTCAGAGCTGCCTGACTATCGGAATAAATGAAGATATCTCTAACAGTGACTACACTTTTATTTAGCATTAAAAGGCTTTCTGAGATTGCCAGGATTTCGGCCTGGAATACGCTACAATGATCAGGCAAGCGAAAGGATAAATTGGCGAAAATAGTTTCCGAATAAACACCACCTCCCACTTGATCATTGAGTTTTGAGCCGTCCGTATATATACTAACCCCGCTTTCGTTGTTTGTTAACCCATTCACCCAGTCGTCTCTGGATGGAAAATGGACTGTATAAGGCCTGTCTAGGTATGTATTCACCGAGTCACAAAAGTCGGTGGTATTAGGAATACCTGGGAACATCCCAAGTATGCGCGAGTGTCCCCAATTGTTTGTCTTGAGCATCGATGATTCCCTCAATCTTAGGGCCGCTTTGGCGGCCAGTTGTCTACAATATAGGTCAATTGGTAGTAGATGCAACATAACGCTTAGAGCCGAAGTTGGCGTTGTTTTGAGCGCCCCAGTAATACTGAGGCTTGCCGCCCTCTGAATACTATCTAGTTGCTTAATGGAAGTTTTCTTATCCAGGGATGGCCACCAGACCAGGACTCCGTAGGTCATAATTGGTCTGACAATGGCCGTATATAGCCAGTGAACTATTTTGGGGGCTAATCCCCATTTTAAGCCTACAGTTCTCTTACAGGAATAAAGCGCCGTAGCAGCCTTCTTTATTCTTTCCTGAACATTCAGCTTCCATGAAAGTTTCCTGTCAAGGGTTAAACCTAAGTACCTGGCCTTTTCACCGACCAGCAAAAGAGTTCCGTTGAGTGTCAGAGGACGACAGTCGGGAATTTTATATTTCCTTGTAAACAACACTAGTTCTGTTTTGGCCGCATTCAGGCTCAAACCACATGTTTTGGCCCAAGTATCCACATATTTTAAGGTTCTTTGCATTAGACTGCAGAGGGTGTCTGGAAACTTCCCCCTTATTAATATAGCAACATCGTCCGCGTAGGCCACAACCTTAATTCTCCTCTCCTCCAGATCCAACAACAACTTGTTCATTGCTAGATTCCACAGAAGAGGAGAAAGTACCCCGCCTTGAGGAGTACCTCTACAGACAGATCTGCGCATCACCGAAGAGCCCAACGTCGAATTCACGAACCTGCTTGTAAGCAACTGCTCAATTAAATTCACAAAGGTTCCGGAAATGCGCAGGTCTGACAGCGTGTTCGTTATGACCCTAGGCAGGATATTGTTAAAAGCTCCTTCGATATCTAAAAAGGCTGCCAGTGAATAATCTTTAACTTCAAATGAGCTTTCAATTGATGTGACCAGTGAGTTTAGGGCCGTCTCTGTAGATTTTCCTTTACAGTAGGCATGCTGGGATTGGGACATACGTGATTGGGGTATGCTGTTCCTGATGACCGAGTCAATCAGCTTTTCTAATGTTTTCAGTAGAAAAGATGATAGACTAATCGGTCTGAAGTCCTTAGGTTTGGTATGCGAGCTTCTACCTGCCTTCGGGATAAAGATGACCTTAACCTCCCTCCATGCCGAGGGAATGTGATTTAACTGAAGAGTACTTTTGAAAATGGTAACTAACCACCTTGTGATATGAGCCAGAGGCTGCTGAAGTTGTGCCGGTATTATCCCATCAGGGCCTGGCGATTTATACGGCTTAAAATTTCCTATAGCCCAAGTAATATTAGTTTCATTGATTATGTCTGAGATATCTGAGCTGATCTCAAATTCTGATACTCTGGGGTTGCAAGTTCGGGTAGGACCCGAGTTATAGACTTCAGAGCTCCCCGGAAAGTGGGTATCTAGTAGTAAACTTAGCGACTCCTTGGTAGAAGTCGTCCAGCCGTTGTCTGGCTTCTGTAAAAAGCCAATAGATGTCGTTGATCTGGCCAAGACCTTTCTTAAGCGAGAAGCTTCCGCTGTAGTTTCTATATCCTCACAGAACGACCTCCATGAAGATCTTTTTGCTTTCCTCAGCTCTTTTTTATAGACTTTGAGTTGCTCATAATAGAAGTCCCAATCGTCTTCCGACTTAGAGTATTTCGCCTTATTAAATAGTGTTCTACATACAGTCTTATGAAGGCTAAGTTCTGAGGACCACCATGGGGGTTTTGTCTTCCCCTTGTGCCTGACAAGAGGGCAAGACTTATTTAGCGCTTTACAACATGTTCCGGCAAACAAATTGACTAGCTTATCTAATTCTTCCTCGTTTTCTGGATAATAAGGGGGAATTTCAGGAAGATTACTCTCCAACTCGTAATTATACAGCTGCCAGTTGGTCCTCCTGTAGTTCCTAAAACTAGTTGGTTGAGGGATTTCTTCTTCTAATATTAATTCAATGTAGCGATGGTCTGAGAAGGAGTGCTTCTCTAATACTCGCCATTGAACCACCTTATCTATTAAACAATCTGAGACTAGGGTGATGTCAAGAACTTCCTGACGATTCCTGATTATAAAAGTAGGATCGTTCCCACGATTACATAACAGCAATTTAGTACATAAAATGTAATTGAAAAGTAACTCACCACGTTCGTTGATATCCGAGCTTCCCCATACTGTGTGGTGTGCATTCACGTCACCACCCAGTATTACTCTGCTTTTGGAGGCTTCGCTGTCCGATATCAAATCCACTAACAGTTGTGGTGGTACGGGCTCTTCGTGGGCCAAGTACATCGATGCCATACGAAATTCGATGTCACCTGCTTCCCAGCTTACCGTCGTGAAGTCTTCATTGCTATATTTTGGGATTAAGAAAACGTTAAGTTTAGATTTAGCTAATACGCATGTCCTACTTTTACCTGTACAGCTGGCAGCGTAAAGCTTATAGTGCGGAGCCCTCAATCCGCATATGCGCCCTTGTCTCACCCATGGCTCCTGAATGAGGACAATATCAGGATCTTCCGCCGCCATTAGTTCAACAAGGGCTGCTGTAGCTGCTTTACTGTGGTACAGATTTATTTGAAGGAGCCTCATTGGTTACATCTGCGTCTACCTCACCCAAGAGCTCTTTCTCCGACAATAGGTTGGCAAAGTCTTCTGTCAAATCCGCCCCAGAAGAAGCGTGTCCAATACTGTCGACATCGCCTATAGATTCCTTTTCGTGAACGTCCATCTCGCTAGACGAATCTTCATCGTCAGCAAGCTGGCCTAACGTGTCGCTTCTGTATGTCCTTATTCTAATCTTACCGAAGCCATAATTGACTTCGCCATCGCTCTTCGCCAATGGCTCTAGTGAGTCCTCAGTCAGCAGTAACATGACTTGCATAGTGGCTCTTTTCGACTCCACCTCGGTGGTTGACTTCTCCTCAAAAGACTTGACAAATTTCCATTTGTCAGCTGGAAGGTTAGGATTGCATGCCCTTAACAGCTGCATGATATCCTCAGGCTCTGATGGAGTAGTTGGTAACCAAACTCTTGCTCTTGGACGAGACGGAATATCCTTCTTCTCGACCACCGCCAGCTTGGCACCGGGATATACTTCGCCAACTTTGGAGATGGCAATCTTGTAAAGCTGCACCGACCTTTCGTCGTCGCAAGCAACTATCTTTATTTGACCCTGATACCACCCTGCATCTGTACAGGAAGGAGGAGGCCCAGGGTTGCTGGTCATAACCTCCATCGCTACTTTCGTCAGCGCAGCATTCACCCATTTCCACTGGTTCTTGGGGATTTTTCCTTCAGGGTCGTTTTCGTCTACAACGCCTATTATGATGCGGTTTTTTGCAACCTCCGCAAAAGACTTGTGTGGCGTGACATTGTGCAACCTTATTTTCTTTGCCTGCGAGCTGTCCCCCTCGGCTGACCTCTGACGCTTAGATATGTCCGGATGCACCGGACGCTCAATTTGGAAATTGGGTAGTACCGCCTTCGCCCAATCGATCGCCTCTTGCAACTCCTTAGTGAGTTCTTCCCCAGCTGGTGGCGTTGAGTGTACCCTAGTGAGTAACCTGGCCGCATTGCGCCTTTCCTGGTACCCAGCTTTTGACGGGTCGGAAATTTTTATTGTTGGCCATTTCTGGACCTGAGAACTGCTTTTAGCGCTGACTGAGGTCGCAGTCACCTCAGCTTGACGACCAACTTTCGGCTGTCGCAACAATTGTTTGTTTGGCTGGACCAAATTACCAGCCGTAGATTTGTTAGCCACCGAGTTTTGACTAGGCTTGGCCTCAGTCGCAACTGGGGCTGAAGAGAGGCTCGTCAAGGACGCTGCCCTTTTTGCAGAGCTGGAAGCTCCTTCCGGTCCTTTAGCGGAGGAACCGGTCTCCATAAGATTTTTATTTTTAAAATTGCCAATATTCATTTTGGACCCACGAGTGTTGGAGAAGGAGAAGTCCGCCTACGCATAGCTCCAGGTACGTAGGTAAGGCTAGCTATTACGGAGGGCGCCAGGTATCCGTAAGCTCCGTTTACGACTGAGTTATTTTTGAAAAGGGCCCCCAGCCTGACAGATCCTCGGCACGGGTCGCATTACACCTTGATCCAGCCCTTTACCCCCGACCATGCTAAAGATACTCCGAATGATGTTGTACTATTGAGGAGTAGCGAACACCAAACTTTGTATAATTAGCTTAGCTAGGTACCTCCTATTTCAGGACTACTGTGGTACCTATTACCAGCCGGCACCCTCTGGGCGGGTTCAGTGGAGGATTTTTGCCAGCCAGCGAAAAGATTATTCGATGGATAGACCATATGCTATCTAACAGAGAAATCACCTCGAGCTTAAGTATCACTAGTCTAGAAAAACAGTTATCAGAGGAATCTCACAGGAATTCGCCGTTACTAGAATCTAGTCTTAAATGAATTGCTTATTAATATGAGCAAGAAAAGGATGAACATAATTGATTATGCGGGTGATGTAATCATTCTGATGAGAGGGAAATTTCTCTCGACTATCAGTGGGTCAAAATCATCGATAGAGTCAAATCTGCTTCCATTATCAAAGCAGCAGGCATGATAAAAGAAAACACGCACGGCCATGCAACAGTTCTTTAATCTGTCGAACACTTGCAACGCGCATCTGGTTCCCAAGATAGATCTGAAAAAAGACTATAAAATAAGAAAAGAAAGGATTGACAGACCAGAGTCAAATAAGATGATAACGGTCACCAGATTTATACTGATGGCTCAAAGATGAACAATTGCACTGGATCGAAAGTTTTACTCGGAACAATTAACCTTAAATTGCTCCTTTAGACTCCAAAACCTATGTAGCGTCATCTGTTCTAAGATTTACGGTATAGACAAAGCAGCAAAATCGGTAGGACTAATGGACTTACCTTCAGCAAACCTTACCATTTTTGTTAATAGTCAAGCAGATGCCAAGGCTGAGGCCAGTGCGCATCAGTTCAAGAAGTTCCAAAGAATGTAGGAGGTCATTCTCGCTTATCCAACATCAAAAAAACCATACTTTGTTGGGTCCCCGGCCATACTGAAGTGGAGGGAAATGAAAGAGTGTGGAAGGAAAGGCTCTGAACCAGACCTTCAGCGAGTGGTATTGGATACTAGCATTCCTCTAAACGAACCGTACACTGCGATCGACTTGAGCATAATCGCAGAAACCAATAAAATGTGGTCTCTGACTACTAACCACATGGTGTAATAACGGGTCACTGCTCTATTGGCTCCTTAGCTAGTAGAATGGGTGTACCTCAGAATGACATCTGCAGGAGCTGTGGAGATGAAGAAGAAATTGAGTCAATACAACACCTTCTCTATGGATGCCCTGCTCTTGAAAGAAGCCATGCCAAGTATCTTGGCGATTATTTCTTTGAAGGCCTGGGAAATTTGCAAAATGTCTCACTGGAGGTACTAGTTATCTTCTTAAAAAGATCTAAGTGGTTTAAACAACTTAGTTAGGGGATGGAAATCGAATGCGTGTATTGTCTTAGACAAGCAACCTGGCTAACGTAACCTAACCTACTGCTCTTAATTTTACTATGAATATTGTTACTAACCAGCTAATAACAACGCGTTCCGCTGCCGTATAAAGTGAAATACATTAAACAAATACTTACCAATATGCATGCATAACATTTTATCAACGACATGGCAAACAATAATTGTTTTTAATTCAAATTATTTTATTTTAATTTCCTTTTTTATCTCACATTTTGAACCCATATATTTATTAAAGTACATCCCTGTACGCACAGTGGCATTAGCAGAACTGTATGTAATGTAATTTTATGGAATAGAAATCCTTAGAGTTCAGGCTATTTAAAAATCCGGCGGAATAAGCAGTCACTTCATTTTGTTGTTCTAAAATAGCCTGTTGCTTATTTTTCGGAATGAGCGA
Source organism: Anastrepha obliqua (assembly GCF_027943255.1). NCBI lineage: Eukaryota > Metazoa > Arthropoda > Insecta > Diptera > Tephritidae > Anastrepha > Anastrepha obliqua. The sequence goes on along the minus strand of NW_026562179.1, from coordinate 1,423,989 downwards.
ACAATTATCATTATCTCTTGCATCAAGTGGCATGCTATCCTTTTACTCCTCAAAGTTACTATTAAGAATGATTGAAAACTAAAATTAGTTATAAAAAACAAGACAGTTTAAAGGGGTTTGCCAGAACATTTTTTTTATTTTCATATGCATTCGAAGACTTTAAATGTGGAATATGTATTTATTTTCATTTTATTTTAATTATAAATAATTAGTGTACTTCATAGTTAAATCCATTGAAACTGTGACCTTCGGGCTAACATTATACTACTAATCTATAATTATGTATGATACTGGTTCATGTAACAAGATATGTACATATGTACATTTGTAAATTTTGCAGGCAATAAGAAATTAAATGTAATGATTATAAATTAAAGATGAAAAATAATATGAGAGAAATACTTATTAGAAGCAAAAACGACGGTATGTTGTTTTGAAACAAGATGGTCCGATTTTACTTAATCGGGTGCATGAATCCAAAAGGATTGATGTTGTAAAGTCGATAGACCCACACATTGGGCAGACTGTCTTTACCGCTTAAAAATTGGGAATGGGTAGGTAACTCTATTTCTCTACCCTAGACGAGTTACACAACAGCGACCACTGCCCTATTGTTATTTCTTTTCCTTATAGAAAAAGCCGATTTCTAAAAAATCTTCTGATTCCCTAGATCTATACAATCGAATACCGCGCTTGAGTAATATCAATGCTGAAGCAGCCAATCAAACGAATTATTAGAACAGCTACTCATTTGTTTATTCCACAATGTTGCACCAGAAAGTTGTTTACCAAACTTCTCTACTGGCCCAGTCAACTTTCTATTCTTAGAAGAAACAAGCAGAGTACACGGGCTTAGTTTAAGAAAAACATGACAAATGAAAATCTGGTTATGTTTAAAAAAACAGACTCTTTATTTAGACGAGAGTTCAAGGTTTCAAAGAAATAAGTATTTCAAGATCTTACCTCCAGTATTATACCTAGTAAAAAATATATTTGGTCGAATATAAAACCTCTTACTTCCTCGGGTCAACGCAAACATATCTCTTTTATACAAACATCAAAAGGCCGAATTTTTAGCTCCTTTAAAACTACAACCCTCTACATTCCCTCAAAGCACTAAATGCAGAACAAAAAATCTCGGTCGTAGAATTTAAGTAACACTGTCTTCGATGAATGGCTAAACCCCCGAAGCAGAGAGAATTCTGTACCCGATCTTAAAAACCCTCCAAATCCAATTAAAATTAGGCTAATTTACCTCTATAACTCTATCCTCTTCAGTGGAACATATCCACTGCGGCTATTATACCTATAAAGAAGCCCAATAAAGATAACACCTTCATTTCCAACTATAAACCAATTCTTCGGTCCCTCTGTGTTTCTAAAGTATTAGAAATAATTATTTCCCAAAGATTAAGCTTTGCCGCTTACACCCGTTTTGGGTGTTTGCCGAAATACACTCGGAGGTTTACCATTGCCTGCTGAGGGACGATCGCTATTAGAAAAAATTTTTCTTCATTTTTAATGTTTCACGGAGATTTGAACCGACGTTCTCCGAATGGTAGTCAGGTATTAACGCATTCGGCTATCGCCGCAGATTTATTTAGTTTGCCGAAAACAACAACTTAACGAGCTCTCCTCAGTTCGCTTTTCAAAAAGGATTTAGTTTAGACCCTCTCCTGATTTTTAACACTTTGCTTCATCCGCTCTTTCAACAAGTAATCACGTTTTCGTACTAAGCTATGACTTTGAAAAGGCCTACGATTGAATAAGCAGCCGTGTTATTCTTAACGAACTCAAGTCTTGGAAAATCGGGGAAAAGCTGTTTAGTCTCATAAAGTCATTTCTGTCCAATTGTACATTGTTTGTTCGGGTTAACAACTACCATTCCGATATATTTCCTCTTGTCAATGGTACCCAACAAAAGTCATAAATTTCGGTAGTTTTGTTTACGATAGCCCTCACGAAAATAAGTTCCATCATATCAAAACTAGGATAAAAGACTGAAGTTAAATATATTGTCAAAGATGACATAAAAAGGTTGCAGAATTGAGAAGGACCTCTACGAGCCGTTTAATATCACTCGAGGTTTCAGACAAGGTGACTCGCGTGACTTCTTTAACCGGATGTTCGAAAAGATTGGGCGAGCCGCAGAATTTAATCGCTCAGGCACAATTTTTTATAAGATCGTACAATTGTTGGCGTATGCCGATGATATTGACATCATTGGCCTTAACAACCGTGCAGTTAGTTCTGCCTTCTCCAAACTGGATAAAAAAGCAAAGTGAATGGGTCTGGTGGTGAACGAGGACAAAACGAAGTATCTCCTGTTATCAAACAGACAGTCGACTCACTCAAGTATCGGCAACCAAGTCACTGTTAACAGTTATGATGTCGAGAGTGTAAAAGACTTCGTTTATTTAGGAACCACCATTAACACCGATAACAATGTCAGTCATGAAATCCATCGATGAATCTCTCTTGCCAACAATTGTTACTTTGGACTAAGTAGGTAACTGAGCAGTAAATTCCTCTCTCGACGAACAAGACTATAACTCTACAAGGCGCTCATCATGTCCGTCCTAACGTATGGCGCAGAAGCGTGGACGATTACAACATCCGATGAAGGGACTCTTGGAGTGCTTGAGAGAAATATTCTGCGGAAGATTTTTGGACCTTTGCACGTTAACAACGGCGAGTATCGTTGAAGATGGAACGATAAGCTCTGAGAGCCTTACGACTACATAGACATAGCGCAGCGAATAAAGATCCAGCGGATACGTTGGCTGGGTGATGTCGTCCAAATGGATACAAACACTGCGGCTTTGAAAATATTCGATGCGGTACCATTTGATGGTAGCAGAAGAAGAGGAAGGGAAAGATCAAGTAAAGAAGGACTTGGTTTCACTTGGTGTCTCCAACTGGCACCGGTTAGCACGATAAGAAACGACTGGCTTTTCTCAACTCGGCCAAAATCGAGTAAGCGGTTGTTGCTCCAATCGAAAAGAAGAACATCTACGCGCCACTTGTGAAATACCCTTTACTTTACAATATCGAGTCCATTTTACAAAAGTATTTTATTAGTAAATCAATACCGAACCCAAACTAATAAATTTTGCTTACTTATTTTTATTCCTTTAAAATACTTCTCTATATATGTAAGTATAATATTGTTACGAAATGGTTATGCTTTTATCCAAATAAAACATCCCACAATAATTGCTCTGAGTTCATTCGCTGAACTGCTAAACAAAAAGGTAAAAACTAATGGCAACACAACTTGTTACGACTGAATATCCTATGAGCGTGCGAGTCTGCTTAAATACATGGCTTAATAACAGTCATAATTTTTAGATTTCGTAATTATTATCTCATGACGACTTTCTTCTCGCCCCTTTCTGCCCTGTTATCTGGTGTCAAGGCGAATGTATCTCGTTCGCTCGGTATTGGCACAATTGCCAATCGGTTCGCAAACTTTCGCGCCTTGCCACACATGATCCACAATTAATCTGTCCAACACCTTCGGCGCCCTCTGTCACCATATCTTCGCGTACCCGTGCTTGCAACTCTGCATTGCTTTGCCAACTTTGAGATTCTTGCTTTTAAGATTATATTTATGGGACTTTATTCGAGAACCCCACTTCTGATACCAATTTTTATACAATTGTTATGCTACCCTCAATAAATCCTCTGAGTTCGATCGGGATTACTTTATAACAGTAAAAAAAATCGCGATTTTAAGGGTTAATTTTTCTGTATGAGATTGTGGATTTTTTATTTACGAATTTAGCAAAACAATTTAAATTCAAGCTCCCAAAGAATTTTAAAGCCTTGAGTTCGATGAAATAAAAAGGTTGTCACCTCTCTGCACAACTCTGAGTCGCTGACCAAATTATATAAAAGCGTCTTTAGAGCTCAAAAGAGCATTCTAATAACAAATAACTAAGTTGTAATAAAAAATCTATTTCGGCGCATTTTAGGAAGACCAAAAAATGCTTTTGGTGATGCCAAACAACATAAGCTTTAAATACGGCAGTGTACTTTTTAAATTTTTTTTATATTGCGACCGCGCCGTCTAGTGTACATATAATATATACACAGAAATATATAGGTATGTACATAAAATATAATATTAGTAGTTTTCAACACTATACTACTGAGTGGATTAAAATATGTAACGGTCGGGGATTTGCCAGGCAATTGCTCAATAACTCATTTCCGGTTTTGCGATTGAATGCCGTTACAATAAAAAACTTGTTTATTTTCCCAGAGTTTACGAACTGACCACTGGTCAAGGCGCCTATCAACAGCTTTTTGCTTGGGGGGAATTCAAACCGGCATACCGCATCTTTTTTTGTGGCCCACTTTCAAGTTCCTGCCTTTGCCTGTATAAGTTGATTTTCTCTTCGCAAGCGTAAGTAATGTAATTCATCTACGTTTCTTTACTTAGTTGTGTACTCTATTCATATTCTCACCGCTTTTGGGTGGACTTTTCTTATAACGCTGTTTAACGACCTTTTCTGAGAGCGTTGTTGTTGCTGCTGGTGCAGTGGATGTAATCTTAAGGCAATTTCAAGCTTATTACGTTTTAGCTCTCGATCAGCGGTCAACGGTACTCTACCCACTTCCAACCCTTCCGCCTTCGGTGCCCAACTCAGAAGTGTGTAATATTTGCCTTTTTCAAGTCCACCAGCCAGCGCAGTTTCATTTGTTTTTCAATATTCTGAGGTGGCCATGCATATGTATGAACATACAAGTGTGTAATTCAACAACCCTCAGCTTATGTCACTCCACGGCGGTTGGTTACTGATTTCTTATGCCTACCATTCAGTAAAGCATTTCAGTGTTTTTGCTGTATTGTATTATTTATTGGGTCTGCGATACTGTGAGACGGAATCCTTGTCTCTTGAAACTTGTCAAGCAACGTAACACAAAGATTTGCTAACTTTCCATGTGAATTAGCAACGGGGTGAAACAGAAATAGGAAATATATGGATATGAAGCATTAGCAACTCGTGGGGTAAAGTCTTACAAAAGTTACCTACATACATATAGAGAAAATGCAACTTATGTACTAAAACTCCCGAACGAATTTTACTATGCTTGGTAGGTCTGGTGGCTGCCAAAATGGCACACTTAAACCTGTCGTAGGTCCATTGTGATACCACTGGAACATTTTCCTTACACTATGGGATCCCTTTTGACCTATCCTGAGACTTTTATAAATGAGCTTAACTTCGTTAGTTTAAGATGCGCTATATCCGCTACATCTGAGCGTGTAAATTCTTCTTCTAGCTAATCCTTCACACTCACAAACGAGGTGTTTAATAGTTTCCTCTTCTTCTGTATTGTAGCAGCTTCTACAATAATCATAGCATGGAACTCCCAGCCTTCTGGCATGGTTACCTATTACACAATGACCGGTTAATACACCTACCAAAGTTCTTATATTCTCTCTATTGAGTTTCAGCAAGCATTTTGAACGACCACTGTTGAGTTTCGGCCATGCCAATTTGCTTAATTCACCCGTTGTTAAGTTTTGCCATTTTGTATTTATTATTTTAATAGTTTCTCTGTCTACCTGTAATTTACAACTAGCAATGGGCATAGGTATCCACGTTTTATGCAATTGGCTATCAAGAGTTGTACCATGTCGAGCAAGTTCATCTGCTTTGCAGTTTCTTGCTATATTCCTGTGGCCTGGCACCCAAATAAGGTGTACTTTGTAGTATTGAGACACGTCATTTAGTAATTTAATATATTCTATGACTGTTTTTGTTGAGTGCGTTTTATATTCTAGCGCCTTTATAGCTGTTTGAGTAAATGAAGAATTCATTTGCGGGTTATACTCTCATTTTTATCGCTAAAAGGCCTTCCGTAATAGCAGTGACTTCCGCTTGAAATACACTACAGTGATCTGGTAGGCAGAATGATTGGGTGACTTGGAGTTTTTCGAGTAGAGCCCTCTACCTACTTTATTTTCTAATTTTGAGCCATCTGTATAGATAGTTATTTCATTTTGATGTTCAATAAGGCCATTATCCCAATCTTTTTTCGATTGTAATAACGGATTTATTAAAGTTAATGTAATCTATATATATAAAAATTAAGCCGAAAAACAGTGTGCATTTGTCTGGGGTAATCTCAGCAACGGGTGTAAGGAAAACAATGAAACTTTCTCACATTATTGGTGCTGCTTTGGCAAAGGTTTCTGTGAAGTTTGGTTGAAAGCCGATAACGCGTGTGTGTGCGATGCGTCGGTTAAGTGAGAGTGTTTTTGCTATTTGCCGCACGTATTTTTTGTACCGCACAAAGCATTCATTAGAATTGAATACATTTTGGTCGTGAGTGTCTGGGCCGATTATTATGAAATTTGGTATATATATATATTTTTCCACGGAGAAGGTTAGTATAATATGCTTATTGGATCCACTCGCCACCAGGTGGCGCTGCCGAAGGCCAAAACGAGGACCCGGGTAACCCTAGGATGTGTTTTTACATTGTGGGTATCAAATCAAAGGTACTGATGAGTGCTTTAATACAGAGTATTTTTAAGATCTCTGAGTGACCAGGGTCTCGAGATATAGCCGAAAAGGTGGACCAAGGTACAATATGGGTATCATATGGAAGCTGTTGATGAAAGCTTTTAAGTGAAATAATTTTTACTGCCCGTTTCCGGGATAAAGAAAGGAGATGGAGCTGGAGGTGGAAGAGGAAAAGGAATAGCTACAGGAAGAGGAAGACCACTTATTATTAAAAATTAAAAAAAAAATTCTAAAAAAATTTTAAAATGTTACATATATGTTTATTATATAAACGTTAATCTGAAGTCAGTTATAGTGAAAAATTCATTGTATCATTGCCGGCGTGATTGGTGATCGCTTGCTTAATTTTTTGCAGAAAGGTTATGCTAATATGAGATATTACCTATATCATTCATATATTTACGTATTACCTGTGTACTCACAAATATACGGTTGAAGCAAATATATGTCAGTTTTTTTACTTCGCCTGGAAAAGTTTATATTATATAAATTTAAGAAGAGTAAATAGAACTTATTTTATATCAGACTTCACGCAAAAAAGTCATTTGCACCTGAACACATAGCTGGGTTAAAGCGGGGGGGAATAGAACAGTTCTCTTCTCCTTCTCCGCTTTTTCGCACACGTAATTGTATGGGATCAGCGCACGATGGCACATAAAAAGTCACTGGAAGCGCTTGATAGGACATTACGAGATTTACGAAGTAAAAATGAAATGTTTGGTCGTGCCTTAGTGCTGCTGGCAGGTGATTTTAGACAAACACTGCCTGTTATTCCTCGAGCAACTGTAGCAGATGAATTGGCTGCATGTTTGAAATCATCATATTTGTGGAGACATTTTCACAGCAATTATTGGATATTGGAAATGGCAAAGTTCCTGTCGATAATTTATCTGGCTTAATAACTTTACAACCAAAGTCAAATAAGTCAAACGAAAGAACAGTTAATTCAAAGTATTTTCCCAAATTTGCCTCGAAATTACAAAAATCATGACTGGCTTAGTGAACGAGCCATCATGGCTGGCAGAAATAAAGATGTGAATGAAATGAATGCGGCTATTTTGGCTAACATACCAAGTCCAGAACAAACATATCGGTCCGTTGACACTGTTACAAATCAAGATGATATTGTAAATTATCCCACTGAATTTTTGAATTCCCTTGATTTACCTGGATTACCGCCACACATGCTAAACTTGAAAATAGGAGCATCGATTATTATGTTGAGAAACATAAATCAACTACGACTATGTAATGGATTGATGAATAACGTCATTGAAGCAACAATTTTGAATGGAAAATACTCTGGTGAAGACGTTTTAATTCCTGTTCGCCTTGCATTCGCGATTACTATTAATAAGTCACAAGGCCAAACTTTATCAATTTGTGGTATTGATTTAGAATACCCACGTTTTTCTCATGGCCAACTTTATGTTTCATGCTCAAGAGTTGGTAAGCCATCGGTATTATTCATTTATTCAACAACGCATGGAAAAACGAAGAAGATTGTATACCAAAGAGCATTACAATAAAAAAAAGTAATAATGTAAATCACATCAAACGTTTTTTAATTGCTACTACTATTTAAAACTTCTTTCATTACTATTCATGCGCGATTTTTATAAAAAACACACAGTATTTTTCGGCTTAATTTAAATAATTAATCTAGATTTTTTTAAAGACGACCAGCGGAACGGGCGGGTTTTCGCTAGTTGATATAACAAAAGTCTATTTTACAAAGAATACAGACGAATTTTTTCAATATAGTCGAATGACCTTAATGGGACGTTCTGAAAGAGTTTTATTTCTCTTAATCTTAGAGCTGATTTGGCAGCTACTTGCTTACCGAATAATTCGATTGGTAGTAAGCTCAGCATCTGTAGGTGTAGTTCTAAGGGCTCCACAAATACAAAGACTGGCCATCCTTTGAATATGATCCAACGTCTTTCTGATGTATCTTCTTTCTAAAGCCGGATAACATCTAGTAAGCCGTAAGTTATTGCCGTGTAAAGCCACTTAACCAAGTAAGGGGAAAGTCCCGAAGTTGATCCCATTTCGGTGTTGTTTGGGTTGACGTTTAGCCCCTTTGCTTTTGACCACTTTCCAATTGAATTTAATAGTCCTTGCATAATTTGACAAAGCGTATTAGGAAATTTCCCTCTTACTGCCATAGCAACATCATCCGCGCAGGCCACGATGTGGGTTCACCTTTCCTCCTCCTTCGGTGCCTTTAGCAATACATTTATTGCCAGTACCAGAGAAGAGGGGAGAACATACCGCCTTGAGATGTGCCCCTGTTAATTTTTTTCCAAATTGTTGAGTGTGCAAGGGTTGCATTCACAAATCTGCTCTTAAGCATGTTTTTGATAAAATCAACCACCGACCCGAAAATCCCCAATCAGTCAGTGCCTGTGATATGGTTACCGATAGGAAGTTGTTGAAAATGCCCTCAATATCAAGAAAGCTAGCAGTGTATATTCCTTATTATAGATTAGGTTAGGTTATGGTGGTAGTCGGTCTGCACGGCCAACTCACTTTGACCTTACAGGTCCGTTGTGATACCACTGTGCTACACGGGAACCTCATTTATCTTCCTTCGTAGAACTTTGAGAGACTAAGCAATTCCTTTGTTCTTTTCTTGTTTTTTTGCGGCCATAGTAGCCTAGCTGTTAGACACGTATCTTCATTTCTCCATGACCTATTGGCCTCTTGGATAATGTGGTTTTTTATTATTAGTTTACTCGTAGCCATCGGTATTCCAATGGTACTTTTATCACTGAGCAGTAGGAGAGCAGTACCTTTTCTGGCTAGCTCATCAGCTTTACAGTTTACCGCAATATCTTTATGTCCTGGAACCCAAATAAGGCTGATCTTGAATACGTCACTAATATCATTTAGAGCTGCCCGGAATTCCTGTGCAACCTCCGATCTTAGGAAAGCCACAATAGTCTGGTAGTCGAACGGATAGTTCCAGTCCTAATTCCTTCGAGAAAACTCCATAGCCAACCTTGCGTCTAGCTTCGAACCATCTGTATAAAAGTTTAATTCCACCCTTCTCCATGGCTTTGGTGTCTGCCGCTCCCTTTTTGACGGTATACCCGTCTTGAAGGGCCTTTCAAAGGTGAGTCTAGGGATAGAGCAGTCTATTTCTTGTTTGTGACTATTCAGAGAGTGCAAAATAGAAGCGTGGCCAAACCACCGGTCTTTCCATAGCGCCATACTTTTGGGTCTGAGCGCCGAGGCGGCGGCCACGTGTTTCCCTACCAAATTTAGGGCAGGTAAATTGATTAGTACTTCCAGCGCTATGTTTGGGGTAGTCCTTAAAGCGCCAGAGATGCATAAAAAAAGCTGTTCTTTGGACCTTACTCATGATTTTAGCGTAAGTCGCCTTTTGAGGAGATGGCCACCATACAAGTATTAAGATTGGCTTAACTACAGAAGTATAGAGCCAGTGCGTAATACGAGGTGTTAATCCCCATTTGATATCGACCGCTTTGTTGCAAGTATATAATGCAACGTTGGCCTTCTTTACTCTTTCCTCAATATTAAATTTCCACGTGACATTCTCTTTCAAAGGAATCTCCACACCCTTAAAAAATAGCGAGGAGATTATAGGGAGCCTATGTTTCTTTGTGAAGAGAATTATTTCAGTTTTTGAGGAGTTTATATCGAGTCCCCTGGTCTCAGTCCAGCTTCTAAGTGTGGCCATGTTAGAGCGCGGAATATCCATAAGGGTGTTAGGATATTTGCCTTTCACGGCAATTGCTAAGTCATCTGCGTAAGCTATGACGTGGCAACCCCCTTTTCCAGGGTCAGCAGTAGGGAGTTTACTGCCAAAATCCAAAGAAGAGGGGAGAGGCTCCGCCTTGCGGTGTGCCTCTGCAGAACTGTCTGCTTAGAGTAGTGCTGCCTAATTTAGCAGTGACCTTTCTTTTGACGAGTATATCTACTAATAGGGCTCCGACATGTGGTTCAACTCCAAAATCTTCTATTGAATCTACTATAGCGTCGATTTCGAATTCGAAATACCGATGGTCTGAGAGCGAATTTTCGTTTGAAACTCGCCATCTTTTTATGTCATTAGAAAATATGTTAGAAGCCAAGGTGATGTCCAAAATTTCCTCTCTGTTTATAGTAACAAAACTCGGCTCTGAGCCTAAATTCAAAACATTAATTTTGTTTTCTAGAATAAAGTCCAGTTGTGACTCACTTCTATCGTTAGTGTCGCTGCGCCCCCACAGGATGTTGCATTTGCATCGCAGGAGACAACCAAATCTTTGTTTTTCCGGGCTGCCTCTTGCACCAGAGTTGGGACTTCGTCCGGCGGGGTATCTCTGTCATTGGCCATATGTGCGGAGGCTAGCCAAAAATCGGTTTTCCCGAGCTCAATGCCTGTCGCCACCATGTCGCCGCTACTAAGCTGTGGGAGCAAGAAGATATTTATATTATTTTCCGAGGATACAGCTACGAATCTTATCTCTGTGTTGTACGGCAATCAGTTTAAAGCCCTGGTTGATCTTCTGTCAGGCGTTCCAAGAGGGCAAGGCAGGCTTCCTTGCAGTGATGTAAATTAATCTGGAGAAGATGCATCCGCTGTTAACGTTATGACTGTATCTTCTCCAATTTCGCACAAAAGCTACATTTCGGAGTATTTACCCTCACCTGTGATATACTTACACCCCTTCTCGAAGTACTGGAGAGGATAATCCAATTCTGAACCGGGTGCGACGTACTCTTCTTCAACAAGAGGTTCATCTTCGCTCTTGTGCTCTGCTTCGCTCATAAGTTCGGTTTCTGCATTGAAGGCCAGAAATTCTATTGCCTCAGTGTCAGTCTTATAAACTCTTACTTCGACTTTTAAAAAGCCTAATTTAAGCTCACCATCGCGTTTCGCTACCGGTTTGATGGAGTCGTCTGTTAGAAACAGCATAACCTGTATAGTTGCATGCTGTGATTTTTCAACCTCGTTAGCGTTTGTGTTGCTTTTTCCAATCTTGACAAACTTCCAGTCTTATGTTGGAATCTCGGGGTTGCGTACTCGTATGAGTTGCATAATCTCCTCAGGATCATCAAAGGTTAGCGGTATCCATACCCTTGCGCGTGGTCTTGATGGAATGTCCTTTTTGTCGACAACCACGAGATTGGCATTTAAGTATATCTCGCCGACAGTAGATATGACTATATTATAAAGTTGCACCGATCTCTTATCATCGCACGCAACAATCTTTATTTGGCCTTGATGCCATCCTAAATCTTCGGATTCAAGCGGGGTTCCAGGATTACCTTTAGCTCCACCTTCTTTAACGCTGATTCTACCCATTTTGGATTATTCGGAACTATTCCGAATGATTTTTATCGAGAACGTCTATTATTATGCGACCTTTGCAATCTCCGCAAAGAATTTTTTCGGTGTAAAACCAAATGTTTTGGGCCTTTTGGCGGTTGGTATCGTTTCTCAGAATCGGCCACAGAAGGCTGCTTCCGACAGGGCTTTCGCTTTGTCGGTTGCAGGTTTTGATATTCTAAGCACTTCTAACTAGTAGAACGTAGACTATAACATTGATAATTTGTGAGTCGGAATAATTTAAAATAAGTATATGATTGCACATTTTCTGCATTTTTAATTCAAAGGATTCTGATCCAAGTGTATTATTATAAAATGCAAACAATATCTAAAATTTCAAATATTATTATTTAAACTCAAAAGTGTAATTATGAAAATTCATTTAAAATCGTTTCCCTATACTTGAGACAGCAGGATAAATATTTATACTAAGATCTATAATCACAGCCATTTAAGATATTTATAATATTGGATAGATCTAACTTCTTTTCACCTCGAAACGAAAATTTTTATACATTGGGCATATGCCTATGATATGTTAGATGTTTTCGGGGTACCGAAGTTGCAAACTGTGCAGGCGATAGAAAGTACATTCTTAAAAGGTTTTGCATTTAGGTTAAGATGACTTCCTCTTGCACGAAAAAATAAGCTGATAGCGTACGTAGAAAAATCATCACTGATGTTAAGCCAGATTCTTTCAAATTATTCTAATAGAGCAATAAAATAATAATAGAATAGAATAAATTAATATAAAATTGAATTAATAAAGTGAAATTAGTATTAAGTAGCTAATAAAAATATGGTTTGAAATTTTATTAAATGGATAAATATGGTAATGGAAATTATATTTAATATTGTTAGTTTCTATATAAGTATATACATACATTACTGTTTCTCGCTTTCGCTATCTTCTTTAGCTGTTTCTATTTACTTTCGATCATTGACTCTATTTCTACAGCTATACTTTCCGTTCTTCCTATTTCTATTTACTTAACCCTCCGATGTTCGGTGCCTTATGATGCGGTAAGTGCATCATAAGGGTCTGGCCAGACCCATACAAATAATGTACGAAATACGGTTTTAAAAATAATTTTATTTATTTATTTGAACGGATTAGTATTAATTACGAAGAGCAATTGGGTTTACAGCAACAAAGCCTCGGATGAGAACTTCCAACACTGATGACGACCCCTGCAAACGAAATAAGGAATACGATTTGAGGGCATGCACCTGGAATGTCCGGTCCCTTAATGGGGAAGGTGCCTCTGCCCGGCTGGTTGATGTCCTCGTGAGAGTAAAGGCTGACATCACTGCCATCCAAGAGATGCGATGGACGGGGCAAGGTAAGAAAAACATAGGACCTTGCGACGTCTACTACAGCTGCCATGTAAAGGAGCGCAAATTCGGTGTCGGATTTGTTGTGGGAGAGAGACTTCGTCGCCAAGTACTGTCGTTCATTCCGGTGGACGAGCGTCTCGCAACAATCCGCATCAAAGCGCGATTTTTCAACATCTCGCTAATTTGCGCCCACGCCCCGACGGAAGAGAAGGACGATGCGACCAAGGATTCTTTCTATGAGCGCTTGGAACGTTCCTATGAGCGCTGCCCCCGCCACGACATAAAAATCGTGCTTGGCGACTTCAACGCCAGGGTGGGCAAGGAGGGAATTTTTGGTCCCACAGTCGGAAAATTCAGCCTGCACAAAGAAACATCCGGTAACGGACAGAGGCTGATCGACTTCGCCGGGGCCCGAAACATGGTAGTCTGTAGCACCAGATTCCAGCATAAGAAGATTCACCAAGCTACCTGGCTGTCTCCAGATCGAAAAACGCGAAACCAGATCGATCATGTTGTGATAGATGGAAGACACGCTTCTAGTGTATTAGATGTACGTACGATCCGAGGACCCAATATCGACTCGGATCATTACCTTGTTGCAGCCAAACTGCGCACACGCCTCTGTGCAGCAAAAAACGTACATCTACCTACGCAAAGAATGTTCGACATCGAAAAGCTGCAATCACAACAGACAGCCAGAAGATTCGCCACTCGACTCTCACTCCTGCTCTCGGAGAGCACTGCCCAACACACCGGCATGCGCGAGCAATGGAGCAACATTTCTCGTTCCCTACGTACCGCCGCCGAAGAAGAAATCGGATTCCGGCGAGCCCGAAAAAACAATTAGTAGGACGAGGAATGTCATGCTGCCGCCGAAAGAAAAGATGCCGCCTATAGAGCCACGCTGCGATCGGGCGCAACGCGAGCCATGTGGGATCGCTACAGAGAGCTAAAAAAGGAAGAGAGACGTATTATCCGACAGAAGAAACGAGAGGCCGAAATACGTGAGTGCGAGGAGCTTGAGATGCTGGCCAATAGGAACAACGCCCGAAAATTTTACCAGAAAGTTCGGCGGCTTACAGAAGGTTTTAAGACCGGGGCGTTGTCCTGTAAGAACAAAGACGGCGATCTGGTGACTGACGTACAGAGCAATCTTAAATTATGGAGGGAACACTTCTCGCACCTGTTAAACGGTGACAGCTGCGCATGTCATAGAGAATGTGAAGATCCCGATACCCCAATCGTTGACGACGGAGTTGTCGTTCCGTTACCCGACCATGACGAGGTGAGAATAGCAATATCACGGCTAAAGAACAACAAAGCCGCGGGCGCCGACGGACTGCCGGCTGAGCTATTCAAACATGGCGGCGAGGAGCTGGTAAGGTGCATGCATCAGCTCCTATGCAGAATATGGTCGGATGAAAGCATGCCTGCCGATTGGAATTTAAGTGTGCTCTGCCCAATCCATAAGAAGGGTGATCCTGCAATCTGTGCCAATTACCGCGGGATTAGTCTTCTAAATATCGCCTATAAGGTTCTAGCGAGCGTATTGTGTGAAAGGCTGAAGCCCACCGTCAACCACCTGATTGGACCTTATCAGTGTGGCTTCAGACCTGGAAAGTCTACCATCGACCAACTATTCACAATACGCCAAATCTTGGAAAAGACCCATGAAAGGAGAATCGACACACACCATCTTTTCGTCGACTTCAAAGCTGCATTCGACAGTACGGAAAGGAGTTACCTGTATGCCGCGATGTCTGAATTTGGTATCCCTGCAAAACTAATACGGCTATGTAAGATGACGTTGCTCAACACCAGCAGCGCCGTCAGAATTGGGAAGGACCTCTCCGAGCCGTTTGATACCAAACGAGGTTTCAGACAGGGTGACTCCCTGTCGTGTGACTTCTTTAACCTGATGTTGGAGAGCATCGTACGAGCCGCAGAACTTAATCGCTCAGGCACAATTTTTTATAAGAGCGTACAATTGCTGGCGTATGCCGATGATATTGACATCATCGGCCTTAACAACCGCGCTGTTAGTTCTGCCTTCTCCAAACTGGATAAAGAGGCAAAGCGAATGGGTTTGGTGGTGAACGAGGACAAAACGAAGTACCTCCTGTCTTCAAACAAACAGTCGGCGCACTCGCGTATCGGCACCCACGTCACTGTTGACAGTTATAATTTTGAGGTTGTAAAAGACTTCGTTTATTTAGGAACCAGCATTAACACCGATAACAATGCCAGCCTTGAAATCCAACGTAGAATCTTTCTTGCCAACAAGTGCTACTTTGGACTAAGTAGGCAATTGAGCAGTAAAGTCCTCTCTCGACGAACAAAATTAACACTCTACAAGACTCTCATCATGCCCGTCCTAACGTATGGCGCAGTAGCTTGGACGATGACAACATCCGATGAAGCGACGCTTGGAGTGTTCGAGAGAAAGATTCTGCGTAAGATTTTTGGACCTTTGCACGTTGGCAACGGCGAATATCGCAGACGATGGAACGATGAGCTGTATGAGCTTTACGACGACATAGGCATAGCGCAGCGAATAAAGATCCAGCGGCTTCGATGGCTGGGTCATGTCGTCCGAATGGATACAAACGCTCCGGCTTTGAAAGTATTCGATGCGGTACCAGCTGGTGGTAGCAGAGGAAGAGGAAGGCCTCCTCTGCGTTGGAAAGATCAGGTGGAGAAGGACTTGGCTTCACTTGGTGTGTCCAATTGGCGCCGGTTAGCACGAGAAAGAAACGACTGGCGCGCTTTGTTAATCTCGGCCAAAATCGCGTAAGCGGTTATCGCGCCAATTAAGAAGAAGAATTGGGTTTACAACTATATAGTTGCATGGAATGTTCATTAAGACATATGGGACGATTACATTTGCTGCAGTTATAACGAGTTTTACGTCGCTTTTTCGAAGAAGAAGCAGCACGATGACCCTGTTGAAGCAACTTGAGCATATGATTGTTGCTGTGCTGCATCTGATGTCGATGGACAAGATTTCGGTACCTATAAGTAGCTAAATTATTTATTTTAAATTAGTAAATATGAATACATGCATACACATATCTTTATACGCGGAGATATATGTAGGTGTGTATATAATTCATACTCACCTTGATATTGAAAAGATGATTGTCTTATATGAGCAAACCTCCTACTAATGGGTTAGTCGCCCGTTTCGTCATATGTGGGATAACTAGCTGCCGTGCCAATTCTATGATAAATGAGCGCCTCTTATCACTCTGCTTTGCCGGATTCAGCTCGTCATAGATGATGAAAGAGGCCAAACCGGCAATATCAAGCATATTATAAAACATTGCCAGCGGCTAACGGTTTATCGAGCGTTTGCATGAATAGCCAGTCAACATTTGATCCATTGTATCTACCCCCGCTTTAAATTTATTGTAGTCCAAAATTTGATCTGGCTTGAATCCTTTCAATGGATCGGTGCTTTGACGGTAATGGGCAGTGGATAACATAATTACTGGCTTTTTCGGCTTTGCCATATACGAGCACAGACCGATATTATTATTGTGATAACAAAATAAAGTGCTTTTAACATCACGCTTCGGGTTAAGCAATTCATGCGGAATGAAGGTCTTATTTTTTCTTACGGTACCGACGAAAGCCACTCTACGATCCATCAACATTTCTGCCAAGTTGTATGTTGAAAAAAAATTGTCAGCATAAACAGTCCTACCGCTTTCCATATAATTTTCCATCAATTTCATGACGACCCGTTCACCTTGATTCGTTTCTCGCTGTCCACCTGGTGGTTTTCCGGTATAAATTATACCTTTCAAAGGGTAGTTTGAAACAGAGTCACAAATCCAGGTCACAGGAGACAGCAATAGCTTGAAAAGAGCTTTATGACTCGGTGACGCTCCTCGTAGTGGCCCTTTACGAGTAAAAGTTGTAACATTGTGACAACGAGGCCTTCCAGGTGGTGGAGGATTTGAATTCCACATCTTACCATCTTTCGACCTGTATATAAGGCCCTGGGTAATAGATGTGCTGCATGATTCCATTGTGGTTGAAGCCTGAAGGGCGTAGGTTCTCTATACAAATTCTCCATATCATCATGGTTTGCATCCAGAACAGCCTCTAACTCGATTTCCTGTTCCATATCTGATGCTTCACCGAAGTCATCTTCATCTGGAAAATATTCATCATCTTCCACGTCGCCACTTGTTTCAAATGGATCGGACTCCTGTCCCATAATTTCTTCAATTTGTGCCTGAAGTCGCTGACGTTCTTCCGGACTCACATTTGCTGCACTTAGCTTACGAAGCAAATGCGTCATCACATCAACTTCATCCATATTTACTTGTTCCATTTTATTAAAAAAAATACTTCCCACTAATTAAAAAACACGTATTCACTTTAATTGTCAAATGTCAACTAAAAAATTATCTCTGTCGCTGCCCCGCTAACAGTTTAGTTGTTTACACCTAACGGTTAACCAATTTACATGAGAAGCTTATATGGGTCTGCACAGACCCATGTGAGCTTAATTAACGAAATTAGCTTAAAGTTATTATTTGTACAACAAATATAGCAAAAATCTTAATTTTGCTACTTCATTGTGTTTAGCACACTACATTTTAGGAAGTCATGGACTAAGAAGCCTCAGATATTAAAAATAAAAGATCTACATACATTTAAAGATCGAATGGGTCTGGCCAGACCCATATGAACATCGGAGGGTTAACTACATAGTCTCTCTAACTCGCCACGTACTGTTCTTCCATTTCCGCAATTTCTTTTATCTTAGTTTTAGGCATAATATAAGGACAGAACATAGTAAAATAAACTCCCTTTTGAATTGTTAATCGGACGAGTCCGGTTTAATTTTTTAATTTCGCTTCACAGGCAACATTCGTTTTATTTCGTGCTTCCCTAAGTAGAGTTATTTTTAAATAATTCAAATATCTTCACAAACTAGTGAAGAATTTTCATGGCGCCCGAGCAGGGACAGTAGTGCGAAAGCGTAAGTGATAAAAGTGGAAATATGATTACAATATAAAACAAAAATAACAAATAAATCTTGAAATAAGCAATAATTTTTTGAACATAATTTGTGAACCTAAAAATTTAAATTGATACGAAAAACATTAAACATAGTTATAACAAAACATAAATGCTCATGTTGTGCAACAAGAATATTGCAGGTCGGTTGACAAACAAAAAATTAAAAAACAGCCAAACAAATCAATAATAAACTAACATATACATATGTATACATATATAAACAAAAGCAAGCGGTAAAATAAACCAGTGCAGTGAACCGAAAAACGCAGTGACAGTGAGCCCTCAAAAACAGAACCAAAAATTCTATCAACTAAAAAATTAATTATTGAAAAAATAAATAGCATAAAATAAAATATTTATACAAAAATAAAAACAAAAACAAAAAAAAATAAATTCTATTTAGTATAAAAAGTGAGAAACAAAAAAAACAACAAGTTGGTATGAAGGGGAGTTGGACCTGTACTTCATATTCACCGGTTCATCAACTGTTCACCACCAATATCAACCGTTACATCGGACATCGTGGGAAAAAGGAATGACCTGCAACTGCGTGGCCTGTCAAAGGGAAGTGGAAGCTGGAAACAAACCAGTCCATGATAAACAGGTATTGAGTGCGAAAAATTGAATCTAGATATTGGTTTTGTGATTGACCGAGATTCTTACAGTTTAGTGACGATTAGTCTCACAGTGCAAGGGATTCAATTATTGGCATCTCGTGTATTCACTTCTTATTATATATAAAGGTTGATTTTTTAAGAGCTGTAGAAAAGTTTTCCAGAACAACACACGTAAAATTCAAGAAAATGCATGAAATTTTTATTTAAATCGATAGACATAATATATACATATAATGTTTGAAGATTATTTCATGCAAATATTGACCGCAATTCCGCTTCAAAGGGTCCCTCCGCTTAGTCCAATTTTGGCATACTCTTTTTAATGTTTCGGCCGGTATCTCACATATAAATACTATAATGTTGTCTTCCAATGCGTTAATTGAAGCAGGCTTGTCTGAATAGACATGAGCTTTAACATAGCCCCACAAAAAATAATCTAAAGGCGTTATATCGCACGATCTGGGTGGCCAATTGACAGGTCGCGAACGTGAAATAAAATGTTCACCAAACTCGCCTCTGAACAAGTCCATTGTTACGCGTGCTGTGTGGCATGTGGCACCATCTTGCTGAAACCACATGTCATGCAAGTCAAGGTCTTGCAATTTGGGCAAAAAAAAGTTGGATATCATTTCACGATAGCGCTCACAATTCACAGTTACGTTACGATTCGCAGCATCTTTAAACAAGTACGGTCAAATGATACCTCCAGCCCATAACCGCACCAAACTGTGACCTTTTCTCGATATATTGGTAGCTCTTGCAATTCTTCTGGCTGATCTTCACTCCAAAATTGACAATTATGCTTATTTACGTACCCATTGATCCAAAAATGAGCTTCGTCGCTGAACACAATTTTTCAATAAAAAAGTAGATCTTCGGCCAACTTTCCAAGAGCCCATTCACCAAAAATTCTGCGTTGCGGTAGGTCGTTCGGCTTCAATTCTTGCACCAGTTGAATTTTTCCACGTTGTTGAGTAACAGAGGCCCAATTGCTGCGAACGTCGACGAATCGATAATTGATGGTCATCATTAACACTGGCCGATACAGCTGTGATATTTTCTTCAGTTCGCACTCTACGTAAGTGTGTTGGTGGTTTGATGTCCAATAATATAAATTTGGTTTTAAATTTAGTCACAATAGCTCGAATAGGAGGATGGTTCCATATGTAGAAGTCCACGCAAGAGGGGAAAGTTACTGGTCGCCATTCACTTGGGAGTGGCCAGGACGATTCGTCTGCATACGGCTCAAGCAGCTCACAACTCCCGGGATTAGCCCAAGTATCCTCTGGGTAGCTTCCGAACACCCGTTCGGGAGTGAGCTAAAGCGAGAAGGCGAAACATTCCAGGAGAGCTGGTTGTGCGCTGGGAGATGAGAACTTCCAACACTGATGACGAACCCTGCAAATGAACTAAGGTATATAATTTGAGGGCATGCACCTGGAATGTCCGGTCCCTTAATGGGGAAGGTGCCTCTGCCCGGCTGGTTGATGTCCTCGTCAGAGTAAAGGCTGACATCACTGCCATCCAAGAGATGCGATGGACGGGGCAAGGAAAGAAAACCATAGGACCTTGCGACGTCTACTACAGCTGCCATGTAAAGAGCGCAAATAATGTGTCGGATTTGTTGTGGGAGAGAGACTTCGTCGCCAAGTACTGTCGTTCAATTCGGTGGACGAGTGTCACGCAATAATCCGCATCAAAGTGCGCTGTTTCAGCATCTCGCTCATTTTTTCCCACGCCCCAATGTAGAAGAAGAACGATACGACCAAAGACTCCTTCTACGAGCACCTGGAACGTTCCTATGAGCGCTGCCCCTGCCCCGACATAAAAATCATGCTTGGCGACTTCAACGCCAGGGTGGGCAAGGAGGGAATTTTTGGTCCTACAGTCGGAAAATTCAGCCTTCACAACGAAACATACGGTAACGGACAGAGGCTGGTCGACTTCGCCGGGGTTTGACACATGGTAATCTGCAGCACCAGATTCCAGCATAAGAAAATACACCAAGCTACTTGGCTGTCTCCTGATCGGAAAATGCGAAACCAAAACGATCATGTTGTGATAGATGGAAGTGTTTAAGATGTACGTACGATCCGAGGACCCAATATCGACTCGGATCATTACCTTGTTGCAGCCAAACTGCGCACACGCCTCTGTGCAGCAAAAAACGTGCATCTACCTACGCAAAGAATGTTCGACATCGAAAAGCTGCAATCACAACAGACAGCCAGAAGATTCGCCACTCGACTCTCACTCCTGCTCTCAGAGAGTACTACCCAACAAACCGGCATGCACGAGCAATGGAGCTACATTCCTCGTTCTCTACGTACCGCCCCCGAAGAAGAAATCGGATTCCGGCGAGGAATGCAATGCTGCTGCTGAAAGAAAAGATTCTGCCTATAGAGCCACGCTGCGATAGGGCGCAACGCGAGCCATGTGGGATCGCTACTGAGAGCTAAAAAAAGGAAGAGAGGCGTGGGTGCGAGCAGCTTGGTAGGTGGCCAATAGGATTAACGCCCGAAAATTCTACCAGAAATTTCGGCGGCTTATAGAAGGTTTCAAGACCGGGGCATTTTCCTGTAAGAACAAAGACGGCAATCTGGTGATTGACATCCAGAGCATTCTTAAATTATGGAGGGAACACTTCTCGAACCTATTAAATAGTGGCCGCTGCGCATGTCACATAGAATGTGAAGATCCCGATACCCCAATCGTTGACGACCGAGTTGTCGTTCCGTTACCCGACAATGACGAGGTGAGAATAGCGATAATGCGTCTAAAGAACAACAAAGTCGCGGGCGCCGACGGGCTGCCAATCCATAAGAATGGCGATCCAACAATCTGTGCTAATTACTGCGAGATTAGTCTTCTAAATATCGCTTATAAGGTTCTAGCGAGTGCATTGTGTGAAAGGCTGAAGCCCACCGTCAACCAACTGATTGGACCTTATCAGTGTGGCTTCAGACGTGGAAAGTCTACCATCGACCAAATATTCCCAATACACGAAGTCTTGGAAAAAAGGAGAATCGACACACACCATCTTTTCGTCGACTTCAAAGCTGCATTCGACAGTACGGAAAGGAGTTACCTGTATGCCGCAATGTCTGAATTTGGTATCCCCGCAAAACTAATACGGCTATGCAAGATGACGTTGCTCAACACCAGCAGCATCGTCAGAATTGGGAAGAACCTCTCCGAGCCGTTTGATACCAAATGAGGTTTCAGACAGGGTGACTCGCTGTCGTGTGACTTCTTTAACCTGATGTTGGAGAGGATCGTACGAGCCGCAGAACTTAATCGCTCAGGTACAATTTTCTATAAGAGCGTACAATTGTTGGCGTATGTCGCTGCTTGGCTTCACTTGGTGTGTCCAATTGGCGCCGGTTAGCATGATAAGGAATCGATTGGCGCGCTTTGTTGAACTCGGCCAAAATCGTGTAAGCGGTGATCGCGCCAGTTACGAAGAAGAAGCTCGAATGGTCGCTTCAATAGGTCGATTAAACTGGCCATAAAATGGAAGAAGCGCGCGATAAACTTTCTGAAGAGAACACGCATTTTTATAATAAAATTCAATGATTTGCAAGCGTTGTTCGTTTGTAAGACGATTCATGGTTAAATTATATACCAAACTGAAGATGTTTGACAATGAAACAAAACACCAAACGTGCGTCAGCTGTTTAAACCAACTGTTTAAAAAGATAATAGCCAAAAAATCACCCGTTATATACATATATGCTTATATACATATATACTGCTTATACAATACATATACATATACTGCCTATTCAAAAACAAAAAAATCTAACTAATAGGACTATTAATAAGTTCGTGCGGTTTTTTTTCGAAATTTGAAACTTTATTGACGTAAAATGGTTACAAATTTAATATTCAAAGTATTGTCCATCGCTTACTACTACTTTTTCCCATCTTTCTGGCAATTCACGGATTCCCTTTGTGAAAAATTCGGTCGGTTTTGCCGCAATCCACGAATCGATCCATTTTTTGACTTCATCGTAATTACGGAAGTGCTGGTCAGCCAGGCCATGTTGCATCGATCGGAAGAGATATTAATCGGATGGCGCAAGGTCTGGACTATACGGCGGGTGGGGTAGGACATCCCATTTGAGCGTTTCTAAGTATGTTTTGACCACTTGTGCAACATGTGGCCGAGCATTGTCATGTTGCAAAATAACTTTGTCGTGTCTATCGGCGTATTGCGGCCGTTTTTCTCGCAGTGCTCGGCTCAAACGCATCAATTGTCGTCGGTAGACATCCCCCGTAATCGTTTCATTCGGTTTCAGTAGCTCATAATACACAACACCCAGCTGGTCCCACCAGATACACAGCATAACCTTCAGGCCATGAATATTCTGCGCCGACGTCGATGTTGAAGCATGGCCAGGGTATCCATACGTTGCCCGACGTTTTGGATTGTCGTAATGGACCCACTTTCCATCGCCAGTCACAATTCGATGCAAAAAACCCTTTCTTTTGTGCCGTTGAAGCAGTTGTTCGCATGCCATAAAACGGCGTTCAACGTCTCTTGGCTTCAATTCATACGGCACTCAATGGCCTACCTTTCGGATCATTCCCATGGCTTTTAAACGTTTGGAAATGGTTGATTGATCAACTCCCAAAGTTTTTGCAACCTCTTCTTACGTTTGAGCCGGATCTTGATCGAGCAATTCCTCCAATTCGGTATCCATGAACTTTGGCGGCGCACCCTCGCGTTCTTCGTCTTCCAAGCCAAAATCACCACTTTTAAAGCGTGCAAACCACTTCTGGCACGTTCGCTCAGCTAGAGCATGCTTACCATAAACTTCCACCAAGATACGATGACTTTCGGCTGCTTTTTTCTTCATATTAAAATAATGAAGAAGAATTCCCCGCAAAAACACATTATTTGGTACGAAATTCGACATTTTCAAGTGTGGTAAAAATATTGTTGTTTACGCTTCAAATAAAAAACTTATACTGACGTTTGTGCCTTACGACAGTAGCTCTCCAATGAATGTTTGGAAATGTGGATCGATGGAATAATAATCAAGTTACGCCATCTGTTGTAAAACCGCACGAACTAATTAATAGACCTATTAAATTGGGGTTTCTTAATTCAACCGTAATATTTTCAATACATTTCAAAACAATTTTTTTTTCGACAATACAAATTTTGCCCAAAGACTCAATTGCTCGCTGCTTATTTTCGTTCTCGTTTTCGTTGGTTCTGGTCAAGTTTCAGCTATTATACATTTCAGTATTTATCGCTTGCGTGTTTGTGCTGACAAACTTCCAGAACTGTTTTCGTTTTACATAAGCCACAGGCTAAAGCAGCGAACTCAACATGAGTAAGCCATAGTCGGCTATTTCAAGTCTCTCTCCAAGTAAGGAGATGATGGACTTAAAGTCTTCAAAACGTCAGAGAACTGTTGCAAAAAACAACATAGTGCGCATAAAAACGGGTCTCCTTGAGAAGACCATGTCGCTAGATCCAATTGAGTTGGAGTGCCGACTCGACATATTGAACTACCACAGCGAAAAACTCATGAAGTGTCAGTCGAAAATTGCGCAAATCGACGAAGAAGACATTGCCCGTGGAGAGTTAGAGGAGAGAAATAAATCGTCAATAGCCGAAACATCTTTTATTGCACCTCACAGCTCGCGACTACCAAAAATGTCGTTATCTACATTCAAAGGAGAATATTCCGAATTTAAAAACTTTGTGAGTCTGTTTGAGAGTTTCTTGCAGAATGATCCCACAATCCCGGATACTGAAAAATTTAATCGTTTAGTATTATGCCTATCCGGTGAAGTCTTAGGCACAGTGAAGTCTTTCCAAATGTCGGAAGAAAGTAATCCAAAGCCGTTGGAAAGTTTGAGAAAGGTTTATGACAATAAATGCCTGCTGATGCTTTCCATTTCTATTCAACCGCGCTATTCGGGTCATGTTCTTCGATTTCGATGTAACTCAAATATGTTGCTCTCTGGTCAAAATAATGAGACACGTATTTTTTTGTTTGCCCGAAAAAATTTGTTTTCAAGATTTATCGGCAATTTTGTTTTTCGGCTCAAAATCGATTTTTTTAGTTATATAAGAATTTTTTTAATTGCTTATAACTTTGTCAAAAACCAACCAATTTTAATGGTTCTGGGTTAAAAATAATCGCCATTATTTGCACAAGCGAAATCATGCACAAACAATGTTGAAAATGTATTATTTTGCAAACAACAAAAAGTGCGAAACAGGGTTTTTACTCAAAAATTCATTACTGAAAAACGACCGATTTTAGCAATTGGGTATTCAGCTCAATTGAAGTTTGAGGTGCTCTCTTGATTGGGAAAAAGTTAAAAAAAAACACCAAAAAGAATACACTTTTTGAAATATTGAATTTCGAAAAAATTTCGCACTTCTTGTCTTTTTGCAAAATAAAAAATTTTCAACAATTTTTTTGGTATTGTTTGTACATGATTTCGCTCGTGCAAGTAATGGCGATCATTTGAACCCAGAATCATTAAAATCGGTTTATTTTTGACTGAGTTATGAGCAATTCAAAAAAAAATTTCTTATATAATTAAAAAAATCGATTTTGAGCCGAAAAACAAAATTGCCGATAAGTTTTGAAAAAAAAAAATTTCGGGCAAACAAAAAAATACGTGTCTCATTATTTTGACCAGAGAGCAACATATTTGAGTTACATCAAAATCGAAGGAGATGTCCCAAATAGCTCGGTTGAATTGAAATGGAAAGCATTTATACTATTTACTTGTTCACTTTTTGATTTGCCGAACAAGTCTAACCAGATATTCGTACGTGCGAGATTATGTGTATCGGAGTAATTTCGAAAAGTGAATGCTCTGCAGCTTTGCCCATCCCTTCAAGTCAGTTCGTGTAAGCCTAAAAGCTAATTTAAAAACGCATTCGTGCGCCTTTTGCCACTTTCCCACATAAATCAAAGCCTTGCCGCTGTTTTCAACTGAATGTTCATTGTGCTGGTGCCACAGAATATCCATAGGCTATTTGAACCACTTTTTTTATTTTCATATTATTGGCTCTCGGTGGGTTGTTGCAGGGGTTCGTGGCGTCTTTTGGGCGCTTTATGGCCAAGTTGATGGCCATTATGTGTCGTCCTTCACACATCTCAATTCAAGCGGCGCGTGCTAGGATCTCTACTGGCTGCAATGGCGGGGAGTCAGCAGTCAGTGCGGGCAAGCACGGCAAATGTGCACAATCAAATTAAATTTGTGAAACCATTTTTTATAGATACTTGAAGTACACAACCTAGTAAAATGCGATTTAAGCTTGATGTGGGACTTTCATGTGTTTTTATGCATGTGGTAAGGACGACAATATTAAGAGAGTACAGCAAATGAAATGCCCGGGCTCTGTTTAGAAGTATGAGTTGACGTGGCCAACGCAATGGGTAAATCAAATATGAAAACCCAATAATTAAATTTACAAGCATTTAGTTGTACTTACAAAAAAGTTAAAAAATATTACTAAAGAAAGTGTGAAACAGTTTGTTTTCACTGTTTTTTATTACTTCGAATGGGATACAACTAAAAAATAAATTTTATATGTACGAGTACTGGCTATATAACGACCCACCTTGAGTAAATCGTTTAACCTTAATTTACTGGTTGGTACGTATATATCTCCCATGATATTCAGGCTTCGAAAACAAATAAAGTTATGGGAAAGACTGCCTACCTAGTACGACAAAAAATTAAAATATAATGTAAAGGGTCCGGCACTCGAAGTGTTACCATTAAAAAGGCCATACATTTAGTTTGGAAAATTTTTTTTATTCAATTCAAAGTAAAAAATATGTGAAAATAATACAAAATTAAGAATCAATTTACTTTTGCTCGATATGACCACTTTTGCCTTGACTATGGCCATGAGATGGTCCAGAAACGAATCGCAAGCTGCCCGAATGTGTCTTGCAGGTATCATATTTTGGGTTTTTTCGGTGCCTCGATACAGGTGAATCTTTTAGTTCGGACCTTGCTCTTCAAAACAGCCCAAAGAGAATAATCCATGGGATTCGCGTCTGGTAAATTTGAAAGCCATTGTGTTGATGTTATGAAGTTCGAAACGTTGTTTTTAGCCATTATTGGTTCACTCGAGCTTGGTGAGACGGTGCCGAGTTCTGTTGAAACGTCCATGGTCTGCCATCGAAACACGGCTTCAAAGCAACCTCAAGAATATTTTCTCAACAATATTTCGCATTTACCTTGACGCCAGGCTCGATGAAAACGATTGGAGAGTGCTCATCTGCGGTTACAGGGGCCCAAAACATTACCTGTTGTGGGTGCTGCCTCCTGGTGGCGAATCGATGACTCAAATTCTGAAATTGATCGCTTTAGGCCAATCAAAGTAACTCCTTCGCTCTCTCAAGTCTGACTTGTTGCTGCTTTGGTGTGAGCTCATGCGCGCTTTGGATCTTGTAAGGCTTAAGTTTGGGATCATTTAATTTAAGAAATATACAATAATTCTGGGAAACGAATTAAAATTGAAAAACAAACCTTACGATTTATGAAACACTCGTCTAAGTTCATTACCGTTTTATAGCATTCTTAGATTCGTATTGCAAAATATGTCGTTAGGCAAACGTATAGGTATACTTCCTAATTTTAATTTAAAGAAATTTCGTGCATTTTATAGTGATGACTTAAAAGGACATTTTAAGGAAGTACGGAGGATATTAAATCTTTGGTATAAAATAATTTGCAATTTGAAGTCTGGCGAAAATAATTTAAAGATAACATTCATTTAATTCATGCGGTTAAAGCAGATCTCTTCAAACTAAATAATGGTTGTCATACATACTAAATAAAACAAATAATAGTTTACAACCAAAACGCCTTTTTATCTTAACATTTGCCTCTCCGGTCTTAATCAAATGAATCAAAGATTATTACTGGACCTGGCTATAATTTTTAAGTATCATGGAGAGAAGAGGATTTTTTAGCAATCACTTTTCTTAGAACATAATTCAATTATTCGCAAAAAGAATTTTTTCGACGACTCTGGTAAGAGTCTATGTGCAGCATATCTTTATATTCACAGAGACACAAGCTGTCACTGTCAAAACAATTGTAGAAAAAATTACTGTAACCAAACAACAATTATCCATAGCAGTTCATACGACTAAGTGCCTTTATTTGTTGATGTAATTTGTTTCATTAAAAATGTGTTGTTTTGTCTCATTTGTTATTTTTTTCTTAGAAAATTGAGAGAATTTTATGCAAGTCCTCTTCTTAAAAAATTGTACTTGGGCGCCTGATGGAATTACATACACCTACCTACTTAGTCTTTCCATAAATTCTGTGCAAAATTTTCCAATGAATATGGCGAGAAAAAATTCGCAGGAAAAAATTCCGTGTCAAAATGCGCTTGTTAACAATGGAATGGCGAGCTAAAAAAATGGCATTCCAGTGATTGCATTATAAATATAAGGGTGGTAAAAGTGCTGGTGAGATTTACGAATTGCTGAAAAAATTTTATACTTCGAGAATGTTTGTTTACCTCACCATCAATCGTTTTCCGAAACGTCTGAATTGATAGACAGAAAAAGAAGTGGTCGCTGTCGCGTGGTTGGAACCAGTCCAGCCATAAAAGCCGTTTAAGAAAAAATTTGCAGAAATCCTTTTAGAAAGCAGAAAATCATTATTAGAGATACGCTCCACATGAAAACCTCCGTAGCTCAACTGCTCATCTTTTGACAACACGCTTGAGCAAAATAAGACTTGACAGCTGCAAGCAGTTTCCTCGGTGGCACGCAGTCAACGACCATGAAAATATTCTTTTCACAGATCTGTTGAAGATCTCACAGAAATTTGGAGAGTCTCACACAATCTTTGGAATCCATGGAAAACGTACGTGCTGCAATAGCTGAATGGCCTAATTGTTTGAACGCTTCTGTAAAAGTAAATGGTGGCCATTTCGAATGAAAATTAAAATTGTTTTTAATATTTACATGTTTAAATAAAACTAAATTCATTAAAAAAAAGTATTATAATTTCATATCTACGACGGACTTAACTTTTAACTTATGGCAGGACTAAATACAATTAAAGTACGATGCTGCTATATGCCAGCTTTTGCTTTTACGAGGTATTAACCACCCTGGCGGAGCCTTCTTCGCCATTCATAGAACGAAGGTTCCTCACCTGTGATTTTGTTTTATTTGTTCTACACAGACGTCTGCATGGAGTTTTATATACTGGTGGGCAAATACTAATGGACAAGTTTGACTCCATCAAGGTTACTATTCTGACTTAGGTTCTCCTTCCAACGGGATTGCTACCCAGAGTATTCCTGACCGAAGTCTGCAGTTATGAGGTGCTTGAACAGTATAGAAAAGAATCGATTTTGCCAACTTCCTTGTGAATGACAGTCACAAGCTATCCCCAGTTGTTTACAGGTCTATCCTTCGCACAATTTTTAGCTTGCAAAAATCAGGAGAAGAAGTGAAAACTAATGTAAAAGTATAAAATGTTTCTGCCCTATATACATATATGCTTGTATAGGGTGCGCCATGTAAAATTTGCTTTTTGAATCGGCTATAAAAAAAAAAAAACTAATCAATATTTTTCAAATTTTTTTTTATTTTTAAGATGGAACATTGTCATTTATGAATGAAAATTAATATCGTTCAAATGACTGCCACGACTGGCTTTACAGTAGACCATTCGATCAACTGAATTTTTACGCACATTTTCGATTGTTTGGGCTCCAATTTCATGAATGGCAACTTCGATTTCGTGTTTTAAAACATCAATCTTCGTCTCTGGATGATTCGCATAGCATTTGTCCTTAACGGCTCCCCACAAAAAATAGTCCAACGGGCTTAAATCACAGCTCCGAGGCGGCCAATTGATATCGGAATTTCGGCTGATTTTTCGGTTTTCAAAAACGGTAGCCAAAAGTTCGAGTGTAACTTTGGCAGTGTGACAAGTTGCACCGTCCTGTTGAAACCAAATGTCGTCCATGTCATCCTCTTCAATTTTTGGAAACAAAAACTCGTTGAGCATGTCACGGTAACGCTCGCCATTTACTGTATCCGCGGCTCCTCGCTCATTTTCGAAAAAAATGGCCCAATGATGCCGCCAGACCAAAAACCGCACCAAATAGTGACTCGTTATGGATGCATTTGCTTCTCTACAGTAACGTGTGGATTTTCGGAAGCCTAAATCCGACAGTTTTGCTTATTGACGTAGCCACCGATGTGAAAATGAGCTTCATCAGAAAAGATGATTTTTCGGTAAAAATGCTCATCTTCGCTCAAACGATTTTCTGCCCATTGAGCGAACCGAAAACGCATTGGATGGTCATTAGGCTTCAGTTCTTGCACCAATTGAACTCCCATTTCGTAAATGTCAAACCTTTAAGTAAATTATGAACACATTTGACATGTCATTTGTGTTATCATTCTCAAAAGAATAGGTGGTTCAAAAAGCAAATGCTATATGGCCCACTCTGTATATATGTACATATATAATTGGTGCTTACACCATTTTTAGGCCGAGACCTACTCGTACCCAAAGGTATTGAAAGGCAATTATCAGATTTGTAGTACAAATGAACTTGCTTGTGGAATGCATACATATGTATTGTATGTATATACAGTTATTCAAGCCGCCGGCAGGAACTCAACATTCCAATATTACCCCAACTGTGTCAAGCTACATAGGTCGTACGTAGTTACCAACGTTCAATTGCCTGTCAGTAGATTTACCATTTTTGCTCTCCAGTTTGTCTATCTGCCCCAGACTTTGTCGTTGTTGTTTACACATTTATTAAAGTTAATTGATGTTTATGCTCTTGTAGTCGTGATACGCCACGTGACTGGCATGGGCCATGTAGCACTGTAAGGCATTCTAACAAAAACTACGCCCAAAAAACAATATTAAGCTGGCTTACCAATAATTTACCTTGAGAATCTCTCGTCTCGTATAGATAATCCACATGCATTAAGTATTGGGCTAATCTCACGAGGTCACTGCCGAGAGTTGTATTCTACTCCTATTTCTAAGGCTTGCTCAAACTGGGGCGGTATAATGTCGGACGATACTACATATAGTAAATATTTATATCCTTTACATATAACATATACATACATATGTGCGTACAAACGTATTTTAAAAAATGTCTGTATACACATATAAAGAAATATGCAGTTAAATAACAGCATTTTAATAGAGGTTGATCTCGAAACCAGATAACTGTTTTAACGGTTTATAAATAATTAACGATTTTTTACCCAAAAACCAGACCATATAAGTTTCTAGGCAAAATCGAGCCCTGAATGAATGGAAGAAAAAAAGGTTGATTATTAATTAGCTGTATATTTACGATGATCATGCTTGGAAGTATATCTCGTAAAAATATATCAGAATCATTCACACACCTAAATTTCGGTCGTTTTGCAATTTTTAAAGTTATTATTATTATGGATATTACTGTTAAGCTATAAGACTTTGCGCCACTCCAATATTCTTACCTATGTACCTATGTCTCCTGTCGTAGGAAGCAAAGGTTTTTAATGAAGGAAACACTCCTGGGTCGTAAGTAGTACCCAGTGGAAAATGGTATAGAATCTCGCATTTTTACAGGATATTTTTTGCAGTGCATCTTTAAATGGAATACTGCGCAGAATAAACTATAAGAAAAAAAGCTAACAGGTCGCGATCCCTTACATATTTAAATTTTTTCGGAGATTTAAAGAAAATGGCACTTTCACATACTGTATGGAATTCCCAATTAGCGGCTTCGAAATAATAGTATTTGCTTTACAAATGACAAAATAAATTAAATTATTTGTTTCTATACTTAGGTACAGTGCTAAGTACTGATAGCTCAAGAACTCGAATCAAAAAAATAGACAAAATTAAGACACAACATTGACAGAACAATTTGCGTAATACCTATGTAAAGCCGCACGAGAAAACAAAGATCCTTTAAACGTGGTTCCCAAATGAGATATTCATAAAAAGAGGAGGATAAAATTGTCAGATTTAGCGAAAATATACCAAGACTGCGTTCGAACTCAACACCATTCAAAAATCGTTCTACTCTCTTGGAAGTTGAAGATCTATATTAAGTTTTGTATTTGAATTCGAGTTCGAATTTGAAGAACTAAGTAATAAATATGAAATAATCTAGTGGACTCAAAAATACATGTGTATGTAAACCACTCAAAACAGAATTCGAGATACCGCAATTTCTGCAAACATTAATATTAATGTAAAAACTCAAAATCATATTCAGGAAATTTCTTTCTAGTGATTTCAAGCTACAAATGCAAAAGAAGGCATAAAATTTAAAGTTATTAAATCCAAAGACATTTAGCTGATAAAAAAGTATTCAACATAGCAGGTACGTGAAGTTTTGAATGCCAATTTTAAAGTACCGTCATGTACAATGGAATTTTTTCAAGAATTTAAATTTAATTTTAATTTTAATTGCACTAAACTCAGTCTTAGACAGACTATGAGCAAAATGGGTCGGAAATGAGGAGTGCTGTCAGTAGAAATTAAAGATGTTACACCCCAACACCATCAGAAATTATTTCCATTCTTCCATTCGGTTTTATTAATATAGCTAGATCAGCGCGAAAAAAGGATATGATAAATTAATAGAATATCTAAAAAAAATCGAACAGGACTTTCAGTGCAACCAAGATAACGATCCCAATCATTCTGCGAATAATACAAGGTTTTGGTTATTGTATAACTGTCGAAAAGTTGCCCAAAGCCCAGACCTCAACCCGATTGAGCATTTGTGTATTTTTAAAAAAGTGCAATTTTCGAACAAATGTCAAATTCTGAAAGAAAAGTGAAATTGACACAGAGGTAAAAAAAATTAATGGAAATGATGCTAAGAGATTGCGAGAAATTATTCGGCGTAAAGGAAAAGCTACTAGATATTAGTTTTTCTAAATAATACTCATTTACTATATAAACACACTTTATTTTCTGATTGTGGAATACTTACTTTGTTTCTCAAATTAGCTTAAAATATAAAAACTGTGAATTGTGTGTTTTTGTAATTACAACTACTTGCACAACAAAAGCTGAGGACTTATTTCTTTACAATTTTTAATCGAAAGTGATTTTTTTTTATTACAAACTAATTTTTTCAGCTAATATTGGTATGTCGAATACTTTTTTAACCGTTGTATGTATTACATAGGGCAAACATTTTTGGGCTATATGATATGGTGGCCAGTACAAATCGATGCCTTCCACTTAAACATTTTTACACATAAAAAAAATTATGCTAACTTTTATTGTGTGTGCATTGACAAATTTTCACATTGCTGTTTTAACAAAATAAGGGTGCTGTTATGACTTAGCACACATATTTCAATACCCAAGTTTTATTGTCAAAACTCTTTCATCTTTTTTCTAGATTGAAAATGTTGAAAATTATTAATAGTTACAGTAGTATTCTTAGTTTCGCAGCAGTATTGATCTTCCCCCATGTCCATATTCTTAAATACTTATGGTAGATCGCTTCGCTCCACTGTCTTTGTCTGTCGACACTTTTATGCAGCATCAATCAAACATTTTCCTCCAATAATCACTCCACAAACATACTGTTACAGAGGTTTATTGAATAAGTGTGAAGAAACAAATGTATGCAGACCGAAAATTCCCAAAAATAAAAAGAAAAGTATATGAAAAATCATGTTGCCGCTATAGAACGGCCATTCAGCATTGCATATAAAACGTTCGTCTGTCCAACATATGTTCACTTGTTGCTTGTTACAAATGCACATTTTCCCACTCCCCGCGTCATATGACCGTGAAGGACTTTCGTTTTCATAGCGGCCGCGGCCGAACGTTTATATATTCACCCAACCATGCATTCGCCACAGTTGCCAAATAAGTGCCCATTTTTTCGCTTTTTCACAATTTAATGCGCACAAATTTGTCTCTGAATTTGGTGTTACCACACCAACGGTCTGACTGTTGGTAATTTTTTTCTTCACAAAACACTTTTTTCGTTGGCCGTTGCTGGTGACGGCCACATTTGCGGCGATGCCGCAAAACCGCCATAAATCAGGTTTATTAAACACGTTACGAGCTCCGTGCAACCCCAGGAACCAAAGTCACGGTGGCAATGATTTCGTTTGCGGCTTGAGCCTGGGAAAGTGTATTTATTGTTTTTTGGGCGAGTTTGCTTTTATCCCTACATTTTTTTTTTTAAATACGTTTTTGCTTGGGTTTACTCTCCACTCCATTTATTGCGGTTGGTATTTCGGTCGGTTAATTGTCTTGTCAGGTTAGTCGGTGCTGTGGTATCATTAGAAAAAAATTAACTTTAATTTTAAGCACCCAGACGAGTTTATATTCGTGACTGGAAACAAATGCTACGAGTGTTATTTTTACTGACCACACCGCAGGCTCTAGTACTTTTAAAATGTAGCAGTCTTTTACGATTTCTGCATCCGTCCATTCGTTTATTCGCACTATAAAAGATGCTACCTCGGGCCGGGCGGTCAATATAGTCAGGATTATTGAATTAAAATAAAAAAAACATATTTTTTATAGTGATTGCGTGAAAGAGATTTTGAAGTAATATGGGGTTAAAACTTCGGCATAAAATAATTATCAATATGAAGTCCGAGGAAAGGCCAAAACCTTTTTTCAAACAGCACAGCGCTTGCAAATTGCTATTGCTCCAAAACTACGCATGGTATCACGTTAATTATTCGTTGGTAATTCTTTATACTTGCTGATTAGGCATTTAATTATTAACCACTCTTGCTATGAAAACTTGCGAGATCGAAAAAAAGGACATGAGAAAGGAAAAGAATTTGAACCTAAAATTTCATTAACTCATGCGATTACATGAATCGGATGACAGTTTACAACGTCTTAATGAAGTGCATTGAAAATAATTGCTTGCCGATGTAAAATAGGTTTTAATTTACAACTACTGTCAGACCATAGTTATCGGTATCGATAGTTTCCATGCAGCTAAATAAAGCACCCGATATATTGTATAATTGGTGCATACACCCTTTATAGGGTGTTTGGCCGAGCTCCCTCTCCAATTTGTGGTGTGCTTCTGATGTTTTTCCACAAATGGAGTTTTAAGCCAACTTCGACCAGCAGATGGTATTTTATAAGCAGGTTTTTCATGGCAGAAATATATCTACTTTTTTTTCTCTTAGCTAACACAACTGCAATGTCAGGCTTTGGATCAAAGCGCTATACAAAACTTAAAATTTTATACAACTCGTTATTTTTAAAACATATTTTGTTGCGGATAGATGGTAAAAATTCTGCTTTGGAGTTGTCAAAATCAGTAAATATTGTATTAGATGTGGTTTATTTCATATACAGAGATAGTTCAGAACGAAATCTAAGTCATTGTAGAAGACTGTATTAATTTAGATATTGAATAATTCCTAAATGATGAAAATGTAGAAGATTGCAGGGTAGTTTTATACTCTCGTAAGTATATATATATGTAACCTTTTAAGTACATCTGCATTTACGTTAGTATATGCCATGCAAGGAAAAGTAATAATTATGAACTAGAATATTATCAGTTTACTTTTCATCTTAACCAGTTTGTGCTCTATCTTTTTTCCAATTGTCCGACCATGCATCAGCAAGATACCAGTGTTCAAATACCAGTTCATATAGTACTAGCCAAAAAAAAAACAAATCCAGTCCAATATGTTTCTAAAATAACCAGATTTAGATCTGTTAAAATGTAAAAAAAAAACATTCATTCCATTCCATCCAAAGTTTTAAATATTTAATTTCAAATTGAAAGTGTATACAGAATTTGTTTTTTCTTAAAATTAAATGAAACTTCTTTCAAATACAGTAGTTGGGTTTGTGAACTTTATTGGTTCATATTTACACTTTAAATTAGTCCTAAAAAATTAAATTTAATTATTTGAAAAAACTAATGAAGAAAAAAAACTTAAAGTATTCACATTCGGAACATAAATAAAACTAATTCCATTTCGTATATATATTTTTCATATTTTATGTTATGTATAATATATGGTTGCTGCGAGGATTCTTTGCGATTGTCCTGTTTGGAAAAATTGTTTTTTATTCAACTCAAATCCATTTCTTAATTTTATTTCTGGTTCATCAGCGCTGCTAAACACTTGGTATGATATTAAAAAACTCGCATACAAATTTCTATGCTCCTTGGGCTCTTTTTGCGTGAGTTCAGTCTATGTTGTACGCTATTCATATATTGGGGCAAAGCTTGTTTTTCAAGGTTGTCATTTCCACTTTCTTTTCTTGGTTACTCG
Organism: Anastrepha obliqua; assembly: GCF_027943255.1. Taxonomy (NCBI): domain Eukaryota; kingdom Metazoa; phylum Arthropoda; class Insecta; order Diptera; family Tephritidae; genus Anastrepha; species Anastrepha obliqua. The sequence goes on along the minus strand of NW_026562179.1, from coordinate 1,387,823 downwards.
TATTTACATTTTGTTCAATGTGCTGGTTGTATTTTTAGTTTGAGAATATTGTTTTAAAGTGTTTAGCTAGTGTATTTGCCTTCTCTTTATGTTTTTGCCCAAGTTTCGTCTTGTGTTTTATATGTGAGATTTATGTGAAACTACTTTGACTAAGTTTTTAGTTGCTCTCCATAGAGACTAATTGTTAGCTGCCGTGGCTCCCAAGTTATGTTTGTATTTCTCAAGCTTTTTAGCTTGGTATTGTTTTAAGTTGTTTTTACTTCAGTTGTTGATTTGTTAAGTTTTGCCTAATCTTCGGCATGTTTAGTAGTGTGCCACTTTTTACGGAGTTTACTCTTTTGTTTCATATGTATGTGTTGTAATAGATTTGTTTGTTAAATTTTTATAGTCGGTGTCAAAAGAGTGAGGGCTTTGATGATGGAATCGTTGAAAAAAGCTTTTGCTGAGTCAATTTCGGTTTTTGTTTTTCATGAAATATTTATTGTCAATAGTGTTTCCACATTTTTTTTTGAAAATAATTCCATACTGTTTTATTATTATAGTATATAATCCTGTAAAATTCGACTATAGCTCCAAATATGACTCAATTGTCAAATGAGTTTGGGGAATATTTTTAACAATGCATAAATGTAGGCCAATATGTCGACTCTCCAATGTTTATGAAATGTCCATTATTTTCTCTTAAAGCGTCTAGTAATTTTCGGCCTTTCCAACTCGTTGGCTTTTATCCCCATATAGAGTTTTTTTGCATTGTAGTCACCTCCAGCAATACATCGACTTCAAAATTTACTAGTGAGATCTTTGCTACATATCAAACCGCTCTAATTGCCTCCAAGAAGAAAGGTAAACTTTGCATTTTTCCCGACAATCAATCTATCATCCCTGCTGTACGAAGTCTCATCAATAACAGTGTTTCATTAACTTGCGTACAAGATTTGCTTATCGACCAAACAAATAAAATTAAATTTATATGGATACCAGGTCACTGTAGAATTCAAGGTGAATTGGCTGATTCTGTTGCGAAAATTATTTAGAAGGAACCGGCTCTATATTTTGGTGATCTTGAAAAAACTGACTTAAAACTATTTAAATCAGTATCTACGAGTTTTTTTTGTTAATAAGGTGAATTTTCTAATTTTGCGGGCTACGTACATCCGACTTTCGAGTATTCAATATAGCATGGTTTAGTTTGTTTGTGAGAGGCACAAATACGAAAAGTGTTATACGTACTGGGCGATTTTCTGCTATTAAAAAAAAAGGATTCAAGAAGTTGCAACAAATTTTGGAATGCACGTAGTCCGGGAAATTAGAAAATTCAACTTATTTATTTCACAAACTTCGTTCATAACAAGGCCCTATTGCCTAATAAAGCAATGCCTACAGAACAAATTCTTATTGAAATGGAATGACTACTTTCATCATTACGCGATAAATAATCACTCCGAATTACTTCGCTACATTTGGAATCCCTTCAGGCCCGGAGGCATTGCTGCTCTTTATCCTCGTTAAGGTCCTAAGAACTTCTTCCTCCGTTACTTGTGGAACTTTTTTACTTGTAAGAACTTTAAAGAGTACTGAAACTGTTTGTTTCATTATAACCGGACAGGTTAGCTGTGGCGCTCTTGGTCCTTCAATTTTGCTCATATCTATCTTGTAAGCTTATCCCCAAAAACCGTGGTCGGCTTGCTTTCGCAGCTTCTTAAAGAAGTAATTTTTGCTTTTTTGGATTGCATTTTTAAGCCACAATTTTTTGAATTTATATTCCGCCTCTAGTTCATCGCAGTTTGTACGGACTCGCGCTCTTTGAGCCTTTCTTCGAGCAGAGTTGCTGTCATTATGAAGGTTGGCTATTTCATCCGCCTACCAATACACTGGCTTGCGATTTCCCTAGTATCATTTATAGATTTCGGCATAGTTGCGTCGCAAGCTCCTTTTAACCGGAAGGCTATTTCTCCTGCTATCTCCTCTGCTGATTTGCGAAAGATGTATGTGTCTATCCACACTTGTCCACAAATTACTGCGTTAAAACCTACTTACTTCCATCTTTTCCTAACTGTCTTAGATGCAGTCCGCGGCAGTACATTCTGTACGCTCATTACAATGGCCAAGTAATCGCTATGAGTAGCCCGTCCTAATTCCAATTTGTGAAGTTGCGTTTGTATACTTACTGCCCCAACCTCTGGACCATACGCCACCCGCAATTAGAATCGGTCGCTTACCCCTAAGGCTTAGCTCTAGTGCCGCCATCAACGAGGTAAAGTTTTCGAGTGGCCATCTTGGAGGTGCATAACAGCTGATGCTTTCCATTTCAATTCAACCGGGCTATTCGGGTCATGTTCTTCGATTTCGATGTAACTCAAATATGTTGCTCTCTGGTCAAAATAATGAGACACGTATTTTTTTGTTCGCCCGAAAAATTTTTTTTTCAAGATTTATCGGAAATTTTGTTTTTCGGCTCAAAATCGATTTTTTTTTTCATTATATAAGAATTTTTTTTTTGTTCAATGCTCATAACTTAGTCAAAAGTGAACCGATTTTAATGATTCTGGGTTCAAAATGATCATCATTACTTACACGAACGACTTCATGTAGAAACAATTGCAAAAAAGTAGTTGAACATTTTTTATTTTCCAAAAAACAAGAAGTGCGAAACAGGTTTTTTACTCAAAAATTCATTACTCGAAAGCAACTCATTTTAGCTACTGGGCATTCAGCTCAATTGAAGTTTGAGGTGTCTCCTTGATTTGGAAAAAATTATAAAAAAAAATACGCTTTTTGAAATATTGAGTTTCGAAAAAATATCAATTTTATTTCTTTTTTGCTAAGTAAAAAATTTTCAACTACTTTTTTGCAATTGTTTCTACATGAAGTCGCTCGTGTAAATAATGACGATCATTTTGAACCCAGAATAATTAAAATCGGTTTATTTTTGACTAAGTTATGTGCATTCAAAAAAAAAATTTTATATAATTAAAAAAAAATCGATTTTGAGCCGAAAAACAAAATTGCCGATAACTCTTGAAAAAGATTTTTTTCGGGCGAACAAAAAAAACACGGGTCTCATTATTTTGACCAGAGAGCAACATATTGGAGTTACATCGAAATCGAAGAACATGACCCGAATAGCCCGGTTGAATTGAAATGGAAAGCATCAGCTCACAAAAAATATGTTGTCCAGCTTCATCCACGAGTACCCTTTCAAAGGCGTTAGCATCCTGCTCTGACTAAAATTTGTCGTTTACCGCTTAGATTACTGCTTGTTCTTCGGTGTCTGCTAGCCAGCTATGAGAGTTCATCATTTCGAAGGGTTCCGAAAGCATTGCGATGTCTGTTTTCTTTTCGACGACTGTTTGCCCGAGTAAGTCCTGAGCAGCTCTGCAGTGGCGGTGGTTGAGTTGTAGGATTATCATCGCCTGATTTTACGTACCGCCTTTTGTTGGTGCGGGAATATTGTGACACCAGCCTTGTGTGTTCCAGCGCATAGTGCGCATTTTCCTGAATTTCTACAACTCGCTGCCATGTGGCCGTCCTCACCACAGCGACGGCAAAGTTTCGTGCGACCGGAAGATTTACATACTGTCGCTACATGATCGTATGCCCAACATATGTAGCATTTTTGAAGTGAAAACTTCTTTAGAATCGTTGGGAGTGATTTGAGGAAAAGTGAAACGAAAAAAGCGACCAACTTGGCTACGAAGCGTTATATTATATGTTGATATAAAAGTAGCGACGAACTAAATAAAAATAACTTTTATTTTTTCTTGTGATTTGAACCAAGGATTTTGGATCGGAAGCTCACATTGCTAGTCGCTCGGCTACCGCGCCACGCTGTCGTCGCTGGCCTAAAAGTTATTTAGTTACGAAGCGTTATATTATATGTTGATATAAATAATTTTTGTGAGCGTGTAATTCTCAAAAGTTTTATTAGGTTTGTTATTTAAAATGTATTGACTAGGTAGTGTGGTTATCAGCTTAACATCTGATAGATCCTCCATCGGAGGACAATAAATGTTAAACTGATTTTTGGAAATGGGCGGAGTGTTTTATGGGCTTGCTCCTTCTCTGCCACGGGTTGACCCGGTATTGCAGTACCGCCGGGATTTCGGCTTTGAATAAATACAAGAAAAAATATACTAATACATTTAGCTTTGGTGGGAAGAGCCATAAATTTTTATATGAATACATGTAGACGAAAATGGAATTTTTTTTTTTTTGAAATTTGCATTGTAGGACATTTCTGATTATTTATTGAACAGTTTTTTGGTTTAGATACTGAAAATCAGTTTAAGTGAATCGGTATAAATATTTCGTACATTAATTTTTGTGAGCGTGTAAATTCTCAAAAGGCTTATTAGAAAATCTATTGAAGTAGGTAGTGTGGTATCTGTTCCTATCATCTTAACATCTGATAGATCCTCCATCGGAGGACAACAAATGTTAAACTAATTTTTTGAAATGCGCGGAGTGTTTTATGGGCTTGCTCCGCCTCTGCCACGGGTTGACCCGGTATTGCAGTACCGCCGGGATTTCAGCCTTGAATAAATACAAGAAAAAATATACTAATACATTTAGCTTTGGTGGGAAGAGCCATAAATTTTTATATGAATACATGTAGACGAAAATGGAATTTTTTTTTTTGAAATTTGCATTGTAGGACATTTCTGATTATTTATTGAAAACAGTTTTTTGGCTTTTCTATTTTTGGTTTAGATACTGAAAGTCAGTTTAAGTGAATCGGTATAAATATTTCGTACATTAATTTTTGAAGTGAAAACTTCTTTAGAATCGTTGGGAGTGATTTGGGAAAAAGTGAAACGAATTACATATAAACGTAGCGACGAACTAAATAACTTTTAGGCCAACACCGACAGTATGGCGCGATTGCCGAGCGGCTAGCAATGTGAGCTTCCGATCCAAAATTTTTGGTTCGAATCACAAGAAATAAAATTTTTTTTTTTTTGAAATTTGCATTGTAGGACATTTCTGATTATTTATTGAAAACAGTTTTTTGGATTTCAGCCTTGAATAAATACAAGAAAAAATATACTAATACATTTAGCTTTGGTGGGAAGAGACATAAATTTTTATATGAATACAAGTAGACGAAAATGGAAGAAATTTGTAAGTCTGTTTCTTCGGTCCGTTTGGGTATTTTTTTTGACAACATCGAAACCAAAGCATTTGTATCATATTTTATCTATCATAAGCCACTCGTATCATTTGTTGAAATTGAAAACATTGAGGATGAATAATGATAAAATGAAGAAAATAAAATATGAACTTTATAGCAATATTATAATGAATCTATAATTATCCCGCTCCTAATGCTGCTTTCGTCTTATTCTCTCTCAGTTTGTTTTACGGAAGGTTTCACTTCTATCAAGTCTAACCGTTAGACTGGTATTTTTTTTTTTGAAAGATTACCTCTGATCACCGGCAACGTACCCATCCCACCTTAAGGGAATCGAGCGCCAGAACCTTTTTGGCATCCACAGCGAGTAGCGAAATGTGGGCTGGGTACCGCCGTCGTGGCATGCATACTTTTGATGGCGAATTTATCTGGCCTCTTTACCTGTGTTTGCTTTGCTATCGCGTCCGGCGACTCTTCCTCCGAATTCAGTTCTGTTATAAGGCCTTGCATTGCGGTGTGGTGCAATGAGTCTTTAGATTGACTGTTGCAACACCTTCCAGGCCTTTTTTGAAAACAGTTTGACAACTAGATGATTCGCTATGCTTGTTTCTTTTCAGCTCTATCAACAGCCCATTTTTTTGCGTAGGCCTCATTGTCCTCACTTTATCGCCGATTTCGCTTAGCATATCGTTGAATTTAATAGCGTGAAGTATGTCCGCATACGTTGTACCTTCCACCTTTTTTCGATTTTAATCACATCAGATCGCGGGTGAAGTGAGCCGCTGGTCTTCCTATCGTTTATCGGCTCCTTTTTACTCTGCACTTTCTGCCATTTTTCTTTACGCTCCTTGGGATGTAAAATTTGTGTAAACTGTGTGTGCACGTTTTATAGTGCTACACATTTTCAACATACTGTAACAGACCATTAAAAAAACGTCGACTCTTCTAGATTAAGCTTCATGTTGGCATAATTGTAATATTCAGTAATGTTATATCGTCGACATAGACAGGACATGGACTATTTTGGATCTTAACACATCGTCTGTAGTTCGTTGGAAAATACTTGGCGCATTATTGAGCCCGAACGGCATAAGACCAAATACATATTTCCAAATGCATTTTCCATGCGTAGCAACGGCCGGCTCCGTCCTGTGTGACGGCGACTGCACTACCGATTGGGAACCAGAGTACGGCCTTTCCTGTTGCGTCCTCGAACCAGGTTCCCTTGGCGATCCGTCCATAGTGCTCGCTGATGATGACCGCATCTAGCTCCCTCTGGACAGCTATCTATTCAAGCAAAGCGTACGCTGTGCGGCGTCTATGCCTGTTTACCTGGAGTTGTTGTTGTTGAAGTGGTTGAGTATTTCCACTGAAATAATCCGAATTAGGGACCAGCACCGTTTTACTACCACCGTCCTCGTAGAATGAGGTTTGTTTTTTTTTTTGTTCTAAGTCAAATCCATTTAGTTAAATCCAAGTATAGCAGGAAATTCTTTATCTCGATGTCTGAGATCTCATTAAATTGCTGCAAGAAAGGCTTATCAAAGGAGCGGAGTCGTACCCTAGCTAGCCCTGGATAGTCACATAAGTAGTGGAGAAGACTTTCCCTCGCTCCTTCCGCTTGACAGCTTCTGCAGATGGGATTGAAGGGTAGATTGAGTCTACTACTTTCCAATGACCTGTAAGGGTTGCAGTGATGCGTGAGATGTTTGGCCGAGAGCATCCTAACAGATCATTCGTCCTTTGGATTTTGTAGTTAGTTGCTTCCATCTTCTTTCGACTAAAGCATGAAAGTGTGAAGCGATGGATGCTTTTAATGTGTTGGGTGGGGTGGAGACTGCCACCGCCTCTGATATTTCTAGTGTTGAACCTTTTCTTGCTAGCTCATCAGCTTTCTCATTACCCCGTATGTTCCTGTAACCGGGAACTCATATCAGAATGATTTCAAGCCAATGACTAAGCATTTCCCGCTCCTCTCTATACTGTAAGAGTAGTTTGGATTAAATGAAATTGAAGTGTAAGGCCTTGATAGTTGCTTGACTGTCTGAGAAAAACCTATTCCTGCACCAACTTCCTTGTAGAGTTTTAGTGATTTACATTCTTCTCTGATCGCTAACAGTTCTGCCTGGAACACGCTGGCATAGTCAGGAAGACGAATTGACCGAGATAGGTTGAGCGGCTCCGAATGGAAGACAGCTCCCACACCACAATTCATCTTAGAACCATCGGTATAGATTTCGATATCGTATCTTCCAATCACCTTCTCTTTGTTCCATTCGATTGTCGGTGGAAAACGTACCGTAAAGCCTTTCTTGAAGTTAAGGTCGGGGACTTTGTAGTCTGATCTGTTTTTGAGCAGCGAGGGTCCCTGTAGGAGGATCTTACTGTGACCGTACGACATTGTTGTCCAGCTTCCTATGTCTCTGAGTCTCACCGCGCGGCAAGTAGCGATTGTTTTAATGTGTAAATCTATTGGTAGCAGATGAGTTAGTACATTGAGCGCTTCAGTAAGACTGGTGCTAAGCGCTCCTGTAGTTAAGATACACGCTGTTCTTTGCATCTTGTTCAACTTAGTTTTGTTGTATTTCTTTTCTGTTACAGGCCACCAGACTAGTGCCGCATATATAAGTATTGACCTTGCTGTATAGGACCAATTGGATAGTTTTGGTTGGATACCCCATTTTTTCCCAACATTCTCTTACACGTCTAAAGTGCTATATTCGCTTTCTTTACCCTGTACTCTACTGCCTGTTTGGGATCTAAGATAACACCTAGTTATTTTGCCTGTTGGGTTAGCGGGAGACTGACACCGTTTAGTTTTGGAAGAATAAAGTTTGGTACCTTGTTTTCTTGGTGAATAGCATCAGTTCAGTTCTTCTCGGGTTTACACTTAAACCAAAGTCCGTGGCCCAATTGCCGAGTAATACCAGAGCTCCTTCCATAATCTCACTGATTGTGGTTGGAAACATTCCTAAAACCATAAGCACTATGTCATCCGCGTACGCCACTACTTTAATTCCCCTTCGGTTGAATTTGGTAAGGATGTTGTTAGCGACTAGTAACCAAAGCACAACGGACAATACTCCTCCCTGAGGGGTTCTCCTGTTGACAGAGCGTTTTACCGTGCTGCTGCCTACCTCACCAATGATTATCCTAGTTTTAAGCATGTTTTCTATCCATTCGTTGAGACCTATGTCTATGCCTAACATATTAAGAGCCTCGATGATGGATCATGTGCTAACATTATTGAACACCCTCTCTATGTCGAGAAAAGCGACTATTGAGTATTTCTTGTATTCTATGCACCTCTCAATCGCACTTACAACCTCATGAGTAGCTATCTCTGTGGATTTTCCTTTGAGGTAGGCATGTTGAGATGGGGAAATCGTTGTGTCTGTAATCTTCTCCCTGAGATATACATCCAACAATCGCTCGAGAGTTTTGAGAATAAAGGAGGATAAGCTGATGGGTCTGAAATCTTTCGCTGTATCATGACCGCGTCTACCAGTTTTGGGGATAAAAATCACCTTAACCCTTCCCCAGCTTTTTGGAATATGCCCTAGCATAAGGCTTTTTCTGAAAAAGACCTCCAGCCAAGGAATCGTCGCTTCCTGAGTGTTCCACAGCTTGGCTGGGAATATCCCATCTGGACCGACTGCTTTATTATGGCTCAAAGTTTTTCATCGCCCATAATATTCTATCTTGGGATACGATGTGATTAATTTTAATGGATGACAGGTTGGATGTTTGAACACTGTTACTATTGTTCTCAATATATTCTGTGTTGCCTGGGAAATGTGTATTTATAAGATATTCTAGTGTGTCGGCCGAGGATTTTGTCCATTCTCCGTTATCTTTCTTCAAGAAGGAAGGGCAGGAGTGTTCTTTGGATAAAAGCTTACCTAGTCTGGCCGTATCTTTGGTAGATTCGATAGAGCTACAAAAATCTCTTCAAGCCTCTGTCCGAGCCTCTTTGATCGCTTTCTTGTATTTCCTAAGGCAATCTTTGTAGGGTTTGAGGTACTTGTGTTTCTTGCAGATATTGAAGATTTCTCTTATCATTTTCCTTAGCTGACTTAAGTCTTCATTCCACCAGGGAGGGTAGGTTGTTTTGCCATATGTGGCGGGTAATGAAGCTTCAAGCCCTTTCGGCAACGAAGCTTCGAAAGCTTCTACTTTCTCATCTAAGTCTTCACTGGACGGTATGGTTTTATTTATGTGTTGAAGCTTAGACTGGGTTACTCTACGGGGCTTACCGTCTGCTTAATTGTAGGATATGTTGATGTTGCTGTTGTCTTGGAACCCTTTAATCTTACTGTCTCTGACCCAGGGCTCCTGTATAAATCCGATGTCGATGCCCCCTTCCCTGAGGAAGACATCCAAGTTCTCTGTAGCACATTTCGAGTGCTGCAGATTCACCTGTATGGCTCTAGGCATCGGGTTTGTTGTCGTCTTCAGCTAGGTAGAGTTTTTCTAGCTGTATATTGTTGTCGACCTCATCTGGCTCATCCTCATTCTCATTGCTGTATGCTTTGAAAATTTTCAGTTTGGCCTTCCTTAGACCAAACCGCATTTTGTTGTCAGATTTTTTGAGAATTGGCAGGCACTCGTCGTTAATCTGCAGAACGAATGACATGCTGTTCTTTTGCGGCTTTTCTGCCTTCACGATTGCCTAGTCGTGCATCGGCACCGCAGGGTAGAACCTAACCTACGTTTAAGCCCCATCCCCGTGGCAAGGAGACCCACGTGAAAAGAGAACTCTCATCGCTTCTTAGCTGGTGCACATCTCCTTGATCCTGGCAGGTGGTCGACAAGGTCGCGTTTCGCGTCTACGCCGTGAATGCAATTGATGGCTGCTTTGCAGTCTTTTATTTCTTGCCTAGTTTCCCGCATATGCTTCACGTATCCCTTCTATCAGGACCAGTGCAGTTTGTTTGTGTGCCCTATCCCAAGGCAGCGATTCCACCTCTTAATTTGTTCGAATACTCCTATCTTGGCTCGGATCCAGCCGATTTTTATGTCGCCGATCTTGATGAGTTTCGCGGCCCCTTCTGCTCCCGCGCGTTCGGTGCCTTGATCCTCGTCTGTATATGTTCCTCCTGGTTAGTGAGCAGTTTACGGGCTGCTGTTTCCACCTCTGCCTTGGCCGTCATGGAGTCCAGATCTCGTATCTTAATCGTGGTGCTCGGTTTTAACTTTGCGATGGAAACCCTGTCCTGCACCGTGCTTTTCAGTTCATGCCCGAACTCTGGCGAAACTTTTCTCCCCGACCACACTCCAGAATTATGGCCCCAGCCTTTGTTTTGCTTACAGACCTTACTCTGGCTGACTCATCAGTTATGACCATCGAAAATACTTAAAAAACTCTAACAATTGAGTTTGTTAAAACTACGTTGTTGCAAAAATCGAGGCTAGATCCAAAGGGCAACACTTCGAACCACACTACGATCATTGGACGTAAAAGATAAACAATTTACATGTCATTTTTGTAAGCAAATTGGGCATTTTTCGAAGGTTTGCCAAAAGAAGAAAAATAAACCTATCAAGAACAAGCATGTTTAGGCTTAGATAATGTATTGCTTGCTTCGCTTCTAGCGTGTAATGTAAACTCGATAGACTGGTACGCCGATAGCGTTGCCACTTCCCACATGTCAAAGGCAGCTTGCTTTCCTTAGAAAACGCTCAGAAAACAATGTTAATTCAAGTCTTAAAGCGGAATGTATTGGTGACTTAGACATGTTTCTCAATACTGGCAAAGAGGAACGTCGATCCAAAGCAAAAATTACTATTGGCACATATGTTCCACAATTCTCCCAAAATATCACTGATAATATTCCAATATCAAATGGTAATTAAAGGAAGAAGAATCGTCTTACTTCGACGGGCTGTGAAACTTATAATGCGAATTCGGAATTGATCGGTACAACGTCACTTGCGAATGGATTATATCGACTGACCTGTACACAACATACATAGATAGTGGACACAAAGCAATTATTGCGAGTGATGACCATGAGTTATGGAATCGCTGCCTCGGCCATATTTGTGACAGCAATTTAACTAAGGAGCAAAAGTCGTCGCAAGGTCTAAAGATATCGTCGATAAATGGTGAGGAATGCATTACTTGCATGAAAGGCAAACAAAACCGGCTGGCCCTCAAATATCCTGGCACAAGAGCCAAACAACGTTTCGATTTGATACATTCAGATATTTGTGACCCAAAGAAGAGTGGGAATCCCAGAGTAGGGTGTGCATGTTTTTTGTTTACTTTTGTCGACGATTTCAGCCGCAATGTTACCTAGTACCAAGTGCTAAAAAGACGATAATTTTGATGATTTTAAAAAATTCAAGTCGCTCGTGCAGTAGGAAACTTACGTCCCCGTTGTGCGATGTACGACAATTCACTTTCTGACTGCAATGGCTGCAAAGCTTAACTAACGAATACGACAAATGAACGCAGTCACAGCATTCCTCATCAGTATCGACAATAAGGAGAACCCAAAAAGGCAATATCTTAATCGAGCTGACAAAATCGTGTGAAAAATCTACTAAGGATTATCGTGGGAACTTAGGTAGTGAAGAAACAGTGAAGACGCTGACTCATCGGGTCACAATAGAATGTAAAGACATCGATGAAGTGACCTTCAAAGAAGAGCTGCACCATGCGATTAAATCTTCGTCTGGTTTCGACGAAGTAGAGTTGGCAGATATAACTGGACTCAGAGCAGCATATACGGCACTCAAACGGCCACCATTAGCTTACCAGCTATAAAAGCCAAAAAACTCATAGGGATTGGCAAAGTCAGTACTGGATGGGTGTCTCGTTACAAAAGTGCTATAGGTGCTACAGTATGGCCACATGCCGCGTAATTGTTCCAGCGAAATACATAGATCAAAACAGTGCAAAAAATCTGGTACTGACGGCGACTTCACTAAAGAATGCCAAAATAACCCGAAATGCGTGGTCTACGAGGCGCAAAGAAAGGAAAATATCAACCACATCGCTGGGAGTTACAGGTGTCCCGCGTTTAGGTGAGCTCTGTCAAATAAAAGCCAATGAGAATCATCCACATAAACATAAACCCTTGTGAAGCTGTTCAAGACATTTTGTTACAGACAGTCAGGGAAATCAAAGCTGATATCGCCATTATAAGTGAGTCGACAACAGGAAATGTGCGGACGACTTGCTTTCCAAGAGGAGTATAGTGTTGGGGAAGGGTTCGTGCGTTGCAAAATGAATGGAATAAATTTTGTCAGCTGTTACGTAAGACCCAGATCGACAACAAAACAACACAAACGGCTTTTTAAAAATATTGTAATGAAAGTTATAGGAAAATCACCTTTAATTATAACGGGTAACTTCAATGCCTGGGCAACAGAATGAGGTAATCGGCAAACAAATAAAAGAGGAGAATTGCTCCTTGAAGCATTCACGCTACTCCACATTACTATTTTAAATAGCGGGTCAACTTATACTTATACGAAGAGGGGATTGGTATCAGTCATAGACATTACCCTTGCTAGAAAGATCAAATGGAGAGTGAGTGAGAACCACACCCAGAGCGATCGTCAGGCTATTATAATGGATATTACCTAACGGAGGGGGACGGCTGCCGCAGCCGAATGAGTTGGTGCGTGACTATCATTCGGAACTCAGAGAGAATGTAGGTTCGAATCTCGCTGAAACATCAAATTGAAGAAAAACATTTTTCTAATAGCGGCCGCCCCTCGGCAGGCTATGGCAAACCTCCGAGTGTATTTCTGCCATGAAAAAGCTCCTCATAAAAAATATCTGCCGTTCGGCAGTTCGGAGTCGGCTTAAAACAGTAGGTCCTCCTATCTGTGGAACAACATCAAGACGCACACCACAAATAGGAGGAGGGGCTTAGCCAAACACCCGAAAAAACGGATGTACGCGCCAATTATATGTATATATATTGAAATATATATATATATACCTAAAGGGGGTCCAAAGTCACAACCAAACTAATAGGTCTAAAGTGGAAGGACAAGAAGATTGATAGCGAAGTCTTTCAATACATGATCGAGCAATTGCCGAGAATAGAACTAATGCCCAGGCGAGTAATGCGTAAACACATATCTTCGTGCTACTGGTGGAACGAGAACATCAAGCTACTGAGATCAAATTGCCTCCGCACTAGACGTAAAATGCAGCGTAGTAGAGGGAGCCCCGATTTTGTTAACAATTTCAGATCAGCCAAGCAATCTTTAAAAACAGCTATTAAAACTAGGAAATGAAAAAGTTTAAAGAAACATTGCGAATAAACTGATTTCATCGCCTGGAGAACTGTTAACTGGGTGGTATTATCCAAATAAAAAAGCACAGAACCCCTACAAATTACTTACCCAGAAAGTTTGCGCAAAATTGTTAACACTATTTTTCCTGAAAGATACGAAAAGGTATTACCACACTGCATTCAACACGAAGTAGGCGGCATCCCTTGCGTTACCGATTGAGAACTCGCAGAGGCGTGCAATAAAATTCAGTCCCAGGAAACTCCAGTCCCGGATAGTATACCAAATAGGGCTATGAAAATTGCGATCGCTGAGCGTCCAGATATTATATATTGTAAGTAGTATTCCTGTTGAGTCGTTTTGGAACCAACCCAGGGAAAGCATATTGGGCAGCCGTGAAACGTGTGTTACGATATATAAAAGGAACAATTGATAAGAGATTAACTAATCAAAGGGAACAATCAGAGGTTGATGGCTATTGCAATGAAGATCATACTGGTATTTGAACACAGCTCAAACAACAACTGCCTATATTTTCGTGCTTCAGGATGGTGCAGTATCATAGGATTGAAAGCTGCAAAAGCGTCTTACCCTGTCAACTACTGAATCCGAATTCGTGGCACTGGTTGCAGTTTCCAAGGAAACAACTTGGCTGAAGGGTTTACAACATCAAATTTTTCCACCAACTTCGCAACTAACCATTTTATACTGTGACAACAAAGGAGCTGAATATAAGGCCCATGAAGCTTAAGTATTTGCATCAAAGAGTTAAGGATAATGAATTAAAGTTAGTTCATGTATCTTCTGATCAAATGATCGCAAGTGCTTGTATAAAAAGTTTGCCGAAAATCAAACAAGAATATTTTTCCAAGAAACTTGTACTTAATTGAATATTTACACACTTATTTTTTGCATCTTACCTCTGCATTAAATATGTAATTGAACAAGTAAAAGACTATTCAAGAGCTATGTAACAACATATTGTAAGAATACCTCGCTCAGAGGGGATCTTTTAATTGTGAACGAGGTGTAATGTTTTATAGCAGCTAACTAGGGTTTGTTAGAATAAACTCACTTCTCTTTGTATAACTAAACCGGAACACACATGTTTTTAAATACTCGATTCCACTTAATATTACAATTAATCGTAATATATCAGATTGGGATTCTGTCAAGCCAGATTCTGTCAAAAATTAAAATACATAGATTAATTATATTTGCTGTGGTTAACTAAATTTAAATTATTGAATTATAGCACTAGTTTTTAATAAATTAATGTAAATTATATTTAAGCTTAATACTAAGCTATTTTTCTATTTTTCGCTATTTACTTTCGGTCATTGACTTTGTTTCTACAGCTATCCTTTCCGTTCTTCTTATTTCTATTTACCACCCATTTACTCACCCATACTCTCTCTAACTCTCCACTTACTGCTCTTTCCTTTCCGCAATCAGTCGGAATCGTTCATTGGACGTGTGCGGTGTTTTTATCTAATTTCAACAGGCAATATTCATTTAATTTTGCGCTTCCCTAAATAAAGTTTTGAAAAATTAATATCGTCACAAACCAGTGAAGATTTTTCAGATTCCCTAAAGATCTTAACTAAACATATAATAATAGTTCTTATTGACTGCTGTAACATTGATATAATTCCATCCTGTCCTCCCGACTTTTATGGTTGGAAGGAGTTTACCGCCCAGATTATCTTAGTCTTACAAATAATCTCCCTTGCAAGTTCATCTATCTGAATTCCAGAAGAGCGAGAACTTTTGGTCGTCCATTTTTTGCATCCAGGGAATCGTCTTTGCATGAGATATTCAAGCGTTTCCTGCCCTGTTTCTGTGAAGCTGTCATCCAGCCTGTGCAAAAAGCTTGGTTCGTGGGTTCCTGGCAGAGACATTTTCTAACTCTCGAGAACTCTGATGTATTCTCCAATTCTTCACAAAACCTCATCCAGGATTCTTTCTCTGCTTTATTTGTTTCCCACTTAAAAGTATTAAAACTATTTCGATATCAGTCCCAATCCTCTTTCGGCTTTGACTCCTTTTCTGCATTCTGAAGTCTTCTTGAGCTACTACACCATGAGCTTATTTGATTTCGTGAGAGTCTGCTTACTGGGCAAAATTTACGAAAAGGTTCATCTGTTGCAGCTGTCTACAAATTGATGGTATTTTGCCAGCTGAAGACGTTAGTTGTTTTCTCCTCTTCAGGCGGATCTAACTTGTCTTTCTTGGATTCCTATAGGGTAGTCGTTAGGATTGTTTTATCTTGACTGTGAACACGATTCTATAGAGATCCGAAAAGGAGCATTTATCAACTCTTAACGAGCCTGAATTTGATGCTTGGGAATTTGATTCCATTGGACCAGGTATCTAAGTACCTGCGATCGCGGGTCTCCTTTTTCAAACGAAAGGAGTTATACTGATAAAAGTAAGAGGTTAAGGCCTCCGCTCTTCTCACAAACTACAGTCGTCCAATATGCGTTACAAAACAGCGGGGAAAGAAATATCGTAATGAATTTGACGTTAAAGTTCTTCTTAATCAAGATGCAATTCTTATCTTCCATGAGTGGTAGAAACCAGTAGCGCGTACTTAAGCTTGTCAAGGCCAGTGACTTTGCCCTGCACGAGCCATGGCTCCTGTATTAGGGCCACCCGAACTCGAATCCGAAAAAGCAGCAAGCCATCCGTTGCCGCTCTACAGTGATGCAAATTAATTTGCACCCCGATCAGCGGCTATGGTTTCATTATTATTCTTTTGATATCTTTACGAAATTTCTTAGGTTAAAATTCAAATAAATCTCTTGATATCTGGTAGCTCGTATCCTATGGCGAGTTCTGTTGTAGCAGCAGCTTAGTAGTCACTTATCGTCTTCGTTTAACTTATTTAGCGGTAGACCTAGAAAACGTGCACTGTCTCGCTATCTACTGTCGCTATCAAGGATAATTTATGTTTTTGTTTTGGCCTCTCGTTCGCTATTGTTGCCAGTCAGCTTCTGAAACACCAAATCCTTTGAATCAAATGGAACCAATCTCTCCAGGGGAACTTTATTGACTTCTTCCTTTCCACAGCTTCCTTCACCTAAGTTCGTCTTCGGTTGGCTGAGTGGCTTTTATGGCTGCTCGGCCTTCAGGCTGTCTAAATATCCTCTTCATCTGCCTGTACCGTTGGTTTCATCGACAGCATCATGTTGCTTCATAATCCCTTTGTAAAATAGCAGATTTGTCGCTTTTAAATTTGTCGCAAGCATTGTCCGCAAGCATGTAGGATTGTAAATCAGATTTGGCGGCTTCAGACTCATTTTTATCAATTTTCGAATTTAGTTGCTATTTCGCTACTCCCTTCAGACTTTTTTGATTTCATTTCGTCGGTGGTGGCTTTCATTCTCGAATTATCACAAGTGGGGAAAGGGGGGGTTTGCTGAAAAGTTACGTGATACACGTTATAGAGTTTATTATTGACCATTAGAAGCACTCTTTGGTCAAGTTCACATGAAAAAATACTGATTTTTTATTCTCTTTGACTGATGGCAGCCCTGCATCTGTCAATGTCAACCAACTGATAATCATAAATTAACTTCTTGTTTATTCATTTTACCGTTGCTTTTTTTGTCATTCAAAGTGATCAAATATGGATAAAAATAAAATATATCAAGAATTTGTATCTAAAATGAAAGCAGCGCATCCCGAGAAAAAAGCCTGCTGATTTACAAAAAGATACAAACAAATTTTGGAATGAAAACAAAAACGAAGAACATTTTGAGGTTGTGATGAAAAATAAGCTGCAGGACTTGTCAAATTTCCTTTTGAAAAAGAAAAGTCGATTGATGTCTTTTTGGAGTAAAGTAAATATTTTCGAATTCATATTTAGAGTGAACAGAATCCAAGTTCATCTACAGAGCTTGAAAAAATTATTACAATACATTTCCAAGTTCCTCGTCCACGTCCAATGAGAGTCATAGAAAAGAAAATCGTGATCCTGTGCTTCCTGTCCCTGATGATGTAAGCTAGCTATTTATGAAATGATAACGCCCATACGTTATAGAATTATTTATGAATGCAATTATTTTTTCCGTTTAATTTTGTGATTGGTAAAGATAATCTCTAAATAATGATTTTAACGTTGTTCCAATCCAATTTAATCGTAGGAAATCCAATCAAACGTATATTCAGTAAAAAAATGTTTTAACAGTACAATTTTCGGAAAATTTTCACAAAAGTTACAATTTGCTCGTGAATTGCTAAGTCCTGAGCAGCTCAATAGTACAGTGGGTTCGTGTCCCACCTCAGAGCAATTTCTTTTTTACATAAGTTGACGTCGCTTTGACTAAAGTGGATAAAAATAACCTAAAATTCTTCATTCAATACGTTTACCTCAAATCGAGAACGAAGATATTAAATTTTTGAAGAAATTTTAGCGATAATATTTGACTTTTATATGGTCGATCAAAAGGTAGTTTATTGAACATAATTTTCCATGTAGGGTGGAAAAACGACTGATAAAAAAGCAGAAACTCCAGCTCAGAATAAATTACAACTGAAAATAAATTCTACACAACTTGAAATAGATACTATGGAAATGCGAAAACGAGGAAATATGTTGAATGAAGTAGGAGAAAAATTATTGAAGATGAAAAAAAGAGATCTTGCTGTTTTGAAAAAATCATTAAAACAAAGGCGAGATAAAACTGAAAGGAACAAAGTACACAGTCAATGTAAAAAGAGAGCTCTTGAGTCAGCATGTTCTTAGAATCCTGAGCTCAAAAAACATATGAAAATACATGATAAAGTAGGTCGCCCAAGAGTCGAAGAGGAACAACCTGAATTGCTAAAAACTATTGTCGATATATGTACACATGGCTCTTCAGCAGATGAAAGACGCCGGAGTGATAAAATTCGTTACATTAAGTCTCTGAGCGAATTAACTGAAGCTTTGCAAGGCGATTTTGGATTCAAAATAAGTCGAAGTGGAACATATTTGCGTTTGCTTCCGCGCAGACAAGATTCGATACAAGGAAAGAAGCATATACTTACCGTAACCATCAAACTAGCCAAGCCCCAAGCCAACGCACATAAAAATCATGTTGATACGCATTTTGCAGCCAACACAATTTATAATTTGGAAGAAGTTGCATCGATTCTTCGGCCAAAACAAGTTGCGCTTTTGAGCCAAGATGATAAATCACGGGTCCCAATTGGCATTACTGGTGAAAATCCTTCAATTTCATCATATATGTTTGCGGATTATTTGATTAGACTCATGATATTTGAAAATTATTAATCTTCTAGTATCTTTTTGTGTACCGACTACATTTTTTATATCATTAATTCAGAAGCAATCATACGCATTACAAAAATCAAAAAAAAAAAAAATATAATTGACATGAGCTTTTTGCATAAAAATTCAGTCTTTAGTTTAATAAAATACTAAAATCTGCAAATTAAGCTGTCACAAAAGTATTAACACATGCCCACGCAACGAGTCTCTACACGAGTAATAATATTAAGGGTAATACACATCACGTGACATAATATAAATACTTTAATGCCTAAATGTATTATGCTACGGCGTGGAGTGCTAAAAAAACCGTGAAATACACTTTTCTGTCTCTCATGTCTTTGTTAAATCTTCGAAAAACGTGTTATCAATCTTTGTAATGCAGATAAAGTGAAAACTCAATTTTTTTCTATAGCAATGCTTCACATTAACGAAGGTTCACAATATAATGCGCATCCTTACCCACTGCGATAACTAGTATTTTTCTCAATTCACTAAGAAATACGTTTAAAATAAAAAAAAAAAAAAATAATTGGCGCGAACACTTCTGTTAGGTGTTTGGCCGAACTCCTCCTCATATTTGTGGTGTGCGTCTTGATGTTGTTCTACAAATGGAGGGACCTACAGTTTCAAGCCGACTCCGAACGGCAGATATTTTTATGAGGAGCTTTTTCATGGCAGAAATAAACTCGGAGGTTTGCCATTGCCTGCCGAGGGGCGACCGCTATTAGAAAAAACTTTTTCTTAATTTTGGTGTTTCACCGAGATTCGAACCTACGTTCTCTCTGTGAATTCCGAATGGTAGTCACGCACCAACCCATTCGGCTACGGCGGCCGCCTATTATGAGTAAGATATTCGAAAAACTGCTCATTGTGAGAATAACACCAATTATTGACCAACACAAAGTGATCCCTGACCATCAATTTAGTTTCAGACAAAAACACTCGACAATACAACAAATACACCGAATATCAAATAAAATATTAAATGAGCTAGACGCAAACAAATTTTGTGTTGTCATTTATTTGGACATAGAAAAAGCATTTGACAAGGTTTGGCACAAAGGACTGATCACAAGTTAAACTAGTGCTTGCTAACAATATATGTATTATATATAACCTACTAGGAAGTTTCATATCGGATCGACATTTCTGCGTTAAGTTTAACAACAATACCTCATCATTCCGAAAAATTACAGCAGGAATTCCAGAGGGTAGTGTTCTCGGACCACTGCTTTACGATCTATACGCTGCTGACTTACCAGTGCCCACGAATGTGAATGCAATGTTGGCTACATTCACAGATGACACAATTTTACTTTACGGACATACAAGCTTAGCGAAAGCTACGAACAAGATGCAACAAATATTTAACAAAACCAAAGAATGGTTCGACTTGTGGAATATTAAAATAAATGCTCTGAAAACGCAGCAGCAGGTTATATACACAACAAAAAGGGACTTTATACCAAGAAACGTCACCATAAATGGAACTACTATTCCTAAATCCTTAGCTGTGAAATACCTAGGTGTACATCTGTACAGGCAACTACTATGCAAGTACCACATTAAAAATAAGAAGGACCAAATCAAAAATAGATTCAAACAACTCTACTGGCTGCTAAACAAAAACTCAACTTTGTCCTTGTACAATAAAGTTCTAATCTACAAAACAATTATAAAACCTATCTTGGCGTACGGAATACAACTATGGGGAACAGCCAAAAAATCGAACACTAATATTATACAAAGACAGCAATCTAAAATTTTAAGAATAATAACTGGTGCACCCCGATATATCTAAAATCACGACTTACACAGAGAACTGGACTTTACCACAATCAAAGAAGAAATAACAAAAGTCAGCAGAAATTATCAGGCAACGATAGAAACACACGGCAACAACGAAGTAAATGTAAAGGGTGTTTTTTTAGAGGTTAAGTTTTCAAGTTGGCACTACTTTTTTTGTAGATGGTCTTTTTGACAGCTGTCACTTGATTTATGCTCAGTTTGGTTTGCCATTTCATAATGAATAGACTTACACCTGAACAACGTTTGCAAATCGTGCAAATTTATTACGAAAATAATGGTTCGGTTCGCGCGGTTCGAAAATAATGGTTTTTGTTCAGCGATGAAGCTCTCTTTTGGTTGAATGGGTATGTCAATAAGCAAAATTGTCGCATTTGGAGTGAACATAATCCACAAGCCATTGCTGAGACGCCGTTACATCCTCAAAAAGTCACTGTTTGGTGTGCTCTATGGGCAGAGGGAATCATTGGTCCATATTTCTTTAAAAATGAAGCCGGCCATAATGTTACAGTCAATGGAGAGCGCTATAGAGCCATGATTAATGACTTTTTCGTGCCTGAATTGGACGATGTTGATGTGGACGACCTTTGGTTCCAACAAGACGGCGCTACATGCCATACAGCCAACGCAACAATCGATTTATTGAAGGAAACTTTTGGTGAGCGCATTATCTCGCGCCGTGGACCTGTGGCGAGGCCTCCAAAATCGTGCGATATAACACCGCTGGACTATTTCTTGTGGAGCTATGTGAAGTCGCTTGTCTACGCAGATAAGCCCGAGACGATTGACGTCTTGGAAGAGAATATTCGGCGCGTTATTGCTGACATACGGCCCCAATTGCTGCAAAAAGTGGTCGAAAATTGGGCCTCTCGGCTGGAATTTATTCGAGCCAGCCGCGGCGGCCACTTGCCCGAAATCATTTTTAAAACATAATGGCAAACCCTTATCTTTATAATAAAGCTAAATTCTTGGCCATAACATTAAATTATATACGTTTTATTTCATCTTGAAAACCTAACCTCTAAAAAAACACCCTTTACTTCCTACACAAGAACTCATGCGAGCCCGTCGACTCCAACGCAAACGGCCGATCGACCTTATATAAATCGCAATCTTAGAAATATTACTTAGCTCTTAAAAGAAATTGATTCAGTATCTATAATGTATTTTTAAAACGAATTTTATTGATAGTTGTATAAATAATATCAACTAACCCATAAATGCTCTCATAAAAAGTATAATTGTTAATTAAATGACAAATACGTTACTTTGGGGGGAAAAAAACATTGTATCAATACCACAAAACACAAACACATACAAACCGCTGTATTGTGTAAATATGTAACCAAAGGAAAGCAGCTGCTTTCTATGGGCATAAGTGTTGCTAAATTTTGTGTATCCTACGGGCAACAGAAAGGGACTACGATAACGTCGGTGAGTGCTGGCACCTAACTTTTTACATCAAAGTTATAACACAAAGAATAAACATACTCGTACAAAAGCACAAAACGTAATTTAGCAATTATCGATCAACTATTAAACAAAGCAAAAATAATGTACTCCTTGCTATATATGTACAAGTTAAATAAAACTATACTTAGTTATTTTTTTTTATAATAATTTTACTAGTTAAATAAAAACTATGCTTTATTTTTTTTTTTATAATAATTTTATTTTAAATGCAGATGCAACTGCTCTTAGTTAGTGGTACTTTACGACTAACTTTAGAAGTGAACTTTAAAAATATTTTAAAAGAATTTATTCAAAGAATTGCACATGTCGCTGCAACGTGATCAATAGCTGCGGACATAGCGTCAGCAAATTAGGCCGAACTATCAGGTAAACAAAATACTGAGCTTATGGGGCGCATGTGAAAGTGCTATGCGCAGCGAAAAATATTTATTTCGCTTGAAATTTTTGTGTCGTTAACTCCTCCCCCTTTAAATAACTCGGTGTCCTCACTGAGTTACGCTGAGGCATTTGGAAGTTACTTTAGTTCTTGGAAATTCCGTCCGGTTTCCCAAATGTTTTAGTTTTGTCCATAGCTGTTGTCCCCGTAAATGATTTTGTCGGTTTCTGGAGGATTATTCTAAGCACGATTATTATCAAAGGTGATGCTTTCCATTTCAATTCAACCGGGCTATTCGGGACAGGTTCTTCGATTTCGATGTAACTGAAATATGTTGCTCTCTTATCAAAATAATGAGACACGTATTTTTTTGTTCGCCCAATGAAATTTTTTTTAAAGATTTATCGGCAATTTTGTTTTTCAGCTCAAAATCGATTTTTTTAATTATATAAGAAATGTTTTTTTTTTTTTTTTAATTGCTCATAACTTAGTCAACCGATTTTAATGATTCTGGGTTCAAAATGATCGTCCGGTGTCCCAGCAACCCATTTTCACACCGTACCAAGTTCATTTATTTCCCTTTTATATCTCGCCGGTTTTAATCTACGTAATACGCTTTCAATAATTTGAATTTCGTGCATTAGGTAGGGGTAACTTTCATCACTTTTTGTTACGTCTCCTGTCAAGGTGATTCTTATTTCATTAAGTATTGGCTCGTACTTTATTACGTGAATTAGTTTAAAGGTCGATGTTTGTAATTTTACCTCTACAGGCTTTCTTCTTATTGTTGAATGAATGGAATAATTGTATTTTAAGATAGGTCTATTAAACAGATCATCAATAGAACAATTTCTGATAAAGTCAAGTGAAAGCGCACCTGTCCGTTTACTGTGCTCATGTAAGGTGGAGCTCTAAATATTTCGATGTTGTATTGAATATGTAGCATGTGGATTCTTGGGGCTGAATTTAGAGATTTCTCATTATCTATCCCAACTTTTTCAGGGGTGCCAAAGGACATGAGCATATCTCTGAATGGTTCTTTAATATCTTGTGTGGCCCTTGATTTTATTATTCGTGCCATTGCAAATTTAGAAAATTTTTCTATGTATTGCAGTTAATATTACCTTTTTGTCCGTGTGATATATATGGGGCATTCTTCGCCAACCGGACACACCCATCTGCACAGAACAGTTTTTATAAAAAAAATGTTTCCCTATGCCGAAATAAAAGATTATGTCATGTACTTTAATTTGTCATGTGGCACTTTTTAAATATTCAAGATGGACGACGAATATTGACAAATATGTTGGAAAACACAAAAAAAAATGAAGTAGTTTGTTAAGAAAAGTAGAGAGAGAGATTCTGGTGCAACGTTCAACTGTTTCATAAACATCACTAGTTCTTGATGTATTTCACATGTCAAATGGTACAGAAATAATTTGAACAAATTATAGAAAAGTCTAAACGAATAAACTATTAAAAATAAATCTGTCAAACAGTTCTTTTTAGAACTATTATCGCATCTGTTGTCGATATCGCTAAACTTCGTAAAACATTGTTTAACAGTTTTATTGACAGCACAAGTTCTGTATATGTCTTAATCGTTAAACTGTCTGGAGATTATTATAAAAAATTCTGAAAGAATAAATTAATATCTAATACCTGTCAAACAGTTCTTTTCAGAACTATTATCGCCTAAAAAATGTCGGGAAAATCGAGAAGAGATCAATGCATTAATCCCTTTAGAAAAGTAGGTCCATCTTGAATATTTAAAAAGTGCCACATGACAAATTAAAGTACATGACATAAGCTTTTATTTCGGCATAGGGAAACATTTTTTTTATAAAAACTGTTCTGTTCAAATGGGGGTGTCCGGTTGGCGAAGAATGCCCCATATATATATGTATATGAACAATATGACCTGGATACATTGGAATTGGTGTAGCTTTTAGTATAGTTTTATCCGTATGCCTTTCGTATTTGTTTAATTTGCATATCTTGCAATGTTTTACTATCCGGCTCATTTTCGCACTCATTTCTAATAACTGGGTTTTATTTTCTCGTGCGTTTCTATGGGCACGATTGTGTTCTCTAAGGATTTCGTTTTCTTGGTCGGTTTCGTCCTTGTACGGCAATATTTTACTTTATTTTGGGAAAAATGAATGGGATACAATTCTTGAATTTTTCCAAGAATGGTGTCCTCTGTCTTTATGGCATTTGTGACTTAAGGATTAAGATATTTTTTTAAAGTGTTTACTAGGTTGTCGTTGTTATACTCGCTTTTATCGAAATTATAAGATGCATTTTCTCCCTTCGTAATGATTATTCGATTTTTAAATGCAAGGGTATCAAATTTTTAGAAGAACTTTTATCGCTGTATCGTGTGGCGGTCATGGAATTAACCTGAATGTCTTGTGTCGGTCTTGATAGAGCGTCTGCAACTACGTTAGAACTACCTGGTTTGTACTTCATTTCATAATTGTATTCCTCAAGTATTGACTTCCATATCTTGAGTTTGCTTGTGTTACTAAGAGCGTATGTTAATGGCTGGTCGTTAGTGTGAATTTTTATAGAAGCTGATCCGTAAATATAATTTCTTAACGATGTGAGAGCCCATACTATAGAGAGCATCTCTTTCTCGTTAGTAGCAAAGTGCTCTTCAGCTTTGTTCAATGTTGTTAAGATGTGAGATGGAATTCTTTTTTATATGTAGTCCGGATATTGTAGCATAACTTCGGTAGATGCGAGTGTGTTTTTTATTGTATCAAAGGCTTCAGTAGCTTCAGAGTTAAATGTAATTGGAATTTTTTTAGACAGGTTTATGGACAATCGTTCCTCTTCCCCTCTCAAAAGAGCGGTGAACGGTTTTGGGAGTTTCGCATAATCCTTGATGAAACGTCTATAGAAGCCTGACATTCCCAGGAATGACCTTAAGTCCTTCAAAGTCTTAGGACAAGGAAAATTTTTCATTGTTTCAACTTTTTTGGGATTAGTTTTAGTTCCTTCTGAGGATACGATGAATCCTAAATATTCGACATCGCTTTTAAGGAGCTCACACTTATCAATTTAGACTTTCATGTTCGCATTTCTTAGTATCCTGAATACTTTTTCTATGTTTCGCAAATGTTTTTCCTCGTTTTCTCCAAAAATGATAATGTCGTCTATGTAAACAAAGCAACATTTCCCTATTTGACCTCTTAGAATGTTATCTAAGGTTCTTTGGAAAATAGCCGGAGCATTTTTTAACCCGTACGGCAGTCAAGTAAACTCCTATTTTCCATTGTTTACCGAAAATGCTGCTTTTGGAATGTCATTTTCGTTAAGTGGAATTTGGTGGAATCCGCTTTTAAGGTCTAAGACCGTGAAGAATTTTTGATTTTTCATTTGTGCTAAGACTTCATTTATTTCCGGAATCGGATATCTATCCGAAATTGTCACCGAATTAAGTTTTCTATAGTCTATGACCATGCGATTTGTTTTTTCATGTGAAGCGTCAAGCTTTTTCGGTACTATCCATACCGGTAAATTATACGGTGACTCTGATTGTCTAATAATTCCTTGATTCAATAACTCTATTATTTGTTTTTTACCTCATCTTTCATTGCTATGGGGTATGGGTAATATCTTGAATAAATAAGAGTGCCAGTTGTTGTCCTTACGTCCGCCTTTATTGTAGTAGTGTACGTTAATTTTTCGTCGGGTTCCATGAATAAGTTTGGGTACTTTTCACATAGTATGCGAAGTTTTCCTTCCTGTGAATGAGATAAATGGCTGGCTCGAATTTCAAGTGTATTGACAGATTGAGAAATTTGCTGTAGAATTTTGACTTTAACAGAGTTTTTTATCAACATATAATTGTTTGCGGTGTAAATAACTGCGCCTAATGATTTTAAACTATCGATACCGAGAATGCATGAAAAGATTTCAATTGATGTAAAATTTAAGGTCGATTTTAGTTCCGAAAAGGTTAAGCTTTGTGTGGTGTGTCATAGGGATTCTACCACCAACTGAATCTACATAAAAAATGTTTTCATTGGGCAATTGATTTAGTACTAAAGATGGTTAAATATAATTCTTGTTCGAACCGGTATCTATGAGAAATTTTAAAATATTGCTTTCTTTTGTCGTACATTCAAAGTAGGGTAAAAAGGAATGCGTTAGTCTAAAAAATGGATGTCAGAAAATGCCATCCCTCATATCCTTCTTTCTCTGCGTTAGAGTATTCTTGCACATACTCGTCAACAGATTGTTGTTCATGGTCCTGAGCATTCCTTTCAAAATAATGTTCATTAACATTTTGCTGTTCTTCAGCAATTTCTGTGCTATCAATTTGGTTCATTCTCTGTAGTTTTGGTTGTGATTGATGAAATTAATTCGAAATTGGAGCCTGTCTTCTAATTGGTTGTCTCGTATCCTGTGGTCTATTTGTCTAATTAATTGCTCTAGTCTGGACCTGGTCGAGGACCTGTCCACGTCCATAGGAATTGGTGGCTTCGCCTGAAAGGTCTTGGAGGTGGAGCCAATTATTGTTGTTGGGCTGGCGTAGTGTAACGACTGCTGTTGTGGTGTGTTAAAATTAGATTGCCTTTTTGGTGGGAAATTGTTGGTTCCCAGAACACACGATAACTCGAACATTCGGAAACTTGAACATTTTTTTTTCTCCATTGACTACTTTAAAACTCGAACAAAATGTGGCTACTCTAAAACTCGAACAAGTATTTTCTTTTTTCATGGAAAAACATATGAGAAACTGTCGTTTTGCATGTGCTGTAACGGCCAGTATTCAAATTTTTGTCGTTATGTGCGTCTTTTGTTTCATTCTAAGGCGCCGCACTGGGTAGGTTTCTTGCTAATTACGGAACTTTTCTTTTAAATTGATTGATATTTGTCAGTGATACACGGGATTTTGCGCGGTTAAGATCAAATTTATTTGCGTTTTATAATGGGACGAAAACTAAATGTTTTGAGTTTATCAAAAAGGGCTGAAATAATTAACGAGGCCAAGAATGGCCAAGTCCACAATTTGTGGAATTGTGAAAAATGAAAACAAAATTTTGGAATGCGTTAATAACACGCTATCGGGCCCTGGAGAACGTTAAACGCTTCGCGCTTCAGAATTGCCAAAAATGGGAAAAAAGCTTTACATGTGGTTTTTATTACAACGCAGCAAGAATTATCCTATAAATGGATTAATTTTGAAAGAGAAAGCTAAGAAGTTACATGCCAAATATGGAGAGAATGGCTCAACCTTCTTTGCCAGCGATGGATGGCTACAAAATTAAAAAAAAAAACGGCATGGCATACGATTGATTTCAATCTCAGCTTGAACTATGCCCAGAACAAATTTACAACGCAGATGAATCCGGGTTATATTGGAAGCTCCTTCCGGGAAAATCATACGTTTCTAGAATGGACAAGCAGGCACCGGGAAACAAATCTGAAAAACAGCGCATCACATTTCTGGCGTGTGCGAATGCTACTGGGAAACACAAGGTTAAAATGCTTGTCATTGGAAAAGCCGAAAATCCGCGTGCATTTAGGCATTTTAACTGCCCAGCCTCAAAATCAGCCTGGATGACACCAACTCTGTTCCAAAATTGGTTTCACTTTTCGTTTCTACCACAGGCAAGTTCATATTTGACTACAAATTAAACACCCTTTAAAAAACCTATTTTTTTATTACATAGGTGAAAACTTCTTTAAAAAATATAGGAAAAGGCATTACTTTTGCTTGACAATGCACCTTCGCATCCAAACGAGGACACGTTAAGATCCGAAGATGGTTTAATTAGGGTTATGTTTATGCCGCCGAATGTAACTCCTTTGACTCAACCAATGGATCAAAACGCAATAAGAATAACAAAGCTACATTACCGAAATTCTCTCTTGGCAGCTATTTTCTCCGATGATTGCGATTTGATCCAATCATTAAAAAAAATTTGCTTGAGAGATGCTGTTACATTTTGGATAGAGATTGGAATAAATTGAAACAGGAGACGTTGGCGAAATGCTGGACAAATATTTTAAACTTTGCAACTTAGTGTCTTGAAAACCCAAATAGAAGCTGAAGCTAAAAGTATAGAAAAAGAAGCTGCCGAAATTCTCGAACACTTACATCCTGAGGTAGTTATGGTTTTGATGTAAATACAAAAACACACGATAACAATAATAAATATTTATAAGGCTACTTTCACAGAAGAAGAAATAAGGGACTGGAATAACGACGACTTGATTGAAGAGGCTGAAGCTATTGAAGAAAGCGAATCCGAAGATGAAGTTGAAGCTACAGGTGGAAATGAACAAAAGCGCATAAGTTCATCCGAAGCCGTAACAATTTTCAACAAAGCTATAACATGGGCAACTGCTGAAAAAATTAACCCGAGGAGAGTTAATGTGCTACAATCACTGCGCGAAAAGGCTGTATTGAATGCGGTAGAAAATAAGAAACATCAAACCAAGATCACTGCTTTTTTTTCTAATAATTTGTAAACAACATTCATATTTCCTAACATTTTTTATTAAATAAACTGGCAATGAATTACAAAACATGAAACCAGATAATCTCTTTGATTAACTATGCCTAAAAATGGACAGGGTATAAAAACTGTTAAAACGAATACATATATGTATATTAAAAATACATAACGTTCGAAAACTCGAACATTTCGATAACTCGGACAGGGCTGGTTTTCATTAGTTCGAGTTTTCGCGAGTGCACTGTAGTTCAGATTTGACTGAAGAGATTAAATATAGGAATGCATATTCATATGATTGCCTTTATGGCTGTT
Organism: Anastrepha obliqua; assembly: GCF_027943255.1. NCBI lineage: Eukaryota > Metazoa > Arthropoda > Insecta > Diptera > Tephritidae > Anastrepha > Anastrepha obliqua. Next base: position 1,358,712 of record NW_026562179.1, on the reverse strand, counting down.
TTACATATAAATCAATTCAAAAGAAGTGTGAATAATGTTAAATAGAAAATAAATTTCTAAATAATAGGTATTAGAAAAACCTGAATACACTATTTTAAATCAATTCTAATTAAACCAAATACAAAAAATTAAATAAAAATATCGAACAAATAAAAGTGTGTACAGGACTTGAACCTGAGTCAAATATGGGACGATGTACTGCATACACGACACGTCTTTCCCGATTGCGCTAAACTATAATTACTAATGAACTTTTCTAAATCACTCATTTATTCGATTCGCAGTTTTATATGCACATATTCTGCGTTAGTTGAAAGTTTGTATGCGCAATTATATGCATATGTATGTGTGTATGCGCGTTTGGTTTTCTGGACGGATATTAGAATGATATTTTCTCATCAATATAATTTGGATTTGATGAAAGAGATTAAAGACATATGTATGTATGTACTTATTTTCTGTTTTGGTTGATTTATATAAAAATCAGGTCATATCCAGTATGAACTATTTTATACCGAAAAGAAATTTCCCTTTATGAAATACAAAAAAAAACAGTACGTTAAAGAAATTTTAACTAAAATAAACTCAAAAATTTTACCAAACTTTCCTGGTTTAAATTGTAAAAAAAAAATGTGCAAGAAAAAAAATATGACTTCAGGACTTGAACTTGAATTAAATACGTGCCAAAAAACAAAACGAATAATTCCGCCGACTTTAGCTTCTGCACCACAAATTAACTGCCGCGCGGTCCTCTTAATCGCAAATTTATTCGCTTCACATGAAATAAGTCGATTTCCTTAGTAGTGTGCCGAAAAATTTTATGAAATTCCTCAGTAGTTTGGTCAACGCAGAAAAAATCTGAATTCCTGTTATTTGCAATTCCCCACTAGTGAGCACAATTGAATTTGAAATTACCTTAGTATGAATATACAAATTAGTACTCGAAAAAAGCTCATTTAAAATTTGCTCCTTCTCATTGCATTAACATTCAGATTTTTTCTGCGTTGACCAAACTACTGAGGAATTTCATAAAATTTTTCGGCACACTACTAAGGAAATCGACTTATTTCATGTGAAGCGAATAAATTTGCGATTAAGAGGACCGCGCGGCAGTTAATTTGTGGTGCAGAAGCTAAAGTCGGCGGAATTATTCGTTTTGTTTTTTGGCACGTATTTAATTCAAGTTCAAGTCCTGAAGTCATATTTTTTTTCTTGCACATTTTTTTTTTACAATTCAAACCAGGAAAGTTTGGTAAAATTTTTGAGTTTATTTTAGTTAAAATTTCTTTAACGTACTGTTTTTTTTTGTATTTCATAAAGGGAAATTTCTTTTCGGTATAAAATAGTTCATACTGGATATGACCTGATTTTTATATAAATCAACCAAAACAGAAAATAAGTACATACATACATATGTCTTTAATCTCTTTCATCAAATCCAAATTATATTGATGAGAAAATATCATTCTAATATCCGTCCAAAAAACCAAACGCGCATACACACATACATATGCATATAATTGCGCATACAAACTTTCAACTAACGCAGAATATGTGCATATAAAACTGCGAATCGAATAAATGAGTGATTTAGAAAAGTTCATTAGTAATTATAGTTTAGCGCAATCGGGAAAGACGTGTCGTGTATGCAGTACATCGTCCCATATTTGACTCAGGTCCAAGTCCTGTACACACTTTTATTTGTTCGATATTTTTATTTAATTTTTTGTATTTGGTTTAATTAGAATTGATTTTTTCTGCGTTGACCAAACTACTGAGGAATTTCATAAAATTTTTCGGCACACTACTAAGGAAATCGACTTATTTCATGTGAAGCGAATAAATTTGCGATTAAGAGGACCGCGCGGCAGTTAATTTGTGGTGCAGAAGCTAAAGTCGGCGGAATTATTCGTTTTGTTTTTTGGCACGTATTTAATTCAAGTTCAAGTCCTGAAGTCATATTTTTTTTCTTGCACATTTTTTTTTTACAATTCAAACCAGGAAAGTTTGGTAAAATTTTTGAGTTTATTTTAGTTAAAATTTCTTTAACGTACTGTTTTTTTTTGTATTTCATAAAGGGAAATTTCTTTTCGGTATAAAATAGTTCATACTGGATATGACCTGATTTTTATATAAATCAACCAAAACAGAAAATAAGTACATACATACATATGTCTTTAATCTCTTTCATCAAATCCAAATTATATTGATGAGAAAATATCATTCTAATATCCGTCCAAAAAACCAAACGCGCATACACACATACATATGCATATAATTGCGCATACAAACTTTCAACTAACGCAGAATATGTGCATATAAAACTGCGAATCGAATAAATGAGTGATTTAGAAAAGTTCATTAGTAATTATAGTTTAGCGCAATCGGGAAAGACGTGTCGTGTATGCAGTACATCGTCCCATATTTGACTCAGGTCCAAGTCCTGTACACACTTTTATTTGTTCGATATTTTTATTTAATTTTTTGTATTTGGTTTAATTAGAATTGATTTAAAATAGTGTATTCAGGTTTTTCTAATACCTATTATTTAGAAATTTATTTTCTATTTAACATTATTCACACTTCTTTTGAATTGATTTATATGTAAAACAGCCATAAAGGCAATCATATGAATATGCATTCCTATATTTAATCTCTTCAGTCAAATCTGAACTATGTACTTACATACACATATTGATGAGAAAATTTTCTAATATCCACCCAGCAAGAAGACTGCCGGTCACGTTACCGATCACGTAACCGGCACGCGTGACCGTTAAACGGTCACTAACCACACCTCTTTACAATCACGTTGTTAAGAGCGTTGGGAAAATCGTGCCAAAAACTTTGTGTACGTGTGATTTTCTATCCCTTTCATACATATGGATTCGTTTCAGTGCCAGTTTCATATAAACGTAGCGACGAACAAAATAACTTTTAGGCCAGTGCCGACAGCACAGCGCGATAGCCCAGCGGCTAGCAATGTGGGCTTCCGATCCGAAATCCTGGGTTCGAATCACAAAAAAAAATTTTTTTATACATTTATTTTATTTTGTTTTATGATATGTTTATGAGGAGATTTTTTTCATGGCAGAAATACACTCGGTGGTTTGCCATTGCCTGCTGATGGGCGACCGCTATTAGAAAAATATTTTTATTAATTTTGCTTTCACCGAGATTCGAACTGACGTTTTCTCTGTGAATTCTGAATAGTAGTCAAGCACCAACCCATTCGGCTACGGCGTTTGTTTACTTTGACTAATGCAAAAATGAGGAAAAATATATGAATGAAGTTTGCTTACTGCTTACACATTTGCCAAAGGTTGACAATTTGATTCTCGGCCTATTTTGATATCAAAAAGAGAGAAAAGAAATCTTTTTGACTTATTGCTTTGACAGCCACTTGCCGTTTTTTTTTGTTTTTTTTTTCGATTGATGCAAAAATGAGAAAAAATATATGAATGAAGTTAGCTTACTGCTTACACATTTTCCAAAGGTGACGGAGAATAAAAAAAGTCGATTTTCAAACAAATACGAGTGCATATGTGTTTGTAACATACAAAAAGTGTAATTGTGTTAGAGTTTCGGTCACGCAGGTTTTGCTGGGCATGGATGCATCCAGAAAGCCAAACGCGTACACACGCATATGTATATAAATCTATACAAACCTTCAACGAACACAAAATGTATGTATATAAAAAACAACAATTGCGACCGTCTTCTTGCCCGTCATTGAAAAGATGGGATATGTATACCCTATGAGCAAAAAGAACCGGTAAGGTTATGTTGACTGTTTTCTTCGATTGCCAAGGCATAGTCCACCATGAGTATCTTCCATCGGGCCAGGCAGTCAATAAACAATATTATTTATCCGTTTTGAAGCCTTTGAGAGATGCTGTTTATTGCAAACGGCCGGAAATGTGAGCAAACAATTCTTGGATTTTGCGTGATGATAACGCGCCATCGCACCGATCAAAGAGATCAAAGAGAATACGGCGAAGGAGCTGAAGGCCATGTCGGCCTACCGGGGCTGTTTGGAGGACTGGGTTAAACGTTGGCACATGTGTGTTGCTTCAGACGGGTCATATTTTGAAGGAGATAATATAAATTTGCCTGACATTTAACTCTGTTGTGTTTTATTTAAACATTCCCCGTACTTTTTGATCATAGGGTACATATATGCGGCTTTGCGGACAGAAATATGTGATTCGCTGGAATTGTTCAAGGAATCTCAGTCGCACTAACTCGCGACCGTCGAACAGTTAGAAGACATATTTACATACATATAAGGGTGCATACATACATACGGAGCCGCGGCCACTCGACATGACAAAAATTCAAGATTTATCAAATATTGGCAAATAATTCCACGCGAAATATTCCAAAATTGACTATTTTCGAATGGTCGCGAAAATTGGCATATGGGCTCGTTTTATGAATGAAATTGAAATATGAGCTCGAACTTATGAATGAACTTTTTGTTTTTGTTCTAAATTGTCAGCGCCGTCGCTGATAGAATCATGGCCGCTGCGACTGCGTCTACGAATGTATTTTGTTTTTGTAGTCGCTAGGCTTAGATTTTAACTTCGGGCGACATGCGCATGTGAGGTATGTGTTTTTGTTGTGTTCTAGAACATTTTAGAATGTGTGGTGGCAAAGCGGCCATGGCGTTGCGCTTGCTGTTGCTTTTGCGTCTATCAAAGTACATATTGTGTTTTTGTAAGTACAATATTAGGAATATCGATTGGTGAAAGACAAAAGTACACGGAAGCAAGAAGGGAGCGCTGTGCTCGCGCATATATGCATGAATGTATGAACGTGCATGGATGTAGTAACATATGAATGCAATTATTTTGTAGGAAGTTTAGAAGGAAAGTAGGTATATATGTATGTCTATATGCTAGGACATAAAGTGGGTATATATACATACATAGAGCAGAATTGTTTTTGCACTTGTTAGGAAGAAACTCGTTCTCTAGTGCGTATGTATGTGTATTTGATTTCTTGATGTGCTGTGACATGTGTACATATGTACATAAGTCAAGGTTATTGGGCATACATGCATATGTACATATGTATGAAAGGAAGATGATGTTCTTACGCTTGTGCATTATTGTTTTTCATATACAAATGTACATACATACATATGTATGTAAATGCTACCGAATACATAAATTATAAATTGACATACAATATAAAATAAGTCTTGATTTATCTTAAACCGTTTTATTTTCTGAATGCAAATACCTCCTATTGACATGTACATACATATTATGCATATTGTCATATACCATCATTTATGTACATATAGAGTATACGTTTTGTAGTATGATTATAAGTCGGATATGCCTTAACATTAATATTCATAAACATTTTGTTTTGGTTTTTATTTTATTGTCCACTTATGCATTCACTTTGCTGTGCCGTTTAAATAGAGTATCATATTTCTTAAAAGGTTCATTACACTTGAAACTAAACGCAAACATAGCTAACGTAATTATTTTATGTGCGGCGCGTGAATGCTAGAATCATATTACACAAGTAAACACCGAAAAATTGTTATTGGCTTGCATTGACAAAAATTACTATAACGCTTGTACGTAGTATGTAAGACACAAGAAAGAAAACAATCGTTTCACAAGCTGGATGCCTAGCTTGAAATGATAAAATAAAATGAATATATATAAAATTAAAAACAATACATTCTTTCAATCAATATATTTCTTTACATGGCGATCCTGCCAGCTTGAGCATTAATTTTGCTAAGCTATTAAATGCAAGTTTCTTGCACAAACAAAGTGCAAAATATTGCATGAGTGCTGACGATATCTGCACCAAAAATTGCAATATATTTGCAAGTGCCCTAAAAAGCACCAAATATTAAGTCCTGACGTGATCAGCCAAAACGATCCGTCAGCTGCGGAAGGAAGAACTTGGTTAAGCCATTACAACCAAAAAATAGATGAACAACCGAGCTCAAGGGCCGCAACCAATCTCCTTGGAGGAATACAGGAGACGGAACGGCCTCAACAAAAAACCAAAAGAGATTTCCATCCCAAAGGTGAGCAAGCCAAAAAGAAGAGGAGGCTACACCACCAGAATAAAGAGGGAAATCAGCATACTCATCAGGGAGGTAAACCAGCAGCCACCACCATCCTGGGAAAAAGCTAGTGCAATCTGGGAGCGCATAACCCAACTGGAATTCCTGCTCCAGCAGAGAAAAGAAATTAAGTAAATATACATAAAACACTGTGCATGATTGAATGCAGACAGTTAGAGTCTGTAAGCGTTAACCGCTCGAGACAAAAATAATTTTCATTTATTTCTTTACATGGCAAAGTTAAACAACTTTGGCTTCTGTCGATTATATGTTTGCCTTATAAAAATTTGACTGTAAATGAATAAAATTTACTAAGAAGGTCATTTTTATGAAAATGTTTTAATTGTTATAATATGTTAAATATAATGTGTTTACTTAATAAATGAATTAACTTGAAAAAAAAAAAATTCATAAATCCAATGTAAAAAAAAAAAACAAAATTTATTTCCTTACATTATAAATTATTACATTGCATAAATTATTTGATTTACAGTATAAGGTCCCCAATAGATAGTCTTTCAGAAATGGGAAAAACCTTATCAAAAGTTGATAAACCCAATGCCAATGTATGATATTAGCATTAAAATTATATGCTATGCATAATAAAAAACTAAAGAAAAAGTATATGAGTAGATCTAATGAGTTAGACAAAATATAAACAAATGGTCCGAAATTCATAAAACTTTACTGATAGAAAAGGAAAATTTCAAAAAATCGTTTAAATGTATTAATAAAAATATACAAATAAAACAGGAAACAGTTAAAAAACATTTAGAAAATTTAGTATTAGCATTAGAATCAATTAGAAATTTAACTTATATAAATTTCGAGCGACTTACTAGGGATCATCAAAAAGAAGCTCTTGACATATTTTGGCAACTACGAGATCAATTAGTAAAAGTTTTAGCCAAATACAACATTCAACAGGAAGTATCTCATTCGATTAATGAGAAAATTTCAATAAATATTATTGAAAACCCACCAGCTAATCTATTAACAAAGCTTGAAGCAGTTTCCTCAGAAACTGATTATCCAATTACTAATTCAGAAATAGAGTCAGAAGAAGAAGGCGAAATGACACAAACAGTTGTGGAGTTTCTCAGCACGGCTGCAAAGCTAGTGACTGAATTTGATGGTAACCCAGAAAATCTACGGTCATTCTTAGATTCCTTAGAATTAGTTGAAGTGATCAAGGGTGAGCACGAAACTGTTGCTGTTTCACTCATAAGAACAAAATTAAAAGGGAATGCCAGAAATCTCATAGACAGAGAAACAACAATCTCTGAAATAATCACAAAACTTAACAGGTCAGTTAAAGGAGAATCGGTAGAAGTATTAGCTGCAAAAATAATGAGTATCAGACACAACAACAAACCAGCTAATAGTTATTGTAATGAGATAGAAGCTCTTACAAAAAACTTAGAAAATGCCTATATCACAGATGGGTTGTCGGCAGAACTCGCAAGCAAATACTCGACACAAACTGCAGTAAAAGCATTGACCAAAAACTGCAGCATTGAAAAAGTCAAATTAATAATAGAAGCTGGCCATTTTAACAATATGAACGATGCGATAAGCAAATTCATTGGTAGCTGTACTGAAGCTACAGGACAACAAAACACAATACTACATTTTGGTCAACGACCATTCAATGGACGATTTGCAAGAAATGGAAGGTTTCAAAGAAGAAACAACTTCCCTAGAAATCAAAATCGTTCAAATTTTGATAATTTAGGAAATAATAATCAAAATAGAAATCGTTACCGACAAGGCAGACCAAATTTCAACCGGAACATGACACACAATGTACGAGTTGCCCAATCGGACGAAAACAACTCGGAAAACTAATCTATTCCTCTAAGATACATACGCTTAACCTTAACTTTAGCATTTTTGTACAACTTAAAATAGCAGATTTAAATACAAACATTACACTACTTGTAGATACTGGCGCAGATATATCACTCTTAAAATTCAATAAATCCACTTTTCAAAAAATAAACACAAAACACATTACAGCATTAAGCGGTATAGGGCAAGGCAAAATCAGTTCTATTGGTACAATATTTTTTGATTTAAAATTTACGAAATTTTTAATTCCACATAAATTTCACGTTATCCCAGATAACTTTCCAATTCCATGTGATGGTATAATAGGCATGGATTTCATGAAAAAATTCAATTGTGTATTAGACTTTACTCAAAATTACGATGCTCTAATTCTGAGACCAGACAATTTAACACAAATTATAGAAATACCAATAACAACAACTTGTAACGACGAAATAATCATTCCCGCAAGGTCAGAAGTTATACGAAAAATAAACTTACCTAATACCTTGGATGAAGCACTGATTCCAAATCAAGAACCACACCCTGGAATATTTATAGCCAATACCTTGGTAAAACCTGACAACGCCTATATCCGCATTTTAAATACAAATTATAATACAGTATCTTTAAAGCAAAGCAATATTTTAACTGAAAATGTTTCTGATTACGACATAATAAACAATGACACAGGAAATGCACAAAGAAAAACGGATAATCTCAACAAATTGAGAAAAAATTTTCCTAAAACATATGAAAAACAATTGACAAACCTATGTTCCGAATACAGTGACATATTTGGGTTAGAAACAGAAACAATAACAACAAATAATTTTTATAAGCAAAAGTTAATGGTTAAAGACAAACAGCCGGTATACATAAAGAACTACTGTATACCCCACACACATAAGGATGAAATTGAGAGACAAGTAAACAAACTTATAGAAGACAAAATAGTCGAACCATCATTTTCAGAATACAATAGTCCAATACTATTGGTACCAAAAAAGTCTCTACCGAACTCAGTTGAAAAAAGATGGAGATTAGTAATCGATTACAGACAAATCAACAAAAAATTAATTGCAGATAAATTCCCGTTACCGAGAATAGATGACATTTTAGACCAACTCGGAAGGGCAAAGTATTTTTCATGTCTCGATCTAGAACTTGACAAAAATTCAAGAAATTTCACATCCTTTCCAACCAACAACGGTTCATACAGATTTACTAGACTACCATAAGGCTTAAAGGTAGCACCTAATTCATTCCAAAGAATGATGACAATCGCTTTCAGTGGTTTAAAACCAGAGCAAGCTTTCTTATATATGGATGACTTAGTAGTTCTTGGTTGCTCTGAAAAACATATGCTTTCAAACTTGAAAAATGTTTTCGATTTATGTAGAACACATAATCTAAAATTACACCCTGAAAAATGTTCATTTTTTATGCATGAAGTAACCTACCTCGGGCATAAATGTACAAACAAGGGGATACTTCCAGACGACAATAAGTACTCGGTAATAAAAAATTATCCTACACCCACAGACGGAGATAGTGCAAAAAGGTTCGTCGCCTTTTGCAACTACTACCGCAGGTTTATTAAAAACTTCGCTGAATATTCAAGACACCTAACAAGGTTATCTAAAAAGGGAGTTGCTTTCGAATGGACAAAAGAATGCAATGATGCATTTGTGTACCTCAAAAGGGCATTAATGAGTCCTACATTGTTACAATATCCCGACTTTAAGAAACCATTTTGCTTAACAACAGACGCAAGCAAATACGCGTGTGGTGCAGTACTTACTCAGGAATATGAAGGAAAACATTTACCAGTAGCATATGCCTCCAAAAGTTTCACAAAAGGAGAAAGCAACAAATCGACAATTGAACAATAGTTAGCTGCCATACACTGGGCAATAACCCATTTCAGACCTTATATCTATGGTACAAAGTTTTTAGTTAGAACCGATCACAGACCCCTGTCTTACCTGTTCTCAATGAAGAATCCAAGTTCAAAACTAACAAGTATGATTTCGTAGTAGAATATCTTAGAGGAAAAGATAATCACGTCGCGGACGCTTTGTCTCGCATTACAATCAATGACTTAAAGGAAATAAATGAAAAGAATCAAAATTTATACAAAATAGTGACTAGATCAATGTCAAAAAATAACAGCAGTCCAACTACACAGCAGAACAGTAAAACATATGATAAGCCCAAAATATATGTCCCAATTAATAACACTGACGTCAGGAAATACAATAAATTAAAGATTACACCCACGCGATGTTACATCAAACGAGGAAAATCTATAATGGCATATATAAAAATTGATGACTTATTTGTTAATGGGAAAATTGACTTAGGACAATTCTTCTCTAGGCTCGACGAAGTGGCCGACAAATATGGCATTAATAATTTACAAGTGGCACCTAGCGAGAAAATTTTCGAATTTGTCTCGATTAATGATTTTAAAAATAAGGGCAATATGATATTAAATAAAGTAAAAGTAGCGCTACTGAATGAGGTGACCCACATTAATGATGCTAAAACTGTAATGGACATTCTAAAAAGATACCACGATGACCCTATAGAAGGCGGTCATTGCGGAATTTTCAGAACACTTATGAAAATTAAAAGACATTACTTCTGGAATAAAATGTCAAAAGATGTTGCTAAGCACGTAAAAACTTGCGAAAAATGCCAAAAAACCAAAATAACAAAGCATTTAAAAAGCCCAATGACTATAACACCAACACCTACAGGTACATTTGATACAGTTATTGTAGACACAATAGGCCCACTACCGACAACGATTAATGGCAATACTTATGCAGTCACAATAATATGCGACATGACAAAATATTTAGTCACGATACCCATCCAAGACAAAAACGCCAAGACAGTGGCGAAAGCAATATTTGAAAAGTTTATTCTTACCTACAGTCCAATGAAGACGTTCATTTCGGACATGGGTACAGAATACAAAAATTCAATACTAACAGAGCTATGTGAATTGCTAAAAATAGAGAAAATTAATTCAACTGCTTACCACCACCAAACACTAGGAGTAATAGAAAGATCACATAAAACTTTCAATCAATACGTAAGATCTTACATATTGATTGACAAAAACGACTGGGATGAGTGGCTACAATACTTCACATACTGTTTTAACACCACTCCTTATACAGTACATGACTATTGTCCGTATGAATTAGTTTTTGGAAAAACACCAAACATGTTTCAGCAGTTCAAAAATGTAGACCAAATTACTCCATTATATAACATAGATAACTACGCTAGAGAAGTAAGATTTAGGCTAGAAGTAGCACATAAAAGAGCTCGCAATATGATAGACATAGCTAAAATTAAGCAAAAAACATTTTATGATAAAAATAGTTTAGATTACAATTTTAACATAGGCAATTTAGTTTTACTTAGGAATGAAGTGGCCCATAAACTGGAACCCCAATATTGTGGGCCTTATACCATTAAAGCAATAGATAATAAAAATAATGTTACTATAGTCGATAAGTTATCTTTAAAAGAACAAATAGTTCACAAAAATAGGCTTAAGATTTATCAACAATAAGTAGTTTTAAAGACGCGTCTAAACTTAGAAAATTAATACAATATATACATATATATAAAATTAAGATTACTCTTATGTACATATTTTATTTTAACAATTCAATGTAAAAGAATGTTCATACAAAAAAAAAGTTGTATGAGCATTCTTCCGAAGAAGGGAGGTGTAGTATGATTATAAGTCGGATATGCCTTAACATTAATATTCATAAACATTTTGTTTTGGTTTTTATTTTATTGTCCACTTATGCATTCACTTTGCTGTGCCGTTTAAATAGAGTATCATATTTCTTAAAAGGTTCATTACACTTGAAACTAAACGCAAACATAGCTAACGTAATTATTTTATGTGCGGCGCGTGAATGCTAGAATCATATTACACAAGTAAACACCGAAAAATTGTTATTAGCTTGCATTGACAAAAATTACTATAAAAACGCTTGTACGTAGTATGTAAGACACAAGAAAGAAAACAATCGTTTCACAAGCTGGATGCCTAGCTTGAAATGATAAAATAAAATGAATATATATAAAATTAAAAACAATACATTCTTTCAATCAATATATTTCTTTACAGTTTATTTTTGAATGTATGTAATGAAAAACTTCATGAATTACTTTCAGAACTTTATTAAAATTAATTCGCGTCGCGCGCATGCACAAAACCTTGGTTCACAACGCAGGCGCAGAAATAAACGCACTGCGTATTTATCCTACCCATGTGACTCGGCATCAATTCTCGGCGCCAATTTTTTTTTTTTTTATCTTTTAAATTTTTTTTTTTTTAATGTAATCTTAAAAAAATTTGTAATAAATTTTATGTATCCGCTTCTCATTTCAAAAGTAACAAAATGGGAAAAAAATAAGCAGTCGAAGAAATAAACGCACTGCCTATTTTTCCTCGCCACATGTTAGACTCGATATCAATTCCCGGCGCCAACTTTTTTTTATAATTTTTTTTTTGTAATTAGTTTTTTTTTAATGTAATTGAAAAAAAATTTTGTGTAATAAATTTTACGTATTCGCTTATTATTCAAAAATACGAAAATAGTAAAAATTTAATTGGTTTAAGGACGAGGTGAGAAATGTGTTGTGTGTTGAGGTGAAATATGTGTGGTGTTTTCAATTTTTTTCAATTTTTGTGTGGGCAAAACTCAGTGTGGTGTCTATAAACTCGTTGTGCTAAATTTCCTTATTACAAATCTTTCAAATCTCAATTGTACTAAAAAAAGCTCACAGTAACATTTGCACCTTCTCATTGCATTAACATTCTCTGATTCAGCTACTGCTTTGTAGAAAATTTTGAAGTCTGCTGCTGCTTTTACAATTGTTGGCACTGTGTCGTTGTAGAACATTTTAAGTCTGTTGTTGTTTAAACTTGTTGGCACTGTGTTGTAGAAAATTTTAAGTTTGCTGCCGCTGGCTTTATAATTTATTTAAAATGTCTTATATTACTGCCACTTCGTTATTACGATTTCCAATAGGTTTAATCATTATCACTGTTAAATTTTTAGCATTTTTTCTTAAAGTCTAACCGGTGTTAACGCTTCTCCCTCTTTTTTCCTTACTGGTGACTCGGGGAGCCTTTAACACTGGGTAAAATGTTTTCCGATCCGGCACAATAAGACATACGCGTACACGATATTTTATTTGAGTCACTGTTCGCGCAAGTCCCTTTTTTTCTTATTACGTTGGGCGCCAGTAGTTATTTTTTTTATAATAATTCTATTAGTTAAATAAAAACTATACTTTATTATTTCTGTATAATAATTTTATTTTAAATGCAAATGCAACTGCTTCTAGTGAGTGGTACTTTACGACTAACTTTAGAAGCGAACTTTAAAAATATTTTAAAAGAATTTATTCAAAGAATTGCGCATGTCGCTGCAACGTGATCAGTAGCTTGTCGTTAGCTTGAGGTGCGGACATAGCGTCAGCGAATTAGTCCGAACTATCAGGTAAACAAAATACTGAGCTTATGGTGCGCGCAAGGCGAATTTATTATAGGTGACCGCAACCACACATAACTAAAACCCTACCTGTATTTGTTGTTGCCTTTGGTCCAAGCATCAAGTCAAAATCAGCTGTTCATTTGCAGTGTGATTTGCTTGTGAAACGTATGCTGGAAATAGTCAAAAAATAAAAAGTCGCCACATTTCCCACAGTTCATTGAAAATTTCGTATGTAGCTTATGTGCAAGGTGGATTTATTATGTGTGAATTGTAAGTTCTTGTGGATATGAAAGAAATCATTTGAGTTTGCGGTATTTTAATTATTAATACATACATATTTCAGAATTTGCCACGGGCATGCATAAGGTGAAATTGAACGTAGAGAGTGAAATTTGGACGCGGAAAAGTTTAAAATAGAGAAACATAACGCAAAAAAACTTCGAAACAAGGGCAAAATTAAAGTCTCTGTTTACAGAAAATAATGTATGTAACATTGAGCTCAATTGCATTTGTATCACATTTTTAATTTGCAATTTTTACATGTGTAATTCTATATCCTCATAGGATATTGATGGCTATCAGAAACCCACCTTGGCTGCTAATGACTATGATGACTTCATACTAAATACTGTTGAGATGCGCATACCATATTGCATAAAAATGTTTGCTTCATGTTTTTTGTGGAAAATCGATCGCTATGATTGACATCTAAAACTGAACACTTAAAAATTCTTGATAACAAATTTGCAACATGCTTGTGAATTCATTTTATATAATTCAGCTTTATTGATTTTATAGCCTGTATTTGGAACATAAGTTCTTGAACATTGAAAAATTGATTAAAAATTAAGTATTTAATTTAATTAAATTTATATTAATTTTATCTCATCTATTTGGATATTTTATTTGCTGTGCGCTGTGTGGTATCGTCCTCCAAATTTGTGAGCTCCTATGATATAAAAAACAAATTATTATTTATGCCTATTATTCGAATTATTATTATGCATACCTGCATATACTCGATATCTGAAACTGAGTATTCGCTTCTAGCTTCCAACAGTGCATGTGGTAAATCGGCAGCTTCAATTAAGCAGCTTGTTTGCTATATATTATATTTACGTACGCTAGTAGAATTTTCTAACTCATAATCATAAATGAGTTTCTGTAACAGTGACCGGTCCATATTGGTTGCTTTATTGCGATGAGGCAAATCTAAATAATAGAAAAAATCATATAGCAAAGAAAATGTTTTTCTCACCACCCATTTAATTTTCTTGTGACCACGCTCATGCTTCATTGGCGCTTTCCTTGGTAATGCGGTGTAACCATATGGGAAGAAGTGATAATCCGAAGCCAGAAAGCAGCTTCAGTGCAGCCGTATATAAACCACAACCAGATAAAATTATTGTCAATTTCTGGAGACGTTTGTACGTCTTTTCGATAAGCAGCGAGTGGAACCAGTGCTTTGTATGATTCACCACGGTCTAGCAACAATACAGCCACAATAAATTGTCCTAAACTTTTAAATTAATTGAATTAAAGGACAACCGCGAGTCAATAAATTGGCAAACGTGAATAAAGGTTCCATTTACGTCAATAGCTCAGTAAATACAAATGTAAACATATATATGAATGTACATACAAAGCATATCATTTTGACGTAAGCCATATCTACGGCGAAAAATTCAGCTGGGTGAATACTGTCACCTATAATAAATCCACCTTGGGTGCGCGTGTGAAAGAGCTATGCGCAGCGAAAAATATTTATTTCGCTTGCAATTTTTGTGTCGTTAACTTTCAACGTTTTTCGGTCACACATTCTCTCTATCCATTTTCCTTTTGTCCTATTTGTTTATTGAATAATGACTAGTACTCCAATGGAATATCAAATGCTGTTGGAATAACTATAATGTATTGCAACGATTGATAAAAGAACATAATCCGACAATTATTGCCGTACAGGAAACCAATTTACACTATAAGAACTCTCCTACTCCACCCAAATCGTATGCTGAACATTATAACAATTTACTAATTAATACTACAAGTAAATATTTCATGTGTTTTCATGCCTATTAATTAAACAGGATGGTAGGTAGGTAGATTAGATGGCAAGTGTACCCCATGTATACTTCAAGTAGCACTTACGTGCCGTTTTGACACCATAATGAGGAACACTACCTGCGAAAAATGTAAGGCAGAGAAATTATTTACAGCCAACCAGTTCTGCTGTTGTAGTGGAGGAGAGGAAAGCGATCTGTAGAATTTTCTCAGGTGCTTAGCCGCCAGAGCCGGGCAATTGCAAAGAAAGTGCTCAACAGTCTCTTTTTCTGTAGGATCCCCACAGCTTCTGCAATAGAGGTTGTACGGAAGTCCAAGCTTCCATGCATGAGTACCGAGGTCATATTGTTTGTGAGATAGTACACGATGAGACAGATCTCCATCTGTCTTGCGCTTTTCTGAGAAAGAAATTGTGCAGTTTCCCTTTAACAACGGTCAAGGGGACACCGATGTCTTTCGACCCCTTCTTGGCAAGCTCATCGGGAACTTCATTTCTCTCTATATTCCTGTGCCCAGGAACCCAGATAAGGGAAACGTTTCCTGCACGTTCGAAACGTTTAAGTTCCTCCTTACAGCTGTTTACCAGAAGAGAACTGCAATACAGCGACGACAATCTAGCCTGCTCGGAAAGATAGCTCTAGAACATCCCTTAAAACCCAGTTTGCGGATGGAGAGATCTGTACGAAAAACAGAGAAGGAAGGGGGATCTGCTTCAAGATGCTCCCATATCCTACAGGAAGTGGCCTCCAGAGGCCAATCTCCTTCCACCTAATAGCGCTCTGAGAAGCAATGGATTTAACTTGAAGATCTACGGGAAGTAAGTGCAGAATGACGTTGACGGTAGCGGCGGGACATGTTCTACATGCACCAGTGATGCCCACACATGTATCTCTCCAATTTACAACACCCTTCTGAAGAGTTACCCACCAAACTAGGGAACCATATGTTAAAATTGGCAGAACTACTAAGTTATACATCCAGAGTTCTAATATAGATTTACAGGCGTAGAAAGCTGACTTTCTTAACTCGATTTTCTATGTGCAGCTTCCAGTGGAGTTTGGAGTCAAGTATTATACGAAGATACTTGACTTCCGATGAGAGTGTAAGACGCTGGTTCTTTAGTATTGGAAGCTTAAAAGGGGGAGGCTTTATTTCCTGGTAAATAGCATCAACTCCAGTTTGTCAGTGTTGACTCTGTCACCGCAATTGGCAGCCCATCCACTGAGTGTAGACAATGCACCTTCCAAAATTTCAGCTATTACTGATGGGAACGGTCTTGAAACCATTAGGACCAAGTTATCGGCATATGCTACCACCTTTACTCTACCCCTGTTTAAACGAGTTAAGGTTTCGTCAATAGCTACCTGCTAAAGAACAGGCGAGACGACGCCGCCCTGCGGTGTACCCCTATATACGAACCTAATGGTTCTAGCCCTTTCTGTCGCAGCATTTATTTCCCTACCACCAAGCGAGGACGAGATCCAGAGGTAGATAGGTTTTTCTACCCCTAGCCTATTTAGAGCAGTGACAATTGACTCAGCGGTAACATTATTAAAGCCGCCCTCTATGGCTATAAGCGCCACATAAGTGGATTGTTTTCCCTCCAGAGACTTCTCTATAGTCCCTACAACCTCATGTAAGGCTGTTTCGATAGATTTTCCTTTCAGGTAAGCGTGTTGAGCTGGAGATAGTTTAGTTCCAAACTGCTCTTGAATGAGATAGTCGATCACTCTCTCGAACCCCTTCAGATTAAAGGAGGTATGACTTATGGGTCTGAAGTCCTTGCCCAAGGCATGGTCCCTCCTTCCTGCCTTACACTTTTGTTACAGACTGCAGCAAAAGAATTTTCCGAGAAATGGGCATCAACAAGGATTTTTAAAGATTCTCCGGCAGATTCAGCCCACTCCTCATTTTTTCTTTTGACAAGGATTTTACATGAGTGGTTCTTGGAGAGGATCTTGCTGAGTCTGGCCGAGTCTTTTACGGATTCAATAGATTCTCAACACTCTTTCCAAGTTTTGCGCTTCGCATTTCCTATGACTTTCTTATATTCTTTCGAAGAAGTACCTTTAAGGTAATGAGCAATTCCAAATTACTCGGCAGGATACAGAGATCAGCATGTGCAATAACGATCGGTGCAATCAGATCATGTCCTAGAGAGGCTCTCAATGCACTGACACACGTTATTCCAATAGACCTACATATAAAGAAGACGGCAACCATGAGTGCATTTAGGTTAAATGAAGCGGGTCGTTGGAAAGAAAAAACTTATAGTCACACTTGTCTATTATTACGACAAGCTCAGTTAATCTCGGTGAGGACTGACTACATCGTCCCGATGGTAACTTTCAATAGAAATTTTGCCACTCTCTTTCCATCTAAGGAAGAATGGAATAAGGGATTCTCTCTAAACAACTTCGATACCACAGTCTATACAGATGGCAGTAAAATTGATTGTGGTGCTGGAGCTGGTATATATTCTCATAGACTTGGAATTGAAAAATCTGTGCGTCTTCCTAATACCAGCAGTGTCGAAATGAAAAATCAGCAGTACGTTATGGCCCACTTACAAGCTCAAGCAATTGTCGACATTGATAAACATGAACAGAAGTCGCTGAAGGCTCACCCTCTGTCTCTATTTCAGCATGCCTATCAGAGTGGAAAATCCTGCGAGTCGGCACTGCAAAACCTTGTTGCAAGGATAGAGCTGGCCATCGACAGGAGGGACTACGCTATGGGTATCTTTTTAGACATAGAGGGGGCGTTTGATAATACCACTTTTGATAGTATGTGTAACTCTGCTAGTAGGCACGGCGTAGACCGGGTGCTAGTAAATTGGATTCGTTCGATGCTGGCCCAAAGAATCGTTTCGGTGCGAGCAGAGGAAGATCTGCTGGTGTCATCTGGGGTTAACAGAGGCTGCCCCCAAGGCGGTGTGCTGTCTCCGTTACTCTGGTGCATGGTAATCGATCCTCTACTCACCACCTTAAACGATTCGGGAGTCTACGCACAAGCATATGCGGACGACGTTGCTTGTTTAGTAACAGGCTCTTCGCTTATGAACATCTGCAGGAAAGTGCAGAAAACTCTGGATCGGATTGACACTTGGTGCTGTGCGAACGGGCTGTCGGCAAATCCCGCCAAGACTGGTATTGTCCTCTTTACCAGAAGGAGGAAGCTTGACGGAATAGTTCTGCCAAAGCTAAAAGGAGTCACAATCCAGCTATGCAAGGAAATTAAATATCTAGGAGTAATCCTCGATAGTAAGCTCCTATGGAAATCACACGTTGAGACAAAGGCATCCAAAACTCTGACAGCCTTCTGGCAGTGCAAAGGTGTCTTTGGGAAAACGTGGGGTCTCTCTCCTAGCAAGGTCCTATGGATCTACACAGCTATGATAAGACCCATTATCACCTATGCACCAGTGGTCTGGATGAGTAGACTATCCCTAGTGGGAGTCAGGAGGACCTTATCGAGACTACAACGCACTGTGGCCATCTGTTGCACCGGAGCTTTCCGACTACTTCAGGCCCGGCACTAGATGCTCTGATTGGTTTACCACCACTTGATGCTTTCATCCGAGGAGAGGCCCTGAAGGCCATCTGCAGACTGAAGCACAGTGGGAACTGGTACGGCCCTTGTCCGGCATTGGAACACAGAGAAGGCATGGACATCGATCCAACGATTCTCTCCATGCCCCTTGACTCAATGCCATCAAGAGTCGTACTTGAAAAGAGATACAGTGTAGTGTTACCAGAGGCTCAGTTGTGGGGAGACTCAGAAAATGAGCCCGGCAAACACTGTTTTCGCATTTTTACGGATGGCTCCAGGACCGAGCATGGCTCCGGCTCTGGGGTCTACGTGGAATCCAGCGGGACAAAACTGCACTTTGCTCTTGGAATGCATGCATCTGTGTTTCAAGCGGAGGTGTATGCAGTTCAAGAAGCGATGAACTTTGTTGTGGAAAAACGATGGAGAGGCAGATCTATATGTGTCTGCAGCGACAGCCAAGCAGCGCTTATGGCCTTAGACAGCCCTCCAACCACATCAGGGGTAGTGAAGTCCTGTAAATCCAGGCTGAACTATGTCGGCAGACATAACAGCCTGATGCTAACATGGGTCCCGGGACACGTGGGTATCGCGGGTAACGAGACCTCTGACTCCTTAGCTAAGATGGGCTCTGAAGCCAACTTCTTTGGCCCAGAGCCCGCTTTGCCACTCCCCTCTGCGGCCATCACGGCCACGGTTAGCAAATGGGTAACTACTACTCACAAGCGAGCTTGGCAGGCTGAGAGAGGCTGCAGATGGACAAAACTGATGTTACCTGTCATGTCCGATCAACTGTCGCAAACCCTTCTGTCATTAAGCAGAGGGGAGTGCAGACGGCTGGTTGGACTAATGACGGGCCACTTTCTGTGGGCAAAGCACATGGAAAAGTTGGGCATCTCAGACAGTGTACTCTGCCCAGCTTGTGAAGAGGAGGATGAGACGGCGGACCACTTCCTGTGTGTCTGCCCCGCCTTCGCCCGAATCAGGTTTGAGGTCTTTGGCACTGATGTGTTAAGAAGCGACCATCTTGGCTCCTTGGCACCACAAGATCTACTCAGATTTCTTCGGAGATCGGGTAGATTTAAAGAAAATTAAAAGGGAATCCAAGTGTAGTACAATGGACTCAATTAATGTCTGAGTGCTGCACTTGCTAATTGTCCCGACAAAAAAAAAGAAGATAAACATGAAACGAGGGGACGCCTGTAGACTAACGGCAGTCATAACTGGCCTTTGGTCTATCGGAGAACAAGCGGCCAAAATGGGTATCCCTCACAAAACATACTGTCACAGTTGTAAACAGTTGTTGAAAAAGGAGACAATCTTCCATTTCCTCTGTGAATGCCCTGCCCTATGGAAGGACATAATGTTAACCCTAGGTCGACCGCTGTTCGAGAATCTCGAGCAACTGTCTGGCTTAGACGTCAAAAACCTAATAAGGTGCGGAAGCGCTAGTTGGGTTTTGTAAGAAGAACCAACCAACCTACCAACGAGGCAACCAACCATCTCGGTAAGCTTGAAAGTTTCTAATTTGATAGCATTTGTTGAAGACTCTCCTAACCTTCTCTTCCAAGTCGGTCAGCTTTTTGCTCCATCAGGGAGGAAAGTCTTTCTTGCTAAAAGATACTGGACAGGCCACTTTAAAGACAGTCTGATAAGACCTTTCTAAGTGTCTAACTTGCATGTCCAGTTGTTCCCTAGTGGAAGTCGAAACCTTGCTCTTGTTCATCTTCTTCCTAAAACCCCTATGGAAAAGAGACTAGTTAGTTCTTGTGGGGTTCCTACGCGGTGGCGAGGTTTCCCGAACGAAATAGATTTCGAAAAGGATCAGCCGGTAATCCGAAAAATAGTTCTTTTGTGACGTTAACGGCAGAAGAGTTTGTTGAAAGAGAAGTGTCAAGAACTTCTTCCCAGGCTCTTTATGCTTCCGATGCCGTAAAAACAAAAGATAGGGTGCTGCTCTTGTTCCACACGAGTGAAGGCTTTTTTATCAGGCAGACATCGATGTCCTCCTCACGGAGGATGACTCATAGGGTATCAGTGGTTTATTTCGAGTGATGAAGGTTGAACTACTTTTAACAAACTGATCAAAAGAGTTGCCTACCTTTATGTCTGCTCCCTTTGCTCGGAGTCTGCGTTCGTCTCAGGCAATCGCAGATCATCGAGCAGCTTTTTTTTATCGCCCCCTATTTCCTCCAAGTCGTCATCCGGGAATAGAGGTGGGGAATATCTTCACTTTCGCCATCGGTGCCTCAGGGTTTTATAGTCTGAAACACTAGACAATTTCCGAACTATTCAACTTCATTTTCGGTAACCCAATTCGAGCTCGTGGTCGCCTTGGAATTTCTGAAGCAGGGATGAGCAAGGCCTATAGCAAGGCCCTTCTCCAGAAACCCCTTCAGATTTCACCCGAGTCGAAGAGTGGTGCGGGTCCGTTATTGGCTATGAGGTGCTTGACGAGATAACCGTCTCTCAATAGCATCCCAGAGGGGCAACAACTCCCTTCTACTATAAGTTTTTGCGTCACGAGGACAACTTGGAGATGATCCCTGGCTACCTCACTGTAAGACGCCCCCCGGGGGCAGCTGTCTCACTGGTTGAAGGGTCCTCAGCCCCCTGGGCTGAGAAGTATTTGCTCTTCTTGGCTTTGCGTCCACTCACATGTTGTGAACGGTTACGCTTAGCCGAGCTCCGTGCCGATTTAGGCTGTTGTTGTGGTTGTTGTAGCTGGTTAAGTTTAGCTGCGGTCGCGGCCTCGCACTTAGCACGATCCTCGATGTCCCGCTCGTGTGCTTTACCGGCCTGTTCATTCTTTGCAATATTTGCCAGGATGAATTTCGCTCTGAGGTAATGCGCCTGGAGCAAGGCGCCGGGTGATTTTTTCTTTTTCTTTTTGGTGACCTTCACAGTGGTCACCGGGACATCATTGGCAGGGGTCGCCTTGACAGCCTTATCAGAGGCCCCCTTGAAAACCTCACCAGAGGTCGTCTTGGAGGCTGACTGAAGTCGGCTTGGCCTGAGAAGAGGGGTGCTGTGACGTTCACCGCTCTGGCTGGAAGCCAGAAGATCGTCCTCAGAGAGCTTGCCCAGCAAACTCTCGGTTTTTTCTTTTACTTCTTCTTCTTTTGCTTTTCTTGTTTTAAACTCCATTCGCTATTTGGTCCCACGAGGTGGCATGGAAGGGGTGGTCCGCCGTGGTAAGGTACTTAATGCAACAGTTCTTGCCTGGGCCTCGGAGGGGACCGTTAGAGAAAGGCACTACCAGCAATGCAATTCTCGGCACGCGTACCTCAAAACTTTGCTTAAAGTGCTGACAAGGTTATACCGCCTTGTCTCGATCGACAAAGCCTCATTAGCGAAAACAGGCAGTACCAAGTCCAGGACAACAAATATTGGACGGTGGGTAGAGGTTGCCATTTGGAGAGGAGTGGCTATGTTGATTCACATCACTTCTCGATTTAACCCCCAAATTAAACAAGATATTCCGCAGACAAAAATTAAATGTCACATAAAACATTTCAACAATTGCAACAGAAATAAATATTGGACTTAAACTTTGCGTATTTTCAAAGAGTACGTATATCCGACACGATCTAAATTTAAATTCAAGTGATCTCATTTATGTCCTCCTTGACATTAGTTTTGTTACCCTCTCTGGGGCTGTGATACTGTAAACTAAATAGGAAAAATATTAAAGACGTACTTTTTGTCTCAAACCTAATCGTTCTGAATGACGAGTCCTACACCCACTTCTCAACCTACAAGACTTTCACCAATATAGACATTTGTAGCCCTAATTTAGCTCCAAAATGCTCCTGGAAATTTTGAATAATCTCCGTGGAAGTGATTACTTTCCAATTGTTATAACGATGAAATCTAACCACAAGAACCTCGATTCATTACCCACAAATCAAAGTACCAAAAGACCTGCGATGATCTATATTTAAAAATTGTCATATCCCAGAACTTCAATAAAGAAACAGGAAGTATTAAAAAGATGCTACGTGATGTAGCTCACCTCCATATACCCCAAACAAAAAATAGGTTACTCAAACCATCGGTTCCAAGGTTAAGTAACGATTTAACAAACTGAAGGTATAAAAAAAAATAGACTGGGCTAAGTATAAACAGCTATAAAATTAATATAATTTAATAATTTACAAAAAGGCAACTTTACTTTTAGATACAACTCCAAATTAACTAAAAGAACCTGCTTTGCTAACATAACTACACAACTACTACCTCAATCAATCCCAGCACTAACCCAAAAGTTGTTTGGCACTGGTATTAGACTGATTTCAGATCCTTACAAGCAAAAAAAGTTTTAAAACAAAAAAAGGTACATCATCACTGGAAGCAAAGAAATCGCCAATCATTTCTCCTCAATTTGGTCTGCATTTTCTAATAACGACAACTTTGATCAAAGATTTATATATAAGTATAAAAAAGTGTATTTGATTATCTCCCCTAGGTCTCAAACAAAAATCAACTAACCTCGTACATACTCTGATAGAGTACCCCTGTACAATGGAGTAGCACAGGTTTCTTCCTTATCAGTAATATTTTTTTATTATTGCATTTTTATATTTGCTTTATATTAGCAAAATACAACGTCAAACACCCTATTTTGGCTGATGACGTATTTATCTTTTCGAAAAAAAAAACAGCTTAAACAAATTAATAACATATTCCATAATTTACTTGAAATTTCTCTCTGGACACTTAGTTCCGGAGCTAGCCAATCCTATATATAGTATGTGCAAAACATTACATGAATGTAAGAAAAAGTCCTATTATAGCTTTAATTTATGCAATGAGGCAAAAGAAATCGCTATTAACCTGAAAATATTATGCATAATGTTTGATAAAACTCTTTGCTTCAAGAAACATTGTATATACCTAAAACGTAAACGTAATAATAGAATAAATCTCATTAAATACTTTGCCTAAAAACAGAGTAATTTCCCCCAAAATTCTCTAATAAATCTAACAAAATCGTTGATTATGGTCTGCCAATATACCTGGTTGCCCATATTCAACGGACCCATGTGTTTTTTTCAAAGAAAAAACGCAAGCTTTTTGATGTAGACGATAAAAGTCATTTTACTTGGTTCAAATAGATTTGTTGAAATCAATTTTTGAATATGATATTTCTCAAATGGCCGCCTTGAGACTGTACGGCGTATTGTGCCCGTTTTGCAGCATTTTCCATAGTTTTAGCTAACATTTCGGCAGGAATAGCGGCTATTTCCTCACCGATGTTGTTCTTCAGCTTTTCTATGGTCTTTGGCTTATTAATATAAACCTTTGATTTTACATATCTCCACAAGAAGAAGTCAGGTGGCGTTAAATCGGGCGAACTCGGTGGTCAGTCAAAATCGCCATTTTTCGACATCAAACGATGAGGAAACAATTTCTTCAAATAATCGATTGTGGTGCGAGCTGTGTGTGGTGGAGCGCCCTCTTGTTGAAGCCAGAACTGCCTCATACGCTTTCGACGTATAACTGGCATCACAAAAGTGGTTATCATATTGCGATAACGCTCCTGATTGACGGTAACAGCTTGACCATCTTCATTTTCGAAGAAAAACGGCCCAATAATCGTTTTCGCACTAACGCTGCACCAAACAGTGACTTTTTCGTCGTAAAGAGGTACGTCTTGAATTTCGTGAGGATTTTCAGAGGCGTAAATACGGCAATTTTGCCTCATCGGACATGATGATTTTGATCCAAAATTGCTCGTGATCTTCAGTCATTTCGATGACTTTTTGGGCCCATTCCAATCGACGAGGCTTGTCCGCAGGCAACAATCTTTGCGTCAATTGAATCTTAGGTATACGGGAATAAATGCAAATCAATGCGGGTAGTTCGTTGTATAGTGGTCCGAGCAATGCCCAACTGGCCCGTACAAGAGCAATATTCTCATCCGATTGCCTTGGTCGGTTTTGATTTGGCCTCTTTCGATTAGAAAGAGCATCACTAGTCGAAAACCTTTCTTTTACAAACCTTCCTCTTACAAACTTGGTGTTCTTAGAAGGCGCACTTTTCACATTATTTAATTTTTTATACGCACGTTGTGTTTTCACAATTAACTTCTTTTGTTGAATGTAAATTTCAACAATTTGGGAGCGCTCGTGTGGCGTGTATGGTTCCATGGAAAAAATCTGCTTCGACTGACGCTTCCAACGCGATATGTCATTAAGCGTTCTAACGTTTCCGTCAAAAGATGGAAAGGCTTGCCAGATGGGTTCGTCCAATATGGGCAACCCAGTATGGACAAAGTTCAAAAAGCAGACTCGCGAGTATGACAGCAGTCTACCATTCAGCTGTTCGAAAAAGTCTTCGAACTTTCCCAACCTCTCCTACAAAGAGTATTTTAGCCGAAGCTGTGTATTCATTGCAAGTATTTTATTGTTCCAGCAAAGGAAATATTAACAATAACATACAAAATTTCATCAGAGCAACTACAATGTTGAAGCGTGCGTCAGCCATATATAAAGCGATGGAAGCGATGAATATTTTGTCTATGTTAACTTTAGCATCAAGATTCCCATCCTGAAAACTTCCTCCGTCCAATTTCATCACCAGCCTACTCATGTATTAAAAACAAAACACCTCTAATCTTGTTTACCAAATACTATCCTTAGCCGTCAAGAACTGTTGGAATGCCAAAGGCTGCAGCTTTATTTACACTGACGGCTCATCAACTAAGGGAAAATGTATGAATAATCTGCACAGATAGTAAATTTGCTATCGCAGCTTTTTCAAACGCGAACAGCAGAGAATCTTGAATTGAAACGGCTCAAAATAAATTGTCCCAGCAAATGGCAAAAACAAAAAATTATGTGGGTCCCTGGCCACAGCGAAATTATTGGCATCAAAAACACTGATAAAACAGCAAAAAACATCAGCAAAATGCCTACTTTATGTATATATTCTTTCCTTAAAACCGACATTCTTAGGATAGTCGATTCGTATTACTAATCTGTAAGGAAGAATTGGATTACATACCAACATAGCTATAAATCCATAAAGCCAGAACGACTAAAAGCAATTCTTGTAACAGGAGCAACACTGCAGCGGACAAAAATTTTCAGCCGAATTCGACTAGGGCATGGAAATATCACTCACCACCACCTTCTTAAAGGAATACCTGAACCAATTTCCTCAACGTGTAGCTGCCCACTCTCCATTATTCACATACTAGACGACTGTATCATGTCCAAAAACAGCAGAAACAACGTTAACAGGCAAGAAACCTTCAGATTTATTAAAATAGATTTCTCTATAAAATATGTCAGGAATTTATGATTTTATATTTATATGAAATTGGACTAATTTATGCTTCATAATTATCTTTAAAGATTTCTTCTCCTTCTTCTTGAAGAAGGCGCGATAACCGCTTACGAGATTTTGGCCGAATTTAAAAGAGCGGATCAGCCATATCTCTCTCGTGCCAACCTGCACCAGTTGGACTCACCAAATGAAGCCAAGTCCTTCTGATCTTTCCAATGCAGAGGAGGCCTTGCTCTACCACCATCAGCTGGTACCGCATCGTATCCACTCGAACCTATGAACCAGCCAACGAAGCCGCTGGCTTTTTATCCGCTGCGCTATGTCTATGTTGTCGTAAAGCTTATACAACTCATTGCTCCATCGCCTACGATACTCACCGTCACCAACATGCAAAGAACCAAAGTTCTTCCGCAGAATTTTTTTCTTAAATAGTCCGGGGAATGCCTCATCGGATGTTGTCATCGTCCAAGCTTCTGCGCCATACGTTAGGACGGGCCTTGTAGAGTGTTACTTTTGTTCGTCGAGAGAGTCCTTAGAGAGAGTACTTAGTCCAAAGTAGCACTTCTTGGCAAGAGAGATTCTTCGTTGGATTTCAAGGCTGACATTTTTATCGTTGTTAATGCTGGTTCCTAAGTAAACGAAGTCTTTTACAATCTCCAAATCATTAATTTCAACAGTGACGTGGGTGCCGATACGCGAATGTGCCGACTGTTTGTTTGATGACAGGAGATACTTCGTTTTGTTCTTGTTCACCGCCAGACCTATTCGCTTTGCTTCTTTATCTAGTTTTAAAAATGCAGAACTAACAGTGCGGTTGTTAGGAAGGGCAGCTCCTCCAGCACCAATTGCTTTTTATTTCCTTTAAAAATTCATTTAACTTCAGAACGATGCAAAATGAAATTTATTTCAGCATGCATCCGCTGTTGCATGTGTTGAAAAAGAATAAATTTCAAATGCAGCGACGATGTAATGATAATTTGTGTATACAATAACAATAATTGTTTACTAACAACGTTGATTACGACTACGAAAACGGCGATTACTGGATCGATTATGCCTTTGATCTCATTCTCTTCCTCTATCTCTTCGTTCATTGCCCGATTCCTTTATTTCTCTATTTCTTTCCCTGTTTCCAACTCTCTTTGCCTAATGCGCTATGTTCCTCAAGTCGCTTCTGTCGGAATGACTCTTTTTCAGCAATTTGTTCTGGTGAGCCACTAAATACATGGTGTACTCTTAGTTTTACGAAACAAGTCATCCAGAGGACGTTTTAAACTTAATAGAAAGTCTAAAAAGTTCCCTAAAAGTCAGTGAAGTGATGAGCGTCGAACGAAAGATGAGTAAGAATGAAAACTTTAATCGTGTTTTTCTCGAAATACGTTTTTTCCGTGCTGTCGACTATAAAACAAAAAGTAATCAATATATCAACTAAAAATCTTACAACAATACTCTCTAACATATTGGCCTTAGCATGTACCCCAAATCTTATATAAGTTATCACTAAAAATATTGTTTTAATTAATTTGTTTAAAAAAAGATACATTTTTTATTTTTCACTTCAAATTTTCATTTTGTTGTTTTTTTTTTTAATAAGTAAGTGCAAGGCGGCCGCCGTAGCTGAATGGGTTGGTGCGTGACTACCATTCGGAATTCACAGAGAGAACGTCGGTTCGAATCTCGCTGAAACACCAAAATTAACAAACAGATTTTTCTAATAGCGGTCGCCCCTCAGCAGGCAATGAATGGCAATCCTTCGAGTGTATTTCTGCCATGAAAAAGCTCCTTATAAAAAATATCTGCCGTTCGGAGTCGGCTTGCAACTGTAGGTCCCTCCATTTGTGGAAAAATATCAAGACGCACACCACAAATAGGAGGAGGAGCTCGGCCAAACACCCAAAAAGAGTGTACGCGCCAATTATATATATATATACATATATATAGGTATATATAAGTGCAAGGCGGAAAAACTTATTTAAGTAAGACATTTTTTATGGTTAATTTCAGTTGATTACAGGAGGCTGTACATTCCACGACGTAAATTAAAAGACCTAACTTTGAGCAGCGGTAGCGCCACCATTTTGTTTCCTTTTTTATTTCAAAAAAGTCTTTGTATTATTAATTTAAACATGAATATTAATATGTAATTTATTTTAAGATAATAAATAGTCTCAATTTTTCGCAAAAATATGATTCAAAAACTCGTTGTTTGGTGGAGCTGCCCCCCTTAAAGCTGATGATATCAATTGTGCCCGAGCGATTCAGTTTTGCGGCTCACACGATATTTTCCAGCATCAAGCTGAAGAAGTCACACGATAGCGACTCGCTCTGAAACCTCGTTTGGTATCAAACGTATCGAAGAGGGCCTTCCCAATTCTTACGCCGCTGCTAGAATTGGGCAACGTCATTTTACATAGCCGCATTAGTTTTGCGGGGATTCCAAATTCAGACATCGCTGCATATCAGCAACTCCTTTTGGTACTGTAAAATGCATCTTGGAAGTCGGCAAAGAGAAGGTGTGTGTCGATTCTTCTTTCATGGGTCTTTTCCAAGACGTGACGTATTGTGAATATCTGATCGATTCAGGATTTTCCAGGTCTAAAGTCACCAATCAGTTCGATGATGGTGGGCTTCAGCCTTTCACACTATACACTAGCTACAATCTTAGATGTTTAGAAGACCAATCCCAGGGTAATTGAAAAAAATTGCAGGGTCACCCCTCATATGGATTGCATGCTTTTATCCGACCATATTTTGCACTAGAGCTGATGCACGTACCTTACCAGCTCCTCGCCACCATGTTGGAATAGCACAGCCAGCGGTCCGTCGGCTCTCTCAGCTTTGT
The DNA here is from genome assembly GCF_027943255.1 of Anastrepha obliqua. Taxonomy (NCBI): domain Eukaryota; kingdom Metazoa; phylum Arthropoda; class Insecta; order Diptera; family Tephritidae; genus Anastrepha; species Anastrepha obliqua. Next base: position 1,329,494 of record NW_026562179.1, on the reverse strand, counting down.
TGTTCTTTAGCCTCGTTATCGCAATTGTCCCCTCGTCATGGTCGGGTAGAGTAACGATGGGGTATCGGGATATTCATATGCTCTGTGACATGCGTAGTTGTCACTATTTAACAAGTTCGAGAAGTGCTCTTTCCATAATTTAAGCACATTTTTAATGTCAGCCACCAGAGCTCCGTCTTTGTTCATTCAGGAAAACGCCCCTGATTTAAAACCTTCTGTAAGCCGCCGAATTTTCTGGTACAGTTTTCGGGCGTTATTTCAATCGGGCAGGATCTCAAGCTCCTCGCACTCACGTATTTCGGCCTCTCGTTTTTTCTTTCTGATAATACGTCCCTCTTCTCTTTGTTTATAATTAGTAAAAACCTGTTAGTATTTTGGGCCCATTATCCTAGCTACTAGGGCATTTCGTAGTGTGATAAAATTATTCATAATTAATATATATTTATAATAAACTAGCGAAAATCCGCCCGTTCCGCTGGTCGTCTTTAAAAAAATCTAGATTAATTAATTAAATTAAGCCGAAAAATACTGTGTGTATTTTATAAAAATTCTCGCGCATGAATAGTAATGAAAGAAGTTTTAAATAGTAGTAGCAATTAAAAAACGTTTGATGTGATTTACTTTGTTACTTTTTTTTTATTGTAATGCTCTTTGGTATACAATATTCTTCGTTTTTCCATCCGTTGTTGAATAAATGAACAATACCGATGGCTTACCAACTCTTGAGCATGAAACATAAAGTTAGCCATGAGAAAAACATGGGTATTCTAAATCAATACCACAAATTGATAAAGTTTGGCCTTGTGACTTATTAATAGTAATCGCGAATGCAAGGCGAAAAGGAAATTGAAGACGTTTGAATTCAAACGGCATATCCGATGGTATCATTGGTATTCGCGGTATTAAAATGTCTTCACCAGAGTATATTCCGTTCAAAATTGTTGCTTCAATGACGTTATTCATCAATCTCTTAACTGTTAATCGAGTGCCATTACATAGTCGTGGTTGATTTATGTTTCTCAACATAATAATCGGTGCTCCTATTTTCAAGTTTAGCATGTGTGGCGGTAATCCAGGTAAATCAAGGGAATTCAAAAATTCAGTAGGATAACTTACAATATCATCTTGATTTGTAACAGTGTCAACGGACCGATATGTTTGTTCTGGACTTGGTATGTTAGCCAAAATAGCCGCATTCATTTCATTCACATCCTTATTTTTGCCAGCCATGATGGCTCGTTCACTAAGCCAATCATGATTTTTGTAATTTTGAGGCAAATTTGGGAAAATACTTTGAATTAACTGTTCTTTCGTTTGACTTATTTGACAAAAGTTTGGGTGTAAAGTTATTAAGCCAGTTAAATTATCGACAGGAACTTTGCCATTTCCAATATCCAATAATTGCTGTGAAAATTCAGCAGCTGATGGATCATTTTGCATTAGAACACGTACATTTGTAATTAGTTTGAGTGTTTGAACATGTCTCCACAAATATGATGATTTCAAACATGCAACCGATTCATCTGCTACAGTTGCTCGAGGAATAACAGGCAGTGTTTGTCTAAAATCACCTGCCAGCAGCACTAAGGCACGACCAAACATTGCATTTTTACTACGTAAATCTCGTAATGTCCTATCAAGCGCTTCCAGTGACTTTTTATGTGCCATCGTGTGCTGATCCCATACAATTACGTGTGCGAAAAAGCGGAGAAGGAGAAGAGAACTGTTCTATTCCCCCCCGCTTTAACCCAGCTATGTGTTCAGGTGCAAATGACTTTTTTGCGTGAAGTCTGATATAAAATAAGTTGTATTTACTCTTCTTAAATTTATATAATATAAACTTTTCCAGGCGAAGTAAAAAAACTGACATATATATTATTTGCTTCAACCGTATATTTGTGAGTACATAGGTAATACGTAAATATATGAATGATATAGGTAATATCTCATATTAGCATAACCTTTCTGCAAAAAATTAAGCAAGCGATCACCAATCACGCCGGCAATGATACAATGAATTTTTCACTATAACTGACTTCAGATTAACGTTTACATAATAAACATATATGTAACATTTTACAATTTTTTTAGAATTTTTTTTTTAATTTTTAATAATAAGTGGTCTTCCTCTTCCTGTAGCTATTCCTTTTCCTCTTCCACCTCCAGCTCCATCTCCTTTCTTTATCCCGGAAACGGGCAGTAAAAATTACTTCACTTAAAAGCTTTCATCAACAGCTTCCATCTGATACCCATATTGTACAAACACATCCAAGGGTAACTCGGTCCACCTTTTCGGCTATATCTCGAGACCCTGGTCACTCAGAGATCTTAAAAATACTCTGTATTAAAGCACTCATCAGTAGCTTTGATTTGATACCCACAATGTAAAAACACATCCTAGGGTTACCGGGGTCCTCGTTTTGGCCTTCGGCAGCGCCACCTGGTGGCGAGTGGAATCAATAAGCATGTTATACTAACCTTCACCGTGGAAAAATATATATATGTATATACCAAATTTCATAATAATCGGCCCAGACACTCACGACCAAAATGTATTCAATTCTAATGAATGCTTTGTGCGGTACAAAAAATACGTGCGGCAAATAGCAAAAACACACACACTTAACTGACGCACCGCACACACACGCGTTATCTTCAACCAAACTTCACAGAAACCTTTGCCAAAGCAACACCAACAAACTTTCATTGTTTTCCTTACACGCGTTGCTGAGATTACCGGAGACAAATGCACACTTTTTTTCGGCTTAATTTTTATATATATAGATAATTAAATATCAACAGGAGGCACCTGGCGGTATACATATCTAAGTATAACCGGAAATCGGTCCTAAACCGTCCCTATCTTGAGGGCGCGGTCAAGATTTACAAAGAAGCCGTCTCTTGTGTGGAGCAGATGTGGCCTAGTACCAATATTGTGGCTCAAATTTCAAACCGTACAAGCCGCAGGAAACTCTGTAGCTTATCAAACTTGGCAACGAAGGAATACCCATCGATGGCTAGAGGACAGTCGAAGTTAGCGTGGTCAAGAAGAAGCAACACTACGTTTAGTTTTTATTACTAGGCATGCAGCCAAGGCGTGGATCAGGGTTTCATCCTCTCCCCCCGACTCTGTAAATACTCTAAATGGGAAAAATTCGGGCTGTAATGCCATCGACGGCGTCAGGAAAACATCTTTAAGTTCTGACCGAACTGTTACAAACCGCTCTCTACATATATAGCTGGACCAAGGAGGGTGGACAAATGTCAACGCCACAAAAACAATTATAAAATACTTGCTTTCAAGACTTCTTTTCTATTGGGTCACTGTTTCGGGGCCAACATTGGAAAAAATGGTGTTCTAGAACAAAATGGAAAGGGAAGAAACCATACTTATTACAGGAGCGCTGCCTTCTACCCTCACCAACACTCTTGAGGCTATTATGCGTTCTCCTCTCCGCAAATTTCATGCTAATTGCGACGCAATCAGACTGAATATATGCCAAACTTGGAATATCTGATCTGAAAAAGGCTGAAAGAGCCTAGAGCACCGCAGCGCAAGTGTCCACAATTATTGCAACAAATAGTATTAGCGCTCTTTCTCCCACAGGGTGAAGCAAGCGTCGAAGAATATGACTTGGATGCAATTGCAAACGTGCCACCGGTGACACCGGACGCAGTGGTAAACACACTAAAACGTGTAAAAAATTGCAAGCGCCTGGCCCAGATGGAGCTCCGAACATTGCACTTAAAACTATGGTACGGGCAAAACCCCACACTTTCGCCATCCTATACAGTGATTGCCTGGCTGATGGAACCTTCCCGAAACGACGGAAATTGCAACGCTTGGTGCTGCTACTTAAACCAGGCAAGCAACCTGACCAACCATCCGCATACAGTGAATGTTGGATACAGTAGTGAAAATTTTTAAACGTATCATATACGATTGCCTGAGGGAGAATTTAGATAGACCCAGCGAACTCTCTGGTAAACAGTTTGGTTTCCCTCGAGCAAGGTCAACCGAGGATGCTATCCGAATAGTCCCAAACATAGCTCGGAAAGCTATCAGCGGGCAAAGCAACTCCATGAAATATTGCGCAATCATCACAGTGGACTTAAAAAATGGTTTTAGTTCGGCTAAATGGTCTAAGACACTGCTAGTCCTAAGCCTTTTGAAGGTGCCACGTTATTTGTTGCGCATCATCAGAAGCCATGATATTTCAGCCATCGTATCCTACAGTACGATACTGATAATGGACAAAAAAGTATGAAGTCGCTGGTGGGGTCCTGCAGAGATCGGTCATGGAGCTAACTCTTTGGAACTTCGAGCACGACGAGGTCGTAAAAGTGAAACTTCCTTGGAGCTGACAGCTCAGAAAACAGAGGCCGTGCTTATAAGCCCACGGAAGCAAAACAGGATTATGAAGATCGCGGTTGGTGGACACCAAATACTCTCACAGGAGGCGATTAAGTATCTCGGAGTCATGCTCGACACGAGGATAAGCTTTAAGCATCATTCGGCAGCAGTTAATTGTAAAGTAGCGGCTGTCGGGGATGTTCGCCATGAATTCTGCAAGGAAAGAGGAGGCGACTCATATGATTTGTAATCGTGTTATATGTAGCGCCGATATGAGTTGATTCCAAATATAGCCATATGCGTGAGGTTGTTCGTACCCACAGACGGAGCGCACTACGTACTGCATGCGCTTATAAAACGGTATCAGACAACGCAATATGCGTTGTTACTAGAACAGTGTCCAGTGGACATCTATATGAAGGAGTTGTATCACCAACAAGTAAGTATGAAGTAAAAGGAGTGAAACCGACCGTAGCGGAAAAGGCGGTAGAAAGAACGCGATCGATGGCCGAATGGCGAAAAAGATGGGATGATTCAACCAAAGGCCGGTGGACTTACAAACTCATACCAACCTTTGAAATGTGGATGAATAGGAAATATGGTGATATTGACTAATACCTAACTCAGATACTCACCGGACACGGCTGTTTCGTGGAATATCTACACCGTTCCCAGCAGGCCGATAGCCCTTTTTGCCCAATTTGCTCGAATACAGTCAAGAGCGCAGAACATGTGACCTGCCACGGCAAACGCAGTAAAGAACGACGAGCACTGGAGAAGGTATTTAAGCATCTGCTATCCGACACAAGATTTGTCCAGGACATGTGCTCGACCATCACTAAATGGGACGCCGTAAAAACGTTCGCGGCTACAGTCGTAACAAGGCTTAACCACATCGATTGGGCGAGGAAAGCACAGAAACGGCAGCAGCAGTTGCAACTGCAGGAACAACAGCGACATCAGCAGCAGAAGCACACAGATAGGTTAAGTATTTAATACTATTAAAGTATTTAATAGGTAGCAAGGCCGGCCAGATTATTTTTTACGTTATGTACTTAATTCAGCTAAGTCATAATTTGACAGTTTTGAGTAAAAAAACGAAGGAGGAAAAATAGATAAACAAAACCTTATAAACTATATTACAATATATTCCTTTTATTATTAAGGTTTGTTGATGATCTGATATGAACCTATGCCCGATACAGACGGTTAGTCAAACACTCACAACAGTACAAAACTGAAGACAAGACAATTGTTTGTGAGTATCGGACTATTGTATAGGGTTGTTCAATAGGTGCGCTTCAACTTTTTTCCGATAGGGAGGGCGAACGACGCAATATTTTTTATTTTTCGCTTGTCATTTGTAAACTTCATTAGTATACATTTCATCATGGAACGCTACACACTTGAGCAACGATTGCAAATCGTGCAAATTTTTTATGAAAATAATCGTTCTGTTGCTGCTACTTTAAGAGCATTACGGCCATTTTACGGTCCATTTAACAAGCCGTCCCGTTTTGGGGTTATGTGAAGTCATTGGTCTACAGTAACAAGCCGGCGACGATTTGTGAGCTCAGAGCCAATATTGAACGCGAAATTGCTGGAATTTCGGCCGATTTATGCAAAAGAGTGGTCGAAAATTGGGTTCAACGATTGGACTTCGTAAAACGTGCACGCGGTGGTCATGCAAAAGAAATCGAATTTCATACTTAAATGTATATGTTCAAACTCGATAATAAAAAAAAATTAGTTAAAAAAGTCAAACCGTTTGTGTTTTATTCAAAAAAGTTCAAAAGTTGAAGCGCTCTTACTGAAAAACCCTATACATTCTCCGATGTTTCATTCCTCCCACAACCGCTTTCGAAGGCAGTTGGAGGCGTGAATACTATCGATGGCGTAAGGAGCAGAGCCTGGACGCAGGAACCTGTTATGTTAATAGACATAAACGCGACTCCCCTTGAAGAAGTGCTAACGCGGTTCCAGAATGGAAATCAGCCAAGAAGGAGGAATGTTATAGTGCTTCCACTAGCTTGTCCCACATACCATTGGTGTGTACACCTCCTGACTACAAAAAAAAAGGTATTATTATTATCTGATTTTATTGAAAATGACAAATGTATTCAGTCATATATTTAGTATTCAATTCCCACCTCTGTGTTAATATAATATTAAAATGTATTAAATAAAACTTTACAAGGAAAATTTAAAATGAAATGAAACCAGGTACCCATCTGTAAATTTCGAGGTTAATAGGAAATTATACAAATTAAAAGATTATTTATTTAAAAAATTATGAAATTCAAAAGGAGTTATTAATTAGTAATGCATAGACCATGGGTCTATCTGCCATAAAGTTAAGAAGTTATTTAATCTTTAACTACTGAGATAACGTCACGAATGAGCTGGTTAGCTTAGCGAGGTTCTTTGTCTAAGAAAAGAGAAGGTAATTGTCCGTCCAGTGAGATACTTTGCAAATTTCCCAGGCCTTCAAAGAAAGAATCGTCAAGATATTTGGCACGGCTTCTTTTAAGTTCAGGGCATTCGCAGAGGATGTGTAGTACCCACTCAATTTTTCCTTCACCTCCACGGCTCCTTCAGAAGTTATTGTGATGTACACCCATTCTCCCTCGGGGTAACCTGTTATCCCTAGGCGACGCGTCACAAGATGGTGGATAGAGGAACGCCTCCCAGATATGAGTGGTAGGAGAACATCTCCCAAGAATCACACAGGTCGAAAATGTAAAGTTGCTTAAAAAAACTCCCTCAACCCAAGGTGTGATGCGACCCGTGCCTATTAGGTGAGTTTGGCAGCCGGGATCTTTCCTAATATGTTACAGGAAACTCTTGGTAATATTCTACCATAGCTAATGGAAATTTTCAAAGCATGTCTGAGCCTAGGTTATATTCCAAACAGCTGGAAACTTGTCGTCTTCATACAATTACTTTAGACCAATTAGTCTTTAGTCCTTCTTTTAAAAACTTTTGAACAGCCTTTACACATTAGAAGCTCGCTGGAGAGCACTAGTACATCAACTGCACAATACGCTTGCTTCGCCAATCTACGGAGACAGTGCTTCACGAGGTAATCCGAATAATAGACAGTATACCATGCCAGCTTTTATAGACATAAAAGGCGCATTTAATAACGTAAGGACTGATGCTATCCAACGGGCGTTACTAGACTTAGGGGTGAAAAATTGTATCAAAAATTGGATCACCTCTAACAACATAACTAAGAGAGTCCATAAGATTACTCCTCAGCAGAATCTTAATGGATGTGGGGTAAAACTGGCATGCCAATCCTTTTCTTTCTTATTTTACAGTCTTATATATATCTTGAAAACCAAATGCATCTTGCAAGTGTTCTACAGATAGTAGAATTCATGCATGACCGTGCGTGTTTTCTTTTAGCACGCTTGGTTTGATCCTGGAAGTAGATATGGCCGCTATACCCTTAACATATATGGCAACGGGTGGAAACACTTCCAGTGCCACCTGAGGGATAGATCGGAGCGCAAGTCTTATTCCTACGCAACCTAATCGTTGGACCGTTATGAGATTCTTTGGTCCTCTTACGGTTTCAGACCTCATTCTTTCCAAATGTCCTCTTACACATAAAGTGCGCATTAAAAGCTTTCTTTACCAGTTGCTCGGTGTTCTTTTTCCAATAAAGTTTTGAGTCCAGAATTATGCCAAGATACTTGGCTTCATTTGATAGGGTTACTGCACAAACTGAAAACTCGGTATCTTGTACCTTCTAGTAAACAGAATTAGTCCGGTTTGGCTGGACTAACCATCAGACCTTTTGAGGTCGCCCACTTAGAGAGTTTACAGTAAATGGCGAGCGTTACCGTGACATTCTCAACGAGTTTTTGTTTCCAAAAATTGAAGAGGATGACATGGATGACATTTGGTTTGAACAGCACGGTGCAACTTGTCACACTGGCAAAGTTACACTCGAACTTTTGGCTACCGTTTTTGAAAACCGAATAATCAGCCGAAATTCCGATATCAATTGGCCACCTCGGAGCTGTGATTTAAGTCCGTTGGACTAATTTTTGTGGGGAGCCGTTAAGGACAAATGCTATGCGAACCATCCCGAGACGATTAATGCTTTAAAACAAGAAATCAAAGTTGCCATTCATGAAATTGGAGCCCAAACAATCGAAAATGTTGGGTTGATCGAATGGCCTACTGTAAAGTCAGTCGTAGCAGTCAATTGAGCAACATTATTTTTTATTCATAAATGACAATGTTCAATCTTTAAAATAAAAAAAAAAAGTTTGAAAAAATATTGATTAGTTTTTTTTTTTTATAGCCGATTCAAAAAGCAAATTTTACATCGCCCACCCTATACATTGTTGAAGTTCTCAGTATTAAGAGTGCTATTGACATGTAAATCAATATGTCTTTCTAATGTTTTCAGCAAAAACGAAGATAGAGTAATTGGTCTAAAATAATTGAAGTCATATGGACCGGTTTCCCTGCTTTGGGAAGAAAGACCGCCTAGCTCTTTTCCATTAGTTAGGGATATACCCTGAAGATAGGCTTTCCCTAAAGATCTTTTCTGCTTCTTTTTAATTGGCGCGATAACCGCTTATGCGATTTTGTTCGAGTTTAACAAAGTGCCCCAGTCGTTTCCTTCTCGTGCTAACCGGCGCCAGTTGGACACACCAAGTAAAGCCGAGTTCTTCTCCAACGCGGGAAATGCCTCCCCCTCTGCTACCACCAGCTGGTACAGCATCGAATACATTCAGAGCCGGAGCGTTTGTATCCATTCGGACGACATGGCCCAGCCAATGTAGCCGTTGGATCTGTATTCGCTGCATTATGTCTATGTCATTGTAAAGCTCATTAAGCTCATTGCTCCATCGCCTGCAATACTTGCCGTCGCCAACGTGCAAAGAACCAAAGTTCTTCAGCAGATTTTTTTTCTTAAACACTCCAAGGGACGCCTCATCGGATGTTGTCATCGTCCAAGTTTCTGCGCCATACGCGAGGACAGGCATGATGAGAGCCTAATAGAGTGTTAGTTTTGTTCGTCGAGAGAGGAGTTTACTACTAAGTAGCCTTCTTAGTTCAAAGTAGCAGTTCTTGGCAACAGAGATTCTTCTTTGGACTTTAAGGCTGTCATTTTTATCGTTGTTAATGCTGGTTACTAAATAAATGAAGTCTTTTACAATCTCCAAATCATAACTTTAAACAGTGACGTCGGCGCCAATACGCGAGTGCGCCGATTGTTTGTTTGATGACAGGAGGTACTTCATTTTGTCCTCGTTCACCATCAGATCCATACTCTTTGCCTCTTTATCCAGTTTGAAAAAGGAGAATTAATAGCGCGGTTATTAAGGCCGATGACGTCAATGTCCAATCAACAGGCATACTTTTATCTGACCATATTCTGCACTAAAGTTGAAGCATGCACCTTACCAGCTCCTCGCCACCATGTTTGAATATCACAGCTGGCGGTCCGTCGGCTCTCTCGGCTTTGTTGTTCTTTAGTGTTCTAAAACATTAAAAGCGTGTATTCCATCTATCACAACATGATTAATTTGGTTTCGCGTTTTTCGATCAGGAGACAGCCATATTCCTTTTTTTATCGTCTTATGCTGGAACCTGGTGCTGCAGGCTACCATGTTTCGGGCCCCGGCGAACTCGATCAGCATCTTGTAAAGTACAAGCGAAGTAGTGTACTTATAATGATAGTATCAGAGATCGTCATGTAAATGAGCGAAACAGGATCATCGAAATAAAAGAATTACTAATTCACGGAAGAGCTTTAGGGCAAACCTGCCGACTAAAGATTCCTTTAAAATAAAAAGAAGATTTTTAGAGTTAGGGCAAACGACTGCCTTCCAACTATTAGGAGTGAGCTGTGTGAGCTGCTAGAGCTGACTGAGCTGACTTCTGATAGAATGGCTTTATTTTTATACTTTCTTTTTGCCTTGTCATCAATATACATAATTACAATCAAACATTTGTTGCAAGTAACAAATCAATAACAAAGTTGTAAACACTTAAAAATACTATACAAATAAAATTCTGCTTAGGTTGACTTAAATTTTATTCGGGGTTAGCTTACTTCACAGTGAGTTATGGCTTTGCTTTGGAGTGGGGTATCGTGTGACAAAAGTGCATTTAGTGTGTGCCATGTGTTTACTTATGTTTCGGGTTTCAAAGAAAAGGGCAAAGAGTTTATGTTATTGAAATTGAAAAAGAATTATGTCATTAAAGTGGAGTAAATTGAAATAAAAGAATTATGTCATTAAAATTGAAAGTAGAGTGAATTGAAGTGGTTTACTTAATTTGAGTTGGAGTATTAGGAATATTTGGAAGTGAAGTGGAGGTACTCTACACCCCTATGGTTAAGATTGAAAATTACTGTGCTAAGAAATTTGTTTAAATTTTGTAAGTACAGTGGTTTTCAATAAAATATTTTTATGACTTAAAAAGTTTCTTAGTATATCTAAATCTATTTTTAATTCTATGTTTTATAGTATATTTTTCTTAAATTTATTTAATATGATAATATTTTAGGTGATTTTGTATTTCTTAAGGGTATTATTATGATATTCCTTAAGCTTATTGTTAATTTGTAATACAGAATTGACTCCTTTACGCTCTACTATGAGATAAGGGCCATGATATGGACTTTGCTGTTTTCTTCTAGTTTCTAGTTTTACAAATACCCAGTCACCTACTTTTAGTTCTGGTGTGTTACTGTTCTTGTCATATAGTTCTTTTCTCTTTTGTTTTGTTAGTTTTATCAGTTCTTGTGCCCTAAGAAGTGACTCTTTTAGTCTAAGTTTCATCTCATTTGCGTAATTGTTTAAGTTATATACTGGTTGATTGTCCTCGATTATGTCAGTCGGTAAGCGTGGAAGTTTTCCGAATATTAACTCGTACGGTGAAAATTCCGTCTCTATGTTTGGTGTGGTATTAAAAGCAAATGCAAAATAAGGTAACCACTGGTCCCATTCGTGATTTTCTACGAAGTGTAACAGAAATTCATTTAGGACTCTGTGACTTCTTTCAACTGTTATTGTCTGATGGTGATAGGGTGCTGAAAAGGTCTGCTTTATATTTAGTATTTCGCAAATATTTTTCATTAATTCATTTGCAAACTCTGTACCTCGATCAGATTTTAATGTTTTAAAAGGTCCGTATTTTAGTATTACCTGTTCTACTAGTGTCTTTGCGATAGAAATTGCTTCTTTAGTTGTCATTGGGAATAAGATTACGTATTTTGTCAGTTCGCATTGTACCGTTAAAATATATCGGAAACCATTTGATATAATCAATGGTCCTACTGTATCTATGCTTAAATTTTCAAAGCTTGTACTAGGTGTGTCCGTTATTGTCATTTTTTCTTTTATGTACTTTGTCTGTTTGTTTCGAGTACATTCTTTACAACTGTTTATATATCGTTTTATCATTTTTCTCATGTTCTTCCATATGTATTTTTGCTTTAATTTTAAGATAGTTTTTCTTATACCCAGATGTCCTCCTAGTGCTGAATTGTGATACTCAAAGATTAATTTTTTTTTTATTTCTTCGTCATTAATTTGTTTTGGGGCTTTATATAAAATTATTCTTAAGGGTCTTAATTTTTGATCTAATCTTTCACTTTGTAACTTGTTGAATGCATTCTTAAAGTCTTCAATATTCATTTCTTTTAATAAATTATCTTCTGCTAGCGCTAGCTTTTCTATATTTCTTTTAATCGCTATTGATGATAGTTTCGCCATGATTGAAACGTATTTCAGAGGCTCCTCACTATATCGGACTATTATATCCCCTTTTTTATTTATCTGTATTTCGGATCCTTTAATTTTTTCTTCGTATACAAATTTTAATCTTTTTATATTTCATATATCAGCTACGGACGTACATTCCCAAATGTGAAGTTGGCCTGACTTCGAATGAGAGTTGTAGTTCTCCTTGTCTACCCTGGTGTTTTTTTTGGCAGACATTCCCCTTGTTATTACAAACATTTTATTATTGTCATCACAATTCGTTGGTATAATTTTTTTTAGTATGTCTGAGTCTATCTTTATTCGTGATAATGCGTCGGCATTTGTGTTCATTTTGCCTTGCTTGTAGACTATTTCGAAATCATAGTCTGACAAATCAAGTCTAATCCTAATCTAAGTCTAATCTACACTTTTTTTTTATTTTCATTAAGGTGCACGAATATTCAATTTTATGTTTATTTAACTGAATGCAAAAAGTCACATTTGTTCTTATGCCTGTTTTGTGCTTAAATATTATATTTGTCAATGATATATTAAAAATTTTAAATTAAATGTTAATATATTTAAATGCATTAGCAAAAAATCTCTATTCAACAATATTTATCATAGCATGTGTGAACAGTTTGATGCGCGTCGTTAATAATATTGAGAATTATTTCACTTTAATTAGCCGCCTAATCACATAAAAATAGTTAATTGTTACCTAATAACAACTTCATACTTTTAATTACATTATTTTATGCATTAATCAGCAAATAATCAGTCATAAACAAAATTGGGATATTCACAATCTAAAATATATATAATATATGTATATGTAGTTATATAAAGTACAATGTATGCTGTATGATAGTTAGTTTTTCAATCATTACTTTATTGCAAGAAGTGGCATTTTTTATTTTAAATTACTTTAGCTTTTTGTTACTGTTGTTTTGAACTTCACATGTAGCGCACTGCGCATTTATACAGCCTTGTAGACTCTGACGGACTTCACGTCGTTGAGGGTGAGAGTAGTCACTAGCTCGGAGTTAGTGAATTCACGAATAATGGTCGATGGTTTGTCACCCTACTGTTCTTGCACCAATTTGTTGCCATCGAGAGTGAAGACGCTCTTCACCGTGCGACCATCAAGTGTCTCTTCATCGAATTCCTCGCCCAGCTTGAAGTTGACCGTAGTTGTCTTGAAGGTTGAGGTAGTGGTGAAAGAGTAATTATCACCATCCTTCTTCAGTTCAACGTTGGGGCTGATACTGTTACCCATTTTGCGTAGAACCATACCGACAACCAATTCCTTCATGTATTCGTCGAAGTTTTCACTCTTTTCTAATTTGTATTTCTTTCCTTCCCAGACAGCCATTTTTACTAATGATTTATTTAGCGTTTAGGATCGTCCGCAGGATCGCCGCAGGATCGCCGCAGGATCGCCATGTTAAGTAATGCTGAATCGTCATGTATGTGAGACAGGATCGTCAAAGTAAAGGAGCTATTAACTTATGGAAGAGCTTTAGGGCAAACCTGCCGACTAAAGATTCCTTTAAAATAAAATTTTTAGAGTTAGGGCAAACGACTGCCTTCCAACTATTAGGAGTGAGCTGTGTGAGCTGCTAGAGCTGACTGAGCTGACTTCTGATAGAATGGCTTTATTTTTATACTTTCTTTTTGCCTTGTCATCAATATACATAATTACAATCAAACATTTGTTGCAAGTAACAAATCAATAACAAAGTTGTAAACACTTAAAAATACTATACAAATAAAATTCTGCTTAGGTTGACTTAAATTTTATTCGGGGTTAGCTTACTTCACAGTGAGTTATGGCTTTGCTTTGGAGTGGGGTATCGTGTGACAAAAGTGCATTTGGTGTGTGCCATGTGTTTACTTATGTTTCGGGTTTCAAAGAAAAGGGCAAAGAGTTTATGTTATTGAAATTGAAAAAGAATTATGTCATTAAAGTGGAGTAAATTGAAATAAAAGAATTATGTCATTAAAATTGAAAGTAGAGTGAATTGAAGTGGTTTACTTAATTTGAGTTGGAGTATTAGGAATATTTGGAAGTGAAGTGGAGGTACTCTACAATCTGTCCCTCACCGGATGTTTCTTTGTTCAGGCTAGATTTTCCGATTGTAAGTCGAAAAATTCCCTCGGTGCCCACGCAGGCTTTGAAGTCTCCAACCACGATTTTTATGTCGTGGCGGAAGTAGCTCATAGAAGGAATCCCTGGTCGCATCGTCCTTTTTTCCATAGGGGCGTGGGTGCAAATGTGCGAGATGTTGAAAAATCGCGCTTTGAAGCGGATTACTGCGAGACGCTCGTTTATCGGAGTGAACGACAATACTTGGCGACGAAGTCTCTGCTCGAATATAAAACCAACACTGAATTTGCTCTCCTTTACATGGTAGCTGTAGTAGACGTCGCAAGTTTTTACGTGGCGGGTCCCAAACCCAGCGTACAACCAGTTTTCCTGGGATACTTCGTCTTCTCAATCTCGAACGGGTGTTCGGAAGCTACACCGAGAATACTTGGGCTATTCAAGGAAGTTGTAAGCTGCGGGAACCATATGTAGAAGAATCGTCCTGGCCACTCCCAAGTGAGCGGCGATTAGTAACATTCCCCACTTCCAGTCCTCCTGATTTGTATGGTTGGAAGGAATTTACCGCCCAGGTTACCTTAGTATCATCGATAATATCTTTTGCAAGTTCATCTATCTGAATTCCAGAAGGGCTAGAACTTTGGATTTGGATATTGTTTCATTCTTGCCATCCAGGGAATTGTGTTTGCATAAGATATTCATATGTTTCCTTCCCTGTGAAGCTGCCATCCAGTCTTTGCAAACAGCTTGGTTTGCAGGTTTCCTTGCAGAGACATTTGCTGAGTCTTTAGAACTCAGATGTATTCTCCAATTCTTCACAAAACCTCATCCAGGATTCTTTCTTTGCCTTCTTTGCTTATCTCTTAAAAGTATTGAAACTATTTCGATATCAGTCCCAATCCTCTATCGTCTTTGACGCCTTTTCTGCATTCTAAAGTCTTCCTGTTTTTCTTCATAGTAGTTTGAGTTTTACACCATGAGCTTGTTTGGTTTTGTGGGGGTCTGCTTATGTCCAGTTTACGAATAGGTTCCTCTGTTGCAGCTGTCTACAAATTGATGCTATTTTCTGAGCTAGAGACGTCTGTTGTTTCCTCATCTTCAGGCGGATCTAACTTAGTCATAAGCTTAGATAACTAAGGAAGTCCTTTAGATTGTTCTACGTTGACTGTGAACTAGCAGCAACAGAACGATTATTTTCATAAAAAATTTGCACGATTTGCAATCGTTGCTCAAGTGTGTAGCGTTCCATGATGAAATGTATGCTAATGAAGTTTACAAATGAAAAGCGAAAAATAAGAAATATTGCGTCGTTCGCCCTCTCTATCGGAAAAAAGTTGAAGCGCACCTATTGAATAACCCTATATTATTGCTCATAAAAAAATAACTCTAAGTGTATGTATTCGCCTACCTTGTTCGGTACTGGTGCTGAACCTATTGGTTGTTTATTTGGTCGGCGTTCATATTTGTTTGCGAGTCAAATTTCGCAGTCCAGTACTTCATGTATAAAATATTTGAGTGAAATTTCCTGTGCGTTATTTTTGTAGTTTCTGTGAGCTCGTCTGTGTGTGTCTTGTATGATTTGTTTTTATTGTTCGGTTTCGGTGATGTCATCAACCAATTTTTGCGCTAGTATTTGCAATCGATATGGTTGGAAATGTGTCGATAATATCATTTTCGTCGTAAAATAATATTCCCACGTCTATTTTCAGGGCATTAGTTACCTTTGGTTTAATTATATATTTTAGTCTGTCTAGCAATTCAGTTTTGGTGTTAAAAAAAATCGTATGTCGGCTGTTAGAAAATATGTTTTGTGAGGATATATCGATGGTCTTACAATAACTTGATTTGTAAATGCGTTTAGTGGTTGCTTTACTCGTTTGACTGTTTGTATTGGGGAGCTTTGTGTTGAACGTTGGGAGTCATCAGAGCTTACAGTGTTGTTTATTTGCTGGCGAGAAAGTGCATCAGCGACAACGTTCTGATGTCCGGGTTTGTAAACGAGTTTTGCGCCGTATTCTTAGATGCAATTTTCCCATCTTTTCAATTTTGTATTGGGGTTTTTTTCTGATATAGAGAAGATTAAAGATTGATGGTCAGTGTAAATTGTTAAATAAGCTATACCATACAAGTAATTACGTAGTTTCTGTAGTGACCAAACAATTGCGAGTAACTTTTTCTCATTCGTAGAATAATTCTGTTTTGTTTGGCTGAATGTTCGTGAAATAAATGATTTGGGTTTTTGGTTTTGAGATAATACGGCTCCTATAGAGTAGTTACTGGCATCTGTAGTTAATTCGAGAGGTTTGTTAAAATTTGTTTGGAAGAGTTTAACTTTGGCTTGCAGTTCCTCTTTTATTTTATTCACTGCTTCTATTGCAAGTTTCTCTAAAGTGACTTTTATTTTTGCGCTTTGATTCTTTCATATGCAACCATTCTCTCCTCTGAGGAACGTAGTGAGTGGTTTGACGATGGCTGCAAAACCCTGTATACCTTTTCTATAGTAACTAGTGAGACCTAGGAAGGATCTGAGTTCCTTCAGTGTTGTGGGAATAGGAAAATCTTTAATAGTTTGTATATTAATAGGGTCAACTGTGATCCTGTTGTATTTCATTATATGCCCTAAGTATTCCACAGAATCTTGGAAGAAGTGAGATTTCTCGTTGGAAATCTTCATGTTCGCTTGGTGAAGCGCGTTTATTATTATGCGGATATGTTCGGTATGTTCTACGGGAGAGGAAGAATAAATGAGAACATCGTCTATATAAACGTACGCGAACTTCCCGATATATGGTCTAAGGATATCATCCAAGCATCTTTGAAAAATGGATGGGGCATTTTTCAGGCCGAACGGCATACGAAGGAATTCGTACTTAGCTGCATTTATACTAAAGGCCGCTTTTTCCCTGTCATAGTCATTAATAAGCATTTGATGGAAGCCCGACTCTAAATCTAAAGTAGTAAACACCTTTGCATTACCTAAATTCTGTATGGTCATAAACACATCAGGTATGGGGTATCTATCTGGGATAGTTTGAGCCTTTATCTTCTGAAAGTCTATGAGAATTCTGCGCTTAGGTTTCCCTTGTTCATCGGTACCTTTTTTAGCGACCGTTGAGTAACCATGAAGGGTTTTTACTTTAACTGGCTTGATTGGCATAGGCTTACCGGTTTTGCAATTTTCACTTATATAATTATTTGTTACTCCGTTGTCGATCAGGGTGTTGATAAGTTTGCCTGTATCCCTGCGTTGCAGACAAGGCAAATCGTTCATACGCCTAAAAAACACTGCCTGTTTCATATTCGTCATTTTCCGGTGCAAGTAATTGTATTTCTTCGTCTCGTGTTTCATTGACTCGTGATACGTTCTGTTGTATGTTGAAATTGCGAGATGAAGGATGTCGTTCCCTTTTTCGAGGCTCTCCGCGAAATGGGTTATTAGGATGTAGTCCTTGCCTCTGGCGGTCATAGCTATTTTGTGGTGCGGAATGGGTCCTATTATAGTTTGTGGATCTCGTGTATTTTTGTGAAGGATCTATTTCCATTGGTTGGTACTCTTGCCTGGATGCAGTTTGGTTGTATTGCACCTGCATTTTAGGTCTGTACCTTTGTGGTTCCTCGTATCTTCTACTTGGCGAAGCATTGTAACGTCTGTGGTTGTATTGCGGAAAGTCGAGCTGAAAGTTCACGTCGTCGTGATGTATAGTTCTTGCGATAGCGTAAGCGGTTTCTAAGTCCTTTGGACTGTGGCTATGGAGGGTGCCGTATTTGCTGAGAATGAGACCGAGGGTGATGAATGTCCTCACAGCTTCCTGGTTTGGGTTTTTTTTTGGCTGACGGATTCCCTGAGCTATCCATCTCAACTTTAGTGAGTGCAAGGTTAAGCGATTTACTAACTTCACTATGGAACTCCGAAAACGTCCTTTTTTCTTGTTTTATTATTTTCATTGCTTCGAGCAACACATACAGGGGTCTCTGGTCCACAAAGGTATAATCAAGACGGTTAATTATGGAGTAGAAATTAAATTTTGTGTTGTGGTTAATTAGAATATCGGCCGCCTCTCCTTAAATTTTGGAACCAATGATCGAGAGCGCCGTATAATACGTGGGTGTAGTAGAGTAATTCTTGATGTTTTTCATGTGTGTCCAGGCACGTTTTCTCCACGATTTATAATGGTTCGTGTCGCCTGTGAATATTAGTAGCATTTTAAAAATTTCCAAGTTAATTTGCGACGCATCAGCAATGTTGGGTGCACAGTCTTGGTATTGATCTGTGACTGTGACTGTTGCGTTGGTTTTAAGAGAATTCATCCTCTCTTTGGTTTCAGTCAGGGTTGTGGTCAAAGCAGCTATTTGTGCCCTCAGGTTTACTATTTCCTGTGCGCTCATTTCTGCATCCGATGATAAACGTGTTGAGTAAAAGATGCATTGTCGCTTTTTTGTTCGTTTTATGTTGTTTGAATTTTTTATAACATTTTTTTCTTTTCATTAATTATTTATGTACTTTTTTCAAATGTTAGTGCTGGAAATCTTATTTCCCGTGGAACTAGTTTTTTAATAATTTTCACGTTTAATTATAAAAATTACTTAAAAACGGTTGAGCCGCAAGTTGATATCATTTGGTGATATTTGAGCAAAAAGGATATTTTTTGGTTACACCGAAATGTGCACTCTTTATTTATCATCTTTAGACTGACTGGTTTACATAATCTTAGTGCTACTTATACTAGTTATTGAGATGCGTCGGTCGTTATCTGTTTACTAGTACATAGATGTGTTACGCATGTGTGTGGTACGATATGAAAGTGTTACCAACTTCACACTGCTTGTATCTGTAAAACAGCTCATGACATCAACGTCAAAATTGTTTTAATGACAGTTCAATACATTGTTTATAGGCCATCATAAGCGTTTGTGTCTCAGTTTTGCTGAATTTTTTTTTCTGTGATGGAGTTCAAACGTAATAGTGTAATTGCGTTATAAAGGGTGGTTAAGTTTCAAGGGCCGGTATTCATTTTGAATAAAATACAATTTTTTTAGGAAATTATTGGCGGCACACCTCCATCCGATGGTCCAAATTTTCGATGACGCTTAGGCATAATTGAGGTTCTATGCGGCCCAATGATGCCGCCCAGTGGCGGCGCTAGACCAAATGTGTACGTCGGCGACATCAACTTCGCGAGGCATCTTTACTTCGCAGTGAAAAAACCCGTAAAATTAAGTGAGCCAAATTATAAAATAATTTATGAGTTTAACGAGTTTTATTGTTAATAAAATGATGACAAAAAATAATTACACACAAAAATTAAAATAGTCGAACTTTTCGGCTTTTATCAGCTATTTCAGCTTCGATTGACAGACCTGATAACGCGGATAGTCTGTCTTGGCTCATTGTGCTTCTCAAATAGGTTTTTAGCAATTTCAACTTTGAGTAGCTTCTCTCAGCGGAAGCTGTGCTGACCGTAACTGTGAGCTTGATTCTAATTATAATATCAACATTTGGATATATTTCTTCTAAATTATTTTCTAAAATGTATTGGATGAGTTGTTTCGCGTCATTGATAGAGTCTAGTGAATTAGTTTTAAAAAGCTGAAGTTCTTCATATAGTTCGAAAGGCTGTATATTACTGTTTTCGCCTTTCCAAAGTTTTGTACCTAAATCAGTAAAATGTTTGAGAAGATCCTCTTTTGGCATAAATTTTAAATAATTGATATCATAAATAAAACCAACTTTCTCAGAATATTCATTGAGCGCTGTAAATCGACATTCGGTATCGACTATTATAACAGTGTTATAATAACTGTGTTAAAATAAATAACTCTGAACTGCATTTCAGGAGATTCAACTGGTTTATCAGTATGTTCGTAACTAAGCATTCGTTTTTTCCTGGCTATTCTTTTTTCCGTAAATTGAGACTGAATTTCATTACTTTTGTCCACAAATAATCTAGCTTCTGTTACGCTTTTTTCAAATCCTGTATTTCGGAATTCTTGAATCTAGCTACAAAATGAACGTAAGGTATCAATAGCAACTTGCAAGTTGACTTGAACCGATGACATCATCAAATTGTAAAAATATTGCTTTTACTGCTCCGATTCTAATCTCCCACCTCGTTTCAGACAGAATTTGTAAAGTCAATTTTAATTTACTTTTTACTATCTCCTAACGCATCCTTGATTTTGAAAACAGCACATAGATTTTATTGATAAAGCCGAAAAATGTTTTGGCTGTCGTTGAAGAGTTAACTGCATCTATCAAAAGTAAATTACAACTGTGGCATCCGCATGGTGCAAATGATCTTGGATTTATATTGAGTATTCTTGTTCTGATACCTTTTCTAACTCCGACCATATTGGCACCATTATCATATCCCTGTCCTCGACAGTTTTGGATATCTAGATCATTTCTTTCCAGTTCTTGTAATATTGATTTTGTTAAATACTCTCCTGTTGTTTCTGCGACGTCAATAAACCCAATGAAATGTTCTTCTACAGCTCCAGTTGACAAATTGCAAAATCTTAATATTATTGACATTTGTTCAACACGGCTTACGTCCCTGGTACAATCGAGCAAGATGGCATAGTAGTTTGCTTGTTTAACCCTGTGTATAATTTCGTTAATAACTAATTTAGACATTAAAGTAATTAATTCGTTTTGGATGTCGTGGCTCGGATAAAGTTGATTAAGTTGTTTTTCATTAATACGTTGCATATGATCCCGTAATGTCGGATGATATTTAGATAACAACTTAACTAAGTCTAGAAAATTGCCAGAATTTTTACTATTGTTCAATTTCAAGGATTCTCGATGAGCTCTAAATGCCAAATTGTGTGAGGCCAAGTAGTTTATTATATCTATCAATCTTTCAAACAAATTATACCAATACTTTTGGGATTTCCTAATCACTCTCTCGTTATCCTTATCTATTGTTTTACCGTGTTTGATTCCTTTAAAGAGTTCCGTCCATTTCATCATGCACTCCATGTGTCCTTGACTTTATTCATGTCTTTGCAGTATCCGACTCAGATCCTTCCAATCACAACATCCTTCTTTTACTATCTGTGTCTGCAAATGTGAAAAAAGTCTACATGGAAAGCAATAAACTTTATCTTGAGACATGGAGTAAGGTAACCATCTGCGATGTTGCGTTTCGCCGTTACTCAATTTTCTAGTATAATGAAATTTAGAAAAATGTCTTTTACTTTGGTCTCTTGGGTAATTTTCATCAGTTCACTATAGGTCTTGATCGGGAACGTTTTGAATTAAGAGATGGCGCTGCGCATCATTTAGTGGCAATACCCACTTTCCCGGATCTAGGTCCATTAATGGCTCGCTTAAATGAACTTCTTGCTCTTGATTTTCTGACTCACACATATACTCACTTTCTAACTCTTTATTGGATTCAGAAATTTGGGTCACAGCAGATTCACTGGATGTTGAAGGTAAAGTTCTATCAGAAATTTGTCTAAAAGTTTCATTGAACTATGTAGCAAATTCTGTTTCAGAAAAGAAAGATTCATCACATGACTCTGAAGCAGTGGCACCTGAAGAAGGCTTTTTAAGAAATTTCATCATACTGGAACTCAGAGCTTGGTTGGATACAACCGTTTCAGCCTTTCTTTTTCGTTTTGACGCACTGGATTCCCATTTTCTCCCTACATCTCTGTCTCTAGAGGGTCCTCTAGACATGATAACCTTAAATATTTTTTAGTTAAGTTTGGTAAGAACGCAATGTTACAGGATACAGATTATAAGAGTTGGTTGATGATTGTTACATAGGGAGGTCCTGTATAAAGGGAAAACCCGAAAACCATGGATTACGATACATACCCGGAACATTTTTTGTCAAACTTTTTGTCGGAAATGAAAAAAAACGACTATACAAAATTTACGAGTCAGCTGCCAACTTTGTATCATCATCATCATCATCTCAACCGGTAGGCATCTACTGCTGGATGTAGGCCTCCCCTAAGAGCGCCACCTTAATCTGTCGCGGGCCGATGGTCTCAATCGTATTTGCACTTTATCTGTAAATGTATGTACGTACATCCCACAGATCCAATATATTTATTTTATAGTCACTATTAAGAAGGCAAAGGTAAGTAGTACCAACCTACTTATTTTGTTGAATGCCGCAAGGGCATCTCCCATGAGGAGGTGACGGGTACGACGACCTCGCGGACCCTAGTCAAGATGTCCCCCGTTTCAGCGACTTTGTAAGAGTTAGCTAGAAAGTTAGGAGACAAAATCCAGCACATGTCTGTTCCCATATTGGGCGGTGTGCTGGTCAGTGTCTGTTCACCATGTTAGGTGCGACTGTATGTAAAAAGCATGACCGGTATGCAACGGGGCGCACTGGGAGTCCCTGGATAGGTCGTTATGGCTTTCCACCTGCGACCTCAAGGGGGTGATGTGAGTTCGCTCTGCCGATGTGTTAGATTCGTTGTATATCAGTAACCAGCCGCCTTGGACTCTGGTCAGGAAGTGTTCATTGGGCGAAAGAGTAGTAGCTTTCGTTGCTCCGGGCGAGCGCCGGTCCGTCCGTGTTTTCCGGGATCGGTAAAGCGTAGGTCAGGCCTCAGCGAACTGGGGTAGGAGCACGATGCGCTGGTTAAATAAAAAAGAATGGAAAAAATTATGGAAAAGAAACAAAAAGAAGAAAAACAGCAGAAGGCCACTACTGATGGAGATACAGAGCAGAGCCTTTTCGTAAGGAAACCTCGATTGCTTCGTTCGCCACCACAAAAAGGGAATTTGCCCCTTACGAGTGGAACATTGCCGACTATAGGGAAATCAAAGGCGGTCAATGAAGGAGCTGAAATGACGCCACAAGATGTAAGAGTATCGTCAAAAGAGGTTAAAAATACTGCAAATGCGCCCAATGCGCCATCACATACCCCTGTAACTGCAAAGGATGCAAACACAGAACGGGAAACCACTGCATCTCCACGACAAGAGTTCATTCTCAAAATGCGAGCTGAAGAAGAGGAAGCCGAGAAATGTTTGAGAGTGCTTAGGAAGATGAAAGCAGTTATATTGAAGAGTAGAAATACTTCCACGGAAATAAAGACCGGAGTCTCAGAGCTGGACGAACTATTTGACGTCATGAAAAACTGCAGAAGAGGTTGGATTCGAGCTGAGAAAGCCGGTAAAAGTCGTCTCTTGCCGGAAACATCCACTAAAGAAGTCGGAGGTGACACCCCCGCAACTGCCCGAAAAACAGGTGTTGCCCAGGAGAGTACTCCTTTAACCGCAAAACGGAATGCACCAAGTCCTGCCGCACCCGACTCTTCGAAGAAACTAAGAGTTCGAGAGCGTGAGAAATGGCAGGTGGTAAGCCGGCAAAAATCTAGGCCCAATACCGTGCCAAAAGGAAGTGATGAAGCGCAAAACGATGGCGCAAGGAAGGCTAAAGCCAAACAAAAGAAGAGTGAACAAATATCAAAACCAAAATCGGAGGCTGTGTTGGTAAAGCCGGTAGAGGGCCACAGTTATGCTGAAATCCTCAAAAACATCCGTAAAAATACCATGCTAGACGAAACCACAACGGTGAAAGGCATAAGAAGAACCAAAACTGGCGCTCTTCTACTTGAATTCGAAAAGGGGAAAAAAGTTAACGCTGATTTTTTGAAACAACTAGAGGAAACCGTAAAAGCGGTCGGTTCCATTACAACTCTCAGACCAACTTCAACTGTAGAGATCAGAGACTTGGATGCCGTCACGGAGAAGAAGCAAGTTGATGACGCTGTGAGACAAATGCTAGCTGGCACTAATGAAAATATCGATGTTATGATCACAAAACCTAATTAGCGACAACAAGTACGGGTTTATGTTACTCTCGCTATTGAAAGCGCAGAAAAGCTGCTCAAGCAAACTAATATCAAAATCGGATGGGTTAGTGCAAGGATGAGAGCTAGCACATCTCTGAAGCGCTGCTACCGGTACTTCGGTGTCGGACACCTTGAATCAAACTGTAAAGGACCAGACAGAAGCGGAAAAGGTATATGCATCCGATGTGGAGAAGCTGGGCACAAAATGAAAGAGTGCACCAAAGAGCCCAAATACTGCCTACGCACTGATGCCAATCGCAGCGAGACAAAACATATGCCAGGCTCGGGCAAATGCCCGATGACAAAAGAACATGCCAAGACAAGATAAAATATGATTATACTTCAAGCAAATATGCACAGAAGTAAAAACGCAGACCTGCTAATGGAGCAGATGGTCTTAGAAAAAGGAGTTCAAGCAGTATTGATAAGCGAAAAATACGCTCAATCCGAGAAAGCTTGGATCGAAGACGATTCGGGAACTGCCGCCATCTGGCTGCCTAGGGGCACAAATTTCGTAACAATCACGAAAGGATCTGGCGATGGTTTCGTCTACGTTCAAAACAGCCAATTCACAATGATAAGCTGTTATCTTACACCGAACGACAGTATAGATGAATTCACCCGGAAACTGGAAAGTATTGAAGACAAAGCCCTTAGTTTAGAGGGACGGCTAATAATAGCGGGAGACTTCAACTCAAAAGCAACCGAATGGGGCTCGGCGATCCAACTCAAGAGGTAGACGAGTGCTGGACATGGCAGCCAGACTAGGTTTAGTGGTACTCAACACAGGAACGACTACGTACCGAAAGCCAGGTTGTGACGGCACAACACCCGACATAACCCTAGCATCGGAAAGCATAGTCACCTTTACTAAAGACTGGAGAGTCCTGGAAGATTACAATGCGAGTGACCATCAATACATCACGTTTTGCATTGAAATGGAAAACCAAAGAGTACATGAAAATCGAAATAAAAGTACACGCAAATGGAACATTAACAAGCTAAACCCAGCGACGCTCCTTGCAACTATTGACGAAAATAAAACGACGATCTGTACGAATAGTACAGCAAAAACACTAGTCAAGACAACAATGCAATGCATTAAGATAGGTTGCAACGCATCTATGCCTAAAATAGGTAAGAACAAAAAAAGAAATGCTGTATACTGGTGGACACATGAGAACGCAGAACTTAGAGATATGTATCCATAAGCGTGGAAAGTATATTAGAGCCAGAAGATTGGGCCCGGCGATAACAGAATCCGAAGAATATAAAAAGAGCAGAAAATAATTGAGGAAAGCTATAAACCAAAGCAAAAAAGACAAATGGGAAGAGCTACGAAACGATCTTAACAATAACCCATGGGGGTTGGGCTACAAAATCGTTATGAAAAAGCTAGGGGCCAAATCCCCTGCTGCTGATATGGAAACCGAAATGGTAAGCAAAATAGTCGACACACTCTTCCCAAGACACTGTGATGAGAGGGAAGAACTCGAGTATGAAACAACGGAACCTGTCCCATTCACAGAAGAAGAACTTATGGATGCTGCAAAAGCAATGAAATACAATAAAGCACCAGGACCTGATGGCATAGTTGCAGAAATATTGAAACTATTGGCAATCGAACGACCTTTTTTGCTACTAAACATGTACAACGCATGCCTAAAAGAAGGAATTTTTCCAGAAATATGGAAAAAACAAAAACTAGTACTAATCAGTAAGGGAAAGGGAGACCCAACATTAGCGTCTGCTTATAGACCGTTATGTATGCTGGATAGCGCAGGAAAACTCTTTGAGAAACTGATAAAGCATAGGCTTAGCGAAGCCGTCGAGAACAGCGGCGGCCTCTCCGACAGGCAGCATGGTTTCAGAAGTGGCAGATCTACCTTAGGAGCCATCCAAGATGTAATAACTAGCGTAGAACATGCCCAGGCAGGTAATCGATACTCCAAACGTTTAGTATTACTAGCCACACTGGATATCAGAAATGCTTTCAACAGTTTAAGTTGGGACGACGTAATTGAACCCTTAAAAGTAAAATTCAAGACCTCGAGTAATCTATTGAAGATTATTCGCAGCTATCTAAGCAATCGCGTGCTCTTATACGAAACGCGAGAAGGGTGTAAGACCAAACAAATAACAGCAGGTGCGGCCCAAGGATCAATACTCGGACCTGAACTTTGGAATATAAGCTACGATGAAATCCTTCGAATAGAGATGCCCGAGGATGTGCATTCGGTGGGATACGCAGATGACATTGCGGCTGTAATAATCGCCCGGAACACTGACGAAGCCAAAAGAAAGTTAAATCAGGTGATGATCCGAGTTCAGACATGGCTAGAAGACCATGGATTAAAGCTGGCCACAGAGAAAACAGAGCTAATCCTTCTAACGAACAGACGTATCCCATTAGAAGTAGACATACAGGTACTCGATGCCACTTTATCGACAAAAAGAGTGGTCAAGTACTTAGGAGTGCAATTAGACACAAGACTAACCTACTGGGCGCATATAAACCATGCTGCCACAAGGGCTGCCAAAGTAAGTGGCATGTTAAGAAAGCTCATGGCAAACCTTGGAGGTCCAACGCAGAACAAGCGAAAACTTTTAATGGACACGACGAACTCGATTCTCTTATACGGATGCGAAATATGGGCAGATTCGCTAAGGGTGCAATGCCGGCGGAAAACTTTGCAGTCTGTGCAACGCACCTGCGCTCTCAGAGTGGCTTCGTCATATAGAACAGTATCTGAAGCAGCGGTGTTAGTTATCAGCGGAACCATCCCTATAGATATTCTAGCACAAGAGCGCAAACGGAGATGGGAGGCAAAAAACACAGGAACCCCAGTATTACGTTTCTCCAATATTAGAGTCCAAACGCTCACACTTTGGCAAGCAAGATGGAACTCTGAACGGTATGGTAGATGGACAGCGAGACTAATACCCGATCTAAAAAAGTGGGTAGAAAGAAAGCACGGTGAAGTTAACTATTACCTCACACAGTTTTTGTCCGGACATGGGTCCTTTCGCAAGTATTTGTGGCGAATGGGTAAAGTGAGCCAACCAAACTGCATATATGGAGATACTGAGTATGATGATGCGGAGCACACCTTCTTTAAATGCGAGAGGTGGAACGTAGAGAGAATAGGTCTGCAACGAGCTATTGGTGTATTTACACCTGAAGAAATTATCGACAAAATGATGATAGACGAAGAAAAATGGAATGCCGTCACATACTTTGTAGAGGATATTATCCGAAAAAAGAAGCACGAAATGGAAAGTCATGCTGAAGAGCATTGAGCATAGGTTTCTCAAAACAGGCGGCCCTGGACGCAGGGTGAGTAAGTAAGTGTCCTTCTTAGGACGCTGTCTTCGCCCTCTACCTCGAAGCAATGCGGAAGCAGTCCCGGGGTGGAGGGAAAACTCCAAGAGAAGAGGGGGGATATTTTTAGTGGAATCACCACTCACGTAGTAGCGACGTTTAGTATATGGTGTGAAAGCATTTTTAACCCAACCTCACCGCCAAAAAAAAAAAAAAACAAAATGCAGAAGCAAATTATTATAAGCAAAGTCTTTCTATGGAGAAGTGAAATAAGTGAAATAATTCGTTGTAGGTACCTATTCATTCATATGATTTTGTACTTATTGTAGGAACACCGCATGAGATGTAGGTATGTATGAAAAAAGAACTCTGTGAAAATAATGTTACGAATTTTGACGCATACAAAATATACTCGAGGGCATTGGTCGGGAGGCGAAATATTTCTATTATTTCGAGAAAAAACACTAGCGCAGGTTTAAAAATAAGTAAGTAGGTACTTTACTTATCTAGGTAAATATAAAATTGAATCTATTTCTTTATTAATATTACGAGTATTTACGACTTATAAAAGATATAGGTAACTATTGATTTTGACGAAACAATTTTTCATGATCACTCTGCCGAAAGTACGGTCTTTCTGGCCGCATTTGACTCCAGGAAGAGCGACTTTTGAGGCCTTCTCGAGCCGCAGCGCGCTCTAGCGGATTACAAGACTTTCGTGGTCGGCTCGGCTTTGTCTCGGCCACCATCTCACACCCGCCAGGAAATCCAACTTTCTGGGCTTGGGTTGTAATATACTATCGTTAAAGTCGTTAAAAAGTTGACGTTGAGTTACCTTAACATTAGGTATACAATACAATAAAAAGAAATTTTGCGCTTGCGAGTCTGCAAGTTGCCGTATGAAGAAAATTACTCTCACAACACGACAAATGAAATATAGATAAATAAACAACACGGGGATTCCCCGTCCAGAGTCTCGTGCGCCGTGCGCGAAATCGAGCGCTCGATATTGGTATTGGACGTTCATAATGAAGCGGACACACACAAATTATGTTTGTATATATGCTAAACTAAAATCTTTTGCACGTATAACTGATTTATTTATTGCATTCATAGGTTTACCTGCACCCATGAATTCAATCAATAAATAAATGATAAATGCCACACACATTACTTACCAACATTTTCACCCAATACAAATATCGTGTCGGGCAGTGTGTGTGAAAACGCTCACTAGAGCGAAGCCAGGATGATTGGCGAAACGAAAATAAATAGGTAACTCGTTTATCTGCGAGGCCCCTTCAGGCGCGAGGCCGTCGGCGGTGGCCGACGTCGCCAACGCCTAGCGCCGCCACTGATGCCGCCGGCCCATAAATCGCACCAAACAGTCACTCTTTGTGGATGCATTGGTTTTTCGGCAATCACTCTTGGATTATCATTCGCCCAATTGTGGCAATTCTGCTTATTGACGAATCCATTGAGGTGAAAATGTACCTCATCACTGAAGATGATTTTCTTCGAAAATTGGTCATTCACTGTTGCCATTTCCTGCCATCTTTCTGACCATTGACGACGCTTGAAATAGTCCAGAGGCTTTAATTCTTGAGTCAATTGCATCTTGTTAGCGTGTAAATGCAAGTCTTTATGCATAATCTTCATCAACGACGAGCGCGAGAGGTGCAATTTTTGGGCACGAGGACGAGTTCAGGTGGACGGCTTTTCAACCACACTATCGCGAACAGGAGCAATATCTTCTGCAGTACGAGCTGCACGAGCATGCCCTGTTGTTTTCACATCTCCTACAGACCCTGTTTGCTCAAACCTGTGCACAATTTTTCCGATTGCACGCACATTTGGACGATTAAATTGACCGAAAAAATCACGAAGTGCGCGATAAGCATTTTGATTTGAACGCCCGTTTTCATAATAAGCCTGAATATTTTTAATGCGTTGTTCGATTGTGTATCTTTCCATGGTTTAAATTGAGTAAGTCTGAAATTGAAAAATGTCGGATGAAATGCAGAAAAGAACTTTACGTTTAGGTGTGGTTTACATTCAACATCGGCCCTTGAAATTTAATTTTCCTTTATTTGGCTGGAAAATCACAACCAGCCATTGTTCGTGAGCTCAGTGACCTCAAAGTGTTTGTGTATCGCACTATAAAACGTTACAACGTACACGCAACGTTACGTAGCATTGCAAAACGCTATGGAAGTAGACCAAAAAAAACCGCAACAAGGTCAGAAATTGTTCGGCAAGTGAAGGTTCGACTTGAACGAAATCCACATCGAAGTGGAAGAAAAATGGCCAAAGAACTGAAAATATCGCAAGACAGCATTCGACGCATATTGAAAAATGAGCTCATGGTCAAGGCTTACAAGTTCCAAAAAGCACATGATCTTGCACCCCAGAAAAAAAAAATTCGGTGCGAAAGAGCAAAGGAGTTGTTCGCAAGTAATGGCTTGGGCCGCAGTAACCGCTGATGGATGGTTTCCAATCGTTTTTATCGAACCTGGTGTCAAAGTGAATGCGACTTATTATCGGGAAAATGTTTTAGAAGCTGCATTAGAGCCGTGGACACGCAAGCATTTCGGTCGTAGACCATGGATGTTCCAACAAAAGGTGGTCATATCGAGCTAAAGTGAATATATGTTAAAATTCATTCATTTTAAACAATTTTGTCTTTGAAATCAATAAAAACGAATTTCACACAAAAAAGTTATGGTGTTTTGAATAGGTAACACTTCATAACGTTCACCCTGTAGATAGCTATTGTTTGTCTTAGTGACAAGCTCTGTTGCTTTGGTGTTGTGTGTATTGTTATCATACAAGGTTAAAGGGCATATTTGATTATGATTTTCTTGAAAAATGCGCTTGGGAGCTCATTCGACCACAAATGGAAGTTAGAGCAAAGAATCCTCGACTACCCAGAGTCCACAACCTTCTTGGCATCCCAACAATTGCACCACAACCCACTCAATCACCAAGTAACTATGTCGGACGTTGTCATATTTGCCCTCGCAATATGAACAAATCATCCCGAAAGTCGTGTACTAAATGCGGCAGATTTCTTTGGAGAAATTATATGAGGGAAAGCTGCACGCAATGTCTCAGTGAGGAAATATAAGCAGTTTTCAGAAACCACAACATATAAGTTTTGTACTGAACTTTTATTTTTTTATTTAAAGAAGTGAATTTTACATATTTTTATTTTAAGTTTTACGAATAATAAAAACTCTTTTGTAAATCGTCCATTAGTTATGAGAAAAAACTTTTATGAATTGCAATAAATGTTAAAACACACATACATTCATGTTTTTATTGAATTTACAGAAGATACACAAATATTTTAGTGAAAATATTACTATATATTCCTCACATTAAGTCACAGAATATACTTATGAAGTATTATTAAGAAACACAAATGAATAACACTTTTAGTCATAATATTAAAATGGTCTACGATTGTAGACCACGTGCCTAACCATGTTACAAAAATCCACGTGCCTAACGAAGGGTTAAGTGTCAAAAGCGCAACGA
This sequence comes from Anastrepha obliqua, assembly GCF_027943255.1. Classification (NCBI taxonomy): domain Eukaryota; kingdom Metazoa; phylum Arthropoda; class Insecta; order Diptera; family Tephritidae; genus Anastrepha; species Anastrepha obliqua. The sequence continues at coordinate 1,298,607 of NW_026562179.1, read as the reverse complement.
AAACTTCTTTGACGCTTAGTAGAAAAACTAAGTTTCTGAATGTTTAGCATTTACAGTGCTGCAATATTTATATTTTTGAACATTCTGATACTTTGAACATTCTGATTGATCGATTGTTGAACTGTTGTTTCTGAAATTATTTGTTTCTTTTTTAAGTTTTCGCAAAAAGCTTGAACATTACTGGTAACAATGATATTGGCCTGTAAAAGAACACTTCGATGGGTGATGTACCAGGCTTTGGTATCATAGTAACTTTGGCGGATTCCCTATATACTATATATGTTATTACTTACCTAAAGCTGAATCACTTGTTAAATAAACTGGGCAAATAGACAGTACAATTTTTTGACAGATTTTGATGGAATTCAGCCGTAATAAAATCAAATCCAGGGGACTTTTTAAGCTTCATTTTGTTTATTTCCTTACCAACTTGTTTTGATGTAACTGGATTCATGGTACTCAGGCAGTTTCCAAAATGCTCTACATCATCAGTATCTTTATTATATATAGGCTATAGGTTTTCTTCAAATCCCAGAAAAGTGATTCGCTTTTTGCTCGTTTGTTGAGACCAGTTCCTCTCGTAAGTTTTAACAGGTGTTGTTTATGTTGAAATGGTCTATTGAAAAACTTAGTCGCTTTCCACAAAGAATACTCTCTGTTTTAATCAGTTGTGAGCACAGACAGAAATCGATTCAATTCGAGTTCAATTTCATTTTAAGCTCTGGATATCTAGTTTGCTGCTTGCGTTCCCGTAGTTTCTGTTTTTCAGCAACTAAGTTTCTGATAAAGGGTGATTATTTTTCGCACTTGGAGCCTATTTTGGTGTGCGTATACTGTTCCATGCTGCCAACTGAAGTTGTTGCCTAAAATTGAGCTCTGCGTCATTGAGCTGAGTAGTTATATAGTTACGTTGTAGTATTTGTCTAATTGCTCTAGTTGAAGTGGAAAATATTTCCTGTCGGTGAAAGCATTGACTAGCTTTGTACCTTTAGTTTTGTGCTGCATCTTGCGATATTAGTGGCTATACCAGTGAATGATCCGATCTCAAATCAAAACCTTTAATAACAGACAAATATTGTTTTTGTAGGCGAAAAAATCAATTAAATCTGAAATTTTTGTTGTATCCGATGACCAGAAAATCGATTTACCAGTAGAAATTGAATTATAGCCTGCACGCTGCATAGCTTTATACATACTCGTATACAGTTTCAACGGTAACGAATGTCGCTTGGAATTCCTTTGTGCAAATTTCTTAATCTAAATGATGTCCATTTGTGGAAGAACGTCAAGACGCACACCACAAATAGGAGGAGCCAGTTATATACATATATATACAAAAATTTTAGTTCTAATCTTCTGCAATCCTTTTGCAATGATGCAACCGCGATAGTTAGCTGGGTGTGGCTCGCCGCGATCGCAACATTTTTTTTTGCCGGCAATCGCTTTTTGGCAATCAGTAGTAGAATATTATTTATAGCAGCATATTTGATACATTGAGGGGGTTTTCCACAGAAAGGGCTGAGATTTTTTACACTGAGGAATTGAATTAGATGATTTTATTGGTTCGACTTTAAAAATTGTATTAAGAATTGGATCTTCAGATTGTCCAAATGTAAAAAGAAACATATCAAGCGATTCTGTTGATTACAATTTAAGTTTGTTGATTGTTGTAACTGGTTTTAAAGCTGAATCACTTGTTAAATAAACAGGTCAAATAGACAATACAATGTTTTGGCAGATTATGATGGAATTCAGCCGTAATAAAATCAAATCCAGGGGACTTTTTAAGCTTGATTTTGTTTATTTCCTTACCAGCTTGTTCCCTTGGGGGAACCTGTTATCCCTATAGTGCGCATCCCCAGGTGGTGGATAGGGGAACGCCTTCCAGATATGGAAGGTAGGAGAGAAGGTCTCCCGCGAACCACACAGGTCGAAGACGTAAACTTCGTTAAAAAAACTCCCTCAACCCAAGGTGTGATGCGACCCGTGCCTATTGGGTGGGCTTGGCAGCCGGGGGACTAAATAAGGCTGTCTTCGTACGGAGCCCTCCTGATATCAGGCCGCCTCAGGTTGTAACGGTGGCCTTGCCATGGTATGGGGCGCTGCCATGGTCGACCGGATATTTCCCCTTTATCCTCTTTGGTCACTGCGCATGGCGACATGCGCAGCTCCCTCGGCGGGGAAGGTGACCGTACGAACCAGATGAAATGCTGAAACAAAAACTTAAAAATTCGGATGACGGGAAAACAAACACGGAACAAACGGACAAAATGGCGGGAAAACATACTGACGCATCGACAGCACGAACTGATAAAAAACCAAACACGCGGACAGAACTACAGGACAAGCAAACAGACCGACAGGAGGAAGTGACGGACGCACTTAAAAAACAGTCAGACAGTTGGACAAGACGTACGAGTAAGGACGAACTGAGGATGACGGGGTCACCCTCAGAGGATGAGCTCTTGGCTGGAGGCCAATAGTTGAGGGCAAAGCTGTGGGCCACAGTACGCCAACAACTATAAATCAACCAACAACATCCGCTAAAGCCATGGGGCAAAAGCGCGGTAATAAAGGTCCCTCGAGTTATAAACTTTACCAGAGGTCTCTCGCTATCCTTGGCAGGATTCGGAAAAACGAGACCGAAGGTAAAGTTCATCCCAAAGATGAGACCGACAAGGCAAGATGTCAAAAGGTGGTTGATGAATACTTGGCCGCCAACAGGACAGATGCCAAAAAACGAAACCGCTCGCATGACGAAACTGGGAAGGTAACAAAGCAGCACAAGATATCGGATCAGGGTGCAGTTGCCTCCAAACCTATCAAGCGATTTAGTGAGGTGGCACGGAACCATCTCCAAATGGCATTGGTAGACGAAACCTCTAACCACGGAAAAACAGTGCTTGACAAATGGAAAGAGATTGAGGCACGGTTGTCTCGCATAGCCGTTGACCATGTCATGGCGAACTAGGAGGGCCAAACACCAGGTTTCGACTCGGTGGAGGTAGTCCGCGGTAACCGTGTCATTAAATGTGTTGACCAATTCTCACTGCATTTTCTGACAAACGTGTTTGGTAAAATCCAGAACAGCCGGGAAGGCTTGAAACTCAAGCTACTTCCGGCTAGCGAGATTCCACGAAGGCCGAGGGCTCGCTTCTGGGTACCAAACATGGAGTTTGAAGCCAATCAACTAATCCCCTACCTTCAGGCGCATAATCGCTCGGTGCCGATGACCGATTGGTCGATCATCAAAGCGGAGGCTCTGCAAAGGCACAGCAGGTCATTCCTCCTTCTAATTACAGAAGAGAGTCTGGAACCACTGGAGAAAGTGGGAAACAAACTTCAGTTTGGGATCAGGAAGACCCAGCTGAAGATATTCCGTTCTGCAAACTCGGAAGAGGAGCAGGATGAGGTCGATGGTGCCAACGAACTGCTGACTGGCATGCAGCTAGATGACACCGAGTCCGAAAAAGGAAGCCAATAAACATGGGTTTAAAGGTTCTCCAAATTAATCTGCAGCATTCACGGTGGGCAACGGACAACCTAACCGTTCTCCTGGCGGAAGAAGACGTGGACATCGCACTAATTCAGGAACCCTGGGTGCGGAGCACCGAGGTGAAGGGGTTCACTGGGAAAACCTACAATATCTACTATAAACGGATAGAAGGTAACGAACACGTATTGTAGCTAAAAACACTCACTCACTATCACCCAGCGCAAAGTACTCAGGGGTGATTCTGGACTCCAAACTAAGCTGGAAATTAAATGTTGAAGAACGGGTAAGGAAGGCAGAAATTGCTTTATATGCCTGTAAACGTATGCTTGGAAGAAGATGGGGTCTTCAACCTAAGCATACATTATGGCTGTATAAGATGGTTATACGACCTATTCTATCGTATGGTTCGGTAGTTTGGTGGAAAGCTCTAGGGACAGAGTACAATACCAAACTACTCGGCTGAATACAAAGATCAGCATGTGCAATAACGGTCGGTGCAATCAGATCAGATCCCAGAGAGGCTCTCAATGCACTGACACACGTTATTCCAATAGACCTACATATTAAGAAGATGGCACCCATGAGTGCATTTAGGTTAAACGAAGCGGGTCGCTGGAGAGGAAAAACTTATGGTCATGCTAGTCTATTATTGCGACAAATTCAGTTAATCTCGGTGAGAACTGACTACATCGTCCCGATGGTAACTTTCAATAGAAATTTTGCCACTCTCTTTCCAACTAAGGAAGAATGGGATAAGGGATTCTCTCTAAACAACTTCGACACTACAGTCTATATGGATGGAAGTAAAATGGGCTGCGGTGTTGGAGCTGGTATATATTCTCACAGTCTTAAAATTGAGAAATCTGTGCGTCTCCCTAATACCAGCAGTGTCTGCCAGGCGGAAGTACTAGCAATTGGGGAAGCCTGTAGGCTACTAATCGCAGATTTCTCTTTTAAGGGTAATATCGCTATTCTCTCGAATAGCCAAGCTGCAATCCAGGCACTGGATTCGGCCACAACAACCTCTAAAGTGGTAGAACGAAGTAGGAATAGCCTCACCATCTTAAGTGAACACCATAAAGTTACCTTAATCTGGGTCCCGTGGCATCGGAACATTGAAGGTAATGAAAAAGCAGATGAACTGGCAAGAGGGGGATCTGCCATGAATAACGCTCTTGCAGAATCGGTACTCACACCATTAGGTGCAGTCAAGAGTACAATTTCCCAAAAATACCTCCGAATCGCGGACTGTAGGTGGAAAGTCCAGACGAAATGCAAAATTAGCAGAACGTTATTGCCCACCTACAACCTCAAGCAATCGTCGGCATTAATAAGAATGAAACGACGGGACGCCTGGAGAATAACGGCAGTCATAACTGGCTTTTGGTCTATCGGAGAACAAGCAGCCAAAATGGGTATCCCTCACAATACATACTGTCGCAGTTGCAAACAACCTGAGAAAAAGGAGACAATATTCCACTTCCTTTGTGAATGCCCTGCCCTATGGAGAATGGCGAACAACTATCTGGCTTAGACGTTAACAACCTAATGAGGTTCCTTAACTGCACAGACTGGATATAGTTATGCTGTAAATAACCGTTAAACATGTTGGTAACGAGGGTGTGGCAACAAAATGGCGCGGAAGCGCTAGTTGGATTCTGGAAGAATCACCACTTTAACCAACCAACCAACCAACCAACCAACCAACTTGTTTTGATGTAACTGGATTCATGGTACTCAGGCAGTTTCCAAAATGCTCTACACTATCAGTATCTTTATTATATATAGGCTATAAGTTTTCTTCAAATCCTCAGAAAAGTGATTCGCTTTTTGCTCGGTTGGTTTTGATGACATGAGTGATTAAGGTTTTTACTGTTATAGAGTGGGACATGTAAAATTTGCTTTTTGAATCGGCTATAAGAAAAAAACTAATTCATATTTTTTCAAACTTTTTTTTTATTTTGAAGATTGAATATTATGAATGAAAAATAATATTGTTCAAATGACTGCCACGACTGGCTTTACAGTAGGCCAATCGATCAACCCAATTTTTAAGCACATTTTCGATTGCTTGGGCTCCAATTTCATGAATGGCAACTTTGATTTCTTGTTTTAAAGCATTAATCGTCTCGGGATGGTTCGCATAGCATTTGTCCTTAACGGCTCCCCACAAAAATTAGTCCAACGGACTTAAATCACAGCTCCGAGGTGGCCAATTGATATCGGAATTTCGGCTGATTATTCGGTTTTCAAAAACGGTAGCCAAAAGTTCGAGTGTAACTTTGGCAGTGTGACAAGTTGCACCGTCCTGTTGTAACCAAATGTCGTCCATGTCATCCTCTTCAATTTTTGGAAACAAATTTGATATGTCATTTGTGTTACCATTCTCAAAAAAATAGGTGGTTCAAAAAGCAAACGCTATATGGCCCACCCTGTATAATGGTTTTTACAATTTCGGGTCATACGGGGTGTTAATTTCTGCACAAGTTGTCGCTCTAAATCAACTGAATTTGCCGTGATAACGTAAAACAAAAATGGATGGTCAATTTTTGTTTTCCTTAGAGTTTTGTTTAACAATTATTCAAACATTTTCAATAGAGTTGGCATCGGGCGACTGAGAAGGCCAATGCAACATTTCCCATTGATGCTATTTTCTCACCTTCGGTTTCGATGCTCGGGATCGTTGTCTTCGGTATTACATAGAATAACTTTAGGAAGATGTGTACAAATTTTTGGGTCAATGGGTTGAAAACTGTTTGAGTTATCAATCCCACCATTTTAATAATAAAAATAAAAAGAACCCTCCCGCTTTCCTCCGCCGTTTTCAAATAATAATAACTTCTTTAACTATTTAGATATTTTTCGGAAACATCTTAAGACATTCATGAGTAAATCAATCAAAAAATTAAGCTTTTTGTAATTTCAGGGTTGTCTTATCACTTAAGCAACCCGCCGTAGCTGAATGGGTTGGTGCGTGACTACCATTCGGAATTCACAGAGAGAACGTAGGTTCGAATCTCGGTGAAACACCAAAATTAAGAAAAATAGCGGTCGCCCCTCGGCAGGCAATGGCAAACCTCCGAGTGTATTTTCGCCATGGAAAAGCTCCTCATAAAAATAAAATTAAAATATCTGCCGTTCGGAGTCGGCTTGAAACTGTAGGTCCCTCCATTAGTGGAACAACATTAAGACGCACACCACAAATAGGAAGAGGAGCTCGGCCAAACACCCAAAAGGGGTGTACGCGCCAATTATATATTATATATATATATATATGTATATATATATATATATTTCAAAGTTTCAATTTTTATTCAAGGAACTAACTCCTTTTTAAATGCAATTTTGTAACAGAACGATAATCAAGAGCGTCAAAGGCAGTTACACTATATGAACAACTATTTATAATCCTTAAAAGAACTTGTCTTTTATAGTTGCGATAAGTTGGGCATTCAATTTTTTAAAGCCTTTGCACCATTGATAATAATTTGAGGGGCCTAATTGTTTTAATAGCAATCGATTTTACTTTTACATTAGGATCCGAGGATCCGCTTTGATTAGCCACGTCTGGCGAAGAATCGGCCGTTCGTGTTTTATTTGGTCTATTCTTTTTGAATATTCAGTCAGTTTGTCTGGCAAGTGCGTGCTTATGTTTTATATATCTACATGTTCTTTAGTTTCTTTAGATTTTTTTGATGATTTTAAATTTTCGTTTTCAGTTTTGCGCGCAGTTATCTCGTTTACTAATAGCGTATAAAATATATACATTTTTGATTTAATTTATTTAGTCTTCGTCTTAAATTTGCAGTTTCTTAATTTTTTCGGCATTTCTACACCCCGGTGGTGGGGTATTGTAAGTATTCATATATACCCAATTCAGTTTAGTGTTCTGTTACCACATTAGGGTGACTTCTACCTAAAACGGAATTAATTTGTTTTTATATTAAATTGTTACTATCTCATTCACTTCGCACATTAACACACATTTCTAATTTCGCAAAAACTTGAGAAAGCCAAATTAAGGTGTTTAATATTTCCACTATGAATGCACAACTGCACTGAGTCCGCAATCGCGACACATACATAATTTGTTAAGTGTGGAATCCTGTCTTTTTTTCAAAACACCTCTTAAAACATGACTCGTCAACACGAATGGCGATGTGGAATTTAGTGAAGATGTATGCTGCTGCACGGCGCGGACGTGTTTTTCTAATCGCTCTGTATTTTTGCTATACAAAAGTTATTTTCGACATAATATAAAATGGCATTTTAGTGTTAATATCAAAAATTAAAAGACAGTGACTTTAACCTATATTTATTATAGTCTGAACTAAATTCAAATTAGTGTAAATAAAAAAGTAAATAAAAAACAAGACAAATATGCCGTGTGTATGTGGACAAAAAGTTGATCGTCCTCAACCGAAAGTGCAGTGTGCTGAATGTCAAGAGTTCTTTCACCTTGATTGTGTTGGTTTACTACAGGCAGATGTTGATTTCTTGCTCTCATCTGATAAACCGTATCTCTGCAAGACCTGCTCTGCTGATAGACGCTCTTCCATTAGGTGTCAAACTTTATCAGTACTTTCGGCCGAAACAAATAATAAAAATCATGATGATACAAATGTGCACAATAATAAGCAACAAATTACATTGCTTGTTGTTGTTAAAGAACTAGCTGCGCTTAGAACGGAAAACAGTCGCATACTATCTGCTGTAAATGCTCTGCGTGAAGAATAAAAACAAGCAATGCAAAAATCAGACGATCTTCTTGCAGAAATTCGCTCATTGCATTCTAAGCTTGAAGCAAAAGATGTCGCTCTCTTAACACTAACAACTGAGGTAAAAAATCTCAAAAGCATTGTTGCTAACTCTGCTAGCGTTCTCGGTAGTGGAAATTCAAAAAATGCGAGCTCTTTGCTCTCTCCTCTTTCGGTTCGTTGTCCGCCTACTGACCATGAAAACAATGCGCCGAACTCTGCTGCTACGTCTAAGCCTGCGTCGCAAACATCTGCTTTGCTTGGTTCTGCCGTCGCTAAGGAAAAGAAAGCTAAGACTACACCTAAGACGGCTGCTGCTACTATTACTGCACCTGCAAAAGTTACCTTTGCTTCTGTTGCTGCTTCATCTCAGGTCTCTGCGACTTCTGTTTTAAATGCTGCTACTGAATCTGTGCTGATATTTTGACTTATGTGTCGAAGCATGCTGAAATTGAAACTAAGTCTTTGGTATGCTACAAACTTGTTAAAAAAGATACAGAATTAAATACACTTAGAAAAATCAATTTTAAATTGGGAGTATCAGAATGCTCTTTTGAAAAGGTGCTCAATGCGGACATATGGCCAGAGAGTGTAAAAATCCGACCTTTTCATTTTTTTCAAAAAAACGATTCACCAACGCATCTGCAATAAAAAATTGTGCTCTCAATAATGGCCAAAAAAATTTAAAACTGTACTTTCAAAATGTTTCTGGATTGAGAACTAAATCTAATCAACTTTTAGCGTTTAGTTCGCACATGGACTATGATATTTTTGTTCTCATCGAGACATCGTTAAATGAGAACTTTTTCGATAACGAGTTTTTTGATCCAAATTTATACCATGTCTATCGTAAAGACCGTGATGTCGAGAAAACTGGTCTCTGCAGAGGTGGAGGGGTTTTAATAGCTGTTCAACGGAAGTACAGCTCATCACTAGTATCTCTGAAAATCAATGATACACTCCTGGATCAGCTGTGTGTCTCTGTGCATGGTGTTTCAAATATATTGATTTGTGCGTCATATATTCCTCCGTCAAGTATTGTTTCACTGTATAAAGCACATGTGGATAATGTTTTAGCTCTAACTTCAAATAACGGCAACTTTTGTGTTCTTGGGGACTTCAATCTGAGTAATATTGAATGGTCTAGTTTAGATGATAGTACTGCATTATGTCCAAACAATGTTAGTAGTATATCTGAAATTTATTTGATTGATAATTTTTTAAGTTTTGGACTGGTTCAGATAAATAATTTCTCAAATAGTCTTTCACGAATTCTCGATCTCATTTTCATTAATGACAACATAAATTTTTCTTTATTAGAATGTGTAGACCCTCTGTCTACTCCTGGTCTGCATCATGTACCACTTGTCCTTCATATAGAATTCTATGAGTTTAATGATTTTTATTTTGAGAATGTGACTACCAATTTTTGTTTTAAAAACTTTGATTTTAATACAATTAATTCAGCAGTTGAAACTATAGATTGGGATTCTTTATTTACTGGGGTTGAAGTTGCCAATTGTTATGATATTTTCAAGCATAATATAAATGATATCTGTAAAAATAATATACCAGTGATAAAGAGGACTAGTTATAGAGTACCGTGGCATACCAATGAACTGAGAAAACTAAAAAATTTGAGAAATAAATATTTTAAAAAGTTTAAGTTTTCTCATTCCATCACAGATAAAGATGAATATCTATATTTCTCTAGAGAACTTAAATCTTTGGATAGGGACTTAAAGCGAAATTATATTCTCAAGTTCGAATCGGACATTAAATCAAATCCTAGGTCCTTCTGGCGTTATGTTAGATCTAGGAAATCTTGCTCAAGTATTCCTTCGGTTGTCTTCTATAACGAAACTCAAGCACATACTTCTACAGATGCAGCCAATCTTTTCGCAGATTTTTTTTGTTCAAATTTTCAAGTAGACTCTGATTTAATTGATGAGTTTCATTCTTGCATGAATTCCTCAATCAATATTGGCTCGTTAACTTTTACGCTTTCTGATATCGAAGATGGAATTCGGCAACTCAAAACATCAACAAAATCTGATGTAGATGGGCTATCTTCGTATCTTCTTAAAAACTGCTCTGCAATTGCCTATCCAATTTTGTTAATGTTTAACAAATCCCTTGATCGAGGAGAATTCATAGATGCCTGGAAAGTAACAACCATTAATCCAGTATTCAAAAGTGGAAATAAAAACAATATTGCTAATTATAGACCAATTGCCAAACTATCCACGGTTTCAAAATTATTTGAATTAATAGTGAAAGATAAAATCTATTTCGTAGTTAGTCGTTATATTTCAGTAGACCAACACGGCTTCATGAAAGGTAGATCTACTGTTTCAAATCTTGCTGTGTTCTCTGAATATTGTATATCATCGTTTAAAAAAAAACTCAAGTTGATGCTGTTTACACAGACTTTTCAAAAGCATTTGATAAGGTTAATCACAGGGTTTTAATTTCCAAATTGAGTGCTATAGGATTCCATTCCACTCTTTTAAAATGGATTAAATCCTATCTCTCCTCTCGGAAATGTGTTGTTAATGTTGATGGTGTGTCATCTATTTCTTTTATTGCGTCCTCTGGTGTACCTCAGGGAAGTATACTGGGTCCCCTACTTTTTACACTTTTTATTAATGACATTTCTAGTTGTTTTAATAACGCAAATTTTCTCTTGTATGCCGATGATTTAAAGATATACTCGAGGATTGCAAGTACAGTGGACTCTTTAAACCTTCAATCTGATCTAGATAACGTTGATTCTTGGTGTAAAAGAAATAAGTTAGATTTAAATATAAGCAAGTGTTTTTATATTTCTTATTCTAAATCTTGTTCTCTTATACCCACTTCCTACCACATTTGTGGTTCTAGCTTATCTCATCGAAGTGAAATAACTGATCTTGGTGTGGTATTTGATTCTAAATTCTCTTTTCAAAAACATTTTAATCACACTATTTCAAAGTCTTATTCCGTACTTGCGTTTATTCGACGTTTTAGTTCAGACTTTGTTGATCCATATACTCTAAAGTTGTTGTATACGTCTCTGGTGCGTTCCAAGTTGGAATATGCCGTCTTTATTTGGAGACCATATTATGCTTGTCATATTAGTAGGCTTGAACGTGTCCAGAAAACTTTTGTGCGATATGCATTGCGTTCTTTAAATTTCACTGATCCAATTCCATCCTATAAAAGTCGGTGCTTGCTTATAAATCTAAAATCACTAGATATTAGAAGGACTATTCTCTCCATTACTTTCCTCTTCGATTTGATAAATGGGGTTATTGACTCCCCATCGCTACTCGAGAAAATCAATTTCAATATTCCTCAGCGAAGTCTACGGAATCATGATTTTTTCTGGTTAGGGATGGAAAGAGCTAATTATGCTTCCAATGCTCCGATTTCTAGAACTCTGGGTGATTTTAATTCGCTTTCAAATCATACTGGCCTGGATTTCTGTTCCACAAAGAATCACTTCAAATTGGTTCTAAATGAATTGTTGAATTAAATTCTTAGTATTAATCTAATCTTCTTCTGTAAATTATAAAAAATGTATTCTTTTCCTTTCACTCATTACTATTGAAACTAATTAATTATAAGTTTAATTTTACTTTGATTAATTTATTCAGCATTAATCTGTTTTCATATTCTGTAAGAAATATTGTATTTTTAGACTATTAATCAATTAAATAAATAAATAAATAAATATGTGCCTTCAAAAAAAATTTTTTTTTTCTATTTCGGTGAAATCACGTTTTTTTTTTTATTTAGTACGTTCACAATATATCTTTGCTTTATATCATGGACCAGACCAACTCTTGATTTAGCTACAAATCAAAGTGTAGACCGACTCGTTCGATCGCTATCCTTTTAATCCTTGTAATAAAAGGGCAAGCGACAGCGCCATTTTTTTGGGTTTTGGGTTTTAAAAAGTGCTTACTTGCTATTTTATTGAATGGCAAATAAGCGAACGTATTTACCTTTTGCTTATTGCTTAACTTATTAATTCTTGGAATTAAGTTACTTTGTTACAGTTTGGTTTATTCTCTTTGCCAGTTAATTGAATTGACGGAAGTTGGATTCATATTATAATTTAGCTTTATTGATTTCTTTTAAAAATTCCTCATACTTATCTTTGGCATTGCTAGGTACCGTTATATACATACTTATGTAACTCGCGATAAGTTCATCTGCAGGCGTAGACCATGGTATAACAGGTAATGTTTGACGAACATTACCTTCAATTAATTTCTTTTTTCTATTTTTATTCAAAATTTTTCTTAACAATTCTTCTTTTTTTCTTGAATGGCGCGATAACGCGATTTTGCCCGAGATTAACAAAGTAACACTTTAAACTACAGCAGCAATATTCTCAATTGGACGTCTTGTTTTTGGTCTGATTGCCTCTTTTCTACCCATAAAATCACAATTTTCGCCAAACATTGTTCTTAAAAATCGATCATTTTCAAAATAAATAAATAATTTTACGCGTTGTTCTATCGTGTTAGTATCCATGGTTCAAACTTGACAAATATTAAGGTGACATAAAAAGGTGCCGTCTACGAATTATTCACAACTGACATCACTTTTGAAAGACCTTTAGTAGGGCAGCGCCTTCCATCCCATAGTTCTTTCCCCAGATATCTTCCAGAGTCCTGCCAAATATTTCGAGCTATTTTTTATACCAAATTATAATTTTTCAAGAAGTCTTGCTGATGTTCATGTAGTTGTCTAGGTCTGGTTCGAATTGGAATTGGTCGATGGCGGACGTGGAGTGTGCTTGTTAAGAGATTCATTGCGCCCTGCACGCCCGCCATCCAGTAGTCTTAATGCCACTACTACTTTAGATAAAGAGGTAGTAGCACCAAAAGAGAATTTACAAAGATGAGCAACAAAATTTCCTCTGTATGAACGCGGTTTTACGAAACTTACCTAATGGCAGCATTGAAAATAAATAGTGGGTCATAACAGTTTTACAGGGCATAACCATACTCACTAGAGGCAAATCCTCCTCGATAAATTTTTTGTTGGTTTCACATGCTGCGTTAAGCGAGCAGAGCCCAAACATAGCCAGCGGATAGTGGCGAAATTTTAAATTTATTATTCAAAATGGTCATTTACTTATAGTAATCCTTCAAACGATTAGGCCATTCAGCTATTGCAACACGCACGGTGTCGATATCGATGTTGCTACTCGAACCAAATATTGTTCGAAACTGTCCGAATTGTTGTGAAACCTTCGACACACCATGTACTTCAATTCTGACCATAAACCGATGGATTCAGATCTGGACTTCCAGACGGCCAATCTTCTTCGTCTATGAGCCCAGGAATATTGCTTTTTAACCACTACTGGGTGGTTTTTGCCTTATGGGCTGGAGCGAAATCTTACTGCAAGATCCAACGCCCTCCATTGAAGAGAGTACTGCCCAATTGCTTCACCACGCCTTCTAAGACCTTAACCCCTTTTTCGCAGAAATGAAAAGATATAACGTCTTTACAAGACACTCCCCACCAAACCGTTACGGAGGATGGATGGTGGCCACGCTGAACCCTTGGAACAACATTTTTTGCATCTTTAGAAATTTTAGAACAGATTTTTCAGTTTTGCTTATTAAAGACTTCTTCAACAGTGAACATTTTCTCATCTGTGAAAAGAATATTTTCATGGTCGTTGACCGTGTGTCACCGAAGAAGCTACTTGCAGCTGACGAGTCTAATTTTCTTCAAGCGTGTTGTCAAAAGATGAGCAGTTGAGCGACGGAAGGCTTTCATGTAAATGACATTTCTAATTAGTCTTGGCATGGATCTGGTCGATACATTAATTTCCCTGGACATGCTTTTCTGCTTTCTAAAGGGCTTTCTGCGAAGTTTTTCTTAAGAGGTTATATACAGTTAGAATTTTCAAAAAATCGATTTGTTTTTTAATAGACATATATTTAAGAATTATTATTACTATTATTAGAAGGCCATTACGGACTGCGACCAGAGCTGATCTATTGTGAAAGGCCTATTTTGTAACCCTAGAGTTTTAGGCTTTTTAGAAATTTTAGCACAGTTTTGGGTTTGTTGTTCCAAAGATTGCATGGAGATACTACGATACCACCAAGGTGGTGGAGTCTTTGTCTGCCCAACGCAGGACATTCACAAAGCACATTTTCTGAGCTTTCTATGTCCATTTCGCAAAAGCGGCAGACATTGGTCTCGGATAGGCCAATATTATTTAGATGGTACCTCAGGCTGCAGTGATCTGTAAGGTATCCGGTTAAAAGACGCAGATCTACTCTGTTTAGTGAGAGAAGTTTGTCAGATATTCCTTTGTTGGGACTTAGGAATAATTTGGCTTGACGCTGACCGGCACAGTTTAGCCAGTGTGCGGCAAGTTTTCTTTCCGCCCATTTCCTAAGGAATTCATTAATGTGGCCTTTTGTCAGTCCACAGAAAGGCTCAGGACCAGTAATTTGCATATTTGCTCCTTGTTTTGCAAGGTCGACAGCCATTTCATTTCCCTCATGTCCTTCATGTCCCGGAATCCAACATAGTGTTACTGTGTTGAGGTTTCCTAACGTGTTTAGGAGGTTTAGGCAATCGTTTACCAATTTAGAGGTGATGGTTGTTGATAGAAGGGCTTTTAAAGCCGCTTGGCTATCTGAAAGTATGTAGATGTGAGTACCTCTCATTTTCCTTCTAAGGCATTCTCTCACACATATTTCAATGGCATGTATTTCTGCCTGGAATATTGTTGGGTAGGATCCCATCGGAATTGATTTTTCGAATTTGGCCCCATTGATTCCTGCCCCTGTTCTACCATTTTCCAATTTGGACCCATCAGTAAACCATAGCTGGGAGCCAGGTTTGAAAGTGATAGAGTTAGTTCTCCAGTCTGTTCGTTCATTGATTATAACTTGGAAATTCCTGAAGAGTATTAGTTTGGGTGATAGTATATCATCCCTATGAAGAATGGGACTATGTAGGAAGTCTTCTAAGATCTTTAAATGTCCTTTCATATCCCCACTTTTAAGTTCAGATATACCTTTTAGTCTTAAGGCACTCGAGCGAGCTTCCCTTTCAATTAGAATTGGAAGCGGTGGTATGTTCAGGAGCACACCCAATGCATCCGTGGGACATGTTTTCATAGCCCCTGTAATGCCAACACATACCAGGCGATGCAGTTTGCTTAATTCGTTTGCCGCCTTTCTTTGCTTGACCTTGGGCCACCATGCTAAGGATGCATAAGTGACTATGGGTTTTACAACTGTGGTGAATGTCCAGAAGGACATTCTAGGGTTTAGTCCCCATGTCTTACCAAAAAGCCTTCTACAGGCAAAGAATGCCCTTGTGGCTTTTGAAGTAACTCTCTCAATATGGGAATTCCACGTAAGCGTTTTGTCAAGACTAACGCCAAGATAGTTCGCTTCTGTCGAGAGTTCAAGTGTTGTTCCATTAAGGATCGGACATTTGAGATTTATGTTCCTTCTCCTAGTAAACGGTACAAGTGTTGTTTTGGATGGGTTGATGGAGAGCCCTTTTTCCGTGCACCACTTGCTTATTATTGTAAGGGCTTGCTGCATGCGATCCGAAATGGTTTCCTCATGCCAGCCTAATACATAAACTACTAGGTCAACAGCGTAACCCTGAGTGTGAAATCCTAGGTTATTCAGTTTGTGGAGAAGTTCATCTATGACTAGAGTCCACAGAAGAGGAGAGAGTACGCCACTTTGAGGGCAACCTCTTGTGGCTTTAATAGATTTGATTGTTCCTCCTAGTTCGGTGCTGATCGTCCTAGATTTTAGCATGAATATTATCCATCTAGTGATGGGTTCAGGTACCTCCTTTAGATATAGGGCATTATAGATTGCCTCATAGGAGGTGTTATCAAAAGCTCCTGATATGTCAATAAATGCACATAGAGCTATCTGTTTGGACTCAATAGCCTTTTCAATAACTGTTACCAGGCTGTGTATTGCAGTCTCAGTGGATTTTGCCTGTTGATAGGCAAATTGAAGTCAATGCAGTGGGAATTTAGCTAGATTGTTTTCCCTAATATACTGATCAACTATCTTTTCCATTGTTTTGAGGAAAAATGAGCTGAGACTAATTGGTCTGTATGATTTAGGCAATTGTTCGGGTTTTTTCCCTACCTTTGGAATAAATACGACCTTAACCT
This sequence comes from Anastrepha obliqua, assembly GCF_027943255.1. Lineage (NCBI taxonomy): Eukaryota > Metazoa > Arthropoda > Insecta > Diptera > Tephritidae > Anastrepha > Anastrepha obliqua. The sequence goes on along the minus strand of NW_026562179.1, from coordinate 1,282,178 downwards.
CAGCCCATTTTGTAGGCAAATATCCTAGCAGTAAGCTTGCTTTGTATAGTCTGGTCAAATTAGGGATAATATGGTGTGCACCCTGCTGTAAAAGACAGGGGAATATCCCATCAGGACCAGGAGATTTGTATGGGCTGAATGTTGATATCGCCCATTGTACCCGCTTTTCATGGAATAGCTTGTTTGCTAGTTTTAAGTTCTCTGCACCCGCAGATGTAGTAGTTTCTGCCGGTACAGAGATCTCGTCTAGCACAAGTGATCCAGGGAAGTGAGTGTCCAGCAGAAGTTGACTGGTTTCCTCTTGATTCCTTGTGTAGCTTCCGTCTGGCCTTTTCAGGGTACTAATGCCGTTTGAGTGATCTTTTAGTAGGGCTTTTTGGATACGAATAGCATCCGGAAGACTACAAATCTTTTCACAGTGATGCCTCCAAGTAGCCCTTTTAGATTTCCTCAATTCTTTATTGTAGTTGGTTAGGGCTGTTGAGTAGGAGGACCAGTCCCCCATTGCTTTAGCTCTATTCCATAGGGTTCTTGTTTCTTTACGCAGGTTGGAAAGGGTACTATTCCACCAAGGAACATTTCTTTGTGGCTTTTTCACTTTTACTGGGCAAAATATTTAACAATACACACAGAAAATTTAATATCGTTCCGGTGAATATTTTCGATGTTACACGCAAATTTGAAAATGCGTTTTTATCCTATGTAAAGTGCTTTTGAAACTTTAAGAGCGTTTTCGCAAAATGGAGTTTTCAAAGTCGGTGACCAACATTACTCGAAAACGGCTAAACCGATTAGTCTCAAATTTAGTTTGATACATATCTTGTACCATTTTATTTAATTTAATTAAAAAATACATGTACATTTTTCACATAGGGGCTAAGTGTTTTTAATATATCGGCACAAAACTCTACAGGAGCAATCTCCAGGCTACGTCAAAGCACTCCTGAAAATTTTATCAAAATCTGTTGAGTGATTTCGGTGTCTATAGGAGACGCACAAGAATGCAAACATAAATCTCCTTTAAATATATTTATTATTATTATTATTATTATTTATTGCTATCGCGACATCTTTGATATTTATGTTTTGATATTTAGATAGATAATAATGGTAACATTATGTTAGATTTGAATAAAAAAAAATTTACATAAAATATTTCTCCATAGTAAGGGTTAACGTTTGCGGATATTTTTCTACTTTAGAAATAACAAATTTGAAAAAGAACACGTGAGAACATAAAGAATAACATTTTTTAGTAAAATTGATTTCGGGATGGCTTTTAATTTTGGAATAAACAAACATACTCATAAATAATTAAAGGGACGGACTCGAAATTTCGTCCTAACATATGATAAATGGGCATGGTTTTTATCCGATATCAATAAAAAGTATGGTGGATATAAACCAGGTGCACATGCATTAAGTTTGGGCGAGTTTCATTAAGCTGTTATTAAGATACACGCATTTCTCGACAAGTGGGCAACACCGCCTATTTTTCAAAATTTCACAAGCGTCGTATTTGTTTTCGTAGGCACATCATTTGTACCCGATTTGGGTACCACGCTTTTTTCTGTTTTGAAAATTACTGTTATATGGGTGTGGACGTGGTTTTTGACCGATTTCGCCAAGTTTCAATATAAAACTACCTTGGAAAAATGTTCATTGAAATATATTTGTTTTTGTTACTTGAGGAAAGTTATGATAATCTATATGGTATATGATATTTAAATGGTATTTTTCTTGTTGTAAAAACTCTTGTATTCGCTTATACTTCTAGTAAGCCCAGTCAGCGCTACACAGCTGACAGCGAGTTCCATTTTTTCGTTATAAAACATACCCGTAGCTGAGATTATGCTCAATTTGCCCTGGAAATTTCATAGTGGAATTTCTCCCATTTTTCAACTACATTTTCACGTGTGGTAAAAATATTGTTGTTTACGCTTCAAATAAAAAACTTATACTGACGTTTGTGCCTTACGACAGTAGCTCTCCAATGAATGTTTGGAAATGTGGATCGATGGAATAATAATCAAGTTACACCATCTGTTGTAAAACCGCACGAACTTATTCATAGTCCTATTAATATAATAAAATATTTAAATACGTAAGTACGAAATAAATAAAATCAAAATGTTCCAAAAATTTTTAACAAAACAATATATTATGATTTCGTTTTCTTAAAACATATTTTTTTTTTAATAAAAGGTTTTTCATGATTTTTTTTTATTACAGTTTACTTCTTATTTCATAAGTATCATATATACTTATATGCATGCTTTATATTACTGGGGCTTTTCGGGTGTTTGGCCGAGCTCCTCCAATTTGTGGTGTTGTTCTTGTTAGTGTTCAACAAATGGAGGGACCTACAGTTTTAAGCCGACTCCGACGGCGGATATTTTTTTTATGATGGCAGAAATACACTCGCTATAATTTAAAATTTCCCCTACTCATCCCGTTAGCCACTTCAGGCTGTTGTATTATCCATTACCACTCCGTTTAGTTGTGCAGTAGCTACTAAAGGGTGATTTTTTAAGAGCTATAGGAAAGTTTTTCAAAAACACACACGTAAAATTCATGAAATTTTTATTTAAATCGATAGATACAATTTAATGTTTGAAGATTATTTTATGCAAATGTTGACCGCGACTGCGCCTCAAAGGGTCCATCCGCTTAGTCCAATTTTGGTATACTCTTTCCAATGTTTCGGCCGGTATCTCACATATAAATGCTTAAATGTTGTCTTCCAATGCGTTAATTGAAGCAGGTTTGTCTGAATATACATGAGCTTTAACATAGCCCCCCAATGAATAATCTAAAGGCGTTATATCGCACGATCTGGGTGGTCAATTGACAGGTCGCGAACGTGAAATAAAATCTTCACCAAACTCGCCTCTGACCAAGTCCATTGTTACGCGTGCTGTGTGGCATGTGGCACCATCTTGCTGAAACCAAATGTCATGCAAGTCAAACTCTTGCTTTTTGCGCTCACCATTCACAGTTACGTTACGATTCGCAGCATCTTTGAAGAAGTACGGTCCAATGATACCTCCAGCCCATAAACCGTGCCAAACTGTGACCTTTTCTGGATACATTGGTAGCTCCTGCAATTCTTCTGGCTGATCTTCACTCCAAAATCGACAATCCTGCTTATTTACGTACCCATTGATCCAAAAATGAGCTTCGTCGCTGAACACAATTTTTCGATAAAAAAGTGGATCTTCGGCCAACTTTCCAAGAGCCCATTCACCAAACATTCGGCGTTGCGGTAGGTCGTTCGGCTTCAATTCTTGCACCAGCTGTATTTTGAAAGGATTCACACCTAAATCCTTTCGCAAAAATTCCCACGTTGTTGAGTAACAGCCAATTGCTGCGAACGGCGACGAATCGATAATTGATGGTCATCATTAACACTGGCCGATACAGCTGCGATATTTTCTTCAGTTCGCACTCTACGTAAGCGTGTTGGTGGTTTGATGTCCAATAATGTAAATTTGGTTCTAAATTTAGTGACAATAGCTCGAATAGCCGCTTCAGTGGGTCGATTAAACTGACCATAAAATGGAAGAACCGCGCGATAAACTTTCTTAACAAAACACGCATTTTTATAATAAAATTCAATGATTTGCAAACGTTGTTCGTTTGTAAGACGATTCATGGTTAAATTATAGACCAAACTGAAGATGTCTGACAGTGACACAAAACACGAAACGTGCGTCAGCTGTTTAAACCAACTGTTTAAAAAGATAATAGCTAATAAATCACCCGTTAGAATATTCTATGAAATTTGCTGTGTTTCTGTGGCAAGTGAGTTATTTAACAATTTCCTTAATTTGAGCTGGTTTTTCATCATTCTCAATATGAGTGCTTAGCTACGACAAGTACCGGGAATGTTTAATTTAAACGAGCCGCGCACGTGGGAACCGGTCCATATTTTTTTCTTATGTTAGTAGGGCTATAAGACGCACATCTGTCACTATTTATCCGTTTTGAAGCGTTGGAAATATGTTGTACGTCGCAAACGGCCAGAAATGTGGGCAAACAAATTTTCGAGTTAGCATGATGATAACGCGTCATCGCACCGAGCCCAGATTATGCTGGACTATTTGACCAAACACCAAGTAAATACCATCGTGCAAGCACCGTATTCACCTGATATGGGCCCGTGCGACTTCTTTTTGTTTCCCAAGATGAAATTATCACTTCGTGGAAGGAGATTTCAGTCGATAGAAGAGATCAAACGAGAATGCGACGAAGGAGCCGAAGGCTATCCCTTCGTCGGCATACCAGGGGTGCATGGAGACTGGGTTAAACGTTGGCACATGTGTTTTGATTCAGACGGGTCATATTTTGAAGAAGATAAAATAAATTTGCCTGCAATTTAACTCTGTTTTGTACACCATCTAGCTTGCATTTGGTAAACTATATAGCTTGCATTTGGTATACCATATAGCTTGCATTTTTTCAGCCAAATAAGTGTTTTCTGGAAACAAATAAGTATTTTCTACTGATTACTTCTAATGGCGACACATTTTTTGAACAATGGAATAAGATGTATTCTTTTGCTACATATGGTGGAGCACAGCTTATTTCGTATTATTCCTTTCAAAAGAAATTGTATGATATTTTTCATTTTAGTTATATTTTCAAAAAAACTCAAATGTACGTTCTATATCTGTGACTCTATATCTTTTGAATTATAAACCCCAATAATAAATTCAAAGCAATTTTAATTTAAGAAAAAGGTTTTCAAATGGCCTTTCTCTGCTCGGGTCACTTAATGAAAAATTTAAGCGTGATAGCAATAACACACACATACGTATCTGAAGATTATATTAAAGATTACATCTCTGTATGCTTAGAGTATGCTTAAGTAAAAATATACTTTCCTGTTTCAAATTTACTAACGAGCATTAAAAGGGTCAACTGCAAGTGCGGAGTTCCGGAGCCTTCGTATGAAATCTGGCCAACAAATGTAACCGTGAAGCAGTTTCGACTTTTTCAAAAGCATTCGCAGCAGCCGCCACCGCACAGTGGTCCGGCGGCCGGACAACATTCAATTTTTCAACATTTTTGAAATAAAAATATGATAATGCAGATGTTTTCTTAAATATTCAAGGTAGATTTCCTGAAAATATTACTTAATTTAAAAAATTTTTCATTGTAGTTTTTTGACTTTAAACATGAAATTGTATGCAAATCGTACTTCATACAAGAGTTTCATTTTCATGTCTGCAAATAAATATTACCATTTGATTGTTAACCGAATATTGAAAAAAAAAGATAATTGAATATATTAACGGAAACAGTAATAATTCTCTTAAGTTGTGGTACAAAATCCAATTTTTTTTTTTGAAATTTCAAAATTTTTCGAATTTTTTTTGTTTTTAAAGATCGTTTTTTCGAGTGGTCCACACCGGTCCACTTGAACTCAACATGAGTGATATAGCCACATATTTCAGCTATGATCTCAAACTGAAACCTGTTGCGCAAAGTTGCGCAAATTAAAAATAATGTAGCTTTTGTGCATTTAACCACAGGCAAAACGTTACATATGGCTTATGCAATTTTGTGTAAAAGACAGAAAAAGACATCACAGACCCCATCAGCATTAAGAGACAACTAAAAAAACAATGAAAGATTTATTAAATGCTTTGCTTTGTTCATCAGATGTAGTTATAATTACAAAAACTAATCAGAAACCGAGTATTCTGAATCATAAAAAAAAATTAAAAATGAAAAACAAAAAAAAAACTAAATATCCAAAAAAATTTAAAAACTAAAACAAAAACAAAAATTTTTAAATTAAAAATAAAAACAAAAATTAAAAATTAAAAATAAAAAAAAATGTAAAAATTAAAAAAAAATAAAATAAAAAAAATCTAAAACCAAAAAAAAAATATGAGGAGAGAATAACCTTACCGTAAACCTCCACGTGGTACTCTCTGGGGTCGTGAAAAATGTAAAAATGAACTCACCAGCTAATTACGGAAGTAACAATGTATTTATAGTATTCAATGAATATAAAATTTGCTAAAACTAAGGTCAGGTTCGTCATCACTGATCCTCAAAACCCCTAAATATATGTTTTCAGCTTAATCAAATGAGTTTTTGAATTTTGTCCGCCAACGCCTTCTGGTCGGACCACTGTGCACCGGCATAATAACATCTTCAAATACTCCTAGTGGTGGTCTTAAAGTCTATCCGGCATACGTACAAAGGCTGAGTATGTACATTCCCTTAGTGCGCAGTTAGATCACGACATCTTCGTTCTTGTTGAGTAGCCAGGTCTCTGAAGTCTCCAAGTTTCTACGACAATGAATTCTTCGACCCGAACTTATTTAACGTTTTTCGCGAAGATAGGGATGCTGCTAAAACAGGGTGCTTGCTTGGAGGTAGTGTTCTTATTGCTAGCAAGTTTCACTTAAACACATTTTTGTGCTCCCTCATGGACTGTGACTCTCTGTTGGATCAGAACTGCGTCTGCATAAGTTGTCCCAATTCACAAGGCCCTTAATATCTACTTTCCTCGTATTTACCGCCTTAAAGTTCCTACGAGCTGTACAAAGCGCATGTTGACATACTATGTTGTCTAGTCTTGAATAATCTTAATCACAATCATTAATGTATTTTAGGTGATTTCAACTTAAGTAAGATAAATTTGTGTGCTAGTGTCTCTAACTCTATTCTCACACCAAATAATGTTCTGCAAATCATGAATTATATTTTATTGATAATATTCTTAGTCTTAATTTAATTAAAATTCAAAACAATAATTTTGTTAATTCTCTGAATAGAACCTTGGACCTCATATTTGTAAGTGATAACATAAACTACAAGATCAATGAATGTGTGAATCTCATATCTCCTAAAGGTAAGCATCATTTAGCCTTAGATGTCAAACTCGACTTTTACTGTTTTGCTACTATTCCGTCTGATGCCAAGTTATCATCCAATTATTCATTATGCGATTTTGATAATTTCAATGACTTATTACTGAACATTAATTGGGATCATTTATTTCCATTTCTGCCTTTAAGTCCATTTTGTCTAAACTCTGTTTAGATAGTATTCCGGTCAGAAAGAAAAAGCCTTATAAATTACGCTGGTATTCTAAGACTTTGAAAAATCTTGAAACTCTTAAAAATAATTATTTCATAAAGTTTAAATCTACGAAGAATCATTTGTATTTCGTTAAATATAAGCAAACGTTAAAACGTCAAAACGTATTTCAACGATTTAAATAAATCTTTCTATAATAGCTATATTAATAACATGGAGTTAAACATTAAAGCAAATAACAAAACCTTCTGGAAATACATAAAATCTAGAAGGACTAGTGCCAGTGTCCCCATTGGTATTTTTGGATAATAGTCAAGCGCGAAGCCTAAGTGAAGCGGTAAACTTATTTCCTGAGTTTTTTTAAATCTAATTTTGAACTTGATCCTCCGTCCGACTTTTCTTCTGATTTAGTTTATGCCCTGTACTTTGGAGCTCTCTGCATCTCTTCTGAGGATATTAGTAATGCTTTATTTAAATTGAAATCATCCTCTCAAACTGATGCTGATGGACTTTCAGCGGTTTTGATGAAAAATTGTCTGGGCTTGCTTTATCCTATGAAAATTATTTTCAGCAAATCTTTATCATCGAGATGTTTCATTGATGAAGCTCTCTTTCGCTACGCCATTCTTTAAGAGTGTGAATAAAAATTACGTTAGAAATGATAGGCCTATTTCCAAGCAGTCGACTATTTCTAACATTTTTGAGCACGCGGTCAATGCAAAGCTGAGTTTTGTGGTTAAATCTTTAATTTTCCTAAATCAGCATGGGTTTGTTGCTAACAGATCTACAGTATCTAATCTGGCTGTTTTAGTGAATAGTGGATTGATTCTTTCTCGGCTGGTTTCCAGGTCGACTGTATTTGCACTGACTTTTCAAAAGCCTTCCACAAAGTTGCTCATAGGATCTTAGTTGAAAAATTAGCCCGTTTTGGCTTTCATTCTGCATTTCTGCAATGGATAAACTCTTATTTGAGCAATAGACATTGTGTTGTAACAATTGATAGTATTTCATCCACTCCCTTTGCTGCCACCTCTGATGTTCCGCAAGGAAGTATCATATCTTGGGACCGCTTTTATTTGTGTTATTTATTAATGACATCAAAAGTTGTTTCTCATTAGCTAAATTTTTGTTTTATGCTGATGACCTTAAGATGTTCTCAGCGATCAAGACCGATGAGGATGCCATTAAATTTCAACCCGATATCGATAGGCTTTATTTGTGGTGCCAGAATTGCCGTCTTTCGCTGAACTTATCTAAATGCTTTCGAATATCTTACTCGAAAACAGCTAACATTTTGTGCACTAAATTTTGTATTTCGAAAAGTCTCCTGCAGTGTGTTAGCGAGTTTAAGGACCTTGGCGTAATTTTTGATCACAAATTTTCTTTTAATAACCATATAAATCATACAGTGGCTCAATAAAGAACTCGGACACCCGACTGATATGGTTTTAAAACTAAAAATATATATTAAAATGCAAATATATTGCGTTCATGTGTCACATTTATTTTCGTTCTTCAAGCGTATTTTCCAAAACTACAAAAAACATAAACAAACTTCAACTCATTCATACATAGAAAATACAAAAATAAAAACTTAGCAAAATACATGACAAAAAACAACTCGGTCATTTATATGAAGTAGAGTTATACAAATAATATTTAAGAAAAAAGAATATGATTAGTATTTAGTCGGCAAGCCTTTATTTTTTTACAGCATTCAGTCATCTTGGAATGGATTCGACCAACATCTTGCATGTTAAAGGAACTATTTTCCCCCACTCCTCTTTAATAGCAACTTCTAGGTCTTTCTTGCTTCTAATAAGAAGAAATGTTCAATTACATTGATGTCTGGAGATTGTGGAGGTGTTTCAAGTACTTTAGGGTAGGTATACATAAGCCATAGAAGGACATAAAGTGCCTTATGCTTCAGTTCATTGTCTTGATAGTACTGGAAATTGTACTGAACTGCCAACTTTTCAGCACTTTGGACCAAATTCCCTTTCATAATTCTTAGGTATTGTTTGTGGTCCATATTTCCGTTTATGAAGCACAAATACCCAATATCAGCAGCGGACATACAACCCCATAACATTACCGATCCACCCCCATGTTTCACTGTCGGACATAGGTTTTTTTCCAGCAACTCTTCATTAGGTTTTCTCCACACATATGATTGTACATCTGACCTAAATATGTTAAATTTACTTTCATCTGCAAATAAAATGTGCTTCTAGAACTCCAAATCCTTATCCCCATGACACTTTGCGAATTTTATTCTCTTGTGTCGGTTAATCTCGTTGATGAAAGGCTTTTTTCGTGCAACTCTTCCATTATAATTATTCTTTCGTAACACTATACGTATACTTTCGGGGTTGCAATTAATATTGAGGGGTTGGGCGACTTCTGTTGCGAGCTTAGGAGCGCTCAAATTTGGATTTTTATCAATTTGTAGCACTATTCACCGTTTATCTGCATCTGAAAACAGTTTTGGTCGTCTCGATTTTTGATTTGAATTGAACTTTGTCCCCGCTGCTTACCCATGTTTATAATTTGCACTTTTATTCAACAAAACACGGCTAAATTTTATTTTAGTTTATTACGTTTGGTTCTCTCTTTGCACTGTTCTACCGAGAGAAAATTAAATGTGAGATTCCCCGTTTTAACGTGCCAAACAATCGCAATAATGCCAGATGTCTGACTTCTTTTTAACACCAATTTTGGGAATGCTGCTATTACTATTTTTAAAATCCTATTTGAATACCAAAAAGGAAGATATAAAAATAAAAAAACAAAAAGGCCAGCCGCACTATGTGCGCATATTTGAAGTGAAACTTCTTAATTTCTGGATTAAATTTGAATATTTTAATGAGGACTGAAATGATTTTTATAAAATTACATACAATAATAGTGGATAATATTATTATTCATTTATTTCTGAAATTTGTACATTAGTCGGTGCTTCAATAGACTGTACATTTTGTATTGATGGTGCAATAGCAGCAGAGGATAAAATCGGTTAGTGGTAACTGAAATAGGATTTATATGTTTTTGACTCGATTGTGTCGATATAGCGAGAAAATACGGCATCTATCGTTGTGCCTGATTTTATTGTTGAAATATAGTTTGGACGACAATAGTATTGGCATCTTCCAGCATCTGTTTCGCTGTCTATATTCACGACACCGCTGACAGACTGATTTCTTCGTCTCTGTTAATGTAGTTGAAGTCGAATTCATTGGATTTTGCGGTGAATTGACCTGATGCACGTCGGCTTGAACGATAATAATTCTTACCTATTTTCAACAGGAACTTGAGCCTGCTCAGCTTGGCCACTCGTTTGTGATAAATATTAATGCAATATGTTACCATCGTCTCTGCTGGTACTGGGTTGTGGATTATCTGGTTTGACTATGTGTATTTCACTTGGCCCAAAGAAATTCGTCGATGATGATTCGTCTCCGATAGTGGCGTCTGCATTGCTCAAAGCCTTCTGTGGAGCCCTAAATTTTCGATTGCGTAGTGCTGCTATTCGCGCTGACGGGTTTTCTTGTTTCAACAATTTTTTCCGATCTCTGTATTCTCGTGCACGTGAGGCCCTCAGCAGGCTTTTTTGGCATATTGAAGTCTATAACAATTGTAATACCAATACAATAATATAACTATTACAAAATTATACTTACAAATACTCAAATTAGTGATGTCAAATCGGGTTTAGTAAGGCACAGCAGTTTTTCCTCAACAGTACCTGTGAACTGTGTAAGATATATCTTTCATAATCACAATATACTGATATTTAATTTCTTCGTATATACAGTTAGTAACATAAATAAGTATACAGGAGCCTGATTTATCGAATTGTTTGACGCTAACGCTTTCCTTAATACGTAATCAAGATATTTTACACATGGTAATTGTCTAGTCGGATAAGCTTTCCTATGCGCGAAATTTATGTCACAAAAGTTAGTATACAGCAAACGATTGTTCAGTTAGCATAACATTTAATTTTACGTATTGATTAAAAATGTTAAAGCTATTAAAAGAAAATAATTAAAGTGAGTATAAAAATTTAGGGAAGTACGTTTTGTATTAATATAATTTTTGCGACATTTTCAGTAATGGCACCAAAAGGAAAAGAGCTTTCTGATACTTTAAAAAACTGATTATAAACTATCACAAGCAACATAAATAAATTGCGAGAAATCGGTCGTTTGATAGATAGGAGTTTTGCTACAGCTCGAAAGATTGTGAATAAATATAAAAGTGCGGGAAGCACCACTAATAAAGAGCGTTGTGAGGGTCCGCCGCTCTTAAGTCCCAGAGAAAAAAGCTTAGTCGTACGAAAAATCAGGACACACCCCAAAATAAATGCCTCCAAATTGAATTTTGAAGTTGAAAATGAGACTGGAAAACAGTTTAGGACCGAAACTATTCGCCGGGCTTTGCATAGTGCTGGTTATCATGGGCGCAATGTTAGGAAAAAGCCCTTCTTGAGTAGTGTCAATCGGAGTAAACGGATTTCATTCGCAAAAGATCATGAAAAATATGACCAAACGTTTTGGAACCAAGTCGTATTTTCTGATGACTGTAAGTTCAGTATCTGTGGATCTGATGGCCGTGAAAACTTTGGAGAAAAGTAAACGCGGAATTGAATCCAAACAATATGACCGGCACTGTGAAACATGGAGGCGGCTCTGTGATGGTTTGGGGATGTATTGCTGCGAACGGGGTTGGAAACTTGGTATTTATCGAAAATATTATGGACCGATATGGTTATTTAAATATTTTGAAAAACATTTAAAAGGAAGCGCTACGAAATTGGGCCTTGGTGGAACGTTTATCTCCCAGCAGGATAATGACCCCAAGCACACATCCAACATTGTACGAGAGTGGCTGTTATACAATGTGCGAAAACAGCTGAATACACCGCCACAGTCCCCGGATACCAACCCAATCGAACATTTATAGGAACATTTAAAGCGGCAAATACGTAAACATCCGATTAGAAATAAGGAACAACTGAAAAACGTCCTTCAAGAGGAATGGAATAAAATACCACCAGCTGTAACTGAAAACTTGGTGAAATCAATGCCATCACGACTTAAAGCGATTGTAAAGTCTAATGGTTATCCTACCACATACTAAGATTTGATTTTAATTTTGTTTTTGATTTCACAAATTAATAATATGATGAACTGTATACTTACTTTTGACACATGAATATTTATAAAGTTTAATACAATATAAAAAGCTATAATTTTGTTCCTTTTTAAAATTGTGTCATTATTTGGATTAAATATGACTTTTGTAATTCATTCATCTAAATAAAACACAATTTTATTATAACTTAGGTTGTTTGAAGGAATCGATTGGGGGAAAATTGAAAACGTATCCGGTGTATACTTACTTCTGTTACTAACTGTATACTAAATTTGACATAGTATATTTATAAAAATTTATCAATACATACCTGATCTAACTGGAAATGAATTTGCCAATTTTAACTTCACTTTCACTGAATATATATTTAAATATTAAATATTATTTAATAATAATAATAATAATTTTTATGAACACGTGGACTACAAAAATCCCCGTCGTTTTCTACGTGTCTAGACGACTGCGTCTCCTCGCCCCTGTAATCCCTATGTATACGGATTTCACCATATGACATAAGCCGGAGGATGCAGTATACGGCAAAGTACTCGTAATAGTGTATATTATCTGTGTATACTCTGTAATACGTATCTACAGAGTGGGGAGACTACGAAGCACCGCACAAAGCGGAGAAAGATAATAGCTTGTATGCCGTAGGCTTATACATTTCGTGACGGTTTTTCATAACGCCAGCTCGTGTGTCGCGACCTTGAAATTATACTCTGACGGACGTAAAGAAGTTTCACTTCAAAATATATTTAACTTGCATTTCGTACAAAAATTTTGAATTTGAAGCTGCATGCATGTATGTCCCAATTCTTTATTGAGCCACTGGATAACTTCAAAATGTTTCTCGATGTTGGTCTTCCTCAAGCCACTAAGTTCTCTGATCTCGATACCATTAAGTTATTCTATACATCTTTTGTTAGGTCTCATTTAGAATATGCTGTTTTTGTTTGGAGACCTTGTAGTCAGCAAGCTATCAATAGAATCGAACGTTTGCAAACAAAATTTCTCAAATACGCCCTTCGGTCTCTGAATTTTATTGGTCCAATGCCATCATATTCTGGTCGTCTCATGCTTATAAGACTCAAGTCCTTAGAAATTATTACTGGAGTAATTTATTGTCCCTACTTGTTGGAAATGGAGGATGGTTCCATGTGTAGAAGTCTACGCAAGTGGGGAAAGTTACTGAACGCCATTCACTTGGGAGTGGCCAGGACGATTCTTCTACATATGGTTCAAGCAGCTCACAACGTCCGGGATTAGCTCACATATCCTCTGGGTAGCTTCCGAACACCCGTTCAGGAGTGAGCTAACGTGAGAAGGCGAAGCATCCCAGCATAGTTGGTTGTGCGCTGGGTTTGGAACCCGCCACTTAAAAAGCTCCCCCAATGAAAACAGTAACAAAGCCTCGGATGAGAACTTCCAACATTAATGACGACCCCCGCAAACGAAATAAGCACTACGATTTGAGGGCATGCACCTGGAATGTCCGGTCCCTTAATGGGGAAGGTGCCTCTGCCCGGCTGGTTGAAGTCCTCGTAAGGTAAAGGCAGACATCACTGCCATCCAAGAGATGCGATGGACGGGGCAAGACAAGAAAACCATAGGATCTTGCGACGTCTATTACAGCTGCCATGTAAAGGAGCGCAAATTCGGTGTCGGATTCGTTGTGGGAAAGAGACTTCGTCGCCAAGTACTGTCGTTCACTCCGGTGGACGAGCTTCTCGCAATAATCCGCATCAAAGGCCGTTTTTTTAACATATCGCTTATTTGCGCCCACGCCCCGACGGAAGAGAAGGACGATGCGACCAAAGATTCCTTCTATGAGCGCTTGGAACGTTCGTATGAGCACTGCCCCCGCCACGACATAAAAATGGTGCTTGGTGACTTCAACGCCAGAGTGGGCAAGGAGGGAATTTTTGGTCCCACAGTCGGAAAAATCAGCCTGCACAACGAAACATCCGGTAACGGACAGAGGCTGATCAACTTCGCCGGGGCCCAAAACATAGTAGTCTGCAGCACCAGATTCCAGCATAAAAAAATCCACCAAGCTACCTGGCTGTCCCCTGATCGAAAAACACGAAACCAGATTGATCATGTTGTGATAGATGAAGAAACGCGTCTAGTGTATTAGATGTACGTACGATCCGAAGACCCTCATTGACTCGGATCATTACCTTGTTGCAGCTAAACTGCGCACCCGCCTCTGTGCAGCAAAAAAACGTACATCTACGCAAAGAATGTTCGACATCGAAAAGCTGCAACCACAACAGACAGCCAGATGATTCGCCACTCGACTCTCATTCCTGCTCTCAGAGAGCACTGCCCAACAAACCGGCATCCACGAGCAATATTTCTCGTTCCCTACGTACCGCCGCCGCAGAAGAAATCGGATTCCGGCGAGCCCGAAAAAACAATTGGTACGACGAGGAATGTCATGCTGCCGCAGAAAGAAAGGATACCGCCTATAGAGCTACCCTGCGATCGGGCGCGACGCGAGCCATGTGGGATCGCTACAGAGAGCTGAAAAAGGAAGAGAGACGTATTATCCGACAGAAGAAACGAGAGGCCGAAATACATGAGTGCGAAGAGCTTGAGATGCTGGCCAACAGGAACAACGCCCGAAAATTCTACCAGAAAGTTCGGCGGCTTACAGAAGGATTTAAGACCGGGGCGTTTTCCTGTAAGAACAAAGACGGCGAACTGGTGACTGACGTACAGAGCAATCTTAAATTATGGAGGGAACACCTCTCGAACCTGTTAAACAGTGACAGCTGCGCATGTCACAGAACGGAATTGACGTTCCGCTACCCGACCATGACGAGGTGAGAATAGCGATAACGCGGCTAAAGAACAACAAAGCCGCAGGCGCCGACGGACTGCCGGCTGAGCTATTCAAACATGGCGGCGAGGAGCTGGTAAGGTGCATGCATCAGCTCCTATGCAGAATATGGTCGGATGAAAGCATGCCTACCGATTGGAATTTAAGTGTGCTCTGCCCAATCCATAAGAAGGGCGATCCTGCAATTTGTGCCAATTACCGCGGGATTAGTCTTCTAAATATCGCCTATAAGGTTCTAGCGAGTGTATTGTGTGAAAGTCTGAAGCCCACCGTCAACCAACTGATTGGACCTTATCAGTGTGGCTTCAAACCAGGAAAGTCTACCATCGACAAAATATTCACAATACGCCAAATCTTGGAAAAGACCCATGAAAGGAGAATCGACACAGACTCGTCAGTAGAAACAGAGGTACCTATATCCGTGCCGACTCCCCCTCCTTTCAATCTAGCCTGCTCGAAAAGATAGCTCTAGAACATCCCTTAAAACCCAGTTTGCGGATGGAGAGATCTGTACGAAATACAGAGAAGGAAGGAAAGATCTGCTTCAAGATGCTCCCATATCCTACAGGAAGTGGCCTCCAGAGGCCAATCTCCTTCAACCTAATAGCGCTCTGAGCAGCAATGGATTTAACTTGAGGATCCACGGGAAGTAAGTGCAGAATGACGTTGAGGTTAGCGGTGGGACATGTTCTACATGCACCAGTTATGCCCACACATGTATCTCTCCAATTTAGTGGTGTTGTAGCCCTTCTGAAGAGTTGCCCACAAAAATAGGCTACCATATGTCAAAATTTTACAGAACCACTAAGTTGTACATCCAGAGTACGACACGTGGTTGAGACACCATATTTTGCCTAACATAGATTTACAGGCGTAGAAAGCTATACTGACTTTCTCTACTCGATTTTCTATGTGCAGCTTCCGATGGAGCTTGGAGTCAAGTATTATACCAAGATACTTGACTTCCGATGAGAGTGTAAGACGCTGGTTCTTTAGTCTTGGAAGCTTAAAAGGGGGAGGCTTTTATTTCCTGGTAAATAGCATCAACCCCAGTTTGTCAGAGTTGACTCGGACACTCGTAGAATGCGCCTTCCAAAATTTCAGCCATTACTGATGGGAAGGGTCTTGAAACCATTAGGACCAAGTTATCGGCATATGCTACCACCTTTACTCTACCCCTGTTTAAACGAGTTAAGGTTTCGTCAATAGCTACTAGCTAAAGAACAGGCGAGACGACGCCGCTCTGCGGTGTACCCCTATATACGAACCTAATGGTTCTAGCCCTTTCTGTCGCAGCATTTATTTCCCTACCACCAAGCGAGGACGAGATCCAGAGGTAGATAGGTTTTTCTACCCCTAGCCTATTTAGAGCAGTGACAATTGACTCAGCGGTAACATTATTAAAGCCGCCCTCTATGGCTATAAGGGCCACATAAGTGGATTGTTTTCCCTCCAGAGATTTCTCTATAGTCCCTACAACCTCATGTAAGGCTGTTTCGATAGATTTTTCTTTCAGGTAAGCGTGTTGAAGTGGAGATAGTTTAGTTCCAAAGTGCTCTCGAATGTAGAATAAAGGAGGTAAGACTTATGGGTCTGAAGTCCTTGGCCAAGACGTGGTCCCTCCTGTCTTAGGATGAAGACCACCTTGGTTCTATTTCAGCTAGCAGGAACATAGTGTAACGAGATACACCCCAAAAAGATAGCTTGAAGGACGGGAGCTACCATGGTTTTAGTCTTCTGAAGCAGCACTGGCATGATACGATCGATAACTGGAGGTTTGAAAGGAGAAAAGCTATCGATTGTCCAGTTTATTCTGTTGACGGGCAGGACAGTTGTCAGGGAAACCGCGAGTCGCTTCTGCCGGACTTAATGGCAGAGAAAACAGACTAGTCAGTTCTTTTGGGGTTCCTGCAGGGTGGAAAGGTTTCCCGAACGAAATCGATTTTGAAAAGGATCAGCCTGTGATCGGAAAAAAAGTTCTTTTGTGACCTTAACGGTAGAAGAGTTTGTCGAGAGAGAAATGTAAAGAACTTCCTCCCAGCCTCATGATGTTTCCTATGCTGCAAAATCAAAAGTTACGGTGTTGCCCTAGTTCCAGAGGAGTAAATTACGGCTAATTATAAAATCAAATAGATACTCACCTCGTTCGTTGATCACGCTGCTGTCCCAAATGTTGTGTTTGGCATTAACGTCGCAGCTGATCAGGAAGCTCTCTTTCTTCTAACCGCAGCAAGGCTCCTCTCCAGAAACTCCTTCGAGAACTGATTGGCACATTTTATTACCCGACAATCTCGACAGATTTCACCCGAGTCGAAGACAGGTGCTAGTCCTTTATTGTCTATGAGGTATCTGACGACCATACTAGATAGCCGCCCCTCTATAGCATCCCAAAGGGGCAACACCACCCTTTCACTATTGGTTTTTGCGCCCACGAGGTCAACTTGGAGATGATCCCTGGCCACCTCACTGTAAGCCGCTCTTGCGGCCGTGGCTGCTGCACTGGTTGAAAGACCCTCAACCCCCTGGGCTGAGGAGTATTTGCTCTTCTTGGCTTCGCGTCCACTCACATGCTGTGAACGGTTACGCTTAGCGGAGCTGCATGCCGATTTAGGCTGTTGATGGGGTTGCTCTTATGGCTGGTTAAGTTTAGCTGCGGTCGCGGCCTCGCACCAAGCATGATCCTCGATGTCCCGCTCGTGTGATTTACCCGCCTGTTCATTCTTTGCAATATTTGGCACACTCTCGGTTTTTTCTTTTACTTCCTTTTCTTTATCTTTCCTTAATTTAAATTTCATTCGCTTTTAGGTCGCGGGAGTAGGCACGGAAGGGGTGGTCCGCCGCGACAGAGCCGGTATACCGTGCAGCTCTCGGCACGGGTACCTCAACACCTTAGCTTAAAGTGCTGACAAGGTTATACCGCCTTGTCACCGGTCGACAGAGTCTCGTTAGCTTAAGCAGGGAGTACCAAGTCCAGAACATCAAGTCTTGGATAGTGGGTAGGTGTTGCTAATTGGGGAGGAGTGGCTATATTGTTCGCATCACTTTCTCATTCCACCCCCACATTAATTTATTGATTTTTTAACTTAAACAAAAAATATCACACATTTGTGTATAAACTTAGTTACTCCACGAAACCAAGTGGACCGGACCGATACGTCTGTTTGTGAAATTTGTGAACGAAAAGCTATAGTAAACGGTATATAAGAACTAAAACTTGTTCAACAACAGCAAAGAAAGAAAATCTCAGTAAGAAGAATGTGCCATTTTAGTGAGGTGAAAGATGTGTTATTATATATTAACCCTTTGCACTCGAGGCCGTTTCCGCGCGCACTAACCAGCAACCCGAAGCGTTTCGTAGCGCTTTTGGTGAATTTCTTACGTCTAACTTGAAATGATTACACACATAAAACTTTCATATGTTAATATTTAATGTATCTTTACATCTTTACGAAGAAAATTTCTTAAACATTAGTTTTTGTAAGCCTTCTTTATTTTATGGTTGTATGAACATAAATAGTTTACACAGCGCATCGAATTTCCGTACCAAACAAAGTGGTGAGTGAGATTTACCTCTCGAGTTGCGGTATTAAATTATGTGGTGAGCGAGACTCACCTCTCGAGCGCAAAGGGTTAACTTTAGTACTCATTTGAAGCAATATCATGCTTACTCTTAATAATTTGCCCTTTATTGAAGCAAATGATTGACTCGGTTAAATAGTGTGCATGTAAATTTATTTAAATTTTATTTATTAATAATGTGTATTAAAGGTTTCAAAATAATATTTAAGTTTAACACACATGCTTTTCTTTAATATACATATATGGTGAATCGTGAAGCCTTTTTCACGATTTTAAAAATTAAAAAAAAAACAAGCGCTTAAAAATTTTACGACGTTAATTTATGAGCTCTGGCAATTACAAGTGATTCTTACCATATTACCAAATTAAATATATGCATAACCCAAGACGCTTATGGTATATTGGAAAGGTCCTGCTATTTCACCTGTTACAATATGAAGGTCACATATCGTATGATTTTCTGAAATAGCAGGAAAAAATACAATGAGCGAGAATAGTTCGACAAACTTATGCTAATGCTGTTGGTTGTTGAGCAAAAACAATACATAAAGGACGGTGCGAAGATAGTGGAACTAAATAAACGGGAGCTCCTGCGAAGACAATAGCGACGTTAGCGACGATAACAACAGCTGCAGTGATGAGAGAGTGTAAATGTAAATTTGATAGCTGTAACGACAATTGGAAGTGCAGGGGCGGCGACGATGAATTATAAAGAGGGGCGCGAACATACTCTGCAAAATTCTTCGACGCGTTGTTTATGTGCCTGTGTTACGAATGACTGAAGAAGTTTTCGTAACTCCTGGTTAGCTCCAATGAAGTTCGTTGCGTTGTCTGAGACAATAACGCGACATTTCCCACGTCTGGCTGTGAAGCCCTTGAGTATCGCGATGAATGCAACGGTCGACAGGTCAGGAGCAATATCTAAGTGCACAGCCTTTGTAGTAAAGCAGACGAAAACTAAAATATAAACCTTTATTTGGTGAACGACATCTAATTTTTTGAGTTACTAATAAGGGACCACGGTAGTCAACAATTGTAGTTTCAAACGGATGCGATGGGGTTACACGGTTTACCAACAAGCAAATGATTTGCTCTGCAACAACTGGGCGAAAACGGTAGCAGATGATACAGTTGTGAATAACTTTCCTAATAACTTTCCGTGCGCAGATTATCCAGAATTTGTCTCGAAGGATGTTCAATAGTGTTTGAGCACTAGCATGAAGGTTGGTGCGATGTAAATGCGTTATAAGTGAACATACGAAAGGATGCGAATGTGGCTGCACGATTGGATGTTTAGCATCGAAGCTTAGGGTCGAGTTCCTTACTCTTCCTCCAACTCGTATTAGTTTATTATGCATAAAAGGTGACAACGAAGCAAGTCCAGAATTTTTATTTATGAGATGATTGTTCAAATGTTTAGAATATTCATCGCGAAAATACATTTGCTGAATTCTCCTACATACTAGTTCAAGTGTTTCGGTTATTTCCTCAGGGGTGAACGAAGGCCTACGTACCTTTGTGATGAAGCATCTTACATACGTGAAGATACGCAGAAATTTGTTGAACCTATTTATGTATTTATTTTCAACAATGATATCTACTTCCCATTCGCTGATTAAAGCTACTACCTAGTGGCCTGCGTTGCTCAGGTACATCGGGAACAGTGTCGAATGAGGATCTGGGCCACTTTTCTTGACCAAGCTTCAGAAATTGCGGGCCTTGAAACCAAAGTTGATTTTCCCGGATGCCAGCCACTGTTGTGCCACGAGAAACAAGATCAGCAGGGTTGAGTTTGGATGGTGCATGATGCTATTTGTACTTAAACGTCAACTGTCAGATTTTGGAGGCGCGGTTGGTCGCAAATACTGTCCACCGATTTGGTTTCCCTCGAATCCAACACAATACAATCGTTGAGTCGGTCCAGCAGTGAATATTATTCAAGTTCGGTAAAAATATTGAAACGACGGTTTGTAGAAGCTCGGCCAATGACATTGTTGCACACAACTCAAGCCGTGGTAAGCTAATTTTCTTTATTGGATCCACACAATGCGGACGAGATTTCTTCCTCCATGCGCGTCACAAGGTAAATGCACGCGCCATACGCTCTAGTACTGGCATCTGCAAAGGCGTGGATTTCAGTTGTGCTATCCATGGGAACATACCTTGGTACTTGAATTTCGCTAATAACGCCCAGATGCACCTGAAATGCGCACCACTGTGTGTAAATGTCTTGAGGTACGCTTTCGTTCCAATCTAACTTCAGTTCCCAGAGTTGTTGCATCAGGATTTTACCGGCGACGATGAGAGGGTTGAGCAACCCAAGAGGATCAAACAAGGCAGCTATATGTGATAATATAGAATGCTTGGGTGGCTTACGCGATATTACTGGTTCATGGTAGCTGAAGAAAAAGGCATCTTTAGAAGGTGACCATCTCAGACCGAGAGTTTCAACGTAATCTGAGACGCCAGTGTAATTATTTCTTCTCTGTCATCTAAAGGTATGTCGTCGATAATTTCCATGTTGCTTGCAGCAAACTTGCGTAGAGAAAAACCAGCTCGTTTAAGCAAAGTCGTGACTTGCCGCTCGATTTCAATGACCGCACTCACAGTAGAGGCACCCGTCATCAAATTATCAACTTAAAAGTCCTTGAGTGTAATGGCTGAGCCAATCGAAAACTCTTCAGACTCCATTTTAGCTGCTTCCAGGAGGCATTTTGTTGCAAGGTAGGGGGCACAGCTTGTCCCATATGTAACGGTCTGCATCTGGTACATTTTTACAGGGGCTTGTAATGCATCGCTCCATAAAATACATTGCCATGGAGCATCAACGTCGTTCACGAGCACCTGTCTGTACATCTTTGCGATATCGACTATCAACACGTATCTGTGACTTCGGAATCGAGTGAGAATCGTGAAAATGTCATCTTGAAGTGTAGGGCCTACTCGAAGCACGTCATTCAGGGATTTCCCATTTGAAGTTTGGCATGTTGCATCAAAAACAACTCGTAATTTTGTGGTTCTGCTGTCAGTCGTCATAACGCAGTGGTGGGGAATGAAATTTAGGCCCTGTTTGACGTTTTCGATAACCTTCATGTGCTGCATCTGCTCATACTCGTGTATGAACTCACGATAACTCTTTCAGAGAGAGGGATTCTTTGAGAATTTATATTCAAGTGCTACTAACTTTCGAAACGCTATATCGTATGACTGGCCTAATGCGACTGGCTTTTACTTGAATGGTAGGCGGACGATGCACCTTCCGCTTGTCGAGCACCTTGTTGTAGTGTGCTTGAAGAACTGCTCATAGGCCAATTCGTTATCTGAAAGCAGTTTGTGTGGATTTTTGTAGCCTGCAATTATCCAAAACTTTTCCACCAAATTGTCTAAAGATATTTGGTTTTCCACAGCTATAAATGTTTTATATGTGGGCGACGATGTGAGCGATGATGGTAAATTTGTAGTATGCGATGAGTCCGATGGAGCTGTGCCGGGAACGATCCACCCTAGTTTGGTCTTTTGAAGGATGGAATATCTGATGTTATCTTTAATCTGGCCCACAAGCAGTAGATCGAAAAATATACCGGCACCGACCAGTCGATGCCACCTGGTTCGCTGAATCTTTCGTCAGCACTCTTGATGTTGTTTGGAATTTGGAACCCCTTCGAGATGATGCGGCTGTTTTGTTGATTTGATGTGATTGCAGGAATTATCACAGCTTCAAGTATATTCGGTGTGAATTGTCTTCATAGTTACATAACAAAGTTGATGTGTTTTTGTCGTGGTGGCACCTATGCCTGTAACTTCAATGCTTTGTTTGATCCGTGGAAGACGAAGATGTTGTGCGATATGTTCTGTTATGAAATTGAGCTGTGATCCTGAACCCAAAAGTGCACGAACAATAGGTGATGATCGCGATGAATTGCACAAGTGAATACGGGCTGTAGCAAGAAGGACATCGCCGTTTATCTGCTCTGCTTTCATGGTGACTTGGTTGCCATTCTCGCTTTCTGGACCACTGGTGTTGTTGTTGCGAATATTCGGTATATCATCGCTTTCATTATTTCTGTATAGCAGTGTATGGTGAATAACTTTACATTGCTGTCACCAACGTTGCTTGAAGTATAGTTCTTACCCAGGCAATTCAAGCACAGGCTAAGACGCTTCACAAGAAAATATATATGAAGTGGGTCCATATTCATGAACCTTTCCCAAATGAAAAGGCTATGGTGAGGGATTGAATCATATAGCAGGCACCTTTTGTGTGAATTCGCAACCGCCAACGCGTATTTGTTGCTGGTTTTAGGCGAAGGTTTTTTTATCGGGGTTGACAATTGGTTGGTTGCCTTGTTGGTTTCAAGCATGTTGAATGTCTCGCAGCGACGCTCAAGGAATGCAGCAAGGTCTGCCCAAGTTGGTATTTTTAAAGGTGGTGAACTTCTGCAATTCCAGTTGATGGCCACTTCTTCTTCCCATTTTGTTCGAATTTGCTGAATCTAACTTGCTTATTATGACGTATACTGCATGGACCGAAGATTGACGTGGATTGTGTCGATGAAGTTGCGAAGCAAATATGTATTCGATGACGACAAATTCGTGAGGTCACAAATTTGCTGCATGTGTGACTGGAAGATTAAACGGCTATTGTTGAAACGATTGACTATGAGGTCAGTGAGACACGACCTAAGGTACTGAAATTTTTCAACCTCTGTCAAGTTTTTTTGTTGTGCACAAGGGTGGTAAAGACATTGTAGAAGTCCAACCACTGCGTCTGCTCCCCGCTGAATTTCGTTAGCTGCAATTTTGGCTAATTGATGCGATGTGTAGATTGCTACCCCAGTTGTGTGCTGCTCATGTCACTAAGCGGTTGTACTCTTTGCAGCTCTTCTAATTGGTCAAATATTGCGGTTTTTGCTTCGATGTAAGTATCTTCAAAAGTCACACGATGGTTTTCATTTAGTTGAGATTCATCCAGCTACTCTTATTGCGTTCGTAATTTCTCCAGTGCACTGTATTGGCGCTCTACCAAATCCAATTTCGCGGTAAGCTGACACCACGAAAAAGTGTCACTTTCGATAACGCCGAGGTGCAACGAACGCAAGTGTGTTAAGAGATTTTCACGCTGACGAATTTTTACTCGAATGCTGCGCTGTATCATCGATGCTTCTGCTTTTGGTTCACTCACATTGGCTGGTGCTGCGGTGGCGCCTTCATCCACTAGGATATTCTCAGGATCCTGAAGTAGTCGGAAAAACTCCGGTGTAACAGTTGGCCACAGTGCGTTGTAGTCTCTATAAGGTCCCCCTGACTCTCACGAGAGAGAGTCTACTCATCCAGATCACTGATGCATAGGTGATAATAGGTCTTATCATAGCTTATAGATCCATAAGACTTTGCTAGCAGAAATACCCCACGTTTTCCCAAAGACACCTTTGCACTGCCAGAAGGCTGTCAGAGTTTTGGATGTCTTTGTTTGAACGTGTGACTTCCAAAAAGTTTACTATCGAGGATTACTCCAAGATATTTCATTTCTTTGGATAGCTGGAGAACGAGTCCATCACGTTTCCTCCTTCTGGTAAAGAGGACAATACCAGTTTTGGTGGGGTTTGCCGAAAGCCCATTCGCACAGCACCAAGTGTCAGTCATATCCAGGGTTTTCTGTACTTTTCTACAGATGTTCATAAGCGAAGAGCCCGTTATCAAACAGGCAACGTCGTCGGGATATGCTTGTGTGTAGACACCAGCACCATTCAAGGTGGTGAGTAGAGGATCGATCACCATGCACCAGAGCAATGGAGACAGCATACCACCTTAGGGGCAGCCTCTTTTAACCCCGGACGACACCAGCAGGCCCTCCTCCTCCCGCACCGTGACGATTCTTTTGGGTCTACACCATGTCTACTGGCAGAGCTGTACTTACTGTCGAAAGTGGCATTATCAAAAAACCCCTCTATATCCAAAAAGATGCCCATAGCGTAGTCCCTTCTGTCGATGGGCTGCTCTATCCTAGCAACAAGGTCTTGCAGTGCCGACTCGCAGGGTTTTCCAATTCGATAGGCATGCTGAAATGGAGAGAGTGGGTGAACCTTCAGCGACTTCTGACGCATATACAGCTCCACTAGCCGTTCGAAACTTTTCAGCATGAAAGAGGTCGTGTTTATAGGTCTGAAGCTTTTGGGGCTGGTGTAGTCATCGACCCTCACCATCCTACACCAGGGTGGTATATAAGCTAGTGCCAAGCATGCAATGAAGATTTTCTTCAGGGCCGCAGTCACTGACTCTATGCCTTCCTTCAGCATGGCGGCATAAATGCCATCTGGTCCGGGGGACTTGTAGCCGCCAAAAGATTCGATGGTAAATCGAATGGCGGCTTCATTAATCACAGGTCTGGCAACGTACTAGTCACGTGGAAGGTGTAGCAGCTCTGACAGCAGCCTCTTTCATTGAGGGCTGTTGCCGGCCAATGCTTATCTGATTTCCTGGAAAGTAAGAGTCTATCATCAAGCTGAATGTCTCACTTTGCTTCCCTGAAGGAGCTTTCAGATTTCCTAAGTGACCCCAGCTTGGTGGTTGGATCACTTTTGAGGATCGTAACCAATTTTGCCGTGTCACTCAGAGACTCAATTTCATCGCAGAATTCCCTAGAAGAAGCCCTTTCCGACTCGCGAATTAGCTTCTTGTAGTTCCTCTGAATATGACGGTATCGCTCTCAGTCCTCAGCAAGATTAGTCTTAAGAGCTCGGTTTAGAAGTTTTCTCGACTCACGCCTCAATATTTGGTGCTCTCGGTTCCACCATGGAACGGGAGTCCGATCAAAGAGAGACAGGCCGACTCAAAACATTCAACTAAGGCAGCGCTGAGTTTCTCAACTGCCACCTCAATCCCCTGTTGGCGGGCGTCACGGTAAACTTCTGCCAGTCTGTTTTTCTGGAGTTTCTGGAGGGCAAATACATTTGTGTCTCCTCGCCACACTGAAACTCAATATACCTGTGGTCCGAGCACGAGTCTTCGGCAAGGACTCTCCAGTTCCTTATTGGCCACCCAAATTTTGAATTTGATAAGGTGAGATCAATCACCTTCTGCCTTCTAGCAGTAACAAACGTGGGCTATCCGCCCTTGTTGTGTATGTTTAGGTATGAGGAAGCGATAAACTCGAATAGCCGAGAGCCCCACTCATTGCATTTGCTGCTGCCCCTGATTGTTTGCTGGGCATTAGCATCGCAGCAGAGAACGAGGCCCAGACTGCGCAGCTCACAGAACCTCACGGGACTAGTGACCTTCCCAGGTGGTGGCCCTTCCAGAGCATTGTAAGGAAAATAACCAGATGCAATCAGAAACTTCGACCATCCGCGTTTACCTCTATAACACACCTCCGTCGGTATCAGGTCTTGGCAACCGAATTGTTCAAGACCCGTCACAGTGGAATGGAATGATACTATAAGACCGGTCCTAGGTCTACTCGAACTCCTGTCATATAATAACGTGGCCTTTTCAACGTGCTTAAGCCACAGAGGCGGCCTCTAAAGATCCAGGGCTCTTGTACTGTTGTTATGTGGGGTAATATGTGCAGCTGGGTAAGCCTTCTACTTAGTAGTGCGGTAGCGGCTTTGGAATGCTGCAAGTTAATCTGCGTCACCGTCAAGGGACGGTAGCTACAGAAACCGTCCGAGTCAATCATTTGGGAAAGACGTGAAAACTGACCGGCCCAAAGAAGAGTCTCTGAGGGTTTCCGTACCGTGAGCTCATCCACTCGCACCACAAGAGCAGCCCCTTAAAAAGATAAAGAATTAAATACAATCAGAAAAATTAATATTAAATTGTGTGTATTAGAATGATCTTTTGGGAAGGTGCTCAAGGCGCACATATGGCCAGCGGGTGTAAAAATCCAACCTTTCAATTTTTTTGTAACGCATCAGCAATAAAAACAATGCTTTTATAAAAGGTCAAAAAAATTCAAAAATTTACTTTCCAAATTTTTCTGTGTTGAGAAATAGATCTAATAAACTTTTCGCGTTTAGTTCACACATGTATAATGATATTTTTGTTCTTATTGAGACATGGTTACATGAAAACTTTTCGAGGTAAATGTGTCTACTATTACTGAATTTTTAAGTTTTTGGATTCTCACTGCGAGAAACTTGAGTTGGCATATCGAAAGCCCTCTCCTGTTAGCATAGATTTCCTCCCGTCTAGCAACGAATCACGTAACTCTAGTTCACGTGTATTTGTCTTGATTGACGATTGCAACACAAACCAGAAATTCCTAAAATGTTGCTCCATCAATCACACAGTTTCAAAATGTCCAATATTTTTAAGCTTGGCTATGTAAGATAGACGTCTACCAGTCAAAGATAGATCGCTAAGTTTTAATTGCCTAAGGGTGGGACATACATCGAAAACAGTCTCTTAATTTCGCTGCTGACATTGTAATCGTTATCATCACACTTCGTTGCACTCTCAGATAAGCACTACCTACTACTTCGCCCTCTAATTCAGTGACACCGGTTACGTCATCAGCAGCAGGTAAACCGTGGTATATTTCAGCACATGTTTCACAGCCACCAAGTTACCGACGACAGCCATTAGCATAAGCTCTGTAACAGATTTGCAGAGCATAGAATTGGCGGACCCCACCTCTTGCATTTCAGAGTGGGTCTTCAATTCAATTCATATGTTATTTCAATAGTGGATATTCTACTGGGAAATCAACATGTCTGGGATATCTTGACTTCTAAAATAGTGGACGGAGTCGGCTATTCGCTATCTCGACAATTTTCGGTTGGGTTATCACTTCTATCTTTTTGTTAAGGGAAATTTCTTCCACATACTCGCGTATTACGGTTTCGGATTTAGATCACACACTTCGCAAATTTTGAGAGATCGAGGAATCCAAGACACAACTATTAATAGACCCTGATTACCTTTTTGTAGAACAACATTTTCGGAATACGGTACATCGCCAGACGGTTCACAAATATTCTGTTGACTTTCCATTTAAGGGAAAACCGCAGTTAAATGGCCAATTTTGTGACGGACCCTGTTCGATAAAAATTTAAAATTTGCCCGTTGTGATACCATACAGCTGTACCGAAAAAGTGAGAGGCCAGATGTTTAAACCTTTGCCCGACGAGAGCAGGGCAGCTGAGAAAAAGGTGTTGAGATGATTCCACCTCGTACTAAAAAAACTTGGAAAATAGCACTAAAAAGAGCAGGCGAAATCCATTCGGAGGCACGGAGTCTTTGTGCATATTGCCTCGCGCCAATGATCCCAAAATGGTTCTGGGCACATAACGGCTGGTTTTATGGCGTGGACCCAAAATCGTTAAAGCTCATACGGTCTAGGTATGGAATGCGCCTATATCTGAATCGTGGAAGGGTAGTCTTTACTGTTCTCGATTCAGATAAGGGCAAGGTGTAACATAAAATTATGATCATCCATATGCCACTAACCTGCAGCCATGCGAAACTGCACACCAATTCTCACTCAATATTATTCAAGAACCGTGGGTGTCTAAAGGACAAATACAGTGCTTGGGATATATAAAGTGGTGATCTATCCTTTATAAAGAGACAATCGTTGTCTCGGCCTATTTTGCCTAGTACTTTATTCTCAAAATATATATAAATTTACAAAATATCAGATCACATCACTGGTTGGAAGTACTCGATAAAGATTCCCTGTCAGTATTTTAAATATTCCCGAGACAACTTCAACGCCAGCAGGCCGAAATCCTCGAAAATGGATTGTACACGTTATGATGATCTCATCAAAGAGGAAGTCCTCGACTTCCCCAAACTCTGAACAATAACTGCTATTGAAGAAGTCACAAACCCATGGCAAATTTTAATTAAATGTTATGAGAAGGTGTGCACAGAACGTAGAAGTAGATAGCGTAAAACAGTCAATTGGTGGAATGCTGACCTTTCAAAACTCCGAAAAACTTCCAGGAAACTTCTTCTCAAAGCTCTTTAAAAAGTAGAAAATTAGATCATTTAAATTGCACTCCTATAAAACCTTCTGCAGTAAACTGGAGGATCGGTAGAGTTCAGCGAGGTTGTGTAAGATTCTCCAAAGGCACCGGACGGCTAAACTGGGCTCACTACTCAAACCTGATGGTACTTATATTGACTCAAAGTCAGAAGTGAAAGATGTTCTCTTTTCTCCCTGGCTGCATAAATATTGTTGGCCGAAGCCTACTAACTACCAGCAGACGTGATTGGAGGTTAACGAGGAAAACGTAATGTTCGCTTTCTCGTCTTTGGAAAACTTTAAGTCCCCAGGACCCGATGGGATTTACCCAACCATGTTCAAGCGTGTCGGTGAACCACTAGCTAAGGTTCTGAAAATAATCTTTACGGCAGGAATCTAATGTCGGACAATACGTTTACCAAAGTGGAAAATCTTATGAATCGACTCTGCAGGAGAGTATCAGCATAATCCAAATAGGGTTGGAAACAAGAGAGTACACTCTTGGCCGGTTTGTGGACATTGAATGTCTTTGAATGACTTTGACAATGCTACCTCTGATTCTATTTGCTCTTCCATCAGAAGGCATGGAGTAGAGGAAATCATTGTCAGATGGAAGAAAGAAACTGCTTATCACAGATGGAGAAAACGATGAAGAAGTCAAGGTTGATGCTACGAAAGGCTGCCCACAATGCAGTGTGCTCTCTCACCTACATCGGTGCTTCGTTGTGGCCTCTCTTCTGAATAATCAGCAGGATAATGGACACGTCTAAGCTTATGCGGATGATGTGTGCGTACTAATCTCAGGACGGTCACTAACAGCATGCAATAAAATGCAGGTAACCCTACACAAGATTGACCATTGGTGCGAATTGCATGGTCTTTCGGGGAATCCTATAAAAGTATCTTGGTACTTTCCACTACCCACCTTGAAAGGAGTATCAGTGCAACTGTCTTCTGAGGTCAAATACTTAGGGATAATCCTAGATTGTAAGATGACCTGGAAAATATACGTCGAACAGAAGGTCTATCGATGTACATACATTAAAAGAACCTTTGGCAAGACATGGGGTCTAAGACCGGCGATAGTATACTAGTTGTACATCACCCTAATTAGATCCTTTATTACATGCGCTTCTGTAGTCTAGTGGAAGGCTACTACGGTTAATTCCAGAGTAAAACCCCTAACCAGCCTACAGAGAAGTGTGTGCTTGGATATCACAGGTGCTATGAGTAAAAACGTTCGCGGCTACATTCGTGATTAGGTTCAACAACAT
The DNA here is from genome assembly GCF_027943255.1 of Anastrepha obliqua. Classification (NCBI taxonomy): domain Eukaryota; kingdom Metazoa; phylum Arthropoda; class Insecta; order Diptera; family Tephritidae; genus Anastrepha; species Anastrepha obliqua. Next base: position 1,252,297 of record NW_026562179.1, on the reverse strand, counting down.
TGCATGCGAGAAGAAAGCACAGAAACGACAGCAGCAATTGTAGAAGCTGAAACAAAGGTTAAGTAGAAGCTGAAACAAAGGTTAAGTATTTAATACTATTAAAATATTTAATAAATTAGACAGCAAGGCCAGCCATATTATTTTGTACATTATTTACTTAATCCAGCTAAGTCATAAAAGATTATAAACTTAGTATAGTTCGTTTATTATTAAGTTTTGTAAGAACCTTTGCTAGCAGCTAGGCCGTGGAGATTAACTCTTTTTGACAAACCGACGACAGATACAGAGGCCTGAGTCATACACTCACAACAGTACCAAACTGAAGACAATTGTTTGTGAGTATCGGACTATTGCACATTCTCCGATGTTTCATTCCTCCCACAACCGCTTAATGAGAATAGAATAGAATGGTCGACTTTATCGAATGCCTTTGAGAAATCCGTGTAAACTACATCTAGTTGTGCGCGATTTACAAAAGCGTTAATAATATTATTTGTGACTAGTGCCAAATTAGTACAAGTGGATTTTAAGGGGACAAAGCCATGCTGGTACTCGCAGATAAGATCACTAATACGACTTAACATTTTAACTTTGAGAATAGAATCAAATAATTTCGAGATGGTGCTTTGTTTAACTATTGGGCGATAATTACATACCTCATTTCGGCTTCCTGACTTATAAATTGGCGTGATTGAGCATATTTTCCAAGCATCTAAGAAAATCGATTTGTTTAGACATTTATTGAAGAGAATTGAGATCGGTTTCGCTATTGAGGTGGAGACGAGTTTAAAAAATACGGGGCAGAAACCTTCGTGATCGGTAGATGAGCTATTATTCAGTTTTGAAGCTGCTTGTACAACATCATTGGTTGAAACAGTAAAGTCATCATAAGATTCAGAAGAGGATACATTAAGGTTAAGAGTGTCTAATTTGTCAAATTTTTCATAAACTTTTTGGAAAAATTTTGCAAAGAGGTCGCATGAGTCTTGTTCATTATCCGAAACAATGCCATCGTAATTTAAGCAAGTGGGGAAGCCGTTGGTCTTCCGTTTATTGTTGAAGGCATTCTCCATACGCCCACAAGAGCGGAGCCTGGACGCAGGAACCTGTTGTGGCAATAGACATAAACGCGGCTCCACCTTGAAGAAGTGCTAACGCGGTTCCAGAATGGAAATCAGCCGAGGAAGAGGAATGTGATAGTGTTAGTGGGAGCATGCACTAAATACCATTAGTGTGGCGGCACCTTTGATGATGTTTCTGACATTTTGATTTATACCTCTTGACTAAAAAAAAACAAAACAACATCTGGCGGTGCCCTTAATGCCATCCTGAACGTGCAACCTTAGATCTTCAAATCCGGAAGGAAGCAAAGAAGACGGCGTACAGACTCAAATTAAACGGAGTCTGGGGGAACTAAGAAAACACTAGCCACTGTCAGATTTGCTATCAGTTGTCGGAGTGGAGCGCACTGTCCTCGATGCCAGCGGACAATCAGATGCCTTATGTTAGCTTCGGTAAGAAGTATGACCTTTTTAATCCCAGATATCAATAGAGTTCAATGATTAAGTTCACAGAACCTATTATCGGGATTTCAACAAACTTTCCAAAACGGCGGATCCAAACCCAATGAGCGGATCTGGAGGGTACTTAGATGACGACACTTACTACTCCTACGCCACAGGACAGATGGCTACGGTATTCTTAACGGAAATCTATGTTCTCTTGAATGTAGCATACTGGCTAATTGGGAAAAAATAATGGGTAGTGTTATCGGTATTTGTAGTGACAGTCAAGATGCACTAAGAGTCCTTGCTAACTCACCCTGCTCTTTGAAAATAGTTTGTGAATGTAAGACAAAACTGAAGAGTGCCTACCATAGGAATCATTGACGACTCAATAGGCATATGAGAATACAGCCACTGCAGAGCATTTTCTTTGTTGCTGTCCGGAGTTTTCTAGAATCAGAAGGCTGTTGGGGTGCGCTGTTCTGAGTATGGAAAAAGTTCATACTCTTCCGCTTCCGGATCTCTTAATATTCATCAATGAATCCAAAAGATTCCCGGAAGAGTGACCTATAACCAATTTTTCCGTCTTACCATCCATACTGTATCTATCCTCTCTCTGTTCCCTCCACTGTAATCTATCGCTGTGTAGTACAATGGTCTTCCTGACTGAGTGCATGGACTTTTCAAACCCCCCACAAATCTAATCTAATCTATACTACAACGGGTAGTATTGGCACTTTTTTCCAAGCAGTATCAATTCAGACATGAACAGACGTGTCATCGCTGACAATAGAGGAAATGTTAAATACACTTAAACGGGTAGAAGACAGCAAAGCCCCTGACCCAGGTGAGGTCCCAAACATCGCGCTCAAGACAGCAGTACGGGCAAAACTGCATATATTTGGATAGCTTTACAGTACATGACTGATGGAGGCAACTTTCCCGATGCGATCGAAGCTGCAACGCCTTGTTCTGCTGCTTAGGTTAGGTTGGTATGGTTGCCCAAGGAATGAGCACACTTGGACGAAGAAAAAAAAACGGACTCGTGCTTTGTAATACCATTCGTTCTGCTGCTTAAACCAAGCAAGGAACCTGACAACCCATCAGCATACAGACCTCTGTGCAAGTTGGATATAATAGGGAAATTGTTTGAATGCCCCATATGCGACTGCCTGAGGGGGACCTGTGGGATCCAACAGATTATCTGATAAGCAGTACGGCTTCCGGCGAGCCAAGTCAACAGTTGATGCAATTCGAAGAATTTACACACATCGCCCAGGAAGCTATCAGCGTGGGACGTCCCATGAAATACTGTGCGGTCGTCACACTAGATGTAAAAAATGCCTTCAACACGGCGAAATGCCCCAACATACTATCGACTTTAGAACGCCAGATCGGTCCTGGGACCAACCCTTTGGAATTCTATGCACGATATGAATTTCGATGTAGTAACCAATTTATGCTTCTGAGCTTTATTTCTAGAGCCTTCCGTTTGGCGAAAATATGTGTGTTCCATGTAAGTTTGGTATCCAGATGCATGCCGAGATATTTTGTGACGTTGGTCTGGGGTATGATTATGTTATTGAGCTTAACTGGTGGGCAAATTTTTCGATTTAGTGTAAAAGTGACTTGGGAAGATTTTGTCTCGTCTGGCTTAATGCGCCATTCTTTCAACCAATGAGTTATTTTATCAAGTCCTTTCTGTAGCTTTTGGGAGGCCACATGAGGGTAGGAGTCTCGTCTACTCTTTCTTCAGAAGATCGTATATGTATAGCAAGGAGATGGGGCCCATAACACTGCCTTGGACTACACCAGCTGAACTTTCACTTAGTTCAGACTGTTCTTCGCCTTGTTTCACAAAGAAATATCGATTTTCAGGTAGGACTTAATAAATATATATATTTCGTTCTTCCATTATAGGCGTTATTCTTCCATTATAGGCACTATTCTAATGGAATCCCTTTACTTTAGAGGCAATAGGCTGATGAGCCGCATGATTTCACTTGTTCAGCGATTTTTCCTGGGGCGGAACAAAACCAGATAATAGCTATAATAGAAATATATACATATGTACGTAAGAAAAGTGAGTCCTTCTTGTGGGAGTTGTTTCAATACTTCTCCTGTTACGAGGTCATATCCAGAGGCCTTCTTTTTTTTTAAGTTTTTTATCACTTCTTTAACTTTACTTCTCGAGAACTTTTTAATGGGTGGGTTCATCTGGTGAGTGTGTTCGAGGGTATCTTTCACTTTTTGAGCAGTATTTGGAGAGGGTTCGATTTCATGAGGGCAGAACGCTCGGGTTAAGAGACGAGCAAACGTGTTTGCCTTCTCGAGATCTGTCTTAGGCTATTTGTTAATTTCCATTTTAATGAATGATTGTGCTTGGGATGGCCTTTTTAAATTTTTTGTTGCTTTCCATAGAGAGTAGTCAGTGGAAGAGGTTGCATCAAGTTTACTGAGATAGTTCTGGAGCAAAGAGTTATGTTCTTTTTTAAGAAGTTCTTTGACTTCTTGGGTAAGTGAGTTAAGTTTTTTTTTGTCCTCAAGGTGGTTCAACGTGCCGAGATTGGTTCTGTCGCTTCAAAGACGGTGATTTTAATGCTGACGACCGTCCGCGTGAAGGAAGGCCAAAAACCTTCGAAGACGCTGAATTGGAGGCATTGCTCAATTAGGATCCGTGTCAAACGCAAGAAGAGCTTGCTTCAGTATTAGGAGTTACCCGCCAATTCATTTCCAAGCAACTGCATGCTGTGGGAATGATTCAGAAACAGGGGACTAGGGTTCCTAATGAGTTAAAACCAAGCAATGTTGATCGTCGTTTTTTCGGCTGTGAACAACAGTTGACACAACAGCGGCAAGAAATGAAGGGTTTTCTTCATCGCATCGTGACGGGTGATGAAAAATGGATTCATTACAGCAATTCAGAGAAAAGAAAGGCATGGCGACTACCCGGTCATGCTTCTACGTCGTCGCCTCAGCCGAATATTCACGCTGCGACTGTTATGCTACGTAGATGGTGGGACCAAGTTGGTGTTATTTATTATGAACTGTAAAAACCAAGCGGAACCATCACTGGGGATCGGCATCGACTGCAATTAATGCGATTGAGCCGAGCAGCGGCCGCAATAAGAGGAGAGGCATGAAAAAGTGATTCTACAGCATGACAACGGTCAGCCTTACGTTGCCAAACCCGTTAAAACCTACATATGAAGACATCAAAAAATGGCTTGATCCGTGGATAGCCTCAAGAGATGAACAGTTTTACCGCGACGGTACACGAGATCTACCAGAAAGATGGGAAAAGGTAGTATCCAGCGATGGGTAATACTTTCAATGACTCACTTGTAACCATTTTTTCAGAATAAAGTTGTATTTTCATCAAGAAAACAGCGAGAACTTAGTTGCTTACCTAATATTTAGGGATATTTGAGAGTTTGGGATTGAGTTAGATGTGCGAGTAAGGCCTTGGGTGCACCATGTGTTGGCGAGAGGTACTGGGCTAGCCTGTGGTTGCTTCTGTTGCGCAATTTTAGGTTGTAGTGGTTGTTGTTGTAATATATGTTGAAAAATTTCCCGCAAACGAGTATTTTTGGGGTGTTTATTTGTCGTTGTTGTAATTGCTTTGGAAACTCTTGTTGTTTTTGTTTTTGCTAACCCTAGCACATTTATCCCGAACCTGGAGAGGTGGGTGAATAGAAGACATGGCGGCACTGATGATTACCTCACCCAACTAATCACCGATCCCGTCTGTTTTCTGGAATACCTACATCGCTTCCAACTTACAGACATCCCCTACTGCCACAATTCAATAGAGAGCGCCGAACATTTGGGCATCTCCTGCATTGGCTTTAGCAGACAGCGGGCCTTGGGTACGATTAGGATAAATGGCTGCCTTTACGAGGGGTCCACTTGGACAAATATTCAAAATTTATCTCTTCTGATACATGGGGTGGGGAGGAAAAAAGGACGAGGGAAGGAACCAGACAGGTGGAAAAAAGGAAGAAGGATATTTGGATTAGAAGATGACAACCAACAGTCGCAATTTACATTCGTACTAACCGCTTTAAGGTCCTGATGAATTTCACCAGATGTGTGATATTTTATCCCGGAAAATCCGCAGCTGTATCGAAAAAGTAAGAGACCTTTGCCCGACGAGAGTGGAACAGCTGAGATGATTCCACCCTTTCCAGCTTCTGCAGAAAGGGCTTGAAGCAATCCCAAGCCTCACGGCATGGACACCTAACGGACAATGCCCGGTAAGGATATCTACCAAATTCGATAGCTGTGGCTGTGTTAGCCTTAGAAGTTACCTCGGGTGCCCCCGATCTACCCGTGGTCAGTAGGATCTCGCAACCTTACACGTTTGCGCACTAGCCCAGCGCCCGCTGAGTTGGTGCGAGGCCCATCTTTCCAGTAGCAGACCAGTAGCTCCAGTAGCTCATCGACCCAGCAGTTTCCTTCTATGCAGTTGTGATCGGATCAAAAGGGAAGTCAGGCATTGCTTGACTAATTTCGAACGCACAGACTACCAATCCACTGCTTCCCTAATAGCGGCTACATCCGCTTGGAAAACACTACAGTGGTCCGGAAGCATGAATTCGAATCCTCACAGAATACTCCTCCACCAACTCTTCCGTCCAACTTCGAACCATCCGTAAATATGTTTGCCATGCCCGGCCACCAAATTTTACCTAGCTGGGTCTAGAATAATCCAAATGATTCAAACATTTTTAAAAATACTAGAGTGTCCGTAACTTAAGTCTAGCTTATGGCCTGCACACCTCAGACTGATTGCAATGCGTGCAGTGGCCGTTTTTCTTGCAATGTGCACGCTTGCCACATTCAGTATAGCGTTGACCGCTAGAGTAGGAGTGGCCCAAAATGCCCCACTGATTGCAATGAGAGCAGAACTTTGGATCCTCTCCATCTTCTTAACTGATGTCATCCTTTCCAGTGAGTTCCACCAGACGAGGACTCCGATCAGCAAAACTAGCTTTATAATAGTGTTACAAAGCCAAAAAGCAGCTGTAGGCGAGAGGCGGCATCTTTTGCCCATAGCGTACCTTCAACCATACAAGGCGACTGTGGCCTTCCTAATTCTCTCCTCAAGGTTTGGCTTCCACGTTAGACATCTGTCAAGGGTAAGCCCTAGGTGCTTAACCCTGTCAGAGAGCACCATCAGAGTGCCTGCTATTGAGAAAGCCTTTTCGTATTTTATATTTCCTCGTATACAAGACGAGCCCCGTCTTCATAGGATTTATCGACAGAGCATTTCACAACTAGATTCAGATAACCCTGCATCAGCTCCGTCAGAGTATCTACAAACTTTCCTCTGACAATAAGAGACCGGTCATCTGTGTAAGCAATAACCTTACAGCCTCTCCTCTCCAGTTCCGCTAGCAAGTCGTTGAGCCCAACAACCCAGAGCAATGGCGAGAGGAGGGAGTGCCTCTGCTCACCTGTCGGCGAAGAGAGGCGCAGTCCCGCTCCGCTGGGACTGTTTTATCGCTAATCATTTTATGTATTAGCTTAATAAGGTCGGTTCCGACCCCTATTTTATTAAGAGACCTAGTGATTGTCTCCGGAGGACATTGTGGAAAAGCCCCCTCAGAAGACGTCCACCGTGATCTCTTTCTGAGAGAGAGACTTTACAATAGTATGCAAGGCAGACTCTACCGATGCGCCTTTACAATAGTCATGTTGAGCGTACGATAAGCGCTCCCGAGTAATTACACATCTTAAAAGCAGATGAATCAGCCAAAGGCTTTCAACTAGAACGATAAGAGGCTTATTTGTCTGAAATCCTTAGGGGATACATGTGAGATTTTACCTGCCTAGATAGGGAAAAGCCAACGACAAGTTACCTCCGCTTATTTCTGCAGTTGATCAGGTATAATGCGATCGGTCCCATCTGACTTAAAGGGCCTGAAAGAGCCAATCGCCCAAGCCAGGCGGCGCCTATTTAGCAAACCGCTATGGGTATGGGAAATATTTGCACACTATCTCAGCTGATATTGTTCGAATTTGGGCTTGCGGGATTTGGGCGTCGATAAGGAACCTGAGCGACTCATCGCTGCTCATATTATATCTCCCCGATCCATCCCCCAGGCACCCCATGGGTGTGGAACTCCTCGAGAGGCTACGTCTGAATCTCGCGGACTCATAACAGCCTTCCACACCTTCCCAGAACCTCCTCTATGACTCTCGCTTCGCTTCCTAATTTCGGACTTGTAGATGCCTAATCCTACTTTGTATAGCTCCCATGCCGAGGGAAACTTAATTCTTCTGGCTCTATTGAAGAGCCGTCTACACGAAGCCCTAATTTCATGGAGTTCAGTTGTTTCATAAGGCAGCTTTTGCCTTTCCCATATTTTATCTACCGCATCAAACAGTCATCGGGTGATTTTCGATAGATCTTATGCTGACTCTATGGGTGTGTCTCTTAATAGCGACTCATACTTCGGGCCAAACTTTCAACTCAACCTGTTTTCAGTTCGCCTAAGATTTCATTTTGATCAGTTTGTATTTACAGCAGACATCGTTAAAATGTTTCGCGACTTTCAAATAGTGGTATGGGGGGGAAGGTCCTTACTTGCCTCTCAAACAGAATCGGTTGAACACAGTTACCTATAGAACTGCATGTACACCATTGTTAGCAGTAAGTGTTCTTTAACCCTCGAAAGACGTTGTCATACAACGTACGTAAAATATAACCATACGCTTCAGAGGCGCATGCTTTTCTAAGGCGTCAATTAAGTTAATCTAGTCATGTTAAAGGTTTGGCATTATTGTAAAAATAAAATGCATTTATATTATATTTTTTTTATATTTTAAGTAGTTTTAAACTTAAATCTAAAATTAACAAAAATCAACAGTCTTCGGTTTATGGGAACAAATCCCGTGAAATATCACAAAAAATATTGTTTTATCCTTACAAACTAGTAGACTATAATATAATCAATATAAAAAAAACTGTAATATTATAAACAAATTCTTTAGAGACAGTCATGACAAACGTCTTTCTTGTGTTCACCAAAAACTGTCTTTTCGCATTTGGCACAGGTCATCTTTGACATTCTTTTCTTTTTAGACGTGCAAAGACTGCAATAACGCCTTTTTTTGGCTGCGGGTTCTTCTTCATCATCTATGAAAGTTTATACAGCAGATTTTGGAAGAATATTTTCAATGTTGCCTCGCACATGCCTTGGCAAAGGAGGTGCTTCCAGTCTTTTCGTCATCCACGGTGCAGTCAGTTGAGTACTGAGTTTTTTCATGAATTCTCTCCGATTCAAAGGCTTATCACGTTTTGTTAGAACATTGTGACAGTAAATGGCACATGAACTGATAAATGCTCTATTTAGTAAGCCATAAAACATGGTCATTGGCCATCTATTCGTTTTTATCGAACAGGACGATGTTGAGCACATTTGACCAAATGTGTCAACGCCGCCCTTAGTCTGATTGTAATACATTATTATTTCAGGCTTGCCGGTTGTTGGGTTGATGACACCTTCTTCATCACACGATGATAACAGATAAACCATCTTCGAGGGCTTTGGCTTGTATGACACTAGTGTCAAACATTCATCGTAACAGAACATTGATGTGCCTATTGGTCGAGATCGGGTGTTTTTCAACTCTTCAGGGATCTCGCGTTTATTAGAGGAAATGATTTCGCGAGAAGTACCGAGGTGAACAAATTATCACAAGTTATGTTGCCATGAATAGGTCGAGATAACTCTTTTACATAATATTCTCCCAGCGGCAGTCCATTGGTATTTGTGGCTCTTCCGATATATGGCATTGCATTCAACATATTGTCAGTTGCAATATCGCACATCATTATAATTTGATGCCATATTTATTCGGTTTATTATATATCTTCCTCGAAATCCTAGTAATTTTTCATCGATTGTCACATGCTCTCCGGTGAATAGTTAAGTTTGCATTGAATTCTTGCCGAATAAGGGGCCGTAAAGACTTATTATCCATCCTGAGACATCTAATTAGGTAAGTACGATCCCTGCTCATTATTGCTACATACCTTGTTCCCGAAAAGGAACTATCAAACAGCTCATCAGTTGATAAATTATTGTCTTTCATTACTGCACTCAAGGTTAGGATGCCAATCAAAGCTCGAAGTTCTGTAGAGGTTGTATATTTGAACGTGCTACTGGTCATGAAGGCGCCACGTTTTACTGAGATTTCAACATTTCTCCATCGAGCAATCTCTCCAACTATAATATTTCGTCGGTGATGAACAAATCAAAACATAATAGTGGATCAAATATATTTCGACACATACGTGTTGGACCTCTATTTGTGTGAATTATATTGATGGCAGATGTTCTACCATGACTTCGACCCTAAGTCTGGTCTACTACCAGCAATTTCTGTTTTTACCTCTGATCACTCTGCCAGCAGGAACAATTATACGATGGTCACGTTCTGAACTTCCAACGGGCTCTGAGGGTACAGGCTGTGACAAATCTTCATTTGGTATAATATTCGATTCTTCTATTGCCTCGTCATCGATATACTCATCTTCGAAGTCACTCTGCACATTATCTTCGCTCAGATGATTTTCTATTTCGCTGTCACTTTTCTGACGTTCATCACCATCGCTGTCTTCTTCTCGACACAAAATGGAACATATTTCATCTTCTGCTCGTCATGATAACTGCGTAAAGCATGTTTGCTAAAACGAAAATATATAATATAAACTTTAAAACAGAAAAATAAAAAATCACCATAAAATAAGAGATAACCATACGCCTCGCGAGCGTATCAACTGGTCATGGTGCTTACAGCATAGACACAACCGTCCCGCGACAGGGTAGACCGACGACTGAGTTGACTGAGAAGGACAATATAATACGCGCGCCTAATAAAAAGAGATGGTACCCATTCTCGCTAGTTCATCTGGATTGCAGTTACCTTCTATGTCTATGTGATCCGGTACCCAGAGCACATTTATTATAAAGTACTGTGATAGCTCTGTCAAAACATCGATCCGTGTGGAGTTGTCTGTCCGTGTGGAGTTGTCTGTTCCCCCACCGGACGTGTCCCTAGTTGGCGGATAGGGGAATGCTCGGCAGATATGAAGTAGGTGGGAAATAAAATACCACTCGCGGACCGAAACAGGCAAGCACCGATAGGAGCGACAGAAATCGAGGAAGCGGTATAAAAGCCAGCAAATCCGAGGACATTCGGGTGACAGAGGTGCATAGATACCGCCTCTATACTATAAGTATCCTCTGAACCATACAACGGTATGGTGAACTATATTAAAATCCAGGAGCGTTTGACTCACAGTGAGCGGCTGTAAGTTCGTTAGTGCAATATTCTCCACCTATTAATGCAAAGACTGAACCAGCAGCGTCTGCCTCAACTGCCACGCCCAAAACAGCTATGACTCTTCAGCAGCACCGCATTACACATAGTATCTAAGGGGTCTCCGTACTGTTCGAAAGGAGCTCAGACTGGTCAACACACCAGTAAAAAATGACAAGAATCCGTCAAATGTCGATGTTGGTTGCAGCTTAAAGTTACCATAGGAGGATATACTAGCCCAGTTATTTGCCAAACTCGGAACAGAGATCGAAGAACTTATTTACTATTGTGATCAGCGTCACAATGCACATGGTGGGTAAAGAAGTGGTGCAGCATATTGAAACGCTGTCACACGGAAAACACTATGGAACTGAAGGCGGAACAAAGAAGGACCAAGCTAAATGACCCAGGTAACAAGCCGACGGTGGCAGCGCACGGAACGCAACAATCAGCGAAAAGGTAAAGCAAGCCCAAAGGATGTTACAATTGGGTCTGGCAGAATGACCGAGGCAAAAAAAAGGAATGCGTCGACACCAGGAAATCTACGCCCCCAGAAGAAGTCAACAACACCACGCAAGGAGCAGGAATGGACAGAAGTACAAAAAAAAATTGATAAGAAGGCACGAAATCACAAGCGAGTAGCCAAAGCAATAAGACCCAGGGCAGATGCTTTGGTGATAGCAAAAAGAGCTGATGGGGTAACCTATGCAGACATACTGAGAAAAGTAAAATCAAATGAAGAGCCACAAGAGCTAAGTGAAGTTGTTAGAACTATGCGACCTACGAAAAAAGGTGGTTTGCTGATAGGCGTAAAAAGACGCCAATACCGCGAAGTTTGAAGCAACTATCGAAAAGGTTTCAGCAAATATGGCAACGGTTGATTTACACACGCATATGATTACCGTGCAATGCAGAGATCTCAGCACTGACGTGAGCACGGCCGAAGAACTAATAGATGCGCTGACTGAACAATCAAAAATTAAAAAGCCGGAAATATGATCCATAAAAAGCGCACGAGCTACATTCAGTGGTATGTATACTGCCTACATTTCCTTATCGGCAGAGGATGCCAAAAGAGTCATGTCACTTGGCCACCTTAGAGTGGCCACCTGCCGCGTGTCAGAAATTGTAACCCCAAAAAGCTGCTTCCGATGCTGAGGATATAGACATATGGCCACAACATGTAATGAACCGGATCGAGCAAGCCAATGCAGGAGATCTTTAACAACTGGACCCAAAGCCGCGAGCTGTAAGCAAGAGGAAAAATGTGCTCTCTGCACTGGAGCGCATGCAGCACGAAGCGCTAAATGTCTACGGGACCAAGATGCAGCACGTGCATGAAAGTATTACAGCTTAACATTAGACATAGGAGGATCGCGCAAGATTTGCTGTCACAAACTGTCGCTGAAGAACATATTGATATGGTATTACTGTCTGAGCCATATAAGGCAGAAGAGTCGTACAGCTGGGTGAGTGATAACTAGAAACTGGCAACAATGTGCGTGCTTGGGAACAGAACACCGCAATGCAGAATGAGAGTTATGCGTGCAGGCTTCACATGGCGCAGCATGTACATAGTGAGCTGTTATGCGCCACCGAGGTGGTCACAGGAACAATTTACTTGCATGCTATCATTAATGGAAAAAGAGCTCAGGGGAAAACGCCCACTACTGGTCGCTGGAGATTTTAAAGCTTGGCCACTGGGTTGAGGTAGCAAAAAAACAGATGCGACAGGTCGGTTATTGGAAGATTTCTTCGCTTCCCTGGACCTGGTCATATTGGATGAGCACGGAGTTCACAGTTCGAACTCAAGCAATAAACGTCAAATGGAAACGGGCAGCCAAAATATACGCGCATAGATATCATCTTCCCATCACAATAGATATCAGCAAGACCATTAAAAAGGCAAGCTGTCACAGAGTGCAAGCGAAACCATGGAAGCCTTCCAACTTAAACGAAAACATGCGATAAAGCAAGAAGATGATCTCAAAGAGCGAGGGAAAGACCAGTGTTCGGGCAGAATTTAGAGGACACCAACTGAAATTAAGGAAATCTATAGAAGCACATAAAAATGGATGCTTCAAAAAAATGATCGTCGACGCGGATGACAACCCATGGGATATCTTATATATAAAAATGGAGACGTTTTTTTGTGTTCGTTAGTCGCCGATTCACGCCTAAACGCATTCACCGATTTCAATCAAACTTTCACAGATCATTGGTATTGGTCCATAGATGGTTTATGTGAAGTTTTAAAGAAATCGGTAAAAGTATGCGTGCGTTGTGTAAGTGTGAAAAATGCAATATTTGCGTGTTTCCCTTATACGGACATTAGGTATACGGAATGAAAATACACAAATAGAATATACACAGACATGAATAACATTGCTTCCATGTCGAGTGACGTATGGGACTGTATTATTCGTAACGCAATAGTTGTCCTCTCTTTTGTTTCCCTTTTATGCATGCGTGACACGGCATCAAAGCACATTGCTTTTTTTTAAACTGGAAAAATATTTTGAGCTTCATTTGAACGTTTTATGATTTAGATAAAATAAAAATTCGTTAAATATATTTGATTCCATTAATAACCATAAGACTGTATTTTTCGAAGTTCAAAGCGGACGAGCAAAATGTAAAAAATAAATCCTCCTGTATGTATATATACTCGAAAAAGTTATGCTAACACTTTTTTCATGCATTTAGGTAGTCAATTTTATATGGGCAAATGTACGTTTACGAGATAAAGGTATAGCGCTGAAGACAAATGCTCAGGATATAGTACAAAAATGCATATTTCACATAGTAATATTATCATTGTTAAAAGAGAACAAGTTTGTATTAGGTAATAATTCTTTCTGCTTCTGCTTCTTTCTGTTCTGCTTTGACGAGTGGAAAAACCAAAATAAATAATTATATAATATTTGTATGTGTGTTTAAAAGAGTTGGATTATTTTGTGAGTGTAAGCGGTTTCAAAGCCAAAGAATAGTTGCAACATTAAAAAATTGCTGAAACACATTTTCATTTAACAACTAAAATAACAAATATGAGAAAAATATGTACTTTCTTCAATTTTCTTCTGTTGCCAACTTTCTGAAAAACGTGAATTCACCGCGATGCGATACAGAAACAAAAAGACAGCGACAGCGCGCAGAGGGTTTTGAGCAATAATATAAATTTGTATCAAACAACGCATTAAATAGTCATTTTAGTATACTTTTGGTGTTTACTTATTCAACTAAATGCATGTATTAGTTTTTCTTTAAGAAATTAATCTAAAATTTGCAACTTTTTTTTTATGATTTCTAAAGATTACTTTATTTTTGCCCAAGAGCAACCTTGCGTACAGAAAATTGTGTTGTACCTAAAACTTCACCACTATAAACTTGGTCCTTATAAAGGACTTTCACCACAATTTGTTTACTGGATATACTGAGGTCAAAATAATCAGCTGTGTCAAAACCATTTGATGAGTGGTCAACAATTTTAAAGTGCGTTTTTCATTGTTGTTTTTTTTTTTTGGGAAAAAATGTATAAAAATAAAATATATTGTGCGTAAAATTTTAATAATCAGTGAAAATAAAAAAACGGTGGTTTCGTTGTTGTTGTTAGCGATTGTAATGCACATTGTGAGTTTTTCATGTTTTTTTGATTAAATTCAAATGCGAATAAATGATATCGGTCGTCGGTCGCGTAGAACGCAAAATAGATCAAATGAAAGGCAAAATCAATCACAAGAAGAGCGAGAAATTCAAAACCAAAATCAAAGGGAACGTATAGCCAGATCACGTTCAGGCCATTCACCTGAAGAACGTATACAACGTAATGAGCAAGATAGATTAAAATAAACACAATAAACAAAGCACAAGGACAATCGCTAGAATTATGCGGAATTGACTTAGAATATCCATGCTTCTCCCACGGACAATTAATTATATGTATCATGTTCACGTGTAGGAAAACCATCAGTTCTGTTTATTTATACCACAACTCAGGGCAAAACAAAAATGTATATTAGTTTACGAAAAGGCTTTGCGTTAGTTTAAGTTTAAAATTAACATTAATTTTATATTCTAAAAAAAGAATAAATACACATAGAGTGAATTTAAATCGAGTGTTCATTATTCATTCTTAATTTTGATATGCCTAGCGAAGCAGGCAGAGGGTCCGCTAGTTACCTATAAAACAGTCATCTCTAAAGTAGGAGAACTGCTTAAAAGGTGGTAATCTCACTCTTTCCTCCGCAGGACCGAAGGTACATTCCCAAATAGGTGGAAAAAGCAGCATCTAGTGTTATTGCTGAAACCGGGAAAGCAGCCGGATCAGCCATCGTCATACAGACCTCTGTGTATGCTCGATACCATTGGGAAGGTACTCGAAAGAATGTCAAACGAAAGATCAGACCAGGAGGTCTCCAGACAATCAGTTCGATTTTCGCAGTGCCAGATCTTCTGCTGATGCAACATATGCTAGTTGATTTGGACAAAAAGGCTTTTAATAAACTTAAAGGCAGCAGAGCGACAAACAAATGTGCAGTTATGGTAGTAGTCTGGTCATATACTCATTTTTATAGAAATATTTTAGGAATTTTTTTAAGAAAGTAAAATGCTAATGTTTTGATTTCATAGTATGTTATTATTGAAATCAAATTGTATACAGAAACAGTTTTTGTTTTTTTGTTTTACAAAGTCAAACTGATTATTATTCTGTAGGCTTGTCATTTTGGCATTGAGCTTATTGCTCACGACGGCCCCCAAACGTAATTATCAAAACGGTATCCCTGTAGGATGAGCCGTCGGACTTGAAGTGCTTTTAGTGGCGTTAAAGACCCACACTGACTAAGTCTTATATTTCTTTTATACCTCGTAAAAAAAAAAAAATAATCTTATACTGTCTATGAGGTAATATTAGGTGATTGTAATGATCTCAGGACCGAGTTGCTATCTAAATATATATTTATTTCTCTATGGTGAGGACACTTTCTTTTAAGACTAACCGGCTTACCCAGATAGGCAGAATTTCAGCTTTAAATATGCTACAATGATCCGGTAGCTCGAAGGAAATGCTAGCACTCAATTGCTCAGAGTGTAAGCCTCCGTCTATGTGTTGATTGAGCTTGGAGCTATAGATACTGACTCCACCTTATTGGCCATTACCCCATTGTCCCAATATTCTCTTGTTGGGAAAGTTGTGGTAATGAATGTATTTAAATGTAGCTCTGCTGAGTTACAAAAGTGGTTTGGGGTATGGGTGATGCTTCCTGTTAGTGGCTAAGTGAGAAGATTATCTTAACCTGAGTGCCAATTTCGCAGCTAGTTGTTTGCTGTAGGCCTCAATATGTAACAGATGCACCATGACATTCGTCGCTGCCCTGGACGTAGTGTTTTAGAGCCCTGCTTATCCAGAGACTAGCACCCCTTTGAATACTTTTTAAAGGTTTTACCATACTTTTTTCCCAAGTGTTGAACACCAAACTAAGACACCGTATAGCCAGTGAACTATTTTCGGGGATGAGCTCCATTTTGCATCCGCAATTCTTTTCCATGTATAGACTGCTGTGGCTGCTTTCCTTACTCTATCATTTATCGTTTGTTTCCAAGAAAGCTTCCTATGTAATATTAGTCTTAGGTAGCTTATTTTTTCCCCGACTGACAGTGTGATTCCACTGCGGGGTTTAGAACAGGTATCCTATGTTTCTTAGTTCTATTTTTTTGGCACTTACCCCAAAACCACTCGATTCAGCCCACCGGTTTACATCGTTCAAAGCGCTTTGCTTTATATTGCAGAGGGTATCTGGGAATTTTCCTTTTATTAGCATTGCAGCATCATTTGCGTAGCCCACCACATGTATCCTTCTCTCTTCTAGATCCCAGACCTTTCGTCGTCGCGGGCTATGATTTTGATATGGCTTGATACCAGCGAGCGTCAATGCATGACGGCGGATGACCGGATTGCTTAGCAGCACTTCCAGTGTCAAATTTGTTAAAGCGGATATAAGGTAGATAAAGAGTAAAACACTTACAGAATAGCATACTGGAATGTAACATCCTTCCATAATAAAGCACAAGAGACCATAATAGGACTTGAGAACCATGAAATAGATACTAGCGCAATCTCAGAGAATAAAAAATAAATAAAAGGCAAAGACAGCAAAGAATATATGTAGGCCATACCCTTCTACTGTGGAAAAAACAGGCAATAAACGGCTTTATCTGGGGTGGGTATACTTGTTCACGAACGGCTTACTGACAAAGTAGAGCATGCAGAGTACGTTAATAATACAAGAGAAGATTACTTATTAAAGTAAAGACGACAGTCGAATAATGTATCTGTATATGCACCCGGCACCAGCAAGCCCGATGAAATGAAAGAATAATTTTACTGCGATTTACAACAACTTTTCGAGTAGATACCACGAAATGATCAAGTGATATAACTGGGTGACTTCAATGCCCGAATTGGAATTGATGTATTGGAGGCATTAAAAGCAAATACAGTGAACATGTAATAAACGAAAATGGCAGTATGCTGCTTAATCCCTGCATGTAGAATGAATTGAGGATTAACAACACCTACTATCCTCACAAAAGTCAACACAAGTACACTTTCAACAACTCGAGATGTCATAAATTGATCTGCCGAATCAGTTGGTGCGTGAGTACCATTCGGAATTCAGAGAGAACGTTTTGAACCTACGTGAAACACCAAAATGAAGAAAAAGTTTTTTCTAAAAGCGGTCGCCCTTCAGCAGGCAATGGCAAACGTCCGAGTGTATTTCTGCCATGAAAAATCTCCTCATAAAAAATATCTGCCGTTCAGAGTCGGCTTGAAACTGTCGGTCCCTCCATGTGTGGAACAACATCGCAGCACACCAACAACGCACACCACAAATAGGAGGAGGAGCTCGGACAAACACCCAGAAAGGGTGTACGCATATATATATAATATATATATGACCATATATAATAGAATAATATACCCATCGAAAATCTTAGAAGTTCGTATGTTAGGCTCGGCTAATACGGGAATAGATCACAATTTAGTACTAGCAAAAGTTCAGCTATACTTTAAAATCGCAACAACAAAATATGACAGAAAAGTTTAATATCGCATCGCTAGGAAACGCATCCACAAAAGAACTATATCAAAATGGACTTAGCAACAAAGTATCAGAAAATTCAATTACAACTTCTGATAATATTGACAAATTGTGAACCAATATGTACACAAACATAATCTCTGCTGCAAATGAATCAATCGGTACCAGGAAAATTGACACCAACAATGTCAATCGGCACAAGAAACAATGGTACTGCAATGACGTGAATCTATTAGCGAAAGATAAGAGCAAAAACTATGAGCGATACAGAAGGTCTGAAATAACTTATGACGAATACAATGCAACCAGAAATAGGGTTAAGGGGGAACGCCACTGTGAAAATTCCAAAAAATCGATTTTTCTTTTTTTGCATAAATTGTTAGTAAAACTACTCAAGAAAATGTGATAAGAATTTTAAAGCGAAATTCGCTTTATTCCCGATTCTATGTGCACTTAAGTGAGCGCCGCACAGTGGTGCAAAACTGGAATTTACTATTCAAAACAGTCTACAGCACACATTTCTTGACCGATTTGCAATTTATTTTTTTTGAATTGCTCAGGATAAAATTGCTAACAACTCTGTCGTTGCGGATTTTTAAAATATTTTGCTAATATTGAAATATTTAAACAAATACATTTAAAAAACAAAACTTACAAACTTACAAAACTTACAAAATCTTTTAAAAATTAATTATTTTTATGAAACTTGGTATCCGGGGGTTTTCTGGGTCGCTGATTGCAAATATGATGTCAGATTGTCAAAATTCAAAATGGCGGATCCAATATGGCGGTCAAAATTTTCTTATAGTTAATTATTGTTTATGAAACTTGGTATCTGGGAGTTTTCGGGGTCGCTGATGACGAATCTGATATCATATTTGCAAAATTCAAAATGGCGGATCCAATATGGCGGAGAAATTTTTTAAAATTTATTCGAATTTACTTAAAACTTGTAACTCGGGGGTTTTTGGGATCGTTGATTACAAATCCGATGTTAATATTCCTAAACTTGAAATGGTAAATCTGATACGGTGAAAAGTTGCAAAACAGGGTAAAGGCGAGAAGAAAAGATCTCGAGTCAGTAAAGGTGAGAGGAAAAGTTCTCCAGCCAGTAAAGGCAAGAGGAAAAGATCTCCAGCCAGTAAAGGCAAGGGGAAAAGATCTCCAGCCAGCAAAGGCAAGAGGAAAAAATCTCTCCACGTTATTACTCTATAAGCTTGCTAATAATAGATCGGAAATATTATTACGTAGGAACAAAAAAAAAAAAAAAAAATTTTCTGTATTATCGACCGACAAAATAAAGTAGTGTCAGTTTCTCATAGATGGCGTGTTAAGCATTTAACATAACTTCTCTCACATATGAGTTCAATCTTATATATTATAAGTACAATAGCTTACCTGTTGAGACATTTTACAAAGATTTTAAAATTTGGTAAGTAATGTTGTCGGTCTGATTGTTTTATGATTATTGTAAATTGTAATCTATATATTATCTTAGATTTTTGAAAACTGTGCTTTTGTTTTAAAATTATTTGACATATTATTTATTTTATTTTGTAAATGTCTGAAAAGCTACAATGGACTACTTCAAAGTATCAAAGGCAGTTCTTTGTAACTTTTTAATAGAAAATAAAAGTAATGATATACAAGATTTACTTGATCATTGGGAAGTTAAATTTGTTCTGGATTCGAAACAATTAGAAATTGTAAAAAATGATTTGACTAGGTCTTTTTTCAGCACATTTAAAAAGAAATGGAAAGATTCTATGTACGTTAAAAGTAGTTTTGAAAAAAAATTAAAAAAATGGTTAGAAACTGATTTTATTGTGGATTTTACAAAAGCAAAAACAAAAACAGGTAGAAAATGTACTGACAATTTTGAAAAAGCTTCTGCATCCACAAAAAGACGAAAATTAATAATGATTGAAGAGTCTTATACAGAATCAGAAATACAAGAATCATTTTTGCGAATATTGAGAAAAAGTGGAAGAAGTAAATTAGCAACAAAAATAGTCTTTTTAATGAAGGTAGAAAATACTGAAGATCAAAATGATAACACAGATTTTATTAAATTCTCGGCAGAAGAAGCGTTAGCTTTAATCGAAGACACAAAACTTTCAAAATATCAATACGAATCAATACAATTTCAGGCTAAGAAACGAAATGCAAATATTTTTCCAACATACCATCAAATTCTTGAAGCAAAAAAGAGTTGTTACCCTTCGAACATACTCATTACGGAATTAGGTGCAAGTATTGAATTACAGTCCCTAATAAATCATACTGTACTTCGACTTCTTAAGGATTCTAGTTCATCCCTTCCACCTTTTCAAGAATTAAATAAAACTTGCAATTTAGATTTCATTTTAAAATATGGATGCGATGGTTCTTCCGATCAAAGCATATATAAGCAAAAATTCAGTGAATCAAATGCCTCAGATGAATCAATATTTGCAGAGTCAATGGTACCTTTGTGCTTAAAAACAACTGATAATTCAAAAATTGTATGGAAAAATCCTCATCCATCGTCACCAAAACGTTGCGTTCCAATTTCTTTTGAATTCGCGAAAGAAACAAAGGAAAGGACTCAGTCGAAAGTGGATGACATTAAAAATCAAATTAGAGAATTGCAACCAATAATAGTTGAAAAATCTGAAGGCACCTATATAGTTAAAGCAGACATGGCTCTAACTATGGTGGATGGTAAAGTTTGCCAAGCTTTAACAGATACACCTTCAGCAGCAACTTGCTATATTTGTGGAGCAAAAACATCCGAAATGAACAATTTAGTCAGACTCGCAAACAAAGAAGAAAACCAATGTTTTTTTGAATTTGGCCTTTCTGTATTGCACATGTGGATAAGAATGATGGAATGCACATTGCATGTAGCATATCGATTAGATTTTTGCCGGTGGAGTGTAAGATCTGATGATCATAAAGTGCTTCTTCGAAATACTAAACAAAAAATTTGTAAAGAGTTTAGAGAAAAAATGGGGCTTATAATAGATCAGCCAGCACATGGTTCTGGATCTTCTAATGATGGCAACACTGCGCGTACATTTTTTCAGGATATTGAGTTAACATCAGAAATAACAAAAGTAGATAAAGAGTTAATATATAGATTCAGTATAATTTTAAAAATGTTAAGTGTAAGTAGAAAAGTACCAACAGACTTTTTTAACGACTATACTTACAAAACAGCTGAGTTGTTCATAAAGCTCTATCCCTGGTACTATATGCCATCTTCTATTCATAAAGTGTTGATACATGGTGGTAAAGTAATAGAGAAATTTTTACTACCTATAGGGAAATATTCAGAAGAGGCTGCTGAAGCCAGAAATAAGGATTTCAAACGTTTCAGGGAGTTCAATACTCGTAAAATGTTACGAACCATAACAAATGAAGACTTAATACATAAACTTTTAGTTTCTTCAGACCTTTACATAGCCTCATTAAGAAAAGAATGGAGAAGCAATTCTGCAGCAAATGATCCCGAAATAGAAGAACTTATACAGCAATTTGAATCAAAGAGAATGTAAAACTTTGTCTTTAAAATCTACTAGACTATTAGACTATTACTAGACCTCTTGCCTTTACTGGCTGGAGATCTTCTCCCCTTGCCTTTACTGGCTGTAGATTTCTTCCTCTTGCCTTTATTGGCTGGAGATCTCTTCCTCTTGCCTTTACTGGCTGGAGATCTCTTCCTCTTGTCTTTACTAGCTGGAGATCTTTTCCTCTCGCCTTTACTGGCTGGAGATTTTTTCCTCTTGCCTTTGCTGGCTGGAGATTTTTTCCTCTTGCCTTTGCTGGCTGGAGATCTTTTCCCCTTGCCTTTACTGGCTGGAAATCTTTTCCTCTTGCCTTTACTGGCTGGAGAACTTTTCCTCTCACCTTTACTGACTCGAGATCTTTTCTTCTCGCCTTTATCCTGTTTTGCAACTTTTCACCGTATCAGATTTACCATTTCAAGTTTAGGAATATTAATATCGGATTTGTAATCAGCGTTCCCAAAAACCCCCGAGTTACAAGTTTTAAGTAAATTCGAAAAAATTTTAAAAAATTTCTCCGCCATATTGGATCCGCCATTTTGAATTTTGCAAATATGATATCAGATTCGTCATCAGCGACCCCGAAAACTCCCGGATACCAAGTTTTATAAACAATAATTAACTATAAGAAATTTTGACCGCCATATTTGATCCGCCATTTTGAATTTTGACAATCTGACATCATATTTGCAATCAGCGACCCAGAAAACCCCCGGATACCAAGTTTCATAAAAATAATTAATTTTTAAAAGATTTTGTAAGTTTTGTAAGTTTGTAAGTTTTGTTTTTTAAATGTATTTGTTTAAATATTTCAATATTAGCAAAATATTTTAAAAATCCGCAACGACAGAGTTGTTAGCAATTTTATCCTGAGCAATTCAAAAAAAATAAATTGCAAATCGGTCAAGAAATGTGTGCTGTAGACTGTTTTGAATAGTAAATTCCAGTTTTGCACCACTGTGCGCCGTCGCACTATGGGAAATCGAGGGGTTTTACGGACCAAAAATCTATAATTGTTACATTTCTAAAGATTAAGTTGCGGAAATTTGCACAAATACAAAAAAATGAGTAAGTATTTAAGTAATATATATTTTAATATCATTTATTTTTAAACACCGTGTGAAAAAAAGTTAAACTTAAAAATTATCAAATTTAAAAATTTATTCCATTTTAAATATCTAAGCGTCTTAAAATATGTAAAAACAAACTAAGACTCATAACTTTTAACAAAACAAAATATTTAAATTATTGTCAAACAATGAAGTAAAGCAAGTATAAAAATCAGTAAGAAGAAGTAGTACATTACAATACGTATTAAGGAATAGAAATAATAAACATTATTATTTTAGTTATTTTTTGGAACACTTTCTATTTACAAAAATTTATTTTAATTACTTATATACTTACGGAAAATAAGGATTAAAAACAAATTTATTAATGTCTAGTAAGTCCAGGGTTTCCTCTTCAAGTTCCTTTACAATTATAGGGTTTTCTTAAACTTGTTATAAGTGGATCAGATGTATAAAAAAGAGTGTGGAATACGTCCTCATTTGTAGCTGATCGAGAGCTCTTCCGAGCATGATGTAAACGCAATTTTTTATAATCCATATACGGGACTCTTCAGAAAGTTGACCAATAGGGAGCACTGCAAAATGTTTTATAATACTTTCTCCATGTATTAAAATTTTGTGGACCGAAGATGGCATGTAATACCATGTATAATTAGTCATATAAATCTGAGCAGTTTCTATAGAATAACTACCAAATTTCTCTGAATTTATCATCATTCCCGATGAAAGAGTCTGTAGAACTACATATATGAAGGCACTTAATCAAATGAATGTCGACTCCAGTAATTTCAGCTGAACAGCTAGCATTTTAAAAAAATCTTCTAGCAGTATAACCGTCATTGGTATTGCCACTTCGTTGTCGGGGTTTGTTGATTATCAATCCTTGTTCATCGCGAAATCGTTTTTGTCCCAGAATTTTTTTTCTCTTTCTTTATCGGTTCATTTTCTTCACTGTGAGCTGACCATGTTTTGAAGGAAAGATTGTAGGAAATATTCATACGAATCCAGGCATGTAATGTAGATAGTCCATATTGATAAGGATCTTCATTTTCAGACCTAGCAATCACTTTAGTTAGATCGTTCATTTCACGTGGAGTAGCCCCACATATTGTACATGTGGAAGCTGATGAAGTGTCCGTAAATACTTGAGCAACTTTCCCATCTATCATTGTTAGAAAGAGTTCATGATTTACTTCCACTTTCTTATCTTCTTTAATAATAAATGTTGGTTTTAAAGAATTTCTTTGACACTTTATCCCATCCTCAACAGCTTTATTTTTGTCCGGAGTTTCTTTGCTAAATTCAATAAATATTGGACGACAAAATCGAACAGATGAAGGTACTAGATTTACCCACACCACATCCTCTGTTAGGTGTTAATCAATTTAATAGGCACCATAGAATTGATAAACAAATTTGCGTCAGTATTATGATACTTTCAGGCTCTTTTGGAAGTTTTTGTTTATACTGGCTTTGCCCAGATGAACCATCACATCCCCATTTACTGTACAGAACTAGATGTTTCAACTCATGTTTGAAGACGGAATCTACTTTCAATATTCTAGCCACAGTGTTTGTTACTTCTATTGATTACACTGGCGGATAGCAGGTTTGTTTAATTGATTGCACTTTGTAATATGGTGGAAACATAAAAGTGTGTCGTTTGTTAGTAAAATTTCTTAGGTATTGATATTGGGCTTTTGTTAAATTTGAATCAATAAAAACACTTAATGCTTCTTAGTCCGTTAGAATGAGTTTTTCTATTAGATCCGAGTATAAGGTCTTATTTTTACAGTCTGCTGCTCTTATTATTTCCACAAGATTTGATTCTGCTTCTTCTCCTATCGAACGTAGTCCCTGAAGATAAGCATTGTATATATGTTCAAATCCGTATTCATGGAGTAACATTGGCTCTTATTATGAGCCACATTCGATCTTCGACTGTAGTCGAAAGTGCTGATAGAACGAATTTTCATTTGGTATTATGGTGCTCATTCGTTGAAGAATAGGACTATTGTGAATTTCGATCGCTCGACGCATTTACAATAGATAATTTTTTCTCAGCTGATACAGCAAATCAAAATAAAAGAAAAACCGATTGTGTTGAAATTATTTGCTAACAACATTTTTAAAAGTTAAAAAAAGTATTTTTTGTGAAAATGAGTACAACGGAGTTGTGGTTCGACGATTTATCGGACAATGAAAGATTAGCGGAACTAGCTAGAAATAGAAAACAGTTGAGGGGCGCATCCAACCCCCTAGAAATGGCTTCCACTGAGTACGTTTAGAATTTTCAAAATGTGTTGACGTACTTAATATTACAGTAATTTCCTTATGGATTTTTAAAGAAGTTTAGATTATCTAAAGAGGCGTTTATGAACCTACTGTCCAGTACAGAAAACCAGTTACAGCAGAGCACACGAGCCAAATCCATTCCAAATATTTTAAAATTAGCCACAGTTCAGCGATTTTATGATCAGGGATCGTACCAATTGAGTATTGGTAATGAAGGTATGCTAGGACTTGCTCAACCCACTGTGTCTGTTGTGCTATCGGAAATAATAGATGTCCTGGAAAATTATATTTGCCAAAGATGGATACAATTTAGTAGTACAGAGGCTGATTTACAACAAAGAAAAGCACATTTTTATAGCAAATACAGCATAAGAGATGAAATCTCTTGAATATTATAGAAAAATCTAAAAAGTATTAAGAATAAACCTTTACGCCACAGTTTCTGTTTTATTTTTGTTATAAACTTTCTTTATTCAATTATTCGTCATTCGAAAAAAATATGTATTTCAGTTCCTCTACGTATTTCAGCCCATACCTGCCAAGGGAAAATAAAAATGTATTTCTATAAACATCACAAAAAAAAACCATTATTAACCTTAATCCATTTTGCTGCCGTTCTAACTGGTGGTCCCAAGCAATTCAGCTCCGTTGTAAATTCCTCCTATTTTTTTGCTGCTTGAACTTTGGTGCAAATCCCTTTTGCGAATTGTGGATTCTCTTCCATTAATGAAACTAGCCTTTCTAATTGCTGTTTGGTACTCACGACTTTCGACCTGCATAAAATTAACAAAATTAGTGTATATTTATTATTTGGTTAGTATAAAACCATAAATAATCGCAAACAACTTACATTTTAACAAGTTTACCCACAATACGCAACACAATCGAAAGCAAAATTGCATTCGACTCTAAATTCGGTATTCAACGAAAATTTCGACAGGGCTGCACCGCTCATAATACCAAATTGACATTCGATTTTCGATCTTCGACAACCAACGAATATCGAAGATCGAATCTAACTCATAATAGGGGCCATTGTGTTTTTTTCTTTTCTTGCTGGATTCTGATGGGTCTGTTAGGGTAAGCACGGTCTTCCATGTTTACCAGAAACGGATGTATTGTTTTTCGGTAAAATAACTGAATATGCGGAATCCAACCAATTACATTTTTTTTTTTTTTTTGAAATATGTCGTTTTTACGGGATACTTCCATTCATCTTTTATTAAAAGCTGAAATTATATGTCTTTGAATATCACTGATTATAAGACATATGTTGTCTTCAGAGACTTTTTAATTATTTTTCAAAACACTGTTAAACCATGAAAAGTTTTTCCTCCTTGAATATAATTTATTATTATTTCACGCTTAGAACACTTGAAACAAGTCATTTTATTAAATTTGTTGCATTTAACGTGCCTCGAATGTGGGTTGTTAAATTTCAAGCTCCGATTTTGAACGTGAACCACACCTAAACGTCAAGTTTTTTTCTGCATTTCATTTGCCAATTTTCAATTTCAGACTAATTCAATTTGAACCATGGAAAGATTCACAATTGAGCAACGCGTTAAAGTTATTCAGGTGAATTATGAAAACGGGCGTTCAAATCAAAATGCATATCGCGCACTTCATCTTGAATGATGAGGTTCATTTTCACCTCAGGGGATTCGTCAATAAGCAGAATTGCCGCATTTGGGCGAATGATAATCCAAGAGTGATTGCCGAAAAACCAATGCACTCACAAAGAGTGACTTTTTGGTGCGGTTGATGGGCCGGCAGCATCATTGGGCCGTATTTTTTCCAAAATGAGGCCGGTCAGGCAGTTACTGTGTATAGTGTTCCCTATCGTGAGATGATAACGAACTTTTTATGGCCCGAATTGGAAGATATGGATGTGGACAATATGTGGTTTCAACAGAACGGGGCCACTTGTCACACAGCTAACGAAACAATGGCTCTTTTGCGCGAAAAATTTGATGGCCGAATAATCTCACGTCGCGGCGATGTCATGTGATTTGACACCGGTGGACTTCTTTCTTTGGGGTTATTTGAAAGAAAAGGTATACGTCGATAAGCCAGCAACAATTCAAGAGCTAAAGGATGAGATAATTCGGCACATTAACGGCATAGAACCTCAATTGTGCCTCAGCGTCATCGAAAATTTGGAGGCTACGACGGCCATTGGACAGATATTTTATTCTAAACGTAATTCAGCCATACCAGTATTATCATAATAAAGAGAAATGACAATAATTTTCTAAAAAAATTGTATTTTATTCAAAATCAACACCGGCCCTTGAAACTTAACCACCCTTTACAAATATTTTATGTTTACATGCCACAAGAAGCGCGCATAAAAAGTTTCCGGTTTCAGGAAATCACAGATTCCAAAGAATTTCACTAATTTCGTCTCACCACGCAGTAAGACAACTCAACTAAAATTGGATTTCCATGTTTTGACTTTTTACATTTTTATCAATAACTTTGAAAATCGCAAAAATCCGCAGCCAATTTTAATAAATGTTTCTTATTAATAATAAAGTTACGAATCCCACTTAAATTGTAAACGAGGGGAGGCGTGAGTAACTGTTGAAAGTTTCGATGAACTTAAAAAAACTTTTTTTTTAACTTATGTTATTTGAAACTGTTTTTTGTAACAATTCAAAATAAATTTCAAGACACATTTTTTTTTTGATAATTCGCCTTATTTTTGCCGAAAATATATAACACTTATATTTAATCCTACAAAGTATGACCCGAAAATCACTTTAAATGTATGTAGTAAGGTGAAATGGCTTCACCTGGACGTTTCCAAAAATAAAAAGATTACCGAATGATAAAAAATTAATTTCATATAATTTATTAATAATTTTTAACGATAGTTTAATTCGATCCTTAAACTATGGGAAAAAAATAAAAAAGATGACAATAGCGACATTTGCAAAAACCATTTTTGATATGCCGTTGTTCTACTCTTTTCCATAGTGCGACGATACGACACTCTTGGCTTCAACAAGTTCATTGGAATGTCGTGGTCGTTGATGAACTGCATGTTGACGATCTCCTACCCAATAAAATTCGACACCAAACGACGAATAGTATTGTCAGACGGTGCCTGTTTGCCGCGATACTTTTTGAGATATGCGCGTAGAGTTAGAACAATAGAGCGACTATTTTCGATGTATAGCGTCACTATTTCAGCGCGTTGTTATTGTAAAGCGATCCATGGTTGAAATTTTACTGAATTGGCGTATAGAAAACATGTATGTTGAAGTTTATCGGTTGGTAAATTACAAAGTTATTCAGCGTTTACATACCCACATAAAAGATGGCGCACCCTGTATATACTACTGTGTCCAAAAAATAAGGTGACATTTGATTTTAAACTGCGCGCTTTGAAGGATTAGGAGAATTCTTTTTTTTTTTAGGTTGGTAGTACTGTGAGTGACATCTATGTCAAATTTCATGTGAAATATTCATTTACTGTTTGAGATACGCGTCGTTTTGTGAGCTGCTAAAAGTGAGTTTCTCGTTTTTTGCAATGTCGAAATTTGTTGAGCAAAGAATTTGCATTAAATTTTGTTTGCGGAATCAATTTTCGGATACGTTGAGGATGGTGCAGAAAGCCTTTGGTGATGAGGCTATGTCTAAAAAAAATGTTTACAAGTGGTATAGTGAGTTCCAAGCCGGTCGTGAACGTGTCGAAGACGAAGAGCGTCCTGGGCGACCATCAACCTCAACTGACGAAGCTCACGTCCAACAAATCAAAGATTTGGTGTTGAAAAACCGTCGATTAACGATTAGAGACCTTGCTGATGATGTTGGCATATCGAAAGGCTCAGTCAATACCATTTTGAAGGATGTTTTGGGCCTCAAGCGCGTCAAATCTCGACGGGTACCGAAAACATTGAATTTTTTGGACTCGTAATTCGTGATCATTTCATCAAAAACTCAACCCATATCGTTCCGCAACCACCGTATTCACCTGATCTGGCACCGTGCGACTTCTGGCTGTTCAGCAGGCTCAAAAGACCGCTCCGGGGACACCGTTTTGACACGATAGAGGAGATTCAAGCCGCAACGAAGACGGAACTGAAGGCCATCCCGGAAAGTGACTACAACCAGTGTTTCGAAAATTGGAAAAAACGTTGGCATAAGTGCATTGTGTCGGGAGGGGATTACTTTGAAGGGGATGAAATTGATTTGGAAGAATAAATAAAGAATTTTCAAAATAAATACAATGTCACCTTATTTTTTGGACACAGTAGTATTATGCTACTTATATTTGTACAAAAGTTCAATTCCATCTTTAACTCTTATAGTGTTACATATGTATGTATGTATAGCGAAGTCTCGCGAGCTACGAATAGTATGAATTTTCAAAAATTAAGTGAAATAGCGAAGACTTTTTCACCTCGTCCAACTCGACACCGGGAACTTCTTAACAGAGCTGATTACAGTGAATTCTCTCTTTAGTATATTGGCTCCTGTGCAGAGGCTTCTGTATGAAATCAAGTTGACGATTAGCCAACGGCATTTTGCAAGGAATTTGCTTCTGCATTTCTATGTTCCCTTGATAAACGAAATTTTATTCAATATATATTTTCAAACAAACTTAAATGATTGATTTCAACATTTAAAATCAAAGTAACTTTAATGTTTGTTGATTTAATTTAAAAAGAAGAAGAAAATACATTATAAAACGACCTCACTTTTGGTGTGTGCGTTTTAGTAATGACAATTTTTACAAATTTTTTGAGTCGAAATTAATTTTAGACGAGATTTCATAGAGCATACAAGTGTTTTGGTATAGTGATATATATGTAAAGCGTTTTTCAGTAAGAGCGCTTCAACTTTTTTTTTGAATAAAACAAAAACGGTTTCACTTTTTTAACCATTTTTTTATTATCGAGTTTGAACCCAATTTTCGACCACTCTTTTGCATAAATCGGACGAAATTCCAGCAATTTCGCGTTCAACATTGGCTCTGAGCTCACAAATCGGTGCCGGCTTGTTACTGTAGACCAATGACTTCACATAACCCCAAAGAAAATAGTCTAGAGGCGTCAAATCACACGAGCGCGGCGGCCATTCGAACGGTCCATTTCTGGAAATAATGCGCTCATCGAACTTACTCCTCAACAAATCAATTGTAGCGTGTGCTGTGTGGCTTGTGGCCCCGTCCTGTTGAAACCACATGTCGTCTAAGTCCATACCATTCAATTGCGGCCAAAAATAATCGTTCATCATGTCGCGGTATCGATTTCCATTCACAGTAATGTGGTGATCGTTCTCGTCAACGAAAAAATATGGCATGTAAACCGCAACAGTGATTTTTTCGGGATGCAACGGTGCCTCATGAATCACGTGTGGATTGCTTTCCGCCCAGTAACGCATATTTTGCTTGTTGGCAAAGCCATTGAGCCAAAAGTGAGCTTCATCACTGAAGATGGTTTTTTGGAAAATTTATAAATTTTCATAAAAAATTTGCACGATTATTTTCATAAAAAATTTGCACGATTTGCAATCGTTGCTCAAGTGTGTAGCGTTCCATGATGAAATGTATACTAATGAAGTTTACAAATGACAAGCGAAAAATAAAAAATATTGCGTCGTTCGCCCTCCCTCTCGGAAAAAAGTTGAAGCGCACCTATTGAAAAACGCGTTATATCAATATATATATATGATACATATATTATGTTAGTTTCTGTAAAACTTCAATTGCATCTTCAATTCTTATAGTGTTACATATGTGCATGCACACTGCAGCAACCATGACCTATCTCACGACGGATCGCCTTATCATATTTACATGCAATAATTAGGCAGTAAATACCCGAAAGATCAAATTCCTGCCTAACAAATGCTCAAACGATTCTGTTTTGCATATGCGTGTACATATGCATTTGTATGTACGTATGCACAGCCTATGAACGTACATATTTGTCTTCTTAACTTCCAGCACAACAATGCTTATATATGTATACATGGACACCTAATTCTGTTTTTACACGGTCTTTTTTTACACGGTTTTGATATAACACGGCTTAAAAATAAAATATTTTTAGGTTTTTACAGGATTTTATTCCATTTAGCACGATTTAAAATTTTTTGTGCTTGAATTTTTTTTTGTCAAATTTAATTTTTGCGAAATATGTTGCATACAAACAAATTTACTTTTATTTTGTGAATTATCAATGCAATCAAACGTGTTTGGTAAAGAAATTGTTTATTGGCAAATTTGTTTTTCCAATGTTACATTAAATTTAACGCAATAAGAAAAAAGGTAAGCCAAAAAATATTTTATATTTATTCAGTTATTTATATTTTTTAATTTTGTTAAATACAAAATACAAAAATATCAAATATAAAACTAAAACGTTAAGCAATTTCTTTGGAAACCAAAATTGAAATTTTAGATCGCCTTCGAAATGCAAAAGGCTCAACATTTCTTGGCAAAATGTTCGGTTTAAATGAAGCCACAATTAAAACTATAAAAAAAATTTAATTTCAGGCAATCGGTGATTTCTGGAACGAAACTACAGAGAACGTTAAATATAGAGAAGTCTCAATGACTGAAAAGGCAGCACTTTTCAGGGGTACTCGGTTTGCGCGCGAGTTACGTCACTCAACCATTCTACTCCAAAAGAAAATACAATTGAAGTGGACTGGTCATCGTAACTCGATACCCAACCAAATAAGTGCCATTGCACTAACGCATTTCGCAAGCGACACAATTAGCTTGTAATGAAATGAGTGCAACGACACTTATGCAAATAATTTAGGAAACTTAGAATAAGCAATATTCATATTTCGTTGATTCACCAAATATTGTATTGTAAGTGAATCAACTATTAGCAATAGGAAATATTATAAATACTAGCTGTAAGCATATAAAAATTTGTAATTGAAAAATACCATTTAATCAATAAAGACGCGTTTCGACGCCGGTTGATTTTTTTTAAGCCACGACTTTCGCATTGGCTTATTTGGCGCAGTCGAAAGGGAATCAATTCCGAAGAATTGATTATAGAACGGAACGAGTCCTGAAGGACCGTTACAACAATTCAACACGGTACACTTAAAATACCGTCGCGGAAATCAAACTTAAGTTGTACACCGCCGTGAATAAATTCCGAAGAATTTATCACTAACCCAGTCGAATCCTTAAGGATTATAAAAAAAAAAAAAAAAAAATTTAAATCTAACTTAAGATATACACCGCCGTGAAATCAATTCCGAAGAATTGATTGAAAGAGCTAGTGAAGAATTAGTGAGTAAAAGAACTATCGGCATCCTTAAGGACCGAAAAAGAAAAAATTAAAATTCCTGACTAAAGTCAAGAATTAGTGATTAAAATAACTATCGGCATCCTTAAGGACCGAAAAAAAAAAAAAAAAAAAAAAGAAAAATTAAATTCCTGACTAAAGTCAAGAATTAGGACCGAAAAATAATAGTGAACAGTCACAGTGATCAAAAGAAACTAAAAAGACGATTAAATTGGTCCTTCATATTTAAACAAAAGGAAAAGTTTATAAAAATGAACGACCAACCACAACCAGCAATAGCAGTAACCGAACTCATCAAGGAGGCGTCCCGCATTAAAGAGTTCAGAGGAGTTACGTCACTCAACCATTCTACTCCAAAAGAAAATACAATTGAAGTGGACTGGTCATCGTAACTCGATACCCAACCAAATAAGTGCCATTGCACTAACGCATTTCGCAAGCGACACAATTAGCTTGTAATGAAATGAGTGCAACGACACTTATGCAAATAATTTAGGAAACTTAGAATAAGCAATATTCATATTTCGTTGATTCACCAAATATTGTATTGTAAGTGAATCAACTATTAGCAATAGGAAATATTATAAATACTAGCTGTAAGCATATAAAAATTTGTAATTGAAAAATACCATTTAATCAATAAAGACGCGTTTCGACGCCGGTTGATTTTTTTTAAGCCACGACTTTCGCATTGGCTTATTTGGCGCAGTCGAAAGGGAATCAATTCCGAAGAATTGATTATAGAACGGAACGAGTCCTGAAGGACCGTTACAACAATTCAACACGGTACACTTAAAATACCGTCGCGGAAATCAAACTTAAGTTGTACACCGCCGTGAATAAATTCCGAAGAATTTATCACTAACCCAGTCGAATCCTTAAGGATTATAAAAAAAAAAAAAAAAAATTGAAATCTAACTTAAGATATACACCGCCGTGAAATCAATTCCGAAGAATTGATTGAAAGAGCTAGTGAAGAATTAGTGAGTAAAAGAACTATCGGCATCCTTAAGGACCGAAAAAGAAAAAATTAAATTCCTGACTAAAGTCAAGAATTAGTGATTAAAATAACTATCGGCATCCTTAAGGACCGAAAAAGAAAAAATTAAATTCCTGACTAAAGTCAAGAATTAGTGATTAAAATAACTATCGGCATCCTTAAGGACCGAAAAAGAAAAAATTAAAATTCCTGACTAAAGTCAAGAATTAGTGATTAAAATAACTATCGGCATCCTTAAGGACCGAAAAAACAAAAAAAAAAAAAAAAAAAAAAGAAAAATTAAATTCCTGACTAAAGTCAAGAATTAGGACCGAAAAATAATAGTGAACAGTCACAGTGATCAAAAGAAACTAAAAAGAAAAAGACGATTAAATTGGTCCTTCATATTTAAACAAAAAGGAAAAGTTTATAAAAATGAACGACCAACCACAACCAGCAATAGCAGTAACCGAACTCATCAAGGAGGCGTCCCGCATTAAAGAGTTCAGAGGCGACAGATCTTATGACTTATCGGCGTTTATACGGGAAGTTGAAATCATCCTTCCGCTATTTAGCCAAAATCTACCGCTGCAAGAGTTCATATTCCAGCGTCACATCAGGACGAAGATCCAGGGACAGGCACTAAACACAATCAGGACATTGGGACAATCACCTACTTGGGACGAAATAAAAAGGGAGCTGATCAGGAATTTCGGCGTGAAAGAAACCTATCACAATCTGTACCACCAGGCGATCACAACAAAAAATTATAATGTAAGTGATTATTTTTCTAATTTAAGAAATATTTTAGACAAACTGAACACAAAATACGAACAGGACGAAAACAAGCCAGTAGAGTTTGCACCTGAGGTTAACGAATCAATAATTTTAAAGACATTTCTTAATGGGATAGACCCAAATTTAGCTAGTATAGTTTATAGTAGGAATAAAAAGACACTTAGGGAATCTTACTATATACTCGAAGAAACTGGCATGCTCAAGAAATATGACTATAGGAACAATAGGTCAAATAGATTTACACAAAACAACCAACAGTACGAGTCGACACAAAACTATCCTCGACAAGGATCCGGACAAAATACAAGGAGTCACGGACCAACTACTAGTTCCGACACATCAGGACAATTTAAGCAGAATAAACCTGCTTCCGGACAATTTCATAGAAATTCACAACAAAGTAGGCGATTTCCAAATAACACAACAAGTAGGGGTTCAGGACAGTACAAGTCGAATCAGACCGAACCCATGGAAGTGGATAACATAGAAACCACTAACGAAGAAAGTGAACAATTTTCGGTTTCCTGCCCACACTACAACCTACCGGTAGTTAAATTGACAATAGGAAAAAACGAAATGACGTGCCTTATTGATACAGGCTCTAACACTTCTCTTCTCGGAGAAGACAAACTCCAAAACTATAAACGAAAAAGACTCACGAAGCCTCTCAATTTTAAGACATTGGACGGAAATGTAAGAGTGGATACAGAGATTATCACACCACTCCCAACTGAATTCAACGAAAAAAATTTAATGAGTTGGAAGTTGACAAACTTGAAGAACAAAAAATTCGACGGAATACTTGGACAAAACATTTTAAAGCCAATGGAGGCAATAATTAACCTAAAAGATGGATACATGGAAATCCACAATACAAGGACGAAGTTCATCGATACATGCCCACACAGTTACGAGGACATACACACACTGGAGACTACACAAATGGACAGTACAATTATACAAAAGCTTTCACGTGAAGATATGAACGAGGAGGTAAAAAGTCTATTACAAACAATAGTAGACGAAAATGGCGACCTATTTTTTCAGGAAGGACAAAAACTCTCTCACACACATGAAATAAGACACGAAATCGTCACAACTATTGACAGACCAGTATATTCTAAAATATATCGATACCCTCAAACTCATGAAGAGGAAATAAATAAGCAAATGAAGGAAATGCTAGAGCACGGCATCATTAAAGAAAGCTGTTCTCCTTATAACTCACCATTGTGGATCGTCCCCAAAAAAGTGGACAAATCAGGTAAAAAGAAATGGCGCATCGTTATAGACTATAGAGCCCTTAACGAGATCACGGTAAGCGATAAATTTCCTATACCCAACATAGAAAACATTTTAGAAAAATTGGGAAGAGCCCAATATTTCACAACTTTAGATCTGGCCAAAGGTTTCCACCAGATCCTTATAAAACAGGAAGACAGGGCGAAAACCGCATTCTCTACTCCACTAGGACACTACGAATTCGTTCGTATGCCCTTTGGACTAAAAAATGCTCCTGCCACCTTCCAAAGACTTATGAATTCAGTCTTGAGAGACTATATCAATAAAATTTGCGTTGTCTACTTAGACGACATTCTTATATTTAGCACTACAGCCCAAGAACACATGGACAGTATCAAGAAAATCTTCGATAGACTACGAAAACATAACCTACGAGTTCAAATTGATAAGAGTAATTTTTTCGCTACAACCACAGAATATTTAGGGCACATCCTGACTACAGAAGGTGCAAAACCAAACCCCACCAAAGTGGAGGCAATCCAAAAGCTCAAGCTGCCGCAAACAGCAAAACAGATTAAATCATTTCTGGGAGCAACTGGATACTACCGCAAATTCATAAAGAATTACGCTAAAATAGCTCAAGCTATGACTAAATACCTAAAAAAGGATACAAAAGTCAACGTCCACGATACACAGTACATGGACGCCTTTTATAAATTGAAGAGATTACTCATATCCCCACCGATACTTAAGTACCCGGATTTCGGAAAAAAATTTGAAATTGCTACAGACGCAAGCGATTACGCTATAGGTGCCGCATTAACGCAAGCAGGTCATCCCATATGCTACGCAAGTAGAACTTTGAATGAGCACGAAAAAAAATACTCAACCACAGAAAAGGAACTTCTCGCCATAGTATGGGCAGTCAATTATTTTAGGCCCTATGTTTACGGCAGGAAATTTGACTTATTAACAGACCACCAACCACCAAAGTGGCTACAAACAAAATACAGAGGAAAGGACATAAATCCAAGACTACAAAGATGGATACTGAAATTAGGTGAATATGACATCAACATCGGTTACATTAAAGGTAAAGAAAATACCCTAGCCGATGTCCTAAGTAGAATTAATAGCGAAACAGGTGACATCTACCTAACGAATGAGGACACACAAATCGAGGATAACTTAGACAATATGAGTACCTCTGCAACCATACACTCTCAAGAAGAGGACCTTAATGATCATTTTCCAATTCTAGATACAGTAGTCAATCGTTTCCACACACAAATAATATTAGTTGAGCACAAATATAGAGAGATTGAAATTATTGGAAATAAAAGAAAGATATATATTTGCCTAGACGATATAAATAGCGGTTTTATTTCTGATATATTCAGACGATTTCTCAAATCAGGAAAAGTTGGAATTTTCTCTGAGCTTTCTGACAGTGATTACAATACTGTACAGCAAAAACTAATAGAATTATTTAATGGAAATATAAAATTTTTCAAATGCTCTTACCATGCTAAAGACATGCAGAATGAAGACGAGACATTTAGGTATATAAAAAATTATCACTTCACCGAAAGTGGCCATTCAGGCATAAATGAAAATTACGAAGGACTGAAAAAACTCATATATCACAAAAATTTAAAACAATTAATTCAAAAATTTATAAATAACTGTGATATATGTTGTCAAACAAAATATGATAGAAAACCTATCAAACCGAAATTTCATCTGACCGAAACACCAAAGGATACTAACGAAATAGTACACCTTGATACGTACACAATTAAGAAGCATAACTTTATGACTTTTATCGACAAATTTTCTAAATTCGCAGTAGCTATCCTCTTAGAAGACAGAAATAGCATTACACTTGTTGAAAACCTACGGATGTATTTTGCAATGAGAGGAAAACCTAAACTCTTTATAACTGATAATGAATTCAATTGCGTGAATGTAAAGGACTTTTTAAGAGAAGAAGGAGTTGAAGTCCATTTTACTAAACCAAATAGTCATACAGGGAACTCAGATATTGAACGACTTCATAACACGATAGGAGAAAAATTTAGAATTATGGAACTCCAATCACCAACTCTATCAACAAGAGAGAAAATGTACAAATGTATTCAAACCTACAATAATAATATCCATTCCACACTGAAAGAAAGACCTTCAGATATAGCATCTGGTAAAATTGACAAAGGGATAATCCATGACCGAATAAAAGAAGCTAAAGAAAAAGTTATTAACAAGATTAATAACAAAAGAGAGGTTTTTAACGATGAAAGAAGTACAGGACACGTAAAAAATTATAGAGCACTTAGACATAAACACGAACCTAGATATCGAAAGCTACCACTTCAAAACACTCATGCAAGTAACATTAAAAGACCAGGAAAATTTGCAGGTACTCTTGACATCAATGATGTTAATAACACTGATAATAGGATCGACCGCAACGATAATAACTGAAGACATCAAAAGTGAAGACGGGTTTGCTGAAATAAAACTCGACAACATACAGGTGATCACAGATTTTGACATCATCCTCCACATAATCAAACCAAAGGAAATAGAAAATATTATTGACGCACTTGAGAATTTAGCAAAAGACTCGAAACTGATCGAAAAGGGACAAATTCTAACACAGGAATTTGCAATATTACGAAGCAAACTTTACACATTACTACCTCACAGACAGAAAAGAGGACTAATTAACATATTAGGTACAACAATGAAATGGCTATATGGAAGTATGGACGACGACGATAGACAAAATATAGAAGAACATTTTAAAGTTATTGACACGAATAACCATATTGCCATAGACACCTTAAATAAGAATATAAAGATAAATGATAACTTTAACAAAACATTCCAAAATATTCAAAAAGCTATAGAATCAGATAGAAGACAAATCTCTTTAAAATTAAACTCAGTACAACATCAAAATCAAGACATACATAAAGAGCTTCTACATCTTGACATTCTTTTGAGAATTAGATCACTTAGCAATAGTATAGAGCACATCCAAAATAACTTAGCATCAGCTAGACTAAACTTAATGTCCAGCAACATTCTTACCCCTGAGGAAATAAATACATACAATATAGATATATTTAAACTAGAAAACATAGAATTAGGAGCAGCAACCGCCGCAGATAATATTATATTTTCATTAAAAATCCCAACAAATACAACTATAGCAAAACATATATTCATAACTCCATGTGCAAACAAGAACTCGGAAGAATTACAATTCAAAAGCGAACATCTTTTGGAAATAAATAAAACAAGATTCACTTTTTCAAGAAATTTATACCAAAAAAACCTAAAAGCCTCAAAATCATGTGTAATAAAGAAAAATTGTAAGAAAATCAAAAATTATAAAGAAGAAATTATGGAAATCGAAAAAGGCTTAATAATTGTAAAAAATTCTAAAGGAATTGAAATAAAAAGTACATGTAACGAAAGAACTTTAAATTCCATAGGAACTCAACTTATTTTATTCAATGATTGTGAACTCTATGTAAAAAACGAAACTTATAAAAATTTAAATAAATCATTTACACAAAAATATGTAATACGTCACCTTGAATCAAATATAAATAACACACAACTCGAACCTACATTTGACGAATTAATTATTAACCAAATTGAAAACGCTCAAAAAAATCGAAGAACTAACCTTCCACAAAAAATCATATCAAATTAATATTTGGCTAACAATTTTATTCATCGCAGTAAGCACATTAGCTTTATCTGTAATTTTTATTCATTTCACAAATAAGCACAAAGCCATTGAACTTAACGTAAATGCAAAAACCCAGGAGTGTTTTCAATCAAAGGAAAGGGGAGTTACGTCACTCAACCATTCTACTCCAAAAGAAAATACAATTGAAGTGGACTGGTCATCGTAACTCGATACCCAACCAAATAAGTGCCATTGCACTAACGCATTTCGCAAGCGACACAATTAGCTTGTAATGAAATGAGTGCAACGACACTTATGCAAATAATTTAGGAAACTTAGAATAAGCAATATTCATATTTCGTTGATTCACCAAATATTGTATTGTAAGTGAATCAACTACACTGGTTTACAGCCAAAATGCACCAGAGACGCCGTTATGAAATTCCTATGTAAAATCACCGTCTGATTCCGAAAATCAAGGTTACTTTTTATTCTATGGTAACGTTTTTGAGATATTTACGAATTACCGTTATTTCAAAAAAACAAAAAATTGGGCCCACTTAATCATATATATCTCGAAAACGAATTGAGCGATTCCAAAACCGTTTAAAGCTTTTAAAAGGTAATAAAATTTCCTATAAACTGTGTGTAAAACACTTTTTGCTAGGCCCTGCAGATTCAAAGATAACGAACTATCATAACGGATTTTTTAAATTTTTTTAGTAAAAATATAAAAAAAATTGTACTTTGAGAGAAAGGATCTCGAAAACTTTTTACTTTTTCGTGTATTTTTTGTTTTCACTCTAAGCTCTGTTTTATTACAAAAAAAATAAACTTTGATTAAACAAAATCGATGAACTAATACAAAAGTTACAAGCATTCAAGTAAATATATCCATATTGTAAAACTTAAGTATCCTACAAATAATAGCATATGTACTGTATGTATTCTGTCTTAACTCTATGATCTTATTTTATAATTGAAAAAGTTATGTGTCTTGTTTTGACGCTTATTTATATAAGGATCGGTTTCTCTTATGAGAAACCAACAGTAGTCACCCATCATAGCGACATCCCAGAATCCTTGATACCGACTTTCAATCATTTTCATTTGCTGGTGAAACCTTTCGCTATGCTCGTCACTTTCGTCGCCAAGATTTTGCGGGAAAAAATTTAAATGGGAGTGCATAAAATGAATTTTTAAAGACATATTTACTCCTGAAAGAAAATTAAAAAAGGAATTAGATAAATACGTAAGTGACACATTAGCATATAATTTTCTTAGGCTGGGTTAATCTTCCAATTCAGAACAAATTTTGGTCGTTCTTGTTTGTTCGGAGCAGGGCAATAAATTTAGATTAAGAGCTATATATTCTCATGTAAATTTAAAAATTTGCTTTAAAATTTTTTGTTTAGTTTTAAAGTTAACTGAGAAAACGGTCTTATATACATATATATATATATTGTATATATAACGGTCTTATATGTGTTTTTTATATACCCATTTCCGCATTGTTTTTGATTAAATCGTTCTCTATCAGCTCGAAGGACTTTTGTGTTTGCCTAAAAAAGAAGTAACGACCTTTTCAAAAGAGTCCCACGCCGCTGCCTCCACTGGTGACAATAGTTCTTTGAAATGGGTATTGACCATTATTTTCCTTATTTGCGGCCCCACAAAAATCCCTTCCTTTATTTTTGCTTCTGAAATCTGTGGAAAGATTGTTTTCAAATAATGAAAAGCTTCGCCTTCTTTGTCCAAAGCCTTGACAAAGTTTTTGATAAGGCCGATCTTGATGTGGAGCGGAGTATGAGTATTTTATGTTATCCACCCCAACTTGAAACGCGATTCGTTCTGGCCAATCCTTTATGATGTAGTGGTCTTGACGTGCTCGGCTATCTCATTTGCATAGAAAGCAACAGTATTTTGTGTATCCAGGTTGTAGACCACATAGCTTTCCAACGACTTTTAGATCGGTACATATTTTTCAATCATGTTCTTCGTATTTAATTAATTCAAGCAATTTTTGCATTGTCTCATATGTTTCCTTCGCATTTACTGCATGCGCGATCGGGATAGATGGCTTTTGGTTGCCAATATGCAATAATACGGCCTTTAAACTTAATTAATTGCCGTCTATGAACAATCGCCA
Organism: Anastrepha obliqua; assembly: GCF_027943255.1. NCBI lineage: Eukaryota > Metazoa > Arthropoda > Insecta > Diptera > Tephritidae > Anastrepha > Anastrepha obliqua. The sequence continues at coordinate 1,211,286 of NW_026562179.1, read as the reverse complement.
CTCTTTTGAATCATATGGTTCACCAAACTGTTTAAATAGACCAGCAATGTTTTTGCAATAACAAACACTGTCCTTCTTCGTATAGTACTGGGAGAATTGTTCGTGACGAGTCATATAATATGTTACCTTAACACCGGATGAAACAAATTTAAATTGTTGCATACGAGAGGCGTGTAGTTTGGCCTTTTCTTTTGACAATTCCAAATCCCTTATCCAATCATTGAGTTGTGCTTGTGACAAAGGGTTTCTTTCGTTTTCCGTTTGCAATTCAGTACAACATGATGCCGCGTAATCAGATACTGCTGTTGACAATGAAACTGGAGCCGAAACTAAAGTTAAATTTGATTCTGGCAATGTAGCTTCCGTTGAATTTAGTTCTGGTAATGACACTGTAGATACGCTCGCATAGGTTACTTTTCTTGACTTTCCAACCCCAAATACTTTTGTAGTACAAATATAGCAGTCCGTTGAATGGCAAGTTGGTTCCCTCCTCTTCATTGGTGTAATAAATTTCATATGTCGCCTAAATAGATAGTTTAAGAATCATATGTACATATGACAGAATCATATGTACATATGCTACTATTTGTAGGGTACTTAAGTTTTACTATATGGATATATTTACTTGAATGCTTGTAACTTTTGTATTAGTTCATCGAATTTGTTTAATCAAAGTTTATTTTGTTTGTAATAAAACAGAGCTTAGAGTGAAAACAAAAAATACACGAAAAAGTAAAAAGTTTTCGAGATCCTTTCTCTCAAAGTACAAATTTTTTTATATTTTTACTAAAAAAATTTAAAAAATCCGTTATGATAGTTCGTTATCTTTGAATCTGCAGGGCCTAGCAAAAAGTGTTTTACACACAGTTTATAGGAAATTTTATTACCTTTTAAAAGCTTTAAACGGTTTTGGAATCGCTCAATTCGTTTTCGAGATATATATGATTAAGTGGGCCCAATTTTTTGTTTTTTTGAAATAACGGTAATTCGTAAATATCTCAAAAACGTTACCATAGAATAAAAAATAACCTTGATTTTCGGAATCAGACGGTGATTTTACATAGGAATTTCATAACGGCGTCTCTGGTGCAGAAAAAAAGTTGAAATTTGTGATCCAGTGCTATTAGCAATAGGAAATATTATAAATACTAGCTGTAAGCATATAAAAATTTGTAATTGAAAAATACCATTTAATCAATAAAGACGCGTTTCGACGCCGGTTGATTTTTTTTAAGCCACGACTTTCGCATTGGCTTATTTCGCGTGGTACACAACAGTGACATTTTTCAGAGAACGTTAACAGAAATATGCTCAACTGCAGAAATTTAACAGCTTTTGAGAATTAAGAGCTTTTTTTTGGAAACTTTCCGTTTTGTGCCAAAGTTAGGTTACAGGTGCTTTTTGTCTCTTTATTTGCATGAAAATTAATTTTTGAATTTGAATTGATTTTGCGTAATTTGCGCCAAAATTTCCATGTCAAACCAAAAGAGTCTAATGAACTTTAGTTTGAGAAAAACTTTTGATTGACGTCGCGCAATTTTCATACGCTGTCTATTTTCCGAATTTTTTTAAACTTTTTCGATTTAAAAATGAGCAGAACGTGTCGTGTGCGCGGGTGTTATTTAAAAAACAGTGAAGTGAAATTATTTTCTTTCCCACAGGACCCCATAATAGCAGACAAATGGAGGCAGAATCTGTATATTGCCAGGACGGAACATCTTCCACCCCACAACTCATTTGTGTGTGTAAAACACTTTGAGGCATGTGTTGTGGGGGACAATGTTTGAAAAAGGGTGCCATCCCCACTCTTCGTTTAGGTAAGTTTTTGCGCAATACATAAGTAGGTATGTGTGTTTTTATATTTAACGTTCTCTGCGAACCTACAAGAATATCAAACACACATACCTACATATGTATTGCATGCATTTGATATATATTAATATTAGGGTGGATAGGTTTTATTGCATACATTTGATATAATATTAGGGTGGATAGGTTTTTATTGAGGGTGAGGTTTCCTAACTGGTAGCAATAGAGTTTTGAGGCAGGAAAGTGGAGGAAGTTAAGAAATTTAAATTATTTTTGAATGTGTATGTGCATATATTTCATAGAAAATAATTTTTTATTAATAACCATGATATTACAATACCCGGCATCCGTTACTATGCCTTGTTGAATAAAATCAAAACAACCAATCAGAAAAATATCAAGCAAAATTATTTTTATTAATTTTCTATCTCAAACCGTTTTTGAACTTTGCATTTGAACAGCTTATGCGGAAGTGTGCTATAAATAGTGGGAAATAGGGAAAACTAAGAGTTTTTAGTTTACATAAAAAGATTAACAGTAAAACCAAAATTAAAATTAAAATTACCGGTAGTAGTAAAGATAAAGTATTAAAAGGAAAGTAAGGTAAAAATAGTAGTAGTAGGAGTAGGGACTAATAGGAAGAGATTTAAAGTACATTCAGCAATATTCGATTATTAGTGATGAATGAGAGTGGTGGCGCGGCCTGGGGGCTGTGGGAAGGGAGTTCCATCATAAAAATATGCCTATAACCTTCTTTGAATTATTATACGTTTATATTATATTATAAAATAAATTTTCTTAATAGGGCACGACGATGACCCTACATACAGCTGTACAATTCCAAAGAAGCAACGCAGCTGTTGTGTGGTAGGATGCGTGGTGGGAAAGGGTCATACGTTGTACGAATTTCCTCGACGCGGAGAGGCTAGAAATAGTTGGGCCCTGGCTTTCAACGTGCAACCAGCAGATTCTGACAGGCTATATGTTTGTAAGCGCCACTTTAGTCCAGAGCAAGTAACTCGTTATAAGGTTTTAGATGGGGCTGTTCCATCTTTAAGATTAGAGCCAGTTACTAGAAGTCGCTCACCTAGTACTGGCTCTGATTGGGTTTGCCCGCCCGTTACTAAAGTGTACGTAAATCGTACAGTAGGTGTAGGTGTAGCAAATGATCTCACGTTAGAAGAATTCGCAAAATATTCTATGCTAGAGGAAACAAGGCAGGTACCCAAAAACAAAAACATCTGTGAGGACTTAGAAATCACAAGCAGTAGCGAACGATTTGCTCAGGCTGCTCGTTATTATCGGAGCAATGAAATAAAATTAAAAAAAAAAAGAATTCAAGAGTTAGAAGCAGAAAATGAGAAGCTACTGCAAAAATATAAATATTTGTGTACTCGTGCAGTTCTTGCGGAAGAAACTTCAAGCAGTGATGCTGTAACTTTCGCAAGAATGATCGTCAGTGGCCAAAAAAATCGTTATAGCGAGGAGGAAAAGACATTGGCCCAAAACATCAATTATATGTCCTCCAAAGCATATACGTTTATGCGTGACGATCTAGGTTTTGCTTTGCCCCATAAATCATCCCTTTCGCGTTGGCGCCCCATCAAATATGTTGTTCCGGGGTTCGATGCCAATGTCTGTGATAATTTAGAAAAAATTGTTTCAAATATGTCCGACACCGAACGCATAAGCGTTCTATTATTCGATGAAATTATCATCAAGTCGGACTTGAGCTATAATAAAGCTAGAGATGTTATCGATGGGTTTGTAGACCATGGGGAAGGTCAACGCGAAAACAAAATTGGGAATAAATGTTTATTTTTTATGGTTAAGGGATTGTGCTCCAAATGGAAATACGTGTTTTCGTATTATATCTCCAGTGGTGGTATACGTACGGAGACATTGATGTCCATTTTGGACAAAAATGTCGCTTAACTAAAAAAAATGGGGTTAAATTTGAAAGGTATAGTTTGCGATCAAGGGCCCTCCAACAGTAGTATCTTTAAATCTTTGGGGATTTATGAGGATAGCCCCTTTTTCGTGCACGAAGGCACAAAAATTTTTTGCATGTTCGATTACTGTCACTTGATAAAGTCCGTCCGAAATACCTTGATGAAATATGACATCTTAACACCAGATGGAGTGACAAGCTTCAAGGTGATTCGAAAATTGTTTGATATAGATCAAATGAATCCCCATTTTAAAATTTGTCCGAAACTAACGGAGGCCCATATATATCCCAATTTTATGGATAAAATGAGCGTTTCACGCGCGACTCAGGTCCTGAGCAATTCGGTAGCCTCTTGTATCGACATGGCCTTGTCCCAAAATTTATTAGGCAGTGACGACTACGTGATAAAATGCGCTAAGCCCACACAGATGTTCGTTAAAAAAATGAATGATCTGTTCGATGAATTGGATGCAAAAAGATTCCAGTCGAAAAATCCTTCAAAATGTCCGATTAGGCGGGGTGACAGCAAAAAAATTGATAGATTGAATGAACATCTAGATTTTTTGCGGTCATTCCAGTTGCCGGAAAACGCACGCGTGCAGTGCATCGAAGGTTTCCGCATAACGATTTCAGCGATGCAAGTGTTATGTGAGGAACTTTTCATTGAGCACAGCTCCCTCAAATTTATTTTCACCGGGAAAATGAATCAAGATGCGTTAGAAAACTTTTTCTATCGCATACGAGCTAGTCAGGGTATGAATACCCATCCCTCAGCTCACGAAATTCAATACATAGTTGCGCGACTGATCTCAATGAAAATTTTACGCCAGAGATTTGAGAAGAAAGGTTCTAATTGTGCAGATGATGACGATGTAAATTTAGATTGGTATATAGGCCCCGAGGATCGTCATCTTGAGACAGAGGTAGGAGACCAGCGAAATGAGGATCTCGTTTTAGAAGAGATTGATGTGGAAGACATACATTTTGCTGAAGAAAGTAATGAAGCTGAGGTACAAGTGCAGCGTTACTTCACAGGCTATGGTATTTACCAGAAAATGCTGTGCAAGTTGAAATGTGAAAAGTGCACCCACGCCATGACGAAAACCAAAGGGGAGCTGAAGTTGCATTCAGAAGCCCTGATAAGATCAAAAAACTTCACGGATGACAGCGATTTAAGGCTTGTCAATCCTGAAGACAGGGTTTTCGAAGTGTGTCGACTCCAAATGGTGTGGTACCGTCAGCTCTTCGCAAAATATGCCCACATTGCAGGTCTTAGGTGTTTAATGTTGTCCGCTCTAAAAGAAAAAACACAAAAAGTGTTTCCCGACTGGTTTGTAGGATCTGGCGAGTGTAGAGATCATCGTGAGAAGCTATTAGATTTTCTCTTAACTGTCCTTTTATTCAAGAATGCAAAGTGGCTCTTGCGAAATGAGGTCAATAAAGTCAAAGAAAGAAAACTACAAAATAAATTAAAAAAGCTGTAGGTTGTAAGTAGGTTGTAAGCCAGGGCCCCACGAAAAGAGATTCGCCGTTCACACAGATAATTAATAATCTATTAGCTATCTTTTGCATATGATGATACCTATTCTTTTATTTCAGGGTTTTCCACTTTTCTATATTTCAGGTTTTTTTTTATTTAAATATTTTACAGGTATTTTTCGTTTTAGGTTTTCTCTATTTTTTAGTCTATTTTACAGGTTTCTTTTTTATTTTTTCTTCTCTTTCAGCTAGCACCCGAGCCTAGATTTTTAAGCACTACAATTTTTTCTTAATCATGATGGATTGAGAGTAGTGTTTTAAAAATCAGGTAAATCGCAATGACTTAATCGATGTCAATATCGAAGTCGTGTGAGAAATTGTTATAGTATGAGAACAATTTCGTAATTCGTGCTTTCTTAATTTTATATTTTTTTTTTCATTTCAGGAAATGTAAATACCTATTATTTATAGCATTGTAATATATATACATGTACATATAAGATTACTTAAATTACTTGTGAATAAAAATAAAAAATTAAAATTAAAAAAAATAGTATTTCATTTTCTTAAGGATAACAATATTTATTTGATAAGAGGATCTTAAAGAAACATATACCAATAATATAATTGACAGGATTTCATTATAATATCAATATATTCGTTCAGCTCAATAAAATAAATATCTGCATATGAAAAATCGTTCCTATGGACATGCAAAAGCAAACGCGCATATATAGTACATAAATACATGCATACAAACTGCCATAGCCATACATACATATGAAGCTGCGAGCACTTGCGACAGAAAAAATATTTCGATTTGCTATTGCTGTCGAGAATTTAGAACACATATTTACATACATATATTGATGCATACATATGTACGGAGCCGCGGCCACTCGACTTGACAAAAATTGAAGATTTACAAAATATTGGCAAATAATTCAACGCGAAATATTACAATATTGACTATTTTCGAATTGACGAGAAAATTGTCATATGGGCATATGAGCATATGAGCTCGAACTTAGTGTTATAGAATATTTTGGATTTTTCAGCGTCGTTGCGACTAAAAAAATCTGACCGCTGCGACTGCGCCTATGAATGTATTTTGTTCTTGCAGTCGCTAGGCTTATAAGTTTAGCTTTGGAAACATACGCGTGCAGAGGCATAAAGCCAGTGCTTTGTGTGTGCTGTTGTATGTACATACATACATATGTATGTGTATACTAATAAGCATAGTTTTGCTGGGAGTCGAGAATGTATGTATATGTATGTACGGACATACATACAATAGGGCATCAATATGCCAATACGTGAGGTAGGTCATGGCTGCTTCAGTGCATTGAACTTTTGATTAATTGTTTAATACACGTGTATGTATACATGTACATACATATGTATGTAGTAAGAAACAGTTTAAACAGATTTTGTTACTAATCCAAATATACATACTTACGGTAACATACGTTACATGTGCAAGACATTATAGTAGCCTGCGAAGCATCGATGGCCCGGAAAGTAAAAGGCTGTCATCGGAAGCAAGTATACTGGTGGAATGACACAATCAAAGAACTAAGGGCGAAATGCTTCAGAGAGAGAAGGATCTGCCAAAGACTACGGAATACTGCGGAGCATCAAATTAGGCTGGCAAATTTTAAAAATTTTCGAAAGCAGCTAAAAAATGAGATCCGGCGAAGTAAAGCAGCCTCATTTAATCAGCTATGCAACGAGGCAGACAAAAACATATGGGGTAATGCATACAGAGTAGTAAAGTCTAAAATTGTTAAAGCGTCGCAAGTAAAATGCCCTAACTTGCTAAATAATATAGTTCGGACCCTGTTTCCTCACCGCAAAACAGATCCAATGTCATACATTTCAGCATCTATAGATGACATTGATGATGTAACACCTGAAGAAGTGGTACAAGCAGCAAAAATGATTGGAGATCGCAAAGCTCTCGGCCCGGATGGTATTCCGAACATAGCATTAAAAACAGCCATCCTGGAAAATCCCCAGACATTTGCTAGGGTGATGCAATTGTGTCTCGAGCAAGGCGTGTTCCCGAATTCCTGGAAGAGGCAAAGACTAGTGCTGCTCCCGAAGCCAGGGAAGCCACCAGGTATACCAGGATCCTACCGTCCCCTATGCCTCCTTGACACGATGGGCAAGCTTTTAGAGCGGCTTATTAACAACAGAATACAGCCGTACACTGAATACGAGGCGGGACTATCCCCGTACCAGTATGGTTTCCGAAAGCGAAGGTCTACTACAGCGGCGGTCACGATTGCTACAGACGCGATCGCAGGCAAACGATGGAGAGGCGGTGATAAGCAATACTGCGCAGTAGTGACTTTAGATGTGAAAAACGCCTTCAACTCAGCAGACTGGGGGCACCTTCTGAAGGCACTTAAAAAGCTATCTGTTCCGGCATACATATATAATATTGTCAGAAACTATCTGAGCGATCGAGTTTTAGAATACGACACAGAAGGTGGAATAAAAAAGTATAAGATTACAGCAGGTGTGCCACAGGGCTCAGTGCTAGGCCCCACGCTTTGGAATATTATGTATGATGAAGTGTTCCGACTCCCATTTCCAACAGATGTACACATCGTTGGCTTTGCGGATGACATAGCTCTCGTAATTGTAGCTAAACTGGTGAGCGATAGTCAAAGCAAACACTGCAATTGCTACCGTAACAAACTGGCTGGATAGCGTAGGTTTATCCATTGCAGCGGAGAAAACGGAAGCGGTCCTCATCAGTACCCGCAAGAAACCAGAGATAGCCTCTTTCAGCATAGGCACACATAAATTTAAATCGTCTCGTCAGCTCAAATATCTGGGTGTTATAATTGACGACCGGCTCAGTTTTGGCCCACATGCGGAATATATAACCCACAAAGCATCAAGGATGTTCAGTGCGCTCTCTAGAATGCTCCCGAATGTGGGTGGGCCGAGAAGCAGCAAACGCAGGCTATTATCTAGCGTCATCGCATGCACCCTGCTATATGCAGCAGCAGTATGGGCAAAATCCCTGAAGGTAAAAGCATATAGAAGACCGTACGAAACCATGTACAGACTTTGCGCACTGAGGGTGATAAGCGCATATAAAACCACCTCTGACGAAGCGGCAATGGTGATCGCAGGCATGATTCCGATAGATATATTGGCGGAAGAAAGAGCGAGAGTGTTCGTGCAGAAAGAACAGGACCACAGTAACATATCCGCGATCATAAAAAGAGAGAAGGCTACATCCATGCTGAAATGGCAGGAGCGTTGGGAAAACGCGACAAAGGGAAGGTGGACTTATACACTAATCCCAAAAATCGAAAAATGGCTAAATAGAAGCTATGGTGAGCCTAATTTCCAGCTAACGCAATTTTTGACAGGCCATGGTTGCTACCAGAAGTATCTACATCGCCTTAGGATACGGGATTCGCCTTTATGTCGAATATGCCATGAAGAGGAAGATGCAAGACATGTATTTTTTGTATGCCCGCGATTTGTGACTATCAGAGAGGGTTTAGCTTCACTATCAGATGATCCGATAGTACCAGAAAACATAGTGGACATCATGATGTCTTCAAAGTATGCATGGGATAAGATCTCGGTCGCAATTAGCCAAATAATTTATGCATTAAAGCTCGCAGACATATCCGAGGTCAGCGGCAGATAAACAGACGATACTTGACAAAGAAATGAACTCTTAAGTCGACATGTGACAAGTATGGTGGGAGGGGGTGGACAGGCCCAACTGGGGTGGTTTGCTTCGGTAACAAACAAAACTGGGGGAGGATTAAAGTACATGCAACTTTTGACGGACTGCATGTGAAGTGTAACTGACGTAGAGCCTAGAGTTCAACCGCCTTCCCGACGATTTACTTAACGGTGGTGCCGGGAGGGGATCGGTACATGGACGGTAGGAGGTTTAGTTTGGGTTAAAGTCCTACACTGACGGGGTACAGGCTTTCGATGCTTCCTCCTCGTAAAAAAAAAAAAAAAAAAAACGGTAACATACGAATATGCTTTTTTATCCTATAAAATATGTAAATATGGAGGATATCTTGGGTTTGTTAAAATTATTCTTTTATTTATTTTGAATATCAAAACTTGTATACAAACCATGCTTGTATACCTCCTGCAATAGGATGTGGTTGAAAAATTACAGAACAGAAATAAAAACGTAATGCCTCAAATGCCTTGCAAAATGCTGTCGGTCAATTTTATTTCAAACAAATGTATGTATAACAATGCCCAATTTCTTTTTGTCCAAAAATAACAAATATATATGTATATATGTATATGCAAATACATACGTTTCTTTGAAGTTTTCTTTTATTTATTTTAAATTTCAAAGTTTTATACTATCTATAAAATGCATACATATATTATTCCATGTAATAAATCTAAATTGAAAAAAATTTCGTTTGCAAAGGAACAAATGAATGCATATTCAAATGTAAATATGATATATACATATGTACATATGTAACACTATAAGAATTGAAGATCCAATTGAACTTTTGCACAAACATAGCTAACATAATACATATAATATACATATGTATGTATATATTGATATAGATATATTTACATACATATGTCAAAATACCAAAGCACTTGTATATAAAAATTTTCATCAAATTTGTATAGTTTTCAATTTACTAAAATGCACATACCAAGATGTGAGAGGTCGTTTTATAGTGCATTTTTTTAAATTAAATCAAAATATTAAAGTTACTTTGATTTGAAATGTTGGCGCATATAATAAATATTAAAATTATTCATCAATAATCATTTAGTTGAATAAATTTTCATTCATCAAGGGAACATATGTAGAAATGAACAAGCAAATTCTTTGCAAAATGCCGTCGGCTAATCGTCAATTTGATTTTCTACAGAAGCAAAAGCAGAGAACGTTATGATATACAGAGAACGTTCTCTGTGTGCAGAGCCAATATAGGAAGAGAGAATTCACTGCAATCAGCTCTGTTAAACCCCGGCCGCGGTTAGACTTCATTTTTGACAATTCACACCATTCGTAGCTCGTGAGAATTCTCTATATTTAACGTTCTCTGGAAACTATCTGCAGAGAACGTAAATTCATAGAGAAGGCGCAGTCCCGGCCCGTTCCTCCTAACAAAATACGGGTAGGAAAGCACAAGTTAACAGTAGGAAATTAATTAATATGGCTGCCGGAGAGAAATGAGAGGGAGAGAGTGATACGCAAGTGTGAAAAAATGTAGTTTACATTAGCTTACTTTTGCTTGCGTACAGAACAGAGTTGTTCATTTGATATGTCCATATGATTTGTATGCATGTTTACAGATTTCTTCTTTTTGGTTTTTTTATGAAAATTGCGCGTAATTGTATGTATGATTGTTTATAAACATATATGAGCAAAGGACATATGTATATTAGCTTTACATATATGAAAATTGCGCCAAATATTGGAAAAAATGTATGATTGCATTAGATTTGATTTTGATTGGACAAATGTATATATGTATGTACATATATGAAAATTGCGCCAAATTAATGAAAAGCTCTTATGATTGCTTGTAACCAATTGAACTTTGGTTTCAATGTAATTCGAAAAGAAATGCATGTATGCATGCAAATTATATTATTCCTTTTTGGAATAACATTTTTAAAAAGAACGTGCTTCCTTCGAAGACGGAGTAAAAACTAAAACTTTATTCTATAAATTCCCTTATTTATATCTTTACAATTTGTTTACTTAAATCTACGTATTTCACAATGATTGTTTGGCATTGCATCAGCCTGGTCAAAGAAGATATCAATTTCATTTTTAATTAATTTTTATTACGCAGCAGCATAATGCTGAGCTGGCGGATTTGTAAGATGCAAAATATGATTTCTCAATTGTGTTTACATTTAGCATTGTAATGGGGTAAGTGGTCTGCCGTTAACTCCCCCTTCTCTAAAATGAATCGCCCTCGATTCAACGATTTCTTTTGATAGAATATTTATTTTATTTTGCAACTCAAAATATAATTTTTCTTGATTTCTTTGGAACTTTTCTTGCTTTTTCATTTTTATAAACAATATCAATTTATGAACTGTATATGCTATTATTGCCAGTGACATGAAGGTCAATAATGACATTGATTTGGGATTTTCAATATACGAATTTCCAATTTTTTCTAAGAAATTTATGTTAGTGAACTTTAAAGTGTCGTCATTTGAGTTTACAAATTCAAGTATTTCATAATTTTTAAAATGATTTTGTTTTATAAATTTTACAATTTTTCCTGTGGGGTTTTCATATGTTTTGTTATCTATATTCACACTTGTATTAAAAGTTATTAAATATGTACCATTTATTACAATTTTATTAACTGTATGTTTCCCTGAAACTAATATAGCCCCATCTCTTATTTTATCTATTTGTTTATTATTTTCTTTGATTTTAGTGCAATTAGCTGGCTTTTTATTTAACAAATTTATAAAACATGTATTTTGTAATTTTTACTTACAAAAAATATTACTTATTTCAATTTTACATTCTTCAATAGATATAAATGTGTTATTACATAATGCTACTTCTTTCTCAATTATTAATTTCCCATCATTTTGTGATATTGGTCTGGTTTCAAATAACGTACAAATATTATTTATTTTGGGATATTTAATATACAATATAATTAGATCTGATTTTTGTATGATTTTAAATGTTGAAACGTCTAATAAGTCTGTCAAGGTTACTGCTTGTAATTCGTTCTGAATTATTTCTCTTGTTTCATCTGTATGAAGTATATGTGAGTTTAATATTCCTCCTTTTGCTAATGTAATAGTTTGCAAAATATTTTGTAATTCATATATTATCATTTTAATTCTCTGTTTACGTATTATTCTTTCATGCGAAATTCCTGTGATACTGTTTACTAAATTCGTTAAACGTCGTATTTCATTAAATATTTCAGAATTTGTCGTTAGTTGTTTATTGCTATTTTCAATTAAATCATTAATTTTATTTGAAATAAAAATGTAGTCGTCATGGTCAGGTGTGCCTGCTATCCACTTCCATACTGTACCTATTTCATTAATTCCTCTCTTTTTTCTAGTTTTTTCCAATTGAATTAAAGAAGATTCTATAATTTGGAGTTCTGATTCTATTTCTAGAAAGTCCGATGTAGAATAAGAATGTTTTTCTTTTTCTTGTAAAAAATATAATTTTTCTTCATTATATAAAGTTTCATAATATGTTAAATTTGTAACATGGAAAATGCTTCCAAACGATTCGTATAGCAATGCTTGTTCATTCTGTATTAAAATATATTCGTCGTTTGAGTAATTGATTATGTCCGCCTGGATGAGAGTAATAAAAGGTATGAAAAAATACCCCAAGTACATTTCCTATAAAATAATATAAAAAAATTTTAACTTTTAATGTTATCCTTATGTATTATTCTGTTTCTGTTATTAATTACTACCTTATTTGCTAAGTTCTCTTTTACTTGTTGTCTCTTATATCTGGGCTTTAACTTATTTCTTTCACCTACAATTTTTTCATATATTACCTGACCAGAGTGGTATTCCTTATTTAATCTATTTTTGTTATGAATCGCAAGCATTTTCTTTTGCGCCTGCTCAAGAGTATCATGTAATTTTTCATGATCTATTTTATTATGAAAAATATCTGTTGGTCGGAATTTTGTAACGGAATGTATTGTAATATTATATTGTTGTGCAGCTCTTAGAACTGTTTCTAAATCACTTACTATGTTGTATTCCTCTTTTATACATCTAGCTATCTCTATTATCGTAGAATGAACTCTTTCAATTTGTCCATTAGTAATACTATGCCTTGGATTGCAAAAATATATTTCAATATTTAATCTCTGCATTAACGATTTGAATTGAGGTGTTGTAAAACTTGGCTCATTATCTAACGTTATTCGTTTCACATCTGGGAAAGTTTGAAGAATTTCTAAAACCTTTTCCTCAATATTAGATTTGTCTTCTATATTTTTTAATATTAAAAATTTTGAATAAGCATCAATACATGTGATAAACTTCAACCCCTGAGCATAAAAAATATCTAGATGAAGCTGCTCTCCCTCTTTTTCTGGAATTGGAGCCTCTTTTATTGGAATTTTTTTCGGATGTCGATCATATTTGTTCCTATTGCACGTTATGCAATTGCGTACATATTCCTTCATTTTCTTTCTCATTTCTGGCCAATAGTATAGTTTTTCTATCTGTTTTATATTTTCATTGTAATTTCGATGCGCTCTGTTATGGGTTTGCTCAATTATACCTGCTTGATCTTCCCTATTGGGAATGTCCATAGGAAATAGCTTAGTATATACAAATTTATTTTGAAATGTTTCTTTTAGAGGTCGCTGTATCTCATACAAATCCTCTACTGTGCAGTGTATTGCTGTTACCAATTTAGGTTTTATGTATTCTTTTAAAATAGTAAGTAGATTCTCAACTGTATCATATTCAATCAAATGTCTTTTTCTTCCAAAAATTTCTATCATTTCATGTATAGTGAACCTATTTTTACATAATATAATTTGTTGTTTAAATTGATTTACAGGTTTGTATGTTTCCTGTATTTGATCATTTTCGCTACTTTCCGCTGAATGTTCTGATTCACTTGACAAATTGTTTATTTCGAGGCGTGATAATGCATCAGCCACAACATTCGTTTTGCCTGGCCTATATACAAATTTTGGAGAAAACTCCTCAATTAAAGCATGCCATCTTTTCATTTTAGAATTCGGGTTGCGCGTAGATAATGCAAATGTTAACGGTTGATGATCCGTGTGAATTTCAAGATTAGTTACTCCATAAAGATAATTACGAAGATTCTTCAGTGCCCATACAATCGCAAACAACTCTTTTTCATTTGTAGCATAATTTCTTTCTGTCTTATTAAGAGTTTTGGAAACAAAAGTAATGGGTTTATTTTCTTGAGAAAGGACTGCGCCTATTGCAACATTCGATGCGTCAGTAGTTAACACAAACTTTTTTGAATAATCTGGTTGCGTCAATTCCATTGCTGATGCTAAACTTTTCTTTAGCTTTTTAAAAGAAGATATCCCTGCTTCATCAATTTTCACTAATACCTTTTTTGACATATTTTTAGAGACTCTGCCATTTTCTGCGGATAAGTATTTTGTCAATGGCTTTGCAATCGTTGCATAATCTTTAATGAATTTCCGGTAATAACCGGTAACACCTAAAAACCCCCTTAATTCCCGTAAACTTTTGGGTAGCGGGTAATTAAGCATTAATTCAATTTTATTTGGATCTGTTTTAATTGTATTTTGAGCTATAATGTAACCCAAAAATTCTATTTCAGTTCTGAAAAATTTAGATTTTTCAAGAGAAATTTTCATATTAGCGCTTCTTAATATTTCAATTATCATTTGCAAATCCTTCATATGTTGCTCTAAACTTCCTGAAAAAATTATTATATCATCCATATATACATGACATGTTTTTCCTATTTGATCACGCAATATATTGTCCATTGCTCTTTGAAATATTCTGGGAGCATTTTTTAGACCGAAAGGCATTCTTAGAAATTCATATTTTCCGTTATTAACGGAAAAAGCTGTTTTTTCTATGTCATTTTCCGACATTAAAATCTGGTGAAAACCTGACTCCATATCAATGCTTGAAAAGTATCTTGATTTCCCTAAATTTGACAAAATTATATTCGTATCCGGGATGGGATAGCGATCGGGAATAGTATGAGCATTCAATTTTTTGTAATCTATCACCATTCTAAATTTTGGTGAACCGTCGTCGTTAGTACCTTTTTTTGATACCACCCAAATGGGTGAATTATAAGGACTTTTACTAGGCCTTACAATATTTTCATTCAATAATCTTCCAATTTCTTTATTTACGAAAGAATTCACAGACAGAGGATATGGGTACTGTTTACTCCATATCGGCTTTTCATTTTCTGTTCGTATTTCCGCTCTTACATCTGTTCTAAACGGAAAACGTGTATCAATATTTGCGTGTTTTTCCACTATTCTCTGCTTTATTAAAATTCTAAATTCCTCAAGGTTTTTATCCTGATTTCTCCTTTCTGGAGTTTTATAAGCTCTTACTAAGTGAGAGTCTTCACTGTTTTCATCAAAACTTTCATTGACTGCCTGATCTGAACCTTTTTCAGTTTTCATGGAATAGTTATCCCTTATATTACCTGAATATTCATCAGCTATAGCTTTAGGATCTTCAGGTGCCAAAGACAAACATTTATATGGCATACTTTTACCGGTAAATCCCTCGGTATATGCTGTAGAAATTTTCTGATCCACAGTGTTTATTTTATAATTAATTTTTTTATTATTTTTTCTTTTCTTATTGCCGGTATTTTCTTCGGCGGGCGCCTTAGGATCCTTTTGTCCCAAGGGGTTAAAATTTTCTTTTTTCTCATTTTTATTTTCATACTTTTCTTTTTTGTTGCAGGTACTATCATCTGCTGGCGCCTTAGGATCTTTTTGTCCCAAGGGGTTAACATTTTCTTTTTTCTCTGAGTTTACTCTTTCTTTATGGATGCTAATATTCATACTTTCATCCACCTTTTCGTTCTCATATTTTGTTTTGTAAATTAGTTTGTTGCCACGTATATCGATACGTGCTTCTATTTTCTTTAAAAAATTATATCCTAAAAGGATGTCCGAATCCAAATTATCTATTTCATAGAATACTTGTCGAACTCCGAATAAATTTATTATATGGTAATATTTTATAATAGAATAACCATTTACAGTTCTCACTCTTTTATAAATGGCTAATTCATTTCTATTTTGATATACTCCCTGCTTAATATAACAAGAAGTTGCTCCGGTATCTACCAGTGCTTTCAATCCTTTATTGAGTTTTTTATCATAAACTATGATGTAGGGGAGGTCGTTCCCCTTTTCCCTAAAAAATGTTCTTCATTTAAATTGTTTATTTTAGGAGTTTTTCCTTGCGGTCGAAAGCTATTATTACTTTCTCTTCGTCTCTTGAAACCTTGCATATGTTGGTTCTGAGGCCCTGAACTTTGTTGAGTAGTATTTAACCCATTGCCTGAACTACTTGTCTGGGGTTTGTTATTCTGATTAAAATATCTGCCACCTTGTTGACCAAAAGGGTTGTAATTCTTATTGTATGACCTGGTTACAGATGGATCTACGTCCATTAGTTCTGGTTTTGGTACGTTATTCCTTGTTGGGAACCTCAAATTATTATTGGGATAATTTGTTGTCCTAGCTCTGCTTCTTTCATTTGCAAAATTTTTAGCAAATAATGCCCTTTGGTTGTTTGATTCTAGTTCCTGTGCTTTTGCCAAAGCATCAGGCAAATCCTGAGGATTGAGAGAAAATATTATGTCTCTTAAAGGTGCATTGAGACCAGTTACAAATATTCTTAAGGCATGATCCCTATTCTTTTTATTAAGTTCTTTGGCTATATCGGATGAGCTACTATGAGTCATTATTGTTTTATTTATGAGTAAGGTCAATTTTCTATTGACCAAATTGTAATACTCGACAACTGTCATCGATCCCTGGCGTAAGACACTCAGTTCCTGTTCTATAATGTGTATCGGTCGTTTGTCTGAATAAGCAAAATCTAATCGCGCAATTATTGCATCAAAATTCAACACCGTACCATGATTGGTGAGCGTGTCATTCGCATCTTGTGTGATCTTGTTTCGCAAAATAGTAAGGGCTGCAAAGTATCTTCTACTTTTCCTTATATACAGGCTCATAGCATTATGTGCTGCCTCCCTCCAACTAACGTAAGAATTTAATTTCCCTGAAAAATCTGGAAGGGATTTAACAACATCAAGAGATTCTTGGCACTGTATATTTTCGTCAATAGGCTCAGTCACATAATCCGTCACCCTACGAGTATCTATCTCAACTTGAGATCGTAATCGTTCAACTTCCTGCCTTAAATTTATTGTGCTCTCCGCAATCAATCTTGTAATTAAATCAACTGTTAAGTCAGCCATTTTTATATCTTATTCTTTTGTTCACTTTTCTTAAAATTTTTCTTAAATAATATAGGGCACTTTTCAATTTTATGATCCCCACTACATTAAATCAACTGTTAAATCAGCCATTCCTATATTTTATCATTTTGAATACTTTTTATTCTTTTGTTCACTTTTCTTAAAATTTTTCTTAAATAATATAGGGCACTTTTCAATTTTATGATCCCCACTACAATATTCACAATATAATAATTTTGAATATTTTATTTCACTGGGAGTATTCCCCATTTACTTATTATATGTATATGGTATAACTTACATATATCATTTCTTATTTCCGGTGCATTTGTGTCTTCTGCGAAGAACTTGCTGCGCCAGGAAAATGCTCGCTACAAGGAGCGCTGCCAAATCGGGCAAAAATGTCTTGTTGTTTCTAACGGGGAGTTGCTGCAAAGGCTGCAAGCCAAGCCGCTGCTGGTGTTAATGGCAAAATTGTTCCTTGCTATTGAGTCGCTGTTGGTAACTTCGCTGAAGCTGCTTAGTTGAGCCGGAGCTCGATGCCTGCACTGCGATCACTTTTAAAAGCTAAAAATTCTTTTTGATAATTCCTCGAGTTGATCTCCTGCAAAGTTCTGGTCCGTTTAATTTTTATAGTGAGGTCCTTATCCTGCCGGCTGTTTCTCGATTTGGAACTGTACTTTTATGTAGTCCTCTTACGGTTGAACATTTTTTTGCGACAGGCCCCACGTTGGGCGCCAATTATATTATTCCTTTTTGGAATAACATTTTTAAAAAGAACGTGCTTCCTTCGAAGACGGAGTAAAAACTAAAACTTTATTCTATAAATTCCCTTATTTATATCTTTACAATTTGTTTACTTAAATCTACGTATTTCACAATGATTGTTTGGCATTGCATCAGCCTGGTCAAGAAGATATCAATTTCATTTTTAATTAATTTTTATTACGCAGCAGCATAATGCTGAGCTGGCGGATTTGTAAGATGCAAAATATGATTTCTCAATTGTGTTTACATTTAGCATTGTAATGGGGTAAGTGGTCTGCCGTTAACTTGCATGTTTATATACATATTATATATTAGCATAGCATATGTATTAGGTTATGAAAATTGCGCGAAATTGTATGTATGCATGTTTATATACTTATATTAGCATAGGACATACCTATGTATGTAATTAAGTTATGAAAATTGCGCGAAATTGTATGTATGCATGTTTATATACGTATATTAGCAAAGGACATATGTATATTAGCTTTACATATATGAAAATTGCGCCAAATATCGGAAAAAATGTATGATTGCACTAGATTTGATTTTGATTGGATAAATGTATATATGTACATATATGAAAACTGCGCCAAATATTGGAAAGCTCTTGTGATTGCTTGTAACCAATTGAACTTTGGTTTGAATTTTAATTCGAAAAGAAAGTCAATTGGAAGTGCACGTGCGCGGTGAAGCAAACATTTTTAAATTGTTAATAAGTAATTAATAAAAGAAAAATATGCCTAAAGCTTCGAAATGTCGTGTTCGCGAGTGTTGTAGTGAACAAAATGTTCGATCGTTTGCATTTCCCAAAAATCGGGAATTATTAGAATTGTGGAAGGAAAATTTGAGGATCTCACCCTCAATGCAAATGCCAATGCACAATTCATTTGTATGCATTAAGCATTTTGAGGAGGATGCCGTGGGACCAAAATATCTCAAGAATGGAGCGGTTCCAACTTTAAACTTGGGTAAGTAAATTAATTTATTATTATGTCTCCATATATGTATGTACAGTGAAAAAAAAAATAAACGGAGTTACCGTCAATATTATTATTTCTTATAAATCTGTGAATATTTTTTTAAATATTAGTGTCTCAGTTTCTTTTTGGTTCACTGTACATACATAAACTGATAATCGTATGCCTGGATGTCGTTTTCAATACTTCGTGCCTATTGAAAAGCTTAATATACATATCCATGCATGCATGCAAGAAATAGAAAGCAGAGAAGGGATTTATTTATTTAGAATGCGCACTTTCTCATTATTTTATTTACATATTTATAAAACACTTTTGAATTTAAAAGATCGGGCTTAGGATAATGCCGTATGGGCAATTTTAGGCCAAGTATAATGATTTATTTAATGAAACTTGGTTGAGATGTTAGATGAAAACTATAAATCCCCGGAGGGTGCGGGTTCTAGTTTTATATATGTATATGATTATACTGAATATACCTCAATTTAAATTTTGTAAAAATTAAAATAAAAATTTTAATTAGGCTATGATGATGTTCCACCGAACAAGTGGACCGAAAAAAAGAAAAAAAGGAGCTGCTGTATCGAGAGCTGCGTGCCTAAGGATAAAGTTATACTTTTTGCGTTTCCTAGGGACGAAGAGACACGTAAGAATTGGGCCTTGGCTTGCAACGTGCAAGTGTCAAGCACTGACAGGGTTTTTCTTTGCCAACGCCATTTTGAACCCACATTGGTTACAAAATATAAACTCTTGAAAGGGGCTTTTCCTTGCTTCAATTTAGAGCCAGTAAATAGAAGTCGCTCGCCTAGTGCTGGCTCTGATTGGGTTTGCCCGCCCGTCACTGCAACTTATAGTAAGGTAGTTAAGCAAGTAGAAGAAGATTTAACTCTGGAAGAGTTTGAGAAATATTCGATATTAGAGGCTACTCGATTTTTTGATATATGTACTGCTATTCAAAAATGCGAAATGGCTTTTACGGCAAGAAAATACCCAAGTTAGGTGTCAGAAGCGCAACGATAAACTAAAAAAGTTGTACGTTGTAGGTCAGGGTCCAACAAGGTGAGTTGCGCAGGTCCTTAGGGTAAGTAAAACCAGCGTTTATTAATTGTTTATTCTTATATGTATTCTTTTATATTTATTTTTCCTATTTTCCAGATTTTTTTATTTTTCAGGGTTTTCTCCATCTTTCAGATTTTTCTCTATCTTTCAGGTTTTCCTTTTATCTTCTTTTTCAGGTAGCACCTGAGCCTAGATTTTTAAACCACTACAATTTTCACTTAATCACGACAATAATTTAATTCGACAGGATTTCCTTACAAAATCAATATATTCGTTCAGCTAAATCAAATGAACATCTGCATATGAAAAATCGTTCATATGAACGTGCAAAAGCAAACACGCATACACATAAATACATGCCTACAAACTTCCATAGACATACATACATGTGAGGCTGCGAGCACTTGCGACAGAAATCAAGAAATCCAGCGCGCATCCATAGGCGCAGCGCACATTCATTGGCACAGCATTGTACATATACACATATTTACATACATATATTGATGCATACATATGTACGGAGCCGCGGTCACTCGACTTGACAAAAATTCAAGATTTACCAAATATTGGCAAATAATTCAACGCGAAATATTCCAATATTGACTATTTTCAAATTGTCGAGAAAATTGGCATATGGGCGGCTCGTTTTATGAATGAAAGTACTTTGCTCGTAGAAATATGAGCTCGAACTTATCAATGAATTTGTTTTTGTTGTGCTTTTTAATATTTGAAACTGTTCAGCGCCGTCGCGGGTAAATAATCATGACCGCAACAGCTACGCCTAGGAATGCATTTTGTTCTTGTAATCGCTAGGGTTAGAATTTTAGTTTTGGAAGCATACACATGTGGAGGTATAAAGTAAGTATGTGCGGTTATATGTATGTATATACGAATATTCATTGTTTGCTTAGAATAGAAACTTTTACGTACATATGTACATTGTCCCAACATATGTATTCATATATGCATATATACATACATATGTTTATGTACGCGAATACCGTTTAGATGAGTTTTTTTAGCATATGTTAGGAATATGTTTGTATACGTTTGTCTATTTGCTTTTGAATGTTTTATATGTAGATACATATGAGCTGTGTTTTGAGGCAGGTCAAGATTTTCTGCCCACATGAATATGGATGGTAGATGTTATATCTATTTAGAATATGAATATACATATGTACATATGGATATAAAAATTTAAAAAGGACACATATTATTGAATAATAACCGTTGATGCAAATGAATGGTTTACAAAGCCAATTTTTATGTGAATATTTTGAAATTATTTTGAAAATGCACTTAATATCATCACAATTTAGTTAATTACATACTTAAAATTTCACACTCATGCATGCATATACTTAGAATTAATTTATTCATCTCACAAGAGATAATGCATTTGCGCATGCAAAATGCCTACGGGAAATAAGCATGAAAAAGAAATGTGATTTTTGCATACATACATATGTATATTAGAAATATGTTTGCATACGTTTGTCTATTTGCTTTGAATTCTTTATACATATGTAGATGTGTATGAGAGGTGTATGAGCTGGGTTTTGAGGCAAGTCATGTGTTTTTCTGCCCACATGAATATGGATATTAATTCAACACTTTGCTGAATAATAAACCTTGATGTAAATGAATGGTTTACAAAGTTATTTTTTGTGTTATGATATTTGAATAATTTTGATAATAGACCTAAATTCAATACAATTTAGTCAATTAGATACCTAAAATTTCATATTCATGCATGCATATATGTACTTTGAATTACTATTATTATTATTTATTAGAGAAATATGAAATATAACACTAATTGATAGAGCACACTAGCTACTTAGGCCTACGGTGCTATTGCGTTACTTAGAATTAATTTATTAATCTCACAAGAAATAATCTATTTGCGCATGCAAAATGCCGACGGCAAATAAGCATGAAAGAAAAATGTACAAGTCTGCTGTTATTTTCTTTTCCCTAACATCAAATCATGGCATTTTACATTTCAATGCAAACGCTATACAGTAGGTTCTGTTTTTATGCGGCTTTTTTTTATGCGGTTTTGAAAGAGTGCGGTTGTTTTTTTAATTACAAAATGCATGTCGACCTATGGGGAATTGTACATATAAACAAGAATCTAAACCAGCTAAGCAAAAACTCATCACAGATTGCATCAGAAATGCTAACCCTACAAGTATGGAAGATATATAAAGATATAATTTTCAAAGATACAATATTTTGTTTATGCGATTTTATTTAATTATTTCAGATTCATGCGGTCTATGGAACGTATCTATAGTAATAATATGGGACTAGTGCCCTTTTTTATGCGATTATTTCAGATTTATGCGGTTTTAGCATTTGAAACGTATCTATAGTTTTACTATAGAACTAGTAGCTTTTTTTATGCTGTTTTTTCTTTATGCTGTTTCTTGTGGAACGTATCTACCGCATAAAAACAGAACCTACTGTATTTATTTCTGTTGACTACGCTCCGCTAGTTGACTACGCTCCGCTATGTTAACTCTCTACTGTAAACTTCCTACCCTCGTTTTGATGTGTTTTGACATTTAACCTGCCCATTCGTTCCTGAGCCTTCTCTATGAATTTACGTTCTCTGCCGATACCAGAGAACGTAAATTCATAGAGAAGGCGCAGTCCCGGCCCGTTCCTCCTAACAAAATACGGGTAGGAAAGCACAAGTTAACAGTAGGAAATTAATTAATATGGCTGCCGGAGAGAAATGAGAGGGAGAGAGTGATACGCAATGTAAAAAAATGTAGTTTACATTAGCTTACATTTGCTTGCGTACAGAACAGATTTGTTCATTTGATATGTCCATATGATTTGTATGCATGTTTACAGATTTGTTCTTTTTGGTTTTTTTATAAAAATTGCGCGTAATTTAGGACATATGTATGTAATTAAGTTATGAAAATTGCGCGAAATTTTATGTATGCATGTTTATATACATATATTAGCAAAGGGCATATTTATTTTAGGTTTACATATATGAAAATTGCGCCTAATATTGGAAAAAATGTATGATTGCATTAGATTTGATTTTGATTAGATAAATGTCAGGGTTTTCTCCGTCTTTCAGATTTTTCTCTATCTTTCAGGTTTTCCTTTTATCTTATTTTTCAGGTAGCACCTGAGCCTAGATTTTTAAACCACTACAATTTTCACTTAATCACGACAATAATTTAATTCGACAGGATTTCCTTACAAAATCAATATATTCGTTCAGCTAAATCAAATGAATATCTGCATATGAAAAATCGTTCATATGGACGTGCAAAAGCAAACACGCATATACATAAATACATGCCTACGAACTTCCATAGACATACATACATATGAGGCTGCGAGCACTTCGACAGAAAAAATATTTCGATTTGCTATTGCTGTCGAGAATTGAGAACACATATTTACATACATATATTGATGCATACATATGTACGGAGCCGCGGCCACTCGACTTGACAAAAATTCAAGATTTACCAAATATTGGCAAATAATTCAACGCGAAATATTCCAATATTGACTATTTTCGAATGGTCGCGAAAATTGGCATATGGGCGGCTCGTTTTATGAATGAAAGTACTTTACTCGTAGAAATATGAGCTCGAACTTATCAATGAATTTGTTTTTGTTGTGCTTTTTAATATTTGAAACTGTTCAGCGCCGTCGCGGGTAACAAATCATGGCCGCAGCAGCTACGAATAGGAATGCATTTTGTTCTTGTAGTCGCTAGGCTTAGAATTTTAGTTTTGGAAGCATACACATGTAAGGGCAAAAGTAAGTATGTGCGGTTATATTATATGTATATACGAATATTCATTGTTTTGCTTAGAATAGAAACATTTACGTACATATGTACATTGTCCCAACATATGTATTCATATATACATATATACATACATATGTTTATGTACGCGAATACCGTTTAGATGAGTTTTTTTTGCATATGTTAGGAATATGTTTGCATACGTTTGTCTATTTGCTTTTGAATTTTTTATATGTAGATACATATGAGCTGTGTTTTGAGGCAGGTCAAGATTTTTTTCTGCCCACATGAATATGGATGGTAGATGTTACATCTATTTAGTATATGAATACATATATGTACATACATATGGATATAAAAATTTAAAAAGGACACATATTGTTGAATAATAACCGTTGATGCAAATGAATGGTTTACAAATCCATTTTTTTATGTGAATATTTTGAAATTATTTTGATAATGCACTTAATATCAATACAATTTAGTTAATTAGATACTTAAAATTTCACATTCATGCATGCATATATGTACTTAGAATTAATTTATTCATCTCACAAGAAATAATCCATTTGCGCATGCAAAATGCCTACGGGAAATAAGCATGAAAAATAAATGTGATTTTTGCATACATACATATGTATATATGTATATTAGAAATATATTTGCATACGTTTGTCTATTTGCTTTGAATTCTTTATATGCAGATGTGTATGAGAGGTGTATGAGCTGGGTTTTGAGGCAAGTCATGTTTTTTTCTGCCCACATGAATATGGATGGCCACATGAAGATGGAATGGCTTACAAAGTTATTTTTTTGTTATGATATTTGAATAATTTTGATAATAGACCTAAATTCAATACAATTTAGTCAATTAGATACTTAAAATTTCATATTCATGCATGCGTATTCTTAGAATTATTATTATTATTATTTATTAGAGAAATATGAAATATAACACTAATTGATAGAGCACACTAGCTACTTAGGCCTACGGTGCTATTGCGTTACTTAGAATTAATTTATTCATCTCACAAGAAATAATCTATTTGCGCATGCGAAATGCCGACGGCAAATAAGCATGAAAGAAAAATGTACAAGTCTGCTGTTATTTTCTTTTCCCTAACATCAAATCATGGCATTTTACATTTCAATGCAAACGTTATATTTATTTCTGTTGACTACGCTCCGCTATGTTAACTCTCTTCTGTTAACTTCCTACCCTCGTTTTGATGTGTTTTGACATTTAACCTGTCCATTCGTTCCTGCGCCTTCTCTATGAATTTACGTTCTCTGCTATCTGTTAAGTCTTCATCATACACTAGAGATGCTACTAAAGAAAAAATGGAAAAAGCACTCATAATATGGCTTGGGGACAATGCACAAAAACGAATTCTCGTAGACGGAATCAATATCAAACAGCAAGCATTAAGGTTTTATAAAATGATAAAAGACGAACCACCTTCTACATCCATACAATCAACTCATGAGAAAAGCTACGTATTTTCTGCAAGCACAGGATTGTTAACGGGATTTCTCCAAAGTCATGCGCTTTATAACACAAAAATCAAGGGCGAGATTGCTTCTGGAGATCAGAAAGCCGCCAAGGAATTTCCACTAAAACTTAAAAAAATAGTAGCCGATGGTGCATACAGTCCAGATCAGGTTTTTAATGCCGACGAAAGTGGTCTTTTTGGAAAAAAATGCCGAGAAGAACATATGTGGCCAAATCGCAAAAAAGCGCTGGTGGTTTTAGAGTTGAAAAAGATCGCGTCAGATTTTTATTTTCCAGTAACGATTCAGGAGATCGGATGTTAAAACCACTGCTTATAAATCGTGAACTTAAGCCTCGAGAATTGAGAGGTGTCGATTTGGGTACATTGCCGTTTAATTGGATGGCCAATAAAAAAGCATGGGTGACAACTACAGTTTTCACAGAATGGTTCGTTCAATATTTTGTACCAGAAACTAGAAAATATATGAATGAAAAAGGCTTAGTATTTAAAGTTCTTCCGTTGGTAGACAATGCACCCGTGCATCGTCAGTTGGAACTCGAAAATGTACAAGTTTTATTCCTGCCACCGAATACCTAATCCCTAATCCAACCACTGGACCAAGGAATTATCGCAACATTTAAAACTTAGTACATCAGAAGAACATTCCAAAACATTTTGGACACTTTGGATAAGGATAAAACTCTTACAGTAATTGATGCTTGGAAAAAGTTTTCTATTAAAGATTGCGTTAAACATGCTGCTTTATCATTATCAGATTTACGACCATCAACCTTAAACGGATGTTGGAGAGCAATTTGGCCAGAATGTGGAAAAAGTAAAAATCCTGTCGATCTAAATACAAAAGAATATCGCAATATAATTGATTTGTCACACGCAGTTGGTGGGGAGGATTTTGATGACTTGGTATTCGATGACATTGGTGAACTGATGATTGATAAAGTTCTTAGCGAAGAGGAAATATTACATTCTGCCTCACAGAATGCTGATTCTATAGAAAGCAGTGATAGTGAGGAACCTGTAAAATTAACTGCAAATTTAATACAAAAAGGACTTCAACTTGCAAATAAATTAGGACACCATTTTATCACAAATGATCCCAATGTCGAAAGAGCTGGACAATTCCAACGTGAGCTGAATTCTTGTATGGCTCGTTACAAAGAATTTTACAAATAGGTAGCAAGAATTGGCGAACAACGGCTCATAACAGATGTAGATGCTGAACGAGCAAGAGAAAGTCCAGTTCAAAATTATTCCAGTGATGATAGTGACAGCAATTAAATTTATGTTCCTGTATTTATGATTATCACTTACTTTTTTATAGATTTTTTACCTTAAAAATTAAATAACCTATTCTTTTCGTTAACAACATAGCTGCTTAACATAATTATTTTTAGTTCCTGAACTTGCCATACATTTAATTCATATTATTTTTAAGATTAGAGTGCATATCTTTTTTATCTTTAATAACTATGCTTTTAAAAATAAACATTGTATTCGTGATTTAATTAAATAAACATGAATACTTGTTCTTAAAACATCCCTGTTTTTCACTAATTTTAATAGGTTTTAGAGATTAGGAACCAATCACCTATTTTTGCATCCGATCAATGTCTTTTTTACACGGTTTTTCCTGTAACCAATCTACCGTGTAAAAACAGAATTAGGTGCACACACATGAAAGTATATTTACAACCGCACACACAGGGCGCTCACTTTATTCCTCTAAATGTGTATGTCATTCTAAGCTAAAATTCTATACCTAGCGACTACAAGAACAAAATGCATTTTTAGGCTCAACCATAGCTGCCATGATTATTTACCCTCGACGGCGGTGAACAGTTTCAAATATTAAAAAGCACAACAAAAACAAATTCATTGATAAGTTCGAGGTCATATTTCTACGAGCAAAGTACTTTTATTCATAAAACGAGCCGCCCATGTGCCAATTTTCTCGACCATTCAAAAATAGTCAATATTGAAATATTTCGCGTTCAATTATTGAGTTACGTCGTTTAGAACCAGTGGTAATCTTGCCCACCATTTTCGTAACTTGATTTGGGACTTTTTGTTTTTGCCTGTTCTAGTTAAAAGTAATGTTTATAATTTTGTAAAATATACATATTTTTTAAATTAGTTGAATAATTCACTCAGTTTTATTAAGCTTTACTTTTTTTTAACATCTGGTCGCACTGCCCGCGATTGCGGTTGTTGTTGGTGTGCTTCTTCTTTCAGCAGTCACATATCTCTCTCCCTACTGTAGTGTTGCCTAGCTTTGGATATAAAAACGCACAAAAATGCCCATTTAAATAAAAAAAAAACACCAAATTTTTATTGAATTACTTAAAGTACTTTGTATGCGTGACAAATTGTCTTTAAATTGTGCGCTTTTTTATATATGTATATGTGTTATAGCTATGTACAATTTTATTAATAAGTTTTCTGTTAAGAGAACGACTTTTAGGCTATATTTGAGGTTATGTAACAAGATAAGGTAGTCTTTTTGTGAAAATGTCGTTATGGTTTCTTTAGTATTTCCTGGTATTTTGTTGCTTATTTTAACTATGAATACACCTATGGATGCCCTATGTCCCACTAAGGATTTAGGACAGGAAGAAACGATTACACCACTATGGTTTTAATTCGCATTCATTCAAATTCCAACTCTTTTCAAAAGATGAGAGGGACATTTAATATTCTTGCATAACCTTAAAAGGAGCAAAAAACTCAATTTACACTTTCAAAATATCAAATTTTATAAGAACCAGCAAATTTTCATTAATAATAAAGTTTTTTTTAACTTTTAGTTTCGGTAGCTTTAAATTAAAAATAAGAAACAAAAACCAACTTAAAAATTTTCGCATTTTGATATATAAAAAAAGACTAAATTTATTGCGAAGATGGTTGGCAACACTGCGGAACTTGGCAAAAGTGACGTCACGCACTCTCTGATGGGCGCAATCTTGTTTCTACCATTCGTATGAGAAACGGGCCGGGACTGACCTTCTCTATGAATTTACGTTCTCTGGCGGTTATATGTACAGGGTTGGCCATATTAAACTGACCCATGTGATTATTAAAAAAATATGGAAAAAGAAACATTTTTTTGTGTTTCATTGTGAAAAACATTTAATTTAGTTCAAGGAGATTCGTTTACATCACTTTTTGAATATGATATCGCGCAAGTGGTCGCCCTTAGCACGTATTTGGATATGTACAGGGTTGGCCATCTTAAACTGACCCATGTGATTATTAAAAAAATATGGAAAAAGAAACATTTTTTTGTGTTTCATTGTGAAAAACATTTAATTTAGTTCAAGGAGATTCGTTTACATCACTTTTTGAATATGATATCGCGCAAGTGGTCGCCCTTAGCTCGTATAGCGTAATGTGCCCGTTTTTCGGCGTTTTCCATAGTTTTGGCCAGCGTCTCGGCCGATATGGCGGCTATTTCCCGTCGGATATTGGCCTTAAGTGCGCCTAGTGTCTTTGGCTTGTTGACGTAAACCTTAGATTTCAAATTACAGTAAAAAGTTATAGGGTTACTCAATGGGTCAGTTTAATATGGCCAACCCTGTATATGCATATATGCATATGTGTGTACTAATAAGTATTGCTTTGGTGGAAGTTCAGAATATAAATATATTATAACTAGCAAACCCGGCCCCCTTCGCTGGGCACACTAAAATAGAATAGATATGGTTTAGAACAGAAAATATATGGTTTTCATATTATTTATTTCTTTATTCTTTATTCAAGCGCTTTGGCATAAACAATATTTTTTGTTTTTCTATTTGTTTTTGAGTAAATATAAAATATAAATTGAAAATCAGGAAAAAAGAAGATTGTTTTTAAATTTCAAATCAACGCATATGAATAAACAATCGTCTTTTTTCCTGATCATCCATGAATTTTTCGTCAATTTATATGTTTTATTAAGCATTGGAGCTTTTTTAACCATTATCCATTTATATTTTTCAAAAAAAAAAAAAACGAAAAAAATTGTTTTTTCCACGAACACATAATTTCATTCGGATTTCACATTAAATTCTCAAATTTCGTAAGAAATTATTCACTGTTCCAAAATCCACTCCAAAAAAATTCACAAACAATTTTTACATGTTGCACTTACGTTTTCTCCTTATGACATCCAAATCAGAAACAAATATTGACACATTGTAACTCACACTGTCAATTTGACAGTTCAGTTCCGCCCCAAGCGTTAAAAAAGTAAGCGACATTATGGCTGGCTCAAAAGAACGCTGTACCCGTTGCCACTGCTCCGAATTACAACCAAACTTTACGAAACCCATTTTCAATACTTACTTAACAATGTGCATAAGTTTGGTTTAATTCGGTGCAAAGACACGGCGGGTCCACGTTTTGGCATATATTTCGATACCCTAGTCATCAATAGGTATGAAAATTACCCCGTATTAAAGCACTTATCAACAGCTTTCATTTGATACCCATATTGTACATACACAACCAAAGGTTACCCGGGCCCACGTTTTGACCTATATCTCGAGACCCCAGTCACGTAGCGGCATGAAAAATACTCTGTACTAAGGCATTCACCAACAGCTTCAATTTGATATCCATATTGTACAAACACATTCTAGGCTCCACGTTTTGGTCTCTATCTCGAGACCCTAGTCACGGAGCGGCATGAAAAATACTCTGAACTAAAGCATTCGCCAACAGCTTCAATTTGATACCCATATTGTACATACACGTCCGAAGATTACCCGGGTCCACGTTTTGACCTATATCTCTAGACCCTATCTACCAATAGGTATCCAAACTATACGGAAATCATCTTCAATACCTACTTAACAATGTGTGTAAGTGTGGTTTAATTCGGTGCAAAGACATGGCGGGTCCACGTTTTGGCATATATTTCGAGACCCTAGTTATCAATAGGTATGAAAATTACCCCGTATTAAAGCACTTATCAACAGCTTTCAGTTCATATCCATATTGTACAAACACATTCTAGGGTCCACGTTTTGGTCTCTATGGCGAGACCCCAGTCACGGAGCGGATGGAAATACTCTGAACTAAAGCATTCACCAACAGCTTCCATTTGATACCCATATTGTACATACACATCCGAAGGTTACCCGGGTCCACGTTTTGACCTATATCTCGAGACCCTATCTACCAATAGGTATCCAAATTATACGGAAACCATCTTCAATACCTCCTTAACAATGTGTGTAAGTTTGGTTTAATTCGGTGCAAAGACACGGCGGGTCCACGTTTTGGCATATATTTCCAGACCCCAGTCATCAATAGTTATGAAAATTACCCCTTTTAAAGCACTTATCAACAGCTTTCATTTGATACCCATATTGTACATACACAACCAAAGGTTACCCGGGCCCACGTTTTGACCTATATCTCGAGACCCCAGTCACGTAGCGGCATGAAAAATACTCTGTACTAAGGCATTCACCAACAGCTTCAATTTGATATCCATATTGTACAAACACATTCTAGGCTCCACGTTTTGGTCTCTATCTCGAGACCCTAGTCACGGAGCGGCATGAAAAATACCCTGTGCTAAAGCATTCACCAACAGCTTCAATTTGATACCCATATTGTACATACACATACGAAGGTTACCCGGGTCCACGTTTTGACCTATATCTCGAGCCCTATCCACCAATAGGTATCCAAACTATACGGAAACCATCTTCAATACCTTCTTAACAATGTGTGTAAGTTTGGTTTAATTCGGTGCAGACACGGCCGGTTAGCGAACACACACAAAAAGTTGACTTTATTTTATATATACGATTTTTTTCAGTTTGTGTCCGAAAAATCCATATATCTTACGGAGCCCTATCTTTTTCCAAAATAAAATGTAATCCATGTTACTCGTGGACAATGTAGTTTTCGAATGGTGTAAGAATTTTTAAAATCGGTCCAGTAGTTTTTGAGCCTATTCGTTACAAACAAACAAACAAAGTTTTCCTCTTTATAATATTAGTATAGATATATACGTACATAGGCTAGTCCATCAAGTGTGCATACGCACATACAAATATGTACATGCATATGCAAAATAGAATTGATTTAGCATTTGTTAGGCAGGAATTCGATCATTCGAGTATTTACTCCCTAATTGTTGCATGTAAATATGATCAGGCGATACACATATGTATTATATGTAACACTATAAGAATTGAAGATGCAGTTGAACTTTTGCATAAACATACCTAACATAATAAAGAGTTTTCCAATAAGAGGTGTTATTCCCGTAAAAGAACAATGGTTTCATTGCTTGTGTGGCACGTAGCACCGTCTTGTGGAAAATAAACGTTGTCCAGATCAATACCATCCAATTCCGGCCATAAAAAATCATTAATCATCTCTTCATAGCGCAATCCATTCAATGACTCCGCTGGACCCTATATCGCACCAAACAGTCACACGTTGAGGATAGAGAGGCTATTCAACAATACCTCTTGGATTTTCTGAGCCCCAGATCTGACAATTTTGCTTGTTGACGAAGCCACCGAGGTGGAAATAGGCCTCATCACTCAAGATGAATTTTCGATGGAATTCCGGATCATTTGTCTTGTTAACTTAACTTTATAAGCCTTAAGACTCAAATCTTTATGCAAAATACGGTGAAATGACGTTTGTGGAATGCCTAATTCCAAAGAACGACGAGGAATGGACAAACCTGGGGTTTCTTCAACACTTTCGGCTACAACAGAAATATTTTTGGCTGTTCTTGAGCGACGTACATGAGTTTTATTCTTCACATCACTAACTTGTTCCAAGAGCTCCAATTTTTTCACAATTTCTGTATTGCGATCCGACAAGGTGCTTCACGATGACCCAAAAATGTTCGAGTTCAACGAACCGTCTCCGTCAAATTTTCCCCATTTTTATAGCGAATTTTAATAAATTCAATGCGTTGTTTAAGTGTGTATCGTTCCATTTTTATTAATGGCGTTGCTTCTACTTGTCAAATATCAAAAAAATACAGCTTCAAAAGAGACATCTACCAAAATAGCGGGCTATTCAAAATAATACCTGTTACTGGAAAACCCTTTATGTGTATATTTTGACATACATATACAGTTTGTCAAGAATATCTTTGCATAGTGAAGAAAATACACCAAAATACTTGTATACTCTATGAATTTTCGTCTGAAATTAATTTCGACTCAAAAAATTTGTAACAATTTTCATCAAATTTTAATACTTTTAAATTTACTAAAACGCACACAACAAAATGTGAGGTCATTTTATAATGTAGTTTGTTTAAATTCTTCTTTTTAAATTAAATCAGCAAACCATTAAAGTTACTTTGATTTTAAATGTTCATATCAATCAATTAAGTTTGTTTGAAAATATAAATTGAATAAAATTTCGTTTATCAAGGGAACATAGAAATAAATGCACAAGCAAATTCCTTGCAAAATGCCATCGGCTATTCGTCAATTTGATTTTCTGCAGAAGCCAAAAACTGTGCAGGGTCAATATACTAAAGAGAGAATGCACTGTAATCAGCTCTGTTAAAAGTTTCACCACACCACAGCGGCGCACAGTGGTCAAGTAGCCAGACGTTTTGGTCATAAAACAATAAGTCAAAGAGAAATAGTACGATTTTGATGAAATTTTTACATATAGGGTTTTTTGTGTCGCTGATTCTGAAAATGAAATCAGAATTTCAAAATTCAAAATGGCGGACCCAAAATGGCGGACATTTTTCGCGAAAAGTGTTCAGATTTTACTAAAATTCACATTACCAAGGTTTTTGGGGTCGCTGATTGTGAATATGAGATCAGAATTTCAAAATTCAAAATGGCGGACCCAAAATGGCGGACAGTTTTTGCGAAAAGTTTTCAGATTTTACTGAAATTCACATTACCAAGGTTTTTGGGGTCGCTGATTGTGAATATGAGATCAGAATTTCAAAATTCAAAATGGCGGACCCAAAATGGCGGACAGTTTTTGCGAAAAGTTTTCAGATTTTACTGAAATTCACATTACCAAGGTTTTTGGGGTCGCTGATTGTTAATATGAGATCAGAATTTCAAAATTCAAAATGGCGGACCCAAAATGGCGGACAGTTTTTCCGAAAAGTTTTCAGATTTTACTGAAATTCACATTACCAAGGTTTTTGGGGTCGCTGATTTCGACAGTAGACGTACGATTTTCAAAAGAATATGCCACATTAAAAGGAGGGAAAATATGTCTTGAAAAATAATACACTTAAACTGAAAGTGACGTATCATACATTTATTTATGAAATAAACTTAAATTTTAATAGGAAGAACATACATTTATTCATATCTCCTCGTCATTGTTTACATCAAGGATGCTGTCTGCCTCAGCATCTGCGAAATCATGCCTTTCATAACTGAGAAGGGCAATTGCTTCCGGTGACAAACTTTTTCCTATTTTGGGAGGAGTCTTTCTTAAACTAGAAATCAACGGATCCGAAGAAGCTAGAAGTCGGAGAAAAATGTCTTCAATATTTTTTTCTCTCGAACATTTGCTGGAGAAGTGTTCGCGATAATTTCGTACGTCTTTGTTTCGTGACTCCTGAGCTTCTTCGGAGAGCTGTCCTATTGGCAGAATAGCCAGTTCTACTATTCGCGGGCCATGCAACAGCACTTTGTGCACAGTTGTCGACATACAGTACCACGGATATAACTTTACAAATAAATCGGCGGTTTCATCGCAATATTGGCCGAAGCTATCTACTTTTACATGAAACCCGCTAGAAACGACTTGCAAAATTATATTAAATCGTTTGATGAGTTCAACATCGATTCCTAGAATGCGAGCAGAAGTTTCTGGACGCCCGCGCCCACCACTGTTCCTTGATGTCGTTGACTTCAAACTGTCATCAGCACTGACTTCTAGATCCATAAAGTTGATCTGGTTTAATGAAAACTTCATTAATGTATTTAAATTACTATAAATATATTTATATTAATGTAAATTTATGTAAACTATTCACCGTTACGCTCGTTGAATCGTCCAACCAGCTTTTATTACTCTCCAGAAAATGATTTTCCGTACTGCGAGCATTTTTCCATTTCTTTTTCAAAACCGAAATAACTTTTATCAAAGCCATTTTTGATTTTTTTTTGATAACAAAGGAAGGTGTGGCGTCGTCCATTAGTTTATTACAGAGAATTTCTATTAAATTATCAAATTTTTCTGACAGATAAACATCATGGATAGCATCGAATATTTTCATCCTTTTCCATGAAAAAATTTTGCTCTTGAATCCTATTAAAAAAAATTACTTTAAAATAATAATTTAATTACCATTTAAAAATACTTATTACATTAATTATTTTATTATTATTATTATATGATTTTTGAATATAATCAAAACATGATTTTTAGCACTCTTTTGCATTTATTAATAATTATTTATTGTTTTAATAACAATATTCACTACAGAAATTGTGATAAAAGTAGAAATAAACACTCTGCATATATTACATTCATTCCTAACATTTCCCAGGCATACACACAAATAAAGCCAGTTTCGATCGCCCCCCGCGGCTCAAATGCCCCAACACGCGCTTCAAGCTCGGCAGCGACCTGCTGCAAAGAAAGCGTATTTTTGACGAGCGGGGATAGCGCGGGAGTAAGATCTAAACGGATTCAAAATCTGTATACTTTTCTACTAGGAAACGTAAATATCTCCGTGGCAATTCGTGGCAATAAAAATAATTATCTACGAGAAGAAGTGCAATTGAAAAAAAAGGGGGGAAAAAAGCTTGTATTGCGTCATTAATATTGCCTCTAAAAATACAACAATATGGCTACAGTAAAGTATTTTCGTAATGTACGTACCTTTCCGAACAACATCCATTTTAGTTTGCCCTTTTTCGTTGAAAAATGGTGAATTTGCAACTATTTTTGTGTGGCGCTCGAAAACGTGCATGCGTACTGTCGCGCGAATTAAATAAGTACTTTTGATGTTTAAGTAAAAAGATATATTTTATTTGTATCAATATGTACTTATGTCAATTATAAGCTGAAGTACACATGCTTCAGTATATTATAAGACTGACTTATTTCTATGCTTAATCGTCTATTATAGGCTCTGGTTTCTTTTGTTAATTGTTTGTTGATAATAGAAATATACTATTTGCTGACAATGTTTCTTTAGTTTATTGTTTGCTGATAATATACTATTTGCTGATAATGTTTCTTTAGTTTATTGTTTGCTGATAATATATTGTACTATTTGCTGATAATGTTTATTTAGTTTACTATTTGCTGAATAGGAATAGGAATATTTTTAAAACTAAACTACTGATTCTGTATCATACATTGGATGATGTCATCGTTTACAGTAGTGTGTTTTCTGTTACACTAACTCTCCTCCTCCTTAGAAATTTGACGAAACGTCCCTGTTCTGTTTGTTTAAATCGAAGTAACATTTGAACTTGTTCTTCGTTTTCTTTGAGTAATCTTGTCATTTCCTTTTCAATTCTTTGTTCTCGATGTGATTTATAATATTTAATTCCCAATGTTATTATGAGATATATACTTATGATAGTTATTGTTATTAATGTGAAACTTATGATTGGGTGTTCTTCGATGGGTATAAATATTGAAGATATTTCTTGTATATTGTCGAATTTATAATTTGTTTGAGATTCTAAATATTCGAGTACGTAATTTTTCTTTATGTTTTTCATGTAATATTTCTACAATTTTATCTTTTAGATTTATGTATGTGTTGTTATTAATATCTATAGTCTTGTTATATTGTAATAAAAAATTTCCTTTTAGAGTCTTATTTTTGTTTATAATATTTACACCATCTATGATAATGTTCCCATTTCCATAGTCTGTTAATGGTTCATTATTTTCTTTAATTACATTACAACTCGCTTCTCTATTGTCTAGGATGTTTAGTGTGCATTGGTCATCTTTTCCTTTTTTACATATCGTTAAATCAATGAAGTTTTTAAAATTTTTTATTCTTTGGAATTTATTTTTGCATTTCCCTATATTTGAGTCTAGTACAATTTTTCCTTTTTTCGAGGCTATTGAATGGATAATAAATTGGGAGCATTTATTTACAATTTTTGGATATTTGTATATAATAATATATGTTTGTTCATTTTTGACTATCTTTATTTCTGCGTATTCTAATATATTTATTATTGGTACATCTGTGGTTTCAATATTAACTATTTCTTTAATTTCTTCTAAGTCGAGTGTCGAAGATAAGATTTTTCGTCGTCATGGTCAGGTGTGCCTGTTATCCATTTCAATCCTGTCCCTAAAAAGTTAATTCCTCTCTTAGTCCCTGGTTCAGTTGTTTCCTTAATGCTTCTATTTTGTTGTATAAAATTTGTGTGTCAGGTTCCATGTTATATACATTTCTCATTGTGTTTTCGAGTGGTTCGATTATTTTTGTTAGGTTAATCAAGTGAAATAAATATTCACTTTTATCAAATGTATATAAAGGGTTTGTTTTGATTAATAGATAGTCTTTATTTTTTAAGTCTGTTATTTCTACTTGTCCTTGTATCATTTGTATAAAAAACAGGGTAATTATTATCTTGAACATTTTTAATTTATTCTAATGTTATCCTTGTGCACTATTCTGCCTTCTCTAGTTAATATAGTTTTCCCTTTATCTTCTTTTACTATTTTCTTCGCGTATTTGTCTGTCACTTTATTTCTTCTTTTTGTTTTAATAAAGATCACGTCTCCTTCTTTGTATGTGACTAATTTGTTTGTATTTTTTTGTTTCTCTAATAACTTTCGTTGGTTTTGTACAAGTTTATTTTTTATAGAATTGTATTTCACTTCCCCTCTGTTAAAAAACACGTCCTCGGGTTTTAGTCCTATCACAGAATGGATTGTTTTATTATATTGTCGTACTGCTTCAAATATTATTTCGTGATGTTTAGTTTTTTGTTGTTTTGCTTGTAACCTTGTTAGTTCTAATAGTGTACTGTGCGTACGTTCTATTTGGCCGTTCGATGTTGAATTGTGTGGTGGCACTACAGT
Source organism: Anastrepha obliqua (assembly GCF_027943255.1). Taxonomy (NCBI): domain Eukaryota; kingdom Metazoa; phylum Arthropoda; class Insecta; order Diptera; family Tephritidae; genus Anastrepha; species Anastrepha obliqua. The sequence goes on along the minus strand of NW_026562179.1, from coordinate 1,173,917 downwards.
ATGCTGTATTTGTAGTCGATTGTAGAGTGCTTTTGATGCATCACTCGTGAATGTTGATTCGTTATCGGTCATTAGATTAGTCGCGTATGGAAATATTTGTGAGAGTATTTCCGTTAGATACATGTACGTGCCTTTTTTGTCATGTATTTCTCGTAGGAGGATGGTTCCATGTGTAGAAGTCCACGCAAGTGGGGAAAGTTACTGATCGCCATTCACTTGGGAATGGCCAGGACGATTCTTCTGCATATGGTTCAAGCAGCTCACAACGGCCGGGATTAGCCCACGTATCCTCTGGGTAGCTTCCGAACAGCCGTTCGGGAGTGAGCTAACGTGAGAAGGCGAAACATTCCAGGATAGCTGGTTGTGCGTTGGGTTTGGGACCCGCCACTTAAAAATCCCCCCCAATGAAAACTTTAAAAAAGCCTCGGATGAGACCTCCCTATACTGATGATGACCCCTGCAAACGAACTAAGGACTATGATTTGAGGGCATGCACTTGGAATGTCCGGTCCCTTAATGGGGAAGGTGCCTCTGCCCGGCTGGTTGATGTCCTCGTGAGAGTAAAGGCTGACATCACTGCCATCCAAGAGATGCGATGGACGGGGCAAGGAAAGAAAACCATAGGACCTTGCGACGTCTACTACAGCTGCCATGTAAAGGAGCGCAAATTCGGTGTCGGATTTGTTGTGGGAGAGAGACTCCGTCGCCAAGTACTGTCGTTCACTCCGGTGGACGAGCGTCTCGCAACAATCCGCATCAAAGCACGTTTTTTTAACATATCGCTAATTTGCGCCCACGCACCGACGGAAGAGAAGAACGATGCGACCAAAGATTCTTTCTATGAGCGCCTGGAACGTTCTTATGAGCGCTGCCCCCGCCACGACATAAAAATCGTGCTTGGCGACTTCAACGCCAGGGTGGGCAAGGAGGGAATTTTTGGTCCCACAGTCGGAAAATTCAGCCTGCACAACGAAACATCCGGTAACGGACAGAGGCTGATCGACTTCGCCGGGGCCCGAAACATGGTAGTCTGCAGCACCAGATTCCAGCATAAAAAGATACACCAAGCTACCTGGCTGTCTCCTGATCGAAAAACGCGAAACCAGATCGATCATGTTGTGATAGATGGAAGACACGCTTCTAGTGTATTAGATGTACGTACGATCCGAGGACCCAACATCGACTCGGATCATTACCTTGTTGCAGCCAAAGTGCGCACACGCCTCTGTGCAGCAAAAAACGTACATCTACCTACGCAAAGAATGTTCGACATCGAAAAGCTGCAATCACAACAGACAGCCAGAAGATTCGCCACTCGACTCTCACTCCTGCTCTCAGAGAGTATTGCCCAACAAACCGGCATCCACGAACAATGGAGCAACATTTCTCGTTCTCTACGTACCGCCGCCGAAGAAGAAATCGGATTCCGGCGAGCCCGAAAAAACAATTGGTACGACAAGGAATGTCATGCTGCCGCAGAAAGAAAGGATGCCGCCTATAGAGCCACGCTGCGATCGGGCGCAACGCGAGCCATGTGGGATCGCTACAGAGAGCTGAAAAAGGAAGAGAGACCTATTATCCGAAAGAAGAAACGAGAGGCCGAAATACGTGAGTGCGAAGAGCTTGAAATGCTGGCCAACAGGAACAACGCCCGAAAATTCTACCAGAAAGTTCGGCGGGTTACAGAAGGTTTCAAGACCGGGGCGTTTTCCTGTAAGAACAAAGACGGCGAACTGGTGACTGACGTACAGAGCAATCTTAAATTATGGAGGGAACACTTCTCGAACCTATTAAACAGTGACAGCTGCGCATGTCACCGAGAAAGTGAAGATCCCGATACCCCAATCGTTGACGACGGAATTGTCGTTCCGCTACCCGATCATGACGAGGTGAGAATAGCGATAATGCGGCTAAAGAACAACAAAGCCGCGGGCGCCGACGGACTACCGGGTGAGCTATTCAAACATGGCGGCGAGGAGCTGGTAAGGTGCATGCATCAGCTTCTATGCAAAATATGGTCGGATGAAAGCATGCCTGCCGATTGGAATTTAAGTGTGCTCTGCCCAATCCATAAGAAGGGCGATCCTGCAATTTGTGCCAATTACCGCGGGATTAGTCTTCTAAATATCGCCTATAAGGTTCTAGCGAGCGTATTGTGTGAAAGGCTGAAGCCCACCGTCAACCAACTGATTGGACCTTATCAGTGTGGCTTCAGACCTGGAAAGTCTACCATCGACCAAATATTCTCAATACGCCAAATCTTGGAAAAGACCCATGAAAGGAGAATCGACACACACCATCTTTTCGTCGACTTCAAAGCTGCATTCGACAGTACGGAAAGGAGTTACTTGTATGCCGCTATGTCTGAATTTGGTATCCCCGCAAAACTAATACGGCTATGTAAGATGACGTTGCTCAACACCAGCAGCGCCGTCAGAATTGGGAAGGACCTCTCCGAGCCGTTTGATACCAAACGAGGTTTCAGACAGGGTGACTCGCTGTCGTGTGACTTCTTTAACCTGATGTTGGAGAGCATCGTACGAGCCGCAGAACTTAATCGCTCAGGCACAATTTTTTATAAGAGCGTACAATTGTTGGCGTATGCCGATGATATTGACATCATCGGCCTTAACAACCGCGTTGTTAGTTCTGCCTTCTCCAAACTGGATAAAGAGGCAAAGCGAATGGGTTTGGTGGTGAACGAGGACAAAACGAAGTACCTCCTGTCTTCAAACAAACAGTCGGCGCACTCGCGTATCGGCACCCACGTCACTGTAGACTGTTATAATTTCGAGGTTGTAAAAGACTTCGTCTATTTAGGAACCAGCATTAACACCGATAACAATGTCAGCCTTGAAATCCAACGTAGAATCTCTCTTGCCAATAAGTGCTACTTTGGACTAAGTAGGCAATTGAGTAGTAAAGTCCTCTCTCGACGAACAAAACTAACACTCTACAAGACTCTCATCATGCCCGTCCTAACGTATGGCGCAGAAGCTTGGACGATGACAACATCCGATGAAGCGACGCTTGGAGTGTTCGAGAGAAAGATTCTGCGTAAGATTTTTGGACCTTTGCACGTTGGCAACGGCGAATATCGCAGACGATGGAACGATGAGCTGTATGAGCTTTACGACGACATAGACATAGCGCAGCGAATAAAGATCCAGCGACTACGTTGGCTGGGTCATGTCGTCCGAATGGATACAAACGCTCCGGCTGTGAAAGTATTTGATGCGGTACCAGCTGGTGGTAGCAGAGGAAGAGGGCGGCCTCCTCTGCGTTGGAAAGATCAGGTGGAGAAGGACTTGGCTTCACTTGGTGTGTCCAACTGGCGCCGGTTAGCACGAGAAAGAAACGACTGGCGCGCTTTGTTAAACTCGGCCAAAATCGCGTAAGCGGTTATAGCGCCAATTAAGAAGAAGAAGATTTCTCTTAAATAGCAAAATTTTGAATATTTCTCTATGGTTGATATGTACATTTTATTGTCCATGTATAATATGTCCATGTGTAAGTGTGTACCTACTTTGTTGGGTATTGGTGTCTCGCCAAAGTTTAGTTTGTTAGGTTTCCTGTCATATTTGCATTGTTTGCAAAGTTCACATATTTGTGCTCTTAATTTGGTCATTTCTTTTAGTTTTGGCCAATAATATTTTTCTTCTATTTCTAATATATTATTTTTGTAATTTCTATGTGCTCTTTCGTGTGTCATGTTTATTATAGCGTGTTGTTCGTTTTCAGTTTTTATATCTTTTACTAGCGGATTCGCGATAATAATTTTAGTTGTGTCTAAGTGAGTTATGAGTTTGGTTTGTATTTCGAACAATATTTCTTCACTAGTAGTGATTGCGTTTGTAATATTTGGTTGAATTACAGTTTTCAAATCTGAAATTAGTGTGTCTAATTTTTCGAAGTAGATTGTGTGTCTAAAGTAACTAAATATGTTTTCAGAAGATATTCTAGTTAATTTCTTCTCTTTTTTTATTATTATTTGATTTTTAAAGTGATTAATGCTTTTCTTTACTCGCTTGATTTTATCTGTGTGTGAGCTTTCTTGTGAGTGTATAGAACCGTCATCTGAGCTTATCTGGTTTAGTTGTTGGCGACTAAGTGCGTCAGCTACAATATTTTGTGCTCCTGGTTTATACATTAATTTAGCTCCGTATTCTTCAATTAAATTCTTCCATCTCTTCAATTTATTATTTGGATTTTTTTCTGATATTGAGTATATTAAGGATTGGTGGTCCGTGTATATCGTTATGTCTGATCTACCGTATAAATAATTTCTTAATTTTTGTAATGCCCAAACAATGGCTAATAGTTCTTTTTCGTTCGTGCTGTATCTTTGTTCAGTTTCGCTTAGGGTTCTAGAAATAAAACAGATTGGGTTTCTATTCTGGGATAACACTGCTCCTATGGCAAAATTACTTGCGTCAGTGGTTAGATCAAAGGCTTTATTAAAATCTGGTTGGAAAAGTTCTATTTGTTCTTGTAGAGCTTCTTTAATGTCTTCTAGAGTTTTCAGAGCCATCTCATCTAAATTTATCTTTGTTTTTTCACTTTGATTTTTGTTAATCATTCCGTTTTCTCCTCGTAAATATAATGTTAAAGGTTTTGTTCGTTTGGCATAGTCTTTAATGAATTTCCTATAGTATCCTGCCAATCCCAAAAATGATCTTAATTCCTTCAGATTAGTCGGGGGTGGATAATTTTTTATAGTTTCAATTTTTTGTGGGTCCACTGTTATTCTTTCATGTTTAATTATGTGTCCTAAATATTCTATACAATTTTTGAAAAAATGTGACTTCTCGTATGAGATTTTCATGTTAGCTTGTCTGAGTGCTTGTATAACAATTCTTATGTGTTCGATATATTCATCAGGTGAGGATGAATATATTAATACATCGTCTATGTAAACATGCACGAATTTGCCTATATATTCTCTCAATATGTCGTCTACACATCTTTGAAAGATTGATGGTGCATTTTTTAGTCCGAATGGCATTCTTAAGAATTCATACTTTGCTCCGTTTATACTGAAGGCTGTTTTTTCTGTGTCTGAATCCTTTATTTTTATTTGGTGGAATCCTGCCTCTAAATCTAGAGTAGTGAAAATTTTTGCTTTTCCTAAATTTTGTATAGTCATATTAACGTCTGGAATAGGATATCTGTCTGTTATAGTTTCGTTATTTAATTTTTGAAAATCTATAACCATTCTTCTTTTTGGTTTTCCTTCTTCATTTAATCCTTTCTTTGGCACAGTCCAAATGGGTGAATTATAGGGACTTCTACTTGGTTTTATTATCCCGTTGTTTAACATTTTCTCTATTTCTTTGTTTATAAAATCATTGTCTGAAAAAGGGTATGGGTATTGTTTTGTCCATATCGGGTCATTACTTTTTGTTCTAATAGTAGCTTCAATTGTTGTAGTAAAGGGTAATGTAGGATTTGTTTCCTCGTTTATTTTCATTATTTCCTCTATCTCTCTCCTATATTTTTCATTGTCAATGGTGAAATTTATTGTTTCTTTAGTTTTGTTTTTAAATATTTTATAATTTAGTTTGTACAGATTCAAGTCAATGTTCGCATACATTTCTCTTAAAGTCTGTTCTCCTAAAATCATGTCGAAATCTTGCAATTTATCAATTTCGAAAAATAATATTTTTCTTCCTAACATATAAATGTATTTTCCTGAATTTATTGTGTTTGAACCATTCAGAGTTCTACTAACAAAGGGTTGTATGGGGATTGATTTTCCTTCTTTAATGTCTTTTTTTATATAATTGGATGTTGATCCTGTGTCTATTAAAATATTTAATTTCTTTTTATCTTTAACAACAACTTGAAGACACGGCAAATTGTTTATTCTTCTAAAAAAGTGGCCCTATTTTCAAATTCTTCTTCATCTATGTTTACCTCGGTTGATTCAGCTGGATCATCGTCTAGGATTTGATTTATTCTTTGTTGTTTCTGTGGCATGGTATTGCTTCTCATTGAATTTGGTTGGTGTTCTCGTTTGAATGGTTCTCCTCGATTTGTGTTGGTTGGAGGAAATCCTGCGAGTTGTCGGTCATAATTATTTCTGAATGGGTTCTGATTTTGAGGTTGCCATTGATTTGTTTGTTGTTGTGGTCGAACATTTCTATAGGAGTTGTCTACTTCCATGGGTGTCGAGGTGTATTTAATATTGTTTTCTCTAGGTTGGACACCAGGTTGGTATCTCGTGTTGTCTTGACGTACATAACTCCTTTGTGTTGTGTTCCTTCTCAAAGGGTTGTTCATTCTTTTATATTCTATTTCACTTGCAATGGCATATGCGCTCTCTAAATCTCTGGGTTTACTTCCATAGAGCGTAGTTTGGGTGAATTCATCGTTTAATCCATTTCGGAAGCAATCTACGGCAATGTCTTTGGTGACTTCTTGGAGTGGACCAAAGTTTCCTGGATAGCGTATTTCGCATTTCGTCATAGCGGCATTAAAAACTTGACAAATTTTACTATGGAATTCTGATAATGTTTGTCTGCCTTGATATTGACGTTTCATTTCTTCGATCAATGTGTTGTAACTTCTCTTGTCTGCATAATTGTAATCTAGACGATTAATTATAGCTTGGAAGTTTAATGGTGTACCATGATTCTGTAATAGATCATCTGCTTCTCCACGTATTTTATTATACCGCACCGTAAAAAGAGCATCATGATATTGTCTTGTACCGTTGAAGTGTTCATGGCGTATGAAACTGTATTTCTCCATGATCTGTATCCTTTTGTTGTCCCATCGAATACAGGAAGACTTTTATACATTTCATAATTGATTTGGTTCGGATCGGTAAGTGCAGGATATGTCGAGGCTGGTTGTTCCACTATGGATTCTGTTCCTCTGGCTTGGAGAGCTTGTAAGTCCGCTTGGACCTGTTGTAAGGTTCGTTTAAGCGTTCTAAGTTCTGCTTCGGCCATGATCCTGTTTTTGTCGAATTCTTTTATTCTTTTAATTTTATGGTGATCCAGTATTGGTTATATAGTATTCGTATGTACTATGTTCTGTCTGGATATTTTTGTGTTTAAACGGTCCTTGCTTTTTCAAAGGATGTGGAATTTATTTTCTTGTTTAACACTTAACACTTTTATTTATTGTTAGCTCAGGATTTCTTTTGTCATAACATTCATATGTATTATTTTTTGAATATCCCGGTTGAGCCCCCAATTAAATAAGCACTTTTGATGTTTAAGTAAAAAGATATATTTTATTTGTATCAATATGTACTTATGTCAATTATAAGCTGAAGTACACATGCTTCAGTATATTATAAGACTGACTTATTTCTATGCTTAATCGTCTATTTATAGGCTCTGGTTTCTTTTGTTAATTGTTTGCTGATAATAGAAATATACTATTTGCTGACAATGTTTCTTTAGTTTATTGTTTGCTGATAATATATATTACTATTTACTGATAATGTTTCTTTAGTTTATTGTTTGCTGATAATATATTGTACTATTTGCTGATAATGTTTATTTAGTTTACTATTTGCTGAATAGGAATAGGAATATTTTTAAAACTAAACTACTGATTCTGTATCATACATTGGATGATGTCATCGTTTACAGTAGTGTGTTTTCTGTTACACTAACTCGCGCGATTCCCGACAAATGTCAAGTTTGAGCGTTCACCACGGAACATCTGTTCAATGTAAACATCTGTCCCTTTGGATTTTAATGCTCCAGTGCCATCTGTTGACGAATATATGAAGCTTTACCTCAAACGGTAACTTTCGATTTTGGGATTTTTGGCCAGAACGCCGGGCTACTTGACCACAGTGCGGCGGTTAGACTTCATTTTTGACAATTCACACTATTCCTAGCTCGTGAGACTTCTCTATACATTAACGTTCTCTGGTAGCTATGTTAAAAGTCCTGTGGATGTTATCATTTTTCGTGTACCTGTCAAAATTCGAAGAATCTTCGGTTGTTGTCATTGAATATTTACTATATCAGACTTATTAACCGTCCCCCACACCTGTAGTCCATATAGGCAGATTGGTTTAATAGTTTGTACAATGAAGTTGTTGAAGTTTTTCTTTTATTTGTTTGACCTTTTGCTTTATGTGGGGATTCCAATTGAGTTTCAAATCCAAATGAGTTCCAGGTATTTAGTAGTTGGTTTTATTGTAATTGCTTTGCCATTTATTTTAATTGGAACTGCAGCAAATTTTGTTTTCGTGGTAAATATAACTTGTACGGGTTTGTCTTCATTTATTTTAGGCACCAATTAACCAACCATTCCTAACTGGATTGATTGTAATATTTGATATAGAAACTTCGGTCGGTTCGCTAGCTTTTTATGATGAGATAGTAGTCAAAAGGTATCATTATTTTTATTTTGTGGAGTAAGCCTTTGTGCCACAGTTTGTCACGCTTTAGCTACGTCCAAAAATACTGCTACACAGTAACGATTGTTTTCAAGGTCTAATTGGATTTTATTTGTAATTCTATGGATCTGTTGGATAGTCGAATGTTTTTTTCTAAATCCAAATTGATGATCCGGTATTATACTTTTTTTTTAGAAATTGACTTATTGGATCATGCAGTAGTTTTTCAGCAATTTTAGATATTGGCGGTAGTAAGCTTCTTGGTCTATAAGATGATACGGTAGTTGGATCTTTACTCGGTTTGGCAATGCAATAATCTCTGCCACTTTCCAGAGTTTCGGAAAATATTGTAAGAGAAACATTGCATTAAAAACGTTTCGCAAAAATATATATGTGTTGGTTGGTAGCTCCGCTAATGCTTTTCCTGTTATCAAGTCATATCCAGGTGTTTATTTAGGTTTTATTCCTTTTTTTATGCAAGCTATTATTTCGTGTGTATTCGTCCTTTTTATTTTTGTAGAATCATAATGGTAGTTGTTTTTGCAGTCAATTACCTTTTCTTCGTCATTTTATAAAACATTTTCAAAGTAATTTGCCAAAACTTTCGCCGTTTAATATTTTGTAATGGCCCATGAATGGTCATCTTTTTTAGAGCAGCTCACAACTCCCGAGATTAGCCCAAGTATCCTCTGGGTAGCTTCCAAACACCCGTTCGGGAGTGAGCTAAAGTGAGAAGGCGAAACATTCCACGAGAGCTGGTTCTGCGCTGGGCTTGGCACCAGCCACTTAAATCAACGGAATTGTCGTTCCGTTACCCGATCATGACGAGGTGAGAATAGCGATAATGCGTCTAAAGAACAACAAAGGCGCGGGCGCCGACGGACTGCTGGCTGAGCTATTCAATCATGGCGGCGAGGAGATGATAAGGTGCATGCATCAACTTCTTTGCAAAATATGGTCGGATGAAAGCATGCCTACTGATCGGAGTTTAAGTGTGCTCTGCCCAATCCATAAAAAGGGCGATCCTGCAATTAGTGCCAATTACCGCGGTATTGAATTTGAATTTGAAGAGGTCAAGCCAAGGAGCACCAGGAGATTTGGTGGCTCCTGAAACACTCAGGCTAAAAAGCCCATTGTATTTAAAGCTCTGGAAAGGGGGTAGATAGTCAAGGAGGGAGGGAGAAAAGTATCAGAGAAAGAGATAGGAAAGAATAGAGACAGAGATAGAGATAGTTAGTCCTGTGAGAATTTTCCAGATTCTTTGGCAAATCTGTAAATATCCTCCAATTTTAGAGAACGAATATTACCCATTCCCATGACATCGGAACCCAATACCCGTAGTCGCGCTCTAGCAAAGGCAGGACACTCACAGAGAAAGTGCTCAGTGCTATCCGCCTCCTCCAAGCATGACAGATATACCGGGTCCTAGATGATTCCAATGGTGGTCATATGCTGACCCCATGCGTTGTGTCCTGTAATGATGCCGGCCATCAACCGAACGTCTTTCCTTCTAAGTTTTAGTAGAAAGTTTGACAGTTTTCTGTTCGGACTTGTCACAAAACACTTTGCAGTTCTGCAGCGTTCTAGACCGGACCATCGCTCTTTATGTAGATTGCCTACATAATCGCTGATCCAATTCTTGATTCCTGCGGGACTGATTCCGATTATTGGCTCTGGCCCCTGTGGGGGCACCACTGATACACGGTTGGCCAATTCGTCGGCAATTTCGTTTCCTTGAACACCGGAGTGTCCCGGAACCCATATAAGTACAAGCCTGTTTTGTCTTGCGACAGAATTAAGCTTCTTCTTACATTCTTGAACAATCTTCGAGGTTTGCTTCGCGTTCTCCAGGGCCTTCAATGCAGCCTGACTGTCACTGAAGACTCCAATCTGTTTCCCGCTCCATCTCCTCTCGATTATCCATTCGGCTACTTTTAGGATGGCAAAAACTTCTGTTTGGAAAACAGTTGCCATTCCCCCATAGCATAGTGATACTTATTACTATCGTTTAAGTACCATCCGGCTCCAGACCCTATTTCAGTCTTGGACCCATCGGTAAAGACAATATCCGTCAAACCTCCCTGCATGCATTCTGGATTGCTCCATTGCTCACGCAATGGAAATCTGACATCAAATTTCCTTCCGAATGAAACTGTGGGTATCAGGTCATCTTTAGGTGCCAAAAACAGTGGATACTGCTCCGACAGCAACTTAAAGATTTCTCTGTGTCCCGAAGTTCCATCTTCGTGCCAGAAACCATATTTATGGAGTCTACACATTGCTTTTATTGCTTCCTGTTGTATCTTAAGATCCAGGGGGAACAAATTAAGCATAGTATTTAGGGCATCACCAGTGGTTGTACTCATGGCACCCGTGATGCATAAACATACACTTCTTTGCAGCCTGTATAGTTGCCGGATTGTGGACTTAACCATGCTCCGTCGCCACCAGACCACAGAAGCGTAAGTGATGATTGGTCTGATAAGTGCTGTGTATATCCATAGGACCACAGCAGGTTTCAGACCCCAAGTTTTGCCAAAGGCTCTACGGCATTGCTGAAAAATCTTGAATGCACGATTCACCTTCAGTGAAACGTGTGTCTCCCAGGCCAGCTTCTTATCCAAGATTACTCCTAGATATTTAACTTCGTTGGAAAGACCAAGTGTCACACCTTTCAGTGCTGGTAAACTAAGTCCATCCAATTTCCGTTTTCTCGTAAACAAGACTATGGTTGTTTTGTTCGGATTAACGGAAAGACCTTCTCTCATGCACCAATCATCGATTTTGTCAAGAATCCTCTGCACTTTCGTGCAAAGCCTCCTTAAGGATTTATCCGATGTTAGCGCACAGACGTCGTCCGCATATGCTTGGACGTGAAAGCGGAGTTCCTGCATCTCCGCTAGTAGGGAGTCTACGACGAAGCACCACAGCAGTGGAGAAAGAACACCCCCTTGGGGGCATCCTTGCTTGGCCCTGACTGTGATTTGCTCGTCGCCGCTCCCACCAGCGGTTAACAGCCTCTCAGAGAGCATGGAGTATATCCATTTTATAATGGCTTGATTAACTCCGTGTCGTTCGGCAGAAGAACATATCGAGCCGAAAGTGGCATTATCAAAAGCCCCCTCAATGTCCACGAACACGCCCATTGTGTATTCGTCAGCTTCCAGCCCAGCTTCAATCTTGCTAACAAGATCGTGTAAGGCTGATTCACATGATTTTCCTTTCTGGTAAGCGTGTTGATTTCTACTAAGTGGACTTCTCGGCAATACCCCCACTCGAATATGTTTCTCCACCACTCGTTCCAGACTTTTCAACATGAACGATGTCAAACTGATTGGTCTAAAACTTTTTGCTAGGGAATAGTCATCTCTTCCTGGTTTTGGAATAAATACTACTCTTACGCGTCGCCATTGGGATGGTATATAAACAAATGCAAGACAGGCTGTGAAGATCCTTTCCAGGGCCTCGATCAGCCTGTCTCCTCCTTTTTTAAGCATTACTGAATATATTCCGTCAGGTCCAGGGGACTTAAAGTTCTCAAAGGAAGACAAGGAAAACCTTATCGATTCCCTTGTCGCTATCCGACTAGCAATATATCAGCTGTACCTAGAGGTTCCACCTTTGCTACCGTTATTGTTCATGCCACTCTCTACTTCAGAGAGAGTTCTACTACCCGGAAAATGGGTTTCGAGTAAAGCATTAAACGTTTCCGATTTGGAAATGGTGTATGAACCATCAGCTTTTCGAATGGAATCCAGCCTTACTGAGCGGTCTAAATGAAGGACCTTACAAAGTCTCGCTGTTTCCCTCATTTCTTCGACGTTGCTGCAGAAATTTCTATAGGATTTAAGTTTGGCTTTTCGTACTTTTTTCTTATATTCTCTCTATGTAAGTCGATGATTAGCCCAGCCCTCTTCTCGTTTAGTCTTCAAAGCCTTATTAAGAAGTTTCCTGGACCGTACACGAAGCTTCGACAGTTCAGGGTTCCACCAAGGAACCGCTTTCCCCTGTCTGCTTTGCCGGAGTGGACACAGTTCCTCGAAGCAATTGATTAAAGTATATTACCTTCTAATTTCTTAGTAGCATCTTCAATCGTTTCTGCTGATTTGAGTTTTTTCAGGTTTGGTAATCGCTCTGTTACAAGCTCACCATACCTGTCCCAGTCCACATTTCGAGGATTCCTACCGGAAGGTATTGATATTGTGTCAATTCCCAGTCGGAATTCGATAAGACGATGATCAGAAAGAGAGTCCTCTTCCAAAACTCGCCATTGGTTGATTTGATTTCCAACTGACCTATTGGTAAGTGTTAAATCAATCACCTCTTGTCTCCTTCTGGTCACAAAAGTTGGTTTGTTACCAGTGTTTTGGATGAGCAAATCGGATGACAGGATAAAATCCAGTAACTTGAGACCTCTGGGGTTGCATTTGCTGCTTCCCCACACAATGTTCTGTGAATTTGCGTGACAGCCCACTATTAGCCCCAGATTATTGGATTCTGCGTACTTGACCACTTCTCTTCGCTCCCTCGAAGGAGGTGGCTGTAAAAAGTCGTAGGGTAGGTAGGCCGAAACTATGATAGCTTCGACACTGTTCCCACTTTTCAAGTACTTTATTTTTGCAGCAACGATATCTCCGGAGCATAGCTCTTTTAACATCGTGTGTTCGATCAACCTCGGCTTGATAATACATGCTCGCGGTCTCACATTCCCTTCACAATGAAGTATTTGTCCCCACGACATAGCACTTAGACCACAGATACGCTTGTGACATATCCATGGTTCTTCTATAAGTATTATGTGTGGGTTTGTTTGCAGTTTTGCATGCCAACGGCACAAGAGAGCCGTAGACGCTTTGCTATGCTGCAGATTAATCTGTGTAAATATTACTTCAGTCATGAGACTGAGTATTTTTACGCTTTGTCCTCCACCTTATCCTGGACACGGAACTGGATCCGCCCCAGATGTAGGTGAGGACGGCACCCGTACTTCGACTTAAGCATCTTGAGGGACACAAGATCGATACCCAGTACCAAGTGGGAAGCCGCCTTCGAAGTGGTAGCGGATTTCTGCCTGGTGCACGACTATACTCTCCAGAGAGTCGTGTCAAGATCTTTGTTTTGAACACGGATGCGTGTGAGGAGTTCTGCTGAATTACAGGAAGGACCCAAAATCCAGACACTCGCTCGTACCAGACTTTCTTTGCTACTCTCAACAAGAATGAACTTGCTGTTTTCGCAGGCTGGAACCTTTGCTATCGCTTTTTCTAGCCATTCTCGGGAACAGTGCACTTTTACGATGCCGTCCACCACGCTTTTCCCCTCGAAAGTCGGCGCGTCTTTCGACTCACCGATAGCTTTCCAAAGATAGCTGTCAAGATAGTCTTGTTGCCCTTTGGAAAGTAGACCATCTTGTTTGTCGGTATGTATCTCCACCGTCATTGCCTTTGGTGCCATTCTCGCGAATGATTCGCCAGACGTTGACGGAAGAGTGTCATTCGACATTTGAGGTCCCTTAGCCTCTGCCTTGCCAGGCAAAGGTTTGTCTGCCTTGGATTGGGTCGAAGATGCAGGCATTTCCGAATTCCGTCTCTCGACTTTCCTCTTCTTTGACTTTCTCCTCTTCCCGGTCGTTGGCACAGACCCCGTTTCGTTTCCGGAAGAGCGCAGCGCTACAGAGGAATCCTCTGTTCTGCCACGCTTTCCCGTTTCCATTACCGGTGTCGAAGTTGACGGAGCTTGAGTCCTTGCCTTAGCTAGTGCTTCGGCTTGCCTCGCCTTCTGTCTCCTTCGTTTGATCTGCCTTGCGGTTAGACCAACACCTGCGTTCGAATCTCCAATAACTTCGGTCTTTTTACCGGTACTTACCTGGTTCGCACCAGGTTTAACCGTTGTCAAAGACTTACTCGGTACCAGAGATCCGTCTGAGTCTACTGAGAGATTGTCCGCCATCTCCACATCCTCCACAACTTGTTCAGTTGCTTCAGATCGTTTCGACGGCGGTGTATCGCTCACACTCACTCGGCTCTCCATTGGCATAGCCAATGTGCTATGTTTCACCACTAGTAGTGCGCTTCCTCCGGAACCCTGGGTGTCAGTTCCGGTCATAGGGGAATGTGGGGTTCGGGCCTGCACATCCGATGCCCGAGCCGTCGATTGCTCGACGGGAGGATTTCCCAGAAGTGGGTTACCTCGTGCAGAGAGATCCTTGTTGAGCCTCCACATTGTAGAAAAGTGCATTTTATACCTCCTGCCAGGTTGTCGGTACGGTACTCTCCACATAGTACTTGGGTGGTCACCAATTCCGCCGTTCCGCGGTTAAGTGGATACCCAATTCCTATATGGAGCTGCCCTCTTAGCTCGTGGTAAGTTAATCTCCATAGAATGGGGTTAACTGGCCACTTAAGCCTCATCCCCGCGGCAAGGAGACCAACATGACAAGGTACCGCGGTATTAGTCTTCTAAATATCGCCTATAAGGTTCTATCGAGCGTATTGCGTGGAAAGCTGAAGCCCACCGTCAACCAAATAATTCGACCTTATCAGTGTGGCTTTAGACCTGGAAAGTCTACCATCGACCAAATATTCACAATACGCCAAATCTTGGAAAATTCCCATGAAAGAAGAATCGGTACACACCATCCTTTCGTCGACTTCAAAGCTGCATTCGACAGTACGGAAAGGAGTTACCTGTATGCCGCTATGTCTGAATTTGGTATCCCCGCAAAACTAATACGGCTATGCAAGCTGACGTTGCTCAACACTAGCAGCGCCGTCAGAATTAGCAAGGACCACTCCGAGCCGTTTGATACCAAACGAGGTTTCAGACAGGCTGACTCGCTGTCGTGTGACTTCTTTAACCTGATGTTGGTACAAGCCGCAGAACTTAATCGCTCAAGCAAACTGGATAAAGAGGCAAAGCGAATGGGTCTGGTGGTGAACGAGGACAAAACGAAGCACTTCCTGTTATCAAGCAAACAGTTGGCGCACTCGCGTATCGGCACCCACGTCACTTTTGACAGTTATGATTTCGAAGTTGTAAAGGACTTCGTATACTCAGGAGCCAGCATTAACCCGGATAACAATGTCAGCCTTGAAATCAAACGTAGAATCTCTCTTGCCCACAAGTGCTACTTTGGACTAAGTAGGCAATTGAGTAGTAAAGTCCTCTCCCGACGAACAAAACTAACACTCTACAAGACTCTCATCATGCCCGTCCTAACGTATGGCGCAGAAGCGTGGACGATGACAACATCCGATGAAGCGACGCTTGGAGTTTTTTGGAGAAAGACTCTGCGGAAGATTTTTGGACCTTTGTATGTTGGTAATGGCTAATATCGTAGGCGATGGAACGATGAGCTGTATGAACTTGACGACGACCTAGACGTAGCGCAGCGAATAAAGATCCAGCGGCTACGTTGGCTGGGTGATGTCGTCCGAATGGATAGAAACGCTCCGACTTTGAAAGTATTCGATGCGGTACCAGCTAGTGGTAGTAGAAGAAGAGGAAGGCCTCCTCTGCGTGGGAAAGATCAGGTGGCGAAGGACTTGGCTTCACATGGTGTGTCCAAATGACGCCGGTTAGCACGAGAAAGAAACGACTGGCGCGCTTTGTTGAACTCGGCCAAAATCGCGTAAGCGGTTATCGCGCCAATTAAGAAGAAGAGAAGATGTTTCATTTTAATGTTTTAGTACATTTCCATAAAGAGTAGTTTGTATCTTGATTGGAAGTTATGTTCTTCAAATAGTTTTCGATTTCTTTGTTTAAAGTATCCTGTATTTTTGTGGCTAAGTTATAGCACGACTGAATTTTGAATTGGCTAAGGCTTATGTTTTTGGTTATGCACAAATTGATCAAGTCTGGAATTTTCTTTGCGTCATTGGCCAACTAAGTAGGTTCTCCGAAACTTGTAAATCTGCAATTGTTTTTATTAATTGCGTTAATTAGAATACGCCCCTTTTTGTTAGTGAGTCTTGAGCCCCAATCAATGTGTTTTGCATTGAGATCTCCAGCTGCAATAAATCTATTGTTAAGCGTTCTAATGTATTTATCACATTTCTCTAAGCTTATTATACCTATGTTTAGGTGGGCAATAAATGGAGGAGATACTGATGCATTTTTGTCATATAGTATTTGTAATGTCCCAGATTGAAAATAAGGCGTCGAATACTGGAGTTGTTCTATGTGAGTTATGCTTGATTTAATAATTATAGCTGTCCCCCCATGGGCTCCTCCATCAGGAGGGTTTGTCACATACATTTTATAATTAGGAAATTTCAGTAAACTTTTGTCGCTGCAGTGCGCTTATGCAGTCTATGCTATGCCAATTTCTTTCTGAACAAAAATTGTTTTATTGGATGGTGCAAGGTCAGGACTACCATATATGGTGGATGTAGCAAAACATCCCAACCAAGCTCCAATAAATTTTGCCGAGTGGCCAAAGATATGTGTGGCCTTGCATTGACATGATGGAATACACTACCTTTTCGATTTTTCAATTCAGGCCGCTTTTCTTCCACTGCATTGTTTAATTTCGTAATATGCGGAAATAAAAAAACATAATATGATTTTCCATTTTTCAACGAACGCTGAACGAAAACTGCCTAACCGATCGAAACATTTTTTTTACTAATTGACAGCTGCCTTGTCACGTCGGTCTCCTTGCCGCGGGGGTGAGGCTTAAGTGGTGAGTTCACCCCATGCTATGGAGATTAACTTACCACGAACTAAGAGGGAGCTGCCCTAGGAATTGGGTATCCACTTATCCGCAGAACGGCGGAATTGGTGACCACCCAAGTACTATGTGGAGAGTACCGTACCGACAACCTGGCAGGAGGTATAAAATGCATTTTATTACAATGTGGAGGCTAACAAGGGATCTCTCTGCACGAGGTAACCCACTTTCGGGAAATACTCCCGTCGAGCAATCGACGGCTCGGGCATCGGATGCGCAGGCCCGAACCCCACACTCCCCTATGACCGGAACTGACACCCAGGGTTCCGGAGGAAGCGCACTACTAGTGGTGAAACATGGCGGACAATATCTCAGTAGACTCAGACGGATCTCTGGTACCGAGTAAGTCTTTGACAACGGTTAAACCTGGTGTGAATCAGGTAAGTACCGATAAAAAGACTGAAGTTATTGGAGATTCGAACGCAGGTGTTGGTCTAACCGCAAGGCAGATCAAACGAAGAAGACAGAAGGCGAGGCAAGCCGAAGCACTAGCTAAGGCAAGGACTCAAGCTCCGTCAACTTCGACACCGGTAATGGAAACGGGAAAGCGTGGCAGAACAGAGGATTCCTCTGTAGCGCTGCGCTCTTCCGGAAACGAAACGGGCTCTGTGCCAACGACCGGGAAGAGGAGAAAGTCAAATAAGAGGAAAGTCGAGAGACGGAATTCGGAAATGCCTGCATCCTCGACCCGATCCAAGGCAGACAAACCTTTACCTGACAAGGCAGAGGCTAAGGGACCTCAAATGTCGAATGACACTCTTCCGTCAACGTCTGGCGAATCATTCGCGAGAATGGCACCAAAGGCAATGACGGTGGAGATACATACCGACAAACAAGATGGTCTACTTTCCAAAGGGCAACAAGACTATCTTGACAGCTATCTTTGGAAAGCTATCGGTGAGTCGAAAGACGCGCCGACTTTCGAGGGGAAAAGCGTGGTGGACGGCATCGTAAAAGTGCACTGTTCCCGAGAATGGCTAGAAAAAGCGATAGCAAAGGTTCCAGCCTGCGAAAACAGCAAGTTCATTCTTGTTGAGAGTAGCAAAGAAAGTCTGGTACGAGCGAGTGTCTGGATTTTGGGTCCTTCCTGTAATTCAGCAGAACTCCTCACACGCATCCGTGTTCAGAACAAAGATCTTGACACGACTCTCTGGAGAGTATAGTCGTGCACCAGGCAGAAATCCGCTACCACTTCGAAGGCGGCTTCCCACTTGGTACTGGGTATCGATCTTGGGTCCCTCAAGGTGCTGAAATCGAAGTACGGGTGCCGTCCTCACCTACATCGGGGGCGAATCCACTTCCGTGTCCAGGATAAGGTGGAGGACAAAGCGTAAATATATTCAGTCTCGTGACTGAAGTAATATTTACACAGATTAATCTGCAGCATAGCAAAGCGTCTACGGCTCTTCTGTGCCGTAGGTATGCAAAACTGCAAACAAACCCACACATAATACGTATACAAGAACCATGGGTATGTCACAAGCATATCTGTGGTCTAGGTGCTATGTCGTGGGGACAAATACTTCATTGTGAAGGGAATGTGAGACCGCGAGCATGTATTATCATGCCGAGGTTGATTGAGCACACGATGTTAAAAGAGCTATGCTCCGGAGATATCGTTGCTGCAAAAATAAAGTACTTGAAAAGTGGGAACAGTGTCGAAGCTATCGTAATTTCGGCCTACCTCCCCTACGACTCTTTACAGCCACCTCCTTCGAGGGAGCGAAGAGAAGTGGTCAAGTACGCAGAATCCAATAATCTGGGGCTAATAGTGGGCTGTCACGCAAATTCACAGAACATTGTGTGGGCAAGCAGCAAATGCAACTGCAGAGGTCTCAAGTTACTGGATTTTATCCTGTCATCCGATTTGCTCATTCAAAACACTGGTAACAAACGAGTTTTGGAAGAGGACTCTCTTTCTGATCATCATCTTATCAAATTCCGACTGGGAATTGACACAATATCAATACCTTCCGGTCGGAATCCTCGAAATGTGGACTGAGACAGGTATGGTGAGCTTGTAACAGAGCGATTACCAATCCTGAAAAAACTCTAATCAGTAGAAATGATTGAAGATGCTACTAAGAAATTAGAAGGTACTTTAATCGATTGCTTTGAGAAACTGGCAAAGCAGACAGGGGAAAGCGGTTCTTTGGTGGAACCCTGAACTGTCGAAGCTTCGTGTACTCTCCAGGAAACTTCTTAATAACGCCTTGAAGACCAAAAGAGAAGAGGGCTGGGCTAATCATCGACTTACATAGAGAGAATATAAGAAAAAAGTACGAAAAGCCAAACTTGAATCCTATAGAAATTTCTGCAGCAACGTCGAAGAAATGAGGGAAACAGCGAGACTTTGTAAGGTCCTTCATTTAGACCGCTCAGTAAGGCTGGATTCCATTCGAAAAGCTGATGGTTCATACACCATTTCCAAATCGGAAACGTTTAATGCTATACTCGAAACCCATTTTCCGGGTAGTAGAACTCTCTCTGAAGTAGAGAGTGGCATGAACAATAACGGTAGCAAAGGTGGAACCTCTAGGTACAGCTGATATATTGCTAGTCGGATAGTGACAAGGGAATCGATAAGGTTTTCCTTGTCTTCCTTTGAGAACTTTAAGTCCCCTGGACCTGACGGAATATATTCAGCAATGCTTAAAAAAGGAGGAGACAGGCTGATTGAGGCCCTGAAAAGGATCTTCACAGCCTGTCTTGCATTTGGTTATATACCATCCCAATGGCGACGCGTAAGAGTAGTATTTATTCCGAAACCAGGAAAAGATGACTATTCCCTAGCAAAAAGTTTTAGACCAATCAGTTTGACATCGCTTGTGTTGAAAAGTCTGGAACGAGTGACTCGAACGAGAAACATATTCGGGTAGGGCTATAGCCGAGAAGTCCACTTAGTAGAAATCATCACGCTTACCAGAAAGGAAAATCATGTGAATCAGCCTTACACGATCTTGTTAGCAAGATTGAAGCTGGCCTGGAAGCTGACGAATGCACAATGGGCGTGTTCGTGGACATTGAGGAGGCTTTTGATGATGCCACTTTCAGCTCGGTATGTTCTTCTGCCGAACGACACGGAGTTAATCAAGCCATTATAAAATGGATATACTCCATGCTCTCTGAGAGGCTGTTAACCGCTGGTGGGAGCGGCGACGAACAAATCACAGTCAGGGTCAAGCAAGGATGTTCCCAAGGGGGTGTTCTTTCTCCGCTGCTGTGGTGCTTCGTCGTAGACTCCCTATTAGTGGAGATGCAGGAACTCGGTTTTCACGTCCACGCATACGCGGACTATGTCTGTAAGAGGAAGCTTAATTCTGTCGCAAGACAAAACAGGCTTATACTTATATGGGTTCCGGGGCACTCCGGTGTTCAAGGAAACGAAATTTCCGACGAATTGGCAACCGTGTATCAGCGGTGCCCCCACAAGGGCCAGAGCCAATAATCGGAATCAGTCCCGCAGGAATCAAGAATTGGATCAGCGATTATGTAGGCAATCTACATAAAGAGCGATGGTCCGGTCTAGAACGCTGCAGAGCTGCAAAGTGTTTTGTGACAAGTCCGAACAGAAAACTGTCAAGCTTTCTACTAAAACTTAGAAGGAAAGATATTTGGTTGATGGTCGGCATCATTACAGGACACAACGCATGGGGTCAGCATATGACCACCATTGGAATCATCGAGAACCCGGTATGCCTTTAATGCTTGGAGGAGGCGGATAGCACTGAGCACTTTCTCTGTGAGTGTCCTGCCTTTGCTAGAGCAAGGCTACGAGTATTGGGTTCCGATGTCATGAGAATGAGTAATATTCGTTCTCTAAAACTGGAGGATATTTACAGATTTGCCAAAGAATCTGGAAAATTTTCACAGGACTAACTATCTCTATCTCTGTCGCTATTCTTTCCTATCTCTTTCTCTGATACTTTTCTCCTTCTCTCCTTGACTATCTACCCCCTTTCCAGAGCTTTAAATACAATGGGCTCTTTAGCCTGAGTGTTTTAGGAGCCACCAAATCTCCTGGTGCTTCTTGGCTTGACCTTTTCAAATTCAATTTAATTGACAGCTGAATTGCCAACTATCAAATAACAAAATTTGTTTTACATTTGTGTTACCTCTGCAAACCTAAAAACTCAACTGAAGCCATCTATGATTACAATCCGCAATTACTTAGTTCCCAACCCGATAGTTCTAAATAGTGCTGTGTTCGTCCATTTGCATTCCAAATTAGAATTTTAATTTTATCACTTTCGTCCATTCAAATTCTTTAAAAGCATTCTAATTATATTCATCATATTTGCCATTTGGTTGACTAGGTATTTTACCTCTTCAATATCATTGTTTTTTTCAGATTTGTTCAAATGCAACATCAGCATAGCTTACTCCGGGAGTTATGTTTGTTACGGCTGTTGTTATTGGCGTATTATTTTTATTTGTGTTTAATGGTGGTTCTTTTTTACGCAGAGGTGGAAATCTTTGGACTGTAAGTGCTTTATAAATTTCGCATCCTTTGTAGTTGGCGGTATGGTTATCCCCACATAAGGCGCATGTAACTTTCGTATTTGGTTTTTGCATTCTATTGATAGATGTCTACTAGCGCATTTCACGCATACTGGATCTCTTGTACAATAATTTTTTGTATGGCCATATTTCTGGCATTTCGTGCACTGTCAAAGGATACACTTATAGTGAGGTGTGTCAAAAATTACTATGCAGTTCATTAGCTTGTTTATATTGTAAATGTCTTTGTTATTATCACTTGCTTGTAGTTCAATGAAAAATAATGGTAGTGGTTTTTTGTTGTTCTTTGTATTATATTAGTAATGTTAAGTGCTTTATGGCCTTTTTCGTTTTGTTCTTTTTAAGTTTCGTCTTAGTCTGTGGAGTGGTGCATATTTCGTAAGACTAATTTAAATCCTATTTCACTTTTTGGTCTAAATGTATACCATTTCGTTTTTTTTTTCTTTTAGCATATGGTGTAATTGGTTATATATGTATTTGCAAATTTTCTGCTTGAACGCGAGCTTCATTATTTGCTAAAAGTTTAAGAGTGAAGCTGTTATTTGCAACTTTATTACAGCACTCTAATGTTTAATGTTTTTATACATTCTTCGCCTTGATCATATGCATATTGGTGGAGACTTATTATTTTTTCTTTTTCGCCTTTATTTACATTTTGTGACAGGGAATCTTTAATTTGCCCACTGTTTGCAGTTTGAGCAAATTCTTCTTCATCTTCCACATCTAAAGCTGTAAATTTATTTGCAGAAGAAGTTCCACTCAGCCAATAATTTGGCAGTTTACTTTGACTCAGGGTTGATGTTGCTTTTATTTTTTGGTTACTGGCGGTTTTTAGTGCAGCTGATTGCGTAGAGGCAGAAAAATGGGTCACTAGCAGTAGTTCTGTTGATGCAGTTGTTGTTGTAGCATTTGAAGAGATAGCTGAACAAGTTGTATGTGATGAATTTTTTGTGGTAGTTATAGGCATACATGATTGAAAGAATAATGAGATTATGCCTATTGTGGCACCGTTACTTTGATCTCATCGAATTTGACAATGAGTGACGTCGTCTTAGCAGCAGTATGGCCAGATTACCATATTCGTAACTTGATTTAGTTGTTTGTTTTTTGTAATTTAGTTTCGGAGTTTTAGTTCTTTCTTCATGACATTTTTCTAAACTGTTCTAATTAAAACGTAATGTTTATAATTTTGTAAAATATACATTTTTTAATAAATAGTTTAATAATTCAATCAGTTTTATTTGGCTTTTATTTTTTGGCTTTTTACTTTATTTTTAACATCTGGTCGCATTGCCCGGAATTGCGGTTATTGTTGGTGTTCTTCTCCTTTTAGCAGGTCAAATCTCTCCTTCGCTACTGCAGTGTAGCCTAGCTTTGGATATAAAAACGCACTAAAATGCCCATTTCAAGAAAACAAAATACCAAATTCTTATTGAATTACTTAAAGAACTTTGTATGCATGGCAAAATGTTTTTAAAATGTGCGTTTTTTTAAATAAATGTGTTCTGGTTATGTACAATTTAATTTTTGAGTTTTTTGTTAAGAGAAACTCTTTTGTTAAGGGAACGACTTTTCTGCTATATTTGAGGCTATGTAAAATGATAAGGTACTCTTTTTGTTAAAATGTCGTTATGGTTATTTTTACTGTAAATACACCTGTTGATGCCCTATGTCCCACTAAGGATTGAGGACCGGAAGAAACTATTACACAAAATATGAAAATTTATAAAAACCAACCAATTTTCATTAGCACCAAAATCTTCTCAGAGTGGCATTTTTTAACCTTCTTTTGTTTATTTACAGAGTTTTTACCTTTTAACTTACAGTTTCGATAGCTTTAAACAAAAAAAGAAGAAAAAACCAAACTTAAAAATTTTGGAATTTTGGGTATAAAAAAGCACTAAATTTATTGCGGCGAGCAAATAGCTGGCAACACTCTGATGGGCGCAATCTTGTTTCTGTCATTCTTGATAGGCATATCAGTTGCGCTCACGCATGATACAGAGAATACGGGACTGCTTATATGGTTATCAACATAACTTATGCTCTCTGCGCTCCTTGGCTATACTGTAGAGCGCATGTTGTTATTGCAGCTTATGGGAGCTGACTGTATTGAACCGTTTGTTTTAGATCTGCTTTGTGCTAAATTCGTGCACGGCATTGAGTTCGAGTTTTCGGTATGTAGCGGCACTCTTTGCAGAGTAAGAATTTTCGTCTCACTTGTGGATCGTATTCTCTCCCAAGGGGGAGAACGTAACACACGCATGGTCATATATTTTTTTTATGTCTATTTTGTTAGCTACTTTGCTATGCTTTATTTTTTGTTTTAATTTAAATATGTATTGACTTATCGAGTATCACATTTTGAAGCACTTTGCAGTTTCTATGCAGTTTGTTATGAGTCTCTATCTCTTATTAGCAATATTGCACTCTGAATTCGTTGAAAAAACTTTTATAAACACGGATCGATAGTAAAACCCGTCCGATACGCACAGTATAAAAAACGTTTTTGAGTAAGCAAATGCCATTTGATGAAAGATTCACAGTCATCGACAAGGATTCACCGCGAACGGTCACCTACTGATTTTTTTTACAGTGTTTAACCCCTTAAACGACAATTTGTTTTAAGTCAGCGGCATACGGTTTAATTTTCTTAGTTTTAAGAGGTGCGATTGAAATATCAGGTCAGTCCATAAGTTCGTGCTTATTTTAAAGATGGTTTTATAATTAATAAAAAAGATGTTTAAAGTATTTATTAATTAATAATATATTTTCCTTCATTATTTGCAATGTCTTCCCAACGTTTAGGCAAATTTTTAATTCCCTGCTCAAAAAATTGTTTGTCCTTGGAGCCAAAATACGCTCCGATATCCCTTTTTATAGCTTCTTTTGAGGAGTAATTCTTTTTACTCATATGGGATTGAAGTCCACGGAAAAGGTGATAATCACAAGGTGCAATATCCGGAGGTTATGGTGGATGCGGCATTAGCTCCCATCCGAGCTCGTTCAGCTTGCCTATTGTTTGCATTGCGGTATGAGGTCTTGCGTTGTCGCGGTGAAACAAAACTTCGCGTCTATTCACTAAAAACGGCCGAGTTTTGTTAACTGCATCATTTTGGTTTGATAGCTGATGGGAATAATAATCCGCAGTTATCGTCTGGTTTGGTTCCAGAAGTTCATAATAAACAATACCGGTCATATCCCACCAAATAGACACAAGAATCTTCTTGGCGTGAAGGCCATCTCTAGGGGTCGGCTCTGGTGTTTCATCTTTATCTAACCAATGGCGTTTGCGAACAGGATTATTGTAAAGGACCCATTTTTCATTACCAGTAACGATACGGTTCAAACAACTTTCATTTTTAAGCCGTTGCAGCAGCTGAGAACACACATTCACTCCCTGCTGAAGGTTGGCGACGGAAAGTTTATGCGGAACCCATTTTCTCAGCTGTGATCTGTTCCATGCGATAAATTTTACCTCTGAGCTATCATATCGACTCAGCTTCCACGAGTTCGAGCAAGGCATCGGGGTTAAAGACTTCAGAACGACTAGCGCGCGGGGCATCCTCACGTCGTAGCTACCACTTCGGAATTTTGAAAACCACTTTTGCGCAGTCCTTACACTCACGGTATCCTCCCCGTGAACAGTGTTAATTTCTGCAGCAGCGGTTGCTGCATTTTTACCACTTATATAAAAAAAATTCAAAATATGCCTCTTATACGCGTTCGAAAATTTCATTTTATTTTTTAACAACACGTGCTTCTATCCGCGATTAAAGTTAAAATATAAATAGTTCGGTTATATTCCGCGAATAATTTTTTGTATGCAAAAATCGTACAAAAGTGAAATTATGGGTAAAATATGCACGAACTTATGGACTGACCTGATAGAAACTTACGGAAATTTATTATGGAACCCTACCGCAAGACCACCAACAACAACTACAATACGCTATTCGTTTTTAACAATTAGCCACACAAATTGATTTTTTTGAATAATATTTTGATGTCGGATGAAGCACATTTTCATTTAAATGGTTATGCCAACAAAAAAAACTGTAAATTGTGGGGCTCTGAAAATCCAAGGGCAACACACCAACATCAGTTGCACCCATCTAAATATACTGTTTGGTGCGGTATTAAGGCCACTAGAGTTATCGGTCCATATTTCTTCGAAAATGAGGATGAAACGCCGGAATCGATTTGAGGAGCTTCAAAACTCTTTGCGGCCAATGCCGGAGCAGTATCCTGGTTGGTTGGTTGGTTGGTTTAAGGGTGACCCCGCATCGGAGTGCCCCATAGACTGCAAGTTGGGTTCGTTGTGTTGCCCTAGAGCTCATTATATTATATGATTTCCCCACCTAACCAAGATTTTTATTATAGATTTTGGTCAAAGATATTAATTCGCTTCGAGAATTTAATGAGAGATTCGATTTTCAGGTCCGAGGGTACTGAAAGATTGTCAATTGTTGGAGAGCCTAGAAGAGCGAGCCGACTTCTGGCTAGGCCGGGACAACTGCACAGCAAATGCCTGCTCGATACTTCCTCATCTTCGTCCTCGCAGTATCTGCACAGGCCGTTTTGAGGAACCCCGAGCCGACGTGCATGAGTGCCCAAAAGGCAGTGGCCGGTGATAAGAGATATTATATGCCTTAGTTCGTGTTTCGAAAGACATATAAGGGTTTTTGTCTGTTTCAGATTGTAGGATGGCCAGATTTGTCTGGTCGCAACGCAAGTAGTTTCCACTCGCCACCTCCGATCAGCAATGCTGTGAAATTCTCGATCAATGATCATTTCACATGTTGAGAGCGGAATGTGGATTGTGGGTAAGTTACTAACATTTGATTGCGCAGCTCCAGCTCTTGCGAGCTCATCAGCTTTGCAGTTACCTTCGAATCCACTGTGACCCGGTATCCAGATAACTTGGACAGAATTCTGAACACTTATTTCGTTAAGAGATAAGAGACAGGATCGAACCACATCTGAGTGGGTATAAAAGAAGCTGAGTGCTCGAACGGCCGCTTGACTGTCAGTGAAAAAGCGGATATCCTCTAGTGATATTCTCTTTTCTAAGAGAGTTTTCGCAGCATACCAGATAGCGCATACTTTCGCTTGAAATATACTACAGTAGTCGAGTAATCTAAATGATAGATTGATGTGAAGGGAATTGGAAAAGGTTCCAAATCCACTTTACCGTCTTGTTTTGAACCGTCTGTATATATAATCAGAGGGCCATCGATTTCGGTAAGATTTGTCTTCGATTCTTCCCTAGTGAACAGGAGAATAGTACGGGTGGTGATGGAAGACTTACATGATAGTCTATGTCGGAAGAGATAACAGTGTTCCTGTTTAGTATGGCCGAATGGCCAAGATATTTATTCCATTTCGATATAGCATTCATGCGTGTCGCTGCTTTCGCTGCAATCGCTTTGCCAGCTAAATCGAAAGGGAACAAGTGAAGCAACGTATTTAGAGCCATAGTAGGTGTTACACTTAAGCATCCTGTTATCAGGAAGCCGGCTGTTCTTTGGACTCGATCAATTGTGGATACTCTGCACCATTTTTCGAGCCGTTTTTCGACCATACAACCACACCGTAGAAGATTATCGGTTTGATGATTGAGGTATATATCCAATATATGATCCGAGGTGAAAACACCCAGGTTTTGCCTATAGCTTTCTTACAAGTATAAAGAGCTATGAAAGCTTTTTTACATATTTTCAATGTTCAATTTCCAACTCAACTTCATATCTAGAATTACTCTTAGATATTTAGCAGAATCTGATAGAAGTAATGATTCCCCTTTTAAAGTAATTGTTTGCAGGGGAGGAGATTGTTGTTTCCTATTAAAGAGAACAAGATCTTTCTTTGCTGGATTCGCATTTAGTCCGCATTCGGTGCACCATTTTTACAGAATATTGATTGAGCGTTGCATGAACTCAGTGTGGGTATTCAGGTGTTTGCCTGACACGCAGAGAGCAATATCATCTGCATAGGCTACAACCTTGCAGCCAGCTTTTTCGAGATTTCGAAGCAAACTGTTTACAGCGAGATTCCAGAGAAGGGGTGAAAGTACTCCGCCTTGAGGAGTGCCTTTGACGGCGTACATTCTCATGCGGCTTAACTCAAGCTGTGAAGTGATTATTCTATTTTGGAGCATTTGTTCGATCACTCCTGTACTCCTTATTGTAAAGGGAAGTTTCCACTGTTTGCACCAGTGAATGAAGTGCCGTTTCAGTCGATTTCCCTTTAGGGTAGGCGTGTTGTGTCTCAGAGATCAACTTAGTATCAAGTTGGGTTTTGATTTGCTCATCTAAGACTTTTTCAAAAGCCTTTAAGCAAAAAGAGGTTAGGCTAACGGGCCTGAAATCGTTTGGTTTGCAGTGTGAAGGTTTCCCCGTTTTCGGAACGAATACTACCTTCTATTTCTTCCAAATTGTCGGAAGGTAAGAGAGATTTAAAGACTTGTTAAAGATCATTGTTAACCAAGGCAGCTGAATTTCTAGTCCTTCCTGAAGTTCTGCTGAAATGATGTTGTCAGGACCTGGTGATTTAAGTTTTTCAAAACTTAGTATTGCTGTAGAGATGCTATTAGAGCTGATTAGATCTGATCTATTCCCACAATTACTCGGAAGAGTGCTGGGAAGTGCAGGTAAGTTGGCAAGACAGCCTGGAAAGTGAGATTCTAGAAGTATTCTAAGAGTGTGATCAGTTGAAGTAGTCCAAGTTCCATATTGAGTCATGATAAAACTGGGAGAGACTGGGTTTGATGCAAGAATCTTGCGTAGTCTGCTTACTTCTGAAGTGTTCTCTAATTCTTGAGTGTATGATTGCCAGGATGTGCGTTTTGCACTTCTGACAGCTTTCTTAAAGTCTTTGAGACATTGTCGATATTCTTCCCATTCGTCTGTTACTGTAGATTGGTTAAAGAGTTTTCGAGTTCGATTGCGAAGTTCTGAGATTTCTGGTGTCCACCAAAAAGGCTTATGTTTACCTCCTGTTTTTGTCAGGGGACCAGATTGTCGTGCTGCGCTTTGACACGTCTTCGTTATCATGTTGACAGCGTTTTCGATATCGCTTTTATTTGCCATTTCAAACTGCCTGATGTCAGGAAGTCTGTTGGCACGATGTTCTTTATATTTGATCCAATTTATACGTTTTTTGTTAAGGTACTTCATGGGTTTTGCCGTTTCGGCTTTTATAGTGAATGTTATATATTGGCGGTCGGAAAAAGAGTGCTGTTTACCAACGCTCCAATCCTGCACCAGTTGTGTACATGATTCGCTAGCAAAAGTAATATCGATATAATAAAATAATACCTCTCTTCTAGACGAGTTAAGAAACGAAGGGACATCATCTCTATTACATATTATAAAGGGTGTTTTTTTAGAGGTTAGGTTTTCAAGTTGGCACTACTTTTTTCGTAGATGGTCTTTTTGACAGCTGTCACTTGATTTATGCTCAGTTTGGTTTGCCATTTCATAATGAATAGACTTACACCTGAACAACGTTTGCAAATCGTACAAATTTATTACGAAAATAATGGTTCGGTTCGCGCGACTCATCGAAGAAAATTTTGTTCAGCGATGAAGCTCTCTTTTGGTTGAATGGGTATGTCAATAAGCAAAATTGTCGCATTTGGAGTGAACATAATCCACAAGCCATTGCTGAGACGCCGTTACATCCTCAAAAAGTCACTGTTGGGTGTGCTCTATGGGCAGAGGGAATCATTGGTCCATATTTCTTTAAAAATGAAGCCGGCCATAATGTTACAGTCAATGGAGAGCGCTATAGAGCCATGATTAATGACTTTTTCGTGCCTGAATTGGACGATGTTGATGTGGACGACCTTTGATTCCAACAAGACGGCGCTACATGCCATACAGCCAACGCAACAATCGATTTATTGAAGGAAACTTTTGGTGAGCGCATTATCTCGCGCCGTGGACCTGTGGCGTGGCCTCCAAAATCGTGCGATATAACACCGCTGGACTATTTCTTGTGGGGCTATGTGAAGTCGCTTGTCTACGCAGATAAGCCCGAGACGATTGACGTCTTGGAAGAGAATATTCGGCGCGTTATTGCTGACATACGGCCCCAATTGCTGCAAAAAGTGGTCGAAAATTGGGCCTCTCGGCTGGAATTTATTCGAGCCAGCCGCGGCAGCCACTTGCCCGAAATCATTTTAAAACATAATGGCAAACCCTTATCTTTATAATGAAGCTAAATTCTTGGCCATAACATTAAATTATATACGTTTTATTTCATCTTGAAAACCTAACCTCAAAAAAAAATAAAAAAAAAAAATACCAGTCTAACGGTTAGACTTGATAGAAGTGAAACCTTCCGTAAAACAAACTGAGAGAGAATAAGACGAAAGCAGCATTAGGAGCGGGATAATTATAGGTTCATTATAATATTGCTATAAAGTTCATATTTTATTTTCTTCATTTTATCATTATTCATCCTCAATGTTTTCAATTTCAACAAATGATACGAGTGGCTTATGATAGATAAAATATGATACAAATGCTTTGGTTTCGATGTTGTCAAAAAAAATACCCAAACGGACCGAAGAAACAGATTTACAAATTTCTTCCATTTTCGTCTACTTGTATTCATATAAAAATGTATGTCTCTTCCCACCAAAGCTAAATGTATTAGTATATTTTTTCTTGTATTTATTCAAGGCTGAAGTCCCGGCGGTACTGCAATACCGGGCCAACCCGTGGCAGAGGTGGAGAGCAAGCCCCTAAAACACTCCGCGCATTTCCAAAAATTAGTTTAACATTTGTTGTCCTCCGATGGAGGATCTATCAGATGTTAAGCTGATAGGAACAGATACCACACTACCTACTTCAATAGATTTTCTAATAAACCTTTTGAGAATTACACTCTCACAAAAATTAATGTACGAAATGTTTATACCGATTCACTTAAACTGACTTTCAGTATCTAAACCAAAAAACTGCCCAGCAAGAAGAGTGGTGGTCAGGTTACCCTGCACATAACCGCCACGCGTGGTCGTTAAACTGTCACTAGCCCCGCCCCTTTACAATCACTTTGTTAAAAGCGTTGGGAAAATTGTGCCAAATTTTTTGTGTACGTGTGATTTTTTATCCCTTTCATACATATGGATTCGTTTGCCAGTGCCAGTTTCATATAAACGTAGCGACGAACAAAATAACTTTTAGGCCAGCGGCGATAGCACAGCGCGATAGCCCAGCGGCTAGCAATGTGGGCTTCCGATCCGAAATCCTTGGTTCGAATCACAAAAAAAAATTTTTTTTTTTATACATTTATTTCATTTTGTTTTATGATATGTTTATCAGCAGATTTTTTTCATGGTAGAAATACACTCGGTGTTTTGCCATTGCCTGCTGATGGGCGACCGCTATTAAAAAATGTTTTTATTAATTTTGCTTTCACCGAGATTCGAACTGACGTTTTCTCTGTGAATTCTGAATAGCAGTCACGCGCCAACCCACTCGGCTACGGCGTTTGTTTACTTTGACTGATTTAAAAATGAGGAAAAATATATGAATGAAATTTGCTTACTGCTTACATATTTGCCAAAGGTTGACAATTTGATTCTCGGCCTACTTTGATATCAAAAAGAGAGAAAAGATATCTTTTTGACTTATTGCTTTGACAGCCACTTGCCGTTTTTTTTGTTTTTTTTTCTATTGATGCAAAAATGAGAAAAAATATATGAATGAAGTTTGCTTACTGCTTACACCTTTTCCAAAGGGGACGGAGCATAAAAAAAAAAAGTCGATTTCCAAAGAAATACGAGTGCATATGTGTTTGTAACATATAAAAAAGTGTAATTGTGTTAGAGCTTCGGTCACGCAGGTTTTGCTGGGTGTTTTCAATAAATAATCAGAAATGTCCTATAATGCAAATTTCAAAAAAAAAGAAAAATCCATTTTCGTCTACATGTATTCATATAAAAATTTATGGCTCTTCCCACCAAAGCTAAATGTATTAGTATATTTTTTCCTGTATTTATTCAAGGCCGAAATCCCGGCGGTACTGCAATACCGGGTCAACCCGTGGCAGAGGCGGAGCAAGCCCCTAAAACACTCCGCCCATTTCCAAAAATTAGTTTAACATTTGTTGTCCTCCGATGGAGGATCTATCAGATGTTAAGCTGATAACCACACTACCTAGTCAATACATTTTAAATAATAAACCTAATAAACCTTTTGAGAATTACACGCTCACAAAAATTATTTATATCAACATATAATATAACGCTTCGTAACTAAATAACTTTTAGGCCAGCACCTACAGCATGACGCGGTAGCCGAGCGACTAGCAATGTGAGCTTCCGATCCAAAATCCTTGGTTCGAATCACAAGAAAAAATAAAAGTTATTTTTATTTAGTTCGTCGCTACGTTTATATCAACATATAATATAACGCTTCGTAGCCAAGTTGGTCGCTTTTTTCGTTTCACTTTTTCCCAAATCACTCCCAACGATTCTAAAGAAGTTTTCACTTCAAAAACACCCTTTATATCAAGCTTATTCGCTAGAATATAATCAAAGAGTTGCTCACCTCGTGTGTTGTTGTTTGTACTACCCCAAACAATATGATGTGCATTAGCGTCTGCTCCAATAATGATGCGTTTCTGGTTCATATGCGCAAAGCAGTATCCGAATTTGTGGTTTCAACAAGATGGAGCAATTGCGCATACTGCTAGGCAAACTATGGACCTGCTGCGTGAATTTTTTGGCGAACGTCTGATTTCCGAAAATTCAGATTTCCCTTGGCCACCTCGTTCGCCTGATTTGACTGCGCCCGACTTCTTTTTATGGGGATATTTAAAAGACAAAGTGTATCTTAATAAACCAGAGACTATTAGATAGCTGAAGCAAAATATTCGAGACGAAATACTGAGTATTCAATCAAAAGCATTATGTGGTGTAATGGAAAGCGCGTTAAAAAGAGCCAATCTTTGTATCGAGAAAAATGGTGGACATTTGTCTGATGTAATATTTCATACATAATTTCCATAAAATATATTCAATGCATAAAAACAATTAACCAAAATAAATGATTATTGCAAAAGTTATTTGTGTTTAACATTAGTAGGTCTTATTTGGCCCACCCTGTATGAAAATTTATCGTTATATACTAGTTATATATACATATATTGTATAGATTGTCAGTTTGTTCAGGAAAGTTTATGACGAGCTGGACGTGATTTCCGTTCAAGGGGTTAAGCATAGCGACTACGTGTTATTGTGTTTAGTGTGCTAATTTTCTTTACCTTCTATGTACATTCTATGTGCCTTATGTATGTATAATACATACCATTTTAACACTTACACACAGATAACATAATGAAGTGTGAAATGGCTCTTGGGACCACTATCCTTGGTAATAATAGGTTTGCTTATCCCCCAGCCCTCGAGCGAAAAGAAAAAAACCGCAAGTTAGAAACCTACAGTTTCCATGACTCCCGGTCATCAAAAAAGACGATCCAAAGCTCCTTACAATCAAATCCACCGATCCGGGCAAACATCATTCATCCTATTCCATCTTCGCGGTACATAAAGCCTTACTGGTTATATGCAAGGTTATAAACAAGATCATTCCGCTTTCGAATGTAAGCATGTATATGAATGCATGTATATTAACTCCAATTTACAACCGAAGGAGTTTTAAAACCAACCGGTGTTGTTCTCATCACATTCGACAGCTATCGCATACCTGAGAAGATAAACATCGCATGGATTAACATGTTTTTCCGGCCTTTTTTCCCCAACCCAATGCGCTATAAAACACGCCAAAAAATCGGCTATACCCAAAAAAATGTTAAAGGTATGACCGCTTGCGTCTCGTGTAATCTTCGTCTTCACGTTCCAGAACAATTTATAAGAACCTACTGTGCGAACTGCGCTGGAGAACACGCAGCAACATACAGCTCGTGCTCAAAATACCTACAGACAAAAGGAGTGCTAATAATAAAAACACAAGAAAATTACTCTATGCGTGAAGCCAACAAAATTTACAAGTCCCCAAATTAATTATAGCTCAGCTCTTCATTGTACGCGAGCGCTGTTTCAAAAATAACCTACCTGAAGAAAACAGAAATGTAAAGCTGAACACCAACAGCTCGTTAATAACCAAAAACAAATCAGTGAACCAATAATTAACAAAATAATTCAAAACAAACACCAACCAATAAAAACAGTACTACAATAATAATCACATCCCAGCGCCCATTACTCAAAACAAATGCCTACCGGCAGTTGAAACACAAGTGCAAATTACAAATACTTATCCCATATTATTTCAGCAAACCACATTACTTGCGAAGCAACTACAAAAAATGCTATGGAATTTAACATCTTTTTACCACAAATCTCTCCAAAGCCTTAACTGCGATCAGCAGCAACAACAAAGTTACATCTCCAACAATAAAAACTCCACCTGAAGAACATATAATACGAGGTGTGTTGAAAGACTATCGCGAATTTTGAATTTTCGCAGGTTACGTATATTCGAATTTCGAGTTTTTTGTGGCGATATGTTGGTGCTCATGTCTCTCACTCATGCCGATGAGTTCGGCGATTGTGAATGTTCAGTTAATTGTTGATAGCTGCTTTGCTTGCACGTGTTTCTACTCGTCTTCGATTTTTACCTATTCAAAAAGATGGATCAAAGAACCAGTATCAAATTTTATGTGAAAAACGAAATTAAGTGCGCGGATGCATTCCGAATATTGACTGTGTCGTACGGAGAAGCCGCTTTGGACCAAAGCAACGTTTATCGGAGGTACAAAATGTTCTCAGAAGGCCGAGAAGATGTGAATGACGAAAAGCGTGCCAGACGCCTGAGCACTTCAACAACAGACGAAAAAATTGAAGAAGTGAAAGAAATGGTATTGGCCAATCGTCGAACCACCGTCAGAGAAGTTGCTGAAGACCTAGACATATCGATTGGCTCCTGCCATTCGATTTTTTTTTTCAATGATTTGACATGAGACGTGTCGCCACAAAATTCGTACCAAAACTGCTCAATTTCGACCAAAAGCAGCATCGCATGGACATTGCTAATGACATGTTGGACTCTGTCCGCGACGACCCAAATTTGCTCCAGAGGGTCATAACTGGTGACGAATCGTGGGTTTATGGTTATGACGTGGAAACCATAACTCAATCATCTCAATGGAAGCTGCCGCACGAACCACGACCGAAAAAAGCGCGCCAAGTTCGGTCGAATGTAAAAGTTTTGCTTACCGTTTTCTTCGATTGCAGGGGTGTTGTGCATCATGAGTTCTTACCACAGGGTAAAACGGTCAATAAGAAATATTACCTACAAGTTATGCGCAATTTACGCGGGGCAATCCGCCTAAAACGCCCGAATTTGTACAAGAACAAAAATTGGCTCTTGCATCACCATAACGCCCCTGCTCACACAACGTTGCTTGTGCGCGACTTTTTGCCCAAAAAAAAAGCACTAATGTTGCCACAGCCACCGTATTCTCCAGATCTGGCCCCCTGTGACTTTTTCTTGTTCTCGAAACTGAAGAGAAAGGACGACTCTACGCTACGATTGACGAGATAAAGACGGCATCGAAGGAGGAGCTGAACAAGATAAAAAAAAAATTGTTTTGAAGTGCTTCGAAGATTGCAAAAAACGTTGGCACAAGTGCATAATATCTCATGGTGATTACTTCGAAAGGGAGAAAATAGATATTAATGAATATATAAATAATTTTTCGAAAATTCGCGATACTTTTTGATAACACCTCGTACATATAGAAAAAGAAACAAATCTAATACAAAATAGTTTATGATAGTTTACATATACGAGTACATCTACAATAGTTTCTAAGCAAATGTGTTGAACCATTATATTTACTACTGCAACAAACCCCTATCCATACACATAGTACTTATAATCCAAACTCATCAACTAAATTATACTCTGTAAATATTATATTATGCATGTACTATAATAATGTCTTTTAAAATTACACAATGGAATATCAAAAAATATTTTAATAACTACAATGAGCTTGATCTCTTAGACCAAGAAACTCGAACTAAGAAACCCATATCCCCCCATCATTAAACACATAATCACACCAAAAAAGTACTTAGGCTGTTTTAACAATAGCAATGCAAAAATACATACTTCTAGGCAAGGAGTGGCCATTCTTATTAAGCGTAATGTACCCCGCAGAATATTAATCCAAAAGTTCCATATCCATATTCATCGAATTCCATCATTCCCCTTCATTTGCAATAGTCAACACTTACCTACCACCTTACCAAAAGTTCTATGAAAGCCATATTTTCTTTCTATTATTCCACGCAACTTCTAGGCGATTTCAATACTTGTAGCCCATTATGGGGCTCTCCAAAATCAAATGCTCGGGGTATAACGATGAAAATTATAATCTTCATAAAAAATGTCGTCATCTTAAATGACGGATGTCGGACACACCTTTCTACGCATAACACTTTTACACATGTTGACCTTACGTTAGTTGACGCAAATTTAAGCCTTAGGCGCACTTGGTACGTACTCGACAACCTATACGGAAGTGATCGTTACCCGGTATTTTGTGAAATTCAAGCCAACTCGCTTCCCTGCCTTCTTAAAAAATAGTCAAAATTAAAAAGGGACGCCGCCAACTGACAGCTCTATCAATCCCTTTGCGAAAAAACTTCAATGATTGGAGCTTCACCGCTCCTTCCCTTTCCAAACTAATAGAGTTCAAAGAGGTAATGCACTGTTGAAAAAATCCGTTAAGATTACCAAAAGGGCATCAATCACAGAATTCACAGAAAAAATTAATCCACCAAAAAAATGTGGGCTTCCATAAAATCTCTTACAGACCTCCCACCACCACCCCACAAACAGCGCTATACTTTCCTGCTATTCAGATATTGCAGCCGCCTTCGGAAAAACTTGGTGACATTACGCAGTGGACTCCAATATCACATTAAATTACATCACAAACAAAAGATTAATACTGTTTCAAACACATGTACATATAACGCTGCTTTACTAACGGGCGATGCACAAAGCCTACAGGTTTATTTGCTCCGATAGAACTACAAATTTACAAAAATCTCTCTCATCCCTTTAGTACAGAATCCTACAACCTTTAGTCCAAAGTAGCTTTTGTTGGGAAGATGGATTCTTCGTTGAATTTCAAGGCTGACATTGGTATCGGTCGGTAAATGAACGAAGTCTTTTACAACCTCGAAATCATAACTGTCCGACTGTTTGTTTGATGACAGGAGGTACTTCGTTTTGTCCTCGTTCACCACCAGACCCACTTGCTGGTATTGAGCAACGTCATTTTGCAAAGCCGCATTCGTTTTGCTGGGATACCAAATTCAGACATCTTGGCATATTAGCAGTTCCTTTCCGTACTGTCAAATGCAGCTTTGAAGTCAACGAAATGATGGTGTGTGTCGATTCTCCTTTCAAGGATCTTTTCCAAAGCTTGACGTATTGTGAATATCTAATTGATTGTGGATTTTCCTGGAATAAAGCCAGCGGTCCGTCGGCTCTCTCGGCTTTGTTATTCTGTAGCCACGTTATTGCTATTCTTACCTCGTCGTAGTCGTTTAGAGGAACAACAGTCTCGTCGTCAACGATTGGGATATCGAGATCTTTACATTCTCTGTGACATGCACAGCTGTAACCACGTAACAAATTCGAGAAATGCTCCCTCCATAATTTAAGCGCATTTTGGTTATCAGTCACCAGATCGCCGTCTTTGTTCGTACAAGGCGTTTCTTTTTGGTAGAATTTTCGTGTTGCGATTGGCATGCATCTCAAACTCCTCGCAGTCACGTATTTCGGCCTCTCGTTTCTTACTACTAATAATACGTTCTCGTTTTCATTGGGTGGAATTTGTACGTGGCGGGTCCCAAATCTAACGCACAACCAGATGGCATGGGTTGCTTCGCCTTCTCACATCTGCTCGCTCTCGAACGGATTTTCGGAACCTACCCTGATACTTGGACGAGGCCCGGCAATTGTGAGATGCTTGAACCATATGCAGAAAAATCGTCCTGGCCACTCCCAGGTGAATGACGCTCAAGGATTTTCCCCTTTTGCGTGGACTTCGACATATGAAACCATCCCCGGAAGTTGCTGGAAGATATGAAATCCTGAGGAAAATACTCAGGAGAAAATTTAACACGCAGCAAATGCAAAATTTGACACGTTTGCCGAAAATCCAACTGTTCTTAGCTACTAAGAAATACAATTATAGAGAACGTCAGTCGCTTGAAAGTACTGAGCATCATTTTTGATGCTAAGTACACATACCTATAAAGAACACTGTATTTACCTACAAAAAAAATCGTGTAGCCCGACTTAACATAATCGATCACTCATTTTGTCCAAAATATATTACTTGCTTCCAATATATGGAGGATGCGCCAGTTGCCATCTTCAACACCTCAATATACGTTATGACACCGCAGTACGTTGAAGCGTGTACGCCTTTCCAACATTTCCAATTAAATGTGTTCTTGTCAGGGCTGGGCTGTCATCTGTCCTTGAAAGATGCAAAGCGGCCACTTTAAGGCTCATTCCGAAGATATTGACACAACTATCAGACAACTATTTGATATTTTTAGAAACGCTTCTATGCGCAAAGGCACTTACAAAATAAAGTCCGTCATACACCTGTTCTACGGTAAGTCACCAAGTGCCATGGTTTTTACATCCAAGATCAGTTAGTTCTAGTCTTCATTCCAACAAATAACACCAACCGTGACACATTTAAACAGCTGAATCAAGAAATAGCCAGTAAGAAAGATTTAGCTAACAGATCTCTATTATTTACCGATGGCTCTAAAGTCGACGAGAGTACCACTCTTGCTGTTGTTTATAACGACGGCAAATTATTAACCAGCGGTAGACTTCCAAAATACAGTTCCATCTTTTCATCGGAAGCCTTCACAATTTTTAAGGCAGTAACCTATGCACCTAATGCAAAATCTAAGTTCGGAATTTTCACTGATAGCTTTCCTGTCCTAAAGAGTCTGGAAAATATTCAGAACAGCAATAGAATTATCTGACAAATACGTGACCATTTAATGAAAAAAGCGGGTAAAATAAAAATAATATGGACCACAAGTCAAAAAGGTATTACTTGAAATGATTATGCTGATTCTGCAGCCAAAAAATTGCATCTTTCTCCCGTCATCACGTTTATCCGTCCCATGTTAGAGGATGTCCGCAAGCTTACCTACCCTTCCTATGCCACGTCTATCATCAATTTTTCCTTGTACAATGAGTAACAATAATTCGTATTGGGGTCCACGAATAATAAGCCCGAAATATGCGGTTCTTAGACGCTTTATTGCTGTTTGAAGCGTTCTTTCCTTATTAAGCTTACGTAAAATTTTGCGCGCTTATCTTTTGTGTCCAAGCCAGTTTCAACATTCTTCGATAGCAACATTTTTCAAAAATCTACAACTTATTCATAAATGTAGCTTTCAGTATTCAAGACACACCAACAAAACATACCAAACATAGTTTCGTCCTATAGACTGAGGGACGGATCGGTGTGCTGGACGATAAGCAGCGAGGAGTCTCTCAGGTTGCTTCTCGACGCCCATTTTCCACCAAATTCAAACACGAGCAATATCAGCAGGGACAGTGTTCAAAACATCTTGAAGCCAGCTGGGCCCGATGGCATTATACCTGCTCAATTGCAGAAATCCTTATATTGTTGTTGGTTATTCCCTACCTACACGAGCAGCATAGATAGGAGCTACATACTTAGATCTTGGAGGGTGGTGAGAGTTACTTTCAGGTAAAATCTCACATGCATCCTCCAGGATTTCAGACTAATAAGCCTCTCATCGTTCTTATTGAAATCTTTTGAGAGACCGCTTTTAAGGTGTCTAATTACTCGGGAGCATTTGTCGTACGCTCAAAATGCCTATTATAAAAACAGATCGGTAGAGTCTGCCTTGCATACTATTGTTGAAGACCCTCTCTCAGAAAGAGTTCACTGTAGGCGTCTTCCTCAACATAGAGGGTTGGTTGGTTGGTTGGTTGGTTAGAGTGGTGATTAATCCAGAATCCAACTAGCGCTTCCGCACCATTTTGTTCCCACATCCTCGTTACCAAATTGTTTTAACAGTTATTTGCAGCAGGACTATATCCAGTCTGTGCGGTTAAGGAACCTTATTAGGTTGTTGACGTCTACGCCAGACAGTTGCTCGAGACTCTCGAACAGCGGTTTGCCCAGGGTTAACATTCTGTCCTTCCATAGGGCAGGGCATTCACAGAGGAAATGGAAGATTGTTTCTTTTTCCTCCGGTTGTTTACAACTATGACAGTATGTGTTGTGAGGGATGCCCATTTTGGTGGCTTGTTCTCCGATAGACCAGAAGCCAGTTATGACTGCCGTAAGTCTGCAGGTGTGCCGTCGTTTCATGTTTATTAATGTCAACGATTGCTTGAGGTTGTAGGTGGGCCATAACGTTCTGCTGATTTTGCATTTCGTCTGGTCTCTCCACCTACAATCTGCAATTCGAAGGTATTTTAGAGAAAGTGCATTCTTGACCGCACCTAGTGGAGTGAATACTGGTACTGCAAGAGCGCTATTCATGGCGGATCCCCCTCTTGCCAGTTCATCAGCTTTTTCGTTACCTTTTA
The DNA here is from genome assembly GCF_027943255.1 of Anastrepha obliqua. Taxonomy (NCBI): domain Eukaryota; kingdom Metazoa; phylum Arthropoda; class Insecta; order Diptera; family Tephritidae; genus Anastrepha; species Anastrepha obliqua. The sequence goes on along the minus strand of NW_026562179.1, from coordinate 1,133,638 downwards.
TGTTCCGGTGTCCCGGGACCCAAATCAAGGTTACTCTATGGTTTTCACTCAAGGTGGTGAGGCTGTTCCTACTTTGCTCCACCACTTTAGAAGTTGTTATAGTCGCGTCCAGCGCCTGGATTGCGGCTTGGCTATCCGAAAGAATAGCTATATTGCCCTTAAACGAGAAATCTGCGATTAGTAACCTACAGGCTTCCCCAATTGCTAGTACTTCCGCTTGGAAGACGCTGCTGGTGTTAGGGAGACGCACAGATTTTTCAATTCCAAGTCTATGAGAATATATACCAGCTCCAACACCACAATCCATTTTACGGCCATCTGTATAGACTGTGGTATCGAAGTTGTTTAGAGATAATCCCTTATTCCATTCTTCCTTAGATGGAATAGTGTGGCAAAATTCCTATTGAACGTTATCATCAGGACGATGTAGTCAGTCCTCACCGAGGTTAACTGAGTTTGTCGGAATAATAGACTAGCGTGACCATAAGTTTTTCCTTTCCAGCGACCCGCTTCATTTAACCTAAATGCACTCATGGTTGCCGTCTTCTTTATACGTAGGTCTATTGGAATAACGTGTGTCAGTGCATTGAGAGCCTCTCTAGGACATGATCTGATTGCACCGACCGTTATTGCACAGGCTGATCTTTGTATTCTGCCGAGTAATTTGGTATTGTACTCTCTCCCTAGAGCTTTCCACCAAACTACCGAACCATACGATAAAATGGGTCGTATAACCGCCTTATACAGCCATAATGTATGCTTAGGTTGAAGACCCCAACTTCTTCCAAGCATACGTTCGCAGGCATATAAGGCAATTTCTGCTTTCCTTACCCGTTCTTCGACGTTTAACTTCCAGCTAAGTTTGGAGTCCAAAATTACCCCTAAGTACTTTGCACTGGTTGATAAAGCCAGAGTTTGTCCGTTGATATTTGGTAGGGTAAAAGTTGGTACCTTGTATCTGGTGGTAAAAAGCATAAGTTCTGTTTTACGCGGGTTTAAACTTAGCCCACATCCTGTGGCCCAAGAGTTAAGCTCACCTAACGCCCTTTGGATGATCCCACTGATCGTATTTGGACACAGTCCTGACACCATTAACACCACATCATCAGCGTACGCCACCACTTTTACCCCACCTCCGTCAAGTTTTGTTAAGATTTTGCTGATCACACATAGCCAAAGAAGTGGAGATAATACTCCCCCTTGTGGAGTGCCCCCGTGGACCTTCTTGGTTATGTTGATATTACCCATATTAGCTTTGATGATCCTGGTTTCTAGCATGGAGATGACCCAGTTACTAATGCAACTGTCCACCTCCAGGCCTATCAACGCCCGTTGGATGGCATCTGTTCTTACATTGTTAAAGACGCCTTCGATATCCAAGAATGCCGCCATGGTATAGTGTTTGCTCTCTAGAGAGCCCTCTATTGTTCCGATAACCTCGTGAAGCGCCGTCTCCGTAGATTTACCTTTAAGGTATGCGTGTTGTGCAGTTGATATACCAGAGCTCTCCAAAGAGCTTCTGAGGTGCGTATCCAAAAGTCTTTCAAAAGTGTTTAACAGGAAAGACGAAAGACTGATTGGCCTGAAGTCTTTCGCTGATTCATGTCCTCTTCTACCTACTTTTGGTATGAAGACGACCTTGACTAGTTTCCAGCTGTCTGGAATATGGCCTAAGTTTAAACACGCTTTAAAAATTTCCTCTAGCCATGGTAGGATGCAGTCCAAGGTTTCCTGTAACATCTTTGGAATGATCCCATCTGGCCCCGGAGATTTAAAGGGCGAGAAAGATTTGATTGCCCATGCAACCTTTTCTTTGGTAATAATTTCATTTGGAAGATGCTGTGGATTATATTGGCTCCGCCTAATGTTTCCCCTCTCACTTTCGTAAGCGCTGCATCCCGGAAAATGCGTGTTTAGCGGAAGCTCTAGCGATTCTTCTGCTGTAGCAGTCCAAGTTCCATCAGGTTTCTTGGCCCAAGAAGCCATAGAGTTGTCTTTGGAAAGAACCCGGCTAAGCCTAGCGGAATCCCTAGTGGATTCGATTGACGAACAAAATTCCCTCCAGCTCCCTTTTTTGGCGGCCCTGATTGCCTTCTTGTACTGTCTCCGACTTTCTCTGTACAATTCCCAATTTCCCGTCGAGTAGCTGAGGTTAAACGTTGATCTAGATTTTTCCCTTAGTTTTAAGAGCTCACTACTCCACCAAGGAGGGTGAGTTTTTTTTGCTAAATTTTATGGGGCAGGAGGGAGAGGGAGCTTTGTCCTCCCTGAGGCAATCACCAAGTCTCTGGATAAAATAGGGAACAGAGGTGAGCAAAGCTCCTCCGCAAGACGATGTTCTCTCGTGAATACTCTGTGATGTTGTGCTGAACAACTTGCTAGAGGGCTCTGAACTGGAACCCGCAAGGGAGTAAAGGTCGCGATCGACCAAAAAACACTTGGAGAAGATCGATGTTGCGCGAACTAGCAGATGCCGACCTCACATGGAATGGTGCAAAAAGAACAGTACAGAACCGTATATGATGGTTGTCAAGGCCTTATGCACCCGGGACGAGGGAAGAAGGAAAAAAAGAGGAGCTGGAGAGGAGAGGTTGCAAGGTTATGGTTTACGCGAGTAACGTGGCACTTATTGTCAGAGGAAAGTTTTTAGATACTCTGATGGAACTGATACAGGATTATCTGAATCTAGTTGTTAAAACGACCGCAAATTGCGGTATCTCCCACTCAATGTGGTTGAGCCTCATAACGACTGTAGTCGCAACGTTTTTACTCATAGCACCTGTGATACCCTAGCACACACTTCTCTGTTGTCTGGTTAGGTAGTATACTATCGCCGATCTTAGACCCCATGCCTTGCCAAAGGTTCTCTTACACTGCCAGAATACTTTTAGTGTACATCGAACGACCTTCTGCTCGACGTGTATTTTCCAGGTCATCTCACAATCTGGAATTATCCCAAAGTATTTGAACTCAGAAGACAGTAGCAGTGACACTTCTTTCAAGGTGGGCGGAAACAAGACATCCATATTGCGTTTCCTAATGAAAAGTACCAAGATATTTTTTATGCGATTCTCCGAAAGACCATGCAATTTGCACAAATGGTCAATCTTGTGTAGGGTTACCTGCATTTTATTGCACATGCTGTTAGTGACCGTCGCACACATAATCCGCATAAGCTTGGACGTGTCCAATTTCCTGCAGATTATTCAAAAGAGAGTTCACAACGAAGCACCAAGGTAGGGGAGAGAACCCACTGCCTTGTGGGCACCCCTTCTTCACATTAAGGGTGTACTCTCTTGTTTTCAACTCAATTTGGATTATGCTGAGACACTCTGGCAGAGCCGATTCAAAAGATTTTCCACTTTGGTAAACGTGTTGTCCGACATTATATTCCTGCCGTAAATATTCTTTTCAGAACCTTAATTAGTGTTTCTCCGACACGCTTGAACATGATTGGATAAATCCCATCGGGTCCTGGGGACTTAAAGTTTTCGAATAACGAGAAGGCGAACATTATCCTTTCCTCGGTAGCCTCCAATCTCGTCTGCTGCTAGTTATACTAACATAATCAGATTAATCAATGGAGCTTCGGCCAACAACATTCATGCAGCCAGAGATAAGTGTTCAAAAGAGAACATCTTTCACTTCTGACTTTGAGTCAATCCGGTTTGAGCAGTGAGTCCAGCTTAGCCGTCCGGTTCCTTGGGACAATCTTATACAACCTCGCTGAACTCCTCTTTACGCTCTCGTCTCCTACGTTCCGTGCACATCTTCTCATAACATTCAAATAAAATTTTCCATGGGTTTGTGGCTTCTTCAATAGCAGTTAGAGTCCGGAGTTTGGAGAGGTTGGGACTTCCTCTTTAATGAGATAATCATATCGTGTCCAATCCATTTCGAGGATTTCGGCCTGCTGGCGTCGAGGTTGTCTCGACCGCAAGCTTAATCTCTATATAACGATGGTGCGACAGGGAACCTTTATCGAGTATTTTCAAGCAGTGATATGATCTAATATTTTGTAGTCAGATAATGTCAAATCAATCACTTCCTGTCTCTTGCTGGTTGCGAAGGTCGGACTGGTGCCAACATTCTTCATTACTAAGCAAGATGATAGATAGAAGTCTACGCCTTCCGAAGTTACATTTCGAGAGTGGCCTGCGAATTTGCGTCACATTCCACAATAAGACCTAATTCCTTGGATTCAGCGTAACTTCGACTTCCATAACCTCCCTCGTAGGAGGAGGGAGAATAAAGTCACAGGCGAAATAGGCCCAGACAACGATTTTCTCTTTATAAAGGATAGATCGCCGCTTTATATATCCCAAGCACTGTATTTGTCCTTTAGACACTCACGGTTCTCGAATAACATTGAGTGAGAATTTGTGTGTAGTTTCGGATGGCTGCGGTGTAAAAGACCCGTAGCCGATATGCTGTGTTGCAAGTTAGTGATGAATGGATAATCATACATTTATGTTACACCTTGCCCTTATCTGAATCGAGAACAGTAAAGAGTACCCTTCCACAATTCAGATATAGGCGCATTCCATACCTAGACGGTAAGACCTTCAACGATTCTGGGTCCATGCCAAGAACCAGTTGGTAGGCGTTTCCATTATTTATTTGGTGCCGTGGTATGATCTCCAGTATGTCGTATCCAGTCCTTCGTTGGAGGTGTGGAACCTCAAAATTATCGCATGCGGCTCCCTTGAAGACAGTTGGATGACTGGCATCGTTGACTTGCATCGCAGCCACAGTTTTAATCAGCCATTCTAGCTATTGAGAGTTTGATGGTTGTATCTTCAAGATACCGTACTCGACTCTCATTCGCTGGAATATAGGAAGATCTTTCGACTTCCCTATGGCTTCCGAAACTTGGCTGTCGACAAAATCCAATTGTTTTTGGAACAATTCCCTGTTGTAAGAGCTGTGTACATGTAGGCTGCAGTTCTCTTGGCAGCTTGACGTTTTACATGAGTGTCTTGTACGACAAACTCCAGGGGTCGGCGTCTGCACTCTCCCGCATTTTCTTAAATCAGCTGTTTTTGCTTACTTCCATTGCTTTTTTAGCTCTAAGTTTCACGCACGATTTTCTCTGCCATATTGTCCGCATTGACGCTGGTAAGAAAGACGGTCTTCCACACAGTGCCAAGCGCCTCGGTGTTGAAGACCGTTCATTTCCATTTGCAAAGAGTTTTCCGCCCGTCAAATTGACGCCTGTCATTCTCGATTTCTATCATTATGGCCCTATGGCCACTTTGCGTATGAACGGCCTCCTCTATCCTCTATCTTAGGTGTTTAGCAGTTACACGGCCTGCAAAAGCTAGGTCTATCATGCACCGACTTTACTGGATTCGAAAGTATATGTTTTGGGAGTGTTAATTAATACGAGATCCATTAACCCGAAGGTTTCTTAGACCAATTGCCCTCTTGGATTTGTAAACAAACTGCCCCAGATTCTCGACCATGCATTGAAATACCTGGTGATAAGGATAGGAGTCTTCCCTCTTATATCCCCCCTCAAGTGGCGTCATCATTCATGCAAAATTTACTAAGGGCCATCTTGGCGGTGCACAGCAGCTTACACAGTAGACTCCTTCAATTTTCGCCCATGTGTAAATTTAGTTTATCAGCTGAATAAATTGAGCACACACGAGATTAGAGAGGCGTAGCCGTCGTCTTTATTTCCCAAATGATACTACTCTCTAAGTACAAAAATTATTATAACATAAGTTATCCCTGCACCATAAACTGCTGATTCAGCGTTCCCACGCTTAGGATCCTATTTCTCTGCAGTGACAAAGTTGCCTACTGCTTACAATGCTGCAGACCGGTGTTCACCTGTATTTCGCTGACGAAGTATGTCTTTCAGGACCACGAATCGTTAATTTGTGAGATACATTGTTGCGATTGGTTGGTTGTGTTAACTTGTATCCTAAGTCAGACGTTGGCATCTTACACTGGGAAGACTTATCATCCAATACCCATATCGCTGCCAGCATCTCTGCGTCTGCGATCTAGGTATGAGGGTTGGTGTTTTTGAAGAGTTCTGAAAGAAGAAATACCTTCACATTGTTTTCAGCAACCATTTGCAAAGCTGTACGGAAGTTTATTGCTTCAACATCCTGGCTCCTCTTGAGCACGGTTAAAAGTCCTCCGTTTTGTGTTGGCCGCATGGCTTTCACATTCTCACTAAAGTTCTTGACCTTTACGCTATTCTTCACCGTCCACATACGACAGGAGTCCGTCGATCCCTTGCTTTGAGCGCTCCACCATTTCGTAAAGTACACTATGTTTTTGGCGTCGACGTAAGAGAGATCGCTGTACTTTACGCGTCGTTTTTATTTGGCAGTGCTTTGGCGTTCCGACCATGCTTCCAATCTCGTTGCTTGTTTGCGCTGTTATACGGCTTGTGCGCTTTTGATTCGCTATATCAGCTGGTTATTCTCTGTTTTATGTTCAGCTATTGCTGCTGTCTCTAGGGGACCTTCTGATAACAGTGCTCCTCTCATAACAGAGGATTATGTACTGTAAATCGATATCGGCCTACTCAAAAGCATTTAAACTAATATTAACGAACTTAAAAGCTTACAGATTTCCGTACCTGTAAACTAGTATTACATTGGGTTGTTCGGAAAGTAATTTCGTTTTTTCCAGACAGAGTATTTAATTGTATTTTTTCACAGCTAACTTCACACTTAAGTCGCATTGTCCATATATGTTTTCACAGCTGATATAGCAAGGCTTGTGTGTGAATAAGTTCAATTCATTTTACACAGTAGTTGTTGGTTCGTGCCCTTTTAAATATGGAGAGCATTAAGCAACATTTTCGTCATATTTTACTTTTTTACTATAGAAAAGGTAAAAATGCTGTCCAAGCCAAAATGAAATTAACCTATGGGTATGGAGAAGATTTGTTGACAATACTCCAGTGCCATAACTGGTTTGCAAAATTTCGATCCGACAATTTTGATGTCGAAGATGCATCACGTTCTGGAAGGAAGGTTGAAGCTAATAAAGACGCAATAAAGGCATTAGTTGATTCAAACCGGCGAATAACAACACGTGAGATCAGTGAGATGTTAAATTTATCGAATTCAACTGTTTATAACCACCTGAAATGCCAGGGCTTAACCTCGAAGCTCGATATATGGGTTCCACATGCCCTCACGGAGAGAAATTTTTGTCGCCGCATTGACGTCGTGCTTCACTACTCAAACGTCACGAAAATTATCCATTTTTGAAGCGCATCATTACTGGGGACGAACAATGAGTTGTATAACTTTTCTACTTCTTGCCGTTCTTTATTAAACTCCGCTTTTCTACTTTCAACCGTTCTTTATTAAACTCCAATCTCAACTAAAAACTATAATCTTACAATCTACCCTAAATCCCTACTTGCGGTGTAGCTATTGAGTTTGTGTTGGTGTAGTTGCGCCGGCAGCTTCGTTTGTATGTAGGTACGTATGTATTCTCAGCTGCCAAAAGTCACGTACGTAAATTGATGATCTAATTACAAACGGCCAGTAACGTGGAAGTGATTGTTTATTTGCAAATTCCAAAAGACGGGCAGGCGTAGGAGTAAGCTGTGCGATCTAATTACAAACAGCCAGTAGCGTGGGAGTGATTCAAGGGAATCATCAAATCTCTGTTTTAGCTTTGCAAGTGTGCAATGCGCTAACTTCTCCCCCTCTTAAGACGAGCCGTCCTCGACTCGTGCCAAAATTTCCTCTACTGCCCTCTGAGTTTTTACTTTATTACTTGCTAATTTGTTTCTGCGGTGGATGAAAAAAATTGCTATTGCGATCAATAATAATGGAGGAAAAGAAAAAATTGTCCAGAACAAATTACGATGAACAGATATACCCTCCTTCAATTCGTGAATGCGAGAGATGTTGTCGATATAAATTTGGTGCAAATATGGTAGGGACAAACTCGTATGGTGTTCCAAGTAATTAATGGGTACGGTTTTTGGAGGATGTGGTTGGATATAAGTCGGTTCTCTTTTTGCCACGTAAGTTGTATCATTTATGGTGATAGAGTCACGAAAAAGAAGCAGATACGTTCCCCTTATTTCCAATTTTCGTTGATCAAATATTGTCGTTGGTTGCACGTTGTTAAGAATAATGATGCCCTCTTCTATTTTTTGAACTGATGGTATGTGATATGCCGATTCTGATGAACAATTAGCGGTGTTATTATTTAGCATCTGACCCAAGCAATCTGAGTGAGCCGGTTTGCACACTTTAGCTACCAAAGTGTCATTGCAGTTCTCGAGTGGTTGAAACGTATCGCTACATTTTGCCGCAAGCGTGGTCTCTAGCTTTACGATACTATTATTATGGACTACAGGATAGATTTTTAGGAATTGACAGAAATTTGTAACCTTAGGAACCTTAAGAATATAGTAAATAACATCAGAACTTTGCAAAATTTTTACCTTAGATACTAAAAGTAAATTACTTAAACTAAAGGGTAATTGTTCGGAATTGAACGCTTGATCCATCTCTTCGTCATCCAAAATAAGTGGATTTATGATATTACTTTTTGCCAACACAATGGAGAGTGCTAGTCTGTTTAGTTGGCTGATTATATGGTTATTTCTTCTTACCAAATTTTCACAGAGCAATGTTTCCTCGTCTTTTAATATCCAATCCGTTTGATTTCCGCGAAGTGTATTGATTAGGTTGGTAATTTCGTTAATTCTATTTTGTAAATCGGAGTTAATTCTAATCTGCCTATTGTTGTTTTCTATTAGCATGCTTTCCTTTGTCAAGAGCAGTTCAAAATCTTCGTGGTCCGGGGTACCGGCTATAAATTTCAGGGCGGACCCCAGAAAATCTATTGACCTTGCAATTCTCTTAGGTATTTCCAAAGTGCGAATTATGTGTAGTATTTCCTCACCTTGTTGTTTCAAAATATTTTCGTTCACTACCTGATTTTTTGATTTTGATGTGAACCATCGGCTTTCGTAAGCTATCTGGCGATAATCTGTTAGGTTGGTGGCGTGCACGAGGTAAATGAATTCATTATAAATAGCCACATTTCCCCGAGGGATGGTGATAACTTGTGAGGAGGTGTAGTCAATTAAATTGGCTCTAGTGACGAAGACTAGGGCAAGCGGCAATCTGAAATTGATTTTATCGTAAATTACTTTTATGAATTTTCCTGCCTTCTATCTGTACTGTTGTACCTAAATCTCTTTCTACTATTTTTTCCACGAACACCTTCTCAAATTTATTTCCCAATCGCTTATTTCGTCGAAGAAACACCCTTTCACCAGGCTGATATGTTTTCGTTATTCTTTTCTCATTCAATCTATTCAATACTAAATTCTGGGCTCTTATTAATTTATCTCTAATTTCCCCAAATTTCTCCGCTGGGCAGTTCTGCAAAATTTCGATTGGTTTCGAATCTACAACCGAGTGAATTGTTCTGTTGTACTTGTAAGCAGCAAGCAAAATCAGATCTTTAACCTCGCTTATCTGCTGCTGTGCCTTCACGCATCTGGCTATTTCCAAAAGGGTTGAATGAAACTTTTCGACCTGTCCGTTGCTTTCGCTATGTAAGGTGGGTACGAAAAACTGTTCTATGGAGAAATGATCGCGTAGCATGTTTCTAATTAAATTTGAAGTAAACGCTCTTTCGTTATCTGTGACAATTGTTTTAGTGTTTTGGAACATACCTAATACCTCTAATAAAGCTTCTTTTATATCAATGGTACATCTTGAAATAACAGGTTTAACAATTGCAAACTTTGAAAACCTATCAACAGCAGTTAAGAATAGCTGCTTTCCAGTAATTAAAATGTCTAAGTGGAGAATTTCTCCTGGGTGCTCTGGGATTGGAGTTTTCCCAATTTCCGGATTTGGTGGTTTTCTTTGGTATTTATTTTCCAGACAGATCTTGCAATTTGATACAGCTGACCTGAGCATTTTCCTCATGTCGGGAAAGTAATATTCTGATAGAATTTGCTTAAAATTCTCGGACAGAGATCGATGGGCACGGGCATGCTCCGTTGCTATTGCTTCCTGTTGATCGTTCGGATTCGTTAGATCGATTACAAATTTTTCTGTATGAATAAATTTAACCCCCGGGAATGCTTCGACAAGAGGTCCCTGGATCTCTGATAGTGTCGGAAGATCGCAACAAAGAGCGTTTGTAACGCTAGGGTTTACGAGTTTCTTAAGATTATGCAACAAATTTACTATTGTGTCGTAATTTATAGTATAACGAATTTTTTTCTGAAAAATTATTTTTGTACTTTGGTGATAATGATCCCCCTTCGTCAAAATGAATTGTCTTTTGAATTGGTTTACTGGATACTGGATAGTTTTAATTGTGTTTGAGAGCGATGACTCGCTATGTGCTGTAGCATCTGTATCAGTCATATTATTCAAAAACTGACGGGACAGAGCGTCTGCTACGACGTTGTCTCTGCCGGGTTTATAAACAAATTTAGGCGAAAATTCTTCTATGAACGCACGCCATCGCTTCATTTTTGTATTAGGATTTTTGTTCGAAATAGCGAAAGTTAAAGGCTGGTGGTCTGTGAATATTACGATGTCTTTAATACCGTATAAGTAATGTCGAAGGTTTTTAAGGGCCCACACTATAGCCAAGAGCTCACGCTCGTTGGTTGCATAATTCTCCTCTGTTTTTGATAATGTTCTTGAAATCATTGTAATGGGCCGACCATTCTGGGAGAGGACCGCGCCTAAAGCGCTAGAGGAAGCGTCTGTTGTTAGTTCGAATGTTTTGTCATAATCCGGATAAAACAGCAAAACATCTTCCGATGCCAAAATGCTTTTTACCCTTTTAAATGCTTGAATGGCCTCGTCATCAAGGACTATTTTAGTGTGTTTGGACTTGTGGGATGACACATGGCCATTCTCCCCCCGAAGATACTTTGTTAATGGTTTGACGATAGACGCATAATCCCTTATAAACCTTCTATAGTAACCTGACAGACCCAAGAAAGAGCGTAATGCTCGAAGTGTTTCCGGCTTCCTATAGTCGATTATGTCCTTGACCTTATTTGGACATGTTTTTATCCCCCTTCGAGAGACAATAAAGCCAAGAAACTCAACCTTATCTTTAAAGAATTTAGTCTTTTCTGCTGAAACTCGCATACCGGCCCTTTCCAACTTCCCCAGTACCTTATCGACATGTTGAATATGAGACTTTTCGTCCCTTGAAAAGATGATTATATCATCCATATAAACTTGGCAACTTTGGCCAATGTCGTCTCTCAAGACGTCATCAATAGCCCGTTGAAAGATACTGGGCGCATTTTTTAACCCGAATGGCAATCTATTAAATTCGTATTTGCCATTGTTAATGCTGAAGGCTGTTTTTTCGCGGTCCTTCTCCTCAAGGATTATCTGGTGGAATCCAGACTTTAGATCTAAAGTAGTAAAAAATCTGGAACTGCCCAGGTTTGCCAATATGGTAGAAATATCTGGTATAGGATATTTATCCGCAATCGTTTTTTCGTTTAATTTTCGAAAGTCGATTACCATGCGGAGCTTTTGTTTACCATATTCATCCAGGCCTTTTTTATTCACTACATGGACCGGAGAGTTATACGCCGAATTAGATTTTCGGATAATTCCTTCTTTCAACAGTATTTCTATTTCCTTATTAATGAATCCTGCCGCCGAAACCGGGTATGGATAAGATCGGGTGTAAATTGGTTCCGAGGAAGTGGTACGAATTTTAGCTTTGACCTTAGTATTAAATGGCAAAGCGCGGTTAGGTTCGGCAAAGGCCTTAAAATTCTTTTTAATCATAGAGTCAAACTCGTTTTTCACAAGAGCTGGGACCGAGTCCTTGTCCAAATATATGGAGTTAACTTGCTCACATTTGACGTTATTTAATTTTTCCTTACCACCCTCGTAATATAAGTATCCGGATGTCGTATCAATTTTAGATTCTATCTCCTTAAGGAAATCATATCCCACTATACCATCGAAGCCCTTTATATTAGGAAGAATGAAGAAAGTTGAGACTTTCCCCAAAACGAAAACCTTACATTTTTTTTCTATGAGATTACATCCGTTTATAGTTTTGACCGTAAACTGTCTCTCCACAGGGATAATTCCCTTTAGGAAGCTCAAATTTTTGATATAGTTTTTTGAAGTTCCTGTATCAATCAGTAACCTAAGCTCCTGCCCCTCCGACGCCTTCTTGGTAATGTAAGGTAGGAGCGACCTTATACTAAAAAATTAACCTCGTCTTCCATCGCGAAATTGGAAGCGATCTCGACATCCGAATCACTGTCACGGTCCACAGTAATTTTCTTTTGTGGATCCACCTCTGGGGTTGTCTCCAAATGGTTGGTCCGTTGCACTTTCGGCTTCCGTGAATTTACTGAATCTCCCCTTCTGTGCTCCCGTTTATTCACGTATTGATTAGCATCCCTTTTGGGGTACCCTCCCACGGCATTTCCCTTTCTATAACTCTGGTTGGACTGTTTTGTACGTCGGAATGCGGAGGATCCGCGGTCTACATCCATTGGAGTAGGGGTGTCCTTGAGCATTTGGGGATTGCCAGGATAGTTATTGTGGTATTTTGGGCTAGTGGTAGTTGCTACGTTGTTAACCGCAAATGTTCTGGCGAAATCATAACGCATGCGGTTGTTCGCTAACTCCTGGGCAGTAGCCAGTGCAGAAGGCAAATCTTTAGGATTGGCAGAAAATAGAATGTCGCATAACGGCCGCTTTAGGCCAGAAATAAAAACTCTTAATGCGTTTTCTCTAGCTCTATCATTGAGCGCGGCGGCAAGCTGCGTATTGTTTGAATGAGTCATTATATTTTTATTTGTTATGAGTGTTAATTGCTTGTCTACCGTATCATAATATTGGCAGATTGACAAACTTCCCTGCCTCAGAACGCTGAGCTCTGTTTCCAAAACATGTAGCGGTCTTTTGTCCGCGTATGCTTTGTCCAATCTAGCTATTATAGCTTTAAAATTTAAAACGGTTGAGAAGGAAGCGAGCGTTGCATTTGCGGGGCCTACTATCTTGTTTCTAAATATCCCCATGGCAACATAATATTGCTCTGAACCCTCTTTGTAGTAGCCAATGGCGAATTCTGCTGCGGAACGCCAGGCCGGATAAGAAGCAGTATCCCCCTTAAATTCTTGTATAGATTTTATTAAATCCATATTTGTGTTGCCCCCGACCACAGTTGGATTTATTTCCACGGGACTGTAACTCTCCGCGGATGGCGGCTCTAAGCGCCGAAGAGTTTTCATTACTTCATCTAACTGGGCATTCCATTCTCTTTTGTTTTGGTCATTTTGTTGTCTTAAAATTTCTATTACCTGCTCCCTAGTTACACTCATGTTAATTTTGTTTTGCTTTTTTTTTTTTTTAAAAAAAAAGGTAAGAAAGAGCCGAAGGTATTTCGCTTTACAAAAACTTTATATAACTTTTCTTTAATTGCACTGGATCAATTTTGTTTTGCTTTTTTTTTTTAAAAAAAAAAAGGTAAGAAGGAGCCGAAGGTATTTCGCTTTACAAAAAACTTTATATAACTTTTCTTTAATTGCACTGGATCAATTTTGTTTTGCTTTTTTTGTTTTTTTTTTTTTTTTTTTTTTAGAAAAAAAGGTAAGAAGGAGCCGAAGGTATTTCGCTTTACAAAAACTTTATATAATTTTTCTTTAATTGCACTGGATCAAAACCGAACAATTACTTACAGTATTATTATTTCACGTATTGCAATCATTTCTGCTAGTTGGGTTCAGTTGTCCTGTCCTGCTAGTTGGGTTGTCCTGCTAGTTGGGTTGTCCTGCTAGTTGGGCGCCACTTTTCTGCTTCTTGCCGTTCTTTATTAAACTCCGCTTTTCTACTTTCAACCGTTCTTTATTAAACTCCAATCTCAACTAAAAACTATAATCTTACAATCTACCCTAAATCCCTACTTGCGGTGTAGCTATTGAGTTTGTGTTGGTGTAGTTGCGCCGGCAGCTTCGTTTGTATGTAGGTACGTATGTATTCTCAGCTGCCAAAAGTCACGTACGTAAATTGATGATCTAATTACAAACGGCCAGTAACGTGGAAGTGATTGTTTATTTGCAAATTCCAAAAGACGGGCAGGCGTAGGAGTAAGCTGTGCGATCTAATTACAAACAGCCAGTAGCGTGGGAGTGATTCAAGGGAATCATCAAATCTCTGTTTTAGCTTTGCAAGTGTGCAATGCGCTAACTTATATAACAATGTCAAACGAAAGAGATGATGGAGCAGAAAAAATCAACCGGCTCAAAGCATTCCAAAAGCCGATATCCCTTAAAAAAAAGGTGATTCTGTCTGTTTGGTGGGATTTTAAAGGAGTCACTTTTTTGAGCTTTTACCGGATAACACAACAATTAATTCGGAAGTCTACTGTCATCAGCTGGACAAACTGAATGATGCACTTCAACAGAAAGGGCCAGAACTAATTAACAGAAAACGTGTAGTGTTCCACCAAGATAATGCGAGACCTCATACCAGTTTGGTCACTCACAAAAAGCTTTTACAGCTTGGATGGGATGTACTGCCACACCTACCATATTCTCCAGACCGGGCCCCTTCGGATTATTATTTGTTCCGGTCACTGCAAAATTTTAATTAATTTAATTAAATATTTATTATTTTTATTAATTTCATTAAATATTTATTCATTATATGAAGATCGTCTGGAATGGGGAACGTGTTTATTGTAAGCATTCTTTGGCTGTCATCAGCTACATCGGCGTGTCCATCGGTAATTTAAATCGTCACATTAAACTAAAGCATCCTTTTATTGATAAAAAGGCAAAGGAAATAAACAACGACGCATCGGAACAACCGTCCCAGAGTGAGCAACCGGCGCGGCACCACGTCTTAAACGTCTTAAATTACATTGCTGTAACAGAGCATTTTAATGATGACAACGCAAAGATTTGCTAGGCCGTTTTTTGTCATGACGAATTTTACCATTGTAAAATTGTGTAAGTTGAAACCAAGTAAAATACAAAATATGTAAGACTGAGTTTCATGTGATCACTTCTTTAAAATAAGGAAGTAAATTTGTTAATATAATTGTCATTTTACGTATGTAACGGCCATCGTAGCCAAATGGGTTGGTGGTGACTACCATTCGGGAGTGCGTATATTCGAATCTATGTGCACGAAACAGCTAAAATTATTGAAAAAGATATAGAATAGCGGTCGCGCCTCGACAGGCACTGACAAACCTCTAAGTATATTTCTGCCATGAAAAAGTCCCTCATAATATCAAGACGCACGTCACAATTAGAAGGAGGAACTGCGTTACAAAAACGAACTTTTTTTCTGAACCAAATATACTTTTTCGGAAAAGGGAGAAAAAATAAAAATACACGTGTATCGGCGATTTTCATGTACACGTGAGAATTTTGTCTTTTATGTATAATATATAGAGCTCCTAGTCCGCCTGTGTGAAAAACTTTGGATCAATTTTTAACCCTTTTTCCGTGATGCAATCGCGCTGAATTTCTGCAGGCAGACTCGTGTTTTTATTATGTAAAATTAAAAAAAAAAATTTTATCAATTCTCAGATTTTCTTGAATTTTTTTTTTCTAAAAAAAAAAAATTTTTCTAAATTTTCGGCATAACTTGAAGGGACTCCAAATTTTTAAACAACTTATTAACCTAATTTTAACTAACCTGAAATTTTAGAAAATTATCAATAAAAACTCCATCATACGATCTAAAAATAAAATTTATTCTTCGAAATAGATATATTTAAAGGTTAAAGAACACAAAATAAGCCTTTTCATGGGTTACGAACTTAAAACATAGAAATAGCTATACAAAAATGAAAAAAAAGTCCTGAGCGCACGTCAAATAAGTTTTCGTACACTTAACCGAAAATATTAAAAACATTAAAAACACCCCCGGCATCGATAACTGCTTGTAAGCGCCGCCGCATGCTCTTCACTAAGTTTCCGGTATCATTTTGGGTTATTTTCATCCACTCAGTCGATAAAGCCTTCTTTAGGGATTCCTTCGAAGTAATTGTGTGTTTACGTATTCGTTTTTCGAGCAGATCCCAGATGTGCTCGATAGGGCTTAGATCCGGGGACTGCGGTGGTGTATGTAGTTGCTTGCAGTTATATAGAAACAAGAATCTTTTTTTTCAAACCCCAATTGTGTCGCACTCGTCTCAAGATTTTCTCTCAGGATTTTTAAGTAGAGGTGCTTATCCATTACATTGTCAACAAACACAAGCTTTCCAACACCAGCTTCTGCCATACAGCCCCAAACCACAATGTTACCGCCACCGTGTTTCACTGTGGGTACCAAATTTTTCACTTTCATCTGTTCATTTGGTTTTCTTCAAACTTTCACGGCTCCATCTGGACCAAACAAATTATATTTAGACTCATCACTAAAAATTACGTTGCTCCAAAATGATTCGGGCTTGTTCAAATAGTCTTTAGCGAATCCTCTTTTTTTATTTACTTTAGATATAAAAGGCTTTTTACGCGGTGTTCGACCATTGTACCCAGCCTTACGGAGTACATTTCGAACAGTTTGTGGGTGGACGCTTATTCCAACACTTTGCTGCACCTCTTCCTGTATTTCCACAGCAGATTTTCTGGGATTAGACGTTATTGAATCTAAGATTCGGCGCTCGTCTCTCTGTGAGAGTTTTTTTGGTCGTCCGGATCGCGGCTTTGGCCGAATATTTCCAGAGTTTATATCAGAATTAGTTACTCCTTGCACGCTGGAATTTGATTTACCGATAATTTGACGATTTCACGCAAAGATTTTTTTTGCTAAATATAATTTTATAATCACTTTACGCAAATCGACTGATATTTCACACCCGCGACCCATCATATACGTTAACTGTCACCATAAACACAAAACTATTAAATTATAAACTATTAATAGTTATGCATACCATTTGCATCAAAATACTATCAACTATGATCATTTGAGCGATAATAAGAAATAACGGAGAAAAACCGTAAGTTTTGGAAAAAGAAACAACGAAAAAATAACAACGTACGTAAACTTTTTTTGGCTGTTTTAGCTCTCTCTCTCTCCTTTAAGACAATTATTCTTCAACTCACAACAGTGAGAGAGGTGAAAGGAGTGAAACTAAGTTAACAATATTCTCTTTTTACACTACGTGCCAAAAGTTTAAGTTTATATTTAAAAATAAAAATTATTTTAGTAAATTTTTGAACAAAACTGACTCACTGTATATGTTTATTGTTTCATACAACACACTCTGTGCCGTTTGTGTGTTTGTTACAGTTCCGGAAGTTCCGATCATCTGACAGTTGCGCTACTAGGAGACGTATACTTTGACAATTGTTTTAAGTTCTGTTGCGCGAAAACGTCTTTCTGTATATTTCATCTTACTAAAAATGCAGTGCCCGACTCGAAATAACTTTTGTTACGTTTGTGGCTTATTCGCACCAAGTAAAAATTTTAAAAATATTACAAAAACAGTGGTAAATTCGTTTCAGAAAATATTCAAGACTGCTTATGTTCCTTACTTGTGGTATACTCCGGAAGTCGTGTGGGACTATTGCTATAGAAATTTATGCAAGTTTACTGATGGAAGGTCAACAATAAAGTACTCTGTACCAACAATTTGGCTACCACGTACGGAGCACTGCAGTGAACTATGCTACTTTTGGAGCATTCCATGAAAAAGTGGAACTCTGAACTGTTTTACAAATATGCATTTTTTATATATTATTGCACGTACATAGTGAGATTATGTTCTCATCTATAGTAATTTACAAAAGTTGTAGTGAGTATGTCTCATTTTTTGTAAATACCGTTATTTATTGAGAGTAACAACAAGTCGGATTTTTTTATTAGTCTTTACATAACTTTTTGCGAGGTCGCTGTCGCTATTGTTTATCAGATAGAAACTAGATTTCTGTTCTTAGTTATAGTGTATAGTTCGCTGTATTTAACTGTATACTCATTTTTTTGGTTAAGTGTTTTTTGATAAGAAATTAATCATAACGGAAAGGTAAGTTTCGATGTCCCATACGTGACGCTTAATTCCTTTTTCTATTAATAATTGTAAACCAAGTCGACTATACAAATTGAATTTTTCTGTTAACAGCTAATTTTTAGCGGTCTAAAAACTGGTGAAACAATTTTGTTTGAAATCGCTTTGCTTACAATGTATTCTTGGTGATAATAAAGTGTCTGTACGTGACGCCGAAGAATAAGTTATCTGACATCTTCAACTTTTACTGGCGTTTGTAATAAACAAAACCCTTTTTTGTACTGCAAATCTCAATAACGCAAAAATGAGCGACCAGCAACCATCAACCAGTGCTAGCCGCATGCGAAAATTTCGAGAAAAGCAAAAAGAGAAAGATCCAAACTTTATCGCTAATGAGACTAAAATATTGCGTGAGCTTCGTAAACGAAAAGCAGAAAATTTTTCTGAAGGTGAGTTAAAAGCAATTTCACTTAAGGAAAGGGATAAGAAGAGATTGCAAAGGGCAAAAAAGCGGGTTGAACTTAAAAATCCTACTGATTCTCCTGTAAGTACTGAATCTCCGTACAAGTCGAAACAGAAGAAAGAAAAAAGCGGTTGTTACAGAACTAGCGCGTAAAATGAACATTGCTCTAGCAGAAAGCCCAAACATTAGCACATCAGGTGTCGATACTCGTTATGACGATGACGGCATTAAGAAGAAGTGTCAAAAGCATTATTTGACTTTGTACCTACGAGAAGCCTTTTTCATTTTTAAAGAATTTTTTCCTAATATCGAAATTGGATTTTCAAAATTTTTTAGTCTAAGACCGAAAAACGTTTTGCTAATGAAAGACACACCTTCAGACCAGTGCAAATATTTAACTCATGAAAATTTTATTTTAAAATTGAAAGGTTTGAAACAAAATTATTGTAAAGACTGGTGGACTATGATTTAATGTGATCCTTCTTTGAATTCGAAGTGCTGGAAAAATGAATGTGATACTTGTTCTGATGGCAAAAAAATATTAATTTCTATGGATTTAAGTACAATCTGTGTATGGAAGGAATGGGAAAAAAACTTAGAAAATAAACTACGTTTAGTAAACCACGAAACAAGTTCAGGTGAACTTAAAGAAAAATTGATTGATTCTATCCATATTATGATGAAGCATGTTAATTTAAAACGAGTTCAAGCCAATGAATTTCAAAAAGACCAGCGCAATGAAAATGTGCGAATCCTTCAAGTTGATTTTGCGATGTCTTTTGGCTGTGAATACCAGAATGAAGTTCAAAGCGCACTCTAGTCACGAACAAGTGTTCTTTTATTTACTGCTGCAAGTTTTTACAAAGGCAATTGCCAAACATGTCTTATATGCTCAGATGCAAATTCGAAAGACAAGGATACAGTACTGTTTTCATCAATAAGTTGTTTGACTTGATTCCATAAAGAAAATGAAGACTTACTTTCAGCGGAAATTATTTGGAGTGACGGCCCTTCATCGGAATTTAAGAACCGTTATATGGTTAAACTAACATCAATGTTGAGTGAAAAGTACAAAAGGTCCTTTTATTGGAAATATTTTGCTACATCGCATGGAAAAGGTGTGATAGACGGAGTTGGTGGAAATATCAAAAGACTGGTAAGAGAGAAAATGATGAGCCAAAATGAACATGTTGTTGTCCAATCAGCCAAGAACTTTTCTGATTTAGCTTCTCTATTAGTCACAAAATCCCGTGTGATTTATGTGCCATTCTCTGAAATTTATGAAAGGATTAAAAGTGCATCGCCGTGGGACAATGCCAAAGCGATAACTGGAGTTTCCAACTTCCATTTTATTAAAACTGGGGAGAAAGTTGTGGAGTGCAGAAAACATTGCCTTTCCCAAGACAAAACTGTATTTACCTATTATTTTTACATATGTTATAGATTTAAGTTGAACTATATCCCGTACGTGACGCGACTTGTCTGTACGTGACAAATATAAAAAAATGTTTTTGAATTATAAATATGTGTTTTAATTAATATTTTTTTCGCTAGTAGCAAGCTTGATTCTTAGTTATAGTTTCCTTCGAAGACACTTTTTATGCACCTGTAATCTGAAATCTGAATAAAACTATAACGATTTCGAATTTTGGTTGACTTGATGTGTCCCGTACGTGACGTGGGTTGTTTGCATTTTTCTTCAGTATTTCATGCCTTTTTTTAAATGTTTCTTCGCACTATTAAAGACTAGTATATAATCTATTAAATTAGAGAAAAACAAGTATATATCTGATAAAACAATTAAGTGCTATTTGCAATATAAACCGTAAAATAAGTTGAACTTGTCTGTACGTAACAGTGGAATGCACCTTTTGCGCAAATTTTACTCAAACTAAAGGGTACCAATACTCCCGCCGCAACATAATTCGCTACGCTAATGTAGAATCGGTTATTCCAACACCCAGTGAACTTTAGGAGCTTGTAGCGATGAACATGGCGAAAGGTTCCATCAGGACATTGCGGCTATTGAAAAGCGCTTTAAAGGACAAGATATTACGCATATGCTTGGCGAACACTGTTGGTCTATTTGTCGCGATACTGACACAAATGCTTACAAACGCAAAAATAAAAGGCCTAAGTTTCTTTAAAAGCATTAAAATTTTTAATGTAGATGCTTTCCATTTCAATTCAACCGCGCTATTTGGGTCATGTTCTTCGATTTCGATGTAACTCAAATATGTTGCTCTCTGGTCAAAATAATGAGACACGTATTTTTTTGTTCGCCCAAAAAAAATGTTTTCAAGAGTTATCGGCAATTTTGTTTTTCGGTTCAAAATTGATTTTTTTAATATAATTATATAAGCTTTTTTTTTAAATGCTCATAACTTAGTCAAAAATGAACCGATTTTAATGATTCTCAGTTGAAAATGACAAGTAATGACGATCATTTTGAACACAGAATTATTAAAATCGGTTCATTTTTGACTAAGTTATGGGCATTTAAAAAAAAATATTTCTTATATAATTAAAAAAAATCCATTTTGAGCCGAACAAAAAAATATGTGTCTCATTATTTTGACCAGAGAGTAACATATTTGAGTTACATCGAAATCGAAGAACATGTCCCGAATAACCCTTTTGAATTGAAATGGAAAGAATCTATATAAGAAAATTTTTTTTAATTGCTCATAAATTAGTCAAAAATAAACCGATTTGAATGATTCCGCGTTCAAAATGATCGTCATTACTTGCACAAGCGACTTCATGTAGAAACAATTGCAAAAAAGTAGTTGAAGATTTTTTATTTTGCAAAAAACAAAAAGTGCGAAACAAGTTTTTTACTCAAAAATTCATTACTCAAACACAACTCATTTTAGCTACTGGGCATTCAGCTCAATTTAAATTTGAGTTGTCCTCTTGATTTGGAAAAAGTTATAAAAAAATACACTTTTTGAAATATTAAATTTCGAAAAAATTTAAATTTTTTTTTCCTTTTTGCTAAATAAAAAATTTTCAACTACTTTTGTTTCTACATGAAATCGCTCATGCAAGTAATGACGATCATTTTGAACCCAGAATTATTAAAATCGGTTCGTTTTTGACTAAGTTACGGGCATTTAAAAAAAAAATGTTTCTTATATACATAATTAAAAAAAATCGATTTTGAGCCGAAAAACAAAATTGCCGATTACTCTTGAAAAACATTTTTTTCGGGCGAACAAAAAAATACGTGTCTCATTATTTTGACCAGAGAGTAACATATTTGAGTTACATCGAAATCGACGAACCTGACCCGAATAGCCCGGTTGAATTGAATTGGAAAGCACCTGTAACAATTTTTAATTTTAATATAATAAAATTAATAAAAAAATTCGGGGTTTTATATCTCTATTGTAATGCGGAGTGAAATACCTTTCTTTTGATACCCACATCGGCATATCTCATGCATTTTTTTTTTTAAATTTCGAACAGGTGGCAACCCTGTGAAACATTGTCAGTGGCAACACCTAGGTGAAAAGTCTAGAAATGTGATACACTATCTGTGTGCCCAATTTCATTGAAATCCGTTAAGCTAATCCTGAGATCGTGTGGCTATACAGATATGCATACAAGAATTGCTCGTTTAAATTTAAAATTCAAAAAAAAAAAATTGTGACGTGTACATGAAAATCGCCGATACACGTTATTTTTATTTGTTATCCCCTTTCCGAAAAAGTATATTTGGTTCATAGGGCAGAATGTGTGTAACGCGGTGTAATTGGCGCGTACACCCTTTTTGGGTGTTTGGCCGAGCTCCTCCTCGTATTTGTGGTGTGTTTCTTGATGTTGTTCCACAAACGGAGGGAGCTACAGTTTAAAGCCGACTCCGAACGGCAGATATTTTTATGAGGAGCTTTTTCATGGCAGAAATACACTCGGAGGTTTGCCATTGCCTGCCGAGGGGCGACCGCTATTAGAAAAATATTTATTTAAACCGACGTTCTCTCTGTGAATTCCGAATGGTAGTCACGCACCAACCCATTCGGCTACGGCGGCTGCTTATAATATGTATATATATTAATATATATATATATGTATATATGAAACACATATTATATAATATGTATATATACGTATGTATAATACAACAATTATCTTTACTAAGTTTCTAAAAACTTTTACATACACTGTATGTACAGGGTTTGAGTGAAAAGTAATGTGCCTTCCCGCGCGGAGCGTCTGCCCAGCGATCAACCGAATCGGCTGGTGGGGGAAAATGATCGTTGGACCTTCCCCTTTCCCTAGAAACCGGTCCCAGTTCGCTGGTAACAGTGGTGCAGTCAACATCGCTCCGCGCGTGAAAGCTGTTTTAAAAGTGTGTTAGGATTTTGCAGTGGCGAAAATGCAGCGATCGTTGGAGGAAAGTTATTCGATCAAATTTTGCGTAAAGCTAAACAGTGTGACCTTTGACAGTTTGCTCTCCTTCTCAGCGAATACAACCGCAATTGCCACTAAGGTCCAAAATCGCAACAAGCTCCGCAGGTCGCTTGCCGGCAGCACTGAGGCAATCGGTCGGCCGATTCTAAACTATGCTGCGCCTGTCTGGTCGCCTGGAACTAGTGACACGCAGTGGATAAAGCTACAGACTTGCCAAACTACTGCCATTCGGACAGCGACAGGTTGCGTCCTGATGTCCCCTATTCAACACCTTCACAACGAGGCACAAGTGCTCCCTGTAATGGAGCACAATAAACTGCTCAGGAAGCAGTTCCTGCTGGGGTGCTACGGCAGATTTCACCCTTGCAGACACCTGCTTGAGCTAGAGCCGCCTACTAGGCGCGTCAGGAGACACCTTTTAAACTATGCCGACGAGATCCAGGACAAAACTGACAGAAATCTACTGGGCCAGACAGTCACCGTCACCGTAAAATACAATATTTAATATTAAAAGTATAGAAAAATTAGATTATCAACATAAGAAACCATTAAATTGCTAAAAATATATACAAGTTACAATTGAATTTTAATTGTCATATATATTTAATTATAATATAACATATATATAATATAAATTAATAATTATGAAACTAAAATAACAAATATATGCTAGGTATTATTTTAATTTCTTACATAGAAAGTAATACTTGTTTGGCTCTAGAAAGGTCTAAATCCAAAAGGGTGGAGAGATAATTAAGGTCAGACAACGTCCTAAAGAGACCTTGCAACGGCGAAAATTTCTTCACGGAAAATTAAACTGTATTCTTTCTAGAAGGACCGACAATGAGATCAAAGATAAATGATACTGCCTGAAAAATACCCCTGTCACTTAATAGAAAGAGACTAATCAAACGACAACGTGATTCGTATGAAGGTTTCGGGTCTAAGAAATTGAGTGAATGTAGTGCGAAACGTACAAAAATTTGTTGAACCCTCTCCACTCCATTTATATGGACTGCATGGCAAAGTCCCCAAATAAAAGCAGTATAATCTAATTTGGACCGAACAAAGGCAGAGTATAATAAGAGTATATAGGTAAATGAATTGCGATGAGTGACGTCTAACAAAAGCGAGCATAGCAAGAGAATTGGAAATGGCATAATTAAAGTGCGTGATAAAATTAAACTTTGAATCAAAGA
Organism: Anastrepha obliqua; assembly: GCF_027943255.1. NCBI lineage: Eukaryota > Metazoa > Arthropoda > Insecta > Diptera > Tephritidae > Anastrepha > Anastrepha obliqua. Next base: position 1,109,572 of record NW_026562179.1, on the reverse strand, counting down.
AAACCCCTAAATCTTTTATCATATCGGACGAAGCAAGATATGTATAATTGATATGATAAGAGGGATTAAGGGCGTTTTGAAGCTTAGAAAATGTGATTTTATGACATTTTTCAATATTAAGAAATAGACGATTCATAAGGCACCAGGAAAATAAATTATTCAACTCGGATTGTAGGACGGCTGAATCACTTGAATTTCTTATTTGAGCATACACTTTTAGATCATCACCATAGAGAAGAAAATTAGCAAAGGAACAATATCATGCAAATATCATTTATAAACAATACAAACAACAAAGGCCCTAAAATACTGCCCTGAGGTACACCAGAGGTGGCGATGTTTCGAAGAAACTCCATCGATAACTACAGTACTGCACCTTTTTATTAAAAACGATCGAATCCAAATCAAGGAAAATTGAAAGAAAACCGAGACAATTTAGTTTCAAAATTGGTATAGGAGATTTTATCAAAGACTTTAGAGAAATCTATGTATATCGATTTAGTTTGGAAACCATTCTCTAAGCCTGCGTGGCAATCTTCAGAAAAAGCGGATAAGTTATTATAGGTAACGTAGATCTTGCAACTACAAAACCATGCTGTCTAGGACTAATTAGACGTTTAACGCTAAAATATAACTTGTCTTTTACAACACATTCAAAAAGTTTAGATACAGCAGATAATTTGGAAATTGACCTGTAATTTGCAATATCGCTTTTACTACCGCTTTTGAAAATAGCAGTGACTGAAGTCAGCTTCCAATCATCGATAAATATTCCTTCAGCCAAGGATTTGCTAAAAATTAGTTTAAGAGGTTCCACCAAACAACGACAATTTTTAAACAAAGTTACAGAAAGCCCATCTAACGGGTGATTTTTTAGCTATTATCTTTTTAAACAGTTGGTTTAAACAGCTGACGCACGTTTCGTGTTTTGTTTCATTGTCAAACATCTTCAGTTTGGTCTATAATTTAACCATGAATCGTCTTACAAACGAACAACGCTTGCAAATCATTGAATTTTATTATAAAAATGCGTGTTCTGTTCAGAAAGTTTATCGCAGGCTTCTTCCATTTTATGGTCAGTTTAATCGACCCACTGAAGCGGCTATTCGAGCTATTGTGACTAAATTTAGAACCAAATTTACATTATTGGACAAGAAACCACCAACACGCTTACGTAGAGTGCGAACTGAAGAAAATATCGCAGCTGTATCGGCCAGTGTTAATGATGACCATCAATTATCGATTCGTCGCCGTTCGCAGCAATTGGCTGTTACTCAACAACGTGGGAATTTTTGCGAAAGGATTTAGGTGTGTGTGAATCCTGAATCACAGTTTGGTGCGGTTCTTCAAAGATACGGCGAATCGCAAAGTAACTGTGAATGGTGAGCGCTACCGCGAAATGATATCCAACTTTTTTTTGCCCAAAATGCAAGAGCTTGACTTGCATGACATGTGGTGGGGCTTGTTAAAGCTCCTGTCTATGCAGACAAGCCTGCTTCAATTAACACATTGGAAGACAACATTAAAGCATTTATATGTGAGATACTGGCCGAAACATTGGAAAGAGTATGCCAAAATTGGACTAAGCGGATGGACCATTTGAAGCGCAATCGCAGTCAACATTTGCATGAAATAATCTTCAAACATTAAATTATATGGACTGTACTATCGATTTAAATAAAAATTTCATGCATTTTTCTGAATTGTACGTGTGTTTTTTGAAAAACATTCCTATTGCTCTTAAAAGATCACCCTTTACATCCGAATGAGAAGATTTTTTAATCTTTAACAATCCCTCAATGACATCATCATCTGAAGCGGCTATTCGAGCTATTGTGACTAAATTTAGAACCAAATTTACATTATTGGACAAGAAACCACCAACACGCTTACGTAGAGTGCGAACTGAAGAAAATATCGCAGCTGTATCGGCCAGTGTTAATGATGACCATCAATTATCGATTCGTCGCCGTTCGCAGCAATTGGCTGTTACTCAACAACGTGGGAATTTTTGCGAAAGGATTTAGGTGTGTGTGAATCCTGAATCACAGTTTGGTGCGGTTCTTCAAAGATACGGCGAATCGCAAAGTAACTGTGAATGGTGAGCGCTACCGCGAAATGATATCCAACTTTTTTTTGCCCAAAATGCAAGAGCTTGACTTGCATGACATGTGGTGGGGCTTGTTAAAGCTCCTGTCTATGCAGACAAGCCTGCTTCAATTAACACATTGGAAGACAACATTAAAGCATTTATATGTGAGATACTGGCCGAAACATTGGAAAGAGTATGCCAAAATTGGACTAAGCGGATGGACCATTTGAAGCGCAATCGCAGTCAACATTTGCATGAAATAATCTTCAAACATTAAATTATATGGACTGTACTATCGATTTAAATAAAAATTTCATGCATTTTTCTGAATTGTACGTGTGTTTTTTGAAAAACATTCCTATAGCTCTTAAAAGATCACCCTTTACATCCGAATGAGAAGATTTTTTAATCTTTAACAATCCCTCAATGACATCATCATCTGATAGAATAAATGAACCGAAGTCAACTGAAGAAGACAATTTCCCCAAGAAATTATGGCGAATGGCTGCCAAATGTTCTTCCTGAATATATTTATCGGACACGAAAATAAATAGCCAAATAAATTCGGTGCATCACTGACGGAGCAGGTAGTTACGTCCGCATAAAAAACAGTATTAAGAATAGAGGAGGTCTTTTTCACCGATTTAATATATCGCCGAAAATTCTTCGGATTACTTTTTGTATTAAGCTCATATTTGTGAATATATTCTTTATACAAAGACTTATTTAAAGTGCTTATTTCTGTGGAAGATAAAAAAATCACAAAAGCGGGGTTCGTTAGTTAACCTGAACTTCTGAAAAAACTTATTTCTCAAATTTTTATGATGTTTAAGTTCTTTTGGGCACCAGGGAATCTTATATTACAAATTACACGCTTAAAAATTGGAACATAGATCTATGACTAAAGTTTTAAATATCTTAAAGCATTCTGCAACTTCAATATTACCTAAAGATACTTCCCAATTAATTTAGCGTAAGGCATTATCAAGAGTTTGGACATCACACCCGGCAAAATTAAAGGAAGAATAAGGACAATCAGCACTGAATTCAAAAAATTCCAAAGGAATATTGTGAACATTAATATCGATATTGAAGAACAAGGCTGTGATAAAACAAAACTAATGTTGTCGCTTATAAAAATCAAATCTAATAAACGGCTCATACTCACCCATTAATGTGAGTTAGACCCATGCCCAGTAAATTATCAATAAAATAAGATTCTGTGGGACTATTGAAATTTGAAGGCGTTAGATATACGTTATTATCTAAATATATAAACCTTAGACACATAATTGGACACATTGTTAACATGCGACTTATACAAGCACCCATTACTTAAGGGTGGAATATAAGGAACACAAATATTTTTTTTTTTTTTATTTATTTATATAAGCTTATACAAGGTAAATTTACATATGTACAACCCAAAAAACATGCAGCGCTAGCATCAGAGGCTATCAGCTGAAAAAATATAATATAAAGAAAACTATGCAAACCACGTATTTGCACGTATAACTGGTCTAATATAGTATCAGTCTTTCGCAATTGAATGTGTGATGCATGACGATTACAGCGAACTGCCCCCTGACTCAGCCCCCTCTTTTACATCAGTTTTAACAGTATCTCTGTATTTACGGAAAAGAACTTTAAGATTCGGATCGAAAAATTCAGCATCGAAAAAATTTGAGTTGAGCTAAGTCTCAATTATCACCAGAACATCATACTCACAACATGAACTCAGTAATCGCCCTTCATCGGACTTACTCTTTAGTCCGGACGCATTTTCATAATATATGTTTATTCGATTATTAGGCCTGGCACGGGCAACTAATTCTTGCTTGGGTAAAAAAATAAAGCGGTCGAATAGATACATTCACAGGTCAAATACTTTTGTTTTGAGTCCGTTTTAAAAGAAAAAAAAAAAACAACGAATTGATTTGTTATTTTAATTTCACTTTATTCAATTATCCAATCTATCTTCAGATGGCTAATTACAGACTGACTTAAGCTTATTACAATTGTCTTACTTATACATATATACCTTTCTACCTTGCATATTTGGTCAGCAGGAAATTAAATTATTATTTGCAAATCGATTCTTTGGAATTGTTTTGCTATACAAAAATATTGAAAATATTGGCATGTGCCGGAAATGTAAATTCAGCATTTGTTAAGTAAGTTTAATTAATATATGATAAAAAGTTCTTTAGCAAATTCAGCATTTGCTAAGCAAGTTCAATATTCTTTCGATTAATAAGTGGTGAAAGGTTCTTTAGCCATTTCAGCATTTATGAAATGTGAAAGGGTATTGGCATATGCCGGAAATGCAATTTCAGTTAAATTATAAATATTAAGAATTTATTATGCGTATTATATAATATTATGTTCAAGGGTTTTACTATAACATCAAATCTCAGGCTTATGCTGCAAACAGTCACCGACGTAAACGCAGTCCGTTGTCAGCTGTTACAATCAAACTAATGAGAGCCCCATGTGAATGAAAAATTACTTCCCTTCCGTATCGTAGTATCGTAGATTTTATCACAGGATTTTTGAAAATTCCCGTAGAACCATGTCAGCTCATTGCTCTCCCACCACACAGTGTTGCCAAGCAGTACATTTCGAAATCATGTACAAAATGTACTTTGAAAAATTTAAATTTTTATTAAAATAACTTAAAAACAATGTTGAATAATGTTAATTATAGATAAATTAACTATTTGTATTTGTTAGTTTTTGGTTTTGGTTAATTAAACAATGAAAAATTGTAACTGATAACGCGGATGTGTGAAAAAGTGTGTAAACAAAAATATCAATGGCAACATTGTGTAGATACAACCAAACACATACGCACACAAACCGATGTATTGTGTAAATATGTAACTGTAAGAACTCAGTTGTTCTCTACGGGACGAGTTTTGGTCCATTTTGTGCTCTCTAGTGGCTGCGGTAAGGGACTACGATACGTCGGCCACTGTTTGCAGCATTAATAGTAGGAGATCCGACTGCGTGATTTATACGTTCATATGTTTGATTGATAAAATATAATTTTTTTCGATATTTATAACTAAACCAGTGCAGATCCGCAAAGGTGGCCATCCAAATTTGGCCGCAATTAATTTTAATTAAAATGTAATTAATTATTTATTTTTGAACAATTACATTCATTTGTTATTGTTAAAAAATATGTTTCATTAGAAAGAAATATACCTGGGTTATCGAAAAAGTTGAAGGTGCCATCCCTCACTTGGCCGCAACCTAATGTCAGGCAGGTGTAAACCGGTATAATTTCGTTAAATATATACGTTCATAATGTATTATCATGTTATACATACCAAATTGAAGATAAATGTTTTCTCTATATGATGAGATATAGGTGTCTACGCAAAAATGCCCGCAAATAGTGGCTGCCAACGATTAAAGATAGATAAAAGCGAGAGAAACTTAAGGTGAACACCGTTTGTCGAATAAAGATAGAGCATGCCAGCTGCTTGTCGTTTTCATGCTACTGCGCATTAATATTGATATATTTCATTCTTAACGTTATTAAACCGTAAGAAAAAAATGAAGAAGTGTTTTTTGTTGTGTAATGAAAAGCAAGAAGTGCTTAACTTTAGTGATGTATCATTTAAAAAGAGTTTTTTAATGATATTGTTTTGACATTACAAAAATTTCATGTAAAGGGTGTTTTTTTTAGAGGTTGGGTTTTCAAGATGAAATAAAACGTATATAATTTAATGTTATGGACAAGAATTTAGCTTCATTATAAAGATAAGGGTTTGCCATTATGTTTTAAAATGATTTCGGGCAAGTGGCCGCCGCGGCTGGCTCGAATAAATTCCAGCCGAGAGGCCCAATTTTCGACCACTTTTTGCAGCAATTGGGGCCGTATGTCAGCAATAACGTTGTTGCGTTGGCTGTATGGCATGTAGCTCCGTCTTGTTGGAATCAAAGGTCGTCCACATCAACATCGTCCAATTCAGGCACGAAAAAGTCATTAATCATGGCTCTATAGCGCTCTCCATTGACTGTAACATTATGGCCGGCTTCATTTTTAAAGAAATATGGACCAATGATTCCCTCTGCCCATAGAGCACACCAAACAGTGACTTTTTGAGGATGTAACGGCGTCTCAGCAATGGCTTGTGGATTATGTTCACTCCAAATGCGACAATTTTGCTTATTGACATACCCATTCAACCAAAAGTGAGCTTCATCGCTGAACAAAAACCATTATTTTCGAACCGCGCGAACCGAACCATTATTTTCGTAATAAATTTGCACGATTTGCAAACGTTGTTCAGGTGTAAGTCTATTCATTATGAAATGGCAAACCAAACTGAGCATAAATCAAGTGACAGCTGTCAAAAAGACCATCTACGAAAAAAGTAGTGCCAACTTGAAAACCTAACCTCTAAAAAAAAACACCCTTTATCATGACCTAAAACTAAATGTGGAATTAACTAATGAATTTGTTTATCACATAAATTGTTTAAAAAAATTATTACTGTAAGTAAATACAAGGAAGAATTTGAAGAATTTTGTTAAGCCCAAAATATAAGTACAATTTTTAATCAAACAGGAAAAATGAATAATTTTATAGCTGCTAAATACAAATATTATTGCGTAGAGTGTAGGTTTAATAGTACGATATTTTTAATCTAATGAAACTTGTACATATAATAGTAGACTATCTCTTAATATTTAATAAATCTTAATAATGTATAAAATAATGTTTAATACAGCGATATTTACACAAATTTTCAACTACGTAGTTTTTCATCGAATACTAGAATTGAAAATTATTCCAAAAATACTTATTTTTCCACGAACTCAGGTAGGCAAACCTTTAAATGTAGGCAAACCTGAAAATAATGGTTGGATTTTAGATGAAACTTTAAAACAAACATGGTTCATAGGAGATTCAATGCCACAGAAAGTAAAAGATGTTATTTGTGATATAATTGAACAATCTTCAAAAGATACAGACGATAAAGATTCTGACATTTCAACATATGAGAGTCACAGTTCCGATGATTCAAGTGACGATAGTACATAGGTGAATGAACATTTTTTTGTTACAAATACTCCGATATGTATAGATGATTATTTAACTTTTTTGCCATTTTTGTAATTTTTATCATTGTTTTTAATAAAAAATAGTTTGTATTTTTTATCATTTTTTGTAATAAAAAAAAGTTGTATTATAAAATCAAAAAATAAAAAATAATTCACTTTTTGTTGTCGCTATCCCTAACAAATGAAAAAATGGTTTGTGCATTTTTCATTTCAAATATTTAGTCAACAAATACTTTTTTTACACAAATAATAATTGCTAAAAAGTGTTTCCAATATTTTTTATTTTTAATAAATAAACCTGACAAATTTATATTAATCCGATTTGAAGAAAACGAACGAAACTTTAAATTGATCCAAATAAAATAAAAAAACATTTTTGTATAAAGATAAATATTAATATATATTCAAATTTACGTCTTACACTTAAAAGTTATTGTTTGAGTTGAATATAATTGAAAAAAAATTGAACACACTAGTTTTGTAGATTATTTATTATGACATATCATTTTTACTGCTCAATTTTTGGAGAATTTTAAACTCCAAGCAAATAACAGAGCTACTAGTTGAGCATCCTTTATTTATCTTTACCCGGTGGCAACCACTATTTGCGGGCATTTCTGCGTAGGCACCTATATCTCATCATGTAGAGAAAAAACTCATTTTCAATTTGGTATGTATAACATGATAATATATTATGAACGCATATATTTAACGAAATTATACCGGTTTACACGTGGCTGACATTAGGTTGCGGCCAAGTGAGGGATGGCACTTTCAACTTTTTCGGCAACTCAGGTATATTTCTTTCGAATGAAATATATTTTTTAACAATTACAAATGAATGTAATTGTTCAAAAATAAATAATTAATTACATTTTAATTAAAATTATAAATACCGATAAAAATTATATTTAATTAATCAAACATATGAACGTATAAATCACGCTGTCACATCTGAGACTATAAGCATTTTATTGTAATTATGCTCACTAACACCCAACTTAAAGTTTATGTGCCTAAGAGAGTCCGCATTTGTCTTTTTTTTAATTAGCTCATAGCATAGCCAGCGGCCGCCGTAGTCGAATGGGTTGGTGCGTGACTACCATTCGGAATTCACAGAGAGAGAACGTAGGTTCGAATCTCGGTGAAATACCAAAACTAAGAAAAACATTTTTCTAATAGCGGTCGCCCCTCGGCAGGGAATGGCAAACCTCCAAGTGTATTTCTGCCATGAAAAAGCTCCTCATAAAAATATCTGCCGTTCGGATTCGGATTCGGCATTCTAAATGTGTCCAAGTAAAAATTAAAAGTTAACGTTTACAATTGCACTGAATAATAATATAACACACCGAAAATAAACTAAGCGCAGGCAAATTCAAACAGTTTGACGGTTAAAAAAACATTGAAACCATTTTCTGGAAAAAACTACAACCTGTGATATATTTGGATTCAAGGCAATCCTAGATCATGTGAGGTGGAAGTCGCTGACGGTGTCAGCATACTAATTGCCTCCATCTACAAGGCACATGATTGCCCAAAACCGCCCGGGGTTTGTGCTTGAAACCAAGAGTAAAATCCTGATACTCGACTGCATGCTTTATGGGAAAGCTATTGAGCTATTGAAGCATTGAGTCTATTGATTGAGGTGAGTCCTACTAACTAGTCGGTATGTAACAGGAGTAATACTTCCACTTTTACCTTTCCTAGTAGGTACGTGGTACTTTAGGGGATAGGCGGCAGTGATTAATGTTACTTCACTGTCTGGAAACAGTTCAGTAAGGGTAGACAATTAGAGGGTATCTAATAAAAATTATTATTCGGAGAATCCACTCTATGATCTGGATCTTAAGTTAGATTTACCCTTACCGTATCGAAATCCATTCAGGACCAATTGGAAGAGGTTCAAAACTTTAGTAAATTACAGAATAGGAGGGATTCCGATCAGCCAAACCACGGTCACAGAAAACCTTGACAGTAGGGTTATAACGATGGAGAAGACATTTAGTAGGGCCCACAAAACATCGTGTCTTATAAAATATAGTACAAAAACTCAACATCCTTGGTGGGACAGTGAGCTCTTAAAACTTAGAAAAGAATGCAGATCAACCTTAAACCTCAGCTACACGATATTTGATTGGGAGTTGCACAGTACAAGAAGGTAATTAGGGCCGTTAAGAAAGAGAACTGGGGAGAGTATCGAATCCATCGAATTTACCAGAAATTCTGTTAGGCTTAGCCGCATATTTTCCAAAGATCATTCAATGACATCTTGGGTCAAGAATCCGGATGGTACTTGGACTACGACGACAGGAGGGTTTTAAATCCATTTTTTTCTTTTGAGTTCTCATTTTCCGGGATGCAGGGCTCTCGGAAATGGGCGTGAAAGTATTAGGCGGAGGCAATATGATCCTCAGCATTTCGCATGTGTAATAATTACGAGGGAGAAAGTTGCATGGGCAATCAAATCTTTTTCACCTTTTAAATCTCTGGGCCTTGGTGGAATTATTCTAATCATGTTATTGGAAACCCTGGACAGTATCACTCCACGGCTTGTGGAAATTTTCAAAGCGTGTTTAAACTTAGTCTCTTTTCCAGATAGTTGGAGGCTAGATAAGGTCGTCTTCATATCCAAAGGAGGTAGGAGGGGACATGAATCAGCGAAAAATTTTAAACCAATCAGTCTTTCGTTCTTCTTTTTAAAAAATGTTGGAAGGCTTTTGAATATACTCCTCGTTGGAGAATTGGTATATCCACTGCACAACATGCGTACCTTTAAGGCAAATCTACGGAGACAACGCTTCACGAGGTAATTCGAGCAATATAGGGCTCTTTAGAAAACAAATAGTATACCATGACGGCATACTTGGATATAGAATGGACCTTTAATAAAGTAACGGCTTTGATAGACTCAAGGGTGGGCAATTGCATTAGTAGTTGGATAATCCTTATGCTAGAAACCAGAATCATCAAAGCTAATGTCTTCACTTCTCTGGTTATGTGAGATAAGCATAATCATGATTAAACTCAAAGAGGGCGGGGTAAAAGTGGTGGCATATACTGATGATGTAGTGGTAATGGCATCAGGATTGGATCCTAACACGATCAGTAGTATCAATCAAAGGGCGCTAGGTGAGCTCAACTTTTGGGCTACATTCTGTGGCTTTAGTTTGGACCTAGCTTAAGCAAAATTCCTGTTATTTACCACGAAAGTAACCAATTATACTCTTACACTAATTAATGCACAAAGTCTTCCAATTTCACCCAGCTCAGAGTACTTAGAGTTAATCTGTTACTCCGAACTTAGCTGGAAACTGAGCACTGAAGAACTGGTAAGGAAAACAAAAATTGCTCTGTATGCTTGCAAACGTATGCTTGGAAGAATATGGGGTCTTCAACTTACGAGTTGTGTTCAAAAAATGGGGCGAAGGTTTCAAATTTCGCGGGCTACGTACATTCGACTTTCGATTATTATTATATTTATGTTGGTACACTCGTATCGAAGATATGTTCACGGTTTTAGCAATGTATCATGTTTAGTTTTTTGTGAGAGGCATAAATAAGACAAGTGCTTTGCGTGTTAGGCGATTTTATTCATATTAAGAAGATGGCAACCACGAGCGCATTAAGTTCCATGAAGCGACAAACTCAGATCGCCACGGGGAGGACTGATTACATCGTTCCAATGGTGACATTCAATATGATTTTTCCGACTCTGTTTCTGTCTCGGGAGGAATGGAGTAAGGGCCGTTTACTAAAAAGCCTCGACACTACTGTCTACCCATATGATTCAAAAATGGATTGTGGTGATGGGGCAGGCATATATGTATGCTCATATACTTAGAATTAAAAAATCTGTACGTCTTCCTACTGCTAGCAGTGGCGGAAGTATTGGAAATAGGGGAAGCTGTAGGCTACTAATTCTCTTTTTAGGGCAATATCGCTATTCATTCTGATAGCCAAATATGAAACTAGGGGATGCCTGCAGACTCACGGCGGTGATAACTGCCTTCTGGTCTATAGGAGAGCTGGCAGCCAAAAGTGAATGCTGGAAAGGCAAGGATGTTAAACCTTGGCCAACCGCTTTTTGAAAACCTCAAGAGATGGCCGGCATAGGCGTAAACAACCTAAGGTTCCTCTATCGCACATACTGTATATAGTCGTGAAGAAATAATGGTATAAATTGTTGGTAGTGAAGATGCGGCAAACAAAAGAGTACGAAGGCACTAATTGCATTCGTGGTGAGTCACCGCTTCAAACAACCAACCAATCAACCATGTGTCGATTCCACGTGTTCGAGGCATTCATGGAAGAAAGAGTTAAGACAGCGATTTTTCACCATGAATTCCCATTAGACAGTGCCAGGGGATGATACCAATCAATCTCTAGGCCAGACCTGTCTGGTTACCTCACATGTAGCCTATTTTCTGTTCAATCCAGCCTCTTTTAAAGCTAAAACTCAGCTTGAAAGACTCTGCAGTAGTCACGTAGTCGTAGTCTCAGGTTCGGCTGCGGGACTTCTGAGTGGATACCAAATCTTTGGGACGATGATTATTTTCTCAAGAAGAAGAAGAACATATTCTACCAATGGTTGATCAAGGCCCTCTTAAAGGAGGGTCCTGTTGAAAGCATCCAGCGAGAGGTTGTTGAATGCTCCTTCTAGATCGAAAAAGATACCTAGTGTGAATGCCTGAATGCAAGTCACCTTCAATTTTGTCTACAATTTCATGTAGACATGTTTCCATGGGCTTGCCCTTAAAGCTTGGGAGCTGACGCGTTGAGATGCAATTCAGATGGATTTATTGCCGGATGTGGTCGTCCAGCAAACTTTTTAAAATTTTGCAGCTCAGCGGGAAAGATGCCATCTATCGTAGAGATGTATGCACCTGGAAAGGCCTAACTGCCAATTTCACCTTTTTAAGACTTATTATGTTCCTAAAGTAATTCCAGGTGCTCATGTTAAAAACGTTTTCCCGAGGATTCTCTGTATACCTGGGATAATGGGCATTTATAAGGGTATCTACCACTTTATTGCATAAAGAATTTAAGTCATCGTTTGGCTTCTGGGTGAAATTTGGAAAAATCGGATTTCTAGATAGAATTCTCCATAACCGATTTTCTTCTTAGTTTTTTTGAAGTCTCAGAAGTCTTCCCAAGTTTCTCTTTGAGCCCTTGGTGATCTCCTCTTGCCTTTTGGACGGGCTGAATTACACGAGGTATAGGCCGGAGGTCGAGGTCTCGTAGATGAACTTTGGGTGTTTTCCGTCGATCCTTGCCTCTTGGAGGTCGGTTTCTGTGGCGTCAAGGAGTGTAGGAAATGGGATTGTGTCTCTTTTCGCTATTTATGTTGGAATATCTTAGGGGTTTTTGAGCAACACAGGAGCTGATTTACATAGTTAGTCCTGGAACTCCGCCAGAGCCAACGTTAGAATACCTCACTGGCAGCCTTTTGTTCACTAAAGACTTTGGGTCGACAACTTCGGTGTCCTTGTGTGAACCGCTCATGATGGGAGATGGCAGTTTTGACTATCCCTCAAGATGTTTAGTTCGCCCGGTTCAACCAGGCAGCAGCTTTCGCTCTAAGGGCTTAGCCTTGCTTTTGCCGAAGAATCTGGTTCGTCGATTGGGTGGATCGTGTAGGCCTCGTAGGGCCCATTGCAGCGGTTTCAGAGGAAGTGGCTTTTGTGTTTTCGGTGTAGGTGTCCGAAGCTTTTATTGTTCATAATAATCTGGTTTGTTGGCTACCTAGACAGATCTGGTGAATACGAGGCAGCAATTCATAACACAATTCTTGCAGTTTGGCGGCGACAATTCCGGATGAATGTGCTGGTGCGTTATCGTGGTGAAACAGCACCTTCTTTTATCGCCAAATGTGGCCATGTCTCCTTCAGTTTTTTGTGAAAGTGGTCCAATAACTCACTGTAGTATTGTCCAGTGATCTTTCTTCCTTTTTCTAAAAAATCCATCAGGATGACGCCGTTCGCATCCCCAAAAATCGTCGCCAGAACCTTTCTGGCATACGGGACTGTCTTCGCCTCATTTGGAGCCAATTCATGATGTGTCCAGGTTGACAACTTGACGCAAAAATTCCTTCGTATCTCGCTTAAAATGCTCTAAACACTGTTTGACACTCCTATGGCCTCTGTTACATCGCGCTCTTTCGTTCGTCGATCAGTGAGAACCATGCCGTGGACTTTTTGAATGGTTTCCTTGGTAACCATGTCTACCGGGCGTCCTGGTCGCTCCTCATAAAAAACGGATGTTCACCCACGTTTAAATTCGTCGAGCCAATATCTAACTGTGACCATAGTCGGCGAAGCGCCCCCCTAGACAGCATCTTTCTTTACTTTTATCTCCTCCCATTTTTCACATTCAAAAACAAAAAGCGAATTACCAAACGATACTGCTTTTTTTTATCTTAGCAAAAATCAAAAATCACGAAACTCCTCTTACTCGAATAGCTGCTTAATCTAAACAAACCTATCACGTTTAAATTCGTCGAGCCAATATCTAACTGTGGCCATAGTCGGCGAAGCGCCCCCCTAGACAGCATCTAACTTTACTTTTATCTCCTCCCATTTTTCACATTCAAAAACAAAAAGCGAATTACCAAAGGATACTGCTTTTTTTTTATCTTAGCAAAAATCAAAAATCACGAAACTCCTCTTACTCGAATAGTTGCTTAATCTAAACAAACCTATCAATCAGTCTGAAATTTGTTTTGCCGTCTTTTGATAGACGGCAGCACACACCAACTTCCCTAAGTAATGCTCTCTGTCATCAAACACAGGTTATTGAGCCGCCCTCGTAATTAGTGCTTTTAATAGAATTTTTTTTTATCAAATCATCAAAAGCCAATTGCTTTTCCAGCGGTGCTTCGATACAATATATGATAGTAAGCAGCTATCCCGAAATACACTCTTGTTAAGAACATGAGCGATGAAAGTTCTTTACTCTGCTAAGCACACTAAAGCAACGTTCAGAGCTAGCTGCAGTAACAGGTATTTTGCAAAATATTCGTAAATTGATGCTAACTGTGGAAGATCCGACTCGAAATCAACTTGGAGGGAAATACGTCAGCTGAACAGGCGAACTTGTAAAATAAATTAAAAAGTATAACTACTTTATGCCGATTGATTTTTTTTTACATAATTTTGGACACATATGAAAATATAATAATGATGATCAGCTGCGTTTATAACGGTGGAAAGACCATCAGCCGAAGCAAGAATGTATGATTGCGTTCATACATCTCGGCGGCACGCGGAATTTTCAATGCTACGACTTTTCCCCCAACGAACAATCAGCTGACGATTATTTTTCCATTTTCATTTATTCTTCTTCTTCTTAATTGGCGCGATAACCGCTTACGCGATTTTGGCCAAGTTTAACAAAGCGCTCCAGTCGTTTCTTTCTCGTGCTAACCGGCGCCCGTTGGACACACAGAGTGAAGCCAAGTTCTTCTCCACCTGATCTTTCCAACGCAGAGGAGGCCTTCCTGTTCCTCTACTACCACCAGCTGGTATCGCATCGAATACTTTCAAAGCCGGAGCGTTTGTATTCATTCGGACGACATGAGCCAGCCAACGTAGACGCTGGATCTTTATTCGCTGCGCTATGTCTATGTCGTCGTCAAGCTCATACAGCTCATCGTTCCATCGTCTGCGATATTCGCCGTTGCCAACGTGCAAAGGTCCAAAAATCTTGCGCAGAATCTTTCTCTCAAACACTCCAAGCGTAGCTTCATCGGATGTTGTCATCGTCCACGCTTCTGCGCCATACGTTAGGACGGGCATGATGAGAGTCTTGTAGAGTGTCAGTTTTGTTCGTCGAGAGAGGACTTTACTACTCAATTGCCTACTTAGTCCAAAGTAGCACTTGTTGGCAAGAGAGATTCTACGTTGGATTTCAGGGCTGACATTGTTATCGGTGTTAATGCTGGTTCCTAAATAAGTCTTTTACAACCTCGAAATTATAACTGTCAACAGTGACGTGGGTGCCGATACGCGAGTGCGCCGACGGTTTCTTTGATGACAGGAGGTACTTCGTTTTGTCCTCGTTCACCACCAGATCCATTCGTTTTGCCTCTTTATCCAGTTTGGAGAAGGCAGAACTAACAGCGCGGTTGTTAAGGCCGATGATGTCAATATCATCGGCATACGCCAGCAATTGTACGCTCTTATAAAATATTGTGCCTGAGCGATTAACTCCTGCGGCTCGTACGATGCTCTCCAACATTTGGTTAAAGAAGTCACACGACAGCGAGTCACCCTGTCTGAAACCTCCTTCCCAATTCTGACGGCGCTGCTGGTGTTGAGCAACGTCATCTTGCATAGCCGTATTAGTTTTTTGGGGATACCAAATTCAGACATCGCGGCATACAGGTAACTCTTTCCGTACTGTCGAATGCAGCTTTGAAGTCGACGAAAATATGGTGTGTGTCGATTCTCCTTTCATGGGTCTTTTCCAAGATTTGGCGTATTGTGAATATTTGGTCGATGGTAGACTTTCCAGGTCTAAGGCCACACTGATAAGGTCCAATCAGTTGGTTGACGGTGGACTTCAGCTCAATATGCTCGCTAGAACCTTATAGGCGATATTTAGAAGACTAATCCCGCGGTAATTGGCACATATTGCAGGATCACGCTTCTTATGGATTGGGCAGACCACACTTAAATTCCAATCGGTAGGCATGCTTTCATTCGACCATATTTTGCATACAAGCTGATGCATGCACCTTACCAGCTCCTCGCCGCCATGTTTGAATAGCTCAGCCGGCAGTCCGTCGGCGCCCGCGGCTTTTTTGTTCTTTAGCCGCGTTATCGCTATTTTCACCTCGTCATGGTCGGGTTGCGGAACGACAATTCCGTCGTCAACGATTGGGGAATCGGGATCTTCACATTCTCTGTGACATGCGCAGCTGCGACTATTTAATAGGTTCGAGAAGTATTCCCTCCATAATTTAAGAATGCTCTGGATGTCGGTCACCGGATCGCCGTCTTTGTTCTTTCAGGAAAACGCCCCTGTCTTGAAACCTTCTGTAAGTGGCCGAACTTTCTGGTAGAATTTTCGGGCGTTGTTCCTATTGGCCAGCATCTCAAGCTCCTCGCTCTCACGTATTTCGGCCTCTCGTTTCTTCTGTCGAATAATACGTCTCTTTTCTTTTCTTAGCTCTCTGTAGCGATCCCGCATGGCTCGCGTTGCGCCCGATCGCAGCGTTGCTCTATGGGCGGCATCTTTTCTTTCGGCGGCAGCATGACATTCCTCGTCGTACCAACTGTTTTTTCGGGCTCGCCGGAATCCGATTTCTTCTTCGGCGGCAGTACGTAGAGAACGAGAAATATTGCTCCATTGTTCGTGCATGCCGGTTTGTTGAGCAGTACTCTCTGAGAGCAAGAGTGAGAGTCGAGTGGCGAATCTTCTGGTTGTCTGTTGTGATTACAGCTTTTCGATGTCAAACATTCTTTGCGTAGTTAGATGGACGCTTTTCGCTGCACAGAGGCGTGTGCGCAGTTTGGCTGCAACAAGGTAATGATCCGAGTCGATGTTGGGTCCTCGGATCGTACGTACATCTAATACAAAAGAAGCGTGTCTTACATCTATCACAACATGATCGATCTGGTTTCGCGTCTTTCGATCAGGAGACAACCAGGTAGCTTGATGGATTTTTTTATGCTGGAATCTGGTGCTGCTGACTACCATGTTTCGGGCCCCGGCGAAGTCGATCAGCCTCTGTCCGTTACCGGATGTTTCGTTGTACAGGCTGAATTTTTCGACTGTGGAAGCAAAAATTCCCTCCTTGCCCATCCTGGCGTTGAAGTCGCCAAGAACGATTTTTATATCGTGGTGGGGGCAGCGCTCATAGGAGCGGGTCGTGGGCGCAAATTAGCGATATGTTAAAAAATCGGGCTTTGATGCGGATTGTTGCGAGACGCTCGTCCACCGGAGTGAACGACAGTACTTGGCGACGAAGTCTCTCTCCCACAACAAATCCGACACATTATTTGCGCTCCTTTACATGGCAGCTGTAGTAGACGTCGCAAGGTCCTATGGTTTTCTTTCCTTGCCCCGTCCATCGCATCTCTTGGATGGCAGTGATGTCAGCCTTTACTCTCACGAGGACATCAACCAGCCGGGCAGAGGCACCTTCCCCTTTAAGGAACCGGACATTCCAGCTGCATGCCCTCAAATCAAAGTCCTTAGTTCGTTCGGGGTCGTCATCAGTGTTGAAGTTCTCATCCGAGGCTTTGTGTATGTTTTCATTGGGGAAGGTTTTTAAGTGGCGGGTCCCAAACCCAGCGCACAACCAGCTATCCTGGAATGTTTCGCCTTCTCATTTTAGCTCACTCCCGAGCGGGTGTTCGGAAGCTACCCAGAGGATACTTGGGCTAATCCCGGGAGTTGTGAGCTGCTTGAACCATATGCAGAGGAATCGTCCTGGCCACTCCCAAGTGAATGGCGATCAGTAACTTTTCCCACTTGCGTGGACTTCTACATATGGAACCATCCATTTTCATTTATTAATACTATAATATTTGAAAATTTCAAGCAGTCTTTTATTAATTTACAAGAGATATGTTTAAGTAAAGTGACAAAATTATATCATGCTTCATATTAATATAGAATATCAGGTTCATTTCATCATATTTAAATTAATTTGTTATTAAAATATAACATTCTTAATTTATTATTGAAATAAAAGATATTTAGCCGTAGCCGTAGCCGAAAGCGTTGGTGCGTGACTACCATTCAGAATTCACAGAGAGAACGTAGGTTCGAATCTCGGTGAAACACCAAAATTAAGAATAATTTTACTAATAGCGGTCGCTCCTCGGCAGGCAATGGCAAACCTCCGAGTGTATTTCTGCCATGAAAAAGCTCCTCATAAAAATATCTGCCGTTTGAAGTCGGCTTGAAACTGTAGGTCCCTCCATTTTTGGAACAACATCAATACGCACACCACAAATAGGAGGAGGAGCTCGGCAAACACCCAAAACGGGTGCACGCGCCAACTATATATATATATATATAAGATATTTAATTTATAATTGAAATATAAAAGATAATTGAAATATCGAAGAGAATAAAATTTTTTTTTAACTCTCAGCATCGCTATTTTCGTCATTGTCATCATCGGAGTTATCGATTGTTATGTTACAAACACCATCTTCTTCAGTTTCGACATCGTCTGTAAAAATACAAATGAATCAAGGAAATCATGTAGATCAATATTTGTTAAAAAAAAATTGAGAGAATAAATATGCTCATACCAGAGGGGCTTGTGTCGAGATTAGAGATGCTGGTGATGGTCGGTGGCAATTGATCGCCTATAAACCATTTGAAGAAATATTTGTCATTGCTTTCTTCCCATCCATACTCGGTAGGTAATAATTCGGTTGGCATGGGAAGATGAGCATGGCTCCAAAGGTGGGCGATGTATGCCGCACGTAAACAATGTTGTTGTAGCTCCGTTTTACAGGGCGGCAACAATGAGCCATCAATCCTTCTTTCGAGATTTAGCTGGTTCGAGTCCTCATGCGTACCGTATGCTTTCGTGAATGTTACGACACGAGCAACATTGATATCTTCAATTGCTATCATAGCATATAATCCGCAAACATAGGTAGAACGCTGAGTTAAAATCGCAGCCCGTGAAGGCATGAAATCCTGGCAATGCTGAGCTCAAATTGGGACCCAATGTTTGATATAACTTGGTGAAGTTAATAAATTTCTGATTGTTGCCGGTCCCAATGTACATCGAGGTATTTAAATTGCTTTTGATGTTATTCATGTTCTCTAACATAATAATTAAAATGTCTGTGTCTAAACACCGTACTGTTACATGAGCATCATAAGTCAACTGACAAACATGGAAAATTATTTTTGTATCAGCTTCTTCGTGACCTGGACGTGCCAACAATGGCTCTGATACTCTTTGTACTTTGCCTTGATGTACTTGATATATATGACATTCTAAATAATTTACATAAATGATTTTATTGCCAATAAATGGTGCCATGTGATCATTTGCCCAATCTTCAATTAAAAAGTCGATAAGTGCTTTTTTGAAGTAAATATTTTTCAATGCCTCCGCGAAATTTTATGATCGGCTCTGAATTTGGAGAGCTACTTTCGCAATTGCTAAATCGTAAGTGACCTCAATGAATTCTTCTTGACATTCTTCGGCGATTTGTTGAGCTTGTCTCATTGTCTCTAATACCCCTGATATATTTGTCGGAGATGCATTTATCGTTGTAAGATAAGATACTTTTTGTTTGGCGTTATTGTAGTGATAAATCATGCTGATATATCTAACCCAACCTGGTATATTCGGTAACTTCAAAAAATGAGACATTGTCCATGCAAAATCTATTAATTGAAATTTCTTTATGTCAACATCATATAAAATGAGTGAATTGTCGACAGGCGCCAAGGTTTCCCACAGCTTCGGTCTTTTATTGTACTGCTTAAGCTCAAATGTTACTTCATCGGATGTTCGACGTCTTCTTGTTGCACTTATCGATGGTTCCGATATTTTGGCGGTAGTTGCTAAAATATTTTCTTTGGGAATTTCTAAATTCTAAAATAATTTTACACTTTTCCATTGTCTCAGCAGTGAAAATATTCAGTTTTTCGGTTGACGCCATGGTATTTTCGGAATATTCCACGTGTCTGCTGTATAAGAATGCCAGGTATAAACTGTTCAAACTATCAATAATGTCGTGATAATGTTGAATGGAGAAAGCCGAAAAGCAGCTGTCCTTTTCTAGAGAAGAGGGGCACAGGGTTGTATTTATAAAATGTCTAGTAGGTCCCGTAGGGAAATATATATATCATACATCATTTATATATATTAGCATATAGTGTTATCTAGTGTATAATATACAAATTGATAAAAGACCGTTTGAAATGTTCAAATATTATAGTATTAATAAATGAAGATGGAAAAATAATCGTCAGCTGATTGTCCGTTGGGGGAAAAGACGTCAGTTGTAGCATTGAAAATTCCGCGCTCTCCCGAGGTGTATGAACGCAATGATACATTCTTGCCTCGGCTGACGGTCTTCCCACCGCTATAAACGCAGCTGACCATCATTATAATATTTTAGTATGTGTCCAAAATTATGTAAAAAAATTTCAATCGGCATAAATAAGTTTTACTTTTTAAGTTATTTTACAAGTTCGCCTGTTCAGCTGACATGTTTTCCCCCCTCTACCGGGCAGCTGACTTATTTTTTTATTCTACTAAATGTCAACAACACATGAAAAAAGCTGTCTATTAATCTGAGCTGTGTTATCAGAGGCTCCCTAAGTTCTCACTTTGCTGGACTTACTAGACAGCAAGTCATACTCAATATCTTGAAATATACACCTTCGGTTAATTCTACTTTCATGTGCCAAGTCTTCAGTGCTTTGCATTCCATTACTTGTTGTTGTTGGCGCCCTTGCACTTAACTGCTCTAATGCCGCTTTTAGTGCAATCATCGAGTACAATTATAAAGAACTGGTTTCTTTTGCGGGGTTTTTTTGTTTAAGCTGTTTTGAATATCCCGATAACTATTCCTTGACTCTATTAATCTCTTAACTTCTTAACTTTAGTTTTTTATTTTTAATCGAAAATAATACATTTCCTGCATAATCTTGCTGTTCAAAGACACAATTACAACTAGATCACCTAATTGATGAAGTACTTTCATTTGCTATTATCGGTATGAATAAGAAAAAACAGGGCTCTTTTCAATTTCATTTGCGCATAATTATTTTTGGAAGTTTATTTCTTTAATTGAATTAGTTGCTATCCTTACAATGGTGTGAGCGGCTAAATCAAATGTTCTATACTCATGCGATTTAAGTCGAGTCACTGTATGCATATATGTATGTATGTAATATACTATTTATATTTATAAATATACTCCCGCTTTCTGATTCTCATTATGTTATAGCAGAAAACTTATTTTACTTTTGCTATCCGCTGTTAGATGTCGCACAATGCTATTGGGCAAAGAAACGACCAAATGCCACGTACATTCGGACAGATACATAGCTAACTCGTTCTTATACATATGTTTGTTTACGCGTACCCCTTTGAAACTTTTCAAGTTAAACAGGAACGTAACAATGAGCGATTTCGGTATGTTTTTTATTGGAAAATAAAAGCCTTATATATACGAGTATTATATGACAATATTCATATTTTCAATGAAATTCAAGAAAGCCATTGCATACGTCCAAGCGTTTTAGAAAGTTTCTAAAATTTTATTATATTTACATATTAATTCAACTTAGTATAGTAACTATTGCTTAAAAACCCAGTAACTCAATGCTTGACAGATAGAAAGACAATTTGACGTAAGTCAGATATATTATATGTACATATAATTGGAATATACATACTTTGTTCCCTTGATATAGAAGGCAACTGTGAAGAAGAAGAGTATGAAAATGTTTTTCATATACACGAAGTTTTTCAATGAATGCTGAGTTTCGGTCGCTATTAGAAAACATTTTTTGTAAAGTTTGATGTTTCATACTAACAATGGGAACATAACCTGTGACCAAACGAATATTAGTCACACATGAACTCATTCGGCTTCCAAAACAATGGGGTACAATAACTGATGTAAAGACCTGACCATATGCAAAGGCTCATAAAAACATACAATGCGTTTAGGTAGACGTCTTATACTCATTTTAAGGAGATGCATTCATGCATGAGAAATTTCATCAAAATCTACTAAAAAAGAGCGTTTAATCCCAAAGCTTCCAATTGCTGCTGATTCATCAATGTTTATAGGCACATAACGAGTGATTTTTTAGCTGTTATCTTCCTAAACAGTTGGTTTAAACAGCTGACGCACGTTTCGTGTTTTGTTTCTCTGTCAAACATCTTCAGTTTGGTATATAATTTAACCATGAATCGTCTTACAAACGAACAACGCTTGCAAATCATTGAATTTTATTATAAAAATGCGTGTTCTGTTCAGAAAGTTTATCGCGCGCTTCTTCCATTTCATGGTCAGTTTAATCGACCCACTGAAGCGGCTATTCGAGCTATTGTGACTAAATTTAGAACCAAATTTACATTATTGGACATCAAACCACCAACACGCTTACGTAGAGTGCGAACTGAAGAAAATGTCGCAGCTGTATCGGCCAGTGTTAATGATGACCATCAATTATCGATTCGTCGCCGTTCGCAGCAATTGGGCCTCTGTTACTCAACAACGTCGAAAATTTTGCGAAAGGATTTAGGCGTGGAGCCTTTCAAAATACAGCTGGTGCAAGAATTGAAGCCGAACGACCTACCGCAACGCCGAATGTTTGGTGAATGGGCTCTTGGAAAGTTGGCCGAAGATCCACTTTTTTATCGAAAAATTGTGTTCAGCGACGAAGCTCATTTTTGGATCAATGGGTACGTAAATAAGCAGAATTGTCGATTTTGGAGTGAAGATCAGCCAGAAGAATTGCAGGAGCTACCAATGTATCCAGAAAAGGTCACAGTTTGGTGCGGTTTATGGGCTGGAGCTATCTTGCTTGACTTGGAGGACATGTGGTTTCAGCAAGACGGTGCCACATGCCACACAGCACGCATAACAGTGGACTTGTTGAGAGGCGAGTTCGGTGAACATTTTATTTCACGTTCGGGACCTGTCAATTGGCCACACAGATCGTGCGATATAACGCCTTTAGATTCTTTTTTGTGGGGCTATGTTAAAGCTCATGTCTATTCAGACAAACCTGCTTCAATTAACGCATTGGAAGACAACATTAAAGCATTTATATGGGAGATACCGGCCGAAACATTGGAAAGAGTATGCCAAAATTGGACTAAGCGGATGGACCATTTGAAGCGCAGTCGCGGTCAACATTTGCATGAAATAATCTTCAAACATTAAATTATACGGACTGTACTATCGATTTAAATAAAAATTTCATGCATTTTTCTGAATTTTATGTGCATGTTTTTGAAAAATTTTCCTATAGCGCTTAAAAAATCACCCTTTATTTATGCTAGGAATATATGTAGTGAAAACAACATTTTGTTTTCCCTTATAAACTGCTCCTTTCTCTCAAACATTTGATGTTCTTCCCGTCGTTCAGAAATCAAATCAAATCTGAAAGTGGAAGTGGAAGTAATTAGAATAGTTATTTTTTCATTTCGTTTCGACATTTGATATTGATAATCAATGTCTGCATCAGTGCAGAAATTTACAATGAGAAATTGATCATGATAGAGATGTGTTTATTGATAGCAAATAAAGTATTGTCATGTTTGGACATGAATCACCCAATCGTCATATTGGCGAGGATCAGATCTAGCGTTCGCTTCATTTGGAATAGCTGCGACCCTGTTAGGGGGACGAGCTGCACATTTTGACTTGAAATTACCATTGAATATGCAAATCATCAAACAACAGCTTGCAACATCGCCAAAAAATAGCGCAATGGCGAAGATCCTACAGGTTAATATTAATTTGTATTGTAAGCATGTTTTAAATTAGAACCGTTCACTACAAACTTTATTTTATAGACAATAAACACGTGACATGACAATTTTTCAAGCAACATCATTTGTAATTAAAAGTAATAATAAAACTTAATTAATATCGAGCATTTTTTTATTGATTACGAATTCTTTATGGTCCGGTTAAAATTTGACATTTCTTACTGAAGTTGAAATTATCGTTCAGCTTTTTATTTATTGATTCTGAGGCGGTACGAGGTTTGCCGGGTCAGCTAGTTTAACAATATATCCAGATGTTCAGATATTCCACGTTCTTGTGTTAAAGGTATGTAAAACTTCATAAAAATCAGAATACAACTCAGGCCCTAGCCAGACCTAACCAACTGTACGGGCAGACACTATCGAAGGACGGGCAGGATTAAAAGTTTGCAAAAACAAATAATTAAATGAATAATTGGTTAAAATTATGTGTGCAATAAATTTTTTTTTATTATAAATTATTTTATTATATAATTAAATAGTTGTAAATAAAATAAATAAGAAAATTCAATTTTCAATTAATGTTTAAGAGAAACGTATAAAAAATATTGTTAAGAATAGATACGTAGTACAATGACAGTTTACGATTTTGTTATTATTAAATTTTCGGAGAATCATATCGATATTAATTGCACGTATGCGATGCCTTTCAAAAGCTAAGTAGACGAGCCATGCGGGTATGCGTCATGGATAGGCGTTGCGGCCTATTAATTGCGGTCAATGGCGAAAACGTTGATTCGCAAGTTGCTGTTCTGCACCAAAATGTCTCAACAGCTGTCATCAGCTCGAACGTATCACTGAAAGCTTCACGAAATCTGAAAAGTACCTCCAACTTTGTTCCATCGTCAGCCAGTTCCTTTCGATTCTTGAAAAAGTTGTTGACGACTGTCAATTCTTCTTCGCTGGGAACTTTCAAACCTGTAAACATATAAATTTATAAGTGCTAGTAAATGGAAGGGACCAATTTTGTGTTGACGGTAAATGTTTCGAATTATGTAGTTCTCTAAAGCTATTAAAATCATCCCTTTTGAATTCGCTAATGTAATCGCAGTAACAAGCTCTTTATTCTCTGAGAAGCGTCACTTGATTTCGTTTATTATAAGATCAAGGCGTTCATTGTAAATTCCTTTCAGCTTCTTATTTGTTTCTTGTAGGTTCCTATCAGTTGCGCGATTCGCAGAGTATGAAGGTAATCTGGTCTCTGTTATGTAGCTTGGATGCTCGGTTGTGTTAATTTTTCGTTTGGACATTGTTTCGTTCATGAGTTCAGTCATGGGTATGAGCTTATACGCATCTTCCAAAATTAATTCAAATTCAAATTGAAGTTGTTGAAAAACTGACTCTATGACGTATTTCAAGCTCGCTGTTCGTGACTGCATTGCAGCGTCCGCTGGATGTAAAATCCCCAGAAACTTTTTAGCAAAAATTAAACAAAATCGAAATTCTTCCGTTTTTATGACTGTTTTAATTAAAATACTTCTTGGTCTTTCTTCTCCATTGAAGATTTTAGACTGGGTAACTACTTCATCAAGCACTTTATTAATTTCAGGGTAATTAGATAACACAACCTGTGTAATTGCAAGTGACCGGACCATCGTTGCGGTAACAATCGCACTACGGCTTTTCCTTCATATAATACAAAGAAGAAATATTCGGATGGTGAAAAAATTCATGTAACATCACACTCATATCGAAAAAGTTCCTCAGCGAATCATTGTCAGACACTGCTTTTACAACAACGAGATGAAGACGATGGTTGAAGCAGTGTATGTAAGGAATTTTACGATCTAGGTGTTGTTCCAGGGGATCAGAAACATCTCCTCTTTTACCACTCATCACATTAGCTCCATCATAGCATTGGCTCAAAAGACATGACAAATCACGCAATGTTTCAATTGTTTTCTCGGTGAATGTTTTAGCGTCCAGTCCCTTAGTGGTAATAATATCGGGTAATTATTCTCGAGCTTTTCCTTCCTTCACGTATCTGAGAGCGATAGCTATATTCTCTCGGTTGTTTTTGTCTTTGGTTCCGTCTACCATTACGGTAAACCATGGAACATCAGCGTTTTTCAGATCAGAAACTACTGATTCTCTACTGATTAGCCATGATTTCAATTACTTCACTTTGTATTTCGGGAGATGTAGTAGTTTTGGGAATAGTTTCGTTGCACTTGGCTAAAAAACTATCTTTTTTTAACGTCAACTCGAAAAGTTGTATGAATAAACCACGTTCAGCTTTTTCAACGCCATAAGATCCGTGAAAGGGAAGTTCATTGGTCGCCAGGAATTGACCGACTTCAATAATAGATTTTATGTAATATCTATGTTTACCAAGTGTTTGGTCATTGACAAGAGTTGAAATTTCTGTGTTTGTATTTTGCCGATTCTTTTTTTCCTCCCACAAAATCATAGCTTCAACATGCGATCCTGTTCTTTCATGTAGTGGAAAGCCTCTTTTAGCATATTTCGCATTTTTTCAGTTTCTAAAGCCACTCAAAGTAAATGCCACATCTTTCAAATCTGATGGTTTAAACTGCATACATGCGTAACAAAAAGCAGCGTCTTTTGTCACTGAATACATTAACCATTTATATTCGTGGGACCATGATGATAGAAAAGAACGGTTATTACTTTTAGGGTACTGTGTCAAAACTATTTGCTTGATAGGTTGTCCCTTTTTAGGTAAATCTGTTATCTCATTTATTGATATTGTTAATGTTGTTTGAGATTCAGATTGCGAGCTAGCCTGAGCATCTATAGTATTTTTGGATGAAGAGGTATATAGAAGGCACGTCGGAAGTCTCTTCTAAACGGTGACGTTTTCCGCCGAAATAATTCCTTATGTTCATAATAGCTGAAAAAGATAATTGTTTCAAAAACCCCAACAGAAAATTGAAATGATACTTACGTTCACTTTCTGAATTAAATATGTTAATGAAACATGTAAAAGTAGCTTAGATATTTCAACCAACTTCAGCCAATGCTACCGAAGTTTAACATAGAAACAGTTTTTCAATAGTGAGTTTCAAGATATTTCACACACTTGTTTTCGAGAAATTCAATAGAAATCAAGTTCTACCAAAACAAACAAGTCTTAAATTTTTCACAAAAGTCAACATTAAGAGTTTTGCATTTTTTTCAATAGTAGCGGCGAAGTTTGTACGATGTACTGTGTTATGTTGAAACAAAAAAGATAAAATAAAATATCATGAACTTTACCTGCTATTTTTTACTCACTTACCAAAAGCTGGATATCCTTTTTGTGCTAATCCAATCTACAGTCAGTTTTAAACAGGCAAACTTTATCTCGATTGCGTTTCACTGGCACTAGATAGGTACTTCCTGAGTTGAATTTTCTAAATAGGGTCTTGAAATATTTAACAAAAATAGGATGTTCTTCGTAAATACCGGGCAGTTTTTTGCGTGGCAAGGCTTAACTTAAGTAAACTGGTGTGTATCTAGACAAAATGTTTACTGACAAAATTGCTACAGTAGATACTGCGTTGGTTCTCTCTATAATTATTACGATAACCCTCATGAGATATCCATCAGGTTATAACTACCACTTTTAAAAATCAAAATCAAATATAGCTATTCAATTTCCGTTTTTTACAGTTTTTTTACTGTGAAATCGAAAAAATTGCAGCTCTTTGGATTTTTTTAAATAACCCCTGGTTGTGCTAACTTTATGGTTATACAGCACTACCGCCCTAGTAACTTTTGAGTGGGTGGGTAAAAATGAAAAAAAGTGTGGCAATAATTCCCGTTTTTTTTACCGTTTTTCAACGTGGATTCAAAAAATGTATCGCTCTTTTTTTTAAATAACCCCTGCTAGTGAATCCACGGTCAGTGCCTGCTTGGAATTTCCTAACAATACTTCTTTAAAATAGGCATTAATCGTAGAACTGGGGACTGGCCGATGTCTGTTCTAGAATCGAGCGAAGAAATGGAAAATCTAGCTGGTACCCAGCCAAAATCCAGTTCCGATATCTCACCGGGTTATTAGCACTTATAAGCACACTAATAATTCAATAGTGAATAAGTGATTACTTAATTAAACTATTTTTTTTATATATTGATTTGAAATAAAAATTTTGGAAACTTGTTCTCGGGTGAATTAGTTCACGAAAACTAGACACAGGCTATAGTCTACCTTCAGTCATGCCTGATCATCCGTAACGTTGAGTAGGCGCGTTCATTGGTGGGCAGGCGAAATGCCCATTATCCGAAGAATTTTATGAATGTTTGGTGCATGCTTGTGCAGTTTGGGAACATTTGTCAAAATTCGAATACCAAATTTCCATATCGATAGAAATAACTCGAATTCAAAATAGTATCAACAAACACAAGTGTGCGATTCTCCAATGCTATCCAATCACATCACTAGCACAGAAAACTTCAACCATTTAATATGCTAAATTTTTAGTGATTTTTATGACAAATTTTCTTCAAACATCGGTTTTTTCTTGTACTTTCTCTCTGTACGGGCAAAGAATTCGCTTGTACGGGCAAGGCCCGTCCACGCCCGTACATAGCTACGGGCCTGATACAACTGGTAATAGTATAGATGGTCTAAAACTCAGATTTGTTTTTTGTGTTTAAAAGTTAAATCTTCGAAATTGGCTAGATTGTTAAACAAATCTAGTACAAATTTGCTATCAAAATCAAAGAAAAAACCAATGCTCTACTTTCAAAAAAATTCACTTTATGGTTTATAGTAATATATATAGCTGCTATGTTATAGCTGCTAATACGTTTCTATTAAAAATATTTTTAGGAAGGTAAGAAGTTTCACGTAAATATATAGTGGGGGTTAGTTGCATACATCTAAAGATAAAAACCGTTTTGACACGTTACCATTTACGTTATCGGAACGACCCGGATTTATATCCGGTCAATGACTGGCATTCATGTAGCATTTACCTTACTGTACATATGGACATATATGTATACTAGTTATCATATAAGCTTTCTGACATCATATTTGTTCACGTCCATTTGCATTCATACCCAATTTATAAATGTATTTAAAGTGTTTCCTCGAGTTATCCAGTTCTGTATCACGATTAATTGCAACTTATACATTATTATTGCAACTATTATATTATTATTATTATATATATTTGACTTGATATACATACATAAGTGCAGGTTTTGTAATATATGTACCTCTTCACGTAGGTGATTGCTTTCTTAAATACAATGCCCTTAAATAGTACTAGTTTATTATCATGTTTGCATATTTATGTGTTTATATAGCTTGAATGAGATACTTAAATAATACTTAATGAGATACTAAGATAAGTATATTTCAAATATATTGACGATACTTTCAAGTGTGCAAAAATAGAGTGCAATTAGGAATAATAAACTGTTCACGCAGAGAATGTTAATGTATAAAGAAGTCTCAACGACAGGAACGTATGGAATTTTGAGGGGTACTCGTCCCACGAAGACTAATCACCACAGACACAATTTTCACCAAAAGTTACCAGCAATAGACTGAATTATGTAAATTTAGCAGCAGTCGATTAGAATTTGTTGGTGTTTAAAAACAAAGAATGTTAACGCTGTAGGCAAAATTGTTTGCAAATCATCCAAGCTATATACTGTGGGCAAAAAGTAAGGTGAATTTGGTTGTTAAGTGAAAAATCTTTATTTATTCTTGTAAATCAATTTCATCTCCTTCAAAATAATCCCCTCTCCATGAAATACACTTATGCCAACGATTTTTCCAACCCCGAAACATGCCAAATAGTCCATTTCCGGTATAGCCATCAGCACCTTCTTCGATTCAGCTTTTATCTCCTCAATCGACTCGAAACGCGTTCCTCGGAGTGGTCTCTTGAGTTTTGGGAATAGCCAGAAGTCACACGGACCCAAATCAGGCGAATACTGTGGTTGCGGAACGATATGCGTGGAATTTTTGGCGAAATGTTCACGAAGAACGAGTGCAGTGTGAGACGGTGCATTATGGTGATGCAAAAACCAAGATTTGTTGGCCCATAATTCTGGTCTTTTTAGACGAATTGCTTCACGTAAACGACGCATAACGCTCAAATAATATTCCTTATTAACAGTTTGGCCAGGTGGAAGGAATTCATAGTGCACCACACCACGAAAATCGAAAAAAACTGTCATCATGACCTTTATTTTTGAACGACTTTGACGTGCTCTTTTCGGTCTGGCCTCGCCTTTAGCACGATATTCGCTTGTTGGCCCAGATGTTATTAACAGTGCTGCCAACTCATGAAAAAAATAACTAGAGCGAAATTTTAATCCCGCGAAGTTTGAAAAATAAATTCACCTTACTTTTTGCCCACAGGTATGTACATACGAGCATATACATATATGTAAAGGGTTTTCCAATTAGAGTTATTTTGATATTCACAGAAAAATGCTTCATTGCCAGGCATACAGGAACATGGCATATGCAAATTTAATTATGTGAATTTATATACATAAGCGTATATAATATACATATATGTACATATATGCTGTATGTATGTATGTATGTATGTATGGTATATATGTTGCGTGCACAGCAAAAAATATTACGATAAAACTTCTCAAGAAATCCAGCGCACATTCATAGGCACAGCATTGTGCCAAAAATTATGAATTATGAAGCGTCTTTACTATAGAGTAGTACATCATTATTCGATATGTGAATTTTAATGTTCAAGAGGAAAAGTATGTACAAATTTTTAGAAATAAAAAATACATATTGACTGAAAAATAGTAGTTCAACAATTTGCGGCTTTGGTCCCTGTTGTTATAAACAGCGCGGCACAGCTCACAGAAACTTCAATATTCAATATATTGCACTTCGGACTTCATCCGAAGGCTGAATATTTGTACAGTAACCTCCAAACAATCAGTTACTGATCGCCATTCACTTGGGAGTGGCCAGGACGATTCTTCTACATATGGTTCAAGCAGCTCACAACGTCCGGGATTAGCCCACGTATCCTCTGGTTAGCTTCCGAACAGCCGTTCGGGAGTGAGCTAAAGTGAGAAGGCGAAGCATCCCAGCATAGCTGGTTGTGCGCTGGGTTTGGGACCCGCCACTTAAAAAGCCCCCCCAATGAAAACAGCAACAAAGCCTCGGATGAGAACTCCCAACACTGATGACGACCCCTGCAAACGAAATAAGGAATACGATTTGAGGGCATGCACCTGGAATGTCCGGTCCCTTAATGGGGAAGGTGCCTCTGCCCGGCTGGTTGATGTCCTCGTGAGAGTAAAGGCTGACATCACTGCCATCCAAGAGATGCGATGGACGGGGCAAGGTAAGAAAAACATAGGACCTTGCGACGTCTACTACAGCTGCCATGTAAAGCAGCGCAAATTCGGTGTCGGATTTGTTGTGGGAGAGAGACTTCGTTGCCAAGTACTGTCGTTCACTCCGGTGGACGAGCGTCTCGCAACAATCCGCATCAAATCGCGATTTTTTAACATCTCGCTAATTTGCGCCCACGCCCCGACGGAAGAGAAGGACGATGCGACCAAGGATTCTTTCTATGAGCGCTTGGAACGTTCCTATGAGCGCTGCCCCCACCACGACATAAAAATCGTGCTTGGCGACTTCAACGCCAGGGTGGGCAAGGAGGGAATTTTTGGTCCCACAGTCGGAAAATTCAGCCTGCACAACGAAACATCCGGCAACGGACAGAGGCTGATCGACTTCGCCGGGGCCCGAAACATGGTAGTCTGTAGCACCAGATTCCAGCATAAGAAGATTCACCAAGCTACCTGGCTGTCTCCAGATCGAAAAACGCGAAACCAGATCGATCATGTTGTGATAGATGGAAGACACGCTTCTAGTGTATTAGATGTACGTACGATCCGAGGACCCAACATCGACTCGGATCATTACCTTGTTGCAGCCAAACTGCGCACACGCCTCTGTGCAGCAAAAAACGTACATCTACCTACGCAAAGAATGTTCGACATCGAAAAGCTGCAATCACAACAGACAGCCAGAAGATTCGCCACTCGACTCTCACTCCTGCTCTCGGAGAGCACTGCCCAACACACCGGCATGCGCGAGCAATGGAGCAACATTTCTCGTTCCCTACGTACCGCCGCCGAAGAAGAAATCGGATTCCGGCGAGCCCGAAAAAACAACTGGTACGACGAGGAATGTCATGCTACCGCCGAAAGAAAAGATGCCGCCTATAGAGCCACGCTGCGATCGGGCGCAACGCGAGCCATGTGGGATCGCTACAGAGAGCTAAAAAAGGAAGAGAGACGTATTATCCGACAGAAGAAACTAGAGGCCGAAATACGTGAGTGCGAGGAGCTTGAGATGCTGGCCAATAGGAACAACGCCCGAAAATTTTACCAGAAAGTTCGGCGGCTTACAGAAGGTTTTAAGACCGGGGCGTTGTCCTGTAAGAACAAAGACGGCGATCTGGTGACTGACGTACAGAGCAATCTTAAATTATGGAGGGAACACTTCTCGAACCTGTTAAACGGTGACAGCTGCGCATGTCATAGAGAATGTGAAGATCCCGATACCCCAATCGTTGACGACGGAATTGTCGTTCCGTTACCCGACCATGACGAGGTGAGAATAGCAATATCACGGCTAAAGAGCAACAAAGCCGTGGGCGCCGACGGACTGCCGGCTGAGCTATTCAAACATGGCGGCGAGGAGCTGGTAAGGTGCATGCATCAGCTCCTATGCAGAATATGGTCGGATGAAAGCATGCCTGCCGATTGGAATTTAAGTGTGCTCTGCCCAATCCATAAGAAGGGCGATCCTGCAATTTGTGCCAATTACCGCGGGATTAGTCTTCTAAATATCGCCTATAAGGTTCTAGCGAGCGTATTGTGTGAAAGGCTGAAACCCACCGTCAACCAACTGATTGGACCTTATCAGTGTGGCTTCAGACCTGGAAAGTCTACCATCGACCAAATATTCTCAATACGCCAAATCTTGGAAAAGACTCATGAAAGGAGAATCGACACACACCATCTTTTCGTCGACTTCAAAGCTGCATTCGACAGTACGGAAAGGAGTTACCCAGACAGGGTGACTCGCTGTCGTGTGACTTCTTTAACCTGATGTTGGAGAGCATCGTACGAGCCGCAGAACTTAATCGCTCAGGCACAATTTTTTATAAGAGCGTACAATTGCTGGCGTATGCCGATGATATTGACATCATCGGCCTTAACAACCGCGCTGTTAGTTCTGCCTTCTCCAAACTGGATAAAGAGGCAAAGCGAATGGGTTTGGTGGTGAACGAGGACAAAACGAAGTACCTCCTGTCTTCAAACAAACAGTCGGCGCACTCGCGTATCGGCACCCACGTCACTGTTGACAGTTATAATTTTGAGGTTGTAAAAGACTTCGTTTATTTAGGAACCAGCATTAACACCGATAACAATGTCAGCCTTGAAATCCAACGTAGAATCTCTCTTGCCAACAAGTGCTACTTTGGACTAAGTAGGCAATTGAGCAGTAAAGTCCTCTCTCGACGAACAAAATTAACACTCTACAAGACTCTCATCATGCCCGTCCTAACGTATGGCGCAGAAGCTTGGACGATGACAACATCCGATGAAGCGACGCTTGGAGTGTTCGAGAGAAAGATTCTGCGTAAGATTTTTGGACCTTTGCACGTTGGCAACGGCGAATATCGCAGACGATGGAACGATGAGCTGTATGAGCTTTACGACGACATAGGCATAGCGCAGCGAATAAAGATCCAGCGGCTTCGTTGGCTGGGTCATGTCGTCCGAATGGATACAAACGCTCCGGCTTTGAAAGTATTCGATGCGGTACCAGCTGGTGGTAGCAGAGGAAGAGGAAGGCCTCCTCTGCGTTGGAAAGATCAGGTGGAGAAGGACTTGGCTTCACTTGGTGTGTCCAATTGGCGCCGGTTAGCACGAGAAAGAAACGACTGGCGCGCTTTGTTAATCTCGGCCAAAATCGCGTAAGCGGTTATCGCGCCAATTAAGAAGAGAACCTCCAAACAAGCCGCATTCTGATTTCGGAGTAAGTTTCTTACTTTGCAGATATATGTTTTTGTGCACTTTTTATCAGTTGGAGAACTACATATGTACGTAAAGTAACACACTAATTAATTATTTAATGTCCGTAACACACTAATTTCATTATTATTTATCAAAAGAACAGAGAGGGACAAAACTTTTTTTTAAACTACTTGTTGCTGTCTTCTGCATCTTACTGAACGCTCATGCGTGCACTAGACGCACAGAAGCTTGCGCTGTCGAGCGTTTAGATGTCATATTTACATGCCTATATGTTTGCAAACATATATACGAAGTCGCGTCTATTCGACATGACAAAAATTCACGATTTACCAAATATTTCAGTATTGACTATTTTGATTTGATGTCTTCAACTTTAGAAGTAAATTTTTGTCATCGTTGAGGGGCGGCTCGTTTTATGAATGAAAGTACTTTGCTCATAGAAATATAATATGAGGTTGAGCTTATCAATAACTTTTTTGTTGCGCTGTACAATATTTGAAATTGTTCAGCGTCATTGCAACTAGAATCATGGCTGCTACGGCTGCGCCGTTTGTTCTTGTAGTCGCTAGGCATAGAATTTTAGCTTTGGGCGACATAAGCATTTATAGCTCTTGGAGACGCTCCAGCATGTAGTATGTTCAGCAGCTTATATGTGTGCGTGTCAGGTGCATGACGCTAATATCTACAATTTTTGGTTTTCATCATGCAAAAGCCGACAACAAGTATGGTATGTGTGACACGAAGCAAGTACGTGTGTCACCCGACACGCACACATTTAAGCTGCTGGACAGGCATGCTTGAGCGTCTTCAAGAGCTATTAGAGAAATAAAGTGACTGCCCTGTGAGTGCGGTTATGTGTACATGCATCTATACATATAATCACAGTTTTGCTGGAGTTTAAAAAACAAATACACAAATACGTACATAGGCTAGGGCAGTGGTCGCCAACCTTTTCAATGTGTTGAGCTATGTACTTTCAAGATTTTGAAATAAACAGCGAGCTACTTGCACAAGCCAACATAAATTAAAAAAATACACAGTTATATTCGACATACAATACATGTATTTATTTTACTAATATACGTTCTATATATAATGACTTATAGTGCTTATACTTATGCATAACTACATCCATGTTCACACCTATCAATCGTAACAAAATTTTTTGCAGTCATAATGGCAAATCACAAGCGACTTAAAAAAACAACAAAACAGTAATAGTATATTACATTATTATATAAATAAAATATGGGCAGATAAAAAGAGCATATTTAATGAGAAGGTTGACATTCTGACTCATCGATAATTTTTTTAATATTTGCAGTATAATTTGATACAGTCATTCGAATACAGTTATCCAAATGTATATCTGTAAGCCGATTGCGGTATTTATTTTTAATAAATTTCATATTGGAAAAAGAAAATTCACACAAATAAGTTGAACTGAATAACGCTTTCACTTTCAACGCAACACGACATAAAACTGAATACTTATCTTTACTTACTAAAGTCCATATACATTTTGTATTTGAACCTAAACATTTTAAAGTCAAATCACTTTGAAAAGCAATCAGTTCCATTTCTGTCACAGCAATGTCTTCGCCAAAGTTGTTCATAACACAAGTTGCAAACTGTTGTATATCAATGTCCATGAAGGGTGAAACAACAAATTGCGTCACTAAAGCAATTTTGCTGAAATCCTTGAAACGATTTTTGAAGTTTTCCTTCAAGTTAGAAACTATTTCCATATGATATTTACTGTCATAGGGCTCTAATAGATTTTTGGATATCATTTCGGAAAGAATAGGAAAATGCTTAGTATCGCGGTTTTTTAGGCTTTGTTCCCAAAATTCAAGTTTTGTAATAAATGCATTTATATCAGAAATCAATTCCGATAATTCTTTACCCCTGCCTTGAAGCTGCAAGTTAAGCTCATTTAATTTGTCTGTAATGTTCACAAGAAAACCAAAATCTCTGAGCCAAGTCGAATTTTCCAGTTCAGGAATCGGTTCATCGCGTTCTTTGAAAAATTGGAGTATAGCAAGCAGGACATCATTGAAACGTTTGAGCACTCGTCCTCTGCTTAACCATCGCACTTCAGAGTGAAGAAGTAGCTCTCCGTATTGACAGTCAATTTCATCAGCCAAGGTTTTAAATAATCTTCTTTGTAACGCTTGAGCTCTAATCTTGTTCACAATTTTCACCACCAGTTTCATAACGTTGTTCAAGTTTAGAAAATTTCCACATAATGCTTGCTGATGTATAATACAATGGTAACTAAGAAATTGTGGAAAACTTTCATCCTTATGACATAGCGCCACGAGCCCCTTATCACAACCCACCATAGCTGGAGCACCGACAGTTGTCAGGCCTACCATTTTTGATATTGGAATTTTCTCAGAAGAGAAGAGATTTTTTAAATGAGAAAACAGCTCTAGCCCAGTAGTATGTCCTTTGAGTGGAATAAACTTCAAAAGATCTTCTTTAATTGTAAAATCACTAAAGGCCATCCTGACAAATATGGTCATCTGTGAGGTATCAACTACATCTGTTGATTCATCCAGTTGCAGTGAAAAATAAATACAGTTATCTAAGTCACTTCGTAACTGTAAAAAAATATCATTGCTCATTACTTCTACTCGCCTCATCAGTGTATTAGCAGAAAATTGCCTAGATTTTGTAGCAGACACTATTTCGTCTTTATTTCTAAAGTTGGCGAATAAAGAATCTGCAGCTTCCAAAAATGCTTGTTTTATGATTTCCCCGTCTTCATAAGGTTTTTTCTTTTGTGCAATTATCTGGGAAACACGTTAAGATGCTTCAGTTGCAGCCTTATTTTTGTCGATTGTTTTAAAAAATATTGACTGTTGTCCAATTAACTGGATTTTTAAATGTTTCAGTTTTTCTTTTCTGGTGGCAGAATTTAACGGGAATGCCTTCTCAAAATTCGAATGTACAGTTTTATGATGCCTCTCAATATTTCCTTTTTTAGGAACTGACACAGATGTATTACATAACAAACAAATACTTTTGCCTTTAACTTCTGTGAAGAAGTATTGTTCTTCCCATTCCGAAAGGAAATGGTATGTCTTCGCCTTCTTACTACTGCTTGCCATAATGTTTCGAACTCTAACCCAACCGCTGCACGCAGAACGTTGATAATGCCGTTCAGTATTAAACTAAGCGCAATGTCGACGTGCATTGCGTATATATAAAGCCAAAAAATTATCGAACACGCTTATCGGTTCCAGCCGATCCTAGAACGGAGACGTGATTTCGCGTCGTGTTTGTCGGCGCGAAATCGCTTACCGCAGTGTTGCCGCTGTTTATCTATTTATTATGAAAATTTCTCAAATTTACTAATACTGGTTAGATTTTC
Source organism: Anastrepha obliqua (assembly GCF_027943255.1). Classification (NCBI taxonomy): domain Eukaryota; kingdom Metazoa; phylum Arthropoda; class Insecta; order Diptera; family Tephritidae; genus Anastrepha; species Anastrepha obliqua. The sequence continues at coordinate 1,072,516 of NW_026562179.1, read as the reverse complement.
AGACTTTTGGATTTTTTGCAACGTGAGCAGCGCGAGCTACCAGAATTGCCTTTGCGAGCTACCGGTAGCTCGCGATCGACGGGTTGGCGACCACTGGGCTAGGGCATCAAGTGTGCATGCGCACATACAAATATCTATGTGTATACATATGCAAAAGAAAATTATTTTAGCATTTGTTAGGCAGGAATTCGATCATTCGGGTATTTATTCCCTAATTATTGTGTGTAAATATGATAAGGCCTCGTGAAGTAGGTCATGGTTGCTTCAGTGCATACATATGTGTGCAACACTATATTTATTAAAGATGCAATTCAACTTAGTTGTCCCATATACATATGTACATATCCTAAAAAGTTTCTTTTAATTTTTCTTTTATTTATTTTTAGTTTCAAAGTTTTATATAATACTATTTAGGAAATGCATATATTATTTCCTGTAATAAAATGTAAATTGAATATAATTTCGTTTGCCAAAGGAACAAATAAATGCATATTCAAATACCGTCGGTAATTTGATTTCATGCAGAAGCCATACAACTGTTCAGAGCCAATATACTTATACAGAATTCACTGTAATCAGCTCAGTGAAGAACTTACCCGCTATCGAGTTGGGCGAAAAAGTCTTCGCGGTTCACTTCATTTTTGACAATTCACACTATTCGTAGCCGGTGAGACTTCTCCATACAATAACGTTCTCTGGTTCGCGCTTATCGAAACTGAATTCACTGAACAAAACCACCGAAGATGGAGAGACACACATACATATATAATAGAATTCCCCTATTTGACACCCCTGCATATACTGCAAAACACTTTTAACAGCCACTACAGCATATGCACTCATCTAACAGCCTTTACTCTGTTAATAACAGAATATGATTATCAGAACGATACAGAAGTTGAAAAAAGGAAAATTATGTGAAAGATGGTTGTTTGAGCAATTTTGTATTTAAAATTTATTCATAGTCAGCTGCCAACTAGTCGAAACGAGTACTGGAACGATTACATGCATACCTATAAAATTGGAGCTTACACTCTTTTTGGGTGTTTGGTCGACCTCCTCCTCCTATTTGTGGTGTGCGTCTTCAAGTTGCTCCACAAATGGAGGGACCTACAGTTTAAAGCCGACTCCGAACATCAGATGGTATTTTATGAGGAGCTTTTTTATGGCAGAAATACACTCGGAGGTTTGACATTGCCTGCCGAAGGCCGACCGCTGTTAGAAAAGAGTTTCTATCATGTTTCATTTCCTAATTGTAGTCACGGACCAACTCTTTCGGCTGTGATCGCCGGCATTATTGCACTATGAATAACTTTAAATAAAAAATTGTTTAAACAACCATCTTTCACATAATTTTCCTTTTTTTGTACATGGAAGTATTAGTATATACCTCAATATGATATTTAAACATATCTAAATGTATGTAATACATATCCTCCCCGGTTAAAGGAGGATATGTATGTAAATAGTAAATAAATGAAAACTCCGGTTCGTTTTAAAACGGATTTTGGCCTATATATTAAGAACTATCTAAATTGTATATAGAAATGGAGGCTTTGTTAAGGAAATTACTTGTTATAGCAACATTTTGAAAGAATTAAATTTAAATTTATGATTTTATGATTTTATTTAGAAACTTTCCTTGACTTTGTTCTTGAAAAAAGGTGTTTTAGTTGAAAACTTATATAATTAACAAATATGGCATCCACTTCAAACATAAAGGAATATAAGAATACTAAATGTAGCGTGTTCAGAAAGCCGTTAGTATTCTTTCGCGATTTTGACAACCGGCTGACATCATAAGTTATAATAATGTAAAATCAATAAACAAAACAAACAAAGAGAAATGACTTGTTTCTAAATATTTAGTGAATGACTTGTTAGTGAATCACTTGTCAGCAACAGTTCAAGAGCTAAATACCAATATTTTGTTTCATGTGTAATTGAACCGTACCAATATTATCATAATAAAGAGAAATGACAATAATTTTCTAAAAAAATTGTATTTGATTCGAAATCAACACCGGCCCTTGAAACTTAACCACACTTTATTTGGTTGGAAAATAACAACCAGCCATCGTTCGTGAGTTCGAGCACCTTAAAGTAAATAAAGTTTTTGTTTATCGCACCATTACCCGTTACAATGATACTGTTAGCATCGCGAAACGTCATGGAGGTGGTCATCAAAAGACTGCAAAATGACGTGAAATGGTTCAAAAAGTGAAGAAGCGACTTGAATGAAATCGCCGACGAAGTGCCAATTAGACGGCAAAAGAACTGAAAAATGATTTCAAAGTCAAGCCTTTTAAGGTCGAAAAGACGCACGATCTCACACCAAAGCAGCCACAAGTCAGACTTGAGAGAGCGAAGGAAAGCAACTCGCTTGGCCGAAATCGCTCAATTTCCTAACATTGTGTTTTCTGACCAGAAAAATTTTCAAAGTGAGCATTTCGTAATCTCCGAAAACGATAGGGTTTATTTGACCGACCTTTCGTACGAGAATTTGAGTCATCGATTCGCCACCAGAAGGCAGCACTCGCCACAGGTAATGTTTTGGGCCCTGTAACCGCAGATCTGCGCTCTCTTATCTTTTTCATCGAGCCTGGCGTCAAGATAAATGCGAAATATTATCGGGAAAGTATTCTGGAGGTTGCTATGAAGCCGTGAGCAGACAAAAATTTCGGTGGCAGACCATAGACGTTTCCACAGGACTCGGCATTGTCTCATAAAACTCGAGTAAACCAAGAATGGCTAAAATACAACGTTCCGAACTTCATAACGTCCACACAATGGCTCCCAAATTCACCAGACGCGAATCCGACGGATTATACTCTAAGGACCATTAAAAGCAAGGTCCGCACTAAAAGATTCACCAGTATCGAGGTGCTGAAAAAAGTAATTGTCCGCGAGTGGACCAAAATACCTGCAAGCTACATTCGGGGAGCCTGTGAATCGTTGCTGGACCGTCTCATGACCATAGTCAAGGCAAAAGGTGGTCGTATCGAGCAAAAGTAAATTGATTCTTTATTTTGTATTCTTTTCACACGTTTTTTACTTTGAAATGAATAAAAGTAATTTGCCAAACTAAATTTATGGCCTTTTTAATTGGTTACACTTCGAGTCCACCGTATTCGTTAGATTTCGCTCTCAGCGACTACTGGCTATTCGCAGACCTCGCCGGTAAGAAATTTTGCTCGACTGAATAGGTTATTGCTGAAACTGAGACCTATTTTGAGGCAAAAGAAATATCATATTACAGAAGTGGAATTGAAATATTGATAGAAAGTACGTTGATGAATAAAGCTGATTTTTAACTAAAAAACGTGCTTTCTTTGTTAAGCCCGGGAGTTTGCAGCCCACGTGTTATAATATTAAGGGTTCAGGTACAGGTATTCTCCGTGGTTAGTAGGTAGTTTTTCACCGTGGTTTTTTTGATTCCAAGGCGAATTCCCGCCAGGTAATTTCGTTATAGCAGCTGATTTGATTTTTCTCGGGCGCTTTATTGTTTTTTGTTTACATTCGCATTGAAGTTTGAATTGCAAAAACCAAATACATGTAAATGGTGTTGTTGCGTTAACGAAATCACTTCTTATGAAATCGCCTTGCTTAATGTTTATTTTTATTACGTTTTTAGCTAATTATATTACGATTCAACGGTAACTAATTATTGCGATGCTCAACCGCTGGCTTTTATGTTTATTTCGTCATATTTTATATTATGGTCTGGCTAGACCAAATGAGTTACGAATTGGGTTATCAAGGTGACCTACAATAGCTATATCCTTTTCATGAAATTTTCCATAACCGAATTGCAAAGTGGCTCACTTTGTCCTCGATAGCCTCACGAATTCTATCCTTGAGGTCTTGAATCGATCCTGGGCTGTTGGTCTACGCCAACAAAGTGGCCCCAAAGAAACAAGTCACAACTTTTTTTTCTTTTCTCTTAAAAGATCAATGGTTTCGTTGCTTGTGTGGCATGTAGTGCCGTCTTGTTGAAAGTAAACGTTGTCCAGATTAATACCATCCAATTCCGGCCATAAAAAATCCGTTAATCATCTCTCGATAGCGCAATCCATTAACCAATAACACCGGTTATTGGAAAACCCTGTGTTTATATTTACTGTGAACTAATTTTGATGAAGTGAACCTTTCAGCTATGCTTAAGTTATTAGCGAAAATTCCAAAAACAAAAATGTCGTAGTAGATAAGCATGTTTAACAGATAAAAAACGTTTCGCTTGCGGTTTGCAAGTCGAAGTTTTTCTTCTTGCTACGGCATAACAAGTAAATCAATTCACTTTTTCTCACAAGGTAAACTGTTGAGTAACATACCGTATTATGTTTGTATGTCAAGTGTTTTGTGATATACCCATAACATTAAGTTTCTCATATATGGTCTTTTATGACAGTTTGAGCATTATCGCCACAGTATCTGCAAAGCGATTCAAGTGTGCTTTAATCTCATTCACCATCCTGTTCCGTGGCAAAACTAAAAAACCACCCATAGATTTACCTCTTTTCAGATATCTGTAAGAGGTTTTTAATCGCCTCTATGCATAATCCATTCTTCCCATATTATCAAGCTACAATCACGTACATATGTAGAATCCTGAATCCTGTTTCTTACATGATCCACAATTATTTTTATAGCATTTCAATGTACATACAAACAGACGGTCCAACAGTTTTATTATAGAAAGTACATATAGATAATATTTTCTTCATATATACACGTTATTAACCTTTTATCGCTTATTAGCAAACCTTTCGAACGAACTGACGGGCAAGCATTAACTGGACATTTGCACCCATGCATTTATACCCATGCTTACGGTTCTCATCCGCTTACTTACATATACATATGTATTTGCAGCACTTACTAACAGCATTATTACATATATTGTGTTATGTAAATAAATACCCAATGAACATTAGGATTGGTTAACAAGTCAAAAAGGATTGGAAAACGATTCTCGTTTTATAGGTTTCTATACACTTTTGGATAGGAAATTAGTTTTTACATAAAACAATACATAATCAAAGCGTTTTTGTTGAAAAATGAAAACTTAATAAGAATAAGAAATTTCCAAAAGACCAAATATACGGTACTTTCTCTCTACCTATTACGGTTATCATTTTTTTTTTAACTAATTTCAAAAAAAGGTTCCAATATACTATGTATGAACGTTACAGAATACAGAACTAACAACATTTGTGTTCAATTCATTGCTGTATTGTTTTTATTTTTGTTGTTGTTCGCTCGTTAAGAATTTATCATACTACGCTGTTTCTTTCTTATTTGTCACTTTTTACTTTACTGCAAGAAATAGTTTCACATGTGCATCAATCTTGTTATCTATCACTCTTGGGTTACAGGTTCGTTCTTAGTGCGGTACTGGATATTGAATCATTTTCGGACGTGCACTAAAACGTTAGTTGGGTATGTATTCCTTCCATGTACAATCGAGTAGGCACATATTTAATTATTTTATTTGTATTGGTGGGCGCACGATACATAGCCCGGCATCTAATATACTAGTACGGCGTCGGTAACATCAACTTAATCATGACTGTATCAAACTACCACCCCACAAAAATCATCACCCCTATCCATGTACAATACTTTAAGCAACCACCGTCAACTACAGCCAACATCGGTGCGATGTGTTTAGTTAAAGCACCACCGCAATCAAAACAGCAAACGGAAAGGAAAAACACAAAGCTACTATAGAAACATTTATAGCAAATGCTGCAAAAAACTAACGGATGATAAAAAAGTTTACCCTACTTTATATCGAACGAAAAAACTATGAGAATACAAAACTTCGACCCTTGTGCCATTTTGTTGGTAGCGAATACACACAGCGGATAGGCAGTCAGCCAGTAACCCAGCCTGCCAGTGAGCTAAGCAAGCAGACAGTAGAAAAAACGCCATTCTTTTTACCCACCCTTGCGTGGCGTAGGTAGTCGTTAGGGAATCGGCCAGTCAGGCCATAGCAGGACGCTATTCTAATACACGCATGATACGAGTGCATATACATATAATTAGGTAGACTCGGATAGCATTTGTTTAGTATGTTTCGTTTTTATATGAGTAAGAAGATAAACAGAAAGGCGTGGTGCATAATAGTGCTACACATTTGCAGTTATACGTACACACATATACATATATGTATTTTTATATATAATATTTACATATGTATGTACGCGTTATCGACTTTGTTTTTTTTATTTTAAAGATATTAATTTTACAAATGTTGTTCTTAACTTCTTTTATATGAACTAAAGTTCTTCTAAACAAAAAAAAAAACATCGCAATATCGAAATGATCCCGTTGATGTGATCAACTGAGAAATGTCGACGTACAAAATTCACCGTAGGCGTAAACAAGGAGACTTGGGAAACGGGAGGCTTTGTGAAATTTCTCTGAATATTCCAATTTATTTACAGCGTTATTAACAAGTAAAAGAACAAAAATATAACAAGTTTTGCCGAATATTTTTATTTCCACCTCATTTTCAGCTACTAACTTTCCTTGGGCACTAAGCATACATACACCTTGAAAGAAAATACATATGTATATGTACATATATATTATAGAAAATATGTACATGTTTACAATATTCGTTATCTTTTTATGTACTATTTATTTAACGTATAATATATAATTCTTACAGACAACTTATAAAAATAAGAGTACAAACTATTTATAATAGTTCTTTGTTATGAGAAGCCAAGCTCGATAAAAGTTTAAGCCTGGTTAAGTTAAAGCACGGGCAAGAGGTGCTACAAACTGATGGTAGCTCTGAAGTCCCCTTCATTTTTTTTTTAATGGGCCCGGCAGTCAAAAACTCCCTTGGATAATTCCAAATACAAAAGTTAATGAGAGTATATACATATCTCCTACTTTACAAAGATTTTAAATGTTATATGGTAGGACTACTGAAATGTGTACATCGGAAAGCATTCAATTCTGTCAAGATGAACTGTTGAAAAGGTCGCCAAACAATTACTCATACTCAAGTTAAATATATGCCGAACTCCTCCTGGTGAGCGGCTTAATGTTTTTCCACAAATGAAGGAACTTGCAGTTTAACAGTTTTATGCCGCCTCCGAACGGCAGATGATTTTTTTGAGGAGATTTTTCAAGGCAGAAATACACTCGGAAGTTCAGCGAAGGGCGAACGCTGTTTGAAATAACATTTTCTATCATATGGAACTACCGAATGACAATCAATGGGTTGGTACCATTCGGCGTTCTTATTATTATATAACTTTTAAAAATGGGAGCTATCAAGAGGTGTCCAGTGGAGCAACTATAGCCGGATAGTTTTATAGCAAAAGTTCTAAAAACCATCAATGTCTATCTCTGATGAAGGTTTGAGCTTTGGAATATCATTAAGTGGTAGTCTGGTGCTCTGGATGGCGACCTGGACGGAATAGGGGAAGCAGCAAATCAGCTCTGCGACGGACGCGGACGAAGGAGATCAAATCTCTTGGGTGTGCAGGTAACATTTCTCTGATCTGGGTTCCAGAACATAGGAACATAGAGGGAAATGAAATTGGCAGCCTCCAATCATAATAGATCCATTTTTCATCGCCAGTGACGATGCGATGCAGAAAACCTTTTCTTTTCTGCCGTTCAAGAAGCATCTCACACATCACCATACGTCTCTCGATATCACTCTTCTTCAATTGATGTGGCACCTAGTTACCTGCTTTCTGGACCATTCCCATCGCGTGCAAACGTTTATCGAGGGTTGATCTGTCAACATCCAACTCTTTAGACATATCATCAAGGGTTCCACATGCGTCTTCATCCAATAATTGTTGCAGTTGAGTATCCTCGAATTTTTTCGGAGCCCCTTCTTCATCTTTATCACTCTCGTCAAAATTGCCACTATGGAAACGGTGAAACCACTCTTTACAAGTTATATTTGATGTTTATGTAAATGTTTATCAATATACAACACGCTTCAGCTGCACTTTTCTTTAAAAGGTAATAATGAAGCACGACTTCCCGCGAATGCTGTTTTTTCGGGACGAACGTAGACATTTTGACTTCAAATAAAACAGGATATTTACGCTTCAAACGAATGTCAACTACTGCGATCGAGACCTCACATATACACCTTCAAATCACCAGTATATTTCTTGAGCGAACATAAAAATAGTATCATCAGCGACACCTCTGTTACGAGGCCGGAAACTAATTCCCATACCCAATACTATCTCGTTTTGGTGATTGGTACCCAAAAAACTTTAAAAACAGAGAATATTGTGAGCGAAAACTGGCACTTCAATGGGGAAGTTGCAAGTTTGTATTGAATAAATTTTTATTTTCCAGTAAGAAAATAGAAGTTTATAATCCTATGCTGATAAAACAAGCAAATAAAAATCTAAATTTCGATGGAATCTTCGGTGGAAAAGTTTAAATAAAAAAGTATGCAACTATTGCAACTATATTGCATGCCATGAAAACAAGTTTTGGGTTTTAGTAGTTTCTTGAATAGTTTTCCCCTTGAGTTTTGCTGACAAATTCTCAGAAATTCAATTACTGGCTAGCTTTCACTGAAAAAGAATGTGAACAAAACTTTTGTATGCAATCTCATTGGTCATGTCCTTATCGTGTCGGTCTCCTTGCCGCGGGGATGAGGCTCAAGTGGTGATTTAATTCTCCCGTCAGTTGTGCAGGACTGAACCCCATATCCCCTTACGACCGGAACTGATACTCAGGGTTCCGGAGGAAGCGCACTACTAGTGGTGAAAAATGGCACATTGGCTATGTCAATGGAGAGCCGAGCGGGTGTGAGCGATACACCGTCGTCGAAACGATCCGAAGCAACTGAACAAGTTGTGGAGAATGTGGAGAAGGCGGATAATCTCTCAGTAGACTCAGATGGATCTCTGGTACCGAGTAAGTCTTTGTCAAACCTGGTGCGAATCAGGTAAGTACCGGTAAAAGGACTGAAATTATTGGAGATTCGAACGCAGGTGTTGGTCTAACCACAAGGCAGATCAAACGAAGAAAATAAAAGGCGAATGGGTCCCTCTGGGGTGAATCCATTTTCGTATCCAGGATAAGGTGGAGGACAAAGCGTAAATATACTCAGTCTCATGACTGAAGTAATATTTACGCAGATAAATCTTCAGCATAGCAAAGCGTCTACAGCTGTCCTGCGCCGTAGGCATGCAAAACCGCAAACAAACCCACACATAATACTATAACCAGAACCATGGGTATGTCAAAAGCGTATCTGTGGTCTAGGTGCTTTGTCGTGGGGGCAAATACTCAATTGTGAAGGCAGTGTGAGACCGCGAGCATGTATTATCATGCTTAAAAGAGCTATGCTCCAGAGATAGCGTTCTTGCAAAAATAAAGTACTGGAAGAGTGGGAACAGTGTCCAAGCAATCATAGTATCGGCCTACCTACCCTACTCTTTACATCCACCTCCTTCGAGGGAGCTAAGAGAAGGAGTCAAGTATGCAGAATCTAATAATCTGGGGCTAATAGGGGGTGTGATGCAAATTCACAGAACATTGTATGGGGAAGCAGCAAATGCAACCCCAAAGGTCTCAAGTTATTGGATTTTACCCTGTAATCTGATTTGGTCATTCAAAACACTGGTAACAAACCAACTTTTGTGATCGAAAGGAGACAAGATTTAACTCTTACTAATAGGTCAGTTGGAAATCAACCGATGGCTTCTTTCTGATCATCATCTTCTCGAGATCCGACTGGGAATTGATACAATATAAACACCTTCCGGTAGGAGTCCTCGAAATGTGGACTGGGACAGGTATGGTGAGCTTGTAACAGAACAATTACCAAACCTCAAAAAACTCAAATCAATAGAAAAGACCGAAGATGCTACTGAGAAATTAGAAGGTACTTTAATCAATTGCTTTGAGGAACTGCGCCCACTCAGGCAGGACTGTCGAAGCTTCGTACACGGTCCAGAAAACTTCTTTATTCGGCCTGGAAACCCCAAACAGAAGATGACTAGACTAATCATCGACCTACACAGAGATAATATCAGAAAAAAGTACGGAAATCCAAACTTGAATCGTTTTGAAATTTCTGTAGTAACGTCGAAGAAATGAGGAAAACAGCGAGACTTTGCACGGTCCTTCATCGAGGCCGCTCAGTAAGGCTGGATTCCATTCGAAAACCTGATGGTTCATACACCATTTCCATGCTCTACTTGAAACCCATTTTTCGGGTAGTAGAACACTCTCTGAAGTAGTGAGTGTCATGAACAATTACGGTAGCGACGGTAGAACCTCTAGGTCCACCTGATATATTGCTAGTCGGATAGAACCGATAAGCTTTCCTTGTCTTCCTTTGAGAACTTGACGGAATTATATATCCAGCAATGCTTAAGAAAAGAGGTGACAGGCTGATTGAAGCCCTGAAAAGGGTCTTCACAGTACTTGATCATATACCATCCCAATGGCGACGCGTACAAGTAGTATTTATTCCGAAACCACGAAAAGATGACTTTTCCCTAGCAAAAAGTTTTAGACCAATCAGTTTGACATCGTTCGTGTTGAAAAGTCCAGAACGAGTGGTGGAGAAACATATTCGAGTAGGGGGATTGTCGAGAAGTCCACTTAGTAGAAATCAACACGCTTACCAGAGTGTAAAATCATGTGAGTCAGCCTTACACAACCTTGTTAGCAAGATTGAAGCCGGGCTGGAAGCTGACGAGATTGAGGAGGCGATTGATAATACAACATGGAGTTATGCAAACCATTGTAAAGTGGATATATTTCACGCTCTCTGAGAGGCTGTTAGCCGCTTGTGAGAACAGTAACGAACTCATCATCGTCAAGGCCAAGGAAGTACGTCCCCTAGGGGGTGTTATTTTTCCCCTGCTGTGGTGCTTGGTCGTAGACTCTATACTAACGGAGATGCAGGAACTAGGTTTTCATGCCCAAGGATATGAGGACGATGTCTGTGCACTAACATCGGATAAATCCCTGAGGAGGCTTTGCACGATAGTGCAGAGGATTCTGGCCTTTCCGTTAATCCAACCCAAACCACCATAGTCTTGTTTACGAGAAAACGAAAATTGGATGGACTTAGTCTTCCAACATTCAAAGGAGTAACTTTTGGTCTTTCCGATGAAGATAAATATCTAGGAGTGATCTTGGACTAGAAGCTGACTTGGGAGATCCTCTGGCGATGGATCTTATCATACAACAGGAAGCAATAAAAGTAATGTATAGACTCCATAAATATTGTTCCTGGCACTCAGACGCAGCTTCGGGGCACAGAGAAATCTTTAAGTTGGTACCTGAGCAGTGTCCACTGTTTTTGGCACCTAGAGACGACCTGATACCCACAGTTTCATTTGGAAGAAAATTTGATGTTAATAATCCAGAATGCATTCAGGGAGGTTTGACGGATATTTTCTTTACCGATGGGCCCAAACACTTAATAGGGTCTGTAGCCGGATGGTACTTAAATGATAGTAATAAGTATCACTATGTTATGGGGGAAATGGCAACTGTATCCCAAACGGAAAGTTTTATCATCCTGAAAGTAGTCGAATGGATAATCGAAAGGAGATGAAGCGGGAAACAAATTGGAGTTTTCAGTGACAGCCAGGCTGCACTGAAGGCCTTGGAGAATGCGAAGCAAACCTCAAAGATTGTTCAAGAATGTAAGAAGAAGCTCAATTCTGTCGCAAGACAAAACAGGCTTGTACTTATATGGGTTCCGGGACTCTGCGGTGTTCAAGGAAACGAAATCGCCGACGAATTGGCCAACCGTTGATCAGAGGTTCCCACACAAGGGCCAGAACCGATAATCGGAATCAGTTCCGCAGGAATCATGAATTGGATCAGCAATTGTGTATGCAATTTACATAAAGGGTGATGGTCCGGTCTAGAACGCTGCAGAACTGCAAAGTGTTTTGTGACAAGTCCGAAAAGAAAACTGTCAAGCTTTCTACTAAAACTTGGAAGGAAAGACGTTCGGTTGATGGTCGGTACTATTACAGGACACAACCCATGGGGTCAGCATATAACCACCATTGAAATCATTGAGAACCCAATGTGCCTGTCATATTGGCTACCAGCTCAATCACGGCATATGTATAGTATTACTGGGAGAAAATGAAGGCATATACAATACATGGTAATAAGATTTTTAGAGGTGTGCTCTTTCACAGACCATTATTCGGATCTGAGCGAATTTGACAGAATCAGCTGATGGTTCACTTAGAATATGTTTACAAAAAAAATGAGATTTTGTGGTGATGTACGAAAAAAATCAATTCTTCGTTGCCGTCTGAACAATGATTGATTAGGCGAGGGTGTGAATATATGTGAAATGATTGTGCAATTGTGAGCAAGTAATTCCACTTTTTCTATTCGTTTGTTCATGTTCTCGGAATTCAGAAAGCGCAACCATGATTTCTATCATTCTTGGTACATAGGTAAAAGTCGCAGTTTTATCGGAGGCAGTGTGCAACCTATACGACTATTTTCTCGCGGAAGCACAGAATTATTCCAATACATTTTTATTTTAATTTTGGAGCTTCTGAGTTTGGAGATTACCGTACTTTACGGTCCCGTACGTAATGTGCGTGTTTGTTCTTAATAAATATAAGCTTACGTTATTAAAGTCATACGATTTTATTCATAAGCACTTACTTCGCGTACAGGACTGTTTGATTTTGCTACGAAAGTGTTGAAAAGAAACGATAGACATCCTAGATTGTCTGAGAAAGGCAACAAGATGCGTACCACGATTTATTCTTCTGAATGTAAGATGAATTTTATTGAAGGAATTTTAAAATGAATACTTTCTATTTTTAATACGTTTATTTTTCTATTCGGGTTTTTTAAATTTCGTTTCATAAATGTAAATTTCCACTTTGAAGTGCATAATTGGGATAAAATGGGATTTCCACTTTTCATCATATTAAGCAAGCTAAAAAAAACTTATACCAAAGCAATTTGCCTTAGCGTTTTTATACAAACGATAACGACCTTCGATTAAGCGTCGTTTTTGAATAAATTTTATACTAAAAAATTCTTCATCAATGCCGGACAAGGGCCGTACCAGTTCCCACTGTAGTCGCAAAAGCTCCGGTACAACAGATGGCCACAGTGCGTTGTAGTCTCGATAAGGTCCTCCTGACTCCCACTAGAGAGAGTCTACTCATCCAGACCACTGATGCATAGGTGATAATGGGTCTTATCATAGTCGTATCATAGATCCATAGGACCTTGCTAGGAGAGAGACCCCACGTTTTCCCAAAGACACCTTTGCACTGCCAGAAGGCTGTCAGAGTTTTGGATGCCTTTGTCTCAACGTGTGATTTCCATAGGAGCTTACTATCGAGGATTACTCCTAGATATTTAATTTCCTTGCATAGCTGGATTGTGACTCCTTTTAGCTTTGGCAGAACTATTCCGTCAAGCTTCCTCCTTCTGGTAAAGAGGACAATACCAGTCTTGGCGGGATTTGCCGACAGCCCGTTCGCACAGCACCAAGTGTCAATCCGATCCAGAGTTTTCTACACTTTCCTGCCGATGTTCATAAGCGAAGGGCCTGTTACCAAACAGGCAACATCGTCCGCATATGCTTGTGCGTAGACTCCCGACTCGTTTAAGGTGGTGAGTAGAGGATCGATTACCATGCACCAGAGCAATGGAGACAGCACACCGCCTTGGGGGCAGCCTCTATTAACCCCAGATGACACCAGCAGATCTTCCTCTGCTCGCACCGAAACGATTCTTTGGGCCAGCATCGAACGAATCCAATTTAGTAGCACCCGGTCTACGCCGTGCCTACTGGCAGAGTTACACATACTATCAAAAGTGGCATTATCAAACACCCCCTCTATGCAGTGCCGACTCGCATGATTTTCCACTCTGAAATAGAGACAGAGGGTGAGCCTTCAGCGACTTCTGACGTATGCGCAGTTCCACTAGTCGTTCGAGACTTTTCAGCATGAAAGAGGTCATGCTGATAGGTCTAAAGCTTTTGGGGCTGGTGTAGTCGTCTTTTCCAACCTTTGGGATGAAAGCAACCCTCACCATCCTCCAAGAGCGTGGTATGTAAGCCAGTGCCAGGCATGCCGAGAAGATTTTCTTCAGGGCTGCTGTCACGAACTCTGCACCCTCCTTCAGCATGGCAGAAAATATGCCATCTGGTCCGGGCGACTTGTAGCCGCCAAAAGATTTGATGGCAAATCGAATGGCGGCCTCATTCACCACAGATCTAGCAACGAACCATTGATGCCGAGAAGGTGTAACAGCTCTGACAACTGCCTCTATCAATAAGGGCTGTTGCCGGCTGATGCTGATCTGATTACCAGGAAAGTGAGATTCCATCAGAAAGCTGAGTGTCTCACTTTTCCGCTCCGTGAAGGAGCCATCAGATTTCCTAAGTGACCCCAGCTTTGCAGTTGGGTCCCTTTTCAGAATCCTAACCAATTTCGCCGTGTCACTCAGAGATTCAATACCGCTGCAGAATTCCCTAAATGAGGCTCTTTTCGATTCCCGAATAAGCCTCTTGTACTTCTTCTGAACATCACGGTATTGCTCCCAGTCCTCTGCAAGGTTAGTCTTGAGGGCCCGGTTTAGAAGTTTTCTCGACTTACGCCTCAGCATCTGGAGCTCTCGATTCCACCAAGGAACGGGAGTCCGGCTAGGGAGAGGTCGAATTGGACAGGCTGACTCAAAACATTCGGTTAGGGCAGCGTTGAGTTTCTCAACAGCCGCCTCAATGGCCTGTTCTTTTCGAAGTCTTGGTGGCGCAACGTCAAGGTCCCGCAACGCCTCCCTAAACTTCTGCCAGTCTGTTTTTCTTAGGTTTTTAGAGCGCAATGGCATTTGTGCCTCCTCGCCACACTGAAACTCAATGTACCTGTGGTCCGAGCACGAATCTTCGGCAAGGACTCTCCAGTTCTTGATTGACCACCCAAGTTTTGAGTTTGATAGGGTTAGATCAATCACCTCCTGCCTTTTAGCCGTTACAAACGTTGGCTGTGAGCCCTTGTTGTGTATGTCTAGGCAGGAGGGCGCGATAAATTCGAATAGTCGAGAGCCCCGTCCTTTGCACTTGCTGCTGCCCCAGATTGTATGCTGGGCATTAGCATCGCAACATAGGATGAGGCCCAGACTGCGGTGCTCACAGAACCTCACGAGACTGGTGGCCTTCCCGGGTTGTACAATATTTACTTACTTTATATGTACATAAAGGAGTTACTTTTTCCAATAGGTGGTTTTAGACGGATCACGCGTGTCAAACTAAATACATATTTTTTTTAATATTCTTTGACATTTCATCATGGAAAGATTTACACCTCCTCAACGGTTACAAATCGTACAATTGTATAATATTATGAAAACCGACGCACTGTGAAAAGTGTTCATCGCATGCAAGCACCCTTATGGTGTACATAACCGTCCTACGTTTTTGGCTTAATGACTACGTGGCTACGTCAGTAAGCAAAATTGCCATATTTGTTCTGAATAGCAACACAGCCATTACATCCATTGAAAGAAAACCATTTTGTGCGGCCTATGGACTGGAGGAATCATCGATCCATATTTCTTCAAAGACGATTCTGGTGGCAACGTAACAGTGAATGTGGAACGCTATCGCGCCATGATAAACGACCTTTTGATGCCATATACATATTAAAGCCGGAGCTACTTGTCATGCAGCCCGTGAAACAATGAATTTACTGCGTCGTCGTTTCGCGACCAGTGAATTGGCTACCAAGATCGTATGATATCACACCTTTCGAGTTTTATTTGTGGAAGTATGTGAAGTCCAAATGCTTCCTGGATAAACCAACTTCGATTGAGGCATTGGGAGTCAACATTACTACAGTTTGGCACGAGATACCAACCGAAATCCCCAAGCGAGCCATTTAAAATTGCTGTTTACGGATGGCCGAATCGCGGTGCACTTGCGGCCAAATTTTGAAAGAGAATATCTTAAAAAAATAAGTGTCATGAGTGGTTCTACACCAAAATAATAAAGATTGCCAAATCAGTTTGAATTTTTGGTGTTTTGTTTCAATTTAAATTTCGATACCTCTAAATTGATCACCCTTTAGCTACATTTATTTATTTATTTGTAAGAGTAATAGTAGAGAGTTGGCACCCGAAGTAGCCGAGTGGGTTAGTGCTTGAATACCATTCGGAATTCATAGAGAGAACGTAGGTTCGAATCTAGGTGAAACACCAAAATGAAGAAAAACATTTTTCTAATAGCGGTCGCCCCTCGGCAGGCAATGGCAAACCACCGACTGTATTTCTGCCATGAAAAAAATCCTCATAAAAAATATCTCTCGTTCGGAGTCGGCTTGAAACTGTAGGTCCATCCAATTGTGGAACAACATCAAGACGCACGCCACAAATAGGAGAAAGAGCCAAACACCCAAAAAGGATGTACGTGCCAATTTTATGTATATATAAAGGGTTTTCCAATAACAGGTGTTAGTTTGAATAGCCCGCTATTTCGGTAGATGTCACTTTTGAAGCTGCAATTTTTTTATATTTGACAAGTAGAAATTACGCCATTAATAAAAATGGAACGATACACACTTAAACAACGCATTGATTTTATTAAAATTCACTATAAAAATGGTGAAAATTTGGCAGGGACAGTATGTAAAACTCGAACATTTTTGGGTCATCGTGAAGCATCTTGTCGGACCGCAATACAGAAATTGGTGAAATAATTCGAGCTGTTAGGACAAGTTAGTGATGTGAAGAATAAAACCCGTGCACATCGCTCAAGAACAGCCGAAAATATTGCTGTTGTAGCCGAAAGTGTTGAAGAAAACCCAGGTTTGTCCATTCCTCGTCGTTCGTTGGAATTCGGCATTCCACAAACGTCATTTCACCGTATTTTGCATAAAAATTTGGGTCTTAAGACTTATAAAGTCCAGTTAACACAAGAACTCAATCCGGCCTATCATCAACAATTGAAATGCATGAAAATGATCCGGAATTCCATCCACAAATCATCTTGAGTGATGAGGCCTATTTCCACCTCGGTAGCTTAGTCAACAAGCAAAATTGTCGGATCTGGGGCTCAGAAAATCCAAGAGTTATTGTTGAAAAGCCTCTCTGTCCTCAACGTGGTACTGTATGGTGCGGTTAATGGTCCGGCGGAGTCATTGGACCTTACTTTTTCGAAAATGAAGCTGGAGCAACAGTTACGGTTAATGTATGCGCCATCGAGAGATGATTAACGATTTTTTATGGCCGATGGCATTGATCTGGACAAGGTTTATTTTCAACAAGACGGTGCTACGTGCCACACAAGCAACGAAACCATTGATCTTTTATAGGAATAACACCTCTTATTGGAATAGTTGTAAAATTTAACAAAAATGCTGGCTCGGCTCGAAATTAATACTTATAAGGATATTTTAGGAATAATTTACAATACATTAAGTATGAAAAGTTGGTAATATGTCGGATGAAAGTAACAATCGCTTTATTTTTTGAAATTTTAGGAAAGAGTTAATATTATCTGAGTTTGGTAATATCAGATGGTCACAGGGTTGCCAAAACTGTTGTTCGGATTTGGGTTAGGCCAGAGCATTCGTCCAGGAGATGTTTCACTGATAAATTTGGTCTATTGCAGTATGAGCATGGCGGCTTCAAGGCTCCATTTAGTAAATGACTTTGAGTGGGAATTGAATGGCCAATTCCTGTACGCACAAAGGTTCTTATGTCTATGCAAGGAGAGTAGGATGGGAAAATCGGCTTAGCTCAACGCGAATTATTTAATTTGTACTAATATTATTAGGTGGCCCAAATTTGAGAGATTTTGCCGGCTAAGTAATTTGACGAATTTGTGAAAAAAGTACCTGAAATTTTTCAATAAAACGCAAAATAATTGTTTAATCATCAAAATTTATTTTGTTGCCTTCAAAATACGCTCCATTCGAAGCAATATATAGCGTTTTTCAATAGGTGCGCTTCAACTTTTTTCCGATAGGGAGGGCGAACGACGCAATATTTTTTATTTTTCGCTTGCCATTTGTAAACTTCATTAGTATACATTTCATCATGGAACGCTACACACTTGAGCAAAGATTGCAAATCGTGCAAATTTTTTATGAAAATAATCGTTCTGTTGCTGCTACTTTACGAGCAGATTTTCCAAAAAATCATCTTCAGTGATGAAGCTCACTTTTGGCTCAATGGCTTTGTCAACAAGTAAAATATGCGTTACTGGGCAGAAAGCAATCCACACGTGATTCATGAGGCACCGTTGCATCCCGAAAAAATCACTGTTTGGTGCGGTTTACATGCCGGCGGCGTAATTGGCCCATATTTTTTCGTTGACGAGAACGATCGCCACGTTACTGTGAATGGAAATCGATACCGCGACATGATAAACGATTATTTTTGGCCGCAATTGAATGGTATGGACTTAGACGACATGTGGTTTCAACAAGACGGGGCCACAAGCCACACAGCACACGCTACAATTGATTTGTTGAAGAGTAAGTTCGATGAGCGCATTATTTCCAGAAATGGACCGGTCGAATGGCCGCCGCGCTCGTGTGATTTGACGCCTCTAGACTATTTTCTTTGGCGTTATGTGAAGTCATTGGTCTTCAGTAACAAGCCGGCACCGATTTGTGAGCTCAGAGCCAACATTGAACGCGAAATTGCTGGAATTTCGGCCGATTTATGCAAAAGAGTGGTCGAAAATTGGGTTCAACGATTGGACTTGGTAAAACGTGCACGCGGTGGTCATGCAAAAGAAATCGAATTTGATACTTAAATGTATATGTTCAAACTCGATAAAAAAAAAAATTGGTTAAAAAAGTCAAACCGTTTGTGTTTTATTCAAAAAAAAAGTTGAAGCGCTCTTACTGAAAAACGCTTTGCATATGCCAACGATTGGTCCAGTCATCAAAGCGCCTTTTAAACGCGTTTGAAGAGATCTTCTTCAGCTCTTTCAGCGCATTCTCCTTAATGGCCTCTATCGATTCAAAGCGACGTTCACGAAGTGGCAATTTAAGTTTTGGGAAAAGGAAAAATCCACAGGGGGCTAAATCCGGTGAATACGGCTGTTCGATGATATTTGCTGAGTTTTTGGTCAAAAAATGTTCCCAATATGAGCCTCGTGAGACGGTGCGATATCATGGTTCAAGAGCCATGAATTTTCTTTCCACAAATTGGCCCGTATCCTAGCCACATTCTCTCTCAAACGTCGCACCACTTCCAAATAGTAGGTATTCTTTATATGTACCGTAGAACCAATATTTACCGTAGAACCATTAGGAATGAATTCCGGGTGCACAACACCATGATAGTCAAAGAAAACGAGTACGAAAGAGAACGAAAACGACTTTGACGTGGTCATCTGTTATGATGCACTGGATAAAAATTGCGATGCGATGAAGTTTTTGAAAGAAATTCAACCCCTTTGGAACGAGTCGAGCAGCCAACGTCTCATGCCCAATTAATGGTGTAAAATGTTGCGAATTGATTCGTGAGACACGCTAAGGTGACGAGTTACCTCCCTCAAGCTTAAATGATGGTTTTCCAACACCATTTAATTGACATTGTTGACGTTTTCAGCCGTTTTCAGCCGTTGAAGACGTTGATGGACGACCAGATCGGGGCAAATCTTACACGACTTTTGGGCTCTCTGCAAAAGCCTTATACCTCTCGTAGACCCGTGTTTTTAATAAAGCACACTCGCCATACGCTTTCTGCTTACGAAAAATTCTTTGTTCGATATTTTTATCCATAGTGGAAATCGCAGAGCATACCTGTGGTTGACTGATATAATTAAATGCTAAAAACAAGCTAATTTACAGATCACGCTCAAACTATGCGACACTATAGAAGACAGTTGTACCAACATTCCAGAAAAAAATTAGACACATGTATGTGTAACGCGCGCTTTTTAAATTAACATTTGCCGATAGTTTTTTGACAGAATGTATATACATATATCATATTGATGAGTAGCAGATCGTTGTTTTTGGTTCTGCAACGCGAATTTGCCGTCGCTGCATATGACATGTTTTTTGCTTTTTTGGAAGCCAAACATTACTATTTCATGTAGTGCAGCTGCTTCTGCTGTGAAAGCTGAGCAGTATATAGGCAGGGCACCGACAAAAATTGTGGCACCGACGCTATTTGTCACAGCAAATGTGCTGGTGTCCGGTTTGGATTCTTCGATGACTATAAAATCAAAGTCTGCTAGGAAAGGTTTAATAGCTTCGCTGTAGTGCTGTATGTGCTCGATCGTTACAGTTTAAATTTTGTTAAGGCAGAATAATTTATTATAGAAACAGGACTTAAACGAAACCCACCGAGGGTGTGTTGGTGTTCTCATAAGACTCGCAGTAGATATGATGTTAAATTATTTAGCGAGTGTAATGCACCGCGACAGGACCGAAGGATTGTTGCTTTGCATTATAACATAAGCTGTGACGGTCTTTCGATTACGTGGAACATAAGATTGCTCTTGGAGTGTATAATTTTTAGTATAACATCGGTGTATTGTTCAGAGTTCTACAGATGCGATATTAGGTAGTCCAGCTTCCAAAAGTTTTGGTTGGGGATATGGACGAAACCCGGATATATCTTCTAGCGGCATTGTGATATGGTGCATGCAGTAGCGCTATATGATTTTTGGCGCAGTGACCGTATGGTAGGGTGAAATCAATTTTTGATAATATTAACGCTCTCGTCATATTTATTGGGGTCAAAATATGTATCAGGTCAGTCCATAAGTTCATGCGTTTTTAAAAGTGGTTTTATAATTAATAAAAAAGATGTTTAAAGTATTTATTAATCAATAATATATTTTCCTTCATTATTTATAATGTATTCCCAACGTTTAGGCAAATTTTTAATTCCCTGCTCAAAAAATTGTTTGTCCTTGGAGCCAAAATACGCTTCGATATCCCTTTTTATAGCTTCTTTTGAGGAGTAGGAGCTTTCGAAGAAAGCGATTTCAACAACATTTTTCAACAATAAAAAAAATGTAACTGTAACAATGCGAATGTATTATTTACTGCGTTCCGAAAACGATATGAACGAGTGAGGCCCGTTTATCGATGGTAAGTGAAGGTAAAATTTGTTTTATTTTAAAAGGCTAATAAAAAACCATCCGGCCGCCGTAGCCGAATAGGTTCGTCTGTGAATACCATTCGGAATTCGGAGCGAACATAGGTTCCAATCTATGTGAAACACCAAAAGAAGAAGAAGAAAACGTTCTTTCTTATAGCGGTCGCCCCTCGGCAGACAAAAACCTCCGAGTGTATTTCTGTCATGAAAAAGCTCCTCATAAAAAACCATTTGCCGTTCGGAGTCGGCTTAGAACTGTAGGTTCTTCCATTTGTGAAACAACATCTAGAGGCACGCCACAAATAGGAGGAGGAGCTCGGCCAAACACCCAAAAAGGGTGTAAGCGCTAATAATATATATATCAGGGTGGGCCATATAGCGTGTGCTTTTGAACCACCTATTTTTTTGAGAATGGTAACACAAATGGCATGTCAAATGTGTTCATAATTTATTTGAAGGTTTGACATTTACGAAATGGGACGCTAACGGTTGAACAAAATTGGGAAATATTGAAAACCTCTTTCTGAAGTGGTGAGTCTTCTTCTTCTTTTCTGATTTTCACATCGGTGGCTACGTCAGTAAGCAAACTTGTCGGATTTGGGGCTCAGAAAATCCACAAGTTACTGTAGAGAAGCAAATGCATCCACAACTAGTCACTGTTTGGTGCGGTTTTTGGTCTGGCGGCATCATCGGGCCATTTTTTCGAAAATGAGCGAGGAGCCGCGGTTACAGTAAATGGGGAGCATTACCGTGACATGCTCAACGAGTTGTTTCCAAGAATTGAAGAGGATGACATGGACGACATTTGGTGCAACTTGTCACACTGCCAAAGTTACACTCGAACTTTTTGCTACCGTTTTTGAAAACCGAATAATCAGCCGAAATTCCGATATCAATTGGCTGCCTCGGAGCACTTTTTTTAATATATTTACAATGCTTTTTATCAAAACAAATGGAAAGACAAGGGAAGATATCCTTGTGCTTTCGGCAGATGTGAAATGTTTCCCACTTGCACAATGTTTTAGACCACTCAGAGATCTGACTTCAAATATTTGAAAAATAGATTTTTATCTGGGAAATGTTGTTTAAGGGTAAGACTCCGTCAGAAAATATGAGATTTGCAAGTGGTCTTTCGATTTCTTTGAAACTTTGGGAAATATTAGTTCTAGGTAAGATACATTCGAGCCTAAAAGGATTTTGAAAAATTTTCAAAATTGAGTCATCTACGCCATGTTGAAAATCGGGACCGTGTTTTTTTCAAAAATCAATATTTCTTGAACCGTTGGATGGATTTCAATGCAATTTACAGACAATATAGAAACAAATAAGTAGTTTAAATTAGTATTATGTCAAGAAAAAAATTTCGAAATTTTGACCAAAAAAAAGTCAAAAAAATTTTTTGAATCAATTTTTAGTTGATCTGGCCAGTTTTTTAGATTTTCTGTTATACACGTAACGATTCCTTATGATTTAACCTTTATTTTGAAAAAAAAAATTTTATGGTGTCTATAATAATTAGTTCTCGAGATATTGCGATTTTAGTGGACGCGCGCACGCACGGTTCGCGCTGCGTTTTGTGTTCCTGCATGAAGTGACTGGAGCAGACTGCTGCAGGTCTGTGCTCGTTTTTCTACTCCCGCGCTGCGTAACCGCGAACTTCACGGTGCGCGCTTCTACTAAAATCGCAATATCTCGAGAACTAATTATTATAGACACCATAAAATTTTTTTTTTCAAAATAAAGGTTAAATCATAAGGAATCGTTACGTGTATAACAGAAAATCTAAAAAACTGGCCAAATCAACTAAAAATTGATTCAAAAAATTTTTTTGACTTTTTTTGGTCAAAATTTCGAAATTTTTTTTTTAACATAATACTAATTTAAACTACTTATTTGTTTCTATATTGTCTGTAAATTGCATTGAAATCCATCCAACGGTTCAAGAAATATTGATTTTTGAAAAAAACACGGTCCCGATTTTCAACATGGCGTAGATGACTCAATTTTGAAAATTTTTCAAAATCCTTTTAGGTTCGAATGTATCTTACCTAGAACTAATATTTCCCAAAGTTTCAAAGAAATCGAAAGACCACTTGCAAATCTCATATTTTCTGACGGAGTCTTACCCTTAAGAGAAAATTACCAAATCATCAGCATAAAAAAATGACTAATAGATCGGAGTGGGGAAATTAAGAAAGAAATTTCATTGAAAGCTATGATGAACAAAATTACTGAAAGTGGGGAGCCTTGTGGTATGTGGGGAGCCTTTTGTCTAAGTTTAAAATATCGGAATTGTGGTTATTGATACTAACAAAGAATTTGCGGTTCAGTATAAAAGACTTAATGGTATGGTACATTTTGTTGTCGACTTTCCAGCGTTTTAATTGCCGCAGAACATTGTGAGGACCTATACTATCGAAAGCTTTTTTGAAGCCCAGGTTTAGAACTGAAACATGTTTTCGAGAGGATAGAGCGGTAGAGGCAAAGTGTTGAAGATATAGAAGTGGGTCAATCACTCCAAGACCCCTTTGAAAAGCAAATTTATTGTCAGATATGAAATCCTTTTATATTGCGTACCACAGTAACCGAGTTGAAATTATTTTTCCGAAAACCTTAGACATGCAGACAAGGTCTGTAGTTGGAAATAATGGTACTGGATTTATTGGGTTTAAGGAATGGAATAATTTTTGTAGTTTTCCAGGACTGCGGGTAAATACCCTGGTTGAAAATGTTGTTATAGAGATTAACGAGTCTATATCTAGTATTTAATGGGAGATTTTCGAGGATGAGATAAGCAATTTAATCCGCTCCTGGGGCTTTGTCAGTCATTGAGCATATTGTAATCTCAAATTCTTCTAGCATATTCGGTAAATCAGAAAGGATGGCTTTGGGGTAAGGTGATGAGTTGTGGTAGGGTTCGGATAGGATTCAAATATGTGTGGGGCTAGATGTCGGGATGATTTTGGCCATAAGTGCTAATGCTTTCCTTTTTGCTAATTTTAGCTCTCTTCTAAATACCGCGTTCGCGTTTTTAAATCTTACAAGGTTGTCTAATTGTTTATAACGGGCCCACAAAGACTCTTTGCGGTTTCTTAGGGATGAGAGAACAGTAGATCAGGCACCTTTGATGCAGATTGTGGGATGACAATGTGAGCAGCGAATGTGATTGTTGTTTTTATTGATCGCGGTCTTATTAATGAAATCTCGTCGTTTATATTATGCAGAGATGGCTTACTGCTACATATTTCTGCCAAAAGGGAGAGGAACTTAGGCCAGTCCGCTCTGTTAAAATTTTGTTCTAAGCTTAAGCTGGTATTGGATCGGTGGGTTGAGGGAAGTAAGTAACTAGAGGGAAGTGATCACTGTTATGGAGTTCGTCAAGTGCGTCGGATGACAGTTTGGGTCCTAGGGAAGCGGAAGCGGGGATAATGTCAGGATGGGTGAAGGAGCCATGAGTGTAAAAGTGAGTGGGTGAACTATCGTTATGGACGATGAGGTTGGTGGGTAGGATGATATCTTCAATTATTTCGTCTCTACGATTTGATGATGGAGAGCCCGAAAGTTGAATCCATGCATTGGAATAACCGAGAAAGAGTAGGGAGGAGGGAAATAAGATTAGGATATTTTGAAGTTCTCTACTATGCCTATGAAGTTCTCCAAAGTCTGATGGGGCGGAATATAGAGAGTAATAATGGACAATTCAAAGCTAATGTCTTTTTCAACTGCTAAAGCGCAGATGTTGGATGAAATGGGGATAGTTTTGTGTGCGAATTTTGGGTTAGGTTGTGGAAATAGTTATTGTACTAGTTTGGAGAAAAAGTTGTTTTGTTGTGTGGGAGGTGTGTATCCTGCAGAGCAATAATATCGGGAGGTATGTATCCTGCAGAGCATTCATTTATGAGAATGTTAAGGTGTGGATAGTTGTTTATAAGTCCATTTAGATTCCATTGCAAAATTTTCATAGTATAATCTGAGATATTATCGGATTGGGATATTTTACTTAATGTAGAAAAATGGAATGAAGAAGAACTCGAATTCATCATCATTTAAGTCATCAACTGAATTTATTGGTGATTTAGTTTGATTTGAGAGGTTAAGGCTTTTATTAGTGTGACTATTGCTTTCTGCATTAAGGCTTGAAATGTTGTTTGCGTTGAAATTTTGTTGATAGTTTTTTTTATTTTTGTTTTGTTGTTTAGATGTTGAAAACAGGTTTGTATTACTATATTGTAGGTTACTTGAAATGTAATTTTCGGCTTTAGAGAGAGGTGGTGAGAGGTTTTTCTATCACTTTGATGTTGGTTATTTGGAATATTGTTAGAGGCTGAAGTGCAAGAAGTGGTGCAGTTTTCGTGTTATTTTGATGTAGAATATTTAAGATCTTGTTTGTATCTTCATTAGGGAAAGGAGAAGAAATAAGAGAGTAATTTTGTAATTGGGCAATTAGAATGCCTTTAGTTACAGTTGTAAAAGAAGCGGAGTACTCAACTCAACGTGAGGTGGAATTTGCAATTTATTGCTTCTCTCATTGAGCCTTTGATTTCGGTTTTATGACAATAATCTCTTTAATGTTCTTAAACTTCGGGCATAGCTTGCTGGAAGCGGAGTGGTTATCAGCGCAGTTTACGCAGAAGATTCGAGTGCATGATATTGGATGATGGGGAGGAAAAGCACACGCATCGCATGTAGGCGTTTTGTGACAGCGTGTAGTTGTTTGTCCAAGCAGTTGACAACTTTTGCATCTAATTTGGTTTGAATAATAAGCTCTATCAAGAGCTGGATATCAAGAGACTTCGATTTTCTCTGGCAGATGGTAAGAGTCAAATGTAAGGAGAACAACTCCGAAGGAAAATGTTTTGCCCTAAATGAACTTCTGGAATTTACTACTTACACTTGCTTAGTACTCAATGATCTTTAAGATTCACCACTATTTCGCTCTCTGGTATTTTATTTAAGCGCGGAGCGTAAATGGTGCCCTGGGAATAATTAAGAGTATTGAAGGTCAATATAAACTTAAAACTTCCATTCAAATGTTTGGTTGCCAAATTTTTTCAGCAATATTGGAGTATTTTACCAATAATAAAAGATTTCTATCTTTTAAGTCCCTGATTTTCATAGATTTTGAGCTTTCTTGCTTAAGGAGTAAGAGATAACGGTGAAAACCTGTTATTCCCTAGTGGAAGTCACTCTACGGATATTTCGGCTTACACTCCAAAAAAATACCAGGAGCAAAGTCACACGAAACAGTCGGTAAATGTGAACAAGTAAAGTAAAGAAAATAATAATTACACAGAAGAGAAAACACTACTATGCTGTGGAAACGACCGAATGGTTCCGAAGGCAGTAGATAACTGCTTTACATATGTATTTACAGGAGTATTAACAGCATTGGTTAGACTTCTTGAGATGAAGGGACAAGGGAGATGCTTTCTTTTATCTAGCAGCAGCTCCAAGTTTAGGAAAAACGAAATGGCTTATATTTTTGGACAATTAAATGATGAAAAGCAGACCCTTGCGAATTCACAGCTGATGAGCCACTCAACTGTCTTTCTGGTTGTGTGTTGAAAGAAACGCAAATGGCTGTTTAGCGCTTACTTAATTTCACTTTGGTAAACAAGGACTACAGTGAGGTGGCGAATCGAGGTCGTTGATATAGCATAGCATGGAGCAATGTGCAACGCGACATTAGTGGATGTGAATGAGGTTAAACTCACAGAAGAGTAAACTTTTACATTACTTACATCTTTAAAGCGTTTTAAGTGAGTATCGCGTGCACGGTTATGTATCGAATAGTGATTTGGTGAGTAGGTCAATCTTTTGTACAATCACACTCACATAGTAGTTTGATAGCTTTATATAGAACTTTTGACACGTTAAATGAATACGAAGATGTTACAAATATGTACTACAGTAATATATTTTGTTCCAATTCATTATTTTTAATTCTTGAATATATTCTACAAAAAATGAAAGAAAGGTAATACATAAAACACATTTTTTTAGTATTTGTCTGCCGGTGTTACCAGTGTGGCTGTGAATAATGAACACTTTACGAATCCGGTTTGAAATTTTTTATTTTTTTAATATCACGTGATTTACGAATTGTTCTACAGAACTGTCTTCAAACCAGGAGCTATCTTCTCCTACGTAACTTAAAAAAACTCTTCACACCTTTCTGGAACCTCGTTTAGGTTAAGCGTCTTAGGAAGTTTTTTTTCAAGACTGACAAGGATGATTAGCGTCATCTGTGTACAAAGTGTAAATAATTTTTAGTTACATATTTTTCTTTCAAATCATTATTGTAATTTGAAT
The DNA here is from genome assembly GCF_027943255.1 of Anastrepha obliqua. Classification (NCBI taxonomy): domain Eukaryota; kingdom Metazoa; phylum Arthropoda; class Insecta; order Diptera; family Tephritidae; genus Anastrepha; species Anastrepha obliqua. The sequence continues at coordinate 1,045,117 of NW_026562179.1, read as the reverse complement.
GTATTGTATATATGTACGTGATTTCGGAGACTTCTCTTTACATACATACCTCTCCATGACTCAAGAAAAGCTCACCCTTTATATATGAATTTATATTTTCAATCGACATTTTCTTTTCTAAAGTCACTGAGTTTTTATTATTATTATTTTTTTTTTTCGAAAAATCAGGTGAATTGTTTAGTTTGTTTGTGAGAGGCATAAATAAGACAAGTGTTATGCATGTTTGGCGATTTTCTGCTAATCGAATTTGAAAATTCACCTTATTTTTTGAACACACCTATATTGTTCATACTCGTAACCTTTAGTGCCAATGCCTACACACCATGCAACAAAATAGACAAAATGTAACATTTAAGATAGCGAAGACGTAATTTTAAGTACAAGCTTTTATTGGAAAGAACTTTCCTCTAATTCAAGAAAGCTTCCCTCGCTACTTCGATCCTCGCCTAGAACATAGAGTGAGACAATAGCTGAGTCTGTAAGTACTTGTATATTGACACTTTAAAAGTTGTCTCAAAACCTACATATGGTAGGTTGTACGCAACTATTAAATTTCAAGGTTAAAGGTCACAAAAATCGGTTTTCTGCGCTTATTTTGTAAACATCTCATTTCCTATGGGTTTTTTGCTATTTGCATTTATTATCACTATTGTAGAGTAATTTTTTATACGGTGAACCGTTTTCGAGATAGAGGGCGGAGAGCGCGCGGTCACAGGACCACTTCAGGTCAACAGGTGCCTCCGGTCGAAAACGTGCCATATATAATTGATGAACTATCGATAAATCAATAACTATAAATATTTGTCAATTTTTACTAACTATCATATTATATTTTATCATTTTCTTTATGCATTAAATCTATTTATATCTATTCGATAATACTGATAACCGTTTCCTAAAATTAAAAAATTATTTAGGGAAAAACTTAAATCATAATACATATAACTACACTTTTATACACTAATGACATTTTAAATAGAAAAGTATTAAGTGCATCTTCTTTAAAATCTGTAAATTTTAAAATCCTTCCACTACGTCAAAAAGTATGCTTGGGAATTAAACGGGCCCCTATTATACACCACGGACCTTTCTATTTGTAGCCAGTAGAGGCACATGTTTACATGTATTGTATAGTTACGACCGTCTTCTCTTTACTTCAGTTTGAATCGTATCTTAGTAACTACGTACGTACAATTTCAAGAACTATGGCTAATTTGTGTTTTCTATGTAAAAAGTCTATTATTTTTGATAAATACCTCTCATTATTTACAAAGGCATTACAGTTCCAAAATAATTGTTGTATTTGACGGATATTCAGACTACCGTAAGAACGTAAAAGCTATGGAGCAGCAGAGAAGAACGTATGAAGTCTGTTTCGATGAAACAATGGTTGTTCCAGTTACTCAAGAAAAAATCTTATCAAATCGATATAACAAAATTAAGCTCATTAATGTGTTAATTGAAAAATTATAAGCTGCAAATATTACTTCTAAACAAGCCACAGATGATGCGGATGTTCTTATTGTTGAAACTGCAATTGAAGAATCAAAGTCTGAAAAAACTTCAGTTATAATAGAACAAGATATTGATTTACTTGTCATTTTAATTGGGCGTACACTGTCTTACGAACAAGAAGTTTTCTTTAAAAAAGTTGGAAAAGGAAATATAAAAACGGAGATATGCTCGACTAAAAGTTTTGATAATTATCCTCTTTGCAGAACAAATATTTTATTTCTGCACGCATTAAGTGGAGGATGCAGGAAAGCGGGCTTGCAATGCTCTTTAGCTTGTGGCCAATGTAATGGACAAGCTTGTCTCAATGCTCTACCATATCAGAGCGACCTTAACGAAGATGGAACCTTTGACCCCGAAATCATGCAAGACTTGAGACAAATGTCGTTGAAGACGATAATGAAGACCAGTTTGAAATTTACCAACAGCCGAAAGACGAAGATGAAGAGGAAGCAGATGATTATATGATTATAAAGTGTAGTTTTTGTACCCTTTATTCCATTTTTTTATATAAATAAATGTATTGAATAATATTTTTTAATAAAAAGATGAATTCATAATTTATTTATTTTTTCATCAAGTAAGAAGTTGTTAATATTAATTAGGATAAAATTCAAATATAATTCCTAGATTTTCATTAACTATTCTGCATTACATGGGCAGGTAAGTGTTGTTAAGTAAATTAATACTGATGAAAAGTGGATAGATAAGGAAAACATCATAAAATATAAGAATAGTTAATAAAAATTGACAAATTCGTATAATCATTGATTTATCGATAGTTCATCAACTATATATGGCGCGTTTTCGACCGGAGGCACCGATTGACCTGAAGTCATCCAGTGACCGCGCGCTCTCCGCCCTCTATCTCGAACACGGTTCACCGTATAAAAAATTACTCTACAATATTGATAATAAATACAAATAGCAAAAAACCCATGGGAAATGAGATATTTACAAAATAAGCGCAAAAAAAAAACGATTTTTGTGACCTTTTACCTTGAAATTTAATAGTTGCGCACTCCCTACCATATCTCAGTACCCTACCCTACCATATACAATACAAGTATTTACAGACTTACAGCTGGTGAACTTACTATAATGACTGGACTAGTAGAGTTTTGGTCTTTATATAATATTATAATATTGATTTTGAGGCCATTTCTGTAAGGCGTTGTGCAGTGTTAGTGTAGGAGTTCTTTAAAGTGAGTGAAATAGCACAGTGACTGTGGCAAAAATTAACTTAATGCATACATAAGCACATATTTAATTATGTTGCATATGCAAGAATATCTCTAAATAAGTGATATGGTAAACAGTGTAAAAAAGCTTATAAAACGAAAAATCTGGATAATAAAGGAAATGTTGAATGTTATGTGGACACACGCGATGCACAGAGGCGGTGGCATCTGTAGAATATCCAGCCAGCACATTACGTTTGTAAATAAGTAACGGGAAACTGAAATACAATGAAAGGTTTCATAGCGCCACCAATACATTTGCGGTGAGTGGAGATTTTGTTGTTTGTTTCTTACACATTGCTACTGCAGCGACTGTTTACCACCCTTTAATGGCAGTGTTCGCCACACACAAATAATCACTAAACCCACCCTCGAACCTACCATCTCACTTTTCTTTCCCACCTCCACAACTTAAGTTACCCCTATACAACCGGTTCAAATCTGGCCAAAATAACACTGAAGCATTATGTTTTCTGATAAACCGAAGAAATTCTTTCTACAAACCTCTCTGCAACAAATCGCTTCTCAAGCCACACATTTCTTCGATCCCACTTCCTTATAATTCCCTTTACTCTATCTCTTCCAACTGTGACGTAAAATGTTTACCCGGAAGTTTTTCAAAATCTGTTTTAACATAAGGTTCATCGTTCATTAAAACATAATCAAATTTTGGTCACAATTCTTTGTATAGCTTTCTTGCGGCTTCTTGTAACCAACTTCAGACCGCTCGCGCAGCTAAAGCATTTTGCCAAGACTAAACGCGAAAAAAGAAAATCAGTAATGGATTTCAAACGTAAAAGTGCAATTGCATTATATTTGGTTGGAAAATCACAGCCAGCGAGTAATCGTGAGTTCGAGCACCTTAAAGTAAATAAAGATTTTGTTTATCGCACCATTACTCGTTAAAATGATACTGGTAACGTCGCGAAACGTCATGGAGGTGGTCATCAAAAGACTGCAACATCAAGTGAAATGGTTGAAGAAGCGACTTGAGTGAAATCCCCGACGAAGTGCGAATCTCACACTGAAAAATGATCTTAAAGTCAAACATTACAAGATCCAAAAGGCGTATGATCTCACACCAAAGCAAAAACAAGTCAGACTTGAGAGAGCGAAGGAAAGCAACTCGCTTAGCTGAAAGAGCTCAATTTCCGAAAATTGTGTTTTCTGACGACAAAATTTTTCACATTGTGCAATTCGTAATCTCCCAAAACGATAGGGTTTATTTTACCGATCGTTCATACGAGAATTTGAGTCATCGATTTAACACCAGGAGACAGCACCCGCCACTGATAATGGTTTGGGCCCCTTTAACCGCAGATGGGCGCTCTCCAATCGTTTTCATCCAGCCTGGCGTCAAGGTAAATGGCAGACCATGGGCGTTTCAACAGGACTCGGCACCGTCTCACAAGGCTCGACTGAACCAAGAATGGCTAAAAAACAACGTTCCGAACTTCATAACGGCCACACAATGGCTCCCAAATTCACCAGACGCGAATTCTTATTTGGTACATACAAATCATGTTCAGAGGAATTCAGGATTCTATTATACTCCTTCAAAGTTATTAAAATACGAGAATTAGTGGCACATAATGTTCTAACTCGTTCTCGCGATAAAACATTCTGATTCCAACGAGAGAGAGTAAATGCGTTATAGTAAAAACGGGCAACTAATCGCCCTTCATACAATGTCATAGACATAAATAATAGCCTTCTATAGTTTAAGGTTCATTAGCTGACACCATAAGGGGAAATCGATTCAACGAAGTGTTAGGGCAAACCGAATAAACAATTTTTGTATTCGTGAATCTGCACTTTGACCGCCATATTAGCCAGGTTTGGCATGGCCATTTAAGGTTTGGTGGCTTGGTTACCGTTAAAAAAAATTTAAAACTAACCATGGCTTCAAGCAGGCCTATATGGTATATACTGTGTATATATATAATGGGCACTTACACCCTTTTTGGGAGCTTGGTCGAGCTCCTCCTCCCATTCGTGGCGTGCGTCTTCATGTTGTCAAAGCGGTAATATACGAAAACAACGTCAAAACCGAGTTAACTTCTCTCGGATTCAAATGCAAAGAAGTAAAAGCAATCATAAAGAATTACAATGATAACTATACTGATACTATATACGTTATATATTTTGAAAATGGGACAGTGAGACATCATGATCTTCGTCAAAATGTAAAGTCTCTATTTCAAACCATTATACGATGGGACTACTAGCGAAAAAAAGGAGCCCACCAACACAATGTCGAAATTGTCAAACGTTCGGCCATGGAGAGCGCAAATGCTTCATTAAAACAACATAAAACTACAGACTGCACAATTGTGGTTAAAGTGCGCTGCGCTAACTGCAATCGTTGCCACAAGTCTACTGATGCGACTTGCCAAATCGGGCTGCATATATGCAAATCAAACAAAAATTCAGCAAGATTTCACAAGTACATACTATACTCCAGCACAATTTAAAGTGCAGTTGAACGATTAACAGTTTCCGAAGCTAAACGCGCAAAGATTGCAGCTCAACCAAAGGCTGCCGACTCCCACAACAAGTACGCAGGGCTGGCGCTCTGGAAATAATGCGGCTGCTGATATCGTGTCAAATGATTGTTTGTTCACGTACGAGGAAATCACTCGACTGACGCGCGATATTATTTCGAAGCTTAAAACATGTACCAGTAACGACCAACAATTTAATGTTATAACTCAACTAGCTATGAAATATTTGTACTCAAGTAATAGGTGATGTCTGAACTGTCTATAATTTTTTGGAACTGTAGATGTATCCGTAATAAGTATTACGAGTTTTTTGATTTTCTATATCAAAACCGCATCGACATTTGTTTGCCAAGCGAAACATGGTTCAAGAGCGAGAACAAATTATATCATCCACACTATTCGGTCATACGTAGGGATCGACTTATTTCAGCTGGAAGTGGGGCTGCCATCTTAGTCAGGAAAACAAGTAATTATTATGAAATAGAAAATATCAAAACTAAAGTGATTGAAGACGTAGGAATTGAAATTGTTGATAAAAATAATAGCAAAACCAAGATTTTTAGTGTATACTATCAGGGAGGTTCACCAACAAATGATCTGCGTAAATTTTATAAAAAAGATTTAAGACGTCCTTTGAATGTTAAAGAAAGTGTAGTATACTGTGGTGATTTCAATAGTAAACATCGTGAATGGGGTTGTGTAAGAGCAAATGCTTGGGGAAATATACTCAAAAAATGCATAACATTTTTTCCAATTACCATTTCTTAGATAATCCTACCTATATTCCATCTGCGACAAGATCTTCACCGTCAAATTCATTCCAAGTTACATATCTAAGCTAATAGCTATTAATGCATTGAATTCTGATCATTTCCCGTAAAATTTAATTTGAAGATAGAAGATCCATATATATCTAATTTAAACTGGGACTTATCAAATGGTAACTGGTGCTCATACAGGGTGGCTGATGAAAGCCGCTACCAAAAAAAAATTGAATAACTTTTTTTCTTTTTAAGTTATCTGTTCCATTTTTGTTTTAATTTGCAGATTGATCTTTAAAATTTATTAAAATGGATAACTGGGACACGCAAACAAGAATTTGGATAGTCCGCCGCTATCACGCACTGGAGTCCGTAGTTTTGGTACAGAGAGAGTACAGGCGGATGTTTGGCGGCGATCCCCCGAGCAGATGGACCATAATGAGACTGTTGAATAATTTTGCTGAGCAAGGAACAGTCGCAAGAAGGCCTTATCATCGAAACCCACCAGTTCGGACGGAGGAAACGATCGCTGCTGTAGCTGCAGCTACACAAAGCAATCCAAGGGTTTCAACAAGAAGCTTATCTGCTCAACTTGGTGTCAGCCGACAGTCTTTGCAAACAATAATGCACAAAAATTTAGACTTATTTCCCTACAAAATTAAATGGTTAACAAACTGAATGCAGCAGACTTGCCGATTCGCTTGGAATTTTGCCAGAAGATCCTGCAAATGGTGGAAGAAGACCAAAACATGTTAAACTGCCTTTTCATGTCTGATGAGGCCCATTTCGATTTAAACGGCAATGTGAACAAACAAAATTGTCGAATATGGAGTACTTCTAACCCACAGATACTCCACGAGACGGAATTGCATCCTCTGCGTGACAGTGTGGTGTGCGGTTTCTTCACGCTGTATTGTCGGGCCTTATTTTTTTGAAGAAAATGGTCACACCGTTACGGTTACTGGAGACCGTTATTTGAAAATGCTGAAAGAATTTTTCTATCCAGAACTACGCCGAAAGAGAATTCCTTTCAACTCTGTGTGGTTTCAACAAGATGGGGCAACGTCTCACATAGCCCAGACTGTTATGACAGAGTTGCGACGAAAATTTCCCAATAAACTGATTTCAAGAAACTCCGAATTTCGTTGGCCCCCCAGGTCGCCTGACCTTACTGCACCTGACTTTTTCTTGTGGGGTTTATGTAAACAAGAAGTTTATAAAACAAAGCCAACAAATTTGGATGAACTAAAACAATCCATTCGGGCAACAATTGCGGCTATTCCTGTCGCAACTCTCAAAGCAGCAATGAACAACTTTTTACTCACTTGTGTCAACGAGCATGGGGGGCATTTAAATTCAATTATTTTTAAAACTAGTTAAGCTGCATTTAATAAAATTTAATGACCTTCAACTTGAAAAAAAAATAAATGAATTCCATACACTAAAAAAAAGTTATTTGAGTTTCTTAATGTAGCAAAATTCATCAGACACCCTGTATAAGAAGTTTTTAAAAAAAGCCCTTCAAAACACTACAGGTATAACAAATTTAGAGGAGATTGACTCCCGCTAAGATGTTGACGAAAATATAAAATTGTTTAGTTGTCAAATAATAAATGCAGTGAGAATTTCAGTCCCTAAAAAAATACCGAAGATTAATTTTGTTAAATTGCCACCCCATATCCACCTGTTATCAGTATAGGGCGCGTCCGCAGGTGGTGGTTAGGGGAACGCCTCCCAGATATGGAAGGTAGGAGAGTAGGTCTCCCGCGAACCACACAGGTCGAAGACGTAAGCATCGTTAAAAAGCTCCCTCAACCCAAAGTGTAACGCGACCCGTGCCTATTGGGTAGGTTTGGCAGCCGGCGGATAAAATTCGGGTGTCTCTTAACGGAGCCCTCCTAACATAAGTCCGCCAAAGGTTTTAGCTGTGGATGGTTCCATGTGTGGAAGTCCATGCAAGTGGGGAAAGTTACTGATCGCCATTCACTTGAGAGTGGCCAGGACGATTCTTCTGCATATGGTTCAAGAAGCTCACAACGTCCGAGATTAGTCTACATATCCTCTGGGTAGCTTCCGAACACCCGTTCGGGTGTGAGCTAAAGTGAGAAGGCGAAACATTCCAGGACAGCTGGTTGTGCGCTGGGGTTGGGACCCGCCACTTAAAAATCCCCCCCAATGAAAATAATTACAAAGCCAAAACTACCTTAACTGATGACGACCCCTGCAAACGAAATAAGGAATATGATATGAGGGCATTCACCTAGAACGACCGGTCCCTTAATGGTAAAGGTGCCTCTGCCCGGATGGTTGATGTCCTCGTGAGAGTAAAGGCTGACATCACTGCCATCCAAGAGATACGATGGACGGGGCAAGCCTAGAAAACCATAGGACCTTGCGACGGCTACTTCCGCTGCCATGTACAGGAGCGCAAATTCGGTTTTGGATTTGTTGTGGGAGAGAGACTTCGTCGCCAAGTACTGTCGTTCACTTCGGTGGACGAGCGTCTCGCAATAATCCGCATCAAAGTGCGATTTTTTAACATCTCGCTAATTTGCGCCCACGCTCCGACGGAAGAGAAGGAAGGGGCGACCAAAGATTACTTCTATGAGCGCCTGGAACGTTCCTGTGAGCGCTGCCCCCGCCATGACATAAAAATCGTGCTTGGCGACTTCAACGCCAAGGTGGACAAGGAGAGAATTTTTGGTCCCACAGTCGGAAAATTCAGCCTGCACATCGAAACATCCGGTAACGGATAGAGGCTGATCGACTTCGCCGGGGCCCGAACCATGGTAGTCTGCAGCACCAGATTCCAGCATAAAAAGATACACCAAGCTACCTGATTGTCTCCTGATCGAAAAAGCGAAACCAAATCGAAAACGTACATTTACCTACGCAAAGAATGTTCAACATCGGAAAGCTGCAATCACAACAGACAGTCAGAAGTTTCGCCACTCGACACTCACTCCAGCTGTCAGAGAGCACTGCCCAACAAACCCGCATGCACGAGCAATGGAGCAACATTTCTTGTTCCCTACGTACCGCCGCCGAAGAAGAAAGCGGATTCCGGCGAGTCCGAAAAACAGTTGGTATGATGAGGAATGTCATGCTGCCGCAGAAAGAAAGGATGCCGCCTATGGAGCCACGCTGCGATCGGGTGCAACGCGAGCCATGTGGAATCGCTACAAAGAGCTAAAAAAGGAACGAGAGGCCGAAATACGTGAGTGCGAAGAGCTTGAGATGCTGACCAACAGGAACAACGCCCGAAAATTCTACCAGAAAGTTCGGCGGCATTCAGAACGTTTTAAGACCGGGGCGTTTTCCTGTGAGAATAAAGACGGCGAACTGGTGACTGAAATCCAGAGCAATCTTAAATTATGGAGGGAACACTTCTCGAATCTGTTAAACAGTGATAGTTGCGCATGTCGCATGACGAGGTGATAATATCGATAACGCGGCTTAAGAACAATAAAGCCGTGGACGCCGACGGACTGCCGGATGAACTATTCAAACATGGTCGTTTGAAAGCATGCCTACTGATTGGAATTTAAGTGTGCTCTGCACAATCCATAAGAAGCGTGACCCTGCAATATGTGCCAATTACCACGGAAATAGTCTTCTAAATATCGCCTATAAGGTTCTAGCGAGCGTATTGTGTGAAAGGCTGAAACCCACCGTCAACCAACTGATTGGGCCTTATCAGTATGGCTTTAGACCTGGAAAGTCTACCATCGACCAAATATTTACAATGCGCCAAATCTTGGAGACACCCACGAAAGGAGAATCGACACACACCATATTTTCGTCGAATTCAAAGCTGTATTCGACAGTACGGAAAGGAGTTACTTGTATGCCGCGATGTCTGAATTTGGTATCCCCACAAAACTTATACGGCTATGCAAGATGACGTTGTTCAACACCAACAGCGCCGTCAGAATCGGGAAGGACCTCTCGGATCCGTTTGATTCCAAACGAAGTTTCAGACAGGGTGACTCGATATCGTGTGACTTCTTTAACCTGATGTTGTAGAGCATCGTACGAGCCGCAGAACTTAATCGCTCGGGCACAATTTTTTATAAGAGCGTACAATTGCTGGCGTATGCCGATGATATTGACATCATCGGCCTTAACAACCGCGCTGTTAGTTCTGCCTTCTCCAAACTGGATAAAGAGGCAAAGCGAATGGGTCTGGTGGTGAACGAGGACAAAACGAAGTACCTCCTGTCTTCAAACAAACAGTCGGCGCACTCACGTATCGGCACCCACGTCACTGTTGACAGTTATAGTTTCGAGGTTGTACAGGACTTCGTTTATTTAGGAACCATCATTAACACCGATAACAATGTCAGCCTTGAAATCCAACGTAGAATATCTCTTGCCAACAAGTGCTACTTTGGACTAAGTAGGCAACTGAGCAGTAAAGTCCTCTCTCGACGAACAATACTAACACTCTACAGGGCTTTCATCATGCCCGTCTAGGACGATGACAACATCCGATAAAGCGAACATTTTTGGACCTTTGCACGTTGGCAACGGCAAATATCGAAGACGATGGAACGATGAGCTGTATGAACTTTACGACGACATAGACATAGCGCAGCGAATAAAGATCCAGCGACTACGTTGGCTGGGTCATGTCGTCCGAATGGATACAAACGCTCCGGCTTTGAAAGTATTCGATGCGGTACAAACTGGTGGAAGCAGAGGTGGAGGAAGGCCTCCTCTGCGTTGGAAAGATCAGGTGGAGAAGGACTTGGCTTCACTTGGTGTGTCCAATTGTCGCGGATAGCACGAGAAAGAAACGACTGGCGCGCTTTTTCAAACTCGCCCAAAGTTGCGCAAGCAGTTATCGCGGCAATTAAGAAGAGAAGAAGGTTGTAACGATGACCTTACCATGGTACGGGGCGCTGCCTTGGCGGACCGTTTATTTCCCTCATTGGTCACCGCACATGACGACATGGGCAGCCCTCTGGATGGTCAGGTGACCGTAAGAAACAGATAAATGAACAAACAACAAAAAACAAGAAATTCGTATAATGCTCCCAAACGGACAAACAAGCAGACGGACAAACGAATTGACACAAAGACAAAACGAATGGACAGCCAAGCGGACGGACCCGAGGACAAAACGGAACTCTTCTAGTCTAGAAACAATTGTTGTCAAAGCTGTAGGCCACAGAACGCCATCAACTATAAATCAACTACTACATCTGCTGATGCCAAAGGGCAAAAGCGTCAATACCCTAAAAAAGGCCCGTCTAGGTACAAGCTTTACCAGAGGTCTCCCGCCATTCTCGGCAGAATAAGTAAAAATGAAACCGAAGGTAAAACTCATCCCAAACATGCGGCCGATAAGGCAAGGTGCCAAAAGGTGGTCGATAAGTACCTGGCGTTCCAGGGCACCTAGAAGGCAGAAGCCGTAAAACGCAATCGTGCGCAGGACGAGGACGATAGAACTGCGGAAAAGCATAAGACGCCACACACTGCTTTGACGCCGAAACCGCGGTAAACTTGCGTGGTTCGATATCGAGGGACGGCTGCCTCGTATTTTCGTTGATCACGTCAAGTCAAGCCCGGAGGGTCAAGTGCCAGGATATGATTCAATGGAGGTTGTTCGTGATTACAGGGTGATCAAATGCGACGATCAGTTCTCTGTTGATTTCCTCCTGGGAAGGTTTGAGGCTCAAACTAATCCCAGCCAGTCTGATCCCACGTCGACCAAGGGCTTGTATTTGGATACGGAACATGGAGTTCGAAGCTAAACATATTTACAAGCACCCAACCGCACTATTCCAATGGATGACTGGAGCATCATCAAAGTGGAAGCTCTGCAAAAGAACAGTATGTGCTTCCTTTTCCAAATCTCGGAGGAGAGTATTGAGCCACTGGAAAAAGTGGACAACAAACTTCGGTTTGGCGTGAGGAAAGCGCATCTTAAGTTATCCGGAGGATGAGCAGGACGAGGTTGATGACGCTAATTCAGTTGTTCATGTGCATGCAACTGGGTGTATCAAAAACGACAGCGCTAATGAGCAGCATACGGGCATGCAGCTTGACACCCCTAAAAACGACCTATAAGTATGGGTCTCAAGGTTGTCCAGATCAATCTGCAGCACTCCAGGACTGCAACGGACAACATAACCGTTCTTCTATCGGAGGAGGACGTAGACATCGCACTGATACAGGAACCCAGAGGGCGGAGCACTGAGGTAAGCGGATTCTCCCTCAAAAACGTCAGCTTTTACTATAAGCGGACCCATGATAGCCCCAAGGCATGTATTGTAGCAAAAAAAAACATTTAAACATATTTTTAATCCCATCCAACATGTCATCGGATGTGGCGGTCATCGAAATGGAGGCTGCTGACGTCAGGATCAAAATTGCCTCCATGTATATGGCACATGATCAACCAGAACCGCCTGACGAGGCTCGTAGGCTTGTGCTTGACAGCAAAAACAGTATCCTGCTACTAGAATGTGACGCCAATGCGAGGCATACCCTATAGGGGAGTACCGAAACGAATGATCGAGGTGAGTCCCTATATCATTATCCGTACTACTAACCTAACAGTTTGTAACAGGGGAAATACCAGGACTTTCACCTTTCTAAGCACGGAAAGCGTTAGAGGATGGGCGGAAGTAATAGATATAACATTACTGTCTTAAAATACTTCAGTAAGGGTAGCAAATTGGAGAGTCTCAAGCAAAAAGTCTTTTTTCGGACCATAGCTGGATCCTCTATCACCTGGATCTTGAGGTACATCCACCCTTACCATATCGAAACCCACTTAGAACAAATTGAAAATGGTTCAAAAATGCAGGAGGGAATAGAATAGAAAAGATTCCGATCTATAAAATCACTCTCACAGAAGACATTGAGAATAGGATCACAACACTAGAGGGGACAATTAAATATAGTAAAAATCTTATCCTCCTTGGTGGAGCAATGAGCTCTCAAAATTAAGGGAAGAAGCCAGATCGAATTTCAATCTCAGCTTCTCAACAGGTAAGAGAAACGCGACCGCCGTAGCTGAATGGGTTGGTGCGTGACTACCATTCGGAATTCACAGAGAGAACGTAGGTTCGAATCTCGGTGAAACACCAAAATTAAGAAAAACATTTTTCTAATAGCGGTCGCCCCTCAGCAGGCAATGGCAAACCTTCGAGTGTATTTTGCCATGAAAAAGCTCCTCAAAAAATATCAGCCGTTCGGAGTCGGCTTGAAACTGTAGGTCCCTCCATTTGTGGAACAACATCAAGACACACCCCACAAATAGGAGGAGGAGCTCAGCCAAACACCCAAAAAGGGTGTACGCGCCAATTATATATATAGAGAAACTCGGAGACAATACAAAAAGGCAATCAGGGCCGCGAAGAAAGAGAGCTGGAGAGATTTCTGTTCTTCTATCGAATCTATCAGAGATTCTGCGAGACTTTGCCGTATATTGTCATAATATCATTCAATCGCTTCTTGGGTCAAGAGGCCAGATGGTACTTGGACTTCTACTGCAGAAGAGTCTCTAGAACTGATTTTATATACTCATTTTCCGGGATGTAGCGCCCATGACAGTGATGTTGGGAGAATCCGGCGGAGCCGATATGACCCACAGCATCTTGTCGACGTAATAGTTACGAAAAAGAAGGTTGCATGGGCAATCAAATCATTCTCACCTTTCAAAAATCCAGGCCCTGATGCAATCTTTTCTAAGATGTTACAGGAAACTCTTGATAGTATTCAACCATGGCTAATGGAAATTTTCAAAGCTGGTCTAAACCATACCAATAGACGGTAAAAGAGGACATGAATCAGCGAAGCACTTTAGGCCAATCAGTCTGTCGTCCTTCCTTGTAAAAACATTTGAACGGCTTTTAGATATGCACATTAGAAGTTCGCTGGAGAGTTCTAGTATACAACTGCACAACATGCTTACCTCAAAGTCAAATCGACAGAGACAGCGCTTCAAAAGGTAATCCGAACAATAGAGGGGTCTCTAGTAAACAAACAGTATACCATGGCAGCGAAGGCGAATTTAATAACGTTAGCACTAATGCTATCCAAAGGGCGTTAATAGACTTAGGGGTCGAAGATTCTATCAGCAATTGGATCATCTCTATGCTAGAAACCAGGATCATCAAAGCTAGAATGGGTAATATCAACATAACAAAGAGAGTCCATAGAGTACTCCACAGGGGGGAGTATTATCTCCATTTCTTTGGTTATGTGTGATTAGCAAAATCTTAATAAAACTTAGTAGATGTGGAGTAAAACCGGCGGCGTACGCTGATGATGTGGTGCTAATGGCGTCAGAACTGTGTCCTAATATGATCAGTGGGATCATTCAAAGGGCAGGGAGAGCTTAATTCTTCGGCAAAGGCTCTGGCTTAATTTTAAACCTGCGTAAAACAGGACTTATGCTTTTTACCACCAGATATAAGGTACATACCAAATATTAACGGGCAAACCCTCTCATTTTCACCCAGTGCAAAGTACTTAGGGGTACTTTTGGGCTCCAAACTTAGCTGGAAATTAAACGTGGAAGAACGGGTAAGGAAGGCAAATTGCTTTATATGCCTATAACAACTTCGACACTATAGTCTATACAGATGGTTCTAAAATGGATTGTAGTTTTGGAGCTGGTATATATTCTCATACACTTAAAATTTAAAAAAAATTATGCGTCTCCCCAATCCCAGCAATATCTTCCAGGCGGAAGTACTGGCAATTGGGGAAGCTTGAAGGCTACTAATTTCTCTTTTAAGGGCAATATCGCTAATCTTTCGGATAGCCAAGCAGGCACTGGATTCAGCTACAACAACCTGTAAGGTGGTGGAACAAAGTAGGAATAGCCTTTTCACGTTCAGTGAAAACTATAATGTTACCTTAATCTGGGTCCCGGGACATCGGAATATTGAAGGTAACGAAAAAGCAGATGAACCAGCAAGAAGGGGATCTGCCATGCATAACAATCTTGCAGAATCGGTATTCACACCATTAGGTGCAGTCAAGAGTACAATTTCCCCTAAATACCTTCGAATCGCGGATTGTAGATGGAGAGACCAAACGAAATGCAAAATCAGCAGAACGTTATGACCCACCGAAAACCCCAAACGATCGTCAATATTGTTAAAACGACGGAACGCCTGTAGACTAACGGCAGTCATAACTGGCTTTTGGTCTGTAGGAGAACAAGCAGCCAAAATGAGCATCCCTCACAACACATACTGTCATAGTTGTAAACAACCGGAGAAAAAGGAAACAATCTTCCACTTCCTCTGTGAGTGCCCTGCCCTATGGAAGGACAGAATGTTAACTCTGGGCAAACTGCTGTTCGAGAGACTCAAACAACTGTCTCGCTTAGATGTCATCAACCTAATAAAGTTCTTAAACCGCACAGACTGAATATAGTCATGCCGTAAATATCTGGTAAACAAGTTGGTAACGAGAATGTGGCAACAAAATGGTTCGGAAGCGCTAGTTGGATTCTGGAAGAATCACCACTCATACCAGCCAACTAACCAAAGCCAGTTCATATATTAAATTTAATTAAAATAAGAAATTACTTTCGAAGGCAATGGAGCCACTATCGGCAACAAGAAGAACACTTAAAGATATTTAGATTGTCTCGGCGTATACGAAAAGAAAGCTTTCAACATAGGAACAAAGAATGGAATAAAAGGATAGGTGAACTAGATACAAGAAGTAAGCCTTTCTGGAATATAAGCAAAGTTTTAAATAGGGATGTACAATGTCCAGCTCTCTTTGATCAAAACAGAACTATTGTGCTAAGCCACGAAAAAGCAAAGGCATTTGCTTACACTGTCCAAAATAATCACAAAGTTTCGGAGCACTTAAGCTCTAAAATACATGAAAATGCGCTAAATGAGAAAAATGTAAAACTGAATTCTCTATATGTTAATACCTCACCAACCGACTATGTTAAATGCGAACACATCGATTTATTAATTTAACAACAGCTTAACGAAAATCCCCAGGTTTAAGTGATATAAGGAATATAATGCTTAAAAATTTACCTAAGGTTACGTTAGGTTGACCTGGCTGGCTGAAAGCCATCACATAGACCTATTGATCCTTAGTGTTACCAGATGGAGCTAGACCCTTTCGCTTCTTTGTAGTAAACATCTTGTAATACGTCTACGTCTTTTGCGAGTCTAAGTAAACTTTGGAGCTCTATCCCCGAGGGGTTTTCTAACTTCTCATATTGTAAAGCTTATAAGCATTTTAATCTGGTTCTAGCTAATGCAGGACAGGAACGTAGAAGGTGTTCTAGCATTTCCCCTCTTCTAGTTCATTGCAAAATCTGCAGCTATCGTTGTTCGCAATTCATATCTTGTATGCGTGCGCCGCTTGCAAATTGTGGCCTGTCAGCATACCTACGATAGTTCTGCTTTCTTTTCTAGACAGAGCTAGTACGAACCGGACGTATTTATTTGCACTCTGTGTACACATGATTTCGCGGTTTTGCAAGTGGCTAGATTATTCCATCTCCTATCTATCCGTCATTTTCATGTCCGCAGCTATATCTTTGTTTCCCGTATTTAAAGGTTTTAGTATGTCGTTTTCTTGTTCGAATTGTCTGTAAAAAGCGCTTTTGTCAATCTCATCTACAATTTCGCTTCAAGCAATGCCCTTATGTCCGGGTACCCAATGATATGCAACCGTCTGTCTGCGGCTAATCTCTCTATTGCTTCCTTGCTTTTTAGAACATTTTTAGATGAAACTTAATATGAGTTTATTGCCTTTATCGGAGCTTTAATGTCACCATATGTATATATTTATTTTGGAGTTGCTTGATGACTGCCTGATGCCTAGCTCTGCGCAATAGATTCCTGCCCCTACTCCGTCTAACATTTTCGAGCCATCAGTAAATATATTAAGAGTATTTGGGATAGGTTTCATTCCTTTTTTTTTACCCCTCTTCTTCTATTGTTGTTCGGAATTTCTTCACCCAATTGCATTTCGGAGTCATATAGTCCGTTTGGACCCTATAACTAATGCCTATTGAGCTATGCCCGAATGTTTTACAGGCAAATTCGCCTATCGCGCTAAGTCTTAAGTCGGATATAGCTGCTAGGCATTCCGCCGCAATATCAATCGGTGACAAGTTGAGTATTCTTTCAAGCGCTGCCGTTGGAGTAATTCTCAATCCATCTGTTGTGCAGAGTGCACCAAGACGTTGAATACTTTCCATAGGCTTTTTATATGTCGGTTTTCTTAGCGCAGTCCACCACACCAGAACGCCGTATAGTAATATTGGCTTTACTATAGTTGAGTAGCACCAATACATTATAGCAGGAGATATACCCCATGTAACTCCCAGCATCTTTTTACATGCGTATGGTGCATTGGTGGCCTTTTTCTTCCTCTCTAATATATTGTACTTCCATGATAGTTCACTATCTAAAATTACTCCAAGGTACTTTGTGTGGTTTTTAAGAGTTAGTTCCACGTCGTTTAGCTTCGGGGGTTGCCAATAAGGGATCTTGTACCTTCTAGTAAAAAGTATCATATCCGTTTTATCAGCATTTATCTCTAGGCCTGCCTGCGTTGTCCATTGGTGCACTGCTGCGAGTGTATTATTCATTATGTCACTCACGGTGTTTAGGTATTTGCCTGTCACTACTATGGCTATGTCACCTGCATATGCTACTAGTTTCGATGCCGTACCTTCAAATTTCTTTAGTAACTCATTAACAGCGAGTAGCCAGAGAAGTGGCGATAGAACACCAGCCTGTGGCGAACCCTCGCATGCTACTGTAGTGAGTTAAGCTTCGTTCCATTCCGCCCTTATTATTCTACAACCTAACAGGTTCTTTATCCATGAATAAACAGTGGGTTCTGTATCGTTGTACATATTTAAGCCCCTTAAAATGGCTTCTCTCGATACATTGTTGAATGCACCACTAATGTCTAAAAATACTCATAAAGCATATTCCTTGTACTCTAGCGCTTTCTTTACAACTAACACTAGTGAGTATAACGCAGTCTCTGTGGATCTGCCTTTAGTATATGTGTGTTGTGCCTTAGACATGAAGCCTGACATCGTATTTTCTCTGATGTGTGCGTCAAGGATTTTCTCAAGCGTTTTCAGAAGAAATGAGGTCAAATTAATGGGCCTATAGTCCTTTGAGAGCATCGGGTTGTTCTTACCCGCTTTCGGTATAAATACAACCCTTGCTTCTCTCCATATAACAGGTATATAGTTAAGCCTCAGACATTCTGTATATATCGCTTTTAGCCATGGTAACGAAAGAGCACTCATCTTTTGGAGCATGGCTGGAAAAATTCCGTCTATGCCTGGCGATTAAAATGGGTCAAAAGCGTTTAATGCCCATTCTATTGTTTGGATTGTAATAAACTCTTCCGTGATGTGTGCCACGTTATCTCTCAAGGGATCGTGATCTGAGTAGTCTATGCATCCTGGAAAATGCGTAGTGACTAGATCTTGAAGTAATTCTTCACAACCATCAGTCCAGTCTCCGTTAGTTTTGCGAATTAAATTGGGCATAGTGGAATATTTCGATAACAGTTTCCTGAGCCTAGCCGCTTCGTTTGTACTTTCTATACTGCCACAGAAGTCTTTCCATGGTTCTCTTTTGGCCCTACGTATCTCTTTCTTATATGTACGTCGTAGATCGTTGTATTCCTCCCAGCAGGAATCATTGTCGGCTGCCCGTGCCAGCTTGTAGAATTCGAATACGCTTCGCCTTTTTGATCCCAGCTTCTTGTTCCACCAAGGTGGCTTTGATCTGCGTTTTAAGCGTAGGGGAGTGCATGCTGCGTGATATGATTTATTAAGTGCCCTTGTCACCGTTCTAACACTCTCTTCCAGTTCAACACAAGAGCTGAACCTGCGAGGTCTCAATGGTTTTTGCATTAGCAATTTCCTGAACAGATCCCAGTTTGTATAGCAGATCCCAGTTGGATTTTTGAAGGTATTGCTCTATAGCTTGTGAAAGGAATGGCCTTCCGAGTTTTCTTTATTTCATCAACGTTTTATTTCGCTCTTCGGCATTTTAAAAACTAGAATATATTCAGTGACAATTTCAAATATTCAACCCTCTCCGTCCTGAAAAGAATGGCCTACTGAGTTTTCTTACACTCGGCCTCTCCTGACATACTGGTGCGACCCCGCTCAGGTTCCGTAGATTCTCCTGTAGTCTCATCTTCGTCTGTTTCGATATCGTCGCATGGTGGTAGGTTACACCACAATTTCAGCTTATCAGATGCGTACACCGATGAATAATGTCTCTGCTTCCTGCGAGAACCTGGCAAGTCCTCAACCACATACCGATCATTACCAAGAGATGCCGTGATTATGAATGGTCCTTTGTAATGTTGCTCTAATTTTCGTGAATGCCCGGTACTCATTGGTTCATTGTCGACGAGCACCAAATCGTCTACATTGTATATTGTTGGTTTATTGTGCTGATTGTCATATTTGAGTTTGGCTGTTTGTCTTGCCTCGTTGATTTTGACTGCTGCCGTACGTCGGACCTCTTCCAAATCAGTATCGTTAACTGCACAGTGTTCGTCTTGTATTGCTAATAATATTTTGTTTTGCAGGACATCTCGGGGGGCGTAACAAAACAGTAGCTCTTGAGGTGTCTTCGTAGTAGTTTTGTTTTTCATTGAATTTATTGCCCACTGTATTTCTCGTAACCTTTCGTCCCAACATCTATCTTCGGTGGTAATTGGCAACAGCATTGACAAAATTGTTCTGTTTGCTCGTTCTGCGTGTCCGTTTGCTCTGGGAGTACGCACAGCATTCTTGATGTGTTTTATACAGTTGTCGTTGCAATATTTCGTGAATTCTTTCGAAGTGAAAGCGGTACCTCTGTCTGTCACAATTCGTGCTGGCATACCGACGTAACTACTAACTTCGTTTATTATTTCTAGTACAGGTTTGGTCTTGGTACTCTTGTCCGCTCGTATGACTGTGAATTTTGTAAAGGCATCAACTAAGACCAGCAGATGCTCGTTTCTCTGTTTACTTTTAGGGAATGGACCTAAATGATCTAAGTGCACTGTCTTGAACAGAATTGGTTCTTTATCATTGAAATGGTATTCTCCTTCTCTTCGCCCTCCTCGATCTTTGTTATAGGCGCATTCTACACACGACTTGATGTACGATTTGACATAATTTCTCATCCTTGGAAACCATAAATAACTCAGTAGTCGCTGGATAGTTTTGTCAACACCTAAGTGACCTGCATTATTATGACAATCATACAGAACTTTTGATCGAAGTGCCTTTGGTACAACCCACAACTTCGCACCTTCATATTTCTTGTACAATCGACCATTCTCAAGTATATATTCATCTAACGTTTTAATATCTTTTGACTTCACTTTATCGACTATTTGCTTGACATCAACATCCTGTATCTGCATACTAAATAACCAGTCCTGCTCGTCTATACCTGCTTTCAAGACACACAAGGACGCTTCGTCCACTTCACGCGATGCTTCTACTGGGGACCTACTCAACGCGTCGACATATTCCATCCGCTTATCGGAACGATGCTCTATTTTTATGTCGTACTCTTGCACTTTGAGCCACCAGCGCGCTATGCGCGGGATGAGCTCTTTCTTGGCCATTGCTGTTTTGATTGCATTGAAGTCGGTTATTACAGTAACCTCTTTCCCGTAGACATAATATTTAAAACGCTCTAGTGTTTCCACTACTGCAAGAGTCTCCAACTCGTAACTATGATACTTTTTCTCATTTTCGCTCGTGGATCGACTAAAACATACTACCGGCTTCCAATCGTCTTCTTCAAGTTGCAATAACACGCCAGCTAATCCAATGGAACTTGCATCGGTATGGATCTCATGCTTGGCTTCAATTCTATATGACGTCATCACCGGCTTGGACACCAGTGCCAACCTCAGCTCATCGAAAGCCCTTTGCTGTTCTTCGCCCCATCGAAAATTTTGTTCCTTACAAAGTAAACGTCGCAGTGGCTCTGATTTAATGGCATACCCTGCCACAAACTTTCTAAAGTATCCACCTAACCCCAGAAATTGTCGTATTTCAGTTACGTTCTTAGGAATTGAAAAATTTGTAATAGCTATTGTTTTTGCTGTACCTGGACTAATTCCGTTTGGAGTTAATGTATGGCCCAAAAATTCAATTGTTTCTTTTGCAAACTCGCATTTCTTCAAATTCAAAGTCAAATTAAACTCTCGTAATGCATCAAGTACACGCCTCAATTTGGCCAACATTTCATCGACAGTTGAACCCCCTATCATAATGTCATCCATGTAGTTTACCATATCTCCATTCTGTGTTCGTTCTTTTACCTTTGCCATCAAGCGTTGGAAGACTACTGGGGCATTCTTTAGCCCAAACGGCATTCGTTTAAACTGATACAACCCCTCTGTGGTTACGAACGCAGTATATCTACGACTATCTGGATGTATTGGCATCTGATAATACCCACTATTCATATCTAATACTGTGAAATATTTATAACGTTTTGCTTCATGAAGCTGTTCTTCAATATGCGGCATTGGATAAATTTCTTTTCGGGTATGTTGATTCACCTTACGATAATCTACGCACAATCTCGATTCTCCATTTTTCTTTTTCACGAGTACAATTGGACTCGCATATTCAGATTCTGACGTTTCTATTATATCGTTAACTAATAACTCTCTAATCATCTGTTGAACCAACACTTTCTTCGGCTCTGGTATACGGTATGGGTTTTGTGCAATAGGTACATTAGTATCTAACTTAATTTTCATGGATAATGCATTTGTCTGTCCTATCTCACTGATATTATTTGCAAATATATCATTGTACTCGTTCAACAGTCTGATTAGCTTTCCCGTCTGCGCACTTTCAAGTTCTCCACATATTATTTGATTTTCATTTATAACTTTGCGTTCAGATACCGTCGTTTCTCGATTTTCCGCGATCGGTAGATATTCGAATTTCAATTGTCCACTGTTTATGTGCGCGACAATATTCCGATTGAAAATCTCTTTTCCAAGCAATACATCTGACGTTAACAACTCGTCATCTACTATATATAGTATTACATTTACTTTTACACTGTCAATTTTTATTTCAGTTCTCATCAACTCACTTGCATACCGCGCACCTCCACATATGCCCTTTATTTTTAACACGCAAGGCTCCTTTTCAATTTCGAATTTATCAGCACATGATTTCCGTATCATGCTGCATTCACTTCCTGTGTCCACGAATGCTTTTAATGCTTGATTTTTAACACCAGTTTAATACAAAATTCCTCATCGCACTCGACTTTACGGTTTGTCATTGTAGCATTTCTCTTATTACGCTCCACAGCCTCAACCTTCGGGTCAACTTTCTGACCATCACCATACTGCGCTTTTCGTAGTGGCTTAGAACATCTGGTCGCTATATGACCTTCTTCGAAACAATTATAACACTTTATCTTACTTTTATTCTCAGCGCTACCTTTATTCCCGTCATTATTCGTGTTTCTATTTTTGTTTTGTTCAAACTTCAAACCTGGAGTACTATTACGATTTTTATCATACTCGTCAAGCGTTTCGCGCAAGTGTCTCATCGAATCAAATCGCATTGGAGCAATTGCCGTTTGCAGTTCCCGATTTCGTAATCCGTTCCGCGTATATTTTATAATCGCTGATTCACTCAAATTATATCGCTGCCCAATGGCACTCATACGAAAACAATATTCCACGACTTTTTCATCAAATTTACGCACCGAACTGTTCATTTTGTAATGTATCTCTGCCTCGTTTGGCTTAGTACCGAATTCTTCTATTAACCTTTCCGCGAAAATTGCCCAATTCGAGTAACACTCTGGTGGAGCATCTAACCATAGTTTAGCAACACCTTTCAACTTGCTAAAAACTGCTAGCATTAAACTTCTTTCGTTCCACTGATAGGCACTATGTGCTTGATTAACACGTTCTACAAATTTTTCGACCGGCAAAGAAAGTTCATTCGTTGGATCAAAGGTGGGTAAAGTTTCAGCAATCTATTTCACCGAGCACCTTGCACTTGAAAAATCTACCATTGATACCGGGGTAGTTGTATTTTCTACACTCGCGGCCATTTGTTCTATTATGTGTGCGTTATTTACACTACTTGGTTGTTGTTCACGGTTTTGTTGTTGCAGCAAAGTAGTGATGCCTTGCATCATTTCTCGCAACTCATTAATCTGCTCTTGCATTGTACACCTTTCGTCAATATTTATTTCGTCACTGTTTTCAATATCACATAGCCGCTGGACTAGTTCTGCCTTAGTACCAGTCGTAGGTTTTTCTCGTTCACGCAGCAGCGTTTTAAGTTGTTCCACTCTTAAATTCACTATTTTCGGCATTTTTCCCGCACAATATGTACATTCGTACACGCTTGCACCACTCGTTTTTTTTTGTATATCGGCTTGTTTCTTGCTCTTTTTCAACTCTCGCTTTCCACACATTAACACGCACGTATTAATCTGCTCATAGTTTTTTTCCCCACGACCGTCGCATGCATTTTATACACTACGCCATATATGCATCTTGCCAACGCGCATAACAAAGCACGAATTTATGCGCATTCATACAAAAAAAATAAGAGTCAGTATCCCACTTCTGACCTGAAAGGAATGGCCTTCCGAGTTTTCTTTATTTCATCAACGTTTTATTTCGCTCTTCGGCATTTTAAAAACTATAATATATATTTAGTGACAATTTCAAATATTCAACCCTCTCCGTCCTGAAAAGAATGGCCTACTGAGTTTTCTTACACTTGGACGTGAATGTTATAATATATGTATCTGTGGTCGGAGAAAGAAGGCGTTTATAACACTCTCCAATCTTCCACAATCGTAAGGTTATTTGAAAAGGTTAAGTCTAGAACATTTTTCGAGATGGGCCCAACATATGTTGGTTCCTCCCCACGGTTTGCTACTTCTAGGCTACTTTGTAAAAAAAATTGAAAAGGGCCTCCCCTCTATCGTTTATGTCGCAGCTTCCCCAGATGGTACGATGTGAGTTTCCATCGGACCCTACGACAAGCGCTAGCTTCCTTCGCTCGGCTTCCTTGACCAAATTGTGAAGCTCGTCCGGCGGTGCCTCCTTTTCGTGTGGCATCTAGCAGAACCCAAGGAGTAAAGCTTTATTATTGCAGTCCTGGATTGCCACCACTGTCAGGTCATCTGTGATAGATAAGTATTAAAGTAGGAACATACACTTTTCTTAACGAGTATCACTGCTCTTACCCTGTTTGTAGTGATCGAGAAGTATGTATTGTAGTTAAGTAATTCTAGTCCAGACAACAGGTTTCCCGAACCAATCCATGGTTCCTGCATGGCTAGTCGTTGCAGGAGTTTTAGGTATACTCTGGATTGACCGTGCGCGGTATCAGCACCTTAGCTTTCAGTATCGTTGCCCCTTCCCATAGGCCTTGAAGTTTTTCACCGCTTCCTTAACCCATATGAGAGTGGGATCGTCTTTACATTTTATTATCTTGACGCCGCGGAACCAACCTGTTCCATCAAATGTAGGCATTGTTGCGCTCGGATCAGCGTCAATTTTTGCGAACAGAGCCTCCAGAGCCTCATCTCACCTACCTTCTATTGCTCCTGCGTCATTCGTTCCAACGGGTTGATGCGATCAGTAAGCGCCACGGTCAAGTGCTTCTTGGCTACCTCACTGACTGCCGCCGCTGCTTTAGATGTGGATGGTCTTTCACCGTCTCTGGTTGCGTGCTTTGCGATTAGCTTTACAGCGTCGCCTTTGTACCTTCTTTTTGTGTTGGGCATCTTCCCTTCGCTTTCTGTAGATCGCTGCCTCTTTAAGGCCATTTGCTCCTCTATCTTGTTGGCGAACTTTGTGTTCGATGCGGGACATCCAGCACGTGTTGCAAAATATGCATATCCTACTTCCTCCCTAGCCCGTGCCAGTCTTTCCGCTTCTGCTTGCGTCAGATTGGCCATGCCACCAAGTCGCTCGCAGATCTTTACCGCTGCTTTGTATCGCAACTTAGCTTTCATCGCCTCCTTACTTGGCTTTACTCTAGGTCTTTTCGTACTGTCTGAAATGGCACCATCTAGTTTTAGCGGGTTAAGTAAAGCATCTTCTTCTACGGTATTTACGCTAGCTGTGCTTTCCAGGTCCGAGTCTACTTGCACTATGGCACCCGCACGTTGCATAGCGATTTTGTTTTTTGTGTTTGTGTTGGCAGTAGTAATACAGCTGATGCTTTCCATTTCAATTCAACCGGGCTATTCGGGACATGTTCTTCGATTTCGATGTAACTCAAATATGTTGCTCTCTGGTCAAAATAATGAGACACGTATTTTTTTGTTCGCCCTAAAAAATTTTTTTTCAAGATTTATCGGCAATTTTGTTTTTCGGCTCAAAATCGATTTTTTTAATTATATAAGAAATTTTTTTTTAAATGCTCATAACTTAGTCAAAAATGAACCGATTTTAATGATTCTGGGTTCAAAATGATCGTCATTACTTGCACGAGCGATTTAATGTAGAAACAATTGCAAAAAAGTAGTTGAACATTTTTTATTTTGCAAAAATTTTTTCGAAACTCAATATATCAAAAAGTGTATTTTTTTTTAACTTTTTCCAAATCAAGAGAACACCTCAAACTTCAATTGAGCTGAATGCCCAGTACCAAAAATGAGTTGTTTTTGAGTAATAAATTTTAGAGTAAAAAGCCTGTTTCGCACTTTTTGTTTTTTGAAAAATAAAAAATGTTCAACTACTTTTTTGCAATTGTTTCTACATGAAGTCGCTCGTGCAAGTAGTAACGATCATTTTGAACCCGGAATCATTCAAATCGGTTTATTTTTGACTAAGTTATGAGTTATTTCTTATATAATTAAAAAAATCGATTTTGAGCCGAAAAATAAAATTGCCGATAAATCTTGAAAAAAAATTTTTTCGGGCGAACAAAAAAATACGTGTCTCATTATTTTGACCCGAATAACCCGGTTTAATTGAAATGGAAAGCATCAGGAGTGATTGTTCACATCAACCTACTGAAAAACGATTTTTTCGCACTCTTTGTTCTCGTAAGTAATGACGATCATTTTGAGCCCAGAGTTATTAAAATCGGTTCATTTTTGACTAAGTTATGGGCATTTAAAAAAAAAATTCTTATATAATTAAAAAAAATCGATTTTGAGCCGAAAAACAAAATTGCCGATAACTCTTGAAAAAATTTTTTTTTGGGCGAACAAAAAAGTACGTATCTCATTATTTTGACCAGAGAGCAACATATTTGAGTTACATCGAAATCGAAGAACATAGCCCGGTTAAATTGAAATGGAAAGCATCAGCTACTATAACCTGCTCCCATTATAGTAGAGGTGTGGCCGCTGGCGACACAGCTTCCGTCCTCACTGTGCCCGCCGGTGGTAGCAGCCTCTTCTCCAACCGACGTTTGGGTTAATATCCTAACCCGTGTGTTTTCTTCGTCTACCACCATATGAGCTTTTATTTAGAATTTACCTAAAATAGCAGTTATTTTTTTTACATTATTATCAATTAATGACTTAAACGTCAGTACCTTCCGGAGGCATGGAAAACGGCAAAAGTAACTGCAATATCAAAGCCGGAAAACCCCCAAATGATATGAGAAGCTATCGACCAATAAGCCTTTTAATTAGCCTCGGTAAAATATTTCGAGGATGGTTCCATGTGTAGAAGTCCACGCATGTGGGGAAAGTTTCTGATCGCCATTCACTTAGGAGTGGCCAGGACGATTCTTCTGCATATGTTTCAAGCAGCTCACAACGTCCGGGATTAGCCCACGTATCCTCTGGGTAGCTTCTAAACACCCGTTCGGGAGTGACCTAACGTGAGAAGGCGAAGCACTCCAAGATAGCTGGTTGTGCGCTGGGTTTGGTACCCGCCACTTAAAAATCCCCCCCAATGAAAAGAATTACAAAGCCAAAACTACCTTAACTGATGACGACCCCTGCAAACGAAATAAGGAATATGATATGAGGGCATTCACCTAGAACGACCGGTCCCTTAATGGTAAAGGTGCCTCTGCCCGGATGGTTGATGTCCTCGTGAGAGTAAAGGCTGACATCACTGCCATCCAAGAGATACGATGGACGGGGCAAGCCTAGAAAACCATAGGACCCTGCAACGTCTACTACTGCTGCCATGTAAAGGAGCGCAAATCCCGTGTCGGATTTGTTGTGGGAGGGAGACTTCGTCGGAAAGTAGTGTCGTTCACATCTCGCTAATTTGCGCCCACGCCCCAATGGAAGAGAAGGACGAGGCAACCAAAGATTCCTTCTATGAGCGCTTGGAACGTTCCAATGAGCACTGCCCCTACCACGACATAAAAATCGTGCTTGGCGACTTCAACGCCAGGGTGGGTAAGGAGGGAATTTTTGGTCCCACAGTCGGAAAATTCAGCCTGCACGACAAAACATCCGGTAAGGGACAGAGGCTGATCGACTTCGCCGGGGCCCGAAACATGGTAGTCTGCAGCACCAGATTCCAGCATAAAAAGATACACCAAGCTACTTGGTTGTCTCCTGATCGAAAAACGCGAAATCAGATCGATCATGTTGTGATAGATGGAAGACACGCTTCTAGTGTATTGGACATGCCTACGATCCGAGGACCCAACATCGACTCGGATCATTACAGACAGTCAGAAGATTCACCACTCGACTCTCCCTCATTCTCTCAGAGAGCACTGCCCAGCAAACCGGCATGCACGAGCAATGGAGCAACATTTCTTGTTCCCTACGTACCGCCGCCGAAGGAGAAAGCGGATTCCGGAGAGCCCGAAAAAGCAATTGGTATGACGAGGAATGTCATGCTGCCGCAGAAAGATAGGATGCCGCCTATAGAGTCACGCTGGGATCGGGCGCAACGCGAGCCATGTGGGATCGCTACAAAGAGCTAAAAAAGAGAGAAAGATGTATTATCCGAAAGAAGAAAGGAGAGGCTGAAACACGTGAGTGCTTGAGAATCTGGCAACTGGAACAACGCCCGAAAATTTTACCAGAAAGTTCGGCGGCCTACAGAACGTTTTAAGACCGGGGCGTTTTCCTGTAAGAACAAAGACGGCGAACTGGTGAGTGACATCCAGAGCAATCTTAAATTATGGAGGGAACACTTCTCGAATCTGTTAAATTGTGATAGCTGCGCATGTCACAGAGAATGTGAAAATCCCGACACCCCAACCGTTGACGACGGAATTCACGTTCCGCTACCCGACCATGACGAGGTGAGAATAGCGATAACGCGGCTAAGGAACTATAAAGCCGTGGGCACCGACGGATTGCCGGCTGAGCTATTCAAACACGGCGGCGAGGAGCTGGTAAGATGCATGCATCAGCTTCTATACAAAATATGGTCGGACGACAGCATGCCCACCTATTGGAATTTAAGTGTGTTCTGCCCAATCCATAAGAAGAGCGATTCTACAATCTGTGCTAATTACCGCGGGAATAGTCTTCTAAATATCGCCTATAAGGTTCTAGTGAGCGTATTGTGTGAAAGGCTGAAGCAAACCGTCAGCCAACTGATTGGACCTGGAAAGTCTACCATCGCCCCTTGGGGGAACCTGTTATCCCTATAGGGCGCGTTTCCAGGTGGTGGATAGGGAAACGCCTCCCAGATATGGAAGGTAGGAGAGTAGGTCTCCCGCGAACCACACAGGTCGAAGACGTAAATTTCATTAAAAAACTCCCTCAACCCAAGGTGTAACGCAACCTGTGCATATTGGGTGGGTTTGGCAGCCGGGGGATAAAACTAGGATGTCTTTTAACGGAGCTCTCCTGACACCAGGCCGCCTCAGGTTGTAACGGTGGCCTTACCATGGTATGGGGCGCTGCCATGGCGGACCGTTTATTTCCCCTAAATCCTCATTGGTCACCGCACATGGCGACATGTGCAGCCTTCTGGAAGGGCAGGTGACCGTACGAAACAGTATGAACAAACAACAAAAACAAACAAAAACTTCGGATAACGCTACAAAGAAGACGGACAAACGGACGGACACAAACCCAAAACGAACGAACGCACCCATTGATGCAACAGATGGACAAATGGACAACACGGACCGACACTAACGAACCGAGGAAGTTGGGAACTTCCTCAGAGGACGAACTGTTGGCCTGCAGCTAAGAGACGGTTGATGGTAAAGCTGTGGGCCACAGCACGCCATCAACCTTAAATCAACCATCCACATCCGCTGATGCCAAGGGGCAAAAGCGCCAAAACGTTAAAAAAGGCCCGTCCAGGTAAAAGCTTTACCAGAACTCTCTGACTATTATCGGAAGAATAAAAAAAAATGAGGCTGAAGGGAAAACTCATCCAAAGGACGCGGCCGATTAGGCAAGGTGCCAAAAGGTGGTCGATGAGTACCTGGCGTTCCAGGCCACCCAGAAGGCAGAAGCCGTGAAACGCAATCGTTCGCAGGACGAAAGCGACAAACCAACGAAGAAGCACAAATTGTCGGTTCACACCGCCTCAATACCAAAACCAACCAAACGCTCATTTAATGAGGTGGCACGGGATCACCTCCAAATAGCTTTGGTTGATGAAATAACGAACCGCGGTAAACCTGCATCGGATAAGTGGTCCGAAATCGAGGCACGACTGTCCCGCATTGTCGTCGATCACGTCATAGCAAACCCGGAGGGTCGTGTGCCAGGATTTGATTCAATGGAGGTGGTCCGCGGATACAGGGTGATCAAGTGCGATGAACAACTCTCCCTTAACTTCCTGCAAACAGTTGTGGGCAAGATCCAGAGCGACTGGAAAGGTTTAAGGCTCAAACTAATCCCGGCCATCGAAATCCCCCGACAGCCGAGGGCTCGTATCTGGATTCTGAACATGGAATTCGAAGCTAAGCAACTTATTCCATACCTGCAGGCACACAATTGTACTGTTCCGATGGATGACTGGAGCATCATCAAAGTGGAGGCTCCGCATAAGAACAGTGTGTCCTTCCTTCTCCAAATATCGGAGAAGAGCATTGAGCCACTGGGAAAAGTGGACAATAAACTTCGGTTCGGCGTCAGGAAAATGCAACTGAAGATATTCCGATCTGCAAATCCGGAGGATGAACAGGACGAGGTTGACGGCGCCAACGAGTTGCTCACAGGCATGCAATTTGACGACGCCGCATCTACCAAAAACGATGGCGCTAATGAGCAGCACCCGGGAGTGCAGCTTGGCGACGCCGTCAAATTGTAAAGCGACCAGCAGCATGGGTCTCTAGGTTGTACAAATAAACCTGCAGCACTCGCGGACTGCCACGGACAACCTAACCCTTCTCCTGGCGGAGGAGGACGTTCACATCGCTTTAATCCAGGAGCCCTTGGTGCGGAGCACCGAGGTGAAGGGGTTTACTGGGAACAACAACAACCTTTTCTACAAACGGACTGAAGGTAACCCCAGACCTTGTATTGTAGCTAAGAAACATTTGAACATATTTTTAATCCCATCATATTGTTCACAGGATGTGACGGCTGTGGAGGTAGAAGCCGCTGACGGTGTCGGCATCATATTGGCTTCCATCTACAATGCACATGATCGGCCAGCACCACCCGAGGAGGCTCGTTGGCTTGTGCGTGAACCCAGAAATAAGAACCTGCTGCTCGGATGTGATGCCAACGCGAGGCATGCGTTGTGGTGAAGCTCTGAGACAAACGACCGAGGTGAGTATATACATTTTATTATTAATACTAACTTATCGGTATGTAACAAGGTTAACACTCCCACTTTCACCTTTCCTTGTACGGAGTACTTCAGAGGATGGGAGGAAGTGATTGATGTTACTTTACTGTCTGAAAATAGCTCAGTAAGGGTAGATAATTGGAGGGTATCCAATAAAAGCTCCTTTCCGGATCATAGTTGGATCCTTTACGACTTGGATCTTAAGGTAGATCCACCCCTACCGTATATAAATCCTTTAAGAACCAACTGGAAGAGGTTCAAAAATGCAGTAAATAAGAGAATAGGAGAGACTCCTGTCCCTCAAATCACTCTCACGGAAAACCTTGGAGGGAATTTTGTTCCTCAATCGAATCCACCAGAGATTCTGCTAGGCTCAGCCGTGTTCTTTCCAAAGACCATTCAATGGCTTCTTGGGAACTTGGATTGCTACGGCAGAAGAATCGCTAAAACTTCTGCTAAACACGCATTTTCCGGGATGCAGCGCTTACGAAAGTGAGAGGGGAAACATTAGGCGGAGTCAATACAATCCACAGCATCTTGCAAATGAAATTATTACCAAAGAAACAGTTGTATGGGCAATCAAACCTTTCTCGCCCTTTAAATCTCTGGGGCCAGATGGGATCATTCCAAAGATGTTAAAGGAAACCTTGGACTGTATCCTACCATGGCTAGAGGAAATTTTTAAAGCGTGTTTAGATTTAGGCCATATTCCAGATAGCTGGAAACTAGTCAAGGTCGTCTTCATACCAAAAGTAGGTAGAAGAGGACATGAATCAGCGAAGGACTTTAGGCCAATCAGTCTTTCGTCTTTCCTGTTAAAAACTTTTGAAAGACTTTTGGATACGCACCTCAGAAGCTCTATGGAGAGCTCTGGTATATCAACTGCACAACACGCATACCTTAAAGGCAAATCTACGGAGACAGCGCTTCACGAGGTAATCCGAACTATAGAGGGCTCTCTAGAGAGCAAACATTATACCATGGCGGCATTCTTGGATATCGAAGGCGCCTTTAACAATGTTAGCACAGATGCCATCCAACGGGCGTTGATAGACCTGGAGGTGGACAGTTGCGTTAGTAACTGGGTCATCTCCGTGCTAGAAACCAGGATCATCAAAGCTAATTTGGGTAATATCAACATAACCAAGAAGGTCCACGGGGCACTCCACAAGGGGGAGTATTATCTCCACTTCTTTGGCTATGTGTGATCAGCAAAATCTTAACAAAACTTGACGGAGGTGGGGTAAAAGTGGTGGCGTACGCTGATGATGTGGTGTTAATGGTGTCAGGACTGTGTCCAAATACGATCAGTGGGATCATCCAAAGGGCGTTAGGCGAGCTTAACTCTTGAGCCAAAGGATGTGGGCTAAGTTTAAACCCGCGTAAAACAGAACTTATGCTTTTTACCACCAGATACAAGGTACCAACTTTTACCTTACCAAATATCAACGGACAAACTCTGTCACTATCAACCAGTGCAAAGTACTTAGGGGTAATTTTGGACTCCAAACATAGCTGGAAGTTAAACGTCGAAGAACGGGTAAGGAAAGCAGGAATTGCTTTATATGCCTGCAAACGTATGCTTAGAAGAAGATGGGGTCTTCAACCTAAGCATACATTATGGCTGCATAAGGCGGTTACACGACCCATTTTATCGAATGGTTCGGTAGTTTTTGGTGGAAAACTCTATGGAGAGACTACAATACCAAATTACTCGGCAGAATACAAAGATCAGCCTGTGCAATAACGGTCGGTGCAATCAGATCATGTCCTAGAGAGGCTCTCAATGCACTGACACACGTTATTCCAATAGACCTACGTATAAAGAAGACGGCAACCATGAGTGCATTTAGGTTAAATGAAGCGGGTCGCTGGAAAGGAAAAACTTATGGTCACGCTAGTCTATTATTCCGACAAACTCAGTTAACCTCGGTGAGGACTGACTACATCGTCCTGATGATAACGTTCAATAGGAATTTTGCCACACTATTCCATCTAAGGAAGAATGGAATAAGGGATTATCTCTAAACAACTTCGATACCACAGTCTATACAGATGGCCGTAAAATGGATTGTGGTGTTGGAGCTGGTATATATTCTCATAGACTTGAAATTGAAAAATTTGTGCGTCTCCCTAACACCAGCAGCGTCTTCCAAGCGGAAGTACTAGCAATTGGGGAAGCCTGTAGGTTACTAATCGCAGATTTCTCGTTTAAGGGCAATATAGCTATTCTTTCGGATAGCCAAGCCGCAATCCAGGCGCTGGACGCGCCTATAACAACTTCTAAAGTGGTGGAGCAAAGTAGGAACAGCCTCACCACCTTGAGTGAAAACCATAGAGTAACCTTAATTTGGGTCCCGGGACACCGGAACATAGAATGTAACGAAAAAGCTGATGAACTGGGAAGAGGGGGATCTGCCATGAATAGCGCTCTTGCAGTACCAGTATTCACTCCACTAGGTGCGGTCAAGAATGCAATTTCCCTAAAATACCTTCGAATTGCAGATTGTAGATGGAGAGACCAAACGAAATGCAAAATCAGCAGGACGTTGTGGCCCACCTACAACCTTAAGCAATCGTCGACATTAATAAACATGAAACGACGGGACACCTGTAGACTTACGGCAGTCATAACTGGCTTCTGGTCTATCGGAGAACAAGCCACCAAAATGGGCATCCCTCACAACACATACTGTCATAGTTGTAAACAACCGGAGAAAAAAGAAACAATCTTCCATTTCCTCTGTGAATGCCCTACCCTATGGAAGGACAGAATGTTAACCCTGGGCAAACCGCTGTTCGAGAGTCTCGAACAACTGTCTGGTTTAGACTTCAACAACCTAATAAGGTTCCTAAACCGCACAGACTGGATACAGTCCTGCTGCAAATAACTGTTAAACAATTTGGTAACCAGGATGTGGCAACAAAATGGTTCGGAAGAGCTCGTTCGATTCTGGATAAAACCCTATCATCGACCAAATATTTACAATACGCCAAATCTTAGAAAAGACGCACGAAAGGAGAATCGACACACACCATATTTTCGTCGATTTCAAAGCTGTATTCGACAATACGGAAAGGAGTTACTTGTATGCCGCGATGTCTGAATTTGGTATCCCCACAAACCTAATACGGATATGCAAGATGACGTTGCTCAACACCAGCAGCGCCGTCAGAATTGGGAAGGACCTCTCCGAGCCGTTTGATACCAAACGAGGTTTCAGACAGGGTGACTCGCTGTCGTGTGACTTCTTTAACCAGATGTTGGAGAGGATTGTACAAGCCGCAGAACTGAATCGCTCAAGCGCAATATTTTATAAGAGCGTCGAATTGTTGGCGTATGCCGATGATATCGATATCATCGGTCTTAAGATTCGCGCTGTTAGTTCTGCCTTCTCCAAACTGGATAAAGAAGCAAATCGAATGGTTTTGGGGGGAACGAGGGTAAAATGGAGTACCTCCTGTCTTCAAACAAATAGTCGGCACACTCGCGTACTGGCACCCACGTCACTGTAGACAGTTATAGTTTCGAGGTTGTACCAGACTTCGTTTATTTAGGAACCATCATTAACACCGATAACAATGTCAGCCTGGAAATCCAACGTAGAATCTCTCTTGCCAACAAGTGCTACTTTGGACTAAGTAGATAACTGAGCAGTAAAGTCCTCTCTCGACGAACAAAACTGACACTCTACAAGACTCTCATCATGCCCATCCTAACGTATGGCGCAGAAGCGTGGACGATGACAACATCCGATGAAGCGACGATTGGAGTGTTTGAGAGAAAGATTCTGTGTAAGATTTTTGGACCTTTGCACGTTGGCAACGGCGAATATCGTAGGCGATGGAACGATGAGCTGTATGAGCTTTACGACGACGTAGACATAGCGCAGCGAATAAAGATCCAGCGGCTACGTTGGCAGGGTCATGTCGTCCGAATGAATAAAAACGCTCCGACTTTGAAAGTATTCGATGCGATACCAGCTGGTGGTAGTAGAGGAAGAGGAAGGCTTCCTCTGCGTTAGAAATATCAGGTGGAGAAGGACTTGGTTTCACTTGATGCGTCCAATTGGCGCCGGTTAGCACGAGAAAGAAACGACTGGCGCGCTTTGTTAAACTCGGCCAAAATCGCGTAAGCGGTTATCGCGCCAATTAAGAAGAGAAGAACAAAATATTCGAGCAAGTGCTAAAAGTTAAATTAACAGAATTTATTAATGAAAATAATGTACTGCTTGCTGAAGAGTTTGGATTTAGAAAATTTCAGGGTACAACACACCAAATCTAGAGAATTTGTAACCACAAAAAATCTCACCGCTTTAGTCCTCTTCGACGTTGAAAATGCCTTTGACTCCGTTTGGCACAATGGGTTGATAATTAAACTCATAGATTTAACACTTCCTATCCAACTTATCAAGATTGTTCAAAGCTTTCTAAAAGATCATTATTTCTGTAAAAATAATGAATTTTCAGACCTAACGGAAGTTCCTTAGCTATCTTATTTAATATTTATGTGTCTGACGTCCCTAAATTCGACAACTGTCACTACGTTATGTATGCTGATGATATCGGTATTTTTTATTCGCAAAGTCTGCTCATGATATAGTGAGTAAAATGCAAAGTTCGTTGAATCATGCCGCAATCTATTTTTATAGATGGAACATAAAACTTAATGTTGGTAAAACGCAAGCCATCGCTTTTGCCAAAAAAATAAGTCCATGCAATTTGCCCAGCATAAGCCTCAATATTTATATAAATAATAAATATTATATAATATCGCAATAAAAATGTTATAACCTTTAATCAACAGGAAATCGGAGCTGAGTACTGAAAATAAACTTTTCATATTGTATGTTATATATTCAGCATGCTTAAGTCAGCAAATATCTGCATTGTACATGCATGTAGATAACTTCCTTTTTTTCATAAGGGTTTTTATAATAATTTTCACGCCCTTAATTTAATTTGTGTACATTGTTCAACATTATCCTATCTATAAGGTATATTTTAGAATTAGGGTAGCGTAGACCACATTCTGCAAATTAAATTTAACATTTTATATAGAACGTTTTACTACTTAATAAATAAATAAATAAATACATTTATTTAATATTCTTATTCTTCTTCTTCTTGAATGGTACAATAACCGCTTAACCGATTTTGACCGAGTTTCTTTCTCGCGCTAACCGGCCCCAGTTGGACACACCAAGTAAAGCCAAGTTCTTCTCTACCTGATCTTCCCATCGTAGAGGAGGCCTTCATCGTCCTCTGGTACCACCAGATTTCAGAGCCGGAGAGTTTGGATGACGTGGCCCTGCAAAGGGAGAAGTTGGATTTTTATTAGCTGCATTATGTCTATATCATCGCATGGCTTATACAGCTCATTGTTACATCGGCTATGATACTCCCCGTCGCCAACGTGCAAACGTCCAATAGTCCTTTCCTAAATCTTTCTCTCAAACACTCCAGGGAACGCTTCATCGGATATTGTAGTCGTTCAAGCTTCTGCGCCGAACTCGGCAATACTCGAGTGCATCGCCTGTTTGAGGGCAAGAGGTACTTCGTTTTGTCCCCGTTCACCACGATACCAATACGTTTCGCTTCTTTATCTAGTTTGAAAAGGCACAACTAACAATATCACCGGGATGCGCCAGCAAACGAACGCTTTTAAAGAAAATTTTGACTAAGCGATTAAATCCTGCGGCTCGCACGATCTTTTTCAACATCAGGTTAAATAAGTCACACGATAGCGAGTTACCCTGTATGAAGCCTTGTTTGGTATCAAACGGCTCGGACAGGTTCTTCCCAATTCTTACGGCACTGCTGGTATTGAGCAACGTAATTTTCCATACCCGTATTAGTTTTCCGGGGGTACCAAATTCAGAGATCGCGGCATACATATACGCAACTCCTTTTCGTTGTACAAATTGAGGTTTAAAAACGAAATAAAGGTCGATTCGATACTGTGAATATCTGGCTGATAGTCGCTTTTCCAGGTCTAAAGACATACTGATAAGGTCAAGTCAGCCTTCACCCTTTGCTACAATATGCTCGTTTGAAACTTATACAGGATACTTAGAAGACTAATCCCGCGGTAACTGGCACAGATTGCAGAATCACCCTTTTTATGAGTTGGGCAGAACACACTTAAATTCCAATTGGCAGACCTGCCTTCATCCGACCATATAGGTAAGTTTCTACGTACTTAGATAAATAGAAATAACAAAAAATGTAAGTACATGCATATATAACTGTAGAAATAAAGTAAATTAGCGAAAGGTAAGTAATAATAGGTTCACATATAAGTAGATGACCTACTTTCCCGCGCCTAACTCCAAATCCGTAATTAAAAAGCGAGATTGCCCATACAAAATTTCTCTCCCAAAATCTTAGATTATAAAATAATCCTAGATAATAAGCATACTTTGTGACATACGAGTACAACCCTGTGTTATCGGTAATTATTATTACGAATGTAAGAAGAAACATCAAAATAAAACCTAAATGAAATGAATGCCGGCAAAGAAAAGAGGTTTGTAGATCCAACTCTAACATAATTTTTGTGAGATATTATTAATTATGCATTCATATCACAGTAAAAAGCGTGTGCACTTAGACGCCTGTTATTGCTTATTATAATCATTATATTATATTATATCATTTTTGCAACCACAGTAGACGTCGTTTACGGATTTCCTCCAAATGTTTATTTTTAGCAGCCAATTGCGCAATTAAATTATCTATTCCTTCTCTTGTCTTTTCTTCATATCGTTAATAGTTATTACATAAACTAAAAAACACCGAAATATTGCACCAAATCAATTTCTATGAAGAAAAACCTTTCACAACAGAAATGACAGCTGATTACACTGTGTGACAAAAAAAAATTAAATATACTGTTATGGAGATCTAGCACAACTTGTGGGTATAGAAAAACTAAAAAAAATGATATAGGAGAAATTTCCAATACACCCCCAAAATCTCATTTTATGGCCAAAAAACCGTTTTTCAGTAGGTTGATGTGAACAATCACTCCTGATGCTTTCCATTTCAATTAAACCGGGTTATTCGGGTCAAAATAATGAGACACGTACTTTTTTGTTCGCCCGAAAAAAATTTTTTTCAAGATTTATCGGCAATTTTATTTTTCGGCTCAAAATCGATTTTTTTAATTATATAAGAAATAACTCATAACTTAGTCAAAAATAAACCGATTTAAATGATTCCGGGTTCAAAATGATCGTTACTACTTGCACGAGCGACTTCATGTAGAAACA
This sequence comes from Anastrepha obliqua, assembly GCF_027943255.1. NCBI lineage: Eukaryota > Metazoa > Arthropoda > Insecta > Diptera > Tephritidae > Anastrepha > Anastrepha obliqua. The sequence continues at coordinate 1,007,126 of NW_026562179.1, read as the reverse complement.
ATTGCAAAAAAGTAGTTGAACATTTTTTATTTTCCAAAAAACAAAAAGTGCGAAACAGGCTTTTTACTCAAAAGCAACTCATTTTTGGTACTGGGCATTCAGCTCAATTGAAGTTTGAGGTTTTCTCTTGATTTGGAAAAAGTTAAAAAAAAAATACACTTTTTGATATATTGAGTTTCGAAAAAATTTCGATTTTTTTCTTTTTTTTGCAAACTAAAAAATGTTCAACTACTTTTTTGCAATTGTTTCTACATGAAATCGCTCGTGCAAGTAATGACGATCATTTTGAACCCAGAATCATTAAAATCGGTTCATTTTTGACTAAGTTATGAGCATTTAAAAAAAAATTTCTTATATAATTAAAAAAAATCGATTTTGAGCCGAAAAACAAAATTGCCGATAAATCTTGAAAAAAAAATTTTTCGGGCGAACAAAAAAATACGTGTCTCATTATTTTGACCAGAGAGCAACATATTTGAGTTACATTGAAATCGAAGAATCTGACCCGAATAGCACGGTTGAATTGAAATGGAAAGCACCTCCTAACTTCGCCAATTTCCATCCGATTTCGAATTTGTTTTTTTTAGTTCGAAAGAACAAAAACTTGCGTTTTTGACAGTGTGTTGATTTTTCTTAAATGGGTAAGACTCCGTCAGAAAATATGAGATTTGCAAGTGGTCTTTCGATTTCTTTGAAACTTTGGGAAATATTAGTTCTAGGTAAGATACATTCGAGCCTAAAAGGATTTTGAAAAATTTTCAAAATTGAGTCATCTACGCCATGTTGAAAATCGGGACCGTGTTTTTTTCAAAAATCAATATTTCTTGAACCGTTGGATGGATTTCAATGCAATTTACAGACAATATAGGAACAAATAAGTAGTTTAAATTAGTATTATGTTAAAAAAAAAATATCGAAATTTTGACCAAAAAAAAGTGAAAAAAATTTTTTGAATCAATTTTTAGTTGATTTGGCCAGTTTTTTAGATTTTCTGTTATACACGTAACGATTCCTTATGATTTAACCTTTATTTTGAAAAAAAAAATTTTATGGTGTCTATAATAGTTCTCGAGATATTGCGATTTTAGTGGAAGCGTGTCCACTTGTACGAGTACATGTGTATCCTTCCGACGTCTACTACAGCTGCCATGTAAAGGAGCGCAAATTCGGTGTCGAATTTGTTGTTGGAGAGAGACTTGGCCGCCACGTACTGTCGTCCACTCCGGTGGACGAGCGCCTCGCAATAATTCGCGTTAAAGCGCGATTTTTTAACATCTCGCTAATTTGCGCCCACGCCCTGAAGGAAGAGAAGGGCGATCCGACCAAAAATTCATTCAAGAGCGGCTGGAGCGTTCCAATGAGCGGAAACGGACAGAGGCTGATCGACTTCGCCGGGGCTCGAAAAATAGTAGCCTGCAGCACCAGATTCCAGCATAAGAAGGTACAGCAAGCTACCTGGCTGCCTCTTGATCGAAAAACGCGAAACTAGATTGATCATGTTGTGATAGATGGAAGACGCTTCTAGTGTTTTAGATGTAGGTACGATCCGAAGACCCAACATCGACTCGGATCACTACCTTGTTGCAGCCAAACTGCGCACACTTCTCTGTGCAACAAAAAACGTAGAGTAGAATGGGGTAAGATAGGTCACTTTTTTTTGGAGATCTCTTGCTACGGTGTTTTTGCATTGATTTTGAAAAATAAGCAAGATTTTGAAAGGTTATTTATCTGCTAACATTTTGGTTATACTGACTTATGTTTGGCTAAATATTTTGGGAGCTGCATTCAATAAGACAAAGGTACTTTTTTCGATATTTGCAAAATCGGGGGGCACGATAGGTCACTATATGTAAGGGGAAAAGAACAATGTACATGGCTTGAAAATTAACGTTTTAACTTTTATTTATAGAGTATGAACACTGCCACATGTTATAAAAGTTAGGATTTTTTCTTTAATTCATTTTTCTTCTCTTCTTTGGTCAATTTTTGGTGTTTTTGTATGAGCTTCTGCCTCTCTGCAGCCTCTCTTTCTTTTTTTCTTTCGGTGGCAAATTGTTTTTTTGCTTCCGCGTCCGATTTCTTCTGAGCTGCAGCTGCTTGCTCAGCGCGTAATGACTCTAGCATCACCTCTACTGTGAGAAGTGCAGCTTTACGTCGCTTCCGGCCTCGATTTAATGGTTTGTGCAGTGGAGCTTAAGGAAACGGTCGAATGTCCTCAATTGGAATTAATAGGTCGAGTTTCGATCGATCTGGCTCTTGATCGGCATTCGATAAAACAGGCTCTTCATGGCCATTCGATGGACCAGCCTCTTGATCTGGTTCGTCCTCGTACGGACGATCAGTTACGAATGCTGGCGTGAAATCATCTTCCGAAAAAATGTCACGATTAAATGGCCAAATGCCAGTTGATCTGAATCCAGCGATGATATTCATGCTGGAAGCACCTTTCAACAAGGGTTCAGCTACCAGTTTAGCTATTCGGTCGATGGTAATAGGAATGCCGGAATGATTTAACATCCACGCCTTGCAGGAATGGTCAAAATAAGTTTTGAGCGGCCCAAATACTGCTCTATCGAGAGGCTGCAAACGATGGCTGGTGTGCGGAGGTAGAGCTAATACTTCAATATTATTATTCTTACAAAAGTCTAATCCAGCAATTCTATTGATGACGAGCACTTTCCTATCACGCGAGCACGTAATGTTTCGAACGGAATTTTAAATTGTTTAGAGGCTGATCGAACACTAGCGCCATCTCGGACTGCCACGATTGCGCTTTTTACGTCCTCTTCACTTCGTTTCGGCGTTTTTCGCACTTAATTACGCACCATTTTGCTGCAAAAACAATTAAAATTTATTTTACTCAATTAAAAGTAGTGACCTATAATGCCCCCAGACGGCTGACCTATAGTGTCCCCAAGCACATGTTTTATGTTAGTGTCGATATTTTTTTTAAAAACAAAACTATCAAAAAACTAACACATTATTCGTGTTCAGCATTATTTTCTACGTAAAATAAAACTCACTTGACAAATATTTACATACATTAAATGCACTGCACCGTAGAATAAAAAAAAATGTTATGTCGGAGAAAAGCTCACAAAAAACTAAACGACGCCAGAACTAGGATAACTAATCAATGGTGACGGCCGAAATGACAGTCGCGAACATTGTTCCCCACCACGTATTCAATTCACATAAGACGAGTGACCTCTGCAAAAACAGTGCGACGAAAACGCCACCTACCTATTGTGCCCCCATACCTATCTTACCCCATTCTACTCTACATTTACCTACGCAAAGAATGTTCAACATCGGAAAGCTGCAATCACAACAGACAGCCAGAAGATTCGCCCCTCGACTCTCACTCCTGCTTTCAGAGAGCACTGCCCAACAAACCGGCATGCACGAGCAATGGAGCAACATTTCTTGTTCCTTACGTACCGCGGCCGAAGAAGAAATCGGATTCCGGAGAGCCCGAAAAAACAGTTGGTATGACGAGGAATGTCATGCTGCCGCAGAAAGAAAGGATGCCGCCTAAACAGCCACGCGACGATCGGGCGCAACGCGAGCCATTTGGGAGGGCTACCGAGAGCTAAGAAAGGAAGACAGACGTATTATCCGAAAGAAGAAATAAGGGGCCGAAATACGTGAGAGCGAGGAACTTGAGATGCTGGCCAATAGGAACAACGCCCGAAAATTTTACCAGGAAGTTCGGCGGCTTAAAGAAGAATTTAAGACCGGGGCGTTTTCCAGTAAGAACAAAGACAGCGGTCTGGTGAGTGACATCCAGAGCATTCTTAAACTATGAAGGGAACACTTCTCGAATCTGTTAAACAGTGACAGCTGCGCATGTCACAGAGAATATGAAGATCCCGATACCCCAATCGACGACGACGGAATTGTCGTTCCGCTACCCCATCATAACGAGGAGAGAATAGCGATAAAGCGGCTTAAGAACAATAAAGCCGTGGGCGCCGACGGTCTGCCGGCTGAGCTATTCAAACACGGCGGCGAGGAGCTGGTAAGATGCATGCATCAGCTTCTATGCAAAATATGGTCGGATGAAAGCATCCCTACCGATTGGAATTTAAGAGTGCTCTGCACAATCCATAAGAAGGATGATCCTACAATCTGTGCGAATTACCGCGGGATTAGTCTTCTAAATATCGCCTATAAGGTTCTAGCGAGCGTATTGTGTGAAAGGCTGAAGCCCACCTTCAGCCAACTGATTGGACCTTATGAGTGTGGCTTTAGACCTGGAAAGTCTACCACCGACCAAATATTTACAATACGCCAAATCTTGGAAAAGACGCACGAAAGGAGAATCGACACACACCATATTTTCGTCGACTTCAAAGCTGCATTCGACAGTACGAAAAGGAGTTATCTGTATGCCGGGATATCTAAATTTGGTATCCCCACAAAACTAATACGTATTTGCAAGATCACGTTGCGCAACACCAGCAGCACCGTCAGAATTGGGGAGGATCTCTCCGAGCCATTTGACACCACACGAGGTTTCAGACAGGGTGACTCGCTGTCGTGTGACTTCTTTAACCAGATGTTGGAGAGGATTGTACAAGCCGCAGAACTGAATCGCTCAAGCGCAATATTTTATAAGAGCGTCGAATTGTTGGCGTATGCCGATGATATCGATATCATCGGTCTTAAGATTCGCGCTGTTAGTTCTGCCTTCTCCAAACTGAGTAAAGAGACAAAGCGAATGGGTCTGGTGGTGAACGAGGACAAAACGCAGTACCTCCTGTCATCAAACAAACAGTCGGCGCACTCGCTTATCTGCACCCACGTCACTGTAGACAGTTATAGTTTCGAGGTTGTACCAGACTTCGTTTATTTAGGAACCATCATTAACACCGATAACAATGTCAGCCTGGAAATCCAACGTAGAATCTCTCTTGCCAACAAGTGCTACTTTGGACTAAGTAGATAACTGAGCAGTAAAGTCCTCTCTCGACGAACAAAACTGACACTCTACAAGACTCTCATCATGCCCATCCTAACGTATGGCGCAGAAGCGTGGATGATGACAACATCCGATGAAGCGACGATTGGAGTGTTTGAGAGAAAGATTCTGTGTAAGATTTTTGGACCTTTGCACGTTGGCAACGGCGAATATCGTAGGCGATGGAACGATGAGCTGTATGAGCTTGACGACGACATAGACATAGCGCAGCGAATAAAGATCCAGCGACTACGATGGCTGGGTCATGTCGTCCGAATGGATACAAACACTCCGGCTCTGAAAATATTCGGTGAGGTACAAGCTGGTGGAAGCAGAGGTGGAGGAAGGCTTCCTCTGCGTTGAAAAGAACAGGCGGAGAAGGACTTGGTTTCACTTGGTGTGTCCAACGGGCGCCGGTTAGCACGAGAAAGAAACGACTGGCACGCTTTGTTAAACTCGGCCAAAATCGCGTAAGCGGTTATCGCGCCAATTAGAAGCAGTAAAAAATTACTTCGATTATTTGATTTACTTCATTACGTTTAATATATTTAAATTTTTGTTTTTAATTTTTTATATATTGTTTAAATTTATTGTTGCGTTTTGACATGAAACCGGCCGTCTTGAAAGTTGCAAAATCCATAAATTTTTGTTTTCCATCGGTAGCACAGCGAACTTGGAGGTAGGTTGTCTCACGTTTTCAGACCTAGTGGCGAATTTTGCCGCCCACTCCGGAAGTGTTGTGGTTATTTTATCCAAGATCTACTGCTGAGGTGGCACGTTGTCTTCTCGTACGCCGACGAGTTGGCCTGGTTAGACTTACGGCTGCGTATGCGCCCATTTGCTGCTCTGCTGCAGATAACTCTTCGACCTCGCGCGCCAAACAAGCTGCCAGCTCCCTAAGCAGCATCCGGGGCTGTTAACTATTTTTGGTGGCTAAGCTCGCGAAGAGCCACCGATTAACAGGTGTGCCGACGTTAGCGCCTTGCCTTAGTTTTGTTGCTGAGTTGGGCGTAATCGATCGGGGGTAGCTAACCCATTATCCGACTTACAGTTTTGGCTTATAATGGAAACATTGAATACATTCCCTAACAATTCGACTACAGGCTTCCCGAGCGTTTAAAAGCTGTATTCTTTCTAGCAGAAGGGCTCCCAAAGCCATTAGACCGGCATGATTAATTGGTGCCCTCACAAAGTGCAAATATTTGATTAATAAAAAAAAATTGGCATCATAGAGGATTGGCTCGTTTAATAAACGGCCTATTCGAATTAATTCGAAAGATTAGATGTCAGACAGTCTATTTTTAACGAGACCATGAATTTGGCAGCTGGTATTCGATTCTGTATTTGCATATCGAGGATTGCTAAATGATGAAAGCTTTAGCAAATTAGCTTTACAATTTTGCCGTGTAGCCGCAATAGAATCGACTCATAATTATCTCTAATAGCTTTTGAGTTAAACAAGAATTATCCTTTGGTAACTAGAGAGTCGAAGATCCAAGCAAAAATCGATACAATAATGCAGCCCAAAGCGGAAGCTTTGCTCCTTCCACTTTCACCTAGTGCGATCAACCTTTCATATGGCAATTTGAGTCAACATTGCATTTGACATGAGTTTATTGTCACCCAGCGATAAAAGAGAGTGATAAACTGCAGACATATAGCTCAAAAGATTTTGACACGGGATTAAAAATATTTAGCATATATTTTCATATATTCTTTTCAAACTTGCCAATGCCTTTGGATAATTCTCTTCACACATATGGAAGGACTTCTCTACGCCTAAGGCTTCACCGAATAAACATAATACTAAGTGATTAAAGTATCTATGTATATCTGGAATTGTAGGATCGTTGTGCATTAAGCTCTCAACCAGCCTTAATTTTTAAATTGGGAATATTTTTGGTTGTCGCGAGTTGGGAGGTGTAATAAATGATGTTTCGGCTATTGACGATTTGTTTCTCGCTTAGTGCCTTAGGCTTTCTATTGGACTTTGTTTCTACTGTCAGGTAATCTAGTCGACTATGGCTTACTCATTCTTTGAAATTATAGTTTTAATTCGAGTTCGCTGCTTTAGCCTATGGTTGTTGTTATATTAAAAACGAATCTGGAAATACTGGGTGTTTTTTAGCCAAATGAGAACTGTTGATGTCGACAACTTTGTTTTGACAACTGAGAATGACAAACTGTGTTGACATTTCCGCTTAACGCCAGAACAACGCTTCCAAATTGTGGAAGTTTACTTTGGAAAAAAAAAATATGTTCGCGAAGTTCACAGAGGTTCACTGGCGGCATAGTCGGTCCTTATTTCTTTAGAAGGAGCTGCCGTTAAGGCAAATAGCGAGCTCTATCGAGCCGTACTGACTCAATTTTTGTTTCCAAAAATTAATCAGATAAAAATCGACTACATTTGATCCCAACAAGAGGGCGCAAATTGCCATACAGCGCGCTTAACAATCAATATTGGACTGATCGAATGGACCATATAACTGGTAGCCGCGGCGGACATATGCCGAGTATCACATTCAAAAATTAATGGCATCAAATTATCTGACAGATTGTAATAAAAAAAATCATCCCCAAGATATTTCTGTTTTGTGTTACCATTTTCTCATTTTTGTATTATCAAGTTCTCAAGCTCTTACAAAAACACCTGATATTAGGGAAACAGGGTTTTTACCCTAGCACATTGTTAAAAATTTTATGAAAAATATAGAAAATGTTACGGCTGAACTTATGAAACAGCAATTCTTGGTCGATTCTTTATAAAAATCACGAAAAAATCAAACATAATGCTTGCAAAACTATTTGACAAGAAATGCGATCGTGTATCTCGTGTCCCACTGTATTCTTCGCCTCAAAGCAATATGTATATATGTATGTATGTATATACGTGGTTTGTCTGCATGTAACAAGAAGTCGAGATGCCAATTATTGAAGCTTGTGTAATTTGTGAGACGATTATTAGCAACTTTAATAACTATGGAAGTCAATCACAAAGTCAAATTCGCTTATGCTTCAATTACATACTTATATATTGTATATGCATATATACCTAATTGGCGCGTAAACCCTCTTTGGGTCTTTGGCCGAGCTCCTCCTCAGATATTTCTTATGAGGAGCCTTTTCATGGCAGAAATACACTCGGAGGTTTGCCATTGCCTGCCAAGGGGAGACCACCATTAAAAACAACTTTTTCTTAATTTTGATATTTCACCGAGTTTCGAACCGACGTTCTCTCTCTGAATTGCGGATGGAATTTTATTCAGATTAATTTAGATTTTAATATTGTGTGTTTTATACGCACAAATGTATATAAATATTTTGTTCTATATCTTATTAAATTATTATTTTATTTTTTATATATTTCATTTTGTAAGGTCTCTGTTTCTGTATTATTTTACGTCAGTTCACCGTTTGGTTTGTTGATGTGGAGTTGCCAGTCTTCCATCGGACGCGGTGCCAGGTGGCGGATAGGGGAATGCTCGGCAGATATGCAGGTTAGGTAGGAAGTAAAATACCCCCCGTGGACCAAAACAGACAAAGCGGGCGTCTATCTTGTAGTAAGCGGCTCGCTATAAAAATGTGACCAGGAAAGTAAGCTCTACACAAATCCCCAATCCAAGGTGGAGCAACATATGCCGATAGATGAGTGGCTAAAGAGTATTTAGTCACTAAAATACGAACTTGGAGCGCCCAGGCAAGACTCCATTTCAATAAGTGTCTTACTGCGCTACTGGGGCACTAGTGCAGTGAACCAACCTTTCCTCTTTACTCGTGGGACCAAAATGAACACAATACAAACTAATAATAACAAAAACAAAAATGGCGAGAGCAGCCATAATAGCTCACCAACAGAGGACCCAGTACCTCAATCAAGGAGGGAGGAACAGCGCTCAAATGGTGCAGTCTACAAAGCAGGGTACATGGTCCTGCATTGTAAGATGGCGCTTCCACGGATTGGTTAAAAGCAGCTATCACTGACGCGATACCATGGAAGGGTGCTTCACTGTGGACCACGGAATCAAAGATACCTCTCCCACGGATCGCAGTGGGGTACTTTCTCAATTCCCAGTCCTTGCAAGACCGGAAGATACGAGCGTACATCTGACATACATTAAGAAGAGTTGAAAGAAGCTCAAACGTAACACTGGTTCTAGCAGTAAACCAGAAATCAGCAGCCAGCTTGATGGAGTACAAAGAAAGGGTAAACTACCATTTCAGTCAATCAAATGAACTTATTCAAACCCTACAAATCACCCGGGTCACATATTTTTCCAACTCTGCTCTCCAAGGGCATTGTGAAATGATACAAATTCTGGTACAAATATTCAGATCAAGTCTTAGTTTGGGTTATGTCCCTAAGATTTGGCGGGAGGTTAAGGTATTATTCCTACCAAAGGGAGGCAATAAGCTTCTAGTTAAATGGGTAAACAATATATATTACTAAAGCAAAGGATAATCACAGATTCTTTGAGGCAAGTTACCCTAAGTGTAAGAGTCCATGTCCACAAAAGGGGATACTATCGCTCTTGTCTATCCAGGCTGACGATTTGGTACAAACCCTTAACAATAAAGGGTATAAAACATATATATGTTATATATATATATAATTGGCGCGTACACTCTTTTTGGGTGTTTGGCCGAGCTCCTCCTCCTATTTGTGGCGTGCTTCTTGATGTTGTTCCGCAAATGGAGGGACCTACAGTTTCAAGCCGACTCCGAACGGCAGATATTTTTATGAGGAGCTTTTTCATGGCAGAAATACACTCGGAGGAAAAATGTGTTTTCTTTATTTTGGTGTTTGGTCGAGATTCGAACCTATGTTCTCTCTGTGAATTCCGAATGGTAGTCACGCACCAACCCATTCGACTACAGCGGCCGCATACATTTCTGTAATAATTAAAGGCAACCATGAAAGGACCATAAAGGAGTTAATGAAGGGTGCCTTAAATATGAGCTGGGAGTGGTGTAGAAAATAGGGATTGTCAATCAACCCTTCCAAAACCACTATAATCCCATTTTCCAGGAAAAGGTTTCTAAATATACCCTCCCTGGGAATAAAGAGAATAGAGGTACCTCTAAAGGAAGAGGTTAAATATCTAGGAATTATCTTGGATAAAAAACTGCATCTCAACTCAGTAATAAAAAAGGCAACGAGAAACCTTGGGGAAATCCTGGGATCTGAACCCTAAAATGACCTTCGGGATCTACACCCTATTGGTAACACCAATTGTACTATATGGGGCTTTGGTATGTTGGGTTAAAACAAATCAAACTACTGCTATATCAAAACTGTGTAAACTATAAAGGGTTGCGTGCCTAAGCATAACGGCGGCCATGAGAACTACCTCAACTGCTGGTATAGAAGCGCTTTTAAATTTGCCACCGCTACATTTAGCAATACAAAAAGAAGCTACTATGCAAGCACTCTCTTCTCATAGGGACACCTCAGTATGCAGGACCCAAGCGAATGGCCACACGAAACCCGTACTCAATTTTATTAAGAAATACAAGGTTATCTTCCCGTCTAGGGCAAAGGGGAATACTATCCCAACGTGGCTAACTGATAACTCACAGAAATGCTACACAGATGGTTCCAAAACGCTCCAAGGAGTAGGAGAACAAAGACTTGTATGCCAAAAAACGAGCAGAAGGGCTATTTATTAGACCAACCCCATTTTTCGGCTTTAACAAAAATAACGTAAAACGGGAAACGAAAAAATGGATCCAAACAAAAATCAGGAAACACTGCAACGGTGCAAGTGGCCCTAATCACTCCAAAAAGTTTTTGAGCTTCAATGCCAAAATACAGCAAAAGCTGCTCTAACCCTAGATAAAAAGGGCTTCATATTACTCTGTGGAGCACTTACATGTCCCTTTGGCTGTAATAAACACTTTAACACAATAGGGTTATCTAGTGCCAGATTATGAAAGTTCTGCTGTGATGAAGAGGAGTCTATGAAACACTTAATCACCAACTGTGAGGCATTAGGCCACAGGAGACACAGAATCCTGGGCTTGTATACTCGTATATACTAGAGGAGGAAGACCTATAATAGCTCGCTTTTAAGGAGCTGGTTCGATTCCTCGGTATTCTAAATAATCATAATTAAGCAATTAGGTGCGCATAATAAATCAATCTGGTCGCAGTGCATAAAGGCTTTAGCCTAACCCGTACCACCATTACATTACATTACATACATACCTATATATACTATACATATACAATATATATATATATACAATATTATATTTGGTTACGAGTTTGTTTGTATGTTTCTACACTGTTTTGTGGTGAAACTAAATTATTCAATTTGAGGAACGCGAAATTTTTGAATATTGTCTGTGTTAAGAATATAAAGATGATAACCGCACTAGCCCGTTGTAACAATTAAAGTGTTTTTCTTTATTATTTAATGTTCTTATACTACTGCTTAAACTAAAAGTAAGAACAATAGAGGAAACGAAAGAACAGTAAGTGGAAAGTTAGAGTAAGTATAGGTAAGTTTCTACTTACTTAGGTAAAAAAAAATAACAAAAAAGTCGAGTAGCGAAAGGGAAGAAAGCGAGAAGTGAGTAATGTTAAGCTGAAGTATAATTTGTCTACTTGTATGAGTACATCTGTATCCTTATTACCTACGTACATATTTTTATTTAAATTTATTGTTGCATTCTGACTTAACAGTAACATTTTAGGAAGGTGTAAGATGGGTGCATCGCGAGTTTAATTTAATTTAATATATATTTGGGCGTATATAAAGATATTTTTAACAGGTACTCGTATAAGATTAGAAGCATCTTAGCTAGGCAGCCTTAGGGCGCTAATTTTTCACTAGGCCGTATTTAATGTTGGTTGAAAGGCTGCAATATTTACTGATTGGTTGATTGGTTAACGAGGTTAATAATAACGATAGCATGAGGTATCATTTTACTGAAAAAAAAGTCTTACAGACCATATTGGCGCATTTTTGGGAGTAAAAAATCTTTAAGTACAAAGCTGTACTGATGTCCATTTCGCTGACGGTGATAGCTTTCTTTTAAAGTACATCGAATGCTCCCAGAACGCTTCAATAAGTTAGAGGAAAGAACTACGAAGCCTCATATTGGATGAACATAAAATGATTTAAAATATGGAGAAACCTGCAACGCTCAGAAAGAAGATTCCAAACGAGTAATCTTCTTCTTCTTAATTGGCGCGATAACCGCTTACGCGATTTTGGCCGAGTTTAACAAAGCGCGCCAGTCGTTTCTTTCTCGTGCTAACCGGCGCCAGTTGGACACACCAAGTGAAGCCAAGTCCTTCTCCACCTGATCTTTCCAACGCAGTGGAGGCCGCCCTCTTCCTCTGCTACCACCAGCTGGTACCGCATCGAATACTTTCAAAGGCGGAGCGTTTGTATCCATTCGGACGACATGACCCAGCCAACGTAGCCGCTGGATCTTTATTCGCTGCGCTATGTCTATGTCGTCGTAAAGCTCATACAGCTCATCGTTCCATCGTCTACGATATTCGCCGTTGCCAACGTGCAAAGGTCCAAAAATCTTACACAGAATCTTTCTCTCGAACACTCCAAGCGTCGCTTCATCGGATGTTGTCATCGTCCAAGCTTCTGCGCCATACGTTAGGACGGGCATGATGAGAGTCTTGTAGAGTGTTAGTTTTGTTCGTCGAGAGAGGACTTTACTACTCAATTGCCTACTTAGTCCAAAGTAGCACTTGTTGGCAAGAGAGATTATACGTTGGATTTCAAGGCTGACATTGTTATCGGTGTTAATGCTGGTTCCTAAATAGACGAAGTCTTTTACAACCTCGAAATTATAACTGTCTACAGTGACGTGGGTGCCGATACGCGAGTGCGCCGACTGTTTGTTTGAAGACAGGAGGTACTTCGTTTTGTCCTCGTTCACCACCAGACCCATTCGCTTTGCCTCTTTATCCAGTTTGGAGAAGGCAGAACTAACAGCGCGGTTGTTAAGGCCGATGATGTCAATATCATCGGCATACGCCAGCAATTGTACGCTCTTATAAAAAATTGTGCCCGAGCGATTAAGTTCTGCGGCTCGTACGATGCTCTCCAACATCAGGTTAAAGAAGTCACACGACAGCGAGTCACCCTGTCTGAAACCTCGTTTGGTATCAAACGGCTCGGAGAGGTCCTTCCCAATTCTGACGGCGCTGTAACGAGTAATACTACCCATTAAAAAGGGAATTAATCATTTTCACTTTTCTTTACGATAAGCAATATTTTTTGCAAAGACTTCATGAACACATGAAAAGTTTTTAAACGATTAGATACGATAGATTTGCAGATTCGGTAAGCTAGTTATGTTCCTTGCCAAAGACCTATGGCATAGTTTACAGAAGAGTCGCCATCTTTGGAGTCCCGTACTACTCATACATTCGTGACACACTCTGTACCAAGCTCATTTAATGTGTATACATTTGAACGCTATTACGTTGGCTCTCAGTGTAGATTATCATAGACTGTTACATTTGAGATGGAAAGGCTCTTGAGCAAAAAAGCAGACTTTGTAATTGCATTCAGCCTAATTCAGCCTAAAAGAAGCTGTAATGGTCAGAAAGTCATATGCAAAATTGCATGTTAAATGGTATCTGTATAATTTCTTAACTTACTCATATATATTATATTATATAATATATGTATATATACACATATTTATAAGTATATATGTATATATACATATAATATATATGTATGTGGGTGTCTTGATGTTGTCAAACGGTGGACGGTATTTAAGAAAAGAAATGCAATGCGTTTGCTGCGACTGTCATTACACTTTTTTTATCATTTGATGTTTCATGTCCGCAACGGGTTTCGTACCCGGATCCACCAAATGGTAGTCATACGCAAATCTGCTTGTCAACGGTAGATCCAAAAAATGTTAAAGTAAACAGATAATGTTGTCCCAAATTCCTACCGCGTTTTGCATCTATTTAATATATGGATGTCGGGAAACCATCGATGTTTCAATTCGTTGTATGAAAAACTTGCAGTTCGAGGTATAAATAGTCGATGCAACGATTTTTTGTGAAAACAGATATTTTTAGTATATATATTGAACAGCCATTTTAGTTTTTCAGTAGTACAAGTCAAATGACTTCATAAAGCGTGGTTTGGAGGTAACTTAATGGCAGTCTAGTTTTCCATCCCATTCAATCAGATTAAGTGTCACAAATGAGGCAATTTGCTTTAGTAATTTATATGTTTATTTAAGGCCTTCTTTATGATCATTACCCATATTTTCCGCACATAAAATTAAGTTACGTATTAAGTTATATCGACATTAGATCGAATGAAATGGGCAACATTCCTACAATCAAGGGTTTTTCCAAAAAGCCTTAAAATTAAGGAGACATTTGTGACTGCAGAAACATTAAATTTTTTATGATTTCTATAGTTTTACGAAAAAGCTTTTGACCCGATTCAAGTATAGCATATGTAGGTTATTAAAATTCGGTAAAATTTCTTTAATAACATATTTAGTTGTTAAATAATGTCTGAAAAATCATATGCAAATTGATCACCGATGTATATGATATGTGATATGTACATCGACATTTCTCGTTACACCAATCTAAAAATATTGATGTGTATTTCGATACAACGATATTTTATTCATTGACGCCCCCTATTAAATATGCTGAATAAATCACGTGCAATTTATTATATTGCCTTATTTTATTCTCTCTCTGTGCATAAAATATTGTTCACTAGTAAATGGTTTGATCAAGCAAAAACCTTGTTTTTATTCCGAGCAAATATTGATAAATCTGAAAACTTTAGTTCGTAGGACTTTTCTCCAAGCTATGGCAAAGATGTTTAATGTTTTAATGGAGTCTGGCACAAGTAAGTATGTCTCATTCCTTATATGTGTTCAATTAAATATAAACTTAAATTACATGGAATCAAAGCACCATCGCCGCGTTGGATAAAAATTTTGTATAACGAAAATGGATAATTGGCATTCCGCAAACTTCTTGAGTAAAGCGTACTAAATCTGTTTTCAATTTTCCCTCTTTGTATAGCAATAGTAATAATACTATATGTAGTAAAATATCTTCTTCCATTTTCACAAAATAGTTCATACAACTTTGTAAAATAAGCAAAGAGACATATATTTAAACAATGAAGACCATTCGTTTAAAATGATAAATTATCAGCCTACTATTCCAAATTGTATAACACTCTCTGTAAAAAGGTGTTAAACAAACACTCGGTTTTGATCGCCAGTGTATGCCCATTTGCGTAGACAAATACGTATACATACTTACCTATAAAAATCTCCCTTTTAAATTTTAGGCGGGTGTGTTACACTTTAAATGGTAGTTAAATGCACGATTGCATAAAAAATCATTGATGTAAAAAGGGTTAAAACAATATTAGCAATGAAAATAAAAACGAAAGAGATAATGTGTTCAAAGACATTTCATGCTTGAATAAAAACTGTTGTAATAACAATTCACTTAAAAACATAAAAAATTCCAGCAGCATGAAAATTTGTATTTTATCCTTGTGACCGGTGTTTTCATATAATGCACATTTGTTTAAAAGCAATGTAAGGAAAAGAAGGGAAATAGCAAAAAAGAGTTGAAGCCGCATGTATCGGCTGATTGCCTAAAAGGTATATACATACATATGTACATATTTAATTGCCATACACATATTCAAATATAAACACATATCCAAATGTAGGTATCAGAACAAAGGATTGGAAACTATAGTTGAAAAAACTGGAGGAAGTAATGAAAAATTAAGTAGCATGCGTAAAAGTTGTCAAATATACATACATATATGGACGTGCAACATGCAAGATCGGCGTGCCACCACAATATTTGCCATTGCGGTTATGACAACCGTCGCGTTACTACAGTAAACCAGTCAAATTTGATGCATTGTGTTAGAAGTATTTGCATTTCGAACATTATAAAAAAATATTAAATGAACATCACAAGTCCTCGCACCAACAGTGAGCTGATACAGTCAAATATAAATATGCGTTTAATACCTTTGATAATATTTGGAACACATATGGAATAATATTATGATATTTGTTAAAAATAGATTAAGCGAACATAAGCCGAAGACCTTAGCAGCCAGTGATTAGTTATATACATATAATTAATGATAAAAATATAATAATTGTTAATCTTTCAAATAAGAATATTTTAATAATACAGCTATTTTCTTTATTTATTCTGAATATTATTACACTTTTATTGATTTTAACAACTCTTTATTTTTATTACACTTTTATTGATTTTAACAACTCCCCTCCATCATATCACTAAACTCCACTGAACCGAACTGAACCGGCTAATTATAATCAACAGTATTACTTATACCCTATTTTTGACTATCTTGCACATTTCGTCTTTTAGTGAGCTAAATTACGTGCAAAACAATTCCAAAGAATTGTTTGTCTGGAAAATATAAAAAATGTTGGCATGTGCCGGAAATGCAAATGTGGCATTTGTTGCACAAGTTAATAATATTTAACTTTATTTTAGGCGGCACATGCCGGAAATGTTAATTCAGCTAAATTATAGAAATGAAATGTTTTACGTCATATTATTCTTAGGGGTTTCACTATAACACCCCCACCGTTAGTTTGAGGCTCCGACGAAATATGCAATATGGTCATTTTCTTTCTTATGCTATGTACAAAAAATATTGTTAACAAAATAATTGCGATTATGATTATTGTGTTAATGCTAATATTAAATAAATTTGAATATACATTTTGTTTGATAACTTGTTGGATTGATTCTGCATGTTTTACTTTTTCTATATACAATGATTCCAATTTTAAGTTATCTATTGTTTCATTCCTTTTTCCTTTTATTTTTGTTAAGGAACTTGGTAAAAATTTTAAAAGTTTGTCAAAAATTTTAATTTTCGTATTAAAAAATGTTCTATTAAGTGCCTGGATTTCACAATTTTCAAATTTGATCATAAAATTTCCTTTTGGCTTTATTTCCATTTTAATGCAATTATGTGTTATATTCGAATCGAAGTTTTTAAAAATAAGTATTCTAGGGATAATTTCTATTATTTTAGTTTCTTTGCAGTCTTGCATATCGCAGTATGCGTTTTCAAAATTGATAATATTTAATAAACATTTATCTGTTAATTTCACTGGGTTTCTTTTTAGATTTCCTTTAACATAAGTACTCGTATCAAAAATATTATTATTAGATTCCATAAGTACTTCATATACGCTTAATTTAATAGATTTATTATCAATATTAGGCATTGGTTCAAATACAATATTTGACAGGGTTTTTTCTGAATATTGCGGTAATTGGAGAATTAAAATAATATCATTGTCCTGTAATGCGACGGCTACTTTAATGTTAGTGTAACTGTCGAAGTCGTGTATTAGATCAAGTTCTGTTTTAGTAAGAATGTCAGAAGGGATTATTCCTAATTTACAAGAGAATATTATTTGTCCAATGTCGTCAATGTGGGCACGTAAAAGAGATATGTCGTTATTTATTTGATAGATATTTTCTAAAAATGTGATTTCATCTTCTATTGTTGCTATCTTCTTTTGTAAGAAGTTCTTGGATTTATTCACGTAATTTTCTATCTGAGTTTGTTTCTCATTTATATGGTTAGTGATGTTCTGTATTTGAGAAGAAATTAAATTATTAATGCTTGTGAAGTTTGTCAACGTTTTCGTTAAAGTCTCTTCGTTCTCGTATAAAGTGTTCAATGAATTCTTAATTTCTAATTCATCGTCACTATCCATAGATCCAGCAACTAATTTAAGTCCTTTTCCTAAAATATTGATCAGTCCTCGTTTTTGTCTAAAGTGTGGGTTTAAACTTACAACCTTTTCTTTGACTAGAGCAAAATTCTTATTTACTGTATCTAGTAATTCCTTGTTTTCTGTAGTACTAGAGCTTAGTGAAAGTATGTTACTATAGATTAGTGATAAAGTATCAGTGTATGCTGTAATGTTAATGATATGTATTATTTTGTTGTAATGCTCTATTACCTTCTCCTCGTCGGTCTTAATTGGTAAGTAAGCGTTGTTGTTCATAAGATCTAGTATGTCGATTGATTGTGTGTTGGTCAAAGATGTGCACGTTAGTAGTAGTAGTAGTAGTAGTAGTAGTAGTAGTAGTAGTAGTAGTAGTAGTAGTAGTAGTACGTACGGGGTCATCTGAAAATATTTGTTAAACGGTTTGATATTTTTTCTTACGCTTTATTTGCGTTTTATAATATTTAACTCCTGTTATTGAGTCTTGCAAATGTTCGTTATCAATTTTATTGCCATCTATTTTCCTATAATTTCGGTGATTCTTACCACCTCTTATTTCTTTTATAAAATTGGTGCCTTCTTGTAATTCCATGTCTTGTCTATCTTTATTTAATCTGTTTATGTAACTCTGTTTTTTCTTCAAAATTAATTCGCGGATTTCGGAATATTTTTCTTCGTGAATTTCACCATTTATAAAATCGATTGGTTTAACCCCTATAGTGCTGTGTTATTATAGAACCCTATTATCCTCATCATTTTTTCCTCTACTGTTTCCTGATGATTTTTCTCATCGTGTCTAAGGAGTCGAAGATGTTCATTAATTGTGTTATGTAGTCTTTCGACATCTGCGTTGGAAGTGTGATTACCACTGGATGTGAAATGTATATTAATCTCCTCGTCTTCAAGAAATTCTTTCATTGGTATGACTTTAAACCCAAGTTCGTTATCTACGACAATTTTTCCTATCTTTCCATAAAAGTTATATTAATATACTGAAGTAATTTTGTTTTGAATTCAATCCATGTTCGTCCGTTAATTTTATATGCCACTGCGTACTTGGTAAATTTATTGATCATCGTCAAGAACAGTTGTTTTTCTAATGAATAAAAGGCATCGATATGAATAATTTCGTGAGGTCTCAAAGGCGTTTCTGTAAGTTTATAAGGTAATTTCGGTGGTCTCCTGTCGTATTTTTCTATATTACAAATTTCACAATTATTTATGAATTGTGTAATTCTTAATTTTAATTTTGGATTGTAAATTTGGGATTTTAATTCCTCGAATACTGCCTGAATACCTCTATGATTTTTATCTAAGTGCCCCATTTCTATAAGAGCGGTCAGTTTATTTCCGTCCTCTATGTCTTCAAGTAACTTTATGCATCTTATTATTTTAAATTTGTTATTATTCGAAAAAAGTTCCTCGTACGTATTTTTTATTACATCAAAAATATCATCATTTATGAGGATTGCGTTTAGTTTATTTGGATTGAAATGGTTTTTTAATATCGATATTGAAGTCTCTCTATCGAGTTCTTTAACTCCTATGGTCTTTCTATTATTATTAAATACTTTCTCGTTTTTGATCCTAGCCGAACCCGAGTAGATTTTCTTTATAATGATTTGGTTTTTGAAAACATTAATAGGGTTAGAAGTTTCCTTAAGTGTTGTTGAATTTGATTCCAAAACATTTACACTAATGAATGTGGGTTCAATCCTCGAAAGTGCGTCTGCGTTGCTGTTTTTTGTACCTTTTTTGTACTTAATTTTGTAGTCATATTCGGAGAATTTGAGTCTCCATCTAACGAGCTTTGAATTCGGTTCTTTAATAGAAAAAAGTCAAGTTAATGGCTTATGGTCAGTTTCTATAATGAACTTGCGCCCGAAAATGTATGGCCTGAAATATTTGGTGGCCCATACGATAGCCAAAAGTTCTTTTTCAATAGTACTGTAGTTGCACTCGTGCTCGTTTAATGTACGGCTTGCAAAACAGATTGGATGATTATCCTATGATAAAACGGCGCCTAAGGCGAAATTACTCGCATCCGTTGTGACCATAAATATTTTGGACAAATCTAGGTATGCTAAGATTGGTTCATTTATTAACAAAGTTTTAAGGGTATGAAAGCTTTCCTGATATTCTGGGTCGGATAATTTTATTTTAGCGTCCTTCTTTAAATATTTTGTCATCGGTTTTGCAATCATTGATCATTCTATAATACCCGGTAAATCCGAGGAATTGCTTAATTGGTTTTGGTGTCTTTGGAATGGGAAAGTTTTTTACGCACTCTATTTTTCTTGGGTTTGGTTTTATTCCATCTTGGGTTACGATAGGTTAGGTTAGGTTAGGTTGATATGGTTGCCCAGGGAATGGGCACACTTGGACGAAGAAGGATTCGTCCTTTGTGATGCCATTATGGAGGGGTGAGGCGGGATACAGGGAGAGGTGGTGCTGGGATATTTGGGAGCGTGCGGATTACGATTACGAACGATGACTATGTTTGCGTCAACCGCTTTATGCTGCTGATGAAATTCATCAGATTTTTAATGTCAACGCCAGCTATATCAGCAGGCGTGACAAAGAAGTAGGAGCCAAGATGCCTAGATCTTAGCCCCGCCAGAGCAGGGCAGCTAAGGAGAAGGTGCTGAGATGATTCCACCTCATCCTCCATACATCCAGCGCAAAAGGGACTCGAGATGATTCCAAGTCTCACAGCATGCATTCCTCGCGCATTGTGTCCTGTGAGAAAACCCACGAGATTAGAGAGCTGAAATTTTGTCAGCCTCAGAAGCTCTCCCGAGCGCCTGCGGTCCACCCCTGGCCAGAAGGATTTCGCGACCTTACACGTTCGTGTACTTGCCCAGCGCTCGCTGAGTTGGTGCGATGCCCATCTTTCCAGGAGCAGACCGCAGGTAGTCAGGGGGATCCCAATTCCCTCCCTTCGCGGGGAAATCACCTCGCATGTCCCTTGTCTGGCCAGCTCATCCGCCTCACAGTTTCCAGCAATGTCGCTGTGACCAGGAACCCAGATGAGGCTGATGTTAAAGAATTAGGACGCAGTCGAAAGCGAGGTCAAGCATTCCTTGACCAATTCCGAATGCACCGTCGTAGACCCGAGGTCCCTTATTGCCGCTTGGCTGTCGGAGTAAATATTTACTTTCTTGACCGTTAATACGCATTTGAGCAGCCAATCGGCTGCCTCCTTGATTGCGGCTACCTCTGCCTGGAACACACTGCAGTGGTCCGGTAGCCTGAATTTGAGTCTGGTGGGGAGCTCCTCGCAAAAGACTCCTGCGCCAACCTTTCCTTCCAACTTCGATCCATCCGTGAACAAGTTCACCATGCCCTGTCCCCAAGTGTAGCCCTCTCTCCACTCTTCCCTTGACGGAATATGAGTGGAGAAGCTTCCGGTAGGACTATACGAGGGTATACACTGATCCGTTGACAGAGGGATGAACTCGAAGTTTCTGAGAATGCTTGAGTGCCCATAAGTGAGGTTAAGCTTATAGCTCCAGCCCCTCAGTCTGATTGCGGTACGCGAGGCGGCAATTCTGCCTGCAATGTCTACGGGTACCACATTTAACATTGTGTTGAGCGCCAGAGTAGGAGTCGTTCGAAGCGCCCCACTGATTCCAATGAGTGCCGACCTCTGGACTCTCTCCAGCTTCTTCACCAATGTCGTCTTCTCTAGTGAGTTCCACCAGACTATGACTCCATATAACAAGATAGGCTTTACAATAGTATTGTATAGCCAGAAAACAACGATTACGATATGTCCTAAAAATTCAGTTTCCTTTTTTAATATAGGAATTCAGATTTGTCTAATTGAACTTTCAAATTAGCTTCTTTTAGTTTCTTAAAAATCAAATTCATTGAATTTAAATGCTCTTGCAAAGATGTAGAGAATATAATAATGTCGTCTAAATAGACTAGACATATTTTATTAATATATTCGCTTAAAACTGTCTTTGGAATGTCGCTGGGGCTGTCTTCAGTCCAAACGGCATTCTCAAAAACTCATAGTGACCGTCTTCTACGCTAAAAGCGGTGTTATAGATGTCTTCCTCTGCGATCTCTATTTGGTGGAATCCCTTGGCTAAATCGAGGGTGGAAAAGTATTGGCACCTACCAAGTTTATCCAATATCTCGTATATATTTGGTATTGGATATTTGTCATCTACCGTTACCTCATTTAGTTTCCGGTAGTCAATGACAAGTCTCTACTTGGTTTTGTTGCTGGCATCGGCCTTCTTAGGAACGATCCATATAGGTGCAGATTAGGGTGAATTGCTAGGTCTTATTATTTTGTCTTTAAACATTTGTTGGATTTGTGTTTTTACCTCTTCTTTATGTATATATGGATAGCGGTAAGATTTACTGAATATTGGTACATTATTAACCGTAAGTATGTTATGTTTAATGGCGGAAGTAAAAATCAGTTTTGTTTTTTCTTGATAAAATATTTCAGAATAATATTTTATACATGTCATTAATTGATTTTTGAGATGATTCGTGCGAATCTGATCGCAAAGTGGTCTATTAAATTTATTCTCAATGATATTAAAATTCTTGTAATCCACCTTCTGCGTGAATATATTATTTTGAGGGGAAGTAAGATTTATTTCTACTTCATCATTTTCGACCTCTAATATTCCTTCGTTGACAATTCCAATATTGTCGTTTTCTTCTCTAAAATATATGAGTTCAGTTTTAGGTGTTACTTGTATCTTATGGTTATACTTGTTACTATTTTTAATTTGGAAATACATTTGGAGTGTTGATTCACCAATAGTTATGGTGTTTGTTCGATAGTCGATATAAGCGTTTAACGGTCTTAAAATATGAAAAAAATAAAAAAGTTGGTATTCTGGCTTCTTTATCAGTAAATATTTTATGTTATAGAGTTTTTATGGATATGGGTTGGATTTGATGTATTCATGACGGATTTAATATGGAATGGCTCGCACCTGGTTTGATACTAAATTCATAACTGTTAACATCCATCGGTTCGGGTGGCGGTTGTTTATTGTAACTGTTAGACGTTTGGAAAGGATTTTGGTAATTGATCCTACTGTTCGGGTTTGGTTGAGTAAAGTTATTTCTTTGTTCGTTATGCCCATAATAATTATTTTGTCTCAGATGTCCGTTATTTGGTAGGAAATTTCCATTATATTGTCCATTATTCTGTTGGTAGAAATTTGGTCCAAATTGTCGGTTATTTTGTAGACGGCCATTTTCACTATTTTGTGGCTAGGAATTCGATCTAAATTGTCCAATATTTTGTGGTTGAAAATTTCTTCTGTTTTGATAGTGCTGTCTTCTATCTGGTTGGTTGTAATTTTGCCTATTGGTAAGATTGGACCTTTGTGTATGCGGGTTCTGTTCTAACTTCGTTTTATTGAAATAAGGGAGATTTTCTATCCTCTGGTGGGCATATCCTGGTTCGAATAAGATGTTCATCGCTTCTACCAATCTGTTTGGGTTTCTACAAGCTAAAATTGTTTTCATCGGTTCAGGTATTTTGGATTTAAGTACATTTAACGCGGCTCTACAATTATTTTGAGCTGCTAAGTTTAGTCCTACTTGTTCTTGCCCGAGAACCGAAAGCGTTTTGTTATTTAACCGTCTTAATTTATTTTTTATTTCTTCATAAAATTCTACGCTAGTACTTTTAAAGACTGTTGCCCTGAGTAGATCAAATAAATCGTCGCAGCTTAACCTATCGCCGAAATTATTTTGTAGTACATTCCTTATATCGCTCCACGAAATGGCTTGGCAATTGATTTCGACAACTTCTCTAGCTTTTCCCTTCAGTTTGCTTTTTATTAGATCCGAAAAAAGGGATTGTGACAGTTCCTCATATTGTTGGAGTAACGGGTGGATTTTGTCTATCAAACTTAAAAACGTCCGGAGGTCCCTAAAATCACCATTAAATTCGGGAAGAGTCCCTAAATACTTAAGAGGGTCAAAATTTATTTGGGCCATTTACTTTTTGGTATTTTACAATATTACCTTACTATATAATTTAATAATAACTTTTGATAATTTTATTTAATTGACTCACTTCTGCGATGTCTTCCTCCTGCAGTGGATATCCTGTATTGATGCCTTTCTCGAGTGTGATGGTGGTAATTCAAATCGGGATATACTTGCTGCTGTTTGATTTTTCTTTTATTCCTTGTTTCTCAACGTTCGCTGTGGTATTTTCGCCTTATAGATTATTTCATTCTAGACAGTATGTTTCTTCTCCTTATTATTTTCTCTCTCTTCAGCTACACTTTGTTGCATTTTCCGTGGTCGAAATTCTTGGTTAATAGGTTGACTTACCGATGGTTAACCTTAATGGTAATTTGGTTATGTTTTCTTTGTTTATTATTTGTTTTTGTTCGCTTTGCACACGCACAAATATGTGCAGATTTATGTAATTGAAAGAACGTAACAGGAGCATTATTATTAAGTTAATTAGTTCACTGTTTAGTTGCTCGAACACTTTATTGAATTATGTTTCCTTTATTTATTTCAAACAAAATGTTTTCACAAATGCGTGGTTTAATTTAGCCATGCATTTTTTTAGTATAGAAAAAATGTTCTACCGTTGCGGCAATCTTCAGCCAACAACTTCGCAGAAATGTCAAAGGATTAATATTCACTTATCCCTTTTTAAAAAAAAATGTTCACTGATATTCGTAAAAAATAACATATTTATTCAATATTTAATGAACAAAAACTTTGAAATTCATTTCTGGGATCAGAGAACTTAAGGCAATAAGGAAATAAGGCAAAATTTCATGCAAAAATATTATTTTACATAGCCATAGAAAGAATAGTTTATTAAAAAAAAGAATAGAAAAAACGAGTATTCAGTACTTTCTTGGGTCGCCTTTAGCTTCTAAACGTCGATGCATACTTTTTACTAATACCTTGGTTTCATTGGCTGCAATTTTTTCCCACTCAACACTTAAAGCTGTCTTTAATGATGCTTTTGATGTTATTTTGTGCTCAACTGGGTTCAGATCCGGTGATTGAGTTTTAAGCTGCTTATAGTAGCAAATAAGACATTTATGCACGAGATAAGATGAGTGTCTTGTTGAAGCGAGAACCCTTTAGCATCGGGCCCAAGTTTAACGGTACTATCATGCAAATTATTCTTCAAAAAGTTTAAATACAGATGTTTGTTCATTTTATCGTTAATAAAAACCCTTTTCCCTACTCCAGATGTACCCCCAAACCATTGCGTTTCCTCCTCCATGCTAAACGATAGGAACACGATTTTTTCATTATGCTCTGGAGGAGGCCCATCTGATCCGTAAACATTAAATTTCGACTCATCACTGAATATGACGTTTTCCCAAAAAGAATCTGGCTCGTTTATATAGCGTTTGGCGAACTCCAATCTCTTCTTTCTGTTAATATCTGAAATGTAAGACTTGCGGCGTGCCACTCTGCTATGATAACCAGCGTTTTATAGACAATTACGGACTGTTCATGGGCTTACTTGTTTATGCAATGACTCTAGAATGTTTCGGCATAGTATTGTGGAGGTTAATTTGGGATTTTGCGCGACTGATGCTACTATGTTGCGTTCCGCTCGTGAAGTCAATATTTTTCGCCTTCCGGTTTGGTGGAGATTAGCTTCCAATTTACCAATATGAACGTAATTAGCGATAACACTTTGTACCGTAGAATGCGATTTACCAATTGTTTTGCCGATTTCGCGAAGAGACTTGCTTTCCAAAAACCATTTAATGACAATTTTACGCATTTCTAATGGTACATCCGCACTTCGCCGCATTTTGTCACTTTCAATCGAGATATTACGCGCAACTGAAACTGAATCGGCGATAAAAACTAAGAAAAAACCAATCTTATATCGTTTTCAGCAACATTAGTAAAAACACAAACGATTTTTACTGTTACTTTTGTAGCAACAATATCATGAACTGAAAGTGTACAAATAAATGTTTTGCAGCATTTTGCTACGTCTGCCTGCTTTCCTTGGAACCCTTCAGTGTAAGTTGAAATAACGGGAGTTTTGTTTGCGGCAATTCATTAGGAATATAACATTGTTTGCAAAGTTAAAGTTTTTTACGTAGTACGCAGGGTGTACGAATGAATTGTGTGTATGTATCTCCGTAAACTAACAAAAGAATGTTTTTATGTACTTCAGAATTTTATTTGAATATTTTTTTATTTAAATATTGAGAAAGCAGCAACAGTGTGAAGATGCAAACAAGCTCGATATGTCCAGGAATATATCAAGTGATTAATATAATACTTATTTACTACAAACAAAAGTCCACTTTTAAAACACGTCAGTCTATAACAGATTTTTTTATTCTTATTTTTTCCCTCACAAATGATTCAATGGTTTTGAACCTTTTTGCATTTTTACGAATTTTAGCAGGCAGGCGAGGGATAATGGGACAAACAAAAAAGATTGAAAATTGTGAAAATACAGGCTAACTATGGAGATGCTTGGTTTTTACAAATAATTGAGGTAATTAGTTCGGCTGTTACCTGCAACAAATATATAAAAATACTTTTGATTTTCTGTAGATTGGTGCCTATAAAAAAAAAATCAAACTTTTTTCGTATTTTATTAAAATTAATATTTTTTTTCAATATTTCAAACAAAAATTTTAATATTATTGTAATATGTATAATGATAATTTTATACATTTTTTTGCTTAAAAAATAACAAATCTAAGGCTGAGAAATTAGGATGAAATACAATACTGTACATAATGAATTTTTAGTCGGACTTTCCAAATGGGTCGAATTTAATATAGTTTTACGAGTAAAATATTGTCCAAAGTTTCATGGCATAATCTATTCCAATTATTAGCTAAAAATAATTTTAGTGCACGTTAAGTACTATAGTGCATTCTGTCATAAGACCAACATATGATCTAGTCAATTTTTTTTTATTAATCTTAATTTTGATAGTTTAATGCCTAACAGTTCTAGCACCTACACTACCAGTTGAGTCATTTTCTTCATTCTCTAGACTTAGTTTATGTATTTGTATTAAATGTTTTTTTTTTTTTTTAATTGAATAGTAGACCGGTTTTCATTGTCTTGGGGCACGTTTTACACTTCACATTTTCGTAATTAAGAGGATCGAAATACCTAAAAATATTAAGCGAGTTATTCCGCGATGTCACATTAATTACTGTTGCGAAAACATAAAACCATAAACCATAATTTGATATAGAACGGGAATTAGCACCATATTGACCAGGTTGCCTACCTAATTTGTCGGTTATGTTTTCCGTGTACGTTGTCTAAAACGCATACAAAATGTATCTCACAAAACAAAAACGAACACTGCTCAATCAGCAGCTATAGAAGTAGTAGAAGCGCATCAGAAGTGAAAATAGTAGCGCTAGCTAGAGTACCCATAAATAATATCGCAAGTAGCGCTTCGGGCGATTCTTAGTTTTCTACTACTACTCCAACTACAGTAGCTTGGGGCGGAGTAAAACAATTGAACACAAGATAAAATTCTGGAGTGTTTAAAATTCTAGTGTTCAAAGAAGGTTTTCGTCCGATGTCATAAAGGATTAGTTAACACCATAAGTTAAATACGGTGCATTTTGAAAATACAGTTCCAAAAGATTAATTTACAACCTTACAAATAAACGGCAAAAAGATACAAAAATATCGTATCTAATTTTAGCTCATGTCAAAGAAGTAAAAAATTTAGATGGAATTACATATCATTATAAAAGCATAAAATGTTAGGTCGATGTGGTGATACGAGTAATGTACAATTATATTCGAATTGAATCGTGAAAAAAAAATTAAATTATTACACAACGCAAAGTAAAAATGAGATATATTGTTCTTTCAAATATGTAAATGTGCAATGTTAAAAAAATTAAAGCGTGAAATTTTATTTTGTTACACATAATCAAATATTATAATATTTAATTATAATAATTACAAAAAATAAGATGAAAGTTTCAAATTTCGCGTACATTCGACTTTTGATTATTTTTTTTTATGTTAGTACGCTCGTGTCAAAGATGCATATGGTCACGGTTTTAGCAATATATAGATTTTTAACTTCAAATTAAATATTTTTAATTTGAAATAAAATTTGTTTAATACCAAATTAAAGTTTTTTTTATTTCAAATTAAATTTTTTTAAATTAAGTTTATTACCCTATTATTGAATGTTTACAATAAAAAATGAATATTAACAAGAATAAGAATCAAAAAAAGTTAAATAAAGCAATTTGGACAAAGCATTTAATGCAACGGTTGTTCTGTTACAACGAGCGGTAGTTTCCTAGACATGTCAACGTAATAATTGTTGCAACCAGTAGAAGTAACAGTGGTCATTGATTCTTCAATAATCTGTACCAAATTTTGATTATTTTGTGGATCGGCCAGCAAATTTCGTGCAGACAATTTTCTTCAGGTGATGTATTGGTGTTCATTATCATAAACTTATTTAAGGGTTTTAAGGATTTTGAATTTCAAATAATTATTTTAAAATAAATAATAATTCCACAAAAAGAAAAGAAAAGTTTTATTCTGTGTTTACTGCGATTGCTAAACTTTAAACAAGTGTTAAATCTTATTATCAGCAAAATAAACGTAATTTGAAATTAAAAATCTTTAACTTGAATTTAAAACAATTTAATTTGAAATAAAAAAACTTTAATTTGAATTTAAAAAACTTTAATTGGAAATTAAAAAACTTTAAATTGAAGTTAAAAACCTATAGCATGTTTAGTTTGTTTGTGAGAGGCATAAATAAGACAAGTGTTTTGCGTGTTCGGCGACATATTTATTGACGTATGTATAGTATATCAAACTACACGCTTAGTTTTTTGAAATATTATCTTTGATTATTTTCAGGTAAAATTAAATACATTATTAACTGTTAATGTGCAATAGCTAAATTTAAATTAAATATCTGAAAAAGGAAATATATATACCAATCTCTTTGAAATTTTATTTTATTTTATGAAAGAATTCCATCTGACCACGGACATTCCGAACTTAAGAAGGGGAGGAGTTAACATACAAGCAACACACAAAATAATAATTGTAATGTAACTATAGTTATACTTGCACAGTACGATTCGAAATATTGGTCACGTAAGTCACAAGTAACGGGTGATTTTTTTAGCTATTATCTTCTTAAACAGTTGGTTTAAACAGCTGACGCACGTTGTTTTACTTCTCTGTCAAACATCTTCAGTTTGGTCTATAATTTAATCATGAATCGTCTTACAAACGAACAACGCTTGCAAATCATTGAATTTTATTATAAAAATCCGTGTTCTCTGAAGCGGCTATTCGAGCTATTGTGACTAAATTTAGAACCAAATTTACATTATTGGACATCAAACCACCAACACGCTTACGTAGAGTGCGAACTGAAGAAAATATCGCAGCTGTATCGGCCAGTGTTAATGATGACCATCAATTATCGATTCGTCGCCGTTCGCAGCAATTGGGCCTCTGTTACTCAACAACGTGGAAAATTTTGCGAAAGGATTTAGGTGTGAAGCCTTTCAGAATACAGCTGGTGCAAAAATTGAAGCCGAACGACCTACCTCAACGCCGAATTTTCGGAGAATGGGCTCTTCAAACATTAAATTATATGGACTGTACTATCGATTTAAATAAAAATTGCATGCATTGATCTGAATTTTACGTGTGTTTTTTTTGAAAAACTTTCCTATAGCTCTTAAAAAATCACTTTTTATATAAATTACCTTTCTTAAACACATTTTACTTCAGCACTAAATCATCGTATGTACGTAAGTACGTTTTTAACATTTACTAAGCACAATTAATTTACAATGCAAAGGAAATCATCAAATCGTACTTTTTCCAACCCCTTAATTGTCCGTTCAGGTTTTTATTCATTCACTGAAGTGCGAACTTAAACAAGACTGTCGTAAACTCTCCTTCCATCATAATTGCGAAGAAATTAAAATATTTTTTTTTTATTTTTGATAAATACTTGGCGAATACGCAGTTGTTCCAAGCGGTGCCAGTACGCTGTTGAGGGGGTGGGCAGACAAGCTAATGTTGACTAAATTCAGCAACAGTCAAAAAAGGAAAGACTGAATGGCGAATAAATTTCTTAAAATCAAAAATATAATTTTTCCTTCGCTATCATTTCTTAGGATTTTTGGCGCATTCTTATTGTCTTCTTTGATTTGGGTTGAACTTTGGCGGCGGCGGTGTGGTTGCTAAGATTGTTTGGCGTTGGCTTGGGTCAGCGAAATAAGAAAACAATTGGAGAAGCAAAACACAGAAAGATTGCAAAAAAAATTTAACAGAACTCAGAAATAAAAATGTTACGAAACAAAAGCCACGAAAACAGTTATAAGGGTGCGGCAGCCTAAAGGCAGGGAGATGCGCAACTGTACGCACTCCGTCCACGTCCCGTCACATTTATCTTTGTGGTTTTTTTCTATGACATTTCAATACATAATTTTATTCTTTTTCACTTTCTTGGCGTTTCCTTGTTGCTCTTTTTATTTCCACAACGCACAATTTTTTTCGACAGCAGGCAAGTAAAAGCAAGTATTAGTGCGTATTTTGATGTTTTGCATTTCGAGGGCAATGGAGCTATCAGTAAACTCTCCACATTAAGGTTGTTTACAGAGGGTGATGGGCCAAGAGTAGCATGGGTTAATTATATTTAAAAATCCGTGGATGTAGTGTAAAATTACTTGGGCAAACAAACTGTTGTGCTTGGACTGAGATAGGTTGACATGGAGCGCAAGGAACGGTGGAGTGTGCTTAAATTATCATTTGCAAACGTACAATTTTACGCATCGACACTATGTACGTACTTAAATAGCATGACTGAATAGTCTACAACAACATTGTAATTAAAAGCGAATAGCAAATGGATCTATATTTCTTTTTGATTAAAAAACTTTTGAAACTAATTTAGCCTAAAATAATATGAAGACGATAACTGAATGAGGAATCTCGGTAACTACACAGTTCGGTATCTGTAGATATCTGTACAAAATACTAAGTTGCTTTCTCAAAAGCTTAGAGATTTGTAAACATATAAATTAGAACACCAACGAAACTTTTGAAACTAATTTAGGCTAAAATAATATGTAACAAAAATTTCGAGTCAAAAACAACTAGAAGATCAGTAATTTATTTAAGAGTAGTTAGACAAAAGTTACCAATACAGTAAGGAGTTGAGATTCGAGAACGGGTTATTGCAAACCATTGGAATCGTAAAATTTTAAGTTAACATTCACAATTACATTTTAAAAGGAAATTCGAATCTATTTTTATATATCGAATCTATTATTATATATACATAATTTGTATTAGGTATATTTCTATCTTAAGAAATTTTGTCCTCTACTTGTTGAACCCGCAATCTGCCTACGGATTACTTCTTTAATTTAAGGATTATACTCTTTTGGATGTATTATGGCTACATCTTACAGAAAGTTGAAGAATTAGAAAGAAAATTGTGGGGTTGAAAAAAAGTTTAAAATACAAGCAATACATGTGATCTAACGGATATATGAGCAAAAAGAAACCTTTTCTGACTCATAAAATATAAATTATCAGAGAATAGAATCATTTAACTAGTTGTTATATAAGTACACACATTTTTTATAGAGAGTAAAAGATTATTCGCTTTAAAATTAAAATTTTATTCACGTTACATTAAGTTAATCTTTCCCTGTTATTTACTATCTGACTATTTCGACGCTCTCTTCCTAGTTCTCCCACATTCGTACCTCCTCGGCAGAGCCATGCTCATTTCTCCACTTCTGCACAATTTTGTATTCTATCACTTGACTGATTCCAGTTCTTTCCGTGAGCAAAAATATAAATAGCAAAAATAATAAGCAACATTTATTTAAGATGATTAAAAGTAGAATATATAAAACAGTGCTTTTTAATGCTAATGTTAGTGTGTAATAGGCTAAGTTTAGGCTGAAATTGAAGTTGCAAATTCTAATGTTAGGGATTGTATTTTTGACATACAATAAACTATATAACTAACTAAATATAGAATTTAAAATAATGCGCATATTGTAAAAAGATAAAGTAACTTAATTATATAAGCATAAGTGTGCGGCCGCCGTAGCCGATTGGGTTGGTGCGTGATTACCATTCGGAATTCACAGAGAGGTCGTTGATTCGAATCTCGGTGAAAGCAAAATTAATAAAAACATTTTTCTAATAGCGGTCGCCCCTCGGCAGGCAATGGCAAACCTCCGAGTGTATTTCTGCAATGAAAAAGCTCCTCATAAAAATATCTGCCGTTCGGAGTCGGCTTGAAACTGTAGGTCCCTCCATTTGTGGAACAACATCAATACGCACACCACAAATAGGAGGAGGAGCTCGGCCAAACACCTATCAGAAGTGTACGCGCCAATTATTTATTATTTTTTTTTTTAAGTGTGCATGTAGACATAGATGGCAATTATAATGTTTGGGTTTGATGAGTGAATAAATTCACCCACAAATTCCATTTTTGCATTTTAAATATAGCAATAAATATAGGGGAGACATTGGAAAAATTATATGTCACTGCTTAAATTCTGGACAAGTTTTTCCCGAATTTGGGAAATGCCTCAATTTGTGCAGGAGGGTTAATAATGATTGGAGGTTATGGTTATTTTTCGCGGAGGAGACATGAACTGACTATCATTATTGCATTGGCGTTTATTTCATAATAAAGGACACCTTCGGTTTTTTTCCGACGTTGTGAGTGTATATACAAATACATATGTAAAGAGTTTTCCAATAAGAGGTGATATTTTCATATTCAAAGAAAAATACTATTTAATATAAATTATCGGATGGCTATTTCATTATAAAAGGAAGGTATGCATAGTGGAAGATAACATTAGGCAGATGATCACCACGACCACGCTTACAGGACAATATCCTTTTCATGAAATTTTCTATAACCGAATTGCAAAGTGGCTGCCCTATGTTTTCGAATTCCATCTTTGAGGTCTTGAATCGACCCTGGGCTGTTGGCGTATACTTTCTTTTTCACGTGGCCCCAGAGAAAAAAGTCACAAGGGGTTAAATCACAAGATCTCGGTTGTCAATTGTGATCACCTCTGCGAGAGATAACACGGTCCGGAAACTTTTCCCGTAAAAGATCAATGGTTTCGTTGCTTCTGTGGCTCGTAGCGCCATCTTGTTGAAAATAAATGTTGTCCAGATCAATACCATCCAATTCCGGCCATAAAAAATCGTCAATCATCTTTCGATAGCGTAATTCATTCACCTGTAACACCTGTTATTGGAAAGCCCTTTAGATTAATAACTTCTTGTCCGTCAATAGAGGCTCAAAAGAATCGCTACAAAATGAAGAGCACAAACATGCTTTCATTGGGCTTGTCGCTATCCAGCACGTACTTTTAAAATTATTCGCCTAAGTATGCAAATTTATTTTTATATGTATGTATATATGTACTTATACAGTGACTGGGCCTTACAATCATATACGTATTGTACAAACAGGCACATGGAGGCAAAACCTTTTGTGAGCTTTAAAGTACGTTTACATATACATTAATTACCAATAAATCCACAAAATTAATCTACCCGTTCACATATGGCAGATTACCTGCAAAATTGACAATCCGCAGTCAATACTGTTGTGAAAGGTTTAATTTGGAATGAAAATGAATAAAGAAATTATATTGGTGGAATATTTCAGTGTTTTTGGTTTGTTTAATTATTATTAACGATATGGAGAAAATACAAGGAGAAGGAATAGCTAATTTAATTGCGCAACTGGTTGCTAATAACAAACAGTTGGAGGAAATCCGTAAACGACGGTTATATTTAGGTTTCAAAAAATTATGGCAGCAATACGCATTCGAAATTCGATATTACATAATAAGAGGGCACGTTTACGGACACACGCTTTTTTCTGTTATATAAATGCATAGTCAATAATGCCTAACAAAAATTTTAACATGTTTTCTTTTCCGGAATCCATTTTATTTAGTTTTTACTTTGACGTTTTTCTTTACACTCGTAAAAACAATGATCTATTACACAGAAAACACAGGGTTGTATGTCAAAAAGTATGGTTATTATCTAGGATTATTTTATAATCTCAGATTTAGGGAGAGAAATTTTGTATGGGAAATCTCGCATTTTAATTACGGATCGGGAGTTAAGCGCGAAAAAGTAGATTATCTACTTATATGTGAACGTATTATTACTTGTCAAACACTGCGCTTATTGTGTGCATAACTTAAGAGCATATTTGGTTAACCGTCGTCCGTAGGGTTATATCTCAGTATGGTCACACAAAACTAAAACGGTATTTTAACCTATTGCACCTACATTTTTTCTTAACAGAAAGAGAAACTCTTATACGAAATCTTACTTAGAACTAAGTTCGGTACTGTAACTTTGTTACTATTTCTTTGTTAGCAAAGATCAAAGATAGCAGAAAATGACAGACTCACATGTGTAGTCACATTAGCAGAACTTAACAATATTTAAGGCAAAGTATTAAAAAATTATGACAATTATGAATACCCCGTTAATTTTCTTATGATAAATCAGCTCCTACCTGTATAAGAAATATTTGTATTACACAGCACAGAAGCACAATTGGAGTATACAGAAATCAGCAGTTGTACTTTTTTAATTCCTTTTTTCTGCAAACCAACAACGAAATTTTTTAACTATGATAAAATAACTTGTGAATTCCCAAATTGTATTATATGTATTTTATGAGCAGATGTTTAGAACAGTCGTTTTCGATTCGAGGATATGTAGCGACTTCAGTTGCGCTACCCTACTGACCTAAAAAGCCAGTGGCGAAACAGGATAGCAAAAAAAAACAAGTATAGAGACAAAACAGAAACCAGATCAACGGAAAAATTGCATTTATCCCTTTACGGGCGTGTGCTTTCATACTCCTGAAAACAAGAGTATGTGTAGATTATGTGCCGAAAAAAATTCAAAATGCTCCAAAAAATATCAGTAACAGAGAAAAAAGTCTTATTCATGTAAGTCAGTTGCGGCGACCGGTATAATGGCCAAAACGCTTAGCTGATCGTCGAACACCAAATGTTGATTGACAATTGCTATATGGGATGTGCAAGCACCGGGTTCCCTATCAGTACACCGAGAGGTACCACATAACAATTAAAAATAAATAACAAAATGATGTCCTGACCTACACAATTTTAACCTTCCGTTAGGATAATGTCCTTTGCAACAAGAGAAAGCGCTGGGTATCAAATTGATATAAGTAAATATAAAGTTATGTTTCAAAAACATAAATAAATTAATAATACTACATATTATTTCTAAACAATATAAAATACTAGTCCACTTTTCCATTTAAAATATATTATATTAAATTAAATCTTGAGAAAATAATTAAATGCCAAAACAGGATTCAGGACTGATATAACATACAGCACAAAATTTCCCCTTGTATTAACTATGATAGATTAGGTGCGCCTAACGGAAGATTAAATATCATGTCAAATTTCGCATTCACATACATATGTACCTATGTTTAGCAGCATTCATGTTTTTTCACAAATGGTCCCTCCCCTACAGTTTGAAGTCGCCTCAGGATGGCAGATGGTTTTTTATGACGAGATTTTTCAAAAATACACTCGGGGATTTGCTATTGCCTGCCGAGGGACGACCGCTGTAATAAAAAAGGACGCCTTATTGTAAAAGAACTTCCTCTATGATTTTGCGTTTCATGCCCGACGTTTCGAACCCACGCACTGCCGAATGGTAGTCACACAACCTCGGTCATATTATGACAAAATATACAAGTCTTATACAAATATTCTTTAAAAAGCGAAAGCAAATCGAAAATCGGTTGAAAGCTTCATACACCCAAAATGTGAATACAAATTTGAAGATAAACTTTCCTGAAGCTGGTAAATTTTTGGTTCTACTCGGTGATATGTCACTGTTACTCTTTGTTTTTTTTTAAGTTTTTTAAATTCTATTTTTTTTTATCAAATACACGGTTGATGGTGAGTTGCAATAAATTTACATTCGTGTTAATAAATTCGTGAAAATATTGGTAATCGTTCGAAAAAAATCCATTGCACGCCATTCGAATGAATTGAATGGGATTTTGACATATGAAGTCTGCCGTTTTTTAATTTATTTGTAGTCACAATTGTCTGTCCCTGGGCAAACATTTCTTATATTCCTTTATTTATATAATTATTTTCCACTAATATTTCATAATCGTCAGAAATGTGTCTTACTGCACTTACTTATATCTTACACAAAACTTCTGGTTTATGAGCAATACTCGTGTAATATGTAAGTTCATACAATAAATGCATACATATGCTCTTTTATTATTCATTACTAATATAATATAATAACAAAATTATTATTATTCTTGTCTTTTGAAGTATTAAATTAGTCATTTTCTATAATTAGTATAATATAATTGTGGGGTATATAAAGAATTAAATATTAGTTATTAGATACTGAGAAAATACTTTAAGGAGGCCGATTCTTTCAATGTACGTCTTTCAATTGATATCTGGATTATATTTTTAATAAATTTATATATTTATTTTATTAAAAATCGGTTGAGACGTTAGTTAATAGTATGATACATTTTAAGCTTATGAAAGTACTGAAATTAAATTTTTTTAATAACTAACTTAAAATCATGTATGCCAAACATTTCTTGCAACGCTATTGAAAAATATTTCTTGATATTTAAGCATAATATTTTATTTGGTTCTCAAATGCGAATATCTATAGGAATAAAATCTTTCCAATGTAAGGTATTTTTCATATTGCGTTTGTTACTTACGGACATATCGTTATATTGATATATAGTAAATGATAGCATACTATTTAAAAATAAATCAAAATTTAAACAGTGGAAAAAAATTCCATTTATAATTGAAACGAATATTTTAATTATTTCACAGATAATGCCCCTCTACACAAACGTATGTAAAGTAGTCTCCGAACTAGAGTATATTTTAAACTTACCACCACACATATACATATATATGCAATTTATGGCATAGTCTGTCCAATAGAAGCGTGAC
Source organism: Anastrepha obliqua (assembly GCF_027943255.1). Lineage (NCBI taxonomy): Eukaryota > Metazoa > Arthropoda > Insecta > Diptera > Tephritidae > Anastrepha > Anastrepha obliqua. The sequence continues at coordinate 970,319 of NW_026562179.1, read as the reverse complement.
TGCCGTAACTTAGAAACTATTTGACCGATTCGATTCTAACAAACTGCATTGATCGGGCTTTTAATATTTGTTATACGCAATATAGTATATACGCAAAAATCACCACCTCCTAGCTATATATAATATGTATAATGGTTTCACAATTTCGGGTCATACGGGGTGTTAATTTCTGCACAAGTTGTCGCTCTAAATCAACTGAATTTGCCGTGATAACGTAAAACAAAAATGGATGGTCAATTTTTGTTTTCCTTAGAGTTTTGCTTAACAATTATTCAAAAATTTTCAATAGAGTTGGCATCGGGCGACTGAGAAGGCCTATGCAACATTTCCCATTGATGCTATTTTCTCACCTTCGGTTTCAATGCTCGGGATCGTTGTCTTCGGTATTACATAGAATGACTTTAGGAAGATGTGTACCAATTTTTAGGTCAATCGGTTGAAAACTGTTTGAGTTATCAATCCCACCATTTCAATAATAAAAATAAAAAGAACCCTCCCGCTTTCCTGCGTCGTTTTCAAATAATAATAACTTCTTTAACTATTTAGATATTTTTCGGAAACATTTACATTCATGAGTAAATCAATCAAAAAATTAAGCTTTTTGTAATTTCAGGGTTGTCTTATCACTTAAGCAACCTGCCGTAGCCGAATGGATTGGTGCGTGAGTACCATTCGGAGTTCACAGAGAGAACGTAGGTTCGAATCTCGGTGAAACACCAAAATTAAGAAAAATAGCGGTCGCCCCTCGGCAGGCAATGGCAAACCTCCGAGTGTATTTTCGCCATGGAAAAGCTCCTCATAAAAATAAAATTAAAATATCTGCCGCTCGGACTCGGCTTGAAACTGTAGGTCCCTCCATTTGTGGAACAACATCAAGACGCACACCACAAATTGGGAGTACACCCAAAAGGAGTGTACGCGCCAATTATATATATATATATATATAATATATATAAAAATTGAAACCTTGAAATATATATACGTTCGTTACAATAACATATCTTCAAGATCTATGCTGCCTGCAATAAGTAAAAAACTTGTATTTTAATCCATATTGCATATCGCCTTAATGCGCATTTTTTACCTGCAAATAAAATTGCTGTTGTGTGAAAGACTCCAAACAGATTGATCACCTAATGACTAAATATTATGAGCTAAAAAAAGTAAATGTAGTACATTTTGATTAAAGTTATGTACTTAATAATATATTGATATATGTATACTTTTGCTCGCAATAATACAATTACTACACTACAATTAAAGTAAACTATGGTGTGTCATAAACCTCTGTTTACCAAATATAGAACCGGCTTATTTTCGACTACTATATATATATGAATATATGACTTGTCAATGCCAATTTCGGCAATCTCCGTTATCTCCGCAAATGTATCGGTCTAAAATTTTATCAAACAAATTCATTGCATAGTGCAAATGCAACTTTTGAAGGATTTCTCATTGCTGCAACCGTTGTGATTTTGTTCAGAACTCTAGTTGATAAATAGAGAGCAAATAAATTTGTACCCTAGTCAATAAGTAATCTTCAAACTGGTGCCTAGCGCATATGCATTGCGACTATTTAAACAGAAGTGGATGTGACCAAGAGCATACTGCACAGACCACTTGGTTTGGTAGCAAATACACATTCACTTACAATTCTTCATATATATTGCGGGAATAGGAAAAGCTAGTAACATAACCAGCTCTGTCAGTTTTTATCCAGCCGGCCGGTAGCGAGCTAACCGGAAAGGGTTCAGAAAGCGCATGGGTAAATGCACAGATGCGAAGGTAAGCAGACCAGCTGGCGGACCAGAGGACGAACCTCGCGTGATAGCAAAAAGTTTCAGCCAGTTTTTAATTTTCCTTTGTCAGCAACTATGCAGCAAATCGGAACACAGTGTTTGCGTTAAGGCAAACCAATAGACATAACACTTTTTAATATTCTTTGTGTCTAAAATGGCTAAAATCTTTATATATATATATATATATATACATATATATATACATATATATATAATTACAATGGGTACAATAAATTGTAATTGATAATAAAGTTTTTGGAAAAGAGAAAGAATAAAAAAACGCTATTTTTTAACTAAAAAACCTCGATTTTCGATAATAATGCTAATGAGATAAAACGCTGGGAACTCAGCAAATTTCTTTTGATTTCTCAAACTAATTCAACTAAAATAATTTTTGGCCTTGTAGAGCCTTTTTAATGTAAATTTATGTATCAACTCATAGCTGTCGCTGAAACAAATTATAAAATTTTTCTTTTTTTGTGAAAGATGTGATGAGATTATTTATCATGCTTTATTATTATATTTTTTCGTCATAGTACACTACTACGATTCGCCCTACTTATATTTGTAGGTATTTGAGCATTTCCATAGACTTTTTATCACATATCTTGGATGCATCCCATATTGTGGAGTGTTTAATGGAAGTTTAAATGACATTGTCTGAAAGGTTCAAATTACTTAGATGCCCGTCTACTAATCAGTTGGAGTTCATAAGTTTTTTTAAATGAATTAAGACACACCTTCTGATGCGAGAATAAACTATTTGTGCTGTATATATCTTGAGCATCCCTCTCATTCCCTGTTGTGAAAGAATTCAGTGAAAGTAGGTTAAATATTGAATAAACGGATTCGTCGATTCATTCATTTGACCTTCAACAAGACACCTAAATTTTACTCACTACTTTAATGAACAACTACACTGTCCATCTAGCCGTGATTGCGCCATGCGATCAGGTCGACTTCCATTTGACGGACCGTACTGTAGCGTTGTTTCCTCATATAATTTAATTTAAATACATTTATGTACCTATATATTTTTAAGTACGAATGTACGTGTATACACATGTAGGCATAGATATGTAGACAATGTGTTGTATGCACATTTTTATAGTAACCGTTCCCTATGCAAATGAGTTTTTTCTCAAATCCGTCTGTGTTGATAGATAGCCATTGTGTCCGCATTGAGAGCGTCACCGCGCCTGCGTTTTGCGGCCATTTACTCGCCACGTTCAACGTCCGGTGAGACCGGGTGAAGTGTCGAAGGTAAAGGTGAATGAGCTGCTTCTGTATATCTGTGCAGTTGTCACCGTTAGGCGGATATGTTACGTGTCATGCGTGTAATTTGAGAATACTGAGTGGAAAAAGGGATGTTCATATGTGCTTATTTGCGTTTGTACATTTAGATATATAAATGGGCGTGCGCTACTCGTGAATATGTTAGGAGACAGATGCGCGGAAAAACCGACCTAAAAAATGGCATGACCGCTCGCAATAGTTATTTATTTAGTAAAAAACTATCACGAATATACATATAACTAATTCATTTATGAAAGTATATTTTTTACATGTGATTTTTTTTAATATCTCAGTATTTGCGAGCTAGCTGCTGACTGTCAGAACACTTGTCTCAATCTCCAAGCATTTTTTCGAAACAGAGTCCAGAAATAGCCATACGGAGAGGACCTTGTTATGAATTTGCTACATGATTTTCTGTTGAAGCTTAATGTCTTATGCAAACTACGAGGCGTGACTATTTAAGGATTTAAAATATGTTTTTTTTTTATTTCATACATATTTACATCTTACCTCTTCATCATGCAGAGAGGGGCTGTGTCTCTCCATGCAAATTTTCCATTATGTCAGTTCCTTCAAAACCCGTGCCGCTTTTTTTCTCTTACAGCTAGCCAATCTTGTACCTTTTAATGCATATTTCACGTTCAGATAGAAGTCGCATGGCGTAAAATATGACGATTAAAGTAGATTTCGAGGGATTGGGGACCTTCGCGTAGTTTTTGGAGAAATTTTGTTTTATATACACGACCAAGGCAGCACAGAATTAGTCAACCTATCGCAAGATTTATAGTTTTACAAATCGTGTCATATCCCAATCATATTTAACACTTGTGAGCTAGACAGCTGCTGTATGCAAACTGACAACCAATGAAGGGCATACAAGTCAGAATAAAGATTTCCATCACTCAAAATCATGTTTATTTTTTTATGTGGTAGAGAAGTTATTCGAAAGCAAATGATATATTATATTTTGCGCCATATTACGCCATAGTATAATATTATTATTATTTGTAATGGGCTTGTAAGGCGTCATTCTTTTAAGTTCTAACGTCCATATGACATTAAGTTATTTTATAATTTACATCATGCTTTTGTATTGTTGTTTTGCCTTAGAGATCGTGCAATCAGTTCGGCACATCATCTGATTCAAATAAGGTTGTTTAAGCTCATGGTTCACAACTTAAGGGGTAACACCACTGTAGAAATTTCAAAAAAATGATTTTTTTTATAAGCTTAAAAAATTCTTTGAACCTTTTAAAATACAGAACAAAAAGTTTTATACGTTACCGAAGTCTATTTCATAAATATTTTAAGCTTTTAACCAAGCGTTAGTGACTGCCACCTAACGACTTCTCCAAATTTCCAAACTTTAAACGCGTTTTTCTCAAAACACGTTTTCTGAAATTGGCACGCAGCATAACTCAAACAATTTTAAATATTTTTAATCAGGTTTTTCACTACGTCTGTATAATAACCTTCTTAAGAGAAGAGCGTAGGGGATTTTCGATAGATTAATTTAAACGATTGTTATAATTATTTAAGTGCCGTTTTTTTAGTCCAAAATAGAGTTTTTTCCTTCAAATGTTTGCTAATTCCACAAAAATAAATATTTTTTAAATCCCCTACGTGTTTCTCTAGCTATTCTTATCTAGATTAAGAAAAAAAATGTTTCTTTGTTCCAGATTAAAATTTGCACCCTCTGTGCTGCGTGCCGCGGAGCTCCTTCAAGAGAAACCACATTACAAAAATGTCTCCAATGCCGCCATTTTGTAAAATTTTTCGATTAAACTTTGTAGTTTTGTATTTTAGTATATAAGTATATTAATAACTTCCCAAATCAGAGTGATTGTTTCCCCTTTCCTTCTATACAAAAAAATTCTTTAAAAATCGTGTTTATTTTACGCGTGTACAGTGGTGTTACCCCTTAAATCTTTTGGATCTTCTACTGTCGCAATATCTCTTTGTGAAATTATTACAAACACTTAGTTTTCAGAAAATCATCGTAGGCGCTGTGTTTCAATGTATGTAGTGGAGTGGAGCCGCGGAGTGTTGGAATTAGTTATATTATATTCCATATTAATCAGAACCTTTTCCCCACTTCTTGTGGGGACAATTTGGGAACTGAATTTGCCTATAATTTAATAATTAAAAATCAATTGGGAAAATTTCAAAAACATCTTTGGAAGTATTAAGGCTAGACCAATGAAATTTGGGAAGGGGTTATAAGAGGTTAATCCCTAACACCTCCAAGAAAACTGAGAAAAACGAAAAAGGGGGCTTGGCACCTCCCATGTAAATGCAATTTTTCATTGTCCATATGTATCTCCGGAAGTATTTGGGCTAGACAACTGAAATTTGGTAGATTATATAAGGTTAATACCTAACACCTGCATGAAAACTGGTGAAATCTAGAAATGGGGCGTGACACCTCCTATACAAATGGGATTTTTCATACTGCATATCACTGGACGCATTTATGGTAATAGGACTATGAATAAGTTCGTGCGGTTTTTTTCGAAATTTGAAACTTTATTGACGTAAAATGGTTACAAATTTAATATTCAAAGTATTGTCCATCGCTTGCTACTACTTTTTCCCATCTTTCTGGCAATTCACGGATTCCCTTTGTGAAAAATTCGGTCGGTTTTGCCGCAATCCACGAATCGATCCATTTTTTGACTTCATCGTAATTACGGAAGTGCTGGTCAGCCAGGCCATGTTGCATCGATCGGAAGAGATAGTAATCGGATGGCGCAAGGTCTGGACTATACGGCGGGTGGGGTAGGACATCCCATTTGAGCGTTTCTAAGTATGTTTTGACCACTTGTGCAACATGTGGCCGAGCATTGTCATGTTGCAAAATAACTTTGTCGTGTCTATCGGCGTATTGCGGCCGTTTTTGTCGCAGTGCTCGGCTCAAACGCATCAATTGTCGTCGGTAGACATCCCCCGTAATCGTTTCATTCGGTTTCAGTAGCTCATAATACACAACACCCAGCTGGTCCCACCAGATACACAGCATAACCTTCAGGCCATGAATATTCTGCGCCGACGTCGATGTTGAAGCATGGCCAGGGTATCCATACGTTGCCCGACGTTTTGGATTGTCGTAATGGACCCACTTTTCATCGCCAGTCACAATTCGATGCAAAAAACCCTTTCTTTTGTGCCGTTGAAGCAGTTGTTCGCATGCCATAAAACGGCGTTCAACGTCTCTTGGCTTCAATTCATACGGCACCCAATGGCCTACCTTTCGGATCATTCCCATGGCTTTTAAACGTTTGGAAATGGTTGATTGATCAACTCCCAAAGTTTTTGCAACCTCTTCTTGCGTTTGAGCCGGATCTTGATCGAGCAATTCCTCCAATTCGGTATCCATGAACTTTGGCGGCGCACCCTCGCGTTCTTCGTCTTCCAAGCCAAAATCACCACTTTTAAAGCGTGCAAACCACTTCTGGCACGTTCGCTCAGCTAGAGCATGCTCACCATAAACTTCCACCAAGATACGATGACTTTCGGCTGCTTTTTTCTTCATATTAAAATAATGAAGAAGAATTCCCCGCAAAAACACATTATTTGGCACGAAATTCGACATTTTCAAGTGTGGTAAAAATATTGTTGTTTACGCTTCAAATAAAAAACTTATACTGACGTTTGTGCCTTACGACAGTAGCTCTCCAATGAATGTTTGGAAATTTGGATCGATGGAATAATAATCAAGTTACGCCATCTGTTGTAAAACCGCACGAACTTATTCATAGTCCTATTAGAATACCAAAAATTGGTAAAAAGTTTAATGAAGTTTGTATTTAGTACTCCTGGAAGAAATATGAGCTTGGAAAAAAAGGGGGGTTATACCATTTGATATAGAAAGGAATTTATATTATCAACCATAGAGGTATTGCTGAATTGAATGCATTCTCTTATTGGTAAAGCTTTATCGGTAAGTAAACAGTCCAGCAATCTAAGCGAAATATCAATTTTATTTAAAAAAAATGCATTAAAAACTACGCTATGCCTAGATAATAATGCCGGTTTAGCTACATAAATATTACACTCAAAGCTATATGATTACGTATGTAAGCTAAAATAGTTTTATTTTGAAATGAAATATGAAATAATCCAAATTAATAAAATAGCAGACAACACATATCAAATTGAAGTGCAAGTTTAACTAGCGGAAAATATTGACAGACTGTACATCACAAGTTATAAAATCATCGTTTAATCGCCATCACTGTAAATATGTAAACAAAAAACAGCTGATGCATTCCATTGCAATATCTAAATTCGCAAAAAGCTTTTAGAAGTGCAATCTTATAATTTAAAATTACTAAAATAATAATAAGCAATTCACCACTTATAATTAAGTTCACTTTCAAAAGTTTAAAAAGGTGGTAAGAGTGATTATTTAATATATGTGAAGAAATTATGGTTCTAAAAATATTTTAAGTGTGATTTATATATTTGGTGGTACAAATAATCTATCGAATGACAAAAGTGGGATTTTAATGTTTTCGCGTGTGTCATGTGCGTTTTTCTAAAAGTTGGACTGTTATTGGTTATTTTCAGCAGTTTTTCAGTTCGTAGTTGAAAAAAGTTTTACTACTATACCACATTTCTGGATTATAAAAGTTAAAGGAAAATGTATTAAATTGCATTAAAAAATCTATAGAATAATATATGTATTTTTGGTTTATAAAAACTGAATATCTATTATTGTTCTTCAATGTAATATTTTTATTTAGTGAAATGCCTTCCCGTAAAAGGCCGCGTCTCAGTCGTCATAGTCAGAAGGCAGCAAACAATCGAGCAAATGAGTCAGAGGAAGCGCATGCGAGTCGTTTAGCTGATTTGCGCAGGCGGGAAGTTGTGTAAGTGTGGAGCAAATGAAAACGAAGAGCAAACTAGGCGTAGGCGTGAAACATTTCGATTAAATTCCGCTGCTTCTCGAGCGAATGAAAACGAAGAGCAAGGCGAGGTTATACGCCAAGGACTGTGATCTCGTGCAGCTGATAATCGAGCAAATGAAACAGAAGACCAGCATTCACTTCGCTTAAGTCAGATGAGAATGGCAGTAACAACGCGTTTTGTGAGGATTAATACCTTAAAGAGAGAAGCGTTTGACTATAAACCAGATGCTGAATATCAGTATCCCACTCAAGTAACAATAGGCGAAATGAGCATTGTCTGCCATTTTTCGCCAAGCACGAAAGTTTAAAACTGAGCCGCCTGGAATGTGTTTTTCTAGCGGAAAGATCCACCTCCCTCCTCTACTTGAACCCCCAAATTTGCTATTATCAAAGTTTTTCTGAACAACTACTTACAATAGGCAATGGAAAAATACCAGTTTCTTTACCACCAAATTTAATGTTTTTTCCTCCACGTTTTTGTCAACTTATGTTATCAGTCGATGCTTTGATAGAAAGGGTATTTCCAAATATTTCAGCCAATCACACAAACTATAGATGGCTTCGAAAAAGGGCCATTTTGGCACCTAAGAATGACGATGTAAATGTCGTTAATTCCAAAATTCAAGAAATACTACCAGGAACTGTCACAACATATCATTCCATTGACACAGTCGTCGAAGAATCCGAGGCTGTTCATTATCCCGTTGAGTTTCTTAACTCCTTGGACCCATCAGGAATTCCTCCTCATCGACTGATGCTTAAAAAGGGGGCTATGATAATTATGCTGCGTAATTTGGATCCTTCACGTTTATGCAATGGCACAAGGCTAATCATCCTGAAACTTTTACCGAATGTTATAGAAGCTATGGTTTTATCAGGAAATTTTGAAAACCTCAAAGTTTTCATACCAAGAATTCCACTGATACCGATGGGACTACGTTCAAAAACGGATATACCTTTCAATTTTAAACGCCTCCAATTTCCTATTAGACTGACTTTCGCAATGTCCATAAAAAAGCTCAGGGACAATCATTAGCTGAAGCAGGAGCCAATCTAACCAACTCATGTTTTACCCATGGCCAGTTATATGTAGCCTGCTCCAGAGTTGGTGCACCGAAAAACCTTTTTATTTATACTCAAAATAATATAACAAAAAATGTCGTATATCCGATCGTTTTAAATAATACCTAAACTGACTTAAAAAAGTTAAAGTTGTTTTATTTACATTGCATACTTTTTGATAGAAATGTGGGATGAAACCCACGGGTATAAGCTAGTATATATATATAATTGGTACACACATCCTTTCTGGGTGTTTCGCCGAGTTCCTGCTCCTATTTGTGGTGTGCGTCTTGATGTTGTTCCACAAATGGAGGGACCTACAGTTTCAAGCTGACTCCTTGGTTGGTTGGTTTGTTAGAGTGGTGATTCTTCCAGAATCCAACTAGCGCTTCCGCACCATTTTGTTGCCACATCCTCGTTACCAAATTGTTAAACAGTTATTTTCAGCAAGATTACATCCAGTCTGTGCGGTTTAGGAACCTTATTAGGTTGTTGACGTGTAAGCCAGACAGTTGCTCGAAACTCTCGAACAGCGGTTTGCCCAGGGTTAACATTCTGTCCTTCCATAGGGTAGGGCATTCACAGAGGAAATGAAAGATTGCTTCCGTTTTCTTCGCTTGTTTACAACTATGACAGTATGTGTTGTGAGGGATGACCATTTTGGCGGCTTGTTCTCCGATATACCAGAAGCCAGTTATGACTGCCGTTAGTCTACAGGCGTCCCGTCGTTTCATGTTTATCAATGTCGACGATTGCTTGAGGTTGTAGGAGGGCCATAACGTCCTGCTGATTTTGCATTTCGTCTGGTCTCTCCATCTACAAACTGCGATTCGAAGGTATTTTAGGGAAGTTGCATTCTTGACCGCACCTAATGGTGTGAATACTGGTACTGCAAGAACGCTACTCATGGCAGATCCCGCTCTTGTCAGTTCATCGGCTTTTTCGTTACCTTCTATGTTCCGGTGTCCCGGGACCCAAATTAAGTTTAATTTATGGTCTTCACTCACGCTGGTGAGGCTATTCCTGCTTTGCTTCACCACTTTAGAGGCTGTTGTAGCCTCTTCCAGTGCCTGGATTGCAGCTTGGCTATCCGAAACAATAGCGGTATTGTCCTTGAAAGAGAAATCCGCGATTAGTAACCTACAAGCTTCCCCAATTGCCAGTACTTCCGCCTGGAAGTCACTGCTGGTATTAGGGAGACGCACAGATCTTTCAATTCCAAGTCTATGAGAATATATACCCGCTCCAACACCACAATACATTTTACTGCCATCTGTATAGACTGTGGCATCGAAGTTGTTTAGAGAGAATCCCTTATTCCATTCTACCTTAGATGGAAAAAGTGTGGCAAAATTCCTACTGAACGTTACCATCGGGACGATGTAGTCACGCCTCACCGTGATTAACTGAGCTTGTCGCAATAATAGACTAGCGTGACCATAAGTTTTTCCTTTAAAGCGACCCGCTTCATTTAACCTAAATGCACTCATGGTTGCCGTCTTCTTTATATGTAGGTCTATTGGAATAACGTGTGTCAGTGCATTGAGAGCCTCTCTAGGACATGATCTGATTGCACCGACCGTTATTGCACAGGCTGATCTTTGTATTCTGCCGAGTAGTTTGGAATTGGGCTCTCTCCTTTGAGCTTTCCACCAAACTACCAAACCGTACGATAAAATAGGTCATATAATCGCCTTATGCAGCCAAATTGTATGCTTAGGTTGAAGAGCCGGTCTTCTTCCAAGCATATGTTCGCAGGCATATAAAGCAATTTCTGCTTTCCTTACCCGTTTTTCGACGTTTTACTTCCAGCTAAGTTTGGAGTCCAGAATTACCCCTAAGTACTTTGCACTGGGTGATAGTGAAAGAGTTTGTCCGTTGATATTTGGTAAGGTAAAAGTTGGTACCTTGTATCTGGTGGTAAAAAGCATGAGTTCTGTTTTACTCGTATTTAAACTTAGGTCACATCCTGCGGCCCAAGAGTTAAGCTCGACTAACGCCCTTTGGATGATACCAGTGATCGTATTTGGACACAGTCTTGACACCATTAGCGCCACATCATCAGCGTTCGCCACCACTTTTACCCCACCTCCATTAAGTTTTATTAAGATTTTGCTGATCACACATAGCCTAAGAAGTGGAGATAATACTCCCCCTTGTGGAGTGCCCCCGTGGACCTTCTTGGTTATGTTGATATTACCCAAATTAGCTTTGATGATCCTGGTTTCTAGCATGGAGATGACCCAATTACTAACGCAACTGTCCACCTCCAGGTCTATCAACGCCACCAGAGGTCTCCAAAGAGCTTCTGAGGTGCGTATCTAAAAGTCTTTCAAAAGTTTTTAACAGGAAAGACGAAAGACTGATTGGCCTGAAGTCCTTCGCTGAGTCATGTCCCCTCCTACCTACTTTTGGTATGAAGACGACCTTGACTAGTTTCCAACTATCTGGAATATGGCCTAAGTTTAAGCACGCTTTAACAATTTCCTTTAGCCATGGTAGGATACAGTCCAAGGTTTCCTGTAGCATCTTTGCAATCATCCCATCTGGCCACAGATGTTTAAGAGCTGAGATAGATTTGATTGCCCATGCTACTTTCCCCTTGGTAATTATTTCATTTGCAAGATGCTGTGGATTATTTCCGCATAATATTTCCCCTCCAGCTCTCTTTTTTGGCGGCCTGATTTGCCTTCTTGTACTGGCCCCGACATTCTCTATACAATTCCCAATTTCCCGTCGAGTAGCTGGGGTTAAACGTTGATCTAGATTTTTCCCTTAGTTTTAAGAGCTCACTGCTCCACCAAGGAGGGAGAGTTTTTTTTACTAAATTTTATTGGGCAGGACGTTTTTGAGGCCCTACTAAATGCCTTTTCCAGTTTTATGACCCTACTCTCAAGGTTTTCCATGAGAGTGATTTGAGGGATAGAAATCTCTCCTATCCTCTTATTTACTGCATTTTTGAACCTCTTCCAGTTGGTTCTTAAAGGATTTATATACGGTAGGGGTGGATCTACCTTAAGATCCAAATCGTAAAGGATCCAACTATGATCAGGAAAGGACCTTTTATTGGACACCCTCCAATTATCTACCCTTACTGAGCTATTTTCAGACAGTAAAGTAACATCAATCACTTCCTCCCATCCTCTGAAGTACTCCGTACTAGGAAAGGTGAAAGTGGGAGTGTTAACCCTGTTACATACCCATAAGTTAGCGTTGATAATAAAATTATATAAAGACTCACCTCGGTCGTTTGTCTCAGAGCTTCCCCAAAACGCATGCCTCGCGTTGGCGTCCCATCCGAGTAGCAGGATTTGGTTTCAGGTTCCTTCAAGCACAAGCCTACAAGCATCCTAGGGCGGTGCTGGCCGATCATGTGCCATATATGTAGATGGATGCAAGTGTGATGCTGACACCGTCTGCGGTTTCCACTTCAACGGCCGTCACATCCTGTGAACTATATGATGGGATTAAAAATATGTTTAAGTGTTTTTTAGCTATTGTACAACACATGATCTAGGATTACCTTCAGTACGCTTATAGTACAGATTATAGTTTCTTCCCGGGAGCCCCTTCACCTCGTTGCTCCGCACCCAGGGTTCCTGAATTAAGGTTATGTCAATGTTCTCCTCCCCTAGAAGAACGGTTAGGTTGTCCGGTGCAGTCTGTGAATGCTGCAGGTTAATTTGGACAACCTTTAAAACCATTTTTTATTGGTTTGTTTCCCCAGGTTCGGCGTCATTTAACTGTATGCCAGTCAGCAGTTTGCTGGTGCCGTCGATCTTATCCTGCTCCACCTCCGGATTCGCAGAACGGAATATCTTCAGCTGGGCCTTCCGTATGCCAAATCGAAGTTCATTTTCCACTTTTTGCAGTGGTTCAAGGCTCTCTTCTGTGATTTGAAGGAGGAACGACACGCTGTGCTTCTGCGGAGCCTCCGCTGTTGATCGACCAATTGGTCGTCGGCACTGAGCGGTTGTGAGCCTAGAGATAGGGATTTAATTGGTTGGCTTCAAACTCCATGTTTGGTATCCAGATGCGAGCCCTCGGCCTTCGTGGTATCTCGCTGGCTGGAATGAGCTTGAGTCCTAAGCCCTCTCAGCTGTTCTGAATTTCACCAATCGCCTGTGTCAGGAAATGCAATGAGTATTGGTCATTACATTTGATTACCCGGCAACCGCGAACCACTTCCACCGAGTCGAAACCTGGCGATTGAGCCTCCGGGTTCGCCATAACATGGTCGACGATTATGCGAGACAACCGTGCCTCAATCTCCTACCATATGTCAAGCTCAGGTTTGCCGCGGTTGGAAGTTTCGTCCACCAGTTCCATTTGAAGATGGTCCCGTGCCACCTCATTGAATTGTTTGGTAAGTTTGGGGACAACCGCACCCTGATCTGAGATCTTGTGCTTCTTTGTTGCCCTGTTGTTTTCGTCTTGCGAACGGTTGCGTTTTTTGGCTTCTGTCTTTCGGGCGGTTCGGAATGCCAGGTATTCGTCCACCACCTTTTAACACCTTGCCTTGTCAGCCTCATCTTTGGGATGAGCTTTACCTTCGGTCTCGTTCTTACGAATCCTGCCAAGGATAGCAAAAGACCTCTGGTAGAGCTTATACCTTGATGGGCCTTTATTAGTGCGCTTTTGCACCATGGCTTTAGAGGATGTTGTCGGTTCATTTATAGTTGTTGGCGTGCTGTGGCCCACTGCTAACGGCAGATATTTTTTATAAGGACCTTTTTCATGACACAAATACACTCGGAGGTTTTCCATTGCCTGCCGAGGGCCGAGTTACTTATGTAAATGTACATATATTCTGAATTTGAAAGCCATAAGATCACTTATTTAGAACATGAAAAAAGAGTTTATTTCAAAAACTCTGTCAATCATATTGCAATCAGTTCAGAGTTTAGCTCCTGGAAAAAAAATTTAGAATACATTTTGAGGATATACAAACTCTTTAAAGCCACTCATCGGAACTTTCGCACTTCAAAATTCATAAAAAAAGATAATTGGCAAACGAGATTTATTATGATAGAGTCATATAATACACCATTAAATTGGAAATCAATTTCTCGGTGTTTGAAAACTTACTACGCTAATAAAAGAGACGTAGGCACGCTAGAATATCAAATGACGTGTCTCGTATAAGTTTTACTGACCATTAACGAGTTGTAATAAAATATTTATGTACGCACATTTATCACTCATACTGAGCAAAATAGGCTGCATGGAATTAGAAAAAGATCTGAGTTATCTGATGTCGGGCTAAAACTCTCGATACTTTTTTCAGATAACTTTCCGCTGACCTTCCTAGTCTTTTCGGTAAAAAATAACCAAAAAGCCTACCTGAAGCTCTACATCTTTGTCTTAAATTCGGAAATCAAAGATTACGAACCTACCAACAACATACCCGACAATGGTTTGCTCAACCACTAAACCAGTAATCTCCACAAACCAAATTCAACTATGAACTAGCTTATGTACCGCAAGCTCGGCCAATTTCTAACACATAACTAGTCATCAACGTATTCAAACCAATTTAATCAACAATATGGGTACCAAAACCAGACTAACTTCAACCAACAACAAAACATAGGTTAGGTTAAGCCAGTTAGAAGCCCTCTCCTTACTCCATTTGGTCCTCTTTAAACCATTGTGTCGCCTTTAAAAAGCTGGCTATACCAGCTAGCGAGACGAGCAACCTCAGCCGTCTTCCACACAACCATGCTGCCGCATAGAAAGTGTTCGACTGTCTCTTCCACTTCTACAATATATCCTGACAGCCTCTACAATAGTCATTGGATGATACCCCTTATATCGTAGCATGTCTTCCTATTAGACAGTGCCCACTGGACACTTACTACGATTCTTATATCCTTCATTCTTAATTTAAGTAGACTCTTGGTGCAACCCATGTTCCATTCGGGCTACGTTTGTCTACTGATAGCGCAAGTGTTTAACTGTTTCCAATTGGAATTTGCAACAGTAATGGTGTGTCAGTCTATTAAATGTTTACGAGTTGCCAAGGGCATAGTCGACTTTGTCCTAACTGGAGCGAGGAGTCCAATCGAGGTAACTCATCTGCCTTACATTTGCCTTTAATGTTATAATGTCTACCCAGAGTAGATTAATAAAAAAATACCGTGAGCGTATTTTTAATAATTTGTAACTCTCTTTTACTGCGTTTAGAAGATAGGAGAAATTTCCGAGCTCTCTGACTATTGGAGTAAATAAGATTTCTGTCTCTGTGTCTACGCTTTTATTTAGCACTAAAAAGCCTTCGGCTTGGAATACGCTGCAATGGTTAAGCAAGTGAAAGGATATGTTGGTGCCTATAGTTTCGGAATATACACCGCCTTCCATGTGATCATTGAGTTTCGAGCCATTGTACTCGTACATACTGATCTCGTTTCCATTATTTATTACACCATTTTCCTATTCCTCTATACATGAAAAATGGATTGTAAAGGCCTGTATAGGTATGTATTCCCCGAGTCACAAAAGTCAGTAGTGTTAGGAATACCAGGAAACATCCCAAGTATTCTCGAGTATTCTTGATTGTTTGTCTTGAGCATTTATTATTTGCGCAATCTTATCAGCGCTTTGGCGGCTAGTTGTCTGCAGAATACCTGTAGGTCAATTGGCAATAAATGCAGCATAACATTTAGAGCCGAAGTTGGCGTTCTTTTGAGCGCCCAGTAATACAGAGGCTAGCTGCCCTTGGAATCCTACCTAGCCTCTTGAATGATGTTTTCTTGCCAAGGGTTGGCCACCGGACCAGAACTCCGTAGCTCATAATTGGTCTGACAATATCTGTATATAAGAAGTGAACTATTTTGGGGGCCCATTTTAAGCCTACAGTGTTTTTACATGACTAGAGCGCCGTAACAGCTTTTTCTACTCTGTCCTGAACACTCAGCTTGCAAGAAAGTTTCCTGTCAAGGATTAAACCTATGTAGATTGCCTTATCACCGATCGGTAGAACAGTTACGTTGAATGACGGAAGCCGAAGGTCGGGAATTTTATATTTAGTCCAGCAAAAAGAGACCAAAAAAATAGCCAAGTAATTTTAGGAGTATGCCAGTTAATGGATTTATTGTGTAAAACCCATCACCGTGAACTTAAATTTGAGTTTTCGGGATCGGGGGTTGTGTCCCGCGGCCGCCATCTTAGAAATAAGGGTGCAACTGGTTTTTTGCGTTTATCTCGTTAATTCCGAGAGTTACGAAAATTTTGTTAGATTCAAAACTTTTTATTGTAAAATTAATAATAAAAGAGTTATAAACAAAATTACGCGAAAAATTAAGGGATGAATTGTTTTCAAGCGTAATAACTTTTTTTTATTGATTTTATGGAAAATATACATCAGAGCTTTTTATAGAGCATTCTGTTGTGAACATTTTTTATGTGGGCTCCCCTGTAGGCCTAATCCACTAACTTTTTATTTATTATTCAAGTGTTGATATTTTTGATGGTCCAGGTTCTGGATCGTCCATGTCAATGTCAGGTTCTACCTGTATGTCGATGGGTGAGCTACTATCTGGTGCCGAGCTCTTTATGAATCGACATGTAGATGTAAATCTACTAAGTTACGTAGGAGAGCGATTTTTTATCGCGATCTACGGTGGTGAAAAATCAGAAGAATCAATCAACACAATGCGATTTAAATGATTTACTAAAGCTATTGTGAAACCTACATTCCAATTATCGTCCCTTCGTCCAACTAAAGACGCTGTTCATCATCATTGTATGAGAGTTTACCATCAAATGCAGACTTGGCTTGGAGAGTTGGGGTTGGAAAAAAATATCTAGGCATTTCATACCGATACAGTGCACCAAACCTGTCGCACCTCCAGAATTATTGAAGTTAATGTTCTGCAGGTGCAAGGCGAAATGCGGTAAAACCTGCGGTTGTCGCAAAGCAGGGCTGAAATGTTCACCACCATTGTAGCGGCGAAACGTGTGAAAATACAGTAGATATTTCTGAATTCATTGATAACGACGATATTGATGAAGACGATACCGAAGACGACGCACCGACGATACTGACGGACAACGTAGACATTGAACATGACGACCTTGACTTATCACCCATCGACATACAGGTAGAACCTGACATTGACATAAATATGGACGATCCAGAACCTGGACCATAAAAAAAATCAGGACTTGAATAATAAATAAAAAATTAGTGGATTAGGCCTACAGGGGAGACCACATAAAAAAAACGCGATGCAGACTCTACCTCTCAGGTGGTGCGGAAAGGAGTCTCAATAATTTACATAAAATATGAATATAATTGCGTACAAAATTAACAATACAATAATACATAATAGCATCACTAATAAAAGTAGATAAATGCAATGTATATGATATTCGTATACGATTATGCGTTTCGCTAATGTAGTGGTTGCTCCGCTTAGCAACTCAAAATCATAAGACTAAATAAAGATAGCGGGAAAAACGTATAGACTAAAATGTTCACAAAAGAATGCTCTATAATAAAGCTCCGATGTATATTTTCCATAAAATCAACCCCCGACCCCGAAAACTCAAACTTAAGTTCACAGTGATGGGTTTTACATAATAAAACCATAAACTCACATACTCCTAAAATTACTTACTTAAATCTTCTTTTTTCTGGACTAATTTCCTTGTACACAAAACTAGTTCCGTACAAAAAAAACCATATGGTACAAGTCAGTGCAATATAAATCCGGGACGAATATATGAGCATTGTAGAGAAAAATGAAATAAAAACTGGTACAGAAACATCGCACTTTATTTCGTTTTATTATATCACGGCATTGGCAGAATAACTGAAAATGGCCGTATGCTCACCGAAATGTGCGCTACTAATAATCTGGTTATTGGTGGCACGTTATTTCCCCATAAGTACATACACAAAGTGACTTGGGTGTCGCCGGACTCGCACGCGGAAAACCAAATTGACCATATTCTGATCAGCAAAAAATGGAGAGGCTCACTGCTCGATGTAAAGAACAAGCGAGGCGCAGATATAGGAAGCGACCACCACCTTATTTTGGCTACCCTACGTCTTAAAGTAGCAGCAGTCAAGAGGGAGAATAAACAAACGCGAAGGCACAATGTATCGCAGCTGAAGGTGGCCGAAGTGGCAAACGCATACACTGATGCTCTGAAGTCAGCTGAAAGAAACAACCCTGGTGAGTCGCGTGATCACTGGCCCGGTATTAAAAACATTTTTATAACTGCTGCTAACAACCACATTGGTTACATCAAAACAAACCGAAAAGAATGGATATCCGACGAAACTTGGAATCTTATTCAACAACGGAAAGCTGCCAAAGCCGCAATCAATACCGCTAGAACTCGAAGCGCGAAGCTTGATTCGCAGAGAAAACACAACTTACTAAATCGCATGGTTAAAAGAAGCGCGCGTTGCGACAAAAGAAGACGAATCGAAAACATTGCTAAAGAAGCACAGGCCGCAAGCGAGACACACCGCAGCAGGGACTTGTATAAAACAGTGAAGCAGCTAGCGAACCGCCCGTCTACCACTAGTAAGCCAATCCGAGACGAGAATGGTTCGCTTGCCAGCTCAAGTAACGACCAACTCAAAGTCTGGGAAAACTTTTACAAAAATCTACTCTCCAACACTGATGGAAGCAGCAATTTACAATGCAATTGCGCTAGACACGCTGATAACGATAGCGTTCGGACGCAATGCCCCTCCATGAAAGAAATTGCAGATGCAATAACAACATTAAAAGCCAATAAGGCGCCTGGCATTGATAACGTCGCACCAGAACTATTAAAGGCAGACCCAATTACTAGCGCTAAGCTCGTTCAACCTATCATCGAACGCTTCTGGTCAGACGGACACCTTCCAGGCGAGCTTAAGGAAGGAGTTATAATAAAAATTCAAAAAAAAGGCGATCTCTCGCAATGTACTAATTGGAGAGGAATTACACTTATATGCAGCGTTAATAAAATCATTGCCCATATTATAAATAAACGAATCCACGAAGCTTACTCGACATCAATATTTCGTGAAGAACAAGCGGGCTTCAGGCCACGCCGATCATGTGTTGACCACGTAAACAGCCTTCGGGTAATAGTGGAGCAAAGCGTGGAATATCGGTCACCGCTTTATTTAATATTTATCGACTTTGCTAAGGCATTCGATACTCTTCGTCACGACGCTATTTGGGCCGCGCTCCGATGTAAAGGCATTCCCGAAAGAATGATTAATCTCATTATAAACTTATATACGGACGCACGCTGCCGAATCCTGCATGAAGGACAGCTAAGCGAGCCAATAATTGTTAAAGCTGGAGTAAAACAAGGTTGCCCGCTCTCTTCAACTCTCTTTAACATTGTCCTTGACGCCATTTTAGGTCAGGCTCTTGCTAATCAGAGAGGCATCACATGGGGTCTTCGTGGATCCTTAAACGACCTCGATTACGCCGACGATATCTGCATCCTTGCGCACAACTACGACGACATGGCACGAAAACTCAAATCGATATCGACACTGGCATCGAAAGTGGGACTCAACATCAATGTCTCTAAAACCAAGGCCATGCGCATAAATGCAAACAACACGCGCCCATTCCTACTAAACTCAACACCTTTAGAGGAAGTTCAAAGTTTCTGCTACCTAGGATGCATTATCTCAACCTCTGGCGGCTGTGCGGAAGACATCGAAAACAGAATAAATAAGTCGCTGCAAGCATTCGGTCAATTGAAAAACATCTGGAGCTCCTCATTCTTGTCGCGTGGCACCAAACTAAAAATATTTAATTCCAACGTCATATCCGTTTTACTATACGGATGTGAAACATGGAATGCTGCGCCACGGCTAATACAACGCATGCAATCTTTTACAAATCGCTGCCTTAGACGTATACTAAAGATAAGGTGGCCAGAAACTATAACCAACGACAGACTGTGGGAGCTGACGAACCATACGCTCATCAAAACAAATATTCTGAAAAGAAAGTGGAACTGGATCGGCCATACGCTCAGAAAACCCGCACAAGATATCACGAGGCAAGCCATTGAATGGAACCCACAGGGATCACGCAGAAGGGGACGCCCAGCGCATACTTGGAGAAGACAGCTTGAGAAGGAGATAACATTAAGTGAAATGAACTGGAATGAAATTAAAAGAATGTCATTGGACAGGGACAGATTTAAGAGTTTTGTTGTAGCCCTATGCTTCACTATGGAGTAAAAGGAATAAATATATATATATATTATTTATAAATCCTATCCACATGAACTTTAAGGAAGAAATCGCCAAACAGATAGAGAATATCATATTGGGTTGTACCTAAAAAAGTACGATGCAATGTGAGAAAATAAATACAGAATGGTAATTGACCACAGGAAACTGAACACGCTCCCGATTGCAAATAGGTATTCTTTACCAGACATAAATGAAATACTATCTCAATTCCCACAAAATTTAATTTACTCTATGATTGATCTGAGAAGCCGTTTTCATTAAATTCCTTCTAAGGAATGGCATGAAAAAAAACCTTTCCAGTGAACAACGGAAACAATAAGTTCACCGGACTTTTGGTTTAAAGAACGGCTTTTTCCAACAGACTCTCAATTAGCAACGTTTAACAAAGGACTAACGAAAATTCACAGGAAGATACCAAATAATACATAAAGTACACTTAGGTGCATGCCATGCATGCCAGACAACACAAATTAACTAAGCGGTATCATTATCATATCGTACCTATTCCTATTAACTCTACACAAACTTTAACCAAACAGATTTAAAAAATCTATAAATTCCCTACAGACAGTCTGAAAAATGGGTTGCGATAAATCCCTTCCGTTACGAATGAATAATTCTGGTAAAACCAAATAAATAATATAGTTAAAAAAAATAATAAACAACTAATAATTAATAACGTAATTTTTGTTACATTTAACAATATTAATATATAATATATATATACATATGTAATAATACGTTCACATATAACTAGATGATTAACTTTTTCATGCTTAACTCCCAATCCGTAATTAAAAAGCAAGATATACAAAATTTCTCTCCCAAAATCTCAGATTATAAAATAATCCTAGATAATAACCATACTTTTTGACGGGTTGTATGTAAATGTGTTTTTTGTGTAATAGATCATTCTTTTTACGGATTGCGGCAAAGAAAATAGGTTTGTAGACATAAGTCTAATAAAATGTTTGTTAGGTATTATTGACTATGCATTCCATTGACGCTTTGGCCTTTATATCTTTTTTTAAAATGTAATAAATTAGCTATCGTTAATAATAGTAAACAAACCAAAACCACCGAAATATTCCCTAAAACTAATTTCTATGAAGAATGACCTTTCACAAAAGTATTGGCAGATTGTCAATTTTGCAGGTAATCTGCCATATGTGAACGGGTAGATCAATTTTGTGGATTTATTGGTATTTAATGCATATGCGAACGTACTTTCACATGCTCATTGGTGCGTGCCGTAATTGTAATGCTGGTGGAAGTATTGTAGTACAGAAAATCGTCGACTACACAATAAACAGGTGTAACAAAACAAATTTTGCGTAGTTTTATCCATCAATTAACAGATTATAGAATAATATTTGATATATTTCAATTTTTATTGTTGAGCAAAATTTTTATTGTTTAATTATAAATTTAGTGCTAAGAAAATGTAATAAATAGCATAAAATATAGTAGTGCTTCTTAAAAAATTGAATCCAATTGAACCTATAGAACAGCATACTTAAACATATTATCAATATTTATTAGATGAGCAAAGGAATGAGCTTTTATGAGATCAGGTTTTTACACATCACCTTAAATGCGAACACGTCTGACTTTTCGTACTGCAAACTGTTGTATTAAATTGTCACAATTCAAGCGTTCAAGTAAATCAGACTCAATGCAAAGTAGAGCCAGACTATTCAGACGGTTTTCAGGCATTATTGAACGCAAATGATTTTTTACTCTATCGAAACATGAAAATGAACGTTCTGCGCTGCAGTTTGTTGATGCTAATGTGTTAAATATTCGATATGCTATCTCCACATTTGGAAACTCAGTGTATAACTCGTTCGTCCGCAGAAGTTTCAGAAGGTCAGATGGCTAGTTACGTTCTATTTTTCGTTCAGAACAGTATGCGTGAAAGTGAATCATTTCGTCAGTGAATGAAATCTCAAGGTCTGAAGTATAAGCTTTTCTCAAATATTCCGATCTTTCACGAAGCTCTTTGAAATTCAAACCTCCAAAATCAGTAATCACTGAAAATTTATCGTATATCTTTTCATATCCTTGGCTTCTCTTTCTCAATTCTGAATCAACGTTGTCTAGTATGATATTGAAAGTATTTACTCGAAAATTATCAACTGAACTTCCCCCCAATATCAACTGAACTTCCCCATCTCTTGATTTGTCAGCTTGTAACTTTCTTCTTCTTTTTCTCGAAACAGTCGTCTGGTATTCTTGAATCTCTAGTAACATCAACGCTTCTAGTAACATCAGTAATGTTGATTTCAACTTTCTGTAATCTTTTCCTAACAGCGTGGAATCGTGATAGTAAAAAATGCCAAAGAATGTGCGTGAATGTTATCTCAAGTCTCTCTAGTTGAATCCTCAGTCCTCTAGCTTCTTGTCTCGTTATAGCATTCTCAGTTACATCTTCCTCGAATAAGATCAGAGTTTCAATGATTTTGCCATAGTGTTCATAGAGTATTTTTACCGCATCCTGACGAGCCGACCATCTTGTTGCTGACAAAGATTTAAATACAATTTTTTTTACACATTGGGTTTGTAGAATTGCTCAACGATTAGTAGATGCTGTGAAAAAATTGTACAATGCTTGAACTGTATTAAAGGAAGAAGCCGCTTCTGTACTACTTTCGACTGCATGAACTCCAACTAAATTCAGCGAATGGGCTGCACAAGGAGCGTGTTCTGCTAGATCGTTGATTTCTTTAACTGTTGTTTATTAGCCCGAATAAATGCCAGAAACGTTGTTTGCGTTATCGTAAGACTGACTTCGACAGTCTTCTACATCAAGGTCCAAAAATTCTAAAGCAGATGTTACGGCTATTAATATATCTTCAGCTTTGTCTCCAGTGTTGTCAATAAACATTAGAAACCTTTCTACAGGTGTTCCATCTTTTTGTACATATCTGAGGACAAATGTCAGTTGATCAACGGTGTTGAGTCTACAATTACACCAAAATAGTTGGCTGTTTTGACTTCTTCAACTATAATAGATAATACTTCATCTACCAACAACTGTATAAACTCTTCATAGATGGTTTTTGACAGATAGCTTGTACTTCCCGATCCTTTGTTGCCATATCTTCTTATATGTTCGTCTAAAAATGGATAAAATAATACCAGAAATTCGATGAGCATCAGAAAATTGCCATTATTTGGTGAGCCGAAATTTTCATTACTTCCCCGGAATGGAAGCCCACGTGAGGCTAGAGCTTTCATAGCAGCAACAACTCTTTTTAATACGTTTTTGCAATAAGTGATTTCCTTGTCAAATTGGATCATTAAATCATTATTTATTCTTTTTTTGATGCTCGATCTTTCCTTGAGGATTGTCATATTTTTTATGTGATTTTTCGAATTCCCATGCTCTGCTACACGAACTCCTCCATGCCTCCAATCGTTGAAACCTGCCTTTCCATTAAACGAACAGTCTGCATCAAACAGAAGACAGGGAACGCAATATACAGACTTCTTACTTGCTGAATAACTAAGCCAAGGGCGTTGGACTCTTCCACCATTGAGCAGTTTTCTCTCGAATAATGTTTCCGTCAACTAGCGTGCCTTTCCATCGCTTTAAACTCTTTCTGTGATCGAAAAATCGAGGTTTTTGTTCTGACTGCATCCATTTCCCGCTACGTAATCTCTGATAAAGTCACTAATTATCCAGGCTCCTGGATCATCTTTTATGTTTTTTCGTTCGACTTGATCTCTGTTGTTTCGCCGCTTGTAGCTAAATTTTTAATTTCTTCATTCTCTTTTGTAGAAGGTAGAAAACTAGAAGTCGTACTGAGAACATCGACATCATTATTCGTTGTCGGAAGTGAGCCCATACCTTCAGGATGAAATAGTGATATGTTACATAAAAATTTAACAGTCACTTCGCTGTCATCTGCAAACGAAAAATTAAAGCAATCATTCAACAGCTATTCATCAATATCGTTTTTAGGAGCGAGAACATATGCGTCATGTGCTGTTCGCGCGAGAGTAGTCTCGGCTATCATATATATGTATGTCAGTGAGAGTATCGATATTGAACAGCTGTTTTACTTACTCCACTTATATGAGTCAGAGAACGTTAATGTATAGAGAAGTCTCAATGACAGGAACGTATGGAATTTCGAGGGGTACTCGTTTTGCGCGCGTGGTACACCACAGCCACATTTTTCACCAAAAGCTAACAGTAAGGGGCTGAATTATGTAAATTTAGCAGCAGTCGATAAGAATTTCTTGGTGATTAGAAGCAAAGAATGTTAGGTAGCTTTTTAATATGACCTATATATTTGAATTTCTCCAAATCATCCAAAATTATATACATATGTTATGTCTGTCTGTCTGGTGTCTGTAAAACTTTGTTGAATCCTTTCAACTGAATCAAAATCCTCTATAGAAAACGCTTCATTACCAGGCGCACAGGAAGATGGCATATGCAAATGTAAATTTGTGAATTTATATACATTTGCGCATATGTGTATGCTGTGTGTATGTATGCTCACCAGCCACAGCTCAAGATAAAACGGTAAAACTTCTGAAGAAATCCAGCGCGCACTCATAGGCGCTGCGCACATTCATAGGCACAGCATTGTACATATACACATATTTACGTACATATATTGATGCATACATATGTACGAAGCCGCGGGCACTCGACTTGACAAAAATTCAAGATTTATCAAATACTAGCAAACCCGGCCCCCTTCGCTGGGCACACTAAAATAGAATAGATATGGTTTAGAACAGAAAATATATGGTTTTCATATTATTTATTTCTTTATTCTTTATTCAGCGCTTTGGCATAAACAATATTTTTTGTTTTTCTATTTGTTTTTGAGTAAATATAAAATATAAATTGAAAATCAGGAAAAGAGAAGATTGTTTTTAAATTTCAAATCAACGCATATGAATAAACAATCGTCTTTTTTCCTGATCATCCATGAATTTTTCGTCAATTTATATGTTTTATTAAGCATTGGAGCTTTCTAACCATTATCCATTTATATTTTTCAAAAAAAAAAAAAACGAAAAAAATTGTTTTTTCCACGAACACATAATTTCATTCGGATTTCACATTAAATTCTCAAATTTCGTAAGAAATTATTCACTGTTCCAAAATCCACTCCAAAAAATTCACAAACAATTTTTACATGTTGCACTTACGTTTTCTCCTTATGGCATCCAAATCAGAAACAAATATTGACACATTGTAACTCACACTGTCAATTTGACAGTTCAGTTCCGCCCCAAGCGTTAAAAAAGTAAGCGACATTATGGCTGGCTCAAAAGAACGCTGTACCCGTTGCCACTGCTCCGAATTACAACCAAACTTTACGAAACCCATTTTCAATACTTACTTAACAATGTGCATAAGTTTGGTTTAATTCGGTGCAAAGACACGGCGGGTCCACGTTTTGGCATATATTTCGATACCCTAGTCATCAATAGGTATGAAAATTACCCCGTATTAAAGCACTTATCAACAGCTTTCATTTGATACCCATATTGTACATACACAACCAAAGGTTACCCGGGCCCACGTTTTGACCTATATCTCGAGACCCTAGTCACGGAGCGGCATGAAAAATACTCTGAACTAAAGCATTCGCCAACAGCTTCCATTTGATACCCATATTGTACATACACGTCCGAAGATTACCCGGGTCCACGTTTTGACCTATATCTCGAGACCCTATCTACCAATAGGTATCCAAACTATACGGAAATCATCTTCAATACCTACTTAACAATGTGTGTAAGTGTGGTTTAATTCGGTGCAAAGACATGGCGGGTCCACGTTTTGGCATATATTTCGAGACCCTAGTCATCAATAGGTATGAAAATTACCCCGTATTAAAGCACTTATCAACAGCTTTCAGTTCATATCCATATTGTACAAACACATTCTAGGGTCCACGTTTTGGTCTCTATGGCGAGACCCCAGTCACGGAGCGGATGGAAATACTCTGAACTAAAGCATTCACCAACAGCTTCCATTTGATACCCATATTGTACATACACATCCGAAGGTTACCCGGGTCCACGTTTTGACCTATATCTCGAGACCCTATCTACCAATAGGTATCCAAATTATACGGAAACCATCTTCAATACCTCCTTAACAATGTGTGTAAGTTTGGTTTAATTCGGTGCAAAGACACGGCGGGTCCACGTTTTGGCATATATTTCCAGACCCCAGTCATCAATAGGTATGAAAATTACCCCGTATTAAAGCACTTATCAACAGCTTTCATTTGATACCCATATTGTACATACACAACCAAAGGTTACCCGGGCCCACGTTTTGACCTATATCTCGAGACCCCAGTCACGTAGCGGCATGAAAAATACTCTGTACTAAGGCATTCACCAACAGCTTCAATTTGATATCCATATTGTACAAACACATTCTAGGCTCCACGTTTTGGTCTCTATCTCGAGACCCTAGTCACGGAGCGGCATGAAAAATACCCTGTGCTAAAGCATTCACCAACAGCTTCAATTTGATACCCATATTGTACATACACATACGAAGGTTACCCGGGTCCACGTTTTGACCTATATCTCGAGCCCTATCCACCAATAGGTATCCAAACTATACGGAAACCATCTTCAATACCTTCTTAACAATGTGTGTAAGTTTGGTTTAATTCGGTGCAGACACGGCCGGTTAGCGAACACACACAAAAAGTTGACTTTATTTTATATATACGATTTTTTTCAGTTTGTGTCCGAAAAATCCAAATATCTTACGGAGCCCTATTTTTTTCCAAAATAAAATGTAATCCATGTTACTCGTGGACAATGTAGTTTTCGAATGGTGTAAGAATTTTTAAAATCGGTCCAGTAGTTTTTGAGCCTATTCGTTACAAACAAACAAACAAAGTTTTCCTCTTTATAATATTAGTATAGATTGGCAAATAATTCTACGCGAAATATTCCAATATTGACTATTTTCGAATTGTCGAGAAAATTGGCATATGGGCGGCTCGTTTTATGAATGAGCTCGAATTTACCAATGAATTTTTTGATAATGAATTTTTATTGCACTGTACAATAGTTGAAAGTATGGGCGCCGCCGCGACTGTTCAGCGCTATGGCAACTAGAATGATGGCCGCTACGCCTGCGTCTATGACTGCATTTTGTTCTTGTAGTCGCTAGGCATAGAATTTTAGCTTTGAACGACATACGCATTTTGAGGAATAAAGTGAGTGCCCTGTGTGTACGGTTGTATGTACATACATGCATATGGTATATTAATAAGCATTGTTTTGCTTGAATTCAATTCACATATTTATATTTGCATATGCCATCTTCCTGTGTGCCTGGTAATGAAGCGTTTTGTATACAGAATTTTTTGATTTGTTTGAAGGGGGTATATGGGCACCAAGTGTACATACGCACATATAAATATGTACATGAGTATTCAAAAGAAATTTGTTTTAGCATTTGTGAGGCAGGAATTTGATCATTAGGTTATTTACATGAAATATAAGGCGATGCTCGTGAGGTAGGTCATGTTGCTTCAGTGCACACATATGCGTGCAACACTATATTTAATACAGATGCAATTGAACTTAGTTGTCCCATATATGCAAATACGTTTCTTTGAAGTTTTCTTTATTTATTTTAAAGTTTTATACTATCTAGAAAATGCATACATACAAATGTATGTATATTATTATTCCCTGTAATAATATGTAAATTGAAAAAGATTTGGTTTGCCAAAGGAACAAATAAATACATATTCAAATGTAAATACATATGTCGATATACCAAAACACTTGTATACTATGAATTAATTTCGACTCAAAAAATTAGTAAACATTTTCATCAAATTTGTTTAGTTTTAAATTTACTAAAACGCACATACCAAAATGTGAGACGTCGTTTTATAATGAATTTTTTTAAATTAAATCAAAATATTAAAGTTACTTTGATTTGAAATGTTGGCGCATATAATAAATTCAATCATTTTTTCTTCATCACCTTTGTCTGAAAATACAAATTGAATAAATTTTCGTTTATCAAGGGAACATAAAAATGCACAAGCAAATACTTTGCAAAATGCCGTCGGCTATTCGTCAATTTGATTTCCTACAGAGGCCAAAAACTGTGCAGGGCCAATATGCTAAAGGAGAAATCGCTGTAAAACATCTCTGTTAAAAGTTTCACCACACCCCGGCGGCGGTTAGACTTCATTTTTGACAATTCACACTATTCGTAGCTCGTGAGAATTCTCTATATTTAACGTTCTCTGTATGAGTTGAGTAAATGAAATCGAGTTGAGAAAATAGACCAACGTGAAAAGATCGAGATTCGTCATGCTTGGCAGACGTCGAAAATCGAATTTTCGATACGCGAGTTGTGAAAATACATATAATATTTTACTCTGGACATGCAATTAATATCAATCCTTATGTGACGTACCTTTGTTCTCAAAGACTAAACAATCTTTTTCCGGACCAGCTTTCTCTTCTGTACCATGTTTTTTCGTGAAATAATTATGTAATGTCTTGTTCAAAACTTCCTTCTCCTTATTATTTTTCTCGAGCGCACGCTTTTTATATGCGTGCCCACTCAGCCTTTGGCGCCCGTCACTCATATTTTCCGTACATATAGAATTATTACCTCCGGAAGAATCAAAAGCAATCCAGATTAATTGGAAAAACGTTAAATAATTCAAGATGTTATATTGACTTAACACATTGTGGTCGGGCGTTTTGTGCCAGTGCATTACGGCTGGAGCGGGTAATTTATTGAAAAATGTGCGCGAATTTTATTGTTATTAAAAATCAGTATAAATTTAAAAAGGCTCTGATTTCTTTTTTTTAACTTTTATTTTCTTATCTTAGAATGTATTCTCTATCGTTATTATAATAAATAAAGCTACTTTCTGTATACTGTGAAGATGCGGTCGTTTACTCGAAAAAAAGAAAATTTTAACCAACAAATAATTAAATGAAGTAAATAATGAAAACTAATAATGTGTTAAGGTGTGGTAGCGCTCAAAACATATACCTCTATGAAGAGGTACGCCGCAAAATGTGCACATAAAACAAGTTTCACTTCGCACTTTTTGAGACGCACACACACGACATATTCTTTGCGCATATTTTTTCTTCCCGGTTCCAACAATTTTCTCGATAACGTGTTTCCTCATATCCATTGACAGTCTTCCTGGTTGATCGGTTTTAGGCGCCCTCTTCCCGGAAGTAGATGGTCCTGCCTCTTGAGCGTTGGTATCCTCTTCAGTTGGTATCGAATCAGTAACCCAATGCAAAGCTACGTCGTTTAAAAATTTTTTATATTTTACTTTGTTGTTTTTTGTTGAGTTATAAACAACAAAGGAATTGAACAATGCACAATTTATCATGTACATGGTTACTCGTTTTGTCCATTTCGTAGTCTTTCGTAATATCGAATAATAAGACAAATACTGATCGGCACGATCGACACCTTTCATGAATTTGTTGTAATCAAGCAATGCATTTGGTTTAATTATTTTTTGATGAATTGTTCTGTCCATATTGTGACTCTCTTTCATTTCCGCCGAATGTATAGATGAAATAAAGTGAACTTCTTTCTTCGATTGCCAGATTTGAAGTAAAACATCCCCTTTGCGGTGAAATATTGTCTGTCCTTTTTTGAGATTTGTTTTTTTTAAACGCTCCGGTAAACCTCTGTTTTTCCTGATGGTTCCACATAATCTAATTTTTTTTTTCAAAAGAGCTATAGTGTTATCAACACTATTATAGTAGTTATCCATATATAAATGGTGGTTGACATCTCTATATGGAGCTACAAGTATATGTATTGTCTCTATCAGCCGTATTCCCTGAGCAGAATAAATTTGCATGTTACAAATATATCCTGCTTCGCTGTCACATAACATTCTCACTAGTATACCATATTTTGTGAGTTTTCCGGCATTATAAACTCTAAAAAATAACCGTCCTCTCCAAGGTATAATGCCTTCATCTAAAGAGAGCTGCTGTTTAGGTTTGTATATTTTCATAAATTTTGGTTGAAAATAATCAATTATGGGCCTGACTTTGATCAATCTGTCAGATGCACCGGTAGTATTCTCGTTATTGTTGAAATGCCACGCCTTCCATATTTGTCTAAATCTATCTCTAGACATTGTTTTTGCAAAGAATGGTGTTTCTGTGCAGGGATATGTTGTCCAGTACTCGTCTCTTCTATCTTTTCTAACTTGCCCCATGAAAATAATTAGTCCCAAGAATTTCTTCATTTCAGAGATCATGATGTCCTTCCATTTCACTGATTTTTTAGGTATCTTGAACTTATTTATATTTTGGTAATAATACCTATTCGATTCCTCAACAAAATATGTAAACAAGTCATCACCAATAAACAAATTCGTCGCATCAGTTATGGATTTGGGAACAGTATCAACATTTATCCCAGGGTAACTTAAAAACTCCTCTAGAACTGGAGGATTATCAATCGATGACCATTCTTCTTCATGTTCGTCAGAACTTGATTCAGAATCAGACAAAATAGTTCGA
Source organism: Anastrepha obliqua (assembly GCF_027943255.1). Classification (NCBI taxonomy): domain Eukaryota; kingdom Metazoa; phylum Arthropoda; class Insecta; order Diptera; family Tephritidae; genus Anastrepha; species Anastrepha obliqua. Next base: position 939,474 of record NW_026562179.1, on the reverse strand, counting down.
CGGGTGAATCTTCGAGATCCCGGAATAATGTCTGTATCGTCGCTCACATCCTCACTATCACTATGAATATCACCATCCGACGAATAATCTGACAAATTGTCTGCAAATATTTCTTCGTCGTTTCCGTCATCCCTGTATTCCATTTTGTCGGTATATAGAGTATATATATATATATAAATAACTTTATATGAAAAATAATGCACTATACTATCGTCGTAAGCACCATGAATTACGCCACTTAACTAAAACTGAAATAAGAGTTGTTTTGAAATTAATTGCTTTTAAATTTGCTCGTGTGATGTTTACTGTTAAACACAATTTACCGTTATTATTTTGATTTGTATATGTTTGTACATCGTAATACTAGGTATGAGAAAGGGTAACAACAAACATTAATAACCCGTATATCTTTATTTCCCTTATTCTACCACCCATCTATAAAAACGTATAACTACGTGACCCGCGCTCTACCCACAGTTTGCGAAAAACGTATTTTTACGTGTCCCGCACACAATGTGTTAATAGCGAATAAACAGCAAAGCTGATCACAGCTGATAGTAGCTCGCTATAGAATGAGAGCGCGTTGCAAACTGCGTTTTTTGAAACTTTAGCGCCGGAACTAATTTAAAACTGAGCGTAACTATGTTTAAAAATGAATCTGTGACCTGTGTAGGAACTTTTGAAGATGAATATAAAAATGGTACTACTGCCACCGGAAATAGATGTTCATTGTTAAGTTTAGACAGCTATAAGTAATTCTGAGTTATAACGAGCTTGCAGTTTTTGAAATGTAGTCAAACTCTGTCATAAAGATTTAAGGTGTTTTTTAAATTATGAAAACAAAAAAAACACATATGAGAACGTATAAAAAAGCTAAATATTAATTCACCTGACGGCTGACATTCGATGATGATCAATGTTGCAGTGATCGCAAATAATCAAATTACTTCCAAAAATAATAAGTGCGTAACTAATTATATAGATATAATTTCATATATCATCTAAAATATAAATACAATGTAGGGGAGCTGCGGGTATTGTAAGCATAGCGGCTAATGTGAGCCACTCTTTTTTATCGACTAATGCTTTATAAAATGGAAATCATAGACAAAATATTTTGTTACATCAATACGGTTATCTATGTATTATTAAGAACATACATATGTTTAAAAAAAGTATTTGAATGCTTTTACTGTCGGTTTTTAACAATTTAATATACAAAATCGAATGAATGATGTATTTTTTCCTGCGCCACATTTTCGTTAACCGGACTCTCTCCAACTTCGAAATATATTTGTTATTGTGAATAAAATCAATTTGTATGCCCTAGAGAAGTCAATGAATAAAATCGCTGTGGCGGGTATTGTGGGCCACGTTTTATATAACAATATATAACGATTATTTCTGCGTGCACGAAGGTTTCTGAAGATTGAATTGCAAACCAACTACTAATTACAACAATTATCATGAATCAACATTGTTTGATAAGTAATTCTCAAAATAACAGTTTTTGTCACTCGAATCATATACATTTATAATAATAAAAATTTACTTAATTTTTTCATACACACTAATGCATTCCAGAGATTTTACGTTATTTAAGTAAAAATGTTATTTTATATATTAAAACCATGACGTTTTTCAATAACAGGTTTGGCTTCCCATAATTTCCGACACTGTCGGGTAATGTGGGCCAAAACACTTTTTTTAGGAACGTATAATTAACGTTCAGAATGATTAAACTTTCACTAACTGTTAGACACTAATCCGAGATCAGCTTCTTATTTTCTCCATAAACGTTTTCCCTAAGGTGGCCCCTAATATCCGCCGCTTCTCAAGTATAATTTTTTTTTTTTTCAGTTTTCTTCTTCAAACTTTGCCGCCCTTCTAGAATCTGTCGCCCTTCTAGAATCTGCCGCCCTGTGCGCAGGCACCGTTGGCACTTAGTGTAAATCCCTCACTGCCTACGACTACTTTGAAGCAAACCAGCAGAATGCACCCTTATGAACAATGAGAGTATCTTATCAGTGAAAGTATCTCAAAACATAAAAAAAAAATCATTAAAAAAATATTATCAGCTGCATTACAGTCAACCAACACAGCAGCTTTTATCGCAAATTTCTCAGTATCGACTATCAGTCTAATTTTCGTAGCAGCAATAATCGCTGTATCAGTTCTAAGAGAGAGTTTTAAAGAAAAACCAGTATACCTGTCGAGCTATAATGTAAACGTAAGCGTGCACGGAGGATGTATGGTTTCATGGAGGATGGTTTCATGTGTAGAAGTCACGCAAGTGGGGAAAGTTACTGATCGCCATTCACTTGGGAATGGCCAAGACGATTCTTCTGCATATGGTTCAAGCAGCTCACAACGACCGGGATTAGCCCACGTATCCTCTGGGTAGCTTCCGAACACCCGTTCGGGAGTGAGCTAACGTGAGAAGGCGAAACATTCCAGGATAGCTGGTTGTGCGTTGGGTTTGGGACCCGCCACTTAAAAATTCCCCCCAATGAAAAGTTTACAAAAGCCTCGGATGAGACCTCCCTATACTGATGACGACCCCTGCAAACGAACTAAGGACTATGATTTGAGGGCATGCACCTGGAATGTCCGGTCCCTTAATGGGGAAGGTGCCTCTGCCCGGCTGGTTGATGTCCTCGTGAGAGTAAGGGCTGACATCACTGCCATCCAAGAGATGCGATGGACGGGGCAAGGCAAGAAAACCATAGGACCTTGCGACGTCTACTACAGCTGCCATGTAAAGGAGCGCAAATTCGGTGTCGGATTTGTTGTGGGAGAGAGACTTCGTCGCCAAGTACTGTCGTTCACTCCGGTGGACGAGCGTCTCGCAACAATCCGCATCAAAGCCGGTTTTTTAACATATCGCTAATTTGCGCCCACGCCCCGACGGAAGAGAAGCACGATGCGACCAAAGATTCTTTCTATGAGCGCCTGGAACGTTCCTATGAGCGCTGCCCCCGCCACGACATAAAAATCGTGCTTGGCGACTTCAACGCCAGGGTGGGCAAGGAGGGAATTTTTGATCCCACAGTCGGAAAATTCAGCCTGCACAACGAAACATCCGGTAACGGACAGAGGCTGATCGACTTCACCGGGGCCCGAAACATGGTAGTCTGCAACACCAGATTCCAGCATAAGAAGATTCACCAAGCCACTTGGCTGTCTCCTGATCGAAAAACACGAAACCAGATCAATCATGTTGTGATAGATGGAAGACACGCTTCTAGTTTATTAGATGTACGTACGATCCGAGGACCCAACATCGACTCGGATCACTACCTTGTTGCAGCCAAACTGCGCACGCGCCTCTGTGCAGCAAAAAACGTGCATCTACCTACGCAAAGAATGTTCGACATCGAAAAGCTGCAATCACAACAGACAGCCAGAAGATTCGCCACTCGACTCTCACTCCTGCTCTCAGAGAGTACTGCCCAACAAACCGGCATCTACGAACAATGGAGCAACATTTCTCGTTCCCTACGTTCCACCGCCGAAGAAGAAATCGGATTCCGGAGAGCCCGAAAAAACAATTGGTACGACGAGGAATGTCATGCTGCCGCAGAAAGAAAGGATGCCGCCCATAGAGCAACGCTGCGATCGGGCGCAACGCGAGCCATGCGGGATCGCTACTGAGAGCTCAAAAAGGAAGAGACGTATTATCCGAAAGAAGAAACGAGAGGCCGAAATACGTGAGTGCGAGGAGCTTGAGATGCTGGACAATAGGAACAACGCCCGAAAATTTTACCAGAAAGTCCGGCGGCTTACAGAAGGTTTTAAGACCGGGGCGTTTTCGTGTAAGAACAAAGACGGCGAACTGGTGACTGACGTACAGAGCAATCTTAAATTATGGAGGGAACACTTCTCGAACCTATTAAACAGTGACAGCTGCGCATGTTACCGAGAAATTGAAGACCCCGACACCCCAATCATTGACGACGGAATTGTCGTTCCGCTACCCGATCATGACGAGGTGAGAATAGCGATAACGCGGCTAAAGAACAACAACGCCGCGGGCACCGACTGCCGGCTGAGCTATTCAAACATGGCGGCGAGGAGCTGGTAAGGTGCATGCATCAGCTTCTATGCAAAATATGGTCGGATGAAAGCATGCCTGCCGATTGGAATTTAAGTGTGCTCTGCCCAATCCATAAGAAGGGCGATCCTGCAATTTGTGCCAATTACCGCGGGATTAGTCGTCTAAATATCGCCTATAAGGTTCTAGCGTGGAATCCAGCGGGACAAAACTGCACTTTGCTCTTGGAATGCATGCATCTGTGTTTCAAGCGGAGGTGTATGCAGTTCAAGAAGCGATGAACTTTGTTGTGGAAAAACGATGGAGAGGCAGATCCATATGTGTGTGCAGGGACAGCCGAGCAGCGCTTATGGCCTTAGACAGCCCTCAGACCACATCAGGGGTAGTGAAGTCCTGTAAATCCAGGCTGAACTATGTCGGCAGACATAATAGCCTGATGCTAACATGGGTCCCGGGACACGTGGGTATCGCGGGTAACGAGACCTCTGACTCCTTAGCTAAGATGGGCTCTGAGGCCAACTTCTTTGGCCCAGAGCCCGCTTTGCCACTCCCCTCTGTCATGTCCGATCGACTGTCGCAAACCCTTCTGTCATTAAGCAGAGGGGAGTGCAGACGGCTGGTTGGACTGATGACGGGCCACTTTCTGTGGGCAAAGCACATGGAAAGGTTGGGCATCTCAGACAGTGTACTCTGCCCAGCTTGTGTAGAGGAGGATGAGACGGCGGACCACTTCCTGTGTGTCTGCCCCGCCTTCGCTCGAATCAGGTTTGAGGTCTTTGGCACTGGTGTGTTAAGAAGCGACCATCTTGGCCCCTTGGCACCACAAGATTTACTCAGATTTCTTCGGAGATCGGGTAGATTTAAAGAAAATTAAAAGGGAATCCAAGTGTAGTCCAATGGACTCAATTAATGTCTGAGTGCTGCACTTGCTAGTTGCCCCGACAAAACAAAAAAAAAAAAGAAAAACAAAAAAAAAGGTTCTAGCGAGCGTATTGTGTGAAAGGCTGAAGCCCACCGTCAACCAACTGATTGGACCTTATCAGTGTGGCTTCAGACCTGGAAAGTCTACCATCGACCAAATATTTACAATACGCCAAATCTTGGAAAAGACGCACGAAAGGAGAATCGACACACACCATATTTTCGTCGACTTCAAAGCTGCATTCGACAGTACGAAAAGGAGTTATCTGTATGCCGTGATGTCTGAATTTGGTATCCCCACAAAACTAATACCGCTTTGCAAGATGTCATTGCTCAACACCAGCAGCGCCGTCAGAATTGGGAAGGACCTCTCCGAGCCGTTTGATACCAAACGAGGTTTCAGACAGGGTGACTCGCTGTCGTCTGACTTCTTTAACCTGATGTTGGAGAGCATCGTACGAGCCGCAGAACTCGTTTTTTTATAAGAGCGTACAATTGCTGGCGTATGCCGATGATATTGAAATCATCGGCCTAACAACCGCGCTGTTAGTTCTGCCTTCTCCAAACTGGATAAAGAGGCAAAGCGAATGGGTCTGGTGGTGAACGAGGACAAAACCAAGTACCTCCTGTCATCAAACAAACAGTCGCCGCATTCGCGTATCGACACCCACGTCACTGTAGACAGTTATAATTTCGAGGCTGTAAAAGACTTCGTCTATTTAGGAACCAGCATTAACACCGATAACAATGTCAGCCTTAAAATCCAACGTAGAATCTCTCTTGCCAACAAGTGCTACTTTGGACTAAGTAGGCAACTGAGCAGTAAACTCCTCTCTCGACGAACAAAACTAACACTCTACAAGACTCTCATCATGCCCGTCCTTACGTATGGCGCAGAAGCGTAGAGGATGACAACATCCGATGAAGCGACGCTTGGAGTGTTCGAGAGAAAGATTCTGCGTAAGATTTTTGGAACTTTGCACGTTGGCAATAGCGAATATCGCAGACGATGGAACTATGAGCTGTATGAGCTTTACGACGACATAGACATAGCGCAGCGAATAAAGATCCAGTGGCTACGTTGGCTGGGTCATGTCGTCCGAATGGATACAAACGCTCCGGCTTTGAAAGTATTTGATGCGGTACCAGCTAGTGGTAGCAGAGGAAGAGGGCGGCCTCCTCTGCGTTGGAAAGATCAGGTGAAGAAGACCTTGGCTTCACTTGGTGTGTCGAACTGGCGCCGGTTAGCACGAGAAAGAAACGACTGGCGCGCTTTGTTAAACTCGGCCAAAATCGCGTAAGCGGTTATAGCGCCAATTAAGAAGAAGAAGAAGAAGCGTGCACGACGCTAAAGTAGTCACTTTAACCGAAATACTTACGGTAACTGGACCGATAACCCTAGTAAGCCAAATAAAATGATCCAGTTCGAAGACGTTTGTTTTTGGTGGCGGAGAAGTTAATGCTAACAATATTAATAATATTTTATAGCCGATACTAGCATAATAACATTAACACTACTTATACAATTTCGGCAATACTAAGTTAATGATTGAATGATGAATGAAGACTCAGCAACTTGATAAAGAGTTGGAACAGCGTGGGTTGTTAATAAAGGGTGTTTTTTTTTAGAGGTTAGGTTTTCAAGTTGGCACTACTTTTTTCGTAGATGGTCTTTTTGACAGCTGCCACTTGATTTATGCTCAGTTGGGTTTGCCATTTCATAATGAATAGACTTACACCTGAACAACGTTTGCAAATCGTGCAAATTTATTACGAAAATAATGGTTCGGTTCGCGTGGTTCGAAAATAATGGTTTCTGTTCAGCGATGAAGCTCTATGGGCAGAGGGAATCATTGGTCCATATTTCTTTAAAAATGAAGCCGGCCATAATGTTACAGTCAATGGAGAGCGCTATAGAGCCATGATTAATGACTTTTTCGTGCCTGAATTGGACGATGTTGATGTGGACGACCTTTGATTCCAACAAGACGGCGCTATATGCCATACAGCCAACGCAACAATCGATTTATTGAAGGAAACTTTTGGTGAGCGCATTATCTCGCGCCGTGGACCTGTGGCGTGGCCTCCAAGATTGTGCGATATAACACCGCTGGACTATTTCTTGTGGGGCTATGTGAAGTCGCTTGTCTACGCAGATAAGCCCGAGACGATTGACGTCTTGGAAGAGAATATTCGGCGCGTTATTGCTGACATACGGCCCCAATTGCTGCAAAAAGTGGTCGAAAATTGGGCCTCTCGGCTGGAATTTATTCGAGCCAGCCGCGGCGGCCACTTGCCCGAAATCATTTTTAAAACATAATGGCAAACCCTTATCTTTATAATAAAGCTAAATTCTTGGCCATAACATTAAATTATATACGTTTTATTTCATCTTGAAAACCTAACCTCTAAAAAAGCACCCTTTACTTCCTACACAAGAACTCATGCGAGCCCGTCGACTCCAACGCAAACGGCCGATCGACCTTATATAAATCACAATCTTAGAAATATTACTTAGCTCTTAAAAGAAATTGATTCAGTATCTATAATGTATTTTTAAAACGAATTTTATTGATAGTTGTATAAATAATATTAACTAACCCATAAATGCTCTCATAAAAAGTAAATATAATTGTTAATTAAATGACAAATACGTTACTTTGGGGGGAAAAAAACATTGTATCAATACCACAAAACACAGGCCCCTATTATGAGCAACATTCGATCTTCGACTGTAGTCGAAAGTGCTGATCGAACGAATTTTCATTTGGAATTATGGTGCTCATTCGTTGAAGAATAGGACTATTGTGAATTTCGATCGCTCGACGCATTTACAATAGATAATTTTTTCTCAGCTGATACAGCAAATCAAAATAAAAGAAAAACCGATTATGTTGAAATTCTTTGCTAACATTATTTTTAAAAGTTAAAAAAAGTATTTTTTGTGAAAATGAGTACAACGGAGTTGTGGTTCGACGATTCATCGGACGATGAAAGATTAGTGGAACTAGCTAGAAGTAGAAAACAGTTGAGGGACGCATCCAACCCTCTAGAAATGGCTTCCACTGAGTAAATTTAGAATTTTCAAAATGTGTTGACGTACTTAATATTACAGAAATTTCTTTACAGATTTTTAAAGAACTTTAGATTATCTAAAGAGGCGTTGGTGAACCTACTGTCCAGTACAGAAAACCAGTTGCAGCAGTGCACCCGAGCCAAATTGATTCCAAATATTTTAAAGCTAGACACAGTTCTGCGATTTTGTGCTCAGGGATCGTACCAATTGAGTATTGGTAATGAAGATATGCTAGGACTTGCTCAACCCACTGTGTACGATGATGCTGAAGATATTGAAGGGGGGTCAAATAACTGAGAAGTAGAAAACATATGAAATGAAATCTTGAGAATATTATAGAAAAATCTAAAAAGTATTAGATAGAAACCTTTACGCCACAGTTTCTGTTTTATTTTTGTTATACATTTTCTTTATTCAATTATTCGTCATTCGAAAAAAATATGTATTTCAGTTCCTCTACGTATTTCAGCCCATACCTACCAAGGGAAAATAAAAATGTATTTCTATAAACATCACAAAAAAAAACCATTATTAAGCTTAATCCATTTTGCTGCCGTTCTCACTGGTGGTCCCAAGCAATTCAGCTCCATTGTAAATTCCTCCCATTTTTTTACTGCCTGAACTTTGGTGCAAATCCCTTTTGCGATTTGTGGATTCGCCTTTCTAATTGTTGTTTGGTACTCACGACTTTCGACCTGCATAAAATTAACAAAATCAGTATATATTTATTATTTGGTTACTATAAAACCATAAATAATCGCAAACAACTTACATTTTAACAAGTTTTCCCTCAATACGCTACACAATCGAAAGCAAAATTGCATTCGACTCTAAATTCGGTAAACAACGAAAATTTCGATAGGGTTGCACCGCTCATAATACCAAATTGACATTCGATTTTCGATCTTCGACAACCAGCGAATATCGAAGATCGAATGTAACTCATAATAAGGGCCACAAACACATACAAACCGCTGTATTGTGTAAATATGTAACCAAAGGAAAGCAGCTGCTTTCTATGGGCATAAGTGTTGCTAAATTTTGTGTATCCTACGGGCAACAGAAAGGGACTACGATAACGTCGGTGAGTGCTGGCACCATAACTCTTTACATCAAAGTTATAACACAAAGAATAAACATACTCGTACAAAAGCACAACACGTATGTAATTTAGCAATTATCGATCAACTATTAAACAAAGCAAAAATAATGTACTCCTTGCTATATATGTACAAGTTGAATAAAACTATGGTTGGTTGGTTGGTTAGAGTGGTGATTCATCCAGAATCCAACTAGCGCTTCCGCAAAATTTTGTTGCCACATCCTCGTTAGCAAATTGTTTAACAGTTATTTACAGCAGGACTATATCCAGTCTGTGCGGTTTAGGAACCTTATTAGGTTGTTGACTTCTAAGCCAGACAGCTGCTCGAGACTCTCGAACAGCGGTTTGCCCAGGGTTAACATTCTGTCCTTCCATAGGGCAGGGCATTCACAGAGGAAATGGAAGATTGTTTCTTTTTCCCCCGGTTGTTTTCAACTATGACAGTATGTGTTATGAGGGATGCCCATTTTGGCGGCTTGTTCTCCGATAGACCGGAAGCCAGTTATGACTGCCGTAAGTCTACAGGTGTCCCGTCGTTTCATGTTTATTAATGTCGACGATTGCTTGAGGTTGTAGGTGGGCCATAACGTTCTGCTGATTTTGCATTTCGTCTGGTCTTTCCATCTACAATCTGCAATTCGAAGGTATTTTAGGGAAATTGCATTCTTGACCGCACCTAGTGGAGTGAATACTGGTACTGCAAGAGCGCTATTCATGGCAGATCCCCCTCTTGCCAGTTCATCAGCTTTTTCGTTACCTTCTATGTTCCGGTGTCCCGGGACCCAAATTAAGGTTACTCTGTGGTTTTCACTCAAGTTGGTGAGGCTACTCCTACTTTGCTCCACCACTTTAGAGGTTGTTATAGTCGCGTCCAGCGCCTGGATTGCAGCTTGGCTATCCGAAAGAATAGCGATATTGCCCTTGAAAGAGAAATCTGCGATTAGTAACCTACAGGCTTCCCCAATTGCTAGTACTTCCGCTTGGAAGACGCTGCTGGTATTAGGGAGACGCACAGATTTTTCAATTCCAAGTCTATGAGAATATATAGCAGCTCCAACACCACAATCCATTTTACTGCCATCTGTATAGACTGTGGTATCGAAGTTGTTTAGAGAGAATCCCTTATTCCATTCTACCTTAGATGGAAAGAGTGTGGCAAAATTCCTATTGAACGTTACCATCGGGACGATGTAGTCAGTCCTCACCGAGGTTAACTGAGTTTGCCGCAATAATAGACTAGCGTGACCATAAGTTTTTTCTTTCCAGCGACCCGCTTCATTTAACCTAAATGCACTCATGGTTGCCGTCTTCTTTATATGTAGGTCTATTGGAATAACGTGTGTCAGAGCATTGAGAGCCTCTCTAGGACATGATCTGATTGCACCGACCGTTATTGCACAGGCTGATCTTTGTATTCTACCGAGTAATTTGGTATTGTACTCTCTCCCTAGAGCTTTCCACCAAACTACCGAGCCATACGATAGAATAGGTCGTATAACCGCCCAATACAGCTATAATGTATGCTTAGGTTAAAGACCCCATCTTCTTCCAAGCATACGTTTACAGGTATATAAAGCAATTTCTGCTTTCCTTACCCGTTCTTCGGTGATTAATTTCCAGCTAAGCTTGGAGTCCAGAATTACCCCTAAGTACTTTACACTGGGTGAAAGTGACAGAGTTTGTCCGTTGATATTTGGTAGGGTGAAAGTTGGTACCTTGTATCTGGTGGTAAAAAGCATAAGTTCTGTTTTACGTGGGTTTAAACTTAGCCCACATCCTGTGGCCCAAGAGTTAAGCTCACCTAACGCCCTTTGGATGATCCCACTGATCGTATTTGGACACAGTCCTGACACCATTAACACCACATCATCAGCGTACGCCACCACTTTTACCCCACCTCCGTCAAGTTTTGTTAAGATTTTGCTGATCACACATAGCCAAAGAAGTGGAGATAATACTCCCCCTTGTGGAGTGCCCCCGTGGACCTTCTTGGTTATGTTGATATTACCCATATTAGCTTTGATGATCCTGGTTTCTAGCATGGAGATGACCCAGTTACTAACGCAACTGTCCACCTCCAGGTCTATCAACGCCCGTTGGATGGCATCTGTGCTAACATTGTTAAAGGCGCCTTCGATATCCAAGAATGCCGCCATGGTATAATGTTTGCTCTCTAGAGAGCCCTCTATAGTTCGGATTACCTCGTGAAGCGCTGTCTCCGTAGATTTGCCTTTAAGGTATGCGTGTTGTGCAGTTGATATACCAGAGCTCTCCAAAGAGCTTCTGAGGTGCATATCCAAAAGTCTTTCAAAAGATTTTAACAGGAAAAACGAAAGACTGATTGGCCTGAAGTCCTTCGCTGATTCATGTCCTCTTCTACCTGCTTTTGGTACGAAGACGACCTTGACTAGTTTCCAGCTATCTGGAATATGGCCTAAGTTTAAACACGCTTTAAAAATTTCCTCTAGCCATGGTAGGGTACAGTCCAAGGTTTCCTGTAACATCTTTGGAATGATCCCATCTGGCCCCGGAGATTTAAAGGGTGAGAAAGATTTGATTGCCCATGCAACTTTTTCTTTGGTAATAATTTCATTTGCAAGATGCTGTGGATTATATTGGCTCCGCCTAATGTTTCCCCTACCACTTTCGTAAGCGCTGCATCCCGGAAAATGCATGTTTAGCAGAAGCTCTAGCGATTCTTCTGCTGTAGCAGTCCAAGTTCCATCAGGTTTCTTGACCCAAGAAGCCATTGAATGGTCTTTGGAAAGAACACGGCTGAGCCTAGCAGAATCCCTGGTGGATTCGATTGACGAACAAAATTCCCTCCAGCTCTCTTTTTTGGCGGCCCTGATTGCCTTCTTGTACTGTCTCCGACTTTCTCTGTACAATTCCCAATTTCCCGTCGAGTAGCTGAGGTTAAACGTTGATCTGGATTTTTCCCTTAGTTTTAAGAGCTCACTGCTTCACCAAGGAGGGAGAGTTTTTTTGCTAAATTTTATGGGACAGGACGTTTTGTAGGCCCTACTAAATGCCTTTTCCAGTGTTATGACCCTACTCTCAAGGTTTTCCGTGAGAGTGATTTGAGGGATAGGAATCTCTCCTATCCTCTTGTTTACTGCATTTTTGAACCTCTTCCAATTGGTTCTTAAAGGATTTCGATACGGTAGGGGTGGATCTACCTTAAGATCTAAATCGTAGAGGATCCAACTATGATCAGAAAAGGACCTTTTATTGGATACCCTCCAATTATCTACCCTTTCTGAGCTATTTTCAGACAGTAGAGTAACATCAATCACTTCCTCCCATCCTCTGAAGTACTCCGTACTAGGAAAGGTGAAAGTGGGAGTGTTACCCCTGTTACAGACCGATAAGTTAGTATTAATAATAAAATTATATAAAGACTCACCTCGGTCGTTTGTCTCAGAGCTTCCCCACAACGCATGCCTCGCGTTGGCGTCGCATCCGAGTAGCAGGGTTTTGTTCCTGGCTCCTTCAAGCACAAGCCCACAAGCCTCCTCGGGCGGTGCTGGCCGATCATGTGCCATATAGATGGATGCAAGTGTGATGCTGACACCGTCAGCAGCTTCCACCTCAACGGCCGTCACATCCTGTGAACTGTATGATGGGATTAAAAATATGTTTAAGTGTTTTTTGGCTACAATACATGATCTAGGATTACCTTGAGTACGCTTATAGTACAGATTGTAGTTTCTTCCCGGGAGCCCCTTCACCTCGTTGCTCCGCACCCAGGGTTCCTGTATTAGGGCTATGTCAACGTTCTCCTCCCCTAGGAGAACGGTTAGGTTGTCCGTTGCAGTTTGTGAGTGCTGCAGGTTAATTTGGACAACCTTTAAAACCATTTTTTATTGGTTTGCTTCCGCAGGTTCGGCATCATTTAACTGCATGCCAATCAGCACTTCGCTGGTGCCGTCGACCTCATCCTGCTCCTCCTCCGGATTCGCAGAACGGAATATCTTCAGCTGGGCCTTCTGTATGCCAAATCGAAGTTTATTTTCCACTTTTTGCAGTGGTTCAAGGCTCTCTTCTGTGATTTGAAGGAGGAACGACACGCTGTGCTTTTGCGGAGTCTCCGCTGTTGATCGACCAATTGGTCGTCGGCACTGAGCGGTTGTGAGCCTAGAGATAGGGATTTAATTGGTTGGCTTCAAACTCCATGTTTGGTATCCAGATGCGAGCCCTCGGCCTTCGTGGTATCTCGCTAGCTGGAATGAGCTTGAGCCTCAAGCCATCCCAGCTGTTCTGAATTTTGCCAATCGCGTTTGTAAGGAAATGCAATGAGTATTGGTCATCACATTTGATTACCCGGCAACCGCGAACCACTTTCACCGAGTCGAAACCTGGGGATTGACCCTCCGGGTTCGCCATGACATGGTCGACGACTATGCGAGACAACCGTGCCTCAATCTCCGACCATTTGTCAAGCACAGGTTTGCCGCGGTTGGAAGTTTCGTCCACCAGTGCCATTTGAAGATGGTCCCGTGCCACCTCACTGAATTGTTTGGTAAGTTTGGGGACAACCGCACCCTGATCTGAGATCTTGTGCTTCTTTGTTGCCCTCTTGTTTTCGTCTTGCGAACGGTTACGTTTTGTGGCCTCTGTCTTTCGGGCGGTTTGGAATGCCAGGTATTCGTCCACCACCTTTTGACACCTTGCCTTGTCAGCCTCATCTTTGGGATGAGCTTTACCTTCGGTCTCGTTCTTACGAATCCTGCCAAGGATAGCGAGAGACCTCTGGTAGAGCTTATACCTTGATGGGCCTTTATTAGTGCGCTTTTGCACCATGGCTTTAGCGGATGTTGTTGGTTCATTTATAGTTGTTGGCGTGCTGTGGCCCACAGCTTTGCCCTCAACTGTTTCTTGGCTGGAGGCCAAGAGCTCATCCTCTGAGGGTGACCCCGTCATCCTCAGTTCGTCCTTGCTTGTACGTCTTGTCCAATTGTCTGTCTGTTTTTTAAGTGCGTCCGTCGCTTCCTTCTGTCTGTCTGTTTGCTTGTCCTGTAGTTCTGTCCGCGTGTTTGGTTTTTTATCAGTCCGTGCTGTCGATGCGTCGGTATGTTTTCCCGTCATTTTGTCCGTTTGTTCCGTGTTTGTTTTCCCGTCATCCGAATTTTTAAGTTTTTGTGGTTTCATTTCATCTGGTTCGTACGGTCACCTGCCCCGCCAAGGGAGCTGCGCATGTCGCCATGCGCGGTGACCAAAGAGGATATAGGGGAAATATCCGGTCGACCATGGTAGCGCCCCATACCATGGCAAGGCCACCGTTACAACCTGAGGCGGCCTGATATCAGGAGGGCTCCGTACGAAGACAGCCTTATTTAGTCCCCCGGCTGCCAAACTCACCCAATAGGCACGGGTCGCATGACACCTTGGGTTGAGGGAGTTTTTTTAACGAAGTTTACGTCTTCGACCTGTGTGGTTCGCGGGAGACCTACTCTCCTACCTTCCATATCTGGGAGGCGTTCCCCTATCCACCACCTGGGGACGCGCCCTATAGGGATAACAGGTTCCCCCAAGGGTAAATAAAACTATACTTAGTTATTTTTTTTTATAATAATTTTACTAGTTAAATAAAAACTATGCTTTATTATTTTTTTATAATAATTTTATTTTAAATGCAGATGCAACTGCTCTTAGTTAGTGGTACTTTACGACTAACTTTAGAAGTGAACTTTAAAAATATTTTAAAAGAATTTATTCAAAGAATTGCACATGTCGCTGCAACGTGATCAATAGCTGCGGACATAGCGTCAGCAAATTAGGCCGAACTATCAGGTAAACAAAATACTGAGCTTATGGTGCGCATGTGAAAGTGCTATGCGCAGCGAAAAATATTTATTTCGCTTGAAATTTTTGTGTCGTTAACTCCTCCCCCTTTAAATAACTCGGTGTCCTCACTGAGTTACGCTGAGGCATTTGGAAGTTACTTTAGTTCTTGGAAATTCCGTCCGGTTTCCCAAATGCTTTAGTTTTGTCCATAGCTGTTGTCCCCGTAAATGATTTTGTCGGTTTCTGGAGGACTATTCTAAGCACGATTATTATCAAAGGTGATGCTTTCCATTTCAATTCAACCGGGTTATTCGGGACAGGTTCTTCGATTTCGATGTAACTGAAATATGTTGCTCTCTTATCAAAATAATGAGACACGTATTTTTTTGTTCGCCCAATGAAGATTTTTTTTTAATTTATCGGCAATTTTGTTTTTCAGCTCAAAATCGATTTTTTTAATTATATAACAAATGTTTGTTTTTTTAAATTGCTCATAACTTAGTCAACCCATTTTAATGATTCTGGGTTCAAAATGATCGTCCGGTGTCCCAGCAACCCATTTTCACACCGTACCAAGTTCATTTATTTCCCTTTTATTTCTCGCCGGTTTTAATCTGCGTAATACGCAAGCACGATTACGCGAGGATATGGAAACAAAGGGCGTCTTTGTATGACGAATAATATTCAAGATGGAAACTGTGGAATCATCGACTAAAATTGATGAGAAGGCAGAGAATCCAGAACGATCACCAAGAGTCGATATAAATGTGATGAGGGCTGCAATATCACAAACGTCGTCACAAATATCATCGGAAATGCCGAGTTGCAGAAGTCATAGCAAACTGCGATGGACCAAAACAGGAAGGTGAAGAGTTCCAGGGAGCAGGAAGAAAACCCCCTGACTTCATAAGGGCTTGGTTGCATAAAATGAGAGGGCTTGAGGTCAGTTGCCGAAGCTATGCAGAGACCATTTTAGTCCATAGCGATACCAGATCAGAGTCCTATTTAGCGAAAATATGCATCACTCAAGATGCGGGTTCAGGGTTAGATCTAGCCTTTCAAGGCTGTGAGCATCCAGGTAGCATAGTCTAGATTTCGAGAGAACCGGACAGTAGTATAAAAGATGATCCAACGTTTTTCTAGTACCCGGCTCATTACTTTTCCAGCAAACGTCGTTAATGGTTAAATTTAGCTTGTAAGCGCGTGCTGCAACTAGGTAATATACGAACTAAAGTTCAATAGTTTCTTCTATCGAACGATATAACCGATTTAGTACACTTGTTATCATATGCGAGTTTTCACATGATCCTTGCAACTTTGCAATTGGTTAGGCTAAGCCATCTGCCTTTTGCCTTTCATAGCATGCGTTCCTTCAGTTCTTTTTGAATTGTGTGCAGGGGTTTAAGTATCTTTTGCTATTCCATCCACTGTCTCGTTTCCCTTTATGCCCAGGAACCCAATAGACACAAAGCCTGCAGTAACGAGCTTGCTGATTGCTTCCTTGCATTCAAGGATATTTTTGGATGATACACAGTATGATTTTATCGCCGCTTGGCTATCCACATGGAAGTTTGCAGCTCGATTTTCTGTATAGAAATCAATCGGTGTTAGGTTGAGGATAGCTTCGAGAGCTGCCGTTCGAGTTGGTTTTATAGCTCCTGTGATGCAAAGCGCGGAGAGTCGTTGAACTTTTACCAATGGCCTGAGATATGTTTTCCTCCTTACCACCTTCCACCACACCAATATGCCAGATAGTAATATAGGCCTAATAATTGCGATGTAGCACCAATGCATAAGAGCCCCCAAGTGCTTCCCAGCATCATTTTACGTAGTAATAAAGCATTTGTGGCCTTCTTCACCCTCTCCTCAACATGTGATTTCCACGTCAATTTATTGTCCACTATTAATCCTAGGTACTTCATGCAGGATTTCAGCGATGGAGAGACGTCGTCGAGTTAGGGTAATGTCCATGCTTGAACCTTGTACATTTTTCTAAAGAGCAGTAAGTCCGTTTTTTCAGCATTGACGCTCAGGCCAGCATTACATGGTGAACGATATGAAGTGTTACCTATTCAAAACACCATAACCTTTTTATGTGAAATTAGTTTTTATGATTGTTCAAAAATGACTTCAATTTTAACATATATTCACTTTAGCTCGATATGACCACCTTTTGCCCTGACTATAGCCTTCAAACGGTCAAGAAATGAGTTGCATGCTGCACGAATGTGATCTTGAGGTATTTTGACCCATTCTCGTATAATCGCTTTTTTCAGCGCATCCATACTGGCATATTTTTTAGTCCTCACCTTGCCCTCCAAAATGGACTATATGGAATAGTACATCGGATTTACGTCTGGTGAATTCGAAAGCCATTGTGCGGACGAAATGAAGTTGTGGAATATGATTTTTTAACCATTCTTGGTTCACACGAGCCTTATGAGACGGTGCCGTGTCCTGTTGGAACGTCCATGGTCTACGACCGAAATGTTTGCATGTCCACGGCTCTAAAGCAGCTTCTAAAATATTTTCCCGATAATAAGTCGCATTCACTTTGACACCAGGCTCGATAAAAACGATGGGAGAGCGTCCATCAGCGGTCACTGCGGCCCAACCCATTCCTTGCGATGGGAAATTGCTTCGAGTGGCCATATCTAGGCTCAAATTCTCGTATGAGCGTTCGGTCAAGTAAACACGAACGTTTTGAGTGTTTATGAACTGCTCAATTGGGAAATTTTTTTCATCAGAAAAAACAATTTTAGGAAATTCGCCACGTTCGTGCAAGCGCAACACCCAACTCCTTTGCTCTTTCGCACCGAACTTGTTTTTTTGCTGGGGTGAAAGATCGTGTGCTTTTTGGAACTTGTAAGCCTTGACCGTGAGCTCATTTTTCAATATGCGTTGAATGCTGTCTTGCGATATTTTCAGTTCTTTAACCATTTTTCTTCCACTTCGATGTGGATTTCGTTCAAGTCGAGCCTTTACTTTCCGAACCATTTCTGGCGTTGTTGCGGTTTTTTTTGGTCCACCTCCATAGCGTTTTGCAATGCTACCGGTATCATTGTAACGTTTTATAGTGCAATACACAAACATTTTATTCACTTTGAGGTAACTGAGCTCACGAACAATGGCTGGTTGTGATTTTCCAACCAAATATAACGCAATCACACTATTACGTTTGAGTTCCATCACCGAAAAAAAAAATTCAACAAAACTGAGACGCAAATGCTTTTGAACAATTTTGACGTTGATGTAATGAGCTGTTTTACAGATACAAGCAGTGTGAAGTTGGTAACACTTCATATCGTCCACCCTGTACTGGCCCAGTTGCGTATTGTTTTAAGAGCGTCACCCATTAGAGTGCTTAGAGTAGATAGGCATCTTCCTGTAATAACTATAGCAATGTTATCTGCATATGCAATCAGTTTTGGAGCTCTACCTTCAAATCGAGTGAGTATTTGGTTTACGATCAGCAACCAAAGAAGTGGCGTTAAGACACCCCCTTGAAGGGGTTAAAATAGATTCATACCACTCCGCCACAATCCTTCTGCAGTTCAGGTGATGGCAATCCAGTGATATATGGTAGGATCCATTTCTACACCTTAAGGCTTTCTAAAATAGCGTTGGTTCATATATTGTTGAATGCCCCAGCAATGTCGAGAAGTACTCCCAAAGCTTATTTCTTTTATTCCAAAGCTTTTTCAACATTGAAGACCAGCGTATGCAGTCTCCGTGGATCTGCCCTTACTGTACGCGTCTTGTGATTTTGACAGCCCTCCAGGGCGTTAAACTAATCGGCCTAGAATCTTTCGAGTACATATGGCATCTTTTACCTGCTTTGGATATAAAGACGACCCTCGAAGCTTTACAATTTGCCTTTGCATAGTTTAACCCCAAACATCCCTCGTAAATATTCTCCAACCATGGTATTACCAAACGTGAAGCTTTTTATATCATTGTCTGAATGGTACCATCTGGTGCAGGCGATTTGAAAGATTCAAATGAATTGAATGCCCACTCCAGTCTTTCGTGCGTAATTGCGTCTGTTTTAGTGAATCCCAGTATCACCCTGGCTGGATCGGCTTTGCTTACGTCAACACAGCCTGGAAAGTGGGTGCTAATGAGATCCTTTAGAGATTCGGCGCTTTTTTTGGGCCATGTAACATAATTTTTCCTGTACTTTGGTTAGGTATAGAAGGATGCTTTGGCAATAGTTTTCTAAGCCTTGTTCCTTGCGTTTTGTTCATATTGGGGGACAAGAGATATTCTATGCTTTTGTTAAGGCCTTTGTAAGCCTGGTAAGGAAGACTTTGATGTCTCCATGAGAATATATCGGTGATTCCTCAGAACTTTACTGATTTTTGTGAAATGGAAATCAATATTAAAGCTGATGTAATTAATATCTGGGAATGAGGGTTCTCCCAGAACCTTCTAGTCCCTGGTTATAGATTTTCCACCAGTAAAGAAAGTTATATCGAGAACGTTTGTCGAGGTGGAGCCCACTAATGCCGGTTTCTCCCCTCGATTTGCAAGACTTTGCCTACTTTGGATTATATAATTAAAAAATGACTCACCTCTTTCGTTGATGTCGGTGCTGCGCCAAACGCAATGATGGGCTTTGGCGTCGGCCCCAATAGCAAGCTCGTACCTCCTTTCGCCGGCTATTTTTACCGGCCTTTGAAGCTCTCTAGATGGTGTTCCTTTATCATGTGACATGTCTGTTACGCCAGGAGTAGGTTACTGCCACCTTCTTTGCTTCTAGCGCTACAACAGTTAAATCATCTGTTGAGAGTGAATTGAGAATATAAGAATTAGTACCTTTCTTTACCAGTATAACAGTTCTTACCCTAACCACTCTGTTCGGTATATAAGTGTTGAGGTTTGTTGACCTTAGTCCATATAACACGTGTCCCGAGGCTAACTATGGCTCCTATATAAGAGCCACGTCGTAGCCGCCCTCTTCTAGAGTAAGAAGAAGTTCGGCTGAGGCCAGTTTGCTGCGGTGAATATTAATTCGTAGAACCTTTAGCATTTGCCCTTGATTCTACTAGCCGTTGTACCCGTATCTTCACCTTTACGAAAGTTTGGAGAAGAAATAAGGATTTCCCCCAATTCGAGATCCTTCTCAATCTGCTCTGCCGCTGGCGTGTTGTGATTTTTATTCTTCGGATGCCGCTTTTTGAGGCGGAGGTACACGCTCCCCATGCCCCACGACATTTTTACGAAGCGTGGTTAGAGAATATCCTCGGCTTGATGACCTTTAACACCTTCCAATCCACCGTTGGCACATCAGGATTTTACCGTTGCAGTAGACGTAGCGAGAGTCTGGTTAAGCATCCATATTTGCGATCATGGCGTCCAGTAGTTTCATCTCTAATACTTTCCAATTGGCTTGCGAAATCTGTCCTAGAGCGTTGCTATGGTCGACAATGCATACGACCAAGTGTCGTTTAGCCACCATCGTTGCCATAGCTGCTTTGAACGTGGACGCTTCCGGCTCTTTGGAATTGCCAGCTGTCGTCCTTGGTTTTATTTTGTCATCTTTTTGCTTCAGTATCTTACCAGGAGGACATTCGCATTCCGTTGATCGCTGCCGTTCGCTTGCTAGCTCATCCTCTATATGGTTTGGAAACTTCGTATCCGAGGTCTCGCTCCATTTTTTGTCGCTGAAGTACGCACGATCTTTCTCAACCTTGTCTTTTGCCCAGACCAACCTATCCTTCTACGCCTTCGAAAGATCGGTCCGGTTATCCAGATGAGCGCAGAGGTTGATTACTGCCTTGTATTACGCTTTAGCCTTGAATCCCTCTTTGTTCGGCTTAGCTCTGGGCCAGTTCGCCAAGAGAACGCAGAAGAGACTCCTCATCGGCGGTGTTGATACTTGCAACGTTTTCGTGATCTGAGTCTACTGGGACTATGGCATCACTACGTTGCAGCATGCTGACGTTGTTAAGACCCGAGTCCCCAGGGACTCTAGCATCATAACTCCTTAAAGTGGCAGTAGTATTTCAATTGCTGGAGCCTACTCCTATTCCAGCAGAGGTTTATACATTTACCGCGCCCGCCGGTGGTAACAACTTCTTTTTCCACCGACGTTTGGGCTGATATCCCAGCCCGTCCTTTACCTTTATCGGACCCCAGCATGGTTTTTATTCTGGTAAACCAATCGTTATTATACCTAGCTATGATTCGGGAAAGGTCTCATATTGCATGATCGTGCATATACGACGCGTGGACTTATTTCCACGATCATACCATGTGCGAGCTTTCTTTCGTCTTTGCTAGACACACCGCATCTCTTGGCAGACCGTGCCATGATTGTGGAGACGCTCCAAAAGATCACAACTCGGCCCACCAGAGGAAGGGTGATGTCCATTGCCCGGTCGGCACCCACGGGGAGGGTTCGCAGTTGTAACGGTAATGCAGTTGTGACCCGAAGATGAGTGGGAACCAAGTGCGATAAGAAGAAGTCAATGGAATGATGCTAATCATGGCAGCGAAAGACACTGGAGCGAGACTATCTAAAATTAAAATGGAAAGGATGGATGATGGAAAGTTCTGCGGCTAAGGCATATTGCGTGAAGTGGAATAAACTTAAATTTATTGATGGAGTTCTACCATCGCGTATGGGACAGAGACAATTCCTTTTTGGGCGCTTTACTTTGCGCTTGATGAAATTCATTTATCCCATTCCATCCTGACTCTCTCGTTGCTTATTAATGAATCTAACGTCCTTAAAGTCTAGGCGTCTTCTGTTGTCGATGTGTTTTGTTTTTGACATTTGAGCAGTATCTATAGATTGCCCGTATCTGCTCAATAAAATAAAATTTAATTTTAATTTAGTTTTCCCTCACGCATTTTGCGTTGAAATGAATTGTTTCTTGTGGTTATTGCCCAAACTTTTTATGGAAGGAATGCCTCTTTTAGTGGGACCTAACTCAATTTAATGCTTATTCTTCTTTCTTAGTCTTTGTTTTCTCTTACTCTTAGTTCACTTCTAAGAAGCTACTTATAAGACTCTTGTCATAAGGCCTTTGTTTGTATCTATCCATCCAATTGCATTTAAGCGTCTCATGAAATAAATAAATTTGATCATAGTTTTAAATCCATTATTACATACGTCTTCGAGGAATTCCACTATGGGCCAAGTGGCGGTCATCTGGGTATCCCTAAAACGTTGGGGAATATTAAGCAGCGGTTTTACTGAGCACATTTCATAGAAGCAGTTGCCGAATGGATTCGAAAGATTAGTGGAAGATACAGCAATACAACACGGGGTCCACATTTGAGCGAGTAGCCACAGGTCCGTTTCCAGTAAATTACTCCTGAAACAAGTATGTGCTCGTTGTTATAGACTACTACCTATGGAGCTGCACTCAGCTCAAAGAAAAAACTTCAAGCCCGTAGTTTTTAAAGAGATTTGTTGCTTGTTGGGGGAAAAAACACGTACAACACGTTTGCTCTGCCAATCGCTAGAGGAGCGATCGTGAAAGGTAGTTGGAAAGTGCCAACGAAATTGGGACAAATATGTACATCCAAACGTTGCTGTCAGCCTATCGCTGAGCTGTACATGAAACTACTAGCTAATCGCCTGCAAGGACCATCTTTGGAAATTATTGAAGTCTTCCGGTCGTAAGAGGGGCCGATCTTGCAATAGACGATGATAGTCATTAGGAAACACTGCAAGGTGACATGGATGATCTACAGCATCATGTCATGCAACATACCCAACTAATGAGTAACAAGATGAAATATTGATTTGACCTTACTGTGAACTACGAAGGATTCAGCGAGGGTAATTTGGTACTTCTTCATAATCCGCAAAACAAGAAAGGGGCTTCTCCCAAACTGCAAACGTCGTTAGAAGAGCCGCACAAGGCGATTAAAAGATTGAATGATGTGGTGTATCGTGTACAGTAATGCGAAACTTGACAGGGAAAAATCTAAGGAGTTACCGTAAGGGATTGACTTCATTTGGATCGAAGAATTTGGTGTCTAATCGGATCAGACTTACGCGGAGGACAGTATGGCAAACACGAAAGTTCGCGAACTGCCTTTCAATAGTGGTAATACCGAGCGTACTAAAACAAGAACATGTATTCACCTTGACTCCAGATGACAGAACAAGGCGACACAGAAGTCGCCAGAAGATACGAGTTGCCAAATCTAAAAATTACCATTATGATTAAAAACATGTACAGCCTGTCTGTTTGCGTGACTGACAAAATTCAAGCTTAGAGTTCTGTTATAAAAAAAAAATTAAATGCTGCTTCTTAGGTGCATCCTTTAATAATATGCGTTGTGTAATTCGTTAATTTTGTGAAAAATTTAGATAGCGTACGTTGTTTTTAAACATGAAAACCGCGCATGAAAAACGATTTGAAGTAGTGTTCCTATGTGCTAATCCTATAGGTACAAATATGGCACATATATTTAAGGAAGTCGAAGACTTTAATAAATAAATGGGTGCCATGGTATTCGGAAGTTAAAAACATTGAAGACTTTGTCGGTCGAGGTCAAAAAATTTATACGTCTTAACAGCAAGATCAGAAGATCATTGTTTTTTTTGTGACAAAGCCGAACTTATCATTGGGTTTAGCTGAAGCAATTTCTTGGCAACGTAGTGTTAATGTATGCAAAGATACGATCCGAGGATTTTTACGAGCAGAAGACCTCAAATTCCGGAGCACATTCAAAAAACCGCTGGTCTCATTATCACACATTGGAGAAGGACTTACATGGGTTAAGGCAAATTCAAAACAGAATTGGACAAACGTAATATTCACGAGGGCATCTTTCTTTTGGGCGTCGATCCTGGTGTTCTGCTGATATGTTATACTGGTCGCCTGATACCAACCCTATTGAAAATTGAAATTTAGAAATTTTGAAAAAGTCGAGCCAAGGAGCACCAGGAGATTTGGTGGCTCCTAAAACACTCAGCCTAAAGAGCCCATTGTATTTAAAGCTCTGGAAAGGGGGTAGATAGTCAAGGAGGGAAGGACAAAAGTATAAGAGAAAGAGATAGGAAAGAATAGAGACAGAGATAGAGATAGTTAGTCCTGTGAGAATTTTCCAGATTCTTTGGCAAATCTGTAAATCTCCTCCAGTTTTAGAGAACAAATATTACTCATTCTCATGACAACGGAACCCAACACTCGTAGCCGTGCTCTAGCAAAGGTAGGCCACTCACAGAGAAAGTGCTCAGTGCTATCCGCCTCCTCCAAGTATGACAGGCAACCGGGTCCTCGATGATTTCAATGGTGGTCATATGCTGCCCCATGGGTTGTGTCCTGTAATGATGCCGACCATCAAAGTTTGACAGTTTTCTGCTCGGACTTGTCACAAAACACTTTGCAGTTCTGCAGCGTTCTAGACCGGACCATCCCTCTTTATGTAGATTGCCTACATAATTGCTGATCCAATTCTTGATTCCTGCGGAACTGATTCCGATTATTGGCTCTGGCCCCTGTGGGGGCACCGCCGGTCCACGGTTAGCCAATTCGTCGGAAATTTCGTTTCCTTGAACACCGGAGTGTCCCGGAACCCATATAAGTACAAGCCTGTTTTGTCTTGCGACAGAATTAAGCTTCCTCTTACATTCTTGAACAATCCTTGAGGTTTGCTTCGCGTTCTCCAGGGCCATCAATGCAGCCTGACTGTCACTGAAGACTCCAATCTGTTTCCCGCTCCATCTCCTCTCGATTATCCATTCGACTACTTTCAGGATGGCAAAAACTTCTGTTTGGAAAACACTTGCCATTTCCCCCATAGCATAGTGATACTTATTACTATCGTTTAAGTACCATCCGGCTCCAGACCTTATTTCATTCTTGGACCCATCGGTAAAGAAAATATCCGTCAAACCTCCCTGAATGCATTCTGGATTGCTCAATTGCTCACGCACTCTGACAACAAATTTCTTTCCAAATGAAACTGTGGGTATCAGGTCATCTTTAGGTGCCAAAAACAGTGGATACTGCTCCGACAGCAACTTAAAGATTTCTCTGTGTCCCGAAGTTCCATCTTCGTGCCAGAAACCATATTTATGGAGTCTTCACATTGCTTTTATTGCTTCCTGTTGTATCTTAAGCTCCAGGGGGAGCAAATCAAGCATAGCATTTAGGGCATCACCAGTGGTTGTACTCATGGCCCCCGTGATGCATAAACATACATTTCTATGCAGCCTGTATAGTTCCCGGATTGTGGACTTAACCATGCTCCGTCGCCTCCAGACCACGGAAGCGTAAGTGATGATTGGTCTGATAAGTGCTGGGTATATCCAAAGGACCACAGCAGGTTTCAGACCCCAGGTTTTGTCAAAGGCTCTACGGCATTGCTGAAAAATCTTCAATGCACGATTGACCTTCAGTGAAACGTGTGTCTCCCAAGTCAGCTTCTTATCCAAGATTACTCCTAGATATTTAACTTCGTTGGAAAGACCAAGTGTCACACCTTTCAGTGTTGGAAGTGTTGTTGTGTTCGGATTAACGGAAAGACGTTGTATCATGCACCAGTCATCGATTTTGTCAAGAATCCTCTGCACTATCGTGCAAAGCCTCCTCAGGGACTTATCCAATGTTAGCGCACAGACGTCGTCCGCATATGCTTAGACATGAAAACCGAGTTCCTGCATCTCCACTAATAGAGAGTCTACGACGAAGCACCACAGCAGCGGAGAAAGAACACCCCCTTGGAGAGATCCTTGCTTGGTCCTGACTGTAATTTGTTCGTCACTGCTCCCTCCAGCGATAAACAGTCTCTCAGAGAGCATGGAATATATCCATTTTATAATGGATTGATTAACTCCGTTCGTTCGGCAGAAGAACATATCGAGCCGAAAGTGGCATTATCAAAAGCCCCCCTCAATGTCCACGGACACGCCCATTGTGCATTCGTCAGCTTCCAGCCCGGCTTCAATCTTGCTAACCAGATCGTGTAAGGCTGATTCACATGATTTTCCACTCTGGTAAGCGTGTTGATTTCTAGTAAGTGGACTTCTCGGAAATACCCCCACTCGAATATGTTTCTCCATCACTCGTTCCAGACTTTTCAACATGAACGATGGCAAACTGATTGGTCTAAAACTTTTTGCTAGGGAATATTCATCTTTTCCTGGTTTCGGAATAAATACTACTCTTACGCGTCGCCATTGGGATGGTATATAACCAAATGCAAGACAGGCTTTGAAGATCCTTTTCAGGGCCTTAATCAGCCTGTCTCCTCCTTTTTTAAGCATTGCTGGATATATTCCGTCAGGTCCAGGGGACTGAAGGTTCTCAAAGCAAGACAAGGAAAACCTTATCGATTCCCTTGTCACTATCCGACTAGCAATATACCAGCTGTACCTAGAGGTTGTCAAGATCTTTGTTCTGAACACGGATGCGTGTGAGGAGTTCTGCTGAATTACAGGAAGGATCCGGAATCCACTTGCTCGTACCAGCCTGTCTCTGCTACTCTCAACAAGAATGAACTTGCTGTTTTCGCAGGCTGGAATTTTAGCTATCTCTTTTTCCAGCCATTCTCGGGAAAAAGCATTGGAACAGTGCACCTTTACAATGCCGTCCACCACGCTTTTCCCCTCGAAAGTCAGCGCGTCTTTCGACTCAGTGATAGCTTTCCAAAGATAACTGTCAAGATAGTATTATTGCCCTTTGGACAGTAGACCGTCTTGTTTGTCGGTATGTATCTCCACCGTCATTGCCTTTGCTGCCATTCTCGCGAATGATTCGCCAGACGTTGACGGAAGAGTGTCATTCGACATTTGGCATTTGTCTGCCTTGGATTGGGTCGAGGATGCAGGATGCATTTCCGAATTCCGTCTCTCGAATTTCCTCTTATTTGACTTTCTCCTCTTCCCGGTCGTTGGCACAGACCCCGTTTCGTTTCCGGAAGAGTGCAGCGCTACAGAGGAATCCTCTGTTCTGCCTCGCTTTCCCGTTTCCATTACCGGGGTCGAAGTTGACCGAGCTTGAGTACTTGCCTTAGCTAATGCCTCGACTTGCCTCGCCTTCTGTTTCTTCGTTTGATCTGCCTTGCGGTTAGACTCTCCAATAACTTCAGTCTCTTTACCGGTACTTACCTGATTCGCACCAGGTTTAACCGTTGTCAAAGATTTACTCGGTACCACAGATCCGTCTGAGTCTACTGAGAGATTGTCCGCCATCTCCACATTCTCCACAACTTGTTCAGTTGCTTCAGATCGTTTCGACGACGGTGTATCGCTCACACTCACTCGGTTCTCCATTGGCATAGCCAATGTGCCATGTTTTACCACTAGTAGTGCGCTTCGTCCGGAACCCTGGGTGTCAGGTCATAGGGGAGTGTGGGGTTCGGGCCTGCACATCCGATGCCCGAGCCGTCGATTGCTCGACGGGAGGATTTCCCGAAAGTGGGTTACCTCGTGCAGAGAGATCCATGTTTAGCCTCCACATTGTGGGAAAATGCATTTTATACCTCCTGCCAGATTGTCGGTACGGTACTCTCCACATAGTGCTTGGGTAACCACCAATTCCGCCGTTCCGCGGATGAGTGGATACCCAATTCCTATATGGAGCTGCCCTCTTAGTTCGTGGTAAGTTAATCTCCATAGCATAGGGTTAACTCACCACTTAAGCCTCATCCCCGCGGCAAGGAGATCGACATGACAAGGAACCCTTTTGAAAATGTTTAGGCAAGAGTTAAGCAAAAAACTCAAAGGAAAGTAAATATGGACGGTCAAACAATTCTCCAGTCGAAATCCGGCTGATTTGGAGCCGATTACTTACACACCGTGCGCAGAAATTAACAGAAAGTATGACTCAGCTAAGCCGCATAACAGCAAATATTATATATACAAAAAGTCTCAGTAAACAATACTTTACTCTGGTAAGCTGCTTGATGGCAAATATGTAAGATCAATAAATATTAAAGCTAGCACAAATTCTATGACGATGAAATAGGATATATTATATAAGATAAACAAATGTTAAAGCTAGCACAAGCACAAATAGTATGATGATGAAATAGGATATATAAGATAAGCAAATGTTAAAGCTAGCACAAGCACGTCTCTCGATATCACTCTTCTTCAATTAATGTGGCACTTAGTTACCTGCTTTCTTGGCCTTTTCCATCACGTGCAAACGTTTATCGACGCTTGATCTGTCAACATCCAACTCTTTAGACATATCATCAAGGTGTCTCCATCCAATAATTGTTGCAGTTGAGTATCTTCTAATTTTTTCGGTGCCCCTTCGCGATCTTTATCACTCATGTCGAAATTGCCTCTTTGGAAGCTTCGAAACCACTCCTTACAAGTTAAATTTAATGGAACGTGATTGCCGTAAATATTGATCACTATACGACAAGTTTTAGCTTCACTTTTCTTTAAAAGGTAACAATGAATCATGACTTCCCGCGAATGCTGTTTTTTCGTAACGAAAGTACACATTTTTGACGTCAGATAAAAAAGGATCTTTACGCTTCAAAACTACTGCGATCGAGACCTCACAAATCGCCAGTATATTACTAGAGCGAACACAAAAATAGTATCAGCAGTGACACCTCTTTTACGAGGGCGGAAACTTATTCCCATACCCAATACAATGTGGAGCCTGGAGTTAACCTTCTTCGTCAAAAGCGTTTCATAAGAAATAGCTCCAATCCTATGGAACTGCCGACCGCAATGTAAGTATTTAGTGCAGATTATCGATTCGAAGAAACATGAATGTTTTTAAGCAAATTCTGTTTTTTTACATATGTACCTACAATACATATTTGCATTTGTAGATTCATAATGAGCTTTCGGCCAAGTAAGGACGTATTTCTAACGCGGAACAAAATTAAGGATACATTTCATTACCGCCACTCATCATCCAAAACGTCAATGCTCAAATTATGTTGTGTGCTTAGATTATTTGCTCATGGCAGTTGCCAACAAACTGGGGGAAAGAATTTGAATTCACAGTTTCGCTTATTTTAAAGGAGATATTATAACACATTTTGGAAAGTGAAATTCGCAGTACCTCGATAAGCATAGAAATGACCGAACAACAAGCAAGGAACAAATATTTCTCTAGATCAAGAATACCAGATGTGATTGGCTGCGTTGATGGAACGCATATTACGATTTATGCGCCTACTGCCCCTAGAAGACAAGCAGCTTATGCTTGTTGAAGGATGAATTATTGAATAAATTCAAAATCATATCAATTATTGCATTGTGTTTGTTTATTTCATTTAAAAGTTTTGAATTATACAATATATAATATAAGTTAACCCGTAAAGCCCCTCGCCACCGGCTTAGAAATCATGCCAGAGTGTAAGCATGTGACATCTCGAGTTAGCGTGTTCCCACGCCAAATAAGTTGATATATGAAACCCCTCGCCACAGAGCAGACGATGGTGTAGCAATTCTGCCAGTGCTCAAACGCGTGAACTGCTCGCGTCAGTGTATTCCCACGCCATATAAATCCAAGCTTACCGCTACCAACAACACCAACATTGTCACCGAAATTGTGCCAAGCTTAGGGACAAATGAATAGGTGAAAATATTTTTAAGGTTCTGTTGTGGCTCAGTTAGTTAGCTCTTAAAATAAACAACATCACATAGCGCTTAAAATAAAAATATTAGTTTCAATGAGTACATAGTCAAATAACATAGTCAAGTCACGCGAAAAGTTAAATTCTTAATTAAGGTGAAAATTTTAATCAAAAAAATTAAAGTTGTTTAATAAATCTTTTAAAAATTTAAAAGAAAAAGATACATTTAAACTAATTTCGAAACAACTTCAACCGGCCTGTGTCCAGTCGCTTGCAGTTCCTGCCATTAACAAAATGTAATATAATATCATCTAATATTATATATAGTACATAATATAATTTAATGCGATTAACCACTTCTGGATGTAAGTACTCAGCAATCGATATAAAGCGAGAAAAGAACGAACAAAAATTAAGTGAATTTGCACACAGCATTAAATTGAAATTGTTCTAATAAGCGCATATCAAGACTAAAAATATAAGTGTTAAAGCAAATATTGACACTTTTTTGAATTTTTTTGTTTTTGTTTGTTTGTACTCAAGTCAAAGAAAAATCAATATTAATGAAGAGCAGCACAGAAAGAACTAGGGCGGCATTTGAAAGGACGATAAATCAACTGACGGAAAGAGTAAGGATTTTAGAGACTCCAGTATCGGTTGAGCAATATCCAGCGGTTACTATAGACCCGGCCTTTCAATGCGAGGAGTCACCGAAATTATAAAATCTTTGCCCGAATTCATTGGTGAATTGACGCACTATGTAAGTTGGAGGCAGGCTGATAATTCAAAATTATCAGAATAGCTCTGGGCACTATCAGGCGGTAGCAATAATGAAGAATAAAATTGTCGGTTTGGCCGACCAAGTTTTGTTATCGTTTAACACGGTTTTAGACTTTAAGGCAATTGTCGTTGATTTAGTATTTACTTACACGGACAAACGACCGAGAAGGAAAATTGTCAATTCCACAGTTCTATGAGGAGGTCGAGAAAAAGTTGATTCTAAAAAATGAAGGTGTCCGCTGCTCACACAATTAACATCACGATAAAGGAATATTTTGCGGAAATAGTGAAAGATGGCTACATAATGGTGGTGGTTGATCGCGGTTCTCAAAGAGATCTCGCAAGCAAACTGGTACCTGATAAGCAGGAGTCTTTGGAAAATATGCATAGGGAATAAATCATAAATAGGGAGTCTTGGCTGGGAGCCCGCCTCGATGGGGTCCTCCAAGAAGACATCCCCGACAGGCGAAATTCCAGACTTCCTCAACTTATTAGACTGAACAATCCTGAGCAACCTGCCAGCGACTGGACGGTATCGAAGGCTAACGAAATGGATTGCAGGAGAAGGCTAACGGTAATCGTACTGAATGGAGAATGACTGGATCGATTCGTCAGCCGGAAGTGGAAGATACATTATGACTTCCAAGCACTGACTCTCCATGGCTACAGACAGGATGTAGCCAGCAAGAGCACCTCCGCAGGAAATACGACCTCATCTGAAGAGGAGACCACGGTCGACCAGGTGGCATCCGATTCCGGTATGGTAGGTGCATTTTTTTTAAAGGTTGCCCTATGGGACATGATGGTAGAACACTCCGACCTCCCTTATGATATGGAGATGATATGAGGAGTATTTCCCCACTACATCCAACGAGGAGAACGCTGACCAAACCGTGGTTTGCAAATGCGACAAAAAAAGCGAAGCTTAAAAATGAAGTTCTAAAGAAATTAATGCACAAATAAAAAAAAAACAAACTCAGTTTTTATCCCTGTACTTTATATGACAATAATTTGTAAATAAGGTGACGACTTTTATTTAAAAATGTTCCAATATAAAGGGGTTTCCAATAACAGCTGTTAGGTGTTAAACAGGAGAGATGATAACCGATTTTTTATGGCCGGAATTGGATGGTATTGATCTAGACAACGATTATTTTCAACAAGACGGCGCTACGTGCCACACAAGCAACGAAACCATTGATATTTTACGGGAAAAGTTTCCGAACCGTGTTATCTCTCGAAGAGGTGATAACAGTTGGCCACCAAAATATTGTGATTTAACACCTTGTGACTTTTTTCCTTGGGGCCACGTGAAAGAGAAGGTCTACGCCAACAGCCCAGGGTCGATTCAAGACTTCAAAGAAGGAATTCGTGAGCCAATCGAGGACATAGGGCAGCCACTTTGCAATTCGGTTCTAGAAAATTTCATGAAAAGGATATTGTCCTGTAAGCAAGTCACCACCAATTGCCTGATGTTATTTTCCACTATTAACGGCATACCTTCCTCTTTATAATGGAATAAACAGCCCTTTTCTTTTTCCCATACAAATATTTTTTAACTGAATGTAGAGTCAATTTAAACTTTATTGCTATTGAATAAAGTTCATATTAAATTACAAGCACTCATTGTTGTCTAAACAATGTAGGTGTGTTCCTAACGTCGAAGAGTCAATTTGAGCTTTATTGTCGCTGCACAAAGTTCAAATTCAATCAAATGTATGTGTGTGCGTGTTCGCGTGGGAGGATCTAGTCCCTACAAGACAGCTGACTATCATATTATATAAGCACTCATATTATCATCATCACTATCCTCTTCCAACTACACAGTTTTGTTCTAGCCATGGGAAAGTTCTGATAGTTTCCCCTTGTTGGTGTGACATTCTATCTCTCTTTTACCAACAGCAATTTCTTATATTGTAATTGAAAAATATATCGACTATGCTCTAAGGGCAAGGCAACTTCCCATTTTTGTTCTCAACAAGTAAACAGCACTGATGGGCCAAACTACTCATTTTTCATTAACAAGTAATCAGCACAAACTCATCAATAACTCCTCATTTTTGTTAAAAAGTGATCAGACTGAGGAGTTTCGTTAAAATGTTTTATTTAGAAATTATAAAATTTATATTTTACGGAGATTCGAACTCACGAATTTTCAACTTTAAGCCAAGCATCTACTCATTCGGCTATGGCGACCTTACAACACCAACAGCCAAATCTCACACTAGAACTTTTTTCAGAGCAGCCACATTATAAGCATACAAATAGTTGCCTTGGCGCTTAAAGTACAGTAGATATATTTTTCACTTATATGAAATTGCTATTGGTAGAAGAGAATTCACACCGAACAGGGGAAAAGAATATCAAATGAAATATTCGATTTCCCATAAAAAAATGTTGTATATGCTATTCTGATAATGCGCATGTACTAGAGACTAATAAAATACTTGTAAATATGTTGGAATTTTTGTCGAAAGCGCTCAGCACTGTCTTGTAGGGATGCGTTCACACAAAAGTGATAATATCGTGAACCCGACCAAATTGAAAAGTCAAAAAATGTAAGAGCTATAGATTTGATTGGTCTCGCAATATTCTTTATTTTATTTTAGTTTCAAAACGCGACATCTGTCAAACAAATCGCGTTAAAAAGCGCTTATTATCTTTAATAATTAATTTTGATTATTTTATATCGTGTTTTGTGCGAAGTGTTTTAATACCTGTGATTAATAATTATTGCATGTGACATACAATAATTTAGGTAAATATATTCGATATGCCTCCTATAAGACGAAGTAATTTAGGCAGAAGAACCCGAAATGCTACAAACCAAACTAATTACCGATATAATCATACTGCACAAGAACGTGACGACCGAAATGAACGTGAAAGAATTCGTACATCACGAACGCGGGAAGCGAGAGCGAGAGATTCAACTAATAATCGCGCAAGTTTGAATCGAGCTGCTTTCAATGACGATTTGTCAATTGACTACTGTAACTACCAATGTGTTACTATTGGATCTATGAACTTGGTTTGCTCTCATTGTAAGGCATTGAAATACAAAAATTAAGCCAATGGATTGTGTTGCGCAAATGGGAAAGTGAAATTAATAACATTGGATCCACCACCAGAGCCATTGTACTCATTGGTTTCAGGAATAGGACCAGATTCCATACACTTTTTGTCAAATATCCAACAATATACCCACTGCTTTCAAATGACGTCATTTGGGGCAACAAACGTAGTTCGCAAAAATTTCATGCCAACTTTACGGTGTGTATTATAGCAGTTAATCATTAATATTTTGGTGAACAAAATTTCCTGTTAACTAAGTAAAGATGTATCATTAACCTTCAGTTCCCTAATCCCCAAGAAATATATTATACCTATATATATATTATAATTGGCGCGTATAACCTTTTTTTGGGTGTTTGGCCGAGGTCCTGCTCCTATTTGTGGCGTGCGTCTTGATGTTGTTCCACAAATGAAGTCAACTCCGAACGGCAGAAATTTTTATGAGGAGCTTTTTAATGGTAGAAATACACTAGGAGGCTTCCCATTGACTGCCGAGGGGCGATCGCTATCAGAAAAATGTTTCTCTTAATTTTGGTGTTTCACCGAGATTCGAACCTACGTTCTCTGTGTGGATTCCGAATGGTAGTCATTTACCAACCCATTCGGCTATGGCGGCCGCCAGTTGGGGTTTTTAGTGGGTCCCAAAAGGGTGGCCAAAGTTCGTGGAAGCGAAGATACTTAGGTCACCCGAGCTGACCATTTTCTTTAATTCTCCTGAACAGAACCGTCACCATGATGATAGGGCAGTGTGTATGGCCAGCAGAGTGAAAACGTCTTAAGGTCGAAATATAAACTCCCACATTCAAAATCTATTTTACAGAACGAAGTCTGTCGGGTCCGCTAGAACAAAATAAAAAAATAAACAAATGAACAGGAAATTATATTTGAATTATGTAAAAAAGAAACAATATCGACCGGCGTACATAGATAGCTTATGGATTAGTGCGACGAAACTACACTCCAAAATGGTGCAATGTACCTAGTTCGTAGAGTGGTCCATAAAAAGTGTTGTAGCTTACTGGCTATGTTATGCTGAGTTAGGACAGTAGTGCAATGCACTAATACATTTTAACGATATTTTTACCGTTATCGTCTATTAGCAACAATTTTAACGATTTTGCTATTCGGCAACCCATTTCATAACGAGAATCGATAAGATAGTATCAGCAAACTAAACGACAAAAATTTTGTTGTGGTTAATTTAGATGGGAAAACAAGAATTAGTAGTTTTAACTAAAATTTTAAAATTAAATTAACAAAAACTTATTAAAAACGGGAATATGTCCTTTGAATATTTGGCGTATGACTTATCGCGTGTAGAGGAGATGGTGAACCCTCAAACAGGGGATCGACGTTTGCTCCGAGATGTGGACAATACTTTCCATTTGCCTGAAGAAGAGTTCTAAAATATATTCCGGTCAATTTCAGACTTGACTAAGGCCCTAATTCTCAGGTCGACATGCTTCTTAGAGGTCCCAGAACAACCACGATTTCGACTGAAAAACAGATAAATCTTGTAATATTCAAGCTTTAATTCCAAACTCTGCCTTTATATTACAAGGTTCCAGCTGCACTGCGATTTTTTGCAACTTGATGTTATCAACGACCCGTAGGTGAGTAATAGGGAATATCCATCGGCCAGTCATCCATTAGCCGAAGCATACATAGTGTAACAGATGCAATCAACCGTTCCATGTTTTGCGCTAGGGTGAGGCTTCCTATGACCCAAGTGCAGAGGCAAGCGGCAAAAGAAATGTTTGATACAGTTGCTCGGCTGTGGCGAGGTTTCTTAGCTATCCTAAAGCAATATACATATTTACAAAAAGTATTAAGTAAATTACAATTTCTAATAAAGAATTATTTTTTTTACTTACTTTGTGCAACACTAACACACAACTATACGCACATTTTGATATTTAATTTGACCAAGATGCCACTCTCTATCAGTTTGAATAACTGAAAGAAGCCTAAACTGCTGGCTTAGTTTACATAAGTTTGGGAATAGTAAAGTCGTTAGCAATGGTCGAATCGTTAAAAGTTAGCGAATCGCAGTAGAGGTGTAGTCCAGTCGATGGTTACATTGATACGTGGTATTTTCCTAGTGTTTTAACTGTACCCACTTTTTGCAATATATTTAGTACATACGTACCTTTGTGACATGTGTATATGATTGTTGCCTACGAAGCTCAGCGCCAAATATTTGCCACTCGAAATTAGTAGGGAACAAATAGCCATGAGTCAGTCGCCAAAAACAGCAAATGGTGCAACAACACACTGAAGTGCATTTAGCTGGCATGCGGATTCCATAGCATCCAAAAAAGAATCTAAAATCAAACTAATACGCGAAACACATTTTTACTTCCCTCTGAACGTCAGCCAAATTGGCCTAGTGTGGAGCGAGATGAAGTCAACTGTGGAGTACTGTCTGAGAAATCTCAATGGTGTGGTTTCGGGTGTGTCAAGGTTACAGCTTTCATGTTCGGGCCCATGCGTCGCTTCGAACTACTACTGACTATTTCACAATGTGTCCATAGCTTTAAATACCAACATAGACCAAACAGGAAAAACAAATGCAATTTTGACCAAAATTAGATAACAATCAACAACAATCTCAATTGCATCAAAACTAGTTCCATAAATTTAGTTTGGAAAATTACTTATATTCAATTCAAAGTAAAAAATGTGAGAAAATAATACAAAATTAATAATCAATTTACTTTTGCCCGATATGACCACCTTTTGCCTTGACTATGGCCTTGAGACGGATCAGAAACGAATCACAGGCTGCCCGAATGTGACTTGCAGGTATTTTGGCCCACTCGCGGACAATTACTTTTTTCAGCACCTCGAGCCTTTTAGTGCGGACCTTGCTCTCCAAAATGGCCCAAAGAGAATAGTCCATCGGATTCGCGTCTGGTGAATTTGAGAGCCATTGTGTGGACGTTATGAAGTTCGAAACGTTGTTTTTTAACCATTCTCGGTTCACCGTCAAACAAAGGGTTCAAAACAACCCCCGGAATACTTTCCCGATAATATTTCGCACTAAACTTGACGCCAGGCTCGATGAAAACGGTGGGAGAGCGCACATCTGCGATTACAGCGGCCCAAACCATTACCTGTGGCGGGTGCTGCCATCTGGTGGCCAATCGATGACTCAAATTCTCGTATGAACGGTCGGTCAAATAAACTCTATCGTTTTGGGAGTTTATGAATTGCTCAATTTGAAAATTTTTCTCGACAGAAAACACAATGTTCGGAAATTTACCACTTTCGGCCAAGCGAATCAACTTCTGCGCTCTCTCAAGTCTGACTTGTTGCTGCTTTGGTGTGAGATCATGCACCTTTCGGATCTTATAAGGCTTGACTTTGCGATGATTTTTCAGGATGCAGCGGATGCCTCTTCTTCTTCTTCTAAATTGGCGCGTTAAGCGC
This sequence comes from Anastrepha obliqua, assembly GCF_027943255.1. Taxonomy (NCBI): domain Eukaryota; kingdom Metazoa; phylum Arthropoda; class Insecta; order Diptera; family Tephritidae; genus Anastrepha; species Anastrepha obliqua. Next base: position 902,727 of record NW_026562179.1, on the reverse strand, counting down.
TTACGTGATATTGGCCGAGTTTAACAAAGCGCCCCAGTCGTTTCTTTCTCGTGCCAACCGGCGCCAAATTGACACACCAAGTGAAGCCAAGTCCTTTTCCACCTGTCCTTTCTAACTCAGAGTAGGTCTTCCTCTTCCTCTACTACCACTAGCTGGTACCGCATCGAATACTTTCAAAGCCGGAGCGTTTTTATCCATTCGGACGATATGACCCAGCCAACGTAGCCACTGGATCTTTATTTTCTGCGCTATGTCTATGTCGACGTAAAGCTCATACAGCTCATCGTTCCATCGTCTGCGATATTCGCCGTTGCCAAGGTGCAAAGTTCCAAAAATCTTACGCAGAATTTTTCTCTCAAACACTACAAGCGTCCCTCCATCGGATGTTGTCATCCTCTACGCTTCTGCGGCATACGTTAAGACGGGCATGGTGAGAGTCTTGTAGAGTGTTAGTTTTGTTCGTCGAGAGAGGACTTTACTACTCATTGCCTACTTTGCCCAAAGTAGCACTTGTTGGCAAGAGAGATTCTACCTTGGATTTCAAGGCTGACATTGTTATCGGTGTTAATGCTGGCTCCTAAGTATACAAAGTCTTTTACAACCTCAAAATTATAGCTGTCAACAGTAACGTGGGCGCCGATACGCGAATGCGGCGACTGTTTGTTTGATGACAGGAGGTACTTGGTTTTGTCCTCGTTCACCACCACACTCATTCGCTTTGCCTCTTTATCCAGTTTGGAGAAGGCAGCTGTAACAGCGCGGTTGTTAAGGCCGATGATATCGATATCATCGGCATATGCCCCTGCATCAGCTGCTCGAGCGGTCTGAAATTGCTTACACTTCGAGTGCCGGACCTGTTTATGCATCATACAAACATCCTCGTTTATTACCTTTTAAACGAGCGCCTCGGTGCGTTCGAAACATTTCACAGACGCCCATCCCGTGTGTTTTCACACGTTTTTGTATAGTTACATACTAGCAGACGCGACAGACTTCGTTCTATCAAATAGATTTTGAATGTGGGAGTTTATATTTCGGCCTTAAGATGTTTTCACTCTGCTGACCCTCACACACCGCCCTAACATCATGATGACGGTTCTGTTCAGGAGAATTAAAGAAAATGGTCAGCCATGGGTGACTTAAGTATCTTCGGTTCCACGAACTTTGGCCACCCTTTTGGGAGCCACTAAAAACCTCGACTGGCGCCCGCCATAGCCGAATGGGTTGGTGCATGACTACCATTCGGAATTCCTAGAGAGAACGTAGGTTCGAATCTCGGTGAAACACCAAAATTAAGAGAAACATTTTTCTAATAGCGGTCGCCCCTCGGCAGGCAATGGCAAGCCTCCTAGTGTATTTGTGCCATGAAAAAGCTCCTTATAAAAATATCTGCCGTTCGGAGTCAGCTTAAAACTGTAGATCCCTTCATTTGTGGAACAACATCAAGACGCACGCCACAAATAGGAGGAGGAGCTCGGCCAAACACCCAAAAAGGGTGTACGCGCCAATTGTATATATATATATATATAAACCCCGACTGGGATGTCTGCCAGGGGGTTTCAAACTATGAGGGGAACTTAAGGTTCAAACCTGATTGAAAAATAATCTAGAGGAATAGTGGGAACCTAAAGGTGACAAATATTTATAAAGTGGGTGCTGCAATGACAAAACATAGAGATAATTAATTATTTATTTTTATCCTTATTAACATCGGGCTAATAACCGATAAAATAAAGAATAATGAAATAAAACTTATATAAGTATTTTCAGTAATCGCTTTATTGTAAATCAAGTGAATCATAATTATTAACAAAAATCTTTTTTATTTTTATTGTAGTGCTTTATGATATACAATGTTTTTGGTTCGATTGCCTGGTGAATATACAAACAAATCTGATGGTTTTCCAACACGGGAACAGGCAACATACAATTGACCATGTGAGAAACATGGGTTTTCTAGATTAATGCCACAAACACCTAATGATTGCACCTGGGACTTATTTATGGTCATAGCAAAAGCAAGAAGCACTGGAAACTGTAATCGTTTAAATTGAAATGGTACATTAGTCGGAATCATTGGGATGCGTGGTATCAAAAAGTCTTCTCCTTTATATATACTTTCCATTCAGTATAGTTGCTTCTATCACGTTGTTCAATAATTGTTGTATCGCTAACCGTGTGCCGTTGCAAAGACGCGGTTGGTTGGTATTTCTCAACATTATAACTACCGATCCAACTTTAATTTAAAGATTGTGTGATGGCAGTCCTGGTAAATCCAGCGAGTTTAAAAGTTCGGGGGGATAGTTGACGACATCATCTTGGTTTGTAGCCGAATCAACTGATTTATATATCCTCAATTCGCCTGTAATTTTTTCTTGAACTTTGTAATTTAATTCATTTATATCTATGTTTTTTGCAGCCAATATAGTAATTCTGTAATTTTGAGCAACATCTGGAAACCCCTTTTGAATAAGTTCATCTTTTGATCGAGTTAACTGACAACAACTTTGAAGAAAGTTAATGCAACCAGTCAAGGTGTCTATAGGAAATTCGCCATTACCAATGTCAATGAGTTGTTTAGAGAATATGTCTCCAGATTGGCCATTTTGCAACTCGACACGCATATTCTTGCTTAAGCGTAATACTTTGACATGTCTCCACAAATTGGAAGACTTCAAACATGCATTGAGTTCATCAGCTGGCATTAATCGTGGAATCACTGGCAATGTTTGACGAAAATCTCCTGCTAAAAAAATCATTGCACCACCAAATGGGTTATGATTGCTCCGTAGGTCTTGTAAGGTTCTATCTAAAGCCTCCAAAGATTTTTTATGTGCCATCGTGCATTCATCCCAAACAATCAATTCACATTGCTGCAAACCTTTGCCATTGCAGAGTTCTTCGAAATGTTGCAGGTTGGAGTTTCGTTGCTTTGTATGTTGAATGGCAATTTTAGTGCAGAATGGGCTGTTCGACCACCATCAAGCAAAGTTGCTGCGATTCCCGACGAAGCGAGTGTAAGTGCAATTTTATTTTGTGAGCGAACTGTTGCTAATATCAATGAAATCAAAAAAGCTTTTGCTGTACCACCAGGAGCATCTAAGAAGTAAATCACTTCTGTTTTATCATTTATTACTTTCATAAGTGTATCAAAGACGAAGTAATTTAGGCAGAAGAACCCGAAATGCTACAAACCAAACTAATTACCGATATAATCATACTGCACAAGAACGTGACGACCGAAATGAACGTGAAAGAATTCGTACATCACGAACGCGGGAAGCGAGAGCGAGAGATTCAACTAATAATCGCGCAAGTTTGAATCGAGCTGCTTTCAATGACGATTTGTCAATTGACTACTGTAACTACCAATGTGTTACTATTGGATCTATGAACTTGGTTTGCTCTCATTGTAAGGCATTGAAATACAAAAATTAAGCCAATGGATTGTGTTGCGCAAATGGGAAAGTGAAATTGATAACATTGGATCCACCACCAGAGCCATTGTACTCATTGGTTTCAGGAATAGGACCAGATTCCATACACTTTTTGTCAAATATCCAACAATATACCCACTGCTTTCAAATGACGTCATTTGGGGCAACAAACGTAGTTCGCAAAAATTTCATGCCAACTTTACGGTGTGTATTATAGCAGTTAATCATTAATATTTTGGTGAACAAAATTTCCTGTTAACTAAGTAAAGATGTATCATTAACCTTCAGTTCCCTAATCCCCAAGAAATATATTATACCTATATATATATTATAATTGGCGCGTATAACCTTTTTTTGGGTGTTTGGCCGAGGTCCTGCTCCTATTTGTGGCGTGCGTCTTGATGTTGTTCCACAAATGAAGTCAACTCCGAACGGCAGAAATTTTTATGAGGAGCTTTTTAATGGTAGAAATACACTAGGAGGCTTCCCATTGACTGCCGAGGGGCGATCGCTATCAGAAAAATGTTTCTCTTAATTTTGGTGTTTCACCGAGATTCGAACCTACGTTCTCTCTGTGGATTCCGAATGGTAGTCATTTACCAACCCATTCGGCTATGGCGGCCGCCAGTTGGGGTTTTTAGTGGGTCCCAAAAGGGTGGCCAAAGTTCGTGGAAGCGAAGATACTTAGGTCACCCGAGCTGACCATTTTCTTTAATTCTCCTGAACAGAACCGTCACCATGATGATAGGGCAGTGTGTATGGCCAGCAGAGTGAAAACGTCTTAAGGTCGAAATATAAACTCCCACATTCAAAATCTATTTTACAGAACGAAGTCTGTTGGGTCCGCTAGAACAAAATAAAAAAATAAACAAATGAACAGGAAGTTATATTTGAATTATGTGAAAATGAAACAATATCGACCGGCGTACATAGATAGCTTATGGATTAGTGCGACGAAACTACACTCCAAAATGGTGCAATGTACCTAGTTCGTAGAGTGGTCCATAAAAAGTGTTGTAGCTTACTGGCTATGTTATGCTGAGTTAGGACAGTAGTGCAATGCACTAATACATTTTAACGATATTTTTACCGTTATCGTCTATTAGCAACAATTTTAACGATTTTGCTATTCGGCAACCCATTTCATAACGAGAATCGATAAGATAGTATCAGCAAACTAAACGACAAAAATTTTGTTGTGGTTAATTTAGATGGGAAAACAAGAATTAGTAGTTTTAACTAAAATTTTAAAATTAAATTAACAAAAACTTATTAAAAACGGGAATATGTCCTTTGAATATTTGGCGTATGACTTATCGCGTGTAGAGGAGATGGTGAACCCTCAAACAGGGGATCGACGTTTGCTCCGAGATGTGGACAATACTTTCCATTTGCCTGAAGAAGAGTTCTAAAATATATTCCGGTCAATTTCAGACTTGACTAAGGCCCTAATTCTCAGGTCGACATGCTTCTTAGAGGTCCCAGAATAACCACGATTTCGACTGAAAAACAGATAAATCTTGTAATATTCAAGCTTTAATTCCAAACTCTGCCTTTATATTACAAGGTTCCAGCTGCACTGCGATTTTTTGCAACTTGATGTTATCAACGACCCGTAGGTGAGTAATAGGGAATATCCATCGGCCAGTCATCCATTAGCCGAAGCATACATAGTGTAACAGATGCAATCAACCGTTCCATGTTTTGCGCTAGGGTGAGGCTTCCTATGACCCAAGTGCAGAGGCAAGCGGCAAAAGAAATGTTTGATACAGTTGCTCGGCTGTGGCGAGGTTTCTTAGCTATCCTAAAGCAATATACATATTTACAAAAAGTATTAAGTAAATTACAATTTCTAATAAAGAATTATTTTTTTTACTTACTTTGTGCAACACTAACACACAACTATACGCACATTTTGATATTTAATTTGACCAAGATGCCACTCTCTATCAGTTTGAATAACTGAAAGAAGCCTAAACTGCTGGCTTAGTTTACATAAGTTTGGGAATAGTAAAGTCGTTAGCAATGGTCGAATCGTTAAAAGTTAGCGAATCGCAGTAGAGGTGTAGTCCAGTCGATGGTTACATTGATACGTGGTATTTTCCTAGTGTTTTAACTGTACCCACTTTTTGCAATATATTTAGTACATACGTACCTTTGTGACATGTGTATATGATTGTTGCCTACGAAGCTCAGCGCCAAATATTTGCCACTCGAAATTAGTAGGGAACAAATAGCCATGAGTCAGTCGCCAAAAACAGCAAATGGTGCAACAACACACTGAAGTGCATTTAGCTGGCATGCGGATTCCATAGCATCCAAAAAAGAATCTAAAATCAAACTAATACGCGAAACACATTTTTACTTCCCTCTGAACGTCAGCCAAATTGGCCTAGTGTGGAGCGAGATGAAGTCAACTGTGGAGTACTGTCTGAGAAATCTCAATGGCGTGGTTTCGGGTGTGTCAAGGTTACAGCTTTCATGTTCGGGCCCATGCGTCGCTTCGAACTACTACTGACTATTTCACAATGTGTCCATAGCTTTAAATACCAACATAGACCAAACAGGAAAAACAAATGCAATTTTGACCAAAATTAGATAACAATCAACAACAATCTCAATTGCATCAAAACTAGTTCCATAAATTTAGTTTGGAAAATTACTTATATTCAATTCAAAGTAAAAAATGTGAGAAAATAATACAAAATTAATAATCAATTTACTTTTGCCCGATATGACCACCTTTTGCCTTGACTATGGCCTTGAGACGGATCAGAAACGAATCACAGGCTGCCCGAATGTGACTTGCAGGTATTTTGGCCCACTCGCGGACAATTACTTTTTTCAGCACCTCGAGCCTTTTAGTGCGGACCTTGCTCTCCAAAATGGCCCAAAGAGAATAGTCCATCGGATTCGCGTCTGGTGAATTTGAGAGCCATTGTGTGGACGTTATGAAGTTCGAAACGTTGTTTTTTAACCATTCTCGGTTCACCGTCAAACAAAGGGTTCAAAACAACCCCCGGAATACTTTCCCGATAATATTTCGCACTAAACTTGACGCCAGGCTCGATGAAAACGGTGGGAGAGCGCACATCTGCGATTACAGCGGCCCAAACCATTACCTGTGGTGGGTGCTGCCATCTGGTGGCCAATCGATGACTCAAATTCTCGTATGAACGGTCGGTCAAATAAACTCTATCGTTTTGGGAGTTTATGAATTGCTCAATTTGAAAATTTTTCTCGACAGAAAACACAATGCTCGAAAATTTACCACTTTCGGCCAAGCGAATCAACTTCTGCGCTCTCTCAAGTCTGACTTGTTGCTGCTTTGGTGTGAGATCATGCACCTTTCGGATCTTATAAGACTTGACTTTGCGATGATTTTTCAGGATGCAGCGGATGCCTCTTCTTCTTCTTCTAAATTGGCGCGTTAAGCGCTTACGTGATATTGGCCGAGTTTAACAAAGCGCCCCAGTCGTTTCTTTCTCGTGCCAACCGGCGCCAAATTGACACACCAAGTGAAGCCAAGTCCTTTTCCACCTGTCCTTTCTAACTCAGAGTAGGTCTTCCTCTTCCTCTACTACCACTAGCTGGTACCGCATCGAATACTTTCAAAGCCGGAGCGTTTTTATCCATTCGGACGATATGACCCAGCCAACGTAGCCACTGGATCTTTATTTTCTGCGCTATGTCTATGTCGACGTAAAGCTCATACAGCTCATCGTTCCATCGTCTGCGATATTCGCCGTTGCCAAGGTGCAAAGTTCCAAAAATCTTACGCAGAATTTTTCTCTCAAACACTACAAGCGTCCCTCCATCGGATGTTGTCATCCTCTACGCTTCTGCGGCATACGTTAAGACGGGCATGGTGAGAGTCTTGTAGAGTGTTAGTTTTGTTCGTCGAGAGAGGACTTTACTACTCATTGCCTACTTTGCCCAAAGTAGCACTTGTTGGCAAGAGAGATTCTACCTTGGATTTCAAGGCTGACATTGTTATCGGTGTTAATGCTGGCTCCTAAGTATACAAAGTCTTTTACAACCTCAAAGTTATAGCTGTCAACAGTAACGTGGGCGCCGATACGCGAATGCGGCGACTGTTTGTTTGATGACAGGAGGTACTTGGTTTTGTCCTCGTTCACCACCACACTCATTCGCTTTGCCTCTTTATCCAGTTTGGAGAAGGCAGCTGTAACAGCGCGGTTGTTAAGGCCGATGATATCGATATCATCGGCATATGCCCCTGCATCAGCTGCTCGAGCGGTCTGAAATTGCTTACACTTCGAGTGCCGGACCTGTTTATGCATCATACAAACATCCTCGTTTATTACCTTTTAAACGAGCGCCTCGGTGCGTTCGAAACATTTCACAGACGCCCATCCCGTGTGTTTTCACACGTTTTTGTATAGTTACATACTAGCAGACGCGACAGACTTCGTTCTATCAAATAGATTTTGAATGTGGGAGTTTATATTTCGGCCTTAAGATGTTTTCACTCTGCTGACCCTCACACACCGCCCTAACATCATGATGACGGTTCTGTTCAGGAGAATTAAAGAAAATGGTCAGCCATGGGTGACTTAAGTATCTTCGGTTCCACGAACTTTGGCCACCCTTTTGGGAGCCACTAAAAACCTCGACTGGCGCCCGCCATAGCCGAATGGGTTGGTGCATGACTACCATTCGGAATTCCTAGAGAGAACGTAGGTTCGAATCTCGGTGAAACACCAAAATTAAGAGAAACATTTTTCTAATAGCGGTCGCCCCTCGGCAGGCAATGGCAAGCCTCCTAGTGTATTTGTGCCATGAAAAAGCTCCTTATAAAAATATCTGCCGTTCGGAGTCAGCTTAAAACTGTAGATCCCTTCATTTGTGGAACAACATCAAGACGCACTCCACAAATAGGAGGAGGAGCTCGGCCAAACACCCAAAAAGGGTGTACGCGCCAATTGTATATATATATATATAAACCCCGACTGGGATGTCTGCCAGGGGGTTTCAAACTATGAGGGGAACTTAAGGTTCAAACCTGATTGAAAAATAATCTAGAGGAATAGTGGGAACCTAAAGGTGACAAATATTTATAAAGTGGGTGCTGCAATGACAAAACATAGAGATAATTAATTATTTATTTTTATCCTTATTAACATCGGGCTAATAACCGATAAAATAAAGAATAATGAAATAAAACTTATATAAGTATTTTCAGTAATCGCTTTATTGTAAATCAAGTGAATCATAATTATTAACAAAAATCTTTTTTATTTTTATTGTAGTGCTTTATGATATACAATGTTTTTGGTTCGATTGCCTGGTGAATATACAAACAAATCTGATGGTTTTCCAACACGGGAACAGGCAACATACAATTGACCATGTGAGAAACATGGGTTTTCTAGATTAATGCCACAAACACCTAATGATTGCACCTGGGACTTATTTATGGTCATAGCAAAAGCAAGAAGCACTGGAAACTGTAATCGTTTAAATTGAAATGGTACATTAGTCGGAATCATTGGGATGCGTGGTATCAAAAAGTCTTCTCCTTTATATATACTTTCCATTCAGTATAGTTGCTTCTATCACGTTGTTCAATAATTGTTGTATCGCTAACCGTGTGCCGTTGCAAAGACGCGGTTGGTTGGTATTTCTCAACATTATAACTACCGATCCAACTTTAATTTAAAGATTGTGTGATGGCAGTCCTGGTAAATCCAGCGAGTTTAAAAGTTCGGGGGGATAGTTGACGACATCATCTTGGTTTGTAGCCGAATCAACTGATTTATATATCCTCAATTCGCCTGTAATTTTTTCTTGAACTTTGTAATTTAATTCATTTATATCTATGTTTTTTGCAGCCAATATAGTAATTCTGTAGTTTTGAGCAACATCTGGAAACCCCTTTTGAATAAGTTCATCTTTTGATCGAGTTAACTGACAACAACTTTGAAGAAAGTTAATGCAACCAGTCAAGGTGTCTATAGGAAATTCGCCATTACCAATGTCAATGAGTTGTTTAGAGAATATGTCTCCAGATTGGCCATTTTGCAACTCGACACGCATATTCTTGCTTAAGCGTAATACTTTGACATGTCTCCACAAATTGGAAGACTTCAAACATGCATTGAGTTCATCAGCTGGCATTAATCGTGGAATCACTGGCAATGTTTGACGAAAATCTCCTGCTAATAAAATCATTGCACCACCAAATGGGTTATGATTGCTCCGTAGGTCTTGTAAGGTTCTATCTAAAGCCTCCAAAGATTTTTTATGTGCCATCGTGCATTCATCCCAAACAATCAATTCACATTGCTGCAAACCTTTGCCATTGCAGAGTTCTTCGAAATGTTGCAGGTTGGAGTTTCGTTGCTTTGTATGTTGAATGGCAATTTTAGTGCAGAATGGGCTGTTCGACCACCATCAAGCAAAGTTGCTGCGATTCCCGACGAAGCGAGTGCAAGTGCAATTTTATTTTGTGAGCGAACTGTTGCTAATATCAATGAAATCAAAAAAGCTTTTGCTGTACCACCAGGAGCATCTAAGAAGTAAATCACTTCTGTTTTATCATTTATTACTTTCATAAGTGTATCAAGTACATACTTCTGTTGTTCAATCAATAGTGGAAGATTTGTTTGAATTAATTCTTTCAAAGTGTTGACATCATACAGTTTTTCTCGGTGCAACTCTTGATTTAAAGCATCATGCATTGGACGATTGGGCGCGGCCAGGCCTAATTGAAATAATAGCTTGCTTGACATCATCAAGCACATGTCCTCAATTGAAATCAATGATTCATTGTAAGTTTCTTCGCTTATTTGTATATTTGGATTTCCCCTTCTAATCCGATACAAAATATCATCACACATATTATCTTCGTACTTGATCCACAAATCATTTGGGTTTGATGGGAAGCATGTAGATATGATTATAGAAAACAATGTTCGTATTTGATGAGCTTGAGAAGATATTACAGCATCATTGAGAGTTTGATCCCAATGAGCGTCATTTTTTTGTAATTGCAAACGTTGGCAGGCTTCTCTGTATGATCCACACAAATCACTATCAACAGTTCGTAAATGTTTGAATGATGTTGGGCCACGTACATTAACTAATAGCATCTTAAATAAAAACATTCATCATTGCTTGGATGTACTGAATAATTCACCAATCGCATCGGTAAAATATGCATCTGGGTATCCTGGAACTGGTTTTCCTTGTTTCCGTCGTATATATCTCCTTGAGGATTGATTCCAAGTATAATATTTTGGCATTTCAGAATATAACAATGTTTGAGCAAAAGCATCGTTAGGCATATCTCAAAAAAACTGGTTAAAGTAGTAGATGCTGGCTGAGCAGCATTTTGTCCATTTTCTAAATGCACAGCTAAATGAATAAGAGTAGGATGTCTCTCATGAATAGGAAAAGAAAATATTCGCCCAACTGCTTCATTACTACTAATATAGTGACCAATTTGGTATTGGGTAACTTCATCATTGGAACTCTCTGCATTAATACCAATCACAGCCATATCACTCCCTTTGGTTACATATTTGCAAATGTATTTAATAGATATCACTGAATGGCAAGATTCAAAGTTGATGTTCGCTTTGAAGGTCTTTGATAAAATGGGTGAATATGGAACAATCTAGCGATTGTTTATTTCAATATCTTGTTGATTTAATTTGACAATTGTTGATCTTCCATTGTCTGTCGATCGGCGACGATACAGTGAATTACCAGTGTTTGTTTCAGATATAATATTAATGTCCGTGGATATCGCTTTGAACATTTACCATCCACCATACACGGTGAATATTGATTAAGAGTTCCACAGGGACCATGTATCATGTTTTTGATAACTGCCTCATGTAATCCAGGATCTACTTCGACATTAGGGATTTCAGCTGATGTTACTGCATCAACTTCATTTGACCATATCTTTTCAACTAACCAAATCAAAATCATTTGTGGAACAACATCAAGACGCACACCACTTTATCATCTTGTTTGAGAAATTATAGTCATCTTCACCTTGCCAAAATATAATGGGATATTGCAGTGCGTCATAACTATGAGCGGTGTGTTTCCTTTATACGTTGTAATTGATCATTCCAATGATGTTAAACCATATCACGGGATTCCAAGTTATCTCATTGTGTTTCAAAATAATAAAAGTGTTGCCAAATAATATTATAACTAAGTAATATATTTCTTGGGGATTAGGGAACTGAAGGTTAATGATACATCTTTACTTAGTTAACAGGAAATTTTGTTCACCAAAATAATAATGATTAACTGCTATAATACACACCGTAAAGTTGGCATGAAATTTTTGCGAACTACGTTTGTTGCCCCAAATGACGTCATTTGCAAGCAGTGGGTATATTGTTGGATATTTGACAAAAAGTGTATGGAATCTGGTCCTATTCCTGAAACCAATGAGTACAATGGCTCTGGTGGTGGATCCAATGTTATCAATTTCACTTTCCCATTTGCGCAACACAATCCATTGCCTTAATTTTTGAATTTCAATGCCTTACAATGAGAGCAAACCAAGTTCATAGATCTAATAGTAACACATTGGTAGTTACAGTAGTCAATTGACAAATCGTCATTGAAAGCAGCTCGATTCAAACTTGCGCGATTATTAGTTGAATCTCTCGCTCTCGCTTCCCGCGTTCGTGATGTACGAATTCTTTCACGTTCATTTCGGTCGTCACGTTCTTGTGCAGTATGATTATATCGGTAATTAGTTTGGTTTGTAGCATTTCGGGTTCTTCTGCCTAAATTACTTCGTCTTATAGGAGGCATATCGAATATATTTACCTAAATTATGTCACATGCAATAATTATTAATCACTGGTATTAAAACACTTCGCACAAAACACGATATAAAACAATCAAAATTAATTATTAAAGATAATAAACGATTTTTAACGCGATTTCTTATATTATGTTATTGTTATGATATTATCACTTTTGTGTGAACGCATTAGATCCTCCAACGGGAACACGCACACACACGAACGCGCACATGTGATTGAATTTGAACTTTGTGCAGCAAGAATAAAGCTCAAATTGACTCTTCGACGTTAGGAACACACCTACAATGTTTAGACAACAATGAGTGCTTGTAATTTAATATGAACTTTATTGAATAGCAATAAAGTTCAAATTGACTCTATATTTAGTTAGAAAATATTTGTATGGGAAAAAGAAAAGGGCTGTTTTAGGGGTTTCCCAGAAATTATTCGAATATTTCTCGGCATAAAAATCATTCTTGGACTTCAAGGAACATTTAAAAAAAAGAATTGTTAAGATTGGTCCATGCGTTGTTGAGTTATGCGCTTACCAACACATTTTGCCATTCATTTTTATATTATAGATGTATGTACTAAGATGTTTTTCAATGCGATGTGAACTTGCTGCATATGTACAAAGTATTGAACAAGTTATGAAGTTTAATTACTTGGGAGCAAAGATCATATCTTCAAAAATCTTGATAGATGAAGTTCGAACTCATTACCAAAAAGCCACTCCCGCGCAGACATAGCAGGTACAGAACGTGCTATCTTAACGATCGAAATACGATCTCTTAGAATTATAACCGGTCATACTCTAAAAGATCTTATGAGGAATGAAAGCGAAAGAAAAATATGCGAAATACTCGATATAGTGAAAACGAGATTGGAAGCAACATGTCCTCGGAATGACCGACTGGTGTTGACCGAGAAATCAAACACTACACGCCCGCGAGGAAGACCACCATAGATGTGGAAAGAGTGCTGAAGATCGGGATCAAAATCCGATCATTAATAACACTGATTTTTGTATTCCATATTAATATGTATATACATAAGCTTTTGTTAGAAATAAGATAATAATCATAAATAAAGATGAAAAAAAAGAAGAATGCTTGGATGAAAATTATATGCAAATACATTTATCAATACCGGGGAAAGGAGTCTGCGCAAAAATACTGTGAATGGCGTAGCTGGAGTTGAACTGATGAAGGCAATTTTTTCCGGCGGTAAAAGCTTATACTTGTACGCAAAAATACAGCTGGTTTACTTACTCTATTTTCACCATTTACCGTACCACCGTTCCTGTCCTCTTTTGAAGGGAATATTGTAGTAAAAAATTTAATAAAATGAGACTCTACACTGGAGTAGCTGGAATAATGGAAAATTTTCTTAATATAGTCAAATAACCTTTATTGAATGCTTTAGGAGGGCAAGTTCTTTGAGCATCAATGCTGACTTGGCACTAGTTGGTTACCATATACATACATACATAGTATATTGAGTAAAATGGCAATAAGTATAAAATTACGTTTAGTGCCTCTGTTGGAGTGGTTCCAAGAGCTCCAATTATACATAAGCATGCTGCTCTTTGAATACATACAATAAAACTAGTGCCACCTATTTGTTAGGCCTGGGGCCTTTCAGCTAATGTGCTATGTACATAACTTTAAATTTTTTTAGTTATCCGCTTAGTTGATATAGGTCGTTCGAACCGCCTGGAGTTGGCGCTTTCTGTTGATGGGCCTTGTCTATGCCAGTATTCGTATGATTTGCTGTACGGATAATATTATTTGTGCTTTTGCGGACGATTTCTACTGCTGTGTCGATATTAAGGCCGCGATGCATATCCTCATTTGGGACGTACCAAGGAGCATTGATTCTGAGTTTTTTCGATTGTTGTCGTTGAATAATATTGATGTTAGTTTTAGTCGCAGGTCCCCAGATTTCTATGCCGTATGCCCAGATTGGCCCGATCATAGATTTGTATATAAGTAATTTATTCAGCAATGACAGTTTAATGCCTGCCAAGTTGCCAGTGTAGTTTTCGGAATCTGATTTTTATCTCATTTCTTTTCAATATGTCTCTTTCAAGTTTGGAGTCAGTAGTCATTCCAAGGTATCCTGCTTTGATTTCTATCGGGATTTGTGAATTGTTTATTGTCAGATCCTTATGCCCAACTATCTTGTAAGAGTAAAGTACGTGAATTTTTTTGCCTCTATTGATTTTTATGGTGTATATTTATATTTAAAGTATTAAACCGTTTTCAAGTTTTTCCCAAAATCTGCTGTATCTTGTTTGTTGCTACTTCTAAGGTCCATCAATTGCCAATAGAACGGTATCATCTTCGAAAGTTGCTATCATGTTGAAACTTACAGTCGTGGGAATATCAGCTGTGTACAACACATATAGTATAAGCCCTAGTACACTGCCTTGAGGAGGCCCATGAGTTGAATATTAGAGTGTTTGTCTTCATATTTTACAAAAAATATTTGGTTGTTAAATAGCTTTTCATAGTCCCTTGTGCAGGATGCTGTCTTTTTGCTACATCAAGATACACAGCAACATAGGAATTATTTTTATTAATTTCTGACAATATTTTATTTGTTATCCTATGTACCTGCTTTTTTTTTGATTGTTTTCGATGAAATGCGAACAAGCGGGAAGTAATCAAGCTTCGCGTCTGTAATATGCGGTCAAGTATAAGTTTCTCAAATCGTTTGGATAATGTGGTAACAAACTATTTGGTCTGTATGAAGAACTAGCTAGGAATGATTTCATTCACAAATCCCTACTAATATTATAAATGTGAATGTGAGTTTGTTGTTACGCTTTCACGGCAAAACTACTTAACCAATTATTATGAAGCTTTGTACACATGTTTTTGGAGGTGTTAGAAGTAACATAGGATACTTCTTATTAAAAAAAAAAAAATTATTTCTTTTTTTAATGATAAAAAAATTGTTTGTCAAAAAATCTCAAAATTTCAGCTGTTTGAAATTTTTCTATAATTATTGTTTTTTTATTAAACAGTTTTATTTAGCTTGCCCAGTTTATTTATTTGTTTGTTTGGGTCAAATTCAGTAATTGGAATTTTACCCTTTTCTTGATGATCTGATATTTGGTATTCTTCTGTTATTTTTATATTTTTATATAAAATTTTGATTTTTTAGGTTTGGTGTCATTTTTGTGGTTAGATGTCACTTGATTTTATTAATTTATGTGAATCTCGGCGATTGTTAGAAAATGATAATCATTGGGACGAAACTATGGAGGAAGCGGTACAATGTCGATCACCAGATAAAATCAGGGAACTTTACGCTACGCTTTTATCTTCTTGCGGTCTTTCTAATCCTCAAACTCTTTGGGATAAGTACAAAGAATAGATACATGGCCGAAGTATTTTACATCAACTGCAGCGAGTACATACAGATATGACTTTCAATGAAGATATCTACAACGAAACGCTAATTATAATCGAAAATAAGGTTTTTACAATAGTTGGAAAAAAATTAAATGATTTTGGAATGCAAAGCCCTCGACGAAACAATACAGATGACTTTAATAATGAAATTGCTCGAGAGCTAGATTATGATTTTAAAGCACTGCAACATCAAATAACAGAATTAGTCCCTCAATTAATTCCAGAGCAAAATCATGTTTTCCACCAAGTTTTACGTAAAATAGACTCCGGCAATGGTGGACTCTTCTTTCTCCACGCACCAGGAGGAACCGGAAAGACATTCTTGCTTAACCTATTATTAATGTCCGTCAGAAAAGACAAACAAATAGCAGTTGCTGTAGCTTCTTCGGGTTTGCCGCGACGCTATTAAACGGCGGCCGTACATCTGTAATTTCAGTAAAAATAGTTCGCGAGGTAGGATGCTGCGAGAATGTAAGCTTTTAGTGTGGGATGAAAGTACAATGTCTCACAAGGAGGCTATAGAAGCTTTAAACTGGACTATCCAGGACTTGCGAGATAGTTCAGATATAATGGGAGGAATGGTAGTTTTATTGGCTGGTGGTTTCCGACAAACCCTTCATTCAGAGAGGGACACCAGCAGATGAAATTCAAGCATGTATTAAATCATCATGCTTATGGTCGAAAGTTGAAAAACTCAGCCTGAAAACGAATATGAGAGTTCATCTTCATAATGACGTGGACTCGGGACTTTATGCAGAAATGTTGTTGAAAATTGGTGATGGTTGTTTAGACGTTGACAAAGAAGGTTATATATCACTATCAAGAGAATTTTGCAATTTAGTAGAAAATGATGTGGATCTCATCGCTCATGTTTTTCCGGAATTGCAACAAAATTTGAGTTGTGATCAGTGGTTGTGCGCAAGAGCAATATTAAATGAAATAGTTTCTATTGAATTAATTGAAGTAGTTTCTAGGATCAACACTGACATTTTTAAAGAGGTGCAAAGAGAAATGGAGGAATATTTGTCAATGGATACAATTATGGATACGGAACAAAGTACTTCATATCCTATGGAATTTTTAAGCTCACTTGAACTGTCGGGTGTACCGTCACATAAAATTCAATTAAAATTGAATGTACCAGTGATGCTTATGCGAAATCTAAATGCTCCTCTGCTATGTAATGGAACAAGACTTCGGATAGCAAAATTGGGGCAAAATATACTTGGTGCTAATATTTGAACAGGTATGGGTAAGGGAAAAAGTGTCGCATTCCAATTATTCCCACTGACCTTCCATTCCAATTCAAAAGGGTCCAGTTTCCCGTCAAGCTTAGCTTTGCTGTTACCATAAACAAAGCACAAGGGCAGACATTGCAGGTAGCGGGAGTGCATTTAGAAAAGCCATGCTTCTCTCACGGTCAACTATATGTAGCATGTTCGCGAGTGTCTAATGCCCGGAATTTACACATATTTGCAAAAGACGGAAAAACTTATAATATAGTCTACAAAAATATCCTAGATTAAAACTCTCCATTATATCTTTTTGAATTATAAGAATTTAAAATTATTTATTTTTGTTACAGTGAAATATATTTTAACATTTGTTGTTGTAATTAAATAAAGCATATTTTAAGTTTTCGAAGCTGATTGTATGTAGTAATTTTTAAATACTAAATCACATTGATTCAGTCCTATTGAAATGTAATGATCTTTGATATTTATTTAAGGGCTCCAACGCGAGCGAAGCCGCGGGTGACAGCTAGTAATAAATAAAAATAGTTAACTAAATTCTAAGTATAATCATGCAAATCCAAACATATGTATTTTAAGAATAACAAGAGATAAACATATGTATTTTAAGAATAACAAAAGATAGAAATATGTATTTTAAAAATAACAAAAGATAAACATATGTTAAGAATAACAAAAGATAAACATGTTTTTCCTAAGCAGCAAACAAAGAAACTAATATACAAATTGTGTACCTAAAACAGTAAGATGAGGTATAATTATAAATACGACTGTCAAATACATCGGCAGTCAGTCTAGTATTAACATAGTGTTAATAACTACCCTAAAAATAGATTCAAAAAAATAAATTTTTATATTTTTCCAAAGAAAAGCAAGTCTTTAACTATCTTCCAAGTCTTTAACTGGCGATCCTGCCAGGAGTATCATATTATATACATTGATGCTCCAGTGAGCGGAGCAAAAAATTGTCATCCTTGTTGCAGGAAGAACATACATACATACATAATCCTTCATAATAAAGGACAATATCTTATGTAAAAACATAAAGGCTGTAAGAAAGAAAGAAAATAAGTGAAAATACAGCGAAAAAAGAAATAAAAAAATTTAGTGATAGAAAAACTATTCGTGTTTCTTCCATTAAAAAAATAAAAACAGTTATCTAATTCTCATAGAAAGGAGCAGATGAGAAAATTTTTGGAGAAATGTAATAAACTTAATACACGAAGAAATTTCGCCCCATTGACGTTATGGAACAAATCGACGTGAACACCATGCTTCAGCAGATGGCCAATTTACAAGTTATGCTTCAGAGTACCCAAGGAGAAAATGCAACATTAAGAGCTCGGATAGATCAAATCCAAGTTAACGCAACAATGATTCCACAAGCAGCAGAACGATTGGAACCAGTCAACATAACTTATACCAATCCAACCGATATCAACCTGGACGTTTTCAAAGCACTACCGGTATTTGACGGGCACATTACCAAATACCGCGTATGGAGGGAAGATGTCTCTAGACTTATGGATGGAATTAGTAATCATAGGAATTCTAACAGATACGAAGAAGCTATATCAATTACAAAAACTAAAATACAAGGTGCAGCAGCTGACGTGTTGACCAACAATAACACAATATTTAATTTTATGTGTTGCAGGACGAGATGAAGAGACCCACACAAGGTAAACACAATTTAAGTGAATTCCATGATAACGTGAATAGAGCCCTGACGGTAATCACGTCAAAAATATCTATGTCTGGTCATAGCCAAGAAGTGACCAAAGTAATGACTGATGAGGCAACACAAGAAGCGGTAAGAGTGTTTAAGGATGGAATAAATAACTCATATATTCGTTCCATCCTATACAGAAATTCTATAAGGGATTTAGAGCATGTATTTACAGTAGCCCGTACCATAGAGCATGATGACGAACATCGAAAGTTACGTCTAGGCTATGCACAACAGAACATTCATCCAAGCAACAATAAGCACTACTATGAGGAACGATATCTCCAGAGACGTTCCATGTATCAGCAGAAATACAACTATAACCAGCCGCCATCACAATTACCAAAACCAGAACCCATGGACACAACATTCAGGCAACCAACTCAGCATTAAAACAACTACTACGACATGAATAGAAACAATAAAAATTGGAAAAGACCACGAGGTAACAGTAGCCAGTTCACCAATCAATACCAACAACCAAAACTCATGCGGAACAACAACTTAACATCCGAAGAAAATTCTAGTACAATTGTAGAGACAGGTAGACAAAATCATTTAGTAATTAAGTATTTAAAACTAATAAACGGGTTGCCCAGTATAGTAATAAATGACGGGGAAGTAAATTATAATGTTTTGGTAGATACAGGTGTAACCCATAACTATGTTAAGAAAACTTTAAAATTTAATATAACCAAAAAAGTAAAACCATTTCAAGTGATATCAATGCATGGTAATTCTTTAATTAATACGAAACAAACTATTAAGCTTATGAATGAAGATTTAGATTTTTTTGATGTAGATGAGATAAATGGATTTGATTTGATACTAGGATGGAAGGGAATAAAGAAATTGAACTAGGTTATAAATTTGAACAAGATGACATTGGAGGTGTTAAGAAAGTCGGAAATTAGTGACCAAAATATAGAAATTACACTATAGGGATAGACACGTATAGAGGAGAAATCGATAGGTTAATGAAGAACAATAATGTCATAGGACAGTTACCCTTCACTACAAGGATTGAAGCTAGCATACGGACAAATACAAAGGATCCTATATGGACCAAACAATGTACAAGTAATATAAATGACGTAGAATTCGTAAATAAGGAATCTTACAAATTATTGAGAGAGGTACAGCCAATACAATTCACCCATGTTAACCGTACATAAGAAAGGCATAGATGAGAGCGGAAATTAAGCGAACATACGATCATTGACAGATACGTAATATATAAAAAAAAATAAATAATTGGCGCGTACACTTCTGTTAGGTGTTTGGCCGAGCTCCTCCTCCTTTTTGTGGTGTGCGTCTTGATGTTGCTCCACAAATGGAGGGACCTACAGTTTCAAGCCGACTCCGAACGGCAGATATTTTTATGAGGAGCTTTTTCATGGCAGAAATACATTCGGAGGTTTGCCATTGCCTGCCGAGGGGCGACCGCTATTAGAAAAATGTTTTTATTAATTTTGCTTTCACCGAGATTCGAACCAACGATCTCTCTGTGAATTCCGAATGGTAGTCACGCACCAACTCATTCGGCTACGGCGGCCGATACGTAATATATATACATATATAATTGGCGGGTATACCCTTTTTGGGTGTTTGGCCGAGCTCCTCCTCCTATTTGTGGTGTGCGTCTTGATGTTGTTCCACAAATGGAGGGACCTACAGTTTTAAGCCGACTCCGAACGGCAGAGGAGCTTTTTTATGGCAGAAATACACTCCGAGGCTTGCCATTGACTGCCGAGGGGCGATCGCTATTAGGAAATTGTTTTTTTTAATTTTGGGATTCACCGAGATTCGACTCTCCGTTCTCTCTGTGAATTCCGAATGGTAGTCACGCGCCAACCCATTTGGCTACGGCGGCCGTACAGATACGTAATATCAGACATAAATATTGCGCTGCAAAACTTAGAGCAAGACAAATTTTTCACTACACTTGATTAGGACTTACTGGATACTATAGAAAATAAACCCTTAACTTTACATCTCAAAGGAGATAATTCTCATATCGGAAAAATAAAAGTAAGAACACAAAAATTAGTTTAGACCAAACGACAATAGAAGCCATAGATAAACTGAAAAACTGCTTAAAGAAGCAGGTGGAATTATACCAGCCATATTATGAGAAAGCTTTTGAACTCACTACAGACAAATTATGAGAAAGCTTTTGAACTCACACGCTTCTAATATAGCGATCGGAGCTGTATTGAGTCAAAATAAAAATCCAATTTATTTTTTATCACGCACACTCAGTCCCACAGAACAAAATTATAGTACCAACAAGAAAGAGTTACTCGCTATTATATGGTCGCTACAAAAATTAGGACATTACATATACGGCATAGCCGACTTAACCATACTATATATAGTCCATCCATCAATTGCTTACTTACGCCATATCGGATAAATCATAAACTAAAGAGATGGAAAAATATTATCGAAGATTATGGAGCAAAAGTCGTGTATAAACCAAGCGCACAGAATGTTGGAGCTGACGCCTTGTCACGACAAATAATTAACACATCTTCTATAGGTACTGTACACTCATCTGATAGTTTATACAACGACATAATCAAGGCAGTACGCCAATCGCTAAATGCCTACAGTATCCAAATAAAATTCATACCAAACACACAAAAGAATGAGAAAAGTTCGCGTATTATATTTCAAAGTAAAATACGTCACACAATAACCTTTACTGACGAAATTATCTGATATCCGAAGCCAAAAAAATCCTAGCAATACATACACCAGCCGAGGATTTATTTATATACGGACAAATTATAAAAAAACACGTTCACAGATATAAAATTCGTATATATGTACACCAAATAAACTCGAAGACATAACACAACCAGATTTAGCTCCTGGTGACGCTCAAGCATGCATGTCCAGCAGCTTATATGTGTGAGTGTCGGGTGACACACGTACTTGCTTCGTGTCACACATACTTGTTGTCGGCTTTTGCATGATGAAAATCAAAAATTTTAGATATTAGCGCCATGCACCCGACATGCATGCGTGAGCGTCACCAGGAGCTAATAGACAGTTAGAATTAGTTAAACAAACACACAAGCGAGCACACGGAATACAAAAATTATGTAAAAGAACTATTAGAACAGTACCTACTATTGGCTGAACATAAAACAACAATGTAAGGCATACAACAAAAAGCGCACAGCTTGTTTTTACGGCAATACGAACGGAATCCCACAAGGGAACCATTAAAAGAATCCGACGTACCAACACAACCAGTTAACAAACATATTTAGTAGCAATAGATAAATTCTCAAAATACATAACTATCAGACATTCAGACCGATAACGAAAGTTGTCTGAACACACCAATGTGAAAATAAACAGACATAAATATATATATATAAGGACAGGTAGAACGAACGCACAATTCCATACCAGAATTGGCAAGAATCTATACTAATATTATAAAGAGGAAAACTTAGTTTGTTTGTTTGTTTGTTTGTTTGGTTGTAATGAGTAGGCTCAAAAACTACTGGACCGATAATAAAAATTCTTTCACCACTCGAAAGCTACATCATCCACGAGTAACATGGATTATATTTTATTTTGGAAATAGGGCTCGAGATATAGGTCAAAACGTGGACCCGGGTAACCTTCGGATGTGTATGTACAATATGGGTATCAAATGGAAGCTGTTGGTGAATGCTTTAGTTCAGAGTATTTTTCATGCCGCTCCGTGACTGGGGTCTCGAGATATAGGTCAAAATGTGGACCCGGGTAACCTTTGGTTGTGTATGTACAATATGGGTATCAAATGGAAGCTGTTGATAAGTGCTTTAATACGGGGTAATTTTCATACCTATTGATGGCAGGGGTCTGGAAATATATGCCAAAACGTGGACCCGCCGTGTCTTTGCACCGAATTAAACCAAACTTACACACATTGTTAAGTAGGTATTGAAGATGGTTTCCGTATAGTTTGGATACCTATTGGTAGATAGGGTCTCGAGATGTAGGTCAAAACGTGGACCCGGGTAACCTTCGGATGTGTATGTACAATATGGGTATCAAATGGAAGCTGTTGGTGAATGCTTTAGTTAAGAGTATTTCCATCCGCTCCGTGACAGGGTCTCGAGATAAAGACCAAAACGTGGACCCGGGTAACCTTCGGACGTGTATGTACAATATGGGTATCAAATGGAAGCTGTTGGTGAATGCTTTATTACAGAGTATTTTTCATGCCGCTCCGTGACTGGGGTCTCGAGATATAGGTCAAAACGTGGGCCCGGGTAACCTTTGGTTGTGTATGTACAATATGGGTATCAAATGAAAGCTGTTGATAAGTGCTTTAATACGGGGTAATTTTCATACCTATTGATGACTGGGGTCTCGAAATATATGCCAAAACGTGGACCCGCCGTGTCTTTGCACCAAATTAAACCAAGCTTACGCACATTGTTAAGTAAGTATTAAAAATGGGTTTCGTAAAGTTTGGTTGTAATTCGGAGCACTGGCAACGGGTACAGCGTTCTTTTGAACCAGCCATAATGTCGCTTACTTTTTTAACGATTGGGGCGGAACTGAACTGTCAAATTGACAGTGTGAGTTACAATGTGTCAATATTTCTTTCTGATTTGGATGCCATAAGGAAAAAACGTAAGTGCAACATGTAAAAATTGTTTGTGAATTTTTTTGGAGTGGATTTTGGAACAGTGAATAATTTCTTACGAAATTTGAGAATTTAATGTGAAATCCGAATGAAATTATGTGTTCGTGGAAAAAACAATTTTTTTCGTGTTTTTTTTTTGATAAATATAAATGGATAATGGTTAAAAAAGCTCCAATGCTTAATAAAACATATAAATTGAAACGAAAAATTCATGGAAGATCAGGAAAAAATACGATTGTTTATTCATATGCGTTGATTTGAAATTTCAAAACAATCTTCTTTTTTCCAGATTTTCAATTTATATTTTATATTTACTCAAAAACAAATAGAAAAACAAAAAGTATTGTTTATGCCAAAGCGCTTGAATAAAGAATAAAGAAATAAATAATATGAAATTCATATATTTTCTGTTCTAAACCATATCTATTCCATTTTAGTGTGCCCAGCGAAGGGGGCCGGGTTTGCTAGTATTAAATATAAAGAATTCAACATCAGCAACCGAGGAGCTATCATATTTGTAGCTATAAAGGAATTGAACAACACAACCCATACCGTCACAGAAAAAATCAAAGGATACACATTTTAACCTACTAAAATACAGCAAGGAAGACTAGTAAAAAAATTGAAAGACATATCGTAGAAAACATAGCAACGTCTAAACCAGGGAACTAGACACCGAACTTTCAAACAAGGAGACCAGATATTTGTGTTAAGGACTAACATTAGAAGTAAAAGCGACAGTCGTTACAAAAACTACGTAGTGCAGGAAGATCGTGAGCATACGATTTTGACTAAGGAGGAAAAAGTTATTCACAAAGGCAACGTTAAAAATTACACAGTTACTGGAGACGACACTGAATTACCTGATATTACTAGCCATGGTCATCATAATCAAAGTTATTCATAAAGACAACGTAAAAAATTACACAGTTACAGGAGACGACAATGAATTACCTGATATTACTAGCCATGGTCATCATAATCGCAATTCAAGAAGAAGAAGACACCAAAATAACAACCATAACTAAGAGGAAATATATTCTAACTAGAACCGACGATGCATATTTATTTGATGAATTCACATTTTTATTCTACCTAACTAATTGACAAATATTACCACATCATACATATATATATATTAGAGTGTCCGAAAAAAATTAAAGTGTTTTTTTTTTTAACGCATACCCTCTTATTTTGTTTGAATGGTCTCAAAACATCCAAAAATAAAGTTTCGTCTATTTAGAATCACGGCAACCCGTGCCGAGTTGCGCGGAAACCTGTCGGTACTTGTATAGTACGGCGCGCGCGAACTGTCGGATTGATTGCATGTAATTACTTGTTTATTTTATTAGTAATCGCGTTTTTTTCGTGTAGTCAATATGTCAGTGGAGTGACGAAGTTCCAAAAAGGAGATATTTCTAATAGGTAAAACATCAAATCACCGGTTCTAAACTTCCCTCTAACGGGCAAGTACTGGCAGTTTTGTTCTTTAATATTCGTGAAGTGAACTTAAGTGTCAATGAAAGTGCAAATCTCACAATTTGTGAGTGTATTATTTATTGGGAAAAGGCACGTATACCGACCAGATCAATATGTAAATGTGTTAAGAAACTAGTTAACTATACCACGTTTGGAGTGAATTGCAAAAAAATGCGAAAAAAACTCAAGAAGTGTTTGAACAGCGCCGAAAGGAGTTTGTTTCAAACTTAAACAATTTGTTTGACATCGCACATGCCAATGCTCTTCAATCGATTACAATAAATGAAGATAAGATCTTCTTGCAGCGCCAAAGAGAACCAGGTCGGCACGGTCACTTAGCCGGAGTGGACAAAAAACTAACAAACATAGAGGAAAGGACGCGCCTTAGAATCATCGAGGAGGAAAAGCGACGTGCTAAAAATTTTTCATCCTTAGCCCAATCAACATCATCTTGCAAACCACCACTAGAAAAGTCCTCTTCTGATTGTGAAATACTAGAATTAGAAGAAAATAGGCCCAGTGCAAGAGAAGCCTCCTCTCAGCTCGATAAAACTTCTATGCGGAAAAATATCATAACTCCCAAGTTAGTTGCCGCATTACACAGGTGTCAGTTAAGTGTGAGGGATTCTGTCTTTATAATTGAAGCTACTATTGAAGCTCTGGGGCACAATATAGATCAATTCCCTAAAAGCAGATCCTCCATCCACAGAGTTCTTACGGAAATGAAGCTATAAAAATTTATTTCCAAAACAAGGTCCCGGACACGATAACTGTCTACTGGGACGGAAAACTGTTGCCAGCTCTAGATTCACGTAAAAGTAAAGAAGAACACCTACCGGTAGTTATTACATACGATAATAAAAAACAAATTATTGCTGTTCCTAAATTGGATAGCAGAGGATGGTTCCATGTGTAGAGAGGATGGTTCCATGTGTAGAAGCCCACGCAAGTGTGGAAAGTTACAGATCGCCATTCACTTGGGAGTGGCCAGGACGGTTCTTCTACATATGGTTCAAGCAGCTCACAACGACCGGGATTAGCCCACGTATCCTCTGGGTAGCTTCCGAATACCCGTTGTCCGGTCCATTAATGGGGAAGGTGCCTCTGCCCGGCTGGTTGATGTCCTAGAGATGCGATGGATGGGGCAAGGCAAGAAAACCATTGGATCTTGCGACGTCTACTACAGCTGCCATGTAAAAGAGCGCAAATTCGGTGTCGGATTTGTTGTGGGAGAGAGACTTTGTCGCCAATTCCGGTCGTTCACTCCGGTGGACGAGCGTCTCGCAATAATCCGCATCAAAGCCCGTTTTTTTAACATATCGCTAATTTGCGCCCACGCCCCAACGGAAGGACGATGCGACCAAAGATTCCTTCTATGAGCGCTTGGAACGTTCATATGAGCACTGCCCCGCCACGACATAAAAATCGTGCTTGGCGACTTCAACGCCAGGGTGGGCAAGGAAGGAATTTTTGGTCCCACAGTCGGAAAATTCAGCCTGCACAACGAAACATCCGGTAACGGACAGAGGCTCATCGACTTCCCCGGGGCTCGAAACATGGTAGTCTGCAGCACCAGATTCCAGCATAAAAAAATCCACCAAGCTACCTGGCTGCCCCTGATCGAAAAACACGAAACCAGATCGATCATGTTGTGATAGATGGAAGACACGCTTCTAGTGTATTAGATGTACGTACGATCCGAGGACCAAACATCGACTCGGATCATAACCTTGTTGCAGCGAAACTGCGCACACGCCTCTGTGCAGCAAAAAACGTACAATTACCTAGGCAAAGAATGTTCGACATCGGAAAGCTGCAATCACAACAGACAGCCAGAGGATTCGCCACTCGACTCTCACTCCTGCTCTCAGAGACCACTACCCAACAAACCGGCATGCACGAGCAATGGAGCAACATTTCTCGTTCCCTACGTTCCACCGCCGAAGAAGAAATCGGATTCCGGAGAGCCCGAAAAAACAATTGGTACGACGAGGAATGTCATGCTGCCGCAGAAAGAAAGGATGCCGCCTATAGAGCAACGCTGCGATCGGGCGCAACACGAGCCATGTGGGATCGCTACAGAGAGCTAAAAAAGAGAGACGTATTATCCGACAGAAGAAACGAGAAGCCGAAATACGTGAGTGCGAGGAGCTTGAGATGCTGGCCAACAGGAACAACGCCCGAAAATTCTATCAGCAAGTTCGGCGGTTTACAGAAGGATTTAAGACCGTGGCGTTTTCCTGTAAGAACAAAGACGGCGATCTGGTGACTGACATCCAGATCAATCTAAAATTATGGAGGGAACACTTCTCGAACCTATTAAACAGTGACAGCTGCGCATGTCACAGAGAATGTGAAGATCCCGATACCCCAATCGACGACGACGGAATTGACGTTCCGCTACCCGACCATGACGAGGTGAGAATAGCTATAACGCGGCTAAAGAACAACAAAGCCGCAGGCGCCGACGGACTGCCGGCTGAGCTATTCAAACATGGCGGCGAGGAGCTGGTAAGGTGCATGCATCAGTTCCTATGCAAAATATGGTCGGATGAAAGCATGCCTGCCGATTGGAATTTAAGTGTGTTCTGCCCAATCCATAAGAAGGATGATCCTGCAATCTGTGCGAATTACCGCGGGATTAGTCTTCTAAATATCGCCTATAAGGTTCTAGCGAGCGTATTGTGTGAAAGGCTGAAGCCCACCTTCAGCCAACTGATTGGACCTTATGAGTGTGGCTTTAGACCTGGAAAGTCTACCACCGACCAAATATTTACAATACGCCAAATCTTGGAAAAGACGCACGAAAGGAGAATCGATACACACCATATTTTCGTCGACTTCAAAGCTGCATTCGACAGTACGAAAAGTAGTTATCTGTATGCCGTGATGTCTGAATTTGGTATCCCCACAAAACTAATACCGCTTTGCAAGATGTCATTGCTCAACACCAGCAGCGCCGTCAGAATTGGGAAGGACCTTTCCGAGCCGTTTGATACCAAACGAGGTTTCAGACAGGGTGACTCGCTGTCGTCTGACTTCTTTAACCTGATGTTGGAGAGCATCGTACGAGCCGCAGAACTTAATCGCTCAGGTACAATTTTTTATAAGAGCGTACAATTGCTGGCGTATGCCGATGATATTGAAATCATCGGCCTTAACAACCATGCTGTTAGTTCTGCCTTCTCCAACCTGGATAAAGAGACAAAGCGAATGGGTCTGGTGGTGAACGAGGACAAAACGAAGTACCTCCTGTCTTCAAACAAACAGTCGGCGCACTCGCGTATTGGCACCCACGTCACTGTTGACAGTTAAATTTGAAGGTAGTAAAAGACTTCGTTTATTTAGGAGCCAGAATTAACACCGATAACAATGTCAGCCTTGAAATCCAACAAGTGCTACTTTGGACTAAGTAGGCAACTGAGCAGTAAGGTCCTCTCTCGACGAACAAAACTAACACTCTACAAGACTCTCATCATGCCCCTCCTAACGTATGGCGCAGAAGCTTGGACGATGACAACATCCGATGAAGCGACGCTTGGAGTGTTTGAGAGAAAGATTCTGCGTAAGATTTTTGGATCTTTGCACGTTGGCAACGGCGAATATCGCAGACGATGGAACTATGAGCTGTATGAGCTTTACGACGACATAGACATAGCGCAGCGAATAAAGATCCCGCGGCTACGTTGGCTGGGTCACGTCATCCGAATGGATGCAAACGCTCCGGCTTTGAAAGTATTCGATGCGGTACCAGCTGGTGGTAGTTGAGGAAGAGGAAGGCCTCCTCTGCGTTGGAAAGATCAGGTGGAGAAGGACTTGGCTTCACTTGGTGTGTCCAATTCGCGCCGGTTAACACGAGAAAGAAACGACTGGAGCGCTTTGATAAACTCGGCCAAAATCGCGTAAGCGGTTATCGCGCCAATTAAGAAGAGAAATTAGATAGCTCGACAGGAAGGGAACAGGCAGACGCAGTTTGGGATGCTATTACGAACTGGAACCTTGAATATAAAGTGCAGATAAATGGAGCATGCGTGCCTTTCGAACAAAAACTGGGTAGAGAAGTGCTTATATTTGCTTGCCGTCATCACGTTTACGAATTAGTACTTAAAGGCGTGTTTGAAGCGAAAATCAGTCAAGTAACTACAAGCCCAGACATCCCATTATTCAAGAAATTCCGAGAAAACTGGAAAAAGAACAGCTATCTTGTTTTAATGTTTCGAAAATTGACAAACTGCTAGAATTCTACAAAACTGAATTAACCAAAGAAATCGTTAGAGATGACTATCGCGAATTAATTGAGCTTTCAATTATATTTCTTGGCGGAGATTCAGAGAAGAAATTTAAGATTCGGCACCAGGTGCTATGCACCAGGCTCGATGGATGGCGAGAGCCATTTATTCGTTAAAAATATCGTTACTTAGCTCTCAATTCAGATTTCAAATAAGGATAAGGCAGCTCTGTTGAACGTATGTCTGTTCATCGTGACATCCTACGTAAAACCCTGGCTCCAATGTATTTTAGCAGTAAAGGCGCCGTATCAGGATTTGTGTTTTTTGAAGGCCATGAAAAATTACAAAACAATAGGCAAAAGCATTTCAAAAGCAGCTTTGCAGAAGTTTTGCCAGCATTTTTGGTATTTGACAGATGAAGTATCTATTCTGGCTTTATTTGATGATGATGTCAATCTAGAAACTAAAGTAAAAAAGATTGCTAACTTAACTAGAGAAAACCCAACAGCTCACAATAAACGTTACATTGCATCCAAAGAAGAACTCTGTGGCCCACTTTTTGGTACGTTAATTAAGCCTTGATTTTGTTCTTTTACTAAGTTTGCTAATAGGTATAATTGATAACTGATCTATCTGTTTTAATTTCAGAGAAAAACATTGATGACTTCGTCTTTGTCAAAAGCAAGTTCCTGTTTAATCGACTCCAGATTGACGACAGTTTTCTGAACAAGTGCCACTCTTCGTTGTCAAATGATTCGTTTCTACAGGCTAAAAATAAGCTGCCAGGACTGAAATCAGTTAATGATACGGCAGAAAGAGCGGTTAAGTTAGTGCAAGACTTCCATGGTTTGATCACTGTTTAAGAGGAGCAAAAACAATTTTTATTACGTTCCGTACAAGAACACAGACAGGTATATCCCGACTGTAAAAAGCAAACTTTGAAAAGAAAATTTCATGATTTGAAAGGATTGATGCCCCTTTTATAATAAAAAGAAAATAAATACGAAATATTTTTTTTATTTTTATTTATTTAATTAATCTAAAAATTCAATTTAACTTTTCTCGATTGTGAGCTTTCATACTAACTTTTAAACTTAAAGTTTGACATCAAGTAGGTACGGGTTAATGACATCCGATCTCAATAATATTTTATATTTAAGTTTTTAGAGTCAAATTGAAAAAAAATAAAGGGTATGCGTATTGAAATTCCGAAAAAAAAAAAATTCCCCCTCGTAGCCTGGGACACCCTAATATTAATATATATATACCTATATATAATTGGCGCGTACACCATTTTTGGGTGTTTGGCCGAGCTCCTCCTCCAATTTGTGGTGTGCGTCTTGATGTTGTTCCACAAATGGAGCGACCTACAGTTTCAAGCCGACTCCGAACGGCAGATATTTTTGTGAGGAGCTTTTTCATGGCAGAAATACACTCGGAGGTTTGCCATTGCCTGCCGAGGGGCAACCGCTATGAGAAAAATGTTTTTCTTAATTTTGGTGTTTCACCGAGATTCGAACCGGCGTTCTCTCTATGAATTCCGAATAGTAGTCACGCACCAACCCATTCGGCTACGGCGGCCGCACATCATACGAACAAATATTTAATAAGAACTAAAAATCCTATCAGTGCTATTTATAAACTATCATAAATAATCATTGTAAACTATTTAAATTCACACCACTTAGAACTAAGCATGTAACAATTTTTCACCGATAAGGAAATTGCCCTTTGCAACAATATTTAGACTAGAATGAATAACTGTAAGAATTATTTAGGCAAAAACAAGGAACAAACATTAATTCGGTATAAATCGGGCCGATTTAATTTAGAAAGGGGAAAGTTAAGGAATGATTCCTTTCACAAATAATAAAACAAAAATAGTTAAATAAATTCTAAGTATATTATAATCATGCAAGTCCAAACATATGTATTTTAAGAATATTAAAAGATAAACATATGTATTTTAAAAATAACAAAAGATAAACATATGTATTTTAAAAATTACAAAAGATCAACGTATGTTAAGAATAACAAAAGATAAACATGTTTTTCCTAAGCAGCAAACAAAGACACTAATAAACAAGTCGTGTACCTAAAACAGTAAGATGAGGTATAAGTATAAATACGACTGTCAAATATATCGGCAGTCAGTCTAGTATTAACATAGTGTTAAGAAAAACCTTAAAATCAAATTCATAAAAATAAATTTTTATATTATATTTTTCCAAAGAGAAGCAAGTCTTTAACTATCTTCCAAGTCTTTAACTAGCTTCAGAGGTGTCTTTATTTGGTTTAGGTATTCGATTGATTTCGGTAACATTTGAAGACAGTGGAAAATATTTCATTCTAAATGCAAAGTGAAATATATTTCTTACATTTAGAGCGGGTTTGTCAGGTAACTCCTTTAGAATTTTCCTGTGATTCAATGGCATCCTGGAAATTAATTTACGAAAATTTCGTCTCAATTGCTATGCGTATTTCTTTCGAAACTATTTTTTTATTTGTATTTGCTATTATTCTCGTTCTTTATATACCGAAGAAGAAATCGGATTTGGGCGAGCCCAAAAAAAACAGTGGGTACGCCGAGGAATGCCTTGCTGCTACAGAAAGCAAAGATGCTGCCTATAGAGCCACGCTGCGATCGGGCGCAACGCGAGCCATGTGGGATCGCTGCCGAGAGCTAAGAAAGGAATAGAGACGTATTATCGAAAAGAAGAAATGAGAGGCCGAAATACGTGAGTGCGAGAAGTTTGAGATGTTATCCAATAGGAACAACGCCCGAAGATTTTACCAGAAAGTTCGGCGGCTTACAGAAGGTTTAAAGACCGGGGTGTTTATCTGTAAGAAAAAAGATGGCAATCTGGTGACAGACATCCAGAGCATTATGGAGGGAACAATTCTCGAACTTTTTAAATAGTGACTGCTGCGCATGTCACAGACACAATCGTTGACGAGTGAACTGTTGTTCCGCTACCCCAC
Source organism: Anastrepha obliqua (assembly GCF_027943255.1). Classification (NCBI taxonomy): domain Eukaryota; kingdom Metazoa; phylum Arthropoda; class Insecta; order Diptera; family Tephritidae; genus Anastrepha; species Anastrepha obliqua. The sequence goes on along the minus strand of NW_026562179.1, from coordinate 870,738 downwards.
CACAACGAGGTAAGAATAGCTATAACGCGGCTAAAGAATAACAAAGCCGCAAGTGCCGACGGACTGCCGATTGAGCTATTCAAACATGGCGGCGAAGAGCTGATAACGTGCATGCATCAGCTTCTAGGCAAAATATGGCCGGATGAAAGCATGCCTGCCGATTTGAATTTAAGTGTGCTCTGCCCAATCCATAAGAAGGATGATCCTGCAATCTGTAGCAATTATCGCGGGACTAGTCTTCTAAATATCGCCTGTAAGGTTCTAGCGAGCGTATTGTGTGAAAGGCTGAAGTCCACCATTAACCAACTGATTGGAGCTTATCAGTGTGGCTTTAGACCTGGAAAGTCTACCAAATATTCACAATACACGAAGTCTTCAAAAAGATCCACGGAGAAGATCGTACGAGCTGGAGAGTTTAATCGCTCAGGCACAATTTTTTATAAGAGCGTACGATTGTTGGCGTATATGAGTATATGATATTGATATCATTAGCCTTGACAACTGCGATGTAAGTTCAGCCTTCTCCAAACTGGATAAAGAGGCAAAGCGAATGGGTCTCGTGGTGAACGAGGACAAAACGAAGTACCTCCTGCCATCAAACAAACAGTCGGCACAGTCACGTATCGGCAACAAGTCGTTGTTGACAGTTATGATTTCGAGGTTGTAATAGACATTATTTATTTAGGAACCAGCATTAATGCCGATAACAATGTCAGCCTTGAAATCCAACGAAGGATCTCTCCTACCAACAAGTCTTACTTGGGACTAAGTACGCAACTAAGTAGTAGGCAAACTAGTAGTACTTCCTCTCTCGACGAACAAAACTAACACTCTATAAAGCTTCCATCATGCCCGTCCTCACGTATGGCGTAAAAGCGTGAGCGATGACAATATTTGATGAAGTATCGCTGGGAGTGTTTGAGGAAAAAAATTCTGCGGTAAATTTTTGTATCTTTACACGTTGGCGACGGCGAATATCGCAGAGGATGGAACTACAGGGTGGCTGATGAATTTTGCTACATTAAGAAACTCAAATAACTTTTTTTTTTGGTGTATGGAATTCATTTATTTTTTTTTTCAAGTTGAAGGCCATTAAATTTTATTAAATGTAGCTTAACTAGTTTTAAAAATAATTGAATTTAAATGCCCCCCATGCTCGTTGACACAAGTGCGGCATCTTAGTAGTTGCGACAGGAATAGCCGCAATTGTTGCCCGAATGGATTGTTTTAGTTCATCCAAATTTGTTGGCTTTGTTTTATAAACTTCTTGTTTACATAAACCCCACAAGAAAAAGTCAGGTGCAGTAAGGTCAGGCGACCTGGGGGGCCAACGAAATTCGGAGTTTCTTGAAATCAGTTTATTGGGAAATTTTCGTCGCAACTCTGTCATAACAGTCTGGGCTATGTGAGACGTTGCCCCATCTTGTTGAAACCACACAGAGTTGAAAGGAATTCTCTTTCGGCGTAGTTCTGGATAGAAAAATTCTTTCAGCATTTTCAAATAACGGTCTCCAGTAACCGTAACGGTGTGACCATTTTCTTCAAAAAAATAAGGCCCGACAATACAGCGTGAAGAAACCGCACACCACACTGTCACGCGAAGAGGATGCAATTCCGTCTCGTGGAGTATCTGTGGGTTAGAAGTACTCCATATTCGACAATTTTGTTTGTTCATATTGCCGTTTCGATGATAAGGCCTTCTTGCGACTGTTTCTTGCTCAGCAAATTATTAACCAGTCTCATTATGGTCCATCTGCTCGGGGGATCGCCCCCAAACATCCGCCTGTACTCTCTCTGTACCAAAACTACGGACTCCAGTGCGTGATAGCAGCGGACTATCCAAATTCTTGTTTGCGTGTCCCAGTTATCCATTTTAATAAATTTTAAAGATCAATCTGGAAATTAAAACAAAAATGGAACAGATAACTTAAAAAGAAAAAAAGTTATTTTGACGTGATAACGTCTTATAATTCGATTTAACAGGCTGTACGCACGAAAAAATGTGTCGTTACCTTGCTCATATGTAGTTACCTTGCTCATTAGTGTTACCTTGCTCTTTAGTGTTACCTTGCTCATTAGTGTTACCTTGCTCATATGTAGTTACCTTGCTCATATTAGTGTTACCTTGCTCATATGTAGTTACCTTGCTCATATTAGTGTTACCTTGCTCATATGTAGTTACCTTGCTCATTAGTGTTACCTTGCTCATATTAGTGTTACCTTGCTCATATGTAGTTACCTTGCTCATTGCATTGAATGAATTGCAAGCGAAAGCGCGAAAGGAACGACAAAGCAAACAAAGCAAACGAACGGCAACGTTCGACATCTTGCTCTCCCCTACTTAAGTGAGCGTATATATGTATGTATATGCGCATATGTACATATATAAATTCACGTATTTGTATTGGCATATGCCTTCTTATTGATTATTATTAATTTGATTTACTTGAAGAATTTAAAATAAAACCAAGTTTGTTAATAATACCTGTTGTTTTAATGTTATTATTATTATTTTTTTATTATATCTGAAGGAAAAAATGTATGGTAATATTTACCATATCTATACTAATATTATAAAGAGGAAAACTTTGTTTGTTTGGTTGTAATGAATAGGCTCAAAAACTACTGGACCGATTTTAAAAATTCTTTCACCATTCGAAAGCTACATCACGAGTAACATGGATTATATTTTATTTTGGAAATAGGGCTCGAGATATAGGTCAAAACGTGGACCCGGGTAACCTTCGGATGTGTATGTACAATATGGGTATCAAATGAAAGCTGTTGATAAGTACTTTAATACGGGGTAATTTTCATAACTATTGATGACTAGGGTCTGGAAATATATGCCAAAACGTGGACCCGCCGTGTCTTTGCACCGAATTAAACCACACTTACACACATTGTTAAGTAGGTATTGAAGATGATTTCCGTATAGTTTGAATACCTATTGGTAGATAGGGTCTCGAGAAATAGGTCAAAACGTTGACCCGGGTAACCTTGGGATGTGTATGTACAATATGGGTATCAAATGGAAGCTGTTGGTGAATGCTTTAGTTTAGAGTATTTCCATCCGCTCCGTGACTAGGGTCTCGAGATAGAGACCAAAACGTGGACCCTAGAATGTGTTTGTACAATATGGATATCAAATGAAAGCTGTTGATAAGTGCTTTAATACGGGGTAATTTGTTATGTTATGTTATGTTATGTTATGTTATGTTATGTTATGTTATGTTATGTTATGTTATGTTATGTTATGTTATGTTATGTTATGTTATGTTATGTTATGTTATGTTATGTTATGTTATGTTATGTTATGTTATGTTATGTTATGTTATGTTATGTTATGTTATGTTATGTTATGTTATGTTATGTTATGTTATGTTATGTTATGTTATGTTATGTTATGTTATGTTATGTTATGTTATGTTATGTTATGTTATGTTATGTTATGTTATGTTATGTTATGTTATGTTATGTTATGTTATGTTATGTTATGTTATGTTATGTTATGTTATGTTATGTTATGTTATGTTATGTTATGTTATGTTATGCTATGTTATGCTATGTTATGTTATGTTATGTTATGTTATGTTATGTTATGTTATGTTATGTTATGTTATGTTATGTTATGTTATGTTATGTTATGTTATGTTATGTTATGTTATGTTATGTTATGTTATGTTATGTTATGTTATGTTATGTTATGTTATGTTATGTTATGTTATGTTATGTTATGTTATGTTATGTTATGTTATGTTATGTTATGTTATGTTATGTTATGTTATGTTATGTTATGTTATGTTATGTTATGTTATGTTATGTTATGTTATGTTATGTTATGTTATGTTATGTTATGTTATGTTATGTTATGTTATGTTATGTTATGTTATGTTATGTTATGTTATGTTATGTTATGTTATGTTATGTTATGTTATGTTATGTTATGTTATGTTATGTTATGTCATGTTATGTTGTGTTGTGTTGTGTTGTGTTGTGTTGTGTTATGTCATGTTATGTTATGTTATGTTTAAGTATATGTTATGTTAATGTTAACTCATTCTCTATATCCATACCAAATATGTATCAAATAAATAAAATTAAAATTTTCTTTTGAAAAATGCAACCATTCGATCAGTATTTTCTTATGACGTTATCACGTTAAACTATCGTCAGTAAACCGACTTTGCAGACAACCTCTTTTTTTTTTGGTAGCGGCTTTCATCAGCCACCCTGTATGAGCTGTATGAGTTTTACAACGGCATAGACATAGCGCAGCGGATAAAGACCCAGCGGCTACGTTGGCTGGGTCATGTCGTTCGAATGGATACAAACACTCCGGCTTTGAAAGTATTCGATGCGGTACCAGCGGGTGGTAGCAGAGGAAGAGGAAGACCTCCTCTGCGTTGTGAAAATTAGATGGAGGAGGACTTGGCTTCACTTGGTGTGTCTAACTGGCGCCGGTAAGCACGAGAAAGAAACGACTGGGGCGCTTTGTTAAGCCCGGACAAAATCGAGGAAGCGGTTATCGCTCCAATTAAGAAGAAGAGAAGTATTTATTATGTTTGTGAGGTGGAATGAAGTTCACATTTATTGTAGTTCTTATGCGAGAATCAAAGATTATAAGTCTTTAGGCTTTCAGATAAGAAATAGAAAAGAGAGGATTTATTAGACAACACAACTCATGTACATATGTTACATATGAGTGTATAATATAAATTTGAATCAGCTGATATAATGAACACAGCAAGGTAAACAGCTGTTTGTGTACATAATGTTTTGATTATGATGTTTCTTATATAAATGTTTTTTTTTTATTTAAATGGCCAGTAAGTATTTTTGCTTTGATTTTTGGAGTTTTCGCCCAAGAATTTGACCTTGGCTTTAGAGGATATTTGTGCATGACTACGTTGTCAATTTTTTTGCATGCCTTCCATAGTGTATAGTTTGTATAAAAGCTCTAGTAGTTCCCAGTGATGTATATATTTTTCAGATTTTTTGTCTGTATCTACTTTTGACATATCTTTAATTCTTTTTATTGCTATATACAGCCCTTTTTAATGTCAGGTGAACGTGTAGTTTACCAATGTTGCCTTAGCTTTCGTTTCTTTCTGATTTTTACCAAGTTTTTTTGGGAACTCTTGTATTTGTTGTTACCCATTTAATTATAAATGTGGAGGTTGCTGTTGTATACCATATTCTGTCATTAAAGTATACGATTACGGAGTCTATTTCTCTTTGATTCTTTAGGAGAATTTCAATGTTAAGGCTTTGCGCCTTAATTTCACGAAAATAGTCACAATTCGTATAATTATTGTAAAATTTATGGGTTTTGTACAATAGTTTATGTATTAGCTCAATAATATTGGAATTAGTCTGAGGAGAATGGAATGAGACGTCAAAACTTGAGGTTAGATATGGTAGAAAAGGCAATGTATCGTAGAAAGGGATAAACATCCATTAAGGGGGGGGTAACGTTAATTCATGGAAAAAAAGGCACATTTTTATGAGTTTTTTTTGATGACACAGTTAAAATTTATTCGTCAAATCTTTTACTACATAAAACTATAGCATTTGAAGTATATTTTGTGAAATTTTCATCCAAAAATATTTAAAAATACGGCAATGGCAGAAATTATTCGTACGCATCTAAAAAAAAAGTAGTTTTGCGGTGCCCCTCATAACTCGGTGTTAAATCATCTGAAATCAAAAAACCAAAGTTATTTCGTTAGATAACCGTTTTCTCCGGGTAACGCCGAGAGGGTTTTTTGAAATTAAAAATTTTTCGATTTTTGGGAACACGTTAAAGTCAAAAACACGATTTTCGCGTAAAAAATCGGTGAATTAGTTAGCGTAAAAACAAAAGTATCAACAAATTCGAAAAAAACTCTTCGGCGTTACCTTGTAAAACATCTACAGAAAAAGTGTTCAAAATTTCAAAAGGATCGGTGCAGTAGTTTCAAAGTTATGAGGGGCACCGACTTTGAAAACGTAAGTTGTGGGAACAACGCTTTAAAGTTCAAATGGCGCGCGGTTGAGCCAGGTAGGTAGCAACACTTACATGGCTGTATCTTTGTAAGTTTTGCTCCGATTCATCTAAAATTTTCACAGAATATTCTTGAAAGGTTCTTCATTTAAAAAACCAAATAAAAAAAAAATGCACAAAAAAAAATTTAAAAACGTTACCCCCCCCTTAAGATCCTCAATTTGTACCGATATCACTTGCAAGTCCATCCTGTAGTGCTTCACATCAATGCATTTGATGCCTTTGTTTATACTCGTAATTATTGTCGCTCCAAAATGTGGCTTGTCATCAGAGTGAATGGCGTAATATACAGGGTCCGGCACTCAAGGTGCAACCAATTAGAAAGGGTATAAACTTTGAAAATTACTTTTATTCAATTCAAAGAAAAAAATTTATGGAAATAATACAAAATTAGTAATAAATTTACTTTTGCTCGATATGACCACCTTTTGCCTTGACTATGGCCTTGAGATGGTCCAGAAACGAGTCGCATGCTGCTCGAACGTGACTTGCAGGTATTTTGACCCACTCGCGTACAATTACTTTTTTCAGCACCTCGAGACTGGTGTATCTTTTAGTTCACACCTTGCTCTCCAAAATGGTCTTAAGAGAATATACCATCGGATTCGCGTCTGGTGAATTTGAGAGCCATTGTGTGGACGTTAAGAAGTTCGGAACGTTGTTTTTTAACCATTCTCGGTTCACTTGAGCTTTGTGAGACGGTGCCAAGTCCCGCTGAAACGTCCATGGTCGACCCACGGCTTTAAAGTAACGTCCAAAATTCTTTTCCGATAATATTTCGCAGTTACCTTGACTCCAGGCTCGATGAAAACGATTGGAGAGTGAACATCTGCTGTTTTAGCGGCCCAAAACATTACCTGTGTAGGGTGCTGCCTTCTGGTAGCCAATCGATGACTCAAATTCTCGTATGAGCATTCGGTCAAATAAACCATATTGTTTTGGGAGTTTATGAATTGCTCAATTCGAAAATTTTTCTCGTCAGAAAACACAATGTTAGGAAATTGACCGCTTTCGGCCAAGCGAGTTGCTTTCCTTCGCTCTCTCAAGTCTGACTTGTTGCTGCTTTGGTGTGACATCATGCGCCTTTTGGATCTTGTAATGATTGACTTTGAAATTATTCTTTAGTATGCAGCGGATGCTACGGTTAGATATTTTCAGTTCTCTCGCCATTTGATGGTCAATTTGTCGAGGATTTCGCTCAAGTCGCTTTTTCAGTTTTGGAACCATTTCACGTGATGTTGCAGTCTTCACTGTAATAAGTAATGGTGCGATAAACCTAAACTTTATTTATTTCAAGGTGGTCGAAATCAAGAACAATCGCTTTTTGTGATTTTTGAGCCAAATATAATGCAATCACACTATTACATTTGAAATCCATTACTGATTTTCTTTTTTCGCGTTTACTCTCAGCAAAATGCTTCGGCGCACTGTAAACAATACTCCGGACTGTCATTTCGCCAACTAGCAGACAGCTGATGACCGTGCATCAGCTACGTGAGAGTTACCAACCCAACACCCTTGCCACTAATTCTCTGGAACGGGACTCAACAACACACAAACACATATACATTGATTCTTTGTAAAAACACACAAACACATATAAATGTAAGAAACTGAAAACACTGAAATAAAAAATCATTTCTGTTTTTGCATTCGAATTGAGCAGACGTTTTATGTACAGTGGCAAAACCCACACACACCATACCACACGATGGTAGCTGGCGCTGCCGGCTCAGGAACGGATCTACATATAATTACGATAAGTATCATTATTTTTTTGTTTCATAAGTTAAGTGCAGTAGAAAATAAAAGTTAACTGTGTTAACTTTGTGTATAATATGCATGGCCAAATGGAACGGAATCAATCGTTGATAATCGTTACCACAGCAGAACCAAAACACATAAACTTAACAAAAACAAAAAAAAAAGAATACATAAACGTAGGTGCAAGCATATGTATATCCAGATTGGGTTGGTACAGCTAACAGAATCAATTGCTGATTACTGTAGGGCAATCATAGTGCAAACCAAATTTATTTTTTTAATGTTGTAGAGCGAAATCATACGCTGATAATCGCCGCATACAACACAAGAAAAGATAAAAAAAATATAAAAAAAAATAATCTCTCTTTGAATTTAACAATTCGACGGAATCGCTAAAATGCTACAAAACTGCAAAGTTCATACATCGATTTGCGATATACGCATTGTTTTTGTCAATCTGTTTTCGCTAACGGCGCAGCAGAGCCGACGAATTCTGGCGACACCGTTGTAATAGCGACGCCGCATTTGCAAAGTGTGTGTGCATTGTTGTTGTTATTCGTTAAGTAATAACACCGAAAAGTCCGGCGCCATCGATCCGCTAAGCGAAGCTACAACGGGCAGACGATGCTAGCACATGAAACAGGGGTGGCTTTCTGTAATTCGATATCGAGCAAAAACGATAGTCGAAGTATCGTTTTTGCTTTCTCTAACAAAAAATGTCGTAGCGTCACATCGAACGTTCGATAGGTACAGCTCGACATCACTTTTGCTCTCGTTTTCATTTTCTCAGCTGTTTATTTCTTCAAAATGTAAGTTAAAAATTAAATTTTTTTTTTAATTTTAAGTTTTATATACATAGTTGTTTGCATAGGTCTCAACAAACAAACGCTGCTCAACTAAAAATAATGGTGGAATATATGGAGAAGCACGATACATTAGCTAAAAATAGCTTACAGAGTGCAGCTAATGGCCGTTCGAAAAGGAAAGAGTTATGGGATAAGCTAGCGGAACTGTTAAACAGTATCGGACCTCCCATGAAGCCAACAAAAGCATGGCAGAAAGTTTGTATTAACACTTACCATTACTTTTAAACATTTTCATTTGAGGTAATAATGATAATATTACATTCTTGTAATACCCCTAGGTATGGACTGACTACAAATATAATGCAAAACGCAAGCTTACCCAGCGCATGAAAAGTATAACGAAAACGGGTGGTGGTCCATATGATGCGGTTTCATTGAACCATATGGAGGAACGAATAGTTGCCGCAGCCAAAATAGGCGAGCACATATCGGGAGTACCAGGCGCAAAATCATATGGTTGCCATACAGACGGACCCAGCTGTTCTACTGCGGCTCCTCAGGCAGACGATAATTTCGTTTGTAAATATTTGGCCCAAATCTCGAGCGCCGATAATACTTCTAGTGACGACGAAGGCAAAACATCAAGGAAGTCTGAGCCTCCAAAAATAAATATACGCCAGGAAGGGGAAATCGACGAGGTACAACCTGCTAAAACAAAAAGATGTTCAGACCCCAAAATCAAAATCATTGAAAAAGAGATTGAAAAGCAAGAACAATTTCAAAATGAAGTGCTGAGGCTTTTCGAAGAGAGCAATGAAATCGCAAAGAGGAAACTGCAACTAAAGAAGACACAAATTGCAACTGAAGTGCAATATTAAAAAATGAAGGTTCAAGTCTTAGAGCTAGACTTGGAAAAACTGAAATGTGAAATCGCATTGCTAAAACGTAAAATGAATAATTAATGAGTTACTTTATGTATGTGATAACTTTAAGATTAGTTTTTTACCTTTTATAAAAAGAAAGACTGATACCTGAGAAATGAAGTACAATTTTTAGTTTTACTTAAGAAATTTTATTTAATTTACCAGTAATAAAATGAAATCTTTACATTGTTGATTGAGAAAGATGGTCTTTTATTCTACTTCTTATCCTCTCTGATAATCGATTGTTTATGTCCATGGTGTACATTCTAACAGTCCTTCTTGTCTTTGAGTTAGATTTTCGTTGCTGAATTGATATGGAATATTCCTATCGATGCAAACATTGTGAAGAGCGGCGCACACGTTTGCAATTTTTGCAACCAATGTTGGGTTGTACCTTGGCTTTCTATCGTCCGATAATATTCTCCAGCGGCCTAAAGTGAACAATGCAATTAATGTTAGTGTATTTACATTGGATTCAATGAATACAAAAACCTTTGTATACGCCAATGCTTCTTTCGACAATGCTTCTAGCCTTACTGTGAATGTCGTTGAAAATACATTTGCCTACGTCGGTCTCATTTTCGCGTAATCGATACGGGGTCATAAGCCATGGCTCAAGAGGGTATCCAGAATCCCCTAAAAATATACATATTTATTCCCGTATCTTAATTTTTTCCTATTTAATCACTCACCTAATAGCCACGAACTTGTATCTCCATTATTATAGCGCCGCTCCATTACCTTCCTCTCATTGGAGGCTTTCCAAACAAAGGAATCGTGCGCAGCTCCTCCGTACTGTGGGCATATAGCTTTTATTCTTAATTTATGGTCACATATCTGCAATAAAAAATGTAGAGTACGATAACTCCAAGAAAAAAGGATTAAGAGCTAGTGTAAGTATATATTTACAATCATCGCGTTTATGCTATGCTTTCCTTTCCTGTTGAAGTATATATGCTCGTTCTCAATAGGCCTCAACAGCATTAAATGAGTACCATCTACGGCACCAACAACTGCAATGAATTAAAATAGTACAAAATTTAAATTTCGTTAATATTGCACTACTTACTCTCGGAAAGTTATATTTTTCATGGAACCACTCTTTGCACGGCTGGAAGTTTTTTTCGAAAGATATCCATTGGTTGCATAGAGTTTCTTCCATCGACGATAATGTGCTGCGAAATATCTTCGACAGAGTACTATGCCCCATTGCTGCTGTGTGTGCGCCGCCAGTTTGCCACTGGTAACCGCCACCTGCTAATATCTCCAGCGTTGCAGCTAGCCTCAAAATTGGAGCTATATATGTACTCCTAAGTCCTTCTCTAAAGTTTATTTCACAAAGGACGTACATAAAAACCTCCTTGGTCAGTCGTTATTTTGTTTTGGAAGCAAAAGAAATACTTTGATATTTACTTAATGAAATTTGTATTCATCTTACTATAAATCGGGCAATTCCATTGGATTCGACGCATCGCGTATTCTCCTTCTATTTATTGAAGAGTTTTCTTCATTAAAATCTTCCAATATTAAAAAATAGCGCCAATTGTACATATTTACTTTTAATTTTTATTGCTTTCGTGCACTTTTTGACAACTATAAACCACTTTCCAAACACTTCCGAAAATATGAAAACGATAGTACAAGTATCGAAATACGGGAACCAAAATGGGATCGTCGCGAATTCGATATCGAATTAAAGGGTCGAGCAAACGAGAGTCGACTATCGAATTACAGAAAGCCACCCCAGCCTTTTACTGTTCATTTTGAAAGTGATCTCGAGTCAAAAAGGCATAGTTAAATTTAAAGGGAGCCTAAATTTTTTGTGACACTAAATATTTTACAACTGATGCAGACGAATTCCAAGACAAATAAGTGAAAACCCAGTTTGCCCACCCACCTGGAATGGGATCGACCAGACACCATACAACTCTCTTCTGCTAAGAGCCATTAGGAATAAAATCGTGGGTAGAGGTAATGACGCTTTAAAAAGGTCCGACACTGGACTCATCTGGGATGATATCAAGGCTAAACTGATTCAACATTATAGACCGCTAATTATGCCCAATCCGCACAACAAAAATCAGCGGTATTCACCTGGACACCCCGTTCCTAACCATCCGCTTCATTTTGGGGAGGGAGGAGTTACCAACTCAACACGCTTGCCACAAATTCTCTGGAACGGGACTCAACAACACACAAACACATATACATTGATTCCTTGTAAACACTGAAATAAAAAATTACTTCTGTTATTGCATTCGAATTGAGCAGACCTTTTATGAACAGTGGCAAAACCCACACACACAGACACACTATCCAACTCCCAATGGTAACTCGAGCGGGCTGAAGTTGGTTACACTTCGAGTGCCGGACCCTGTAGAGTATAATTAGGAATATTTTAATAATTCCTTTGTGAAATGTGCTTTAGATATTAGAGTAGACGCAGCTTGTTTTCCCGGAATGTTTCTAGTTTTAGTGCATGTTGGCTTACACCATTCGTTGTGTTCCGTCGTAGATGTTCCGATCGGTTGAGCTCCCTTTTTAGTGTTTATAGCTTTAACATGGGCATATGATACATTTGGTGTTATATGTAGTATTATGATTTGTTTTTCACAGTCTAGTGTATTTTCTGGTGCAACGTTTTGTTCTGAGATTGTTATCGTGGTTGGATTATTTTGTCTGAGACTATGAAATCGCTGCATCTTTAATGTTTTATAAATCATATGGTCTTTATAAATGACATTTTTGTTCACTAATTTCCTTTACTGGCCTTTTTATGGCTATAACTTCCAGCACATTTCATACAGGCAGGTGGTTTAAGGCAGTAGTCTGGTCAAATACTTTTTTTTTTTATATTTTTTAGAAAAATTTGTTTAAAGAATATATAGTATGTTATTACTGACATCAAATAGTATACAAAAACAATTTTTTTTTTTTACATATTTGTTTGTAGTAGTGTGGCACCAAACTGAGCGTCTTACAAAAAAATAGGTGGCTTGTCAACAGGATTTTGGCTCCTCAGGACATCTGAAACGAAAAAGTTAAACTGATTATTATTCTGTAAGCTTGTCATTATCATCATATTCATATCTATAAAAATAAGTATTTGACCAGACTACTTAAGGCAAAAATTCTTGGTGCAAAAGTATTTTTGGTAGTTTGTACATTGAGGCAGTGTGTTAGTGCTCAGATTTAATTTTACAGTGTAATAGATGTGTAATAGCGTATATAGTTTTTTTGTTTGGTTTGGCGTTTAGTTCAAGTATAAATAGTGGAAAAGGTGGTTTGGTAGTAGTGTGTAAGATATTGTGAATGTTTATAACTTCATGACCAAGTTCTCCTAATTCTTTTATAATTTCTTCTTTATGTGTGGAATTGCGCAAGTTCTTCAGAACTATTTTATATCTCCTGTGTTTTTGGGCTTATATGAAATTAGTTTTGCCATAAATTCTGTGACAGATTTTACGATACATACGGCGAGAACAAATTCGAAGAAAATAGTTCCGTTATTTTTGCTTTTTCGATTGTTAACAATGGAGTGGGGAGGTAAGGAAAATGTATTGCAGTGAGTGCATTACGAAAGTGTGATAAAAGTGCAAGTAAGATTTACGATTTTTTTTTTTTTTTTTTTTATTGCAACTAGTTCATAAATATTTACAAATGACTAACAAGCAACTTAATTATGATAACATTACACAATTTTCACTCTACATGACATAAAGCATTTCTATGGAGGTATGAGAACGCTAGGTTTAGTGCGTCTGAGCCTTCGTATAAATCCGTTGGTTTCAATTAAATTAAGTGCTTCTTCATTGATGTGGTTTAATAGTCTTTCTTTGTGGGCAACTGCAATCTTTGCGATTTCAGTGTTAACGGAGTTTATTTTAAGGTCGCGCTCAATGTCGGAACTTCTGCAGTACCATGGTGCTATGACAATGCACCTAAGGACCTTATTTTGGAAGTGTTGGATTTCGTTTTTCGTACTTTGACTGGCGCACCCCCATAGCTGCGCACCATAACTCCATACTCTATCGTGAGACCTGATCTGCTACCCATGAGCCATTGCATGTTTTTGAGTTTGATGTCCAATTCTTGCCTCTTTTTCTTGACATGCTCTTTCCATCGAAGTTTGCAGTCAAGTGTCATACCTAGGTACTTCGCATAGTTTGAGTATGGGACTTGTTGATCATCTATGTATAGTGGTACATGTTGTATTTTAGTGTTTGTGAAAACTACGTGTACAGATTTTTTTTATTTATTTATTTATTTATTTATTTATTTATTTATTTATTAATTATTATTCTTATTTAACGCGGATTGTAATGTGGCTGTCGATTCGTTTTCAGTTGCTGTGACGTAATTAGGATTAGGCGGTAGGTCATGTGTAAAGATAAGGTATAGCAGAGGCTCAAGAACGCTGCCTTGAGGTACTCCTGCATTTATTTGTCGAAGACTTGAATAAGCATCATCTTGCTTGACTCGAAAATAGCGATCTGATAAGTACGGCTCCAAGATTTCGTAGTATTGCTTAGGAAGTATTAATTTTAGTTTAAAAAGCAAACCTGTGTGACAAACTTTATCGAATGCCTTTGCCACATCGAGGAATACGCCAGAACATACTTTTTTATTTTCGAGAGCTTTTTCTATATCGTGCGTGATCCTGTGTACCTGGTCGATTGTAGAATGTTTACTTCGAAAACCAAACTGATGTGTTGGAATTATTTTTTTTCGTTCTATTATTTTATTGAGTCTTTTAATCAACAGCTTTCCAAACAGCTTTGAGATCACTGGTAGGAGTGATATAGGTCTATACGATGAAACTTCGTGTCCAGGTTTGCCTGGTTTTTGGAGCATAATAACCTCCGCAGTTTTTCAGAGAATAGGAACGTAATGAAACTTAAAAGATGCATTCATTATGCTAGTGAGAATTTGGATGCTTTTAGGGGGAAGCTGCTTGAGTATTTCTGCAGTGATTATATCGAAACCAGGGGATTTTTTATTTTTTAGCATTTTAATTTCTCTTTTTAGTTCGGCGCTCGTGACTCGTGGAATTTCTTCAAACTCTTGGAGCACGGATGTAGACAGGCTTTCGGATGTTGCCTCATGAGGTGTAAAAATATCAGCTAGATAATCTGCATATAGTTCTGCTTTCCGGGAATTGTTATTAGCCCATTTTCCTTCTTTTATCTTGAGTGGAGGACAGTGCATTTGTGGCCTTTTTAACGAGAAAACCCATCATTTTTAAACTTCTTTATTTTCCGACTGAGGTCTTTGGTCATTTTGTTTAGCCTAGTTTTATCTATTGGTGCTCGTGTTTGATTCCACTTACTGCGAAGTTTTCTCTTTAGTGAAATAAGATCTCTGATGTCCTTTGGGTATTGAGTAATGACTGCGGTTTTTTTAATAGTTGGAGTACTTTTCCATGCGGCAAGAACTTCACTATCTAATTGTTCCTCATTAACTATTTGTGCAATTTTGTAGAATTTTCTTGAAGTAATGCCAATCTGTGAATCGGTTACTCAATTTGTCCATATTTTCTTTAAAAATGATATGCTCGCTGAGAGACAAAAATATTGGTGAGTGATCCGAGTTTAGATAATCACTATCTTCAATTTCTAGAAAGTTTCGATATATTTTGTTAACTATGAAAAAATCGATTAGGTCGGGCATTTTTTGGAATCAGTTGGCCAGTACGTTGGTTTGCATGTTGTGACCGCATCACATCCAGCAAGTTGCATTGCCTTATGTAATTCTCTTCCTTTCGTTGTAGTTAGTCTTGAACCCCAGTGTACGTTTTTAGCGTTAAAGTCTCCACTCATGATGAATCTTTTTTTATATCTTTTTAATAGTTTATAATATTGTTCACATTTGATCTGGTATCTTGGGGGACTGTATGGTGCGATAAGTGAAAGGGGGTTTTGATCTTCATTAATGGTTACTGCTGTAACTTGGAAGTCATCATCAGAAACTTTTTCTTCTCCGAAGTGCTTGATGCAGCTTTTTATTATTATTGGACACAATTGCTTGGATGAATCACATGATAGGTTTCATAGTTTTTAATTTTTATGTATGATTGCGTTGTGAAATGCGTTTCAGTTATCATACAGACATCAACATTTTCCGAATTGAGTACAATCTCCAACTCATTTTTGTGCTTTAGTAGTCGACTCGAGTTCCATAAAAGTATTTTTAGGGTTTTAGACATGGTTAGATTCTTATAAGTATATCTCAAGTTTAGATAAGCGTATTTCCAGTGCCTTATTGAAATCCATTTGCTCATTTAGTTTCTGTAGTATCTGTGCTAGTGCATCTCCAGAGCAAGCAGTATTAGTAGTGTTTTGTTTTAGAACATGTGCGTAAGTAAGTTGTTGTGGGGTCTGTTTTTTTAATGTATAATTGCAAGCCATTGATTTCTCAGAATTTTCTTCATTAATTTGGTTGGATTTCGTTGTATAGGGAGCTGGAAGTTCTTTTTTTTCCTGTCCAACTTTTTGACTGCGCATTTTTTGTAGTTCTTTTGGTACTACACACCCTCTATAACTAGCTGGATGGGCTTCTCCGCAGTTACAGCATTTTGGTTTTTCTTTTTCGGGTTTATTGCAGTCAATGCTTTCATGTTTTCCTGCACACTTAACACATCTTGGCTGTTTACCACAATAGTTTTGTGTATGACCGTAGGATTGACATAGTTTGCATTGTGGTATCAAATTTGATGATTTTACAGGTTCGATCGAGACAACTGAGTTTAAAATAGTTTTATTTTCATAAATCTTGTTTACATTTTCCATGGAGTCGAATGTTAACAGAAACATATCTAAAGGCTCCTTGGTTTTCCATTTTAGTTTATTGTGAGCACTTAGTGCATTAAGACCTTGTTTTCTTAAATCTTCTATGATTGCTTTGGCTTCACAGGAATGGTGTAGTTTTTTAACTACGACTTTAATTGGCCGCGTTTGTTTGTTCTCAAAACTGTACAAGGAAATATTTTTAGTGGAAAAAGTTTTTGATAGTTTTCTATACTCTTCAATTGAAAAGGTGTTGACTTTATATACTCCATTATTCAAGAGTTTTATCGTAAAATTTTCTTTCGACTCAGTTTTTGTTAATGTATATAACTGTTGGTTATTACAATCTCCAGATACCATAATAGATGGTGGGCGAGTGTTTCCTTTAGTTGGTTTAGACGGCAAGAGGTCTTCATCATTTGCTTAAGATTTACGATTACGATTTGCTTTGCAGAAGATTTACGAATTGCTAAAAAAACTTAATATTTCGAGAGTGTTTGCTTAACGCACGATCAACCGTTTTTCCCAAACGTCTGAAGCGACAGTCAGAAAAAGAAGTGGTCGTTCTCACGTAGTTCGAATCAGTGCACCCATAAAGGCCGTTCGAGAAAGAAACAAAAAATAAAGCCCTTAGAAAGTAGAAAATCATGTCCAGTGAAATTAATATGTCGACCAGATCCATGTCGAGACTAATTAGAGATAATCTCCACATGAAAGCCTTCCGTAGCTCAACTGGTCATCTTTTGACAACGCGCTTGAACAAAATTAAACTCGACAGATTCGAGCAATTTCTTCGGTGGCTCGGTGTCAACGGTCACGGAAATATTCTTTTCACAGATGCGAAAACTTTCACTGTTGAAGAAGTTTTTAATAAGCAAAGCGACAAAATTTATGCTCAAACTTATAAAGACGCAAAACATGCAAAGGAGTATAAAGTTAACGGTAATTGCGAGTCGAAGCTGTACAGCTAATGAGTTACGTATTGTTTGTTTCTGGTACCGAGAGCTGTTTGCACTTGTTAGTTGCTTTTGTACTGGTGAGCCAAGGATGATAGATTTACAAGGTTTAGCCAATAGCTATGTTGAAAAACAAAATTTTGAGGGGAACTTAGGCTGCCACGTCACGAGGGTGAATCGGCAGCTGAATTCTGCACGATAATTTTACATGTATTCACACACTCACCAATTAGTCGTTGTTCAGATGAAAACGAAACAATGTGAGCGGAGGCTGTGTTTACATTCCCATGGCAGCCGACCAAGGGCTGCCGTGTGGAGTTGCCTGATCTCCCATCGGGCGCGTCCCAGGTGGTGGATAGGGAAGCCCTGACATCACACGAATGGCCTTCCCTTATGGGGCGGGTTCAACACTCGTGTGATGACTCAAAGTTGGCATAGAATCAGAGTGCCATCCACGATCCAAACTGACTAGGGAGGAGTCCGGAAAAAAACCAAAAGGTAATGGAAAACAATGGATCTATTACTCCAGGAGGAATCCAAACAAGTGGCAATCCACCCGTTTCGGCGGCAGGGGCATGGAATCCTGAGGCCCCAACCATTACCCAAGACTCTCAGCTCTATGAGCGAGAGCGCATCCTAGAGGAGACGGGGGTTGCCATCGCAATCTCCACTCCTTCAGAGTCTGAGAAACGTTTCCCTGCTTCGGAGGGCCTGAGTTGTGAGGTCTCTTCGGTGGCTGCACGACCTCCCAAAGAAGCCGGGAAATCGAAGTACGTGGCAAAGAGGGAGAGAAGAAAGCGGTGGGCAAGGGTCATGCGGGAGAAATCCTCATGTGGCTCTGCCAGCCCTTCTGCGTCTGTGTCTTCCAAAAGACTCGGTCTGCGGAAGTGACACCCACGGAAGCTACCGAATCCTCGGTGGGCACGGGCACTCCCAAGTTGTCTCGCTCTCGAGGTAAGCGGAGAAGGACGGTGGCTGAAAGCAACACACCTCCCTGTTCTGCAGTTGCCGCCAATGCCCGAGCCACGACCCCCCAAGGTACGAGCGCGGTCTTGGCGCCAGTCAATGTGGTGGGAAAAGGTTCTGCTGAGACACGTCCCAATCAGCGCCTCGACAAAATGTCCAGCACAGCTGTCTGCCCGGCGAAATCTTCGTAACT
This sequence comes from Anastrepha obliqua, assembly GCF_027943255.1. Taxonomy (NCBI): domain Eukaryota; kingdom Metazoa; phylum Arthropoda; class Insecta; order Diptera; family Tephritidae; genus Anastrepha; species Anastrepha obliqua. The sequence goes on along the minus strand of NW_026562179.1, from coordinate 852,299 downwards.
GGAGGATGGGGAGCTGGATCTTCGCCCAAGCACATCCAAGGGTGCGCCCAAGCCATCCTATAGCGAGAAGGCTATAGCAATTCTGCTGCCAAGACCTGGTAGCGGCTAAGATGTGTTACAGAGGTAGATGCGGATGGTCGAAGTTTGTGATTGCATCTGCTTATTTTCCTTATGATGCTCTGGAAGGGCCACCATCCGTGAAGGCCACTAGTCTCGTGAGGTTCTGTGAACGGCGCAATCTGGGCCTCATTCTATGTTGCCATGCTAATGCCTAGCATACAATCTGGAGCAGCAGTAAGTGCAATGGACGGAGCTCTCGACTATTCGAATTTATCGCATCCTCTTGCCTGGACATACATAACAAGGGCTCACAGCCAACGTTTGTAACAGCTAGAAGGCAGGAGGTGATTGATCTAACCCTATTAAACTCAAAACTTGGGTGGTCAATCAAGAACTGGAGAGTCCTTCCCGAAGATTCGTGCTCTGACCACAGGTATATTCAGTGTGGCGAGGAGGCACAAATGACATTGCCCTCTAGAAACCCTAGTAAAACAGACTGGCAGACGTTTGGGGAGGCGTTGCGGGACCTTGACGTTACGCCACCAAGACTTCGAAAAGGACAGGCCATTAAGGCGGCTGTTGAGAAACTCAACGCTGCCCTAACTGCCCTAACCGTTCCTTGGTGCAATCGAGAGCTCTAGATGTTAAGGCGTGAGTCGAGAAAACTTCTAAACCGGGCCCTCAAGACTAACCTTGCTGAGGACTGGGAGCGATACCGTGATGTTCAGAAGAACTACAAGAGGCTTTTTCGGGAATCGAAAAGAGCCTCATAAAGGGAATTCTGCAGCGGTATTGAATCTCTGAGTGACACGGCGAAATTGGTTAGAGTCCTGAAAAGGGACCCAACTGTAAAACTGAGATCACCTAAGAAATCTGATAGCTTCTTCACGGAGCGGCAAAGTGAGACTATCAGCTTGCTGATGGAATCTCACTTTCCTGGTAATGAGATAAGCGTCAGCCGGCAACAGCCCTTATTGATAGAGGCAGTTGTCAGAGCTGTTACACCTTCTCGGCATGACTGGTTCGTTGCCAGATCTGTGGTGAATGAGGCCGCCATTCGATTTGCCATCAAATCTTTTGGCGATACAAGTCGCCCGGACCAGATGGCATACATCCTGCCATGCTGAAGGAAGGCACAGAGTCCACGACAGCAGCCCTGAAGAAAATCTTCTCATCATGCCTGGCACTGGCCTAAATACCAAGCTCTTGGAGGATGGTGAGAGTCGCTTTCATCCCAAAGGTTGGGAGGGACGACTACACCATTCCCAAAACCTTTAGACCCATTAGCATAACCTCGTTACTGCTGAAAAGTCTCGAACGACTGGTGGAACTGCGCATACGTCAGAAGTCGCTGAAGGCTCACCCTCTGTCTCTATTTCAGCATGCCTATCAGAGTGGAAAATCCTGCGAGTCGGCACTGCAAAACCTTGTTGCTAGGATAGAGCTGGCCATCGACAGAAGGGTCTACGCTATGGGCATCTTTTTAGACAGAGGGGGGCCGTTTGATAATGCCACTTTTGACAGTATGTGTAGCTCTGCTAGTAATTGTGCATGGTAATCGATCCTCTACTCACCACCTTAAACGATTCGGGAGTCTACGAACAAGCATATGCGGACGATGTTGCTTGTTTGGAAACAGGCCCTTCGCTTATGAACATCTGCAGGAAAGTGCAGAAAACTCTGGATCGGATTGACACTTGGAATCACAATCCAGCTTTCCAAAGAAATTAAATATCTTGAAGTAGTCCTTGATAGTAAGCTCCTATGGAAATCACACGATGAAACAAAGACGTCCAAAGCTCTGACAGCTTTCTGGCAGGGCAAAGGTATCTTTGGGAAAACGTGGGGTCTTTCTACTAGCAAGGTCCTATGGATCTACACGGCTATGATAAGACCTATTATCATCTATGCATCAGTGGTCTGGATGAGTAGACTCTCTCTAGTGGGAGTCAGGAGGACCTTATGTAGACTACAACGCACTGTGATCATCTGTTGCACCGGAGCTTTTCCGACTGCTTCAGGCCCACGATTAAATGCTCTGATTGGTTTACCACCACTTGATGCTTTCATCCAAGAAGAGTTCTTGAAGGCCATCTGCAGGCTGAACATAGAGAAGGCATGGATATCGATTAAATGATTCTCTCCATGTCCCTAGACTCCACGCCATTAAGAGCCCTACTAGAAAAGCGATACAGTGTAGTGCTACCAGAGGCTCCATTGCTGGAAGGCTCAAAAAATGAGCCCGGCAAACACTGTTTTCGCATTTTTAAGGATGGCTCCAGGACCGAGCATGGCTCCGGCTCTGATGTCTACGTGGAATCCAGCAGGACAAAACTGTACTTTGCTCTTGGAATGCATGCATCTGTGTTTCAAGCGGAGGTGTATGCAGTGCAAGAGGCGATAAACTTTATTGTGGAAAAGCGAGGGAAAGGCAGATCTATATGTGTCTGCAGCGACAGCCAAGCTGCGCTTATGGCCTTAGGCAGCCCTCCAACCACATCAGGGGTAGTGAAGTCCTGTAAGTCCAGGCTGAATTATGTCGTTATGTAGACATAGCCTGATGCTAACATGGGTCCCGGGACACGTGGGTATCGCGGGCAATGAGACCTCTGACTTCTTAGCAAACGTGGGCTCTAAGGCCAACTTCTTTGGCCCAGAGCCCGTTTTGCCACTCCCTTCTGCGGCCATCACAGCCACGGTTAGCAAATGGGTAACTACCACCCACAAGCGAGCTTGGAGAGGCAGCAGATGGACTAAAATTATGTTACATGTCATGTCCGATCGACTGTCGCAAACCCTTCTGTCATTAAGCAGAGGGGAGTGCAGACGGCTGGTTCTACTGATGATGGGCGACTTTCTGTGGGCGAAGCACATCTCAGACAGTGTACTCTGCCCAGCTTAGGAAGAGGAGGATGATACGGCTGTCCACTTCCTGTGTGTCTGCCCCGCCTTCGCTCGAATCAGGTTTGAGGTCTTTGGCAGTGATATGTTAAGAAGCGACCATCTTGGCTCCTTGGCACCACAAGATATACTCAGATTTCTTCGGAGATCGGGTAGATTTAAAGAAAATTAAAAGGGAATCCAGGTGTAGTACAATGGACTTAATTAATGTCTGAGTGCTGCACTTGCTAGTTGTCCCGACAAAAATAAAAAAAAACAAAAAGGGCTGCCGCCCCTGTAAACTAGCCCTGTCTAATGAACCGTATATCACCCCACCTTGTACGTCACAGGACCAACTCCAATCTTGCTCCAAATACTTCTCCTCAGGGCTGGTATTGATTCCAAGCCTGGGTCAGAGGTATCCTATTGCTGCGTATGCCATAGACGGCTCCACCCAAACTCCACCTCGGTTAGGTGCAATATGTGCAACGGGTGGAGCCTCGTTAAGACCTGTTCAGGCCTTAAGTCACATAGGGAGTGATCCACACGGTTTGTGACCACGTGTTACTGCCACCAGCAGGCGTCCGATGCGTTAACGGCTACTAACTCCGCTGATAGGGGGCCACCTCCAACCGCCACCACAACCATTACATCCACGGTAAGGAGCCTATCAGAGCAACACAGCTCCCCCAACACAGAATATCCCCTTCCCTCCTTCTCCAACCCCAGTGCGGGGAGAAACCACGAGCTCTTGGTCCCCCCCACCGTTGTTCCGGGTGCCAGACCAGAATACCTCGCAAATCAAATGAATTTTTGCAATGGCTAGTACCACTTTCGGAGATGCTCTGGCCTGTGCACCACCCGTAAGTGCAAAACTGACTACGTTGCCCCTGCTGTAGAGCTCTGCATCCGCAATCGCCCCCCGTGGCGCGGCCGGCCACCACCATCAGGCCGCAACTACAACAGCAGAGTGCACAGCAGGCCCAATATAGGCAACCACATTCGTCCCTCATCCCCAGCGGTTATTGGAACAGCCTTACTAAGCTTTAAGCTTCTTCAATTCAACTGCAATGGACCTACGAGTAAGGTCGACGAGATAACTGACTTTATGAGCCGACACGGTATCCCAATAGCTGCAGTCCAAGAAACCAAGCTGCACGCTAGCTCCTGTCTGATCACCAGAGGGCACAGACATGATCGGTGGTGGCCTAGCGTTAATAGTCCATCACACAGTGCAGTATCGCCTCATCAATGAAGATATCGATCGCAGGGACAGCACCTTAGAATGTCAAGGTATAGTTGTCCAGTCAGGCGATGCTGAGCTCGAAATCTTTAACATATATATACCCCCTGTCATCTGCTGCGCGGCAGGATATCACCCTGATATTGGTGCGGTCATCAGGGGTGAAAACCGATTGGTGGTACGTAACTTGAACGTGCATCACGATTTTTGGGATTCACGTCTGCCAAACTACAAATATTGGCAGAACAGATAGACAATTCGACATTCAGCACTGTAAACGACGACGCCCCCACCAGGGTATTCAATAATTGCAGCAGCCCGCCTGACATAACAATAGCTAGCGCTGGTCTGATAAATAGCATAATCTGGCGACCTATGCTATCGCTTGCATCAGACCACTTGCCCATTATCATCTCGATTGAGATACCTACCGATCTGCAAGGTGATCACAGCTGCTGCGGCTCGCTTTATCCCTGCTGGCTCAAGAAAATACGTCCTAATTTCCCAGCCGAAGCAGGAAGTTAAGCAAACGAGCATGTCCACCTAAGCCAGGTCGATCCCGGGGAACCCCCCATAAGGGATCTCAATTTGGAGATCCGGCAATTGGCAGGTCAACACAAGCGGACCAAATGGGTTGAGCACCTGAAGATCTGCAGTTTCACCACTGGTGTGAGTGAGCTCTGGTCCATCGTAAGGTCCCTGTCGAACCCGATAAAGCACAACGAAAAAGTGGCCATCATCTTTAACGGTTGAACTTCGTCGGACCCGAAGAGATGCGCGAGCTATTTTATCCGATTTTTCACACTCCGGCCGACATATCCAAGCGTCGTGCAACCAGACGGCTGTACAAACTGACATACAACAGTGCGCCACTTACTTTCTCCAGTGATGAGGTTCAGGGGGCCATCAACAAATCAAAATCATCTAAAGCCATTGGCCCTGACGTACTGAACACACCGATGCTGAAGTTCCTGGGACCAATCTATCTACGACCACTCTCATCATCCCTGACAAGTGAAAAGCAGGGAGAGTGGTTCCACTACTGAAACCTGGGAAACCCGCCAACCAAGGGGAATCTTATCGTCCGATAACTCTCCTTTCCCCAGTAGTGAAGGAACTTGAAGCCCTCCTTCTCCAACTCTTCACGAAACACCTGGCCCCAGCCCCACATCAGCATGATTTCCGACGAGTGCATAGCACCACCACAGCACTGACCATCATAAACGCCCAGATGAACCGCGGGCTTAACCAAAATCGCCCCTGCGCGAGGACTGTCCTAGTAGCGTTGGACTTGAAGAAGGCTTTCGGTACAATCAGCCATGTCACGCTACTAGATGATATTTATAAGTCGACACTCCCGCCAAGGCTGAAGAGGTGGTCCGCCAACCATTTGAGCGAGACCAAAATTTAAAACAGAGGAAGATCAAGCAATATGTTCCGCAGGGTGGTGTCCTTCACCCTTGAGGTCCAACTTCTATATCTCTAAACTCTCCCAGCCACAAGAGGGAGTCTCCCTGGTCTCCTACGCCGACCACTGCACTATAATGGCGTCGGGCAATCACATTGATGGCCTATGCTCCAAAGTAAATGACTACCTACCCTGCCTTTCGCGCTTCTTCACTGCAAGGAACTTACCACGGCGACCCTCTTCACCACCTAGACAAAGGAGGTCAAGCTGTAACTTTAGGTAAAAGTCGATGACACACCAATTCCGACGGTAAACAACCTCAAAATTTTGGGAGTTCCCTTTGAAAGTTTGCTCTCCTTCTCTGCGTACACAACCGCAATTGCCACTTAAGTCCAAAATCGGAACAAGGTCCTCTAATCGCTTGCCGGTAGCAGTTGGGGCAAAGATAAGGAATTGTTGCTATCGACATTTAAAGCAATTGGCCGACCGGTTCTAAACTATGCTGCACCTGTCTGGTCGCCTGGAACCAGTGACACGCAGTGGATAAAGCTTCAGACATGCCATAACTCTGCTATTCAAAGAGCGACGGGTTGCCTCCTGATATCCCCTCTTCAATACCTTCACAATGAAGCACAGATGCTCTCTGAAATGGAGCACAACATGCTGTTCAGCACGCAGTTCCTGTAAAGGTGCTACCGCTGGTTTCACCCTTGCAGACACCTGCTTGAGCCAGAACCGCTATCACCTTCTTAAGCTCCCGTCCACCGAATGCCGTAATCGGAGTCCAACCACCACCTACAGCAGATGAAGAGCTCCAGCTTCCGCGTGAGACCCGCGTAACACTGGCACACAATTATGTTCTGGATATTGTAGCAGGTTAAATTCCTACTTATTCATAATCCCCGACATACCAAGCATATGTCCGACATGTCCCCTAAAACCTACTCATCTAACACCAACAGGTTTTCTGGGCCTAACTTTAGATGAGCCAAACGGAGACGACCGCTGATATACCCTACCCTGGCCGGGCCTGTATTACTGCTACAACAACAACAAGGCTGCGTTGATTTTTTTTATATATCACTAATACAAAAACTTATAGACATCCGAAATCTGCACTATAATTTCTCACACTCGTCCTGACACACTCCACACTCGACGAATGAGTTGTTGTTAAGACGGCAACGGATTAACATTATGTTATGTGTGCGTATACAAGAAACCGTCCAACTTTTATCAGATTTCTGTAGGTACCCTATTGTGGGAGTGGAGTTTATAAACACTTTTCGCAATCGAAATACGTCAGTAGTGCTCTTAATACTACCGCAGAAAGATCTCCAACAGATTCTTCTCGCTTTTCCCTATTCCTTGTTATATAACTGTAGCTTTACATGGTAACAACTCCTTTTGCTCTCAGTGCGTAACCCTTCATATATATATATAAAGGCTGATTTGTTAGCTATTATCATTTTAAACAGTTGGTTTAAACAGCTGACGCACTTTTCGAGTTTTGTTTCTCTGTCAAACATCTTCAGTTTGGTCTATAATTTAACCATGAATCGTCTTACAAACGAACAACGCTCGCAAATCATTGAATTTTATTATAAAAATGCGTGTTCTGTTAAGAAAGTTTATCGCGCGCTTCTTCCATTTTATGGTCAGTTTAATCGACCCACTATTCGAGCTATTATGACTAAATTTAGAACCAAATTTACATTATTGGACATCAAACCACCAACACGCTTACGTAGAGTGCGAACTGAAGAAAATGTCGCAGCTGTATCGGCCAGTGTTAATGATGACCATCAATTATCGATTCGTCGCCGTTCGCAGCAATTGTGCCTCTGTTACCCAACAACGTGGAAAATTTTGCGAAAGGATTTAGGTGGCCTCTCAAAATACAGCTGGTGCAAGAACTGAAGCCGAACGACCTACCGCAACGCCGAATTTTTAGTGAATGAGCTCTTGGAAAGTTTGCCGAAGATACACTTTTTTATCGAAAAATTGTGTTCTGAGACAAGCTCATTTTTGGATCAATGGGTACGTAAATAAACAGAATTGTCGATTTTGGAATGAAGATTAGCCAGAAGAATTGCAAGAGCTACCAATGTATCCAGAAAAGGTCACAGTTTACTGCGGTTTATGGGCTGGAGGTATCGTTGGATCGTACTTCTTCAAAGATGCTGCGAATCGTAACATAACTGTGAATGGTGAGCGCTACCGTGAAATGATATCCAACTTTTTGCCCAAAATGCAAGAGCTTGACTTGCATGATATGTGGTTTCAGCAAGACGGTGCCACATGCCACACTTCAAGCGTAACAATGGACTTGTTGAGAGGCGAGTTCGTTGAGCATTTTATTTCACGTTCGGGACCTGTTAATTGGCCATCCAGATCGTGGGATATAACGCCTTTAGATTATTTTTTGTGGGGCTATGTTAAAGCTCATGTCTATTCAGACAAACCTGCTTCAACTAACGCATTGGAAGACAACAGTAAAGCATTTATATGGGAGATACCGGCCGAAACATTGGAAAGAGTATGCCAAAATTGGACTAAGCGGATGGACCCTTTGAAGCGCAGTCGCTGTCAACATTTGCATGAAATAATCTTCAAACATTAAATTATATGGACTGTACTATCGATTTAAATAAAAATTTCATGCATTTTTCTGAATTTTACGTGTGTTTTTTTGAAAAAATTTCCCTTTATATATAATTGGCGAGTACACCCTCTTTGAGTGTTTGGCGAGCTCCTCCTCTTATTTGTGGTGTGCATCTTGATGTTGTTCCACAAATGGAGGGACCTACAGTTTCAAGCCGCTATTAGAAAAAACTTTTTCTTGATTTTGATATTTCACCGAGATTCGAACCGATTTTCTCTCTCTGAATGGTAGTCACGCACCAACTCATTCGACCACGGCGGCCGCCTGATTAGCTGAATTAAACGTAACCCTAAAATCTACTTTATTCTGAATTAGCTGTGGAGACCACTTAGGGGATTGTTTCCTTCGTTTAGTGTATCTTTTTAAGCAAGCCTTATTAAGCGCTTTTGTGCATGATTTAGTGAACGTCCTATCAAGATTATTTAGAAAATTGGCATTATTAAGAGTAAACGCTTACTAGCTTACGATTATGCATCTGCCAGTCAGTTTTCCTATGATACCTAACATTCATTATCAAAGCCGTATCCCTCTGAAAGGTTACTTCAATGTAGCGAGTCTATCCCGTTATATGTCTCGCCTGCAGTTTCGGATTTGGCTGCCAATGCAAGGAAGTCGGCAACTTCAGTGTCGGCTTTATGTGTTTTTGTTTTTTTCACCCTCCATAAACCGTAATTTACTGGACCATCGACCTTCGCCAGTGGTTCTAGCGATGCCTTAGTCAAAAGAAGAAGAACTTGCATGGTGAGACGTTTCGTTTTCGCGTTCTCATCAGTTCCTTTAATTTTTATGAACTTCCATTCATTTATGAGCAGTTCAGGGTTGCTTACTCCATGTATTTTTATAATCACGGCGGGCTCGTTGGGTGTAGACGGAATCCAAACTCTGCCCTCGGTCGTGAAGATATAGCATCTTTATCAACGACTTTCGGTTATGAAAATTAAAAAATTAATTAAAATCCATATTAATTGTGAACTAAAAAAATAGTTAACAGAGTTATCAATACTTTATAAGAAATATTTTCTATATTAGTGCAAAGCATGAAACCTAGAGATAAAAATCTTCAAAATGTAAAAAACGCGTGAGCAGAGAAAGAGAAATAAATAATTGCAGGCCTGACAAACTGCTTATCAGGGTGGGTCATATAGCGTTTGCTGCATGGAACCACCATATAGCGTTTGCTTATGGAATGACATGTCAAATGTGTTCATAATTTACTTAGAGGATGACATGGATGACATTTGGTTTGAATAGGACGGTGCAACTTGCCCACAGTCGAACTTTTGGCTACCGTTTTTGAATTCCGATATCAATTGGCCGCCTTGGAGCTGTGATTTAAGCCCGTTGGACTATTTTTTGTGGGGAGCCGTTAAGGACAAATGCTATTCGAATCATCCAGAGTCGATTGATGCTTTAAAACACGAAATCGAAGTTGCCATTCATGAAATTGAAGCCCAAACAATCGAAAATGTGCTTAAAAATTGGGTTGATGGAATGGCCTACTGTAAAGCCAGTCGTGGCAGTTATTTGAACGATATTTTTTTTCATTCATAAATGACAATGTTCAATCCTCAAAATAAAAAAAAAAAGTTTGAAAAAATATTGATTAGTTCTTTTTTTTATAGCCGATTCAAAAGCCTAATTTTACATGGCCCACCCTATATGTTACTGAATTGATGGAAGCAAGTTACGAGTATCAAAAATCAAATAGGTACAAACTTTTACCTCTAGTTGGTGATCGAATGTGACGCAAATGCACAACATTCAGTCTGGACTAGCTTGATGTAAATAACAGACTTAGCCTTTGCTAAATTATCTTTTAAGTAAGGAAGTGAATATTAGAAAAAAAGGGCTACTCCTAAGTACCTAAAGGTGACCTTGATATACTTTGCCTCACTTTAACTAGTGCGTATATTTCAAATTTTATTGAAAATTAGCAATTGTCTAATTAAGCCTTTCTATCAGACCACCTACACATAAAATTTGATTTACCTGGTAAATCGATCTTAGGAAAAGAAGTTTTCAACCCAAAAAAGGACAAATTGGAAACTGGACAAAATACAGGGGGGGCCAAATAAGACCTACTAATGTTAATCACAAACAACTTCTTTATTTTTTGACATATTTATTTTTCTTTTTTTGTAGGTTATAATTGAATTGTTGGAAATTTATTATGGAACCCTACAGTACAACACAACGCTTTAAAATGATCGAGTTTTTCTATTCTTACACAATTAGCCACACAAATTGATTTTTTAAATAATGTTTTGATGTCGGATGAAGCACATTTCCATTTAAATGGTTATGTCAACAAACGAAACTGTAGACTGTGGGGCTCTGAAAATCCAAGGGCAACACACCAAAATCAGTTGCACCCATCTAAATGTACTGTTTGGTGCGGTGTTATGGCCACTAGAGTTACCGGTCCATATTTTTTCGAAAATGAGGATGAAACGCCGGAATCGATTTCAAGAGCTTCTTACAGAACATTGAGTCAAAACTTTTTGCGGCCAATGGCGGAGCAATATCCTAATTTGCGCATACTGCTAGGCAGTAGTCTTTAGTCATTAGCAGGTCTTATTTAACCCACCCTGTACTTATAGCTAGAGCTGACTCGCTATCTCATAATACTAGTTCTGTAGGCAAACTCGAGCAGTAATTGTTTGACATCAGGTCTTTTTCTATCATGTTGCCAGTAATGTATGTATTTCGTGATTTCTGGCTGAGCTAAGGGAAATATTTATGAGGTTCATTGTGTTAATACAATTTAAAACGGTTCTTTTAATTATAGTAAAATTTAAGGTGCCTCTAGGTTCAGGAAAAGTAAGCGTTTGTTAAAGTTGGCTATTAAAATGTATCTTAATATTGTAATTTATTTATTTATTGTAATAATCTACAGTACAAACTACCTTACAGACTAGACACAAATGTAAAGAAAACCAAGCCAAATTTAGCAACTATAATATTACAATCAAGATAAATATAATATTAAGTAACTAAATTAAAAATTGTTACAAAATTAGATCTGGATAATGCAAAATCAAGCAGACTGGTATTACAGAATGTGCGCCACTCGCAAATTTAGTGCCCATAAAAAAATTTGGAAGACTTCTTTGGGGAACATTAAAGCTTATCCGCTCAAGTAGATCTGGATAGTCCACGATGCCATTAAAAACACTGAAAATAAACGAGAATGAAAGGATTGTCCTTCTCTTTTCAAGAGATTCTAGATTAATTAGTTTTAGCCGAGAATTATAAGACGGAACCGACGACTCAAATCGGCGGGAACGTAATGCTTGCTTAAGAAAAAAATTGCCAACGCGTTCTATTATATTGATGGAGGTATGATAACAGCGTGCTCTAGGTGAGAACGAAAAAGAGACGTAAACAGCAGTTTATAGTTATACGGATCATAAATTCAGTTGTATTGCGACGGATGAAGCCTAAAACCAAATACAAGTTTGAATGAATAAAATTAATGTGGCTACAGAAGGAAAATTTTGTATCGAATAATACTGCAAGATCCTTAAACTCGGTCACACTTTGTAATATAGTACATCACTTTGTAGTACTACACGTTAGCAACAGCGAATATCGTAGGCGATGGAACGATAAGCTGTATGAACTTTACATAACGAAACATACGTTGGGTCATGTCGTCCGAATGGATACAAACACTCCGAATCTGAAAGTATTCGATGCTGCACCAGTTGGTGGTAGCAGAGGAAGAGGAAGACCTCCTCTGCGTTGGAAAGATCAGGTGAAGAAGGATTTGGCATCACATGGTGTGTCCAACTGGCTGGATATTCAACGAAAAATCTCTCTTTTGTCAACAAGTGCTGCTTGGGACTATGTAGGCAACTGGGTAGTGAAGTCTTCTCTCGACGAATAAACCTAAAACTCTACAAGGCTTTCATAATGCCCCCCCTAACGTTTGAGAGAAAGATTCTGCGCCAGATTTTTGGACCTTTGCACGTTGGCAACGGCGAATATCGCAAGCGATGGAACGATGAGCTGTATGAGCTTTACGACGACATAGACATAGCGTAGCGAATGAAGATCCAGCGGCTACGTTAGCTGGGTCATATCGTCCGAGTAGATACAAACGCTCCGGCTCTGAAAGTATTCGATGAGGTACCAGCTGGTGGTAGCAGAGGAAGAGAAAGGACTCCTCGGCGTTGGAAATATCAGGTGAAGAAGTTCTTGATTCACTGGGCCCCTACTGGGGCCGGTTAAAATCAGAAAGAAACGACTGGCGCGCTTTGTTAAACTCGGCCAAAATCGCGCAAGCGGTTATCACGCCAATTAAGAAGAGGAGACACATTTTTAGTTACATAGATTATATTAGAGCTGGTCAATTTTTCGTAATTTTTTATCTTATGTTTGCAGCCTTTGTAAGATGCATGATGTCCAAACTTGCAGAGCGCAGAGTGCATACCAGATGTGTTCAAAAAGTATCGCGAATTTTGTGTTTTTTCAAAAATTATTCATTTATTCATTAATATTTTCCCCCCTTCAAAGTGATCCCCATGAGATACTATGCACTTGTGCCAACGTTTTTTCCAATTTTCGAAGCACTTCAAAAAATCATTTTTTCTTATCTTGTTCAGCTCTTCTTTCGATACCGTCTTTATCTCGTCCATCGTAGCGTAGCGTCGTTCTTTGGTGGGCCTCTTCAGTTTCGGGAAGAAGAAAAAGTCACAGGGGGCCCGATCTGGGGAATACGGTGACTGTGCCATCATTAGTGTGTTGCTTTGGCCAACAAGTTATAGTCATGTAGGAGCCAATTTTTGTTCTTCCCCAAATCCGGGCGTTTCTGTCGGATTGCTTTGCGCGAATTGCACATAACTTGCATGTAATATTCCTTATTGATCGTTTTACCCTGTGGTAGGAACTTATGATGCACAACGCCCCTGCACTCAAAGAAAATGTTAAGCAAAACTTTTACATTCGACCGAACTTGGCGCGCCAGTTATAACCCTCTGGAGCAAATTTGGGTCGTCGCTGACAGAGTCCAACAACTCATTAGCAATGTTTATGCGATGCTGCTTTTGGTCGAGATTGAGCAGTTTTGGTACGAATTTTGCGGTGACCCGTCTCATGCCCAAATCATTGAAAAAAATCGAATGGCAGGAGACAATCGATATGTCTAGGTCCTCAGAAACTTCTCTAGCGGTGATTCGACGATTGGCAAATACCATTTTCTTCATTTCATCAATTTTTTCGTCTGTTGTTCAAGTGCACTTAATTTCGTTCTTCACACAAAATTTAATTCTTTGATCCATCTTTTTGAGTAGGTAAAAATCGAAGACAAGCCGAAACACGTGCAAGCAAAGCAGCTGTCAACAATTAACTGAACATTCAAAATGACCGAACTCGTGGTAAAAGTGAGCATTGAGTACTAACAATTTAAAAAACGTCGCGGAAATGTGCAAAACCGAATTCAAAATTGTATTTATTATCATAAAGTTTGGAAGAGTTTTGCAAGCAATAAATCCATTTTTAAGCACCAATGCTTTTTTCCATTGATTGGCAAGAAATATAGATAGTTTATGATTATGTGGCGCTACAACCAAGTGTCGGTTTGGCAGAATCCAAACTAGCGTGCCAGTTTTTTCTGTCCTCCGCTCGTTGGTGCCAGTTGGAAATCTTGGTTGAAGAGAGGTCCTGCAACACTTGGTCCCTCCAAGGGAGATGTGGTTTTCCCCTTTCCACGTCTTCCTCTTTGGGGTACCGTGTCGTTAACTCGGCTAGCTGGAACGTCTTGTATCATACGGGTGACATAGTGAAACCAAGCGTAGCCGCTGTCTTTTTACACGCAAAACTATGGCCATGTCCATATGGCTCATGCAGCCCGCTGTTCCACCATACGAAATACTCCTCACTAGCGTGGAGGTGCCAAAGACCTTATGTAGAATTTTTCTCCTGAAGGCTCCCAAAACCTTTTCGTCTGTTGTTGACATCGTCCATGCAGGACTGGAATGATGAGCGTTTTTTAGGGTGTCAGTTGTGTTCTTCAAGGAAGAGCTCTACTTCTCAATTGCCTGCTGAGACCAAAGTAAAACTTCTTTGATAGAGATATTCTCCATTTGATCTCCAGGTTCACGCAATTTTCACATTGATCGCCTCTCTCTTTTAACTGGAGTATGCCAAGCGGCGGCGGCCGAATGAATTGGTGTGTGACTTCTTCTTCTTAATTGGAGCGTTAAACGCTTACGCGCGTTTAGCCGATTTTAACAAACTGCGCCATTCGTTTCTTTCTCGTGCTAACCGGCGCCAGTTGAACACGCCACCAAGCAAAGTCGAGTCCTTGTCCACCTGATCTTTCCTAAGCAAAGGAGGCCGCAGAGGTAGGGGACTGCTACCACCTGCTGGTACCGCATCGAATTCTTTCAGAGCCGGAGCGTTTGTATCCATTCGGACGACATGACCAAGACAACGTAGCCGCTGGATCTTTATCCGCTTTATTCGAGCTCATACATCGTTCCATCGTTTGCGATATTCACCGTTGCCAACGTGCAAAGGTCGAAAAATCTTACGCAGAATCTTTCTCTCAAATACTCCAGGCGTTGCTTCATCGGATGTTGTCATATTCCAAGCTTCTGCGCCATAAGTTAGGACGGGCATGATGCTCAGTTACCTACTTAGTCCAAAGTATGACTTGTTGGCAAGAGAGATTCTACGTTGGATTTCATAATGTAAGGTGTGTGAGTACTATTTGGAATTCAGACAGAACGTAGGTTCGAATCTTGGTGAAAGACTAAAATAAAGAAAAAGTTTTTTCTAATAGCGGTCGCCCCTCGGCAGGCAATGGTAAACCTGTCATATCTGCCGTTCGGAGTCGGCTTGAGGTCCCTCCATTTGTGGAACAATATCAGGACGCACACCACAAATAGGAGAAGGAGCTCGGCCAAACACCCAAAAAAAGGGTGTACGTGCCAATTATATATATACATATATATGCCAAGCATACAGAGCGGTTGCTTTAGCCGACAATGCCGATACCATCGGCTTATGATAGTAACATCGTACTCTTATGAAAGATAGTACCAGCAGAGAATGTTAATGCAATGAGAAGGAGCAAATGTTAAAAGAGCTTTTTTCGAGTTCTAATTTATAGATTCATAATAAGGTCATTTCAAATTCAACTTTCCTGAAGAGGTCGGAATTGCAGATATATACCACGCGAGTGACGCGAGTGGAGGGTTACTATATTTACTTACCACGCTAGGCCAAGAATTCAGATATTTTCTGCGTTTACCATACTACTGAGGACGTTCATAAGATTTTTCGGCACACTACTAAGGAAATCGAAGCGAATAAATTTGCGATTAAGAAGGCCGCGCGACAGTTAGTTTGTGGTGCAGAAGCTAAAGTCGGCGGAATTATTCGTTTTGTTTTTTGGCACGTATATAATTCAGGTTCAAGTCCTGAAGACATGTTTTTTTTCTTACACATTTTTTTTTTTACAATTCAAACCAGGAAAGTTTGGTAAAATTTTTGAGTTTATTTTAATTAAAATTTCTTTAAAATACTGTTTTTTTTTGTATTTTATAAATGGAAATTTCTTTTCGGTATAAAATAGGTCATACTGGATATGACCTGACTTTTATATAAATCAATCAAAACAGAAAATATGTACATATATCTATAATCTATTTCATCAAATCCAAATTATATTGATGAGAAAATATCATTCTAATATCCGTCCAGAAAGCCAAACGCGCATACACACATGCATATTCATATAATTACGCATACAAACTTTCAACTAACGCAGAATATGTACATATAAAACTGCGAATCGAATAAATGAGTGATTTAGAAAAGATCATTAATAATTGTAGATTAGCGCAATCGGGAAAGACGTGTCGTATATGCAGTACATCGTCTCATATTTGACTCAGGTTCAAATCCTGTGCACAGTTTTTTGTTCGATATTTTTATTTCATTTTTTATATTTGGTTTAATTGAAATTGATTTAAAATAGTGTATTCAGGTTTTTCTAATACCAGTTATTTAGAAATTTATTTTCTAATATATATAACATTATTCATTTGAATTGATTTATATGTAAAACAGCCATAAAGTCAATCATATGAATATGCATTCCTATATTTAATCTCTTCAGTCAAATCTGAACTACTTACATACACATATTGATGAGAAAATATTCTAATATCCATCCAGGAAGCCTAACGCGCATACTCACATATGTGTATAAATATATGTACAAACTACCACCATTCTAACAAACCCAGAACACAAGCTTCTGCGCACACTTGACACATGGGATATGTATACCCTATGAGCAAAAAGAACCGGGAAGGTGATGTTGACTGCTTCCTTCGATTGCCAAGGCATAGTCCTCCATCGGGCCAGACAGTCAATAGAGAATATTATTTATTCGTTTTGAAACCTTAGAGAGATGCTGTGTGTTGCAAACCGCCGGAAATGTGAGCAAACAATTCTCAGATCTTGTATGATGATAACGCGCCATCGCACTGATCAAAGAGAATACAAATCGGCCTGCCGGGGGTGTTTGGAGGACTGGGTTAAACGTTGGCACATGTGTGTTGCTTCAGACGGGTCATATTTTGAAGAAGATAATATAAATTTGCCTTAAATTTAACTCTGTTTTGTTTAATTTAAACATTCCCGGTACTTTCTGATCATAAGGTACATACTTGCGGCTTTGCGGACAGCAATGTGTGATTCGCTGGAAGTCGCATTAACTCTCGACTGTCGCACAGTTAGAAGACATATTTACATACATATAAGGGTGCATACATACATACGGAGCCGCGGCCACTCGACATGACAAAAATTTAAGATTTATCAAATATTGGCAAATAATTCCACGCGAAATATTCCAATATTGACTATTTTCGAACGGTCGCGAAAATTGGCATATGGGCGGCTCGTTTTATGAATGAAATTGAAATATGAGCTCTAACTTATGAATGAACTTTTTGTTTTTCTTCTAATATAAATTGTTCAGCGCAGTCGCTGATAGAATCATGGCCGCTGCGACTGCGTCTACGAATGTATTTTATTTTTGTAGTCGCCAGGCTTAGATTTTAGCTTTGGGCGACATGCGCATGTGAGGTATGTGTTTTTGATGTGTTCTAGAACATTTTAGAATGTGCGGTGGCAAAGCGGCCATGACGTTGCGCTTGCTGTTGCTTTTGCGTCTATCAAAGTACATATCGTGTTTTTGTAAGTACAATATTAGGAATATCGACTGTTGAAAGACAAAAGTACACGGAAGCAAGAAGGGAGCGCTGTGCTCGCGCATATACATATGTGTTTTTGTTGTGTTCTAGAACATTTTAGAATGTGCGGTGGCAAAGCGGCCATGACGTTGCGCTTGCTGTTGCTTTTGCGTCTATCAAAGTACATATCGTGTTTTTGTAAGTACAATATTAGGAATATCGACTGGTGAAAGACAAAAGTACACGGAAGCAAGAAGGGAGCGCTGTGCTCGCGCATATACATATGCATGAATGTATGAACGTGCATGGATGTAGTAACATATGAATACAATTATTTTGTAGGAAGTTTAGAAGGCAAGTAGGTATATATGTATGTATGTATATATGCTAGGACATAAAGTCGGTATATATACATACATAGAGCAGAATTGTTTTTGCACTTGTTAGGAAGAAACTCGCTAGTGCGTATGTGTATTTGTCTTGTAAGAATGTGATGTGCTGTGACTTGTGTACATACATAAGTCAAGGTTATTTGGGCATACATGCAAGTTAACGCCTCCTATACCACACACCACTAACCCAGGATGTAAACAGTTAAGCATAGATTAATAGCGCAAGCCACTTCCCAAAAAAATAAACAATAAATATAAGCACTTACCATTAGCGAAAGTGTCAAACATGTCATTGACACTTTGCTAATGAAAGAAGTGGACATCACATATCACGTATGGTCCGCTTTCAATAGAATTAAGAAAACAATAAAAATAAGCGCTTACCTTAGCGAAAATGTCAAACATGTCACATATCACGTATGGTCCGCTTTCAATAGAATTAAGACATACTAACCTAAGATTTAAGCTTCAGATTCTGTATAAATATTAAGATTAATAAAGTTTCGGATCAGTCTGTATCCGGTGTGCAACGAAGACTCACAATGTGTTTTTTAAAAAGCTTTTGCTAGTTAAGCAAAAGATAATTGGCGATCCTGCCAGGAGCGATTTAAGTTCTGGTGGACCAAATAAAAGTTGTGTGCTATAATAGCCTGTAAAAAGGCAGTGCACAATTTAAACAAATAAGTATCCCTAAATCGGAAAAGGGAGAAAAAAAAAAAAAAAAAAAAAAAAATTTTTTTAGACTAAAAAAAGGAGAAAACTAAAAAGTATCCTAAGTCTAAAAAATAATAAAACAAAAAGAAAAAATTTAAAAAAGGAGAAAACCAAAAAGTATCCTAATAAAACAAAAAGAAAAAAATTTAAAAAAGGAGAAAACCAAAAAGTATCCTAATAAAAGAAAAAGAAAAAATTTAAAAAAAGGAGAAAACCAAAAAGTATCCTAATAAAACAAAAAGAAAAAATTTAAAAAAAAGGAGAAAACCAAAAAGTATCCTAATAAAACAAAAAGAAAAAAAGGAGAAAATCAAAAAGTATCCTAGTAAACCAAAATATCAAGCAAGTCTACAAAATATAATAATTCTACAAGGAAACAAGCAAAGGAGGAAAAACGCACTCAATAGAGGAAAAATCACTGTATGCAAACATCTTTAGCAAGCAAACACCAAGTTGGACCTGAAGGAATCTTCCAGTAATGAGTAAGAAACTAAATAATTTTTAAGCATTAAAAGTTGTAAATTATAAATATAGCATATGGGCAATAGACCTAGTAGCTTAGGTTACGAGAAATTACACTATTGTGAAAAGTGTAAAGAAAACCACAAAAATTGTGTAAAAAATAAGGAAGTGATTAAAAATTTTTCAAATTTTACCAAAAATAAAGCTGGAAGAGTTGAGAAGTAGATTTGCAGATATGTCTATAGTGAATAATAACAATAGCACGTCCAATATGGATGTTGTGTCGCGACTTATAGCTGCTAGCACCGCCTCGCTGCGTAGCGAGGTAGAACAAGTTAGACGTCAGTTGCAGGCTTTAAGTAATTCCGACAATGTTGCTGAATATGCTACAGAATCAATAGATTCAACAATCAATTGTGAGGAAAGTTTAGACGTCATAAAATCTCTTCCTGAATTTCGAGGAAAAATCAACAATTATGTTAGCTGGCGCGAGGCTGCTAACAATTCAATGTCATTGTATACTAGGGGAAGCAAAAAATATTTTGCTGCCTTGACTATCTTGCGTAACAAAATTACGCAGGACGCTAACAATATTTTAACGAACCACGGTACGGTTCTTAATTTCGATGCAATTCTGAGTAGGCTAGATTTTGCCTTCGCTGATAAGAGGCCGTGTCACATAATAGAACAGGAAATGAGTGTGCTTAGGCAAGGACCTGGTACCCTAATAGAGTTCTACAACGAGGTCAATAAAAAATTGACGTTATTAATTAACAAAACGACAATGATTGCGGAACGAATTCCGCAATTACAAAGGAGCTTAATACCAAAAACAGGGAAACAGCTCTTCGAACTTTCATTACAGGTCTTAACCCTCCGCTGGACCAGATCCTCTTCACGTTGGCACCACGTGACTTACCAAATGCTCTTGCCAAGGCGCAGGAGCTCGATGCCAATCAAATGCGAGCACAATTCGCATTGCATTTTTCAAGGAGTAATAATAATAGTAATAATAATATTACAATAAACAGAAACGCTCATCAGGGCGTTCGTAGGGGTGCGAATTTTCTGAACAATTTAAGGTATCCACCAAGGAATACCCCAGCAAATGAGGTCAAATCGTCCAGAGCCAATGGACGTTGATCCATCATTACAGATCACAAATATTCCCAAACCGGTACAAACGTACCAGCAACAGGTGAGAGGCAATAGAAATAATTGGCAGACCAATTATAATTATCAGGCAAATGCTGTGCCAAAGAGGTCGAATAATAGTGCGCAAATAAGTACGCAACCTCAACAGAAGGTGCAAAGAATTAATAACATGGGAGAAAATCATTTTTTAGAGTAAGGTCTGATTTGCCCTACATTGTGAAGACGGATAGGAAGACGGGGCAAATCTTCAAAATCTTAATTGATACGGGAGCAACAAGCTCATATATACGGGCCGGGCTCTATGTAAACAAAAATGTTTTAGAAAATAAGAAGAGGGTAAGAACCATTCATGGTTCGACCATCATAAACTTTTTCCATAATATCAATTTATTTGATGCTCAGGAGCGATTTTACGAGATTGAAAATTTAGAAAGTGATCTCTTAATTGGAATCAATTTCTTGAGTAAAATCGAAGCCAAGATTGATATTCCAAATCGGGTGTTGATCTATGGTAATAACAAAACAGAAAAAATTCATTTTCTTGATGATTTTGATATACCAAACCCCTCGGGACAAGAAGGTCCTGAAACGTCTGTCGAAAATATTATCAATAAACCAAAAGGGAAAAATAATGAAAGAAATACCAAAAACGGTGTGAAGAAAATTAATCAGAAACTAGTAGGGAAAAAAGGTCAAAAGGGGCCTGACAAAAATTATACTAGAAACAAAAAAGATAATAAAAATTTGCAAAAAAATATATCGGAAAACCTAACTCCTAAAACTTTTGCTGAGGTAGATACCGCGAAAATAAAAAAATTTAAAAATCAAGATAAGAATGAAGATTCCCAAATTGGAAATTCATTGAATAATTTAAGGTCGGAGTCCTCAAAGATATCCTTTGAAGTAGATAGGAAAGGGGAGTCGATCGAAGGGTTGCAAAATAAGGTGATTGAGGAAATTTCAATAACACATAGTGATGTTAATTTAGATTTACCTTTTCGTACCGACGTAAAGGCGGAAATACGAACTTTTGAAGAAAGGCCAATTTGGTCAAAACAATACCCTTACCCAATGTCAGTGAATGATTTTGTTAATAATGAGGTTCAAAGCCTGTTGCAAAAGAATATAATTAGGGAAAGTAAAAGTCCATACAATTCTCCAGTATGGGTGGTTCCAAAGAAAGGAGTAAATGATGACGGAAGTCCTAAATTGAGATTGGTCATCGATTTCAAAAAAATTAATGAAAAAACCACATCTGATAGGTACCCAATGCCTAATCCAGAGGTTATACTTTCAAATTTGGGAAAGTCTAATTATTTTTCTACAATAGATTTGGAGTCTGGATTTAACCAGATATTAATGAAAGAAGGTGATATAGAGAAAACGGCATTTTCGGTAAATAACGGGAAGTACGAATTCCTACGAATGCCGTTCGGATTGAAAAATGCACCAAGTATTTTTCAACGGGCTATGGATAATGTATTAAGAGAATATATTGGAAAGTTTTGTCACGTTTATGTCGACGATGTTATAATTTTTTCAAAAAATTTGGAAGACCATAAAAAACATTTGAGTTTGGTAATTAATATATTAAGGGAGGCAAATATGAAAATATCCTCTGAAAAATCTAAGTTCTACCAAAGAGAGGTGGAATTTTTGGGATATATAGTGGCAAAGAATATAATCAAAACGGACCCAAGAAAGGTTGAAGCCATACAGAATTATCCTATACCAAAGACATTGCGTCAATTGCGGGGATTTTTGGGGCTGACAGGCTATTATAGAAAATTTATACACAATTACGCGGTTGTGGCAAAGCCATTAACTAAGCATTTGCAGGGGGAAAACGGAAAAATTTCCCAGTATTTGTCAAAGAAAAAGATAGTTAGTCTAGATCAAGACGGAGTGGCTGCTTGTGACAAATTGAAGAATTTACTGGCTCAACAGGTTGAATTGACACAACCTGATTATAACAAAAAATTTGTTTTAACAACCGATGCATCAAATGTAGCTTTGGGTGCAGTATTGTCACAAGAGGGGAAACCTATTGTCTTTATATCAAAAACATTAAATTCTACGGAGTTTAATTATGCTACAAATGAGAAAGAGTTGTTCGCAATAGTCTGGGCTTTGAAAGCATTGCGTAATTACCTTTACGGTGTTAGTGATCTGGAAATACACACTGATCATCAACCTTTGTCATTTGCGATTTCGGAAAGAAATCCGAATATTAAGATTAAGAGATGGAGATCATTTATTGAAGAATTTTCTCCAAAAATTATTTACAAGCCAGGTGCAACCAATGTCGTTGCTGATGCATTGTCGAGACAAATGCTTAATAATTTGACAAATTCCAAAGAACATAGTGAGTCCAGTGATTCGTTAGCGGACACACAACATTCTGCTGAAAGCAGTAATGAATATCAGATTCATGAAACAAAAAAGCCATTAAATCATTTTAAGCAACAAATTTTGATAGATAACGGGGCGAAAATAACCGTGTTAGAGACAATTTCTCATTTTAATAACAAACGATTTTTGATCGAATACGACATACCGGAAAATATTGTTGGAGTTTTAAAAGAATATATTAACCCAAAGTTGGTTACGGGAATATATTGCTCACCTGAGGTGCTTTACGAAATAAAGAACGTATTGAGGGAGGCATTTCCAACTGTAAAATTTTTTCATACGAAATTGTTCCCAAACGATATTACTAATAGAGAGGATCAGGGAGCGATTATTGAACAAACTCACAATAGGGCACATAGAAATTATAGGGAAAATTTGGCCCAAATTAGGCAACAATATTATTGGCCATTGATGATAAAACAGTTCAGGCAATATGTAAAAAATTGTAACATATGCAACAGTAATAAATATGAAAGGCACCCAAAACTTATTCCGATAGGAGAGGCACCTATTCCGGAAAGAGAGGGAGAACAACTCCATATTGATATTTTTTTCGCGCAAAAATTAAAATTTTTAACTTGTATAGATTATTATTCTAAATATTTAATTGTAAAATATATTGGGGATAAGCTTAATTTGGAGGAAAAAATTTTGGAACTTCTGCAAACATTTCCAGATGTTAAAAGTATAGTTATGGATAATGAACCAGGTTTAAGTACGATACAATTCAGGTCTTTAATGGAAAGACTCAACATACAAATCTATTATTGCACACCACGTCATAGCACGAGTAATGGTCAAATAGAAAGGGTTCATTCCACACTTATAGAAATATCTCGATGTTTAAAAGAGGAACACAGTTTAGTTAGTGATTTCGAATCAATTATGAGGGCGGTGCAGCAGTATAATAAAACTATACATTCAGTAACAGGTAAACAACCTTGTAATATTTTGTTTAATAAAGAGAAGCATGAGAATATAAGGGATATATTAAAAAATAATCAGGAAAAAATGTTAGAATACCACAACAAGAAAAGGCTTCAAAAAAATTACCATAGGGGTGAAATTATATATGAAAAAGTATATGGGGAACGAAATAAATTAAAACCCAAATATAAAAAGCAGATAGTAGTAGAAGATTTAGGAAATAAAGTTAAAATACAAAACAGAAACAGAATAATTCACAAAGATAACATTAAAGTTTAATCAGAAATAAAAGAAATATAAAATATAAAATAATAAGCAATGAGCAAGTAAATGTAACAATATCAGATCTTATAGATGTTTCGGAATTTAAAATTGTATAATACAAAAAAATAATTTAATAGTTGTTTACATTAAGTATCCAAAAGTAAAAAATGTTTGTAAATTGTATAAAGCAATAGCTGTAGCGCAAAATGATAGAAAATTGTTGATTGAAAATGAAATAATAAAATGTGGAGATAAATTTTATTTAGTCAAATTTTGTAAAAAGGAATTAAATAATGCTTTTTGTATGATAAAAGGAAATAACACATGTTTGTCCGATATGTTAAATAATAAACATGCCAACTGCACAAAAATAAATGAAGCAAATGAATCAATAAATATTGTAAAAGATGGTGCTATAATAGCATCAGGAAAGCATAAAATTAATAATCACACTATAGAAGGAGTTTATTTGATAACTTTTCAAGATGATGTTATAATTGACAACAGAAAATATGAAAATCCTGCAGGAAAAATTTTAGGATATTTAAGGGAAGGAAAATTAAAATTTTTTTTTGTAAATAAATACATTGAAACAAAAAATATTGATTTAAAATTAAACAATGTTAATATACTCACACCATTAAAGCAAGAAATAAAACGAAATCCTGTTTGGTGGACATTTACCACTTTAATTGTAATAATATTATCTGCATATTTTGTCTTTAAATTTATCATATATATTAATCTAAAAATTAAATTAAAAAATGCAAAAGAAAAAGAAGAATTATTATTGCAATTATCAGACAGAATTAATCACTTAACAGCTTTATATTCGAAGACGGGACGCTTCGATTTAGAAGAGGGGGAGTTAACGCCTCCTATACCACACACCACTAACCCAGGATGTAAACAGTTAAGCATAGATTAATAGCGCAAGCCACTTCCCAAAAAAATAAACAATAAATATAAGCACTTACCATTAGCGAAAGTGTCAAACATGTCATTGACACTTTGCTAATGAAAGAAGTGGACATCACATATCACGTATGGTCCGCTTTCAATAGAATTAAGAAAACAATAAAAATAAGCGCTTACCTTAGCGAAAATGTCAAACATGTCACATATCACGTATGGTCCGCTTTCAATAGAATTAAGACATACTAACCTAAGATTTAAGCTTCAGATTCTGTATAAATATTAAGATTAATAAAGTTTCGGATCAGTCTGTATCCGGTGTGCAACGAAGACTCACAATGTGTTTTTTAAAAAGCTTTTGCTAGTTAAGCAAAAGATAATTTGCATATGTACATATGTATGAAAGGAAGATGATGTTCTTGCGCTTGTGCATTATTGTTTTTCATATACAAATGTACATACCTACATATGTATGTAAATGCTGTCGAATACATAAACTATAAATTGACATACAATATAAAATAAGTGTTGATTTATCTTAAACCGTTTTTTTTTCTGAATACAAATACCTCCTATTGACATGTACATACATACATATTGTGTATATTGTCATATACCATCATTTATGTACATATAGAGTATACGTTCATTTATGAATGTATGTAATGAAAACTTCATGAATTACTTTCAGAACTTTATTAAAATTAATTCGCGTCGCGCGCATGCACAAAACCTTGGTTCACAACGCAGGCGCAGAAATAAACGCACTGCGTATTTCCTCCCCATGTGACTCGGCATCAATTCTCGGCGCCCATTTTTTTTTTTTTTTTTAAATGTGTTTTTTTTAATGTAATCGTAAAAAATTTTTAATAAATTTTATGTATCCGCTTATCATTTCAAAAGTAACAAAATGGTAAAAAAATAAGCAGTCGAAGAAATAAATGCACCGCCTATTTTTCCTCGCCACATGTTAGACTCGATTTCAATTACCAGTGCAAACCTTTTTTTATTAATTTTTTTTTTTTAAATTCGTTTTTTTTATGTAATTAAAAAAAATTATGTAATAAATTTTACGTATTCGCTTATTATTTAAAAAAATACGAAAACAGTAAAAATTTATTTAGTTTAATGTATTTATCCTCCCCACGTGACTCGGCATCAATTCTCGGTGCAAATTTTTTTTTTTCGTTTTAAAATTTTTTTTTTTAATGTAATCGTAAAAAAATTTTTAATAAATTTTATATATCCGCTTATCATTTCAAAAGTAACAAAATGGTCAAAAAATAAGCAGTCGAAGAAATAAACGTACCGCCTATTTTTCCTCGCCACATGTTAGACTCGAGTTCAATTCCCGGTGCAAACTTTTTTTTATAAATTTTATTTTTTAAAATCGTTTTTTTTTTTTTAATGTAATTGAAAAAAAAAAATTATGTAATAAATTTTACGTATTCGGTTATTATTTCAAAAATACGAAAATAGTACAAATTTAATTGGTTTAATGTCAAGGTGAGAAATGTGTTGTGTGTTGAGGTGAAAGATGTGTGGTGTTTCTAATTTTTGTGTGGGCAAAAGTCAGTGAGGTGTCTATAAACTCGGTGTGCTAAATGACCTTATTACAAATCTTTCAGATCTCAATTGTACTAAAAAAAGCTTACAGTAACATTTGCACCTTCTCATTGCATTAACATTCTCTGGTACCAGTGCGTTTCTGCTGAGCAGCGGGAACGATATTTTCCAGCAAGAGGTTGAAAAAGTCACTCGATAAAAAATCACTTTGTCTGAAAGCTCGCTTGATATCGATCAGTTCGGAGAAGTTGCTTCCAATTTTCACAACCCTTGTGGTAGCGCGAACACAGCCGTATTAGTTTGGATACCGTGGATACCAAACTTAGACATAGCGGCACAGAGGTGATTTCTATCCGTGCTATCGAAGGCGGCTTTGAAATCGACGAAGAGATGGTGTATGTCGAGTGGTTTTTCAAGGGTTTTCTGCAGGACTTGGCGTATTGTGAAGATCTGATTTATGGTGGACTTACCAGATCTGAAGCCGCACTGATATGGCTCAATCAGTTTGTTTCTCTCACCCAAAACGCTCGGCAGAACCTTGTATGCGATGTTAAGCAAGCTTATCTCGTGGTAGCTTGCGCAGATTACAAGATCACCATTCTTATGTGTTGGGCAAAACACACTCAGGTTCCTGCCGCTTGGTATGCTCTCATCCGACCAAACTAAGAAAAAGAGCTGATGCGTGAGATTTCTCAGCTCTACGCCTCCAGCTTTGTTTTGCTCGGCAAGTGCATCTGCTCCAGCGGTTATGTTGTTTTTGAGTCGCCAGATGGATGTTCGCACTTCACCTAAGTTGGGTAGTGATACGACGATACCATCTCAGCGACTAGGGTATAGTGGTCTGCTTCCCCATCTACGCTGCTACATCCACCATTAAGGAACTGGGAGAAGTGATTCCTTCATAACCTTTTGCCTTAATCATCGGTCACCAAATCGTTGTTTTCATTTTTGCAGGAGTTGGCCCCGGTCTTAAAATCTTTGGTCTGGAGCTTGACACTTTGATCAAATTTTTGGCTCATGTTCCTGTTGCCTAGGTAGGTAGGTGGGTATAGTGGTTGTCGGTTGACACACTTAGGCCTGATGTATGCCCATTGTGATACCACCGGGGCTGTCTCCTCTCCTCACTCTATATTGTCCTCATTGAACCAACCTGTGTCTTTAATAAATCTAACAAGACTTGTTACTTTTACATTGGTTACTTCTGCCAAGTTATTCAGGGAAATTTTTGCTAAAATATTAAAACTTCTTCTATCCAGAGCCATGCACCCACATAGAAAGTGTTATATAGTCTCTTCTTCTTCAATGTCGTTACAGCTTCTGCAATAGACGATATAGGGTGCTCCCAGTCTACTCGCATGCCTACCAATCAGACATTGCCCGGTTAGGACCCCGAGACGATTTCTCATATTCTTTCTGTTTACTTTCAACAGTCGGTTTGTGCGGCCCATATTCCATTCCGTCCACGTCATTCTACTAGTTGCACCAGTTGGCAGCACTGGTAGTGTGTTTATCTATAAGCATTTTACAAGTTTGCTGAAGGTATAGGTATATTCGCTTTGTCTGGTTGTATCGGTATTGTGGTACCCAATCTCGCTAGTTCATCTGCTTTGAAACTGCCTTCTTTGTTTCTATGACCCGGCTCCCAAAGCATGTTTATTACAAAGTACTGTGATAGTTATGTCAGAACGTCGATACATTCCTTTACTGTCTTCGAGTTAATATTAGGCGATTTTAAAGCTTTCAGGGCCGATTGGCTATCTGAATATATGTTCATGTATAAAATTTCAGCTTGAAATACACTGCAGTGATCCGGTAACCGCAATGAGATGTTGGCATTCCTTCCTTCGGAATGAAGGCCTCCGACTACTTGATCATTTACCTTGGAACCATGAGTATAAATGCCGACCCCCGCTTCTATTGTCCATTACCCCATTGTCCCAATCTTCCCTCGTAGGGAAAGTTGTGGTACAGAATGTGTTGATGCAACTCTACTGAGCTACAAAAGTCTGTCGTTTGATGTGGGAAGGGGTATTCATCTAGTATTTTTGCGTGACCCTTCTGTTAGTGACTAGGTTAGAAGATTATCTTAATCTGAGTGCCGATTTCGCCGCCAGCTTTTTGCTGTAGGCCTCAATCGGTAATAAGTGCAGCATGACATTCATCGCTGTCGTGGACGTATTCTTTAGTGCCCTCTTATGCAGAGGCTAGCACCCCTTTGAATACTCCTAGGTGTTTTACTGTTGCTCATTTCTCAAGTGTTAGACACCAGACTAAGACACCGTATGTCATGATAGGCGGTGCCACTGAGCTGCGAAGTTCCTGCCTATCTTTTGTAACCGCAGCTTACCGATGGTTAGCTTTCGCTGCGTGAGTTGGCGCGTCTCTTTTTACCACACATAGGTCTGTGCGAACCTGCCCTGCGACAAAGTAATGCTCCGAAACGATGTTGGCTCTTCGGATTGTGTGTGTCCAACAATAAGCATTCCTCGGTATGTCAATACAAAGTCGAGTGCCAGCTACCAGAGTCAGCTGCCGACATTTCAAGAAGAGCGCAAGGTTACTGCGTGGTTATACGTACCCAATCCGCTAGTGGCACAAATTCTGCAAAATAATTAAAAGTCTAAACTGGATCTGCTGAAGACATTTACAAGACATCACATTCGGGCTAATCAATCAAAAAATGTTAAAATTAAATTGGACAACGACGCATTGTTGTCTTTTGAGAAAGTGAAAGGATTTTATCCTCAGAGGATGTGCTTCTCCTGTGTCACGATCATAATTAATCTTTTGACCTTAGAATAGATGCATCAGCACATGCTATTGAGGCAGTGTTATCGCAGAGTGGTAGACCAAGTACCATTATTTCGAGAACGTTATCATCTGCCGAAGATGAACTTTTAGCAATTGTGTGGACTCTTCAAAAACTTCGAAATTATTTGTGTGGGGTAAGGCATTTGAACATTTATATGGACCATCAATCCTTAACTTTTGCTGTTTCGAATAAGAATTCGCATAGAAACCGTTGGGGAGCATTTGTTAAGAAATTTTCTCCGGGAAGAATAATCTTGTTGCCGATGTATTGTCCCAGTAGCACATGCATGAATTTGAATTTGAATTTGAAAAGGTTTCTGTTCGGACTTGTCACAAAACTCTTTGCAGTTCTGCAGCGTTCCAGACCGGACCATCGCTCTTTATGTAGATTGCCTACATAATCGCTGATCCAATTCTTGATTCCTGCGGGACTGATTCCGATTATTGGCCCTGGCCCCAGGGGGGGCAACGCTGATCCACGGTTAGCCAATTCGTCGGCAATTTCGTTTCCTTGAACACCGGAGTGTCCCGGAACCCATATAAGTACAAGCCTGTTTTGTCTTGCGAAAGAATTAAGCTTCTTCTTAGCGCCCCTGTAAAGGGGTAGAATAACTTTTTTTATATTAATCGTAAAAATATTTTTAAAGAAGGACCTTAAAGCTAAAGAGTAGTACTTTGCGATGCCGTTGTGAAAAATTAAAAAAAAAACTTTACCCTGCTCAAAAAAAAATTTAAAAATGGCCAAAATCTGCATTTTTGACTATTTAACATCAAATTGCCAAAAATCTTGACGTGCTGGAGCATTTTCAAGGTCATATTCGTTTTCAGCATAAAAAAATCTTCAAGAAACACCTATAGCGGTTTTAAAAGCTGTAAAAAAGCGAGATTTTGTAGGCCTGTGTTATCCATTCGGCTACTTTTAGGATTGCAAAAACTTCTGTTTGGAAAACAGTTGCCATTCCCCCCATAGCATAGTGATTTTAATTACTATTGTTTAAGTACCCTCCGGCTCCAGAGCCTATTTCATTCTTGGACCCATCGGTAAAGAAAATATCCGTCAACCCTCCCTGAATGCATTCTGGATCTGGCATCAAATTTCCTTCCAAATGAAACTGTGGGTATCAGGTCATCTTTAGGTGCTAGAAACAGTGGATACTGCTCCGACAGCAATTTAAAGATTTCTTTGTGTCCCGAAGTTCCATCTTCGTGCCAGAAACCATATTTATGGAGTCTACACATTGCTTTTATTGCTTCCTGTTGTATCTTAAGCTCCAGGGGGAGCAAATCAAGCATAGCATTTAGGGCATCACCAGAAGTTGTACTCATGGCAGCCGTGATGCATAAACATACACTTCTCCAAGTGTCACACCTTTCAGTGTTGGAAGACTGAGTCCATCCAATTTCCGTTTTCTCGTAAACAATACTATGGTTGTTTTGTTCGGATTAACGGAAAGACCTTGTCTCATGCACCAGGCATCGATTTTGTCAAGAATCCTCTGCACTTTCGTGCAAAGCCTCCTTAAGGATTTATCCGATGTTAGCGCACAGACGTCGTCCGCATTTGCTGGACGTGAAAGCCGAGTTCCTGCATCTCCACTAATAGAGAGTCTACGACGAAGCACCACAGCAGCGGAGAAAGAACCCCCCTTGGGGAGATCCTTGCTTGGCCCTGACTGTGATTTGTTCGTCACTGCTCCTACCAGCGGTTAACAGCCTCTCAGAGAGCATGGAATATATCCATTTTATAATGGCTTGATTAACTCCGTGTCGTTCGGCAGAAGAACATATCGAGCCGAAAGTGGCTTTATCAAACGCCCCCTCAATGTCCACGAACACGCCCATTGTGTATTCGTTAGCTTCCAGCCCGGTTTCAATCTTGCTAACAAGATCGTGTAAGGCTGATTCACATGATTTTCCACTCTGGTAAGCGTGTTGATTTCTAGAGATGCTGTAGAACATTCCAAAGATTTTTATGCATGACGATGCATAGTGAAGAGTCTTTATTGGAAGTAATTACAGCAATCGAAGCCCCGGTGAGCTCATTCCAGAACCAAATAATGAAACGCTATTCATTGTGATTTACCGACTTTCAAAACAAAATTGTGAGGCAATTCCCATCAGTAAAATTTCGTTATACTGCGAAAAGGGTAGATAACATTTTAAACGAGGACGACCAGAATGAAATACTTACGATGGAGCACACTAGAGTCCACCGCTCAGTATGGGGAAACTTAAAAAAAAGTATTAAATGATTACTACATTCCAAACATGCAAAACAAGTTAAAGATAGTACCATAAAATCATAGAATTTGCAAAGAGGCAAAGTACAAACGGCATCCGGTTAATCCAGAAATGGGAAAGACTCGGTAACTTCTCGCCATGGAGAAATGTTGCATATGGATATCTGTTCCACTGTTAAACAAAATTTTTTAACCTGCCTATTCCAAATAAGTCCATGGCCGTTGTGGACGTTAAGCCGGTTTTTCTACTTATTCGTTCTTGTTTTTTTTTGTCGGGACAACTAGCAAGTACAGCATTCATACACAATTCGGTTCATTTTACTGCACTCGAGTTCCCTTCCTAATTTTCTTAAAATCTATTCGACCTCCTCGTGGTGCCAAGGAACCAAGGTGGTCGCTTCTTAACACATCAGTGCAAAATATCACTAGCCTGATTCGAGCGAAGGCCGGCCAGCCGCACAGAAAGTGGTTCGATTGTAGGTTAGACTAATCTGTTTGCTAGCTATGACTTTGATGGGCTAAAGAAGTTGGCCTCAAAGCCCATCCTAGCTAAGGAGTCATAGGCCTCGTTACACACGATACCCACGTATCTCGGCACCCATGTTAGCATCAGACTATTATGTCTACTGACATAGTTCAGCCTGGATTTATCGACTACCCTCGAAGTGGAGCGCAGCTTGCCTATGGCTGCAGACATATATATGTATATATATTGCAGATCTCTTCTCCACAACAGCATACACCTCCGATTGGAACACAGATGCATGCATTCCAAGAGCTCCCTGACCTGTTGTCCAGTTCCGGACAGTGGCCATACCAGTTCCCATTGTGTTTCAGCCTGCAGATGGCCTTCAAGGCCTTTCCGTGGATGAAAGCATCAAGTGGTGGTAGACCAACCAGAGAATCTAATACCGGACTTGAAGTAGTCGTGTAGATTCATTAGATTTTGCTAGAAGATAGACCACACGTTCTCCCAAAGACACCTTTGCACTGCTGTCAGTGCTTTGGATGTCTTTGTTTCACCGTGTGACTTCTAAAGGAGTTTACTTCAAGATATTTGATTTCGGAACGAGCCCATCACGCTTCCTCCTTCTGGCGAAGAGGACAATATCAGTCTTGGTAGGGTTTGCCGATAGCCCGTTAGCACTGCTCCAAGTCTCAATCATGTCAAGAGTTTTCTTCTCTTTCCTACAGATGCTCATACGCGAAGGGTGTGTTACCCAACATGCAGCGTCGTTCGCATGTACTTGTGCGTAGACTCCCGCATCGTTTAAGATGGTGAGCAGAGGATCGATCACCATACACCAGAGCAATGGAGACAGCACACCGCCTTAGGGGCAGCCTCTATTAGCCCCCTCTATATCCGAAAAGATGCCCATAGCGTAGTCCCTCCTGTCGATGGCCTGCTCAACCCTAGCAACAAGGTTTTGAAGTGCCTACTCGCAGGATTTTCCGCTTTGATAGGCATGCTGAAATGGAGACTGATGCATATGTGACTCCACTAGCCGTTCAGGACTTTTCGCCATGAAAGAGGTCGTGCTGATTGTTCTAAAGCTGTTGGGGCTGGTGTGGTCATCTATCCCAAACTTAGGGAGGAAGGCGACCCTCACCATCATCCAAGAGCATGGTATATAAACCAGTGCCAGGCATTCACTAAAGATTTTCTTCAGGGCTGCAGCCACGGACTCTGTGCCTTCCTTCAGCAACTCTGACAACAGCCTCTTTCGTTAAAGGCTGTTGCCGGCCAATGTTTATCTAATTACCTGGAAAATGAGAGTCCATCAGCAAACTGAGTGATTCACTTTGCTTCTCTGTGAAGAAGCCATCAGATTGCCTAAGTGATCCCAGCTTTGCAGTTGAATCCCTTTTCAGGATCCTTACCAGTATCGCTCCTAGTCCTCAGCAAGATTAATCTTGAGGGCCCGGTTAAGAAGTTCTCTAGACTCACGTCTCAACACCTGGAGCTCTGGTTTCATCCAAGGAACCGGAGTCCGGTCAAGGAAAGATCGAATTGGACAGGTTGACTCAAACATTTAACTAAGGCATCATTGAGTTTCTCAACAGTCCCCTCAATTTCCGTTGTGTCGGTGGTGTTACATCAAAGCCCCGCAACGTCTACCTATACTTCTGCCAACCTGTTTTTCTGGGGTTTCTGAGGGGCAATGGCATTTGTACCTCCTTGCCTCCGAGCACGAATCTTAAGCAAGGACTCTGCAGTCCTTGACTGACCACCCAAGTTTTGAGTTTAATAGGGTGAGATCAATCACCTCCTGCGTTCTAGCAGTTACAAACGTTGGCTGTGTGCCTTTGTTGTGTATGTTTAGGCAAGAGGAAGCGATAAACTCGAATAGCCGAGAGCCCCGTCCATTGCATTTGCTGCTGCCCCAGATTGTATGCTGGGCAATAGACTGCGCCGCTCACAAAACCTCACGAGGCTTGTGGCCTTCCCTGGTGGTGGCCTTTCAGAGCATCGTAAACAAAAGAAGCAGATGCAATCACAAACCTCGACCATGCGCGTCTACCCTTATAACAAACCTCGCCAGCTACCAGGACGTGGCAACAGAATTGCTGAAGACCCGTCACAGTGAGATGGGATGATACTGTTAGACCGGTCCTAGGTCTACTCGAACTGCTGTCATATAATAACGTGGCCCCTTTCAACGCACTAAAGCCACAGAGGCGGCCCCTAAGGACTCTCCATTATCGTGCAGTTGTCGGCGTAGGAGACCAGAGAGACTCCCTCTGGTGGCTGGGGGAGTTTCAAGGTATAGAAATTAAAAACAAGGCTGAAAGGACACCACCCTGCGCAACTCCTTACTTTATTTTTCTTTGTTTGAACGTTTGGTCTCGAAATATTACCCACGAGTGACGACCGCTCAGATGGTTGGCGGTCAACCTCTCCAGCCCTGGCGGGAGTGTCGACTGTGAAATGTCATCTAGTAGCGTGGCATGACTCACTGTATCGAAAGCCTTTTTTAGATCCAACGCTACTAGGAGAGTCCTCTCACATAGGCGGTTTTGGTTAAGTCCGCGGTTTACCTGGGTGTTTATGGTGGCGAATGCCGTGGTGGTGCTATGCACTCATCAGAAACCAGGCTGGGGTCAGGTCTTTCGTAAGTAGTGGGAGTAGAAGGGCTTCAAGAGTCTTCACTACTGGGAAAAGGAGAGTTATCGTACGATAGGACTCCCCTTAGTTGGCGGGTTTCCCACGATTCAGTAGTGGGACCACTCTCTCTAATTTCCAGGAATGATGAGAGTGGCCGTAGACAGATTAAAGTCCTTGGTGAAGTATTCTACTCCCAATGAACCCAGCTTTTTCAGCATCAGCATGTTTAGTCCGTCAGGGCTAATGGTTTTAGATAATTTCATGTGAAGCCCCCTGAACTTCATTGCTGGAGAAAGCAAGTGGCACACTGTTGTATGTCAGTTTGTGCAGCCATCTGGTGGCACTATGTTTGGATCTGTCGGCCGGAGGATGCAGAATAAATTTCCGGCTAAAGGAGGTCGCGCGTATCTCTTCGGATTCGACGAAGTACAAACGTTGAAGGTGATATCCACTTTGTCGTTGCGCTTCGTCGGGTTCGCCAGGGACCTTACGATGGACCAGAGCTTGTTCACACCGGAAGTGAAGTTGCAGGACTTCAGATGCTCTTCCCGATTGGTTCGCTTATATCGGGTTACCACTTGCCGGGTCTCCGAAATGAGTTCCTTTATCCGAGGATCCCCGGGATCGGCCTGGCGTAGGAGACCACGCTCGTTCGCCAGAACAGCTGCTTCAGCTGGGAAATTGGGACGTATGTCCCAGATCCTTCCAGCGGGTATGAAGCGAGCCGCAGCGGCTGTGCCGCGTTCGCCTTCGCGCACATCAATGGGAATGGAAAGAATGGCGAAAGTGTCCTCGGTGAATTCCGCGAAGCCGGCCCAATTAGCTTTGTTGAAGTTGATAAATGACCGGTGATCCGGGGAAACAAAGTCGGTAGGTTTCTCGATCGAGATGAAAATGGGCAAGTGGTCTGATGCAAGCGATAGCATAGATCGCCAGGTTATGCTATTTATCAGACCTGCGCTAGTAATTGTGATGTCAGGCGAGCTGCTGTAATTGTTAAATCTGTTAAATTTTAACTAATTATTTTTAAAGTAGTATTGGAATTCTTTGTTCTCTAACCAACGCTAGATAAACATTCAATTTTTCTTCAGATTATGATACATTAAATCATTTTGTAAGTGCTATAATTATTATTATTATTTTTTCTTGTTTTGTTATATTGTGAGTTCTGTTGACGTTAATCGTTTTAAACTACGTTTTCCCTCTTTCTCCGTTTGTGGTAGTTTGCGCATTTGTTCATTTTGATGATTTGTTAGTTGTTGTATAAGCTTGATGCTGTATTTTCTAATCGTGTCATCTATTGTGTCGATGTTAAGGTCGCTGTGGCTCACGTCGTTTGGCATATACCAGCCTGCTTTTGTTATTGTTCGAAGGATTTTAAATTGCGTCTTTTGAATTATTTTGATATTGGTTTTTTTTGCTGTGCCCCAGATTAAATATATATATAATTGGCACGTACACCCATTTTGGGTGTTTGGCCGAGCTCCTCCTCCTCCTACTTGTGGCGTGCGTCTTGATGTTGTTCCACAAA
Source organism: Anastrepha obliqua (assembly GCF_027943255.1). Taxonomy (NCBI): domain Eukaryota; kingdom Metazoa; phylum Arthropoda; class Insecta; order Diptera; family Tephritidae; genus Anastrepha; species Anastrepha obliqua. The sequence goes on along the minus strand of NW_026562179.1, from coordinate 816,336 downwards.
TGGAGGGGCCTACAGTTTCAAGCCGACTCCGAACGGCAGATATTTTTTATGAGAAGATTTTTCAAGGCAGAAATACACTCGGAGGTTTGCCATTGTCTACCGAGGGGCGGCCGCTATTAGAAAAATGTTTTTATTAATTTGGTTTCACCGAGATTCGACCCGACGTTGTCTCCGTGAACTCCGAATGGTAGTCACGCACCAACCCATTCGGCTACGGCGGCCCCACATTACTATGCCATATTTCCAAGTAGTTGAGATTGTAGATTTATATATCATTACTTTGTTGTTAGGGCTTAGTTTGGAATTTTTAGCCAACAGCCAGTATAGTTGTCTGGGCTTGTTTTTGATTTCATTCCGTTTGTTTTCAATATGTCGTTTCCAATTTAGTTTTTCGTCTATAGTTATGCCAAGGTACGTTGCACTAGGAAGGATTTTTATTTCATTGTTTTTTATTGTTAGTTTGTGCTTCTTAGGCGTTTTATCTTTGTTGGCTATCATGCAATTTATTGTTGTTGAGTTCGGTACGTTTGCTGTAAATATCAGGTACAATAGAGGGCCTAGAACACTACCTTCGGGTACACCTGCTGTCATTTGCATCATGCTTGAGCATTCGTCTTCAAACTTTATAAAAAAATGTCGGTTTTTCAGGTAACTTTTGGTGAAGTGATTCCCTGTCAAAAGCTTTTTGCAATGCCTAGGTAGACAGTTATGCGGAACCTTTTATTGTCCATATAATTTAGTATTTTGTTTTTAACTCTGTAGACTTGTTGCACAGTTGTCGTCTAAATCCAAATTGATGGCTTGGTATTTTATTTTTTCTATCAGAATTTTGTCTAATCTGGCAAAGAATATTTTTTCAAACACTTTTGAAAGAATGGGCAAGAGACTGATGGGTCGATAAGATGTCGTTTCTGATGCATTTTGACCTGGTTTGGGGATTGCCGTTATTTGTGTAACTTTCCAGAGGCGTGGGAAGCATTGTGCCCTTAATATGCTGTTGAATATACCTATGTCGTATATATGCGATTGCTACATCAGGTAGTTCTTTTAGTACGAGTATTTTACCATTTATTAGATCATAGCCCGGTGATTTTTTACTGTTAAGATTTTTCAAATGATATCTGATTTCTACTGAGGTTGTCATTTTCATTTTCTTTTCTGGTTGCTCGTAATTACATTTTTTTCAATGTCTTTTCCGTTTGAGAATATTGTTTTAATGTGTTCAGCTAGTGTTTGCCTTCTCTTATTGGTCTTTGCCCAAGTTCCGTGTTGTGTTTTGATGTGGAACTGCTTTGGCTAAGTTTTTAGTTGCTTTCCATAGAGAATAATTGTTAACTGCCGTAACACCCAAGTTATGTATGTGATTCTCAAGCTTTTTATCTTGATGCTGTTTTAATAATGTTTTTAATTTAGTTGTGGATTTGTTAATTTTTGCCTTATCTTCGGGATGTTTAGTAGTTTGCCGCTTTTTACGGAGTTTCCTTCTTTGTTGTATATTTTGTTTGATATGTATTGGAATAGACTCTTTTTGTTGAACTTTTATAGTTGATGTCGAAAGGGAGAGGGCTTTGATAATGAAATCGTTGAAAAAAGCTATTGCTGAGTTAACTTCGTTTTCCGTTTTTAATGAAATATTTATAGTCAATTGTGCTTCCACACTTTGTCGAAAATAGTTCCAGTCTGTTTTATTATTATATTGTTCTGTAAAAGTTTGTTGGTGTAGAGTTCCAAGAATTGTCATTAGGAGTGGTGAATGATCCGACGATAGCTCCAAACATGACGTAATGGTCAGATGGGTTTGGGGAATATTTTTAGCAATACATAAATCAATTAAATCTGGTTGTTTTATGATATCTGTAGACCAGTATGTCGGTTCTTCGATGCTTATGAAATGTCCCTTGTTTTCTCTTATAGCGTCTAGTAGTTTTCGGCCTTTCGAAGTTGTTAACCTTGATCCCCATATAGAATTTTTTGCATTGTAGTTACCTCCAGTGATATATCGACTTACTGCATAGTCCGTTTAAATAGTCCAGATATTGATCTTTTGTATTATTGAATTTTGCTAGACAGTATACTGCTGATATTGTTATTGGACCATTAGAGCTATTTATTGAAACTGTCATTACGTGTATGTCAATTTTTCTATAACCATCAAGTTCGTAGTATTTAATCTATAGTATTATTTTAAAACATGGCGCTTATTCTGACTAAACTACAATATGTACAGATATGAAATATATATCAAAAGAAAGGTTTTAATGAGCATATTTCCGGAAAATTATAAAAATTAAAATTGGTTAATTTGTTCATGAAATATTTGCGTGTAAAGTTATCAAAATTTTCATATTGATAACAGCGATGTCTATGCAAAGCGGGATGACACACAAATATGCGCATATAAATATATATGAGTAATTTTGCTTTGTTTAGCTCTCTTTCTAATGAGCACAGCATTGTATACATTTGGATTCTCAATAATTGTTTTGTTTTGTTCTCTTTACTAATAAATAGGTATTCATGAACATAGTCCCCACGGGTGCTGCGAATTTTTTTCAAAATTTTGTTGTGATGGCAATAATTGGTATGAATTGACAATTGACTTGAAATTTGTCAATTCACACAACAACGGTAACAGTGCAAATTAGAAAGAGTTTTGGACAGACGCCAAATATTATAGAATTTATTTTAAGAAAAAAGTACATTCATATTTAATTTTAAAATATGCCTAGAGGACGACCAAGAAGAGTTCCTAGAAGAGTTCCTACTTTAAGTGGAGGAATAGAGCAGGTAAGTAAGTGATAAATGTTTGAAACGTCACGTATTGGATATGATTGGTAGAAGCATCCACTTTTGTTTTCGTTCATATATGGTACAATTGAACTACAATATATAAACGTATGTATGTATTTAAAAATTTTGTGTGCGTTTGATCATTTTTGCAAAACTCAAAATTTTAAATAGTTTTAAAAAATGAGGAGAGAGAGACAAATTAGTTATTTATTTGATACTATTTCAAAGGTAAACTGTATTTGGGCTATTCTCAGACAAATTTTATAGTAATAGACGATGCCCAACGCCATTTAAAAGAACACTATTACCCATCAATCAACGAACTTTTTGACACAGATATTCACTTTTAAGTGTTTTTTTTTTCTTTGTATTGCATTCTATGTGTGTACATGTATATTTTTATGTATGCAGCCATTATCAAATCATATATGAATATGAACTTTGAACATTTTTTTTACCATTCTTCTTAAAATTTTTTAAAACGTAAAGATCTGTGAAAAAAAATTTTTACATTTGCAAATCCAAGAAATTTTACGAATAGCAAAAAAAAAAATTGTATAATTGTGTTGGTGAATGGCACACGACTTATCATAAAACAAATGCATCCGAATTGTTTGCAAGCGGACGTGTTATGCGGAGAGGCTCAGGGAAGGCGATTTCTATTGCCTCGTATAAATTTGCAGCCGAGCGAAACCACACTTCCTTTTACGCTCAAGCGCCGCCAATTTCCTATTAAAATAGAATTCGCCATAACAATAAATAAATGATAATGTTTGCCCATCAGGGGTGGGGCTTCATTTAAAGGAGGATTGCTTTGCTCACGGCCAACTTTATGTTGCGTTAAGCCGGGTTAGATCCTGGGAAAATATACGAGTTCAAATGGGCAATTACGAAAACTTGACGTTGAATTTAGTTTATAATGAAGTAATTTAAAAAAAAATTACTGATTTAACTGAAAACAATTTTAAAAATGTTATATGCATAAGTTTTACATATTACATACGAATAAAAATATACACTTTTCTAATCATCATAACTTTTAATATATAAAAGTGTCACATATGCTGTTTACTTTCCGTGGGAAAAAAGCCCACCCGATTTTCGGGGGTTACATACTAGTTGATATTATTGCAGTTTCTCAGTGAGCCTTGTAATCTGGGTGATTTGTGTAGTGTATGTTGTAATTAGGTATATTTACATAAGTTTTATGAGTTGCATAAGTCTCGAATATAAACATAATATCAATTGCTTTATCCAGAATAAAAGTCTCGAGTTCTAGTTCGTGGCGTTAGTCCGTTTGCGTTCCATATTGCAATTTTTATTTTACTTAGTACGTCAATCTAACTTCGATACCAATATGGTTACAATGTTCATCATGGTGATCATTTGTGCTATCAATTGTTTCATCATAGTTTTAAGTTCAGTTAAATCATCGTTACTTGAAGTAGTACTATTAGGGTTGTTAAATTCATTTGTTAATGTTTTCGTTGATGTTGCTTGTGCATAAAAAATGCCTGGTATAAGGGTTTGATTTGTAATAGTGCCGAGGTTTTTCTGGTGATGTTCATTATTGCTTTGTTCTTGTGCAGCGTGAATTTCTTTTTTGCGTAGTGTCGGATATCTTTGTATTTGGAGTTTTTTTATAGATTTCGCAGCCTCTGTTATTAGCTGTATGGTTTTTGCCACAATGAGCACATTTAATTTGTCTTGTGTTTGCCAGCACATTTTACGCAGACTCTACCATACAATAGTTTTTTATATATCCGTATCTCTGAAAGTTTGCCCATTGAGGAACTGTTATTTTTTTTTTAATTTTTTTTTACGCGGTGGCTCAAAACTAATTTTACAGTGGAGTAGATGAGTTATACCTACTGTATATGTCTTTAGATGCTTTCCATTTCAATTCAACCGGGCTATTCGGGTCATGTTCTTCGATTTCGTTGTAACTTAAATATGTTGCTCTCTGGTCAAAATAATGAGGCACGTATTTTTTTGTTCGCCCGAAAAAATCTTTTTCAAGAGTTATCGGCAATTTTGTTCTTCGGCTCAAAATCGATTTTTTTTTAATTATAGAAGAAATTTTTTTTTAAATGCCCATAACTTAGTCAAAAATGAACCGATTTTAATAATTCTGGGTTCAAAATGATCGTCATTACTTACACGAATGACTTCATGTAGAAACAATTGCAAAAAAGTAGTTGAACATTTTTTATTTTCCAAAAAACAAAAAGTGCGAAACAGGTTTTTTACTCAAAAATTCATTACTTAAAAACAACTCATTTTAGCTACTGGGCATTCAGCTCAATTGAAGTTTGAGGTGTCCTCTTGATTTGGAAAAAGTTATAAAAGAAAAACAAATACACTTTTTCAAATATTGAATTTCGAAAAAATTTTATTTTTTTTTTCTTTTTTGCTAAATAAAAAATTTTCAACTACTTTTTTGCAATTGTTTCTACATGAAGTCGCTCGTGCCAGTAATGACGATCATCTTGAACCCAGAGTTATTAAAATCGGTTCATTTTTGACTAAGTTATGGGCATTTAAAAAAAAATTTCTTCTATAATTAAAAAAAAATCGATTTTGAGCCGAAAAACAAAATTGCCGATAACTCTTGAAAAAGATTTTTTCGGGCGAACAAAAAAATACGTGCCTCATTATTTTGACCAGAGAGCAACATATTTGAGTTACATTGAAATCGAAAAAACATGACCCGAATAGCCCGGTTGAAGTGAAATGGAAAGCATCTTTATTGTTTTCGTTTAATTTTAGTTCAATTGAAAATAATGACAGAAGTTGTTTTATTCTTGAAGCCTTTTTAATTTGTAAGCTGTGAATATTTGTTATTTCATGACCTAGTTCAAAAAGTTAATTTTTTATGTCTTCGATAGGAGTCGAGTGATGCATCTGTCGTAAAAATACTCTAAACCCATGTTGCTCTTTTGGTCTAAATGTATAAAATTTTGTTTTTCTTTTTTGTTTTAGTAAGTCTATTATTTTTGTATAATGTGTTGTTTCTTTCGGTTTAATTTTAATTTTGTTTCGGCTAAGAATTTTTATTTCAAATTTAGTATTTGGCAGCGAATTTAAAGCATTTTTTAGAGTACATACATTTTCTACATTTTGTACATACCTATATTGGGTGGCGGTTTTTTTGCACGCTGCGTACCTGGATCTTTTTCTACTGGGTTACTTTCTGGCTCATTGATATTTGGTTCGTTGTCTACATCCAAGAGATCGAACCTATTTCATGAAGCTGGATTGCCTAGCCAATACTCTAGTAGAGTTGTTTGTGTAAAGCTTTGCGTTTTATTCTTTTATTTTTTGTTATTATTTGAGAGCTCGAGTTTGTTTGGTGATTGCTTATCTCGGTTTCTCTTTAACTGTGATTGAACAAAGTCGTTTTCTTCGTTTTGCATTTGCATTATTGTATTGTGCGTTGCTGTTGATGACGATGCGATCAGTGTAGTTGGTGCGGTACATTGTGTACTACGTGTTGAGGTTCGAATGGCATTGTAGGTGTATAGATTGGTTTAGCAGAACTGGATGGAATTGTTGTTGTTGTTGCTGATGTGGTGATAATGGAGTAGGTAGTGAGTACCTGTTGCTGTCGTTCATGATGTTACTGCTGTTTCTTGCGGATAGTTGTAGGGCGCCAAAGCAGTCTTTTTGCCGGACTCTCCAATTGATGACGATTATCTGTTAACGCTATTGGTGTTTTGCATTGATCACTCCACGATAGCGGTATTGTTGCTTCTCTTATTTTAACCATAATTTTCTTGAATTCAGTCTTATTTTTCTTAAAATTTTGTCTCACACCATAAGTGTCCTGACTCACCACATCCCTATACTATCTAACCTTTGGGTACCGAGTCACACACAGCCTTAACCCCTAGAAACCACCCCTATAAGACTGAATTCAAGAAAATTAGTAAGCGACTATATCATGTCTATGTTATCTCAATCGATTTTCAGGTGTAGGAAAATTTCGAAACATGAAAATTTCAAAATGCGATATCTCTGCGAAAAAAAATTATATTTGAGCAAACAAAACGCCATTTGAAAAAAGAAGGATTGTATTTAAAGATGCCATCCTTTAATTTTGGTGAAAGAAAACATCTGCAAGGCTACATAACCTCGAATATGGGCAAAAATGGTGTTTTTTGCACTTTTAGGTTAGGATATCTCAAAAACCAGAGCTGATAGAGCAATTCTGAGGCCAGATTTGGATTTAGCGCATCATAAACCTTTGGAAATATATAGTCTGGTTTCTGGGTCTGAATGTTGGTTAAATTTTGTCGGCCTGTGTAATCATGTACGCGCTTCGCTAATGTATTGGTTGCTCCGCTTAGCAGCTCAAAATCATACGACTAAATAAAGATAGTGGGAAAAACTTTTAGACAAAAATGTTCACAAAAGAATGCTCTATAAAAAGCTCTGATGTATATTTTCCATAAAATCAATAAAAAAAAAGTTATTACGCTTTAAAACAATGCATCCCTTAATTTTTCGCGTAATTTTGTTTATAACTTTATTATTAATAGGACTATGAATAAGTTCGTGCGGTTTTACAACAGATGGCGTAACTTGATTATTATTCCATCGATCCACATTTCCAAACATTCATTAGAGAGCTACTGTCGTAAGGCACAAACGTCAGTATAAGTTTTTTATTTGAAGCGTAAACAACAATATTTTTACCACACTTGAAAATGTCGAATTTCGTGCCAAATAATGTGTTTTTGCGGGGAATTCTTCTTCATTATTTTAATATGAAGAAAGAAGCAGCCGAAAGTCATCGTATCTTGGTGGAAGTTTATGGTGAGCATGCTCTAGCTGAGCGAACGTGCCAGAAGTGGTTTGCACGCTTTAAAAGTGGTGATTTTGGCTTGGAAGACGAAGAACGCGAGGGTGCGCCGCCAAAGTTCATGGATACCGAATTGGAGGAATTGCTCGATCAAGATCCGGCTCAAACGCAAGAAGAGGTTGCAAAAACTTTGGGAGTTGATCAATCAACCATTTCCAAACGTTTAAAAGCCATGGGAATGATCCGAAAGGTAGGCCATTGGGTGCCGTACGAGTTGAAGCTGCGCGACGTCGAACGGCGATTTATGGCATGCGAACAACTGCTTCAACGGCACAAAAGAAAGGGTTTTTTGCATCGAATTGTGACTGGCGATGAAAAGTGGGTCCATTACGACAATCCAAAACATCGGGCAACGTATGGATACCCTGGCCATGCTTCAACATCGACGTCGGCGCAGAATATTCATGGCCTGAAGGTTATGCTGTGTATCTGGTGGGACCAGCTGGGTGTTGTGTATTATGAGCTACTGAAACCGAATGAAACGATTACGGGGGATGTCTACCGACGACAATTGATGCGTTTGAGCCGAGCACTGCGAGAAAAACGGCCGCAATACGCCGATAGACACGACAAAGTTATTCTGCAACATGACAATGCTCGGCCACATGTTGCACAAGTGGTCAAAACATACTTAGAAACGCTCAAATGGGATGTCCTACCCCACCGTATAGTCCAGACCTTGCGCCATCCGATTACTATCTCTTCCGATCGATGCAACATGGCCTGGCTGACCACCACATCCGTAATTACGATGAAGTCAAAAAATGGATCGATTCGTGGATTGCGGCAAAACCGACCGAATTTTTCACAAAGGGAATCCGTGAATTGCCAGAAAGATGGGAAAAAGTAGTAGTAAGCGATGGACAATACTTTGAATATTAAATTTGTAACCATTTTACGTCAATAAAGTTTCAAATTTCGAAAAAAAAACCGCACGAACTTATTCATAGTCCTATTAATTTTACAATAAAACGTTTTGAACGAAAGTTGTGGATAATATTATTATCTACAAAAAAGTATTTTGCAAAATTTTCGTAACTTTCGAGATTCGCGAGATAATCGCAAAAAACCAGTTGCACCCTTATTTTCAAGATGGCGGCCGCGGGACACAACCCCCGACCCCGAAAACTCAAATTTAAGTTCACAGTGATGGGTTTTACATAATAAAACCATAAACTCGCATACTCCTAAAATTACGAAGTTGGCTATTTTTTTCGTCTCTTTTGACTGGACTAATATAATATATTTGTTCACTCATTTATCAGATGAAAACCGATCTAGTTAATTTCTTCCATGCCCACGAATTTTAGAACAGAAATAAGAGCGAAATTAATAAAAGTTCAGGAAAGTAAGTTGAAAACACACAGCAAGGATACAGTGACGAAAGTTTTCTATCCAAGGAACAAAGTTTGTGTAAAGACTAACAAAAGCATAGGATATAAGTTCTCTAAAGTTTTTTATGGAAAAACGGTACAAAAGTATTAAGTTTCTGGGACTAGTTGTTATAGTAAACCCTTAAGCATAATATCGCATAACAAATTCTTAATATTCATAATTTAACTGAATTTGCATTTCCGGCATATGCCAATACCCTTTCACATTTCATTATTATAGTTTGCATTTCCGACATATGCCAATACCCTTTCACATTTCATAAATGCTGAAATGGCTAAAGAACCTTTTATCACGTATTAATCGAAAGAATATTGAACTTGCTTAGCAAATGCTGAATTTGCTAAAGAACTTTTTATCACATATTAATTAAACAAATATTGAACTTACTTAACAAATGCTGAATTTACATTTCCGGCACATGCCAATATTTTTAATATTTTTGTATAGCAAAACAATTCCAAAGAATCGATTTGCAAATAATAATTTAATTTCCTGCTGACCAAATATGCAAGGTAGACATACAGAAAGGTATAAGTAAGAAAATTGTAATAAGTTTAGTTAGTCTGTAATCAGCCATCTAAAAGATAGATTGGCAGTCTGTAATCAGCCATCTAAAAGATAGATTGGCAGTCTGTAATCAGCCATCTAAAAGATGGATTGGCAGTCTGTAATTAGCCATCTAAAAGATAGATTGGCAGTCTGTAATTAGCCATCTAAAAGATAGATTGGACAATCAAATAAAGCGAAGTTTAAAATAAAAATCAGTTCGTTGTTTTTTTTTATCTTCCAAACAAATTCAAATTAAAAGTACTAGTCAGTCAGCAAAATAACTGACATTTCGAAATCAAATTACATACCGATAACGGATGGAAAAGTTGAAATCTGGGAAAGTTATGCTTATAGGACGCACTGTACGAACTTAACACATAAAACTTCTCGGCACCACGACTCCCTAGTGTAGACGACAGGTTAGCAATTCTGCCAGACAATAAGCGCAAGAACTGTCTATTTGTTTATCTATATACAGTATTTACAGTACTTAGTTCAATTTTCCAGTTATTGTTCTTTCGTTCGAGTCACCGATTAACCTTCGCCCCGAGCAGTTGTCCGACAGTATACCTGAACCCCCCAAAACTAAACGCAAAAAACCCTCATCGCGGAAGACTCTTTCCCGGTGTTACCGGAACCAGTGAAAACAATCAATGCAAATTATCCGAAATTTATTTTAATTAAATCGATTTATACGTCCACCCCTATTGCTAAATACAGCGTGTTTGCTAAAAAGAAGGCACTGGATAGTATTAGTATAGAATATAGCTCAGTGAGCATACTTCGCGATGGGAGCCCACTTGTACTAACTAAATCAAATAAAGTGGCTGAAAATGTTCTAAAATGCAAAAATTTCGGTGGTTTATGTCTTACCCGCATCATTAAATATGTATATGCAAAGGAAATATCTTTGATCTAAATATTGTAAACACAGAAGAACAAGAGATTCTTGAAGGTCTTAAATCCCAGGGCGTTGTTGCTGTATACAAATTTACAAAAATTTGTAACGGAGAATAAGTCGCAACAGGCCGAATCGTTTTGACATTCGACCTTTATAAGGTCCCGCTTGACATTGATAATGCTTGGTACTCAGTAAGAGTAGAAGAATGATTCTCAACACCAATGCGATGCAGAAATTAGCCAATCGCTCGGTCACACTATCAAAGGATGCAACAACAGCCCCACTTGTGAGAATTGCAATATGCCCCACACACAACCCCAAATTATGTCAACGTACCATATGTGCAAATTGTCTCGGCTCTCATCTGACCAACACTAACCTTTATATTTGCAACAAAACGAAATCCTGAAAATAAAAACACAGAACAAGTGTAATTATAAAGAAGCTAAATGCTAGCTCCACACAACCGCAAACAAGTATACTCAACTCAAACTCTATCTCTCTTTCTAGCTGTTCAAACAGCTCTGACGACCCATCGGCTACATCACAAACCAATCATAACTCTTACTCTAACGGACCCAATAAATCATTCGATTTGATAAAAAATACCAATAACAAATACAACCCAACAGATCTACAAGCTCTCTTCTCTTCCTTCATTACTTCACACAACTCCCTTCCTCTCACTACTCACGACTCTAATGCAAATTCAAACCACTTAACAAAATATAGTTACTACACACACGGTAAGTCCCCAATCTCTTTTGATACGTAACTCTATCCATTCAACACCCATTTCTCTTTACTCAACAACGAACACAACATTGCTACTACATGCTCTTCAAAAAAAGCCACATTTCTTTCATCCAACCTAAATCCAACAGAAAAACAATCACTTACAACCATCTCTTATGAGCACTTGGAATGTGTAGATTCAAATTTAAGCAACACAGTGACTACAGAAACCTATACAGAAATCCTCAACACCCATCACGAAGAACCCGTACTATGGGTTATTTTACACTGAAATAACCTAAATAGTGCAATAGGTAACCATTAGAAATATCGTTAATCATTCTTAATATTCTTCAATGGAATATGAAGGGATATTATTATTATTATTATTATTAGAAGGCCATTACGCACTGCGAACAGAGCTGATTTATTGTGAACGGCCTATTTTTGTAACTCTAGAGGTTTAGGCTTTTTAAAAATTTTAGCACAAGTTTAGGTTTGTTGTTCCAAAGATTGCATGGATATACTACGATACCACCAAGGTGATGAAGTCTCTGTCTGCCCAACGCAGGACATTCACAAAGCACATGTTTTGAGCTTTCTATGTCCATTTCGCAAAAGCGGCAGACATTGGTCTCAGATAGACCAATATTATTTAGATGATACCTCAAGCTGCAGTCACCTGTAAGATATCCTCTTAAAAGACGCAGATCTACTCTGCTTAGTAAGAGTAGCTTGTCAGATATTCCTTTGTTGGGACTTAGGAATAGTTTGGCTTGACGCTGACCGGCACAGTTTAGCCAGTGTGCAGCAAATTTCCTTTCTTCCCATTTCCTAAGGAATTCATTAATGTGGCTTTTTGTGAGTCCACAGAAAGGCTCAGGTCCAGTAAGCAGCACATTTGCTACTTGTTTTGCAAGGTCATCAGCCATTTCATTTCCCTCATGTCCTTCATGTTCCGGAATCCAACCTAGTGTTACTATGTTGAGTTTTCCTAACGCGTTGAGAAGGTTTAGGCAATCATTTACCAATTTAAAGGTGAAAGTTTTTGATTGAAGGGCTTTTAGAGCCGCTTGGCTTTCTGAAAGTATGTAGATGTGAGTACCTCTCATTTTCCTGCTAAGGCATTCTCTTACACATATTATATTTCAATGGCATGTATTTCTGCCTGGAATATAGTATTGTTGGGTAGAGTCCCATCGGAATCGATTTTTTTAATTTAGGCCCATTGATTCCTGCCCCTGTTCTACCATTTTCCTATTTGGACCCCTCAATAAATCATAGCTGAGAGCCAGGTTTGAAAGTGATAGAATTAGTTCTCCAGTCTGTGCGTTCATTAATTATAACTTGGAAGTTCCTGGACAGCATTGGTTTGGGTGATAGTATATCATCCCCATGAAGAATGGGACTATGTAGCATGTCTTCTAAGATCTTTAAATGTCCCTTCATATCCCCACTTTTAAGTTCAGATATACCTTTTCATCTTAAGGTACTCGAGCGAGCTTCCCTTTCAATCAAGATTGGAAGCGGTGGCAGGTTTTCATAGCCCCTGTAATACCAACCCATATCAGGCGATGCAGTTTGTTTAATTCGTTTACTGCTTTTCTTTGATTGACCTTGGGCCACCATGCTAAGGATGCTTAAGTGACTATGGGTTTCACAAATGTCCAGAAGATCATTCTAGGGTTTAGTCCCCATGTCTTACCAAAAAGCCTTGTGCAAGAAAAAAATTCCCTTGTGGCTTTTGAAGTAACTCTCTCAATATGGAAATTCCACGTAAGCGTTTTGTCAAGACTGACGCCAAGATAGTTCGCTTCTGTCGAGAGTTGAAGTGTTGTTCCATTAAGGGTCGGACATTTGAGATTTATGTTCCTTCACCTAGTAAACGGTACAAGTGCTGTTTTGGATGGGTAGGTAGGTAGGTAGGGTGGTTGTCATAAGACACACTTAGACCTTCCGCAGGTCCATTGTGATACCACTGGAGCTTATCCTTACTCTACGTGTTCCTTTTCAAACCATCCGGTTGCTATAATAATCTAGCAGAGCTTCGTTAGTTTTAGATGGGCTATATCCGCTACATCGGTTAGAAATGCTGTATCAAGAGTGCGCAGCCTTTTCATAGCTAGGCTTTCACACTCACATAAAAGGTGTGACTGTTTCCTCTTCTTCTGTATTAAGACAGCTTCTACAGAAATCGAAGTACGGGAGTCCTAACCTTCTAGCGTGGCTGCCTATTAAACAATGACCAGTTAATACACCTATCATTTTTCTTATAGATTCTCTGTTGAATCTTAGCAAGATCTTCGATCGACCGCTGTTCCAGTTCGGCCATGTCTGTCTGCTTAGTTCGCATGTTGTGAGGTTTTGCCAGCTTGTATTTACCTTTTTGATGGTTTCCCAGTCTATAAGTAATTTACAAGTGGCTATGGGCATGGGTATCAGCGCTTTATCCGGTTCGAGATCGAGCGTTGTACCGGTTCTTGCAAGTTCATCCGCTTTACAGTTACCTGCAATGTTCCTGTGGCCTGGTACCCAGATAAGGTGCACCTTGTAGCACTTAGATACGTCATCTAGTAGTTTAAAACATTCTACAACTGTTTTCTACGAGTACGTGATTCCAACGCTTTTATTGCTGCTTGACTGCCCGAGTAAATGAACACTTCATTTGTGGATAATACTCTCGTTTTTATTTCTTTAAGTCCCTCTTTTATGGCAGTGACTTCCGCCTGAAATACACTGCAATGATCAGGTAACCGAAATGATTGGCATACTCCGAGTTTGTCGGAGTAGACCCCTCCACCTACTTTGTTGTCCAGTTTTGAGCCATCTGTGTAGATGCTTAAATCATTTATCTTAACAATGAGCCCGTTATCCCATTCCTCTTTGGAAGGAAATACTGTGACAAAGGATTTATTAAAATTGATGTCCTTGGTCCTACAGAAATCCGTTGTGCTGGGAATGCAGGGGAATTGTTCTAAAATTGAGGAGTGTCCTCTTTGGTTCGTTCTGAGTAGGCCGATTTCTCTTAGTCTGAGAGTTGCTTTGGCAGCTGTTTGCTTACCGTATTGCTCTATTGGTAAAATGTTAAGCATAATATTTAGTGCACCTGTGGGTGTGGTTCTGAGGGCCTCGCAGATGCAAAGACTGGCCATTCCTTGTACGTGTGCCATGGTTCTTTTAATGTACAATTTATCTAGAGCTGGCCACCATACTAATATGCCGTATGTTAGGATTGGTCTGACAATTGCCGTGTAAAGCCAGTATACGATAGATGGGGAGAGACCCCAACTTAGTCCTATCAGCTGTTTACAAGAGTATGGTGCTATTGTCGCCTTTTTTACTCTATCTTCGACATTTGCCTTCCAAGTTAGCTTTCGGTCTAGTATCAGACCTAAGTAGCGGGCCTCATCACTAAATGACAGTGCCGTTCCACCTAGAGTCGGAGGAGCTATATTTGGAATTTTGTGTTTCCTGGTAAATAGGATGAGTTCAGTTTTATTGGGGTTGACGCTTAGCCTATTTGCTTTTGACCAGTTTTCAACCATGTTTAGTAAATCTTGCATGACTTTTCTAAGTGTATTGGGAAATTTCCCTCTTACTACCATTGCAACATCGTCCGCATATGCTACGACGTGTTGTCCTCTCTCCTCTAGGCTCTTTAGCAAGGAGTTTAGTGCCAGCACCCATAGGAGAGGGGACAGCCCATCGCCTTGAGGTGTTCCTCTGCTAACTTTTTTCATGATCTCTGAAGCCCCTAGGGTTGCGATCACAAATCTGCTCAAGAGCATGTTTTTGATGAGCTCAACCAGAGCGCCAGAGATCCCGAAATCCGTCAGTGCCTTTATTGTGGTATCTGGTAGGATGTTGTTGAACGCGCCCTCGATATCTAGAAAGGCTACCAGTGTGAATTCCTTATTATACATTGACTTCTCGATTTCTGTAACAAGTGAGTTAAGTGCTGTTTCAGTAGATTTCCCTTTACAAAACGCATATTGTGAGATACTGAGCTTATTAGGGCTGATGTTAGCCCTAATATGCTTTTCTAAAATTCTTTCTAATGTTTTTAGCAGAAAGGAGGATAGGCTGATTGGCCTAAAATCGTTAGGTGTTGTGTGTGAACTTTTTCCCGCTTTAGGGATAAAGACCACTTTTACCTCTTTCCATACTGATGGGACACTTTTATGTTTCAGAGCAGCCTTAAGTATGGCCGTCAACCACTCCATGATGTAGTTGAGTGAATGTTGTATTTGGGCCGGGAATAATCCATCTGGACCCGGTGATTTCAATGGTTTGAACGTGTTCACTGCTCAGGTTATCCTAGTTTCAGTGATTATTTCTTCAATGTCACAATAAGGTCTTTCTGTACTATTGTTGATTAATACGTTAGATGATTCGGTGCTGGGAAAGTGTGTGTCCACTAGCAACTTCAGAGTTTCGTCACTCGAAGTAGTCCAACTCTTGTCCGGTTTTTGGAGGTATCCGGTGGAATAGTGTTTTTTTGAAAGGATTTTACGCAGTCGGAAGTCTCTGTGGTTCCTTCGATTTCTCCACAGACCGTTCTCCAACCAGACCTTTTCGCTTTCCTAACTTCTTTTTTGTAAATTGTTCGCTTACTGTAATAGCAGTCCCAGTCTTTACTCTCTCGTGTCGATTTCGCTCTATTAAACTGTCTTTTGCTCTCGTTTCTTAATGTAGTCAGGTCTTCTGACCACCAGGGCGGCTTTTTCTTCCCCTTATACTTAATTAAAAGGCAAGCCTTGTTTATCGCAGTTCTACAGACCTCCGTAAGGATTTGTACGTGCTCGTTCAGTGATTCTCTGTCTTCAATAGTAATATTTTGGGAATTTGGAAGTCTTTCCTTAAGTTCCCGTTTTTATATATGCCAGTTGGTCTTTTTCAAGTTCCTGTTGGCGGGGGGGCCCGTGAGTTGTTTCCCCCAAATTTTATTTCTATGTAGCGATGATCGGAGTAAGAGTATTCGTTCAGAACCCTCCACTGCGTCATCTTTCCGTAGAAGGTGTGACATGCTAGCGTAATATCAAGAACTTCTTGTCTATTGCGCGTAATAAATGTGGGTTCGTTGCCTTTGTTACACACTAAAAGCTTACAACATATAATATAATTAAAGAGAGACTCACCACGTTCGTTTGTATCCGAGCTCCCCCATACGGTATGGTGGGCATTGGCGTCACCTCCTAGGACTAGTTTGCGGTTGTGTGCTTTGCAGTCTTCCACAAGGCTTCTTATTAGCGGCGACGGCAGTGGACCTGTGTCGTCTCCGGCAAAATAGAACGAGGTTAGCTAAATGTTGGTTCCGCTCACTTCCCAGCTAACCGTCTTAGTATCTGCGTTACTGAAATTTTCAATCATAAATATGTTAAGATGTGCTTTTGCAATTATCCATGCTGTTTTAGTACCTTCACAATTGGTTTTGTATACTTTATAACCTGATGTCCTCTGACCGCAGATTTCGCCATTCCGTACCCAGGGTTCCTGGATGAGGACTACATCCGGCTGATCTTCTGCCAGACGATCCAGGCGGGCAAGGCAGGCTTCTTTACTATGGTGTAGGTTATCTGAAGAAGATGTATCAGCTGTTAGCGTTATGTCTGGGTCTTCTTTGTCTTCGCATAAATGTTCCCTTTCGGAATACTTACGCTGTTGCAGGGAATACTTACCCTCCCGTTCGAAGTACAACTTCCCTAAGCCCATTTCTGAGCCAGAAGAGGCGTATTCTTCTTCGGTGGGATGGTCGTCTTCGCTCATTGGCTCGGTTTCGCTCATGGGCTTTGCACTTTCCTTCGTGTTGAGGAACTCAATTGCATCCGTGTCGGTTTTATAAATGTGAAACTTCACCTTTACAAAACCGTATCTCAATTGCCCATCGCATTTCGCTTACGGTTCAATTGAGTTTTCTGTGAGGAGCAGGAGAGCCTGCCTGGTGGCGCGCTTCTGTTCTTTCGATTCTTCCACGCTGTTTTTGTTGGTAAGTGTTTTAACATACCTCCACTCCTGCGTTGGGATGTCCGGATGGGTTAATGGAAAGCTCTTTTTCCGTGCACCATTTGTTTATTATTGTAAGGGCTTGCTGCATGCGATCCGAAATGATTTCCTCATGCCAGCCCTATACATAAACTACTAGGTCATCAGCGTAGCCCTGAGTGTGAAAACCTAGGTTGTTCAGTTTGTGGAGAAGTTCATCTATGACTAGAGGCCACAAAAGAGGAGAGAGTACGCTTCCTTGGGGGCAACCTCTTGTGGCTTTGATAGATTTGATTGCTTTTCCTAGTTCGGTGCTGATCGTTCTAGATTTCAACATGAATATTATCCATCTAGTGATGGGTTCAGGTACCTCCTTTAGATATAGGGCATTGCAGATTGCCTCATAGGAAGTGTTATCAAAAGCCACTGATATGTCAATAAATGCACATAGAGCTATCTGCTTGGACTCAATTAACTTTTCAATAACTGTTACCAGGCTATGTATAGCAGTCCCAGTGGATTTTCCGTGTTGATAGGCAAATTGAAGTCGATGCAGCTGAAAGTTAGCTAAATTGTTTTCCCTAATATACTGATCAACTATCGTTTCCATTGTGTTAAGGAGAAATGAGCTGAGAATGACTAATTGGTCTGTATGATTTATGCAATTATTCGGGGTTTTCCCCTACCTTTGGAATAAATACAACCTTAACCTCAGCCCATTTTGTAAGTAAATATCCTAGCAGTAAGCTTGCTTTGTATAGTCTGGTCAAATTAGGGATAATATGGTGCGCACCCTGCTGTAAAAGACAGGGGAATATCCCATCAGGTCCAGGAGATTTGTATGGGCTGAATGTTGATATCGCCCATTGTACCCGCTTTTCATGGAATAGCTTGTTTGCTAGTTTTAAGTTCTCAGCACTCACAGATGTAGTACTTTCTGCCGGCACAGAGATCTCGTCTAGCACAACTGATCCAGGGAAGTGAGTGTCCAGCAGAAGTTGGCTGGTTTCCTCTGAATTCCTTGTGTAGCTTCCATCTGGCTTTTTCAGGATACTAATGCCGTTTGAGAGACCTTTTAGTAAGGTTTTGGGTGATTGTGGCTTGGTCGCACCTATATCAAATCTAATATGTCTGTGATCCGACATAGATGTTTCCTCTGACACATGCCAATTTGAGACTTCGGACAAAGCATTATTACTAGAGAGAGTCAAGGACTTCTTCCCTGATTGCATTAATGAAAGTCGGTTCGTTGCCTCGATTTAGGAAAGATATATATACCTAAGTAGAAATTCAAGAAGGTACTCACTTCTTGGATTTATGTTTGTGCTCCCCCACGCTGTGTGGTGCGTATTTGCATCACAGCAGAGGATCCACCGGAGACGTTTTTGTTCCACCAGGGCTATAACCTCCCTTGTTGGAGCAGTAAGCTCATCTCCTGGAAGGTAAGCGGAGGCAAGTACTACCTCATGCCCACCAGGTCTTCTGTAATAAACTGTGAAATTGGGATAGAGGTGAGTTGATTATTTATTATCAACGCCGCTCTGGGACGGTCTTTGTTAGCAGCATATACATATTAATTTACCGTTTAAGCTCTGGAGTCCCAGAACGACTCCTTCAGAGTTCTGGGCTAAATCTCCTCGTCAGCACGTCCTAGGCTGCTTTTGCGTGATGGAGATTTATTTGAAGGCATCCGAATTGCCTTCTGCTGTTACGAAGTTTTTGCGTTGGCCAGGTCATCTATTGATCCTTCGTTTGGCAAAGGCTGCCTTTTTCTTACCTCGGTTGCTTTTCAGCAAGACTGCTTCCTCAGCAGACATCTGATCCCCTCTTCGTGCCTTGTTATGGCTGTGCTCTTCTTTATCGCCCTGCAGCGGAGGTCGCATGCGAATGCCCTCAGCCACGTTATAGCGAAATGGGCCGGTTGTTGTTGGCTTTTCTGCATCGTGTCTGGAGCAACTGACTTTATCGTCCTGGGCTATTGAAGCCGTTGGAGTCAAAGTTCCTGCTTCCTCCGAGCTTTGTTTCACCGAAGGTTCAGAACCCTTTTCGGTAACCTTGGGCGGATCCGTAGTTCAGCCAATTGTTGAAGGTTTTTATGACCTCTGCGGAGATTGGGTCGATAGCAACAGTGATTTCTACCACAGTACCCTTGCGCACTCTGTTGAGCATCCCGCCAGCATTCGTGTTGAGGCCCTCATTTTGTCCATCAAGGAGGCTAATAATATCCTCAGTTGAGGTGCTGTCCAATTCTGGAAAGTGACCAACGAAGATTTGTGGGCGCGGTATATCGGCCGCCTGTACAATCTTCCGCTGTGCATCTTTCCACTGCTTCAGCTTATGAACTACTTCCTTTAGCCAATTAGCCGTATCATCATTTTTGTTAATTCTACCTTGAGCTCTGGATTAGGCACTACTGCCTTTGGTCCTTCCGTTTCGGTGGTCTCGTCTGCCTTTCTTCCAACGCTAGAGCTCCCCTGTAAACTGGCACGCTTAGGGGAGATTTGCTTTGGCGTGGTGCTGCTGGAGCGTTGTCGCTTCAGATCAGCTGGTTTTTGAACCAGCTCTCTTGCCTCGTCAATGATGTGACCCTTTCTCAGGAAGTACTTTAGACGCTTTCTGGCGGCACCACTCAGCCGCACCTTGTTTTCATCCTTTCCTCCTGATATTGCAGAAGCTTTGCCATCTGGCCCCAGAGCCATGTCGTCAACTTCCATATCCTTGATTTCGCTGGCAGTTGGAGGGCATTAGTTGCCCTTAGCTGCCTACGATGTTGTTGGTAGTTCGGCACTGTTTACCGAAATGTCGTTATCGACCTGGTTTATATTAGGCACTCCAGCCCTTTTTAATAAATTAATGTTTGACTCTGCCATGTGGTCCCACGAGTAAAGGGGAAGGGTAAGGTCGAGCCACGACAGTGCCCCGGTGTCGCGGTAAGGCTAATTACAACCAGAGGGCGCCCGATATCTGGGGGTCACCGTTATAAGACACACTTGAGTAGTGCCATTCATCCTATAGGCACGGTTCGAATTACACCTAGGATTACGGGCTTTTTCGAGTTTTGCCTCTCTAGTTAAAACCAGGGGCACCTCGTGCAGAAGTAGCATTCTACCACAATGGTCGGTCTTTAGGCTACTGGCGCAACTGCCATACGCCTCTGTGTGCATTGCCTCAAGAAGCAATGTACACTTCACCCCCAAGGGATATTTTAACAACTAAATAGAATTAGAGACCTTGATCAAAGACCGTAGCCCCATTTAATTTGCATCCAAGAAACACATTTGAGACATAACTCTACACCATACCCTCCCAAACAATACTCAACTTATTTTCACAACTTCTCCCACTTCAATCATGCTAAGCTAGGTTGTGGACTACTAGTCCATAAAAGCATCCCACATAAAGTCAAATCTATTAACTCTAATCTGTTAGTAGTGGCAGTTGAAATTAATCTAAAAACGCCCTTAATGTGTTTTTCTCTATATATCCCTCCAGACCAAGCCGTTTCACATTCAGATTTAATTCAGTTATTACCAAATATTACCACCTCTGCTATTCTCTGCGGAGATTTAAATAGCTAGAGTCCACTATGGGGCTCACCAATGGCCAATCGCAGAGGCACTATAGTCCAAGACTGCATACTTCATTCCAATTTAGCAATTCTAAACAACAATAGCCAAACTCTCTTTTCTACACACAGAACCTTTACGCACTTAGACCTAACAATATGTTCCCCGCAACTACTTCCGCTCGCCTCATTGTTCACCTTAGATGATTGGCACGATCCAAAAATCCTTACGCGAAGCTGCAAACTCTTCTATTCCATTAGCTCACTCCCCCACAGCTTCAAATGGAGTCCCTTGGTGTACACCCGAGCTCAACGCTCTGCGAACCGAAAAAGGTGTGGAGAACATACAAAAAGTCACCCTGTACTCTCACACTTATAACATATATTATTAAAAATGTAATGCCAGATTCAACAAAGAAAAACGACTTGCTAAACTTAAGAATTTTGAAAAATTCACAAAAAACTTAAACCGAAATTCTTCAACCGGTCGCATTTGGAAAATAATAAATACGCTTACAGGTACATACATATTTTTGTATACACAAAATCCCTAGGTCCATAACTTTCAATAGCCAGGTTTTTGCCGACCCATCGGACATCTCCATAGAGTTCGCCAGGTACATTTCCGAGGCATCGCTCACATCGAACGTTCCTTCACAATTCATTGACCAATCTAAAAATACTACATAGACAGTTTGGCCATTTACCTTGAACATGATATTACCTTCAATGAATTAGAATCAGTTCTTAAAACAATGAAAGGAACTACACCAGGACTTGGTGATATAAATTACCAAATCCTGCGTTTTACATTAAATTTTACAACGCTATATTGAGCTCTAGCATTATTCCCCAAAGCTTTAAAACAGCTGTCGTTGTTCCAATAGCAAAGTCTAATAAAGATTCTGGTTCAATTGCTAACTACAGGGCGATTTCCCTTATTTCGTGTGTCACTAAAACTATGGAAAAGATAATATCGACAAGGCTAATGTGGTTTCTGAAGGGAAAACATAAAATATCTCCATTTAAAACTGGATTTAAACCTGGTATGAGCACTCTAGACGTCTTACTCTTTCTCGACCACCACATCCCGAAAAATATATCCTCGAGAAACCACACTTCATTCTTTCCATTGATTTCACTAAAGCTTTCAACAAAATTGGTTGTCACGTTGTATTAAAAAAGTTACAAGAATGGAAGCTTGGCCCGAAGATATTTAACTTCATCAAGCCCTTCCTCAGCAACAGAAAGTTCCGGTGTAAAATTATGCTTTATCACCAATTTTCCCGTTAGAGAATGGTATCCCCCAGGAGTCACCTCTCTCAGTTACACTATTTCTGATAGCATTCGATGATGTCAGTCGATTGCTTAGCCGACAACTTATACATATTTTGCAGTCAGAAAAACACAACAAAAGTCCAAGATACTTTTAAGTCGCTCTAAATGCCATCGAAAGTTGGAGTGAATGCTCCGGTGCTGGAATTTCATCAGAGAAATGCAAGCACCTCCATAATTGCAAAGAACATAGCTCCCTTTAATATAAGTCGCATAAATTTTAAAATTCCAAATGTATTTACTCTAAACATACTCGACAACAAACTTAGTTTTAAGGTCCACTGTAATAATTTAAGAAATGTACTAGCTACTAGGCTTAATGTCCTTAAATACCTAAGCTCAAAGCTTCACACACACAAATACTCTTCTTAGTGTCACCAGGCTCATGTTACAGAGCAAAATCGATTATGGACTACAAATATATGGTAAAGCAACAAAGTCACCCATAACAAGATCAATGCTTTAATTGTGACTAAAAGCATCAACAAAAAAACGGTGATATGCATTGATATTTACGCGTATTACTGTCGATCCTCTATACCGTTTACAGCAACTAAAGTAAAACTCTTGTGGGTGCCTAGCCATGCAGGTATTACAGGTAACGAATATGCCGACAAGGCAGCAAAACGTACTTTAAAATTGTGTCTCCACTACCACACGCCATTCGGACAAAAATCCATTTAAAATATATTCTCCAAAGCTATGGGTTCACTGCAAGAAAGTAATTGGTCCAATTGTAAACGTCAATATAAAGAAGTCAATCTTAATGGGAACGGGATCATTTTACCAACAAACACATCAACCTGGATGAATAAATGTTCTATACGCCTAAGGCTAGGCCACTGCCTTCTAACGCATGAATACCTTTTGAATAATACTCAACCACCATCATGTACTTTTTGCAACACATCTGATCTAAGTGTACGCCATATTTTGATAAGTTGTACCGCTATCTCCCATCTACGCACGCAATATTTTGCAAATAAAAACCCAATTGAAATTCTTTCCAATGCATGATAGACCAACATAAAACTCATTTTCAACTTTTTAAAACATTTGAACATGGCGCATCTAATTTATGATATTATAATACATAAGTATGTTATGTAAATAAGTATATATAAGTGCATAATATACGAGTACAATACGCAATACTATTTTTTTCTTGTTATGACTTAGCCGATAGCCCTGGTAGATAGTGCTGTAAACATATTAATTTATAATTTTAATTATAATTCAATAAAAAAAATAATATTATTAATGTTCTTTCGTTCACTTGTTATTGTTTCGAGTTCGCAATTCATGCAATATATTCTATAAGTATTTCGCGGCCAACGAAACTTAATAAAACTATTTCGCCACCAAGTAGTGCTGAATTTTCATATCTATCTGTTGATAGGAAAACATTCAGAGAAAAGCTTATGTACATATAAATGTTATCGATTCCCCAGTCATGAACGGTGATAGGCGATTGTGAGTTATAGAGTGAGTCATGTTTTCTCTCATGGCTCCCCTCTTCGGAAATCCGGAAGGGCTTCCGGCTAAGCAGCGTCTTGTATGTAAATTCAAAACGGCCACTGTATTGAAAGTACACCATCGCCCATTAATAATGAAAAATTAAACCCAACAGACCTTCTTAAAAATGTATACGGCGTAAATGTCATATATCCTTTGGAGATATTGGCAGCAAGGAAAAAGAAACGAATTATATATAAGCAATACAATTGTATACATAAAGTATGAATATCTGAAGCCATAACTGACATACATATAATATATACTTTGTATATGTCGAATCATATATGCATATGTGACTCCACTCTCAAAAGTCTCTTCAGCATTTCGTCTCTTATGCTCAGCGATAGAAGGCCGAAGTGTAGATGATGACGTTATAAAAATATTATTAAGCCATTATTATTGTGTAAGCACTTGAAGAGAAATAAAGCTAATATTTTAAGTCAAATTCGCTTTTGTTTAAATCTTTCTCGCATACCCATCGATGTGTATATCATATACCTATAAGTAATATAGATATACAAATATCACAATTATATGCATTTGTTTAAGCATATTTACATTCATAGCATAGAATGACTGCAATTATTTATTGTAATTATTATGTACAGATGGGATTTGGTGAAACAAAGGATATTTTATGTAATTTTCATATGCTTGAAAGCCGAGTTATGTATATTTATAGACGTATGTACATATACTTACTGCATTATGGACACATACATTTACAACAATGGACATTCCATTTGTTTAGGAAGTACACATATCCGTGGGTACACACCAAAATTTAAAAGTCAAAAGTATATTTACAAAATTCATATCTGTTTTAATTTTTTTATATAGAAGTCATTTTTGATATGAATAGCCATAATTAAGATATTTCACACAAAGCTAAAATTTTCACAGCTTTTCTTGAAAGTTTATAGCTTGTCGTTGTTAAGAAACCTTTTTCAGAAATATTGGGTCATATTCATAAAGCCAGTGAACAATATTTTCAATAACAATCACTAAATTGATATGTAAAATATCAACTTGCTTGAAATGCATACAAATTTTAATCACTTACAAAATTAAGTGTTTACTATTTGATTTTTAAGTGTCTGAGAAGGCAGACTTTTATTATTAACTATACCATATCGATGTTCATGAAGTTTTGTCGATTTTCGCGGATTTGGCGACGGCGAATATAGCAGACGATGGAACGATGAGCTAGCTGTATGAACTTTACGACGACACAAACATAGCGCAGCGAATAAAGATCCATCGGCTACGTTGGCTGGTTCATGTTGTCTAAATGGATTCAAACGCTTCGGCTCTGAAAGTATTCGATGCTGTACCGATTGGTGGAGTAGGACTTTGCTTCACTTGGTGTGTCCAACGGGCGCCGATTAACACGAGAAAGAAACGACTGAGACGCTTTGTTAAACTCGGCCAAAATCGCTTAAGCGGTTATTGCGGTTTTATTTCTAGGCGGTTAAATATTTTTAAAATCCGAAAACTTTCGTTCTGCCCATTAATTTTCGCTTCAAACTTAAAACCAATTGTCATTCACTTCGGCCAAACATTGGATATAAAATTTACAATGCTGCCATTACATACGATACAATTCACAGTACAAAAATTTGCTTAAGTGTGAAATGAAAATGAAAGTTTCACCAAAAAGAAAGGTTATAATAACCAAATAACTACAATGCTTGTGAAGAAAACCAAATAACCAACTTTGGTTAAAAATAACCAAAACTGTAACAATTATATAGTATCAGGCTACTGTGCTAACTGTTTCTTTGATAACACGATATACTTCGTCTAGTCCGCGTTCACCTGACCCATTCGTTTTTTCATCCAGAAACAGCATCGGCGCAATATGCTATCAATCGAAATATTATTAACAAAGCTATAGTCGCCGTAACCGAATGGATTGGTGCGTGACTATCATTCGGAATCAAGAGAGAACGTAGATTCGGATCTCGGTGAAACACCAAAATTAAGAAAAAGTTTTTTTCTAATAGCGGTCGCCACTCGGTAGGGAATGGCAAACCTCCTAGTGTATTTCTGCCATGCAAAACCTCCTCATAAAAAAATATCAGCCGTTCGGAGTCGGCTTGAAACTATAGGTCCCTCCATGTGCGGAACAACATCAAGACACAAACAAATTTTAAAATTTTTTGTTGTAGTACATTAATTTTTGATGCCAAATAGTTTATTATTTTTCTTTAATATTTCATTAAACTTAGTACTTATGATTCTATTATTTTTCTTTATAGGGTTAATTATAATATTATAAAATTCTTCTTCACTAGTGAGAGATTATTTGTAATCTCTCTCAATCTGATTGTACAGACCCTTAATGCTTGCAAATTCAAGAGCTGCTTCTATTGATGTAAATATTATACAATATTGTCATTTGTTATTTTTTCCAATGCCACTTTTATTTCTTTTTTATATAACAAAAATGAATTTAATATAAAATATTTTGTTTTGCCCATTGTACAGCATATTTGATGTTAGTTATTTCTCCTTTTTTAAACCTGAGCTTGATCTGCATGGTCAAAGCAGCCTCGTTTACATGATCACTATGTTCTTTATAACCTTGGATATTTGATTTGTTATTAAGGTTTTCTAATCTTTCTGTAAAAATGTCGTTTATAATGACATGTTGGTTATTGTTTTGGATAGTTTGATCCAATGCGCTTTTCACCGTTTCAAAGTCGTCGGGATCTGGAGATCCGGCGATGTATTTCCAGGCAGTACCTATTATATTAAGGGATCTTTTTTCCTGGATGATTCCACAGGTTTCATGGTTTCTAGGGTATCGTGAATTTGGGATATTTCTTGCATTAGGAGTGGGAAGAAGAGGTTGGATTTTGGAATAGTTTGTCTGATTTGGTTCTGTGCATCGTCAACAACGGATCTGTACTTGTCTATTTCTATGATGTGGATTGAGTTAAAGGTTCTGTCTTGTATTCTCGCTGGTCCATTAAAAATAGTCACAAGGTGTGACATCGTATAGTTCAAAACTTTCATCTCCGTTGCAGCAGAGAAGCAATCTTTCAATTGGTGCTGTAAAAAGATAAAATATAGATTCAATTTTTTATGTTACTTTTTTGGACTACTTTTCCAGACTCTGCAGTTATTGTGGTAGACCTATTTTGCTTGACTATTTACTTTCTAAATTTAGGTGATAGTTTGGTTGCTAAGCGTTTATTAATTCGTACATAACCGATTTATCCCAGATCGAATTGTTTGATTGGCTCTCGGTTTTTGTTATGAATCATTAGATCAGTTGCTTTTTTATCTTTTAGTCTTTGAGTGTTGTCCTGCCTTGCTTTTTCGTACGTTTCAGGGTCAGTACTTATTCTTCGACCGAAAAATACTTCAAGTGGTCTCTGACCCGTTGTGCTGTGTATTGAATAGTTGTATTCATAAACTACTCTATCTAACAATTCTATAAAAGTAGTGTAAGTGCGTTCGGTTTTAAGACAACGCATAATCTCCGTGCTCGTATAAGGAGGAGCTTTGTAGATTTGTATTCCTAGTTGGTCCTATAATATAAAGGTTATTGAAGCTGAATTAAATGATTTTTCGTTATTTGTCTAAGGCTTTTAAGCTATCGTTACCTAAAATGCCATGAAATGATTTAAAAGTAGGCATTAGGAAAAATTTTAGATAGTCGCTAAAGTTAAAAAGGTTCAAATACGTATACGATGTGATTTTTACATCACCTGCCACCGATTTTGCAAAGAATGAAGTTTTGTTAGGGATAATTTTCTTAACTAGATTCGGTTGAATGTAGTTTTTGCTGGAACCGGTGTCGATAAGGATTCTGAGGATTTCTCCGCTCTTCGCTCTACATTCAAAGTAGGGAAGCGAAGAGCTCGCTATTCTAAACAATGAATATCGTTTAGCTCGGAATCAATTTCGTTGTCCTCTTCAGTTTGAGAATATTCGTAATAAAAATTTTCCGTTTCCTGATCATGATATTGGCTAAACTCTTGTTCACAATTTTGAACTTGACTTTCGTAATGGTCGGGCTCTGAATTATCCGCCATTTCTTCACTTATGTGATAGGTATGTTGCGCTTTAGCAGGGTTAACGTTCTGATTTGAAGGTGAGTTCGGAGGTCTTTCGCCTAGAAATTGTTGCTAGTGTGGTCTGTTAGCATAATTTATTTGCCGTGACCGGATACTCTGGTTAATATCCATTGGCACTGGTGGTTTTGTTGCTGTTGGACGCGGCGGTGGTCGTCCTTGATTGTTGGATTTTTGATTGTTAATATCGTTGGATTTTGCAGCAGAATTATTCTATTGATATGGGATATAAGCTATGTTTGGATGGAGTGGTTGTCCATTTTTCTGTGTGTTATATTTCTGGTTTGAAGTTGGTAAATTTTTTTCGCTGGTTGATTATTGTAATTTTGTGCATGATTATGGAGGGCCTGAGGCAGATCCACTGGCTTTCTCATGCCTAGCAATCTTGGTAAATCGCCATTGAGTCCCCTTACGAAGGTGTCTAGGGCCTTTCCTCTATAGGTTTGCGTCAATAAATTGTGCGCTTCATTGCCGACATCTATGCCGCCAGGTTTATTTAATATCAGAGATACATACCGCTTCATAAAATTCTTGAACAGTTGAGTTGCCCTGTATGAGTCCTGTCATTTGATACTCTAACGTGGAATCATCCCGCTTGTCAGCGTAGTGTAAAGTAAGACATTTAGAAATTGCAGGCCAGTCTAGTGGGATGTTATATGATTCTAATGCAATGTCTACAATTCTTTTCCTTATGACGTTTAAAATCGCGTAGTATTTATGGTGTCCCCTTGAGGTTTTCATAAATTTTCAAAATTCGTTCAACACTTTTCCTCCATGAATTTCCTCCTGAAAAGTCCTTCAGACATTTGACAACGTCTGGTACTTTATATAAGTCTGCTAAACTTCCTAAATGGTCTGCATCAATGGATTGATCAACCGCCATAGCCTGAATGGCGTTCGGGTTTAATGAAGCTTGTAACATTCCGGGCATTTGGCAAATCATAACATCTAAGATAATGTTTCGTAAGTCCGATATGTTTATCTGTCCATTTCTATTGACCTGATCAGAAGGAGCGGGAGGATTAGGGATGGGAGCATTTAAGGTAGCTGGTCGTATTAAAAATTTAAGCCGAAGCAGAAATTATTTATTTAATGCACAATGGAAAATAAAAGTTTAACACGGGGTATGTTTAACTTTATAAGGATACTTAAATATTATTATTATAATTCTTAATTATTAGATAGCTTACTATAATATAGACAGAGCTGCTCTCATTCTGGTATGATAGTGTTGAAGGGTCCTCTGTGATGTATCAGAGCTGCTGTTATTGTGTTGGCGCAGTCACAGTTTTTAGCAGTTTCACAGAATAGTCCCTTTGGTTGGCTGTTGTTATTGTGCTGGGACAGGCACAATTCTTCTCACTTCTCCTTACTTGGTAACAGCGGCCGCCGTAGCCGAATTCGGAATTCAAGTAGAGCGTAGGTTCGAATCTCGGTGAAACACCAAAATTAAGAAAAACATTTTTCTAATAGCGGTCGCCCCTCGACAGGCAATGGCAAGCCTCCTAGTGTATTTGTGCCATGAAAAAGCTCCTCATAAAAATATCTGCCGTTCGGAGTCGGCTTAAAACTGTAGGTCCCTCCATTTGTGGAACAACATTAAGACGCACACCACAAATAGGAGGAGGAGCTCGGCCAAACGCACAAAAAGGATGTACGTGCCAATTATACATGAGTCAAACCACGTCAAGTGGGCCCCGAATTTTCCATCAAATTCCCGATTTTAAAATCAAATACATTTTTGTATAGAGAATTTATCACATAATTATTGCTGTGAATAGTTTTTTTTTATTTCGCTTTCTGTTCATGTTATTAACAATTGAATTTTTTTGCGTGATATTCTTGTAAAATCAATATCTCAGAAACTACAATTGATAATTTGATGAAATTTATTTCGGTTACCGATAAATGTTTACTCTACCGATTTAACGCTCAAAGACTGTGTATTTGTTGAAACAATAATTTTTAACAATAATTTTTATGAAAAATCGCAATTATTTTTGCGTTCTTCACGCTCTAAATGGACAATATTACAGTCAGATTAAGCGCACAATGCTCACCTTTAATAATCTGTAAAAAAAACTTTGTTCATCCAATCCGTTCTGAAGATATCGAATTTTTTGTCAGTCGAGGCACTACGCACGAAAACGAACTTGCATGAACATGGCTTTGCAGAGTCGTACAGTCGCCGCAACTTCTAGTGTCAGTGTGCTGTGATTCCTAGTATGTTGTCTATGCTTTGAGGTTAGAAAAAAATTATTATGTATTGTTATGAAAATGGTTCGACCTGATGAGTGTTGCAATCCGTTGGGGAAAAAAGGTCATAATTGCGTACGTCATAATTTATTCTAAATAACCGCTCACTGGGATGTAAAATTCAAACAATATATCGGTAAATACGTTTGCAAATCATGTCGTTTGAAGATATATAGAGATGGAAGTGTTACTGAAAGTGCAGCGTATATACGTCCAAGTCCACAGTGGGTATACTCTTGATATTTATATACATATATTGTGCATTGAATAGTTATTATTTAGGCAAATAAACTCAATTAGTTCTCACAATTTGTGACAGAAAATTTTGATTAATTTTTTCTAGTGCTAACCAAGGAGCAGAAAACGATGAGTCTGAAGTTTCCTCTGATGCAGAAGAATGTTCGGATAGTGAAGCTAATTTTTAAAACCAGGAAATTCAGAATGACCTAAAATTAGAAAAGGTGAACAATATTTTACAGGAACTTGGTGAACCGCCAATAAAAAAACGACATTTTTCAAAATTAAGTGATATGAATGTCAAAAAGATAATAGCAGAAATCATCAACGAAAAAAAGGAAAGAAAACCAGGAAAAAAAAATTGAATTCAGCATTTGTGGAGAATATAAAGTCTGCTATACGTGAGAAAAAAAAATACAAATGATAAAATTCAAATTTTAACAACGGTACCAGATGAGGTAACATCGAAACAAATGCGTGAAACAAGTGACCATTCACCCGTATGTAATTTACTATTGTATCGATGGTAAACAGCATCATTTAAACCTTGTCATCATTTCTGAAAAACTAACCCACGATACAAGTTCGGTTCACTTATTCAACACAGGACTTGTTGAATATCTTAAAAGCAAATTAACTTTTTGAACCTATATTACCTAAAAAAAGATTTCGGAATCGAAGCCGAATGGAATTTCTTCGCGACTTCCCATGGCAAGGGAGCGTGCGATGGGGTCGGCGGAGCAGTTAAAAGGCTAGCCCGAAAAGAATGTATGCAGCGTGTGGCTGGAAATCATATTCGCGATGCTAAAGCTCTTTTCGAGTGGGCCAAAGGTGCGTTTAAATCGATAGATTTGGTTTTTTGTTCGCAAAAAGATCATGATGCACATGAAAAAAAAATTTCCAAACGCTTCAATGAGTCAATAGCTATCAAAAAAACGCGGCAATTTCATTACTTCGAACCTGCAAGTAACAAAAAGATTCGAAGTAAAATCTTCTCCGAGGACACATCTTGTTTCGAGACTATTATTACTAATTATATTTTGTATGTTTTCATGTAGATATGTAATGAAAGTTTTTTTACAGATTATTAAAGGTGAGCATTGTGCGCTTAATCTGACTGTAATATTGTCCATTTAGAGCGTGAAGAACGCAAAAATAATTGCGATTTTTCATAAAAATTATTGTTAAAAATTATTGTTTCAACAAATACACAGTCTTTGAGCGTTAAATCGGTAGAGTAAACATTTATCGGTAACCGAAATAAATTTCATCAAATTATCAATTGTAGTTTCTGAGATATTGATTTTACAAGAATATCACGCAAAAAAATTCAATTGTTAATAACATAAACAAAAAGCGAAATAAAAAAAAACTATTCACAGCAATTATTATGTGACAAATTCTCTATCCAAAAATTCATTTGATTTTAAAATCGGGAAT
The DNA here is from genome assembly GCF_027943255.1 of Anastrepha obliqua. NCBI lineage: Eukaryota > Metazoa > Arthropoda > Insecta > Diptera > Tephritidae > Anastrepha > Anastrepha obliqua. The sequence continues at coordinate 784,684 of NW_026562179.1, read as the reverse complement.
TTGATGAAAAATTCGGGGCCCACTTGACGTGGTTTGACTCATATATATATAAAAATATATATATATTTGGGAATGATTTATTCTGTTCAGTTTTTATCAATTATTTATTTTAGGTTCCTTTTTTGTTGCAGATTAAACAGTTTATTTATTATAGTTGCAAGTTTTGTTTTTATATTCACAGTATTAGTTCGGTCGTGTTTTTATTTAAAGCCTTAGGTTTTTTGTGGTTTTCATTTTAAAATTTTTACTTTGAATTTTGCATTTTTCGGTTCACAGCTATTATGAGCTTGTGTTTTTTAAACATAAACCATTTGGTTAATTTAACTTTTCACTTTAAAGTTTTTATTTTAAGTGTTTTACTTTTTAATTCACAGCTTTGAATAGCGTGTGCTGTTTTACACATAAACCGTTTGGTTATTTTAAGTTTTTCAATAGCAAAGCGGCTGCGTTTCAGACGCGCCTTTTTCCGCGAGGATACTCGGGGGACTCGTTCTTTGCTTAATCGCGTTACTTATAAGCCAACTTTGCTCGGGCGCCAGCTAGATCTTTTTAGACAAAGATCTTAAAAAAAATATATTGTATCTAACGCGAACTTTTCTCGAAAGACAATGTTTGAGCAAAATAAAAATGCTTTCCGTTATCGAAACGAAGTTCATTTAATTTTGTCTGAGAATTTTGGCAGCGAATGGTTGTCAACATACTTGTCAACGATATTCGCTGACAACATAGTTTTCATGACCGCGCGAGTTACATGTACAAACACACACACATACATTAAGACTGATCCAATTGACGAATTTATAGAAAAAATAGAGAAAAGATAATATTTTGAATGCTATTTATCGGTCGCAATTCCAAGAATTGCAACCGCTTCAAAAATTAACTTTAAGAAGAAAAAAGAAAATAATAAATTTTAACAAATATTTTCAAATTCGCATTTATTGCATTTACGTTCCAATAACGAAAATGCAATATTTTGGAAAGCTTTTTATCATTTCAAAAATTAACTTTAAGAAGAAAAAAAGAAAATTTAACAAATATTGTCAAATTGGCATTTACTATTTATCGGTCGCGATTCCAAGAATTGCAACTATTTAAAAAATTAACTTTAAAAGAAAAGAAGAAAATAAGAAATTGTAAAATTCGCATTTATTGCATTTCCGTTCCCATTTTGATAGATTCGAGAACTTAAGTTAGATTACAATGTAAGAGAATTCAAAACATTATTTTTCTTTGCAAAACAGATCGTCTTTCGTTGGAAGAAAGCAAAACCTAAATATTGACTGGACCATTTCACCATGACGCGATTTCGCAGTAACAACTTGTACACGTCAATCGGATCCAGGTCCAGGTGGCATTTCATTTGTGCAAACATCTATTAGGGACGAAGGAGTAGCCTTGCTGAAGACAGAAACCACATCGCCTTCTTCATTGTTGCATGAAGAGCGAAACCATTTTAAGTAACACAGGGATATATTTTTAATTTCTTACATTTTCATTGCTTTTGGGATGCATTGAGCTACCTACACAAGCAAAGATTATCGCTGAATATATTGGTTTATGAAAAAAAGAATTGTTTTATTTTTTTCTTTACTTTGACTTATTTCGAAAGTGGGAAAAAAGGTGATTGCAATGAAATCAAAATGAAAATAAAATATCAAATGATGTATATTTATGGATTCGGTGGAAGATAATGTATAAGAGGTTTTTGTGTGTTGTTCTGTACTGGAGTACTGGATTCTTGCATACAATACAATAGAAACGAGTTTTTCGACGAAGATGCTCGCTTTCTTGTAGACAAAGACCACAGTCTCTCTTCGATGTGAGTGTATCGGCTCCGGTTGGTTGGTTGACTACAATAATCCCAGTAATAGGTTTGTTGAAAATTATTCCATAGCCAAACGAGTAGTGAATTAAGAAATAACGGTTGGATTATTCATAGGATTTTTGATGTTTACAAGGAGGGATGTGTTCGATAAAGTCGTCAAAAAATGTCGACTTGCAGCACTTTTTCTGAGTCCACAATTTCCTTGCAAACATAAAACATTGCCAATGCCATGACATGCAACATGTACCAAAAGCAAGCAAAAGTCTATCAACTTGTTGGCCGTTCTGACGTGAAATGTGTGTGACCATTTGGTCCATGCAATCGACACCAGCTTTGTGTGCATTGTAATAAATATTGGGCGATAGATTTTATACTTCGCCTTACAATCTGCGGTATAATGGACGGTGGAAAGTAAATTATCCACCCTACTCTTTTAGTACATAGCTACTGATTGTAACAAGGTTTTTATAAATACCAAATAATGACGAAAGCATTGAGCGAGATTTGTTCTTTTTCATTTCTGGTGGAATGCAGCGTACGATCCATTAGTATGGATAGCAAGTGCTATAGTAGCGAGGCGCTTAGCTTCATTCAATGTGACGAAAAAGTTATCGGCTATTATCGTACGTCCACTATTCGCATATTTGTTGGATAAGTACCATCACATTTTCCCTTTAATCAAATTCACGCTCTTCTCCTTCTGATAGGTCACAATATAGTTTTGCTTGCAAAGGATATTTTGTTTGGGAGTCACACGCGCACCAGATTTTTATGCCGTATTTTGCCATTTTTTATGGAATATACTCGAATTTTGAGAATTTAGTGCGGCCTCGATATGGAAATAATTGTTCGTCAATAGTAATATTTTCATGCGGCTCATAATTATCCATGAGGTTTTCCTTCAAGAAATTCCATATATCACGAATAGGTGCAGCTTTATTGGTTATTTTTCGAACTTATACAGGTAAGGTCCAGCGAAATCAACAGCGGTACAAGTACATTAACAGGCGTAAGTTGTGCGAGTCACTGGCAGATCACCCATGGTATGTATGGTGAGATGACGGTTTTAGCGAATGCACTTCGCGCACTTGTGGTATATGCTACGGACCAATCAAGACAGCCCGCATAGTGCGGGGCCCGGCGTGCAAGGCGAGTTTTATTAAATATTAGCTTGGCAAGCGGACAATTTTTAGCCAACATAATGGGATGCCTTACAGCAAGAGCGACTTCAACATTTTTTACTCTTCCTCCAACACGCAGAACACAGGTCTGATCCAGAAACGGCTGCAAACGCAAAAGACTACTGCGAAGCGTGATTGGTCCGTTAGCGCAGAGTATCAAAACGCTTTATAGTGCTAAGTCGCCTGCTGGCTCGAACCATGGACAAAAAACTTAGAACGTAAGAAATGACTCGACACAGTTTGGAATACGAAGAGTATTTCGTCGACCAATGATCCCATGAGCTAGTCGCATGGGCACGAATGCTACTTCGAATGCCCAGTTCTGTCGTGTGCTCTTTCGATGGTTTTAAGTTCCACAATTATTCAGCGCTTCTCAGAAATAATAAAACCAGCCCACCACTGTTGGTGATATACCAATTCAGAGGGGGTTATACCTCTTAAAGCGCAGTCTGCGGGATTCTGCTCAGAACGAACGTGGTTCAAATACTCGGGAAGACCAATGGGAAATTCATCTAGTTTCCCTAATGTATATTGATCTATTCCTGAGCATTTCGATTGGGAATGATACGTTTTGCCACATACAGACGCACACCTTATTCCCGTCTCTCCACGGATTTGCAGCTTGCACCTTTTGGAATCCACGGATTGCGTATATTTTTATAAAACAGTAAATATTTAAAACTTTCTTTTACACTTTTTTATTTTAACACTCTTTCTTATGTAAAATATGTATTACGGGGAAGAGAAAGATTCAGAAAACTTACAAAATCCAGTTCACCACTGATGTAGAGTCACTGTCTCAATACGAACATCAATTGTGTCCAGATTTGAATTTTTGAAAACGCTTTTTTGCAGAGCGGTCCGAAACACGTCCGTTACGCTTGACGTCTATTTATTTTGATTAAATAATTATTGACCATGTATTAAATATTATTGACCACATATTAGTAATTGTGCAACGAAAAATTAAGGAAAACAGATTTAAATATTACTGAACAGGTATTGGTAATTGTGGAACGAAAAATTAGAGAAAAACAAGGTTTGCAGAGCAGATCAATTTAGTAGTTGTCATGATGTCATGTCCAGTTCAAGCGATTTTTGATGCTAACGCTGGACCAACTAAATACTGAAAATCAACAATATCTAGGACAAAATAAAGTTTTCACGCTGATGTAAGTTATTTTTGTACTGTAGTTCGTTGCGAAATTTTTGTAGCTCAGCTAGTCGACTTGGGGACAGATTTTGTAAAAAACCTGGTCGCTTCGTGGACATTGTCAAGTAGGGAACTTCCTTTATGGAATCACTTGATGGTAGACAAACTCAGCATTAGCTGCAAAAAGGCACTTCGTGCTGCCTGTCCCTGCCTGTTCCCGAGGAAATACGAAATTCCACAATTTTTGAAGCCGACTTTAAATTGTGTAAGGCAAGGTAGTGCCAAATATTTAGGTATAATTCTTGACAAGAAATTAATTGGAAGATGAACTTCCTTTATGGAATCACTTGATGGTAGACAAACTCACCATTAGCTCCAAAAAGGCACTTCGTGCTGTCTGTCCCTGCCTGTTCCCGAGGAAATACGAAATTCCACAATTTTTGAAGCCGACTTTAAATTGTGTAAGGCAAGGTAGTGCCAAATATTTAGGTGTAATTCTTGACAAGAAATTAATTGGAAGATGAACTTCCTTTATGGAATCACTTGATGGTAGACAAACTCACCATTAGCTGCAAAAAGGCACTTCGTGCTGCCTGTCCCTGCCTGTTCTCGAGGAAATACGAAATTCCACAATTTGTGAAGCCAACTTTAAATAGTGCAAAGCCAGTAGTAGAAGGTACTGCCAAATATTTAGGTGTAATTCTTGACCAGAAACTAAATTGGAAGATAAATGTAGAGGAAATAGTAAGGAAAGCTACTAAGAGGGCAGCCCTATATAGGTATTGGGTATCCACCCGTCCGCAAAGCGGCGGAATCGGCGGCCACCCAAGTACTATGTGTAGTGTACCCTACCGACAACCTGGCAGTAGGTATAAAATGCATTTCTTTCTCGTAATGTGGAGGCTAACAAAGGATATTTCTGCACGAGGTAACCCACTTTCGGGAAAAACGAAAACATCTGACGAATCATTCGCGAAAATGGCAGCAAAGGCAATGCCAATGGAGATACATACCGACAAACAAGACGGTCTACTGTCCAAAGGGCAATAAGACTATCTTTTCAGTTATCTTTGGAAAGCTATCGCTGAGTCAAAAGACGCGCCGACTTTCGAGGGGAAAAGCGTGGTGGACGGCATCGTAAAGGTGCACTGTTCCAATGCTTTTTCCCGAGAATGGCTGGAAAAACTGATAGCGAAAATTCCAGCCAGCGAAAACAGTAAGTTCATTCTTGTTGAGAGTAGCAAAGAAAGGCTGGTACGAGCGAGTGTCTGGATTTCGGGTCCTTCCTGTAATTCAGCAGAACTCCTCACACGCATCCATGTTCAGAACAAAGATCTTGACAGGACTCTCTGGAGAGTATACTCGTGCACCAGGCAGAAATCCGCTAGCACTTCGGAGGCGGGTTCCCATCTGGTGCTGGGTATCGATCTTGGGTCGCTCAAGGTGCTGAAATCGAAGTACGGGAGCCGTCCTCACCTACATCTGGGGCGAATCCATTTCCGGGGATAAGGTGGAGGGCAAAGCGTAAATATACTCAGTCTCACGACTGAAGTAATATTTACACAGATAAATCTGCAGCATAGCAAAGCGTCTACGGCTCTCCTGTGCCGCAGGCATGCAAAACTGCAAACAAACCCACACATAATACAGGGTGAACGATATGAAGTGTTACCAACTTCACACTGCTTGTATCTGTAAAACAGCTTTTGACATCAACGTCAAATTGTTCTAATGACAGTTCAATATATTATTTATTAGCCATCAAAAGCATTTGCGTCTGAGTTTTGTTGAAGTTTTTTTTTCTGTGATGAAATTAAAACATAATAGTGTGATTGCGTTATATTTGGTTGGAAAATCACAACCAGCCATTGTTCGTGAGCTCTGTCACCTCAAGGTGAATAAAATGTTTGTGTATCGCACTATAAAACGTTACAATGATACTAGAGGAGACCAAAAAAAACCGCAATAACGCCAGAAATGGTTCGGAAAGTGAAGGCTCGAGTTGAACGAAATCCACGTCGAAGTGGAAGGAAAATGGCTAAAGAACTGAAAATATCGCAAGACAGCATTCGACGCATATTGAAAAATGAGCTCAAGGTCATGTTTTAAGGTCATGGTACAAGTTCCAAAAAGCACACGATCTTTCACACCAGCAAAAAAAGTTTGGTGCGAAAGAGCAAAGGAGTTGTTGCGCTTGCACGAACGTGGCGAATTTCCTAACATTGTGTTTTCTGATGGAAAAAAATTCCCAATTGGCCGAACGCTCATACGAGAATTTGAGCCTACGTATGGCCACTCGAAGCAATTTCCCATCGCAAGTAATGGTTTGGGCCACAGTGACCGACTTATTATCGGGAAAAAGTTTTAGAATCTGTTTTAGAGCCGTGGACACGCAAACATTTCGGTCGTAGACCATGGACGTTCCAACAGGACTCGGCACCATCTCATAAAGCTCGTGTGAACCAAGAATGGTTAAAAAATCGTGTTCCACACTTCATTTCGTCCACACAATGGCTTTCGAATTCGACAGACGCAAATCCGATGGACTATTCCATCTGGTCCATTTTGGAGAGCAAGGTGAGGACTAAAACATATGCCAGTATGGATGCGCTGAAAAAAGCGATTATACGAGAATGGACCATAATACCTCAAGATCACATTCGTGCAGCATGTAACTCATATTTTGACCGTTTGAAGGCTACAGTCAAGACAAAAGATGGTCATATCGAGCTAAAAGGAATAGTATATGTTAAAATTGTATCATTTTTAAACAATTTTGTCTTTGAAATCAATAAAAACTAATTTCACACACTGCACTAATACAAGAACCATGGGAATGTCACAAGCGTATCTGTGATCTAGGTGTTATGTCGTGTCCCTTCATTGTGAAGGGAATGTGAGACTGCGAGCATGTATTATCATGCCGAGGTTGATCGAACACACGATGTTAAAAGAGCTATGCTTCGGAGATATCGTTGTTGCAAAAACAAGGTACTGGAAGAGTGGGAACATTGTCGAAGCTATCATATTTTCGGCCTACCTACCCTACGACTTTTTACAGCCACCTCCTTCTAGGGAGCTAAGAGAAGTAGTCAGGTATGCGGAATGCAATAATCTGGGGCTAATAGTAGGCTGTGATGCAAATTCACAAAACATTGTATGGGGAAGCAGCAAATACAACGTCAGAGGTCTCAAACTACTGGGTTTTATCCTGTCACCTGATTTGGTCATACAAAACACTGGTAACAAACTATTTTTGTGACCAAAAGGAGACAAGAGGTGATATATTTAGCATTTACCAATAGGTCAGTTGGAAATGAAATCAACCGATGGCGCGTTTCGGAAAAGGACTCTCTCTCTGATCATCGTCTTATCGAATTCCGACTGGGAATTGATACAATATCAATACCTTCCGGTAGGAATCCTCGAAATGTGGACTAGGACAGGTATGGTGAGCTTGTAACAGAGCGATTACCAAACCTGAAAAAACTCAAATCAGTAGAAATGATTGAAGATGCTACTAAGAAATTAGAAGGTACTTAAATCAAATGCTTTGAGGAATTGTGCCCACTCAGGCAAAGTAGACAGGGGAAAGCCGTTCCTTGGTGGAACCCTGATCTGTCGAAGTTTGGGTACGGTCCAGAGAACTTCTTATTAAGGCCTTAAAGACCCAAACAGAAGAGGACTGGGCTAATCATAGACTTACACAGAGAGAATATAAGAAAATAGCACGGAAAGCCAAACTTGAATCCTATAGAAATTTCTGCAGTAACGTCGAAGAAATGAAGGAAACAGCGAGACTTTGTAAGGTCCTTCATTTAGACCGCTCAGTAAGGCTGGATTCCATTCGAAAACCTGATGGTTCGTACACCATTTCCAAATCGGAAACGTTTAATGCTCAACTCGAAACCCATTTTTCGGGTAGTAGAACACCCTCTGAAGTACAGCTGGTATATTGCTAGTCGGATAGTGACAGAAGAACCGATAAGGTTTTCCTTATCTTCCTTTCAGAACTTTAAGTCCCCTGGACCTGACGGAATATATCCAGCAATGCTTAAAAAAGGAGGTGACAGGCTGATTGACGCCCTGAAAAGGATCTTCACAGCCTGTCTTGTATTTGGTTATATACCATTCCAATGGCGACACGTAAGAGTAGTATTTATTCCGAAACCAGGAAAAGACGACTCCAAAACAAAAAGTTTTAGACCAATTAGTTTGACATCGTTCGTGTTAAAAAGTCTAGAACAAGTGATGGAGAAACATATTCGAGTGGGGGTATTGCCGATAAGTCCACTTAGTACAAATCAACACGCTTACCAGAGTGGCAAATCATATGAATCAGCCTTACACGATCTTGTTAGCAAGATTGAAACCGGGGTGGAAGCTGACGACTACACAAGGGGCGTGTTCGTGGAAATTGAGGGGCTTTTGATAAAGCCACTTCCGGCTGAATATGTTCTTCTGCCGAACGACACGGAGTTAATCAAACCATTTTAAAATGGATATATTCCATGCTCTCTGAGAGCCTGTTAACCGTTGGTGAAAGCGGTGATGAACTAGTCACAGTCAGGGCCAAGCAAGGATGTCCTCAAGGGGAGTACGTTCTCCGCAGCTGTGGTGCTTCGTCGTAGACTCTCTACTAGAGGAGATGCAGGAACTCGGTTTTCATGTCCAAGCATATGCGGACGACGTCTGTGCGCTAACATCGGATAAATCCTTAAGGAGGCTTTGCACGAAAGTGAAGAGGATTCTTGACAAAATCGATGACTGGTGCATGAGACAAGGTCTTTCCGTTAATCCGAACAAAACAACCATAGTCTTGTTTACGAGAAAACGGAAATTGGTCTTTCCGATGAAAGTAAATATATAGGAGTAATCTTGGATAAGAAGCTAATCCTCTCGCATTGAGGATTTTTCAGCAATGCCGTAGAGCCTTTGGTAAAACCTGTGGTCTGAAACCTGCTGTGGTCCTATGGATATACACAGCACTTATCAGACCAATCATCACTTACGCTTCTGTGGTTTGGTGGCGAATGAGCATGGCTAAGTCCACAATCCGGGAACTATACAGGCTATAAAGAAATGTATGTTTATGCATCACGGTGCTATTAGTACAACCTCTGGTGATGCCCTAAACGCTATGCTTGATTTGCTCCTCCTGGATCTGAAGATACAACAGAAAGCAATAAAAACAATGTGTAGACTCCATGAATATGGTTTTTGTTACGATGACGGAACTTCGGGACACAGAGAAATCTTTAAGTACCTATCTGAGCAGTATCCACTGGTTTTGTCACCTTTAGATGACCTGATACCCACAGTTTCATTTGGAAAGAAATTTGATGTCAGATTTCCATTACGTGACGGATATTTTCTTTACCGATGGGTCCAAGAATGAAATAGGGTCTGGAGCCGGATGGTAATTAAACGATGGTAATAAGTGTCACTATGCTATGGGGGAAATGGCAACTATTTTCTAAACAGAAGTTTTTGCCATGCTGAAAGTAGTCGAATGGATAATCGAGAGGAGATGAAGCGAGAAACCGATTCGAGTTTTCAGTGACAGTCAAGATGCACTGAAGGCCCTGGAAAACGCGAAGCAAACCTGAAAGATTATTCAAGAATGTAAGAAGAAGTTTAATTCTATCGCAAGGCAAAACAGGCCTGTACTCATATGGGTTCCGGGACACTCCGGTGTTCAATGAAACGAAATTGCCGATGAATTGGCCAACCGTGGATCAGCGGTGTCCCCACAGGGGCCAGAGCCAATAATCGGAATCAGTTCCACAGGAATCATGAATTGTATCAGCGATTATGTAGGCAATCTACGTAAAAAGCGATGGTCCGGTCTAGAATGCTGCAGAACTGCTAATTGTTTTGTGACAAGTCCGAACAGAAAGCTGTCAAACTTTCTACTAAAACTTTGAAGGAAAGACTAACTATCTCTTACTCTATGCTTTCCTATCTCTTTCTCTGATACTTTTCTCCTTCCCTCCTTGACTTTTTAGTCCGAGTGTTTTAGGAGCCACCAAATCTCCTGGTGCTCATCGGCTCGACCTCTTCAAATTTCAAATTTCAATTTCAATTAAAGCTACTGTAGCTCTATTTTTATGCAAAAAGACCAAAGGGCACGGATGGCGACTTTCACCGCAGAACACTTATTAGCTGTATAGGACCGTTATCAGACCTCTCCTTCTTCACGGGATTATAGTCTGGGGGACAGCTCTCGACAAGACTACGATTAGAAACAAGCTTCAGAAGCTTCAATGTATGACGCTTATATGTCCCAGCGGCACTCTTAGAACCACACCCTCTGAATACTCTTTTCTTCTTATCTGCCCTAGAAATAGGTTAGGTAAGGTTGGAATGGTTGCCCAAGGTATTAGCACACTTGGACGAAGATAAACGGATTCGTCCTTTGTGATACCAATATAAAGGAGGTGAGGTGAAGGAGAAAGAAAAGTAGTTATTATAGTAAACAGAATGTGGGTTACACTGCTGCTCGGATTGCCTCAACTAATCAATGGCGCAACAAAGGGGTTGGACACTCGGCCATAACACTCGGTCTGGGTCTAACCAATCTGTTGTCTTTTGTTTGAATGCGCCATATTTTAATAAATTATTTAGAACTAGAATTCCAGCTTGACATTTTACAATATACCTGATGGCTGAAAACTTGACGATAGTGTTGACTTTTGTGTCTACTGTAAGAAGCCAAAAATAAGCGTTTCGGTTCATTCTAGCCCTTAATGAGGTAGCTGTTTGGTTAGGTAAAAATGAGACTACCTTTAGAGAAGTCTATATTTATTCTGATAGCCAAGCTGCGATTAAATCTCTTGGTGGGGTTGTCACTAATTCCATCATTGCTCGCAAATTTCAGACATCTCTCAACGAGATGGTGGAATATTCCCGCATCCATTTAGAGAGGGCACTACCACTCGCCACCTTCTTGGTATGGAGATTTTAGGTATACCCCTTTCAAGCTACAAACTGCGATGTACAAGAAGTATTGCCACTTCAGCCAGCACGAGCTCGGTTGATAATCTGACATGTAATGCTACAAAAACAATTTGGCCAAAATGGGACTTCAGGCGTTCAAAGTCGCTACTTAACCGCTGAAGGAAAAACGTCTCTATGTTAGTTGCTTTGATCACTGCTTCCTAGGTCAACATGGGCAAAGATTGAACGGACCTCAATTCTTCTATTGCAGAAGCTACAAGAATGAGGAGAAGGATTTGGCTCATCGTTTTTGAATTATAATGCTACCGTCGCACAGTGGTCGAAATGGTCGATCTAGCGAAGTTTAATTTATGTCTCGAAAAAAGCTGCATTATTTTTTTTTATTTACATACGAAAAAAAGTTTCTGGAACATTTTAAAAAAACAAAACTTTATTTAAATTACTTCAATTTAAATTTTTTATAGCCGTTGCAGTGGTATATTTTTAATGATGCAGAGTGTTCACAAAGGGGGTTTTTCAATAAACAAAGTTATGAGAGTAACAGTTAACTCACAATACAAAAGTATTTTTTTATTTTTTGTTTTTATAACTTATTTAGTTATATTAAGTTTTAGTAATTTTTCAGTCACAATCGCTTTCATCTGAACTAGGGCTTTCATATTCAATATCTTTATCAAGCAGAAGTTGTAATACCTCTTTATTCAAAACATTTTTTTAACAACTGTGGCCTTTAGATAGTAAGACGATATCAGAAGGTTAGGGCGAACAGAAAATAAAGACAAAAACCTTCCACACTTTTTTCTTTAGCTTTATATTGCTTGATGCTCGGGATAATTGCGGAAATCTTTGTTTTTAGCTTCTAGTGTTTCTTCCGACATTTGCCCGTTTGGAAGTGGAACAGTATTTATAATTATGCTGAATCTTTAAATCCGCTAGCAGAGCTATATGTTCTTTTAAAATTTGGATAGTACTTTTTATTTGCTGCCAGCAGTACATCATATGTTAGATAGATGTCTACACTTTAGTGCCGACTTGCATCTATATAAGGAGCCAATGCTTCTTCTAGTGTATACTTAATGGGAACTTGGACGTTCAAATGTCAACACTCTTAATTTGTATCAATCCATCCTTTATTAGCGTGCATCTTTCACACAACCTTGAACGCAGTTCGTTTTCCTGCTTTATATAGGCTGGAGCTCTCCGCTACAATAAGCTCATCAGTAGAGGGCTGGTTAGTAATAACAGAAACTTTGCGAACTTGTGTTTTCGGTATGCATTGTGTGAACTCCTTTTCCTTTCGAGCAGGACTAATTGTCGAATTAACTAACAAAACCGGGCTATCGAATCTTCTTCTTCTTAATTGACGCGATAACCGCTTATGCGATTTTGACCGAGTTTAACAAAGCGCGACAGTCGTTTCTTTCTCGTCCCTTCATATGGATTGGGCAGAGCACACTTAAATTCCAATCGGCAGGCATGCTTTCATCCCACCATATTTTACATAGAAGCTGATCGTCGCCATGTTTGAATAGCTCAGCCGGCAGTCCATCGGGGCTCGCGGCTTTGTAATCTATCTAATCACTCTTCGTTGTTTCCTCAAATTTTTGGCGCAATCGATGGCTACTTTTCTTCACAATTCCCGGAAAACGATACGGAAGATGATACGGCATACGATTTATGTCGATCAGTTCATTCATGAATTCGCTATAGTATCATACAAACATATGTCGACGTCACGAGCGAGCGGCCAATCGAGCTTCAGCGGCAAATGGACGACGAATCGTCCCAACCTAGCGGTGAGTTGATTCGAATTGGTACGCTTTTTGCGGCGCTTGCTCTAACTCCCAGAACCTGGTCAACGCTCATTCTAGCTGAACATAACGGTGTAGCAACTGTAGGCGTGTCATGTCAGACTCAGATCCATTTACGCTTTCGAATAGGGTCCACTCAAAGACAGTCAGCCGAACCATGAGCTGTGCCAGACGGATCCTTACGAAATTCTGTATTGATAACTTGGTCCATAATGTCCATGTTAATCTATATGCCGATAGGCCCAGATTTCATAAATCACGGATCGGCTAGAAGCAAGTCTCGGATATGCCACCGCAAAATTAGCGTGATACATAACTCATTCTCCCTGCGCTGACTTAATTCTAATGACTGCCAATTACTGGAACAATCGTGTACCTTCACTTATGCGGTAGATAAAACCACAATACTCTCTACTGGGACAGGTGGATTCTCTTCTTCTTGATTTTCGGGATAACCGCTTATTCTATTTTGGATGCGTTTAACAAAATCCGCCAATTGTTTCTTTCTCATGATAACCGCCTCTAATTGGGAACACCAAGGAAGCCATGCTCTTCTCCACCTAATCTTTCGAACGATGCCGCATCGAAGCCGGGGCGGTTCGGATTGCATGACCCAGCCAACGTAGCCGCTGGGTCTTTATTCGCTGCGCTGTGTTATTGTCGCCGTAAAGCTCATGCAGCTCATCGTTCCATCGCCTACGATATTCGCCGTTGCCAACGTGCAAAGGTCCAAAAATCTGGCGCAGAATCTTTCTATCAAACGTTAGGGGGGGGCGTTATGAAAGCCTTGTAGAGTTTTAGGTTTATTCGCCGAGAGAAGACTTCACTACCCAGTTGCCTACATAGTCCCAAGCAGCACTTGTTGGCAAAAGAGAGATTCTTCGTTGAATATCCAGCCAGTTGGACACACCATGTGATGCCAAATCCTTCTTCACCTGATCTTTCCAACGCAGAGGAGGTCTTCCTCTTCCTCTGCTACCACCAACTGGTGCAGCATCGAATACTTTCAGATTCGGAGTGTTTGTATCCATTCGGATGACATGACCCAGCAAACGTAGCCGCTGGATCTTTATTCGTTTCGTTATGTAAAGCTCATACAGCTCATCGTTCCATCGTCTGCGGTAGTCGATGTTGCTAACGTGAAAAGGTCCAAAAATCTCCCGCAAAGTCTTTCTCTCAAACACTCCAAAGGACGCCTCAACAGATGTTGTCATCCTTCAAGCGTCTGCACCACTCAGTCCAAAGTAGCACTTTTTGCCTAGAGAGATACTTCGTTGGATTTCAAAGCTAACATTATTATCGATGTAAATGCTGGTTTCTAAATAAACGAAGTCTTTTACAACCTCGAAATCATAACTGTCAACAATGACTTGGCTACCAATACGCGAGTGCGCCGACTGTTTGTTTGATTACAGAAGGTACTTCGATTTGTCCTCGTTCACCACCAGACCCATGATATTAATAAATAATCTTATAAAAAATTGTATCACACTAGAGCGAGTCACCCTGTCTGAAACCTTAACTTTTAAGTCGACAAAAAGGTGGTGTATGTATTATAGATTCTCCCTTCATGGGCTTTTTCCAAGACTTGGCGTATTGTGAATATCTGATCGATGGTGGATTTTCCAGGTCTAAAGCTTCACTGATGAGGTCCAATAAGTTGGTTGATGATAGGCTTCAGCCTTTCACACAATACGCTCGCTAGAACCATATAGGCGATATTTAGAGGGCTACTCCCGCGGAAATTGTCACATATTGCAGGATCACCCTTCTTAGGGATTGGGCAGAGCACACTTAAATTCGAATCTTCTTTAGCCGCGTAATCGCTATTCTCACCTCGTCATGGTCAGTTAGCGGAACAAACTTCCCGTCCTCAACGATTGGGGTAACGGCATCTTCACATTCTGTGTGGCATGCACAGGTGTCACTTTTTACCAGGTTTGAGAAGTGTTTCCTCGATTATTTAAGCACGCTCTGGATGTCAGTCACCAGATCGCCGTCTTTGGCATTGTAGCCGCCAAGTGTGATTTTTATGTCGTGGATTAACGCTCATAGGAAAGAAGCAGGCGCTAATAGAAGCAATCTTTGATCTCATTGTTCTTCTCTTCCGTCGGGGCGTGGGCGCAAATGAGTGAGATGTTAAAAAATCTTCCTTTGGTGCGGATTGTTGTGTGACGCTCATCCACTGGAGTGAACGCCATTACCTAGCGCCGAAGTCTCTCTTCCACAACAAATCCAACACCGAATATGCCCTCCCTTATATGACAGCTGTACTAGACGTCGCAAGGTCCAACGCTCTTCTTGCTTTGCCCTGTCCATCCCATCTCTTGAATCGCAGTGATGTCAGCCTTTTCTCTCACGAGGACATCAATCAGTCGGGCAGAGGAACCCTCCCTATTAAGGACTGCCATTTTGCGGATAAGTCCAACTTACAACATTTTTCACAACCGTAAATTTTATGGGGTCATTACAATTCGCACACACGTTATTCTGTTGCGGGGAGCATATTTATCGACTGGCTTGCTGATGCAGTTTGGACCTTAATTGGTACCAATGTTGTTGACGACAACGCATCGATAACGACCGGCATCTTTGAAAATGTGGTTGTTTTTCCAAGGGACGGAGGCTCATCACTGGCAAGCGATATTTTCCACTGCTTAAATGTTTCGAAAACCAATTTACCTCATGCATCAAACAATCGTCCCAAAACTCAACCGGATGACCTAATGTTGTAAGTTCACGAATATGCTTTTGGAACGCGTCAGTTACACCTTTGGTTACATCAGAATAGCCCTTTTACATCGGTAAAACCGAAAGGTGAGCTTCCACCCTTACGCGAATAATTTAATAATTATACTTCGATTTTAGTAGTCCCCTTGCTTCAACGTTTTTTGCGTCAAATATTTTTAATCCGCTGATAATTTTCAGAGCGTTACCATTTCAAGCAGCTTTGAAGGTAGTGCAGCTTTTGTTCATCCGATAAAGCAGAGTTACTATCGACTAGCGAAGTAAATGCGACGTAAAATCCTACCCATTCCGTAAAGTCACTGGGTAATTTGGGTAACTCTATTTTCGGTATATGTATGACCGCAGACACAGGTGCTTTTATGGAGTTACGGAGTACGCGGCAAAACGTTGCTGAATCCTGAAGAACCACGCCCCGCCTTGGATCCGCACATTTTCTTCAAACTCAACATTATCGACAGCAAAAGGCATTTCGACTGCGTCTTGAGCAACGTGCATACTGTTCACTCAATACCTCGAGGTAACTCGCCATATTTTCCGCATCCATCATGAATGCCTCACCAACAATTTTTAACATATACTGTTTAATGGCACTGAGAACGGAATCGCGCTAATTAACGCAACTTGACTTTTTTTTAAGGCGAGTACGAATTTCAACCTTTATATTTAAATTTGTGTTTGCATACTTTTAGCACCAGATTGTACGTTTGGAGAATTAGTTGTGCCTCTTCCTATGCGTATCTGTGTATTGTGTGTACACTAGCAATTGTATATATGCAAAAAGCAAGCGGAGCGACCGATTCCAGGTCGAAGGACCATAAAATGTTGTGGCGAATTACTAAATAAACCTAACTTTTTCAATCGATTCGAGATTCTTTAAATTTTATTTAATGAACGCGGTTAGTTTAGTAAAAAGGCAAAGGCACTAAGAATACGGTGGAATAGAACCAGTAATAAACACTCAGTTAAGTTTAGTGCGAGCGATAAAATAGCGGAAAGAACCATGCACACAAAGAAATGAGAGGAGGAAAGTCGAAATGATTAACCCGTATGCGCATACATTATTAACACCATAACATTAAAACTTAATATTGTGTTGGGGAATAAGTTGGTAGCGTTTTTACCGAAGATTTTTATTTAAACAAAAAAACAATAATTATATTAATAATTTAATCAATTATATACCCACTGTTGCTGTTTACAACCTCTTTCCACCTTTCGATCAATTTGTTGATGCCGTTCCGTCAAAAATCGCCTGGTCTGGTGTCAAAGAAGTTGTTGAGCCAGTTTTTAATGACCTCTCTGTTTTTAAAGATAACGCCCTTCCTATGGTTTGACAGAGAGCGGAAAAGATGGTAGTCGGTAGGTGCAAGGTCCGGAGAGGTCCCATTAGGGGTCTTGGAGTGCGACTTTGATGACTTGTGCAATATGGGGCCTGACGTTGTCGTGAAGGAGTATGGTTTGACCATGCCGATCAGGTATTTTCAGTCGAATAGCCTCATTCACGCGGTGTAGCTAGGCAATGTAGAGCTCCTTGTTGACCGTGTTATTCTTGTCGAACATTTCCCAGTGCACCATCCCCTCACAGTCCCACCAAACACATGTCATGATCTTCTTTGGATGAAGACTCGACTTGACTCTCAGCTTTAGCGTATTTCCTAGAGCCACCCACTTCTTTCTTTGCTTCACATTGATATATAGGCCCCATTTCTCATCTCTCATGACGATTAGATACAAAAACCGCTGCTTATGACCGCGTGCTGCTCGGTACCGGGCGAGATGCTGAGAAGCAATTTTAAGCCGACTTTTTTGGTTGAGCTCGTGAGGCACCCAGGTTCCCAATTTATCGGTAAGTCTCATTGAATGAAGCTGATTGAGAATCGTTATATGATCCCAGCGGTCGTTCTCCTTCAAAAGTGATTTGAGACGTTGTTCATCGTATTCAGAAAGCCTTCCGCTGCGGGACATGTCATCGACGTCAAACTGTCCATTTTTGAACTTTGCAAAACAGTTCAGTGCAGTAGACTTGCCTTGACACCTTCTTCATACACGTCGCAAATGTCCCGGGCTGCTTCGGCAGATTTTTGACCTCGATGAAAAGCAAAGAAGAGTAGGTGTTGAAAATATTGATTTTTGCTCACTGGGTGTTCCATTTCTAAGCCTTAAACTAATAAAAAATCAAATAACTCAAAAATACAATTAACAGAGTTTTGTAGAACAGAAAGAGTTCTATCGAATGAATACTTACACTTTCCCAAACAGCAAGAAAATCGTTGCAAAATAATGAAAATATAAACACACTATGAACTCATTCCCCAACCTAATGCTTTGCATCAGCGATCACAAAAGTTTTGATAATAAAAAACTCTTGCAGTAGTATGTTTCAGAAAGACTTCTAAATTATAGAATGATTTTCTTAATTGAAGAGAGCAAAAAACAAACTCGAGAAAAAATGAGGAAGAGTTTAGTTTCCAAGGCTTTAGTTTGGTGGCTATAGCAGCATCGGCCAAACATCCAAAAAGGGTTTCGCGCCAAAAGCAAGCGGAGCCGCATAGGTATTGGACCGGCTAGATCGACTGCAGTGTTAAATTTTCTGCTTATACATACATACCTTTTAAAGTTATTTTATCTCATAGTGATACAGTAAAATATAAAGCAATTTAGTGAATTGTAGATCCTATTCAACAGAAAATCGGCGAACACGCAAAACACTTGTTTTATTTATGCCTCTCACAAACAAACTAAACTATATTGCTAAAACCGTGACCCTATGTATCTTCGACACGGGCGTACCAACATAAAAAATAATAATAATCGAAAGTCGAATGTACGTAGCCCGTGAAATTTGAAATCTTAACCTAATTTTTTTGACCAGACTCGCATTTGTTTAGGTTTATGTATTATGCAAATAGCGCCCGTATTATAAATTAATTATCACTACATTGATAATTTAAAAAAAAATAATTTTTTTCGGAGCAAGCTCCGTCTTTATTTCACAATTGTAAATTATTAACTGCACTTTACAAAATTTCTTAAAGCTAACTTAACCTATGCATTCCCTCATTCACCCGTTATGCCGCGTGACCATATTCGCGGAATTTCGTTTGTTGCCGTTCACACGGTTCATTGCAGACATAGCGTCAGCAAAAAGATCGAGCAACGGAGGTGGATCAACTTTCAGCGTAATAAGCGTTAAACGGAAACGTGTGTAGTGGATGAACTTTTAACATATAGTAAGTAGTGTTAACTCCTCCCTTCTTAAAAACGATTGTCCTCGATCGTCTTATTAGAAATAGGGTAGGGCATGTAGTCGAAGATTTGAATAACTAACGACGTTTCCTCGTTGGTTATTATCTGTGTTAATTGATGCATCTGGGAGATTCGGTAAGGTGCTGGTACTTAGGTCGACTAATTTGAATGGTTCCGTTGGTACTTCTTGGATGATTATTTTTGATGTGGGTTTTATCCAAAATTTGAAGGTTTTTTTTATTGCTGTGAAGATTATTGCTAGTCCTAGCATTGCGCTCTTATCTATTGTCGAATCTGTTCTTAACAGATTTATCTTTTTCGTGTTGTTAATATGTAGTTCGTTGAGGGCTTCTAATGATAAAATGTTGAAGAGTTCCCTTTCTAGCGGTGTTGGCTGTATGATCGCTGGCTCTGCTGTCAACGTAGACATTTCGATATTGGTGGAAGTTTCGTTATTGATGCTCAATGATGTGATGTGAAACTTGATTAGATAAGTACCAGTAATTGTTCGCTGCTCTTTTCCCGTTTTTAGTGTTCCATTGAACTCGTTTAGTAAGATTATCCCGGGCTCTATTTCCTCGATTGTTGGTATGTGTTGATTATTACTTATTGTGCAAAATGATTTTCTACTACTTAGTATTTAAGGGATGCAGGTGCTGTTACTAATTTTAATTATGTTATTTCTCTCACAAATTTTTATTTCATTGTATATCATACATTTATTCTTAATTCCATATATTTCATTTTTGTTTTTTAGAATTTCTTCGGTTTAGTAGTTTAGTAATTTCTTTATTTCTCTGGTTTTTTATTATAATATTCTTATAAGTAATATTGTTTGTTAGTGGTATTTTTACCAAATATAAAATTCTTGACTCCTTAGTTATTACGTTAACTTTTGCATATTCTAATGCTTCTTCTACTGATGCAAATGGCATTCTTTCTTCTTTTAATTTCATGATTGCTATCTCAATTTCTTTTTTATTCAAAAATATTGTATTCATAATTCCAATTCTAGCCCATTAAATGGCGTCCTTAATGTTAGTAAACATTCTTCTTTAATAATTCTTATTTTACTTTCCAGATTTTAAGAGTTATTTCACTTATTACATAATTATCTTTTCTTATCGAATTTATTAATTGATTTCCTAATGTTGTTAAGTTCTTAATTCTTTCATTGAAAACTTCATTAATCATTACTTGATCATTATTATTTTTCTTTAGTTTGTTTAGATCATTATTCAAAATTTTAGAATCTTCGCGGTCAGGAGTACCAGCAATGTACTTCCATGCCGTACCTAATGCATTAATAGCTCTCTTATTTCTAAATTCCATTTTTGGTTTTATGTTTGAAAGTATTACTAAGGATATGTCTATCTGAGATTTAAGAATGGGGTAGAAAAGGTTATTAGCGGGAATATTCTCGTTGAGGTAGGTTAGTACGTCTTTTAAAAAATTGTCGTATTGGTCCAGGTCAATATGGTGTATTATCTTGAATGTCCCTTCCTGTATTTTAGCTTGTCCGTCATTAATCGTTATTAGATGATTTTTCGACCGCCGCACAGTGGTCAAGTAGCCCGACGTTTTGGTCAGAAAACAATAAGTCAAAGAGAAATAGTATGATTTTGATGAAATTTTTACATATAAGGTTTTTTGTGTCGCTGATTCTGAAAATGAAATCAGAATTTCAAAATTCAAAATGGCGGACCCAAAATGGCGGACATTTTTCGCGAAAAGTGTTCAGATTTTACTAAAATTCACATTACCAAGGTTGTTGGGGTCGCTGATTGTGAATATGAGATCAGAATTTCAAAATTCAAAATGGCGAACAGTTTTTGCGAAAAGTTTTCAGTTTTTACTGAAGTTCACATTACCAAGGTTTTTGGAGTCTTTGATTTCGACAGTAGACGTACGATTTTCAAAAGAATATGCCACATTAAAAGGGGGGAAAATATGTCGTGAAAAATAATACACTTGAACTGAAAGTGACTATCATACATTTATTTATGAAATGAACTTAAATTTTAATAGGAAGAACATACATTTATTCATATCTCCTCGTCATTGTTCACATCAAGGATGCTGTCTGAAAACTTCATTAATGTATATAAATTAATATAAATATATTTATATTAATGTAAATTTATGTAAACTATTCACCGTTACGCTCGTTGAATCGTCCAACCAGCTTTTATTATTCTCCAGGAAACGATTTTTCGTACTGCGAGCATTTTTCCATTTCTTTTTCAAAACAGAAATAATTTTTATCAAAGCCATTTTTGATTTTTCTTCGATAACATATGAAGGTGTTGCGTCGTCCACTAGTTTATTACAGATAATTTGTATTAAATTATCAAATTTTTTTGACAGAAAAACATCATGGATGGCATCGAATATTTTCCTCCTTGTCCATGAAAAAATTTTTCTCTTGAATCTTATTCAAAAAAAAAAAAAAATTACTTTAAAATAATAATTTAATTACCATTTAAAAATACTTATTATATTAATTATTTTATTATTATTATTATATGATTTTTTAATATTATCAAAACATGATTTTTACCACTCTTTTGCATTTATTAATAATTATTTATTGTTTTAATAACAATATTCACTATAGAAATTGAGATAAAAGTAGAAATAAACACTCTGCATATATTACATTCATTCCTAACATTTCCCAGGCATACACACAAATAAAACCAGTTTCGATCGCCCCCCTCGGCTCAAATGCCCCAACACGCGCTTCAAGCTCGGGAGCAACCTTCTGCAAAGAAAGCGTAGTTTTGACGAGCGGGGATAGCGCGGGAGCAAGATCTAAACGGATTCGAAATCTGTATACTTTTCTGCACTAGGAAACGTAAATATCTCCGTGGCAAATCGTGGCAATAAAAATAATTATCTACGAGAAGAAGTGCAATTGAAAAAAAGGGGAAAAAAGGCTTGTACTGCGTCATTAATATTGCCTCTAAAAATACAGCAATATGGTTACAGTAAAGTATTTTCGTAATGTACATACCTTTCCGAACAACATCCATTTTAGTTTGCCCTTTTTCGTGGAAAATGGTGAATCTGCAACTATTTTTGTGTGGCGCTCGAAAACGTGCATGCGTACTGTCTCGCGCGAGTCCCGACAAATGGGACCTCAAACGGTAACTTTCGATTTTGGGATTTTTGGCCAAAACGTCGGGCTACTTGACCACTGTGCGCCGTAGCCGAATGGGTTGGTGCGCGACTACCATTCGGAATTCACAGAGAGAACGTCGGTTCAAAACTCGGTGAAAACACCAAATTAAGAAAAACATTTTTCTAATAGCGGTCGCCCCTCGGCAGGCAATGGCAAACCTCTGAGTGTATTTCTGCCATGAAAAAGCTCCTCTTAAAAATATCTGCCGTTCGGAGTCGGCTTAAAACTGTAGATCCCTTCATTTGTGGAACAACATCAAGGCGCACACCACAAATACGAGGAGGAGCTCGGCCAAACACCCAAAAATTGTGTACGCGGCAATTATTATTTTTTTCTTTAGATGATTTTTCGAGTACTCTAGTATTTCCATTTCTGTTAAGCTAGTGGTCGTCATGATTAGTATTAGTAGGATGTCCTTGCTGTTTGTCATATTGTTTCTATAGAAATCAGAAAATTCTTAGTTTTTGTTATCAGGATTACAATTATAACTATTTTGTTTTATGTAAATTGTTACGATCGCCTAATTAGTCCTTTATGAATTGTTCTGCCTGATTGAGTGATAACTGTACTATTTTTGTTTTCTTTTACCGTTTCTTCTTTGTATCTACATGAAAGTTTGTTTCCTATTCTTTTGTTGGTTTTTACAAATATAATATCTCCTGGGTTATAGTCTTTAAAAACTTGTCTCTTTTTATTGTGATATTTAAGATCTTTTTTTTTGTTCTGCTTTCAATATATTTTCATTTCTATCGTTTTCTAATTCCAAAGGATTTGTTGATACTCTTCTTTCGAAGAATAACTTGATTGGTTTTTGATTGGTGGTGGAATGAATTGTGTAGTTGTATTAGTACATGGATTTTTCTAATAGGTCTTGAAATGAGGTATGGATTTTCTCGGCTTTAGTTGAATGGAATCTTTCTATTTGTCCATTGACAGTACTGGTATATGGGAGTGCTTTAAAAACTTCTATATTAAATTGATCTTCTATCAAATGTGTTATTGGGTGTGATCCCAAAGATTTTTGGTTATCAATGACTATTTTTTCGGGGATTCCGTAGTTTGAAAGGATTTCTCTCAAGGGTTGTATTACATCTTGGATTGCTCTAGAATTGACTATTTTTGCTTGGGCATACTTCGAGAATTTATCTATGGCTGTTAGTATGTATTACTTTTTTGTGAGTATGGTAAATGTCGAGGTGAACTATTTGTGCTGGATATTGAGGGATAGGAGTTGATTGTAATAGTGGTTTCGTAGGATGTCGTTCGTATTTCTGTTCCTTGCATATCTTACACTATTTAACGATTCTATCGATTTTCGCTTGCATTTGTGGGAAGTAAGAGTTTCTTAGAATTTGTGCTTTGTTTTCGCGACCATTTCTATGAGCGCGTTTGTGTTCTTTAATTATTTCCGTATTCTGTTCTGTTTCGTTAGGTAAGTCTTTCACTATGTTTCGTGCGAACCTTACTCTGCAGTTGCTAAAATAAATTGGGTAAATTTCTTGGATTTTTCCTAAGGTGTTCTCGTCAGTATGAAGGCCATTAATAACCGATGGATTTAGATATTTTTTCAGAAGATTTATTAAATTTTGTTGGTTGAATTCAGTTTCATTAATGATATACCTCTGATAAGTAGGAAATACAATATAATTTGAAATTGATAAGATGACGTTTCTTCTATTTTAAGAAAAATTTGATTCTTGAACACATTTATTGGTTCTTGGGCTATCGGTATGAAATGATGCGAAGAACTAAAGTCGCTGTGGATAGTTTCGCTTAGTGAATTATTGTAATTTTCTGAATTTGCTATATGGTTGATTTGGGGTAGTGTGGACAGGGCATCTGCCTTTCCTGATTTGTAGTATAATTCATAATTATACTCTTCAAGTATGGTCTTTCATCGTTTCATTTTATTGTTATTATTTTTATTACTGAGGACGTAAGTTAAAGACTGATGATCCGTAATGATTTGAACTTTTCGTGACCCATAGAGATAATTGAGTAAATTGTTCAGTGACCAGAGGATGGCTAACATCTCTTTTTCGTTGGTAGCGTAGTTCTCTTCTGTTTCGCTTAATGTGCGAGATATGAAAACGATGGGCCTGTCATTTTGAGATAGGACTGCTGCTATTGCATAGTTAGATGCATCTGTGGTTAGTTGGAAGGGTTTTGTAAAATCGCGATAGTTTAGTATTATATTTTCTGTAGTCAAAGAAAGTTTGATTTTGTCGAATGCAATTAAGGCTTCTTCATTTAATGTGATTTGAATATTTTTGGATCGATTTTTGGACACTCGTCCATCCTCCCCTCTTAAAAGGACTGTCAGGAGTTTCGCGAGCTTCACATAATCCCTGATGAAGTGGCGATAAAAACCAGACAGACCTAAAAATGATCTTAAGTCTTTCAAGGTTTTGGGGGCTGGAAAATTTATTATTCACTCTACTTTTTTGGGGTTTGTTTAGAGACCGTTTTTCGAAATAATAAAACCTAAAAATGCTACTTCTGTTTTTAAGAATTCACATTTGTCAAGCTGAATTTCAAGGTATCAAAAATTGTTTTAATATCATTAAAATGGGTTTCTTGGTCTTTACTAAATATAACAACGTCATCGATGTAAACATAACATCTTTTCCCTATGTGATCCCTTAAAATGTCATCAAGAGCTCCTTGGATAATAGAAGGAGCATTCTTGAGACCGAAAGGTATTAGGGTGAATTCATATTTCCCATTATTCACCGAAAAAGCTTTCTTCTCTATATCTGATTCCTTTAAAGGAATCTGATGGAAACCGCTCTTTAGATCGAGTACTGAAAAGAATTTATTCTTTCCGAGTTCTGAATGTACTCCATTTATTTCGGGGATTGGGTATTTATCGGCTTTTGTTACTGAGTTTAGTTTCCTATAGTCTATCACCATTCGGTATTTTTTCTCTCCTGACGCATCTAATTTTGTTGGTACTACCCATACAGGTGAGTTGTATGGAGACCTAGATGGTCGAATAATACCGTCGCGGAGATATTCCTCAATTTGTTTTTCGACATGGTCTTTGAGATACATCGGATAGGGATAGTTTTTTTTATATAGATGTTTCCTGATGTTGTTTTTATTTCGCCTTTTGCAGTGGTTGTAAACGTCAGTTTTTCATCTGGATCGCTAAGTAAAGATTTGTAATTTTCGGTTAATTTTCTCAACATTGAGTTTTGGATTGGGATCAAATGCTCTGATCGTATATTGATTGAATTCACATCTTGTGAAATCTGTTGCTTTAGTTTTATTCTTAAACAGTTTTTAACAGTCATATAATTATCCTTGGTGTGTGTTATTGCACCTAATTCTTTTAAAGAGTCGTTTCCTATGATTTTAAACTGGGTAGGATAAAAAATGTTATATTGGATTCTTTTAAGTTAAAGAGGTTTGCAAATGTGTGGTTGGTAACATCGATATATCCTCCTACTACTAAACGAGGTTGAACGTAGTTCTTGTTAGAACCAGTATCTATCAAGATTTTTTTTATCACTCCATCACTCGTTTTGCTCTCAATGTATGGCAACGAAGAGACATTCATTCTAAAAAATGAATGTCTGTAAAGTCAACGTCCTGAAGTTGATTCTTGAAATTGGGTTGGTCGTCTTCTTATATGTTATACTTTCTGATAGGGGCGACATATTCGGGTAATGTTAGAGTGTCTTCGTAGTATGGTGTGTTGGTTACATCTTCGTACTGTGTTTATATATTAAAATTGCGTTGTCGTTTATCCTGTATTGGTGGTTCATATAGTTTACTCTTTGTAGACTTAGGTCTACTTCCATTGGCTCTGGTTTTTGCTGGGGTTTTGGTGCAAAATTTCGAGGTGGTACGAATTGTGGACGATTATTATTGTTTTGGTTAAAGAAGGGTCTTTGGAAATTATTATTATGGATAACATTATTTTGGGGTTGCGGGATGTACGCTAACTGAGGGTAAAATGTTTGTTGTCTTTGCGGGGTTGGCTGGTTGAATCTTCTTGGTGGCACTGGTGGTGCTTGGTTCTGAAAACTTTTTCTATTTTGGTTATTGCAAACGTAGTTCGTACGGTAATTTTGGTTTTCGAGTTTTAAGCTAAAGTGGATATGTCGCGTTTATCCGCGTAATGGAGTGTTAGACATTTAAGTATGCATTTCCAATTTAATGGAGTATTGTATGACTCCAAAATAGCATCAGCTTCACATATAATTTTGTTTCGAATGACACTTAAAATGCCATAGAATTTTGGTGTTCCTACAGATGGTTCGTTGATCTTAAGGATTCTTTTTACCGATTTCTTCCATGAATTAAATTCATCTTCTTTTCCTGAAAATTCCCTTCTAGACCTGACAATGTCCGGTATTTTGTCTAGTTCGCTTAAATTATTAAGATGTTCAGGATTAATTATTTGGTCCGCCCCTATGTCTTCTCTGTTCGTGTTTCTAAGAACCTTCGTTACAATATTGGTAATAAATTCACTGAGTCCGGGTATAGTATTGGGATTTGGAGGGATTGGTATGTTTGGTGCGCTAAGGACTGCGGGCCTAATGAGATTGTTTGGGTTACTCATTTTATATATGTATATAAATTTAACAAGGTTTTATAAAAATTTAGTTTAACTGTTAACTTTTTTTCTTAACTTTCCTTAAACTTTTCTCAAATATTTTCTGTATTCACTTTTATTTATTATTCTTTGTTAATTTTTGTTTCTCTGGAAATTAATATTATTTTCTTCTAATTTACTTTACTTTCAAATATTCCTTTAATTTTTTAATTATATTTTTTTCACAATATTTTCACTTTTATTTCTTATTCACTTTTCTTATTCGCTATCTTAATTTATATTAAATCCGCAATAATTATTATTCTTTGTTAATTTTTCTTTCTCTGGAAATTAATTTTATTTTCCTCTAATTTACTTTACTTTGAAATATTCCTTTAATTTTTTAATTATATTTTTTTTTTTCACAATATGTTCACTTATATTTCTTATTCACTTTTCTTACTCGCTATATTAATTTATATAAATACCGCAATAATCAAGCACAGGCTTTCGTAGGGGGCCCTTTTTGCAGGTTTAACAGCTACTAGGGGTCTATCGAAGTCCAAATCGTGCGAACGGATGCTACAGAACGAATGCAGTACAGGTGTCCTTATGCAGGAAGTTGTTGTGGTTTCTCGAAGGTTTCGGCACATTTGTGCTGCGGCGAGCTGCTTGAGGTCGTCTTAGGCACTTAAAAATTGAAGCTATTTGAGGTGCGGCGAGCTGCTTAAGGTCGTCTTATCCACGCAAAAATTAAAGCCGTTGTAATTATTTGAGGTGCGGCGAGCTACTTGAGGTCGTCTTAGGCACGCAGAAATTTTGACTTGCTTGTCCTTTTTACAAATACTCGCGCCGAATTCCTTCTACCACGTTGGGCGCCAATTAATTATCACTACACTGATAATTTAAAAAAAAAATAATTTTTTTCGGAGCAAGCTCCGTCTTCATTTCACAATTGTAAATTATTAACTGCACTTTACAAAATTTCTTAAAGCTAACTTAACCTATGCATTCCCTCATTCACCCGTTATGCCGCGTGACCATATTCGCGGAATTTCGTTTGTTGCCGTTCACACGGTTCATTGCAGACATAGCGTCAGCAAAAAGATCGAGCAACGGAGGTGGATCAACTTTCAGCGTAATAAGCGTTAAACGGAAACGCGTGTAGTGGATGAAATTTTAACATAAGTGGCGTTAACTTATACACTCCTGCATAGACTAATCCTAATGAGAGCGGTATTTCTTCTTCCTTGGAATACTCTTATACTTATTTAGTGTCCTGTCACCTTTGCTGTGATCCCTCGGAGCTGGAGATCTCCTAACCACTTAGTTTTAGTGTGTTTACGATATCATAGCAGGCAAGAAACTTCGCTAGGATAGTGACATATAAGGGAGTTTGAACGATGTAGGTGGTATTTATTTTTATAGAAGATTTAGCTCAAAATGTTTAAAAAACACATGTTTAAAGCAATTAAAATGAACCTTTTCTTTAATTTCAACTTGTTAAGTATAAAATGTAATAAATAAAACGCGGGTTAGTTTTTAGAATTTCGGAAACCTCTCTCATTCTTCCTGACCGTAATTTTAATCTGTAGCTAAAATCAATATTTTCCGTATCACTACAGCTGTGTAAGTTTTCAGTTTTACGTGTCTTGGTTCTGTCGCTGGACTCATCGAAGGTTTAATAGGCCTGGAAGAATTGGCATTGAATGGCCACTGTAATCCTTTTCTGATTATCATGAATGTATATAGCCTTACAGCTTTGGAACGGGTCAACCGATCGAACTAGTTCTTTTTAATGGTATTAATAGTTAAAAGGAAAATATTTGCATGAAAGAGTGTCCCGCCAGGTGTCGCTGGAGTCGAGTTATTACTAAAAATCGTATTAACGGCCCGATTTGGTTTATATTCTAAATATATAAGTATAGTGCTGCTGGAATTGAGTTGTTACTAAACCCTGTATTTACGTCTTTGCTAATTTTTCGAATTTTGCCCGCTCGATGTACTCTAGTTATTGAGTTAACATTATTGTTGGCGGTCTCTTCACTGAATGCATAAGCACAAATTAATCATAAGAAATTTAGTTGAATATAAAGGGTGATCAGATTGGAGGTACTTTTTCCAATATGGCTTTTTGGCAGATCACGCGTGACTGCGGTCAAACTGAACATTTTTTGTCCGTATTCATTGACATTTCATCATAGAAAGACTTTCGCTTTAACAACGTTTATAAATCGTTCGATTGTATTGTACTCCGAAATTCGACGCTCTGTGAAGAGTTTATCGCGCACTCAGGCCATGGTGTACAGCGATGAGGCTAATTTTTTGCTTCGTGCCTATGTCAATAAGGGCAAAATTGCCGTATTTGGGCTGAAGAGCAACCCGAAACCATTCAAGAACAGCCAATACATCCATTGAAAACAACCGTTAAATCCAACCTATGGGTTGGAGGAATCATCGATACATATTTCTTCAAATACGAGGCAGGTACCAATGTAACTGTGAATGCCGAACGCTCTCGTGCCATGATAAATTACTTTTTGATGCCGAAAATTGAAGCCCGTGATCTCTATAACAACAAGACGACGCTACTTGCCATATAGCCCGTGAAACAATGGATTTATTGCGTCGTCGTTTCGGTGAGTAATTTATCTCTCATCTCGAACCAGTGGATTCGCATCCAGATCGTGTGATATCACACTTTTGGACTTTATCTTTACCCTTTATAATATACATATACATTTTTTTAATAAGTTACGATTGAATTAATATTATTTTAAGCTTAGTTTTCAATTATTGTAAATCTTAATTAACAGAAAGCAATAAAAGAAGGAATGTGCCTACCTGGAGTCAAACTTTTACTAAAAATTGTATTTAAAGCCCAGTACGGTTTTCAGTCTGTCCAATAGAAGTGTGACCGCCATAACTTAGGAACTATTTGTCCAATTCGATTCTAACAAACTGCATTCATCGCGGTTTTAATATTTATTATGTGCAATATATTCAATAAAATGTATAGTCACTACCATTAGCTATAATGGTTTCACATACTCGAGTCATTCTTTGTGCTTATTTCTGTGGAAGTAAGTAGTTTGGAATTAGGTAATCGGGTCCAAATAAACCGAATTTGGCTTGATAACTCTTTGAGCGTACTTAGAGTTTTTGCTGAACTATTGCCCAAACATTTTCATTAGGATTGGCATCAGGGGACTCTGAAGGCCAATCCAACATATGAATCCCATTTTGTCGTTTTCACTCTATATAGCTTCGGCTTCTATGCCTAGGATCATTGTCTTATTTTAAAACCCAGCGTTGGCTACTTCTTAAAAACCTCTTTGCAGCTTACTGTAATAATACTTATTGGAAAATTCTATTCTTGAAAACTGCATTCAAATGGTAAACGCCCACAACTGAATGTTTTAGTTCGGGGCCTACTTACGTCTGGAATCGCATTGTGATTACATTAGTTTGGACTCAAGTTCTCTACTTTAGATTAAATTCCCACATCGTCTCTCGGATACGCTAAAGTACTGTGGATGGCTACAGATTCCAAGTATGATAGACCACCTACTCATTTCTGCAGCTTCGACAGAAATAATTTGAGGGAAGTCCCTTAAGTTTCCCATGTGGCAGTGCCCGGTGATGATACCAAACACCGTACTAATGGAAAATGGTTTAAAATGTTGAGGGAGCTAGGCCAAACCTGCGTACTAATAGTTGTAGCACAAGTGGACCCGTGGGTCGTCTACTGTTTGTTTACAGAGTGCAGACCGACCTCTTTCGGAGCTTGCTTAAATATAAGGAGATGCTCACATATTGGGCAGAAATGGTGCAATTTACAGGATTGCCTCCAGAAGCACAGACAAAAAGTTCGTGGTGCACCGCTTACCCGGCTATAGTGATATCCCAGACAACTTGACTGTCAGAGTAGATAGAGATCGATTGTACTGCAAAAGACGAGTTCCTGATCAACAACGCAGCCACCTTTTTACCTATTAACTCAGTTTTAAAAACGCTACAATAGGCAGGAAGCCGTAGACATATGGTAAGTTCAGCTGCAGTACTTCTGAATATGACATCCTCCAACGACCTTATCATTTAATCTTGAGACGTCTGACCCTGAGTCAAGATCCTTAACGGTATTCCAATCACATCTTCACATTCACATATTTTAAAAAACAGAATTATGGAACAGTGTAACATAGCTCCCTATGTATTCCCAGAAGAGTTGCAAGAATTTTCGAGTGCTCAAATTTGAAGAAGGAGAAGGTCTAATAGCGCCTTGGTTCAGGTAATAGGTCTATTAATTAGTTCGTGCGGTTTTACAACAGATGGCGTAACTTGATTATTATTCCATCGATCCACATTTCCAAACATTCATTGGAGAGCTACTGTCGTAGGGCACAAACGTCAGTATAAGTTTTTTATTTGAAGCGTAAACAACAATATTTTTACCACACTTGAAAATGTCGAATTTCGTGCCAAATAATGTGTTTTTGCGGGGAATTCTTCTTCATTATTTTAATATGAAGAAAAAAGCAGCCGAAAGTCATCGTATCTTGGTGGAAGTTTATGGTGAGCATGCTCTAGCTGAGCGAACGTGCCAGAAGTGGTTTGCACGCTTTAAAAGTGGTGATTTTGGCTTGGAAGACGAAGAACGCGAGGGTGCGCCGCCAAAGTTCATGGATACCGAATTGGAGGAATTGCTCGATCAAGATCCGGCTCAAACGCAAGAAGAGGTTGCAAAAACTTTGGGAGTTGATCAATCAACCATTTCCAAACGTTTAAAAGCCATGGGAATGATCCGAAAGGTAGGCCATTGGGTGCCGTATGAATTGAAGCCAAGAGACGTTGAACGCCGTTTTATGGCATGCGAACAACTGCTTCAACGGCACAAAAGAAAGGGTTTTTTGCATCGAATTGTGACTGGCGATGAAAAGTGGGTCCATTACGACAATCCAAAACGTCGGGCAACGTATGGATACCCTGGCCATGCTTCAACATCGACGTCGGCGCAGAATATTCATGGCCTGAAGGTTATGCTGTGTATCTGGTGGGACCAGCTGGGTGTTGTGTATTATGAGCTAC
The DNA here is from genome assembly GCF_027943255.1 of Anastrepha obliqua. Classification (NCBI taxonomy): domain Eukaryota; kingdom Metazoa; phylum Arthropoda; class Insecta; order Diptera; family Tephritidae; genus Anastrepha; species Anastrepha obliqua. Next base: position 752,942 of record NW_026562179.1, on the reverse strand, counting down.
TGAAACCGAATGAAACGATTACGGGGGATGTCTACCGACGACAATTGATGCGTTTGAGCCGAGCACTGCGAGAAAAACGGCCGCAATACGCCGATAGACACGACAAAGTTATTTTGCAACATGACAATGCTCGGCCACATGTTGCACAAGTGGTCAAAACATACTTAGAAACGCTCAAATGGGATGTCCTACCCCACCCGCCGTATAGTCCAGACCTTGCGCCATCCGATTACTATCTCTTCCGATCGATGCAACATGGCCTGGCTGACCAGCACTTCCGTAATTACGATGAAGTCAAAAAATGGATCGATTCGTGGATTGCGGCAAAACCGACCGAATTTTTCACAAAGGGAATCGGTGAATTGTCAGAAAGATGGGAAAAAGTAGTAGTAAGCGATGGACAATACTTTGAATATTAAATTTGTAACCATTTTACGTCAATAAAGTTTCAAATTTCGAAAAAAAACCGCACGAACTTATTCATAGTCCTATTTATTAGAAAGCAGCGCCCCTGTGATAAGTATGGATGCTGGCATTTGTACCCTTTCCATTTTGTTATAGGATACCAAATTTCCAATTTTCGCGCATCAAACAGTGACTCCGCAGAAAAGGAAAGGCCTAACAACCGCAGTGTATAACCAGTGTACTATGTACGGTTTTATGCCCCATCTTTTACCGTTAGCCGTTTTGCATGAGTTTAAGGGTTAGAATAATTCCAAGGTACTTTACCTCGGTAGAAAGTGTAAGCACACCCTATTCAGTGAGGGGACCTTGAAATATGGTTTTTGTATTTGTTTGTGAAAAGCTCTATTTCGGTTTTTCAGCATTGACATTCAGTCCACTCTCCCAGATCCAGCTATCCTCAATGTAAAGAGCGTTTTGCAACAGTTCGATCAGAACTTTGAGATACTTCCTGATGTCGTTAACACCACATAGTCCACATTACCGATGGCATTACACTTCGTATTTTGCAAATTTAAGAGTAGAATACAGAAGAGGAGCCCACCCTGGGGAATGGTCCTAGCTGCGTGCCTAGTAATAGGGGTCCTCTCATCTCCGAGCTAATGACCCTTTTCTCAAGAAGTAATCAAAAAATTACACCTTTGGCCGATCCAGATCCACCTGAAATAGGGCCCTGATAACAGCAACCGAGTAGGTATTTTCAAAAGCCTCTCACGCAAATTCCTTAAATGTAGCTTCTCTTTTTACTTTGTCTGCAATTTTATGTAGATCTGAGTCCAAGAACCTGTCTTTAGAACATGCGAGCTGACGCGATAAGATGCAAATTAGGTAGATTTGTTGTCAGTTGCAGATATTCAATAATCTCTCCAAGGTCTTGAAAAGAAAGATGACGAGGCTTATTAGCCTAAAACCCTTGGGTTTCACATGCGAGACTCTAGGAGATCACTCTCTCCACTGTGGTAGTTGAGACAAGCCTTGTAAATATTTGTGAGTAGGGGCCTTAGAAGCTCACAAGCCGATTGTGATTCAGTGGGAAAGATATTATCTGGTTGGAAGGACCCAGTTACCCAATTATCTTTATTATGATTTTTAATGTTTCCGGAAATAACCCAAGTTAAGAGAGTCAGGGCCCTCTGTGCACACGAGAAAATTGGCGCTCATTAGGGTCCAGCTTTTTGTTGCATGAAGTCGTTCAGTTGTGCAGTTCCTGTGGCTAGCCTCCTCTAACACACATTTCAGCGTGGAAAAATTTTGGCTGTCATGTATGCTCACAGTATCGACAAGTGTCTCCTTTCCAACTTTATGTTTATACACAATGTATTCTTGTCACTTTTGCAAAATTAGAAAATTAAAAGCATTCTCCTTAATAAGAATACCACCTGGTAGGTAGTAATCCGTTTCTTATGACCCAGGGTTCTTGGATAAATACGACAATTTTGTAGAGACGCAGAATAAGAACAGTGGATGATTCCTTCGTGTAATGCAGTTTAATCTGTAAAATCCGCATTATCCTCAGAGAGAAGGAGGACGACCTCCACTGCACGCGTACCGATGCCAAGAGCTGGTCCTCCGATAAATAAGCTCAGTGGCTGTAGACCGAGCTAATGTAACCGAACGCTGATATCATATCGTTTCCGGTGTCCGTCTCGGGGATTGATTGATCCCCTGGGTAGTCCTTTGTTGCCAAGTTTAAAAAGCTCTAGTATTTCCTGTTGCTTGGATAGTTAAGCTGACACCAAGGAACAGGCCATTGGCCTTTCAGGAATATTGGCCTTATATACAGCAACAAGTTCTGCGCTAGTCCATAGCTGTCTCACAGTAGAGATAGCATCTTTGTAAGTTTGACCGAGCGCTTGTCGACGCACGATACAAGTTTCACAATGCTTTGATGCCTGCCGGTGTCCCGATTTACCGTTACCCAAGGTGTCTAGTAAGAATAAGCTTATAGATTTTTCGAATACCCATTACCGACTATTGACTGGGTTGTGGGGCGAATAGTTTTTTTGTCGCTTTTCTCTTCCTTGATTCATCTTAAAAATATCCCCTCATCAGGATTGAGATTGTCTTCCGGCAAAGCTCTCAGCCTCTACACTATCGTGCCTATTCCGCATTGTCCTTACAAGGATTTATATTCGCTCTTTTCCCCCTCCACCTGATCACCATTTTTTTCCTCTTGACCTTCTTATTACCCCTTTTATTTATTGAACACTTCAGTACATGTAAAAATCACTGCTTCAATACACTGACGAGGTCAAAGATCTGAGTATGATGCTCAATAAGGGGCTCAGCTAGAAATCTCATCGCAATAAGTTGTTGAGGCTCTTTTTTTAACTCAACCAGACCTCTTGGATTGAGATATTCTATGCGATCCTATAAGTATAGTCATGATGTCAAATGTATAGCAAATTTTAAAAACGAACCATTTTTTTGCATGAAGTCTTACGTCAATTGAAAGGGTCTATGGATCTAGTCTCAAGAAGTTCAGTAACATATTTACAATTCTGCCTTCACAAAATCATCAATTTCGCCAATTACATAGACGAACGTTTGAATAAATATATACAGGTACATATAATTATGTACATTATTCATATATGTATGTGCATATTAGAATCTATGTCTGCATACATTTTATAAATTTCCATAAATAAGTATAATTGCATATGTACATAAAAGCACGTATACATACAATGAAGCATCCTTTATAATTACATACGCCACTGGACTTCCATTTAATTTGGATTGAAATGGCTAATGAGGTAACAGTTGGTAGTTCTGGTCGTCGCAATTTGCTGCCCTCGATGTTTTTGCACGGCACTAACCGCCAGAAAAACATAAAACACACGAAATAGATACATATGTATGATCATATGAGATATGCACTTTTGTAAATATATGTATGTAGGTATACATTTGCAAGTAAGTGACAGCACACACTCTCTCGGGAGCGGGACAATGAGAAGAAATTGCATTGGTGGTCATTTCATGCAAACATATGTACATCCTGCAGTGTATATTGGCATACAAACATGAGTGCATATTTTCCTAGTTGCATAAATAAACGCTTAAGTATACATTTATCCACATACATACATGCCTAAATAGATATGTGTATACACACAATATAATTATAAGTACATAGGTGGGTCTATGTGCAGGAACGTATGAGTTTAAATCATGATGCTTGATCTCATTATGCGAAATTAAATATATGCATGTACTTATTCATATACATATACTTGTTCATATAGCATGCATACTACATATTATATATAGTATTTCAAACAAGGGGTTGTAAATTTAGGAGCAATATTAGATTATACCGCATTTTGAAATAATTCTACCGTCGAAACTGTCCACATACATACATCGTATTGTGCATTTACAAAATCTCCCACTAAATGATTTCCCCGCCTCTTTTAACCAGCAAAAGGTCATGAAAATAGAGTATAGCATATGTACTTACATAGTCAAGTACTCGAGTAAGTACAGAATTGCCTAGATAACAAGTGTAACAAGAATAAGGCTATAGATAACAAGTGTTATCAAAATGAATTATGCCTTCAGTGGTGCGATTCACTAACACATTTTATCGATATTCGCTTTGTTATCTTTCCTTAACCACAATTTTTACGATTTTGCTATTCAGTAACCCATTTCATTACGAAAATCGACAAGACAAAATCAGCTGTTTGGTTAACCTGTCGATTATCGCGAACTAAACGACAACAATTTTGGTGTTGTTAAATCAAACGATAAAGAAGAACTAGTGATTTTAATCAAAACTGTGAAATTAGATGAAAAAAAACTTATTTAAAAAGCGTGAGTATGGCGTTTGAGTATTTGGCTTATGATTTATCGCGTGGAGAGGAGGAAGTGAGCCCTCAAATAGTTGATCGAAGTTTGCTCCGGCATGTGGACAATCCTTTCGATTTGGATGCAGGGGAGTTCCAGAAGTTATTCCGTTTAACTCAAGACTTGACTGAGGAAGTAGTTTCGCAGCTTGACAGCCATCTTAGAGGTTCCAGAACAACAGCGATTTCGACTGAAAAAGGTAAATTTGGTAACATTCAAGCTAATTCAGTTCTAAATTCTGCCTTTATACAACTAGGTTCTAGCTGCACTGCGATTTTTTGCAACCGGGTGTTATCAACGACCCGTAGGTGAGCAATGGGGAATATCTATGAGCCAGTCGTCCGTTAGCCGTAGCATTCATCGGGTAACAGCTGCAATCAACAGCTCCATGTTTTGCGCAAAGGTGAGATTTCCCATGACCCAAGTGGAGCGGCAAGCGGCAAAAAAAAATGTTTGCTTCAGCAACCTCCCCGTTTGTGGGAGGTACCATTGGAACTATCGATTGCACGCACGTGTAAATTTTGGCCCCGAAACGTCATGAAGAAGCGTTTGTCAACCACCACGGCTACCATTCGCTTAATGTAAATAAGATTCCCTTTTAATGTTCCATGGAGGATGGTTCCATGTGTAGAAGTCCACGCAAGTGGGGAAAGTTACTGATCGCCATTCACTTGGGAGTGGCCAGGACGATTCTTCTACATATGGTTCAAGCAGCTCACAACGTCCGGGATTAGCCCACGTATCCTCTGGTTAGCTTCCGAACACCCGTTCGGGAGTGAGCTAAAGTGAGAAGGCGAAGCATCCCAACATAGCTGGTTGTGCGCTGGGTTTGGGACCCGCCACTTAAAAAGCTCCCCCAATGAAAACAGCAACAAAGCCTCGGATGAGAACTTCCAACACTGATGACGACCCCTGCAAACGAAATAAGGAACACGATTTGAGGGCATGCACCTGGAATGTCCGGTCCCTTAATGGGGAAGGTGCCTCTGCCCGGCTGGTTGATATCCTCGTGAGACTAAAGGCTGACATCACTGCCATCCAAGAGATGCGATGGACGGGGCAAGGTAAGAAAAACATAGGACCTTGCGACGTCTACTACAGCTGCCATGTAAAGGAGCGCAAATTCGGTGTCGGATTTGTTGTGGGAGAGAGACTTCGTCGCCAAGTACTGTCGTTCACTCCGGTGGACGAGCGTCTCGCAATAATCCGCATCAAAGCGCGATTTTTTAACATCCCGCTAATTTGCGCCAACGCCCCGACGGAAGAGAAGGACGATGCGGCCAAAGATTCCTTCTATGAGCGCCTGGAACGTTCCTATGAGCGCTGCCCCCGCCACGACATAAAAATCGTGCTTGGCGACTTCAACGCCAGGGTGGGCAAGGAGGGAATTTTTGGTCCCACAGTCGGAAAATTCAGCCTTCACAACGAAACATCCGGTAACGGACAGAGGCTGATCGACTTCGCCGGGGCCCGAAACATGGTAGTCTGCAGCATCAGATTCCAGCATAAAAAGATACACCAAGCTACCTGGCTGTCTCCTGATCGAAAAACGCGAAACCAGATCGATCATGTTGTGATAGATGGAAGACACGCTTCTAGTGTATTAGATGTACGTACGATCCGAGGAGCCAACATCGACTCGGATCATTACCTTGTTGCAGCCAAAGTGCGCACACGCCTCTGTGCAGCAAAAAACGTACATCTACCTACGCAAAGAATGTTCGACATCGAAAAGCTGCAATCACAACAGACAGCCAGAAGATTCGCCACTCGACTCTCACTCCTGCTCTCGGAGAGCACTGCCCAACACACCGGCATGCACGAGCAATGGAGCAACATTTCTCGTTCCCTACGTACCGCCGCCGAAGAAGAAATCGGATTCCGGCGAGCCCGAAAAAACAATTGGTACGACGAGGAATGTCATGCTGCCGCCGAAAGAAAAGATGCCGCCTATAGAGCCACGCTGCGATCGGGCGCAACGCGAGCCATGTGGGATCGCTACAGAGAGCTGAAAAAGGAAGAGAGACGTATTATCCGACAGAAGAAACGAGAGGCCGAAGTACGTGAGTGCGAGGAGCTTGAGATGCTGGCCAATAGGAACAACGCCCGAAAATTCTACCAGAAAGTTCGGCGGCTTATAGAAGGTTTTAAGACCGGGGCGTTTTCCTGTAAGAACAAAGACGGCGATCTGGTGACTGACGTACAGAGCAATCTTAAATTATGGAGGGAACACTTCTCGAACCTGTTAAACAGTGACAGCTGCGCATGTCATAGAGAATGTGAAGATCCCGATACCCCAATCGCTGACGACGGAATTATCGTTCCGTTACCCGACCATGACGAGGTGAGAATAGCAATATCACGGCTAAAGAACAACAAAGCCGCTGGCGCCGACGGACTGCCGGCTGAGCTATTCAAACATGGCGGCGAGGAGCTGGTAAGGTGCATGCATCAGCTCCTATGCAAAATATGGTCGGATGAAAGCATGCCTGCCGATTGGAATTTAAGTGTGCTCTGCCCAATCCATAAGAAGGGCGATCCTGCAATTTGTGCCAATTACCGCGGGATTAGTCTTCTAAATATCGCCTATAAGGTTCTAGCGAGCGTATTGTGTGAAAGGCTGAAGCCCACCGTCAACCAACTGATTGGACCTTATCAGTGCGGCTTCAGACCTGGAAAGTCTACCATCGACCAAATATTTACAATACGCCAAATCTTGGAAAAGACCCATGAAAGGAGAATCGACACACACCATCTTTTCGTCGACTTCAAAGCTGCATTCGACAGTACGGAAAGGAGTTACCTGTATGTCGCGATGTCTGAATTTGGTATCCCCGCAAAACTAATACCGCTATGTAAGATGACGTTGCTCAACACCAGCAGCGCCGTCAGAATTGGGAAGGACCTCTCCGAGCCGTTTGATACCAAACGAGGTTTCAGACAGGGTGACTCGCTGTCGTGTGACTTCTTTAACCTGATGTTGGAGAGCATCGTACGAGCCGCAGAACTTAATCGCTCAGGCACAATCTTTTATAAGAGCGTACAATTGTTGGCGTATGCCGATGATATTGATATCATCGGCCTTAACAACCGCGCTGTTAGTTCTGCCTTCTCCAAACTGGATAAAGAGGCAAAGCGAATGGGTTTGGTGGTGAACGAGGACAAAACGAAGTACCTCCTGTCTTCAAACAAACAGTCGGCGCATTCGCGTATCGGCACCCACGTTACTGTAGACAGTTATAATTTCGAGGTTGTAAAAGACTTCGTTTATTTAGGAACCAGCATTAACACCGATAACAATGTCAGCCTTGAAATCCAACGTAGAATCTCTCTTGCCAACAAGTGCTACTTTGGACTAAGTAGGCAATTGAGCAGTAAAGTCCTCTCTCGACGAACAAAACTAACACTCTACAAGACTCTCATCATGCCCGTCCTAACGTATGGCGCAGAAGCTTGGACGATGACAACATCCGATGAAGCGACGCTTGGAGTGTTCGAGAGAAAGATTCTGCGTAAGATTTTTGGACCTTTGCACGTTGGCAACGGCGAATATCGTAGACGATGGAACGATGAGCTGTATGAGCTTTACGGCGACATAGACATAGCGCAGCGAATAAAGATCCAGCGGCTACGTTGGCTGGGTCATGTCGTCCGAATGGATACAAACGCTCCGGCTTTGAAAGTATTCGATGCGATACCAGCTGGTGGTAGTAGAGGAACAGGAAGGCCTCCTCTGCGTTGGAAAGATCAGGTGGAGAAGGACTTGGCTTCACTTGGTGTGTCCAACTGGCGCCGGTTAGCACGAGAAAGAAATGACTGGCGCGCTTTGTTAAGCTCGGCCAAAATCGCGTAAGCGGTTATCGCGCCAATTAAGAAGAAAATGCCAAATTTCCGGGAGCACGGCACGATTCATATATTTGGAGTTCCTCTGCGGTGCGAATGGTTATGCAACGGAATTTTGAAATTGGAAACCATAACTTGTTTTTGATTGGTAGGCTTTTTAATCTATTAATAAATATATTTAAATAAAAATAAGGGAATTAAAAATCAAAAATTCTCTGCAGTTGAGAGACTTTTTGGTGTTCTTAAGGCAACGTGGCGGTGCTTGTCTCAACAAAGGACACTCTTGTACGATCCAGGATTTACTGGACAAGTAGTTAACGCATGCTCAGTTTTACATAATATTCGTTTAAGAGAAGGAATATACCAGACCGAAAATGAATTCACAGAGCCCAGAACAAACGACATTTTTGTAAACCAAGATGCACCATCCTCAACAGCAAAGCGCATCCAAGACCGACTGATTGCTAATTTTTTTACTTAAATACTATTTTCACTCATAATCATTCCGCATACATATCTATATGAACACTCGGGTATAAAAAATTAAAACATTTTCATATTTATTGTTAAAACCTTTTACTGAATAAAATTACATGCAGATTCAATAACAACAATTCAGCCTTTAACTTCAGTTTACATACAGTTTTAGGTTACAGGTATATAAATCTATTTATGTATATAGGTATGCATAAGCGTATGTACACATGGTTTATAAATTCAAAGGTCAGTCTATTTGTAAAAACGAAAACAATACATTCTAATTCATTTAATTAATGTTACTTAACATTACCACAGCTTGTTTACTTATATAATTCAAATAAAAAGTAACTTCAGGTACTAAAATAAACATTTGGTATATATGCACATAAAAAGGAACTGCGGAATTGGTTTCTAATCTACATACGATAGATTGCATTCGTTAGATTGTTGAATGCTTCTGCGGTAGCGCTTAATCCATTCCCCAATACGGCTATTGCCTCCGCCATCATTTTATTAGCCTGAGCAATTGCAGAGGTGCTTTCGGCTAAGATCTATCAAAAAATAGCAAGAACAATTAATAAAATGCCACTTTTATGTGTTGAAAATAAATTACCTTTAAAGCATCTGCTTGTTGTTTCGCAACTTCTACTGTTTCTATACTCGACTGGGCTAGCATCTATTAAAAAACAATCACCAATGGGAAAACATAATAAAATTATTTTAAATTAAGTTCAAAAGAAATTACCTTTAGTGCATCTGCCTGTTTTTCTGCTATTTCCAAAAATTTCTTCCGAGCATTACAGTCTTCTTCCATGCGCTTTCTTTTCAAGCTCGCCCGTGGTGTTCTCCTGTCTGAGATATGGGAATTACCTGACCTCAGCGTGAAATTCTCTGCCAGTGGCGTCCGTAAAGGCGACGGGGCTTCCGAAATCACCCTTTCATCTTCCACTTCGATACCCATTTGGATTACCTAAAAATTTACACACCAGTAAGTTACACTTTAAAACATACACTTCATGCAATTTACCTCCTCCAGTGGAATATTTTCAGGGGTTGAATCGTGGCCCTTCATATACTCCTCCCCTATAAGAGCAGACACCCGCCTCTCGAATTCCGTTAGGGGCTCCTCACTAATTGGCCTGCCTCCAGTTAAAGCTTGTTGCCTTCGCCGATTCCGTGCTTTAATGCTGGTGCGTGTTTAAAATTAAATTAACTAATATATGCATATAATGCTTACAAAAAACTATAAACAGTAACTTGACCTAAATATTTAGACCGCCTTTAATTTTTGACTACGGTTTTGTCAATAAACTAAGACGATTTAAATTTTTTTACTTTTTCATGGCGTTTAGAGCGTTGCTTGAACTTGTATAATCATATTAACTCCAATTCCTGTTATGTATATTATTTACTATGCAAAGAAGCTTAAAGTGAACTGTAAAATTTCTGAATTTTGCCATTGTTTATGAGGCTGCAAGAAGTTGTATTCTAAAAATAGCCTCGAAAAGTTCCGAGGTTTTCGAGTTTTCTTCTTTTCACGTTCAAGGGAATACCATAATTATTTCCTAAGAAAAGCGATTGCTAAACAAATCCACTTCTGTCGATGGGGGTTGTAAATTAATACCTACTTTGCTTCGTCAACTCATAATTTTGTATTTAATTCAGTAAGACCACAGAGGAAAATGCTGAAACAAAATTATTTATTAATAATATTATTGAACCATAATTCTTTGAAATTACTTAAAAAATCCGACTTGAAATAGAGTCATAAAGTGATTAGAGGCAATTTAAAAAAAGCTTGGACCAAGTTGCTTTAATTGCACGAAATAATAAAGTCTTATCTTTAAATTGTTTTCTATTCTCATTCCGTTTTTCCTTCCTTCCTGCAAGTTGTGTTGTTATAATAGTTAATCTATTATTATATATAGGGTGGGCCATGTAATGGGTGGGCCTGTCTGATGGAAGCTTGACCGCCATAGCTTAGAAACTATTTGACCAATTAAATTCTAACAAACTGCATTGTATTGGCCTATAATATTTATTTATTACACGCAATAAACTCAATAAAATGTCACCACTATTAGCTAATGGCTTCACATCTCTGGGCCATATTTTGTGTTAATTTCTGCGACAGTTGTGGAGGGAATCGGTTCCAAGTCAACCGAATCTACCTTGATAACTAATTGACCCTACATATTTGTTTTCCTGTAAGTTCCATTAGACAGACAGTATGCTGGGCAATGTATCGTTTCAGCACAGTTCAATAGCTTTGGAAACTATAGAATTAAATAAAAATAAATAAAATGCAAAATTCGTCTCTGAAATTCTTCAAAATGTCTTTCTAAGTCATCACTATAAAAAATATGAATTGTAAAGGAGAATTTGTATATAGAATTATATTATATTATTATATGGAAATTATTGAAACACAATATATGTATAATATATGAGGTGTATTATGAATGAATACAGTATTATCCTCAAGGCTAGAGGTATTATCGGGAAAAAGAGTTGGGAAGTTGAGAATTTTATATTTATATTGGATTTAAAGCCAAAAACTTTACAAACAAACTTCCTTCAAATATTTATGTGATGAAAAGTAACCTTCATGACCTAAACCACACGTAAAACACGTAAAAATGTAGCCAAACAACACGTAAAATGTAGCCAAGTATGTGTAGGGTGTTCAGCTTTCTATGACCTGATTATGTAGTTGATGCCTGTTGAAACCCATGCAGGCTTGGAAATACGTTCCGACCTTGTCGCCTTTAAATATGTAGCGTAGAAACAGTTGGGGGAAATAGTTTAGCACTGCATCCGGCTCTGACAATCTCATCTCATAAGCTTGGGTGCCAATCGCATGTATTCAAGAATTCCCTAAAGAGCACAGCAATATATGTAGTCGCTAAAGAAATAATTTCTTTAAGCCAAAATAGTATTGGTCTATGATGAATCAAATGGAAACAAAAATACTCTTATTCGACCCAAAACTCAGATAACCAAAATCAAATTTTGATGACTGTTATTTCTGGAATGCCGTGGTTGAGTCGTTTTTGAATTCCTTCCGCCAGAATAAACAGTTAAAGCAGATTCATAAATAATATTTCGTAATAGAAAGCGCGATATCTTCGCTAAGATTATGAACTACCAAAATGCTTCTTTTTATCATTTAATCCTTTTGCAATAAACATAATGTCCACTTTCGCTTATAAAACTAGCTTTGTAAACTGCATTTTGTGGTAGTACTGCTTTTTCTAAATCGTTCATTAAATGTCGTTCGTGTAACAAAAATAAAACTTTTGATGTTGTACTTTTTCTTTCTGTCAAGCACTTTCCGCCGATAAAGTCAAGCTTGTTAAAAGTACATTTTTAGTATCTTGCATAATCAAATCAATAAACAGTATATAATGAGTATTATTTATTAGAGCGTCCGTGTTCCTTGTTGAACCCCGGTGTCGTGGGGAAACATCTTGTTATTATTTAACCACGCCAATGATCTGGTTCACACATTTCGCCATGTACGCGACTGCTTGACCACAAGCAATGCTAATACCGTTCAGCATGCCCTCTTCTTGGCATCTGAGTTGGCTTCGCGTGACTTTTTCCAGTTTGCATGACTCAAGTTTCAACTTCGCTAAACAAATTTCGGAAAAAAACGATTGAGGAAATAACAAAGAGTTCGATCGAGCTGGTGGTGATTGCAAAATCGACACATGATTGCACAAAGAATTGGAATGTGTTTTGCTTACCATGGAGATTAATTGTAATAAAATAAAATAAATCTTAATTAATAATTCAGCCGTTTCTTTTTTATATTCTAATTCCGGGTACTTTTTGAACTGAAGTATATTTTCCCAGTGCCCACTTAGTGAAATAAAATGTAATGCTATTCTTTAGGAACAAAAGTTATATGAAAGAAAAAGGAAAGGACTTGACAAATATGATTGCATCACTCATTGTGCTTAATTGCTTAATTAAATACTTTTCATACCGGCGGCATAAAAAGATCTGAATACGTGTTTGCAATTCTCGATAAGTCAAAGAATGTACCTCATTTTAAATAATGCTTTCCGAAAGCAGTAAATTATATACAGGGTGAACGATATGAAGTGTTACCTATTCAAAACACCATAACTTTTTTGTGTGAAATTAGTTTTTATTGATTTCAAAGACAAAATTGTTCAAAAATGATTACAATTTTAACATCAATTCACTTTAGCTCGATATGACCACCTTTTGCCCTGACTATAGCCTTCAAACGGTAAAAAACTGAGTTGCATGCTGCACGAATGTGATCTTGAGGTATTTTGGCCCATTCTCGTATAATCGCTTTTTTTAGCGTATCCATACTGACATATTTTTTAGTCCTCACCTTGCTCTCCAAAATGGACCAGATGGAATAGTCCATCGGATTTGCGTCTGTCGAATTCGAAAGCCATTGTGTGGACGAAATGAAGTGTGGAACACGATTTTTTAACCATTCTTGGTTCACACGAGCTTAATGAGACGGTTCCGAGTCCTGTTGGAATGTCCATGGTCTACGACCGAAATGTTTGCGTGTCCACGGCTCTAAAGCAGCTTCTAAAACATTTTCCCGATAATAAGTCGCATTCCCTTTGACACCGGGCTCGCAAAGTTCGTCCAAGCGCAACAACTCCTTTGCTCTTTCGCACCGAACTTTTTAGCTGGGGGAAAGATCGTGTGCTTTTTGGAACTTGTAAGCCTTAACCTTGAGCTCATTTTTCAATATGCGTCGAATGCTGTCTTGCGACATTTTCAGTTCTTTGGCCATTTTTCTTCCACTTCGACGTGGATTTCGTTCAAGTCGAGCCTTCACTTTCCGAACCATTTCTGGCGTTGTTGCGGTTTTTTTTGGTCCACCTTCATAGCGTTTTGCAATGCTACCGGTATCATTGTAACGTTTTATAGTGCGATACACAAACATTTTATTAACTTTGAGGTGACTGAGCTCTCGAACAACGGCTGGTTGTGATTTTCCAGCCAAATAAAACGCAATCACACTATTACGTTTGAATTCCATCACAGGAAAAAAAAAATCAACAAAACTGAGACGCAAATGCTTTTGATGGCTTATAAACAATATATTGAACTGTCATTAGAACAATTTTAACGTTGATGTCATGAGCTGTTTTACAAATACAAGCAGTGTGAAGTTGGTAACACTTCATATCGCTCACCCTGTATGCATGGATCGAAACATTCACACGTGTAGATTTCTTTTTGAGATTGCCCCTCGTTTTGGACTGAGTGTAAATTTGAGTAAAGGCCCGAAAAAATAAAATTATTCACTAAGGTGAGCCTTGATTTATTCACCAATTTGGGAAGGTTTACATAACCGGAAACCTCGGTTCTACGCCAAATTTTGATCTGAACATTTTTAGTTTGCTAGCTCTAGACCCTATAGAATGTTGAGCTCGCCTCAGAACGTCTGTTTTTTTTTTGTCGGGACAACTAGCAAGTACAGCACTCAGACAATAATAAGTGCATTGCACTATGCTCGCATTCACTTTTAATTTTCCTTAAATCTACCCGACTTCCGAGGAAATCTGAGTAGATCTCGTGGTACCAAGGAGCCAAGGTGGTCGCTTCTTAACACATCAGCGCCAAATACCTCAAACCTGATTCGAGCGAAGACGGAACAGACACACAGAAATTGGTCCGATGTCTCATTCTCCTCCCACATGCGGGCAGAGTGCACTGTCTGAAATTCCTACCTTCTCCATGTGCTTCGCTCACAGAAAGTGGCCCGTCAACAGTCCAACCAGCTGCCTGCAGTCCCTTCTGCTTAATGACAGGAGGATTTGCGACAGTCGGTCGGAAAAGGTCAGTTTTGTCCTGCTGGCTTCCACGTAGACCCCAGAACTGGAATCGTGCTCGATCCTGGAGCCCTCCAAACAGTGTTTGCTGGGCTCATTCTCAAAGTTTGATCACAACTGAGCCTCTGGCAACACCACACTGTATCGCTTTTCAAGTACGACTCTTGATGGCATGGAGTCAAGGAGCATAGAGAGAATCGTTGGATCGTGGTAGGCCAACCAGAGCATCTAATAGAGGGTCGGAAGTAGTCGGAAAAGCTCCGGTGCAACAGATGGCCACAGTGCGTTGTAGTCTCGATATGGTTCTGCTGACTCCCACGAGAGAAAGTCTACTCATCCAGACCACTGATGCAAAAGGACAATACCAATTTTGGTGGGGTTTGCCGATAGCTCATTAGCACAGCACCAAGTGTCAATCATATCTATAGTTTTCTGTACTTTTCTATAGATGCTCATGAGCGAAGGGCCCGTTAATAGACAGGCAACGTCATTCGCATATGCTTGTGCGTATACTCCCGCAGAGTTTAGGGCGGTGAGTAGAGGATCGACCACCATGTAGCAGAGCAATGGACACAGCACACCACCTTGGGGACAGCCTCTATTAACCCCGGATGACACCAGCAGATCCTCCTCCACCCGCATCGTGATGATTCTTTGAACCAGCATTGAACGAATTAAATTCACTACCGGGTGCTACCCGATCTACGCTATGTCTACTGGCAGGCTGCACATACTGTCGAAAGAGGCATTATCAAAAGCCCCCTCAATATCCAAAAAATTGCCCGTAGCGTAGTTCCTCCTGTTAATGGCCTGCTATATCCTAGCAACAAGGTTTTTCAGTGCCGACTCGCAGGACTTTTCGCTTTGACACGCATGCTGAAATGAAGAGAATGGGGAACCTTCAGCGACTTCTCAAACTTTTCAGCATAAAAGAGGTCATGCTGATTGGTTTATAGCTTTTGCGGTTGGTGCGGTCGTCTCTCCCAACTTTAGGGATGAAAGCGACCCTCACCATTCTCCAAAAGCGTGGTATATGTATAAGTCAGTGCCAGGCATGTACTGAAGATTTTCTTCTGGGCTGCAGTCACGGACTCTACGCCTTCCTTCAGTATGGCAGGATAAATGCCATCTGGTCTGGAGGCTTGTAGCCGCCAAAAGATTCGATGGCAAATCGAATGGTGGCTTCATTCACCGCAGATTTGGCAACGTACCAGTCACGCCGGCCAATGCTTATCTGATTTCCACTTTGCCTCTCCATGAAGAAGTCATCAGATTGCCTAAGTGACCCCAGCTTTGCGGCTGGATTTCTTTTCAGGATGCTAACCAATTTCGCCGTGTCACTACACCGCAGAATTTCTTAAAATAAGCCCTCTTCGAATGCCGAATTAGCTTCTTGTAGTTCTTCTGTCATGTTCAGAAGAAAAGTTAGTCCTCACCAAAGTTAGTCTTGAGGGCCCGGTTTAGAAGTTTTCGCGAGTCACGCCGCAATGCTGGGAGCTCTCGGTTCCACCACAGAACGGGAGTAGAAACAAGGAGAGGTCGAATTGGACAGGCTGACTCGAAACATTTAATTAAGGAAGCGTTGAGTTTCTCAACAGCCACCTCAATACCCTGTTATTTCCGAAGCCTTGGAGGAGTCACGTCAAATCCCCGCAATGCCCTCCTAAGCTTCGGTCAGTATGTTTTTCTGGTGTTTCTGTGGGGCAATGGTATTTGTGCCTCCTCGCCACACTGAAACTCAGTATACTGGTGTTATAATTACTTGCCCTGACCACTATCAAAAAGTTTCAAAATTTGTAAAAAATATTTGAAAAGTTTTGAAAATTTCATCAAAACTTTTAACTTTTTAATCAGAATTTTTTGGGATATGCAGTTTTACAGCCCTTTAAAAAACAAGTGCAAGCTTAAAGTGATTACGAAATACGGTGGATTTTTGCCGATTCTCTCTTTCTTTCATATAATATATAATAGCATTTAATTTGTATGAATAATAATATAATAAAATATAAGCATTTAATATGTATGAAGAAAAGGTAATTATATAAATTTATAATTGTAGGAAATTGCTCCAAACAGGCTCGTGTCAATTGCTCCGAAAAAATGTTCAAAAACTTGCAAACGTATCATTTCTCGAAACCAACTTAAATGCAATAAGTCCAAGCTGGGAAGAAAAAGCTAAGGGAATTATCATCTCTCATCCGGAAACGTAGGAAGAGTAGAAGGTTGCAAGGTTACTGTAGTTTACTTCAGGTTGAGGTTTCGGCTGAGACTATAAATCAACTCGGAACAGAGCTTCTAAGAAGAGTTTACTCACAAGGTTCTATTTAGGGTATTGTGCGAAAAGCTGATTTATCCTTATGAGTGTGGCTTCAGACCTAGGAAATTAATAATTCGACTAGATGTTCACAAAACGCCATTTTCATTAGCATAATTTTTTAAATAAAACCCCAAAGAAAGAAATCCAAGGCCTTCACATTGCATGATCCTCGCAGCCAATTCACAACTTTCACTATTTCGGTAGTGGGGTTTCACAATTGGGATGCGCAACCCTCGCAGTTCACTCATAACACTTGCTAAAAAACAACCGAACACAACGCCGACACAAAAACAAGTGAACCTAAATTCAAAATAGTCAGTTTTAATATATATATATACATATATATACATATATATATATGAATAGACAAGACAAGAATAACTTGTCCAATATCTTGACATTTGCAATTATATGAATCGGATGGGAAAATATTTCACCTATGTATTTAAAAAAATTATGTGAGTTTTCAAATTTCGCGGGCTACGTATATTCGACTTTCGATTATTATTTTTTTATGTTGGTACACTCGTCTCGAAGATACAAGCTTTTCACAAAAGGTCGAGAAGATGTGAATGACGACGCTCACTTTGGACCCCCCAGCACGTCAACAACCGATGAAAATGTTAAGAAAATGAAGAAAATTGTTATGGAGAATTGTCGAATCAAAATTAGAGAAGTTGCTGAGGATGTCGGCAAAAAAAAAATTATAATCGAAAACCGAATATACGTAGATCACGAAATTTTAAACCTTCGCCTTGGGTAAGGCTTCCTCAAGTGGGCCACAAAATTACCAAAGTGAATATTTTGCGATGAAACTCAGCCAGAACTGAGTTCTATCATCCAGAAGCACACTCAGAAAATTTTGTTGCAAAATTCTAAATAGTTTTTTTTTATTAGCTATCGAATTTTTTTACAGCGATTGAATAATTATCACATTTTTCGTAAAGTAAGTATCCGATTACAACGACTTTTTAACTGCAGATTGATAAAGGATGATACTTTCCAAATACGTTATTTTTGTTCCGAAACTTTATGTTTTGTTGTTGTAAATAATTTTTTTTAATAAACAATTAAAAATTTAACTAATTTCTGCACCTCTGGGATGAAATTTTTTTAAGGATATTAACGTAATAAACATCTGTGCATTTATGTATGGAAGAAAATGCGTGCAATTCGAAAAGGATTGATAACAATTAATTTTTTTGTGCCAGAATGCGCGCTCCGACTTGCGCGGAGATTCGGCCTCGGACGCTCCCGCGACGCACAAAAGTTTTCAAAAGTTATTATTCAAATTAAAAGTACCTATGAAATAAATTGAAAAAAAAAATTTAAAAAACAATTCCAATGAAATTCAATGCAAATTAAAGAATTTAGTTTGAATTGTACCAACATGAACTTAAATATTAATTAACTTCCAAATTTTTTGTTTACCTGTATACAGTATAAATATGATATAACATTAATGATAAATAAATAAATTAATTAATCACACATTTTGTTTACAGATATACTTTGCAAGTAAAAAACGAACCCGTTACAGAATTCGTTCAAAACCTGAGTAATGATTTGCTTGCTGTTTTAAAACATAATTTTCTCTCGAAATCACAAGCACAGTATCTCGTCGATATTAAAAAGAATGTGATTGAAAAAGAATACGTCGTTTGCCTTGATTTCACCGAAAATTACGTATGTCGTGTTCAAAATTCTGTGCAATCAGAATACTGGAACACAACGCAGGCAACAATACATCCTTACGTTGTGCATTACAAAGAAAACGGCGTAGAACAGCATAAGAATTTTGTGATAACTTCTGAAGCATTGGAACATGACAGTTCCGCAGTCAAATAGTCAATTGTAAATTGATTCAATATTTGATTAAACAGAATGTGAAGAAAATCTATTATTTTTCCGACGGGGCGGCCTCACAGTACAAAAACAAGTACAATTTTAAAAATTTACTATTTCACAAAAAGGATTTTGGCAGCGATGCCGAGTGGCAACTTTTTTGCCTCTGCACATGGGAACGGTGCCTGCGATGGTATCGGTGGTGCTATAAAGAGAGATGCGTACCATGCAAGTTTGCGATATAAAATCCCGGTGAAAATTACGCGACCGAAACAGTTGTATGATTGGGCAAAAGTCAAAGAAAATTAATTTTGATTACTGTAATAAACAAGAACATGAAAATCACTCTAGTAAGTTGAAAAAGCGCCATTCCAAAGTGCGAACTTTGAAAAATACGAGGCAGTTCTATTATTTTATTCCAAAAGATAAAAATTCCATCGAGTGCAAAATATTTTCAGCCCACGATCAATCTATAATTATACCCATTATGTAAAAACAAACTACATGAAAAGTGTAAAAAGCGTGAATGATTTTCATTTTTCTCGAAATAACAAATTAATATGCGATATCTGTATAGCTTTCTATATCTGTTTCACTTTTTGTGTCCGTCCGTGAATTGTTTTTGTTTTTCAGCGAGAAATTTTAAGGGCATTTGCTGACTGAACTTACAATGTATAGATCTGATATGTAAACATAAACGTGAGTAATAAAGAAGGATATATGAAACCTTGCTGCCTGACAGCTTATACATACCTTTGAATACATTTGATTTAATTATCATTACGCATTTCCGCGTCAGTCAAAGCGCAAATGCTGTCATACGTAAATTATCTATATGGTCAATCTTTAAAAACAACTAAACACCAGTAATGGCAAAGTCGGCAAAACTGATCTTCCGGAAGCATATAGCGTTGAGACGTGTCCAAAACACGGTTTTTCGCAAGCCGCCCGCGAGTCGCCGTTTGCGTGTTCGTGCACGTCGCGGGAGCGTCCGAGGCCGAATCTCCGCGCAAGTCGGAGCGCGCATTCTGGCACAAAAAAATTAATTGTTATCAATCCTTTTCGAATTGCACGCATTTTCTTCCATACATAAATGCACAGATGTTTATTACGTTAATATCCTTAAAAAATTTTCATCCCAGAGGTGCAGAAATTAGTTAAATTTTTAATTGTTTATTAAAAAAAATTATTTACAACAACAAAACATAAAGTTTCGGAACAAAAATAACGTATTTGGAAAGTATCATCCTTTATCAATCTGCAGTTAAAAAATCGTTGTAATCGGATACTTACTTTACGAAAAATGTGATAATTATTCAATCACTGTAAAAAAATTCGATAGCTAATACAAAAAAAATATTTAGAATTTTGCAACAAAATTTTCTGAGTGTGCTTCTGGATGATAGAACTCAGTTCTGGCTGAGTTTCATCGCAAAATATTCACTTTGGTAATTTTGTGGACCACTTGAGAAAGCCTTACCCTCTTATTTTTTTAATACACCTCGTATGGTATGGTATGCGCGGATTAAAAACGGCCGTTGGCATGTTAACGATGAACAACATGCTGGTTAACGAAATCCATCATCAATTCATAGAATTGAAATTGGGAATCTCAGAAAAAGGCCACTTTTCGAACAACATATTGTAATTTTAGTATTTTATTACTGTTTCAGATCAGCTTTCGTAGTAGTTATTTTATTGAAACGTTGGGGATATCGTTTTCACTGTGAGGTCTACAAATTGTTGTATGAGAGTTATTGCTAAGAACAATTCTGGAGCAGAAATCCTCGAAAAAACAATAGATTTCAATGCATCATCTAAAGTTCTCGTCCGCCTTCATGAATGGCTTTAAACATGCAACCCCCATCAACGCCCACCAACCACTCTATATATATATTTATTTATATTTAAGCACATGTATAATAAGTAGGTACATAAATGAAAATATGCTTGTTCGCTGTATGCACGCTGGAAACCATATAATCATTTTAATTATAAAATGTGCAATCACATAATTATGTATATAATTTACATACTTTCTCATTCGTATATAGTCTCGCCATATGTATTACACGCATACACTTACGCACTTGCGTTTGTAAATATACCAGAGCAATGGACGGAAATGGTAGGATGTGTTGTCAACAAGCGTCCGACAAACGGCAAAAATGAAAACGGATATGTGTGTATGTGTGCAAACACAAAACGAACAATGTGTTACCCCGTTGGATATCAGAACCGCAACGTTTTAATGCAGTCCAAGCAATTGCATCTTTTTGAAAATGAGATCGAATGCACCGAAACTATTTTTTCTTTAATGAGAGTTTCTTTAATATGAGAGTTTCAGATTCTACCTCAAGAGTGACCCCACCGAAATTCGTCTAAAAAATCTCAATCGTTTTTGGATTGTCAGCATAAGATTAATATATTCGACTACCAAAAAAGTCTTAGCGCCTAGAAGTTTACATAGTTATGCTTGAAAAAGATAAAATGCTTCATGGACTGAGCCTATATTTTTTGCACAAGTATGAATATGTTTTCCTTTATTTAAATAATATTATTAATCTTAACTTATTAAACTTATTCGAAAAGAAACTATTTCGTTTTCATTTTATAGACTTTTACGATTACTTGTCCGAAAACCAATAAATTGGAATATTATAAATATAATTAGCATTTACACCCCTTTTGGGTGTTCGGCCGGGCTCATCCTTATATTTGTGGCATCCGCCTTGATGTTTCACAAATAGAGGGACCTACAGTTTTAAGCCGACTCCGAACGGCACATATTTTATTATGAGGAGCCTTTCCATAGCAGAAATATACTCGGAGATTTGTCATTGCCTGCCTAGGGGCGACTACTATTAGAAAACACTTTTTCTTCATTTTGGTGTTTAACGGACTCCATAGGCTCCGAACTCCGAATTGTAGTCATCACTACGACAGCCGCTAAATCAGATTATGGTCTCATAACGTTGCGCATGTGAAAAACACAGATTCTACGAATCTAGCCAACACCGCGGTTGTTCTTGTACTTTTTTCACTGCAAAAGTGAGTCGTACAGGAAATTAAAAGGATTAAACCTTTTCAAACGGCATATCTATTAGGATCATTGGAGTACATGGCAACACAACAATATTTGAATTGATTATCAGGTTTAAAATTGTAGCTTCAATGACATTATTCATAACTTTTTTACCAATAGTCTTGAATCGTTGCAAAGTCGTTGTGAATTTGTATGTTGCAAATGAATAATAGGTACGCCAATTTACAATGTTAAAATATGGCAAATCGAGTGAATTCTAGAAATCGTCTTGTTTCAACACAGTAGCGATGGACTTCTACGTTATCACTTCACCTAGTATTCCATTTTCAATACTGAAGTTCATGGAATCGAAGTCGTTATTCGTGTCTGCTAATATAGAACGTGTACTGGCACTTATGATTTTTGTAATTCCGCTCGGTATTTGTGAAACCTCTTTGAATCAATTTGTCTCTTAGAAAAGTTTATTGGCAATGTTATACGTTGTGTGGAACTGTCGATTACCATCTTGCCACTTGCAATCACCGGCAATTGTTTTGTGAAACGCTCGATGGATGCATCATATGCAATTGAACACACATATTGGTTCAAAAATAAATTTCTTTACATTTCGCATTGGACTGATGATTAGGGACACATTGATGAGCCAAATCACACCATAAATGCGATGATATATTTATATATAGGCTAGCTCCACCTAGCAGATCCTTACAAATCATACCAATCGAATGAACGGTATAGTAACGCACAACGAACAAACAGACAGACATGCATTTCCTTATATGCATATGTATGTATATAAAGATGTTTTATATATTATGTACTATATATGTATTTAATAAAAGCGCTATTTGGGCAACACAACACTGGTTTTTGAAATAAGCTGGCAACATTTCTCGATATTGATTTAGTGTTAAGTAAATCATTACGTTTCGCGCTCCCTTCATTCTGAACCGGAGAACAATTGTTTACAAAACTTTTAAGGTTCCATGTTTTTTTCTAGAGATTTGCACCATACTCTGGTCTCATTGTTATTTTAGTTTCTTCTTGTACACAAATTACCTACAAGGAATGTCAACCCCTGCATTAACCTAACGTCCAATTCCATTGACGCTGTCATTGGCATTGTTTTTGTATATATCCGTGGTCATTACATTGTAATTGCAGCGTAGGCGGTAACAGCAATGACTGCAGTAGCAGCAGCAGCAGCGACAGCGTTACGCTTTGCCCCAAACGCGGTTTTCCGTTACGGCGTTGCAACTGCACACGCGTCAGTTGTAATAAGCTGCAGTCACCCTTAAAAATTGTACAATCAAATACCGTGATGGAGCAGTTGCTGTCCAGCTTATCAACAATCGTTCAGCTACCAGAGAACTTGGCTGCCTTTCCATCCAATAGATCAATCGCCCCTTTCATCGACAATACATTTGACCCTTGGTTTATTTATTCGTCTGTTCATTCAATGTACAGTAGTGAGTCCACTGGCATAATTCAATACACAGATATAAGTACATACCACTAGTAAAAATATTTATGAAAATCCGTGCATTTGTGGGTGAAGTAATTTATAATTGTCTATTAATACGTCGGTTTGTAAGAAGGGACTTTTTCAATATACATTAATGTTTTTGAGATGCTTATTTAACTACCATGTATTTGATATTTGTATATATGTGCATATATAGGTACATATATACATATATATATATATATATATACGGCGGCCGCCGTAGCCGAATGGTTGGGAGAGAAAACAGGTTCGAATCTCGGTTCGGAATCGGCTTAAAACTGTAGGTCTCTCCGTTTGTGGAACAATATCAAGACGCACGCCACAAACAGGAGGAGGAGCTCGGCCAAACATCCAAAAAGGGTGTACGCGCCAATTTATATATATATATATATATATATATACATATGTACATAAACAACCGCGCCCTTTTCAAGCGGGATAGTTAAACGAAGTAAATGAGTCTGGTGGTAAAAGAAAACAAGACAAAGTACCTCCTACCTTTAATTAAGGAGCACTCGCAATTGACAATTTTAATTTTGAAGCTCTAACAGACCAATATTAACACAACTAATTCGGACTAAGAAGGTAATTATAGTAGTAATAATAGTAAAGTATTCTCTCAGCGAACAAATATCGCATCAACCTGTTGTACGGGGCCGAAGTCTGGATGCTGTCAATATCCGATGAGGCAGCCCTTGGAGTATTCAAAAGAAACATTCTACGGAAGATTTTTGGACCTTTGTAGGTTGACAACGGCGAATATCGTAGGCGATGGAACAATAATCAGTATGACCTTTACGGCGATGTAGACATAATGCAATGAATAAATATCCAGCTGTCCTGTTGGGTAGGTCAAATCGACACCAATACAACCACTTCAACTCTGAAAGTATTCGATACGGTAACTATTGAGGTGGTAGTAAAGGAAGAAGTGGCTTCTGTTAGTACGAAGACGAAACGACTGGCGCACTTTGGTAAAATCAACCGTGATCGCTCAATTGATTATCCCGCCAATCAAGAAGTATAATAGGTTATCCACTATTCAAGCTAGATTTAGTTAGGCTGGGAAGATAGGAAATTATTTCACATGCTCGTGTACCACATGGCCGTACCATTTACGACTCTTGAAGCCAGGAACTAGTCCTGAATACAGCCATCTGAGCCATTTCTTGGGGAAAGGCGTAGGAAACTAGTGCACCGACTTGAAAACAAACGGAAACACAGTAACGTTACCTTGTGCAACATACTAATAGCGTTAACGCCCGAATAAAGCTAATAATTTACATATAGTAGTTATAATGGTACCACGAATAGCATTAGCCAATTCTTTGCTGTACTCAACACCTAAGTCAATATATCAATTGCTGTATCCAATGGCAAATAAGCATTGAAATGAGGTCGTCGACCGATTTTAGTAGGATCATTGGCAGTTTTTAATACTATATCATGAAGAGCTGATTTCATAATATTCAACGAGCAATGCGTAGATAGTGATTTTTTACTACCAAGGGTTGGATCTGTGTTCGTCATTACTTAACAAATTAGTCTATTCTTGCAGGATAGACAAATTAAAAAAATGCACATATTATATTAGTTTATTTATTTATTAAGCCAATGAATACAATAATTTTTTATGAGCTACAATAAGTAAAGATATTTTAAAGCTAATAGGCATTGAAACATTAAACTATTTATAAGAAATATTCAAAGAATCTTTTCAACATGAAAAATCTATTTCAACAAATCTAGAGCTTTTATTAACCCAACATAGAAAAACTAAGAACTACGAAGAACACTGACCGAAACATTAAAGAAAATCCTCTGAAGAAGTAGTTAACAGTCAACCGCACCACGGATCAACTCAAAAATGAAAGGCGAATATAATATTATTGTCCTATTCTGCAATGATTTTAAGTTAATCAGTAAGCGTCGCGCTTCATGGGTAGAGATAGGATCCGAGACGCAACGCGAAATGTAAGAATACTTTCCGGATTGGTTCAATTATAGCAGCATGGTACGTATAATACGAAAATCAAATGAATAATGCATACCCAAGTTTGGAACGTGCAATCGCCGTAAATAAAAGCTTCAGCGTAAAAAGGTCGGAAAAATCGGAGCTATGACGTGTAACAAAATCAATCATGGCGTAAGATTTGGTAATTATAAAATGTATATGCCTAGCCAAAGTAAGTCTTGAATCAAATATTGCATCCTAGCCTTTAATTTCATTTACCGGTAACAGGGCGCGCTAGATATGTAAGAGGTGTCAATGACAGTGACACAAAGTAAAGGGTGATTTTTTAAGAGCTATAGGAAAGTTTTTCAAAAAAACGTACGTAAAATTCAGAAAAATACGTGAAATTTTATTTAAATCGATAGTACAGTCCATATAATTTAATGTTTGAAGATTATTTCATGCAAATGTTGACCGCGACTGTGCTTCAAATGCTCCATTCGCTTAGTCCAATTCTGGCATATTCTTTCCAATGTTTCAGCCGGTATCTCACATATAAATGCTTTAATGTTGTCTCCCAATGCATTAATTGGAGCAGGCTTGTCTGAATAGACATAAGCTTTAACATAGCCCCACAAAAAATAATCTAAAGGCTTTATATCGCACGATCTGGGTGGCCAATTGACAGGTCCCGAACGCGAAATAAAATGGCCCCTATTATGAGTTAGATTCGATCTTCGATATTCGTTGGTTGTCGAAGATCGAAAATCGAATGTCAATTTGGTATTATGAGCGGTGCAGCCCTGTCGAAATTTTCGTTGAATACCGAATTTAGAGTCGAATGCAATTTTGCTTTCGATTGTGTTGCGTATTGTGGGTAAACTTGTTAAAATGTAAGTTGTTTGCGATTATTTATGGTTTTATAGTAACAAAATAATAAATATATACTAATTTTGTTAATTTTATGCAGGTCGGAAGTTGTGAGTACCAAACAGCAATTAGAAAGGCTAGTTTCATTAATGGGAGAGAATCCACAATTCGCAAAAGGGATTTGCACCAAAGTTCAAGCAACAAAAAAATGGGAGGAATTTACAACGGAGCTGAATTGCTTGGGACCACCAGTTAGAACGGCAGCAAAATGGGTTAAGCTTAATAAGGTTTTTTTTTTTGTGATGTTTATAGAAATACATTTCTATTTTCCCTTGGCAGGTATGGGCTGAAATACGTAGAGGAACTGAAATACATATTTTTTTCGAATGACGAATAATTGAATAAAGAAAGTTTATAACAAAAATAAAACAGAAACTGTGGCGTAAAGGTTTATTCTTAATACTTTTTAGATTTATCTATAATATTCAAGAAATTTCATCTCTTATGCTGTATTTGCTATAAAAATGTGCTTTTCTTTGTTGTAGATCAGCCTCTGTACTACTAAATTGTATCCATCTTTGGCAAATATAATTTTCCAGGACATCTATTATTTCCGATAGCACAACAGACACAGTGGGTTGAGCGAGTCCTAGCATACCTTCATTACCAATTTTCAATTGGTACGATCCCTGATCATAAAATCGCTGAACTGTGGCTAGCTTTAAAATATTTGGAATGGATTTGGCTCGGGTGCTCTGCTGCAACTGGTTTTCTGTACTGGACAGTAGGTTCATAACCGCCTCTTTAGATAATCTAAAGTTCTTTAAAAATCTGTAAGGAAATTTCTGAAATATTAAGTACGTCAACACATTTTGAAAATTCTAAGCATACTCAGTGGAAGCCATTTCTAGGGGGTTGGATGCGCCCCTCAACTGTTTTCTACTTCTAGCTAGTTCCGCTAATCTTTCATTGTCCGATGAATCGTCGAACCAGCACTCCGTTGTACTCATTTTCACAAAAAATACTTTTTTTAACTTTTAAAAATGTTGTTAGCAAATAATTTCAACACAATCGATTTTTCTTTTATTTTGATTTACTGTATCAGCTGAGAAAAAATTATCTATTGTAAATGCGTCGAGCGATCGAAATTCACAATAGTCCTATTCTTCAACGAATGAGCACTATAATACCAAATGAAAATTCGTTCGATCAGCACTTTCGACTACAGTCGAAGGTCGAATGTTGCTCATAATAAGGGCCAATGTTCACCGAACTGGCCTCTCAACAAGTCCATTGGCGCTGTGTGGTATGTGGCACCGTCTTGCTGAAACCACATGTCATGCAAGTCAAGCTCTTGCATTTTGGGCAAAAAGTTGGATATCATTTCACGGTAGCGCTCACCATTCACAGTTACGTTACGATTCGCAGCATCTTTGAAGAAGTACGGTCCAATCCTCCAGCCCATAAACCGCACCAAACTGTGACTTTTTCTGGATACATTGGTAGCTCTTGCAATTCTTCTGGCTGATCTTCACTCCAAAATCGACCATTCTGCTTATTTACGTACCCATTGATCCAAAAATGAGCTTCGTCGCTGAACACAATTTTTCAATAAAAAAGTGGATCTTCGGCCAACTTTCCAAGAGCCATTCACCAAAAATTCGGCGTTTCGTCGCTCGGCTTCAATTCTTGCCCCAGCTGTATTTTGAAAGGCTCCACGCCTAAATCCTTTCGCAAAATTTTCGACGTTGTTGAGTAACATAGGCCCAATTGCTGCGAACGGCGACGGATCGATAATTGATGGTCATCATTAACACTGGCCGATACAGCTGCGACATTTTCTTCAGTTCGCACTCAACGTAAGCGTGTTGGTGGTTTGATGTCCAATAATGTAAATTTGGTTCTAAATTTAGTCATAATAGCTCGAATAGCCGCTTCAGTGGGTCGATTAAACTGGCCATAAAATGGAAGAAGCGCGCGATAAACTTTCTTAACAGAACACGCATTTTTATAATAAAATTCAATGATTTGCAAGCGTTGTTCGTTTGTAAGACGATTCATGATTAAATTATAGACCAAAATGAGGATGTTTGACAGAGAAGCAAAACACGAATCGTGCGTCAGCTGTTTAAAATGAAAATAGCTAAAAAATCACCCGTTAGAAAGGGTAATTTGGAAACACTTATTTGTTATTATTAACACTTATTTGATAGACGATTATTAATGCTCTAGTTGCTGAAATTGTCGACCGAGTAATGGCGGGATAACCCTAACACCCGGGCGCTGTATAAATACTGTCGCCCTGCACCGATGAAAATTCCAGCTGCAAACTTGCTGAAAGGCGCGTGGACTTGGTGATAACAGCCGTATTTCACGTAAATAAAATCGCTGGCTGCAATATGTTCGTATTACTGGGCAACTTTAACGCCAAAATTGACCAAGAAGATTTTGTGAAAGAAGTTTATGGGATGCAATCTCTACACAATTCCGCTAGTGATAATGGCCAGTACTTAATAAACCTTGCTGCCGAAAATAACCTATAGATAAGCAGTAAATCTTTTCAACACAAGCGTATTCACAAAAATAATTGAATAGCCGAAAAGCTAACCAGATTGATCATGTGCTGGTAGATAAAACACTTCGAGGAGCTTGCTGTTACTCCGATCATCATCTGGTGAAAACTAAATTGAGGCAACGTTTGGCTGTTGTTGAATCTAAAAATAACTTCAAGAGAGAAAAATAAAACTTAAAAAACTTCATTCAGACAAAGAATTTAAAAGCAGATTTCATGCTGCGTTGAATGCGCAATTGGATGAGTGAGCTCTTTCCAAATCCTGCTTTAGAAAACTGGAATATAGTAGCAAAGAACATATCCAGCACGGCCAAGGAGGTTCTTGGCTCCTTAGCGAAGCAATCCAGAAAATAATGGTTTCATGATGAATGAATGTTGGCGTAATTTTATAGCAAAAAGAAAAGAAACTAGGAAAGTTATAAATAAAAGAGATAGAATTAAATGCAAAGTACATAATTCGGTTCAGTTCTATCGGCAAATTAAAAACCAAACGACAACATTTGTGCTTATCTGAAAATGGTGATTTACTACAAACAGACCTTGAAATCTTAGAAATATGACGAAAATATTTTGGCAGTCTTCTAAATAATAAACATGAAGGCGAGTTTCCACCGATAGCGACAGCTGAAATCTTTGTGGCTCTCAAAAATCGGAGAAATGGAAAGTCAAGCAGTGAAAACTCTATAGCGGCTGATTTTTCGAAAGAAGGTGGTCAGGAGCTACATAAGTACCTCCATCACTTAATAATAGGCGTTTCGGAAAAATAGTCCGTACTATCAGATTGGCTAGGCTGCATACTCTTTCTAATACACAAGAATGGAGATAAGAGAGTATACGATAACTATCGTGGTATATCGCTGCTTAACATGGCTTACAAGCTTTTTACCAATGTTCTTTATGAACGAATCAGCCAATATGCAGAAAGCATTATTGATGACTAGGGAAGCTCACAGATTCTTTCCCTATTGAAGCAGGTGTAAAACAAGATGATGCACTTTCAACTGTCATATTTAATTTGATGTTGCACTTCACTGCACTGTCATATTTAATTTGATGTTGCACGTCGTAAAGGAGGAAGAATAAAAAGTTACTGAAATGATCTAAATACATATATTTGCATCGAATCAGAATCGAATAAATTCTAACGTCTTCTGCACAAAGCTGAAATTTCGCTGACGAGAAGTAAGAACAAATCAAACATTGATATAAGTCCTCCTTGGGAGTTTGGCCGAGCTCTCCCTCCTATTTGTAGCGTGTCTTGATGTTGTTTCTGAAATGGAGGGACCTATAGTTTTAATCCGACTCCGAAAGGCAGATATTTTTTATGAGGAATTTTTTCATGGCAGAAATACACTTGGAAGTTTGCCATTACCTGTCGAAAAGTGACCGCTATTAGAAACAAATGTTTTCTTCATTTTCTTCTTCAGGTCTTTCACAGAGATTCGAACGTACGTTCTCCGAATTCCGAATGGCAGTCACGCACCAGCCAATTCAACTACACCGGCCGCCGTTTGATAAACAGAACAAAAAAGGGCCCAGAATACTACCTTGCGGAACCCCAGATGGAGCACATTTTCGATGGCAACCATGCAGTGGCGATTGAGCAAGTAAAATGTGATCATACTCAACAAGGCCGAAGGGAGTCCAATGCAGGCTATTTTTTCAATTAACACTTATAACGAAACATGATTTTTGTGACACTAAGCGAAACATAAGGTAATTTTGACCGAAATCGTTACTTTTTATGATTTTTGTTGCCTAAAGATCTTGCAGTTGGTCTCATTGCTGGTAGTCTAGTCAAAATAATATTTCTGGCTGGAGTTCGTACATTTCTTGGAGGTGGGTCACTTTTCCATGCATTTGGAGGCCCGGTTTCATTTTTTTTCATTCGCTCCAAAAAGTACTCAGGAAGAAGATCAATTCCTTCAGCAACTGCATTTATTATGTTGTCCACATTATTATGTAGATTCACAATATCATCTTCTTCACTTTCTGAAGAACTAGGTGTTCCTGGTATGACTTGGTCCTCGTGGTCTGAGATGACAAAGTCCGGATCGGCATCTGAATCGTCGATCACGCTGAAATCACTATCGTTATCACTGTCTGCATTAGCCATCAACCTTTGAATCCGATCACCAAAGTCCGGGTCAGTAGGCCGTACACTTCTACTGAAATCACGACTAGCCATTTTATGATAAAAGTGTGAAATGTTACAGTTTATAACTAAAAAAGTATAGTCACCAGCGGGTAAGCGAAACACACGGTAAATCTGACCGACCGAAATCGAACTTGGGATGTGCACAAGACAATAGCGTCACGCCAACTAAATGAAAACCTGTTCAGTGGCGATGGTAGGGGGAGGGAGGAAGGTAGGAGGAGGGGCAGCTATCAAGGTCAAGCAGTTTAGCCACTATTCCAGCACGAAATTCACTATCGGTCATTTTGACCGATGTTTCGTTATGAGTGTTAATTTTGCATGGGAAACCCGATGGAAAGCCTTAGAGAAGTCGGTATAAACGGTGTCAACTTGGTACCCTGATTTAGCGATACAGTGAGGGCAGGCAACGATGAAAATCACGGTTGGTGGTCATGAAATAGTGTGACATGAGTATCTTACATATCTGGGAGTAATGATTGACACAAGACCAAGCTTCAAACAGCACCTTGCAGCAGTCAATTATAAAGCAGCGGCTGTCAATGGAGCATTTGCAAGAATGCTTTCGAACGTAGGTGGGCCACGAGGCGAAAGAAGGCGATTTTTGTCGAATGTAGCTGACTCGATAATCTATTAAGCAGTGCCGATATGGGCCGAAGCTAACAATAGCCATGTGCGTGAGTTGTTTCGGAGACACAGGCGTAGCGCATTACGAATTGCATGTGCGTATAGAACGGTTTCGGACGACACAATATGCGTTATTGTACATCGCCACATCGCTTATACGGTGTAAAACGACGGCAGCGAAAAAATCTTTGGGAAAAGCATTATCTATGGTCGAGTGGCAATTAAGATGGGAAGAGTCTATCAAAGGCCGTTGGACGTACAGACTTATCCAGAACCTGGAGAAGTGGGTGAAAACACGTCGACACTGACTATTACTTCACTGAACTAATCACCAGTCACGGCTGTTTTCTGGAGTATCTACATCGTTTCCAGATTACAGACAGCCCCAGCTGCCTTTATTCAATATAGAGCGTGGAGCATGTGGATTTCTACTGCATTCGCTTTAGTGTAGATCGGGTTTTGCTTGAGAGAGTCCTAGAACACCTGCCGTCAGAGAATTTTTTTTTTTTTTGCAGGACATGTGTAAGACACAGTAAGAGGAATTTGGCCATAGGTACCTGTTGTGTCAGCAGACATAAGCGTGGCTCCACTCTGATGAAATATCTTTAGGTATGGAGCATGCCCCCCATACGACTAGTGCGATGGCGATTTTCATGATGTTTTTGACATTTTGAGTTAAACCTCCTTCCCCAAAAAAAGGCAGCGATGCAATCATCCGAAAAGACAGATAAATTAGACACTGTTGAGCGGTTCGGGAAGAAGACATGCTACTCTTAACAGAAAAAAGCAATTTGTCGTGGATGATGCATTCAAGGAGTTTTGCACTGGCGGAAATAGGCATATAGTTGGTAATATCATTTTTATTACCGCTCTTGAAAATAGGTGAAATAAAAGCCAACTTTCATGCATCAATAAAAGTACCCGAAGTTAGTGATTTGTTAAAGATTTACAACAGGAGGTATACGAAGGAATCACACTGCTTGAATACAAAGGAGGGCTTACGTGTTTTTTTTTTTTTTTTTTTTTTTTTGTTTACTGTTTGGTCGGGAAAACCAGAGTCATCCCGGTAACGTAGAACCGGCTGCCATGTGAATGTGGGCTTAAGTCGAGTAATGTCACTGAAGGTATCTTCCGTGGACAACATTAGCTTGCGGAAATCAAGAGATGGAGATGCATAATTTGACTTATCCGAATCTTACTATTTCGCTTTTATTAAAACGCCATTCAGTTCACTAGCGAGGAGGTCAGCAATTTGTTTGAACTCCACTGTATGGTTTATGTACCGCTGATGAAAAATGGTGGAGACAGATAGTTATGGGATGGCGCCTAGCGACGCGACACGCTGATGTGATGCTTTCTGTGGTGGGGCTATCGTGTTTATTCATGTTTATTTATGTTTAATCAGCACACAGACACATTTTTTAACACCTGCAATGACACATTGAAAATACATCATTTGTTTAGGGATTGTACGGTCCTTCTGGTGAACCAACAGTGAAAGCAAAAATAAAAGTATGAATACAACCGAAATAAACTACATACTTTAAACGTCTACAGGCAGGATTTCATGGGAAATGATACACGGTAATGATCGATTAGTAAGCAAACAGCCGTTACGCACTGTACACTCAGGACTCCGGGTTTGATTGAGAAGGGAGCTTGGCATTTGCAAGTACATATATGTATATATGTATAATACTTTTATATTTTACTTCATACAGAGAACGTTAATATAAGTCTTACGAGCTACGAATAGTGTGAATTGTCAAAAATGAAGTCTGACCGCGAAGACTTTTTCACCTCGCTCAACTCGACAGCGGGGAACTTCTTAACAGAGCTGATTACAGTGAATTATGTACAAGAACATTGGCTCTGCTCAGTTTTTGGTTTCTGTATGAAATCAAATTGACGAATGCCGACGGCATTTTGCAATGCATTTGCTTGTGCATTTTTATGTTCCCTTGATAAACGAAAATTTATTCAATTTATATTTTCAAACAAATACAACCAAATAAAGACAGCACATTTAAAATCAAAGTAACTTTAATGTTTGTTGCTTTAATTTTAAAAAAAGAATTTAAACAAAATACATTATAAAACGACCTCACATTTTGTTGTGTGCGTTTTAGTAAATTTATAACGTCATACAAATTTAATGAAAATTTTTACTAATTTTTTGAGTTGAAATTAATTTTAGACAAGAATTCAAAAAGCATATTGGTATATTGATGAATATATATGTATATCAATATATGTGTATGTATCACATATATTATGTTAGTTATATTTGTGCAAAAGTTCAATTGCATCTTAGTTTCTTATAGTGTTACAAATGTATGTGCACACGCACTGCAGCAACAATGACCTATCTCACGACACATTGCCTTATCATATTTATGTACATTTGAATATGCATTTTTTGTTCCTTTGCCAAACGAAATTTTTTTCAGTTTACATATATATATTACAGGGAATAAGTCATATATGCATGCATTTTATAGATAGTATAAAACTTTGAAATTTAAAATAAATAAAAGAAAACTTCAAAGAAACGTATTTGCATACATACTTATATGGGACAACTAAGTTCTATTGCATCTTTAATAAATATAGTGTTACACGCATATGTATGCACTGAAGCAACATGACCTACCTAACGAGCATCGCCTTATCATATTTCATGCAATAATTAGGGAGTAAATATTCGAATGATCGAATTCCTGCAAATGCTAAAACAATTTCTTTTGCATATGCATCGACGTATTTGCATGTGCGTATATGCACACTTGATGCCCTAACCTACATATGTCGTTCAATTGATCAAATCAATGAATTCTTTATAGAAAACGCTTCATTACCAGGCACACAGGAAGATGGCATATGCAAATATAAATATGTGAATTGAATTCAAGCAAAACAATGATTATTAATATACACATATTAAATACTATTTTTTTAGATTTTAAATGATGCTTTCCATTTCAATTCAACCGGGCTATTCGGGTCATGTTCTTCGATTTCGCTGTAACTTAAATATGTTGCTCTCTGGTCAAAAAAATGAGACACGTATTTTTTTTCGCCCAAAAAAATTTTTTTTCAAGAGTTATCGGCAATTTTGTTTTTCGGCTCAAACTCGAATTTTTTTTAATTATATAAGAAATTTTTTTTTTAAATGCCCATAACTTAGTCAAAAATAAACCGATTTTAATAATTCTGGGTTCAAAATGATCGTAATTACTTACACAAGCGACTTCATGTAGAAACAATTGCAAAAAAGTAGTTGAAAATTTATTATTTAGCAAAAAAAAAAAATGAAATTTTTTCGAAATTCAATATTTTAAAAAGTGTATTTTTGTTTTTTTTTTATAACTTTGTCCAAATCAAAAGGACATCTCAAACTTTAATTGAGCTGAATGCCCAGTAGCTAAAATGAGTTGTTTTCGAGTAATGAATTTTTGAGTAAAAAACCTGTTTCGCACTCGAATAGCCCGGAATAGCCCGGTTGAATTGAAATGGAAAGCATGAAATACTATTTTCAAAGCCTACTAAACCAACCGCAATTAACAAAAGACATTTATTACGCAGCTGCGCTATGTAAAGATGAATATCTCGATAAAGATATAACATTTATGGAAGTTGAAAAAACCATTGAAAATGCTAAAATCAATAAAGCGCCAGGAGAAGATAGAATACCTTATGAGCTGCTAAAGTTTGCTTCGCCAGAATTTAAGTTGGAGTTAACAAAGGTATACAACATAATTTTTGAGATCGGAAGAATCGATGAAACTTTTGAAAAAACGATAATTTTCCCAATTTTTAAGAAGGGAGATGTAAATGCAGCCAGTAACTATCGGGGAATATCGTTTATGAATTCTATCGCAAAGGTGTTAATGGGATTGATAAACGCAAGACTTGCAAATTGGGTAGAAAAAACACAACGTGCTCACAGAATTCCAAGCCGGCTTTAGAAGAAACTATTCAACTGTAGATAACATTTATAACCTTGCGTCTATTGTACATCTAAAGTTTCATGAAAATCAAAAAATTTACGCATATTTTGTTGATTTCAAGGCGGCGTTCGACAGGGTGCCGAGGAGACCGATGATTTATAAACTTCGACAGATGGGAATATCTAGCAAAATAACGAACCTCATAGAAAATATTTACGATAATACTAGATCTGCGGTTTGGACGGGAAAAGAAGTATCCGACTATTTTGAAACCTGCACTGGTGTGAAACAAGGATGTCTGTTGTCGCCATTATTGTTCATTTTATATCTAAACGATTTGCACGACTATTTAGAAGGTGGACTATTGGTTGAGGGCATGAATATACGTCTTCTCCTTTATGCCGAGGATATTGTTCTCCTAGCGTATAACCCTAAAGTCATGCAATCCATGATTAATAATCTGGAGAAATACTGCGCTGAATGGAATGTGGAAGTAAACCCAAATAAATCGGAGATGATGGGGTTTAGAAGAGGTGGACGACTTTCCCAGGCTGAAAAATGGTGGTACCAAGGTAAAGAAATTAAATTGGTGGCCGAATATAAATATCTTGGTGTCATTCTCACACCCAAAGTGGC
Source organism: Anastrepha obliqua (assembly GCF_027943255.1). NCBI lineage: Eukaryota > Metazoa > Arthropoda > Insecta > Diptera > Tephritidae > Anastrepha > Anastrepha obliqua. The sequence continues at coordinate 716,986 of NW_026562179.1, read as the reverse complement.
ATTCGGTAAGCACTTAGAAGCCAGAAATACTTCAGCAAAAGCTAGTATTAATTGCACATGGAACGATTTTTTAGCGAAGCCATTCATTTCATTAAAATCAAAATGGAAGCTGTTCCAAGCGGTATGCAGAGCGATCCAAACCTACGCAACGCAAGTTTGGGGATATGCCTTATTCGATGAGGTAAATAAACTTCAACGTTACTTTATTAAAAGAATCCTCAAACTACCCGAGTTCACTCCAAATTATGCAATAACATTAGAAACTAATATAGAAGATAGCCACATGTATTCTTTAGAATTACACATGAAGTATATCTGGAAAACTATTTATAAATATAATTGCAACAGACTCCCACACAAACTAACACAAGGCATCTTAAGTAAAAATGTGTTTTGGCTTAAACATCTGAACGACATGGGAATAGAGTTTGGTCTGAAGTTTGAAGAAAACATCACCTCTATAGACTGGCAAGATCGCTGTGTGCAACTTCTTACCGAAATGAAAATAAAAGATATCAACATGGCAAGGCAAAAAGCACAGTCAAGCGCGAAGCGAATTTATAAACATTTGGACTACTCAAAAGGGGAATCATATATTAAAGAAGATATGCGGCTAGCTGATATTACGACAATTTTCAAAGCAAGATGTGGTTTACTGAAGCTAAATGCAGCTACGTATGGAAATGCTCAGAAAATATGCACCCTCTGCAATTTAAACGAGGAAGAAAATATGCAGCACTTCTTAAGAAGATGTCCGGTACTGAAGGAGATCAGAATAAAATACCTAAACGCAGCGAAGCTAAATGAAGCAGAAGCAATACATAGATATACTTAATGGCCATAATTGGAAAAGACTAACTTGCTTTATATACTCAGCCTTACGCTATAGAAATTTTCTTATTGCAGAGTTCAATTTTTGATTAATTTTTGGGACAACAAGTCATGGTTGTTGCATCACGATAATGCACCAGCTCATACATCACGTCTTGTTCGTGATTATTTGAACAAAAATAATGTTAATATCGTTCCGCAAGCACCGTATTCGCCTGATATGGCTCCATTTGACTTTTTCCTGTTTCCCAAGCTCAAGTTGCCGCTCCATGGAAAACATTTTGACACAATTGAAGTTATAAAAGAGAATTCGAAGAATACACTCTAGCTTGACTTGTTTACAGTAGCACAGAAAACAAACTATGTGACATATCACGCTGAAATTTACCATGTAAGCTTATAACAGTCCTACCAAAAAACAAAAAATTTGTTTTTGCCATACGTCATCCGCGGACCGTTTTATTGATACCGTCTCGTTCATATTTGAGCAGAAGTTAAATGCTTTGTTTGCATTTCCGGCACGCTTAAATATTTTATGCTGACCTTATGTCTGCTTGCAATTGCATGCATTTGGACAAATATACATATTTTGGGAAAAAATACAATTAAATAAAGTTATAAATATATATGCACTATAACACCCCTACCGTTTGTTTGAGGCTCCGACGAAATTATATTATTTTTATAGGGTGGTTTATAATGGTTTCATTTTTAACACACTTTTATTAGGTCGGGTTGTATGTATGTATGTATGTATGCATGTATGTATGTAACGGAATCTTTGAGCTTAATTTTCACTGGCTTCTAAAAATCTGATCGACTTGGAATTTTGCACAGCTATCAAGGACCGATGACAATGCAATAATTTGATAAAAGTTTTCCATTATCCTTATTAGGATTGCCAGGATTAATATTTTCTTTTTTTTTACTGTGGGCAAAAAGTAAGGTGAATTTGGTTGTAAAATGAAAAATCTTTATTTATTCTTGTAAATCAGTTTCTCAGACTCCCTCCACGAAATAAGTTCTTCATCCCGATTACTTCTTTATCACGGCCGATAACTGCATAGCTCTAGTCTCACAGTCGATAAGAAAGGAATTAAATAAAATAAAACACGAATATATCGAATCATTTATTCACTGACTGCAATGATAACAATAATTTTCATTCATAATAAAAAAAAATCGTTTAAAGAAACTAAAAAACACGCTTTTTTGCTAATCTAACTAAAAAGTAGAAAATAAAAAATAGTTTAAAAAAAAATAAAAAAAACACGCTTTTATTGCTAATCGAACTAAAAAGTAGAAAATAAATTTTAATGACATAGATACCTATAATGAAGTAATAGCAAATCGAACGATCAGTCATAGTCAACTACCTCAGAACAAAATTATAACAAAAATTAAGATACAAATAGAATAATTAACACACTTTTATTAGCTCGGGTTGTATGTATGAATGAATGTAACGGAATCTTTGAGCTTAATTTTCTCTGGCTTCTAAAAATCTGATCGACTCGGAACACACAACATAGATGACTAGATGGGAAACTCTTTTTCTCGTGAGAGCGCTGAAAAATGTGCATTTTTTATAACATTTGCCAATATTGCCACACCGGTAGAAACATGAATTGGGTATTTTTTTAAACAAAAATTGAGAATTTTTAGTTTCCACACCACCATTGAGGTTAGTTTTTAGTGTGCGGTTGTGTAATAGTATATTACTCGTAAACACCTACATATACTAAAAATAAAAAATAGTTAAAAAAACTAAAAAACACGCTTTTTTGCTAATCCAACTAAAAAGTAGAAAAGAAAAAATAGTTTAAAAAACTAAAAAACACGTTTTTATTGCTAATCGAACTAAAAAGTAGAAAATAAATTTTAATGACAAAGGGACCTATAATGAAGTAATAGCAAATCGAACGATCAGTCATAGTCAACTACCTCAAAACAGAACTATAACAAAAATTAAGATACAAATAGAATAATTCAAATTAGAGTTAAAAGCCAGTTAAAGTTCAATTTCAATTCCTTTTGAATTTTTTACAATTATTAAGCCTTTTTCGATTTCCATAATTTCTTCTTTATAATTTTTGATTTTCTTACAATTTTTCTTTATTACACATGATTTTGAGGCTTTTAGGCTTTTTTGATATAAATTTCTTGAAAAAGTGAATCTTGTTTTATTTATTTCCAAAAGATGTTCGCTTTTGAATTGTAATTCTTCCGAGTTCTTGTTTGCACATGGAGTTATGAATATATGTTTTGCTATGGTTGTATTTGTTGGGATTTTTAATGAAAATATAATATTATCTGCGGCGGTTGCTGCTCCTAATTCTATGTTTTCTAGTTTAAATATATCTATATTGTACGTATTTATTTCCTCAGGGGTAAGAATGTTGCTGGACATTAAGTTTAGTCTAGCTGATGCTAAGTTATTTTGGATGTGCTCTATACTATTGCTAAGCGATCTAATTCTCAAAAGAATGTCAAGATGTAGAAGTTCTTTATGTATGTCTTGATTTTGATGTTGTACTGAATTTAATTTTAAAGAGATTTGTCTTCTATCTGATTCTATAGCTTTCTGAATATTTTGGAATGTTTTGTTAAAGTTATCATTTATCTTTATATTCTTATTTAAGGTGTCTATGGCAATATGGTTATTCGTGTCAATAACTTTAAAATGTTCTTCTATATTTTGTCTATCGTCGTCGTCCATACTTCCATATAGCCATTTCATTGTTGTACCTAATATGTTAATTAGTCCTCTTTTCTGTCTGTGAGGTAGTAATGTGTAAAGTTTGCTTCGTAGTATTGCAAATTCCTGTGTTAGAATTTGTCCCTTTTCGGTCAGTTTCGAGTCTTTTGCTAAATTCTCAAGTGCGTCAATAATATTTTCTATTTCCTTTGGTTTGATTATGTGGAGGATGATGTCAAAATCTGTGATCACCTGTATGTTGTCGAGTTTTATTTCAGCAAACCCGTCTTCACTTTTGATGTCTTCAGTTATTATCGTTGCGGTCGATCCTATTATCAGTGTTATTAACATCATTGATGTCAAGAGTACCTGCAAATTTTCCTGGTCTTTTAATGTTACTTGCATGAGTGTTTTGAAGTGGTAGCTTTCGATATCTAGGTTCGTGTTTATGTCTAAGTGCTCTATAATTTTTTACGTGTCCTGTACTTCTTTCGTCGTTAAAAACCTCTCTTTTGTTATTAATCTTGTTAATAACTCTTTCTTTAGCTTCTTTTATTCGGTCATGGATTATCCCTTTGTCAATTTTACCAGATGCTATATCTGAAGGTCTTTCTTTCAGTGTGGAATGGATATTATTGTTGTAGGTTTGAATACATTTGTACATTTTCTCTCTTGTTGTTAGAGTTGGTGATTGGAGTTCCATAATTCTAAATTTTTCTCCTATCGTGTTATGAAGTCGTTCAATATCTGAGTTCCCTGTATGACTGTTCGGTTTAGTAAAATGGACTTCCGCCCCTTCTTCTCTTAAAAAGTCTTTTACATTCACGCAATTGAATTCATTATCAGTTATAAAGAGTCTAGGTTTTCCTCTCATTGCAAAATACATTCGTAAGTTTTCAACAAGTGTAATGCTATTTCTGTCTTCTAAGAGGATAGCTACTGCGAATTTAGAAAATTTGTCGATAAAAGTCATAAAGTTATGCTTCTTAATTGTGTACGTATCAAGGTGTACTATTTCGTTAGTATCCTTTGGTGTTTCGGTCAGATGAAATTTCGGTTTGATAGGTTTTCTATCATATTTTGTTTGACAACATATATCACAGTTATTTATAAATTTTTGAATTAATTGTTTTAAATTTTTGTGATATATGAGTTTTTTCAGTCCTTCGTAATTTTCATGTATGCCTGAATGAACACTTTCGGTGAAGTGATAATTTTTTATATACCTAAATGTCTCGTCTTCGTTCTGCATGTCTTTACCATGGTAAGAGCATTTGAAAAATTTTATATTTCCATTAAATAATTCTATTAGTTTTTGCTGTACAGTATTGTAATTACTGTCAGAAAGCTCAGAGAAAATTCCAACTTTTCCTGATTTGAGAAATCGTCTGAATATATCTGAAATAAAACCGCTATTTATATCGTCTAGGCAAATATATATCTTTCTTTTATTTCCAATAATTTCAATCTCTCTATATTTGTGCTCAACTAATATTATTTGTGTGTGGAAACGATTGACTACTGTATCTAGAATTGGGAAATGATCATTAAGGTCCTCTTCTTGAGAGTGTATGGTTGCAGAGGTACTCATATTGTCTAAGTTATCCTCGATTTGTGTGTCCTCATTCGTTAGGTAGATGTCACCTGTTTCGCTATTAATTCTACTTAGGAAATCGGCTAGGGTATTTTCTTTACCTTTAATGTAACCGATGTTGATGTCATATTCACCTAATTTCAGTATCCATCTTTGTAGTCTTGGATTTATGTCCTTTCCTCTGTATTTTGTTTGTAGCCACTTTGGTGGTTGGTGGTCTGTTAATAAGTCAAATTTCCTGCCGTAAACATAGGGCCTAAAATAATTGACTGCCCATACTATGGCGAGAAGTTCCTTTTCTGTGGTTGAGTATTTTTTTTCGTGCTCATTCAAAGTTCTACTTGCGTAGCATATGGGATGACCTGCTTGCGTTAATGCGGCACCTATAGCGTAATCGCTTGCGTCTGTAGCAATTTCAAATTTTTTTCCGAAATCCGGGTACTTAAGTATCGGTGGGGATATGAGTAATCTCTTCAATTTATAAAAGGCGTCCATGTACTGTGTATCGTGGACGTTGACTTTTGTATCCTTTTTTAGGTATTTAGTCATAGCTTGAGCTATTTTAGCGTAATTCTTTATGAATTTGCGGTAGTATCCAGTTGCTCCCAGAAATGATTTAATCTGTTTTGCTGTTTGCGGCAGCTTGAGCTTTTGGATTGCCTCCACTTTGGTGGGGTTTGGTTTTGCACCTTCTGTAGTCAGGATGTGCCCTAAATATTCTGTGGTTGTAGCGAAAAAATTACTCTTATCAATTTGAACTCGTAGGTTATGTTTTCGTAGTCTATCAAAAATTTTTTTGATACTGTCCATGTGTTCTTGGGCTGTAGTGCTAAATATAAGAATGTCGTCTAAGTAAACAACGCAAATTTTATTGATATAGTCTCTCAAGACTGAATTCATAAGTCTTTCGAAGGTGGTAGGAGCATTTTTTGGTCCAAAGGGCATACGAACAAATTCGTAGTGTCCTAGTGGAGTAGAGAATGCGGTTTTCGCCCTGTCTTCCTCTTTTATAAGGATCTGGTGGAAACCTTTGGCCAGATCTAAAGTTGTGAAATATTGGGCTCTTCCCAATTTTTCTAATATGTTTTCTATGTTGGGTATAGGAAATTTATCGCTTACAGTGATTTCGTTAAGGGCTCTATAGTCTATAACGATGCGCCATTTCTTTTTACCTGATTTGTCCACTTTTTTGGGGACGATCCACAATGGTGAGTTATAAGGAGAACAGCTTTCTTTAATGATGCCGTGCTCTAGCATTTCCTTCATTTGCTTATTTATTTCCTCTTCATGAATTTGAGGGTATCGATATATTTTAGAATATACTGGTCTGTCAATAGTTGTGACGATTTCGTGTCTTATTTCATGTGTGTGAGAGAGTTTTTGTCCTTCCTGAAAAAATTGGTCGCCATTTTCGTCTACTATTGTTTGTAATAGACTTTTTACCTCTTCGTTCATATCTTCACGTGAAAGCTTTTGTATAATTGTACTGTCTATTTGTGTAGTTTCTAGTGTGTGTATGTCCTCGTAACTGTGTGGGCATGAATCGATGAACTTCGTCCTTGTATTGTGGATTTCCATGTATCCATCTTTTAGGTTAATTATTGCCTCCATTGGCTTTAAAATGTTTTGTCCAAGTATTCCGTCGAATTTTTTGTTCTTCAAGTTTGTCAACTTCCAACTCATTAAATTTTTTTCGTTGAATTCAGTTGGGAGTGGTGTTATAATCTCTGTATCCACTCTTACATTTCCGTCCAATGTCTTAAAATTGAGAGGCTTCGTGAGTCTTTGTCGTTTATAGTTTTGGAGTTTGTCTTCTCCGAGAAGAGAAGTGTTAGAGCCTGTATCAATAAGGCACGTCATTTCGTTTTTTCCTATTGTAAATTTATTGACTTGTACTGTCCTGAACCCCTACTTGTTGTGTTATTTGGAAATCGCCTACTTTGTTGCGAATTTCTATGAAATTGTCCAGAAGCAGGTTTATTCTGCTTAAACTGTCCTGACGTGTCGGAACTAGTAGTTGGTCCGTAACTCGTTGTGTTTTGTCCGGATCCTTGTCGAGGATAGTTTTGTGTCGATCTATTTGACCTATTGTTCCTATAGTCATATTTCTTAAGCGTGCCAGTTTCTTCGAGTGTATAGTAAGATTCCCTGAGTGTCCTTTTATTCCTACTATAAACTATACTAGCTAGATTTGGATCTATCTAAGGAATGTTTTTAATATTATGGATTCATTAACTTCTGGTGCGAACTCTACTGGTTTGTTTTCGTCCTGTTCATATTTTGTGTTAAGTTTGTCTAAAATGTTTCTTAAATTAGAAAAATAATCACTTACATTATAATTTTTCGTTGTGATCGCCTGGTGGTAGAGATTGTGGTATGTTTCTTTCACGCCGAAATTCCTGATCAGCTCCTTTTTTATATCGTCCCAAGTAGGTGATTGTCCCAGTGTTCTGATAGTGTTTAATGCCTGTCCCTGGATCTTCGTCCTGGTGTGACGCTGGAATATGAATTCTTGCAGCGGTAGATTTTGATTAAATAGCGGAAGGATGATTTCAACTTCCCGTATAAACGCCGATAAGTCATAAGATCTGTCGCCTCTGAACTCTTTAATGCGGGACGCCTCCTTAATGAGTTCGGTTACCGCTATTGCTGGTTGTGGTTGGTCGTTCATTTTTATAAACTTTTCCTTTTGTTTAAATATGAAGGACTAATTTAATCGTCTTTTTAGTTTCTTTTGATCACTGTGACTGTTCACTATTATTTTTCGGTCCTTAAGGATGCCGATAGTTATTTTAATCACTAATTCTTGACTTTAGTCAGGAATTTTATTTTTTTTCGGTCCTTAAGGATGCCGATAGTTATTTTAATCACTAATTCTTGACTTTAGTCAGGAATTTAATTTTTCTTTTTTTCGGTCCTTAAGGATGCCGATAGTTATTTTAGTCACTAATTCTTGACTTTAGTCAGGAATTTTAATTTTTTCTTTTTCGGTCCTTAAGGATGCGACTGGGTTAGTGATAAATTCTTCGGAATTTATTCACGGCGGTGTACAACTTAAGTTTGATTTCCGCGACGGTATTTTAAGTGTACCGTGTTGAATTGTTATAACGGTCCTTCAGGACTCGTCTCGTTCTATAATCAATTCTTCGGAATTGATTCCCTTTCGACTGCGCCAAATAAGCCAATGCGAAAGTCGTGGCTTAAAAAAAATCAACCGGCGTCGAAACGCATCTTTATTGATTAAATGGTATTTTTCAATTACAATTTTGATATGCTTACAGCTAGTATTTATAATATTTTCTTATTATACCTATTGCTAATAGTTGATTCACCTACAATACAATATTTGGTGAATCAACGAAATACGAATATTGCTTATCCTAAATTTCGTAAATTATTTGCATAAGTGTCGTTGCACTCATTTCTTTGCAAGCTAATGGTGTCGCTTGCGAAATGCGTTAGTGCAATGGCACTTATTTGGTGGGGTATCGAGTTACGATGACCAGTCCACTTCAATTGTATTTTCTTTTGGAGTAGAATGGTTGAGTGACGTAACTCGCGCGATCTGTAAAAAAAACGCAAATGAAAAAAACTCCTCTTAATTGATCACCCTATACATATGTTGTTTGTCTGTTCTTAAAGAAGTATATAAAAGTAACTAAGATACATATTGCTATGATTGTTAAGATATCTATACTATAACTAATTATTCTTGAATTTTTATCTGTATGTAGTGCTTGTTGTAGTGTTTTTTCGTATTCTATTTGTTTTAGATATAAGGATTCAATTTTTATGTCTGCTAGTGTTGTATTACTAGTGTCTTTAATTTTTGTTATAAGATTAGGTAAGATAATTTTATCGTACAATTTTATTTTTACATTGGTAAAAGTTTTATTCAATATGTTTATTTCACAATTTTCAAATTTGATTAGACAACTTCTCGTAGTTTCCAATTTAGCTTTGTTGCAATTATGGGACATTGTATTGTTAAAGTGCTTAAGTATCAATATTCCAGAAATTATTTCGATTATTTCCTATGTATTTGATGTTTGCGTTTTGCAGTTAGCTTCTTCAAAGTTTAGTATATTATTTAAACAATTATCGTTAATTTTTACAAGATTTCTTTTTAAATTATCCTTAACATATGTACTATAAATATTGTTTTCTAAATCTATGAGAACATCAGAATGGTTAAGCTTTATGGACTTATTGTTCTTGTCAGGAATGGGTACGAATGTCACCGTGGATAGTGGGTCTTGCGAATATTGTGGTATAGAGAGGATTATTATAATGTTATTTTCGTGAAGTGCTATGGCTACATTTATGTTGGTATAGCTGTCAAAGTTCGTGATTAATTCTAGTTCGGTTTGGGTTAGAATATCTGTGGGGATGATTCCCAGTTTTCCGGAAAAAATAATCTGTCCGATGTCGTCTGCATGGTGCCTTAAAAATGAAATGTCGTTGTTAATCTGATATATGTGCTCTATAAATATTATCTCGTCTTCTATGGTTGAAATTTTGTTCCCTATAATATTCTTGATTTTAATTAAGTAATCTCCGATAGTTTTTTGCTGATAGTTTATATGATTAGTTATGTTCTGGATTTGGGAGTTCATGACATTGCTTATTGCTTAAGTTAGTTTGTCCACCTTTTTTGTTATGTTTTCGTCACTTGCGTGTAATAATTTAAGAGTCTTACTTATTTATTCTTCGTCGTCGCTGTCCATTGTACCTGCAATGATTTTAAGATCTTTACCTATAATGTTTAAGAGGGCCCGTTTCTTTCGGAAGTGAGGATTAAGATTCTCTGTTTTTGCCCTTAGTAGCATAAAGTTCTTGTTTACTGTAGTTATTAATTTTTTTGATTCGCTACTGGATGTCTTTAGAGTGTAATTTTGGTTTCCCCTGTTTTTATTGGTATGTACCCGTTATTGTTCGATAGATCTTGAAAGTCTATGGTTTGAGCCTTGAATGTTGGAACAATTGTTACCATTATTATGATCCATTTAATCATCTAAAACAAAAATATATTTATTTAATTGTTGCCTTGATTTTGGGATTATATTTGTCTTGGTATTTCTTCGTAGGTCTAACGTGAGTTTTATAGTATTTATGTCCAGTTTCTGTCGTCTGTATGTGGTCGTCGTCTATTTTTTCTGCATTAACTTTCGTATATTTTCTGTGGTTTTTTCCACCTCTTATCTCTTTAATATAATTTGGTCCGCTTTCCAGTTCAAAATCTTTCCGGTTTTCATTTAACTTCTGAGTATATTTTTCTTGTTTTGCGTTTATAAGATCACGAATTTCTAGATATCTCCCTTATGAACTTTGCCATTTACAAAATCAATCGGCTTGATGCTGGTCGTGCTATGTATGGTATTGTTATAAAAACCTATTATTCTAATCATTTTATCTTCCATACTTTCGTCTTTGTTTTCTCTATCATGTCTTAGCAAACGTATGTGCTCATTGATTGTGTTATGAAGTCTTTCTATGTCAGCGTTGGACGTATGATTATTATTTGAGGTATGGTGAATATACATGTTCTCTTTTTTCAAAAATTCCTGCATTGGTATAGCCTTAAATCCTAATTCGTTGTCCACGATAATTTTATTTATTTTCCATAGGTATTATTTATTTATTTATTTATTTATAACAGTATAAATTAAGAAAAGCGACACTAGCTACGAGGCTTTCAGTCGTTCCATAGGTATTGATTATCAGCAATAGTTTTGATTTGAATTCTGTCCAACTTCTACCGTTTATTTCAAATGCAAAAGCGAATTTTGAAAATTTGTCGATTGCTGTTCTTATCTAAGGTATAAAATACGTTTATGTGTAATATTTCGAGAGGTTTATGTGGGGTTTCCATAATTTTATGAGGGATCTTTGGAGGTTTCGTGTCATATTTTTCTTAGTTGCAAATTTCACAATTATTTATGAACTGAGATATTCTTTGTTTCAATTTTGGATTGTAAATTCGCGTAATTAATTCTTCATAAGCCGCCTGAATTTCTCTATGGTTTTTATTAAGGTGTTCATTCTTAATAATTTCGGTTAACCGATTTTCATCTTCTATGACTTCTGTCATAAGTGTACATCTCTTCTTCTTAATTGGCGCGATAACCGCTTACGCGATTTTGGCCGAGATTAACAAAGCGCGCCAGTCGTTTCTTTCTCGTGCTAACCGGCGCCAATTGGACACACCAAGTGAAGCCAAGTCCTTCTCCACCTGATCTTTCCAACGCAGAGGAGGCCTTCCTCTTCCTCTGCTACCACCAGCTGGTACCGCATCGAATACTTTCAAAGCCGGAGCGTTTGTATCCATTCGGACGACATGACCCAGCCAACGAAGCCACTGGATCTTTATTCGCTGCGCTATGTCTATGTCGTCGTAAAGCTCATACAGCTCATCGTTCCATCGTCTACGATATTCGCCGTTGCCAACGTGCAAAGGTCCAAAAATCTTACGCAGAATCTTTCTCTCGAACACTCCAAGCGTCGCTTCATCGGATGTTGTCATCGTCCAAGTTTCTGCGCCATACGTTAGGACGGGCATGATGAGAGTCTTGTAGAGTGTTAGTTTTGTTCGTCGAGAGAGGACTTTACTGCTCAATTGCCTACTTAGTCCAAAGTAGCACTTGTTGGCAAGAGAGATTCTACGTTGGATTTCAAGGCTGGCATTGTTATCGGTGTTAAAGCTGGTTCCTAAATAAACGAAGTCTTTTACAACCTCGAAATTATAACTGTCAACAGTGACGTGGGTGCCGATACGCGAGTGCGCCGACTGTTTGTTTGAAGACAGGAGGTACTTCGTTTTGTCCTCGTTCACCACCAAACCCATTCGTTTTGCCTCTTTATCCAGTTTGGAGAAGGCAGAACTAACAGCGCGGTTGTTAAGGCCGATGATGTCAATATCATCGGCATACGCCAGCAATTGTACGCTCTTATAAAAAATTGTGCCTGAGCGATTAAGTTCTGCGGCTCGTACAATGCTCTCCAACATCAGGTTAAAGAAGTCACACGACAGCGAGTCACCCTGTCTGAAACCTCGTTTGGTATCAAACGGCTCGGAGAAGTCCTTACCAATTCTGACGGCGCTGCTGGTGTTGAGCAACGTCATCTTACATAGCCGTATTAGTTTTGCGGGGATACCAAATTCAGACATCGCGACATACAGGTAACTCCTTTCCGTACTGTCGAATGCAGCTTTGAAATCGACGAAAAGATGGTGTGTGTCGATTCTCCTTTCATGGGTCTTTTCCAAGATTTGGCGTATTGAGAATATTTGGTCGATGGTAGACTTTCCAGGTCGGAAGCCACACTGATAAGGTCCAATCAGTTGGTTGACGGTGGGCTTCAGCCTTTCACACAATACGCTCGCTAGAACCTTATAGGCGATATTTAGAAGACTAATCCCGCGGTAATTGGCACAAATTGCAGGATCGTCCTTCTTATGGATTGGGCAGAGCTCACTTAAATTCCAATCGGCAGGCATGCTTTCATCCGACCATATTTTGCATAGGAGCTGATGCATGCACCTTACCAGCTCCTCGCCGCCATGTTTGAATAGCTCAGCCGGCAGTCCGTTGGCGCCAGCGGCTTTGTTGTTCTTTAGCCGTGATATTGCTATTCTCACCTCGTCATGGTCGGGTAATGGAACGATAATTCCGTCGTCAGCGATTGGGGTATCGGGATCTTCACATTCTCTATGACATGCGCAGCTGTCACTGTTTAACAGGTTCGAGAAGTGTTCCCTCCATAATTTAAGATTGCTCTGTACGTCAGTCACCAGATCGCCGTCTTTGTTCTTACAGGAAAATGCCCCGGTCTTAAAACCTTCTATAAGCCGCCGAACTTTCTGGTAGAATTTTCGGGCGTTGTTCCTATTGGCCAGCATCTCAAGCTCCTCGCACTCACGTATTTCGGCCTCTCGTTTCTTCTGTCGGATAATACGTCTCTCTTCCTTTTTCAGCTCTCTGTAGCGATCCCACATGGCTCGCGTTGCGCCCGATCGCAGCGTGGCTCTATAGGCGGCATCTTTTCTTTCGGCGGCAGCATGACATTCCTCGTCGTACCAATTGTTTTTTCGGGCTCGCCGGAATCCGATTTCTTCTTCGGCGGCGGTACGTAGGGAACGAGAAATGTTGCTCCATTGCTCGTGCATGCCGGTGTGTTGGGCAGTGCTCTCCGAGAGCAGGAGTGAGAGTCGAGTGGCGAATCTTCTGGCTGTCTGTTGTGATTGCAGCTTTTCGATGTCGAACATTCTTTGCGTAGGTAGATGTACGTTTTTTGCTGCACAGAGGCGTGTGCGCAGTTTGGCTGCAACAAGGTAATGATCCGAGTCGATGTTGGGTCCTCGGATCGTACGTACATCTAATACACTAGAAGCGTGTCTTCCATCTATCACAACATGATCGATCTGGTTTCGTGTTTTTCGATCAGGGGACAGCCAGGTAGCTTGGTGGATTTTTTTATGCTGGAATCTGGTGCTGCAGACTACCATGTTTCGGGCCCCGGCGAAGTCGATCATCCTCTGTTCGTTACCGGATGTTTCGTTGTGTAGGCTGAATTTTCCGACTGTGGGACCAAAAATTCTCTCCTTGCCCACCCTGGCGTTGAAGTCGATTTTTATGTCGTGGCGAAGGCAGCGCTCATAGGAACGTTCCAAGCGCTCATAGAAAGAATCCTTGGTCGCATCGTCCTTCTCTTCCGTCGGGGCGTGGGCGCAAATTAGCGAGATGTTAAAAAATCGCGCTTTGATGCGGATTGTTGCGAGACGCTCGTCCACCGGAGTGAACGACAGTACTTGGCGACGAAGTCTCTCTCCCACAACAAATCCAACACCGAATTTGCGCTCCTTTACATGGCAGCTGTAGTAGACGTCGCAAGGTCCTATGTTTTTCTTACCTTGCCCCGTCCATCGCATCTCCTGGATGGCAGTGATGTCAGCCTTTACTCTCACGAGGACATCAACCAGCCGGGCAGAGGCACCTTCCCCATTAAGGGACCGGACATTCCAGGTGCATGCCCTCAAATCGTATTCCTTATTTCGTTTGCAGGGGTCGTCATCAGTGTTGGAAGTTCTCATCCGAGGCTTTGTTGCTGTTTTCATTGGGGGAGCTTTTTAAGTGGCGGGTCCCAAACCCAGCGCACAACCAGCTATGCTGGGATGCTTCGCCTTCTCACTTTAGCTCACTCCCGAACGGGTGTTCGGAAGCTAACCAGAGGATACGTGGGCTAATCCCGGACGTTGTGAGCTGCTTGAACCATATGTAGAAGCGTACATAAGTGTACATCTAAGTACCTTAAAATTTGAGTTATTTGAAAATAGTTCTTCATAAACATTTTTAAACATTGTATAAAATTCATCTTGAATAAGAATAGCGTTAACCTGTGTTGGATTAAAATGATTTTTTAGTATTGTAATTGTCGTTTCTCTGTTCATTTCTTTCATAATTAATTTTCTTTTATTCTTAAAAACAGATTTATTTTTTATTCTTAATGATCCAGAGGTTGTTTTCATTATAACTACTTGGTTTTTAAACATATTAATTGGTGAAGTAGTACTTTTTATTGTAACATTATCACATTCTAGTGTATTTATGCTGGGTTCAGTTTCAATCCTTGACAAAGCATCGGCATTACCATTCTTTGTTCCTTTTTTATACCTAATCTGGTAATCGTATTCGGATAATCTTAATCTCCACCTAACAAGTTTCGAATTGGGTTCCTTTATAGAAAAGAGCCATGTTAGTGATCTGTTTCTATCACAAATTTACGACCAAAGAGGTAGGGTCTAAAATATTTTGTAGCCCATATGATAGCCAATAATTCTTTCTCTATTGTAATTTATTTCGTGTGTATTAAGGGTGCGACTTGCATAGCATATTGGGTGATTATCCTGCGAAAGTACGGCTCCCAAAGCGTAATTACTCGCGTCCGTTGTCAATGTAAATGCTTTAGAAAAGTCTGGATATGCTAATATTGGATCATGTGTTAGCAGAATCTTAAGGGTGTTAAAACTTTTTTCGTACTCTGGGTCATTTATGTTTATCTTTGAAGCTTTCTTTAAGTATTTAGTCATTGGTTTAGCGATAGATGAGTAGTCGTTTATGAACTTTCTGTAGTACCCTGTGAGCCCCAAGAATTGTTTGATCTGTTTTGTCGTTTTAGGTATTGGAAAGTTAACAACGCATTCTATCTTTTTAGGATTGGGCTTGACTCCTTCCGTTGTAATTATGTGCCCAAGGAACTCCTTTTCCTTTTTTAGAAATTCTGATTTATCTAGCTGGACTTTCAGGTTTGCCTTCTGTAGCCTTGCGAATATAAGTTTGAGTGAGTTCATATGTTCTTGTAAGGACTTTGAAAATATGATTATGTCGTTCAGGTATACTAAGCAGATTTTATTGATGTAATCCTGAAGGATATGGTTCATCAATCTCTGGAATGTTGCAGGGGCTGTTTTTAGTCCGAAAGGCATTCTCAAAAATTCGTAGTGTCCTCCTTCGACACTAAAAGCAGTTTTGTGGATATCTTCTTCCTCTATCTCGATTTGGTGAAAACCTTTTGCCAGATCGAGTGTAGTGAAATACTGGCTTCTTCCCAGTTTTTCAAGTATCTCGTCTATGTTCGGGATTGGGAACTTGTCATCGATCGTTACTTCGTTCAGTTTACGATAATCGATTACAAGTCTCCACTTTGGTTTTTCACTGGCATCGACCTTCTTTGGCACGATCCAAATTGGGGCTGAATAGGGAGAACTGCTATTCCTAATTATCTTATTTTCCAACATCTCTTGGATTTGATCTGAAACTTCTTTTTTATGTACGTACGGGTATCTATATGACTTAGAGAATATGGGTATATTGTTTGTAGTCCTAATTCTATGTTTTATTGCGGATGTAAATGAAAGTCTATCATTTTCTTGATAAAAAATATTATATCTATTTATTATCTGTAATAGTTGTGATCTTTCTTCAGGGTTCAAGTGTCCTATTCTAATTTGGTCGTTCAATGGTTTAAATTCTTTATTTTCGATTATGCTATAATTTTCGTGATCTACCTTCTGCGTAGTCACGCGATTAGTTACAGATAGTAAGTTTATCTCTACTTCTCAATTTTCTACATTTAAAATTCCTTCTCTTAAAATACTTCCGCCGTTTTCCTCCTTATAATATACTAGGTCGGAGATATCCGGTGCTATTATCCTTTTCTTATTTAGGTTTTCCCTTTCGAAGTGCATTGTGAGTTTCTTGTTACCGATGATTATTTCTTTCTTTCTATAATCGATACAGGCATTTAGTGGTCTCAATATATCGTTACCTATTAGACCATCGTAAAAATTATGAAATCTTATTATATGAAATTCTAGTGTTTTATTTGTTCCAATATCGCTAAATTCCCCGAAAATAGGTATTATTTCGTTAACGTAAATTTGGTGTTGAAGAGTTTTAATTAAAAGTGGGTTGGTTGAATGAATTCTTTTGGGGTCACAGATCGCGGATTTAAAATTGAGTTTGTTGCGCCTGTGTCTATTATAAATTTTATAAAACCTATCTTCGTTTTTATTGTTATAAATGGTAATTTACTCTTGAGGCTGATTCCTGAAAATTTTCAGACGCTTCTATTTTTCCTATGTCCATCGGTTCGGGTGGCAGTTGTTTATTGTAACTGTTCTGGTTTGGTTGAGTAAAGTTATTTCTTTGTTCGTTATGCCTATAATAATTATTTTGTCTCAGATGTCCGTTATTTGGTTGGAAATTTCCATTATATTGTCCATTATTCTGTTGGTAGAAATTTAGTCTAAATTGTTCGTTATTTTGTAGACGGCCATTTTCACTATTTCGTGGGTAGAAATTCGATCTAAATTGTCCACTATTTTGTGGTTGAAATTTTCTCCTGTTTTGATAGTGCTGTCTTCTATCTGGTTGGTTGTAATTTTGCCTACTGGTAGGATTGGACCTTTGTGTATGAGGGTTCTGTTGTAACTTCGTTTTATTGAAATAAGGGAGATTTTCTATCCTCTGGTGGGCATATCCTGTTTCGAATAAGATGTTCATCGCTTCTTCCAAACTGTTTGGGTTTCTACAAGCTAATATTGTCTTCATCGGTTCAGGTATTTTAGATTTAAATACATTTAACGCGGCTCTACAATTATTTTGGCCTGCTAAGTTTAGTCCTCCTTGTTCTTGCCCGAGAACCGAAAGCGTTTTGTTATTTAACCGTCTTAATTTATTTTTTATTTCTTCATAAAATTCTACGCTAGTACTTTTGAAGACTGTTGCCCTGAGTAGATCAAATAAATCGTCGCAGCTTAACCTATCGCCGAAATTATTTTGTAGTATATTACATCCCTTATATCGCTCCATGACAACTTTTCTAGCTTTTCCTTTCAGTTTGCTTTTTATTAGATCCGAAAAGAGGGATTGTGACAGTTCGTCATATTGTTGGAGTAACGGGTGGATTTTGTCTATCAAACTTAAAAACGTCCGGAGGTCCCTAAAATCTCCATTAAATTCGGGAAGAGTCCCTAAATACTTAAGAGGGTCGAAATTTATTTGGGCCATTTTAATTCTCTGTATTTTACAACATTACCTTATTATATAATTTAATGATAACTTTTGATAATTTTACTTAATTGACTCACTTCTGCGATGTCTATATGTATTCAACGATAAATTCGTAAATCACTCGTATGTGTGTCCTACGTCTTCTTCTAACTAATTGAGGTCTATCGATTTGTCTGGTAGGTATGTATTCGTCAGTGCTGTAACCGTCGTTCGAGTCGAACCCTGAATCAGGAAGGTATCTAACAGTTTCTAATGTTTCAATTTCTGAATCAGTAAAATAGTCTGATTCGGAGTCACTCATATATAATGACTTAACTAGGCTTACTTGCTTAACTCAAAAGGAATTTGTATGAATATATGCTTGTTTCTGCTTAATTTTTTAGCTTCCTCCTTAATAATTTTCACTTTTCTTTCTTTTTTTATATTCTTTGTTTCTACTTTCATATAAAACTATTTTCTTCTTTAAATACAGAAAAATGTTTTTATGCATCTTTTTCTTAAAGCTATCTTTCACTTTGTAATTTGATGTAGTTGTGCATTAATAGAACTTACTTCTGTATCTTCTGTTATTGTTTCTTGTCTCAGATGAACAATTTCTGGTTCCTGGGTGTTTGCTGTTTTTCTGTACTGCTTAATCTATTTTAGACGATGTCGTTGTCGCGGAAGTCCTCTCCTCGTAGGTATCTTCTGCTGTTGTTTCTTGTTTTAGGTGAACGATTTCTAGATATTGGTGGATACTGGAACTCGATGTCCTTCTGCTGGGCGCAATGAAGCTGTTCTTCGCCTTTTTCCTTCTGTTGGGTGGAATGAAGCTGTTCTTCGCCTTTTTCACTTTGGTTCTATAGTAGCAATCTTTTGCTTACTATATTTTTACACACACTAAAAAAAATTTTGAGCTTTTATAGTAGCAATCTTTTGCTTACTATATTATCACACAAAAAATATTTTAGTTCTTATTTTATAGTAACAATCTTTTGCTTACTAAATATATCCTCACCGTTGTGGCAATCTTTAGCCAACAAGTTCGCGAGAGAGTACAAGGACCGTATTAAGGGTAAGAACCCACTCATCCTTAATAATCTTATAGATAGGATAATTACGGTATCCTACCGTTGTTGTGTTTTTTTTTTTTTTTTGAAGTTCAATTAAAATTTTGTGTTTCCTTTAATTTTTTAAAGGATTTGAAAATGTCACTTTAACTAAAGCTATTTTTCTTTTTTTCACAAAAATTTTGTGCTTCCTTTAATCTTTTAAAGGATTCGGAAATGTCACTTTTAATTAAAGTTCTTTTCTTTTCACAAAGAATTTCCTTTAATCTTTTAAAGGATTCGAAAACGTCACTTTAATTAAAATTCCCGTTACGGATATTAAAATATCCAATATCCTCGAAACTGGATGCGCCACTTTTATTCCCGGAGCGAAGAACAACAAAAAAAAAAACAAAAAAAAAAAAAAAATAAAACACACGGGTTTAAAGTTGAATCAATAATGAGCTGTCTTTCTTTATTTTACACTGTCTTAATTATTATTATTTTGCTTACCGTTGCATTTTCGTCAGCGGAAATGCACTTGGACAAATAAATTTACATATTGATACATATTGTGGGAAAAGAATACAATTGATAAAGTTATGAACTTTAATACAATTATTTTGCTTTCTGTTGCATTTTCTTTAGCGGAAATGCATTTGGACAAATATGAAATTTAATACAATTAGTTTGCCTAATTAAACTTATTAGTAAATATAATAAATGGTATGTTTGTATTCCCATTGGTAATTACATACATAAATGCTTTGTTTGCATTTCCGGCACGCTTAAATATTTTATGCTGACCTTATATCTGCTGGCAATTGGATGCATTTGGACAAATATACATACATATTTTGGGAAAAAATACAATTAAATAAAGCTAAAAATATATATGCACTATAACAGTGTACCTCGCGCATAAAACGAGTACCCCTCGAAATTCCATACGTTCCTGTCATTGAGACTTCTCTATATTTAACGTTCTCTGTACATATGTATGTAAACAACTGCAAGAGCAATCGCGTTATCCGCTTTTTTGTTCCGCATATTAACAGTACGGCGATCGCAACGAAATGATGGTTTATGGATTTACAAATCGCTGGGAATTGTGACATGTTTGTGGCGAGCTTAATGGTGCCCACACTGACCGACGTTATCGTAGTCCCTGTCTATCGCCCGTGAGATACACAAAACAGAGAACGTTAAATATAGAGAATTCTCACGAGCTACGAATAGTGTGAATTGTCAAAAATGAAGTGTAACCACCGCCGGGGTATGGTGAAACTTTTAACAGAGCTGTTTACAGCGATTTCTCCTTTACCATAATGGCCCTGCACAGTTTTTGGCTTCTGTAGGAAATCAAATTGACGAATAGCCGACCGCATTTTGCAAAGTATTTGCTTGTGCATTTTTATGTTCCCTTGATAAACGAAAATTTATTCAATTTGTATTTTCAAACAAAGGTGATGAAGAAAAAATTATTGAATATTTATTATATGCGCCAACATTTCATATTAGTTAATTCATAGCATACAAGTGTTTTGGTGTATCGACATATGTATTTACATTTGAATATGCATTTATTTGTTCCTTTGGCAAACCAAATTTTTTTCAATTTACATTTTATTACATGGAATAATAATATACATACATTTGTATGTATGCATTTTCTAGATAGTATTGTATAAAACTTAAAAAAAAATAAAGGAAAACTTCAAAGAAACGTATTTGCATATATGGGACAACTAAGTTCAATTGCATCTGTATTAAATATAGTGTTGCACGCATATGTGTGCACTGAAGCAACATGACCTACCTCACGAGCATCGCCTTATATTTTATGTAAATAACCTAATGATCAAATTCCTGCCTCACAAATGCTAAAACAAATTTCTTTTGAATATTCATGTACATATTTGTATGTGCGTATGTACACTTGGTGCCCATATCCCTTCAAATAAATCAAAAAATTCTGTATACAAAACGCTTCATTACCAGGCACACAGGAAGATGGCATATGCAAATATAAATATGTGAATTCAATTCAAGCAAAACAATGCTTATTAATATACACATATGCATGTGCATACAACCGCTCACACAGGGCACTCACTTTATTCCTCAAAATGCGTATGTCGTTCAAAGCTAAAATTCTATGCCTAGCGACTACAAGAACAAAATGCAGTCATAGACGCAGGCGTAGCGGCCATCATTCTAGTTGCCATAGCGCTGAATAGTCGCGGCGGCGCCGAACAGTTTCAACTATTGTACTGTACAACAAAAACTCATCATCAAAAAATTCATTGATAAATTCGAGCTCATACTTCTAAGAGGAAGTACTTTCATTCATAAAACGAGCCGCCCATATGTCAATTTTCTCGACAATTTGAAAATAGTCAATAATAGAAATATTTCGTGTAGAATTATTTGCCAATATTTGATAAATCTTGAATTTTTGTCAAGTCGCAGCTCCTGTGCGTCAAGAGCGCGCATGTGCATACAGTAAGTTGCAGAAGAAAACAAGTAGCTTAAAAAAAGGTCTGATTCGGACATTTTAATACTAAGAGAAAATTTGGAAACAATTATTTTATGTTAACTGATAGTAGGCAAATAGTTAATTAATAGATTACTTTACGTATGTAGTTCTTCAATTGATAAAAAGTGCACAAAACATATGCATATATCTGCAAAAATAGAAACTGACCTGAAATCAGAGCATTGGAAGATGCCTGTAATCATTTCAAGGTTACTGTACTTACAATGCTGTGCCTATGAATTTGCGCTGTGCCTATGAATGCGCGCGGGGTTTCTTGAGAAGTTCACCGTTTTATTTTGAGCTGTCGCGCTAGTGAGCATACATACATACAGCATATACATATGCGCATATGTCATGATGGAAAGAATAATGAGATGGCGCTTATCGTGGTCCCGTTACTTTGCGCTCAGCGAATTTGACAACTATTTACGTGATTTTAGCTCCAGTATGGCCAGATTACCATTTTCGTAACTTTATTTATCTTTTTTTTTTTTGTTATTTAGTCTCGGTGTTTTAGTTCTTTCTTTATGACATTTTTCTAGCTGTTCTAACTAAAATGTAATGTTTATAAATTTGTAAAATATACATTTTTTAATAATTATTTAAATAATTCACTCAGTTTTATTTAGCCTTACTTTTTTTTAACATCTGGTGGCATTGCCCGCGATTGCAGGTGTTGTTGGTGTTCTTATGCTTTCGGCAGTCAAATCTTTCTCTCGCTACTGCAGTGTTGCCTAGCTTTGGATATAAAAACGCACTAAAATGCCCATTCAAAAAAAATAACCCAACAAATTTTTATTGAATCACTTAAAGAACTTTGTATGCGTGACAAATTGTCTTTAAAATGTGCCTTTTTTTTTAAATAAATGTGTTATGCTTATGTACAATTTAATTTATGAGATTTTTTTGTTAAGCAAGACTCTTTTGTTAAGGGAACGACTTTTTTGCTATATTTGAAGTTATGTAACTAGATAAGGTACTCTTTTTGTAAAAATGTCAGTATGGTTTCTTTAGTATTTTCTGGTATTTTCTTGTTTATTAACACACTTTTATAAGGTCGGGTTGTATGTGTGTATGTATGTATGTATGTATGCATGTATGTATGTAACGGAATCTTTGAGCTTAATTTTCACTGGCTTCTAAAAATCTGATCGACTTGAGATTTTGCACACCTATCAAGGACCGATGACAATGCAATAATTTGATAAAAGTTTTCCATTATCCTTATTAGGATTGCCAGGATTAATATTTTCTTTATTTTACTGTGAGCGAAAAGTAAGGTGAATTTGGTTGTAAAATGAAAAATCTTTATTTATTCTTGTAAATCAGTTTCTCAGACTCCCTCCACGAAATAAGTTCTTCATCCCGATTACTTCTTTATCACGGCCGATAACTGCATAGCTCTAGTCTCACAGTCGATAAGAAAGGAATTAAATATAACACGAATATATCGAATCATTTATTCACTGACTGCAATGATAACAATAATATTCATTCATAATAAAAAAAAATCGTTTAAAGAAACTAAAAAACACGCTTTTTTGCTGATCTAACTAAAAAGTAGAAAATAAAAAATAGATTAAAAAAAAATAAAAAAACACGCTTTTATTGCCAATCGAACTAAAAAGTAGAAAATAAATTTTAATGACAAAGATACCTATAATGAAATAATAGCAAATCGAACGATCAGTCATAGTCAACTACCTCAGAACAGAATTATAACAAAAATTAAGATACAAATAGAATAATTAACACACTTTTATTAGCTCAGGTTGTATGTATGAATGAATGTAACGGAATCTTTGAGCTTAATTTTCTCTGGCTTCTAAAAATCTGATCGACTCGGAACACACAACATAGATGACTAGATGGGAAACTCTTTTTCTCGTGAGAGCGCTGAAAAATGTGCATTTTTTATAACATTTGCCAATATTGCTACACCGGTAGAAACATGAATTGGGTATTTTTTTAAACAAAAATTGAGAATTTTTAGTTTCCACACCACCATTGAGGTTAGTTTTTAGTGTGCGGTTGTGTAATGGTATATTACTCGTAAACACCTACATATACTAAAAATAAAAAATAGTTAAAAAAACTAAAAAACACGCTTTTATTGCTAATCGAAATAAAAAGTAGAAAATAAATTTTAATGACAAAGGGACCTATAATGAAGTAATAGCAAATCGAACGATCAGTCATAGTCAACTACCTCAGAACAGAATTATAACAAAAATTAGGATACAAATAATTCAAATTAGAGTTAAAAGCGTGGGATACTTGATATAGTAAATATTATATTACAATCATTCTATTGGCAACTACTTATGTACAGAAGGTTATGAAAGTGAAGCAAAATGCATCCCACGCTTTTAACTCTAATTTGAATTATTCTATTTGTATCTTAATTTTTGTTATCATCAATTCTTGCGCATATGTATATAAATTCACCAATTTACATTTGCATATGCCATCTTCCTGTGTGCCTGGGAATGAAGCGTTTTCTATAGAGGAGTTTGATTCAGTTGAAGGGATTCAACAAAGTTTTACAGCAGTGCTGTCCAGAATGAAAAATGTGAGTGTATAAGTGAGAACGAGAGAATGGGAGCAGCCCAGTAGGAAATTTAAACCAAAATAAATAAATATTGGATTGGAGTAGAAATTTTTTGTGGGAGGAATCGAAATGCCTTTTGATATTACATCTATAGCCTCCTTTGAACGACTTGTAACATAAAAGGCATTGCAAATCGCCAAAGGCATTTTCTAGCATAAAAAAGTTCTCACAGGGCATTGTATTGGATACACTAATCGTCACGGACAAACGTAGTGTTTATTCGTTGCTGGTTTGCTAACGACTGAACGATGGAGAGTAAGAATACGTGTGATCAATTGATGTATGGGATGGACAGCACTGTTTTACAGACACCAGACAGACAGACATAACATATGTACAGTGGCTCAATAAAGAACTCGGACAAACCTTAGTTAAAACTTTGTATAAAAAACACTGCTAAAATAAAGGCAATTTGAAACAATATTTTTCGATTTCTAAATGCTTTATTTATATAATTTAAGAAATAACAAAAACATAAGATAAGTCGTGTGCACTCCTTTTACAATAACAAAAAACTTTCAAAATGAGGAGAATTCACGCCAAAAAACAACTCGGACATGGAAATTAATTTTACTTTAAAAGCCAATAAAAATAAAAATTAATATTTTGTGGGATACTCTTTGGATTTAATAACAGCATTTAGTCGTTTCAGCATAGACTCCACCAAATTTCTGCAGACGAAAGGATCAATTTTAGCCTATTCGGCCTTAAGAGCAGCTTCGAGGTCCTTTTTGTTCGAAATTTTGTGATTTTTGAGTTTATTCTCCAAATGCGCCCATAAATGCTCAATGACGTTTATATCAGGGGACTGTGGTGGTGTTTCGAGCACTTTCGGGCAGTTATACATCAACCACAACCGAACATCAAGCGCATTATGCTTAGGGTCATTGTCTTGGTAAAAATAAAATTGTTCCTTTATACCTGTGGAGATCTGGCAACGCTGTTGGCTCTGACAGCAACGGGAGCAAGGGAGTTAAACAGAATTTGCAAAATATAAATATGTTCTCCCCGAGGATTAACTTGCACATTCATAAATTTGTTGTTAAATAAATATTTACAGTGTAAGAGTGAGTCGTTACATTGGCGACGGGATAAATTTGGGAAACAAATAATAGTAAAAACAGCATATATACATATATATAAAAAAAAAATAGTTTAAGAAACTAAAAAACACGCTTTTATTGCTAATCGAACTAAAAAGTAGAAAATAAATTTTAATGACAAAGGGACCTATAATGAAGTAATAGCAAATCGAACGATCAGTCATAGTCAACTACCTCAAAACAGAACTATAACAAAAATTAAGATACAAATAGAATAATTCAAATTAGAGTTAAAAGCGTGGGATGCATTTTGCTTCACTTTCATAACCTTCTGTACATAAGTAGTTGCCAATAGAATGATTGTAATATTTACTATATGAAGTATCCCACGCTTTTAACTCTAATTTGAATTATTCTATTTGGATCTTAATTTTTGTTATAATTCTGTTCTGAGGTAGTTGACTATGACTGATCGTTCGATTTGCTATTACTTCATTATAGGTCCCTTTGTCATTAAAATTTATTTTCTACTTTTTAGTTCGATTAGCAATAAAAGCGTGTTTTTTAGTTTTTTAAACTATTTTTTATTTTTTACTTATTAGTGCGATTAGCAAAAAAGCGTGTTTTTTAGTTTTTTTAACTATTTTTTATTTTTAGTATATTATATGTAGGTGTTTACGAGTAATATACCATTACACAACCGCACACTAAAAACTAACCTCAATGGTGGTGTGGAAACTAAAAATTCCCAATTTTTGTTTAAAAAAATACCCAATTCATGTTTCTACCGGTGTGGCAATATTGGCAAATGTTATAAAAAATGCACATTTTTCAGCGCTCTCACGAGAAAAAGAGTTTCCCATCTAGTCATCTATGTTGTGTGTTCCGAGTCGATCAGATTTTTAGAAGCCAGAGAAAATTAAGCTCAAAGATTCCGTTACATTCATTCATACATACAACCTGAGCTAATAAAAGTGTGTTAATTATTCTATTTGTATCTTAATTTTTGTTATAATTCTGTTCTGAGGTAGTTGACTATGACTGATCGTTCGATTTGCTATTACTTCATTATAGGTATCTTTGTCATTAAAATCTATTTTCTACTTTTTAGTTCGATTGGCAATAAAAGCGTGTTTTTTTATTTTTTTTAATCTATTTTTTATTTTCTACTTTTTAGTTCGATTAGCAAAAAAGCGTGTTTTTTAGGATTTTTTAAACTATTTTTTATTTTCTACTTTTTAGTTAGATTAGCAAAAAAGCGTGTTTTTTAGTTTCTTTAAACGATTTTTTTTTATTATGAATGAATATTATTGTTATCATTGCAGTCAGTGAATAAATGATTCGATATATTCGTGTTATATTTAATTCCTTTCTTATCGACTGTGAGACTAGAGCTATGCAGTTATCGGCCGTGATAAAGAAGTAATCGGGTTGAAGAACTTATTTCGTGGAGGGAGTCTGAGAAACTGATTTACAAGAATAAATAAAGATTTTTCATTTTACAACCAAATTCACCTTACTTTTTGCCCACAGTAAAAAAAAGAAAATATTAATCCTGGCAATCCTAATAAGGATAATGGAAAACTTTTATCAAATTATTGCATTGTCATCGGTCATTGCATCATCGGTCTAGGTTAGACCTTAAGAACGCCTACCACCAGTTAGAATTAGATGAGAGTAGTCGGGAGATAACCACTTTCATTACAACTAAGGGCCTTTTCAGATACAAGAGACTTTTGTTCGGGGTGAATTCGGCTCCTGAGATTTTTCAGCGAACTATGGAAAATATATTAGCCGGGCAGAAAAACGCCCTTAACTACCTAGATGATATTATTGTATATGGTGAAACAGAGACCGAGCTCGAGATAAACTTAAAAGGCGTCTTAAAAGTTTTTGGGGAATTTAACATAGAGCTTAATAATTCTAAATGTATCTGGAAAGCACAAAAATTGAGATTTTTGGGACACGTCTTATCGGCTGAAGGTATCGACCCGGACCCGGAGAAAGTTGATGCAGTTGTAAATTTTCGCGCGCCCTCGAGTAAGGAGGAGGTCAGAAGTTTCTTAGGCCTGGTAACGTACCTTGGCAAATTTCTACCAGACTTGGCTGGCACCACTGATCCACTGAGGAACCTGGTGAAAAAGGACGTAAAATTTGTTTGGGGTCCACAACAAGATAGCGTCACCTCAAGTAATTTCATTTGCCAGTAAGTCGCTCTCTGAAGTCGAACGCCGATATTCGCAGACTGAGAAAGAAAGCTTAACGTTGGTCTGGTCAGTTGAGAGGTTTTATTATTACCTGGCAGGCATAGACTTCGAACTCGTTACCGACCACAAGCCGCTAGAGGCAATTTTCAAAACTACATCGAGGCCCCCAGCAAGAATAGAGCTCTGGGTTCTCCGGTTGCAATCGTTTAAATTTAAAATAATTTACCGCCCGGGAAAATACAATATTGCTGACACATTTTCGAGACTATATGTAGGGAAACTTTCGAACACATTCGATCAATACGGAGAACAGAGTATTTGTGCCATTATCGAAAAATCGGTTCCGCGAGCCCTCACAATTTTGGAGATATGTAAAAGTAATTCATCAGATCCTGAACTATTGGAAGCAATAAGCAATGTCAAAAAAGATACCTGGGGTGGTGAGTCTATACATAAGTTTTTTCTTTATCGGTTGGAATTGTGCACAGTTGGAGATATACTTCTGCGAGGAACAAAGATTGTTATACCCATGTCATTGAGGGCTCGCGTTCTTGAACTAGCTCATGAGGGTCACCCCGGGGAGACAGTGATGAAGAGAAGAGTTCGGTTCAAAGTTTGGTGGCCTCTAATCGACCGAGATGTTGAAAAATTCGTCAAGAATTGTCGTAGTTGCTTGCTAGTATCAAGACCCAACAATCCAGCTCCAATGAACAGGCGCGCCTTGCTAGAGGGGCCATGGTTGGCAGTCGCAATGGATTTGCGTTGTCATTGACTATTATTTGCGATATTATGAAGTAAAAATTCTGAAAAGAATAACTTCGACAGCCATAATAAATTTTCTAGACGAAATATTTTCAAGACTCGGATACCCAAAGTCTATTACTGCGGATAATGGTCGCCAGTTCGTAAGTGAGGAGTTCAAGAGTTATTGATCAGAAAATGCGATTGAGCTGATAACATCTCCACCGTACTGGCCACAAGCAAACGGGGAGGTAGAGAACTTAAATCGGTCATTACTTAAGCGCCTGCAAATCGCCAATGCACAGGGAGCAAACTATACGAAAGAACTCCAAAAGTTTATTCTTATGTACAATGTAACTCCACACGGTACAACGGGAAAATCGCCATCAGAAATGTTATTTAACAGGTGTATACGAGATAAAATCCCATCCTTAAGAGACATTGAAGAACCTGCCTTAGATTCAGAAGCCAGAGACCAAGATTTGCACAATAAAGAAAAAGGGAGGAGGAAAGGGGATGAGGACCGTGGAGCTAAAGAAAGTGGAATTTCGGTTGGAGATAAGGTGCTGGTACGTAATGCCGTACTTTCAAACAAGTTATCGACGACTTTTAATCCACAAGAATTCGAGGTTATCAAACGAACAGGAAATGATGTTGTAGTGCGTGGAGGTGGTAAAGAGTTAAGGCGAAACGTGAGCCATTTAAAGAAGCTACCTTAACCGGACACGACAGGAGTTGGTAAAGATGCAGCAGAGCAGGAGGCTAATCCACCGTTGAAGATGACTCTGAAAAATATAGGAGGGATGTGGAGATCTGGCAACGCTGTTGGCTATGACATTAACGGGAGCAAGGGAGTTAAACAGAATTTGTAAAATATAAATATGTTCTCCCCGAGGATTAACTTGTACATTCATAAATTTGTTGTTAAATAAATATTTACAGTGTAAGAGTGAGTCGTTACAATACCCAATTCTTCAGCACTTTGAATTAAATTTCTTTTTAAAATTGAAAAATATTGCTTGTGATCCATTATGCCATCAATAAAACAAAGATTTCCGGGTCCGGGGGCGGACATACATCCCCAAACCATCACTGAACCGCCACCGTGTTTAACAGTGGCACGCAGGTTTTTCTCTTTCAGCTCCTCATTTGGCTTCCTCCATACAAACGACTGCCCATCTGACCTGAATATGTTGTATTTGCTTTCGTCGCAAAATATCACATCTTTCCAGAATTCAATGTCCTTATTTTTATAGGTTTTTGCAAAATTATTTCGGTTGTTTTTATTTTCCTTACTAATGTAGGGTTTTTTTCTTGCGACTCTGCCATTGAGGTTGTTTTTTCTTAGAACTAATCGCAAAGTTTCTGGATTGCAGTCAATTTCAAGATGTTCTTTAACTTGTGTTTTAAGTTTTGGAGCACTTAAATGAGGATTTGCTCTGACTTGGTTTACTATCCACCGCTCGTTAGCGTCCGTAAAAAGCTTTGGCCGTCCTGTTTTCACTATGTTTTCTACAGATTTTGTTTCTTTAAAGCGTTTTATGGTGTCACATACAGTTAATCGCGGTCGATTTACAAGTTTGCCGATTTCACGCATGGTTTTTCCATCTTTTTGTTGCTCAATAGTTATTTTTCGCACTTCCACCGAAGTTTGGCCACGTTGTCGACTCATTTTACAAAAAAGAAAAAAATGCGTACTTGACACAATTTTCTTGACACAATTTATTTTCAAAACTGTCGATCGTTCCTCAATTAACTATATATAATTTAAATAAAAAATAGTTTAAAAACTAAAAAACACGCTTTTATTGCTAATCGAACTAAAAAGTAGAAAATAAATTTTAATGACAAAGGGATCTATAATGAAGTAATAGCAATTCGAACGATCAGTCATAGTGAACTACCTCAGAACAGAATTATAACAAAAATTAAGATACAAATAGAGTAATTCAAATTAGAGTTAAAAGCGTGGGATGCATTTTGCTTCACTTTCATAACCTTCTGTACATAAGTAGTTGCCAATAGAATGATTGTAATATTTACTATATGAAGTATCCCACGCTTTTAACTCTAATTTGAATTATTCTATTTGGATCTTAATTTTTGTTATAATTCTGTTCTGAGGTAGTTGACTATGACTGATCGTTCGATTTGCTATTACTTCATTATAGGTCCCTTTGTCATTAAAATTTATTTTCTACTTTTTAGTTCGATTAGCAATAAAAGCGTGTTTTTTAGTTTTTTAAACTATTTTTTATTTTTTACTTTTTAGTGCGATTAGCAAAAAAGCGTGTTTTTTAGTTTTTTTAACTATTTTTTATTTTTAGTATATTATATGTAGGTGTTTACGAGTAATATACCATTACACAACCGCACACTAAAAACTAACCTCAATGGTGGTGTGGAAACTAAAAATTCCCAATTTTTGTTTAAAAAAATACCCAATTCATGTTTCTACCGGTGTGGCAATATTGGCAAATGTTATAAAAAATGCACATTTTTCAGCGCTCTCACGAGAAAAAGAGTTTCCCATCTAGTCATCTATGTTGTGTGTTCCGAGTCGATCAGATTTTTAGAAGCCAGAGAAAATTAAGCTCAAAGATTCCGTTACATTCATTCATACATACAACCTGAGCTAATAAAAGTGTGTTAATTATTCTATTTGTATCTTAATTTTTGTTATAATTCTGTTCTGAGGTAGTTGACTATGACTGATCGTTCGATTTGCTATTACTTCATTATAGGTATCTTTGTCATTAAAATCTATTTTCTACTTTTTAGTTCGATTGGCAATAAAAGCGTGTTTTTTTATTTTTTTTAATCTATTTTTTATTTTCTACTTTTTAGTTCGATTAGCAAAAAAGCGTGTTTTTTAGGATTTTTTAAACTATTTTTTATTTTCTACTTTTTAGTTAGATTAGCAAAAAAGCGTGTTTTTTAGTTTCTTTAAACGATTTTTTTTTATTATGAATGAATATTATTGTTATCATTGCAGTCAGTGAATAAATGATTCGATATATTCGTGTTATATTTAATTCCTTTCTTATCGACTGTGAGACTAGAGCTATGCAGTTATCGGCCGTGATAAAGAAGTAATCGGGTTGAAGAACTTATTTCGTGGAGGGAGTCTGAGAAACTGATTTACAAGAATAAATAAAGATTTTTCATTTTACAACCAAATTCACCTTACTTTTTGCCCACAGTAAAAAAAAAGAAAATATTAATCCTGGCAATCCTAATAAGGATAATGGAAAACTTTTATCAAATTATTGCATTGTCATCGGTCATTGCATCATCGGTCTAGGTTAGACCTTAAGAACGCCTACCACCAGTTAGAATTAGATGAGAGTAGTCGGGAGATAACCACTTTCATTACAACTAAGGGCCTTTTCAGATACAAGAGACTTTTGTTCGGGGTGAATTCGGCTCCTGAGATTTTTCAGCGAACTATGGAAAATATATTAGCCGGGCAGAAAAACGCCCTTAACTACCTAGATGATATTATTGTATATGGTGAAACAGAGACCGAGCTCGAGATAAACTTAAAAGGCGTCTTAAAAGTTTTTGGGGAATTTAACATAGAGCTTAATAATTCTAAATGTATCTGGAAAGCACAAAAATTGAGATTTTTGGGACACGTCTTATCGGCTGAAGGTATCGACCCGGACCCGGAGAAAGTTGATGCAGTTGTAAATTTTCGCGCGCCCTCGAGTAAGGAGGAGGTCAGAAGTTTCTTAGGCCTGGTAACGTACCTTGGCAAATTTCTACCAGACTTGGCTGGCACCACTGATCCACTGAGGAACCTGGTGAAAAAGGACGTAAAATTTGTTTGGGGTCCACAACAAGATAGCGTCACCTCAAGTAATTTCATTTGCCAGTAAGTCGCTCTCTGAAGTCGAACGCCGATATTCGCAGACTGAGAAAGAAAGCTTAACGTTGGTCTGGTCAGTTGAGAGGTTTTATTATTACCTGGCAGGCATAGACTTCGAACTCGTTACCGACCACAAGCCGCTAGAGGCAATTTTCAAAACTACATCGAGGCCCCCAGCAAGAATAGAGCTCTGGGTTCTCCGGTTGCAATCGTTTAAATTTAAAATAATTTACCGCCCGGGAAAATACAATATTGCTGACACATTTTCGAGACTATATGTAGGGAAACTTTCGAACACATTCGATCAATACGGAGAACAGAGTATTTGTGCCATTATCGAAAAATCGGTTCCGCGAGCCCTCACAATTTTGGAGATATGTAAAAGTAATTCATCAGATCCTGAACTATTGGAAGCAATAAGCAATGTCAAAAAAGATACCTGGGGTGGTGAGTCTATACATAAGTTTTTTCTTTATCGGTTGGAATTGTGCACAGTTGGAGATATACTTCTGCGAGGAACAAAGATTGTTATACCCATGTCATTGAGGGCTCGCGTTCTTGAACTAGCTCATGAGGGTCACCCCGGGGAGACAGTGATGAAGAGAAGAGTTCGGTTCAAAGTTTGGTGGCCTCTAATCGACCGAGATGTTGAAAAATTCGTCAAGAATTGTCGTAGTTGCTTGCTAGTATCAAGACCCAACAATCCAGCTCCAATGAACAGGCGCGCCTTGCCAGAGGGGCCATGGTTGGCAGTCGCTATGGATTTGCGTTGTCATTGACTATTATTTGCGATATTATGAAGTAAAAATTCTGAAAAGAATAACTTCGACAGCCATAATAAATTTTCTAGACGAAATATTTTCAAGACTCGGATACCCAAAGTCTATTACTGCGGATAATGGTCGCCAGTTCGTAAGTGAGGAGTTCAAGAGTTATTGATCAGAAAATGCGATTGAGCTGATAACATCTCCACCGTACTGGCCACAAGCAAACGGGGAGGTAGAGAACTTAAATCGGTCATTACTTAAGCGCCTGCAAATCGCCAATGCACAGGGAGCAAACTATACGAAAGAACTCCAAAAGTTTATTCTTATGTACAATGTAACTCCACACGGTACAACGGGAAAATCGCCATCAGAAATGTTATTTAACAGGTGTATACGAGATAAAATCCCATCCTTAAGAGACATTGAAGAACCTGCCTTAGATTCAGAAGCCAGAGACCAAGATTTGCACAATAAAGAAAAAGGGAGGAGGAAAGGGGATGAGGACCGTGGAGCTAAAGAAAGTGGAATTTCGGTTGGAGATAAGGTGCTGGTACGTAATGCCGTACTTTCAAACAAGTTATCGACGACTTTTAATCCACAAGAATTCGAGGTTATCAAACGAACAGGAAATGATGTTGTAGTGCGTGGAGGTGGTAAAGAGTTAAGGCGAAACGTGAGCCATTTAAAGAAGCTACCTTAACCGGACACGACAGGAGTTGGTAAAGATGCAGCAGAGCAGGAGGCTAATCCACCGTTGAAGATGACTCTGAAAAATATAGGAGGGATGTGGAGATCTGGCAACGCTGTTGGCTATGACATTAACGGGAGCAAGGGAGTTAAACAGAATTTGTAAAATATAAATATGTTCTCCCCGAGGATTAACTTGTACATTCATAAATTTGTTGTTAAATAAATATTTACAGTGTAAGAGTGAGTCGTTACAATACCCAATTCTTCAGCACTTTGAATTAAATTTCTTTTTAAAATTGAAAAATATTGCTTGTGATCCATTATGCCATCAATAAAACAAAGATTTCCGGGTCCGGGGGCGGACATACATCCCCAAACCATCACTGAACCGCCACCGTGTTTAACAGTGGCACGCAGGTTTTTCTCTTTCAGCTCCTCATTTGGCTTCCTCCATACAAACGACTGCCCATCTGACCTGAATATGTTGTATTTGCTTTCGTCGCAAAATATCACATCTTTCCAGAATTCAATGTCCTTATTTTTATAGGTTTTTGCAAAATTATTTCGGTTGTTTTTATTTTCCTTACTAATGTAGGGTTTTTTTCTTGCGACTCTGCCATTGAGGTTGTTTTTTCTTAGAACTAATCGCAAAGTTTCTGGATTGCAGTCAATTTCAAGATGTTCTTTAACTTGTGTTGTAAGTTTTGGAGCACTTAAATGAGGATTTGCTCTGACTTGGTTTACTATCCACCGCTCGTTAGCGTCCGTAAAAAGCTTTGGCCGTCCTGTTTTCACTATGTTTTCTACAGATTTTGTTTCTTTAAAGCGTTTTATGGTGTCACATACAGTTAATCGCGGTCGATTTACAAGTTTGCCGATTTCACGCATGGTTTTTCCATCTTTTTGTTGCTCAATAGTTATTTTTCGCACTTCCACCGAAGTTTGGCCACGTTGTCGACTCATTTTACAAAAAAGAAAAAAATGCGTACTTGACACAATTTTCTTGACACAATTTATTTTCAAAACTGTCAATCGTTCCTCAATTAACTATATATAATTTAAATAAAAAATAGTTTAAAAACTAAAAAACACGCTTTTATTGCTAATCGAACTAAAAAGTAGAAAATAAATTTTAATGACAAAGGGATCTATAATGAAGTAATAGCAATTCGAACGATCAGTCATAGTGAACTACCTCAGAACAGAATTATAACAAAAATTAAGATACAAATAGAGTAATTCAAATTAGAGTTAAAAGCGTGGGATGCATTTTGCTTCACTTTCATAACCTTCTGTACATAGGTAGTTGCCAAGAGAATGATTGTAATATTTACTATATCAAGCATCCCACGCTTTTAACATCCCAACATACACGATCTACGATACTACGTAACGGAACGGTGGTGATTTTTTTTACTTTTACGTTGGTGAGTGTGAGCACCATAATGGAAACTGAAAAACAACATAAACATTAAAACATGTTTGCTGCTTAGTTTTTAGAAAACTAACATTCATTCCCATGGCAGCCGGTTCAACGTTACCGGAATGACTCGGGTTTTTCCCGACCAAGAGCTGCCGCCCCTGTCTAGTGTACCGTATCCCACCCCCAATCTTTCGTCACAGGAGCAGTCCCTTGCAGATGGCTGTTCAGGCCTTAAGACTCATAGGGAGTGGTCCACAAGGTATGTGGCCACGTGTTGCTCCCGTAGGCAGGCGGCCCCTGCCTCAACGTCATTACCGTATTCAGCACGTCAAACTGCCGTCACCAACCATACCTTAACGGCAAGGAGCCGTCAGGCGCAGCACAACTCCTCTACTGACCCACAACCCTCCTGGTCCTATCCCATTGCGGGGACAAACCAGCCGCTCTTGGTCCCGCGCAAAGTCTGTTCCGTGTATCAGACCCGAGTTCCTCGGAACCTGACGACAGTCCAGTGCAATTCTTGCAATGGCCACCCAGAGCTCTGCCTCCGTAACCGCCGCCTGTGGCACGGCCACCCGTCAACATCAGGCCACAACAACTTTTGCGGACCTACGCAGACAACACGCGTCCCTCACCCCCCGAGTTACGACCACACCCCCGAGAAGTTTTAGACTCTTACAATTTAACTGCAACGGACTTACGAGTAAGAATACTTTATGAACCAACATGGTATCAAGATAGCTACGGTCCAAGAGACAAAACTGCATGCTAGCTCCTGCCTGATCACCAGGGACGGCTACAACGTGCACAGAAAGGACCGGTGGAGGCCTAGCGTTCATAATTCACCCTACAGTGCAGTGTCGTCTCATCGATGAACGCATCGACCGCAGGGAAAGCATCTTAGCACCTGTCCGGTCAGGCGATGTTGAGGCCGAAATTTTTAATATATATATAGCCCCTGTCACCTGCTGCCCGGCAGGATATCTCCCTCATATTGGTGCGCTCATCAGGGGAGAAAACCAATTGGTAGTAGGTGACTTTAACGCGCATCACGATCTTTGGCATTCAAGCCTGCCAAATGATCGTAGGGGACAGCTATTGGCGGAGCAGATAGACGATTCGACATTCAGCACTGTAAACGACGACGCCCCCACTAGGGTAGTGGGCAATTGCAGCAGCTCGCCTGACAGCACAATTGCTAGCGCAGGTCTGATAAATAGCATAACCTGGAGACCTATGCTATCGCTTGAATCAAACCACTTGCCCATTATCAACTCGATCGAGAAACCTGCCGACTTTGTTTCCGTGGATCACCGGTCATATATCAACTTTAACAAAGCTGATTGGACCAGATTCGCGGAATTTACTGAAGACATCTTCGCCGCTCTCCCCATTCCCACTGATGTGCGCACAGGCGAACGCGCATTCCGCAAGGTGATCACAACTGCTGCGGCTCGCTTCATACTCGCTGGAAGGATCCGGGACATACGTCCCAATTTCCCAGCTGAAGTAGCTGTTCTGGCGAACGAGCGTGATCTCCTACGCCAGGCCGATCCCGGAGATCCTCGGATAAAGGATCTCAATTCGGAGATCCGGCAACTGGTAACCCGATATAAGCGGACCAAATGGGAAGAGCATCTGAAGTCCTGCAACTTCACCTCCGGTGTGAGCAAGCTCTGGTCCATCGTAAGGTCCCTGTCGAACCCAACGAAGCGCAACGACAAGGTGGATATAACCTTCAACGTTTGTACTGCGTCGGATCCGAAGAGATGCGCGACCTCCTGTAGCCGGCAATTTACTCTGCATTCTCCAGCTGACAGATCCAAACGTAGTGCCACCAGACTGCTGCACAAACTGACATACAACAATGCGCTTCTTGCTTTCTCCAGCGAGGAAGTTCAGGGGGCCATCAACCACATGAAACCGTCAAAAGCCCTAGACCCTGACGGACTAAACATGCTGATGCTGAAAAAGCTGGGTTCATTGGGAGTGGAATACCTCACGAAGGTCTTCAATTTGTCTATGGCCACTGTCATCATACCTGATAAATAAAAATTAGGGGTAGTGGTCCCTCTACTGAAACCTGGGAAACCCGCCAACTAAGGGAGTCCTATCGTACGATAACTCTTCTGTCCCCAGTAGTGAAGACTCCTGATACCCTTCTACTCCCACTCTTTACGAAACACCTGAACCCAGCCTCACACCAGCATGGTTTTCGAAGAGTGCATAGCGCCACCACCGCACTCATCGTCATTAACACCCAGGTAAACCGCGGACTTAACCGAAACCGCCCCTGCAAGAGGACTGTCCTAGAATCGTTGGATCTAAAAAAGGCAGTCGATGACATTTCACAGTCGACACTCTCGCCAGGGCTGAAGAGGTGGTCCGAAAAGTACCTGAGTGGTCGTCATTCCTCGGTGCTATTTCGAGACCAAACATCGAAGCAGAGGAAAATAAAGCAAGGAGTTCCGCAGGGTGGTGTCCTTTCACCCTTGCTTTTCAATTTCTATATCTCTCACTGGTCTCCTACGCCGACGACGGCACGATAATGGCGTTGGGCAATGAAACTGATGGCCTATGCTCCAAGGTAAACGACTACCTCGCCTGCCTTTCTCGCTTCTTCACAGACCTGCCAAAACACTGCAATAAGGACCGCGGCAGGATGTCTATTCATGTCCCCGATACAACACTTCCACGACGAGGCCCACATGCTGCCTGTGAAGGAGCATAACAAACTGGTCAGCAGGCAGTTCCTGCTAGGGTGTTACCGGAAGCCTCACCCATGCACACATCTGCTTGCGCCTGAGCCACCTCCCAGGGACGTCAGGAGGCATTTTCTCATTTACGGGGACGCGAACCAAGACCAAACAGACAGACATCTACTGGATCGGACAGTGTACTGACAGACCACAAACGGCTTTAATCGGGAGACCATTACCACCTTCCTAAGCTCCTGACCCCTGAATGCCGTTATCGGAATTCAACCACTACCTATCGCAGACGAAAAGCTCCAACTTCCCGCGTAACCTTGGCACAACTACGTTCTGGATACTGTAGCCTACTTATCCAGAATCGACCTCGACATACTAAACATATGTCCGGCATGTGAAGGCACCCCGCACGACACTAACCACCTTTTCACATGCCCCATCAAGCCCATTCATCTAACACCCCTCTCCTTCTGGACCCAACCTGTCGAAACAGCTAGTTTCCTGGGCCTACCGTTAGATGAGCTAGACGAAGACGACCGGTGATAACACTACACTGACAGAGCAAAGTTACTGCTACAACAACAACACCTAGAATACTAACATATGAAGATAACTAACATATATTTTATAATATTTTTTGAAAGTTTTATTTGACATCAGCTCATAACCATGAGTTTTATTTTTCAACTACCAAACATAATTTTAGTTGGTATGAGTAGTACGATATATGTATAATAACTTTTTAAGTGAAAGGTTGAATCCAAGTTGATTTTACAGCATTTACTTCAAAAACTAAATTGCGAGTATATCTCAAATTCACTTCCACTTAAATACTTATCTTTCTGTAAGCAAAGAAACGAGGTTTATTAATATTATTTGGAAAAATATATATGGTTTTCCAAACAGATTTATTATTTTTATATTCAAAGAAAAATGGTATTT
The DNA here is from genome assembly GCF_027943255.1 of Anastrepha obliqua. Lineage (NCBI taxonomy): Eukaryota > Metazoa > Arthropoda > Insecta > Diptera > Tephritidae > Anastrepha > Anastrepha obliqua. The sequence goes on along the minus strand of NW_026562179.1, from coordinate 678,718 downwards.
TTTAATATAAATGATCGGGTGTTTATTTCATTATATGCCGTTATTAGTGGAAAATAACATCAGGCAAATGACCACCACGACACGCTTACAGGACAATATCCTTTTCATGAAATTTTCCATAGCCGAATTGCAAAGTGGTTGCGTTATGTCCTCGATAGCCTCACGAATTCCACCTTTGAGGTTTTTAATCGACCCTGAGCTTTTGGCGTTGACCTTCTCTTTCACGTGGCCCCAAAGAAAAAAGTCACAAGGCGTTAAATCACAAGATCTCGGTGGCCAATTGTGATTACCTCTTCGAGAGATAACACGGTTCGGAAACTTTTGCCGTAATAGATCAATGGTTTCATTGCGTGTTTGACACGTAGCGCCGTCTTGTTGAAAATAAACGTTGCCCAGATAAATACCATCCAATTCCCCCCATAAAAAATCGCTAATGATCTCTCCATTCACCTAGAATCCCTGTTATTTATTTACTGCGTCAATTGTGTTGCCTATTTCGTGTGTGTGAACTTTGCTATTTATCCATAGATGATTATGGCAAAGTATGGTAAGCCCTCGATTTTGCCACTCTATCGAGATAATGTGACATTTAACTTCCCCAAAAGTGTTTTCTCTTTTGTAATTATAAGCATAAGCCTTTTACTGTTCACATGAACATACTTTTACTTCAAGATCGTAGGTAGGTAGGAGGGTGGGGTGGCTGTCGCAATGACACACTTAGACCTTTCATAGCTACATTGTGATACTACTGGAACTTATCCTTACCCTATGGGTTCTTTTTCAAGCTATCCCGTAGCTTTAATAAACGAGCAAAGCGTTGTTAGTTTTAGATGCGCTATGTCCGCTACATCAATTAAAAATGCCATGCCAAGAGTGCGGAGCCTCCTTGTGCCTGACTGTATCCTCTTCTTCTGTATTCAGACAGCTTCTACAGAGATCGAATTACGGGAGTCCTCACCTTCTAGCGTGGCTGCCTATCAGACAATGACCAGTTAATACCCCTATTATTTTTCTTATAGTTTCTCTGTTAAATCTTAACAAACTTTTTGATCGACCGCTATTCCATTTCGGATATGTCCGTCTGCTTAGTTCGTGTGTTGAGAGGTTTTGCAAACTTGTATTTACCTTATTGATGGTTTCCCTATCTATCAGTAGTTTACAAGTGGCTAAAGGCATGGGTATCTGCGTCTTATATACTTGGAGGTCAAGCATTATACCAGTGCCAGTAAGTTCATCTGCCCTGCAGTCCCCTGCTATATTCTTGTGGCCTGGCACCCAAATAAGGTGTACTTAGTAGTATTTTGATACGTCATTTAGAAGTTTAAAATATTCTATGACTGTTTTTGACAAGTGTGTTTTAGATTCTAGCCCTTTTATTGCTGCTTGACTGTCCGAGTATATGAAGACTTCATTCGGCGATAATACTCTCGTCTTTATTGCCGTAAGTCCCTCTTTTATGGCAGTGACTTCCGCCTGAAATAGTTTCAATGATCAGGTAGACGAACTGATTGGCTAACTCCACCCCTCCACCTACTCTGTTGTCTAGTTTTAAACCATCTGTATAGATGTTTATATGTATCATTTTCCTTAACAATAATCCAACTATCCCTCTCCTCTTTAGAAGGAAGTGCTGTGACGAAGGATTTATCTAAGTTGATATCCTTGGTCATACAGAAATCCATTGTACCAGGAACGCAGGGGAATTTTTCTAAAATTGAAGAGTGCCCCCTCTGGTTTATTCTAAGTAGACCGATTTCTCTTAATCTGAGAGCCGCCTTGGCAGCTGTTTGCTTGCTGAAATGCTCTATTGGTAATAGGTTAAGCTAAACATTATGTGCCTCGGTGGGTGTGGTCCTCAGGGCCCCGCAGTTGCAAAGACTGGCCATTCTTTGTACATGTACCATGATTTTTTTTTTATATACATATAACTTATCTAAAGCCATACTAGTATACGGTATGTTAAGATTGGTCTTACAATTGCAGTGTACACCCAATTTACGAAAGATGGGAAAAGATCCCAACTTAGTCCTATTTGTTGCTTACAAGTGTATAGTGCTATTGTTGTTCTTTTTACTCTATCTTCGATATTTGATTTCCATCTTAGTTTTCTGTCTAGTATTAGACCTAAGTAGCGAGCCTCATCACTAAATGACAAAGCTGTTCCACCTAGAGTCGGAGGAGTTATTCTTGGAATTCTATGTTTCCTGGTAAATAATATCACTTCAGTTTTGTTAGGGTTGACTCTTAGCCCATTTGCTTTTGACCAGTTTTCAACCATGTTTAGTAAATCTTGCATGATTTCGCAAAGTGTATTAGGAAATTTCCCTCTTATTACCATTGCAACATCATCCGCATATGCTACGACGTGTTGTCCTCTCTCCTCTATGATCTTTAGCAAGAAGTTTATTGCCAGCACTCAAAGGAGAGCGGACAGCACTCCGCCTTGAGGTGTTCCTCTACTGACTCTTTTCCTGATCTTCGAGGCCCCTAGGGTTGCGATCACAAATCTGCTTATGAGCATGGTTTTGCTGATCTCCACCAGATTCCCGGAGATCCTGAAATCAGTCAACGCCTTTATTATGGTATTCGGTAAGATGTTGTTAAATGCGCCCTCGATATCAAGGAAGGCTACTAGTGTGTATTCCTTATTGTAAATTGACTTCTCGACTTCTGTAACAAGTGAGTTAAGTGCTGTTTCTGTAGATTTCCCTTTACAGTACGCATGTTGTGAGATACTACGCCTGTTGGGATTGATATAAGCTTTATTATACTCTTCTATTATTATGTTTTTAACAAGAAGGAGGATAGGCTAATTGGCCTAAAATCCTTGGATGTTGTGTGTGAACTTTTTCCTTGTCTTGGGAATAAAGACAACTTTCACTTCTTTCAATACTGATGGAACACTTTTAAGTTTCAGAACAGCCTTAAATATAGCCATTAACCACTCCAAGATATAGGTAGTCTAATGAGTTTTATATTTGGGCCGGGAAAAATCCATCTGGACCCACTGATTTAAATCGTTTAAAGGTCTTATGTCTTCAATGTCAGAATCAGATCCTTTTGTGTGATTGTTGATTAATATATTGGATGATTCGTTGCTGAGAATGTGTGTGTACACTATCATTTTCAAAGTTTCATCACTTCGAGGAATAGTGATTTTTTAAAAGGATCTTACGCAGTCTAGAAGCCTCTGTGGTTCCTTCAATTTCACCCCAGAACGTCCTCCAAAGAGACCTTTACACTTTCCTAACTTCTTTTTTGTAAATTCTTAGTTTACTGTAATAGCAGTCCCCGTCTCTCCACTCTCGTGTCGCTTTCGCTCTGTTAAACTGTGTGACAAGAGTGTGACTTACTAGCATAATATCAGGAAGTTCTTGTCTATTACGTATAATAAGTGTGGGTTCGTTGCCTTTGTTACACAATAAAAGCTTACATATAATTAATAATATAATTAAAGAGAGACTCACCACGTTCGTTGGTATCCGAGATCCCCCATATAGTATGGTGAACATTTGCGTCACCTCCTAAGACTCATTCACGATTGTGTCATTTGCAGTCTTTCACAAGTGTTCTTATCAGCGGGGACGGTAGTAGACCTCTGACGTCTCCGGCAAAGTATAACGAGGTTAACCAGATGTTCCTTCCGCTCACTTCCCAGCTAACCGTCGTAGTATCTGCGTTACTGAAATTTTGAATCAAATATATATTAAGTTGCGTTTTTGCAATTATAAATGCCCAGTTCAATACCTTCACAATTGCTCTTTTATAACTTACTAGCGGACCCTCTGCCTGCTTCGCTAGGCATATCAAAATTAAGAATGAATAATGAACACTCGATTTAAATTCACTCTATGTGTATTTATTCTTTTTTTAGAATATAAAATTAATGTTAATTTTAAACTTAAACTAACGCAAAGCCTTTTCGTAAACTAATATACATTTTTGTTTTGCCCTGAGTTGTGGTATAAATAAACAGAACTGATGGTTTTCCTACACGTGAACATGATACATATAATTAATTGTCCGTGGGAGAAGCATGGATATTCTAAGTCAATTCCGCATAATTCTAGCGATTGTCCTTGTGCTTTGTTTATTGTGTTTATTTTAATCTATCTTGCTCATTACGTTGTATACGTTCTTCAGGTGAATGGCCTGAACGTGATCTGGCTATACGTTCCCTTTGATTTTGGTTTTGAATTTCTCGCTCTTCTTGTGATTGATTTTGCCTTTCATTTGATCTATTTTGCGTTCTACGCGACCGACGACCGATATCATTTATTCGCATTTGAATTTAATCAAAAAAACATGAAAAACTCACAATGTGCATTACAATCGCTAACAACAACAACGAAACCACCGTTTTTTTATTTTCACTGATTATTAAAATTTTACGCACAATATATTTTATTTTTATACATTTTTTCCCAAAAAAAAAAAAACAACAATGAAAAACGCACTTTAAAATTGTTGACCACTCATCAAATGGTTTTGACACAGCTGATTATTTTGACCTCAGTATATCCAGTAAACAAATTGTGGTGAAAGTCCTTTATAAGGACCAAGTTTATAGTGGTGAAGTTTTAGGTACAACACAATTTTCTGTACGCAAGGTTGCTCTTGGGCAAAAATAAAGTAATCTTTAGAAATCATAAAAAAAAGTTGCAAATTTTAGATTAATTTCTTAAAGAAAAACTAATACATGCATTTAGTTGAATAAGTAAACACCAAAAGTATACTAAAATGACTATTTAATGCGTTGTTTGATACAAATTTATATTATTGCTCAAAACCCTCTGCGCGCTGTCGCTGTCTTTTTGTTTCTGTATCGCATCGCGGTGAATTCACGTTTTTCAGAAAGTTGGCAACAGAAGAAAATTGAAGAAAGTACATATTTTTCTCATATTTGTTATTTTAGTTGTTAAATGAAAATGTGTTTCAGCAATTTTTTAATGTTGCAACTATTCTTTGGCTTTGAAACCGCTTACACTCACAAAATAATCCAACTCTTTTAAACACACATACAAATATTATATAATTATTTATTTTGGTTTTTCCACTCGTCAAAGCAGAACAGAAAGAAGCAGAAGCAGAAAGAATTATTACCTAATACAAACTTGTTCTCTTTTAACAATGATAATATTACTATGTGAAATATGCATTTTTGTACTATATCCTGAGCATTTGTCTTCAGCGCTATACCTTTATCTCGTAAACGTACATTTGCCCATATAAAATTGACTACCTAAATGCATGAAAAAAGTGTTAGCATAACTTTTTCGAGTATATATACATACAGGAGGATTTATTTTTTACATTTTGCTCGTCCGCTTTGAACTTCGAAAAATACAGTCTTATGGTTATTAATGGAATCAAATATATTTAACGAATTTTTATTTTATCTAAATCATAAAACGTTCAAATGAAGCTCAAAATATTTTTCCAGTTTAAAAAAAAGCAATGTGCTTTGATGCCGTGTCACGCATGCATAAAAGGGAAACAAAAGAGAGGACAACTATTGCGTTACGAATAATACAGTCCCATACGTCACTCGACATGGAAGCAATGTTATTCATGTCTGTGTATATTCTATTTGTGTATTTTCATTCCGTATACCTAATGTCCGTATAAGGGAAACACGCAAATATTGCATTTTTCACACTTACACAACGCACGCATACTTTTACCGATTTCTTTAAAACTTCACATAAACCATCTATGGACCAATACCAATGATCTGTGAAAGTTTGATTGAAATCGGTGAATGCGTTTAGGCGTGAATCGGCGACTAACGAACACAAAAAAACGTCTCCATTTTTATATATAAGATAACCTGAAGTCCCTAAGCCGCAGATTTCGCCATTCCGTACCCAGGGTCTTTATGGAGAACTTTTTGTGGGGAGTCTGCTCAACCCATAGGGTATCTTCAGAAGCCAGACTCCAGCCGGACAGAATCCAGCGAAGAATCATTAGACTTACTACTAAATACTCACTTCGCAGGTAATTTAGAGGAAGCGATAACCGCCAATATTCTAACTTCGGACGCGGTACTAAGTTCCGATATCCTCAACATTGTCACAGAAGCCAAGATAACTTGGGCTGTTGAAAATTTTCAAATATAATATATAATACACCACCACCAGATGGAATAATCCCTGCGCAACTACAACAGACATTGGGCAACATTATGAAATGGCTGATAACCATATTCAGAGCAACATTACGACTAAACTACGTCCCTCTAAGGTGGAGGGAAGTCAGGGTAGTTTTCATACCATACTAATCATGTTCACCAGGAAATACAGGATGCCTGTTCTAAGCCCCCCTACCCTTGAGGGAATCACACTGTCAATTGGGGAAGAGGCGAGCTACAAAGAACTAGTATTAGATAGGAAGCTCTCGTGAAAACAAACGATTAATGGTAGAGTAAAAAAAGCAGCCACAACACTCTATACATGCAAAAGAATTGTGGGGGCGAAATGGGGCCTAACCCCAAAAGTAGTACACTGGCTATATACAGCAGTGGTACGGCCTATCATGACATACCGTGTCTTAGTCTGGTGGCTAACACTTGCGAAAAGAACAACAGCACAACGCCTAGAGAGTATTCAAAGGGGCACTGGTCTCTGCATAAGCGGGGCACTAAAGACTACGCCGACGGCAGCGATGAATGGCAAGCTGCAGTTATTACCGATTGAGGCCTAGAGCAAACAGCTGGCAGCGAGATCGACACTTAGATTAAGAGAATCTTCTAACTTAGCCATTAACAGAAGGAGTCAATGGGGGAATACTAGATGAATACCCCTTCCTACATCAAACGACAGACTTTTGTAGCTCTGTAGAGTTGCATTTAAACACATCCTGTACCACAACTTTCCCTACGAGAGAAGATTGGGACAATGGGGTAATGGACAGAAGAAGCGGAATCGGCATCTATACTGATGGTTCCAAGCTAAATGATCAAGTAGTCGGAGGCCTTCATTCCGAAGGAAGGAATGCCAACATCTCATTCCGGTTACCGGATCACTGCAGTGTATTTCAAGCTGAAATTTTGGAAAGGTCTGCTAGCCCTAAATAAAAATTTCCTCACCACAAAGGTATAAGCATATATTCAGTAAGCCAATCGGCCCTGAATGCTTTAACATCGCCTTATATTAACTCGAAGACAGTAAAAGAATTTATCGACGTTTTGACAGATCTATCACAGTGCTTTGTAATAAACCTGCTCTAGATGCCAGGTCATAGGGACAAAGAAGGCAATTTCAAAGCAGTTGAACTAGCTAGATTGCGTGCCACATTACCGATTCGACCAGATAAAGCCAACAACTTGTAAAATGCTTATAGATAAACACACTATCAGTGCTGCCAACAGGTTATGGTCTCAGTCCATGACCTGTGCAACTAATAGGTCTATGAATAAGTTCGTGCGGTTTTTTTTCGAAATTTGAATTTCGGATCATTCCCATGGCTTTTAAACGTTTGAAAATGGTTGATTGATCAACTCCCAAAGTTTTTGCAACCTCTTCTTGCGTTTGAGCCGGATCTTGATCGAGCAATTCCTCCAATTCGGTATCCATGAACTTTGGCGGCGGGGCCAAAATCACCACTTTTAAAGCGTGCAAACCACTTCTGGCACGTTCGCTCAGCTAGAGCTTGCTCACCATAAACTTCCACCAAGATACGATGACTTTCGGCTGCTTTTTTCTTCATATTAAAGAATTCCCCGCAAAAACACATTATTTGGCACGAAATTCGACATTTTCAAGTGTGGTAAAAATATTGTTGTTTACGCTTCAAATAAAAAACTTATACTGACGTTTGTGCCTTACGACAGTAGCTCTCCAATGAATGTTTGGAAATGTGGATCGATGGAATAATAATCAAGTTACGCCATCTGTTGTAAAACCGCACGAACTTATCCATAGATAAGATCCATAGTAGAATGACCTGGCCGGAATGGAATATGCGCCGCACAAACCGACTGTTGAAAGTAAACAGAAAAAATATGAGAAATCTTCTCGGGGTCCAAACCGGGCATTGTCTGATTGGTAGGCATGCCAGTAGACTGGGAGCACCCTATAACGACTATTGCAGAAGCTGTAACGACATTGAAGAAGAAGAGACTACAGAACACTTTCTATGCGGGTGCGTGACTCTGGATAGACGAAGTTTTAATATTTTAGGAAAAAGTTCCCTGAATAACTTGGCAGAAGTAACCAATATAAAAATAAAAAGTCATGTTAGATTTATTAAAGCCACAGGTTGGTTTAATTAGGACAATGTAGAGTGAGGAGAGGGGACAGCCCCGGTGGTATCATAATGGGTCTACAGCAGGCCTAGGTGTGTCAACCGACAACCACTACACCTACCTACATAGCCAGGGTTTGTGGATGAGGACTACATCTGGCTGATCTTGTGCCAGACGATTCAGGAGGGCAAGGCAGGCTTCCTTAAAGTGGTGTAGATTTATCTGTGGAAGATGCATGAGCTGTTAGCGTTATGACTGGATCTTCTTTATTTTTGCATAAAAGTTCCCTTTCGGTATACTTACGCTGTTTTACGGAATACTTACTCTGACGTTCAAAGTACAACCTCCCTAAGCCCATTCCTGAGCCTAAAGAGGCGTATTCTTCTTCGGTGAGATGCTCATCTTCACTCATCGGTTCTGTTTCGCTCATGGGCTCTAATTCGCTCATGGTTTCTGTGTTTTCTTTAGTGGTGAGGAGTTCACCGGAGGCATCGGTTTCATAAATATAGAGTTTTCCGTATTTCAATTGCCCATCGCATTTCGCTAACGGTTCAATCGAGCTTTCGGTCAGGAGTAGGAGAGCCTGCATAGGAGCGCACTCTTTCGATTCTTCTGCGCTGTTTTTATTGCTTAACGGTTTGACGCATCTCCACTCCTGCGCTGGGATGTCTGGATAGCAGACCCGAATTAGTTTCATTATATCTTCAAGGTCTTCGACTGTTGAAGGCAACTAGACTCTCACTCGCGGCCTGGACGGCATATCCTTCCTGTCCACGACCACCAGCTTGACATTTGTGTACACTTCGCCGACTTTTGCGATGGCCTCTTTGTAGAGCTGAACCGATCTCTCGTCGTCGCACGCTATTATTTTTATCTAGCCTTGGTGCTAGCCTAAATCTTCGCACGCAGGGGGGGGGGCCGGGATTCTCCAGTATAATCTTCAGTGTCACTTTCGTTAGCTCGGTCTCAACCCATTTCCATTGGGCCTTCAGGATGGTTTTCATCCAGAACTCCTATAATAATGCGATCTTTTGCAACCTCCGCAGAGGATTATCTGGGCCCCACGCCAATGGTTTTGTGCCTTTTTGCGTTAGGCTTTTTTTCCTCCAAGGACCGTTGTCGTTTTGGAGCAGATTGTGTTGGTTTGAAATCTGGGGTTGAAGTCTAGAATGATTGCTTTCGCTCTTTCAACCGCGTCCTTCAACTCCCGTGTGAGTTCTTTCTCTTTAAGCAGGGTTTCGAACACCCTCCTTAGGGACCTTGCAGCGTTTCTGTGAACAGTTGACAGTCGGGCTACTGCACTTTCACTTGTGCTTGCACTTCTACCAGTTCTGTTGTTTGTAAAGTTAATGGCCTGACTCTCGCTCCGGCTGTCACTTGTTTGGAACGACTTATTAAACCGATATTTGTATTTTTCTTTAAGCCCGGTGCGACCATTGCTCGTACTGCGGAACTGGTTGTTCCTGTCGGTATGTTAGGGGAGGAGGACCGATCTCCTTTTTTTATTTTTAATATTTAGACTATTCGTTTTTGGACCCACGAGTGTCGGAGAAAAGATGTCCTCCCGTGCATAGCTCCGATCTAGACGGGTAAGGCCAATTATTACGGAGGGCGCCAGGTATCCGTAAGCTCCGTCTGAGACTTGGTTATTTTCAAAAAGGGCCCAAGCCTGACAGATTCTCGGCACAGATCGCATCACAGCTTACTCCAGCCCTTCACCCCCGACCACGTTAAAAGTACTTTGAATAGTGCTGTACTATTGAGGAGTATCGAACGGGATAGCAGCTAACGGGGACTTAGCTAAGTACCTCCTAAAATTAGGACAACTGTGGTACTTATTTCCAGCCGGCACCCTCGGGGAGGGTTCAGTAGAGGATTTTCGCCAGCCCTTCAAGATCGTAACACTTTTGTTTATTAAACAAATCGTTTTTGATTTCATGCCATTCCAGATCGAGGGTAAGCGTTATGAATACATTCGGACGACCACAATTGCGCACATTAGTCAGAGTATCATGAGTTTTTCTTACATAAATGTCGAAAGAAATAAATATAACCTTGTGTTCAAGGTTTTGAGAATATTTATTTCTGTATGGTTGAATGCATTAGATGTACATACGTACTCGTCCGCGTGTAATTGTTTTTGATTAAAACGGATGTAATTTAATATTTCGGCTATCGCCCTTGCCTCAATATCAACAGAATATGGATTGAACAAATTTTTAAAGAAGTTCAGATAATTCAACTGCTCTTACCATAAAACGGTAGAGTAGTATTGCCGACACGACACATTTTTTACTGAAGTGGATCGTACATGTGATGTAATTCAGAAAATCGTTTCTGCCACCACTGCGGCGATGCAAGACAATGTCTCTAGCTCTCTTTTCCTCACTAACAGCAGGAATGCTATATCAACTGATATTGTCATTATAGGCTACGCGATCAGTGCGCATAATCAAATGGAAGTCCTAAATTTTATATAAAACGTTGTTTTCTAAATTGTACTCGAAACTTGAAATATGTCGACTTTGATTGTTATTGTTCAATACTTCGTTAATTGTCGAGAGTTCATCGGTCGGCGAAACAAAATAAATTTGTAAAACTTTAGGGACCTTCGTGTAGAAGTAAAGAACCGATGGGAAGGTAGACTTCCCGTTGAATTTTAAATGTGTTAATACAATTTCCTTCAGCATTTCATTTGCACCAAAGGGATTATTTGAATTAGCTGAATATTGCTCAGGATTTGTTATGGCAAGAATTAAAGACTTTAAGGAATTTGTTGGTTCTTGTAGTCTTGGTAATATAACTTTTCCACCGGAACAACAAAGTCCAGGAGCTTTACTTTTCCATTTTTTCGCATTTCACTGTAAACATATTTGGTACATACTTTAGATATCAGCAACGCTTAAGAGGTCAATATGACTTTGGTAAAAAAAGCAAATCTCGATGTAAAATTGCGTGGTAATCGCGCTGGAATACGTTAAACCGTTTCACTGCAATCAGACCGTTAATTACGTAAATATAAAGAATTCTAAAAAAAAGTTCTGGTAAATGAATCTAGCGTGTTGCAAGGAAATATTAGAACAATCATAACAATTATGCAAAATGTCACATTCAGTATCTTTGCCATTTGTTTATTCACTTTTCTTAGTTTGAAATACAGTGTACTCTCTCCTAATGGACATCTCTCTTAAGCGGACACCATAAATGTACAGTTTTTTCAATACTAATAAAATCCCTCAGGATTTCTAAAATGTTTCCTTCTTGAGCGGACAACCCTCTCATAACACTTTTTTTCCTCCGAAAGGGTATTTTAATTCCCATAACTGGATAGCCTACAATATTGTGTTTCTGTTTATTTATAACCATATTACTACAGCTGTTGCTTATTAGTAACACATGCATGTACGTATAGAGCGGAAGCCCCTAAATTGGAAAAATGTTTCTCTAATACCGTAAAAAATATAAATATGTACGTAAATACATACACACGTAGTTTCTTTTGTATACATATGAATAGAATTGGTATGCCTAAAGCAGTTTTGAGCATAAAAGACAAAGTTAAAGTCATTTAAATTCATAAAAAAACTTACATAGTGTACGACAGTTGGCAAATAAATGTAAGACCACCAAAAATCAAGCAACTTGCATTATCAAAAACAATGACTAAATTTTAAGTTTGTAGGACAATGATGTCTATCCGAAGAGAAAAATGAGACTGCTGAAGCCCAATATTGATAAATTGGGCTACGAATGGTTCGTGAAGACTCGAAATATGTGTACTCCTCTGTCAGGCACATTTATAAGGAGCAAAGCTAAATAAATTTCAGTGAGACTCAATTATCATACGACGATTTTAGAGCATCATTCGGTTGGCTCGAAAGGTTCAAAACATAGCCTTGCCTGTAATTTCTGGATAAGGTGGTAGTGGAAACCAAGGTGTTGAAAAAGTTTTACAGAAAAAGAACCAAATCTGATTGAAGGGTATGATTCGCAACGCATTTATAATGCAAATGAAACTGGCTTGTTTTTCCTGGCATTACCCAATAAAACATTTGCATTAAAAGGGGAACGATATACACGTGGAAAATTTGCTAAGGATAGACTCACGATTTTACACGACGTCAATATGGCTGGAGAAAGAGAACTCCTTTTTGTTATTGGGAAATCTGCAAGACCTCGCGCATTTCGCAATATAAATTTGAACAATTTATCCGTTACGTGGCAATCAAACAAATAGGCTTGAATGACGTCTGATTGGATGATAGATTTTCTCGTCCAGTTCGATAGAAAAATGTAACTTCAATAGCGGAAAGTCGTGGTATTTTTAGATCGGCTTCCCATCCTCGCGATCTGAAATTCAAAAACGTTAAAGTTATTTTTCTCCCAGCAAACACAACAGCATTTGTCAACCGCTTTACCAAGGCGTTATAAAAAAACTTGAAGTTTATGTACAAATCGTTATTTTAAAACACATTTTGTTTCGGATGGAGCTGTCAAAATCAAGAAATTTTTTAGATGTTGTTTACTTTATACATAAAGTGTGGGAGCAAGTGAGCCCAAAGACAACACAAAAGTGCTTTATTAAAGCTGGGTTTGGGAAAGCAGGTATGCCTAATGATGTTAGTGGTTGGACCGCTGAAGATGAGCTTTCTATATCAGCACTTGCTCAGTTCTCCAACGTTATTTATCAAGTTCAGAGCGAAATCCAAGTTGACGTGAAAGACTATTTTAATTAAGATAATCAAGTCTTCATAAATGATGAAGATGTTTAAAATATCAATATTGAAATGTAAGCTCTTTCGCAAAAATCGTTGGTTATCTGGTATGAAGATGAAATAGAAAATGTGATTGACGCCAAGTTAACTTCCTATAAACAGACGTACTTAGCTATAAGAAAACTAAAAGCTTTTTCCTTAAGTCACCTTGAGGGTGTTGAACTGCTTACTGATCTAAAACATTTTCAAGACATTGAAATTAAGGAAAAAACTCGCCAGGCTACAATTTCTGACTTTTGTAAAAAATTTTGAATATTTTGTGCATCTAATTCTTTTTTTAATTTTTGAAAAATTCTGACTTCGTCTAATATGTATCTATATATTTATGCTCTAGGTTTGGAAACAAAATTGTTTAAGCCTACATCAATTACAAATTTTTATGAACTCTTTTCATACATTTCCCATAAGCGGACAAATATGTCAGTCCCTTAGGTGTCCGCTTAAGAGAGGACGCTGTATATACAAGGATGGTAAATTTACAAGGTTTGGTCAATAACTATGATGAAAATCAAAATTGTGAAACTAGCTTCGGCTGCCACGTCACAGGGGATTCCGCAGCCGAATTCAGCACTATCATTTCAAATGCATTCACACACTCGTCCAATTGATTTTTAATCTTATCGCCGTAGCCGAATGGGTTGGTGCATGACTACCATTCGGGAGGGTGTAGGTTCGAATCTACATGCAAGAAACAGCAAAATGACAGAACGTTTTTTCTAATATCGGTCGACCCTCGACAGGCAATGGCAAGCCTCCGAGTGATTCTGCCATGAAAAAGCTCCTCATAAAAACCATTTGCCGTTCGGAATTGGCTTAAAACTGTAGGTCCCTCCATTTGTGAAACAGCATCAAGGCGCACCCCACAAATAGGAGGGGGAGTTCGGCCAAATAGCTAGCAGAAGTGTACTTCCAATTATTTATTTATTTATTTTAGAATGATAGATCTCTAATGCTTGCTCATTAACTATAGTTAAAAAGAAAATTGTGAGGCGAACCTTGGCTGCCGCGTCACAGGGAGCTCGGCAGCTGAATTTTGCACGATCATTTCACATGTATTCGCTCACTTGTCCAATCAGTCGTTGTTCAGATGACAACGAAGCAACATGAGGATGAACCGTATTGATTTTTTTTTTTCATATATCACTGAAACAATCTTATCGCCAGCCGAATTCGACACAAACATTTCGCACATATTCACACACTCGTTCAACCAGATGGCAAAGAAATGTGACATTGTCTTAATTTTTTTCATATAACACCAACACAATCTGATATCAGAAACCGGACAACGAAAAAACATTTACATAAATCAGAAACGATAAACTTTATGATGGAAAACGAGTTTGGTATAAAAATTCCCCTAACAGCACCATATAAAAGCTGCTGTAACGGGCAAGTAGAGCACTTTGGTTCCAACTTGCAAGAAATAATAGAAAGATCGGTCAAAGAGTACAATCACTCAGTGCACTGCGCTACGAAAGAAAAACCAGTCGAAACATTTTTTGGAGGAAAGTCAATAGTGACCACCGAGAAGAATTTAAGTACAATAAAAAATAAAGACGGACATAGTCACCCAAGTCCTTTTAACCTTATCAACGAAATTGACATGTACAACAGCATACAGATACCAACATTATAAGAACCTTACTAATATCCCAATTCTCCTCTTACATTCTGCATCTAAGTGCTTTAGATAAAAAAATAATCTAATTAAAATTAATTATATAATTCGGCCGGCGGAGACTACTATTTGGAATTCGGAGAACGTTGGCTCGAATCTCAGTGAAACTCCAAGTCTAAGAAAAACCTTTTTCTAATAGCGGTCGTCCCTCAGAGTGTATTTCTATCATGAAAAGCTCCTGATAAAAAATATCTGCCGTTCCGAGTCGACTTAAAACTGTAGGTCCCTCCATTTGTGTAACAGCATCAAGCCGCACGCCACAAATAGGAGGACAAACACACAAAAAATGGTGTAAGCGCAAAAAAAAAAAAATAAAGAAGACTTGCCAGGAACTTGAATACTTAAAAAAATTTAATTTAAGCACAATTGTAAAAATCAAATAGTGAACAAAAAGGAACCTTCTTAACTTTAAACTGTGAAATAATAGCCTGAAGTAAAAGTTATGAAAACAATAAAGTTAGAATTTACGACAAATTTGTCTTGCCAAACAAAATTACCAAAATTAAAGAAAATTTAAATACCACAGCAACAGAACTTAAATTAAAAAATTTGTACGTAAATCAGTTAAAACAAGAAAAACATATTGAATTACTGTTAAAACAAAACAAAAGGATTTACTTAATAAGAATAAACTCAAACTTAATTACTGTATTTTTTCACTATTATAATTTTGGTTGTAATTTTTATTAATACATATAAAAAAAATTGTATATATCGTATTTCGGTATTATTTTTAGTTTTGCTAAAATAATTGATTCAGGGACGCTGTATAAGTGATAATTGTTATGTTGTGGTTTATTTGGATAATACGAGGTATGTTCAAAAAATAAGGTGAATTTTCAAATTTCACGGGATACGCACATTTGACGATTATTATTTTTTTAATTTGGTACACTACTCTCGAAGATATTTCACGGTTTTAGCAATATATGTTGAACATGTTTAGTCTGTTTGTGAAACGCATAAATAAGACAAGTGTTTTGCGTGTTCGGCGATTTTCTGCTATAGAAAAAGATGGATCAAAGAAGGTGCATTAAAATTTTGGGTAAAAAATAGAATTAACTGCTCAAAAACACTTGAAGAGTCCAAAAAGTTCCAAAGAAGGTCAAAAAGATGTGAATGAAGAGGTTCTATATTGAAGTTCTAAAAATCTATTATCTTCTTTTAATGTACTATTCATTAGTTTGTTAAGCTAAAACTCAATTTCATCTTGTTCTGTGTTAATGTGGGTAGTAACATTAAGCGGTCTATTTTGTATAGCATTGTTAAATTTGATTTGATATTCTAGAGTGGTTTCAATTTGATGTGTTTGATTGAATGGTTTCAATTTGTTTGTTAATGGAGATTGCTTCGTTAGCATCCATCCCCGCAAGGGCATCTTCCACAAGGAGGTAACGGGTACGACGAACCCGCGGACCCTAGTCAAGATGTCCCTCGCTTCAGCGACAATGTAAGAGTTAGCTAGAAAGTTAGTTGACAAAATCCAGCATACGTTTGTTCCCATATTGGGCGGTGTGTTGGTCAATGTCTGTTCACCATGTTAGGTGCGACTGTTTATGTAAAAAAACATGACCGGTATGCCACGGGGCGCATTGGGAGTTCCTGGATAGGTCGCTAGGGCTTTCCACCTGCGACCTTAAAGGGGTGATGGGAGTTCGCTCTGACGATGTGTTAGCTCCGGTGTATATCAGTAACCAGTCTCCTTGGACCCTGGTCAAGAAGTGTTCATTGGGCGAAAGAGTAGTAGCTTTCGTTGCTCCAGGCGAGCGCCAGTCCGTCCGTGTTTTCCGGGATCGGTAAAGCGTAGGTCAGGCCTCAGGGAACTGGGGTAGGAGCCATTACCTCCGAGGGTGCACTGGTTAAACAAAAAAAGCATGCATAAAATAAAGGAAAAAAGACAAAAAGAAGAGAAACAGCAGAAGGCCACTAATGACGGAGATCTAGAGCAGAGCACATCCGTAAGGAAACCACGATTGCTTCGCTCGCCACCACAAAAAGCGAATACGCCTCTTACGAGCGACTCAATGCCAACCATAGAGAAATCAATGAAGGAATTGAAATGACGTCTCAAGAATTAGACGTAACAGTAACGTCAAAAGAGGCTGAAAATATTGCAATTGCGCCCAATGCGTCGACACAAGTCCCTGTAACTGCAAATGATGCAAACACAGAAAGGGAAAAAACTGCGTTGTCCAGAAGAGCACTCCTTCAGCCACAAAAACAAATGCACCAAGTCCTGCCGGACCCGACTCTTTGAAGAAACTAAGAGTTCGAGAGCCTGAGAAATGGCAAATGGTAAATCGGCAAAACTCTTAGCCCAATACCGCGCCAAAACGAAACGATGGACCACGGAACGATGAGGCAAGGAAGGCTAAGGAGAAACAAAAGAAGAATGAGCGAATATCAAAACCAAAATCGGAGGCTGTGTTGGTAGAGCCGGTAGAGGGTCACAGTTATGCTGAAATTCTCATAAATATCCGAGAAAAGACCGTGCCAGACGAAACCACAACAGTGAAAGCATAAGAAGGACCCAAATTGGCGCTCTTTTACTTGAATTAGAAAATGGAAAACAGTTAACGCTGAGTTTTTGAAACAATTAGAGAAAACCGTAAAAGCGGTCGGTTCCATTACAACTTCAACTGTAGAGATCAGAGACCTGGACGCTGTCACGGAGAAGAAGGAAGTTGATGTTGCTGTGAGAAAAATGCTAGCCGGCACTAGCGAAAACATTGATGTTAGGATCACAAAACCTGATCAATGACCAGAGGTACGTGCTTATGTTACTCACGCAAAACAATATCAAAATCGGATGGGTTAGTGCAAGGATGAGAGCTAGCACATCTCTGAAGCGGTGCTACCGGTGGTTTGGTGTCGGACACCTTCAATCAAACTGCAAAGGACCAGACAGAAGGGGAAAAGGTACCGCCGCCATCTGGCTGCCTAGGAGCACAAATTTCGCAGTAACCCCGAAAGGTTCTTCTACGTTCAAAACAACCAATTCCCAATGATAAGCTGTCGCCAAACGACAATATAGATGAATTCACCCGGAAACTGGAAAGCATTGAAGACAAAGCCCTTTGTTTAGAGGGACGATTAGTCCTAGCGGGAGAGTTCAACTCAAAATCCACCGAATGGAGTTCGACGACAACGAACTCAAGAGGTAGGCGAGTGCAGGACATGGCCGCCAGACTAGGTTTAGTGGTGCTCAACACAGGAAGGACTACGTACCGAAAGGCAGGTTGTGAAGGCACCACACCTTACATAACCCTAGCATCGGAGAGCATAGTCGCCTTTACTAAAGACTGGAGAGTCTAGGAATATTTCAATGGGAGTGACCGTCACATTTTACATTGAAATGGAAAACCAACGAGCGCGTGAAAATCGAAATAAAAGTACATGCAAATGGAACATAAACAAGTTCAACCCAGCGACGCTCCTTGCAACTATTGACGAAAATAAAACGACGATCTGCACGAATATTACAGCAAAAACATTAGTCAAGACAACAATGCGATGCATAACGATAGGTTGCATCGCATCTATCCCTAAAATAGATAAGAACAAAAAAAGAAATGAAAGGGAAGAACTTGAGTATGAAGCAACATAACTCGTCCCATTCACAGAAGAAGAACTAAATGATGCTGCAAAAGCTAGCTTATAGACCGCTATGTACGCTGGATAGCGCAGGAAAACTATTTGAGCAATTGATAAAGCGTAGGCTTAGCGAAGCAGTAGAGAACAGTGGCGGCCTGTCTGACAAGCAGCATGGTTTTAGAAGTGGCAGATCTACCTTAGGAGCCATCCAAGATGTAATAGCTAGCGTAGAACATGCCCAGGCTGGTAACACTAGTTTACACCAAAAATGGTCCTCGACCAAAAAGCGTTTTTTTAACTAATTTGAGGTCGCTGAAACCAAAAATGATTTTTTTTTCAAAGAGTTTCCGAGATATTCCCAGAAAACCTGTTTTTTGGGCAATAGTGCAGTTATTACCTGCAATCTCGAAAACAGTGCGCGCCATTTCTTTGAAGTGCATAAATTTCGAAAGGCACACATATAACCTACATGGCAATATATAAATCGTGTCAATGGAAGTCGGAGTTTTCACAAAACAGCTGTTGAAAGTAAAAGAAACGGCATTTTTAACGTTTTTTACTAAATTATCAAAGTTTATTAAATTTTTTCTGGAACAAAAAATTTTTTTATATCGACATAACATAGGTTTTCTGAAAGACAATTTTGTCATCTACATTTTAAGTCTAAGTTTGTCTGAATCGACGAAAAATTGTAGAAGTTATAACGTATTATGAATGAAGACAATTTCATCGTCTGTCGTGTATCCTTTTGATGTACATATACAATACGGTTTCGAGCAAAAGTAAATCATGCCAGCCTGCGTATTGAGTCACGCAAAATAACTGTTCTTAGGCTCACTATAATTAAAAACGAATATACATATTTAGTAGTCCATACTATCGCTAATAGTTCCTTCTCTATTGTCGAGTACTTGTATTCTGATAAATTGAGTGTGCGACTAGCATAACAGATTGGTTTGTGGCACACTCTCTGTTCTTGAGATAGAACTGCGCCTAGTGCGAAATTACCAGCGTCAGTTGTTAATATAATGGTTTTGTAAAGTCAGGATATTGGGTTGTTAGTATTTATATAACGATCGTTTCAGTTGTTTTTTCTTTCTTCAGACATTCAGTTAGGGGTTTGGTTAGTTTTGAAAAATCTCTTATAAATTTCCGGTAGTATCCTACAAGACTTATAAAACTTTGGATTTGTCTTCGAGTTCAAGATATTGGAAAGTTGTTTATAGCACTTATTTTTGCGGGATTTGGCTTAATGTCCTCTGTGGAAATAATATGTCCAAGAAAAGTGGTTTCTTTGTGCAGAAATTGTGATTTATCAGGCTGAATTTTAAAATTGGAGGATCGCAATTTATCGAACACTGTTTGTAGGCTAAGAATGTGTTCTTGAAGGAAAGTGGAGTATATGATAATGACATCAAGGTAAACACGACATATTTTAACTATACGTTCACCTAGGATATTGTCCATAACTCGTTCGAAAGTTGAAGGTGCATTTTTAAGCCGAAAGCATTCGTACGTATTCATAATTACCACCTTCTACTGTGAATGCAGTTTTACGGTTATATTTTTCGTCCATTTCACTTTCTAAGTCACTTGCTAATTCAAGCGTAGTAAAGTAAAAGCATTTTCTTAATTTATCCAAAATCTCATTAATGTTTGGAAGAGGATATATGATAGTTTTTTTATTTTGTTTTCTTTAATCGATTTATTTAAAAAATACGTCCGGCTAGTTTTGGCATAGTTTTAAAAGTTTTTGTTTTTCTTCAATATTTAAATCTTCTTTATTTGCCGATCCCAGTTACAAAATGTTAGCGATGACAACATTACATAATTATGTAAATTAAAAATAGTTTAAAAAAACTAAAAAACACGCTTTTATTGCTAATCGAACTAAAAAGTAGAAAATAAATTGTAATGACAAAGAGACCTATAATGAAGTAATAGCACATCGAACGATCAGTCATAGTCAACTACCTCAGAACAGAATTATAACAAAAATTAAGATACAAATAGAATAATTCAAATTAGAGTTAAAAGCGTGGGATGCTTGATATAGTAAATATTACAATCATTCTATTGGCAACTACCTAAGTACAGAAGGTTATGAAAGTGAAGCAAAATGCATCCCACGCTTTTAACCTTCATGTGCCCGGCTTACTACATTTGTAGTAAATTGTGAAAAAAATTTAGATAAAAAAAAATTTTCCGAAACAACAATGCCCGAATTTTTTAGTAGCTTCCTGATTATCAAATCAAAGTCAATTAAGAGTATAATAACACTCGAAATATTATTTGCCTGACCTCTAGACCCTACTTTGAAAAAAATATCATCTTGCGGCCGGCTTACTACATTTGTAGTAACCATATAAAATGTATGCAAAATAGTATTTTATAGTTGACTTCAGCTTGTCGCAACACGATTTTTTATAACTGTCGCTTCGCTTAGTTACCGAAGTACGTTTGTGTGTGTGTATGTGTACACGCATGGAAAATTTGAACTAGATTTCGCAATAAATTAGAACAATATACTACTGGCATGTTTGCTTAGGTGTGTTTTAGCATTCAAGAAAATCAGTCTTGTATTCATTGTGCTGGATGCAACAAGTGTAAGGAAGCAATACATTTACAAATAGACATACATACATGAGTTGTGGAAACACAAGTATAGACATGTCAAAGCGTGTTGACATTCAGGAACGACGAGTTGTTAAGCGGTAAGTTTAGATCCATATGTATATATTTCCTTTGCTAAAAATGCTAAAAGGAACAGTTAACTATCAGTCTAAGTTACGAAGAACTTCAGCAAAACATATTGCGCGAGCTTGATGAGGAGGAAGAGCATTTCGACTTGGAGGATGATGGCAATGCCGGAAATGATGAGAGTTCCAACCCACACGATATTGGCGCTGGTGGTTTGACGTCTTTGAGTTGATATTCACTCCATCAATGCTTCAACAAATTCTAGTAGATACGAATGAAAAAGCACGAAAAGCCTATGAGACTTGTCACGAGAAAAACTGCACTGGAGATAAAAGAATCTGGGAGAAATTAACCTTAATTGAACTAAGAGCATTTATAGGTCTTGTGTTACTAGCAGGTGTAAATAAATCAAATGACGAAGATGTGGATGTGCTATGGAGCCAAGAATGCATTTGCTTTTATCGAGCAGTAATGCCTAAGTCACGCTTCAAAGAAATTGTTCGATTCATTAGATTTGAAAGCGAGCGTACAAGAGCAGTTAGGCTAGAAGCTGATAGGGCTGCTCCAATATCTGAATTGTGGACACAAATGAACGCAAATCTGCGCAAATATTACCAACCATCTCGAGAAATTACTGTGGATGTACAATTATTTGCTAGGTTTACTCAGTACATACCCTCTAAGCCTGCCAAGTATGGGATAAAGGTTTGGTTTGCATGCGATGCTAAGTCGTTCTATCCACTCAAAAGTGAAATATATACTGGAAAAAACTCAAATGCTGGTCGAGCAAATAACGTAGGTGAAGGTGTTGTGCAAAGGTTAGTATGCCATTGGGAGAACATCGGAAGGACTATTTTTTGTGAGAATTTTTTTACATCGCTAAACTTAGGCAAGTATTTAATGTCCAAAGGTCTTGCTATTGTTGGCACTGTTCGTCAAAATAAAACGTTTGTACCATATGAAATGAAGGCTGACCGCAATCGTGCTGAAGAATCTTCCATTTTCGGGTTTCTCGATGGAAAGTTTTCTTTGGTATCTAAGTTCCAAAAAGAGGCAGATCAGTAATAATACTTGCCAGCACACCTTTGACAAATTCAATTGTAGCTGAAAAGAAAAACAAGCCGCAATACATCCTTGATTACAATGCAAACAAAGGAGGCGTCGACGCAATGGATAAAATGCTTTCTGCATATTCAACGAAACGCAAACCATTGCATTGGCCCTTGGCCATGTTTTATAACATGCTGGACATAAGTGCACTTGCATCATTCATCATTTACTCGGAAAACAATCCATATAACAGTCGCACAGACGCGCGACGAAAGTTCTTGCGGAGCTTGTCTAAGCAGCTTTTTATGCCAGCAATTGAACAGCGCTCTCAAGTTCCCCGGGTGCTGGGATTCCATCAAACACGTAAAGCTATCGAAATGGCACTGGATCAATCGCTTTCTGCTACATCTAATGTTGATTCATCTATTTTAGCTGATATTTCCAACGATAAACAACCAAAATATCCTGTACCTTGTCAATACTGTGAAATAGGAAGTCGTAACAACACACGAAAAATCTGTAGTTGGTGCAAAAAAGCAGTGTGTAATGCACATGGCGAAACATATATTTTGGGAAAATGCTGTTCAACTCCTGAAAATTAAAACATTTTTTGTATTAAAATTATCACCTGAATTCAATATTTTTAAATGAAAAGGTTATTACACACGTACAAGTAAAAAAAAACACCATACAAGTCTTTTTTTCTTAACATTATATTGGTTTTGCATGCAATTACGTAGTTACTACAAATGTAGTAAGCCGACCGGGTACGTAAGTTTTATATCCCGGGCACATGAAGGTTAACTCTAATTTGAATTATTCTATTTGTATCTTAATTTTTGTTATAATTCTGTTCTGAGGTAGTTGACTATGACTGATCGTTCGATTTGCTATTATTTCATTATAGATCTCTTTGTCATTAAAATTTATTTTCTACTTTTTAGTTCGATTAGCAATAAAAGCGTGTTTTTTAGGATTTTTTAAACTATTTTTTATTTTCTACTTTTTAGTTCGATTAGCAAAAAAGCGTGTTTTTTATTTTTATTTTTTTTTAACTATTTTTTAGTATGAATGAAAATTATTGTTATTATTGCAGTCAGTGAATTAATGATTCGATACATTCGTGTTATATTTAATTCCTTTCTTATCGACTGTGAGTCTAAAGCTATGCAGTTATCGGCCGTGATAAAGAAGTAATCGGGATGAAGAACTTGTTTCGTGGAGGGAGCCTGAGAAACGGCTACCCCACTCCTGAACCGGAGAGGTAACAACAAAATATACTGACATAATCAATATGTTACATACTTTTTCCCATATAGATCATTGATTGAAGGTTGTATTCTTTTCATTTAGTCAGTGATTTATAGTCCCATTTAATTGTGTTATATTTAATTTCTTCTTTACCGACTATATGTCCTAAGAAAGGCCAGCATTGGCCTTTACACAGAATAGATACTCTCAGCACAGAAAAAGGAGACCGTGGATTATATTGACACAATCAAAACGAGATGTAAAGTTCCAGTTTGGTTTTTTTAGTTCATTTTTGTTGTGAATTGTACTTTAATCGATAAAATTTTATAAATGAAATTATGGTAATGATAAATTCCTTCTTTATTTGCCAAAATTTTGTTCCGTAAAATAATTTCAAAATTTATGTTTTGATTATTTTAGTGTAATTAACAAAATTACATCTTATATGAAAATTATTTCATTTTATATGAACATTGAATAGAGTAAATTTGCGTGTATGAGACTTGTAGTATCTACGCATGTGTAAAGACTATACAAAGTGAGAATGCAACTACCCTGAAAACGTTTTAGCCTTCTAGTCGTACTGCAGTGCCGCGTGCCCGAGCAAGTTCGAATTCGAAAGAGTAAGTCGTAGACTCCCGAAATCAGTAAGAGTAACTCGGAGAGTGCAGGCATGCGCAGACCGCGCGTTAGCTCTGTCTTTCTTACTCTTCTACAGAAGATCTACTATTCGCGGGATTAAAATTATTTTTTTCATGAGTTGGCAGCACTGTTAATAACATCTGGGCAAACTTTCATGTGAATGCCATTATCAGCAATATATTTACGCTTGTGTTTACCAAACGACCAAGAGTGCATTTTTCGATTTTTACAATGTCTGATTTGATTGAGCAGAGAAGTGTCATCAAGTTTTGTTTGCGGAATGAAATTTCGGCTGCGGAAACGTTTAGCATTCAGAAGGCATTTGGTGATTCGACCATGTCGCAGAAAAATGTTTATAAGTGTTACAAAGACTTCAAAGAGGGTCGAGAACGTGTTGATGACTTGGAGCGTTCCGGACGACCATCGACGTCAACAGATGACCAACACGTCAATAAAGTGAAGGAGTTAGTGCTCAAAAATCGTCGGTTGACTGTTAAAGACCTTACTGATATGATCGGAATATCAGAAGGATCTGTGAAAACCATTTGGGCCTACGAAAAGTCAAATCTCGTTTGGTACCGAAAACTCTCAATTTCTTGGAAAAAACTCGTCGCGTTGATGTGTGTGAAACAATACTTTCAGACTATCAGGACAAGCTCAAATGCATCATTACGGGAGATGAGACTTGGATATATGTTTACGACCCTGAAACAACCCACCCAGCGAATATCGTGCTAAAGGCGAGGCCAGACCGAAAAGAGCACGTCAAAGTCGTTCAAAAATAAAGGTCATGATGACAGTTTTTTTCGATTTTCGTGGTGTGGTGCACTATGAATTCCTTCCACCTGGCCAAACTGTTAATAAGGAATATTATTTGAGCGTTATGCTTCGTTTCAACAATTCTTGGTTTTTGCATCACGATAATGCACCGTCTCACACTGCACTCGTTCTTCGTGACCATTTCACCAAAAATTCGACGCATATCGTTCCGCAACCACCGTATTCGCCTGATTTGGCTCCGTGTGACTTCTGGCTATTCCCAAAACTCAAG
The DNA here is from genome assembly GCF_027943255.1 of Anastrepha obliqua. NCBI lineage: Eukaryota > Metazoa > Arthropoda > Insecta > Diptera > Tephritidae > Anastrepha > Anastrepha obliqua. Next base: position 653,729 of record NW_026562179.1, on the reverse strand, counting down.
AGACCACTCCGGGGAACGCGTTTCGAGTCGATTGAGGAGATAAAAGCTGAATCGAAGAATGTGCTGATGGCTATACCGGAAATGGACTATTTGGCATGTTTCGGGGATTGGAAAAATCGTTGGCATAAGTGTATTTCATCGAGAGGGGATTATTTTGAAGGAGATGAAATTGATTTACAAGAATAAATAAAGATTTTTCATTTTACAACCAAACCTTACCTTTTGCCCACAGGTAAAAAAAGAAAATATTAATCCTGGCAATCCTAATAAGGATAATTCCAAGTCGATCAGATTTTTAGAAGCCAGTGAAAATTAAGCTCAAAGATTCCGTTACATACATACATACAACCCGAGCTAATAAAAGTGTGTTAAAAAAGGCCAGCCGCACTATGTGTAACTTGTAATGAAACTTCTTAATTTCTGGATTGTGTTGTGCTGCTGTTTGCGCTGGCTGTTTTTCTTGTTTCGACAATTTTCCGAACTCCGTATTCTCGAGCACGTTCAGCAGGCGTTTTTGGCATATTGAAGTCTATAACAAACAGTAATACCAAATTGGAAATAAACAATATTTTTTATAGTCATCCAATACAATAATATAACTATTATAAAATTATATCATACTTGCAAATAATCAAATTAGTGATGCCATATCGGGTTTAGTAAGGCACAGCAGTTTTTCCTCAACAGTACCTGTGAACTGTGTAAGATAGATCTTTCATAATCACAATACACTGATATTTAATTTCTTCGCATAGATACGAAATTTGACATTGTATTTTTATAAAAATGCATCAACATACCTGTTCTACCTGGAAATTAATTTGCAAATTTTAACTTCACTTTCACTGAATATATATTTAAATATTAAATATTATTTAATAATAATAATAATTTTGATGAACACGTGGACTACACAAATCCCCTGTAATATCACGCGCATGCGCGTGTATACGGATGTCACCATGTGACATAGGCCGTAGGCTGCAGTATATGGCATAGTATTAGCAGAGAACGTAAATTCATAGAGAAGGCGCAGTCCCGGCCCGTTCCTCATTTTGGGCTCTAACAAAACACGGGTAAGAATTTCAAATCAGAAATTACTTCACCACAAGTTAACAGTAGGAAATTAATTAATATGGCTGCCGGAGAGAAATGAGAGGGAGAGAGTGATACGCAAGTGTGAAAAAATGTAGTTTACATTAGCTTACATTTGCTTGCGTACAGAATAGATTTGTTCATTTGATATGTCGATATGATTCGTATGCATGTTACAGATTTGTTCTTTTTGGTTTTTTTATGAAAATTGCACGTAATTGTATGTATGCATGTTTATATATATATTAGCATAGGACATATGTATGTAATTAAGTTATGAAAATTGCGCGAAATTTTATGTATGCATGTTTATATATGTACATATATTAGCAAAGGACATATGTATATTAGGTTTATATGAAAATTGCGCCAAATTTTGGAAAAAATGTATGATTGCATTAGATTTGATTTTGATTGGATAAATGTATATGTGTACATATATGAAAATAGCGCCAAATATTGAAAAGCTCTTATGATTGCTTGTAACCAATTGCACTTTGGTTTGAATTTTAATTCGAAAAGAAAGACAATTGTGAGTGCACGTGCGCGGTGAAGTAAACATTTTCAAATTATTAATAACTAATTAATAAAACAAAAAAATGCCTAAAGCTTCAAAATGTCGTGTTCGGGAGTGTAATAGTGAACAAACGTCGTTCTTTTGTATTTCCCAAAAATCGGGAATTATCAAATTTGTGGAAGGAGAATTTGCGGATCTCACCCTCAATGCAAACATCAATGCATAATTCATTTGTATGCATTCAACATTTTGAGGAGGATACCGTGGGACCAAAGTATCTTAAGAATGGAGCGGTTCCAACTCTAAGCTTGGGTAAGTAGATTAATTTATTATTATGTCTCCATATAGGTATGTATGTACAGTGAAGAAAAAATAAACGGAGTTACCGTCAATATTATTATTTCTAATAAATCTGTGAATATTTTTTTAAATATTAGTGTCGCAGTTTCTTTTTGGTTCACTGTACATACATTAATTGATAATCGTATGCTTGGATGTCGTTTTCAATACTTCGTGCCTATTGAAAAGCTTAACCCATGCATGCATGCATGAAATAGAAAGCAGAGAAAGGATTTATTTATTTAGAATGCGCACATTCTCATGATTTTATTTACATATTTATAAAAAACTTTTGAATTTAAAGGATCGGGTTTAGGATAATGCCGTATGGGCAATTTTAGGCCAAGTATAATGATTTATTTAATGAAACTTGGTTGAGATGTTAGGGAGTGGCTCATGAACAACTTTTATAACTTTCAATATTTACACGCATTATAATACAATGCACTTATAAATTGGTACAATATAATATTACATATATGTATTTTGTTCTAAATTTCACTTCAATTCATAAAATATATGGTCACAAACGTATTTTTACTGGTTTTTATACTTGCATTCAAAACAACAATATCCTTTCGCTAAATTACACAATTTTAACAATGAATTACTTGAAAACTATAAATCTCCGGAGAGTGCGGGTTCTAGTTTTATATATGTATGTACATATATGATTATACTGAATATACCTCAATTTAAATTTTAATTATTCTATGATGATGTTCCACCAAACAAGTGGACCGAAAAAAAAAGAAAATAAGAGCTGCTGTATCGAGAGCTGCGTGCCTCGGGATAAAGCTATACTTTTTGCGTTTCCTAGGGACGAAGAGACCCGTATGAATTGGGCCTTGGCGTGCAAAGTGCAAGTGTCAAGCACTGACAGGGTTTTTAGTTCCCAACGCCATTTTGAACCCACATTGGTTACAAAATATAAACTTTTGAAAGGGCTTTTCCTTGCTTCAATTTAGAGCCAGGAAATAGAAGTCGCTCGCCTAGTGCTGGCTCTGATTGGGTTTGCCCGCCCGTCACTGCAACTTATAGCAGGGTAGTTAGCAAGTAGAAGAAGATTGAACTCTGGAAGAGTTTGAGAAATATTCGATATTAGAGGAAAACAGGCAAGCTAGTTATAGTAATCAGATCTGCGTTTACTTAGAAACCACAACCACTCGCGAACGGTTTGCTCAATCTGCTCGCTATTATCAGAGCAACGCGGTCAAATTAAATAAACGTATTGAGGAGCTTGAAAAAAGAAAATAATGACCTAAAAAATAAATATTCTGAGTTGTTGAAACGTGCAATAATTGCGGAAGAAAGTTGTGGCAGCAATGCTTTAACTTTTGCAAAAATGATCGTCAGTACCAAAAAAGGTTGGTATATAACATAGTAATGAGGACGAAAAGGCATTGGCACAAAATTTGTACTATATGTCCACTAAAGCATATTCTTTTATGCGTGACGATCTAGGTTTTTGTTTACCACACAAATCATTTCTTTTGCGTTGGCGCCCCATCAGGTACGTTGTTCCAGGTTTCGATGCCAATGTCGTTAACAATTTAAGCAAAATTGCTAGCAAAATGTCCGGTACAGAACGCATATGCATTTTATTATTTAATGAAATTAGCATCAAGCCGGATCTTACTTATAATAAAAGTAGGGATATAATTGATGGGTTTGTGGACCATGGGGAAGACCAACGTCAAAGCAGAACAGGGAACGAATGTGGTTTTTTTATGGTTAAGGGGTTGTGCTCTAAGTGGAAGTATGTATTTTCCTACTATATTTCCAAAAATGGTTTTAATGGTGCAGAGTTACATCAAATTGTGATGACTAACATTTCCGCAATTACGAAAATTGGACTGAATATAAAAGTTATGATTTGTGATCAAGTGTCCGCGAATAGAACTTTATTTAATCAATTGAAGATTTCTGAAATTAACACTTTTTTCATGCACGAAAACAATAAAATTCTTTGCATGTTTGACTCCATCCGTAATGTATTTATGAAATATGATATTCCAACCGCCCATGGCACTGCAAACCTTAAGGTCATTAGGAAGTTATTTGATATTGATCAAAAGAATTCCAATTTAAAAAATTTGCCCAAAATTGACGGAGGCTCATATTTACCCAAGCATTTTCGAAAAAATGAGCGTTTCACGCGCAACACAAGTATTGTGCAATTCGGTAGTGTCAGGTATTGACATGATGTGTAGTCAAAATTTATTTGGTAATGACGAAAACTTGATAAATTTTGCCAAGTCCACACAGATATTTGTTAAAGAAATGAATGATCTTTTTGATGAACTCGATGCAAAGCATTTCCAGTCAACAAATCCATTAAGGTCTCCTCTGAAGCGGGATGATAGAAGCAAAGTTGAAAGACTATTAAGTTACTTCGAGTTCTTTAGTCCAATGTCTACAATGCGTGCATATTCTACTATTAAATGTATCCAAGGCTTTCGTACTATAATAAAATCGATGCTGGAATTGTGCGAGGAACTTTTTCAACAGCATCAAAATTTAAAATTTATTTTCCTTGGAAAGTTAAACTAAGATTGTCTAGAAAATTTCTTTTATCGGGTCCGAGCTAGTCAGGGTATTAATACTCATCCCACAGCACACGAGGTGCAGTACATAGTAGCTCGATTGATATCTATGAAAATTTGACGACAGCGGTTCGAAAACAAGGGCAATAATTGCGAAGATGATGATGATATTAATTAGACTGGAATTTAGGGACTGAGGATCATCATCTGGAGGAAGAAGTAGAAGAACCGCTAAATGAGCAACTCGTTTTAGAAAATATAGAGGTAGCAGACGAGAATTTTGCTGAAGAATCAAATATAGCTGAGGTACAGGGGCAGCGTTATTACACTGGCTTTGGTTCTTACCAAAAATTACTGTGTAAGCTAAAATGCGACAAATGCGCCCACATTATGATGTAAACACAAGGAGACTTAAAATTGCATTCCGAAGCCCTGATAAGGTCTAAAAATTTCACGGATGACACCGATTTGAGACTGTTGAATTCTGAAGACAGGGTATTCGAAGTGTGTCGCCTTCAGATGATGTGGTACCGTCAGCTTTTTGCAAAATATGCTCACGTAGGTAATATTCGCAATGTAATGTTGCCGGTTATAAAACAAAAAACCGAAGAAGTATTGTATTTCCCCATTGGTTCGCAATATCTGGCGAATGTCAAGATCATCGCATCAAGCTACTCGACTTTTTGATATATGTACTTCTATTCAAAAATGCAAAATGGTTTTACGGCAAGAAAATACTCAAGTTAGGTGTCAGAAGCGCAACGATAAACTAAAAAAGTTGTCGTACGTTGTAGGTCAGGGTCCAACAAGGTGAGTTGCGCAGGTCCTTAGGGTAAGTAAAACCAGCGTTTATTTATTGTTTATTCTAATATGTATTTATTTATATTTATTTTTCCTATTTTAAAGATTTTTCAGGTTTTTCTCCATCTTTCAGATTTTTCTCTATCTTTCAGCTTTTTCTTTTATCTTTTTTTTCAGGTAGCACCTGAGCCTAGATTTTTAAACCACTAGCTCGTGTGTCGCGGCCTTGTAATTATTTTTTGACGCGCGTAAAGCAGTTTCAGAGAACGTTAATGTATAGAGAAGTCTCAATGACAGGAACGTATGGAATTTCGAGGGGTACTCGTCTCGCGAAGACAATTTCACCACAGACACATTTTTCAACAAAAATTAACAGTAAGGGGCTGAATTATGTAAATTTAGCAGCAGTCGATAAGAATTTCTTGGTGATTAGAAGCAAAGAATGTTAGGTAGCTTTTTAACCCTTAACTGGTCCGGCGTCGTCTGAGAGACTACGTCATATAAACAAATCCTGTTTATTTGCTACTGGAACCACCTACATACGGGTCGCTCCGCCTATTCCTTCCCCTATTGGTCATTAAAAAATAGTCACATTTCTGTCGATTTTGTTCAGTTATACTCTAAGTTAGGAACGATTATATTTGCGCGGTAGTCTGTCAGACTACGCCGGACCCTTTACGTTACTTTAGTGCGTGTTTCAAATATAGTGAGTTATGGCTGGGCCATCTAAACGGGTGCGTTTGGGCGATTGTGATTATGAAGAAACTCTCTCTAAGTGGAATAACGAAGACACTGATAGTGGTACTGATATAGACGATGTGTCAGACGACTATAATATTGAGTCAGAGCATGACACTAACTCGGAATTATCTGAATATGAGGAGGACAATGACAGTGATGAAGTGGACTCAACGGAAAGTGAAAAGAAATATATATATGGCAAAAATCGGTATAGGTGGTGTACTTCAGAAGTTCATCCATCATCTAAAGTCCGAAAACATAACATTGTGATGAAAGTTCCCATACTGAAATCAAAGGCAAGGATGCTTGGTGAGTCTGCAGATCCGCTAGCTATTTGGGGCTTACTTTTTAGTGACAATATATTTGAACATATTATGCAGTGCACTAACAAAAAGCTAAATTCGATGAGTGAAAAATATTCTGCTGTTTCACAACACCACCTATTTGCAACAGATGGAACTGGAAGGGACATATTCAGAGCAGTTCTCAGTAAGAAAAGATTTGCTGTCCTTTTGGCTGCGATAAGATTTGATAATCGAGAAGATAGAGAAGAACGCAAAAAGGATGACCCTACTGCAGCTATATCCTTCGTGTTTAACAGTTTTATAGAGAATTGCCAAAGTTTATATGGATTAGGGCAATCTGCTACTGTAGACGAAATGCTGGTGAGTTTCCGTGGGAGATGCCGCTTTAAGATGTAGATGCCAAACAAGCCAGCAAAATATGGCCTTAAAATTCAGTGCTTAACAGACGCGAGAAACAGCTATCTTTATAATGCTTATATCTATTGCGGAAAGGACTCGGATGGCTTTGGTCTCAGTGACGAAGATAAGAAACTTTTAAAACCTACGCAAGCAGTATTACGCCTAGCAACGCCGCTCTTCAACAGCAATCGCAACATAACAGCTGATAACTGGTATTCTTCAATACAGTTAGAGGACGTCCTTCTAAAGAAAAATTTAACGTATGTAGGCACCCTAAAAAAAAATAAAACCGAAATACCACAGACCTTCCTACCCAATCGCAAAAGAGCTGCTGGATCAACATTCTATGGATTTAGGGAGGAATGCACAATAATTTCCCACGTTGGAAAAGTTGGAAAAGCCACAATTCTGCTGTCTTCCATTCACGACAGAGAATACACTGACCAATTAACTAATAAACCAGAAATAATCACCTTTTATAACGAAAATAAAGGAGGAGTTGATTCCATTGACGAAAAGTGTTCAAAAAGTACATCCAGTCGTCGTAGTCGAAGGTGGCCATTGACAATCTTTTTCCGTGTCTTGGATATTTCTGCGGTTAATTCTTATATTCTTCATCAGTGTTACAAAAACAATCCAATAATAAAAGAAAAGAATGTTTTTGGAAAACAGCTAGCTATGCAATTGATGGAAGATCATATGAAACGGCGCATAACAATGATGAATATACCACGAACCATGATTAGAAGGATACTTAGAGTTCCAGAAGAACAACCAACTAATGATGAAACAAATCTTATTCTCCAAAAACGTAAGATTTGCCATATATGTCCTAGCAACAAACACAGGATGACCAAATACCTATGCGTTTATTGCAAGAATCCAGTCTGCTTAGGGTGCACAGATCCAATCTGCAAAAACTGTATCTCAAACTTGTGAACTTTGGGCCTTGCTGGATACAAAACCACCTTCAACTTTCCATATCTTTATGAGTTTTATGGTTATATAATGATTTACAAATCAATTCTTAAAAAAAAAAATAGTTAACTAGCTTGTTCTCACTTTTTTATGATTTTCGGAAAGAATAAGCATTTTTTTTGTAGATGTGTGGTACATTATTCCTTCTTGTGTTTATAATTTGTTAGACTTTGCCCCAATTGCATGTATTTTTACTAAATATAGTTCATTTGTGTTCATAATATCGATGTTTATTAAAAAATAATAATAACTTTATGTTGTGTTTTATTATTGAGCTTCAAAACGTACTCGTCTCACAGACTACGCCGGACCAGTTATGTTACTCATGGAGTACCGGACCAGTTAAGGGTTAATATGACCTATATATTTGAATTTCTCCAAATCATCCAAAATTATATACATATGTTATGTCTGTCTGTCTGGTGTCTGTAAAACTTTGTTGAATCCTTTCAACTGAATCAAAATCCTCTATAGAAAACGCTTCATTACCAGGCGCACAGGAAGATGGCATATGCAAATGTAAATTTGTGAATTTATATACATTTGCGCATATGTGTATGCTGTGTGTATGTATGCTCACCAGCCACAGCTCAAGATAAAACGGTAAAACTTCTGAAGAAATCCAGCGCGCACTCATAGGCGCTGCGCACATTCATAGGCACAGCATTGTACATATACACATATTTACGTACATATATTGATGCATACATATGTACGAAGCCGCGGGCACTCGACTTGACAAAAATTCAAGATTTATCAAATATTGGCAAATAATTCTACGCGAAATATTCCAATATTGATTATTTTCGAATTGTCGAGAAAATTGGCATATGGGCGGCTCGTTTTATGAATGAAAATTCTTGCTCTTAGAACTATGAGCTCGAATTTATCAATGAATTTTTTGATGATGAGTTTTTGTTGCACAGTACAATAGTTGAAACTGTTCGGCGCCGCCGCGACTGTTCAGCGCTATGGCAACTAGAATGATGGCCGCTACGCCTGCGTCTATGACTGCATTTTGTTCTTGTAGTCGCTAGGCATAGAATTTTAGCTTTGAACGACATACGCATTTTGAGGAATAAAGTGAGTGCCCTGTGTGAGCGGTTGTATGCACATGCATATGTGTATATTAATAAGCATTGTTTTGCTTGAATTCAATTCACATATTTATATTTGCATATGCCATCTTCCTGTGTGCCTGGTAATGAAGCGTTTTGTATACAGAATTTTTTGATTTGTTTGAAGGGATATGGGCACCAAGTGTACATACGCACATACAAATATGTACATGAATATTCAAAAGAAATTTGTTTTAGCATTTGTGAGGCAGGAATTTGATCATTAGGTTATTTACATAAAATATAAGGCGATGCTCGTGAGGTAGGTCATGTTGCTTCAGTGGACACATATGCGTGCAACACTATATTTAATACAGATGCAATTGAACTTAGTTGTCCCATATATGCAAATACGTTTCTTTGAAGTTTTCTTTATTTATTTTAAAGTTTTATACTATCTAGAAAATGCATACATACAAATGTATGTATATTATTATTACATGTAATAATATGTAAATTGAAAAAGATTTGGTTTGCCAAAGGAACAAATAAATGCATATTCAAATGTAAATACATATGTCGATATACCAAAACACTTGTATACTATGAATTAATTTCGACTCAAAAAATTAGTAAACATTTTCATCAAATTTGTTTAGTTTTAAATTTACTAAAACGCACATACCAAAATGTGAGACGTCGTTTTATAATGAATTTTTTTAAATTAAATCAAAATATTAAAGTTACTTTGATTTGAAATGTTGGCGCATATAATAAATTTCAATCATTTTTTTCACCTTTGTCTGAAAATACAAATTGAATAAATTTTCGTTTATCAAGGGAACATAAAAATGCACAAGCAAATACTTTGCAAAATGCCGTCGGCTATTCGTCAATTTGATTTCCTACAGAGGCCAAAAACTGTGCAGGGCCAATATGCTAAAGGAGAAATCGCTGTAAAACATCTCTGTTAAAAGTTTCACCACACCCCGGCGGTTAGACTTCATTTTTGACAATTCACACTATTCGTAGCTCGTGAGAATTCTCTATATTTAACGTTCTCTGCAGTTTCACTTCATAAATTTGTGTATGTACATACATAACTATGCTTTGCTTTAATTATTTCTTGATCCTATATCACGATGTATTCTTGATACTTTATTACGATTATCGTCACGGTTTCATGCTGCGTGTACGAGCTGCCTAATTGTTCGAGGTCCAGTTCCTTAACCAAGCCATATGCTTCCTTTCTATGCCACGTTTACCCTATATTTTGACTTTCGCAGTGAGTTGCAACAATTCGTATTTGGGTTAACGCAAGATATGCCCCAAATGTTTTTTTCGACGCTTTCTTGTTGTTATAAGGTTCTTTCTTTTTTAAATTTACTTAAAACTTTTGCGTTGTTAATCTTTTGTGTCCAAGATAGTTTCAAAATTCTTAGATAGCACCACATTCAAATATATATCTCGAGAATATATTGAAGAGTGTTGGCGATAAAATGCACCCCTGCCGAAGTCCTTTCTTAATTTTAAGATCGTCGGTCAAAATGTTTTCAAGTTGTACAATAGCGGTTTGACTACAAAACAAATCAGAAATACATCTTATTTATTTTTCGTCAAGGTCTATTTGCCGTAGAATTTCAATCTATTTATCATGTTGTACATTGTCAAAAGCTTTTTCATAGTCAATAAAACATATATATGTATCTTTTTTAACGTCAGGATGAGGACTTGTAGATGGTACAGGGCTTCGCGTGTCCCCATTGCTTGCCTTAAGCCAAATTATGCACGCCCCATAACATTTTGGCTTTTTTGGCAGAGGCAAAAAGCTTGCTTGTAGCCATACTTTTGAATATCAGCCACAATCATAAATTTTATTAAACAATGTTACGAATATTGCTAAATTTTCATTGTTTATGAGCTTGAAAAATTCGAGTGGAATTTCAGCTGGCCCCACAGATTTCTTGTTTTTTACTGCTTTCAGTACTCGTATCAGATTGTATGTACTTTTTCCCGGTGTGCTTTTGTGCTTCATGCCCTGAAATGATTTGATTTTCATCATCGGTTAATATACCATGTATTCATTTTCTATATACACCGGATGCCTCTTTAATTTTGTATGTAGATCATAATCGTCATGAAATAGTTGTAAGTTCTCGGTTTCAGAGCACTGTGAGTCTAGCCACCTATATTTAGATTTCTATATTGCATCTTTTATTAAATTTTGCAACCGCTTGTATTTAACTTCATCCTTCTATTGTACTAAACTTCTCGTCTTTCTTCCATTAATTTCAAAATGTTGTCGTTCATCCATGTCTGCTTTCTAGCGGTCTTATTTCTTACAATGTTGCCATCACTATCTCTGGACTTACCAAAGTCATTTCGTGTGGCTTAGTTAGTTTTAGTAGTGTGTTTATTTCATCACAAAATTTTTCTACCTCTGCATCCGGTTTTTTCAAAGTCGGAGCATACACTTGGATTATGTTTAAGTTAAGTGGCTCGGAGTTAAGTTTAATGAGCATGGCTTTATCAGATAATGGAATGAAATCCATTACTGTGCTGGGTAATTGTGTAGATACAATTATTCCCACTCCATTTCGGTGTATTTTTGTATCTTTTCGATTACATTTTTCCATTGTCCGTATTGCACTGTCCATTGTTAAGCCACCATGTTTCTCAAACTCCTAAAATATCTATTTCTAATCTTTTCATTTCTTTTATTATAATATTACATTGGCTAGCTTTTTAGCTTCATATAAACTTCTTAAATTCCAGGTACCGATATTTAATTTTTTGCTTGTTTTACCTCCGGGGACTGTTAGCACCCCCTTAATGCCATACTGAGGGCCGTATATCATTGCTGTTTTGATTTTTCTACATGCTTACACCACTAATGATACAACCAGCTGTCGTTGCACATTTATAGTTTTATAGTTCTTGGAGAGACTCCTCAATTTAAAGTCTTGAGAAACGACAAGGGAAAAAAGTTGGAAGAAGATTGTTATTTAAAGGCGGCATCAACTCGCCTTGACAGTGCCAGTTGCAGGTTATGTGGGATTTTGTGTTCACGCCGTAATAATGTCCCTCTACGGCCTTCCATACCCTAGCTGGCCACCCGCTACTTGTCCGGGACTACTTATTTGCGTAACTTATTCGCCGCTAACTTCTTTATCTAAAGGCCGTCCACTATCTGCAATGTCTTAAATGTTCTGCTCGAATTAATGGGAAAAAGTGGATGCTTTTTTCACTTTTACAGGTTGTTCAACAAGTAGCTGTTGACTGCCTGAAACAGCTTGACAGTCTGACATATTTATTACTTCCACGAGACTAAGTACGAGTATAGCATATTTATGAAAATATTTCCATCTTGGATATCAAGAGAGATTTTTATGACCGCTTTTAAGTTGCAAGGAATGATATGTTTGCCAGAGGAAAGGTTTAAATTTTAAAGGAATTACTGCGTTTTTTGTTTTGATCTGTTGTTTTTTGAATTCTATTTTGGCTTCTAATTGAGTCCGGAATATCGGTACCAATGAGTCCATCGAATTAGTTGTGAAAATCAAATCTCAGCTGTTTAAATTCGATAAAGTTTGGAAGAGTCCATTCTTTGTCTAATTTATATTTATTAAGAATTATTGTTATTGGTTTGCAGTTAGTAAGGTCTGAACGGTCAACGTATTTTGGACTTATGAATGTTCCGGATGCTTCTATATCGATTATAAATTTTATATCCAGAAGTCAATTTACAATAAGGAATACACACTGGTAGCCTTCCTTGATAGCGAGGGCGCATTTAACAACATCCTATATTACCTAAACCATAATATAGGCATTGACTGATTTCGGGATCTCCGGAACTCTGGTGGAGTTCATCAAAAACATGCTCATGGGCAGATTTGTGATCGCAACCCTAGGGGCCTCAAAAATCAGGAGAAGAAACATATATATTATATGTTTCGAGCAGCCACGCGTCTCATGGACAGTTGATGGTGTAAAATGTTGCGAATTGAATCGTGAGACACGCTATGGCACGAGCTACCTCTCTCAAACTTAAATGATGATTTTCCAGCACCATTTCCTTGACTTTGTTGACGTTTTCATCCGTTGAAGACGTTGAGGGCCACCAGATCGGGGCAAGATCTTCCACGACTTCTCGGCCCTCTGCAAAAGCCTTTTACCCCTCGTAGTCCCGTGTTTTTGATAAAGCACACTAGCCATAGATGTACACTCTGTAACATTTTAAACGATTCGGCACACGAAATTCAGTTCAAAACATTAAATTTAAGACAAATTCTTTGTTCGATATTTTTATCCATAGTGAAAATCGCAGAGCACACCTGCAGTTGACTGATATAATTAAGTGCGAAAAATGAGATAATTTACAGATCACGCTCAAACTCTGCGACACTATAGAGGAGAGTTGTACCAACATTCCACGAAAAAAATTTAGACATATGTGTCACACGCGAAGAACCAGTTTTTGAGTTTTTTCACGTGAAAAATAGCTGTGACTATGCCAATTGCCAAAAAGAAGAATTGCCGAAGGGAATTTTGCTAGCCTTTTCCCAAGTATTAATTTTATGTTAACACTTTGGCTGCCACGTCGCACGTTTTCGTGCGACACCTAAATGTTACCCTGAGGCCACGTCGCACATTTTCGTGCGACACCTAAATGTTACCCTGAGGCCACGTCGCACATTTTCGTGCGACACGTAAATGTTACCCTGAGGCCACGTCACACATTTTTGTACATTTTAATATGGAATTTTACATAGAATTTGGATTCTCTGGCCTATGGTGAACACTTTGGCGTATTTCCCATGGCCGTTGTGTATTTTTAATGGTATTTTTTTGGATAATAAAAAAGTTGTAAATTAAAATTTGTCTTTTTATTAATATAATTCTTTTAAAAATTAATTCATTTATGAACAAAACAAATATAAAAATATATATGTATGTAAATTCAAATGGAAATCAGTAGAAAAACAATAAACTTATAATTAAAAATTCAATTTTTTAATGGAGATCAGTGCAAAAATTAATTTTTCTGGTGGGAATATTTAGGAAAACATTCTACACATAGTTGCGGTTTATTGGGCAGTAGGTGGTGGTCCTTTTCAAGCTCTTTCTGGCTGTTACTCTCTCAGCAGATTTTTTTGACATGGCATAACACAATACACAAGCACGCCTTATTGTTTTTCCGTTGTCGTCCTTTCTTTTTTCTATAAAATGTGTTCCTTTTGTTATGGGTTCTGGAGACATGAAGTCCAACAAAGCATTTGAAGTCTCCTGCCGGAACTTGGTTGGTTGGTTGGTTAGAGTGGTGATTCATCCAGAATCCAACTAGCGCTTCCGCACCATTTTGTTGCCACATCCTCGTTACCAAATTGTTTAACAGTTATTTGCAGCAGGACTGTATCCAGTCTGTGCGGTTTAGGAACCTTATTAGGTTGTTGACTTCTAAGCCAGACAGCTGCTCGAGACTCTCGAACAGCGGTTTGTCCAGGGTTAACATTCTGTCCTTCCATAGGGCAGGGCATTCACAGAGGAAATGGAAGATTGTTTCTTTTTCCCCCGGTTGTTTACAACTATGACAGTATGTGTTATGAGGGATGCCCATTTTGGCGGCTTGTTCTCCGATAGACCAGAAGCCAGTTATGACTGCCGTAAGTCTACAGGTGTCCCGTCGTTTCATGTTTATTAATGTCGACGATTGCTTGAGGTTGTAGGTGGGCCATAACGTTCTGCTGATTTTGCATTTCGTCTGGTCTTTCCATCTACAATCTGCAATTCGAAGGTATTTTAGGGAAATTGCATTCTTGACCGCACCTAGTGGAGTGAATACTGGTACTGCAAGAGCGCTATTCATGGCAGATCCCCCTCTTGCCAGTTCATCAGCTTTTTCGTTACCTTCTATGTTCCGGTGTCCCGGGACCCAAATTAAGGTTACTCTGTGGTTTTCACTCAAGTTGGTGAGGCTACTCCTACTTTGCTCCACCACTTTAGAGGTTGTTATAGTCGCGTCCAGCGCCTGGATTGCAGCTTGGCTATCCGAGAGAATAGCGATATTGCCCTTGAAAGAGAAATCTGCGATTAGTAACCTGCAGGCTTCCCCAATTGCTAGTACTTCCGCTTGGAAGACGCTGCTGGTATTAGGGAGACGCACAGATTTTTCAATTCCAAGTCTATGAGAATATATACCAGCTCCAACACCACAATCCATTTTACTGCCATCTGTATAGACTGTGGTATCGAAGTTGTTTAGAGAGAATCTCTTTTTCCACTCTTTTTTAGATGGAAAGAGTGTGGCAAAATTCCTATTGAACGTTAGCATCGGGACGATGTAGTCAGTCCTCACCGAGGTTAACTGAGTTTGTCGCAATAATAGACTAGCGTGACCATAAGTTTTTTCTTTCCAGCGACCCGCTTCATTTAACCTAAATGCACTCATGGTTGCCGTCTTCTTTATATGTAGGTCTATTGGAATAACGTGTGTCAGAGCATTGAGAGCCTCTGCCGGAACTTATTTATTGAAATTTGTTTGTTTGTAGCCTTTTTATATATTATAAAAGCATTTACGACAGACATTCCTAGTAACAGTTCAAAAGCCACTTTGCGGTACCACTTAACACCTCTCCTGAGAGTGGTAGCGTAGGCGGTCATTTGATCGGATATATCAACACCTAATTTGGCTTTGTTGTAATCAATAACAGCAAGAGGTTTTTCAAAAGCTCGTTGCCTTCGCTTCCTGGTAGAAAACTAAGTAAAATAAACTAAAAATATCAAATACAACTCGAAAACTACAAAAAATTACTGTCGCACATTTTCGTGCGACGTGGCCCCATAACATGTTTTATGATCTCCCAGGCCATGTCGCACGAAAATGTGCGACACAAAAAAACCATTATAACTGCAAAATTAGCGACCACAATAAAGTCGCGAGTAGTCAAAACTTATTTTTAGGCACTAAGAAACAAAAAAGAACATAAATAAGTTGTTGGCCTCAGGTGACCAAAATTGTTAAATGACACTGCTACTGAACGATCAAAATTCTAAAAAGGCTTTGGCAGCCAACGTGTTAAACGGAATAACCTTCTATCATCATTGCGGCCAGGGTTTATATTTAAACGCAGCTGCTCTACAGCCATATATATATATATATAATTGGTGAGTACGACCCTTTTGCGTGTTTGGCCGAGCTCCTCCTCCTATTTGTGGTGTGCGTCTTGATGTTGTTCCACAAATGGAGGGACCTACAGTTGCAAGCCTACGTTCCCTCTGTGAATTCCGAATGATAGTCACGCACCAACCCATTCGGCTACGGCGGCCGAAATTGTACTTATATATTCATAAAATTAAAAAGATCTAGCAAGCATCAAAGACTGATTATTCCTAAATATTCTTACTTGTCCTCATCAAGGCTTTTCTTCATTAATGGTGTGAGGCTCTGGAATTCCATTCCAGAATCTCTCAAAGAAATTATGAATAGGGATGACTGTAGATAGGTAATACACAATTATTTCAATTATGTTAATTGAATCTGATTGCGACCTAACTGTCTTGTTTTCTCAATCTATATATCATATTTACTTTTTCACTACTTTATATTCATCTTTAAAAGCCCTTCTCTTGTTAACACTTGTCTTCAAGTTTTAAATGTTATTATAAGAAGCTATATTTTGACTTACTGCTTTTTATATCTGACTGTTAGTTTTTAGTTTTGGTAACTTTTATTCCATAGGTACCTATATTGTAAAAAACATATATCAGATTAATAAACAAATAAATAAATCAGAGCGAATGTTTATAATAACAAACAAATATAATACTCAGGCATTGCGGAATGGAAAAGTATTTTAAATAAATATTTTGGTTTGAAAATAATTTAAAACTCAAAATTAGCATATGCAGGCTCTGGAGCCCTAAAGATATCGCAAAAACAGTGACTTTTAAGCTGATACATTTTGTGCCCCTGCAGTTAGCATTAACACTAGCAGTTGGCGCCTTCAAACCAAACTTTTTCCAGGTTATCACCAAGTGAGGCTTGTTATTCTTTATGTTCGGGAAATTTTCTCTTCAGCTTTCATTCTGCTACATAGTAGAGTATTGAAATTTGAGTTGGTGATTATTCTCTTTGTATGTAAGTATTGCATATGTACATGCATGACAACTAACATAGTCGAGCAAACCTATTGAAAAACCTTTTACTTTTAAAGGAGCATATAACACTAAAGAAATACTGTCTTTTGCTTATCAAAAATGAGTAAAATATATGTACTAAAAAAAAGTGGCAAAAGCTGTAGTTTTTTATTAACCGGCCTGCAAAAAATACTAAGTAATTAAGCAAACTACATAGAACACAACAACGCAAAATACCTTACATACATTCATATTTGCCCTGTCCACTTTTAGTTCGTACTCCTATAGTATTTTTTCTTATACACCCCGTTGCAAAATCATAAGCACAAAACCATTTTTCATAAAAATACTTTTAACGAAAAATATAAATACTAGACATTTCTGGAAATTTCATAAAAACTTTCAAATTTTTCACCAGAATTTTTACATTTTTCTGGGTATTCAGTTTTATAGCCCATGAAATTCTAATATAAAAAAATTCAAGATTCAAGTGGTTACGAAATACCGTGGACTTAATTTAATCACGACTATATGTTACCTGCTAAAAGATATTATACGAGTATGAGGTACTTCGGAGATTCCAGTAAAGAATCAAACTTCTGGATACACAAAACAAAACTGTAAGTAAATATAAAATGTAACCGAATCCGAGTGGATTTTGAAGGTCGGATGCAAAAGAACACAGCTTATGTACAAAAAAACCAAAATGTTGAATGCAACGGTTTCAGAGCTTGCAATTTTCTATGGTGGTCGCCTAGCCGAATGAATTGGTGTAAGAACATCACTAATGAGGGTAGGTGCTTGGCAAAACACCCGGAAAATATATTTTCATCTAATGAAATACTTTAAATGGATACCGCCATGAATTGTTTCTACTTTCTGCATACTTATCTAAGAAAATCTTTTTGGAGTATGACACAATTGATATCCATCCATATTCAATCCATATTTTATGCCACTGTAATCGGGTTACTCATTACGAATACGATTTGAGGGCATGCACCTGGAATGTCCGGCCCCTTAATGGGGAAGGTGTCTCTGCCCGGCTGGTTGATGTCCTCTTGTGAGTAAAGGCTGACATCACTGCCATTCAAGAGACACGATGGACGGGACAAAACAAGAAAAACTTAGGACCCCGCGATGTCTATTACAGCTGCCATGTAAAGGAGCACAAATTCGGTGTCGGAATTGTTGTGGGAGAGAGATTTCGTCGCCAAGGCGGCTAGAACCTGGTAAGATCCATTCATTAGCTTATATGCAAAATATGGTCGGATGAAAACATGCCTGCCGATTGGAACTCAAGTGTGTTCTGCCTAATCCAGAAGAAAAGTGATCCTGCAATCTGTGCCAACTACCGCGGGAGTAGTCTTCTAAATATCGCCTATAAGGTTCTAGCGAGCGTATTGTGTGAAAAGCTGAAGTCCACCGTCAACCAACTGATTGAACCTTATCAGAGTGGCTTTAGACCTGGAAAGTCTATCATCGACCAAATATTAAAAATATGCCAATCTTGGAAAATACCAATGATAAAAGAATCCACACACACCATCTTTTCGTCGATTTCAAAGCTGCATTCGACAGTAGGAGAAGGAGTTACCTATATGCCGCGATGTCTGAATTTGGAGTCCCCACAAACCTAATATGGCTATACAAGATGACGTTGCTCAATACCAGCAGCGCCGCCAGAATTGGGAAGGACCTCTCCGAGCCGTTTGATGCCTAGCGAGGTTTCAGACAGGGTGACTCGCTGTCGTGTGACTTTTTTAACTTGATGTTGGAGAGCATCATACGAGACTCAAAACTTAAACGCTCAGGCACAATATTTTATAAGAGCGTACAATTGCTGGCGTATGACGATGAATTGACATCATCGGCCTTAAAAACCGCGTTGATAGTTCTGCCTTCTCCAAACTGGATAAAGAGGCAAAGCGAATAGTTCTGGTGAACGAGGAGAAAACGAAGTACATGCCTCCTGTCTTCAAACAAACAGTCGACGCACTCGTGTATCTGCACCCACGTCACTAATGACAGTTATAATTTCGAGGTTGTAAAAGACTTCGTTTATTTACGAACCAGCATTAACATAGATAACAATGTCAGCCTTGAAATCCAACGTAGAATCTCTTTTGCCACCACGTGCTTATTTGGACTAGGTAGGCAACTCTCTCGACGAACAAAACTAACACTCTACAAGACTCTCAACATGCCCGTCCTCACGTATGGCGCAGAAGCGTGGACGATGACAACATCCAATGAAGCGACACTTAGAGTGTTTGAGAGAAAGATTCTGAGTAAGATTTTTGGACCTTTGCACGTTGGCAACGGCGAATAGTGCAGGAGATGGAACGATGAGCTGTATGAGCTTTACGACGACATAGACATAGGGCAGCGAAAAAAATCCAGCGGCTACGTTGGCTGGGTCATGTCGTCTGTATTGATACAAACGCTCCGGCTCTGAAATTATTCGACGCGGTACCAGCTGGTGGTAGCAGTGGAAGAGGAAGGCCTCCTCTGCGTTGGAAAGATCAGGTGGAGAAGGACTTGACTTCACTTGGTGTGTACAGCTGGCGCCGGTTAGCACGAGAAAGAAACGACTGGCGCGCTTTGTCAAACTCGGCCAAAATCACGTAAGCTGTTATCGCGCGAATTAAGAAGAAGAAGAAAACCTCACAACATGCGAAGTAAGCAGACAGACAGGGCCGAAATGGAACAGCGGTCGATCAAAAAGCTTATTAAGGTTTATATGTAAAGGTATTCTATGTATATTGTATATTCTTTTTTTTCATTATGTATATATATATATATTCGTTTTTTTTCTCAATGTTTCATCTATTGTTCCCAATATTTGTTGACGCTCTTACAAGTATAACCTGGAGGGTCTGACTTTGTGGTCTACGGAATCGCAGAAGTGAGTTAAGTAATGATGACTTGATTTCAACATAGGAATAAAAGTCGATTTTTGAATAAGTTAAAGGATGTACATACAAGCATCATTTGTAATTTTGTTTATTTGTAATTTACCTTTGGCGTACATATAGATTAGCAAGGGGTAATTTATTTAAGTTTATAATGTTCAATTTTTGTTCTAAGTATCCGTTTTTGACTTACCATAAGGCCAGTACTAAGATGCATCACATTTTCAGGTTCTCGAATGACTAGTAGTTGAAACTACGCCAGTCCGGTTGTGCTTCAAGTAGGTTGCTTCCGATATGCCCTCGAAAGTTTTGCTGCTGGTACTACTTTGGATTAGTTAATTTCTTTCAGCCTGCTCTGATATGTCCTCAGAGATCACTTAGAGATTTTTAACTTTTTTTCCGCAACGTAATTCTATGGAAAGTTCACTGCAATAAATGATTAATAAGCTATTTATATACTATGGCCTAAATTCTGTGGTAATGTTACAATAAGTATTTGGTTTAAATAAGCATTTATTTAGTATAACTTAAATTTAACCAATAATGCGTCTGCATTTCCGGTGTTGATGACCGGTTAGCCTCTTGCTCTTGGTGGCTTTACCGGCGGTTGTCATTTTGGTGTTATGGTAGCCGGTCAGGTTGCGGTAGCGGACGTAACTCCCGCGACCCAAAACTTTGTGTTTTATTGACTCATACAAGACGACGAAAAAAAATATAAATACTTCCATTTCTTCTAAAAATATCAAATGGCGGGCAAAATATGACGGGCAATATTTTACAAATCTTTCAGAGTGGAGTGAACTTGATGTTGAAGGTTTTTTTTAACTTGTAGTCGCAATTTTCAATTTAATTTTTTGACAGAAATCTGTAATGCTGTAAACAGCAAAATATTACAGCATTACATTTATTTTTCCCTTTTTTCATTGTAGATAACAAAAGTTTGAGCCAATTTAGCGTTCTGTATCAATTTCATTTATGCTGAGACAGTTAATCGTACCAAAAGAAGTTTAATACGAAATTAGTAGAGAATTTGATGCTCTACATTGTTTCTACTGGATTAGAATATCACAACCGTCATGACCTTTGACCTTGAATATTATATTTCATGACGTGGACACGACATGTTATAAGACTTTTGCTACTTTTTAGAATGTCCAAATAACAGTTTATGTATAATTTCAGCTTTTTCTATATATCTCATTCCGAGGTGATACCCTTTATGTGTGCAAACTAGTCGACGGTATAATATTTAGTAGAAGTTATTTTCGACCACAAAACCTTTTCTTTTTGCGCACAAAAACTGCATATCGTTGTTAATGTATACACTTTAAAGAGTAATAGATCTAATATTTTTTTAATTTGATAAGGGAAGGTAAGAGAAGGTTTCATTTGAACATCGTAATCGAAAAATACTCCCTTTATTAGGTGTAACTTAGTCCATTTTCATAAACAAGTGATAATTAATGTTTATTGAAATATTTTTTCTTACATGTAAAAAAAAATCACTCATTATGACATTAAATGGTGTCACTAAAAAAATGAATTGGATCACTAAAGAACGCTAAAAACCACGAAATTGTTTTTAATATTAAAGAAGTGTATAGAATCATACAATTTGAACCTCATTAAAAAAATATTTAAAAATTGTCTTTTTGGCCAATGTGTCGAACTTCTGGAATGCTTTCTTAAACTGCTTACAAGTTTGTCTTAATATTATATTATACTTGCATCTTAATTTTTAGAGAAGCGTCTTAAACTTCAGCATTTCTGATTTTAAGTAATTGGATAACACTGGCCAACAGAATTGCAATTTTTGTCTGACTTGATGTTTACTAATTCGACGTCCCAGGTTCTAAATATAGCCTCAATTAATTTGTGACAGCTCTAGTTTACGAGATATAGCTTTCGTTAATAATTCATTACTTTTTATTGCTCGATTGATGAAAAATTATAAAAAAAGATTTTGTTGTTATAATTTCGCATGGCATCGTCAAGACGAGCTTATGTAAATGATCCGAATCAATTTTGTTTCATTTGTGGAAAGTATATGTTCAAAGAATACCGATTAAATGTGACACCGTTTGTAATTGAGGCTTAGAAAAATTACTTTGGTCACCCGATGAAAATGAAAAATAAGCCTTGAATTCCTCAAATGGCATGCAAAATATACGTTGAGTTTCTACGTTTGTTGACAAATAAGAAAAGGAATAGATTTAAGTATGAAACTGTTATGATCTGGAAGGAACGCTTGAACCAGTTTGGATAAAATAAATGGCATTAACCGAAAGAATCCAGCCAAATGGGAATATTCTTGCATACGGTCGGCATATAGAGGTGTTTTAAGGTATCATCTGAACCTCAAACTGGTCCGTCACAGGAGGAGCCTATGCATTTAAAGGGATAGTGACTTTAAATGCGGCCTGGAAACGTCAATACCATTCAACCAAGATGACTTAAACGATCTTATCAGAGATTTTTTTTAAAGACTTGTGAGTCATATTCTTTTAACAAGAGCTGATACTGAAATTTCAGTTACAGATTTCAAGTCCTCATAAAAAATTGGGCTAAGTCATGTGTCATAACCCAATCATCAGACATGCTGTTGTGCAATGTAATTGATATCGTCGTAATTTACATAAAATTAGTAAAATTGCATTAAATATCAGACGACGGAAATTCACCTACTTGTCTTGACTCTAGATTTACGACGTTAAAAAAATTATACTAATTTTACGTTTGAGAGTGGTTTTCGACTTATATGTAGCTTGTATGGAAATACACACAATCGGCCCAATTAAGCCCTTCAAGATAATATTGCATATTCTGGCAGGATTTATTTCACAAATTAATTACAAATGAAGGTGAAGAAGCATTATATGCATACATTACGGTTGTATTTGTTCTTGCAAAAATTTTTAACGCACAACCAGCATATCAGTTCTGTTTTGTTTTCTTTCGTTTCAGCTTTTTGGGTTGCGGTGGATATAATCTTACTTTGCTTCCGGTCTTACTCATTGTTGAAGTATAGCGCTCTTTGAAATGAAAGTGAGGCGTCCAAACCTCTTGAAGTTTGATCGAATGGATTAATATTTATATGTAATACAATAAATTAGGAAGGCATTTAACGCAGAAATATAGGTAGTATTGGAACTGAATCCGGCAAATACTTTGTCAGAATTATCAACATCACCTTTCGTTTTATTGAAATATACGATAATGTGAGGCATCTTTTCTGCTCAGGCCCAACATTAGGAGACTTGTGCATTGTGATTTGGACGATAGAACTTTTTTTTTGCTTATACAAGACATTAGGGAATGCAAATGTATTCCTTTGGTTTACTTGGCATACTACTTATATACATTGTAAATTAAAAAAATGTCCTTCTCTGTAAGCCGATTCCGTCAACGATCGGTTGGTTACTTGAATCGTAGAACTTTTTTAATGTATTGAAATGCCTATTTGGACATAATTGAGCGAAATATATGGTGGCCGAAATCTAGGTCAAACAAATCTTTGATTCGTCCGGATTTAGATCTGTAAGAAAATATTCCACTTTTATAAAAACTCACTTGTAAACTACCGCAAGAACCAAAAACGCCGAAATAAGCATGCATCCATAACATCCTTTTGTTCACTATTTTATGTTTGCTGCCGAACTTTGCTTGGTCAAGCTTATTCGTTTCCTCGATTAATATTTTCTCGACCGAAGGTGGAAAAAACAATTAAAATGAATGCACGAAGGATTTAACATGAGAGATAGAGTATGTAACTAGTAATACCTGAATTAATTGAGATAAAATTTTCTGAACGAGCTCGTGCGACTAGAAGTAAATATTTGTGCCAAATCGAATCCAAATAATAAAGAAATAATAGCTTAACATAAGGACTGAGTGGTGTTGGAGTCTAAATCATAATCAATTTCTTTAGACTCATTTTCAGGTGGTTCATTTTCAATCACGTGAATAGCTTCGGGCAGAAACTTTTCTCCACTTCCAACTGCAAACTCTCTCCCCTCAATTCTTCCAGCAAACGCGAAAATTATTCATTCGATAATTTGTTCATTTGATCATTCATAATAACGCTTTTTCGGTGCTTAAATTATTCCAAACTATAATTTACATACGTTCACAGATAAACCACATGGATATATGTGAAAAATAATTCAAACCTCGCCAAAATATGACGGGTCGAAAACAATCCAATCTTTTAAAAGAGTCCCAAGACTAAATATAAGTGTCACTGTTGTCGCGGCAATTAGCGGACTGCAGTTGAATCAATAATTTAGTCTCCTTTTCAATGAGCTGAAATTTTTACTGAATTCAATTGTTTTTTTTTTTTTAATATTCAATATGTACAAAAGATTATTATAAAGAACTTACATTTAGTTTTACGTGTGGCGCTTATGCGCTCTTGAACAATTAGAAACATAATGAGAGAGAAATAACGTCACCCGTGACACTTGTAATTTGCGAATATGGGAGGCAATGAGAAAATCGCAGATTGATAAGTGCTTGGCTAGCGCCACGAAAGTTTGTGCCGTTGTCTGCAAATGCCCGACCGCGATCTCAACGTGAACGGTACGATTCGTTAGGCACGTAAATAGAACACCCTAGCGCTTTTCACGCTGGCGCCCAACAGGTACGTCAATGGGGCCAAAATAGTCCACTCTTGTAAACGTGAATGACTTTGTAAATGGTGACAGTCGATCTACAGGCAGACTTCACATTTGCGGTGGTTGCGACTTACCTTTACGATTGCGACACATTTGACATCTTTTCGCGCACTCTTTTACCACTGTCCGCAAAGCACGTACGGAGTATCGCTGGTGCATTTCATTGACGATAATCTCATTATAATGGTGGTGAAATTGTCTATGATAAAAATTATTTATCAAACGCGTTACCATAACATTTTACGGGAGTATTACAGGCCGGATCGCATTGACTGCTACTCCTTCTAAGAAGTTGATTCGTCCTTTCACGCGAAGAATCTCGTCCAGATGCCGCGACCATTTATAGATAGCAGACAGCCGTTGAAGATTTTGACCGCGTTGTAGGCTCTTGATTTCTTCGTTATACGCATTTTCTAGGCTTCCGGCTATACAAATATTCTCTGCTGCTTCAATATCGCTCAATTTAAAAAGTTTTAGCAGATCCGGTGCAACAATCGCCAAACAATTTTTTGTGTGAAACGCAGTCTCTCCCATGTGATAAACCTTTGTACGTCTGGAAATATTACAAACACGGTAGGGGACAATGGTGTATCTGTGCTTATGTGATGCAACTCCGCTACAGGGCAACTACCTTCGGACTGGACAAAGAACTGTTGCCCTCGAAACTAGCGTGCATTGTCGTCAAAATTGCGAACGTCGAACCATTTCGTGCCCACCTCTACTCTTTAGTACAGGAACCCTCAAGAATTTCACCAATACGTAACGCAAAGAATTGGTGGAATTTTCTTGCTTCTGAGCGCACCCCGCATATAACATTTCTGGAATCTGTCCAAAAAATTCTACGGCTTACCAGAACAGAGAGTTGCTTGCCTATAAAAATTGCTAACCGCAGACCCAAAACTGCTGGCATTAACTCCAACCCCGGTATTGAAATGGGCTTTAATGGCGTGACTTTTGTCTTCGAAGACAACAATGAACAGTTCACATCGTTACCAACTTCAGCACGAAAATACGCCACAGCAGCAAAAGCGTTAATAATTGCGTCCACGAAATTGTGCAACTGGTTACCCTGGCTACAGCTGGAAAGTAAGTAACAGCGAGGACTTTTCACGTTGTTTATAGAAGAAATTCTTTTCAACCAGCTCCACCAATTCCTGCGTTCATCCTCTTTGATTGGTTCGTCCCAATTGACAGTTTAGCGCCAAATTTCCTGTAGGACGATTTTTGCTTGTAGGACGACGTACCCAAACAGTCCAAGGGTATGGAATATTTTTATGATTGACGCAAAACTTGTCGCTTCAACGGAAATGTGTGCTCATCAAAAACTTCTGCTGGAAACTTCTCCACAAGTGTAAGCTTAAACCATCTGGATAGTATCATAGTATGCTGTCAGCAGAGAGTGCGGCCGAAGTTTGCTTGGAATTGGAGACCCAGCTTTGCATCTCAAATCCTCTTTCGCAAATTCCTCTTTCCAGCGAACAACAGTGGTCAAACGCGATTACTCTTCCTCACTGTCAGCACTCTGAGGCTCATCATCGACAATAGTGTTATATATAATGGGTTGTAGAGCTTCGGGATAAGTTTCGGAAAAACAGTGAGCATTTCGGTTTTTACGTAGTTCGCAAGCGATTGAGAAGACGAAGCGCCAAAAGTCATCACACACATGGCATAGACACACATGGCTGTCGATTAGACTCACAGTCGCGGCATAAAAATTTCTGCGCTACTTTGTCCTCTTAATTTGGTGCAACATCTCTCCGCATATTGCAAAAGGCTTTTCGCTGAAGTGAAGTAGAATGCCCATCATCGAGTTTAACTGATCAGGACCTTTTAACAGTGTGTTGTTAATCGCAGTATCTTCAACTTTGGCTGCAGCGTCTCACCGTCTTTTGGTGAGCTTGAATGACGTTCATGGTATAGCGGTATTTGTTCATAACCGACGTTGCTCTTAACGGGAACAGGTGTATGCAGAAGAGCGTTGTACCATCTGGCAGCCGTCAACTTCACACCTACTCTTCAAATTGCATCGGCGAACATAGTGAGAATTGAAGCAGCCTAAGTAAAGTTTTTTCTCTCGTATAAACCACTTTGCGAGAGCGCAATAAAATTTTGCACAGTCCAAACTTTTCACGAACTAAAATTCTCGCCTTGTGGGAATTGCAGCCACCGCTCTTCATTTCAATATTGTCAAAGGCGGTTGTGGATGGCTCACATCTCGTTACTCGACTCGCGCATGTAGTAAGTCCAAGAAGTCAGTCGTCAAATACAGAAATGTCGACGCGACTGAGCGACATATAATAGCTGCCCCAATAGCTGCCTTTGATCGATTGGCAATTTATTATTATTTATCGATTGGCAATTTATCGGCCAGGCTAACCGCATGTATTATAGCACGATAGTTTTGAACTCAGTTTCAGCTGCATTGTTTCATGAATAATGTTAGGCCATCGTAAAGCACACTCAGCATGTTGATTGCCAGCCCTACCGTTGCTGGCATCATTACCCTGCCGTGCACTACTGGTCCCTTTAAACACTTTTGTAGTCTGATCAAGTTTTCTTGATCAGTGAAGCCACATCGCTCGGTGGACTGGTCGTAATTCATGGGGGGCCAGTCCTCAGGCGTGCCAGAAAAGATCGGTAAATCCTTCGTTATCACCTGCCTGCTGGAAATTCTCGTTGGTGTTAAATTGATGTCGGATGTGCTATATTGGCTGAAAACATTATAAGAGGCGTCATGATGGCATGATGTTCGGCTGCATGAAAACAGAAGTATTTGGTGGCGGCGCCATGCGGCTATGCGAAGTCGCCTGTGAACAAAATGACTGAAATATGTTATCGAATGGTCGATAGATTAGTGCGCGAAAAAGCAGCTAAAGGAAGGTTAGGTACGACACCATTAGCAATGTCGGGAATACATGTGCTCGTATATGCATTCACTGGCACGGTTTGAAACAGCGGTTCAAAGTGGTACATACCCTGTAGTGCGATTGAGTTGCATGGTCTGATGTTATCATGGATGCGTTGTTCACGCCCGGTACTGTAAGTGTCGAAGGGTGAGTAGTGGGCGTTGTTGCGTGACAATACGGTGCACTACCAGTAATAAATGTCGATCCGATGCCAGTTGCTGTATCGTTGCTAGGTCTGTCAGCCTCATCAATGGTCGCTGCCGGTGGTATTTCAATGCCTTCCACAAGTACCCTAATATGTTCCAAATTTCGATGGCTATAAGGAACAATTACAAATGAATCCAAGAACTAAGAATGTTCCAATGTGATTCAAAGGAAGTGAAGTATTTCTGATTTCAAAAAGTACAAAATATTTCAGAATGTTGTCCCGGCAATTGGCGGCTCACACTTGAATCAATAATTGAGTCTCCTTTTAAATGAGCTGAAATCTTTATTAAATTCAATTGATACAAGTTTTAATTATTCAATATGTGCAAAATATTATTATAAAGAACTTACATTTTGTTTTCCTTGCGGCGCCTGTGCGCCAGAAAAATAACGAGAGAGAAATAACGTTACCTGTTACACTTGTAATTTGGAAATGTGGAAGGAATGAGAAAATGGCAGAATGCGGTGGGTTGCCATTGCAATTTTTCGCAACAGTCACCATATAGAACAAAGAAACTTAAACTTCCCAAATTCGATGTAATAATGGCCAAGCAAAGAATTGCTCTATATCCGGATAATTGCGGATATATCCGGATTCGGATTCTACGCAAAAAATCACTTCGGAAATGACCCTACACTTTCCTAGTACAAAACGTTGTTTATTCAAAACATAATAGTGCAAATTTTAATTGCATAAAAAGTATTCGACTTAAATATAAATTAATAATAATATAAAATAGTCATCGACTTATACTCAACGCGGAAGGTTGTGCGTACAGAGCTTCTGGTGATCTACCAGTATTTACTTTATGTCATAATTATTATTTTTTTTTTTGCATATTCCGCGTTTCCATACAAACATACTATTTTATAAATCATTCGAACAGCCACGTGTATTGTGTAGTTTATCCCCCTTGGGGATAAAAGGTTTTCTCTATTATCAGCAAGTCCAAAAACTGAGAGCGAAGATACTCAAAACTCAATAAGTAACAATTTTCCCACATTGCCACAATAAAAATAGATAACCCCAAATACTTGGTTGCAAGCTATAAAAATTCCAACCGACCTCTGAATAAACATTCATGCTTCGCGGTTCACAAAGTCCTAAAAAACGTTAGCACAGAAATTGTAAGTATTTCGGAACTTAAGGACTGTAATTTACTGGTGTTAAGCCCTATTTATGCACCTTGTCTGAACGAAATGGCGGAGAGCGAAATAATCGAAAATTTAAGTGAACAAGGTGTTGTTTCAGTGTTCAAGTTCCTGAAATTTGTTACCGGTAGTCCAGCTCCTAGTGGTGTAGCCTTGTTTTCATTTGACATGTACCATTAGCCAGAAAAACTTAATATCTCTTGGTATACCACCAAAGAACAATCGTGCAACCGATCGTGCTGTGTCAACCTTTCGGACCCTCACCCCGCTTCGAATCGGCTATACCGTAAGTTCACACAAATGAAACACATCATAATAATAAAAACCGACAAAAAATCCATTAAAATTACACCCTATGCAAAATCTCTCTGTCCTCAAATCTCATTCTACCACTTTTTTTAATGTCACAAAAAATATTACCGATTCGCAACCGCAAAACCCTCAAAAAGAATTAAATAAAATAACATTGAATAAAAATAACGATGAAGTAAATCATGCACCAAAAAGCTGATACGAAAATCGCAAAACGAGTCTAGCCTTCAATAAAACCGCTTTACCCAAAATAAAAAATAAAACTTGCAGCATCAATCCTCAATTATTAATATACAACAACACAATACCCACGTAAGCACAACGCAAGAATCATCATTTAATATTTTCAATACTCCGATTACTATATTCTTAGATTTTAACGCCTGAAGCCCGCTATGGGGTTCTCCTTCTACAAACAGTAGAAGACAGATTATAAAAGACATACTCCTTTCCCATAGCCTTATAGTCCTTAACGATGGTTCACCCACCCACAATATCTTTACCCATCCCCACATCGTAGTATAATCCCCTTCTATCGCCCCCAAGCTGTCATCTCGCTCTCTAGAAGAACTCCATAACAGCGACAATTTTCCCTTATCACCTCACTATCTTCCCCCAGTTGGTCACAAATCACACCAAAATCAAAATTCCTTACGAACAAGGCTGATTTATTTGAATTTCATTTGATTGCCCCATCCCTATCAAACAGTAGCCCTAGCTAAAAAACACTATCTCTGAAGCCGCGGCAAGAAAATTATCATTCGATCAGCAGTAGCCATACCCCAAAGCAGCACACAAAAATTTCGAGCAAAACTTCCGTATTAGTCCAACCTTCTAACCGAGCTTAGAAACAATAAGAAACTTTTTTGGGCTTAATTTAAAAAAGATAAAACTGGCATAAACCTTGTCAATTATAAAATAGCAAACGCGACTTTCAAAAACAAGCTAAAGATCACCAAATGTATTAATATTAATCCCCGCTCAAGTCCTAAGAAGATCTAGGCAGACATAAAAATGCTAACTGGCTCCGCATCATCATCCTACATCCCTACTATTCATTCACCTCATGGTCCTAGGGATATACCCTTCCAAACACTTTAAATATAAGACTCGTCAAAGGAAATTTTTAACAGCGGTGTATAAGTTATTGGTATTAGGCACTATGTGCTCATTAAAACTAATATTAGGTTAAGTGCTATGCGCTGTTATTAATTTCAAGAGCTAATTAAAGGTTAGGTTAGGTTATGGTGGTAGTCGGTCTGCACGACCAACTCACTTAGACCTTACAGGTCCGTTGTGATACCACTGTGCTACACGGGAACCTCGTTTATCTTCCTTCGTGGAACCATTTCGTGGCTCTTATGAAGCGTAGTATTGATGCCAACCCCACGCCAGACAGTTCTGTAAGAGAATTAAAAAAGTATTTACCTAGACAACCTGCTCGGATTTTAGCTAGGGCTGGACAATTGCAGAGGAAGTGCTCAACTGTTTCTTCCTCTTCCTCATCTCTGCAACTTCTGCAATATTCATGGGAGAAGACTCCTAGCCTCGAGGAATGCCTGCCAAATAGCCAGTGACCGGTTAAGCAAGCCACGACCTTCGAGATATTGTCTCTTGAGAGACTAAGCAATTCCTTTGTTCTTTTCTTGTTTATTTGCGGCCATAGTAGCCTAGCTGTTAGACACGTATCTTCATTTCTCCATGACCTATTGGCCTCTTGGATAAAGTGTTTTTTTATTATTAGTTTACTCGTGGCCATGGGTATTCCAATGGTACTTTTATCACTCAGCAGTTGGAGAGCGGTACCCTTTCTGGCTAGCTCATCTGCTTTACAGTTTCCCTCAATATCTCTATGTCCCGGAACCCAAATAAGGCTGACCTTGAATACGTCACTAATATCATTTAGAGCTGCCCGGCATTCCTGTGCAACCTTCGATCTTAGTAATGCCGCATTCATTGATTTGATGGCCGCCTGGCTATCCGAGAATATATTTATAGTCGTTTTTGTTAGGGCGTGCGTATTTAGGTATGTAGCCACTTCTTTTATAGCTAATACCTCTGCCTGATAGACGCTGCAGTAATCTGGTAGTCGAACGGATAGTTCCAGTCCTAATTCCTTCGAGAAAACTCCGTAGCCAACCTTATCGTCTAGCTTGGAGCCGTCTGTATAAAAGTTTAATTCCCCCCTTCGTTACCTTTTTTTTGATGAGTATATCTTCTATCAGGGCTACGACATGTGGTTCAACTCCAAAATCTTCTAATGAATCTACTATAGCGTTTGCATTTATATTGTTGAAGGCGCCTTCTATGTCTACGAAAGCAACCAATGCAAACTCTTTGTCTGATAAGCTTTTTTCCACCAACCCGACGAGTGAGTGTAAGGCGGTTTCTGTGGACTTCCCTTTAGTATATTTAAAGGCACGACACCCCGTATGTATTCATCTATTATTCTCTCCAGGATCTTGAGAAGAAAAGACGTTAGACTAATGGGTCTGAAGTCTTTAGGGTTAGTGTGTGAGGACCTGCCTGCCTTGGGTATGAAGGAGACTTTTGCCTCCCTCCATCCTAGCGGAATGTAGCCCATGTTAAGACAACTTCTAATGATAATTTTGATAAACGGTAGTACAATGCCTCGTGATTGCTGCAGTTCAGCGGGGTAGATACCGTCCATTCCTGGCGATTTATAAGGACCAAAAATGTTAATAGCCCATTCGATTTTTGAGTGTGTAACTAAGAGATTTCCTAGGTCGTATTGCCTTTCATTATTGGCGGAATGGTTTTGTTCCACCGGCTTGTTTCCTGGAAAGTGTGTGTCTAGGAGAAGACCTAACGATTCCTCACTTGACGTAGTCCATGTATTCCCTTGACCTTGTAGGTAGCCTAGGTTGCATGGCGTCTTTGAGAGAATTTTTCTTAATCTGGCCGCTTCTGAAGTCTCTTCAATTTCTTTGCAATAATTTTGCCAAGATTCACGCTGCACAGTTCTAACTGCTTTTTTGTAGTTTTTCAATTCAGCCTTATAGGCTTGCCAGTCCTCTGACCTTCTCGTGGCCTTGGCCAGATTAAATAGTGTTCTATGCGATTTTCGTAGCGAGGTTAGCTGCTTGGACCCCCAAGGTGGTTTAGACTTCCCTCTGGGTCGGACAACCGGACAGCTGGCTGCTAACGAGCTATTCATTGCTTTAGTTACCTGATTAACCAGTTTATCCAACTCCCCACAAGTAGTGGGGTTTTTGGGGGCTTTCTTTGGCAGTAGAGCTCTTAATTTTTTATTGTAAACTCCCCAGTCAGTTTTCCGTATATTCCTGAACTGACTGACTTGGGGAGACCTAGTGTCGATTTCGAATGCAATATACCGATGGTCTGAGAACGAAGGCTGGCCAAAAACCGGTTTTCCCGAGCTCGATGCTTGCCGCCACCATGTCGCCGCTACTAAGCTGTGGGAGCAAAAAGATATTTATATTATTTTTAGCGAGGATGCAGCTACGGATCTTACCTCTGTGTTGTACGGCAATCAGTTTAAATCCCTTCACTCCGAGGCCGCAGATTTTATTGCCGTATATCCACGGCTCTTGAATGAGGGCTATGTCAAGTCCACCGGCAGCCAAGCGGACGGAAAGATGCGTGGACGCAAGTTTGGAGTGGTGGAGATTAATTTCATCTCCACCATCGTGACCTCGACGTCCTCCTCCGAGATCTCCCCACCCTCAATGTCAGCGAGGAGATCATCTTCGTTAAAAAGCGGCCCCACACCGGTCAGCCTCTCCGAGTCGGCTGAGCATTGGCTGTTGGCCAACCCTTCTGCAGTATCGCTCCGCAAACTGGCTTTGTCACTCTCCTCATCTGAGTTCATCCGTCGCTGCGATGGATATGAATGGTTGCGTCAACGAACCCGAACCTCACGACATTGTTTTTCTGCGCCAGTGGGCCGAGCGATTCTCCATTGAGGATGAGCATCACCTGTCGCCTACCTTCTACTGGCTCCTCTATTCTACCTACCTTCCAATTATGTGTTGGCAGGTCTCTGTTGCAGGACTTGAAAATTTCCTCAATTTTGTTTGGCTCTGCCGACTTGGCCGGAATCCAAACTCGAGCTCAAGACCTGCTTGGAATTTCATCCTTGCTGACCGCATCGAGTTTGGCACCCGGCCAAACCTCTCCTATCTTGCTTACGGCCAACCTGTAGAGCGTGGCTGACCTAGTGTCTTCGCAGGCGATGAGTTTAGCTCTACCTTGATACCAGCCTGCGTCATGACAAAGGGGAGGAGGTCCGGGGTGTTTCTCTAGGACCTGGAGGTACACTTCGGCAATAGCCTCCTCAATCCACCTCCATTTTTCCTTAGGAATCACTCCTTCCTCCTCTCCTTTGTCGATGACGGCCAGTATCTCACCGCCGCTTTTTACCACCTCACTAAAGGTTGGATGTTTTTGGCCACCTACCTTCTGTCTTTTGGCGGCCCTTTCCATTGTCTGATATATTACTCCCTTTGCCCACTCTAGCGATTTAGCCTGGTCTTCGGTTAGCTGGTCTGTTGCTACCTCTCCTAGTCTAAATAAGACCCTGCTGGCCGCCTTCTTTTCATAGTAATTTTGTTTGGAGGGACGGACATGTTTAGCTGTTGGTGCAGCTCTCGCTAGTATTGTTGTTGGTGCTGTCGTTGTTTGAGCACTTTGTTGCTGGCGTTGTTATTGTAACATTCGTCGGTAAGCTTGGATTTATATGGCGTGGGAACATGCTGTCGCGAGTATGTAATATAGTTCTCGCACTTACACTATGGCAGAATTGCAAGCCCATGTCTGCTCTGTGGTGTCGTGGTGGAGAGGGGTTTTATGTGTTAACTTATTTGGCGAGGGAACACCCTGACCCGAGCAGTTCTCGCGAGTACAATCTGGTAGAATTTGTATGACATAATCTGCCCTGTGTGCCGCTCTGGCAATCTCTGCAATCATTGCTTCTCTGTGGACTGCATTTCTGTCAGCTCTACATGCTCTCCATTTTTTGTAAACAAAGACTGCAATAATGGTGATTACTATCACCAGCAATATCACTATTGATTGAGTCGATCGTGTTTGAATTGCCTGCTGCAGTTTTTCGATATGCCCAAGTCTTTTAAGATTGACTTTACCTAGAAAAGGCACGCTAAGGATTTCCAAGTGTTCCGTTATATTGACGAACTGCGTCGAAGGGATTTCATGGTAAAGTGTTGCCATCACTTTGTAGTTGACAAATACCATTTATGCGGACTTATTTTTCGAAAGCTAATTAAAAATTATCACTTAAAGTGACCGTAGAATCGTTTCCTCTTGAACTTCAACAGTTTGGTCATTTAGGATGATGAGACCACTGTCTATTTCAGTTACTGGATCGAGTTGGCTGAGCATGGTTTTACATGCCTTGTAGTTGTTAAATAACTATTGTACGGATGTGACATCTGTTTTTATTTTGCAAAAACTAGCAGTTGATGATAGGAAATGCTGAGCCTCCACAGTCTGCAACTGCGCTGGTTTCCAAAAATATTGTCGTTTCGTTGTGTGCTACTGGAAATACCCTAACTAAACTGCAAATTTTCTTAATTTTTGCAAAATTAATTATAAAGTAAATCTAGTCTTGATTTCGTTACGTTTTTAAATTAAAATTACTTATATATATATTGCTTTTGCTAACTGTAAAAATCTGGCAACTTTACAAGGGTGACAGCCCACTTGCTATCTATCACGCAAATGTAAACTCTCATTTCTACTTGAATAAACTGCATCGAAGCAAATGGTCGTGTCATTTTACTTAACAACATGCGTTCCATTTAGGCTAACAAAGGTTATGGGCCTAGAGCCCAAGTAAAGTTAAAAGGTCTAAAATAATAACGTTGTTCGCGGAACACAAAATTTGTGGAAACCAAAAAATACAGAGTGTCCAGCATCAGGTCAAGAACGAGATCGATGGTTGTCGGACGGTGAGAAAGCTCGGGTTACTATTACTCTATGTGTAATACCATCGGAATTATTTAACATAAAAGACTGTAAAACATCGAAAGAGGTATGGAGGGCATTAAGCGAGTTGTATAACGCATTTGGACCTACTAGGAAAGTTAATCTCTTCAAAAGAATGGTCAGATTCAAGTTTCACAGCAGTGAAAAGTTTACGCCTTAAATAATTCTGCTCAATAGCAGAGAGCTTGCGGGAAAATGCAGTTACGGTTCCCAGTGACTTGCTTTCAATTTTACTTTTATGCAGCTTACCGGACGACTTGGAGAGTATCGCCATTGCAATCGAAAGCAGAGACAAATTACCAACATTGGATAACCTGAAAAGTAAAATACTCGAAGAAGAGCAAAGACGCGGTGATGAATGCGAACCATACAGCGATAAAGTTCTAGCGATGAATTCAAGGAACGATGAATTCAACACCGATCACGAGGAGCCGATAAGCAAATTAGCAAAGTCAAGTGTTACGAGTGTGGAAGAAGAGGCCACATACGTGCTGAGTGCAGAAGACGCAAAGATCAACCTGCTCCAATTGCACTAATTGTAGTAAATTTTGCAGAGCAAAACGGATCAAAAAGTGTGGATATTGGACAGTGGTGCTTCGTCTCATATTTGCCCACATAAGTCATTCTCAAATTTCACAGAAATGATTTTAAATAAAGTGTTGTACATTCCGGATTTACAAGCAAACATTTTATCACTGAGCAAAGTGATAAAAAATGGAAATGAAGTTTATTTCAATGAAACGAAAGCGGAAGTAACAAGCAAAGACAATAAAACGGTTTTCGCGGCTAAAGAAGACAACGGTGTGTTTTATACCTATTTAGAAGAAACAATTTGCAACAACAACAAAAGGCAGTTAATGACAATGAAAGAGAGGGAATTAAAATTATGGCACCAACGGGTCGGTCATTTAAATTGTACGGATTTACCAAATCTGTCGAAAAGGGAAATGGTCCGCGGATTGAAATTTCGACCAGTAATTATATCCGAGAATATAAACTATAATACGTGCGCGTTATGTAAAATAAGTCGTAAACCATTTACAAACTAATCCAGTGTCAGCAGCTCGAAATTGCTAGAAATCATACACAGTGATATATGTGGCCCAATGCGTGTGCCTTCACAAGGTGGTGCAAAATATTTTATCACCTTCATCGATGATTTCTCTCGCTACGTTTACGTTAATTTTTTAAAGAGAAAATCAGATGCATTTAAAAGATTTTTAAATCAAGTTGAAAGGCAGACGGGCAACAAAATTAAAAATTGAGAACGTTGAATTGAGAACGGTTTAAAATATGTGAATTCTGTTTTAAAAATTTTTTGGACAGCAACAGAATCGTACACGAAAAAACCGTTAGCTACACTCCGCAACAGATAGTGCTGCCGAAAGGTCAAATCGGACGTTGGTGGAGATGGCAAGATGGTTACTAGAAATGTAAAGCCTTCCACAGTATTATTATTATTATTATTATTATTAAATTTGTATAATAACAAGTTATACAAATATAAGAAGGCAGCAGCACTAGCAGCATAGGCCATCGGCTGTCAGATAACAAAAAATGTAAATGTACTTTAAATTAGGTCTAACGTTAAGTAATTATCATATAATATTTAAATGCTTATAACTAAATAAAATAAACAAAGGTACATGTTAGATCCGTCTTAACAAGTCGTTGGCTTTTAGAAATTTGTAGATAGTCAGTATATTACTTGCAGATGGCTCTTTAAGAAAATCCAGTGCAGGAGAGGATCCAAAGAATTGTTGTCTGGAGGTGTGTAGATTTCGACAAGATTGTAGAATATGATCTAAGGTTACGGTTTCGTCACAGAAGGGGCAATCGGCTGGCAGCGTACGTTGTAGGAGGTGTGCATGTGTGAGAATAGTGTGGCCCAGGCGTAGGCGCGAGTACGGTTTGAGAACTTTTAATGGCAGGTCGGAAGGAAGTGATATCTTTGATCTAGATGGATTTAAGAAAGCGTAGTGGTGTTGGTAGTTTTTCCAGTTATCTAACAGATAAATGCGCCGTTGTTTTGTAATCTCTAGGAGGATGTCACTTTTAGAGTAGTATTTATGAAGCATTGACGGTAGATTAGAAACGCTTCTAGCTGCGGCATCAGCGTTTTCATTGCCGGTAATCCCCGAATGTCCTGGAACCCACATTAGCTTAATTTTGTTTGGATATGTATATGTTTGGATGTTTGATCGTGTGTTGGACAACCGATGGCATTGATGCATGATTGGCTGTCTGTGCATATAATTATTTTGCCTTTAATTTGTTTGGCATAAATGGAGGCTTCTAACAATGCCGCTGTTTCTGCTGTAAAAGCAGAGCATATTGGGTGCAAAAAACCATGTTTGATCGTGTCTCCGTTTTCCTTTGTGACGGCAAAAGATGTTGAGGTTGGAGTTTTTGATCCATCTGTAAATATAAAATTCCATCCCTGTTTGGAGTACTTTTCTTTTTCGGATGTAAACAGTGCTTTGTAAATTTCCTTCGCTGTATGTTCTTTTGGTCGCTGCAGCGTGTTAATAGCAAATGGAATATTGCGTATCGTCCATGGAGGTTGCGTTTCAGCTGTGCGGTAGCGAAGGGTACCCGGCAGTTCAAGTCTCCTTTGCAAGCTCAAACATTTGGCTACAACCGACATAATTTTAGGATGCCTCTTTCTTAAAGATGCGTTTCTGAAATCTTTAATAAGATTGACATTGTAGGTGAAAAGTAGTTTTGGTAAAAGTTTATGAGTACTGTCTTCGATCCGATCTGGAATCTTTGGCAAACTTCTAATGCTCCTGCGTATCGCAGAGTGATAAGGCGATGATATTTGGCTAATTGAACGTTTATCTGCGTTTCCTTATATAGGAAGGCCGTAATCGATTTTTGATAGGATGAGTGCTCTGCATGCATGAACAAGTGAAGACGGATGTACAAAAGATTTCTTAGAAGATAGGTATTTAATTATATTTAACCGTGTCATAATACAATCTTTTATGTATTTACAATGTTTTTTAAACTTATACTTAGAGTCTATAATTACACCTAGAATTTTTATTTCATTTACTGGCATTATGGAATGGCCAAAAAATTGTGTTGGCAACCCAGAACAACTAGATTTTTTGCAAATGTGCAAAGTTTTAGATTTTTCGGAAGAAATTGATGTGCCTGAGGTTGAGGACCATGTCATTATGTCTCGGAGAATGCTTTCGAAAATACGCGAGACTGAAAGAAGATTAGCATTTTTCGTGAAAAAGAAAACATCATCGGCGTAGAGCTGACATTCTATACTGGGATAGTTCGCTGAAAGCTTGGCAATTTCATCGAACGCTATTATAAAAAGAAGCGCGGAGAGTGGAGACCCTTGTGGCGTTCCATTCTCTAGATTTACAATAATTGAGGCAAAACCATTTATTCTCACTCTGCATTTTCTGTTAGTGAGAAAGCTTTTAACAAAGTTTATAATTTTGGAACCAACCTTCAACTTAGTTAATTGTTTCAAAATGATATGCACTCCAATTCGGTCGAAAGCCTTCTCCAAATCGATTGCTAGAAGTGAAACATGGTTTCTTGATGAGAGTGCGTTTGTGACGACATAGTCAAGGTGCAAAAGAGCATCAATTGTGCCACTGCCTTTTTTATATGCTACCTGGTTAGAACTAATAACTTTGTTGTTCTTAATATACCACATCAACCTATTTGCAACCAGTTTTTCCATTAGTTTACCCAGGCATGATAACAGAGAGATGGGCCTATAGCTTTCAACAGAAGTAGGAGGTTTATTGGGTTTCAAAATTGGTACGATATAGGAAGTTTTCCACGCTTGAGGGTAAAAGCCGTAATTTAGGATTTGGTTATACAGATTAGTTAGTCTGCATTTCATGCAACTGGGTAAATTTTTAATCATAGGGTAAGAGATTCGATCAAGCCCAGGAGTTTTATCTTTCACGGTAGAGAGCGCGAACTCCAATTCATTAATAGTGATTTTCGATTCAATTGTCCTGGCAGCAGGTGATAAATTGTTTATAATGTTTGCTTGGTCGTTTAGACAGTTGTATTTTGCCGAGCAAAAGTTGCTTGAAAAGCTGGCGTCGTTTGAGTTAGAAGCGTAG
The DNA here is from genome assembly GCF_027943255.1 of Anastrepha obliqua. Taxonomy (NCBI): domain Eukaryota; kingdom Metazoa; phylum Arthropoda; class Insecta; order Diptera; family Tephritidae; genus Anastrepha; species Anastrepha obliqua. The sequence continues at coordinate 614,555 of NW_026562179.1, read as the reverse complement.
AAGGAGGCAAAATAATTGGCTATTTCGAGTGGAGAACTGATAACGCCATTTGTGGAGTTAATGTGGGCGAAAGTAGTTTGCTTACCTGAACCAGTGAGCATTTTAATATCATGCCATATTTTTCGGGGCTCAGTGTTAGGATTTATGCTAGCCGTTAACTCTTCGAACTTCTTACGCTTGGCATTTTTGGCGGCGCGCTTAAAAAGAGCATTTGCCTTTTTGTAGCTTACCAAGTTTGAAATAGTGCGAAAGCGTTTGTATTCGTGCCATTTATTCTGTTTGTTTTCACGAAGTTGGGATAAATGAGGGTTCCACCAAGGAATTCTTTTCTTACTACTTTTTGGTGAAGTTTGTGGTATAGCGTGATGTGCTGCTGTTCGAATAATTTTTGAAATATTGGCTGCTTCTTGGTTGACGTTGCTGGAAGCTCGTAAAGTTTCACACAAATTAATACATTTAGTGCTAAATTTCGCCCAATCGGCTGATTCTAGAATAAACTTAGCGTTTGACTTACATGTGGATTGGGCTTGGGCATTTAGTTGGATGGTGATCGGATAATGATCGCTACCGTGAAGAGAGTTAGAGACTTGCCATGAGCATAGTGGTGCAATCGAAGCAGAACAGAAAGTTAGATCGACAGTAGTGAAGGAATTCCGGGTGGAGAAGTGTGTTGCAGACCCGTCATTTAGACATATAAGGTTTGAGGACATTAAAACATCTTCGATACATTCGCCTCTTGAGTTGGTATACGCGGAACCCCAAATTGTACTCCAAGCATTGAAATCCCCGCCCATAATCAAATCAGAAGGAAGTTGTTTTATGATTCCTAAGATATCACTCGAAACAATACGTTGTGTAGGGTGGATATATAGGCCGACAATACCAATTTTTTTAGGCAAGTCAACTTCTAGCGCTATGGAAGATACATTTGATACGATTGATATTTGTTTGTGTGGAATATTGCGCCTAATTAGTATCGCCGTGCCTTGTTTATTTGTATTAATACTGGGCAAATTGTGAAAGTAACCAATATATTTCCTTGGTGTATGTGGTGCGTAATTGTGAGGAAGGTGAGTTTCGCTTAAGAGAATAATTGCAGGTGAGTAAGAATTGATGAGGATTTCAAGGTGAATATAGTTGTTGAAATAGCCATTGATATTCCATTGTATAATTGAGAACATAAGGATAGAAAGAAAGGAAAGTGATCTAAGTAGAGAGAAGGATTAAGCTCGACTTGACTACGTAACAAAGTTCTGCGAGGCAGAGCTGAGCGAGTCGTCTGAGAAGGTTAATCTGAGCTGACGCGTGGTGAAATATCATTTGTCTTAGTGAGAACTGAGACAGTAGACATTTCGTCATCACAATCTGAGGTGAGCTGTGTCTGAGAAACGGAATCATAGTTGTTAGTATAAATTGGTTTAGTACTTGTATTAAGAATGTTGAAAACTGTTGAATTTATATTGTTCGAATTAGGAAATGAATACAAAGGGGGATTATCGTTCTTTGTACTTGTTTTTGCGATAGAGTCAGCTGAGAAGCTGGTTTTTAGAGGAGGGTGTGTTAAGGGAATGAAAGAGGTAGTAGAAGCTATAGAAGTAGAGGAATGGGATGATATTGAATTTTGTGTTGCTATCGATTCTTTAGATGTTTGTATAATTGAATTTTTGGTTGAGGGAGCTGTGTTTGCGGTTATTTGAGAATATGTGGGATAGGAGGAATTAGTGGAGGCGGTGGCAAGAGAAGACTGGGTTGTTGTCGAATTATTGGTAGTTGTCAATTCTTTGCTTTGCATGGTTGTGCTTTTTGCAGAAGAAGAAGTGCTTGCGATGATTTGAGAGAATGTTGAGGCGGAGGGTTTAGAGGTGGTGGAGGCATTATATTTTTTTGCTGCTTCGCGCATACTGCATTTATTTATTGTTTTAATTTTTAGTATTTCTTTAGCTTGTACGAACTTTGGGCAGTTGCTTGCAAATGATTGGTGGTCGCCAGCGCAGTTTGCGCACATTGTTCTAGAACATTCGGACCCTACATGGGGTGGTAGGCTGCATATGGCGCAGGTAGAAGGATTTTTGCAGTATTTTAAAGTATGACCAAGTAATTGGCATGACTTACATCGCATTGGGTTTGGATAATATGGACGAACAGAAACTTTCCTCCAGGCGACGTCGATTTTTTCTGGCAGAGAGTAGCTGTCGAATGATAGAAGTATTGCGCCAGTTGGAATTAGAGTGTCTTGTGATTTCTTTTGGAATTTGTATGCAGCGATCACGCCATGCATTTTTAAGCCATCAACGATTTCTGAATCGGTTAGGTTGTTTAGGAAAGGGGCAAATATGGCGCCTTTTACACAGTTTAGATTTGTTTGATAAGTTACATTAATTAAACATATACCGGGAAGAAGTTTTGAAGACATGAATTTCTCAGCGATTTTTTTATTCTTAGTAAGCACTAAGAGGCTTCCATCACGCAACTCAGAAATGGAAATTATGTCCTTGCTGATAGCTAATATAGCTTTGTGCACTGCAAAGCAGGAATAATTGGATATTGGTTTTGTTTCTTCACTTGATTTTGTCACAATAAATTTAGGGTCGTCTGTTTTCGCAAAAACAATTGGAGGTAGTTCGGGGTATGATTCTCGCGTTTTGTTGGGTTTTTTACGCTTGCTATGAACACCAGGGGAAAGTAGGGCGAACCTATTTTCCCTAGGTGGGGATGCCCCAAGGGGCATTGTTTCACACCTATATAATAACACTAAACCCTCGGATATCACTCGCGTAAGCAACTGTACACGGGCAATTTAAGTGAATTTATTAATGTGTTTACGTAGGTAAACGAATATGAATGATAGTGTCCGTACGCAACGAATGTTAGTCGGTGACTGCGCCTTCCACAGTATTTATGTGCCGAAGTAGTATATACCGCCGCATACATACGAAACCGTTCGTGCACAAAAACACTAAAAAATAAAACGAAATTTGAGCGTTAGGTCGGTATAAAGCCTAGTGTAAAACACTTTAAGGTATTTTGGTTGTGAGGCCGTTGTGCTTGATAAGCGAAACAAAAAATCTAAATTTGAACCAAAAGGCGTAAAAATTGTGTTCGTTGGATACGCGTCCAACACAAAAGAAGTCTATAGTCCTCTTAAAGTCTACAGTCTTTTAACTTAAAAGAAAGAAAAATCGTAATTGCAAAAGATGTTTTATTTTTTGAAGAAACTTTCCATAAAACTGAAAACGAGTACAAAATAGGAACATAACGAAAAGAAGAAGAAGAAAATAACAGCGGCGAAGAGGCAAAAGAAAAGGAACACGAAGAAAATTTTTAAAGTGCGAGTACAGAGAACGTTAAATATAGAGAATTCTCACGAGCTACGAATAGTGTGAATTGTCAAAAATGAAGTCTAACCGCCGCCGGGGTGTGGTGAAACTTTTAACAGAGATGTTTTACAGCGATTTCTCCTTTAGCATATTGGCCCTGCACAGTTTTTTGGCTTCTGTAGGAAATCAAATTGACGAATAGCCGACGGCATTTTGCAAAGTATTTGCTTGCGCATTTTTATGTTCCCTTGATAAACGAAAATTTATTCAATTTGTATTTTCAAACAAAGGTGATGAAGAAAAAATAATTGAATATTTATTATATGCGCCAACATTTCAAATCAAAGTAACTTTAATATTTTGATTTAATTTAAAAAAATACATTTTAGTATGTCCGTTTTAGTAAATTTAAAACTGAACAAATTTGATGAAAATTTTTACTAATATTTTGAGTCGAAATTAATTCATAGCATACAAGTGTTTTGGTATATCGACATATGTATTTACATTTGAATATGCATTTATTTGTTCCTTTGGCAAACCAAATTTTTTTCAATTTACATTTTATTACATGGAATAATAATATACATACATTTGTATGTATGCATTTTCTAGATAGTATTGTATAAAACTTAAAAAAAAAAAATAAAGGAAGACTTCAAAGAAACGTATTTGCATATATGGGACAACTAAGTTCAATTGCATCTTTATTAAATATAGTGTTGCACGCATATGTGTGCACTGAAGCAACATGACCTACCTCACGAGCATCGCCTTATATTTTATGTAAATAACCTAATGATCAAATTCCTGCCTCACAAATGCTAAAACAAATTTCTTTTTAATATTCTTGTACATATTTGTATGTGCGTATGTACACTTGGTGCCCATATCCCTTCAAACAAATCAAAAAATTCTGTATACAAAACGCTTCATTACCAGGCACATAGGAAGATGGCATATGCAAATATAAATATGTGAATTCAATTCAAGCAAAACAATGCTTATTAATATACACATATGCATGTGCATACAACCGCACACACAGGACACTCACTTTATTCCTCAAAATGCGTATGTCGTTCAAAGCTAAAATTCTATGCCTAGCGACTACAAGAACAAAACGCAGTCATAGACGCAGGCGTAGCGGCCATCATTCTAGTTGCCATAGCACTGAATAGTCGCGGCGGCGCCGAACAGTTTCAACTATTGTACTGTACAACAAAAACTCATCATCAAAAAATTCATTGATAAATTCGAGCTCATACTTCTAAGAGGAAGTACCTTCATTCATAAAACGAGCCGCCCATATGTCAATTTTCTCGACAATTTGAAAATAGTCAATATTGGAATATTTCGTGTAGAATTATTTGCCAATATTTGATAAATCTTGAATTTTTGTCAAGTCGAGTGCCCGCGGCATCGTACATATGTATGCATCAATATATGTATGTAAATATGTCTTTCTAAATGCTCGACAGCCGCAGCTGCTGTGCGTCAAGTGCGCGCATGAGCATACAGTAAGTTGCAGAAGAAAACAAGTAGCTTAAAAAAAGGTCTGATTCGGACATTTTAATACTAAGAGAAAATTTGGAAACAATTATTTTATGTTAACTGATAGTAGGCAAATAGTTAATTAGTAGATTACTTACGTATGTAGTTCTTCAATTGATAAAAAGTGCACAAAACGTATGCATATACATATCTGCAAAGTTAGAAACTGACCTGAAATCAGAGCATTGGAAGATGCCTGTAATCATTTCAAGGTTACTGTACATACAATGCTGTGCCTATGAATTTGCGCTGTGCCTATGAATGCGCGCGGGGTTTCTTGAGAAGTTTACCGTTTTATTTTGAGCTGTCGCGCTAGTGAGCATACATACACACAGCATATACATATGCGCATATGTATATAAATTCACAAATTTACATTTACATATGCCATCTTCCTGTGTGCCTGGTAATGAAGCGTTTTCTATAGAGGATTTTGATTCAGTTGAAAGGATTCAACAAAGTTTTACAGACACCAGACAGACAGACATAACATATGTATATAATTTTGGATGATTTGGAGAAATTCAAATATATAGGTCATATTAAAAAGCTACCTAACATTCTTTGCTTCCAATCCCCAACAAATTCTTATCGACTGCTGCTAAATTTACATAATTCAGCCCCTTACTGTTAGCTTTTGGTGAAAAATGCGGCTGTGGCAGAGAACGTAAATTCATAGAGAAGGTGCAGGAACGAATGGACAGGTTAAATGTCAAAACACATCAAAACGAGGGTAGGAAGTTAACAGAAGAGAGTTAACATAGCGGAGCGTAGTCAACAGAAATAAATATAGCGTTTGCATTGAAATGTAAAATGCCATGATTTGGTGTTAGGGAAAAGAAAATAACAGAAGACTTGTACATTTTTCTTTCATGCTAATTTGCCGTCGGCATTTTGTATGCGCAAATGGATTATTTCTTGTGAGATGAATAAATTAATTCTAAGTAACGCAATAGCACCGTAGGCCTAAGTAGCTAGTGTGCTCTATCAATTAGTGTTATATTTCATATTTCTCTAATAAATAATAATAATAGTAATTCTAAGTACATATATGCATGCATGAATATGAAATTTTAGGTATCTAATTGACTAAATTGTATTGAATTTAGGTCTATTATCAAAATTATTCAAATATCATAACACAAAAAATAACTTTGTAAACCATTCATTTACATCAAGGTTTATTATTCAGCAAAGTGTTGAATTAATATCCATATTCATGTGGGCAGAAAAAAACATGACTTGCCCCAAAACCCAGCTCATACACCTCTCATACACATCTACATATAAAGAATTCAAAGCAAATAGACAAACGTATGCAAACATATTTCTAATATACATATGTATGTATGGATGCAAAAATCACATTTCTCTTTCATGCTTATTTCCCGTAGGCATTTTGCATGCGCAAATGGATTATTTGTTGTGAGATGAATAAATTAATTCTAAGTATATGCATGCATGAATGTGAAGTTTTAAGTATCTTATTAACTAAATTGTATTGATATTAAGTGCATTATCAAAGTAATTTCAAAATATTCACATAAAAAATTGGCTTTGTAAACCATTCATTTGCATCAACGGTTATTATTCAACTATATGTGTCCTTTTTAAATTTTTATATCCATATGTATGTATATTCATATACTAAATAGATATAACATCTACCATCCATATTCGTCAGAAAAAAATCTTGACCTGCCTCAAAACACAGCTCATATGTATGTATCTACATATAAAAAATTCAAAAGCAAATAGACAAACGTATGCAAACATATTCCTAACATATGCAAAAAAACTCATCTTAACAGTATTCGCGTACATATATATACATATATGTATATACATATGTACATATGTACGTAAAAGTTTCTATTCTAAGCAAAACAATGAATATTCGTATATACATAAATATAACCGCACATACTTACTTTATGCCTCTACATGTGTATGCTTCCAAAACTAAAATTCTAAGCCTAGCGACTACAAGAACCAAATGCATTCATAGGCGTAGCTGTTGCGGCCATGATTATTTACCCGCGACGGCGCTGAACAGTTTCAAATATTAAAAAGCACAACAAAAACAAATTCATTGATAAGTTCGAGCTCATATTTCTACGAGCAAAGTACTTTCATTCATAAAACGAGCCGCCCATATGCCAATTTTCTCGTCCATTCGAAAATAGTCAATATTGGAATATTTCGCGTTGAATTATTTGCCAATATTTGGTAAATCTTGAATTTTTGTCAAGTCGAGTGGCCGCGGCTCCGTACATATGTATGCATCAATATATGTATGTAAATATGTGTTCTAAATTCTCGACAACAATAGCAAATCGAAATATTTTTTCTGTCGCAAGTGCTCGCAGCCTCATATGTACATATGTATGTCTATGGAAGTTTGTGTGCATGTATTTATGTATATGCGTGTTTGCTTTTGCACGTCCATATGAACGATTTTTCATATGTAGATATTCATTTGATTTAGCTGAACGAATATATTGATTTTGTAAGGAAATCCTGTCGAATTAAATTATTGGTATATGTTAATTTAAGTTCTTGTTACCAAATAAATATTATTATCCTTAAGAAAATTGAAACACTAGTTTTTTTAATCTCTATTTTTTATTTTTACCAACAAGTAAGTTAACTACTCATATATAGTATATATATTTTACAATACTATAAATAGGTATTTATTGTACATTTCCTGAAATGAAAAAAATATATAAAATTGTGAAAGCACGAATTACGAAATTGTTCTTATATTATAACAATTTCTCACACGACTTCGATATTGACATCGATTAAGTCATATCAGATATCAATCGCGCTACTATGTACAGCACTTCGTGTGCTGTGGAATGAGTATTAATACCCTGACTAGCTCGGACCCGATAAAAGAAATTTTCTAGACAATCTTGGTTTAACTTTCCAAGGAAAATAAATTTTAAATTTTAATGCTGTTGAAAAAGTTCCTCGCACAATTCCAGCATCGATTTTATTGCAGTACGAAAGCCTTGGATACATTTAATAGTACAATATGCACGCATTGTAGACATTGGACTAAAGAACTCGAAGTAACTTAATAGTCTTTCAACTTTGCCCCTATCATCCCGCTTCAGAGGAGACCTTAATGGATTTGTTGACTGAAAATGCTTTGCATCGAGTTCATCAAAAAGATCATTCATTTCTTTAACAAATATCTGCGTGGGCTTGGCAAAATTTATCAAGTTTTCGTCATTACCAAATAAATTTTGACTACACATCATGTCAATACCTGACGCTACCGAATTGCACAATACTTGTGTTGCGCGTGAAACGCTCATTTTTTCGAAAATGCTTGGGTAAATATGAGTCTCCGTCAATTTTGGGCAAATTTTAAAATTGGAATTCTTTTGATCAATTTCAAATAACTTCCTAATAATATATATATAATAATAAAGCTTGCAGTGCCATGGGCGGTGGGAATATCATATTTCATAAATACATTACGGATGGACTTTATAAGATGGCAATAGTCAAACATGCAAAAATTGGATATTTATGCACGACAACGATCCCAAACATACTGCGGGAGTGGTCAAAAACTGGCTTTCGCAGGAAAATATTACCCAGCTCGATTGGCCAGCACAAAGTCCGGATTTAAATCCAATCGAAAACTTGTGGAATGATGTGAAGACGATGGTTGGACAAAAAAAATGAAAAAATATCGATGAACTTTGGGAAGGTGTACAGGAAGCATGGAACTCTATTCCTTTGGACAGGTGCCAAAAGTTAACAGAGAGTTTACCACGCAGGTGTGAAGGAGTTATACAGAATAACGGCTATTCTACCAAATATTGATATGGTAAATAATAATAGTCAACAATCTTTTCTCATTTCTTACAAATATTTCATATTTTTTACAAAAATCAAAACTGCGCTAAGTCTTTGTCCAAATCCCACTATGACCAAATAAGAATTACTTCTATTTTATCATATTTTTTCTAGGGAAAACTGTCTACTTTAAGTTATTTTGTCTTATAATAAAGTTTTAAATATATTTAGTTCAAAAAACTGGATTTATTTTGGTTTCATATCATTTAATCGAGCATTATATTGAACTATTTTTAAGTGCGCTAAACGTTTGACCATAGCTGTATGTCCTATGCTAATATATGTAATTTTCATAAAAAGACCAAACAGAACAAATCTGTAAACATGCATACAAATCATATGGACATATCAAATGAACAAATCTGTTCTGTACGCAAGCAAATGTAAGCTAATGTAAACTACATTTTTTCACACTTGCGTATCACTCTCTTCCTCTCATTTCTCTCCGGCAGCCATATTAATTAATTTCCTACTGTTAACGTGTGCTGATTTCATTTTCCTACCCGTATTTTGTTAGGAGGAACGGGCCGGGACTGCGCCTTCTCTATGAATTTACGTTCTCTGGCTGTGGTGTACCACGCGCGCAAAACGAGTACCCCTCGAAATTCCATACGTTCCTGTCATTGAGACTTCTCTATACATTAACGTTCTCTGGCGAGTAGTTTTGATAATGATCGTGACAGTGACTATGAAGACATAGAAATAATCGCAAGTCGAGTTGTGGCGCGAAAAAAGCACAATCGGTAGGGAAGATTCGGTAAATCAAAAAGAGTCAAGGGACATAGAAACCGTGACTTACGCGCTATAATCGAGAAACCAAATTCGGTTAAAGTAGCACACGAATCGTCACAAAATCGCGAATGGGAAAATATAATGCAGACGGAGTATAACGCGCTCATGAAAAACAGCACGGGAGTCTAGTAACCTGCCCAGAAAACAAGAACGTCATTGGATCAAAGTGGGTATTTACTACGAAAGATAACGCTGACGGCTCTACTGATCGGTATAAAGCTCGCTTGGTGGCGCAGGGCTGCACACAGGTGGCCGGGATTGGTTACACAGACACATTCACCCCGGTGGTAAGGCACTCAACTATACGTCTTATTTTTCGCTAGCAGTGCACTGTAAGCTACTAGTCAACCACGTCAATATTTTTTCGGCGTACCTTAATGGCGATCTCGAGCAAGAGGTGTATATGCGGCAACCAGAAGGCTTCATAGACAACAATTTTCCTGAAAGGGTGTACAAGCTCAACAAATATTTGTACGGGCTGAAGCTGGCTGGCTAATACTAGCATGTTCGTCGGCGGAAGCATGTATGTATGTATATGCACTCACATGTCGAGGCAGTCGACAAAGGCCCTCTTAGATACTATTTGGGGATGGACATCCGTCGTGATGGACAGCGCGGTTGTCTATACACCAATGGCTAGATTAAGGCGTGATGCGACCCGTGCCGAGAATCTGTCAGGCTTGGGGCCCTTCTAATAAATAACCAAGTCTCTAACGGAGCTTACGGATAACTGGCGCCCTCCGTAATAACTAGCCTTACCCGTGTAGTTCTGAGCTATGCACGGGCGGACATCCTTTCTCCGACACTCGTGGGTCCAAAATGCAGAGTCCTAATTCAAAAACAAAAAAAAAGGGAGATCGGTCCTCCTTCTAACATACCGATAGGAACAATCAGTTCCGCAACACGAGCAACGATCGCACCGATCTCAAAGAAAACACCATCCATCGGCTTAATAAGTCGATCTAAGCAAATAGCGACAGCCACAGCGAAAGCGAGGCCAGTAGCTACACAATCAGTACTGGAAACAGGTCCAAGTACAAGTAGAGGTGCACTAGCCGGGCAGTCAACTGCGATTCAGCTCCCAAAAACAGTCCCGACCGGAAGCACTGCTACTGCTAGCTCCGGTACCGAAGGATGGCCGCTTGTGAGGGTGGTAGACCCAGCGAAAGCAAGCTACCAGGATCGTAGAAACGCCTCAAGGCTCCTAAGGAGGGTGTACGATACTCACCCAAAGGGAAACGAAATGTCACAGGAGTTGAAAGAAGCGATTGAAAGAGCGAGAACGATCATTCCTGATTTCAACCCCGACTTTAAACCTGTACAATCTGCTCCAAAACGACAACGGTCCTTGGAAGAAAATAAGCAAAACGCAAAAAGGCATAAAACAATTGGCGTGACGCCCAGCATATCATTTGCGGAGGTTGCAAAAGTCCGAATTATTATAGGAGTTCTGGACGAAAACCATCCTGAAGGGATGATCCCCAAAGCCAAATAGAAATGGATTGAGGCCGAGCTAACAAAAGTGGCACTGAAGGTTATTCTGGAGAACCCCGGCCCCTGCTTGCGAAGATTTAGGTTGACACCAAGGCCAGATAAAAATAATAGCGTGTGACGATGAGAGATCGGTTCAGCTGTACAAAGAGGCCATCTTTAAAGTCGGCGAAGTATACCCGAATGCCAAGCTAGTGGTCGTGGACAGGAAGGATATTCCGTCCAGGCCGCGAGCAAAGGTCTGGTTACCTTCAACTGTCGACCGGTAGAGATAATGAAGCTCATTCGGGTCTGCAATCCGGACATCCCAACGCAGGAGTGGAGATACGTAAAAACACTACAACAAGAACAGCGTTGAATAATCGAAAGAACAGAAGCGCGCCACCATGCAGGCTCTCCTGCTCTTGACTGAAAACTCAATTGAACCGTTAATGAAATGCGATGGGCAATTGAGATACGGTTTTGTCAAAGTAAAGCTTCACATCTACAAAACTGATACGGGAGCAATAGAGATCCTCACCACGAGGGAAAGTACAAAGTCCATGAGCGAACTAGAGCCCATGAGCGAAACAGAGCCAGTGAACGAAAACGACCATCCCACCGAAGAATAATACGCCTCTTCAGGCTCAGAAATGGGCTTAGGGAGGTTGTACTTCGAACGGGAGAGTAAGTATTCCCTGCAACAGCGTAAGTATTCCGAAAGGGAACTTTTATGCGAAAATAAATAAGACCCAGACATAACGCTAACAGCTGATGTATCTTTTTCAGATCAGCCTACAGTACTGTAAGGAAGCCTGCCTTGCCCTCCTGTTTCGTCTGGCAGAAGATCAGCCAGATTAGTCCTCATCCAGGAACCCTGGGTAGGGAATGGCGAAATCTGCGGATTGAGGACAGGTTACAAGGTATATAAGACCAATTGTGAAGGTACTAAAAGAGCATGCATGATTGCAATAGCACATCCTAATATATTTATGATTCCAAATTTCAGTAACGCAGATACTAAGACGGTTAGCTGGGAGGTGAGCGGAAGCAACATCTGGCTAACCTCGTTTTATTTTGCCGGAGACCACACAGGTCCACTACCGTCGTCGCTGAGAATATTTTGGAAGACTGCAAAGCACACAATCGCGAACTAGTTCTAGGAGGTGACGTCAATGCCCACCATACCGTATGGGGGAGCTCGGATACAAACGAACGTGGTGAGTCTCTCTTTAATTATATTATATGTTGTAAGCTTTTAGTGTGTAACAAAGGCAACGAACCCACATTTATTACGCGCAATAGACAAGAAGTTCTTGATATTACGCTAGCATGTCACACCTTCTACGGAAAGATGACGCAGTGGAGGGTTTTGAACGAACATTCTTACTCCGATCCTCGCTATATAGAAATAAAATTTGGGGGAAACAGCTCACGGGCCCCGCCCGCCAGCAGGAACTTGAAAAAGACCAATTGGCAAATATATTAACGGGAACTTAAGGAAAGACTTCCAAATTCCCAAAATATTACTATTGAAGATAGAGAATCACTGAACGAACACGTACAAATCTTTACGGAGGTTTTTAGAACTGCGCTAAATAAGGCCTGCCCTTTAATTAAGTATAAGGGGAAGAAAAAACCGCCCCGGTGGTCAGAAGACTTGACAACATTAAGAAATGACAGCAGAAGACAGTTTAATAGAGCGAAAGCGACACGAGAGGGTAAAGACTGGTTAAAAGAACTTAGGAAAGCGAAAAGGTCTGGTTGGAAAACGTTCTGTGGAGAAATCGAAGGAACCAAAGAGGCTTCTAGACTGCGTAAAATCCTTTAAAAAAAACACTATTCCTCCGGATATCACCAAAAACCGGATAAGAGTTGGACTATCTTGAGTGACGAAGCTTTGAAGTTGCTAGTGGCCTCACACTTTCCGAGCAACGAATCATCTAACGTATTAATAACCAATAGTACAGAAAGACCTTATTGTGACATTGAAGAAATAATCACTGAATCCAGGATAACCTGGGCAATAAACACCTTTAAACCATTTAAATCACCGGGTCCAGATGTATTATTCCCGGCCCAAATACAACATTCACTCAATTATATTATGGAGTGGTTAACGGCTATATTCAAGGCTACTCTGAAACTTAAAAGTGTCCTATCAGTATGGAAAGAAGTAATAATTGTCTTTATTCCTAAATCGGGAAAAAATTCACACACAACACCTACGGATTTTAGGCCAATTAGCCAATCCTCTTGTTTTCTAAAAACAGTAAAAAGAATAATAGAAGAGCACTTAACTCACTTGTTACAGAAATCGAGAAGTCAATTTATAATAAAGAATTCATACTGGTAGCCTTCCTTGATATCGAGGGCGCGTTCAACAGCATCCTACCGGATTGCATAATAAAGGCACTGACGGATTTCGGGCGCAAGTTAGCAGAGGAACACCTCAAGGCGGTGTGCTGTCCCCTCTCCTATGGGTGCTGGCATCAAACTCTTGCTTAAGAGCCTAGAGGAGAGAGGACTACACGTCGAAGCATATGCGGACGATGTTGCAATGGTAGTAAGAGGGAAATTTCTCAATACACTTAGAGAAGTCATGCAAGATTTACTACACAAGGTTGAAAGCTGGTCAAAATCAAATGAGCCAAACGTCAACCCCAATAAAATTGAACTCATCCTATTTACCAAGAAACATAAAATTCCAAATATAGCAAGGTGGAACGGCACTGTCATTTAGTGATGACACCCGCTAATTAGGTCTAATACTAGACAGAAAACTAAATTGTAAAGCAAAAGTCGAAGATAGAGTAAAGAAGACGACAATAGCACTATACTCTTGTAAACAGCTGATAGGAAAAAGTTGGGGTCTCTCCCCATCTATCGTATATTGGCTTTACTCAGCAATTGTCAGACCAATCCTAACATACGGCATACTAGTATGGTGGCCGGCTTTAGATCAGCTATACATTAAAAGAACCATGTTACATGTACAAAGACTGGCCAGTCTTTGCATCTGCGGGGCCCTTAAGACCACACCCACAGATGCACTAAATATAGTATTATGCTTAACCTTTTACCAATAGAGCAATTCGGTAAGCCAACAGCTGCCAAAGCAGCTCTCAGACTAAGAGAAATCGGCCTACTCAGAACGAATCAAAGAGGACACTCTTCAATTTTAGAAAAATTCTCCTGCACTCCTGGCACAACGGATTTCTGTAAGACCAAGGACATCAACTTAAATAAATCATTTGTCACAGTATTTCCTTCGAAAGATGAATGGGATAACGGGCTTATTGTTAAGAAAAATGATTTAAACATCTACACAGATGGCTCAAAACTGGACAACAAAGTAGGTGGAGCGGTTTACTCCGATAAACTCGGAGTATGCCAATCATTTCACCTACCTGATCATTGCAGTGTATTTCAGGCGGAAGTCACTGCCATAGAAGAGGGACTTGCGGTAATAAAAACGAGAGTATTATCCACAAATGAAGTCTTCATTTACTCGGACAGTAAAGCGGCAATAAAAGCGCTGGAATCTAAAACACACTCGTCAAAAACAGTTTTAGGATGTTTTAAACTACTAAATGACGTATCTAAGTGCCACAAAGTGCACCTTATCTGGGTGCCTGGCCACAGGAATATAGCAGAAAACTGCAAGGCGGATGAACTTGCTCGAACCGGTACAACGCTTGGTCTCAAACCGGATAAGGCGCTGATACCCATGCCTATAGCCACTTGCAAATTACTTATAAACAGGGAGACCATCAAAAAGGTAAATACAAGCTGGCAAAACCTCACAACATGCGAACTAAGCAGACAGACATGGCCGAACTGGAACAGCGGTCGATCGAAGATCTTGCTAAGATTTAACAGAGAAGCTGTAAGAAAAATGATAGGGGTATTAACTGGTCATTGTTTAATAGGCAGCCACGCTAAAAGGTTAGGACTCCCGTACTTCGATTTCTGTAGAAGCTGTCTTAATACAGAAGAAGAGGAAACAGTCAGACACCTTTTATGTGAGTGTGAAAGCTTAGCGACAAGGAGGCTCCGCACTCTTGGCATGGCATTTTTAATTGATGTAGCGGGCATAGTGCATCTAAAACTAACAACGCTTTGCTCGTTTGTTAAAGTTATCGGATGGCTTGAAAAGGAACACGTAGGGTGAGGATAAGCTCCAGTGGTATCACAATGTAGCTATGAAAGGTCTAAGTGTGTCTTTATGACAACCACCCTACCTACCTACCTTCGTGACAAATATGATGGAAATGAATTAAATATTGAATATGTCCCGTCAGATAATGTATTGTACGAAAAATATTGAAGTGTTTTTTTTGGATTCATTCAATACTATAAAGCAAATGTAAATTCTCTCATTCTCTCTTGTCTACTTGAATAAACTGCACCGAAGCGAACGGTCATGTCTTTTTACTTTACCACGTGCATTCCATTTATGCTAGCACTAACGTTGACGCTGTACTCAGTGATCAATGTTTTTGAAATTTCATTGAATCAACAGCAATGGTTTAACAATGTTTAGTTTCCCTAAAAGGAAGGAGTAAATGACATTGTCCAAGCCCGTTATTACAGCTCTTTATCTATGTAGCTATCAGTAATCCAAAATTAGGCTGACTGTCTCAGTTTTGTTTATTTGTAATTGTATTTGCATGTTGATAGAGAATTAACGTTCATTAGCTTCATTGAGCGCCGTCTCCCTGTATTTCACCTCATTAAAGTCGTCAAAGTCTGTCGTTCCGGCAATATATAATACCTGAGTTGCGTACCTATTACATTTCTACTTAATGCATGTCTGTGATGAATATAGAGAGTATCTATTAGTCCGATAATCTTGTCAATGTCTGCTTGGAAAATATTTTCCCAAATTGCAACTTTTCCATCTGTTATCGGTATATAATTTGATTTTGAAATATCAGTTATTTTGCTCCCAATCGCTCACTGAACAGTCATATTAAAAATCTAAAAAGAAAAGGAAAAAATGAAAAAAAAAACTTATGAAAAAAGTTGCATTTTTGAACCGCCTTTACGTCTATTGGAAAGGTGGAACCTAAGTCCTTCTGTACCATTTTGTCAATTAAAATTTTAGAAAACTTACTTCCTATTCTTTTGTTAGACTTCAAACAGACTTTATCCTCTTGATTGAAGACTCTTTAGAAATGTCATTTACCTATCTATCTTTTCGCAGTATAACGAAATTTTACTAATGAGAATTTCCTTACAATTTTATTCAGAATTTTGCCTAAAGTCGATAAATCGCATTGAATAACGTTTGCAAAGTAAGTATTATTGCATTCTCCAACTAACGCCACAATATCCTGTAATGTTTTGAATGTGATTTGATGTCTTATCTTTTATTTGGAAACAATTTTCGGTATTAGTATTATTTGGTTCCGGAATAAGTTCACCGGGGTCTCGACTGCTGAAATTACTTCGAATAAAGACTCTTCACTATGCATAGTGACGGATGAGCAATCTTTTGAATGTTCTACAGCACTTATGTATGTGCTGCCGGGACAATGCATCGGCAACAAGATTATTCTTACCGGGTTTTTAAAAAGCCTTAGGAGAAAATTTCCCAACAAATACTACCAACGCTTTATCTTTGCATTTCGATTCTTATCAGAAACAGCAAAGGTTAAGGGTTAATGGTCCGTTAAAATGTTCAAATGCCTTACCCCATACAAATAATTTCGACGTTTTTGAAGAGCCCACACAATTGCTAAAAGTTCTCTTTCATTAGTTCCATAAAGCTCTTCGGCATATAATAACGTTCTCGAAATCATGGTACTTGGTCTTCCTCCCTGCGATAACACTACCGCAACAGCATGTGCTGATGCATCTGTTGTCAGATCAAAAGTACGATCAGGACACAGGAGAAGCACATTCTCTGACGACAAAATCTTTTTTGCTTTCTGAAAAGACAACAATGCGTCGTTTTCCAATTTAATTTTAAAATTTTTTGATTAATTTACCCAATGTGGCCATTTTCTCCTTTTAACATAATAATAAGTTCAAAATTTTTTCATTTACAGATTCCGAAGCCGCCATTGGATATGAATATGATTTTGAATAAACCGGGTCGTCATCCACTGTCCTTATTTTAGCAACTATTTTACGGCCGCCGTAGCCGAATGAGTTGGTGCGTGACTACCATTCGAAATTCGGAGTACGTTTATTTCAATCTCCGTGACAAACGCCAATTATATATATATTACTTTAAAGGGGGAAAAATAGAAATTATTGAATAAATAAATAATTTTTGAAAAAACACAAAATTCGCGATACTTTTTGAACACACCTCGTATAATTGGCACTTACACCCTTTTTGGGTTTTTGGACGAGCTCCTCCTCCTATTTGTGGTGTGCGTCTTGCTGTTGTTCCACACATCTAGGGACCTACAATTTTAGGCCAGCTCCGAACTGCAGATATTTTTTATGAGGAGCTGTTTTCATGGCAGAAATACACTCGGAGGTTTGCCGTTGCCTGCCGAGAGGCGACCGCTATTTAAAACAACTTTTTTTCTTAATTTTGGTTGCACCGAGATTCGACCCAACGTTCTTTCTGTGAATTCCGAATGGTAATCACGCACCAACCCATTCGGCTACGGCGGCCCTTCAAAGTAATCCCCATGCCACCGTTTTTTCCAATCTTCGAAGCATTTCAAAAAATAATTTTTTTTAATCTTGTTCGGCTCCTCCTTCGATGGCGTGTTTATCTCGTCAATGGTAGCGTAGCGGTGTCTTTTCATGGGCCTCTTCAGTTTTGCGAACAAGAAAAAGGGACATGGACAGATCTGGGGAATAAGGTGACTGTGGCATCATTAGTGTGTTGTCTTTGCCAAAACAGTCACGCACAAGCAACGATGTGTGAACAGGAGCGTTATCGTGATACAAATCTGGGCGTTTCTGGAGGATTGCTTCGCGTAAATTGCGCATAACTTGCAGATAATATTACTTATTGACCGTTTTACCCTGTGGCAAGAACTCATGATGCACAACGCCCCTGCCTTCGAAGAAAACGGTAAGCAAAACTTTTACATTCGACCGAACATGGCGAGCTTTTTTCGGTCTTGGTTCGTGCGGCAGCTTACATTGAGATGATATGGCTTTGGTTTCTACGTCATAACCATAAACCCACGATTTGTCACCAGTTATGACTGTCTGCCGCAAATTTAGGTCGTCGCGGACAGAGCCCAACATCTCATTAGCAATGTTCATGCGATGCTTCTTTTGGTCGAAATTGAGCAGTTTTGGTACGAATTTTGCGGCGACCCGTCTCATGCCAAATCATTGACACAAATCGAATGGCACGAGCCAATCGATATGTCTAGGTCCTCAGCAGCTTCTCAAACGGTGATTCGACGATTGGCCAATACCGCTTTCTTCACTTCATCAATTTTTACGTCTGTTGTTGAAGTATTTGGGCGTTCGGCACGCTTTTCGTCGTTTACATCTTCTCGGCCTTCTGAGAACATTTTGTACCACCGATAAACGTTGCGTTGGTCCAAAGTAGCTTTTCCGTATGACACAGTCAACATTCGGAATATATCCGCGCACTTAATTTCGTTTTTCACACAAAATTTGATACAGGTTCTTTGATCCGTGTTTTTGAATCGTTAAAAATCGAAGACGAGCCGAAACACGTGCAAGAAAAGCAGCTGTCAACAATTAACTGAACATTCAAAATGGACGAACTTGTCGGCATGAGTGAGAGACATGAGTACCAACATATCGCCACAAAAAACTCGAAATTCGAATATACGTAACCTGCGAAAATTCAAAATTCGCGATACTTTTTGAACATACCTCATTTATGTATAGTATATAAGGAACATTTACAATATTTTGACTGCCCTGACGTAAAAACTTTCATAACACACGAAATTCCTGAGAATAGGAGCAATGAATAGATTTCGCAGATTCTGGGAAAACACGAGGTGGCCAGCACGATTCTTCTGCATATGGTTCAAGCGGCTCACAACGTCCGGGATTAGCCCACGTACCCTCTGGGTAGCTTCCGAACACCCGTTCGGGAGTGAGCTAATGTGAGAAGGCCGGGACCCCGCCACATAAAAATCCCCTCAAATGAAAAGATTAAAAAAGCCTCGGATTGGACCTCCCTACACTGATGACGACCCCCGCAAACGAAATAAAGATTACGATTTGAGAGCATGCACCTGGAATGTCCGGTTCCTTAATGGGGAAGGTTCCACAAGAGTAAAGGCTGACATCACAGATGCGATGGAAGGGACAAGGCAAGAAAACCATAGGACCTTGTGACGTCTACTACAGCTGCCATGTAAAGGAGTGCCAATTCGGTGTTGGATTTGTTGTGGGAGAGAGACTTCGTCGCCAAGTACTGTCGTTCACTCCGGTGGACGAGCGTTTCGCAACAATCCGCATCAAAGCCCGTTTTTTTTTAAGATATCGGTAGTTTGCGCCAACGCCCCGACGGAAAAGAAAGACGATGCGACCAAAGATTCCTTCTATGAGCGCTTGGAACGTTCCTATGAGCGCTGCCTCCGCCACGACATAAAAATCGTGCTTGGCGACTTCAACGCCAGGGTGGGCAAGGAGGGAATTTTTGGTCTCACAATCGGAAAATTCAGCCTGCACAACTAAACATCCGGTAACGGACAGAGGTTGATCGACTTCGCCGGGGCTCGAAACATGGTAGTCTGCAGCACCGGATTCCAGCATAAGGTGATTCACCCAGCCATCTGGCTGTCTCCTGATCGAAAAACACGAAACCAGATCGATCATGTTGTGATAGATGGAAGACACGCTTCTAGTGTATTAGATGTACGTACGATCCGAGGACCCAACATCGACTCGGATCATTACCTTGTTGCAGCCAAACTGCGCGCACGCCTCTGTGCAGCAAAAAACGCAAAGAATGTTCAACATCGAAAAGGTGCAATCACAGCAGACCGCCAGAAGATTCGCCACTTGACTATCACTCCTGCTCTCAGAGAGTACTGCCCAACAAACCGGCACGCATGAACAATGGAGCAACATTTCTCGTCCTCTACGTACCGCCGCCGAAGAAAAAATAAGGTTCTAGCGAGCGTACTGTGTGAAAGACTGAAGCCCACCATCAACCAACTGATTGAACCTTATCAGTGTGGCTTTAGACCTGGAAAGTCTACCATCGTCCAAATATTCAAAATATGCCAATCTTGGAAAATACCAATGATAAAAGAATCCACACACACAATTTTTTCATCGATTTCAAAGCTGCATTCGACAGTAGGAAAAGGTGCAGCGATGTCCGGATTTGGAGTCCCCACAACACTAATACGGCTATGTAAGATGACGTTGCTCAACACCACCAGTGCCGCCAGAATTGGGAAGGACCTCTCCGAGCCGTTTGATACCAAACGAGGTTTCAGACAGGGTGACTCGCTGTCGTGTGACTTCTTTAAGCTGATGTTGGAGAGCATCGTACGAGACTCAAAACTTAAACGTTCAGGCACAATATTTTATAAGAGCGTAAATTGTTGGCGCATGCCGATGATATTGACATCATCGGCCTTAATAACCGCGCTGTTAGTTCTGCCTTCTCCAAACTGGATAAAGAGACAAAGCGAATGGGTCTGGTGGTGAACGAGGACAAAACGAAGTACCTCCTGTCTTCAAACAAACAGTCGGCGCACTCGCGTATTGGCACCCACGTCACTGTTGACTGTTATAATTTCGAGGTTGTAAAAGACTTCGTGTATTTAGGAACCAGCATTAACATAGATAACAGTGTCAGCCTTGAAATCCAACGTAGAATCTCTCTTGCCAACAAGTGCTACTTTGGACTAAGTAGCCAAATGAGCAGTAAAGTCCTCTCTCGACGAACTAAACTAACACTCTACAAGGCTGTCATCATGCCCGTCCTAACGTATGGCGCAGAAGCTTGGACGATGACAGCATCCGATGAAGCGACGCTTGGAGTGTTTGAGAGAAAGATTCTGAGTAAGATGTATGGACCATTGCACGTTGGCAGCGGCGAATATCGCAGGCGATGGAACGATGAGCTTTACGGCGACATAGACATAGCGCAGCGAATAAAGATCCAGCGGCTACGTTGGCTGGGTCATGTTGTCCGAATAGATACAAACGATCCAGCTCTGAAGGAATTCGATGCGGTACCAGCTGGTGGTAGCAGAGGAAGAGGAAGGCCTCCTCTGTGTTGGAAAGATCAGGTGGAGAAGGACTTGACTTCACTTGGTATGTCCAACTGGCGCCGGTTAGCACGAGAAAGAAACGACTGGCGCGCTTTGTTAAACTCGGCCAAAATCGCGTAAGCGGTTATAGCGCCAATTAAGAAGAAGATATATATTTATATATATGTAATTGGCGCGTACACCCATTTTGGGTGTTTGGCCCAGCTATCGTATTTGTAGTATGCGTCTTCATGTTGTGGCACAAAGAGAGCGACCTATATATATATCGGGTAATTTTTTAGCTATTATCTTTTTAAACAGTTGGTTTAAACAGCTGACGCACGTTTCGTGTTTTGTTTCACTGTCAAAAATCTTCAGTTTGGTCTATAATCTAACCATGAATCGCCTTTAAACCAACAACGCTTGCAAATCACTGAATTTTATTATAAAAATGTGTGTTCTGTTAAGAAAGTTTATCCCTTGCTTCTTCCATTTTATGGTCAGTTAAATCGACCCACTGAAGCGGCTATTCGAGCTATTGTGACTAAATTTAGAACCAAATTTACATTAGTGGACATAAAACCACCAACACGCTTACGTAGAGTGCGAACTGAAGAAAATATTGCAGCTGTATCGGCCAGTGTTAATGATGACCATCAATTATCGATTCGTCTCCGTTCGCAGCAATTGGGCCTCTGTTACTCAATAACCTGGAAAATTTTGCGAAAGGATGTACAGCTTTCAAAATACAACCGGTGCAAGAATGGAAGCCGAATGACCTACCGCAACGCAGAATTTTTGGTGAATGGGCTGCTGGAAAGTTGGCCAAAGATCCACTTTTTTATCGAAAAATTGTGTTCAGCGACGAAGCTCATTTTTGGATCAATGGGTACATACATAAGCAGAATGGTCGATTTTGGAGTGAAGATCAGCCAGAAGAACTGCAAGAGCTACGAATGTATTTAGAAAAGGTCACAGTTTGGTGCGGTTTATGGGCTGGAGCTATCTTGCTTGACTTGGAGGACATATGGTTTCAGCAAGACGGTGCCATATGCCACACAGCAAGCGTAACAATGGACTTGTTGAGTGGCGAGTTCGGTGAACATTTTATTTCACGTTCGGGACCTGTCAATTGGCCACCCAGATCGTGCGATATAACGCCTCTAGATTATTTTTTGTGCGGCTATGTTAAAACTGTTGTCTATTCAGACAAGCCTGCTTCAATTAACGCATTGGAAGACAACATTAAAGCATTTATATGTGAGATACCGGTCGAAACATTGGAAAGAGTATGCCAAAATTGGACTAAGCGGATGGACCATTTGAAGCGCAGTCGCGGTCAACATTTGCATGAAATAATCTTCAAACATTAAATTATATGGACTGTACTATCGATTTAAACAAAAATTTTACGCCATTTTTCTGAGTTTTACGTGTGTTTTTTTTAAAACTTTCCTATAGCTCTTGAAAAATCACCCTTTGTATATACATTATATAAGTATACATATATATACATATGCATATATATATACATATGCATATATATATTTATATATACAATATATATGTTAGTATTATGTAGAAACACAGATGCACGCAAAGCGAGCAAAGCGCATTTTTCTACCGTTGGATTCCACGTAGACCCTAGAGCCGGAAGCGTGCTCGGTCTTGAAGCCATCCGTGAAAATGTGAACACAGTGTTTGCCGAGCTCATATTCAGTTTTCGACCACAACTGAGCCTCTGCCAACACCACACCGTATCGCTTTTCAAGCGGAAAAGCTCCGGTGCAACAGATGGCCACAGTGCGTTGCAGTCTCGATAAGGTCCTCCTAACTCCCACGAGAGAAAGTCTGATGATCCAGACCACTGATGCACAGGTGATAATAGGTCTTATCATAGCCGTGTATATGCATAGGATCTTGCTAGGAGATAGACAGCAC
This sequence comes from Anastrepha obliqua, assembly GCF_027943255.1. Lineage (NCBI taxonomy): Eukaryota > Metazoa > Arthropoda > Insecta > Diptera > Tephritidae > Anastrepha > Anastrepha obliqua. The sequence goes on along the minus strand of NW_026562179.1, from coordinate 591,424 downwards.
GTTTTCATAAAGACACCTTTGCACTACTAGAAGGCTGTCAGTATTTTGGATGTCTTTGTTTCAACGTGGGACTTCCAAAGAAGTCTACTATCAAGATATTTTATGTTTGGATAGCTGGATTGTGACTCCTTTTAGCTTAGGCAGAACGAGTCTATCAAGCTTTCTCTTCTGATAAATACGACAATACCCGTTTTGGTGAGGTTTGCCGATAGCCCATTCGCACAGCACCAAGTGGCAATCAGATCCAGAGTTTTCTGCGCTTTTCTACAGATGCTCATAAGCAAAGGGCCCGTTAACAAACAGGTAATGTCATCCGCATATGCTTGTTGGTAGACTCCAGCATCATTTAAGGTGATGAGTAGAGGATCTATCACCATGCACCAGAGCAATGGAGACAGTACACCACGTTGGGGACAGCCTGTATTAATCCTGGACGACACCAGCAGAGCCTCCTCCGCCCGCGCCGTGATGATTCTTTGGACTAGTATTGAACGAATCCAATTCACTAGCACCCGGTCTACACCATGTCTTCTGGCAGAGCTGTACATGCTGTCGAAAGTGGCATTATCAAAAGCCCCCTCTATATCCAGGAAGATGCCGATAACGTAGTCCCTCCTGTCAATGGCCTGCTATATCCTAGAAACAAGGTTTTGTAGTGCCGACTCGCAAGATTTTCCACTTTGATAGGCATGCTGAAATGGGGAGAATGGGTGAACCTTTAGCGACTTCTGACGCATATGCAACGCCACTAGCCGTTCGAGACTTTTCAGCACAAAAGAGGTCATGCTGGTAGGTATGAAGCTTTTGGGCCTGGTGTAGTCATCTCTCCCAACCTTAGGGAAGAAAGCGACCCTCACCATCCTCGACGAGCGTGGTATATGTATGCAATAGCAAGTGCCAGGAATGTACTGAAGATTTTCTTCAGAGCTGCAATCACTGACTCTATGCCTTCCTTCAGCATGGCGGGATAAATGCCATCTGGTCCGGGGTACTTGTAGACGCAAATCGAATGGCGGCTTCATTCACCATAGATCTGGCAACGCATCAGTCACGTCGAGAATGTGTAGCAAGTCTGACAACGTTTCGTTTAGGGCTGTTGCCGGCCAATGCTTATCTAATTTCCTGGAAAGTGAGAGTCCATCAGCAAGATGATTGTCTCACTTTGCTCTTCCGTGAAGGAGCCATCAGATTTCCCAAGTGACCCCAGCTTTGCAGTTGGATCCCTTTTCAGGATCCTAACCAATTGCGCTGTGTCACTTAGAGATTCAGTACTGCCGCAGAATTCCCTAAAAGAAGCTCTTTTCGACTCACGAATCATCTTCTTGTACTTCCTCTGAACATGACGGTATCACTCCCAATCCATGCGAAAAGAAGTTCTGGATTTTGGACCCGGATTTGGACTGATTAGAGTTATTTTTATGAAGCGTGACCGAAGGCCGCCCACGCGGAAAGAAGTTCTTTTTGACTCACGAATCATCTTCTTGTAGCTCCTCTGAACCTGACGGTATCACTCCCAGTCCACGCGAAAAGAAGTTCTTCGCAAAAATGCTGTGTATTGCGTACCCGGAAATGGACTTATGAGGGTTATTTTTTTGAAAGAAAACGAGTTTTTTAATAGAGACAACTACAACCACCCTATTTATTCTGCAGACATGATAATCGAGTTTTTGGGGAGAAATCTGTTTATTAAAAGCATGAGGGCCTGTTTGTAAAATTGATCAAAGCAATACAATATACTTATAAACCGCAATTTTTGGGTTTTAATTACTTTACTATTTTTTGCGTTGCCTTTCCTGCATAACATAATCAGGACAATCGCACTGTTTTTATTCCAAATTTCCTCCTGCAACGCTGTTTTTTGTATGTTTATATTTTCAAAAATGTTTCTCAATTTTAAATTACAGCAAAAATACGTCAGATGTACAATCAACCCTCCACTGAACATCTCTGCATACAAACTTCGTTTTTATTTCAGGTGTATGGCAACACCAACTTTTCTCTAAATTACGCAACTTAAACAATAAATTACTTAACCGTCCGTTGTGTGAAAGTTTTATATTCTTTCGTTGTTTAAAATGGCCTGGCCAGGCCACCTATGAGAACACGTGCTTTATTTATAGGCTGGTACGAAAATTATGTCTGTAATCAATTTAAGTGTAATACCGATTAATAAAAAAACAGATTGATTAGTGTTAAAAGAAATTTATTTATCAAGGTTCATCCTTCTTACTGTTTTTTTTTAAATTATTTGAAAAATTCAATTTATAAATAAATAAATAAAAGTATAAAATTTTAAAAGTTGCTTATGAAGTTGACGTAGTTACTGCAGCTAGACATATGCTGCAAGTGTAGGTTTTGGTTTCTAAACCGTCAGTTAAGCACATTGCATCTTTGCAAATGTGGCAAGTAAATCGGATTTTTCTTTGTTTGGTACATAGCTTGCACAATGGCCGGTACTGTGAGCTTACGGGCTTTGATGCAGTTTTTTGTGCTGGGGCCGTCGAAGTTGATGGTGGATCCTGTGAGAGATACATTATTTAAATTAATTATATATTTCAGTACGAATTCGGATATTTGTATAAATACTTACATAAAATATATTGAACTTTTGCATTGCTATTTTAATTTCTAGTCTACCATATACCCTGGGATTTGCTGCATGTGTTTCCATAAGGGGGATTGTCAGTTGTTCAGCATTTTGTCCATTGTATCAACCCCAGACTTATTTTCATTGTAGTCTAAGACAGCTGCAGGTTTATATTTGTTTGAAGTTTCTGTGGCTTGCATGTAATGTTGTGTCGACAATACTAGCACATATTTGTCTACTTTGGCAACGTATGATAACATAGATACATTTTCATCCAGGAAAGCAAAAAAAGTCTGATATAGAGGTCGAAACTTTTTATACGGCCTTGTCTTTTTGTTCAGTGGAAAGCATAGAGGAACAAATTTTCTATTTGGGCGTACTGTGCCTACGACAGCTAATCCCTTCTGCATAAGAGACTTGGTCAATTCGAGTGATGTGAAAAAGTTATCGCAATACACCGTTCGGCCGGAATTACGATACCTCTCTACCAAATCCAGTACCACTATTTCATCTTGGTTAATTTCTCGTTCTTCATTTGGTCGTTTTCCTGTGTAAATCTGTCCCTTGAGAGGGTAGTTTGTTGAAGAATCGCAGACCCACCAAATTTTTATTCCGTATTTTGCCGGCTTAGACAGAATATACTACGTAAACCTAGTTCGCCCACGGTACGGAAATAGTTGCTCATCTATTGTTATTGCTGCATTTGGAGTATATGCTTCTTGCAGATTGTGATTCATCATAGTCCAAATGTCGTCGATTGGTGCAGATTTACTCAACAGCCACGTTCAGAACGAGTATTAGCTCCATCAAAACGAACAAAACAAAGCAACATTTTGAATCGATCTATAGACATTGTTGCATTATAAATATCAAAATGCCGAGAATGCCATAGATCCTTTGCTTGCATATTATTACAGTGGAACACACCGGAAAATAATAGCAATCCAAACCAAGCATACATTTCCATTTCGTCTGTGGGCTTCCACTCTTTTGGTTTACATGTTGGATTAGCCTCGTTCCAGGCCTTGATCATTTCTCCTGCTTTCCGACTCCGAACAATTATATCGACTATTTCAGGTGACATTATGTCACGAAAAATAGACACTGGATTTGGCAGAAATCGATGAGCAGGTCCCACTGGTCTGGTGCTGGTACTGGTAAATCGGTTCGAATGGCGTGCTCCAGGTGAAGCGGTGAGAGCGAGAGAGCGACTAAAGTTGCAACTTCTGAGTGAGAGAGAACCGTATTCACTCTTTCTTGTACTCTTATTAGTCAGACTAGCGGTGCATGACTATACTAAAATTGCAGTGGTGGCCTGTGCAGGCCATTTACCCTAACATATGAAGTTTTTGTGTAAAATGTATTTTTTTTTCATAATCACTTCGATGGAAATGGTTATAAAATTTTCAGAAGATTCATCTAACAGACCTGTATGGTATATTTTCGCCGTTTTTTGAAAACTTAACGAAACAAAAAGATATACCCCTCTAAAATTCGGAATGGCCTGCGTAGGCCATATCACACAACGGACGGTTAAAAACTATAAGCCTCCGAAGGTTGCGATTTTCAGTTTTAAGATGGCGATATCCCCCTTTAAACCACCAATTGTAACGAATTTTCTTACGCTAAACTTCGAATAACTCTCTTACAATAATTTTTTTAGTTCGACCACTAGATTGTCAAATTAATGGCAACACACTTGCTTGCTTTAGTGAATCATATTATTACTTTTTGTTTGTTCGCTTACACGTTTAATTTACGATTGAATACCCTATACACATGCGCTTCCGCTTATTTACAGCTACCATAATATAATTTCTAGATATGGAATCTCGCATCTTCTGGTGAGTTCTGTCTCCCTATCTGCTGTCGCCAGCAAGACGAATTAATGGCCCTTATTATGAGCAACATTCGATCTTCGACTGTAGTCGAAAGTGCTGATCGAACGAATTTTCATTTGGTATTATGGTGCTCATTCGTTGAAGAATAGGACTATTGTGAATTTCGATCGCTCGACGCATTTACAATATATAATTTTTTCTCAGTTGATACAGCAAATCAAAATAAAAGAACAACCGATTGTGTTGAAATTATTTGCTAACAACATTTTTAAAAGTTAAAAAAAGTATTTTTTGTGAAAATGAGTACAACGGAGTTGTGGTTCCACGATTCATCGAACGATGAAAGATTAGTGGAACTAGCTAGAAGTAGAAAACAGTTGAGGGGCGGATCCAACCCCCTAGAAATGGCTTCCACTGAGTAAGTTTAGAATTTTCAAAATGTGTTGACGTACTTAAATAATATTACAGAAATTTCCTTATAGATTTTTAAAGATCTTTAGATTATCTAAAGAGGCGTTTATGATCCTGCTGTCCAGTACAGAAAACCAGTTGCAGCAGTGCCCCCGAGCCAAATCCATTCCAAATATTTTAAAGCTAGCCACAGTTCTGCGATTTTGTGCTCAGGGATCGTACCAATTGAGTATTCGTAATGAAGGTATGCTAGGACTTGCTCAACCCACTGTGTACGATGATGCTGAAGATATTGAAGTGGAGTCAAATAACGGAGAAGCAGAAAACATAAGAAATGAAATTCTTATAATATTATAGAAAATCTAAAAAGTATTAAATAGAAACCTTACGCCACAGTTTCTGTTTTATTTTTGTAATAAATTTTCTTTATTCAATTATTCGTCATTCGAAAAAAATATGTATTTCAGTTCCTCTACGTATTTCAGCCCATACCTGCCAAGGGAAAATAAAAATGTATTTCTATAAACATCACAAAAAAAAACCATTATTAACCTTAATCCATTTTGCTGCCGTTCTAACTGGTGGTCCCATGGTCCCATTTTTTTGCTGCTTGAACTTTGGTGCAAATCCCTTTTGCGAATTGTGGATTCTTTTCCATTAATGCAACTAGCCTTTATAGTTGCTGTTTGGTACTCACGACTTTCGACCTGCATAAAATTAACAACATTAGTATAAATTTATTATTTGGTTACTATAAAACCATAAATAATCGCAAACAACTTACATTTTAACAAGTTTTCCCACAATACGCTACACAATCGAAAGCAAAATTGCATTCGACTCTAAATTCGGTATACAACGAAAATTTCGACAGCATTGCACCGCTCATAATACCAAATTGACATTCGATTTTCGATCTTCGACAACCAACGAATATCGAAGATCGAATCTAACTCATAATAGGGGCCAATGTTTTTGTTTTGGCATCTCGTTCGCCCGCTATTGTAGCCAGTCCATTCGCGAAGTTTCACCGTCCGGAACAATATTATATCCCCTAAGAGCACGTGTAGCTCCGTTAAAAAAATCCTAAGAGCACTTATTTAGCACTTGTGTTATATCAACCTCATTACCATGAGTTTATCATGGTTTCATTAGTCAAAAAGGTATTTGACCAAATTTTAATTACTGACAAATTTGTAATACTCAATGACTGACAAAGAACCCTGTCAAGCCCATGATTTGTTCATGTATGATTTGCGTCATTGATTCCTTATTACAATACCCCTTTGAAACCAACGGGCAGATATCTACAGCCACGCAGGGCAGTTGATGTGTAATGGAGAAGGTTAATGAGGTTTAAGTTGAAGCACTGCCCCACGATGTTGAAGAAAGGAGCACCCAGTGACCTTAATCGTCTAGTTGCCAAGACCGGACATATCCAGAGAAAGTGCTCAACAGTCTCCTTCTCTAAAATGTCCCGAGTGTGAGTGTGCCGATCGTCCAATGGTCGGTAAACCCAGCTAAGAATTGAAAAATTGAATGGCGAGGAGTCACCAGAACTTTCTGTAGTCCGAGTAGGAATTTTCGGCAAGGACTCTCCAGTTCCTGATTGACCACCCAAGCTATGAATTTTATAAGGTGAGATCAATCACTTTCTGCCTTCTAGCAGTAACAAACGTAGGTTCTCTGCTCTTGTTCTATATGTTTAGGCAAGAGGAAGCGATAAACTCGATAACTCTTGACAACAGAATTGCTCAAGACCCGTCACAGTGAGATGGGATGATACTATAAGACCGGTCCTAGGTCTACTTGAACTCCTGTCATATAATACCGTGGCCCCTTTCAACGCGCTAAAGCTACAGAGGCGGCCCCTAAAGACTCAGGGCTCTTGCACTGTCTTTATATGAGATAATGTCTGCAGCTGGGTAAGCCGTCTACTTAGTTAATCTGTGTCACCTTCAGGAGATGGTAACTACAGGAGCCACAGTCTGAGCCACTCCCTCGGGATAGACATGAAAGGTGACAGTCCCAAAGATGAGAATCAGATGGTTTGTGTACCGAGAGCCCATGACATCAGCACTGGCCTCATCCACCCGCACAACAAGAGAAGCCCCTTCCTTTCTTTCCCGGTTGCTACTCTTGGTGTACGACAGGATTCGCCAAAGCCAGATTCAGAGCACGCAAGCAGGACATCCGCTGTAGACAGATCGGGATCCGGAATCCAGCAGATGGCCTTCCTAAGTGATACGATCTCCTCGCTGCAGACCACGAATCGATCTGCATTTCACATATGCAGGAAAGATAGATGTACCTTCCGCATATCAGACTCTAACATTGATCATACCGCGCTGCTGTAAGAAGGAGTATACGTTCGTTCCCCACGTCACCAGTCAGAGCAGTTCTAACCGAAGCCGGACTACCTGATATCTCATACAGCGCTGAGTACAATACAATGATGCTAATAACTAAACGGGTCCATTGCCGGAATCAACTATTATTAACTCTGTTCTGCTCCATGCACTCAAAACTAGGAAAAAATACTCATTACACAAGGTGCATATCATTAGTACAGTAAATGGACATAATACCGACACCAACATTAATAATAGCAGCTTCCCATCCATATTTCATGATTCCTAAATCTTTATTCATTTTCACTGTTCAGAATCACTATAAGAACAAAACCAGATCTAATGAATACCTGGAAATATTAAGGGAAGCCTTACAGCCATACAACGAGGACGGGATATACCTCGATGGATCGATATCTGATACCAGTACAACGTTTGCTGTTACAAACACACTTGTCGGTGCTCTGCCACCATACTGCTCAGATTTTACAGCTGAAGTAGCTACTTTGCTTGAAAAAGTACTATACTCCTCTCATAAATATATGGTATAGGTACAGAAAGTAAGTCTGTGTCCGCTAAAAACTACTTCAGTGTAGCTCTATAAAGGTAATGTGGATAAGTGGATATACAGACATTAAAGGAAACGAGATTGCGGATAAAAGAGCCACAGAAGCTGGCATCGAGGCTCTTCTTCTATTCGATTACCTTACAAATGCAGATATTCGCAAACTCTGCAAAAAACATCAGCACATACCGGCATTCCTATAAGACTTGCAACCCCAATTGTAAACGATCGAGCTTTCCTACAAATCTGCCAATCAAAAATATAAAAAAATTTTGTCAGGCTCAGAACACACAATCTCAACTGTTCGATTACTGCCCAGAGCATCAACACATTACAGCTTTATTCACTAACTCTAAACGTTCAGAGCCTCTTAAATGTATTTTATTAATGTCACCAACATTAATATTATATTCTAGTATACATTTGTTTTAAAATCGGTAAAACGTTTACCGAAACAATTGAATTGATGAAAAAATTAGATGGCGATGATTGTCTACCTCGTTCCAAAGTTCATGAGTGGTTTACACGTTTCAGAGAATCTTTTGAGAACATAAATAACAATGAACATACTGACCGCCCAAAATCAGTAATCACTGAAGACTTCATCGAAATTATGAGTAAATTTAACAAAAATAAACTGAAATCATCGTTGACATTCATGGAATCGGAGTTGAATATCTCCATAACATCGATTTATCGCATTTTAACTGATCATTTGGGTTTACGAAAGGTCTGTGCTCGTTTCATTCCGCACAAGTTAACTGAGGACCAAAAATTGCTCAGAATTTAACACTCGAAGAACCTCAATAAAGAGGCAAGAAAAGACGAGAAGTTCCTTTCCAACATTGTAACTGGTGATGAAACGTGGTGTTTCCAACATGAAACTGAAACTAAGCGTCAAAGTGCCGAATGGAAGAATGACTAGAAATAGCATTTTAACCATCTATCACTCACCGAATTCGCCTTATATGGCTCCCTGTGACTTTCACCGATTCGGAAAATTGTATTTGGCAATGAAAGGAAACCGCTTTGCGTCCGTAGAGGGCATCCAAAAGGTTTGTACCAACATCCTGAAGGACATTCCGGTCAATGACCTGAAACAGTATTTCGAAAAGCTTTTAGATCGCGCAAAACAATGTACGAGGCCAGAGGGGATTGTTTGGATAAATAAACTCGAAGTTATCAGAGAAATGCTTTTGCCATTTCTATTTTAGCTGAGTCTTGTTTATTTTGGATTCACCTTGTATAAACGAATATCCATAAAAATATACATATTTATACCATACATCTTTCTGTACTAAATATTATTACCTAAGTATGTTAATTTTTAGGTAGCCGAAGGCTCTGACGGCCAGTGCTTTAGATTTAAGTGTAGCAATTATTTGTAATTGTTACTCTATATGCATGCATCCGAAAATCGAAGCAAAAGCAGCAGTACTTTTTCATGCATACGTTAACAGTATAAGATCGAAGAGTAACAAATTACAATGGAATTGATGCTCACTTTATATTTGATTATGCATTTTATTTACTGCAAAATCATGACAAAAATATTTTTTGCGTGCTGCACAACAAACATAACACCAAAGAGAGCATTCAAGATTTCATTTGTTATTTCGCTTAAACGGGTTTATGTGGGGTTTTTATCAGGCACGAATGCTGATGGTGCGCACACTCAGCGACGTAAGCGCAGTCCGCTGTCAGCTGTTACCAAGTAAATGAAGAATTACTTCCCTTCCGTGTGTGAAAAAGTGTGTAAGCAAAAATATCAATGGCAACATTATGTAGATACAACGAAATACATACATACACAAACCGATGTATTGTGTGAATAATCTTCGTTCAATATTGTGTGTGACTAATTAATTAAAACACTTTTTTTTGCAAAATTCGTTTTTATTCATCAACATAGTCCTCTTTTACGGAGATACAATCATTCCAACGCTTTTCCAATCTTTCGATACCGCCTTTGTAAAACGATTTTTCTTTGCCTTCAAAATAGGCCTCAGTTTCGGCGATTACTTCATCATTTGAGCCAAATCTCTTACCACGGAGCATTTTTTTGAGGTCTGCGAGGAGCCAGTAGTCGCTGGGGGCCAAATCTGGAGAATACGGTGGATGGGGAAGCAATTCGAAGCCCAATTCGTTCAATTTTGCCATCGTTTTCATTGATTTTTGACACGGTGCATTGACTTGGTGGAACAACACTTTTTCTTCGCCATATGAGGCCGTTTCTTTGCGATTTCGTCTTTCAAACGCTCCAATATCGCTATATAATAGTCGCTGTTGATGGTCTGCCCCTTCTGGAGATAGTCGATGAATATTATTCCATGCGCATCCCAAAATACAAAGCCATAATCTTGCCAGCCGACTTCAGCGTCTTTGGTCGCTTTGGGCGGCTTTCACCGGCTGCATGCCACTCAGCAGACTGCCGACTCTGGAGTGAAATGGTGGATCCATGTTTCATTCATTGTGATGTACCGACGCAAAAGCTCCGACTTATTGCGCGTAAACATGTCCAAACAGCTCTTTGAATCATCGATTCGTTGTTGTTTTTGCTCCGGTGTGAGCAAACGCGGCACCCATTTGGAAAACACCTTTTTCATACCCAAATATTCGTGTATTATGGTGTGTACACTGCCTGCTGATATCTTTGGAATGTCAGCAATCTCCCTCACTTTCCCTTTACGGTCGGACATAATGATTTTCAGTGTTTTTTCAACGTTTTCCGGAATAACAGCGTCATTTGGCCTTCCAGTAGATGGAATGTCATCGGTGTCTGTACGACCACGTTTGAATTCGGCATACCAATAACAAATGCTTCTCTTTGATAGAGCAGAGTCCGAATAATGTTTTTCAAGCCATTCCTGGCATTGAACAGTATTTTTTTTCATTAAAAAAGAATGAGAAATCAGCACACGGAATTGCTTTGAATTCATTTTTTTTACAAACTCAAAAGTAGCGTCACTTAAAGCACTGTAACTTGTAAACAAATGGTCGGATTAACGTATGATTTTGACAGTAAGCCTAAAAAGGTTGCCAACTTTCGAAAAAAATATTGATTTAGTACTACTGCCGCCATCTATGTGTCAGTCACACACATTATTGAACGTCCTGGTATGTAACTAAAAGAACGCAGTTGTTCTCTATGGGATGAGTTTTGCTCAATTTGTGCTCTCTAGGGACTGCGGTAAGGGATTCCGATGCGTCGGCGACTGTTTTCAGCATTACAAATATAAATTAGGAAGTAAAAAATATCATTATAACATAGCGAGAATGGCGCTCTCATGAGTGTATTCATATCTAAGGCCTCTTCTTTTCGTCAAGAGTTAGCAAGTGGCGAATAGATGAAGCAACTGGTACATATGTTGGCAACGCGGGAATAGAGCTGCCTTAAATTAGATGTGTTTATACAACAGTGAGTTATACCAGTCTAATGAGCTATAACCAAGCTCGCTAGTGGCGAATCTTACTCGATAAGTTTGTTATTGCTTTTGCATGCAAATTTTTCGTTAAGTTAAGAGATAGCGAGCGGGGAAATGGCGAATAAAGGGGCCTTAAATAATGCTTTTGTATGTGCGAATGGGTATGAATCAAATACAATAACAGGCGTTACAGTAAAGAAGGTGTTCGTATTTATTTGTATGTTACGTCTAATCAGGGGTGTAGGGCAGATCGCCTCTTCGTGGTACATCCTGGATGGCGTTAAATGATCTGCGGCCTTAACGGCCATTTTTTGATAACCTGAACGGTGACGACCCCTGCATTCGTCTTTGGACTAATCCTATTTTTTTCGTGTTAGACCCCTGTGCTGGTGGTTGCGGCATTCTGCCACCTGAGTATGTTAGGATGAAACTTAAAGAAATGGCTGGTGGGCTAATTCCGTGGCCGCTAGCAGGCCTCGGAGTACGTTCCAAACCATTAGCCATTAGGTTGGTGGTGTAGGTGCGGTTGGGATGACTCCCGTCTTTGCGTCCGGTCTGGCTCTGAACGCATGCCTCATGAGGGCATGCGTCAACCTTCGCATGGCCTCCTTGCCGCGGCATAGATAACCATGGGACCCCTAAGGGACGACTACACTTTACGGGCTTAGGATAGTGGCTTCGAGTGGGGACCCACTTAAAATGGATTCGGGGGTAAAGAGGCAATGATCCCAGGAGGCGGACGTCTCCCTCGAAAAGAGACCAAGGACTGATGCCGGTCTGCCTAAATCATTAAGCGAAGTCGCTAAACAGGCAACCTACATCACTCTTGGAGTCATGGACAGCGGTAGGGAGGACGGCACCATTTTCAGGGAGAAATGGAAAAGGGTAGCGTCCGCCGTCTCCGCAGTCTGCATGAGGGTGGTAAGGGAAAACCCTGAACCCCTGCTCAACTGGAACGAACTTAATGCATATACATATTTAGCCTAGTTTTACCATTGAAGACATTGTGACTGTGAGCTTGGAGAGCCCTGCCGAAAAGCTGTGACTGATGTCGGCCTATATGGCGCATGAGGACGAGGCGTAGCCACCTCCCATGATGCTGAGGGAAGCCCTGGCTGAAGCGAGGCGCCGGAAAACGGCATTATTGTAGGGACAGACGCAAACTCCAACCATACCTGTTGGGAAAGTTCCAACATAAATGCAAGGGGTGAGTCACTTTTTGATTTTATTTTTAACGAAGACCTTCGTACAGGAATCTGAGGAGAACGGACTTGGATACATACGGCAGGAATCTGCTGAACCTTCTCCCCGAAGCACCAAGGGAAAATCTAGATCTCTTGGAGGGTGCGATCGATGATCTGGTGGAGATCTTCACTTCAGCTTGTAATAAGGCTCTCCAAAACTAGCTCCTGTCCGCTTAGATGCTCCCTAAGAAAGAGAAACCACCGGGATAGGAACCTATAAGTCCGAAATTAGGAAGGCAAAGAGGGACTCTTAGAGAAATTTCTGGGGAAGCATGGAGGGCTGTCATGAATCTTCAAGACTTAGACGAATAGTCACGAGAGGCTCGGCTCCCTTGCGATACCTGAGGGACGAATCGGGACGTTGGGCGATGAGTGGCGAGGAATCACTAAAACTGCTTCTCGACGCTCATTTCCCGACAAATCCAATATCTAGCATCACCCGCGAAGCAAGTAGACTACTCTGTCTTTAGAACCGAGGCTGGCTGCTGGATAAGCACCGCTTGGCTTGGGCCATTGGCTGCTTTGGGCTCGTCAAGTCACCTGGCCCTGATGGCATCATACCTGCCCATCTTCAGAAATCTGCCATGCCGCTGGCTGAGCCATATCTATGCGAGCTGCAGGGACTATATACCGGGATCTTGGAGGGCTGTGAGGGTTGTGTTCATACCCAAGGCTGGAAAAAGCTCACATGTCTCCCCTAAGGATTTTAGGAAAATCAGTCTCTCATCTTTCTTGCTGAAACCTCTTGAGAGGCTGATGGACTTACACATAAGAAGCGAAATTCCTCGGGGGCGAACAGCTTACTGCAAAGGCAGATCAGTGGAATCTGCCCTGCACGCAATTGTTAAAGATATTGAGGAGTATCTATATCAGAAAGAACTCGCAGTTGGCGGCTTCCTCGTCCTTCAAGGGGCTTTTAATAACGGCGTCTCTCTCCGCCGGCAGGTGAGTAAGGGCACGCCACAAGGCGGTGTTCTCTCACCATTTCTCTGGATCATTGTTATCAATGACTCGCGTAAGGAGGGGCTGTAGGGTACGGATGATGTTGCATTAATTGTTAGAGGAAAGTTTGTAGATACCCTGTACGATTTGATACAGGGATATCTGATCGTAGTTGTTCGATGGGCAGCGGACTGCAGCTTGTCAGTGAAGTCTCTTAAAACGGAGCTCGTCCTTTTCACGAGGAAATAAAAAATACTCAGAGCTGCGACTGAGAAAACCATTGAAAATATGATTTATAAATCGATTGAACCAATAAAACGTATTTAATATAGATATGCATGTATTTCAGTGTTTTTCTTTCAACTGAAATGAATTATTTCGCTAATACGCCTTGTTACCAATTCGCAGAAGGATTTCATCATTGCTGGAGTGGGTTTTCGTAAACCATGTCCGGTATTGGGATTTAAATATCAAAATTCCTTGTCCTCACATGTATCTTCTCTACTTATGTTGGCAATCTCAGAGACAAGGTTCTCCAAGCCGTAGTGAACTAAAACTAATTAGTTGTATACAAAAAATAATAATATTTGGTTTAGTGCGTGATAATCACCAAGAGCCTGGGCCCGAAGCCCAGTATAAGTTTCCATGAAACACCAAAGGGAAACGATTTGCCATCGACAGGCAATTGAAAACCTTCGAGTGTATTTGTGCCATAAAAAAGCTCTTCATAAAAAACCCAACTGCAGTTCGGAGGCGGCGTAAAGCTTTAGGTCTCTTCATTTGAGAAAAAACGTCAAGACGCATACAACAAATTGGAGGAGGAGCTCGGCGAAACACCGAAAATCTCAGTAGCACCAAAGCATAAAACGCAAGCAAGATCAGGTCCTTAGAAAATTCCGTCACTTCTTATCAAATTTTATTACATTCAAGTTCGACCAGTTTACTCATAGAAATTTTTTAAATATTCTTTCATCTAAGTTCAGTAGGACAACAGAAATAAAATTTTTCGACTTTGGCATCGGATTAAGTCGAAAAGGGCTGCTATCTTAAAAACAGTTTACAGTCAGAGTCTAGAAGAAGCTCGAGCTGAACTGAGAAATTTCTGAATTTCGGCATTATTTAAGAAATTGCGAAAGGATGCATTTCCGAAAACAGCCTCGAAAACTTTACAGATTTTCAAGCTTTCAACTTTTCGCATTTAGGGGAATCTCTCAAATATTTAAGAAACTAATGCTGAATAAGACTCACCGTCAGACAATTTTTGTCCGCCCAAGAGAGGCGTGCGCAAAGAAGAGTAGCTTATTGTAGAAATTTTAATTAACTGAATACTATTTCTTATTTCAATATTGATATTACATCATTCAATCCAAAATGTGTATGGGTTTTTTCTAATGTGGATAAGTGCATATAAAGTAATAACGAATATAAAAATGAATATCACATTTCAGTCAGTATGGTTTCCGTTTGAACCTTTGCCCTTTTTCACGAAATGTATTGCCTCGAAGACATACATATGGTATGTATATATTTTTTAGTCAAGCCAGTCACTAAGCCTACCAAAATTTGCTTAACTTAAAGGTTTCGATAATAGATTTTAAAATTTCAAATCACTCCTTGATATAAGGACTAGCAAACTGAGGTCGTATTACTAGGCAGAATTCTTCAAACATACATATATCACGAGAGTGAGATACTGCGTTTTCAAGAAATAATAGTTTCAAATCGCTGCGCAAACCAAACTAAGTAAGTGCATGAAACAACATCACACTTTATACGGGAATCCCCTTTTTTTCTTTTTAGTAACTAAGTATGCACGTGTGTTCAAAAAAGAAAGTGAATTTTAAAATTTCGCGGGCTACGAACGTTCGAATTTCGATTATTTTTTTTTTTATGTCGGTGCACTCGTCTCGAAGATATATGTTAAAGGTTTTAGCACTATAGCACGTTTAGTTTGTTTGTGAGAGGCATAAATAAGGCAAGTGTTTTGTGTGTTCGGCGATTTTCTGCTATCGAAAAAAATGGATCAAAGAAAATGCATAAAATTTTGTGTAAAAAATGGAATTAAGTGCTCAAAAACAGTTGAAATGTTGACAGTGGCATACCGTGAGAGTACCCTGAGTCAAAGAAGTATTTACAACTGGTACAAGCTGTTCACAAAAGGTCGAGACGATGTGAAGGACGACGCTCGCTCTGGACGCCTCAGCACATCAAGAACCAATGAAAATGTTGAGAAAGTGAAGAAAATTGTTATGGAGAATCCTGAAATCACATTTAGAAAAGTTGCTGTCGGTTGGCTCATGCCATGCAATCTTTTCGGAAATTTTGGCAGCGAAGTTCGTTCTTGACCAAAACAACGTCATATGAGCATCGCTCAGGAATCGTTGAATGACGTCAACGATGATACAGATTTGCTTAAAAGGGTCATAACTAGTGACAAATCAGGGGTTTATGGTTATGATATCGAAACCAAAACCCAAACGTCTCATTGGAAGAGTCCACCAGACCCAAGACCAAAAAAAGCACACCAAGTTCGATCAAATGTCAAGGTTTTGCTCACTATTCTCTTCGATTACTATGGCGTATTGCATAAGAAGTTCTTATCACAAGGTCGTACGGTAAATGGGGAGTATAACCTTGAAGTTATGCGCCGTTTGCGCGAAGCAATACGAAAAAACGCCAGGAATTGTGGAAAAATTAGCAAGGCTTTTGCATCATGACACACCTGCTCACTCATCTTTGCCTGTGAGAGATTATTTGACCAAAAACAACACCGTTATCACGCCTCAGCCAACGTATTCACCAGATTCGCACTACATTTCTATAGCTCCAATGCATTGTCTAGCCGAGACTATGCAGAAAAAATACCTCTGTTGGGCTCGTAAAATCACGTGGTCGTGTGAGACAGACGGTATAAGTAAAAGAGGGATCGATGAGAATAACGACATACAATTTACACAGTACCTCTTTTTTGTGTTGCCGCTTGCCCATTGTAATGGGCGTACGCACTGTTATGCCATGGACTGCATCTAAGACAGTCAAGAAAAGATGGAAGCAAAAAGATTTTAACGCAGTAACTTGTGGACAGGCACCTACATCTTTCGCAAATCAGCAGATAAGATAGCAGAAGATACAGCCGTGCGGTTAGAAGCTTGTGAGGCAACGATGCCAAGATCTAAATACTGGGGAAAACGAAAGTCAGCATATTACCGGACGGATGAAATAGCCAGGGGCGGATCCAAAGGTAATTTTTGGGAAGGAAAAACTGTTTTCAGAAACAAAGCTATAACAATATAGTGTAGTTTTTTTATTAATGTTTATTTATTGAATTCTGAACTTTTTTTGAATAAATGTTCTGTGAAATTATTTTATAAAACGAAACGACGAGGTCCGAGTTTTGCGAATCTTTCAATGACTGCTTCAGGATTGACTTTAATGTCTTGGTGTGTGTATAGCAAAGCCAAACCAATCAGTCTTTTTTGTAGCATCGTTGACCTTAACCACGTTTTCCTGCAGCGGAGAGAAAAATAGCGCTCGGTACTTGTATTCGTCACGGGAAGTGTGCAAAATAGACGGAGATAAGCATGAATAGTCGGGAATATTCCCACATCGCAGTTCTCTAAAGCTTGCAATGCAGTGGTTGGAAGTTTATTATTGGAATTTTTTTCTTCTGCTGCCAATAACATTTCCAGTGGTTCAACTCGCCTTTGAACTTTAAACGTTGTACGATGTCATTAGATATGAGTCCTTTGAATCTTTCCATCAAATAGCTGATAAGATTTTCAATCTCAGTCGTATCAAGCGCATATACTTTTAGAGGAAGCAGCAAACTCAATTGGAAACCGATTTAAGATCATTGCAGATGGTATACAACAAAGGAATGTACACCGAAACCCTGTATGTAGTAATCTTTGCTGTAATTCTCGCGTTTCGTTCGTCGTTCACAAGTTCTTGGTTTCTGTTCGATAATATCAAGTTTCTGTGCCAGTCCTTTTGCATCTGAATTAATACTTCTGAAGTTTGCATCAGCTTCTTCTCTTCGATTTTAAAAAGTTGCAAGCAGCGTACCTGTATCTATCATTGCCGATACTTTTGCATTATCGATGGATTCTTTCTGACGCAGTACGCTGAATGAATGAGTAAAAGATAAAATATTACACAAACAGAAAAGCCCAACGATGAATTCAAATTTGCACAAAGCTGCTATGAGAACGGTTGCTTTCCCTGCTGTTTCCTTGTT
Source organism: Anastrepha obliqua (assembly GCF_027943255.1). NCBI lineage: Eukaryota > Metazoa > Arthropoda > Insecta > Diptera > Tephritidae > Anastrepha > Anastrepha obliqua. The sequence continues at coordinate 573,821 of NW_026562179.1, read as the reverse complement.
TATCCACTCACTTAGTTTTGTTAAAGCTTTAACAATTAACAACATTTTTGCGGCAAATTGAATAGCAGCATCATGTTGTTGAACCCATCTTGTTTCGCATAGCTGTATAAGTTGTTCTCCAAGTATTTTTGCGAACGCAGTTGAACGTTTAGGAAACGATTTTTTGAATAACTTGTCAACTTCGCGTATAGTGTTGCAAACCATTTCAATCACTCGAAGTTTTGCAGACTTAGAGATAGTGCTGTTTAGTTTGTGAGAAAAACAGGGTGTTACTACAGCGTTTTCTGCTACTTTTCGAATTTCGTTGACAGCTCCACGATCTGACAGCATAACAGCACAGGCATTAGTCCCTATTGGGCGCACAGTTTTAAGTCAAGATTCATCTTTTTCATCTCCGCCAGAACAATTTTCCCAAGAGCAACCTACGTGAGAGATATTTCCACATCAGTTTGGCTTTTTTCTTCAGTTGTCTCAGTAGAGGGCTCTTCATTTTCCACTTCAGAGTCGTTGGAGTCACTATCTTCTGTGGTGTCATTCTTTGACAGTTCACCAAAAGCATCAAGCATCATGTCATAAAATCTTCTCTGATGCAAGGTCCGTTTGCAGCAACATATCGCAGGATAAGGCCCACCTGCAACAATGCAAAGTACCAAATTTCTACATTATTAAAGATAACAATTTACATGGTGTATATTACTGTATATATACAACATCAAGACGCATGCCACAAATAGGAGGAGGAGCTCGGCCAAACACCCGAAAAGGGTATACGCGCCAATCATATATATATACCTATATATATTATATTACTGACATTCTACAAAGAATATTTTGCTAAAATAATGAAGAATTTTATGGATGTTCAGTTATTATAACTGAATGTGTTCCTGAAAGAATTTTTGCATTATAAACTCTTTCCAAAATCAAATGTTTGACTAAAATCTAAGAGAAACTCCACACCAAATGAATAAATATATGATTCAAAAGTTTTTCATTTTGATAAAAATGTTAATTGAATGAAAAACTTTTATAAAAGAAACAATAGAGTGTTGAACGTCTGATTAATGAATAAACTCGTACTTTTGGCTACCGTTTTTGAATTCCGATATCAATTGGCCGCCTCGGAGTCCGTTGGGCTAATTTTTGTGGGGAGCCGTTAAGGACAAATGCTATTCATGAAATTGAAGCCCAAACAATCGAAAATGTGCTTAAAAATTGGGTTGATCGAATGGCCTACTGTAAAGCCAGTCGTGGCAGTCGTTTGAACGATATTATTTTTCATTCATAAATGACCATGTTCAATCTTCAAAATAAAAAAAAAGTTTGAAAAAACATTGATTAGCAAATCAAAATCAAATTTTACATGGCCCAACCTATATATATATATATATATATTGCACATTTGAGCACATTGTAGCTTTTATCGAGAATCATTTATATATATATATATATATATATATTATTTTCAATGACATGGTCATGCAATAAATGCCGAAAACTATGAATATAAATGCTTAAAAACGCAATCCAAAACAGCAAAAATTATTTCTTTAAGAAGCTGCGAGAGCAAGCCGAGAACGATTTTCGAGAATAAGCTTACATTATAGTTATGAGCAAAATTAACTGACCAAGAGCGCCACAGCCAACTTGTTCGCTTCTAATGGAACAAACAGTTTCATTACACTTTCCCCCAAAGGAAGCAAGGGACTCATAAAGTGGCTTAATCTCAGAAGTTACAAGGGTTGCACACGTGACAGAGGAAGCAGGTTTTGAGACCATAACGAGGATAAAATAGCAAGGCCCTGCACCCGACAGAGTTCTCAATATAGCGGTAAAGAACGAAACTCATACCATTTTTTCTGACCTATATACAGCAGGCCTTACCGAGGGAAAGTTCGCCTTCATCTTCTTAATTGGCGCGATAGCCGCTTACGTGATTTTGGCCGAGTTTAACAAAGCGCGCCAGTCGTTTCTTTCTCGTGCTAACCAGCGCCAATTGGACACACCAAATGAGGCTAAGTCCTTCTCCACCTGATCTTTCCAAAGCAGAGGAGGCCTTCCTCTTCCTCTGCTACCACCAGCTGGTACCGCATCGAATACTTTTAGAGCCGGAGCGTTTGTATCAATTCGGACGACATGACCCAGCCAACGTAGCCGCTGGATTTTTATTCGCTGCGCTAAGTCTATGTCGTCGTAAAGCTCATATAGCTCATCGTTCCATCCCCTGCGATATTCGCGGTTGCCAACGTGCAAAGGTCCAAAAATCTTACGCAGAATCTTTCTCTCAAACTCTCCAAGCGTCGCTTCATCAGATGTTGTCATCGTCCACGCTTCTGCGCCATACGTGAAGACGGCCATGATGAGAGTCTTATAGAGTGTTAGTTTTGTTCGTCAAGAGAGGACTACACTGCTCAGTTGCCTACCTAGTCCAAAGAAGCACGTGGTGGCAAAAGAGATTCTACGTTGGATTTCAAGGCTGACATTGTTATCTATGTTAATGCTGGTTCGTAAATAAACGAAGTCTTTTACAACCTCGAAATTATAACAGTCAACAGGGACGTGGGTGCCGATACGCGAGTGTGCCGACTGTTTGTTTGAAGACAGGAGGTACTTCGTTTTGTCCTCGTTCACCACTAGACCCATTCGCTTTGCCTCTTTATCCAGTTTGGAGAAGGCAGAACTAACAGCGCGGTTATTAAGGCCGATGATGTCAATATCATCGTCGTACGCCAGCAATTGTACGCTCTTATAAAATATTGTGCCTGAGCGATTATGTTCTGCGGCTCGTACGATGCTCTCCAACATCAGGTTAAAAAAGTCACACGACAGCGAGTCACCCTGTCTGAAACCTCGTTTGGTATCAAACGGCTCGGAGAGGTCCTTCCCAATTTTGACGGCGCTGCTGGTGTTGAGCAACGTCATCTTACAAAGCCGAATTAGTTTTGTGGGGATACCAAATTCAGACATCCCGGCATACAGATAACTCCTCTTCGTACTGTCGAATGCAGCTTTGAAATCGACGAAAAGATGGTGTGTGTTGATTCTCCTTTCGTGGGTCTTTTCCAAGATTTGGCGTATTGTGAATATTTGGTCGATGGTAGACTTTCCATTGGGGTATCGGGATCTTCACATTCTCTGTGACGTGCGCAGCTATCACTGTTTAATAGCTTCGAGAAGTGTTCCCTCCATAATTTAAGATTGCTCTGGATGTCAGTCACCAGTTCGCCGTCTTTGTTCTTACAGGAAAACGCCACGGTCTTAAATCCTTCTGTAAGCCGCCGAACTTTCTGATAGAATTTTCGGGCGTGGTTCCTGTTGGCCAGCATCTCAAGCTCCTCGCACTCACGTATTTCGGCCTCTCGTTTCTTTTGTCGGATAATACGTCTCTTTTCCTTTTTCAGCTCTCTGTAGCGATCCCACATGGCTCGCGTTGCGCCCGATCGCAGCGTTGCTCTATAGGCGGCATCCTTTCTTTCGGCGGCAGCATGACATTCCTCGTCATACCAATTGTTTTTTCGGGCTCGCCGGCATCCGATTTCTTCTTCGGCGGCGGTACGTAGGGAACGAGAATTGTTGCTCCATTGGTCGTGCATGCCGGTTTGTTGGGCAGTACTCTCTGAGAGCAGGAGTGAGAGTCGAGTGGCGAATCTTCTGGCTGTGTGTTGTGATTGCAGCCTTGGCTGCAACAAGGTAATGATCCGAGTCGATGTTGGGTCCTCGGATCGTACGTACATCTAATACACTAGAAGCGTGTCTTCCATCTGTCGCAACATGATCGATCTGGTTTCGCGTTTTTCGATCAGGAGACAGCCAGGTAGATGGATTGGTGGATTTTTTTATGCTGTAATCTGGTGTTGCAGACTACCATGTTTCGGGCCCCGGCGAAGTCGATCAGCCTCTGTCCGTTACCGTTCGCCGCGAGATGGAAAATTCAACGTCGGGTTCTCCTTTTTAAACTGGATAAACAACCTAACCTATCTTTGTTATACAGGCACCTATATATGCTGGTCACAGTACGGAACTCGAACGCATTATCTGCGAACGACTTCAGACGCATCTAGAAAGCTCGACATATCTCTCTGATTTTCATTTCGGCTTCCGCAAAGCTAGATCTACGACCGATGCGATAAGAGCGATGGTAGAAATAGTGCAAAGGGCTATAAGTGCCGGAAGATCAAAGTTTTAAACTGTGATCACCTTAGACGTTAAAAATGCTTTTAGCTCGGCAAACTTTCCGAGTATCATCCCGGCCTTTAGAGGCTTGAACGTACCAGCCTACCTTGGCCGCATTATCAACAGCTATCTGTGTGACCGAATCCTGCGATATGACCGGTGGTGTACCGCGAGGATCAGTGCTGGAACCAACTTTATGGAACGTCATGTACGATGCAATTGTAAAGGTGAAGTTTTTGGCTAACTCCGAAATTGTGGGATACGCTGATGATACACTCGGAGGTTTGCCATTGCCTGCCGAGGGGCGACCGCTATTTGAAAACACTTTTTCTTAATTGTTTTTTTTTTTTGGTCTTTCACCGACCTACGAACCTACGTTGTCAATTCCAAATGGTAGTCACGCACCAACCCATTCGGCTACGGCGGCCGCTGGAGGGTGCAAGTCCCTTGAGCTGAACATACGTAGCCTCCGTATAATCTCGAAAAAAGCGATCAAATATATTGAGGTCTGGATCGACAAAAAACTTTGTTTCAGGCAGCATTTAGTAAACGCAAGTTCCACGGCGACAGAATCAATGGTGCCCTGACGCTGCTTCTTCTTAATATACGAGGGCCCAGGGAAATCGCAGGCGACTACTGTCATTGGTTGCTGAATCCATAATTCTTTATGCAGCACCTATCTGGGCGGGGCCGAAAAATCCAATCTACGGGGAGGCACCTAGACATACAGGCAAAGCGTGCTGCGGGTATCGTGCGCGCACAAAACGGTAGCTGATGATGCGTTCTGTGTAATAGTTGGAAAGCTACCTCTTTACCTCTTGGCAGATGAAATGCATTGCAGCAGTGGTGGGATCAGTCACAAAGCGGGCGTTGGACTCCTACCACGTGTTGCAGAGTGGTTAGTAAGAAATCATTGAAACACCGACTCTCACCTTTTGCATTTGCTTAGCGAGCATTACTGTTTTCGGGAATACCTGCAAAGTTTTAAGCTAACAGACAGCCTTTCTGTCCAAACTGCCGGAATACTGACTAAAACGCAGAACACGTCATGTTTTATTGCGAACGCTTCAGAGAGGAATGAGCTATTCTCGAACACGCATCATCAACCATCCCCCAGCACCCTCATACGAGATATATGCGCAACCCGCAGTAAGAGCGAGGCAACGCAAACGATCGCAGATCATGACGTGACTCCGCCATATTGACTGGGAGCGCATAGCGATGCAGCATCAGAGAAGGCGGACACATTATAATAGGCGGACAGTTTCTGACGAGCCGACGACAAGCACAGACTTTTGAGTGAAACACTCAATATCGTACATAAGACAAGACTGTAGTGGGTTAACATAACATTACTACAACTTTTACGAAGTCTCCTTTACTTTAGAACCACCTGTAAACACAGTGGAAGTAATTGGGACTATCGATGGCATATCTCTGCCTTCAACTGCCTGCAGGAGAGGAACCTGGGCTCAGGTGCCTATTGTGTCTTCAGATATAAACGCAAGTCCACCCAGATGTTATGGTGGGTGGTCCCTAGGTAGAACTAGCCAACGTGGGACGATTGTTATAGTATTAGTGGATGCGTATCCCACATACCATTGGGGTGGCGACATCTTTGAGATGTTTCTAAAATTTTGATTTACACCCCCTTCACAAAAAAATAATATATATTATTGATGGTACATTACATTATGTATTACAGTTAGATGGTAGCGATAGTATGTACTTAACATTACAATAATAGTCACCAAGCAACAAATATGTCAAAACATTATCTTGCATCACATTATAATAGCCTCATGAACAGGATTCACAACTGACCACTTATGTATATCTGACCGTATAATCTAGGGACAATTGGGAGCCACCAAGTTTTACCGCTTCTTTGGATTTTACGAAAAAGCACTTTTGCCACCAAATTCATTACTTTGAATTTCTCTTTCTCTGCAAGGATCCAATTATCAGTTATTTCAGCCAACAGGACACGCTTATTTTCGGTATTCGTACGAACATGGGTTAGTACCGGATTACCTCAAAAAAGAAAATCCACGTGATCCATTTTGGCTCCCGCCCTATACCGAATATCAAAATCAAATGACAGCATGTATGTCCACCATCGATGAACTCTTTGTGTGAAATCAATTTTATTTCTCGAAGTCTTTAGGGAATTGCAATCGGTAAACACAGTAAAATGTAGGCCATGCAAATTGTGTCGGAAATGTTTCATCGAGTTAAATACAGCTAATGTTTCAAGCTCGTTAGAATGATATCGAGATTCAGTAGAATATGTTTGCTTGCTAAAATACTCAATGACACGAAGCTTATTGTCAATTTTGTAAAGAACAATAGCTCCATAGTCATCCATATTGGCATTAGTTTGCAGTTCTATGGGCTATGGGCTACTGGGGACCAAATATAAAGAGCACACGTTTATCTGTCAATGTTTTTATAATTGCTTGGCGTATTTGCTCATTTCCATTGCAATATTTTATTTTATTTTTTTTAATTTTTTTTCAGAGAACCTAGGTACAAATTGCTAAATAGAAGGTACAAATTGCCAAAAATATGACGTTAGACCTACGAATTGCCTCAATTGAGTAACAGTTTATCCATGCTTAACTTGAAACCCAAAATACTAAAATTACTTATTTACTCAATTGAGTTCCCTCCATACGGACGACATGACCCAACCACCTTAGGCGCTGTGTGGTGACTCATTTCACTATGTTAATATCTCCGTTAAGCTCTTACAGCTCGTAGTTCATTCGAATCCGTTAATCGTCATCCACGCGAGCAGGGCCAAAAATTTTAGGAAGTAAATACTTTCCTCTCGAAAGCTCCAAGAGCGGCTGCACCTGATTGTTTGCCCATCCAAGCTTCAGCACCGTTGAGAAGGGCTGGGATAATGAACATCTTGTAGAGTGTTGTTTTGTTCGTCGAGAGAGCCCAAAGTAGCACCCGTTGGCAAGAGTTATCTTTCGCTTAATTTCAAGGCTGGTTGATGGTAGCGGAACCAATTGACCACATTGAATTTAACTTTAACCACATTTGTTAACTTCGATATGTGATTCAAGGCACCGCGATTTCCTGCAGGACGCCATCACAAACTTGGTTTTGCCCTCGTTCACCGCCAGACGCTTCGTTCGAACTCCTTTTCAATAGACGTAAAAGCGGCGGCGATATCGCCCTTGGTATGACAGATGATGTCGATGTCATCAGCAAGGATCTGGAAACTTTTGTGGGAAAAAGATCGGTTTCTTACATAACATTGTCGCATGACAATGGGTCACCTTGTGTGAAACTTCGAACGATATCAAGAAGTTTAAAGAGGCTCTTACCTATCTTGATGAAGCTTTGCGCAGATATCGAACTCAGGCTTTATGTGATGTAGTTGGTATCGAATAGCGCTAACAAAGTCTGCCTTGGTTATAATGGGTTTTTCCAGGATCTGCTTTAACAGCTCGCCAGGTAGGTTTTGTGGTTTTTGAGCAGCTGTGTTGTAACTCTCACTTCGGCAAGACTTTGGGGTAGGATCGGCTCACCATCATTCCTGATTGAGGATTGCGGAATATCAACTCCACAGGCAGGAATGCCTACAGTTTGGAGAGGTGTTCCCTCCACAATCTCAGCACACCTTGTGAATCCATTCCAGATCACCATTTTTGTCTCTATAAGACACCGCGCCGCTCTTAAAACCTTATGACACACATTTCACTTTTTGGTAAATTCTCGGGCATCGTTCCTGTTGTTACTCATTTCGATTTCCTCTCGCTCGCGCCTTTCTTCTTCCAATTTTTTGCGTCTGATGAGGCGCCTCTATTCACTTCTCAACGGCCTGTCTTGTTCTCGCACAGCATGTTGTCCCAGACTGCAGCGCGCTTCGGTAAGCAGTGTTTTTCGCCGTGGTCGCCGCCTGGCGCTCATCGTCATACTATCGGTTACGTTTGACAGGGCGGTGGCAACCAAAGACATTTTCAGCAGAAGTGTGCACTGAGCGCGATATGTGCGTCTAATATTTACCGACTTCGTCGTAACTTGGCTGCTAAAAGGAGGTGGTCGGAGTCGATGTTTGGACCCCACCTGGTACGTACATCGAGGATGCTGAAAGCGTGATTTCCGTCAATTATAGCATGATCTAAATGATTCCTGGTTCGTTGATCAGGTGACAATTAGGCCGCCTTATGTATATCGAGATGTTGAGATCTGGTGCTACAGAGTACCATGTTTTATGCGCCGGCTAAGTCGATCAGCCTTAGACCGAAGAGAGCAGTGTGGTGTAGACTGAATTTTTGAATAGTCGTGCGAAATACTTCCCCTTGCCCAATTTTGAGTTGAAATCCCCAACAACAATTTTCTCACGGTTTTATCGAGTAGCGCGTAAAAGTCGCCTTTCGAGGATGAATCGACTCCTTTTCATCCGTCGGTGCATGCGCGAATGTGAGGGTGATGTGGAAAAACTTGATTTTAATACGTTTTACGGCCAGCCGTTCGCCAACAGGTCCAAATCGCGACACGAGCAGTGAGCATTCGGCAACGGAGTCAAAACAAAATAAATACGAGTCATTAGATGAGGTCAAAGTACCAATTGGGTCGCCCACATGACACAAGTTTACACGTTTCGAATCTATCTTGTTTTGAAGGGCCTATTCTTGCTGAGGTTAACGTCGATTTTTACTCGAACGGAAGCCAGCAATTTTGTTACCCATTTTTCCGTAGAAGTGGCATATAATGTCTCTTGCCTAGAGAATCTTCCTCAACAGGGCGGGTCTTTTAGTAAAGGCAAATGCCGCAGCTCATTTTGCAATTCGTTAAGTGTTCTGATGTTGCAGTATGCGCCGATACAACAGACACGGCTATTTGTTCCATTCTGCTGTAAATATTATTAGCAGTGGCTGCTAGAGTCTCTGTGCCTTTAAACTGTTGCAAAAACAATTTCTTGAATTCGCGCCATGTGATTCCAGCGAAACAAATTTGTTACAGCCTGATAGAAGCGCTACCTTCCACTGATTTACTTAAGATAATGAGTAAAGCACTGCCATACAGAGGATTTTCTGCTACTATGAGTGCCACCGTGGAGCACAAAGCAGCTGTACTAGCACCAGCAGAGTCGGGTCTAAACTATGGCAGTAAAACTGCTTTACATTCGCCTGGTGTTGACTGTGTACCCCTACTTGCATTTACAACTTCGATCAGATTGCGATGCTGCATTTCCAAAAGTATGCGCAAACGGTCATCGGAAGTGGCTTGGTGTGGGGCGATCATAGATTGGTTTTCTAATTCTACCAGATCATCTTCTTCCTCTCCTTCATCATGGCGCGAGTCTTGTGTTTCCTCATCGTTGACATTTTTCCAACTTCGTCACTTCAGCTTCAACTTTAGACTTCCTCGAATGTCACAATTATAATTGCACCATATGTGCGCAGAGTATTGGCACCTATCAGTTGCGCACTACATTTCTTTATCTCTAATGCATTGTCTGGCCGAGGCTACGCAGAGCAGATAACTCTGTTGGGCTCGCAAAATCACATGATCGTGTGAGACAGAAGGCACAAGCAGAAGAGGGACAGATGAGAAAAATGACTTACAAATTATGCAGTACCTCTTGCTTGTTTTGTCGCTTCTTTTGTTAGTGATGGTACATCACATTAGATATTACACTTAGATAGTAGAGATAGTACTTAACAATACCAATGAAAATAAACAACTAAGACGCGACGTGTTTGTATGTAACTCAGTAACTCACTCACATTTTTTATATTTTATCCACCTATAAGAAGTTCGCGTCCGCTCAACAGAGGTTTTTGTTTGTTTCGTTATGAAAACAAACCTTAATGTCTTTTAATAAGAGTTTCGCGTCCGCTCAATAGAGGTTTTGTTTAAATTTTATGAAAATAACTTGTTTTTACTTGAATAAAAAGAGTCGGATGCCGCGTCCTAATTTCTGTCGGAATCACTCTCCTTTCCTCCCTGCATTCAGGAATCCTAGTTTAAGATCAACAGAGCGACGTAATGTATTCAATGGTTAAGTTGATTTGACTTGATTAAACAGCATACTCTCAAAATTAAATAAAAATTCCACATGTATAATTTTTCACTTCCCTCTTCGTACGCTCACTTGCAGAATTGAACGAATGCAAACAATTTTTTTGAAGTCAGGAACCCCGTGGCCTAAAATTTCCGGGCCTATAACACCGTACAGTAGTCCCTTAAGGTTAATTAATCTCAACCCATTGGAAGGTTGAAGATCTGTGCACTCTTTGCCTTTTGCTTTTAAAGTTGTTAACGGATTTATATGTAGATTGACCCTTTTCATTGGAACCAATTAATTCCCATATCACATATCCCGCAAAGAAATTTAACTTTCTTAACGGGCAGATATGAGAAAAGGAGTAATTTAAAATTAAGAAGTTACTTATTTTCCCCCGATAATCCGATATAATTTTAAAATCGAACTTGTATTGGAAATCCTCGTGACGACTTTTAAAAAATCAAACACAAAATATTTCCAATCAATATTTTACACTTTCGTATGGTGCACTCATTATGAACTTTTTAAATGACGCAGTAGAAGAGGTAGGACTAGTCGGGTAAATTACGAAATTGTGTTCAAAGAAAAACAAAACATCGCTCCAGACTAGTTAAGTCCTTGAAGCGGTATTCCGGCATTCATTTGTGATTTTACTATGAAATAAGGAAAGTAAATAATGTCGATTGTGACAACATCGGCGATGCCTCCAATCTGGAAGTGGAGAGGAAAGAAACAGGGACAGATGGCAGGATTTGGCGAGTTGGGAAAAATTGGGAGGAATTTTAACCCTTGGTTATACGAGAAGTATAGTTAAATTAGAGCATATGCTTTACATAAATAAATATACACACTTAAACACTCGTGTACACATGCATGCGTGGGTATGTTGGCGTAATGTGCAACCTTTCTAATAATTTAGCGCTCAGGGGCCATAAGTGGTGGTTGCATTCGTTGCAATTTGCGACATATAAGTACAACCACACGGACACAAATAGTTGTGCGTATTTCTGAGTGAATGCATTCTGCAAAATGCAATCTGCTAAGCTGCCAGCAGCAGCAGAATTTTCGCAGTTGCAGTAACTTCATCAGTGTCAGAAGCTTTTCCTGCAACTCCAATGCTGTCCAATGCTTAGCTGGTTGGCAGATATAATTTACATTTATTGGCAACCACCACCAATAGCCACGGTAGTTACAAACGTAGCGGGCCAACTCGTAGTTTGACTACCTGATCACTCCTCGCTTCTACTTGTACATGTGTCTTCATAATATATATATGCATGCTTAATATGTATGCCTGTGTATGTAATTGCAAATTCAGCGCCAAGGCCGATTACTGGAATACACATATGTTGGATTTGAAATTCTGATTGGGCTCGGGTTGTTTCTCTCGTCGTTTCGGGCGTTTGGCTTAGTTGCAGGAATAAGACACGAAGCAACTCATTGCATTCTGTCCAACAATAAAACCCGTGAGGCAAGAGCTGAACATTTGATTGCGGGAGACTGCAACAACTAAAACGTAAAAAAACTGAGAGTGCCTCCGCCCAGTGCAGCACGTGAGTGCAATAGGATAGAAATAAACCCCTGAAACGGTCATTGATACAAAAAAGTACAAGCGCCACTTCAAAGCTGTCTGACCGGGAATAATTGAAAACAAAGTTAATCTAAGAAATTTAAAATCACCTATTAGTGGAAACGTTTGTCGCCAGTTATGCCGAAAATTTTACTTTCCAGATAACATACAATTTTTTAGTTCATATACTGCTTAATTTATTTTTCACTTAAACGTAGTGTCGTACAGCAAAATGGGCCATAATAGTGTTAAAAATTTCTTTGCCCCACTAGATAAACTCTAATATAGTCATATGAAAATCAAGAACTACTACGACATTTTCAGGCTAACTCTGGAGTTTTAGACCAGCGCTGAAGCACTTATCGACGGAGCATACTTTGTTTTGTAATTTGTTATACTAGTATTCCGAGAAAGTAGAACTATTATTGCAATTCGCTGAAGATGAGTTCAGATGAAAAGATCTGCACGTCAAATAATATTTTTAAAACAATTTTTAATAAAAATAAAGGAGGAGATGATATTAATACAAAAAAAAAGAAAAAGGAGAAATTCATATTCATTGCGATGAACTAAACAAATTTATCGAAAACTCTTTCAATTTTTATAATTACAATTATACTGCAGTGAAATTTTTGAACTTTTACAGAATGACAAAAGTATTTACAAAATTAAAGAATGTGCGATTTGCCAAAGCGTACATGTTTCAAGGCCAGCTGATTGTATTTTTAATTAAAGCATAATATAGATAAAATTTAAGTATTCATTATTTTCATTAGTATGTTTGCCGCTTAATCATTTTGTCTAAAAAGATGATGATGACGAGGGGCATAGAGCGGACCAGTGTAAGATCTGTCTCTTATTATCGTCGATGAAAGAGAACTGCCGCCTGTTTGGTGTGCTATTGTGTTCTTAGGAGCACCACCACCACCACGATTTCGATAGTTTAAGGCCGCCGCCGTAGCTGAATGTGTTGGTGCGTGACTACCATTCGGAAGTGGACAAGTTCGAAGCCTCGGCCCAGAAACACCAACTGATAGAAAATGTTTTTTCTAATGGTGATAGCTCCTCGGCTGACAATGGCAAACCTCGGAGTGTATTTCTGCCATGAAAAAGCTTCTCATGAAATTCCGACTGTCGTTCGGAAGTGACATAAAACTGTAGGAAACCATCAAGACTCAGACCATAAAAATGATAATATATATGTATATCCTATTACGATGATAAAACTTTCCTAAAACTGACATTTAATATTTTTAAGCATACATATATTTCATTGAAAATATTGTTGGAATGATTGGTATTTTATCACTCGGGGCTATGGAAATGTATGCTATGACTCAGCGCCTATTGCACTCATCGACCACTTAAGTTAAAGCTCAATAAGTCGCATCAATCGGAACGAAACCTGGGACTCCATCTCTGTGCTACCCCTGCATCTACCTGATTGTACCATTACTTAGCAACTTTTACGTGTCAGCGTCGAAGATTACACGGACGCGGGTATCGCCAAATCGACGAACATCACCAATACGATCTCAACAACAGCAATGGCAGATGCAATTGTAGCGACCGCTGCTGGTATCTTCTGCATCCGTGGTGGTGTTTATGTTTAAGCGTACCGTAATGCAGTTGCCCTTAAAGGCCGAGTCCCGACCACAAAACGATTGCTAACGACGCTGAATTTGCCGGTGTCGTTGCCGCTGTTGTCACCAGCTCCGAAGCTGAAGGTAATTCCAATTGTCTTCGATTACGTTGACGCTGACGCCAACGTTGTTGCCGACGTCGGTGCCGATGACGACGTCGCCAACCAAGTTGGCCGTTTCGAACTGTTGGCAACCTTTTTGTTTATCACATGAAAATTTTTTAACTCATAATAAGCCAATTGCTGGGTTCTTCAACACACACAACATCATTTTTTCCGGCAACCGATTTTTTCTAATTATTTAACTACAACCATACAACAACAATAATAATTAATAAAAATTGTACTATAACTAAATAATACATACGAATGAAATTTAATAAATGAATACAACAAAACAACAACAAATACAAAAGCATAATGCAGCAGCAACAAGAAAAAATAGTAACAGAAAAAAGTAAAACCAAACTAAGCAACTTAACAGAGAATGCAATTTTTTCAAGAAACCTAAATGCAATAGAAAACTCCACCAACAATAATAGCTTCAAAGCAACATAAAATCATGAAATAACAGCTGTCTAACAGCAACCAAAAATATCAGCAGCGGCAGCAGACTACAGCAAACAGAAAAAATTAATAAATTTTTCCAAATGTACGTGGTAAAACCTAAATAAAAAGCAATTTGAACCCACTCAAACGCATACCGATCTCGAAAAGACCTTTTGATATTCCAAGTTTTTATTATTCTTTGTCATTTCGACCAAATTTCACCGGATCGCTCTTTTCTAAATACATATTACACTTGAAATTTAACAAAATTAAAAACGAAAGCACCGACGGGTGATCAGTGTGAAAAGATATATATGTGGAAAAGATACATAAAACGAAAAACTTGCATGCGTGGTACCGGTGCACATAAAACATGGAAATTCTAGAAATATGTATTAGTTAAAGGAAAAATGGTTGAGTTGTTATCCAAAGATGCATTGGAAACTTATTTCTGAAATCCTTTAACATTACCAAAAATGTTTAATCATTTGTTTGTAGAAAAAAATGTAATAATTAAATGGTCCGTGACATATGCTCGGCAGTGAAATTAGAACTTTGAATGCACTCAAAGCTTTTCATAAAACATTTTTCACATAATTTGAATTAAAAAATAATTTTAAAAATAATATTATTTAAAAAATTAATTAAGAGAAAAGTACTATTTATTAAACTTAAATGAATAAAACTGTATAAAATTTCATTTTGAAAAACAAATAATTGATTTTAATAAAAAAGTGTTTAAAGCAAACGAAAGTGTTTATTGAAATCGAATCATTATAATATTGAATATAACTAATCGTTATATTATTTGCCCTTTCGTTGAATTTCTTTCGTTTTTAATACCTACGTGTATAATACAATATTTCTGTGCACCAAATCATTTGCTTTTAACAACTGGTTTGTCTAATCAAATGCAGGATTTAAACCTTTAGGGTTCTACATAATACCATGAAGAAACCAAAATCTCCTTGGGATTTATCACGTTATAATTTATGCCACAAATTTTTCTAAGGGAAAAACAAATTTCCAAAAAAAATTGGTAAAATTTGAAGTGTAATACCGTATAAATCTCAGGTCCACCTTGAACTGTGAATAAAGTTTTGTAGTGGTAGGTACATATGTGTTTACCACACTGATTTCAAAAGGTACTGGGCAACTTTAAAATCTCCAGTCTCCAGTACCGAATCACCGAATGTCCCATGATAACAGAGTAGATCTGTAAATTACATATGTACGAGTATATCGCACTCTCTACGCTATTCGACAGTTGACTTTAGAAATTGTAGGCGTGAATTCGTTCTATGTGAACCATATGTTATATTTATTTATTTTTGTCCGGAGCAGTTGTCCCGTGATGTAACTAATATGCTTGGTTGATGCATGTCTGCCTAGTTTTTCATGGTTTATGGTACTAGCGGTTGAAATTAAATTGAATAAATTATATTCACTGTATTTTTAAAAGATGTATTATTAATGTTTAGCGATCTAGATCATAAATCCCACGGGTCCGCGGCAAGCAAAAAAATCATACTTAGTATTTGTTCTAAGTAGTTATTTTCAGAACGCGTTATAAAGAAAGACGAAAAGGTCTTTAAAATGTACCTTTTTATTTTTAATTACGTGAGCACTTTTGAGAGTATGCTTTTATAAATTATAAATAATTTAAAATTCCACCCTTTAAACTCGATTTTATTTTATTACACTTATACCTAGCGGTGGAAAGCTTCTAATTACTTTCCTCCATTGCCTCCGTTCGGGCGGCAGTAAGCACAGATGGCTAACTAATCGTTACGGTTGTCTTGATCATAGCCGTTGTAAATTTGCCGGGTCTTGGTTTGAGATTGTGGCTGGGCGTCCAAAGCAATCTCTCAACCAATCATATTTCGAACTAAAAACTTCTATTGTTAGTGCCACTTTGCTTGGAAATAATAATAGTATATTTTTTTCAGCTGTAATCGCATGATCATTTTCTAAATAAGTCGTTGGATTTTTCAAGTAAAGCAAGATGTTAGAAGTTCCGTACTTCATATGGTATTTTTTGAGTTTAAGATCAATAAGATCTCTAGACTCTTTATCACTGTTCGACTTTATTGCACCTTTTTATCATTTGCCATACACGACAGACATTTTGTGGGTCCCGCATGTTGATCCCGTAAATACTGTGCATTTATGGGATTGGATTCCCTAGTTAATACAAATGAAAGCTTCAAATCTTTTCAACATTACTTGAATCAATTCATGGGCATCATAGGTCCTATTACCGAGAAAATCATACAAAAGTCTTGATTTACTCTGTAACCAATTTTTTGTTTTTAAATATTTTAATCTTTTGATTTTTGTTGTCAACGCTGTTTGGTGTAATGTTCTTTGCCTGTAGTTACTATACATATATATATACCTATACTATATTGTGCATTCATCAAGTGATTTTAATCGCGGATAGAAGCACGTGTTGCTGAAAAATAAAATGGAATCTTCGAACGCGTATAAGAGCATTTTTTGTTTTTTTTTTTATAAAAGTGGTAAAAATGCAACAACTCCTACTGCAGAAATAAACACTGTTCACGGAGAGGATACTGTGAGTGTAAGGACTGCGCAAAAGTGGTTTTGAAAATTTCGAAGTGGTAACTGGGACGTGGAGGATGCCCCGCGCGCTGGTCGTCCAGAAGTCTTTAACTTCGACGCCTTGCTCGAACTCGTCGAAGCTGAGCTAAATTTGACAGTCGATATGATAGGTCAGAGGTTAAATTTATCGCATGGAACAGTTCACAGGCACCTGGTTCAGTTGGGATACTTTCGTTTCGCCCTAACTTTCCATACTACAGTCTGATCTCCACCCGACAAACATTCCATTTTTTCAAAAGTCCGCCATTTTGTTATTTTTCAAAAAAAATTTCCCATTGTAGCACCTGCCAGAAGGACAAGCCTACAGAATAATAATCAGTTTAACTTTTTCTATAAAAAATGAGTATTTGACCAGACTACTACCTTAATGTTAATGTTAAATTTTAGCCTAATGACATATGCCCTTTTTTGTATTATACCGCCCTATGTCTATAAAGATACTACTAATATAAGTAGTAGTAGTAGGAATTCTTTATTTGATTTATAAAAAATTATGGTTAACATTTGATTTGATTCATACATATTTTGATTCATTTAATATTATGTATTAAAGTAAATAAAGAAATAAATAAAAATGTTTGTGACAATACGATATTGTATGTCACAGCTCTTAAATTAATTAATAATAGAACTCTGCTATAAGAAAATCTCTATAGTGCATGGCTGAGTATATGAAACCAGTTAGTGTTCTCCAATTTTGGCCATTTAGTATATATATTACTGCAGCGTCGTTTAGCTTCTCTGCATTTAAGTATCTTTGCTTGATTTCCTTCAGTACAGGGCCCATTCCTACGAAGTGATACATATCTTCTTCTTCGTTTGAGTTGCATAGTGTGCAAATTTTTACCGCATTTCCATGAGCTATTGCATTCAGTTTTAACAAACCACATCTTGCTTTAAATTTTGCTGTTATGTCAGCTAGCCGCATATCTTCTCTAAAGTATGATTCTCCTTTTGCGTGATCTAAGTGTTTATATATTCGTGTCGTGCTTGATAATGCTTTTTGTTTTGCTATGTTTAAATTTTGTATTTAATATTTGATAAAAGCTGGATACAGTGATCTTGCCAGTCCGTAGCAGTCAAGCTTTAGGCCGATCTTCATACATAAGTCATTGAATTGTTTGGGCCAAAATACGTTTTTTCGTAATATGCACTGTGTAAGCTTGTGCGGGAGTCTACTGCTGTTTTATAACGAATATAACTAGCTATCTTCTACGTTAGTTTTTAGCGTCATTGGATAATTCGGGGTGAAGTCAGGTAGTTTGAAAATTTTTTTAATAAAAGAAATTAAGTTTATTTACTTCTTCGAACAGTTTAGTTTAGCTAAGAAATGGCTCCATGTACAATTAATGCTAGATTTTGCTGAATTATTTCTGGCCTGCACATGTTTAGTAAAAGCCATTTTGAATGTGAGAATGACACCAAGATATTTATATTCTGCTACCACTTTTATTTCCTCACCATTGTACCACCATTTTTCGGCCTTGGCTAGTTGACCATCTTTTCTAAAGACCATCATCTCAGATTTCATTAAATTTACTTCCATGTTCATTTATTCCATCAATTAGTAGACCACCTTTCAAACAGACATGTAGATCATTCATATACAAGGTGAAGTCCAAAATAAACAAAACTGAGCTAAAATAGCTAAAAACAAGCGTCGACGAACGAGCATCGACTAGATTTTGGACTTCTCCAAACGCGATTTTTTAGCTGGTGGCTCGTCTGGGGTCTTCCATTCAGCACTTTGACACTTAGTTTCAGGTTCATGTTGGCAGCACCATGTTTCATCACCAGTTACAATGTTAGAAAGGAACTTCTTGTCTTTTCTCTCCTTCCCTTCGAATGTTGAATTCTGAGCAAGTTTTGGTCCTAAGTTAACTTGTGCGGAATGAAACGAGCACAAATCTTTCGTAAACCCACATGATCAGTTAAAATGCCATAAATCGATGTTCTGAAGATATTCAACTCCGATTCCATGAATTTCAACGATGATTTCGGTTCAATTTTATAAATTAACAAACACTTTTGATGGAGTTTTCAGTGATTGCTGATTTTGGGCGGCCCCGATGTTCATTGTCATTTATGTCCTCACAACCATATCTGAAACGTGTAAACCACTCATGAAGTCTGGAATGTGATAGACAATAATCGCCATACACTTTTTTAATAAATTCAAATGTTTTGATAAACTTTTTACCGTTCTTAAAACGAAATTGGATATTAGCTCCTTGTTCGAGACTCATTTTTGTACCGATGACACAAACATACTAACACTTTGGATGCAATAACTTTGCTTCAACTGAACCGAGTGTCAACAAGATTTCATTGGAAGCCAGCTAGAGATGTAACTTCCAACGCACTAACTCATTAAAAAGATGGTGCGATCAAAACATTTTTATGGCGCTAGTCTTGTTTATTTTGGACTTCACCTTGGATATTTTCAATTATATTTGTTATTTGGTTGTATAATCCCATCTGTCAAAGTTTGTAGATTAATGGCCCCCTTGGTACCCTGTCGGAAGCCGCTTTGAAATCCACGAAGTACGCATAAGCTTTTTTGTTTCATTGAACTTTAAATGTACTATAGGTGCAAGATTGTATATGCTATCCACCGTGGAGTAGTTTTTTCTAAAGCCAGCTTGAAATTCAGTAAGCATGGTAATGTTTTCGATCCAGTTTGTAAGTCTTGCATTAATCAATTCCATTTAAACTTTTGCGATACAGTTCATAAAGGATATTCCCCGATAATTACTTTCTATATTTGCATTTACTTTTTTAAAGATTGGGAAAACTATTGTTTTAAATAATGCTTCGTCGATTCTTGCGATTCTTACACTTTCGTTAGCTCCATGATAAATTCTGTTGAGGCAGCCTTTAGTAGCTCATAAGGTATTCTGTCTTCTCCAGGTGCTTTGGTTATTTTAGCCATTTTAATTATTTGTTGGATCTCGATTATTGTTACATCTTTATCAAGGTCCGTATCTGTACGAAAAGCAGCTGCATAATGATTATCTTTTGTTAACTGAGGTTGATTTAGTAAGATTAACCATAATGATGAGATAAGTCGATTTAACCATGTCTGACCATCTGCCATTGCCCTTTAACCAAAATGCGTTCGTGTTGAAAATGCGCAAAATATGTCAATGACCACTCCCACGTCCCATAACACGGTAATTCTCAAAAAAGAAAAAGATGTGATATCTCTCTTAATATAATAACAAAGCATTATTACTCAAGTTTGTCATAAATGATTAATTCAAAAAAACTATACGACACAAATTTCAAAAAAAAAACTAAATATACTTTTATGGAGACCTAGCACAACTTGTAGGTATAGAAAAACTAGAAAAATGGTATAGGAGAAATTTCCAATACACCCCCAAAATCTCATTTTATGGCCAAAAAAACGTTTTTCAGTAGGTTGATGTGAACAATCACTCCTAACTTCGCCAATTTCCATCCGATTTATAATTTGTTTTTTTTAGTTCGAAAGAACAAAAACAAGCCTTTTTGACAGTGTGTTCATAATTTTTTTAAATTACAAACTGACGTGACTGTAGTTGTAAGTTTTTGGATTTTTTTGTTTTTTTCTCCATTTATTCAACTTTGACATCATTTTTACGATATTATCCGATATTGAGGATGTTTTTTAGTACACTATTATTGTAGTAAATTTAATTTTGCGTCGAATGAGTTATATTTGACTGTAATTGAATTAAAATTCATAGAGTTGTGTGAGTTTTAAGATTTTAATTTTTTTTACAAATTTTGTATGTAGGTATAACTAACGCTCAATAGGAACTAGGTCGTGTTTTGATGTGTTATTATAGATACATAAAATTTTTGGGAGTATATATGTATACATAAGAGTACGGTGTGGTACGGTACTGTACTGCATACAACAGAACTGGTTAGAACTTTCGAAAATATCTGAAAAATACTGATTGAATCAATATTCTGAAAGAGATTTGTATTATTAATACTATAAAGTGGCTGATTATTATTTGCCACTAATATGCAGCTTAGTTTATAAAACGAAATCCTTTTTCCGAGTTTTTGTATGCTGCTTTGTCTCCTCCAGCGTTATAAATTTGCTTCATAGAATTTTTATCATCAACTTTAACCGGCTAGCGAGATTCTGAAATCTTCCTGCAGCATATTCCGTTGTTTAAATTGAAACGCAAGCATCTTGGATGATACAATATAATGGAAGCAGATAAGTAAATTCGAAATTTGTAGCAACTTTTTGATTTTCATTTTTCAAATTTTGCAGAACAATTGGCTCACGTGAATTGCGGTTCATACTAAAGGTCAAAGGTGGTATACGTAAGCATGCAAAAAAAAGTCGTTGTGGCCATCAATCACAGTTTCAAACGATGCTTTCAATCCGCGAATAGGCCGCAGATAAAAGAAAATTATATATATATATATATAATTGGCGCGTACACCCTTTTTGGGTGTTTGGCCGAGCTCCTCCTCCTATTTGTGGTGTGCGCCTTGATGTTGTTCCACAAATGGAGGGACCTACAGTTTCAAGCCGACTCCGAACGGCAGATATTTTTGTGAGGAGCTTTTTCGTGGCAGAAATACACTCCGAGGTTTGTCATTGCCTGTCAAGGGGCGACCGCTATTAGAAAAATGTTTTTCTTAATTTTGGTGTTTTCACCGAGATTAGAACCGACGTTCTCTCTGTGAATTCCGAATGGTAGTCGCGCAGCAACCCATTCGGCTACGGCGGTTGGTTGAGATTATTATCACGCATTTTTTATTTCTTATAGAAATATGAAAAAGCTCCCAAGTGTACCAAAGTTCACACTGTACATTGATTAACAAAAGGAGTTTCTGTACTGTACTATAGTGTACCGTACTATACTGTACCGTGCCATACTAAACTCCAAAGAGCTGTTTCCAATGCATTTTTAAGTTTGGAAGCAGTTCCGTTGTGTACTGCACCATACCGCACCGTCCCATACCGTACAGTTCTGCACTGTACTGTATATCTATACTCCAATAAATATTATGTGTTTATAATGACACTTCATGCTTCGAAATGCGCCCTTATTCCCATTTAGCGTCAGCTAAACGTACATACAAAAATAGTCAAAAAAAAAATAAAATCTTAAAACTCAAGCAACTCTATGAATTTTAATTCAATTACAGTCAAATATAGCTCATTCGACGCAATTAAGTTTACTATAATAATAGTGTACTAAAAAATCCTCAATATCGGATAATATCGTAAAAATGATTTCCAAGTTGAATAAATGGAGAAAGAAACAAAAAATTACAACTACAGTCTCGTCAGTTTTTAAATTAAAAAAATTATGAACACACTGTCAAAAAGGCTTGTTTTTGTTCTTTCGAACTAAAAAAACAAATTATAAATCGGATGGAAATTGGCGAAGTTAGGAGTGATTGTTCACATCAGCCTACTGAAAAACGTTTTTTTTGCCATAAAATGAGATTTTGGGGGAGTATTGGAAATTTCTCCTATACCATTTTTCTTAGTTTTACTATACCTACAAGTTGTGCTAGGTCTCCATAAAAGTATAATATCACTGTCGCACAGTGTTTTGAGAAATAAGTGATGTCACATCTAATTTTTGGTAAATACACGCCTATTTTTGGTAAATGTATTGTTCCAGGCTTTATTTAGATCCGTCATAAATATTACTAGATCGTTAGATAAAGAAAAGTCTAAGCTCAGATGTGTGGTATATTTGTATGTAGTTTAATAAGCCTTTTTTTAATTATTTGTTTGTTACAATAAATATGTTATAAATAAACCTAAGAACCTTAAAACCAAATCTCATTGTCTATGAGTGTATTTAATTCTCAAAATTAACAGTCAGCCCAAATTAAATGTCATTAAAATGTGCGTGATTATATAGAGTTCGATGCCACCAAATTTAGCAGTTCCTTATTCATTTTTCATTTGAATTTAATGATCTTAAACTTGTATGTAACAAAGCATGCCCAATATGCGACGTTGCACCCATTTATTACCTAAATTCCTACATATGTGTATAAAGCCTTTGCATTCAATGCCTTTTTCGCTTGCGCGAACCAGCAATTCGAGACGATTTCGGCCATTTAGGTAAACGTTTTATAAACTAACTAACTGAGGCTAACTGAACTGAGCTAAGAATATAATGCCGTAGCAGCATCTTGTTCTTCTTAATTGGCGCGATAACCGCTTATGTGATTTTGGCCGAGTTTAACAAAGCGCGCCAGTCGTTTCTTTCTCGTGCTAACCAGCGCCAATTGGAGCCAAGTCCTTCTCCACCTGATCTTTCCAACGCAGAGGAGGCCTTCCTCTTCCTCTACTACCACCAGCTGGTACCGCATCGCATACTTTCAAAGCCGGAGCGTTTGTATCAATTCGGACGACATGACCCAGCCAACGTAGCCGCTGTATCTTTATTCGCTGCGCTATGTCTATGTCGTCGTAAAGCTCATACAGCTCATCGTTCCATCGCCTGCGATATTCGCCGTTGCCAACGTGCAAAGGTCCAAAAATCTTACTCAGAATCTTTCTCTCAAACACTCCAAGCGTCGCTTCATCGGATGTTGTCATCGTCCAAGCTTCTGCGCCATACGTTAGGACGGGCATGATGAGAGCCCTGTAGAGTGTTAGTTTTGTTCGTCGAGAGAGAATTTACTGCTCAGTTGCCTGCTTAGTCGAAAGTAGCACTTGTTGATATCAATATCCTCGGCATACGCTAACAATTGTACGCTCTTATGACATATTGTGCCTGAGCGATTAAGTTCTACGGCTCGTACGATGCTCTCCAACATCAGGTTAAAGAAGTCGCACCACAGCGAGTCACCCGGTCTGAAACCTCGTTTGGTATCAAACGGTTCGGAGAGGTCCTTCCCAACACTGGCGATCCTGCTGGTGTTGAGCAACGTCATCTTGCATAGCCGTATTAGTTTTGCGGGCATACAAAATTCAGACACCGCGGCAAACAAGTAACTCCTTTTCGTACTGTCGAATGCGGCTTGGAAATCTGCGAAAAGATGGTGTGTGTGGATTTTTTTATCATGGGTCTTTTCCAAGATTGTAAATATTTACCCGTATTGTAAATATTTACTCGATGGTACACTTTCCAGGTCAAGAGCCACACTGGTAAGGTCCAACCAGTTGGTTGACGGTGGGCTTCAGCCTTTCACACAATACGCTCGCTAGAACCTTATAGGCGATATTTAGAAGACTGATCCCCCGGTAATTGGCACATATTGCAGGATCGCCCTTCTTATGGATTGGGCAGAGCACACTTAAATTCCAATTGGCAAGCATCCTTTCATTCGACTATATTCTGCATAGAAGCTGAGGCCGCCATGTTTGAATACCTCAGCTGGCAGTCCGTCAGCGCCCGCGGCTTTTTTAATCTTTAGCCGTGTTATTGCTATGCTCACCTCGTCATGGTCGGGTAGCGGAACGACAATTCCGCCGTCAACGATTGGGCTATCGGGATTTTCTCATTCTCTGTGACATGTGCAGCTGTCACTGTTAAACAAGTTCCAGAAGTTTTCCCCCCATAATTTAAGATTGCTCTGTACGTCAGTCCCCAGTTCGCCGTCTTTGTTCTTACAGGAAAACGTCCCGGTCTTAAAACCTTCTGTAAGCCGCCGAACTTTCTGGTAGAGTTTTCGCGCGTTGTTCCTGTTGGCCAGCAGCTCAAGCTCTTCGCACTCTCGTTTCTTCCTCTCTTCCTTTTTTAGCTCTCTGTAGCGATCCCAAATGGCTCGCGTTGCGCCCGATCGCAGTGTGGCTCTATAGGCGGCATCCTTTCTTTCAGCGGCAGCATGATATTCCTTGTCGTACCAATTGTTTTTTC
This sequence comes from Anastrepha obliqua, assembly GCF_027943255.1. Taxonomy (NCBI): domain Eukaryota; kingdom Metazoa; phylum Arthropoda; class Insecta; order Diptera; family Tephritidae; genus Anastrepha; species Anastrepha obliqua. Next base: position 549,387 of record NW_026562179.1, on the reverse strand, counting down.
GGGCTCGCCGGAATCCCATTTCTTCTTCGGCGGTGGTAGGTAGGGACCGAGAAATGTTGCTCCGTTGCTTGTGCATGCCGGTTTGTTGGGCATTACTCTCTGAGAGCAGGAGTGAGAGTCGAGTGGCGAATGTTCTGTTTAAAATATTTTTCCAATATCGGTATAAACTTCACTCGTTTGTGGTCTGTACCATTTTACCAAATTTGGAGTCTATGTTAACGAATCCATCGATATTTTGTAGACTTGCGTCTGTAATACTAAGCAAATATTGAATGAACTCAGAATTATTATCATGAACACAGGGTCTCACATTTGTCGGCAAATTTAACTTTTTAACCGTTTGTCATAAATTCGATGTTTTAAGACACGCTTTGATAATGTTGGCTCGATAAACTTTTGCCACGACCGGTAAGGTCTGACGAAAGTCGCGACCGAACAAAAAAGTTACACCACCAAAAACTCATAGCAGTTTCCCAAAACTCTTAAAGATGGATCGAGAGCTTCTATATGGGAATGGTTACTCATAGTGCACCCGTCCTACATTACAAATTTGTAATGTTCTTTGTTTAAGTTACTTTTTCAAAAAAACTTAAATAAATAAATTCAAATTCGGTCGCCCTTGCCGAATGGGTTGGCCATGGTAAGCCTCCGAGTGTATTCCTACCAGGAGTACTCCGTTCGGAGTCGGCTTAAAACAGTAGGTCTCTCTGTTTGTGAAACAACATCAAGATGCGCGCCACATATAGGAGGAGGAGCTCCGCCTAACACTCAAAAAGGGTGTAAACTCCAATTAATTTAAGAAGAATATTTACAACAAAAACAAAATCCATAGTAAAATAACCCTAACTTATTTTCAGTGCTAACTGTACTGTTTTTAGCGTCAATATTGCGTCTTGCAACTTATTTTAAGGCTACTTTAAGTCTTTTTGAGTGATTATTACATTGCGAGATATCGGAAGTTAATATGAACTTTAATATACCGTGATTTGTCACTGCACGACTTTAGAAATACCCGAATTTGTGTTTCAGCTCTATAAAAAAATATATATATAATATATACAGTAATATACAGAAAACGATTGCTGAACATATGTATTTAATTAATTACCTCTACAGCTCAGTGCATCGTTCTGTTTTTGAAAATAAGGTGGGCTGGCCAAGGTAGCTGGGTCTCAAATATAAGGTTTACAGAACCTGACAAAAGATGTATATTGAGGAAAATCAAGAATGACCTAACCATAAGTGCACCATCGTAGACTAAAGAAGTTCTGCTGGCATTCGGAAAGTCTTGTAATTCCGAAACTATTAGAATAATTCAGCGTGATTCTGATTTTCACAGCTCGAAACAATACATTTTTTGCGCAAAATATAAAATACAGAATGCAGTTTATTAAAAGTCATGTTAATAAGAATGAAAAATTTTGGAATGACGTAATTTTTGCTCATGAAAACAAATTTAATATTTTCGGTTCCGCTGGGAAGAACTTACGAGGAGCTATAAAGCACAGTGGAAGACGTTTATGGTTGTGTGTCATCAGCATAGCAAATATATTGTTATGGATTTGTTACGTTTCTATTCAAATAAAATGTCTCAAATTAGTTCCTCTGAGTTCGATCACTGGATTGTTAAACAAAAAATCACACATTAATGAAAACACAACTTTGTTGGTTTATTGAATCCTTTTATTGCTTTCCTCTTCCTTTACACGTTCATACGCTTAACTTAAAACTGTGTTTGTATTTCTGCTTATATTATATGTAAGTATAGTACAAGTGCTCAATAACTATCTTAATTTTTTAATTTGGCAACCCGTTCTGGCGATTTCTCTCTCGCCTTGTTTTGCCTTGTCATCTGGTGTCAAGGCAAATTCATGTTTTTGTTTTAGGATCTCATTCTTTCCGTATTGCCACAATTGCCAGTCGGCGCGCGAAGTTTCGTGTTTGCCGCAACATTGGTTTCTGAATGTATGTACTTTTAATGTAAAATTGAAATTTTTTGAAAATGTGATAAATAATAATAAATATCACACATTTTCTTTCAAATAAATCAACACTCGAAATAAGCTGTGAGCCACTGTAATACTTAGTGTAGAAGTATAGATAAACTATAAACTTCAAATTTCCGTAAATACGGCGAGGATAATTTTTTTAAGTACGGAATAATAATTGAAGTTTTGCAAGTTTCGAAAATTATGCAAGATTATTTATCTTACTTTTTTATTTTTACAGCTTCTTTGAAAAAGAGTTTGATGTAAGCTTTATCGTAGAAATCCATTTTTTTGTAAGGTTCCTTTATTCAAAACCAGCGTTATTTATTTATAACACTATATCTAAAGGAAATAATTTTGTTCAACAAATCATTGCATTGGCTCTAAATTGTTCGCTTATTACACTGTGTGACAAAAAAAAAAAATTAAATATACTTTTATGGAGACCTAGCACAACTTGCGGCTATAGAAAAACTAAAAAAAATGGTATAGGAGAAATTTCCAATACACCCCCAAAATCTTATTTTATGGCCATAAAACCGTTTTTCAATAGGTTGATGTGAAGAATAACTCCTAACTTCGCCAATTTCCATCCGATTTCGAATTTGCTTTTTTAGTTCGAAAGAACAAAAACAAGCCTTTTTGACAGTGTGTTGACATTTTTTCTGAAATGACAACTGACGAGACTGTAGGCGGAAGTATTTCGAATTTCTTTATTTTTTCTCTATTTTTTCAACTTTGACATAATTTTTACGATATTATCCGATATTGAGGATTTTTTTTAGTACACTACTGTTATAGCAAATTTAATTTTGCGTCGAATGAGCTATATTTGACTGTAATTGAATTAAAATTAATAGAGTTGTGTGGGTTTTAAGATTTTTTCTTTTTTTTACTAAGAGATTTGGTATGCGTTTCGAAGCAAGAAAATGATAACAAGTGTCATTATAAACACATAATATTTATTGGAGTATTGTGCAGTGCAGCACTGTACGGTATGGGGTTCTTAACAGTTGCAACATCAGCATACTTTATGCGCTTTCGAGTTTTATAATGATGACCGTTTACGTCCGTTTTACAAAAATAACACTCATCTGGTTTATGATAAGGCTGATGATGCCACATCATCGGAGAATATTGAGAAATTCGACTTTTCTGGCAACGTTTTGATTTATATCTCTTGAATTTCAATGAAACAAACAATACAACTTTGACGTTTTAATAAGGTTAAATTATAATAACACACTTCTTTTGTTAATCAATGCACAGTGTGAACTTTGGTACACTTGGGAGCTTTTTCATATTTCTATTGAAAAAAAAAGTGCTATAATATGTCAGATATTTTCGTAAGTTCTAACCAGTTCTGTTGTATGCAGTACAGTGTACTTTTATGTATACATATACACTCCAATAAATATTACGTATCTATAATAACGCATCAAAACACGTCCTTATTCCCATTTAGCGTAAGCTATACCTACATACCAAATTAGTAAAACAAAAAAAAAATCTTAAAACTCACACAACTCTATTAATTTTAATTCAATTACAGTCAAATATAGCTCATTTGACGCAAAATTAAATTTACTATAACAGTGGGGTACTAAAAAAAATCCTCCATACCGGATAATATCGTAAAAATTATGTCAAAGTTGAAAAAATAGAGAAAAAATAAAAAAATTCCAAATACTTTCGTCTACAGTCTCGTCAGTTGTCATTTCAGAAAAAATGTCAACACACTGTCAAAAAGGCTTATTTTTGTTCTTTCGAACTAAAAAAGCAAATTCGAAATCGAATGGAAATTGGCGAAGTTAGGAGTTATTCTTCACATCAACCTACTGAAAAACGGTTTTATGGCCATAAAATGAGATTTTGGGGGTGTATTGGAAATTTTTCCTATACCATTTTTCTTAGTTTTACTATACCTACAAGTTGAACTAGGTCTCCATAAAAGTATAATTTCACTGTCGCACAGTGTTATCTATCTTTTAGAGCACTCCACAAAAGAGAATTCTGACGATAAAAAAAAACTTGTATTTGGGCCACGCTGCTCTGTAAATGCGTAGACAAAAACCTCTCTTAATACTTATATGCGCTAGCCTTTTATTATTTTTACAGCCAAACCATTACCTATGTAATCTGATAAGTTTTTTTTTTCTCTTTTTTACAGGTCATCATAATTTAAACTAAATGCAATAGACCGTCAAATGTTTTAACAAAATTTTGCATAAACAGGCAATAGAACTCCAGAACAACCACTCTTAAGTTATGTAACCCAATAGAATGGACAAATAGTTTTAGTTTGAAAAAAAAAAATTTAAAAAATTGATACCTAATATATTTTGAAAGCGGAAAAAGACAAGCTATGGAGCAACAGCAAAAGTGTGAAAAGTTATAAGAAACCGTGCAAAATTTGGCCTTAAAGCAACTAAATTAAAGTTGAAACTAAACTTAAAAATATATATTTAAATTTAAAAAAACGAAAAACCTAGTATAAAAGTAAACAAATTAAAAAAATCGAGAATTAACATATTTTAAGAGAAGTTGCATATCACGCAAAGTTCTAAATTTAAACGAAACGGCTAATGCGTGGCAACGTTAGTTCAAATTAAAATTTCGTAGCAATTTAAAAAGCAACTAAACGAAATAAATAAATAACTTTGGTAACAAAAAGTACAAAAATAAATTTTTTGCAACGTCATTAAGCCCTCTCACTGGCACGTGCGCATCTACACTAAAAATAAAAGGAAAATAAATTTAACAAGTAGAATTTTGGATTTTATATATAAAACCTAAAAGTTAAAATTCGAGCAGTAGCAGCAAAAAGCGTGCAGAGTATTTTAATTAGAAAAAGTTTCAAACATATTTTGATGTCTAATCAATAAAAAAATTAATAACACCAATAAAATGTTAGCGAAAATATTATGTAACTAAATTTTGGTTAACTAAGCTAGAGTTTTGAAATCTCAACAGAGACCACAAAAAAGTAATAAAGTGTTGTCAGGCCGAAAACTGCAACTTGGAAACAAATAGATTTTCACATAATGCCAAAGCTTATGCGTAAGACAACTGGAGGCAGGCAATTACGTATATAAACTGTTATTGCGTGAGTTACTCAACGCAGTTTTAATCGCTGGTGAAATATTCAATGCATAAACAACTTAAAAAAAACGGAGCCCATAATGTATTAAAAAACGCATAATCCCCACACAACATTTCCAAAAATACAAATGGAGTAATATAAAAAACCGTGCGAAAAGCTTACACTTTCACACAAACAAGCATATCAAGGATAATTAAGCAGACACGCAAGCAATAGAGGCGAAGGAAAAATAAATAAAAAAACAACTACACTTATTTCAATAAAGTCGTCACAACTGGCAACAAAACAGCGTACGTATACAAGTACCTCAATGGACAGAGATATAGCATTTATAATAAATGACGTTAAACGGCATTATTTAACAGGTGTAAAGGGTGTTTCTTAGAGGTATAGAATTTTTTCAAATAAAAAACAAGATAACAAATTCATGGCTGATACAGAAGGTTGCGTATATTGTGGTACCGCTAATCGGCACTCAGTGAGTTTGATAAAACCAAGTGCTGGGCTAACGTAATAGTAGGGCTTCGTTAATTTGATTTTTTTGTGTATGAACAACCGCTTTCCCTCTAGTAATTCCCTTTGTTTATATTTAGTTCTCCCACACACCTCGTGCAATCTTGTATTCTCTCATTCTTGGGCAAAATCAGTGAAATTACCAATTCTTTGGGTTCCAATAAAGTGATACTATATATAATATGTATATTCATTGTGTAAAACACACTGTTGGATATTTAACATTGTTTTGGTGTTAGCTACTATGGCCAAGAGGTGTTGATGTGAAAAGCTAAAAGTGTGAATAGGAGTTGCCAATATGCCGCGATGTCTGAATTTGTTGGCTATGCCGAAGATATTCATTAACAACCGCATTGTTAGTTTTGCCTTTTCCAAACTGGATAAACGTCTGGGTCTGGTGGTGAACGAGGACAAAACGAAATATCTCCTGTCATCAAACAAACAGTCGGCGCGAACGCGTGTCGACACCCACATCACTGATTATGTTATGATTAAGATATGATTTCGAGGTTGTAACAGACTTAGTTTATCTAGGAACCTAGGAACCAGAAACCGATAACAATGTCAGCCTTGAAATCCAACGTAGAATCTCTTTTTCCAGCAAGTGCTACTTTGGACTAAGTAGACAATTGAGTAGCAAAGTCCTCTCTCGACGAACAAACTAACACTCTAAAAGGTTGTCATCATGCCCGTTCTAACTTAAGGTGTAGAAGCTTGGACGATGGCTATATCTAATGAGGCCTCTCTTGCAGTGTTTGGGGACGGCGGGTATCGGCATAAACTTCATGCAGCGAGTAAAATCAAGGGGTTTCGTTGGCTAGGTCGTTTCGTCCGAATGGATATAAACACTCCGGCTCTGATTCGATGCGGTACCAGCTGGTGGTAGCAGAGGAAGAGGAAGGCCTCTTCTGCATTGGAAAGAACAGGTGGAGAAGGGTTTGGCATCATTTGATGTGTCCAACTGGCGCCGGTTAGCACGGGAAAGAAACGACTAGCTTATAAGAATTTTCTCTTATTCACCAGCAGGCATTCTTGTTCTGAAGAGGAATTTGAGTGAACTTGTGTGAATTTGTATGTGCCTTTGTGCATGGGTTTCATTCCCAATATGGAAATTGCACATCATACAAATTTATTTTAAGCCGTATAGCATCCGTACATACTCTGTATGTATTTCTATCACGAAAATGCTGTTCATAGATACCGACTGCAAAAAAAATAAACAAAATCTACCATTTAGCTAGTTCAAAAGCTAGTTCAGCCAATTTCATTGCGAAAGGGGTAGCCATATTGCGTTATGTAAAATCTTATCTGTGCTCAACGGTGGTTTAGAGGAGACATGAAACTGTAACTTCATCCAAAATTATTATTAGTATTATCATTGTATTATCTGAGAAGGAGCTCGGCCAAACACCCAAAAAAGGTGTAAGCGCCAACTATATATACTTATATAGATATTATCATTCTTATTATTATTAGCACCGAAACACCGGGCTCGAAACACCAACTGATAGAAAACGTTTGTCAAACCTACGAGTGTATTTCTGCCATGAAAAAATTCTTCATTAAAAAAAACATCTGCCATTCGGAAGCGGGACAAAATTCTAGGTCATTTGTGGAAAAACATTAAAACGCGCTCCACAAATAAGCCAAATCCCCAACAAATGGTGTACGCGCTAATTATTATTATGTTATTATCCCACGCCCCTCTCCCTCCCACACACCGCGCGAGGAGGGGTCCATTTTCAACAAGCACGACGGCAGCTTCAGGCTGCAAGTCAAGTTCAATGTACTTCTCTATTTTTTCAGAATATTTCTTGTGTATGTTTGTATCACTTAGGGTGCTAATTTCAATGAAGAAGGTGGTTTTATTGGTGTTGTTAATGAGTGTTATATCTGGTATATTGTTAGTTATGGTTTTATCTGTATGTATTGCTATGCCCCAGTAAAGTGTGTATATTTCATTTTTTATTATGTTGCATGGTGTGTGTTTATAAAATGGTTTCTCGTTTTTCAACAGTTGTAGTTTGTTTGCTATTTTTAGGTGTAGGATTTTATATATATTATGCCTTTCTGTGTATTCGATACCGGCAAGTATAGGACATCCGGTCATCTGACACGTTCGGATCTTTCAAAACGTATTTTTGACAATTTTTTGTGAGAATAACTTGATCCTGAATGGCGATCGAAAATCCTTCAGTTTCAGACAAAAGTTCTCCTTTCTGTAGCCAGGTGTAGCTACTCTTCAGGTCAATATTTTGGTCGCGCATTATATATAAATGTCTGACGTGTAAATCTTTCTGCGCCCAAATGGCTTTTTTTCGTTTATTGCTGTACATGTTATTATATGATCTGTAGTGTGAAGATTTAGTGGGGAGAACTTTCTCTATGTAGATTAGATGTTTGGTTTCCGAAAAATTCTTCAAGATTATTTATATAATATGATTGTTGCATAGGTTGTGAATGTCTATAACGCCAGCTCGTCCTTCTTTTCTCGGGATTTTAATTCGTTGTATACATGATTTTGGATGCAGGTCTCTATATTTTGTCATTTGTTTTCGAGTTACTATACCCATCCTATAGCATACATATGAGTTTATGGCGTTGGTAAGATTTTTGGAACTCAGATATGTTTTAAGGATTGGTTTGATTCGTTTTTCACATTGTTTTTAATAGTTGTGTGGTTGTTGTTATTGTTGTAGCAGCAATACTAAGCCCTGTCAGTGTAGTGTAAATTACTAGTCGTCCTCGTCTGTTTCACCAGGTGCGGCCCAGAGGGGGAGAGGTATTAGATGAGTGGGTTTTATGGGGCACGTGAAAAAGTGGTTAGTGTCGTGCTGGGTGCCTTCATTTAATAGGTGTCTGGGAGGCGGCTCAAGCTTAAGCAGGTGTCTACTTGGGTGAAACCTGCGGTAGCACCGAAGTAGAAATTGTTTGCTGAGCAGTTTGCTGTGCTCCTTTACAGGTAGCATTTGTGCGTCGTTGTGAAGGTATTGAAGAGGGGATATCGGGAGGTAACCCGTCGCTGTCTGAAGCTGTATTCATTGCGTGTCACTAGTTCCAGGCGAACAAACGGGCGCAGCGTAGTTTAGAACCGGCCAATTGCCTTAAGCGGACAGATACCTGTAAACGGCCATATTTCCCTGATTTTCGTAAAAATTATTCAAAATGAAGAAGTCAATATATTTTTTCCAATATTGGCATACAGTTTATTTATACATTAAAATAATATTATTATATATTAATATTAATCGGCAGCCAATAGCAAACCTCCGAGTGTATTTCTGCCACGAAAAAGCTCTTCATAAAAATATCTGCCGTTCTCAGTCGGCTTGAAACTGTAGGTCCCTCCATTCGTGGAACAACATCAAGACGCACACTACAAATAGGAGGAGGAGTTCGGCCAAACACAAAAAGGGTGTACGCGCCAATTATATATATATATATATAATTTTAATCATTTAAAATGGCAGATGTACACTCAATTCTTCTAGGAAGGTCGCAGCGGGGCTTCTCAATCGGCGGGCATTGTAGCATCGGCGTCAGTGACCTGAATACAAACAACCAAACCTTTTTTTTTTATTAATGTCATAATTTTTATATGAAATAAAAAAATGGAAAAAGAATTCACGGAACAAAATGCTTCAAAAAAAAAAAATATTTTGGGGCGAATTTTCCTACTATAATATTTTCGCTTCGAAAAAATTATTTTTTTGAAAAATTTTCGAAAACTTATAAATTCACATAGACAGTAATATTATAAAAAAGATTTCAGGGATATCGGTCAATAACTTTTCGAGTTATCGAGTTATTTTACAGGTATCTACCCGCTTAAATGTCGGCAGCAATATTTCTTTGCCTTTTCCCCAAGGGCTGCCGGCAAGCGATTTGAGGACCTTGTTGCGATTTGCACTTTAGTGGAGAGCAAACTGTCGAAGGTTACACCCAAAATTTTGGGATTGTTAACGGTCGGAATTGGTTTGTCATCGACTTTGACCTGCTTTGTCCAAGTGGTAAAGAGGGTCGCCGTGGGTTTTGGGGGGGGGGAAGTTGTCGCAGTGAAAAAGCGAGAAAGATTTGGGAGGTAATAGTTCACTTTGGCGTACAGGTCATCAATTTCATTGCCCGACGCCATTATCGTACAATCGTCAGCGTAGAAGACTAGGGAGACTTCCTCTGGTGGCTGGAGGAGCTTCGATAAATAGAAGTTGAATAGCAAAGGAGAAAGGACACCACCTTGCGGAGCACCTCGCTTTATCTTCCTCTGTTTAGAGATTTGGTCTCGAAAACTCACTGACGAGTGTCGACCACCCAGATAGTTTGCGGACAACCTCTTCAGCCGTGGCGAGAGTGTCGACTGTAAAATGGCATCTAGTAGCGTGGAATGGGTGACAGTGTCGAAAGCCTTCTTCATGTCCAAAAACTAGGACAGTCCTCTCGCAGGGACAGTTTTGGTTAAGTCCGCTGTTAATCCGGGTGTTTATGACGGTGAGTGCTGTGGTGGTACTGTGGACTCGTCAAAAGCTATGTTGATGTTGACTGGGCCAGGTGTTGAGGTGAGTGAAAAGTGGGAGTAGGAGGGTTTCATGTGTCTACACTACTGGGGAAACGAGAGTTATCGGCCGATAAGATTACACTTGGTGGGCGGGTTTCCCAGGTTTCAGTAGTGGGACCACTCTCCCTGCTTTCCAGTTGTCAGGAATGATGAGAGTGGCCATAGGCAGAGTGAAACCCCTTGTGAAACACTCTACTCCCAATGGACCCAGCTTTTTCTGCACCAGCATGTTAAGGCCATCAGAGCCAATGGCTTTTGATGCCTTGGTTTTGTTGATGGCCTCCTGAACCTCAACACAAGAGACAGTAAGTGGCGCACTGTTGTTCGTTAGTTTGTGCAGCCGTCTGGTGGCTCGACGTTTGGATCTGTCGAGCGGAGGATGCAGTATGAATTGCCGACTAAAATAGCTCGCGCATCTCTTCGGATCCGACGAAGTGCAACCGTTGAAGGTCTTAGCCGCCTTATCGAGGTGCTTTCTTGGGTTCGACAAGGAGTTTACGGTGGACCAAAGCTTTTGCCATTATTCCCATTTTAATTTGTTTGTTTGCATTTCACTTACAATTGTATCTAATACATTTCTTGTATCTTCTATTCTATATTTTATTCGGGCTATGCTCAGCGTTATTGTACATACTTATCGGCGTGATTGTCTATTTGTGGATCTACAGTGACTCCCAGCTTATTTGATGCAGGTAATACTTTTTTAGGAAAAAGAAAATGACTCGATGTCTATTAAATTTAATAAAAAAGATACGTTTTGTAATGAGATATGTATGTACTGATTACTAGTGCAGAAAGAACAAAAACAAAAACTAAGCTTGCTGAAAAAATATAGAAACAGATAGTTTTCTCAACAAAATACGCTCACAGCTTAAATGATGCAGCGTATTTTATATTTTCTCTGAGAATGCGGTGAAATAGCGGTGAAATGTATTTTTTTCTTTATAGCTTAGCGTCTTAAGTCATTCTCAAAAAATTTTTGTAAAGAAAAGTTGAAAAAATTTAAATTTTTTAAAATGGTAAAACTGATCTCACTTGAAAAAGGGCAAAAGCCAACGAAGAAATGCAGAAATTGTTGCTATTAGTTCCGCAACTGTCTAGCATATTAGAGAAAGGTTTCGCCACGAAAGAAGGATAGAAGATAAGGGCAGATCAGCGCCAAATAAAATATTTCATGATGTGGATAAGAAGTGGATTGTTCGCAAAGTTAAAGGAAACCCCGATTTAAGCGCTACAAAATTAACGAACGAAGTCGAAAAATACTTAGGCAAGATCTGTAACCCTGAAAGCCTGTCATGGAAGGACTGCCCGAAATAAGCCGTTGATTAAGGCTCGTAATAAAAAACCAAGAATAGAGTTTAGCCGACAACATTTGAGCAAAGACATTTCGTTCTGGAAGTCCGTTGTTTTTGCGGATGAAAGCAAAATTAACCTTTTCAGATCTGATGGGATGTCCTGCGTTTGGAGAAAACCAAACACCGCGCTTCAACCATGTAATTTGCGCTCTACAGTTAAACACAGCGGGGTAGTGTGATGGTACGCCCTATTCAGGCGTCGAAAATTTTACATTTATCGAAGGAAACATGAATAAAGAGATACATCTTGATCTGCTAAAAGATAATTTAGTACAAAGTGCGCATAAAATGGGCATTAGGGATTCGTTTATGTTCTACGAAGACAACGATTCCAAGCATACTTCTGGTATTGTAAAAACTTGGCTTATCTTGAACTTCCCACATGTAGTATGGACACCTGCACAGAGTCCAGATTTAAACGTTATTGAGAATTTGTGCTTGAAAATAAAATAAGAAGCCACAATATTTCTAATGCCTCAGATCTAAAACGGGCACTACAGGAAGAATTGGATAAAATTAGTTCCGATTATACAGCAAAACTTGTAAAATCTTTGAATTCCCGATTAAAAGCTGTTCTGAATCAAAATCGATACCCACTATGTATTAGCCGTAACCATGAAATAGAAATATTAATGTGTTTATGTTTTTTGAATACTTTTAATTTAGACACCATTTAAGCTGTGACCTCAAAACTGTAACTGAATTATTTTAATTTGCCATATCTTTCTTATGAAGAAACAGTTTTTGTTATTAAATAAAACATGTTATTTAACAATAAAAAAAATTTAAGATTTTTTTCCGGAATGGAAATACCATAAAATATATTTGATATTTTAATAATTTCTTTTGGCCGCATCAAATAAGCTGTAAGTCACTGTTTGTTTTGAGTGTTATTGTGTTCTTCTATACGGCTACTTTCAATATTATTCCCTAGTTCGTCGGCACTTGTTGTTTTATATTTTCAATTTCTTCGAGATCGTTTCTTTCGCGTGCTCGCCGACGCCAGTTCGCCAAGTCCCGCTCCACCTGATCTTTCCAACGCAGAGGAGGTCTTCCTTTTCCTCTGCTTCCACAAGCTGGTACCGCGTCGAATACTTTCAGAGCCGGAGCGTTTGTGTCCATCCGGACGACAGCCAATATAGCCGCTGGATCTTTATTCGTTGCGCTATATCTAAAGCTCACACAGCTGAGCAATAAATGACGCCTTTTACAACAGTGACTTGGCTGACTGTTTGTTTGAAGACAGGAGGTACTTCGTTTTGTCCTCTTTCAACACCAGACCCATCCGCTTTGCTTTTTTATCCAGTTTGGAAAAGGCAAAACTAACAGCGCGGTTGTTCAGGCCGATGATATTGGCCTCCGCCAACATATGTACGCTCTTATAAAAAACTGTGACTAAGCAATTAAGTTCTTCGGCTCTTACGATCTTTTCCAAGATCAGGTTAAAGAAGTTACACGATAGCGAGTCACCTTAAACCTTGTTTAGTATCAACAGGCTCAGGACGTCCTTTCCAATTCTGATACCACTGCTGGTATTGAGATCTTGCATAGCCGTATTAGTTTTGCGGGGATACCAAATTCAGATATCGAGGCATACGAGGTGTGTTCAAAAAGTTGGCTCGTGCCATTCGATTTTTTTCAATGATTTGGGCATGAGACGGGTCGCTGCAAAATTCGTACCAAAACTGCTCAATTTCGACCAAAAGCAGAATCGCATGAACATTGCTAATGAGATGTTGGACTCTGTCCGCGACGAAATAGATAGAAATTAATGAATAAATAAATATTTTTTGAAAAAAAACAGAAAATTCGCGATACTTTTCAAACATGCCTCGCATATGTAACTCCTTTTCGTCCTGTCGAATGCAGCTTTGAAGTCGACGAAAAGATGTTGTGTGTCGATTGTCCTTTCATGGGTCTTTTCCAAAATTTGGCGTATTGTAACTATTTGGTCGATGGTGGACTTTCCGGGTATAAAGCCACATTGATAAGGTCCAATTAGTTGATTGACGGTGGGCTTCAGTCTTTCACACAATACGCTCGCTCGAACCCTATTGGCGATATTTAGTACTTAGGTGGCCATAACAACCCGTTACCGAGTTACGGCTGACCTCACTAGCTCTCTCCAGGCGCCTCTGCTCCGCGCGCGCCTTCTCCAATTCTGTATACCAAGCGAGCATAGGGTTTCCTCCACCTGGTCTTTCCACCGGAGCAATGGTCTTCCGCTTCGTCGGCTCTCTTGGACTTCGCCCTCGAACACCTTCTTTGCTGGAGCTTCTTCATCCATATGCACGACATGCCCTAACCAACGCAGGCGTTGGATGGCGATGCGTAGAACTACGTCAATGTCGGCGTAGAGCTCATACAGCTCGTGGTTCATTCTTGAACGGTAGTCTTCGCCAACGCGCACAGGACCGAAGATCTTACGAAGAACTTTTCTCTCGAACACTCCAAGAGCGGCTGCATCGCTTTGTGACAATACCCATGCCCCTGCGCCATAAAGCAACACGGGTATGATGAGCGTCTGGTAAAGTGTCAGTTTGGTCATGCGAAAGAGGGCTCGACTACTTAATTGCTTACTTAGCCCATAGTAACACCTATTAGCAAGAGTGATTCGCCGTTTGATCTCCAGGCTGTTATCGTTGTTGCTGTTAACGGCGGTGCCAAGATAAACAAACTCTGGCACAACTTCGAAAGTATAGTTGTCCGCAATGACGTGCGTTCCTACACGCCGTGTGTTCCGCGTTGTAGACAACATATACTTCGTTTTACCCTCGTTCACCGCCAGACCCACTCGTGATGATTCCTTCTCGATAGCAGAAAACGCAGCCGTGACATCTCGCTTACAGCGGCCGATATTGTCAATGTCATCGGCGTATGCAAGGAGCTGGACACATTTGTAGAAAATAGTGCCATTACGATGCACACCTGCTTTTTGGAGCACCCCTTCCATCACGAAGTTGAAGAGGTTGCATGACAGTGGATCGCCTTGTCTGAAACCTTGAACGGTACTGAATGGCTAGGAGAGGTTATTTCCTACCTTGACGGAGCTGGTTGTGTTGCTCAACGTCATTCTGCAAAGCCGTATGAGCTTCGCTGGTATACCGAACTCAGACATGGTGGCGTACAGGCAATCCCTTATCGGGCTATCGAACGCAGCTTTATAGTCGGAAAAGAGATGATGGTTGTCGACTTGCTTTTCACGGGTCTTTTCCAGGATTTGGCGTAATGTGAAAATCTGGTCGATGGTGGACTTACCACTTCTGAAGCCGCACTGATAAGGCCCGATCACTGTGTTGGCAAACGGCTTAAGTCTTCCACATAGGACGCTAGACAGGACCTTGTAAGCGATGGTTAGAAGACTGATGCCCCGGTAGTTGGTGCAGATCGTCGCGTCACCCTTCTTTAGTACAGGACAAAGGACACTGAGATTCCAATCGTCGGGCATGCATTCTGCTAGCCATATTTTGCAGATGAGCTGATGCATGCTCCCTATCAGCACATCGCCGCCAGTCTTGAACAATTCAGCGGGCAAGCCGTCAGCGCCAGCCGCTTTGTTGTTCTTGAGCCGCTGAATGGCAACTCTGACTTCGGCATGACTAGGTGGTGGAACGTCCAAATTATCGTCGAATGGCGGTATCGGGTCATCTTCTACTGGGTCGGAGCTGTGTGCGTCATCGCCAGCAAGCAAATTGCAGAAGTGTTCCCTCCATATGCCCAGTGTGGACTGTGTATCCATAACCAGATTTCCGTTTTTATCTTTGCAGGCTGATGCTCCGGTCTTGAAACCTTGTGTCAGACGCTTGACTTGTTGATAGAATTTTCGAGCATCATTCCTGCCCCTGTACTCCTCTAGCAGCTCACGCTCACGCTTCTCCTGTTCTCGTTTCTTGCGTCTGAAGAGGCGCCTCTCTTCCGATCTCTTTTCCCTGTAGTTATCTCGCACGACCCGCGTTGCAGCTGACTGCAGAGTTCTTTTGTAAGCTGCATTCTTCGCTGCAGTAGCTTCGCGACACTCTTCGTCGTACCGTTGGTTTCGTTTAGGTGGGCGTTGGAACCCAATGGTTTTTTCAGCGGCAGCTCGCATAGAGCGGGATATATGTGCCCAAAGTCCGCCTGCGTCTGCAGGTAGAGAATCGTGGAGGATCAACTCCGAGAGGTGAGCGGAATAAGTTTCGGCAGTCCGTTGTGATAGCAGCTTAGCGACGTCTAGCTTTCGTTGCGTAGTGGGGCGCACGTTCTTCGCATTGCATAACCGCATGCGTATCTTGGCTGCGACAAGATAGTGGTCAGAGTCGATGTTCACTCCACGGAACGTTCACACATCCTGCACACATGAAGCATGCCTTCCGTCGATCACAACATGATCAATTTGGTTGCACGTTCTTTGATCAGGGGACAGCCAGGTGGCCTTATGGATGTTGAGGTGTTGGAATCTGGTGCTACTAACTACCATGTTTCGTGCCGCAGCGAAGTCGATCAGCCTTAGACCATTGTTCGATGAGGCCTCGTGGAGGCTGAACTGACCGACGGTGGGATCGAAGACAGATTCTCGCCCAACCTTTGCGTTGAAGTCCCCGAGTACGATCTTAACGTCGTGGGCTGGGCAGCGGTCATATACTTGCTCGAGTCTCGCATAGAAATTGTCTTTGATGGCATCGTCCTTTTCCTCCGTTGGGGCGTGCGCGCAAATCAGGCTTATGTTGAAGAACCGTGCCTTGATACGGATTGCGGCTAGCCTATCGCTCACATCGCACCTTCCCTATTTAGGGTTCGGACATTCCAGGTGCACATCAGTAAATCGTAGTCCGGTTTTCGTTTGCGATGGTCGTCAACGTTGAGGGGTTCATTATCCGAGGCTATTGCGGTCTTCACTGGTTGTGTTTTGTTTTCCGTGGCGGGTCCCAAACCCCGCGCACAACCCAAATTTAATGTCTTGGGGGGACATTCGTCTCACACATTCGTTCACTGCCCGGCGGGTGCTCAGCAGCTATCCAGGATGGCCAAGGAAAAGACAGGATCAAATCCAGGGGGCTGTGTGTCGACTTGGATAAAGCAAGTGACAAGGATAGGTCCCTGGAGTTTGCCATGTTAAACCCAGTCAAAGCCGTTGCCTGGTATTGCTAAATCCCATACATCCCGATATTTAGAAGATGCGATATTTGGCACAGATTGCAGGATCACCCTCCTCATGGATTGGGTAGAGCACACTTAAGTTCAAATTGGCGGGCATGCTTTCATCCGACCTTATTTTGCATAGAAGCTGATGCATACAACTTACCAGCTCCTACCAACGATGTTGGAATAGCTCAGCGGGCAGTTCGTCGGCTCCCGCCTTTGTTGTTCGTTAGCCGCATTATCGCTATTCTCAACTCGCCATGGTCGGGTAGCGGAAAGACAGTTCGGTCGTCAGCAATGGGGTATCAGGATTTCCATATTTTCCGTTGCATGCGCAGCGGTCACTATTTAAAAGGTTCGAGAATTATTCCCTCCATAATTTAAGTATTCTCTCGATGTCAGTCACCAGACCGCCGTCTTTGTTCTGACAGGAAAACGTCCCGGTCTTAAAACCTTATGTAAGCTTCGGAGCTTTCTGGTACAGTTTTCGGGCATTGTACCTATTGGCCGGCATCTCAAGCTCCTCGCACTCCCGTATTTTGACCTCTCTTTTCTTCTTTCGGATAATACGTCTCTCTTCCTTTCTTAGCTCTCTTTAGCCATCCCAAATGGCTCGCGTTGCGCCCGATCGCAGTGTGGCTCTATAGACAGCATCTTTTCTTTCTGCGGCATGGCGGTTCTCGTCGTACCAACTGTTTTTTCGTTCTCGCCGGAATCCCATTTCTTCTTCGGTGGTGGTACGTAGGGAACGAGAATTGTTGCTCCATTGCTTGTGCATGCCGGATTGTTGGGTAGGACTCTCTGAGAGTCGGAGTGAGAGTCGAGTGGCGATCCTTATGGCTGTCTGTTGTGAATGCAACTTGTCCATATTGGTAATTCTTTGCGCAGGTAGATGTACGTTTTTTGTTGCTCATAGGCGTGTGTGTAGCTTCGCTGCAACCAGGTAATGATCCAAGTCGATGTTGGGTCACTGGATCGTACGTACATCTAATACACTAGAAGCGTGTCTTCCATCTATCACAACATGATCGATCTGATTTAGTGTTTTTCGATCAGGAGACAGCCAGGCAGCTTGGTGTATTTTCTTATGCTGGAATCTGGTGCTGTAGACTACCATGTTTCGGGCCCCAGCGAAGTCGATCAACCTCTGTCTGTTACCGGATGTTTCGTTGAACATGTTCAATTTTCCGACTGTGGGACCAAAAATTCCCTCCTTGCCCACCCTGGCATTGGAGTCGCCAAGTACGACTTTTATATCGTGGCAGGGACAGGGCTCATAGGAACGTTCCAGACGGCCATAAAAGAAATCTTTGCGTGAGCGCAAATGAACGCGCTGTTAAAAATCGCGGTGTGACGCGTATTATTCGAGACGCTCGTCCACCGAAGTAAACGACAGTACTTGGCAACAAAGTCTCTCTCCCACATCAAATCCAACACCGAATTTGCGCTCCTTTACATGGAAGCTGTAGTAGACGTCAGAAGGTCCCATGTTCTTCTTGCTTTGCCGCGTCCATCGCCCTTTACTCTCACGAGGACATGAACCACGCTGGCAGAGGAACCTTCTCCAATAAGGATATTCTAGGTGAATGCCCTAAATCGTAGTCCTTAGTTCATTTGCAGTGGTCGGCATCAGGAAGGAAGTTCTCATCCGAGGCTTTGATCGTGTTTTCATTGGGGTTGAGGGAAGCATTTTTACATGGCGGGATCCAAACCCAGCGTACAACCAGCTATCCTGGAATGCTTCGCCTTCTCACGTTGGCTCGCTCCCGAACTAGTGCTCGGAAGTTACCCAGAGGATACTTGGGCTAATTCTGAAAGTTGTGAGCTGCTTGAACCATATATAAAAGAATCGTCTAGACCTCTCCCAAGTAAATGGCCATCAGTAACTTTCCCCACATGCCTGGACTTCTAGATATGAAACAATCCTCTTTCCAATTTCTGTGTTAGTCAATTTCGCCATTAACGAGATCAAAGGTATATGATACAGCCTGAAAGGTGCCTCTGTGACTTAATGGAGAAAGTCTAATCAATCGACAGCGAGATTCTTAAGATGGTTTCGGGTCTGAGAAATTGACTGAATGTTGTCCTCACAAAAATTTTTTGAGCCCTCTCCACTCGATTTATATGGGCTGATTGATAAGGTATCGAATTAAATCAGCATAATCTAATTTGGACCGAACAATCGCAAAATATAGTATCTTAAGGGTATATCGGTCAGAGAAGTGCGATGAGTGACGTCTCACAAAAGCGGAAATAGCAAGTGAATATAACAACAGTGCAAGAGCCCTGGGTCTTTAGGGACCGCGTCTGTGGCTTTAGCGCGTCGAAAGGGGCCACCGTATTATATAAGAGGAGTTCAAGTAGACCTAGGACCGGTCTTATAGTATCATTCCATCTCACTGTGACGAGTCTTGAGCAATTTTGTTGCCAAGACCTGGTAGCTGCTGAGGTGTATTATAAGGGTAAAAGCAGATGGCTGAGATTTGTGATTGCATATGGTTATTTTCTTACGATGCCCTTGAACCACCACCACCTGGGAAGGCCAGCAGTCTCGTAAGGTTCTGTGAGCGGCGCAGTCTGGACCTCGTTCTCTGCTGCGATGCTAATGCCCAGCATACAATCTGGAGCAGCAGCAAATGCAATGAACGAGGCTCTCGTCTGTTCGAGTTTATCGCTTCCCCTTGCCTAGATATACACAAAAAGGGCAGACAGCCTACGTTTGTTACTGCTAGAAGGCAGAAAGTGATGGATCTCACCTCATCAAATTCAAAACTTAAGTGGTCAATCAGGAACTGGAAGGTCCTTGCCGAAGATTCGTGCTCGGACCACAGGTATATTGAGTTTCAGTGTGGCGAGGAGGCACAAATACAATTGCCCTCCAAAAACCCCAGAAAAACAGAACCCCAGAAACCCCAGAGAAGCAGAAGTTTAGGAGGGCGTTGCGGTGCTTTGACGTGACGCCACCAAGACTTCGGAAAGAACAGGGGATTGAGGGGGCAGTTGAGAAACTCAGCGATGCCTTAGTTGAATGTTTTGAGTCAACCTGTCCAATTCGACCTCTCCTTGTTCGGACTCCGGTTCCGTGGTGGAACCGAGAGGTCCAAACATTGAGGCATGAGTCAAGAAAACTTCTAAACCGGGCCCTCAAGACTAATCTTGCCGAGGACTGGGAGCGATACCGTCATGTTCAGAGGAACTACAAGAAACTAATTCGTGAGTCGAAAAAGGCTCCATTTAGGGAATTTTGCGGCGGTATTGAATCTCTGTCACTTGGGAAATCTGATGGCTCCTTCACGGAAAAGCAAAGAGAGAAATTCAGCTTGCTGATTGACACTCACTTTCCAGGAAATCAGATAAGCAGTGGCCGGCAACAGCCCTTAACGAAAGAGGCTGCTATCTCGGCGTGACTGGTACGTTGCCAGATCTGTGGTGAATTAAGCCGCCATTCGATTTGCCATCGCAATTTATGGCGGCTACAAGTCTCCCGGACCAGATGGCATTTATCCCGCCATGCTGAAGGAAGGCATAGAGTCAGTGATTGCAGCCCTGAAGAAAATCTTCACCGCATGCCTGGCACTGGCTTATATACCACACTCATGGAGGATGGTGAGGGCTGCTTTTATCCCTAAGGTTGTGAGAGATGACTACACTAGCCACAAAAGCTTTAGACCTATCAACATGACCTCTTTCATGCTGAGAAGTCTCGAACGGCTAGTGGAGTTGCATATGCGTCAGAGGTCGCTAAAGGTTCACCCACTCTCTCCATTTCAGCATGCCAATCAGAGTGGAAAATCCTGCGAGTCGGCGCTGCAAAACCTTGTTGCTAGCATAGAACAGGCCATTGACAGGAGAGACTTCGCTATAGGCATCTTTTTGGATATAGAGAGGGCTTCTGATAATGCCAATTTCGACAGTATGTGCAGCTCTGCCAGTAGACATGGTGTAGACCGGGTACTGGTGAATTGGATTCGTTCAATACTAGCCCAAAGAATCATCACGGTGCGGGTGGAGGAGGATCTGCTGGTGTCGTCCGGGGTTAACAGAGGCTGCCCCCAAGGTGGTGTGCTGTCTCCATTGCTCTGGTGCATGGTGATCGATCCTCTACACATCACCTTAAATGATGCTGGAGTCTACACACAAGCATATGCGCACGACGTTGCCCGTCTGATAATGGGCCCTTCCCTTATGAACATCTGTAAAAAAGCGCAGAAAACTCTGGATATGATTGACACTTGGGTGTTGTCTTCTTTACCAGAAGAAGGATGCTTGATGAACTCGTTCTGCCTAAGCTAAAAGGAGTCACAGTCCAGCTATCCAAAGAAATCAAATATCTTGGAGTAATCCTCATTAGTAAACTTCTTTGAAAGTCACACGTTGAAACAAAGACATCCAAAGCATTGACAGCTTTCTGGCAGTGCAAAGGTGTCTTTGGGAAAACGTGGGGTCTATCTCCTAGCGAGGTCCTGTGAATCTACACGGCTATGATAGGACCTATTATCACCTATGCATGAGTGGTCTTGATGAGTAGACTCTCTCTCGTGGGAGTCAGGAGGACCTTATCGAGACTACAACGCACTGTGGCCATCTGTTGCAGCGGAGCTTTTCTGACTACTTCAGGCCCGACATTACATGCTCTGATTGGTCTACCACCACTTGATGCTTTGATCCAAGGAGAGGCATGGACCAAGAGTCCTACTTGAAAAGAGATAGAGTATGGTGCTGCCAGAAGCTCAGTTGTGATCAAACTCTGAAAACGAGCCGGGCAAACTCTGTTTTCGCATTTTCACGGATGGCTCCAGGATCGAGTACGGCCCGGCTCTGGGGTCTACGTGGAATCCAGCAGGACAAAACTGCACTTTGTTTTTGGGATGCATGCATCTGTGTTTCAAGCGGAGGTGTATGCAGTTCAAGAAGCGATGAATTTTGTTGTGGAAAACAAATGGAGAGGCAGATCTATATGTGTCTGCAGTGACAATCAAGCTGAGCTCATGGCCTTAGACAGCCCCGCAACCACATCAGGGGTAGCGAGTCCGGCAAATCCAGGCTGCACTATGTCGGTAGACATAATAGCCTGATGCTAACGTGGGTAACGAGACCTCTGACTCCTTATCTAGGATTGGCTCTGAGACCAACTTCTTTGGCCCAGAGCCCATTTTGCCACTCCCTTCTGCAGCCATCAAAGTCACGGCAGTGACTATGGACTAAACTGATGTTATCTGTCATGTCCGACCGACTGTCGCAAGCCCTCCTGTCACTAAGCAGAAGGGAGTGCAGACGGCTGGTTGGACTGATGACGGGCCACTTTCTGTTGACGAAGCACATGGAAAAGGTAAGCATCTCAGGCAGTGTACTCTGCCCAGCTTGTGAAGAGGAGGATAAGACGGCGGACCACTTCCTGTGCGCCTGGCCGGCCTTCGCTCGAATTAGGCTTGAGGTCTTTGGCACTGATGTGTTAAGAAGCGACCACCTTGGCTCCTTAAAAAAATTAAAAAGGAAGTTAAGTGTAGTCCAATGGACTTAATTAATGTCTGAGTGCTGCACTTGCTAGTTGTCCCGAGGAAAATAAAAAATAAAAAATAAAAAAGCAAGAGAATTGGAAACGGCATAATTTAAGTTCGTGATAAAATTAGGCTTTGTATCAAAGAAAACCCCTAAAACTTTTATCACATCAGACGAAGCAAGATATATATAAATAATATGATAAGAGGTAAAAAGAGGGTTTGTAGCTTATAAAATGCATATTTATGACATTTTCCTATATTTAAAAATATACGATTCATAAGGCATCAGTTCAGACTGTAGGACGGCTGATCACTAGAATTTTTTGTTTCAGCATAAACGTTTAGATCCTCTCTTTATTAAATAGGATCGAGTCCAATCAATGGAAGTTGAAGGAAAACCAAGACATGACAATTTAGTTACTTAACCCATATGCGAGAATATATCGAAGGCTTTAGAGAAATCTGTGTACATCGCGTCAATTTGGCAACCATTCTGGAAGCCTGCGGAGCCTATTCAGGAAAAACGGATATGTTAGATAACGTGGATTTTGCAACTACAAAACCAAGCTGTCTAGGACTAATCAGACGTTTTACGCTAAAAATATAACTTGTCTTTGATAACATATTCTAAAAGTTTAGATATAGCAGATAATTTTGAAATTGATTTCAATTCGCAATATCGCTGTTATTACCGCTTTTGTAAATTGTAGTCACTGAAGTCAGCTTCCAATCATTGATAAATATTCCTTCAGCCTACGATTTGTTAAAAATAATTAAAGAGAGAGAAACTTATTAAGCAATGTTACTGAAAGACTATCGACATCCGGTTGCGAAGAGCTTTTAATCTTTGACAGTCCCTCAATGACATCATCATCTGATAGAACAAGTGAACCGAAGTCAACTGTGGAAGAACAACTGAAAGATGAAACGAAGTCGGCAAATAAATTTACTGCATCACTGACAGAGAAAGCAGTGACGTCCTTATCAAAAACAGTATTGGTAATACAACAAGTCGATTTAATAAAGGGTGTTTTTTTTAGAGGTTAAGTTTTCAAGATGAAATAAAACGTATATAATTTAATGTTATGGCCAAGAATTTAGCTTTATTATAAAGATAAGGGTTTGCCATTATGTTTTAAAAATGATTTCGGGCAAGTGGCCTCCGCGGCTGGCTCGAATAAATTCCAGCCAAGAGGCCCAATTTTCGACCACTTTTTGCAGCAATTGGGGCCGTATGTCAGCAATAACGCGCCGAATATTCTCTTCCAAGACGTCAATCGTCTCGGGCTTATCTGCGTAGACAAGCGACTTCACATAGCCCCACAAGGAAAAGTCCAGCGGTGTTATATCGCACAATCTTGGAGGCCACGCCACAGGTCCACGGCGCGAGATAATGCGCTCACCAAAAGTTTCCTTCAATAAATCGATTGTTGCGTTGGCTGTATGGCATGTAGCGCCGTCTTGTTGGAACCAAAGGTCGTCCACATCAATATCGTCCAATTCAGGCACGAAAAAGTCATTAATCATGGCTCTATAGCGCTCTCCATTGACTGTAACATTATGGCCGGCTTCATTTTTAAAGAAATATGGAGCACACCAAACAGTGACTTTTTGAGGATGTAACGGCGTCTCAGCAATAGCTTGTGGATTATGTTCCCTCCAAATGCGACAATTTTGCTTATTGACATACCCATTATTATTTAAATATAGGAACCTGTTTAGAACACAAACCTGGCACTAAAGTTTTAAATACCTTAAAGCATTCTACTACTTCAATATTGCCTAAAAACACTTTCCAATCAACTTCACGTAAAGCGTTATCAAAAGTTTGGAAATGACATCTGGCAAAATTAAAGAAAGGATGAGGACTGATTTCAAGATATTCAAAGTCTAGCTTTAGACGAATATGGTGAACATTACTCAGCTATATTGAAGGAGGAGTCTGCGATACAACAAAACTAATGTTGTCGCTTATAAAAATCAAATCTAATTAAAGACTCACACTATTAGTTAACCCATTACTTTGAGTTAAGCCCTTGTAAATTATCACTAAAATAAAATATATGTATATAGTATACAAAAAATTATTTGTGATTTTTTGCCTAATTTTCTTACCACTCTTAATATACGTACCACAGTTTAAAGACACTGATTTATAGGGTTAAGGCATAACACTGTCACGAATTTTCTAACGTTAATAATAAATATTTTACAATAACTCTCTGAGTTCTATCACTGGGTTGTTGAATAAAACACAAAAATTAATGAAAACAATCTTGCTTTACTTTATTTCAACACTTTGTCTTAATGTAAACGTTCAGCTTAAGACCGAATCTGTCTATTCCTTTTCGTTTTTTCGCTCACAAGTTTAATTTCCAACTGAATACCCCATGCGCATGCAACTCGGCTTATAGTATATACATGTAGGAATTCTTTATTATTTAGCAATTATTTACAAAGTTATTAGTTATATTATATTAAAAGTAAATCTATTACATAGTTCATTGTTCATTTAATACGTCCACTATTGAATCGCTCACATGTACCTCACTGTTCACCACTCCGTTCTCCAATGTCTATTGTATTCTAACATCTGTGGCGTCCGTTCAGTTTGATGTTTGTTCGTCGTGTTAAGGTTGCCGTGCGATCGGCGATCCTGACAGTCATTCGTCCCGAATGATAGGTCCCCATGGCTTCATGAATTCTGCCACCGATATTGTTTTAATAGGCCCTTCGTGTTCCCCTACTTTCTCTAAGCTATATCGGTCATGGTTAAGGATGTCTGTTACTTTATATGGTCCGAAAAAACGTGGTATGAGTTTCATGCTCACTCCGAATTGTGTCCTTTTTATGGCAACTAAGTCACCGACCCTATATTTCTTTGCTTTTTGACGGTTTCGGTTAAAATATTTGCGGTTTTCTTCTTGAATTTTTTCTATGTTTTTTCTAGCTTCGGACCGTCTTGTTCTCTTTGCTCATCTAACTCGTATAATTCTGCATTCTCTAGTAACTCTCGCAAGTCTGGATTTTCAGCAGTTCGCATGTCTAGTCCAGTTAGAATTTTAAAAGGTGTTAGTTTCGTGCTACGCGGAGGAGTATTATTTATTACGCGTTGAACCTCTTCCAGACGACGGTACCATTGGGTGGGATTACTCTGACATAGTTTACTAACCATTGGAACGATTATCCTGTGCATGCGTTCAACCTGCCCGTTGCCGCGAGGAACGCCAGTTGCTATCAGGAGGTGTTGGATACCTTCATCCGTACAATTCTTTTTAAATTGGAGGCTAGTAAATGCTGCTCCTCTATCTGTAACTATACGTTTTGGATCACCAAAACTTGCTGCTTGTTTGCGCAAACGTCCTATTACTTCTCGGCACCTGTCGGCTTCGTGGGATAAAAGCTATCTACAACACCAAGAATATGGTTATATTGTTTTCGTGTCTCTGACAAAGGACCCACGTGATTTATATGATACGTTCCTAATGGTTCAGAAGATTTGTCAATTGGAGTTAACAAACCTTCCTTCTTCCCAGCCTTCGCATCAGTCACTAGACATTCTACACAGCTTTTCACAACTTTGTTAATCTTGTCACCTAACTTTGGTACGAAATATCGATTTTGTAATAGCTCCTGCGTTTTTTTAGCCCCTATGTGTCCCTGTCGATGTGCTATTTTAATAATTTCTTCTTCCATGTCCGTTGGAACTATCAGAAGCTTTTTATTCGGGTCCTTATATAACAGTTGATTTTTTTCATAATAATCGTCATAAACATCTTTCTCAAGTACTTTCTTCACCGCCCGAATCCAGTCATCTCTACACTGAGCTTCTTTTAGTCTACATTTTAATGAATCTTCGACTAGTAGAAGACAGTACACGCGACTGAGTGCGTCCACGTGTTTCATTCGAGTTCCGCCTCTATGTTTAATTGTGTAATCAAATTGTTGCAAATACATTGACCATCTCATTACTCGGTCTGGTATGTCTCTTTTCTTCATGGTCATAGCAAAAGCATTGCAATCGGTCACTATTTTGAAACGTATGTCCTTAAGGTATACTCGCCACTTTTTAATGCCTGAATGATGGCTAAAACTTCAAGCTCGTATGAACAATACTTTTCTTCGCAAGGTATGGTTTTGCGGCTGAGGTACTCGACTGGATGGAAACTTTCATCTTCAGAGTCTTTTTGTAGTAGTACTGCGCCATAACCATATTTCGATGCATCTGTATGTACTTCCGTTACAGCTTGTGGATTATATAATTTTAGAGCTCTAGCTACTACCATTCTTTGCTTCAGCTCTTTCATGGCTAAAATTTGATCCTCATTTATCACAAATTTAGCGTCTTTCCGAAGCAAGTCTGACAGAGATTTGGCTATCTCTGAATATTTGTTTATAAATCCGCGGAAGTAAGATGTTAGACCCAAAAATCGTTGCATTTCCTTTTTATTTTTTCGAACTGGAAAATCCCGTATTGCTTCCGTTTTACATTCCGACGGTAAAATCTCACCATCCTTGATAACGTGTCCTAAAAACGTGATCTGTTTTTCTAGAAATTCACATTTTTCCCACTTTATTTTCAGCCCATATCTCGTAGCAACTTCTAACACTTTCTTAAGCTTAACCATGCCCTCATCGACATCCTTAGCTGGAATGAGGATATCGTCCATGTAAATTACTACTGTTCCTTCTTTGAGTAAATCTCGAAAAACTGCCTGTATGTACCGACCGAAAACTGCGGGAGAGTTGCAAATACCGAACGGAGCGTAACCAAATTCAAACTGCCCTCCATGGGTAACAAAAGGTGTATATTTCCGTGAGCTCGGTTCTATGGGCACGTGAAAAAAACCGTTCGCTAGGTCTAGGGTTGTAAAAATGTGTGCACTTTGCAATTGCTCAAGTACTTCGTCTATAAGAGTCATAGGAAAGTTGTCCCGTACTATTTTTCCATTTATTTTCCTATAATCGCAACAAAGACGTTTGGTGCCATCTTTTTTAGAAACTAGGACTACTGGTGCCGCGTATTCAGACGTACTTGGAACAAGTATTCCATCTTTTAACCATAAGTCAATTTGTTCATTGATAAATTTCCTGTCACCGAATGACATTCTACGTGGCATTTGATATACAGGGATGCCATCTTTGACGATAATTCTCATCTCAATTGGGAATTTTGCAATCTTATTAGGCTTGAAATTACGGATCCAATATTCTATTGTTAAGGCAACCGACCTTGGAAGATGAGTCAAATTTACCGGACAGTTGGGTACTCCACCATCGATATTGATGCAACATAATGCTGAGAATTCGTCAAACAAGTCAACATCTGGATTGGGCTTACTCCAGTTTTGGGTAGACTCTACCGCTTTCAATGACCCCAACAATCCTTTCTTTTTGAATGTTGCGCCTGCTTGCCCTATACCCATGTCGACCTTCTCAAAAATACTACTGCCTAGTATTGCCGAGTATACCGTATCCTTCTCACTCACAACATAAAAGGTGACTTTTATAATGATATCATCAAGCTTAATTTCCGCATCGAAACAACCAAGAGTGGTTAATCTCCCTTCCCCAATGCCACTCAAATGAACAATCTCGTTCTTTAACTCAACATCCCCAATCATTTTTACCATATCGTGTCGAATAATGCAAAGTTCACTACCAGTATCAACAAGCGCGTTAAATGTTTTATCTTTAATTTTAATATTTTTTTAAAAATCATGTTACTTTTCGGATTTTCTTTCGATAGAGTTTTTCCAAGTATATTCACATGTTCACTTTTTACTACTTGTTTTGCCGGTTTATCTTTAAATCCTTTGCGAAATGCCACCTTTGTTTACATTTGAAACAAACTATTCCTTGTCTATTACATTCCCTAGCTAAATGAGTATTAGAACCACATTTGAAACATGCTTTCTTATCTTCTCTTGGTCTATGTTCATTCGTTTTTGATATATTCGTTAGATTTGTTTTGTTTGATGACGGAAAATTCCCACGAATCTTTTCAAAAATTTGAATTTTTTCTTTCAAGACTTTTAAAGTGGTGGCTTCATATAGCGTAGCTTTATTTAGTTGCGAATCAGGTATTCCATCTATATATAAAATACTCAATGACGCTAGCCTCATCTAACTTAATTGGATTTCCTATCTCAATCAAGGCATAAAAGTATTCGTTGAGACTTTCTTTTGGCCGCTTATGCCTCTGTCTCATTATTCGATGTATTTCTACAGCGCTTAACTGCTTTCCAAACTCATCAATCAATTTCTCTTTCAGCGAAAGCCAGCTCCTTATTCCTACTAAACCTCTTACAAACAACTTGGCTGCACCCCGCAGCAACTGCTTTGCGTACACAAACTTTTGCAGATCGCTCCAACCCACAGTGTCAGCAATATCCTCAAACTCACGAACCCAATGGCTTACCTCGTAATGATCGTCTCCGGAGAAAGACGTTACGCTATCCTCAATGTCTCCTAAAGTAAAATTAACCTTTTCATAGTTTTTACTGAGTTGTTTACCTGCAGTCGCTTCAGTGTAATCAGAATTTGTTGATTCGTCATCACTGCAACCTACCCCTAAATGGTCCATCAACCGACCACAAAGAGTTTGCTTCCGTCCTGATGTGTCTAAATTTAGTTCTTTCAATTTTTCTTTTAACTCAGTTACGGTCATTGAGCGATGGCAGAGAACGTAAATTGATAGAGAAGGCTCAGGAACGATCGGGCAGGCTAAATGTCAAAACACATCAAAACGAGGGTAAGAAAGTTAACAGAAGGGAGTTAACATAGCGGGGCGTAGTCAACAGAAATAAATATAGCGTTTGCATTGAAATGTAAAATGCCATGATTTGGTGTTAGGGAAAAGAAAATAACAGAAGACTTGTACATTTTTCTTTCATGCTAATTTGCCGTCGGCATTTTGCATGCGCAAATGGATTATTTCTTGTGAGATGAATAAATTAATTCTAAGTAACGCAATAGCACCGTAGGCCTAAGTAGCTAGTGTGCTCTATCAATTAGTGTTATATTTCATATTGCTCTAATAAATAATAATAATAATAATAATTCTAAGTATATGCATGCATGAATATGAAATTTTAAGTATCTAATTGACTAAATTCTATTGAATTTAGGTCTATTATCAAAATTATTCAAATATCATAACACAAAAAATAACTTTGTAAACCATTGACCCGATTCACACGAGGAGACATCTGGAAGGGAAACATTTTGTTCAAGGGCGAAGGATGGTCGGGGAAGAGGGAAGGGATTTTGTCTCCCGTACTCGGCGACACGCTTTGCTCTTCTTATTCGTATTTCTTATCTTACAGCAATTTTTGACAGTTGCTTCATTCGTTTTCTTCTTTCGTGGAAGAAAGTTCTAAGTTATGTGTTGGTTTTCAATCAAACGGAAGATAACAACGATGACAAACATCCGAACGCTGCTTGGGAAATGCACGATTATTTTTGCTAGTAAAGTAGGTATAATTTAAAATAGTTATGGGACATGTTTATGTTGATTTCTAATTTTTCCCTGCATTTCTAGATACTCAAGTTAATTATTTACATATGAAGTATTTTTAATTTAATTTTTTTTATTCAAGTATAAGAATTTATAAATATATTTCAATAAAAAAAACAACAAATTATTTATTATTTCACCAGTTTGCATTTTTCATTCATATATTTAAGAAACTGTTGTCGAACGCTCTCTGCTTTACATGTAAGCGCGTGCGAGAATACATCCGAACCAGACGATGCTAAAGTATTAAACAGAGAACGTTAAATATAGAGAATTCTCACGAGCTACGAATAGTGTGAATTGTCAAAAATGAAGTCTAACCGCCGCCGGGGTGTGGTGAAACTTTTAACAGAGATGTTTTACAGCGATTTCTCCTTTAGCATATTGGCCCTGCACAGTTTTTGGCCTCTGTAGGAAATCAAATTGACGAATAGCCGACAGCATTTTGCAAAGTATTTGCTTGTGCATTTTTATGTTCCCTTGATAAACGAAAATTTATTCAATTTGTATTTTCAGACAAAGGTGATGAAGAAAAAATGATTGAATTTATTATATGCGCCAACATTTCAAATCAAAGTAACTTTAATATTTTGATTTAATTTAAAAAATTCATTATAAAACGACGTCTCACATTTTGGTATGTGCGTTTTAGTAAATTTAAAACTAAACAAATTTGATGAAAATTTTTACTAATATTTTGAGTCGAAATTAATTCATAGCATACAAGTGTTTTGGTATATCGACATATGTATTTACATTTGAATATGCATTTATTTGTTCCTTTGGCAAACCAAATCTTTTTCAATTTACATATTATTACAGGGAATAATAATGTACATACATTTGTATGTATGCATTTTCTAGATAGTATAAAACTTTAAAATAAATAAAGAAAACTTCAAAGAAACGTATTTGCATATATGGGACAACTAAGTTCAATTGCATCTTTATTAAATATGTATATGTTGCACGCATATGTGTGCACTGAAGCAACATGACCTACCTCACGAGCATCGCCTTATATTTCATGTAAATAACCTAATGATCAAATTCCTGCCTCACAAATGCTAAAACAAATTTCTTTTGAATACTCATGTACATATTTGTATGTGCGTATGTACACTTGGTGCCCATATCCCTTCAAATAAATCAAAAAATTCTGTATACAAAACGCTTCATTACCAGGCACTAGAGCTGTTGAAACATCGATGTTTGACCACATCGATGTTTCGATGTTTTTCAGAAAAAAACATCGATGTATCGATACTACATCGAAGTAATATAGTACATTTTTTGATTCTCTATATAATATATATATCTTTATTAAGGATAACATCCTTTTTCCAAACTTAAAACTATAAAACAGAAGTTCAATCATTCAACTTAATACTATAAAACAGAAATTCAATCTTTTAAACTTAATACTATAAAACAGAAATTAAATCTTTCAAACTTAATACTATAAAGCATAATTCAATCTTTTTCAAACTTAAAACTATAAAACAATCATTGCTGTTCAAAGATCCACTTGTTCCGATTGATAAAAAGTAGCATGTCAACATGTTTGAACTGAAGCGAACTTCTTTTTTCGCTTACAACGATTCCAGCCTTACTGAACATACGTTCGCTTTCTGTCGAAGTTGCTGGAACGCAGAAATATTTTTTGCAGCAATGCTGAAATGATTTATCTGATGAGATCTGTAATAATAAAATTTAATTAATACACATATTTAAACGCTGGAATTGACAAGTAAAATACAACCTTCCAATAATCTAAAGGGTTGGAGTTTGATTCCAAATTGTCTAGATTAAAATATTGACGAATTGACAATATGGAATCCACTGTATTATATTAGTTTTATGTTTCAAACTTTTGTTTTTTTCCAAAAATTGAAAAAGGGATGTCTGCGATGTGGAGGTTGATGTTGGCAGGCGTGGTTCGTCGCAAGGGCGAGACTTCTGTGCGTTGAAAAAAGAAAGCTCGTTTTCCAAGAGTTTTTGAGCCTCAGTGATGTTAAATGGTGAGTGAAACGCTTCTTTTTTAAACCGAGGATCTAGCAAAGTTGCCACTCGAGGAACATTGCGAATTTCATATTGCAGTAGTCTGGACGATATGCCCTCCAATAATCAATTGCAGCTTTCGCGACCTTCAACTGTTTTTAGGTCACTTTTTAACAATTGCAAATTATGCAGAAGTCCGCAAGTTATAGGAATTATTAATGAAGTTTGCAATGTTGCACATTCAAAAGGTTGCAATAAAATTTGTATGTCTTTTAAAATTAAAATTTCGTCAGCCGAAAACGGGGCAAGTCCCTTTGGGGTTGAAAGAAGAACACTGCTTATAGCATCATTTGTTTTAAGAATTCTTTCAATCATATGAAATGCGCTATTCCATCTTGTAGAACATTCTTGCTTTAAACTGTATGGCTTCTCTGTATTTTGAGCTTCTTTAAACTTGGCGTAAGCTACTGTGCTTTTCTTAAAAAATCCCACAATACTTTTGCATTTCCCCATAATAACTTTTATTTTCTCTTGATTCAGGCATTGTTGAACTATTAAATTAATAACATGCGCAAAGCATGGCACATGTCTTTTTTGCAATATCTCACATGCTTTTATCATTGTTCTTGCGCTATCGGTAACAATGGCTGCAACTTTGTCCATAACTTCCCATTCAATTAGCACTGCACATAGAGAGTTCGCAATGTTTTCTGCAGAATGATTTTTCTCATTCTGTAACTTACTAGTCGAAAGTACTGCTGTGCGAAGTTTAAATTCTGGATCTATAAAATGGCAAGTCACGGTCAAATAAGCCTCGTTGGCTCGAGATGTCCAACAGTCGGTTGTCACAGCGCAATATTCCACTTCTTGCAAAATGCTTTTCAGTTTCATTCTCATGTTCATGAATAAATTATTATAACATGTTGAAAGCAATGTTGATCGTGAAGGCAATTCGTATCGGGGATCCAAAGCATTTACAAATTGCTTAAATCCCTCGTTTTCTACAATGTAAAATGGACGTAAATCGGAGCAAATGAAATTTAACAATGCGCTGTCCAAATCTCTCTTCCGTTTCGATGAGGCTTCATATTTTTTATCCAAATAAGCCGCCATATGTCCTGAAGCCTTTGGCAACTCACTCACCGTTAACGTTGGGTGTACCCGCTTTAAATGTCCCGCCATGTTGGTGGTGTTTCCGCTGGTTTGATAAATTTTACCACATTTTAAACATTTGGCAGTCTTGCCATCCGAGGACTTATTAAAAAAATTCCACACATTGGACTGACCATATCGCGCCTTTTTGGCTTGCGGCTCTTCCTCTTGCTCTTTTTCTTCAATGGTTGCCGCACTACAACCTACATACAAATGAGACAAAACACAGAGGTTAACTTGTAAAGAAGGCATCAGTTAATATATATATGTACATACCTTGCCCATTTGAAGCTCTAAGATATTTATGCATTATAACCACTGCCTGCCAACACCAATAACTCCAAAAATAACGCTCTAAGCTTTTACTGCGTTTTTTTCTCAGTGATGGAAAAACTGGCAAAAACATCGAACATCGGAGAAAAAACATCGATGTTTTTTACGAAAGGAGAAACATCGATGTATCGATACTACATCGATGTTTCGCACAGCTCTACCAGGCACACAGGAAGATGGCATATGCAAATATAAATATGTGAATTCAATTCAAGCAAAACAATGCTTATTAATATACACATATGCATGTGCATACAACCGCTCACACAGGGCACTCACTTTATTCCTCAAAATGCGTATGTCGTTCAAAGCTAAAATTCTATGCCTAGCGACTACAAGAACAAAATGCAGTCATAGACGCAGGCGTAGCGGCCATCATTCTAGTTGCCATAGCGCTGAACAGTCGCGGCGGCGCCGAACAGTTTCAACTATTGTACTGTACAACAAAAACTCATCATCAAAAAATTCATTGATAAATTCGAGCTCATAGTTCTAAGAGCAAGAACTTTCATTCATAAAACGAGCCGCCTATATGCCAATTTTCTCGACAATTCGAAAATAGTCAATATTGGAATATTTCGCGTAGAATTATTTGCCAATATTTGATAAATCTTGAATTTTTGTCAAGTCGAGTGCCCGCGGCTTGGTACATATGTATGCATCAATATATGTATGCAAATATGTGTATATGTACAATGAATGTGCGCTGCGGCTATGAATGCGCGCTGGATTTCTTGAGAAGTTTTACCTCTGGCTGGTGAGCATACATACACACAGCATATACATATGCGCAAATGTATATAAATTCACAAATTTACATTTGCATATGCCATCTTCCTGTGCGCCTGGTAATGAGGCGTTTTCTATAGAGGGAGTTGAAGGGAATTCAACAAAGTTTTACAGACACCAGACAGACAGACAGACAGACATAAAATATATATATAATTTTGTATGATTTGGAAAAATTCAAATATATAGGTCATATTAAAAAGCTACCTAACATTCTTTGCTTTTAATCACCAAGAAATTCTTATCGACTGCTGCTAAATTTACATAATTCAGCCCCTTACTGTTAATTTTTGTTGAAAAATGTGGCTGTGGTGTACCTCGTGCGCAAAACGAGTACCCCTGAAAAGTGCTGCCTTTTCAGTCATTGAGAATTCTGTATATTTAACGTTCTCTGTATTAAATGTCAAAATGTCGCGGAAACATTTTTGCCCGTGTGTACGCAAATGAAACATCAAAAGAGAATTTCCAGTGTCTCCCTTCCAGATGTCTCCTCGTGTAAATCGGGACATTCATTTACATCAAGGTTTATTATTCAGCAATATTTTGTACTTTTTAAATTATTATATACATATGTATGTATATTCATATACTACAAAGTGTTGAATATATATAACATCTACCATCCATATTCATGTGGGCAGAAAAAAATCTTGACCTGCCTCAAAACACAGTCATATGTATCTACATATAAAAAATTCAAAAGCAAATAGAAAACATATGCAAACATATTCCTGACATATGCAAAAAAACTCATCTAAACGGTATTCGTTTACATATACATATGTATGTATGTATGCATATATGAATACATATGTTGGGACAATGTACATATGTACGTAAATGTTTCTATTCTAAGCAAAACAATGAATACTCGTATATACATACATATAACCGTACTTACTAACTTTATGCCTCTACATGTGTATGCTTCCAAAACTAAAATTCTAAGCCTAGCGACTACAAGAACCAAATGCATTCATAGGCGTAGCTGTTGCGGCCATGATTATTTACCCGCGACGGCGCTGAACAGTTTCAAATATTAAAAAGCACAACAAAAACAAATTCATTGATAAGTTCGAGCTCATATTTCTACGAGCAAAGTACTTGCATTCATAAAAGGAGCCGCCCCTATGCCAATTTTCTCGACCATTCGAAAATAGTCAATATTGGAATATTTCGCGTTGAATTATTTGCCAATATTTGGTAAATCTTGAATTTTTGTCAAGTCGAGTGGCCGGGGCTCCGTACATACATATGTATATAGGTATGCATCAATATATGTATGTAAATATGTGTTCTAAATTCTCGACAGCAATAGCAAATCGAAATATTTTTTCTGTCGCAAGTGCTCGCAGCCTCACATGTATGTATGTCTATGGAAGTTTGTATGCATGTATTTATGTGTATGCGTGTTTGCTTTTGCACGTCCATATGAACGATTTTTCATATACAGATATTCATTTGATTTAGCTGAACGAATATATTGATTTTGTAAGGAAATCCTGTCGAATTAAATTATTGGTATATGTTAATTTAAGTTCTTGTTACCAAATAAATATTATTATCCTTAAGAAAATTGAAACACTAGTTTTTTTAATCCCTTTTTTTTATTTTTACCAACAAGTAAGTTAACTACTCATATATAGTATATGTATATTACAATACTATAAATAATAGGTATTTGTTGTACATTTCCTAAAATGAGAAAAAATATATAAAATTGTGAAAGCACGAATTACGAAATTGTTCTCATATTATAACAATTGAACGCTCATATTTTCGAAAATGCTTGGGTAAATATGAGCCTCCGTCAATTTTGGGCAAATTTTAAAATTGGAATTCTTTTGATCAATTTCAAATAACTTCCTAATAATATATATATAATAATAAAGCTTGCAGTGCCATGGGCGGTGGGAATATCATATTTCATAAATACATTACGGATGGACTTTATAAGATGGCAATAGTCAAACATGCAAAAATTGGATATTTATGCACGACAACGATCCCAAACATACTGCGGGAGTGGTCAAAAACTGGCTTTCGCAGGAAAATATTACCCAGCTCGATTGGCCAGCACAAAGTCCGGATTTAAATCCAATCGAAAACTTGTGGAATGATGTGAAGACGATGGTTGGACAAAAAAAATTTAAAAGTATCGATGAACTTTGGGAAGGTGTACAGGAAGCATGGAACTCTATTCCTTTGGACAGGTGCCAAAAGTTAATAGAGAGTTTACCACGCAGGTGTGAAGGAGTTATACAGAATAACGGCTATTCTACCAAATATTGATATGGTAAATAATAATAGTCAACAATCTTTTCTCAATTCTTACAAATATTTCATATTTTTTACAGAAATCAAAACTGCGCTAAGTCTTTGTCCAAATCCCACTATGACCAAATAAGAATTACTTCTATTTTATCATATTTTTTCTAGGGAAAACTGTCTACTTTAAGTTATTTTGTCTTATAATAAAGTGTTAAATATATTTAGTTAAAAAAACTGGATTTAATTTGGTTTCATATCATTTAATCGAGCATTATATTGAACTCTTTTTAAGTGCATATAAACATGCATACATACAATTACGCGCAATTTTCATAAAAAACCAAAAAGAACAAATATGTAAACATGCATACAAATCATATGGACACATCAAATGAACAAATCTGTTCTGTACGCAAGCAAATGTAAGCTAATGTAAACTACATTTTTTCACACTTGCGTATCACTCTCTCCCTCTTATTTCCCTCCGGCAGCCATATTAATTAATTTCCTACTGTTAACTTGTGCTGATTTCATTTTCTTACCCGTGTTTTGTTAGAGCCCAAAATGAGGAACGGGCCGGGACTGCGCCTTCTCTATGAATTTACGTTCTCTGCGCATTGTTTGTCCGTCCATTATGTCAAACAATATAATTCATTTAAATATTAAAGGTTATATAATGAAAAAATTCTTATTAATAAGTTCATAAGCAAAATTATAAATATATATATATTCCGGCTGCTAAGTAAACTGCTGCAAGTTGACTGTCACCTTTTGCTCTTTGTTGGAGTTGTTTCACCGTATACAAACATGACAAATATATATGCTTCTTGTTCACTGTTCCATGCAACTAGCTACCAGTCCTACGCTTATTCGCTCTTCTGTCTCATTCAGAATGTCGATACCTGAACGCAATGTACAGCGACTCTCGCAATGATCCTTTGTTTAAATGTTCTGGTCTCCTTTCGAAATTCTTTCAACGCTCTCGTTAGTTCAATTGCCTCTTTCTTTCGCACTGCACCAAAGCAAAATCTTAAAATGTTTAAATATTCTGGTCTCCTTTCGCAATTCTCTCATTGGTTCAATAGACTCTTTCTTTCGCACTGCACCAAAGCAAAATCTTAAAATGTTTAAATATTCTGGTCTCCTTTTTCAATTCTCTCATTAGTTCAATAGACTCTTTCTTTCGCACTGCACCAAAGCAAAATCTTAAAATGTTTAAATATTCTGGTCTCCTTTCGGAATTCTTTCAACGCTCTCATTAGTTCAATAGACTCTTTCTTTCGCACTGCACCAAAGCAAAATCTTTTCGGATTATGCTTACATACCTCCCTGAGTACCCTTTAACATTTCAATAACGCAAATTGATGTGATTCCATAGATGCAGCAAACTATATCGCTTACACTTTCGCATACTTTGCAAATGACGCCACTAATGTAGGCATGTAAATACTATATGTCTTAATGGCTTGATTTCTTTAAGTAGATCCGCGCTTCCCAACGGAGCACCACTTTAGATTTGAGGTTATGTTTGGGCGCCTACGTATTACACGTGTACTGCTCAACATACGCACTTTTAGTTTTTGAACTTTGAGTTCTATTTAAATTTTAAAACGATTCACTAAAACACCGGTTTGCGTAACTTTTGCTAGTTAGTAATCCCGGTTGAGCCCCCAATTTTGTAGGAATTCTTTATTATTTAGCAATTATTTACAAAGTTATTAGTTATATTAAAAGTAAATCTATTACATAGTTCATTGTTCATTTAATACGTCCACTATTGAATCGCTCACATGTATGTACCTCACTGTTCACCACTCCGTTCTCCAATGTCTATTGTATTCTAACATCTGTGGCGTCCGTTCAGTTTGATGTTTGTTCATCGTGTTAGGGTTTCCGTGCAGGGGTGCATTTTATCCTACATACATGTGCTTAATAACTATCGTAATTTATCGATCTGACAGCTCGTATCTTCTGACGACTTCTGTTGTAGCAGCAGCTTACTAGTCACCTGTCGTCTTCGTCTAACTCATATAGCGGTAGACCCAGAAAGAGTGCACTGTCCCGCTATCAGCTCTGGCCATCAAGACTAATTCATGTTTTTGTTTTGGCCTCTCGTTCGCTATTGTTGACAATCTGTTCGCAAAACTTTGGGATTGTAACACTGCCCTCTACTTAAGTCTGATCGTCCCAAATAGACACCAAATCTTTCGGTCTAAATGGAGTCAATCTTTCCAGATGTACTACTTTGACTTTTTCGATACGATACACAACATCAGTCAATCTTTTAATCACCTCCTATAGACATTCCCAGGACGCTTGTAGTTTTGGAGAAATCCCTTTCTTTCTTTGTGGATCACAAAGATGTACCAAACTTCCTTCGTGGAATACTTCGAAATTCATCTTTATCCTTCATCTTGTTACTTTTAGCTGGATATGCTGCTTCACATGATGGTGTGCTCCTCCAGAGCACTTTCTTTATTTGAATTTGAAGTTCCTTCCTTGGTCTGAATGCAACTCAATAGGTACTCCAAACGGAGTCACTCAATTCTGCACAAAAGCCTCGGCAATGGCTTTAACCTTTTGGTTTGGTAAAGTGTACACTTCTGGCCACTTACTGAAGTAGTCCATAACAACGAGCAACGATATTTATTGCCGGAGTCAGTTGCTGGAAACGGGCCTGCAGCATCCATGGCCACTTACTTAAATGGTGAACCTGCGTTGTATTGCTGCAATCTTCCACGACTTATTTCCATACACTCATCGCAATTTCCAATCCATTCGGCTACTGATTCTCTGCAATTAAAGTAAAAGAGTAAGAGTAAAATCGCTGCTTAATCTTTTCGAGCGTTTTGGTGAAAACCAAATGTCCTCCACTTCGCCCGTTGTGGAATTCTTCCAACACAGATGCAATTCTGCATTAAAGAACTATAGTCAGATCATGGGAATGGTTTCCATCTTTACTTTCCCACACGCGATGCAGAACTCAATGAATTATTTTAAGACCAGTCCACAGTACACCATACGCCTTAGCCAGAGGACTTTCGTTCGCCATTTAATTTTTAGATGATCTCTCTCCAGTCTCTTTCGATTCCATGATCTTTCCCAGGTCAGCATCATTCAACTGGCTTCTTCTTATTGCACTTGGTTCCCACTCATCTTCAGGTTGCAACTGCATTAGTCTGATATCAACTATCCCCTCAGATCGGTCCACTTTGGAACAATGCTTACCCTCTATAACACAAGGTCGCCGAAATAGTGCATCAGCATTTCCATCGTTTTTTCTTTTTGATGCTCGATCTCATAGTTGTAAGTTTGCAATCTTTCTATCCACCGTGCAATTTGTCCATTCGGATGCTTGAACTATGGTAATGCTGCATGTTTGGTTCTTAACTAGAATCGTTGACCGTACAAGTATTTGTGGAAATGTTCTACGCACTCAACCACAGCTAACAGTTCTCGTCTGGCCACACAGTAATTCATCTCTGGCTTTCCGAGGACTCTGCTATAGTATGCGATCACTTTTTCTTGCCCATTAATGATCTGTGACAGCACTCCACCTATTCCGTATGCGCTAACATAGGCGCAGTACAGAACAGTTGTTTCAATTGTTGGAAGGCTTCCTTATGTTCTTTGTGCTAAACAAACGCGAAATTCTTCTTAGTGAGATTATGCATACTCCGCGCAAAATTTGCGAACCCTGAAACAAAGCGACGGTAATGCATACATATCCCCTTATAATTTTTACCCATGATGATGATGCCATCCAGATAGACCAAACATGTTTTCCAGTAGAGTCCCCGCAGCACATGTTCCATCAGGCGCTCAAAGGTATCTGGTGCGTTACAAAATCCGAAGTGCATCACAGAAAACTCCACTCTTCTATGCTGAAGGCTGCCTTCTCACGATCGCAATTCTCGCCTGCCACCTGCCTGTAACTTTTTAAATCAAGCGTGGAAAACCATTCTGCGCCGGATAAAGTATCTAGAGTGTCATCTATTCGTGGTTATGGTTAGCTGTCCTTTTTCGTAACATCATTCAATATCCATAATCCTCACCAAATCGAGTGCTTCCATCCTTTTCCTTAACCAGTACAACCGAGGAGTTTCACTGGCTTATTGATTGCTCAATAACTCCACTTTGCCGCATATCCTGGATAACTATGGCTACTTTATCCAAAATAGCTGGCGGCTGGAACCTTGCGGGAACCCTTTTCCGTCTTCCCTACTAACCTTCCCAGTTTAATGTCTTCTTAGCAGCTTCTATGGCCCACACTTTGCCTGTCCCACAGCCTCCTCCTTCCCCATTAGCCCATATGACTTCTTCAGATTTTGGAGAAATCCGTTTACGAGGATTTAGGGTTACCTTTCTGGACTGTACACTTGTCTCATATCCGGAGCTCAGCGGTATCTCTATACTGTGACACGACAGAACCCTTTTACCCAAATCCAACGTAAATTCGTGCAATTATTACTTGATTTCAGCCAGTAAAAATGTGCGAACTACTGACAAATAACGACCTCGCAAACTACCTTTCCAGAAATCGTAGCACTCTCTCCTGTAACTGTCTGGAGCTTGTAGTCAACCAGATGGTTCCACATACGCTTTATCAAATCTGATCGGATGATCGGGATCGTTGCACCTCTGTCCAGAGTAGGCACCTGGGATCGACCATTTACAGTCCTCCTTATCGTCAAGTTGTTGCTTCTCCGTCCAATTCGGGAGACAGAGGCTGCGCGGCATTTAGTTGTGGGAACCATTTCTCGCCCTTTGGAGCTGGTTCGTTTTAATATAACGCCTGCTGTGCATCGGGGGCGGCATTGTCAGTTTGATCGCTGCTTTCTCCTGGATTCGTCTTCGGTTGGCTGCGTGGTATATTGCAATTGCGAGTCATATGTCCTTACCGCTGTTGTAACACTTTAAATCCGAGCTTCTTAACGGAGGGACTTACTCCCTTTTTTCATGGTTTTCTCCAGCAAGGTGGGCTCGTCAACATCAGCCCGATGAACTTTGTGATTGCTCAAGAGAGCTACTGTTTCCTGTGTCAGCGCAAATGACACTGTTTCAGCAAACGCAGCTTTTTTTGTCCCGATCTCGTATACCTCTTATGAATGCCTGGCACTTAATCTTCTCAACGAAGTCTGCCGTTTCGTTCGTATACGCCAAATGTGTTTCAAACTATATTTTCATCAAAAAAACAGCGAGAACTTAGTTGCGTACCTAACTATTATATATTGCACACCTAATGTACATATGTTCAGCAGTATATTTTTTCTGCACAATTCCTCTTCTATTTAATATTTTTGAACCCCAAACCCTTCCTTAGTTGCGTGCATGGTTCTAATGACAAAACCATTAGCTTAAAAATTTTTTATAATAATTCTTTCAAATGAAGAAATGTGCTATTTCTCTGTCCATATACATATATATGTGAGCTATTTAACTTAAAAAAAAAATCGAGAAAAAACAGTTTTGTAGTTCGTATATTTTTACTAAGCTCAAAGTTATATATTTTCAGTTCAATTCAACAATAAATACGTAAGTGAAAACAAATGTTCGAGGAAAGCGATTCTCACAAACAATGACAGTATACCCACACAAAATAGGAAAAATCTGTAATTTCATATGATGATGTAAAAGTATATAGCTTCAAACATACATAAAAGGAACAAAATGCAAATAAATTTACTTAAAACTTTAAATTTAAAAATAACATAAAAAATAAAAATAAAGTAAAAAGTTAAATCAAAATCCATTATCATCAAATAATAGATAAACAACTTTAAATAAAGTGTTATTGATTTCGCTCAAGCACAAACTTTAGTAGTAGGAAATAAAAAAATAATCTAAAAGAACAGTTTAAAACTGTTAATTTGAATATGTCAATATCCAGTAAATACTCATCACATATATTTTTATAAAAAAAATTAGTATAGAAAATATAGTAATAATAGAAACAAGTACTAAAAAAATTTCGCAGAAACACAGATTGAATATACACTAACACAATTTCTATAACTTCTTCAACTTGATAGAAATTTCGTTTAGTGCGGGCGATATTCAAGCGAAACAAAAATTTGTGATCAACCGAAATTCGTAAATTTTTCAAAATTCGTCGTAATGTAATTGAGAGAAAACACACTGACACCGGCACATACAGTTTTAAATACCATTTACCATACAGCTAGCATTTGCTAAATTATACAAAAAAAGAATAAGCAGCAACTGAAAAAGAAATAAAAAAAGCAAAACACAAAATAGCAGTCACAATTACAGGGATCAGGGTAGCAAGCAAAAAAATCGCGCCTACTAACCACTTAACACTCTTATAAACACACTCACACATATTATACACTTAGAAAGTTAAAATAAAAGAAAACATACTTTATTTCATTGTTTTAATATTTAAAAATAAAATAAAAAAATACAAAATCATGAAAAAACACAAATCTGCACAAAGACGCTAAAATAACAGGACCAGGGGGAAATAAACAACTTAAGTAACAAACTCGGTTCTTAAACACATACGTACACCTAGTATACTTGCATTTTAATATTGAAATTTCTGATTCAACTTAAACTTATGTGAGATTTTTATAAAGACAGCATAACAAAAAAAGTAATGGAAAGAACGCGAATTAAGTAAGTTTTTAGTGCTTAAATAAAAAAGTTAGCACGAGATGAATACATCATTTCTGGTATAAAAAATAAGTAACTAAGCATCTTAGCTTACTTTAACTCCGTCTGAATGTTTACGGCGATCAAGAAATGTTATTATGCCAACTTAAGCGGCGCAGAAAGTAGGCTACACTTTTAGTTAAAAGCTAATATTTTTCACAATTTGCAAACAGTATCAAAACATTATAAACAATAAAATGATGTATGCTGATCTAAGTAATAGAATATAATATAATTCAATAAAATATAATATATCAGAACATAACATAGTATACATAACATGAAGTCAACGCTAGTAATTAAGGCGAAATTTAGTGCGCAAAACTAAAAACTGTGAAATAGTGCGCGACATAATATAAAATAGTTGTGAACTATAATAAAATCATATATATATAAAGTAGATGCATAAATATTTAAGGACCCGAAGAAAGTTCCACCTGAAATCAAAATCAAAACAAAAAACACAGAATTTTATACTACAAAAAAGCAAGACTGACATATGAAATAAAACATGTTGACCAAACATTAAACAGACAACTTGTTGAACATGAAAATTAACAAAAACCAAAAACGACTACTGCAAAAAAACCAAATTAAGCTTCAAGAAGGCCATAGTAATTCGCCAAGTGATAATTTTGGGCTACAAGCACGTATGCCCACAGATAGTGCAGTGTAATTAGGTGGAGATATCAAAAATATAAACATAGATGGGTTATCAAGTATCACAAAACCATAAACACATATGCAAACATACATATGTAAGCGTATACGCAAATCGTCAATATGCAACGAATGAGTTGAGTAAAAAACATGGTAAAGGAGAATAATAATAGAGGAAAAAAAAAAGTAAAATAACAACACACAAATATCCAAAAAAATTAAATAAAAATAAATAACCCATAGAATATATGACCCACATTCATAACCTAAAGTAAATATTAAAACGCACAAATCGACGAATAATAGAAAATACTTCAGAATTGAAAGAAGTATGGTCTACACGGAAAGCAGATAAGCAGAAAGTAGTAAAACAATTAAAAACTTTTCTATTCCCAAATTGAAAACAAGGATTAACATGAAATTGAAACGCGACTGGGAAACGTGGTGCCTTAGCTTCGCCTTTATTTAATGACACAAAAAAATCACATAAACACACGAAGCATGCAAAATTAAGAACATAGAAAAACAGTTATTTAAAGAATTTTAAGGTCAGCGTTCCAAAATTAACAACAGCATGATTAAAATTTTAGAAAAATGAGCTCACTAGCGCAAATACAAAACACAAATAATTAAA
The DNA here is from genome assembly GCF_027943255.1 of Anastrepha obliqua. Taxonomy (NCBI): domain Eukaryota; kingdom Metazoa; phylum Arthropoda; class Insecta; order Diptera; family Tephritidae; genus Anastrepha; species Anastrepha obliqua. The sequence goes on along the minus strand of NW_026562179.1, from coordinate 505,223 downwards.
AAAAAAAAAAAAAAAAAAAAAAAAAAAAAAAAAACAAAAAAAAAAAAAAAAAAAAAAAAAAAAACTTCAATGCTGTTGTCGTAGTATAAAGAAGCACGCTTAATTCAAGCAAATACAATACCGCGCTTTTAACGAAAACCATTCGAGTCAGTTGGGGTTCCTTCATTACAAATAATCGGAATCACCTAATTACTTAGAAAAATAACAGGTAAATATAAAATATTGTTTTGTTTTTGTAAAAAAAATGTATTGCATTTGTTTTAGACAGATTGTAGAATAAGATTTGGAATGTAAACTTCAAAGCTGAGGTTATTAGTTTTGCAATTAGCTGTTAGTTTTGTATGATAACCTATTTGCAAGTGTTATTGATTTGCAGTTCAAGACAAGGTATTGTATTCACCAAAGAGCTTAGGCGATTGATTCGACGTTCTTACCAAGATACTATTGCCATAGCAATGCGGAATCAAACCTATGTACCATTATTATGGATATTGATAGCACAAGTTGAATACGTTTTTTTAAATGGCTATAACAATATTGTATATACTTAAAATTTTCGACTTTTTCACTACCACTCAATAATAAAACGTAATTTGTCTATTCATTAATCTGCTTCAGATCTATCTCGTAAATCAAAGTAAATTTTTGAAGGTTAGAGGGCTCAGATATGTGTCTATCAGCACATGTTTTTTAAAAGTTTTATACCTAATGCCAGCAAAGGTAAGGCAGCAATTTTGTATCCAATTGCAATTAAGAGACGATATAGAAATCTTTAACAGAGCTACACGGAAAAGTATTTGTTACGAACAGTCTGGCAGTACAGTCAGAGTAAATCCCACTATTGCTCAATTGCAGTACTGCAATACGTGTCGGCCGCCGTATCCGAATGGCTTGGCGCGTGAATACCATTCGGAATTCGGAGAGAACGTAGGGTCGAATCTCTGTGAAACACCAAAATGAAGAAAAAGTGTTATCTAATAGCGGTCGCCCCTCGTCAGTCAATGGCAAACCTCCGAGTGTATTTCTCCTATGAAAAAGCTGCTCATAAAACCATTTTGTAGGCAAATTAAAATATAATTGGCGTATCCACCAAACTTTTTCTTCATTTTGGTACTTCACTGAGATTCGAACCCACGTTCTCCCTGAATTCCGAATGGTAGTCCCGCACCAACCCATTCGGCTATGGCGACCGCCAATTATACATATATATATATATAATATATGTAGATCGTTGATTGGTCTATAAAAAAGTGAGAGAAGGGGTAGAAACTTAGTAAAGCAGGAGTCGTGTGCGCAACAAAAAGAGGCATAATTTTTAATCGTTTGTATATTTATTTGCAAAAATTGCAAATTTAGTTCTGCCCACACCGTGCGTTCTTACTTAACTTAAATTTTAGGGAATTCAACTTGAATTAACAATCCTCGGCGGTGCATCGCAACAGCTTGAATGCTGGTATATTGTATGGAACTCCTTCCGGGATCCGCCGCCGGGCTGAGCTAATACAAGAGCAAAGTGAAATTTTAAGACATAGAGAGGATTTACTAAGAGAAAATCATAGCTTTTTGAATCGCATAGACGCAATAGGTTTAGACGATGACATATATGATAAACAATACAATCTCCGTAGGTTTTCAACTTCTGCACAAGATTCAGTTCCACACTCAACGCAGATTATAAGCCACCTCCAAATTTTATTACACCAGTCAACATAGCTGCTTCTACTGCCCCGCATGATTTCAATTTGATAAGTGCATCAAATGCTTAGCAGCCAGGGATGGTATAATAGCACCGGTTCTTCAATTTCTATTAGACAGAATACAGTACCTTGGACAACAAGTATAAAAAAAAAATAAAAATAAATCGAGGACGTTCCCCGTCACAACCGCAACCGGTGCAAACTACTTTGCCAACAACTGGGCACGTTTAGTTTATCTATCTGTTTCGGTTTATTGACGCCTGACTAGAGACCATAGTTAAAAATAGAAATAGTTGCCCAAATATGATGACAAGCCAATAGAGAGACCGTTGTTTTAGGCCGCATATAACCAATCGACGAAGGTTTGTGGATTTTCTGACGATGAGAATCTTATAAGACTGCGTCAGGCAGAACCAGCGCGGAGTGCAGTTAAAAATATATTGCTGCATTTCTCTTAAATATATATATAACTGGCGCGTACTGGCCGAGCTCCTTCTCCTATTTGTGGCGTGCATCTTGATGTTGTTCTACCAATGGAGAGACTTACAGTTTTAAGCCGACTCCGAACGGCAGATATTTTTAGGGTAGAAATACACTCGGAGGTTTGCCATTGCCTGTCGAGGGGCGACTGCTATTAAAAAAAATGTTTCCTTAATTTTGGTGTTTCACCGAGGTTGGAACCTCTGTGAACTCCGAATAGTAGTCACGCACCAATCTATTCGGCTACGGCGGCCGCCTCTTGCGTGCCCTAAATTATTTCTACCCTTCAAATGCGGAATGGACGACCAGAATTAATAATCAGTGTTCTGCAGCGACAAATTCGTGAGCTTCCTTCACCGTCAGAGGGCCAGCTGGGATCGACTGTCGACCTCGCTGTAGAAGTGCAGAATATCTGTGGAATGATGACAGTGCCATGCCTCACCAGTCATTTGAACGACCCCGAATTCGAATAGAAGCTGGTTTCTAAATTTCCTGACATGCTACCAGTTTATTGAGGAATGCATAAGCAAAGTTTAGCGATCTGTAATTTACGATATTTCAGTGATTGGCGTTCCCTGCTAGCACAAGACGAAAATTGTGTTTCGCGCCAAATGACTCAAAAAAGGTGCGCACATGCCGCGGATATGATATTGTATTGAAAAGACATGATGAAATACCAGCCATGAGGGTACACATCCATTCTTTCACATTTGCGACTGCTCTGCACAGGCTGAACTTGCTCAAATTATAAAACCGATAGTTTAGGCATGTCAAGGGTTCATCTTCGCCCTTGTGCTTCGCAGTGTATAATAGAAAATCACTACGTCGCCGACATGTTAGTTAGTGTAGATACTGAAGTAGAAGCTACATATTAAGTTACCGAGAGATGTGCGTCACGTTCATATGAGAAATTTTTGTCGGATTCAAGTCGTGTGCTAACTGTCTTAAATGGAAGTTCCACTGACGCACTATATCTCGATTTTGAGAACGACCTATCATGGGAGAGAATGCATTATGCATTAGACCGGAGTGAAATACGTAAATTTTTTCAAATCATATCGTAATAGCAGGGAAAAGTTGCTACATATCAATACAAATTCAGGAAAAAAAAGAAATTTCAAATCGGTTAATATCTTCCGTTCGCGCATTGCATTTAAAATTTACAAATTTTATCCCAAATCTTGCTGATTTACGAAAACTTGTAGAAGTTGTAAATGATTAAAGATCGAGCTCACTTTTTATACATAGCACTTTCAGCATTGAGTAGTAGATTTTTATTTTTCTAATATATCCATTTCTGTGGTTCTAAGCGACACAACTTTCACCAATTTTACACCAAATCTACTAAGGAAGCCTATGCCAAATGAGGCTTGCGTGAAAGCGGCTTACGGCTACTATAACACGTCTGTGCTTTAGATCGTCTTCCACTTGGTTACTTGTATTCCATCGTCTTTCTTTTCATTTTGCTTTTGATTCTGCCATACCGATAAACGAAGTGCACAGAAGAGCTAGTACTCTCTGGTCATTACCAGTTCTGCTTTCACTCTTGTCGAACAGCGCTGTTTGGCCAAAAAAATGTCTATTCGATGTTCTTTTAAATTACATAGTTTACACAATTACTTAACATTAAATCGCTTCAAACATTTTAATCATGTCTCTTACTCCTAAGGACATACACTGCACATTTTTTGGTCCACCTAAACCACTGCTGTCATCGGTCCTTGCCACTAATACCGACATTATACAATGTTGGCAAGAAGTGAGGTACAAAATGACAGTAGAATCTTCTGCTGCCAGTTCTGGTCAGAAGTTAAGCTTCACAGTTGTAGCAGATACTGTAGCTCATAAGACTGAGTCCCTTTATTCTATGGCTTCGATTCCAATAGTTTCCCACACAAAAGTTGTACAAAAGATCAAACATCTACATGATCGATACTACGCTCTTCGTAAATCTTATTCAAGGGACAAAGACACACCTGAGAAACAAAAGAAGTACAATGATTTTATTGAACAATCTTCAAGTACATTATTTGACATTTCGTCCTGCAAGTGCGAGATGACACTCAATTGCTTTTGTCAAAGAAGCTTTGACAAGTGTATTTGTCCAAGGCCGGTAACTATCAACTGCACATGCCCTAAAGATAGAAAGATACCTCCATTAGAAATCAATTTTTTATATGCTCAAAGATATCTCGGACAAGGTAAGATTGGGACAGGAGATACCAATAAAAAATCAAAAGCTTACATTAAAGTTGCAGAGAAAAGCTCGTCACTTAAGTCAGACCAACTTACCTGGACCTTCTTGTAGTAGCATTGATTCTGAAACAGAGATAACTCCTGAAGTTGACAATGATAAGAATGATCCCGATTCTCAGACCTCACGCTCTATTTCCTCTCAGTCAGCAAGTTCAAAAAATGCACAGATGCTCTTATCACTTCCAGCAACGGCTTGAACAAGTGATCGTTTTGGAGTATCTGATAGAGCAGCAGCATCTATTGTGTCTAGTGCATTTAAAGACGTTGGTCTTATAACGGACAAAAATACTTCTTTTGTTGTTGATCGAAGCAAAATTAGAAGAGAAAAAGAAAAATGTAGACTAAAACTTATCGAATCGGGGAATGCAATAGAGCAATTAAAAGATCCGACGTGTGTGTATTTTGATGGCAGGATGGATGACACTTTAGTTTTAGTTAAAAAAGGAAACAAACGTTATCAATCTATAAAAAAAAGAAGAGCACATTTCAGTAATAACAGAACCAGGCTCAGAGTACTTTCGTCATTTAGTACTTACTTCAAAAAGTGGAAAGGACACAGCATACAGCATTCCAAATTATTTTGAAGAAAATGGTATAAATCAATCTAATGTTGTAGTGATTGGATGTGATGGTACGTCAACAAATACTGGGTGGAAGAATGGTGCAATAAAATTCATTGAAACGCGTTTAAAAAGACCAGTACAATGGGCTATCTGTCTCCTCCATTTTAATGAATTACCTCTGAGGCATCTAGTTGAAATACTTGATGGTAAAACAACAGGTCCTCAGTCTTTCAGTGGGCTTCTTGGCAAACAGCTGGCTAAATGTGAATTTTTGTCCATCGTTGCTTTTCAGAGGATTGAATGCTCTCTTCCACGAACGCTTGACACAATAAGCTTAAGTAAAGATCAGAAATACTTACATGACATTGCCATTGCTATTGATGCTGGTTTTTGCTCCCCAGATCTAGCAAATCGAGATACGGGACCAATATCACACTCTCGTTGGTTGACAATTGCAAACAGGTTCCTAGGATTATACATTTCTTTGCAAGAGCCATCTAAAAATCTCATTCAAATTGCAAAATACATTTTGACTGTATATGTACCTCTATGGTTCGAAATCAAAACAAATTCTTGAATAGTTGACGCACCTAAACATATTTTAGAATGTATTAAAATATGTAGAATCTTATCTTCACAAGTCCAGGCAGTAGTTCATAAGGTCATTCAAACAAATTCCTTTTATGACCATCCAGAAAACATTCTTCTCTCGATGGTGGTAGATGACAGAGAGCATGTGCGCGATCTTGGATTGAGGCGAGTTCTGAAAATAAAAGAAATCCCTTCAAAAGACAAAAATATTAGAAACTTTTTGGTTCTTAAACTAAACTTTAAAGCAAATGAATATTTTGAATTAATTAATTGGTCTGAAATGAAACTTACCTGCCCCCCAATTTTAGACAGCCTTTCTTCTGAAGATATCTTGCATTTAATTTCTGATAAAGAAAAACCAAAACTAACCATAGATTTAACAAATATTCTATGCCATACGCAAGCTGTGGAGCGTTGCGTAAAATTAGTAACTTTAGCGTCCTCAAAAGTGTATGGGAACGAGAGATGTGATGGGTTTATAAGAGCAACACTCTCTTCTCGTACACTTATGCCTCAATTGGACACTAAAGCAGACTTTGCCACTCTCGAATAAATAATTTTTCATCTTTGGTTGGTTGGTTGGGAAGGGAGTGGGTGGAACTCGTAGTACAGTCACCTTCACGTGGTGAGTTCTGAGTCGTCCAAAAAGTGCGGGCCAAGAGCTGTACAAAACTTCTTTAAGACAGTGTGGTTAGTGGGCGCGCTAAGAGGGGAATAATTTATTCTACTTATATACTCAAGAAGACTTATACAAAAATTAAAATAGAGAAACTAACCACCCGCAATTACGTAAATTTATACAAAAAATGACATTTCCCACTTCTTTTCAGGGGCTGTAGGGGCTTTGATAGAGCGGTAGACGTTTTTCTTTTCAAACTGTACCTGATGTTGTAATAGTCTACAAAAAATGAACTTTATCTAACATCATTTCCACCTCTTACAATTTTTCGAATATTTGTTCAATTTGTTATAAAATTTGTAAATTTTAAATGCAATGCGCGAACGGAAGATATTAACCGATTTGAAATTTCTTTTTTTTCCTGAATTTGTATTGATATGTAGCAACTTTTCCCTGCTATTACGATATGATTTGAAAAAATTTACGTATTTCACTCCGGTCTATTATGCATGTGGTGGGGTACTTCTAGTAACAATATAGCTTTTCGTGTATCCTCTAAGTATGAGAAATATGGGCTCTTAATTTCTCAGCGGCGACTTATCAAGCGCGAATTTTTGAGCTTGGTTATGATTATGTATATACTACCCAATTGGACTGATCGGTTTCTACGTGATATATGCCAAAGCTATTTTGCAAGAAATAGGCGACTGGAACGAACAAATTTACAAAATGGCTGCGGTGGCTTAAGCTTATTCCACAAATAGAGAATTTAAGGAATGAGCGCGCCAAAATTTGACGATACACATACAATAGAGCTACATGCCTTTGTCGACGCTAGTGAAAGAAGTTATGCTGCTGTATGCTACCTATGATACTTATGGTATTACAATTGACTGTATGACGAGCGCCAGTAAAACAAGAGTGGCTCCGTTAAAATTAATGTCCATACCACGTGAAGTATATGACATTGGAAGCTACAACTTTACTTTACCTTCAGCCAGCATACTGATTCCTCTGACGAAAAATTCGAGTTCTTGTTACTCCATTCATTGAACCTGTTTGCGATGCTCTCGTAAGAGGCGAACCGCTTTTCAATAAGGGCTGACTACATTGATCGTAACAGATGGTAGGCCGAAGGGCAATGTCTGGAGAATACGGCAGGTGGAGCAAGATTTCCCAATTCAGTCCCTCTAAATATATCTGGGCCGATTTAGCAACGTGTGGCCTGGCGTTGTCATGCAGCATAATCTGTTTGTCATGTCTACCGTTCCATTCCTGCCGCTTTTCTTTGAGAGCTCGATTCAAACGCATTACCTGCAGTCGGTAACGATCGCCAGTGATGGTTTTAGATGGTTTAAGGAGTTCATAACAGATGTCACTCTTCTGATAACCTGATACCGACATAACCTTTCATGCCTGAGTATTTGTTTTCGCAGTCGATGGACCTGGTTCACCTGACAGGCTCCAACATTTTCGACGTGTAGGGTAATCATAATTGAACCATTTTTCATCGCCAGTGACGATGCTATGCAGAAAACCCTTTCTTTTCTGCCGTCCAAGAAGCATTTCACACGTCACCAAACGATATCCCTCTCCTTCAATTGATGTGGCACCCAGTTACATGCTTTCTGGACCATTTCCATAGCGTACAAATGTTTAACGACGGTTGATCTGTCAACATCCAACTCTTTAGACATATCATCAAGGGTTCGACATTCGGCTTCATCCAATAATTGTTGTAGTTGAGTGATTTTTATCAGTCACAACGAAATTGTCACTTTGGAAGCTTCGAAACTATTCTTTACAAGTTATATTTGATGGAGCGTTAGTACCGCAAATATTGATCAATGTGTCGTATATTGAGGTAGTAATGAAGCATGACTTTCCGCAATGCTGTTTTTCGGGACGAACGTAGAAATTTTTACGTCAGATAAAAAAGGATCTTTACGCTTCAAACGAATATCAACTACTGCGATCGAAAGCTCACATATACACCATCAAATCACTAACATATTACTAGAGCGAACAAAAAAATAGTATCAGCAGCGGCACCTCTTTTACGAGGGCGAAAACTTATTCCGATACCGTAGATGACTACGATGTCTTCCGAATAGATGACCGAGTTAAGATAATAATAATAATACTTCAACTGTACATATATTTTTGATCTTTCTACAGAAGGTTGGTGGAGTTTAAAAATTATCGGCCCGCAAAGACTTGGAGCCTACAGTTTAATACTGATATTCAGCCTACTTGTGATAAGATTAAACTCTTAATATGTATAATATAGTAATATCTGTACAGAGTGGGTCATCTAACGTTTGAAACAGCGCGGTATCTAATGCAGATTTCTAAAACGGCTAATAACGTAATTGTTTTTTAGTTTCAGAAGGGAATCACCTATTTGACAATGAAATTTTTAATATTTTCCAATTTTGTTTAAGCGTATATCATAAGCTGCAGATGTTAACCTAACTTTCTGCTTTAATACCAATATATTGTATTTAGAATGTTAAGAACTATCATTAGTTCAAGTTTCAATCGTTTGACGGCCCACCCTTAATTTAACTTAGTGTTGACTATCAATTCAGCTGTGTGATTTTACTTTTCACTATGACCTTTCCAGGAGAACGGCTCATTATGTACAGTATGACGAGGCTTTCCCAAGAAATTGACATGTTCAGTAAAGTCAAATAAATAAGCGAGATACACCACAAAAAGTAAAAAACATTTTTTAAGTATTTCGAAGACAGAAAATTCTTGCTTTTGTTCTTTAAAATCTGGAATTTTTCCCAAAATTAAATATTATTTTTTAATAAAGTTTGTTTTACATAATATTATTATTTATGCCATTCATTTAGTTCATGTACATATATTATATATTGTGATAACATATGAAAGGCGGAGCAAAGACAAATTTCTTTAACTCGTCAACATCGGGAATAGGTTAGGTTAGGTTAGGTAGTGATGGTTGCCCAGAGAGTGGTCCCACTTGGACGAAGAAGTTTGGTTCATCCTTTGTGATACCATTGCCAGAGGGGAAAAAGAGGTGAAGGAAACAAGAGGACGAAAGGGAAAGGGATGGGGAAGGTTTTGTGTTTGTGGACTACGAACGGTGACTAATCTGCGGTTGTGTTAACCTCTTTATGCTGCTGATGAAGTTCATCAGATTTTTGTTTTCAATACCTGCTATATCAGCAGGCGCAGAAAAGAAGTGAGAACCAAGATGCTTGAATCTTAGTCCCGCGGGAGCTGGGCAGCTGAAGAGCAGGTGCTGAGATGAGTCCACCTCATCCTCCATACAGCTGACGCAAAAAGGACTCGAAGTAATTCCGAGTCTCACGGCATGTATACCCCGCGGACAGTGCCCCGTGAGGATGCCCACGAAATTTGAGAGATAAGATGTTGTCATCCTCAGAATATCTCTCTAACGCCTCCTATGCAAACGTGGCCAGAAGGACTTCGCGCCCTTACGCATTCGTGTACTTGGCCAGTGCTCGCTGAGTTGGTGCAAAGCCCATCCTTGCAGGAGTAGAGCGCAAGCTATCAAGGGGATCCCGATCCTCTCCTTTCGTGGGCACACTACCTCACAGGTCCCTTGTCTGGCCAGCTCGTCGGCTTCGCAGTTTCCAGTAATGTCACTGTGACCAGGTACCCAGATTATCTTTATATCGAAGAATTCTGATGCAATCGAGAGAGAGACCAGGCATTCCCTGACCAGTCTCGAATGCACCATCATAGAGCCTAGGGCCCTAATTGCCGCTTGGCTATCGGAGTAAATATTTACCTTCTTAACAGTTATTACGCACGTAAGTAGCCAGTCAGCTACTTCTTTAATTGCGGCCACCTCTGCTTGGAACACACTGCAGTGATCGGTAGACTGAATTTGAGTTTGATGGGGAGCTCTTTGTAGAATACTGAATACTGAGATTGAGCTTATAGCCCAAGCTCCTCAGTCTGATTGCGGTACGTGCAGCGGCAATTCTGCCTACGATGTCTATAGGTACCACATTTAACATTACATTAAGCGCCAGGGTAGGAGCAGTTCGAAGCACCCTACTGATTCCAATGAGTGCAGACCTCTGAACTCTCTCTAGCTTTTTAACTGATGTCACCCTCTCCAGTGAGTTCCGCCAGACAACGACTGCATATAACAGGTATTATAATATTATAATATTATAATATTATAGTATTATAATAAAGTATTATAGAGCCAAAATACAACTCTAGGCGAGAGCCCCCATCTTTTGCCAATTGCGCCCTTGCATCCATACAAGGCGATTGTTGCCTTCCTTACTCTCTCCTCAATGTTGGGCTTTCACGTTAGCTTAATGTCAAGGATTAGACCTAGGTACTTCACCTTGCCAGAGAGTACCCACGGAGCGCCCCCATCGAGGGGAGTTGAGCTCTAGGTATTTTATATTTCCTCGTGAAAAGGACGGGCTCCGTCTTAAGAGGATTCACCGATAAGCCGCAGTCTGTTGCCCATCGAACAACTACATTCAGATATCCCTGCATTAAATCGTACAGGGTATCTATAAACTTTCCTCTAACAATTAATGCTCCATCATCGGTGTAGGCAATCACCCTACAGCCCCTCCTCACCAGCTCCTCCAGCAAGTCATTGATAACAATGATTCAGAGAAATGGTGAGAGAACACTGCCTTGCGGCGTGCCCCTGCTTACCTCCCGCGGAGAGAGACTCCGCCACACTCTGCGACGACCGTTCTGTCGCTAAGAATTCTGTAGATGAACCTGGAAAGGTCGGCTTCAACCCCCAGCTTTCCCAGAGATTAAGTATTTGCCTCCAGGAGAACGTTATTAAAAGCCCCCTTAATGTCGAGGAAGGCGCCAACTGCGGGTTCTTTCTGATACAGAGATTGCTCAATAGCCTTAACAATTGTGTGCAGGGCAGATTCAACTGATCTGCCCTTACAGTAAGCATGTTGGGTGTGCGACAAACGCCCGCGAGGAATTTCGCTTTTTATGTGTAGGTCAATCAGCCTCTCAAGGGGTTTCAGCAAAAAAGATGGGAGGCTGATTGGCCTAAAATCCTTAGGATTCACCGATAAGCCGCATGACTGGTCTGTCCGTTCTCCTCAGATTCCTGTAGGAGGGTGTTTTCGGACGGGTTTCAGTGAGAGAAAATATACACAGAATATACCTGTGATCCGAGAACGAGTGGGTGTTAAGCACCCTCCAATCGGAAATTCGGTTTAACAGTGAGGAGGAGGCCAGGGTAAGATCCAGAACCTCTTCCCTGGTTGCAGTAAAGAAAGTGGAGCCTTACCCCTATTGCAAATAAACAAATCTTCGTTTAAAATAAAATCAAAAAGTGACTCTCTTGCGTTTACGTTAGAACTTCCCCAACAGGTGTGGTGGGAGTTTGCGTCCGTTCTTGCGCTTCGCTTCAGCCAGAACTTCCCCTTAGTACCCTCATGAAGACGGCGGAGACGGCGGACGCTACCCTCTTCCATTTCTCCCTGGAAGTAGCGCCGTCCTCCCTACCGCTGTCCATGACTCCAAGAGTGATGTAGCTTGCCAGTTTAGCGACTTCGCTTAATGATTTGGGCAGACCGGCATCAGTCCTGGGTCTCTTTTCGAGGGAGACATCCTCCTCCTGGGATCATTGTCTCTTTACCCCCGAATCCACTTGTGGTGCACCCACTCCGTTTCCTCTGCCTTCTTCTGCCCCACGCAGAACCTTCCTGGCCCACTCAAGCGTCTGAGAATGTTTCTCAGATAGCTGAGAAGTATTTTGGTCGTCGTATCGTTCCAGAATTTTGGTAGCAAGACCGTGTGCTTTGCCCTGCCTGCTGTTTAAGCTTATCAGGGGGTCGCCGAATAGGCAACCCCGAAGCCTTCGGAAAACTGAGGGAGGACCCCTTACTGGTACTGGCCACCCCATCCAGTACCGCTAAATTAGGAAACGCAGACGGTTCCTCCTGCAGTCCCCTACATACCATAAGCGCGTTCCCGCTTGTGACCCCCACGTTCTTGCTGGAAGTGGGTTCCGACTTCCTCTCAGTGTTCCGTTTGTACTCTACCCGACTAGTTGATTCCGACATTTTGCTGCCACTAAGAGCTTCAGCCCTCAGGGTTGTACCCCACGGGAATTTGCGAGGAGGCGATTTCGCCCCTCCTCTCTTACGAGAGATGATTTTAGGACACGGCTCCGAGTTCCCGCTACCACCTGAAGTTCTTGGTGTTTGTTTTGTTGTACTTGTTGTGTTCTGTTTTGTGTATATAATATATATATATATTTTTATGATTTTTTGTACAGTAGCTACTTCTGCCTTTTACATGATACAAATCATTTAAAAAAATTTCTCCCAGGCTATACTGTATAAAGTACAGCCGGCATTACTATGTATATACATTTTCTTCATTTAATATAATACTTAAACAAAGCACACGATTTTTTGTTTTTTATAAGCACGCTGGATATGTGTTTGTATGTGCATAAGAGTGTGTCGCCAAAAATATGCTATTTTTTCTACGGGATTGTAAAATCTATTATATTTATTTTAAGACTTCTGTAAATTTACAATATATTTCGGAAAAATAAAATACAATACTTACGTAAACTTACCTATTTAATATCTTGAAAAATAAACGCATTCTTGTCACAAATTTTTGTTTTACAAATATCACTATTTTGATCACTTGAACCCTATCTTCATCTAAATAAACCTCATCAAATTATTTTGAGTCAGTTAGTAGGTCTAGCTCGGGGAAACTGGTGATCAGATGAGGATTTTCTGCATTATTAGTTTCACTATCACCACACAATAGAGTATTAACACTGCGTCAAGACCTCTAAAATAATTTTGGCCACGAAAAGCAATTTTCTTTTTAGTAATACATTTACTATCTACATTATGCCGGCTGTACTTTAAAAAGTACACTAAACTTTCGCGCATATCAAATTAAATATAAACCATCTTGCAAAAAAATCTTAGATAAAGTTTATTATTATTATTATTATTATTATTATTATTTATATTATGATTTTGCATTGCTTTGTCATAGCTTACATGTCGCATTGTATAAAAAATTCAAAGTCTAGATCGGACTTTCAATTAAACTTCAGAGTGGCCACTCAGAAAAATTGGCAATAGTTTGCCCGTTAAAATTTTGGAAAAGCATCCCATTTTTCTGTACTTTATGAAGTCCAAATGGCGAAAATAGGCTAAATAAAATAAAAGAATAATTCTTGGCTTTCTTCATTTCATTTTCTATTCTTATATACAACTTGAAGGTTTGAACCATTTCTGGGTTGCCAACAATCACATCAAGCAGTCACTCTGTGCCGATATATTAGCTGTTTAAAAGTCAGGTGCGGAGTTCTCAATCCCCATTTGCTGCAATTATACAAGATGTATTTTGAACAAGCTCGTTGTCCAATTCGAGTTGCTCTGGGGCAAAACTAAGGAAACGATAACTTTACTTTCAACATTTACTTTCAATTCTTAATGCAATTGGAATTGGTAATCGTCTCCCCAAAACTTTCACTACTCCGAGTGATTCGCACAATCTGCGCACATCGTGCAGTAGTACTATTGTATTATCCATGATTACACCTCAATATTCACACATAACGGCTGTCAAGCAACAAAGATGTATAATCGACACTAAAAATTGACAATGACACATCCTGGTTCAAAGAGTTCGTGGAGTCTGTTTCGTAGTTTTCTTATAACAATATCTTAAATAATAATAATCGGATATAAAATAATATCATACTATCTAATTTAGCGAATTACGTCGAAGTAAACAACACAAAACAACCGACTTAAGTTGATACAATTGATTCGAAAGCGTTTAACTATATGCGACCTGATTATTTACACATTTTCGAGTAGTAGAATACAATTATTCTTATAGATTGCTATATATACATATAATTGGCACGTATACCCTCGTTGGGTGTTTGGCCGAGCTCTCCTCCTACTTGTGGCGTGCGCCTTGATGTTGTTCCACAAATGAAGGGACCTACAGTTTCAAGCCGACACCGAATGGCAGATATTTTTATGAAGAGCTTTTTCATCGCAGAAATACACTCGGAGGCTTGCCATTGCCTGTCGAGGAGCAGCTGCTAATAGAAAAAATTTTTTCTTCATTTGGGCCTTTCACAGAGATTCGAAATTTTTGTTTTTCTTTTGCCAGGATAACTAGCAAGTGCGGCCCTCAGACATTAATTAAATCTATTGTACTACACATCTATTGTACTTCCCTTTTAATTTTCTGTAAATTTACCCGATCTTCGAAGAAATCTGAGTAGATCTTATGGTGCCAAGGAGCCAAGAAGGTCGCTTCTTTCCGAAGGCCGGCCAGGCGCACAGGAAGTGGTCCGCCGTCTTATCCTCCTCTTCACAAGCTGGGCAGGGTACACTGCCTGAGATGCTTACCTTTTCCATGTGCTTCGTCAACAGAAAGTGGCCCGTCATCAGTCCAACCAGCCGTCTACACTCCCTTCTGCTTAGTGACAGAAGGGCTTGCGACAGTCGGTCGGACATGACAGATAACATCAGTTTAGTCCATAGTCACTGCCGTGACTTTGATGGCTGCAGAAGGGAGTGGCAAAATGGGCTCTGGGCCAAAGAATTTGGTCTCAGAGCCAATCCTAGATAAGGAGTCAGAGGTCTCGTTACCCACGTTAGCATCAGGCTATTATGTCTACCGACATAGTTCAGCCTGGATTTGCCGGACTCGCTACCCCTGATGTGGTTGCGGGGCTGTCTAAGGCCATGAGCTCAGCTTGATTGTCACTGCAGACACATATAGATCTGCCTCTCCATTTGTTTTCCACAACAAAGTTCATCGCTTCTTGAACTGCATACACCTCCGCTTGAAACACAGATGCATGCATCCCAAAAACAAAGTGCAGTTTTGTCCTGCTGGATTCCACGTAGATCCCAGAGCCGGACCGTACTCGATCCTGGAGCCATCCGTGAAAATGCGAAAACAGAGTTTGCCCGGCTCGTTTTCAGAGTTTGATCACAACTGAGCCTCTAGCAGCACCATACTCTATCTCTTTTCAAGTAGGACTCTTGATCCATGCCTCTCCTTGGATCAAAGCATCAAGTGGTGGTAGACCAATCAGAGCATGTAATGTCGGGCCTGAAGTAGTCAGAAAAGCTCCGCTGCAACATATGGCCACAGTGCGTTGTAGTCTCGATAAGGTCCTCCTGACTCCCACGAGAGGGAGTCTACTCATCAAGACCACTCATGCATAGGTGATAATAGGTCCTATCATAGCCGTGTAGATTCACAGGACCTCGCTAGGAGATAGACCCCACGTTTTCCCAAAGACACCTTTGCACTGCCAGAAAGCTGTCAATGCTTTGGATGTCTTTGTTTCAACGTGTGACTTTCAAAGAAGTTTACTAATGAGGATTACTCCAAGATATTTGATTTCTTTGGATAGCTGGACTGTGACTCCTTTTAGCTTAGGCAGAACGAGTTCATCAAGCATCCTTCTTCTGGGAAAGAGGACAACACCCAAGTGTCAATCATATCCAGAGTTTTCTGCACTTTTCTACAGATGTTCATAAGGGAAGGGCCCATTATCAGACGGGCAACGTTGTCCGCATATGCTTGTGTGTAGACTCCAGCATCATTTAAGGTGATGTGTAGAGGATCGATCACCATGCACCAGAGCAATGGAGACAGCACACCACCTTGGGGGCAGCCTCTGTTAACCCCGGACGACACCAGCAGATCCTCCTCCACCCGCACCGTGATGATACTTTGGACTAGTATCGAACGAATTCAATTCACCAGTACCCGGTCTACACCATGTCTACTGGCAGAGCTGCACATACTGTCGAAATTGGCATTATCAGAAGTCCTCTCTATAACCAAAAAGATGCCCATAGCGAAGTCTCTCCTGTCAATGGCTATGTTCTATGCTAGCAATAAGATGTTGCAGTGACGGCTCGCAGGATTTTCCACTCTGATTGGCATGCTGAAATGGAGAGAGTGGGTGAACCTTCAACGACCTCTGACGCATATGCAACCCCACTAGCCGTTCGAGACTTCTCAGCATAAAAGAGGTCATGTTGAACAAATATTTTTTCGAATCATTTATTTTGCATTGTACTGTATTTCGACAGATACCGCCAGTGTAAAATATAAGTGGTTTGGAATTTTTTTTTTTCAGACCAAATACAATAATCACAAAATACAAATTGTTAAAACATTTCTACATTTTTAAATATTCTCAGTATTTATTCATTCTGCCAAAAAAGAACCAGAATCGTTCTTTCAAACGCAAAATAATTTTTTAATCATCAAAATTTATTTTGCCGCCTTTAAAATAGGCTCCATTCGAAGCAATATACATGTACTAACGATTAGTCCAATCAGCAAAGCACCTTTTAAACGCGTTTAAAGAGATCTTCTTCAGCTCCTACAGCGAATTATCTTTAATGACCTCTATTGACTCAAAGCGGCGTCCGCGGAGTGGCAATTTAAGTTTTGGGAAAAGGGAAACGTCACATGAGGCTAAATCCGGTAAATGCGGTGGTTGTTCGATGATATTTGTCGAGGTTTTGGTCAAAAAAGTGTTCACAATATGAGCCATGAGTTTTTTTCCACAAATTGGGGCGTTTTCTACGCACATTCTCTCTGAAACGACGCATAACTTCCAAATAATATTCCTTATTTACCCGAGAGCCATTTGGAATGAATTTCGAGTGCATAACATCATGATAATCAAAGAAAACAAGTATGACTTTCACTTTTGACCGACTTTGACGTGGTGTTTTGGGTTTCGGCTCATGTGGATAGCGCTATTCAGCCGCCTGTTGACTGGTTTGCATGTCAAACTCATATACCTACGTCTCATCATCTGTTATGATGCGCTGGATAAACGTTGGATCAGAATCCACTTGCTCAAGCATGTCTTCAGCCACCTTCTTCCGTTGAATTTGAAAAAAATTCAACTCTATTGGAACCTCCCTCAAACTTAAATGATGATTTTCCATCACGATTTCCTTGACTTTGTTGACGATTTCATCCGTTGAAGACGTTGATGGGCGACCAGATCGGGGCAAGATCTTCCACGACTTCTTGGCCCTCTGCAAATGCCTTTTACCACTCGCAGACCCGTGTTTTGATAAAGCACACTCGCCATACGCTTTCTGCAACAATTTCAACGATTCGGCACACGAAATTCCGCTCAAAAAATAAAATTCAAAACAAACTCTTTGTTCGATATTTTTATCCACGCTCAAACTCTGCGACACTATAGAGGCCAATTGTACCAACATTCCACCAAAAAAAATTAGACATAGGTGTAACACGCGCTTTTTAAATGAACGATTCCCCATATCTTTTTGACAGAATGTAGTCACTACATTTGGTATAAAAATACCCATTTCTTTATGTTCTACAATCAATTTAACTGAAATACATTTTTCAAACTTCCATTTCTTCCTGTGCGTTGTTATATACATACATACAAGTGTAAGGATGGCTTTTAAATGGTGACTGTTTTATTCATCATTGTCCAAATTTACATTTCAGTTATGAATTCATTTTAAAAGATATGTACATGTTTAGATAAATGAGAGTAACTAATAAACTAAGATAATAAAGTAGCTACATCGGAGGGATGCATTATGGATGATAACTACTTGAATGGGTCATTAGATTTATGACCTTACACAAGGTGAATTCCAAAATAAACATAAAAATGTTTTTGATGGCACCATCTTTTTAATGAGTTAGTGCGTTGGAAGTTACATCTCTAGCTGACTTCCTATGAAATCTTGCTGACATTCTACAAAGTTATTGCATCCAAATTGTCAGTATGTTTTTGTCATCGGTACAAAAATGAGTCTCGAACAAAAAGCTAATATCAAATTTTGTTTTAAAACGGGTAAAAAGTTTACCGAAACATTTGAATTGATAAAAAAAGTTGATGGCGATTATTGTCTATCACATGCCAGACTTCATGAGTGGTTTACACGTTTCAGATATGGTTGTGAGGACATAAATAACAATGAACATACGGGCCGCCCAAAATCAGTAATCACTGAAAACTCCATCAAAAGTGTTTGTAAATGTATAAAAATGAATCGGAATAATCGTTGAAATTCATGGAATCGGAGTTGAATATGTTCGAAACTTCGATTTATGGCATTTTAACTAATCATGTGGGTTTACAAAAGGTCTGTGCACGTTTCATTCCGCACAAGTTAACTAAGGACCAAAAATTGCTCAGAATTCTACATTCGAAAGACCTCATTAAAGAGGTGCGAAAAGACGAGAAGTTCCTTTATAACATTGTAACTGGTGATGAAACGTGGTGTTTCCACCATGAACCTGAAACTAAGCATCAATGTGCCTAGTGAAAGGCCCCAGACGAGCCACCAAACAAAAAATCGCGTTTGAAGAAGACTAAATTCAAGTCGATGCTCGCTTGTCGACGCTTGTTTTTATGATTCCAAGGGAATTGTCCACAAGGAGTTGGTGCCAATGGACAAACCGTCAATGCAATTTTTTATCTTGGCGTTTTGAAGCGTTTGTTGCATCGCATTCATCGAATTCGCCCTGAATACCACGAAGGAGGAGGCTGGCGCTTATTGCATGATAATGTACCATCTCATCGATCCACTCACTATTTTTGAAGTGATAACGTCTTATAATTCGATTTAACAGGCTGCACGCACGAAAAAATATGTCGTTACCTTGCTCATTAGTGTTACCTTACTCATTAGTGTTACCTTGCTCATATGTAGTTACCTTACTCATTAGTGTTACCTTGCTCATTAGTGTTACCTTGCTCATATGTAGTTACCTTGCTCATTGCCGTTACCTTGCTCATTTGTCGTTACCTTGCTTATTGCATTGAATGAACTGCAAGCGAAAGCACGGAACGAACGACAAAGCAAACAAAGCAAACGAACGGCAACGTTCGACATCTTGCTCTCTCCTACTTAAGTGAGCGTATATATGTATGTATATGCGCATATGTACATATATAAATTCACGTATTTGTATTTGCATATGCCTTCTTATTGATTATTATTAATTTGATTCACTTGAAGAATTTAAAATAAAACCAAGTTTGTTAAGGGGGAAGTCTACTGTGACAAGGGAAAAAACAGGCTTATTTTCCGGATTTTATTTCTACAAAATATTGCTCGTACATAAAATCTATTTAAACTCTTATCTTTATTATATATTTAAGTTTTGAAAAAAAAATTTTAAGTCAAAATATTCAAAATGGCCGCTGTGGCACTTCTGCAAGCGCAGATCCGCTTTTCTTAGGTGCCTAAACGGTGTACATGAAATCGTACGTTTCGGTGATCTAAAACAAAAAAACAAAATATTGTTATCATATACATAGTATTGACTCTCGTCTGACGTAGGATTATGTCGATAAAAAATTTTGGCGTTGAAAAAAAAATTCTTGAAATTTTTTTCTTTTTTTTTGCCTAAAATTGATGTTACTATTGTTTATAACAATTTAACAAATAACGATATCAAAAAAATCCTATGTCAGACGAGAGACACTATTACAGAGAATATATAATTAAATTTTTAAGCTGATTCATTTATCAGAACTCGAGATATCGTGACACCGTTTAGAAAAGCGGACCTGCGCATGCAGAAGTGCCACAGCGGCCATTTTGAATATTTTGACTTAAAATTTTTTTTTCAAAAACTTAAACATATAATAAAGATAAGAGTTTAAATAGATTTTATGTACGAGCAATATTTTGTTAGAAATAAAATCCGGAAAATAAGCCTGTTTTTTCCCTTGTCACAGTAGACTTCCCCCTTAATAATACCTGTTGTTTTAATGTTATTATTGTTAATTTTTTTATTATATATGAAGGAAAAAATTTATGGCAATATTTACCATATACCTAATAAGATATGTTGTCTATACTAATATTATAAAGAGGAAAACTTTGTTTGTTTGTAATGAAGAGGCTCAAAAACTACTGGACCGATTTTAAAAATTCTTTCACCATTCGAAAGCTACATCCTCTACGAGTAACATGGATTATATTTTATTTTGGAAATAGGGCTCGAGATATAGGTCAAAACGTGGACCCGGGTAACCTTCGGATGTGTATGTACAATATGGGTATCAAATGGAAGCTGTTGGTGAATGCTTTAGTTCAGAGTATTTCCATCCGCTCCGTGACTAGGGTCTCGAGATAGAGACCAAAACGTGGACCCTAGAATGTGTTTGTACAATATGGATATCAAATGAAAGCTGTTGATAAGTGCTTTAATACGGGGTAATTTTCATACCTATTGATGACTAGGGTCTCGAAATATATGCCAAAACGTGGACCCGCCGTGTCTTTGAACCGAATTAAACCAAACTTACACACATTGTTAAGTAGGTATTGAAGCTGATTTCCGTATAGTTTGAATACCTATTGGTAGATAGGGTCTGAAGATATAGGTCAAAACGTGGACCCGGGTAACCTTCGGACGTGTATGTACAATATGGGTATCAAATGAAAGCTGTTGGTGAATGCTTTAGTACAGAGTATTTTTCATGCCGCTCCGTGACTGGGGTCTCGAGATATAGGTCAAAAACGTGGACCCGGGTAACCTTTGGTTGTGTATGTACAATATGGGTATCAAATGAAAGCTGTTGATAAGTGCTTTAATACGGGGTAATTTGTTATGTTATGTTATGTTATGTTATGTTATGTTATGTTACGTTATGTTATGTTATGTTATGTTATGTTATGTTTGTTATGTTATGTTATGTTATGTTATGTTATGTTATGTTATGTTATGTTATGTTATGTTATGTTATGTTATGTTATGTTATGTTATGTTATGTTATATTATGTTATGTTATGTTATGTTATGTTATGTTATGTTATGTTATGTTATGTTATGTTATGTTATGTTATGTTATGTTTATGTTATGTTATGTTATGTATGTTATGTTATGTTATGTTATGTTATGTTATATTATGTTATGTTATGTTATGTTATGTTATGTTATGTTATGTTATGTTATGTTATGTTATGTTATGTTATGTTATGTTATGTTATGTTATGTTATGTTATGTTATGTTATGTTTTATGTTATGTAATGTAATGTTATGTTATGTTATGTTATGTTATGTTATGTTATGTTATGTTATGTTATGTTATGTTATGTTATGTTATGTTATGTTATGTTATGTTATGTTATGTTATGTTATGTTATGTTATGTTATGTTATGTTATGTTATGTTATGTTATGTTATGTTATGTTATGTTATGTTATGTTATGTTATGTTATGTTATGTTATGTTATGTTATGTTATGTTATGTTATGTTATGTTATGTTATGTTATGTTTATGTTATGTTGTGTTATGTTGTGTTATGTTATGTTATGTTATGTTATGTTATGTTATGTTATGTTATGTTAAAGTATATTATGTTATGTTAATATTAACTCATTCTCTATATCCATACAAAATATCTATCAAACAAATAAAATTAAAATTTTCTTTTGAAAAATGCAACCATTCAATCAGTATTTTCTTATGACGTTATCACGTTAAACTATCGTCAGTAAACCGACTTTACAGACAACCTCTGTTTTTTGTCTAGAAATAGCATTTTAACCACCAATCACTCACTGTATTCGCCTGATGTGGCTCCCTGTGACTTCTACGTATTCGGAAAATTTTATTTGCCACGAAAGGAAAACGTATTGCATCCGTAGAAGGTATCCAAAAGGCTTGTACCGACATCCTGAAGGACATTCCGGTCAATGAGCTGAAACACTCTTTCGAAAGCTTTTAGATTGCGCAAAACAGGGTATCGAGGCCACATTGTTCGACTTGCTCGTTAGACCGTGGAGTTCGTATGGCCGTTTTAATGTGTCTTATACCGTTTTGCTGGCAATGTGAAATAATGTCGACGTATAGACGGTCCCACGATCGGTGATTACTTCAACCGGCAATCCGAAATATCCGGACTTAACTAAGATATTTGGAGAATGCGTCGGAAATTGCTAATACGTAACAATTTCCCTTCTTACTACGAACAAACGGACCGAGGTGATCAATGTGAATCACGCAGAAAAGTATCGGTTCTAACGGATCGAAGTGCATTGCAGCTTCTACATACCTTACAGGATTTTGCTTTCCCATATCAGCATTCAGCACACGCCGCGATATAATTTTTTAATATATTTACGCATTTTCGGGAACCAAACCTTTTTGCGTAGTTTTATATTTTGGATCTGTATGGTATAAAGCTACATAATCGTTGACGTTATTTCGAATATAGAACTCGCTGGTTCCACATTTTCAACGTGCTGCTCAGGTACTCTACTCACCGCATCTACATGAGCAAGTCTGCTACTGGAACGATGTACGGCTTCGAAGTCGAATTCTGATATAATATTTTCAACCATTATCGAGAAATCTTAGGCTTGAGTTCCTTGTAAGCACGTACTTTGGCAACTGCTGAACAGTCAGTCACTAAGCGAAATTTCTGGCAAGAGCTTCCAACTCATAAGAGTGATAACGACTCGCGGTGTCTGTACAGTGACGACTGTAGTACAATGTTGATTGTCATGTCTTATCGCCGTACGATTGCATCATTACGCTTGCGAGGCTGATACTTTTAGCGTCGATGTGAACCTCATCCTGCGCACATTGGTCGTAGAGGGCCAACACTGGAGTGGTTGTCAAAAGATTGTTAACTCTTTCAAACACTGGCTGCTGTAGCTCAGTCCAGAAAAAAATATTTTGTTCGAATTTGTGTAAAAGTGTTGTTAGCGGCTATATTATCAAGGAGTAATCAGGGACAAATTTTCGGAAGCCTGTGAGACACAAGAATCATCTCAGATCCCTTAGTTTGCAAAAATTTGCAATTGTCGATTCGGAGTGTCAACCCACTTTTTTTAGAAGAACCAACCAAGAAGAACGTTGACCAACCCAAAAGGCATTCTATTGAATTCATAGTGGCCTTCGTTGGTAACAAATGCCATAAAACTGCTCGAATGTTCGTCGAAATCTATTTGATAATACCCCATTCGTAGGTTTAATATGGAAAACTATTAATTACCTGCTAGCTGGGCGAAATGATCATCCATCACTGGCATCGGATATGATGTTTTTTTCGTTACTTTATTCAAACATCTGCAGTCTACACAAAGTCGAGAAGAATGGGTGAGGCAAATGAGGACTCTGATGGTCGTTACTTTATTCAAACATCTGCAGTCTACACAAAGTCGGAAGCAATGGGTGAGGCAAATGAGGACTCTGATGGTCTTATAATTTCGTTTTCGAGTAGATCTTTTATTATATCTGCCACGATCGGACGGTATAGACATACATAGGATAGGTCGACATGGTTTCATATTCACAGGTATTTCAATTTTCATTTTTACTGACACTTGTTTATTTTTAACTTCACCTTGTATATACAATTTTTATACCCGAGTGCTCTTGTGGACAAGAGTTATATGTATCCTCAACTATCTGTGCGATTCTTCTGCCAGAAAAATGTGAAACACAGATGGCGCTCCTAGCAGTAAGAAGGCGTTGTTCCTAAGCAACGACAGGTGGGCATTCCCACTACTTAGGACTGGTAGCGGCAGGCTAATCACCTACCATGTCAGAAATCAAAATAGATTAGCGAAACCAACGCAAGACTGAGTCTTGTCAAGGCCCTATGCGCCCGAGAGAAGTGAATAAGGAAAAAAATGTTTAAGTAATAACATAAAGAAATCGAGGTTTATACAGACGTATACATATATACCTCAGTATGAGGAATTAAGGTCATTTAACAATACTCTTCCGTTCGTCTGGCCATGCGCACGATAAATCGACCAGCAATGAATATACAATATGTACATTAGGGTGTCCCAGGCTACAAGCGGGAATTTTTTTTTCGGAATTTCAATACGCATACCCTTTATTTTTTTTCCATTTGACTCTAAAAACTTAAATATAAAATATTATTGAGATCGGATGTCATTAACCCGTACCGACTTGATGTCAAACTTTAAGTTTAAAAGTTAGTATGAAAGCTATATGCTCACAATAGAGAAAAGTTTAATTGAATTTTTAGATTAATTAAATAAATAAAAATAAAAAAAATATTTCGTATTTATTTTCTTTTTATTATAAAAGGGACATCAATCCTTTCAAATCATCAAATTTTCTTTTCAAAGTTTGCTTTTTACATTCGGGATATACCTGTCTGTGTTCTTGTACGGAACGTAATAAAAATTGTTTTTACTCCTCTTGAACAGTGATCAAACCATGGAAGTCTTGCACTGACTTAACCGCTCTTTCTGCCGTATCATTAACTGATTTCAGTCCTAGCAGCTTATTTTTAGCCTGTAGAAACGAATCATTTGACAACGAAGAGTGGCACTTGTTCAGAAAACTGTCGTCAATCTGGAGTCGATTAAACAGGAACTTGCTTTTGACAAAGACGAAGTCATCAATGTTTTTCTCTGAAATTAAAACAGATAGATCAGTTATCAATTATACCTATTAGCAAACTTAGTAAAAGAACAAAATTAAGGCTTAATTAAGGTACCAAAAAGTGGGCCACAGAGTTCTTCTTTGGATGCAATGTAACGTTTATTGTGAGCTGTTGGGTTTTCTCTAGTTAAGTTAGCAATCTTTTTTACTTTAGTTTCTAGATTGACATCATCATCAAATAAAGCCCGAATAGATACTTCATCTGTCAAATACCAAAAATGCTGGCAAAACTTCTGCAAAGCTGCTTTTGAAATGCTTTTGCCTATTGTTTTGTAATTTTTCATGGCCTTCAAAAAACACAAATCCTGATACGGCGCCTTTACTGCTAAAATACATTGGAGCCAGGGTTTTACGTAGGATGTCACGATGAACAGACATACGTCCAACAGAGCTGCCTTATCCTTATTTGAAATCTGAATTGAGAGCTAAGTAACGATATTTTTAACGAATAAATGGCTCTCGCCATCCATCGAGCCTGGTGCATAGCACCTGGTGCCGAATCTTAAATTTCTTCTCTGAATCTCCGCCAAGAAATATAATTGAAAGCTCAATTAATTCGCGATAGTCATCTCTAACGATTTCTTTGGTTAATTCAGTTTTGTAGAATTCTAGCAGTTTGTCAATTTTCGAAACATTAAAACAAGATAGCTTTTCTGTACAGCTTTGTTTTTTCTCGGGATCGATATTTTTCCAGTTTTCTCGGAATTTCTTGAATAATGGGATGTCTGGGCTTATAGTTACTTGACTGATTTTCGCTTCAAACACGCTTTTAAGTACTAATTCGTAAACGTGATGACGGCAAGCAAAAATAAGCACTTCTCTACCCAGTTTTTGTTCGAGAAGCACACATGCTCCATTTATGCGGCCTGTGTTAGAAGCAGTAGTATCACAACAGAGAATCTGCACTTTGTCTTCAAGGTTCCAGTTCGTAATAGCATCCCTGTACCCTTCCTGTCGAGCTATCCAATTTAGGAACAGCAATAATTTGTTCTTTATTATCGTATGTAATAATTACCGGTAGGTGTTCTTCTTTACTTTTACGTGAATCTAGAGCTGGCAACAGTTTTCCGTCCCAGTGGACAGTTATCGTGTCTGGGACCTTGTTTTGAAAATAAATTTTTATAGCTTCATTTCCGTACGAACTCTATGGATAGAGGACCTGCTTATAGGGAATTCATCCGTATTGTGCCCCAGAGCCTCAATAGTAGCTTCAATTATAAAGACAGAATCCCTCACACTTAACTGACACCTGTGTAATGCGGCAACTAACTTGGGAGTTATGATATTTTTCCGCATAGAAGTTTTATCGAGCTGAGAGGAGGCTTCTCTTGCACTGGGCCTATTTTCTTCTAATTCTAGTATTTCACAATCAGAAGAGAACTTTTCTAGTGGTGGTTCGCAAGATGAT
This sequence comes from Anastrepha obliqua, assembly GCF_027943255.1. Lineage (NCBI taxonomy): Eukaryota > Metazoa > Arthropoda > Insecta > Diptera > Tephritidae > Anastrepha > Anastrepha obliqua. Next base: position 479,123 of record NW_026562179.1, on the reverse strand, counting down.
GTTGATGGGGCTAAGGATGAAAAATTTTTAGCACGTCGCTTTTCCTCCTCGATGATTCTAACGCGCGTCCTTTCCTCTTTGTTTGTTAGTTTTTTGTCCACTCCGGCTAAGTGACCGGGCCGACCTGGTTCTCTTTGGCGCTGCAAGAAGATCTTATCTTCATTTATTGTAATCGATTGAAGAGCATCGGCAATGCCAAACAAATTCTTTAAGTTTGAAACAAACTCCTTTCGACGCTGTTCAAACACTTCTTGAGTTTTTTTCGCATTTTTTTGCAATTCACTCCAAACGTGGTATAGATAACTAGTTTCTTAACACATTTACATATTGATCTGGTCGGTATACGTGCCTTTTCCCAATAAATAATACACTCACAAATTGTGAGATTTGCACTTTCATTGACACTTAAGTTCACTTCACGAATATTAAAGAACAAAACTGCCAGTACTTGCCCGTTAGATGGAAGTTTAGAACCGGTGATTTGATGTTTTACGTCCCCTATTAGAAATATCTCCTTTTTGGAACTTCGTAACTCCACTGACACGTTGACTACACGAAAAAAACGCGGTTACTAATAAAATAAACAAGTAATTACATGCAATCAATCCGACAGTTCGCGCGCGCCGTACTATACAAGTACCGACAGGTTTCCGCGCAACTCGGCACGGGTTGCCGTGATTCTAAATAGACGAAACTTTATTTTTGGATGTTTTGAGGCCATTCAAACAAAATAAGAGGGTATGAGTTAAAAAAAACACTTTAATTTTTTTGGGACACTCTAATGTACATAGTTCAATGAAACTTGGCATATATATTAATTTTTGTCGGAGGTAGCTATTGAAAATGGGAGAAATATTGCCACTTACCTAACTACCACAAAGATGTTATTTCAATAAGGAAACAAACGTGATATTATATATTCTTTATAAATAAAGCAAAATGACTTAAATTGGTACAAATGATGGTCCTAGAAAAACAAATTCAGCACAATTAAAATTCTGAATAATTGGGTAAATATGTGTTTCTCGATAACGACTCAAACGACCAACACGAACTCAGCTGATAACTAAAAAAATTTGTTAAATTAAAAAATTTACAAATTAAAGTTATGTACATACATACATTGCAAACTCACAAAAATACTCATCCAGAATGTAAAATTGATAATGAGTAATGTTATGAAATTAAAGCTGGAAAAAGAATTACTTAGTGCTACTGAAAGGTATAATAAATAAAGGAAGCAAAAAAAAAAAACAAAATTATGAATCCATAAGACTAGATCAAACATGGCACACGTATTGCTCCATGCCTCATCTAGATCAAATATAAATATCAGAGAAATTGGATTAAAACCAAGCCAACTTTTTATTATTATAACACTAAATTTCCGTCCTTCTGTCGAAATTGGCAAACTATAATTCTCATTATCAATGAGTTTGTTTGACTCCAAAAATTAGCAGTCAGCCCAATTTAGCACTTCCTCGCTTGTTTTATTTAATATAAATTTCACATAACTTGTACAGTAGTTTTTGCATTACGTCCGGAATATACTACTGTGGGCAAAAAGTAAGGTGAATTTATTTGTCAAACTTCGTGGGATTAAAATTTCGCTCTAGTTATTTTTTTCATGAGTTGGCAGCACTGTTAATAACATCTGGGCCCACTTTCATGTGAATGTCATTATCAGTAATATATTTACGCTTGTGTTTACCAAACGACCAAGAATGCATTTTTCGATTTTCACAATGTCTGATTTGATTGAGCAGAGAAGTGCCATCAAATTTTGTTTGCGGAATGAAATTTCGGCTGCGGAAACGTTTAGCATGTCGCAGAAGGCATTTGGTGATTCGACCATGTCGCAGAAAAATGTTTATAAGTGGTACAAAGACTTCAAAGAGGGTCGAGAACGTGTTGATGACTTGGAGCGCTCCGGACGACCATCGACGTCAACAGATGACCAACACGTCAATAAAGTGAAGGAGTTAGTGCTCAAAAATCGTCGGTTGACTGTTAAAGACCTTACTGATATGATCGGAATATCAGAAGGATCTGTGAAAACCATTTTGAAAGACCATTTGGGCCTACGAAAAGTCAAATCTCGTTTGGTACCGAAAACTCTCAATTTCTTGGAAAAAACTCGTCGCGTTGATGTGTGTGAAACAATGCTTTCAGACTATCAGGACAAGCTCAAATGCATCATTACGGGAGATGAGACTTGGATTTATGCTTACGACCCTGAAACAACCGACCAATCAAGCGAATATCGTGCTAAAGGCGAGGCCAGACCGAAAAGAGCACGTCAAAGTCGTTCAAAAATAAAGGTCATGATGACAGTTTTTTCGATTTTCGTGGTGTGGTGCACTACGAATTCCTCCCACCTGGCCAAACTGTTAATAAGGAATATTGTTTGAGCGTTATGCGTCGTTTACGTGAAGCAATTCGTCTAAAAAGACTAGAATTATGGGCCAACAACTCTTGGTTTTTGCATAACGATAATGCACCGTCTCACACTGCACTCGTTCTTCGTGACCATTTCGCCAAAAATTCCACGCATATCGTTCCGCAACCACTGTATTCGCCTGATTTGGGTCCGTGTGACTTCTGGCTATTCCCAAAACTCAAGAGACCACTCCGGGGAACGCGTTTCGAGTCGATTGAGGAGATAAAAGCTGAATCGAAGAAGGTGCTGATGGCTATACCGGAAATGGACTATTTGGCATGTTTCGGGGATTGGAAAAATCGTTGGCATAAGTGTATTTCATCGAGGGGGGATTATTTTGAAGGGGATGAAATTGATTTACAAGAATAAAAAAGATTTTTCATTTTAAAACCAAATTCACCTTACTTTTTGCCCACAGTAGTATGAATTTTGTTCTTTAATTGGACCTCTTTAATACAGTAGTCAAAATCCTTAACTTTAATATACTCCTTTACTGATGGCGAATTATAAGTGATGATCGTTCTTTTAACACCCTTTTTGGGTGTTTGGCCGAGCTCCTCCTCCTATTTGTGCGAACTACAGTTTTAAGCCGAATCCGGACAGCAGATGGTCATTGCCTGCCAAGGGGCACCCGCATTTAAAAAAATGGTTTCTATCGTTTGGTGTTTCAGGGACGGCTTATCGTACAGCAGAGTTGTCCAATATCCTGTACGCCTGTAGTTCGTTTTTGATTTTCAGTGTTATAATTTTGTTTTTGAATAGTCGGCTTCAAAATTCCTACAAGCTCCTTAAAAGCTTTTTTAGAAATTCTGTAAAATGTCTAAAATTTTAAATCGGTGTAATCAATTATGTAAGCAAAATTCTGAAATTTGAAGTCATCGTCTGCTGTTTGAGTTATTCCTAGTGTACGGATGCACCCAGTGCCTCCCTTTTCTTTTATTTCTGCCCTGATGGAGAAGATAATATAATAAAATAAATATAATAAAATAAACATTGGTTGGCAGACTATTTTCAGTATAACTGATGAAGTTCATTTATTCGCATCCTTTACTTTTTTACGTGTCCAATCATGCCTCGAATTGTGATTAGAGGAAAGGAAAATTGTTGTGCGCGAGCATAAAGATGGAAAATCATACTCAAATATCGAGAAAACCATCAGCAGGACTAAAGCAACAGTGCAAAAGAGAATACTAAGATTCAAAAGAGAGAAAAGGATCGAAAATAAGCAGAGATCACACCGCCTTACGAAGTTTACTGAGAGAGATGAATGCCTTATCAAGAGAAAAATATAAGAAAATTCTTTCGAAAGTGATCTGAATATAGCTACTGTATTGCAAATATCTCTAAGCACCATTGTTTTATCGGGCACAGTACGAAGGTCAATCAAGAGAAATGGATATAAGGCATGTATTACTAGAAAAAAACCTTTTGTCAGTGATACTAATAGAAATAAAAGGCTCGCGTTAGCCAGAACTTATTTGGCTTCTGGGACAAAGTAATTTTCTCCGACGAATCGAAATCTAATATTTTCAGATATGATGGGCAACTTAAAGTGTGAAGAAAGCGAAATGAAGAATTAAATCCACAAAAGTACAACTAAAACGGTCAAGCATGAAGATGGAGTCGTCATGGTTTGGGGCTGCATGACCACATCAGATGTTAGCAATCTTGTTTTTTATGGATGAATACTGACAGAAGAAGTATAGTTACAAATCCTTTAAGAAAACTTGTTACAAAGCGCTGAAAAAATGGGATTGTCTGGTGGATTTTATTGTATTTCCAGTAGGGCAACGATCCCAAACAGATCGCGCATATAGAGCCCAGATATGAGCCCTATTTATGGGAACATTTGCAAAACGATTAAGGAAACACCACATAACTTCCAAAAATCAACTTAAAATCTTGCTACAAGTCGAATAGCAAAATATAAATTCGGATTATACAAAAAATTGATTCTCGAAATGCCTGATCGATTAAAAGAAGTTATTCGATTACGAGGATATCCTATTAGATATAAAATGTAATTTTTCTCAAATTATTAGTAAACTTTTTCCTACACAAATACTTTATTGCAAGAGTATCAACCCGTTTGCTGTGCGCATTTTCAGATTTTCTATGGTTTTTTCGTTCTTATTTGAGAATGAGACAGTTTATATTTTATATTTTCTTATATTTCTTATAAAACACTCAAAAACTTCCGTGATATTTTTTATAAAACATCTTCGAAGTGGTAGGGTACAAAGACTTCTGCTGTACACTGTATGTGTAAATAAATACGAAATATATTAAAAATACTTTCTATTCTCAACTAATTTATTAACAAGAAAATTTTTTTGCAATAACCATTTTCTTAAAATTAAAATAATATATATTTTTTAAAGTCCAAACCTTCATTTAAAGCATTATCAAGAAGGTTTAACATATTAAAAGTTTGAAAAAACGACGTACATTAATGTTAAATCGATTATAAACCGGAAACAAATGGATATTTTTTCAACAAATGGTACTTAATTTTTACGAAGTTGCATGAAATAATTCCAACACTTGGAAAAAGGGAAGCGCACTTCTGAAATTGTCGCTCAGTAATCAAGCTAGTTTTTGTTAAAATTATTGCCGCCATATAAATTTTTTTTTTAATAAGTGGAGATTTGTTTCACTGTGTTTCTAGATACTGTTGTACTCTGACAATTGTTTTCTCTTTCCTTAATTTCTTATCCACTCGCATTTGCGTTTGGCATACTTACGCGTAATATTGTATTGCACACCGTCTTATCAACGGTCGCTCGACATACGTAGCCAACGAACACATTCTATTGATGTTCCTTCATGAAAGAGTTGACATTAGTTAAAATTCAACACTTTCGTGAATTTTGTAAGCAATTGAAGGAATTTAAGAGATGACTAAATCCGTCTTCTGCACTCAATTTCACGAAGCGCCTGTGTGTATGTTTGTATGTCTATATGAGGCATGCGTGGGAAGACTGGGCACCTTATATTTAGTTGCATCGGAGACCGAAAAAAAGCAGCGATGACTTTGGAGAAGACGAACTGCACATATACACACCAACAGGCAGATACACAAACAATTTCAGTAACAATAACAACAGTGCACTAACAATACCTTAGGCGCTGTGTGCAAGACCTTTATAGTGAGAGCACAAGCAGCACTTCCAAAAACAATGACTAGGGTGACGATGTAGAATACAAGAATGATGACGTTGACGTTGGCAAGGCAGTTTGAAGGTGGACGTCTACGCCAAGACGTTCATCAACTATAGCTAAGAAGGCTTCAATGCAGACTGCTTGCGTGGTGTGTTCTGTTGTATTTATTGGTGTATTTGGTGTGTTTTGGCATGTATGGTGAATGGTGGCTTCTACTGATACACTGACTGTGGCGTTAGCACTGGACGTCTTGGGTTGGGGACAATCAACGTCTTAAGGATATTTTCATTCTAAGGCGCGCAAAATTAGAAGAAAATGTGGTTAAGAAAAATAATATTTATAGTTGTGGAAGCGCAGCAACTAAATTAGTTTGTCGGCAACACTCGGGCCATCAACAGTAGTACGAATATAAACGGTAGTTTCTCAATAAAGCAGCGTATCAAATAGCGAGAAAGCGCGGGCCAGCAACACTAACGTTGAATGGCCGTTAAACGTCTTACAACTTTAAATGAAAATATAAATCCAAATTGCGGTAGTGTTAACAAAGGTCGAGCGTGATTTATAGTTATTAAGCGTTCAGATCATAGCTTTCTTGGAGAGTGGGTCAGATGCTCTATGCTACAACCGACAAACCAAATAAACTACTCGTTTTTAGATGTATAAAAATTAAACAAATGCAAATACAAAATTAAAGCGAGTCGGCCCGCCCGCCTACTCGGATTGGCCGTTGCGCTATAGTAGATGAGATGGTCGATGGCCCATAGCTGTTAACCTATTGCTCGCCGAGTGATATAGTGTTTAGCAATAAGATAACAGCAACAATTCATTATTCGTACAATTGGTAAAAAATATGAAATTGACATTGAATGGTGGAAATAACAGAAAATTCTATTATAGTACCAGTATACATATATGTCAACGCTCAACGGCCTGATAAAGTTTACTCGTATATAGATTAACGAAGCGCCACATATGTATGTATATACATATTATATATGTGTGAAATTTACAGCCTTTTAAATTTTAATTTAACTTTTAATTTTAATTTTAGGTTTAGTTTTAATTTTAATTTCAATTTTCAGTCTCGTTTCAAATTTACTTTTAGTTGTAATTTTAGTTTGAGTTTTAATTATAATTTTAAATTTAATTTTATATTTATTTGTTAGAATTTATTTATAATCTTTCATGGTTAAAAAATATATAAAATATAGTTTATTAAGTGTTTATAAGTTTCAAAATAGAAAGATAATTTTTTGCTATTTGTATAGCTTGCTATATTCTTGTATAACATGTGGATGGGTTCAATTTTTTCAACAATTCGCTGGGCTTATAGCATAGCACATTCTCAATCCTCTTAATGTCTGCCATGAAAAGCTTCTTATTAGAAACCGTCCGCGTTTGTAAGATATCATTAGCATTTGATGTACGCAACAATTATTATTATGTATGTACATACATATGTAAATGGTCCTTCAAAAGATGCGCCTAGGTGTTGGTTTAAAACAAAACATTAAAAAATTTAGATTCCTACCAGTTTCAATATTTTTATTCAAAATACGGCTCTTAACAGATATACATGTATGAGCACCTCCACAGGTAAAATCCGCCAAACAGTCCTAATGCCTAATTATTGAGAACGTCGAGATATTGACGTTGAGGGTTGTTCGGGAACACTTTGCGCTACGCCACCAATATTCTCAACAGAATATCCAGATTTCGGTCTGTCAATCCTTTTTCTATTCTTAACAAGACCAGTTTTTTGCAATTTTTTCACCAGTCTTTGAATTGTCAACTTATCCGGACGACTATTTCCACCAAAAAAAGTCACGCATGTTGCGATATGTTCTTAAAGATTGACCATTTTAATAATAAGTTTCATTAATATTGACGCGTTGCTCTATCGTGTAAGTATTTATAGTTAAATTTGTACATGTGTCAAAGATAACATAACTATACTATAACTACATCATTAGAAACTTTTGCTTAATATTTTGAACTTGTTGTTTGAAGTCGAAGTGTTAATAGTCGTCTTACACAGCAATAAAGAAATATAATTCCCCCTACAAGCGATCAGTCGTCATCTATCTCATAAAATTAAAATTAAATAAAATTATGTTTAGAGAATGTTTCATTATTGATTGTGAAACCCTACAACGTACAAAAAAATTACAAGACCAAGATGATAATGATGATATCTACTAAATCAATAATAGGAAAATTTCCCATTATCGTTGATTGTATGTTTAAAACGGTATCTCATTTAATCAATTATTACGCATTTATTTTATTGTAGTAAAGCGCAAATTCTTGTTCTGTGCAAGACGAAATAATTATAAGACCAAAAACATTTGCTTTTAATTTAAAAGTTTACAATTTAAGTTTATTACAATTGCTCAAATTGTTATACGTCTTTTTGACCGCTTTGTCTCGTTCTCACATTTATGTCGTTGTTTTGGTTTAGAAACAAAAAATATGCCGCGCGGAAAACCTTTGTAAAATAGCTTCAAAATTAAAAAGAAGCAAAAGTGGGGCTTTACATTACTTTCATTTGAAGGAAGAGTACAGATATACCAAAAGAAGTGGTTGAAAACCTAAACTTAAAGCTAGTGATGCTCGGGAAATCCAAAGTCTAGCTATAAATAAGTCCAATAGCTCGCTGAAATTAAACATATCCTTAATTTGTAAGTTACTGCCCGGTATTCAACAAATTTTTCAACCGGATTCTGGTTTAGAATATGTAAAACGAGTATCTAAAACTAAGTTAACCACACGGCACAAACAGGCCAGATTGACATTTGCAGAAAAGTACCAATTTTGGGAAGATTAGTGGGAAAAAGTAATTTTTTCTGGAGAAAAAAAAATGCAATCTGGACAGATAAGATGATTGCCAAATATATATATATATGATTGCCATTAGACAAGGCACTTACACAGCGTTTTTCAGTAAGAGCGCTTCAACTTTTTTTTGAATAAAACACAAACGGTTTGACTTTTTTAACTAATTTTTTTTATTATCGAGTTTGAACATATACATTTAAGTATGAAATTCGATTTCTTTTGCATGACCACCGCGTGCACGTTTTACGTAGTCCAATCGTTGAACCCAATTTTCGACCACTCTTTTGCATAAATCGGCCGAAATTCCAGCAATTTCGCGTTCAATATTGGCAAAATTATCGGCTTAATGCGACGCCACCAATTCTAATGATACTTATTTTCGGTAATGCGTACTAAGACGAACGTAAAAAGGGTACATTCATCATTCGGATTCGCTTCTTGTGTTGTGAGGATGATCTTCTGGTAAAGAAAATTATTATTTTTATTTCATAACCTGTTAGTTAATAGGTTTTCAATAGAATTTTGTACGGAGCCATACAATGGAAGAAAAAAGAAAAGAAATTGACATTGACGACAGGAAAGTCATAATTAAATAGTGGAGAGAAGGCCAAAACTATCGAAAAATAGGAAGAATAGTATAGAGGACATAAATGTGAGTTCAGACACGAATTAAAAGCTATGAAAACAACCGGAATCATAACTTCAAAGCGTCCTAGTAAACTAACAAAAGGGAAAAGCGCAGGATTATAGAGTTTGTATAGAAAGATGCAAATATAACTGCTTCAAAAGTGAAAGATGAAATAAGGAATAAGGATCGAAAATATGTTAGTGCTTCAATTGACAGAAAAGTCTTTAGAAAGGCTGACATGGAAGAGTTGCTAGGAAGAAGCCACCTTATATCTCTAGTAATACCAACAGTGAAACATGGAGGCGGTGGGATGATGGTATGGGGGTGAATGATAGCTGGATAAGTTTGCTTATTTGGATATTTTAAAACAAACTTTAAAACAAGGAGCTGAGATGCTCTGGTAATAAGTTCACACATAAATAGATTAACTATTTCTTCGACCTGAACTCCCACCCAAATGGGTCTCCCGAAAACCAAAATTAAAAAATAATCTAAAATTATAAAGTTACCAAGCCAAAAACATTAAAATACTCCACCAAACTAATTTCTATGAAGAAAAACTTTTCAAAACAGTCTTGACAACTTATTGCCAGTTTTGCAGCTAACCATAAGGGCACGGATAGATAAATTTTTGTGGATTTATTTTACTTTTAGGGAAGTGCTGGTTTCAGCGTGGGCTGTAGCAAGCTTCTTAAAACATGCATGTTTTTTGGAATATCTTAAATTTATTATAAATGAGCGCAGGCTATTGAAGTATGTCATTTTTGGGTTTGAAATAAAATCTATGAACTGTGCATTTTATTTAATATGTTCAATTTGGTTATATAGTTAGCAAATAATAATTCCGAAAGCTCAAACGCCGCCGTAAAGGGGCATTGACTTATGATACTATGTTTATGTATGTATTTTAACATCGATATACTGTTTTTAATTTGCCCATTGGTTTGAGTTCCTTTCGAATTTTTCAATTTTACAAATTTTTTCATTGAAAACGAACACAAATTTTTTTACAACATTAAGAAAAATACTGAATTATGGCCCAAAATTAATTTGAATTTGAATATAATGACCCAAAATTTGAGAATAATGACCCAAAAGAATTTACGTTACTTTTGTTTCAAATGTTGCCCAAAATTTTTATCCAAAAGAATATTGTAATGCTGAATTTAGAACTATTTCCGCTAACAATAACAATACAAAACGTTGATCGTTTATTATTATCGAGACTAAAAATTCGAATTGCCGGTTAAAATATGATAAAGAGGCTTCTTAGTTAATGAGTGTAATCCCATTCAAGTGTATCAAGAGTAAATTATTAACACATTCACACTAGTGATTTGAAGCTTTCTGAATAAACAAATTATATTTATATACGGCTGCTGCCGTAGCCGAATGCGTTGGTGCGTGACTACCATTCGGAAGGAGTAGGCTCGAATTTCCTCACATGAAACAGGAAAATGATTGAAAAATAATCTAAAATTATAAAGTTACCAAGCCAAAAACATTAAAATACTCCACCAAACTAATTTCTATGAAGAAAAACTTTTCAAAACAGTCTTGACAACTTATTGCCAGTTTTGCAGCTAACCATAAGGGCACGGATAGATAAATTTTTGTGGATTTATTTTACTTTTAGGGAAGTGCTGGTTTCAGCGTGGGTTGTAGCAAGCTTCTTAAAACATGCATGGTTTTTGGAATATCTTAAATTTATTATAAATGAGCGCAGGCTATTGAAGTATGTCATTTTTGGGTTTGAAATAAAATCTATGAACTGTGCATTTTATTTAATATGTTCAATTTGGTTATATAGTTAACAAATAATAATTCCGAAAGCTCAAACGCCGCCGTAAAGGGGCATTAACTTATGATACTATGTGTATGTATGTATTTTAACATCGATATACTGTTTTTAATTTGCCCATTGGTTTGAGTTCCTTTCGAATTTTTCAATTTTACAAATTTTTTCATTGAAAACGAACACAAATTTTTTTACAACATTAAGAAAAATACTGAATTATGGCCCAAAATTAATTTGAATTTGAATATAATGACCCAAAATTTGAGAATAATGACCCAAAAGAATTTACGTTACTTTTGTTTCAAATGTTGCCCAAAATTTTTATCCAAAAGAATATTGTAATGCTGAATTTAGAACTATTTCCGCTAACAATAACAATACAAAACGTTGATCGTTTATTATTATCGAGACTAAAAATTCGAATTGCCGGTTAAAATATGATAAAGAGGCTTCTTAGTTAATGAGTGTAATCCCATTCAAGTGTATCAAGAGTAAATTATTAACACATTCACACTAGTGATTTGAAGCTTTCTGAATAAACAAATTATATTTATATACGGCTGCTGCCGTAGCCGAATGCGTTGGTGCGTGACTACCATTCGGAAGGAGTAGGCTCGAATTTCCTCACATGAAACAGGAAAATGATTGAAAAATAATCTAAAATTATAAAGTTACCAAGCCAAAAACATTAAAATACTCCACCAAACTAATTTCTATGAAGAAAAACTTTTCAAAACAGTCTTTACAACTTATTGCCAGTTTTGCAGCTAACCATAAGGGCACGGATAGATAAATTTTTGTGGATTTATTTTACTTTTAGGGAAGTGCTGGTTTCAGCGTGGGTTGTAGCAAGCTTCTTAAAACATGCATGGTTTTTGGAATATCTTAAATTTATTATAAATGAGCGCAGGCTATTGAAGTATGTCATTTTTGGGTTTGAAATAAAATCTATGAACTGTGCATTTTATTTAATATGTTCAATTTGGTTATATAGTTAACAAATAATAATTCCGAAAGCTCAAACGCCGCCGTAAAGGGGCATTAACTTATGATACTATGTGTATGTATGTATTTTAACATCGATATACTGTTTTTAATTTGCCCATTGGTTTGAGTTCCTTTCGAATTTTTCAATTTTACAAATTTTTTCATTGAAAACGAACACAAATTTTTTTACAACATTAAGAAAAATACTGAATTATGGCCCAAAATTAATTTGAATTTGAATATAATGACCCAAAATTTGAGAATAATGACCCAAAAGAATTTACGTTACTTTTGTTTCAAATGTTGCCCAAAATTTTTATCCAAAAGAATATTGTAATGCTGAATTTAGAACTATTTCCGCTAACAATAACAATACAAAACGTTGATCGTTTATTATTATCGAGACTAAAAATTCGAATTGCCGGTTAAAATATGATAAAGAGGCTTCTTAGTTAATGAGTGTAATCCCATTCAAGTGTATCAAGAGTAAATTATTAACACATTCACACTAGTGATTTGAAGCTTTCTGAATAAACAAATTATATTTATATACGGCTGCTGCCGTAGCCGAATGCGTTGGTGCGTGACTACCATTCGGAAGGAGTAGGCTCGAATTTCCTCACATGAAACAGGAAAATGATTGAAAAATAATCTAAAATTATAAAGTTACCCAGCCAAAAACATTAAAATACTCCACCAAACTAATTTCTATGAAGAAAAACTTTTCAAAACAGTCTTGACAACTTATTGCCAGTTTTGCAGCTAACCATAAGGGCACGGATAGATAAATTTTTGTGGATTTATTTTACTTTTAGGGAAGTGCTGGTTTCAGCGTGGGTTGTAGCAAGCTTCTTAAAACATGCATGTTTTTTGAAATATCTTAAATTTATTATAAATGAGCGCAGGCTATTGAAGTATGTCATTTTTGGGTTTGAAATAAAATCTATGAACTGTGCATTTTATTTAATATGTTCAATTTGGTTATATAGTTAACAAATAATAATTCCGAAAGCTCAAACGCCGCCGTAAAGGGGCATTAACTTATGATACTATGTGTATGTATGTATTTTAACATCGATATACTGTTTTTAATTTGCCCATTGGTTTGAGTTCCTTTCGAATTTTTCAATTTTACAAATTTTTTCATTGAAAACGAACACAAATTTTTTTACAACATTAAGAAAAATACTGAATTATGGCCCAAAATTAATTTGAATTTGAATATAATGACCCAAAATTTGAGAATAATGACCCAAAAGAATTTACGTTACTTTTGTTTCAAATGTTGCCCAAAATTTTTATCCAAAAGAATATTGTAATGCTGAATTTAGAACTATTTCCGCTAACAATAACAATACAAAACGTTGATCGTTTATTATTATCGAGACTAAAAATTCGAATTGCCGGTTAAAATATGATAAAGAGGCTTCTTAGTTAATGAGTGTAATCCCATTCAAGTGTATCAAGAGTAAATTATTAACACATTCACACTAGTGATTTGAAGCTTTCTGAATAAACAAATTATATTTATATACGGCTGCTGCCGTAGCCGAATGCGTTGGTGCGTGACTACCATTCGGAAGGAGTAGGCTCGAATTTCTTAACATGAAACAGGAAAATGATTGGAAAAAGTTGTTTCTAATAGCGGTGGCCCCTCGGCAGGCAATGGCATGCCTCCGAGTGTATTTTGACATGAAAAAGCTCCTCATAAAAATCATTTATCGTTCGGAGTCGGTTTAAAACTGTAGGTCACCCATTTGTGGAACGACATCAAGGCGCACACCACAAAGGTGTACGCGCCAATTATTCCATTAGTTATCAGCAACGAATCCACAAGTCTTTATAACAACGTTTAAGGAAGTGGTTTCCAAATTCAGACTGCAAAACTGGAATCTAATTTATACAGATGGTTCAAAAACGGAGCATGCTACCTCGTTTTCAATTATTAGTAGGGACCTCCGACTTGAAAAACTCTTTCGTCTTGATGAAAACAGCTCTATCTTTACCGCTGAGACTCAAGCATTGCTAGGAGCCGTTAATACGTGTAAAGTAATCCAAGGAAAACATCTGATTTGCTCTGACTCATTACCTGCCATAAAAGCACTGCTTAACATTCAACACAAAAACGAGACTATTCAAAAGATCAGAAATGCATTAATCCAATACCCTGCTAAGATAAAAATAATGTGGATTCCAAGTCATGTTGGCATCCGTGGAAACGAACTAGCTGACGAAGCCGCAAAATTTGCTACAACAGCACCTATCATCACTCAAAAAACTGTTAACAAAAATGACATCATAAGGTCAGTAAAATACCACTACTCCCAAATAAATAGAAATAAATGGAGCGGATACATTGACGGGTATAAAAGTTTCAACGAAGAAGGATTAGCCATTAAGTATCCATATAATTTTTCCAGAAATGAACTTATAAAATATACACGCTTAAGGCTCTGCCATACGCGACTAACACACAAACATATTATGGAGAAAATACCACCGCCAACATGTCTACTTTGTCTAACCAGCGCACTAACTTTCGAACATTTAGTTTACAACTGTAGCTATATTAAGAGTATGCAACTACAATTATTCAATGAAATATGTTTTCCCAAATTGTTAAAAAATGTTACCTCAGAAAACATTACCAATACCATATTGCTCTTAAAAAGATGTGGCATTTATTATTAAATTTAAACAACTTTAATAATTATCTGATCAATCTATATTAGGCCGAGGACCACAGTTGTTAGTTGCCTAGTTTTACAGTTTATTTATGTAATTTAATTATGTAAGTAAATTTACTAAATAAATAAATAAAAAATAAAATTATTAACACATTCACACTAATGATTTGAAGCTTTCTGAATAAACAAATTATATTTATATAGGCTGCTGCCGTAGCCGAATGCGTCGGTGCGTGACTACCATTCGGAAGGAGTAGGCTCGAATTTCCTCACATGAAACAGGAAAATGATTGGAAAAAGTTGTTTCTAATAGCGGTGGCCCCTCGGCAAGCAATGGCATGCCTCCGAGTGTATTTTGACATGAAAAAGCTCCTCATAAAAATCATTTATCGTTCGGAGTCGGTTTAAAACTGTAGGTCACCCATTTGTGGAACAACATCAAGGCGCACACCACAAAGGTGTACGCGCCAATTATTCCATTAGTTATTTCGCCGAGCTTCTCTTCCCATTTGTTTTTGTTTTTGTTCTTGTTTTTTTTTCATTTTGATGTTCTTTCACAAATGAAAGGCCCTACAGTTTTATGCCGCCTCCGACCGGCAGACTTAAAGATATTTCCGAAACTATTTAATAGTTCATTTAAAACTAAATTGAAATTGTATTTAGTATAAGATAAACCAATGGTTTGAGAACAGATTGAACTCTTTTAATGCCCTATGAATAAGATATTTAGCAGCATATTAGATCTGACTACTGTCAATGAAAAATGTCATTATATCTGAGGCTTTCCTGCGGAATATTAAAATAAATGCGTTTAGGCCAGGATACAGAATCAATAGCACAGCAAAATGAAGTATAACGATTTCAGGTTAATGAGCATACATCTGGCACTGTAAGAATGCTTAAGACCGCTAAAATTAATGAATATAGGCATACTTCAAAAAAATTGTTCCAGTCTATTGATGTATTATAGGCGCACAACTGAGTAAAGACAATTTTAAATTGTACGGATCAATGAAATCTGAGCTGAATCGGCGAATAATGAAAGCAAGCATAGAATAAGATTTTGCGATGGTATAATTTAATTGGCTTTGAAATGAGAATCACGAGTCTCATACCACACCTAGGAGTATGGGTGATTTGTAACTATAATGTATATTCACTTGTATATTCATCGTATAAATGGGATTGTGCGTCGTTAAAACAGTTAGATGTGTGATTGACACAGATTAAAAACGATATTTTTAAACATATTTAAAAAATTTTTACTTTTTATATTTTATTTTATTACACAACGACAGTTAGTGAGTTACGAATTTAACCAAGTTAAAAAATAAGTGAGAATGAGGAATTAAATTCGATACTACCAAATTTAAAAATTAAGATTAAGAGATGACTAACCTTATCAATCGCCATTGAAAAATTAGTGTACACAGTATCAAGTTGAGCCCAATTATTAAAAACAGATAAAGAGTATTCGGAAAATGCTGCTAGATTTGTTGGAAAGTTGATCTACCAGAAATAAAACCATGTTGGTTAACAATTAATACGCGATTAACTGCAAAATATATTTTTTATTTAACAACATATTCAAATAATTTTGAGGTTGTTGGTAATTTCGAAATAGACCTATCATATAATTCTTATTTGCTTTTTTAAAGGTGTAACTTGCGTTACCTTGCATACAACAATAAATTCGCCCCGCTCAAGGGGCAATCCACTTCTAGATTTGCCTCTGCTTCGAAATTAGACCCAAAAAAAGCTGCAAATAGATTAACAGCTTCTAATGAAGAATGGGCTTGCATATCATTATAAAAAAACATTAGATATATTGCTTGAGCACTATTTTTTTATTTAACAATTTTCAAAAAGCCCTGAGGTTTGATTTTATGTCACTCAAACCTACGAACACAATATAAAACTAAAATATTCGTATCAAATATCATTAAATTGAGTATTCGCGAAAATAGTTTTGAGCGTACAAGGTGCTCATTGCAACGTAAGCGGAACATGTAGACCAGGGTCTTAATTATAAAGCTGGAGTTCAGACTTTACAGGCGTTGTAGGAATTAGAAGGGCCTGACATTTACTCGTCTTGTTTATGTTCTGCAACGAAGATTTGCGGACGTTACAGCAATTTATTTTCTATTGTTGTAAATATCTGCGCATTTGCCACTTTTTAGTTATATTTAATAACAACATTAATCTCTTCTCGATTTTGACCGGACCCGGTGGTCTAGAAATGTCAATCCCTCGATTTATTTCGAAAGGCTAGTATCTTAAGACTGTGAAATTGTCATGCTGAAAGTCTCAACATTTTAGCTTCTACAGCCCATTAACTAGGTAGAGAGTGATCCGCGCGCTCCTGTATCACAAACTTTAAGCCCATTTATCTCGAAATGACATTTTTCGGCTATATTTCACTTATTTCGTATTTCTGTGATTAAAAAACTGACAAAAAAACCTAAAAATCGGTGTCAAATTACAAACCGCGCCATTTTCTAATTTTTTTTATTCTAGTACAGGATATAGTTACAGTCATACTGCTTAATAATTTTTTTTATTATACAAAAAATTCCTGAAAATACCCTAAATTTTTTAGACCACCGGGAACCCTTAAATATCAAATAAAACATTGAAATGTACAAATACCCAAAATGTGCGTGAGTATGTAACATACAGGGTTGGCCATATTAAACTGACCCATTGAGTAACCCTATAACTTTTTACTGTAATTTGAAATCTAAGGTTTACGTCAACAAGCCGAAGACACTAGGCGCACTTAAGGCCAATATCCGACGGGAAATAGCCGCCATATCGGCCGAGACGCTGGCCAAAACTATGGAAAACGCCGAAAAACGGGCACATTACGCTATACGAGCTAAGGGCGACCACTTGCGCGATATCATATTCAAAAAGTGATGTAAACGAATCTCCTTGAACTAAATTAAATGTTTTTCACAATGAAACACAAAAAAATGTTTCTTTTTCCATATTTTTTTAATAATCACATGGGTCAGTTTAAGATGGCCAACCCTGTACATATCCAAATACGTGCTAAGGGCGACCACTTGCGTGATATCATATTCAAAAAGTGATGTAAACGAATCTCCTTGAACTAAATTAAATGTTTTTCACAATGAAACACAAAAAAATGTTTCTTTTTCCATATTTTTTTAATAATCACATGGGTCAGTTTAATATGGCCAACCCTGTATATGTATAACCAAAATAATTTTCAGACAAGTAATTTATCGACTAAAAAAATTCGATGATAATAAAAATTCTTATTTCAAACAATTTTAATTTATTAACTACATTGCAGACCTTATTCAAGTACAGGGTGGCTGATGAAAGCCGCTACCAAAAAAAAATTGAATAACTTTTTTTCTTTTTAAGTTATCTGTTCCATTTTTGTTTTAATTTGCAGATTGATCTTTAAAATTTATTAAAATGGATAACTGGGGCACGCAAACAAGAATTTGGATAGTCCGCCGCTATCACGCACTGGAGTCCGTAGTTTTGATACAGAGAGAGTACAGGCGGATGTTTGGCGGCGATCCCCCGAGCAGATGGACCATAATGAGACTGGTGAATAATTTTGCTGAGCAAGGAACAGTCGCAAGAAGGCCTTATCGTCGAAACCCACCAGTTCGGACGGAGGAAACGATCGCTGCTGTAGCTGCAGCTATACAAAGCAATCCAAGGGTTTCAACAAGAAATTTATCTGCTCAACTTGGTGTCAGCCGACAGTCTTTGCAAACAATAATGCACAAAGATTTAGACTTATTTCCCTACAAATTTCAAATGGTTAACAAACTGAATGCAGCAGACTTGCCGATTCGCTTGGAATTTTGCCAGAAGATCCTGCAAATGGTGGAAGAAGACCAAAATATGTTAAACTGCCTTTTCATGTCTGATGAGGCCCATTTCGATTTAAATGGCAATGTGAACAAACAAAATTGTCGAATATGGAGTACTTCTAACCCACAGATACTCCACGAGATGGAATTGCATCCTCTTCGCGTGACAGTGTGGTGTGCGGTTTCTTCACGCTGTATTGTCGGGCCTTATTTTTTTGAAGAAAATGGTCGCACCGTTACGGTTACTGGAGACCGTTATTTGAAAATGCTGAAAGAATTTTTCTATCCAGAACTACGCCGAAAGAGAATTCCTTTCAACTCTGTGTGGTTTCAACAAGATGGGGCAACGTCTCACATAGCCCAGACTGTTATGACAGAGTTACGACGAAAATTTCCCAATAAACTGATTTCAAGAAACTCCGAATTTCGTTGGCCCCCCAGGTCGCCTGACTTTACTGCACCTGACTTTTTCTTGTGGGGTTTATGTAAACAAGAAGTTTATAAAACAAAGCCAACAAATTTGGATGAACTAAAACAATCCATTCGGGCAACAATTGCGGCTATTCCTGTCGCAACTCTCAAAGCAGCAATGAACAACTTTTTACTAAGATGCCGCACTTGTGTCAACGAGCATGGGGGGCGTTTAAATTCAATTATTTTTAAAACTAGTTAAGCTTCATTTAATAAAATTTAATGACCTTCAACTTGAAAAAAAAAAAAATAAATAAATTCCATACACTAAAAAAAAAGTTATTTGAGTTTCTTAATGTAGCAAAATTCATCAGCCACCCTGTATTATTAGCTTAATAAAGAAACTTAAATAAAAAATGTTTAATTTGTAGAGTAAAATACCCTCGCCATTTCCTGCCGAAGGTGACCGCTAGTAGAAAAAACTTTTATATAACTTGGAGTTTCATGTCCACACTAGTTCTCGAACCAGGACCCTACCGAATGGCAGTAACGCAACAACCGATTCGTCTGCGCGGGCATAGCTGAATAAACTTCAACTTTCCATAGCATTTAGTCTTCCTATGTCAAACAAAAACTAATTCTAAAAGTTTTTGCAGAGTATAAGCTACAGTGGCCATTTAAAACTCCTGTGTTGGAATATTGGAATTAAAAAAATTTGAAGAAATAAAGTTGACAAACTCTTTGAGTCTCTCAGTAAGTTCTTTTGTCTCAAAAGAAAATTTTCGAAAAGATTGCATGGCATGATCCAACCGATATGCCGACATCCTCAGACACTTCTCTAATTGTAGTTTGACGATTCTCCATAACAATTTTCTTCACTTTCTCAATATTTTTATCGGTTGTTGATGTATTGGGGTGTCCAGAGCTAGCGTCGTCATTCCCATTTTCTCGACCTTCTGTGAAAACCGTGTACCACTTGTAAACATTTTTTTGACTCAGAGCACTCTCATTGACAACATTTCAAGGATGTTTGAGTGCTTAATTGCATTTTTTACACAAAATTTGATACAAACTCTTTGATCCATTTTTTTCGATAGCAGAAAATCGATGAACACGCAAAACACTTCAAAACACTTGTCTTACTTATGCCTCTCACAAACAAACTAAACATGTTTGGCATATACTATTGCTGAAACCGTGAAATATCTTCGATACTAGTGTACCAACATAAAAAAAATAATCGAAAGTCGAATATACATAGCCCTCGAGATTTGAAAATTCACGTTATTTTTGGACCACACCTCGTATGTGGTTATTTTGGTTTAGAAACAAAAAATATGCCGCGCGGAAAAGCTTTATCTGAATGTGAGGAGGGACAAATTTTAATATGGAGAGAGTAAGGTCTTACAATGTGAGAGATAGCTTCAAAATTAAAAAGAAGCAAAACTGGGGCTTTCTATTACATACTTTCATTTGAAAGAAGAGTACAGACCAAAAGAAGTGGTTGGAAACCTAAACTTAAAGCTAGAGATGTTTGGGAAATCAAGCGTTTATCTATAAATAAGTCCAATAGCCCGCGGAAATTAAACACATCCTTAATTTGTAAGTTACTACCCCGTTTGCAATAAATTTTGCAAACGGATTCTAGTCTAGAATATGTAAAACGAGTACCTAAACCTAAGCTAACCAAACGGCACAAACAGGCCAGATTGACATTTGAAGAAAAGTACCAATTTTGGGAAGATTAGTGGGAAAAAGTAATTTTTTCTGGAGGAAAAAAAATTCAATCTGGACAGATAAGATTATTGCCAAATGTATTGGCTAGATAAACGGGAGAAAAAGGAGGATAGAATGGCGAAATGGTTTCATTTCCACAAAAATAAATAGAGTTAAGTATATAGAACATCTAGACGAGGTACTTATTACGAAGCACATATTAAGAGTGGATTTTCTAGTATTACAAAGCAGCCGTTCATGCTTCTAAAGCAACAAAAGAGTTTTGGCAGCGAATAAAATACCAATTGTCGAATGATCTGACTGAAGCCTTAACCTTAACCCAATCGAAAATGTATGGGCAATACTTTCCCTGTAAGTTTCCACAAATGAAAGACAGTTTGATAGCGCTAAAGCCCTTAGAAGTGCGATTATTGTCGGATGGTCAAAAATTGATCAAAATATCATACAAAATTTCATCAAATTGATGCCTCCACGACTTCAACAAGTTATAATGAAAGGAGGATCCAACACAATTTACCAAGCTTTAAATCATAAACTAACCCGAAGAATTCTATTTGTTTATTTAAAATATAGGCATGTTTTTATGATGGAACTCCTTTCCCACAGCACCCAGGCCGCGCCACCACTCTCATTCGTCACTAATAATCGAATGTTTGCTTAAATTTAATCTAAAAAATCTTAGTTTTTCCTATTTCCCACTATTTTTAGCACACTCTAGACTTCATAATCCGCATAAGGGGGTAGTATGGTTAATTCGGTGTAAAACAAGCATATTTTTCGAAATTTTTTTTGTCGACACAGTTGATTTATTCAAAATTTTAAAATTACTTCATTATAAAGTCATATTTAAAGAATATTGTGTGAAATTTTCATTGATTTTTATGAAGAAATGAGTTGGTGGCAGCGAATCTTCGCGGACGTCTCATAAAAAAGTTTTATTGCGGTGTCCCTCAGAACTCATTACTGGATCAACTAAAATCAAAAAACCAAATTGATTTCATCAGCTAATAAAGTTTCGCAGGTAACAACGTCGAATTTTTTTTTTTTTTTTTTTTTTTTTTTTAAATTTTTTAAAGCGCTTTGAAGTCAAAACACCGATTTTTCATAAAAAAAACTTGAAAACTTTGTTGTTTTAAAATATGACAAAATTAAAAAAAAAAAAAAAACTCGACGTCATTACCTCGTGAATAAAGTAAAGAAACAAAAAAACCAAATTTGAAAAGAATCGGTGCAGTAGATATGAATCTACAGTGGACACCGACCGTAAAAAAGGCAAGTGTGAGAAAAACGCGTTTAAAGATTTCGGCAGCGTGAAATCCGGTTGGAGAGGTCGATACTTAATCCTTTGTGTCTTTGTCAATTTTACTCCAATGCACTTCAAACTTTCACACAATAATCTTAAGATGTTATAGAATAATTTAAAAAAAAAAAAAAAAAAATGAAAAAAAAAATACCATACTACCCCATAAGCTGTTCAACTATGACCGAAATGCAAAGTTCAAAAACGGTTTGAGATAGAAAATTAATAAAAATAATTTTGCTTGATATATTTCTGATTGGTTGTTTTGATTTTATTCAACGAGGCATAGCAATGGATGCCGGGTATTGTAATATTATAGTTATTAATAAAAAATTATTTTCTATGAAATTATTGTTTGTAATTCTTTTATATACATATCCTAAATCCCTCAAAACTACTCCTACGCGAGCGGGGCCGCGGGTTAAAGCTAGTAATTAATAACTACGGCCGCTGTAGGCTTTTTGCGTGACTACCATTCGGAGTTCTTAGAGAGAACGTTGGTTAGAATCTCGGTGAAAACACCAAAATTAAGTAAAACATTTTTCTAATAGCGGTCGCCCCTCGGCAGGCAATGGCAAACCTCCGAGTGTATTTCTGCCACGAAAAAGCTCCTCATAAAAATATCTGCCGTTCGGAGTCGGCTTGAAACTGTAGGTCCCCCCATTTGTGCAACAACATCAAGACGCGCACCACAAATAGGAGGAGGAGCTTGGCCAAACACCCAAAAAGGGTGTACGCGCCAATTATATATATATATATATACCTTCTACTCAAATATCATTAAATTGACTTGTTTACAGTAGCACAGAAAACAAACTATGTGACATATCACGCTGAAATTTGCCATGTAAGCTTATAACAGTCCTACCAAAAAGCAAAAAATTTATTTTTGCCATATGTCATCCGCGGACCGTTTTATTGATACCGTCTCTTTCATATTTGAGTAGAAGGTATAATACTTAATTTAAGTTGAAATGTGAAATGTGTGCTTATTTTTGGATATTTTTAAAACATTTGTCATTAAAAGTTTAAATATTAAAAATATAAATTGTTAACCCTAAACTGATAATAAGAATATAATAAATTTAGTTGTTCTTATAATTGCTTCTTGTTGTATATTTTCTAAGAAGTCTGATGCTTTTCGTATACACACTTATCTATAAGTACAATTGTGTATTCGGACTTTTGTTATTTTTTGGGTAAAAAATTGGCTGAACTGAGCTAATTAAGCAAATGCTCATCACTTGAATTGCCTTTTCTCTTGCCTACTATACAAATTAATTAACGACTACCGAAACTGAGTTGATATGTGACAACCATATGATTGGTATCGGGTTTAGACGTGGAAAATCAAATTATACTTAAAGTCTGTATATTTTAATGGCTACTGTCTCTCGGCATTTTAGCATAAAACTATAAATCCCATCATTTGTGGAGCAGCACCAAAACAGAAGCCAGAAAAGTGAAGATAATTATCCAAGCCATAAAATGAGATGTGTAAGCTAATTTGAATAATATAGATATGAAGCAATTGGAAAATATTTTTATTCAGTGCCCAATTGTTTGTACCATAGACTTTTGAAGAGAACCTTACAAATAGTGTAAATAAAAATATAAATTAAAGTATATTAGTAGAGTAATTACACGAATCGTCAAGTTTATGATTCCGACGGTTAAAACCATTTTAATACATAGTATTTTTTTATATTATTAAGGCATGCCCGTAATTTGCAATTAAATATTAAAAAATTATAACTTGGGCTATTCATCTATACTAATATTATAAAGAGGAAAACTTTGTTTGTTTGTTTGTTACGAATAGGCTCAAAAACTACTGGACCGATTTTAAAAATTCTTTCACCATTCGAAAGCTACATTATCCACGAGTAACATGGATTATATTTTATTTTGGAAATAGGGCTCGAGATATAGGTCAAAACGTGGACCCGGGTAACCTTCGGATGTGTATGTACAATATGGGTATCAAATTGAAGCTGTTGGTGAATGCTTTAGTACAGAGTATTTTTCATGCCGCTCCGTGACTGGGGTCTCGAGATATAGGTCAAAAGGTGGACCCGGGTAACCTTTGGTTGTGTATGTACAATATGGGTATCAAATGAAAGCTGTTGATAAGTGCTTTAATATGGGGTAATTTTCATACCTATTGATGACTAGGGTCTGGAAATATATGCCAAAACGTGGACCCGCCGTCTCTTTGCACCGAATTAAACCAAACTTACACACATTGTTAAGGAGGTATTGAAGATGGTTTCCGTATAGTTTGGATACCTATTGGTAGATAGGGTCTCGAGATATAGGTCCAAACGTGGACCCGGGTAACCTTCGGATGTGTATGTACAATATGGGTATCAAATGGAAGCTGTTGGTGAATGCTTTAGTTCAGAGTATTTCCATCCGCTCCGTGACTAGGGTCTCGAGATAGAGACCAAAACGTGGAGCCTAGAATGTGTTTGTACAATATGGATATCAAATTGAAGCTGTTGGGGAATGCTTTAGTACAGAGTATTTTTCATGCCGCTCCGTGACTGGGGTCTCGAGATATAGGTCAAAACGTGGACCCGGGTAACCTTTGGTTGTGTATGTACAATATGGGTATCAAATGAAAGCTGTTGATAAGTGCTTTAATATGGGGTAATTTTCATACCTATTGATGACTAGGGTCTGGAAATATATGCCAAACGTGGACCCGCCGTGTCTTTGCACCGAATTAAACCAAACTTACACACATTGTTAAGGAGGTATTGAAGATGGTTTCCGTATAGTTTGGATACCTATTGGTAGATAGGGTCTCGAGATATAGGTCAAAACGTGGACCCGGGTAACCTTCGGATGTGTATGTACAATATGGGTATCAAATGAAAGCTGTTGATAAGTGCTTTAATACGGGGTAATTTGATGACTAAGGTCTGGAAATATATGCCAAAACGTGGACCCGTCGTGTCTTTGCACCGAATTAAACCAAACTTACACACATTGTTAAGGAGGTATTGAAGATGGTTTCCGTATAGTTTGGATTCCTATTGGTAGATAGGGTCTCGAGATATAGGTCAAAACGTGGACCCGGGTAACCTTCGGATGTGTATGTACAATATGGGTATCAAATGGAAGCTGTTGGTGAATGCTTTAGTTCAGAGTATTTCCATCCGCTCCGTGACTAGGGTCTCGAGATAGAGACCAAAACGTGGACCCTAGAATGTGTTTGTACAATATGGATATCAAATGAAAGCTGTTAATAAGTGCTTTAATACGGGGTAATTTTCATACCTATTGATGACTAGGGTCTCGAAATATATGCCAAAACGTGGACCCGCCGTGTCTTTGAACCGAATTAAACCAAACTTACACACATTGTTAAGGAGGTATTGAAGATGGTTTCCGTATAGTTTGGATACCTATTGGTGGATAGGGCTCGAAATATAGGTCAAAACGTGGACCCGGGTAACCTTCGGATGTGTATGTACAATATGGGTATCAAATGGAAGCTGTTGCTGAATGCTTTAGTTCAGAGTATTTTTCATGCCACTCCGTGACTAGGGTCTCGAGATAGAGACCAAAACGTGGAGCCTTGAATGTGTTTGTACAATATGGATATCAAATTGAAGCTGTTGGGGAATGCTTTAGTACAGAGTATTTTCCATGCCGCTCCGTGACTGGGGTCTCGAGATATAGGTCAAAACGTGGACCCGGGTAACCTGTGGTTGTGTATGTACAATATGGGTATCAAATGAAAGCTGTTGATAAGTGCTTTAATACGGGTTAATTTTCATACCTATTGATGACTAGGGTCTCGAAATATATGCCAAAACGTGGACCCGCCGTGTCTTTGCACCGAATTAAACCAAACTTACGCACATTGTTAAGTAAGTATTGAAAATGGGTTTCGTAAAGTTTGGTTGTAATTCGGAGCACTGGCAACGGGTACAGCGTTCTTTTGAACCATCCATAATGTCGCTTACTTTTTTAACGCTTGGGGCGGAACTGAACTGTCAAATTGACAGTGTGAGTTACAATGGGTCTATATTTCTTTCTGATTTGGATGCCATAAGGAAAAAACGTAAGTGCAACATGTAAAAATTGTTTGTGAATTTTTTTGGAGTGGATTTTGGAACAGTGAATAATTTCTTACGAAATTTGAGAATTTAATGTGAAATCCGAATGAAATTATGTGTTCGTGAAAAAAAAATTTTTTTCGTTTTGTTTTTTTGAAAAATATAAATGGATAATGGTTAAAAAAGCTCCAATGGATCAGGAAAAAAGACGATTGTTTATTCATATGCGTTGATTTGACATTTAAAAACAATCTTCTTTTTTCCTGATTTTCAATTTATATTTTATATTTACTCAAAAACAAATAGAAAAACAAAAAATATTGTTTATGCCAAAGCGCTTGAATAAAGAATAAAGAAATAAATAATATGAAAATCATATATTTTCTGTTCTAAACCATATCTATTCTATTTTAGTGTGCCCAGCGAAGGGGGCCGGGTTTGCTAGTAAATATATATTTTCCATAAAGTTTCAAACTTTCTCTGCTCTTTGCTGGATATCTTATTTGATTCATTGATTTATTAGTTTCGCTGATAATGGTTATTTTCAATCTTGTCTTCGGCCGCTCTTATCTTTGTTGTCCTTGTGGATTCAATTCATGCGTGTGGCACCACGTTAGTGCACTTTCCTAATGTATGACAAACGTCACAAATAGGAGGAGGAGGTCAGCCAAACACCCAAAAGGGTATACGCGCCAATATATATGTTACCATGACACATGTTCATGGCACATAATATAATATCATGTATCATATTGTGAACATATCACAAAGTTGCGTCTCACGGGTAAACGACACCACACGCGCAAGACTAAAGCGCTGACCGTGCATTTCCCAAACTTACGAATTTTCCCAGCACATGCTGATGCAACGTGACCTGGCCAAATTCTAGTTGTAATATAGAAGTAAGAATATTTTGTAAATTTAGTTTTTAAGTGAACAATAAACAGAAAAGACGTGGACTCCTGTCCACGCAATATTTTTTAAAAAACTCAAATTAATAAATGAAAATTTAACTGGCGCCCGAGCAGGGACCGCGCGCGAAAAGTAATAAAAGCCCGAAAAATAAAAAGTACGGCTACGCGAAACGTCGTGAGTAAGCTAGAAAAAATAAAGTGAAGTAAAAGCGACAATTCGCGAGAGACAAGTGGGACAACAAGTGACGCTGAAGGACCCGAGTACCACAGGAAAAAGGAGAATACTGAAGCATCCAACAAACATCCACATGCAGCGCTGGACCCTAATGTGAGATTACTTTTAAGATATATTATTTCTTAATTATAAAAAAAATATTGTGAAAAAAAAATTAGTGAAAATTTGAAAAAGAATTAAAGAGTGAAAAAAAATTTTTAAACTTTGAGGAAATTAAAAAAATTAACATTTGTAAGAGTGAAAAAATATTTCCATAAAATTTGAGGAAAAACTGATATTTTTGGAAAAATTATATATTTGTAAAATTTGCGGAAAGTAAGAAAATTAATATTTTTGAAAAGAATATTTCGTAAAAATCCTGGGAAAAGGAAAATATTTTTATAAAATTTAAGAAAAACTGATATTTTTTAAAAAAAAGAAAAAAGTGGAAAAATTATATATTTGTAAAATTTGCGGAAAGTAAGAAAATTAATATTTTTGAAAAGAATATTTCGTAAAAATCCTGAGAAAAGGAAAAAATAGATTTTTTATTAGTGAAAAATTTCGTAGGTGATCAATTTTACTTGGAGCTAAAGAGAACAAAAAAAAAAAATGACAGAATCTGCTGAACAGTTAGTAGAGCAACTGAGCCAGCTCCGGCTTGATTACGGTAGCAATCAGACAAAACCATCCTCTTCCATTAACACTACTGTTGTCGAAACAATAGTGCGCGAAGTGCTCGACAGATTAAATACACCAAACATTACTGAGTTTAGTGGACAGGACTGTAATATAGCTTTAAATGTAGGAAATATGCACGAAATAGACAGGATTCCCGACATGGTCAAAAGTCTACGGGAATTTTCAGGTAAACCAGGGGAATTTAGCTCCTGGCGGAAAAGTGTGGACAGGATCTTAAGAGCATACGAAACTTTGAAAGACACTCCTAAATATTTTTCCATCCTACACATTATACGTCATAAAATCGTCGGCGATGCTGACACCGCTTTGGAGTCCTACAGTACTCCGTTAGACTGGGCTCAAATCCGCAAATGCTTAATGATGCATTATTCGGATAAGAGAGATATTGGTACACTTGAGTACCAATTGACCACCTTGGCTCAACGACAAGATGACATTGCAACTTTTTACCAAAAAGTTTACCAACACCTTTCGCTTATTTTAGACAAGATCTCATGCTTGGATCTTGGCGACGAGTCCATAAGGACGATGACGAACTCATATCGGGAGAAAGCTCTCGATACATTCATCAGGGGACCAAATGGCGACTTACCGCGACTCCTTAGCATCCGTGAACCTACAACCTTGCCTCAAGCCCTTCATCTCTGTCAAAAATTAGACAACATGTCCTTTCGTATGAACCATGCACATAACGTGCATAGATCATTAAATCAACCGCCGCCACGACCTCCACGGCAAAATATGTCAAACAACCGCCCTTTTTATCCTGAACTTACATATGCGGTATCCCCGCAACGGTATAACTATCCTCCGAGACAAGTAAACAATTACAACAATAGGCCATTTAACACGACACCCCGGACGCAACCGAACCAGGGTAATCCAACGTATTATAATAGTAGACCAAATTATAATTATCAGTCTAACAACAACTTTGGAATACGCCCCCAACAACAATTAAATCAAGGATTCAACAATCGCTCCAACTTACCCCCAAAACCACCAGTCGCAATGGATGTAGATTCTTCTCTACACTCTAGACAGATTAACTACCAAAATAGGCCAAGTCCTAATCAAAACACTCAACCGCAGAAACGTCCACTATCTTCTCAATATATTCGCCCTCCGAATAAAATGCAACGTACTTTTCACGCAAATGCAGTGTCACAAAATGTAACCAATTATCCTACAGAGCCAAACCCAAATCAGAGTTATTACGGTAATTCACATGACGACTACTACGAAGCAATGCAGCATGTAATCGGAGCTCCAGAAGGGCAAAGCAATTTGAATACTAGCGAACAAAACCACTCCGAAGTAGACCTAATTAATTTTTTAGACTAACGCCGTCCTCACTTCCGTACTATGAATTTACAACAAAGCGTGGGGACCAATTGGATTTTCTTATTGACACAGGATCCAATAAGAACTATATTCAATCAACTAGGATAAGAAATCCACTACCAAATAAGCCATTTAAAGTAGAATCAGTTGCGGGTAATATTGAAATAACACATCATACATTTATAGAAATTTTCGGACCAAATATAGAAAAAATTAAGTTCTTTATTCTGCCACCCCTGAATTCTTTTCATGGGATCATCGGCAACGACACCCTCAGAAAACTAAAAGCTATCATAGATACCGAAAAAGGCACAATGGCCATTTTTCCAGGGATTGTTATCCCACTCAAGCAGCGAATATCCCAGCAAGTTAATAATGTCAAATTAGAAATTCCACATCTCCCTGAAGAGCATCAACGGAAAATAAATAATATTATTGCAAAATGCCCCGATTTGTTTTCTGATCCTGACGAAAAATTAACATACACCACTCTAGTTAAAGGCGAAATCAGAACTATTAATGATAATCCTGTGTATTCCAAGCCTTACCCCTATCCCATGGCTTTGAAGGTAGAAATAGAAAAGCAAGTGGAAGAACTCCTTGACAACGGAATTATAAGAAAATCTAAATCTCCATATAACTCTCCTGTGTGGATAGTTAACAAAAAACCAGATGCATCCGGCGAGAGGAAATACCGTATGGTTATTGATTATCGAAAGCTCAACTCAGTAACCATCCCAGATAAATACCCCATTCCCGAAATTAACGAGGTCCTAGCAAACCTCGGTAACAACAAATTGTTTACAGTAATTGACCTCAAAAGCGGGTTTCATCAAATTCCGCTACGGAAGTCAGATATAGAAAAGACTGCCTTTTCCGTTAATAATGGAAAGTATGAATTCCTCCGTCTACCCTTCGGGCTGAAGAATGCCCCCGCAACCTTCCAAAGAGCACTAGATGATATCCTTCGTCAACATATAGGAGTCAGATGTTACGTCTACATTGACGACGTTATAATTTTCGGCAGGAACGAGGAAGAGCATTTGGAAAATCTTGAAATGGTATTTAAAACATTAGAAAGTGCGAATATGAAAGTACAATTAAGCAAATGCGAATTCGCCAAACAGGAAGTAGAATTCCTAGGATATGTCATCAGTTCAGAAGGAATAAAAACAAACCCCAAAAAGGTTGAAGCCGTTGCAAAATTCCCAATTCCCCGTACTCTGAAGGAGTTGAGATCTTTCCTAGGAATGTCAGGCTATTACAGGAGATTTATTAGGGATTACTCCAAAATTGCCAAGCCCTTGACGACGCTACTTCGCGGAGAAGCTGGAAATACTTCAAAAAGAAACTCAAGGAAGTTAGAAATAAACCTTAATAAGGAAGCTATCGAATCATTCAATAAGATTAAAAATGCTCTAATATCAAGGGATATTATCCTGGCACATCCCAACTTTGAAAAAGACTTCGAACTTACAACGGATGCATCCGACTTTGCTATAGGAGCCGTCCTATCGCAAGAAAATCGCCCAATAACCTTCATCTCGAGGACTCTTAATAAAACGGAAGAAAGTTATGCAACTAACGAGAAAGAGATGCTTTCTATAATCTGGTCTTTAAACAACCTAAGAAGCTATCTATACGGTTCGAAGAAAGTAAAAATAATTACCGACCACCAACCATTGACCTATGCACTCAGCCACAAAAACGCAAATAGCAAAATGAAGAGATGGAAAGCGATATTAGAGGAGTATAATCATGAATTATTATATAAACCGGGAAAATCAAACGTAGTAGCAGATGCACTTTCGAGGATACTAAACCAAGTCAACTCGCTTACGCCTACTACCCATAGTGACGAAAGTTCAGGCCATGACCTTATACCCTGTACAGAAGCGCCAGTGAATGCCTTCAAGAACCAAATTTTCCTTGAGGAAGCGGACACAGCTTCGTACCAGTTTAAGATAGTTTTTCCAACGATGCATCGTCACGTAATCAAGGAGCCACAGTTCAATGAGCAAAATATTTTGGCGCTCCTCAAAAGATATCTGAATCCAACGGTTATAAACGGAATTCATACAAATGAGAGAACGATGGGTTTAATCCAAAACATCTATCCACTACATTTTAGAAACTTCAAATGCCGATATACACAAAAAATAGTTGAGGACATTGTTAACGAACAAGAACAGGAAGAAATTATCCTGAGGGAGCACTTAAGAGCCCACAGAAACGATAAAGAGAATAAAATTCAAATTCTTGAAAAAAGTTATTTTCCCGGTATGACGAACAAGATTAAGCGGCTTGTAGCCAATTGCACGGTATGCAAAGAAAGTAAGTACGAAAGACATCCCAACCAACCAAAACTGGCAGCAACTCCACTACCAACTTTCCCTGGTCACACAATACACATAGACATATTCCTGACAGAGGGTAAAAGAGTTATGACCGCTTTAGATAAGTTTACGAAATACGCGGTAAAAAAATTTTTAAATAGCAGATCTATAGAAGACGTTAGAAGACCTTTAAGAGAAATTCTGTTCTCCTTTGGCGTCCCGAAAGTTGTCGTAATAGATAATGAGCCATCACTCAACTCTAATTCAATTATGTTTATGATGAGGGACGAGCTAGCAATTGAAGTCTATACTACTCCACCTTATAAAAGTCAGGCAAATGGAGAAGTGGAAAGATTCCATTCCACGCTGACGGAAATAATGCGCTGCATTAAGGAGAATGGCGGGCATAGAAATTTCGAGGAGCTGCTAGAGAGGGCAGTATCTGAATACAACCACAGTGTCCATTCCGTTACCGAAAAGAGACCTGTAGATCTATTTTTTTGCAGAAACGTGACCTTCACACCAGAAGACATTGAAAGGACACGTCAAAACAATTTAGAAAAGATAGCACAAAAACAAAGAAAGGACATCGACTACCACAATAAAAACAAACAAGAAAATAAAATATATTTACCGGGACAGGTAATTTTTGTTAAGAAAAATAGAAGATTAGGTACTAAGCTAAGTAAACCTTATAGCAAAGAAATAGTTAAGGAAGATAGGAATAGCACGTTAGTGACTGAAAGAGGACAAATCATTCACAAGAGCAGAATACGGAACTAACTACAACATTTTTTTTTCATGTTTTTTTTACCACTGTGCCTCGCAGAGGTGCAGATACTAGACTACTTGAACTCCCAATTAATCACAATAGAAAAAGGAACAGCAAAACTACAGACAGGACAATTTAGGATAATACACGAAATAGATATTGACAAATACACAGAAATCCTGGAACATATAGAAGCAACGGCAAAAACAGAAACATTCTACAGAAACCCGAACTACCCCTTCATATCACTCTTAATAACTCAAATAAAGGCCCATATTAATAACCTAAGAACAGATAGGAAATCTAAAAGATCACGAAATTTTTTGGGCAGTGCATGGAAATGGATTGCAGGAAGTCCAGACCATGAAGACCATGAAATAGTTGTAAACAAATTAAATAACCTTCTAGAAAATAACAATAATCAAGTTCTTATTAATAAGCTTACGATAGAAAAAGTTAATGAAATCACAAATATCACAAACCATATTATGAAAGATATGCAAAACAACGAAGGTAAAGAAATAGAATCATTTTTGAAATTAAAATACAAATTAGAAATTATGAAAGAGGAAATCGTAAATATCGCTTATGCGATACATTGGGCAAAAGCCAATATAATAAATTCATACATAATGTCAACCGAAGAAATCGATATTGCAAAAAAAATTTTTGATAAAGATAACATCCCGTTTGTAAATTTGGACGAAGCTCTGGAATTTTCTGAAATTAAAATAGCGACTAATGGCAAGACAATCATTTATATTATAAGTTTACCAACTGTAGAAAATCAAATTTGTCAAACTATTGATATCAGAGCGGTAAAGAAAAACAACAATATTAACAAAATCAGTTTCAATTCAATTCTTAACTGCGAAAAAATTATTTATGGAATAAAAAGCAATTGTAAAAAATATAACTCATTACAAATATGTTTAAGGGATAATTTGCTAGATTTAAGTAATGATTATTGTATTAGTAACCTTTTAACAAGTCGTTTGCCAAACTGCACAGTCACAAATAGCCAGCACATCCCAGACTTCGAGGAGCTGTCACCTGGAGTTATATTCCTAAACGATTTCAGGGGCGGTGTCCTAATAAATGAAGACTATACAACTCTTAACGGTACTTTTGTGATTCACTTCAATAACGCCACCATTCAAATCAACGGAAAGAAATTTTTCAATGGGCAAAAATCAACGAACAAACCCCTACCTGCTATTCTCCAACCAATATCGATATCAAACAGAAGTGAAGAAATTCTTTCTTTAGAAATGCTAAAACAATTAAATTTCAATAATACAAAAGAAATTAGACTAACAGGATCGTCATATCGGCTCAAGTATGCTGCAAGCATCAGCGTTATGATTATACTTATAATCATTGCCATATTTTCAAACAAATTAATCCTGTCACCTAGAAAAAACAAAGAAACACGGTCCATCGATTTAACGGAGGCTGCAATAAAAGGACTTAACCAAATTTTCAACAAGACTTCAAACGAGGACGTTTGAATCTTAGGGGGGGGTTTGTTACCATGACACATGTCCATGGCACATAATATAATATCATGTATCATATTGTGAACATATCACAAAGTTGCGTCTCACGGGTAAACGACACCACACGCGCAAGACTAAAGCGCTGACCGTGCATTTCCCAAACTTACGAATTTTCCCAGCACATGCTGATGCAACGTGACCTGGCCAAATTCTAGTTGTAATATAGAAGTAAGAATATTTTGTAAATTTAGTTTTTAAGTGAACAATAAACAGAAAAGACGTGGACTCCTGTCCACGCAATATTTTTTAAAAAACTCAAATTAATAAATGAAAATTTAACTTATATATAGGCAGTGCCTCATGGG
The DNA here is from genome assembly GCF_027943255.1 of Anastrepha obliqua. Lineage (NCBI taxonomy): Eukaryota > Metazoa > Arthropoda > Insecta > Diptera > Tephritidae > Anastrepha > Anastrepha obliqua. Next base: position 445,059 of record NW_026562179.1, on the reverse strand, counting down.
TTCATTTCAGCTTCTGCGCAAAGTTTCTTCAAACTTTCGTGTTTGTTCGCTTTAATAGCTGATGTTAATATGAAATTATGAACATTGTCAACAGAATCGGATCTCCCTCTACTGCGCTGCGTCTTACGTCTAACGCGGAGACAATCTGATCAATCCAATCTCTATAGGTTTTTTTCTTTCAGATCTGGCAGGGTAATGGTCACTGTTTGAGTGCCCGCATATACAATTATATCTGCAATTTCCACATCATCAAAACCAGCCAAAGATTTGACCGCATTGGTCACCTCTTTACTTCATTGATGTGCTTGCATTTTATCGTGATACGATGAGTACGTGCCTTCACCGTAGCTTCACTACCTAAGGTGATCAGTATATTTTTGGCACGAATTTGTCAATTCAATTAGGAGAGCGCTTTTTTGAGTTCTCCTTATTTTCTATACTGATTTAGCGAAATTCTTGAATTTATCGTCGCTTTTCATTTTCTTTAGTATGTCAGCGTAAGAACTGTTACCCGTTTTTTCAGTTATTATAGCATGGGGTCTAACTTTTCATACCGTTTTTGTTCACAGCTTTTTGAAAATTTGGAGAGACACACAGAAGACGTTTGTGTACTTCTCTCATTGTAGGCTGTCCCGCCTGAGTTGCGTTACACATTTCTGTGGTGGTAGAGGGATTTCATGTTTGTCGTTGGCGGCTAAAAGTATTTTGTTGAATATTTTCATAACTATGGGTAATAAAGAGCTACCTCTCCAATTGTTGCATTTTTTTTGTCACCTTTTTTCGGTAGTTTCACTATTATAGACTCCTTCCACTCATACCGAAATTTTCTTCTTCCCATACTTTATGAAAGATGGAGTCAGCTTTAAAGCGCTCAACAGGCAGTCGGTCATTTCCTGCTGATTTTGCATAGTTGTTATTGCAGGCCTTATTTCCCCTTCTGTTGGGGAGTGGTATTTATTCCCCTATTCGGGCTCAATTGCCTAGATGATATGAAATCCAAGGTATCTCCTTGCACTGCGCTCAAAGTTCTGTCAAAGTGTATTTTCCATATTTCAATTTGCTCCTTATAGCTGTTGTCACCTGCCATATTCATCTTCTACAGGTGAGTTAATGACAAACTTGCTGCCGGCTATTGATTTCATCTCACTTTTGTAGCTGCTGTTTGTGCTTGCTTGATGTTGTTCCACAAATGAAGGGACATACAGTTTTAAGTCGACTCCGAACGGCAGTTTTTTTTATGAAGCGCGTTTCATGGCAGAAATACATTCAGAGATTTGTCATTGGTTGCCGAGGGGTGACCGCTATTAGACAAAAATGTCTATCATTTGGGTGTTTCATGCACGGAGATTCGAACCTAAGCACTTCCGAATGGTAGTCACGTACCAAACCATTCGGCTATGACGACCGACAATGCTTTATTTCTTTTGCAATACTAAAGGATGTTTTTTTTAGAGGTTAGGTTTTCAAGTTGGCACTACTTTTTTCGTAGATGGTCTTTTTGACAACTGTCACTTGATTTATACTCAGTTTGGTTTGCCATTTCATAATGAATAGACTTAAACCTGAACAACGTTTGCAAATCGTGCAAATTTATTACGAAAATAATGGTTCGGTTCGCGCGACGCATCGAAGAAAATTTTGTTCAGCGATGAAGCTCACTTTTGGTTGAATGGGTATGTCAATAAGTAAAATTGTCGCATTTGGAGTGAACATAATCCACAAGCCATTGCTGAGACGCCGTTACATCCTCAAAAAGTCACTGTTTGGTGTGCTCTATGGGCAGAGGGAATCATTGGTCCATATTTCTTTAAAAATGAAGCCGGCCATAATGTTACAGTCAATGAAGAGCGCTATAGAGCCATGATTAATGACTTTTTCGTGCCTGAATTGGACGATGTTGATGTGGACGACCTTTGGTTCCAACAAGACGGCGCTACATGCCATACAGCCAACGCAACAATCGATTTATTGAAGGAAACTTTTGGTGAGCGCATTATCTCGCGCCGCGGACCTGTGGCGTGGCCTCCAAGATCGTGCGATATAACACCGCTGGACTATTTCTTCTGGGGCTATGTGAAGTCGCTTGTCTACGCAGATGAGCCCGAGACGATTGACGTCTTGGAAGAGAATATTCGGCGCGTTATTGCTGACATACGGCCCCAATTGCTGCAAAAAGTGGTCGAAAATTGGGCCTCTCGGCTGGAATTTATTCGAGCCAGCCGCGGCGGCCACTTGCCCGAAATCATTTTTAAAACATAATGGCAAACCCTTATCTTTATAATAAAGCTAAATTCTTGACCATAACATTAAATTATATACGTTTTATTTCATCTTGAAAACCTAACCTCTAAAAAAACACCCTTTACATATATTTTCAATGCTTCAATTTTCGTCAATCTCAACATTGGGGAGTTCACCTATAAATTGGTTTTACACATTCTGTAACTTAAGGCTATCAGCTCTTCCATCTAACTGTTTATACGGACGATCGCCGGAGAGATTAAGCTTTAGTTCGGTTTCTACTAAATAATGATCACTTCCTATTTTTTGCATTTCTTTTGGCTCAAGTGTCGCGTAGAGTGTTACACCACTCCTTAGAAACGCATATATGATCTATTTGCGTTTCAAAATCTTTATGGAAGAATGACCCACCGATTCTCAAATTGTGGCTGAGATACAGTTCTATAAACAGCTCTTTGTTTTCATTACATTAATGCTTCCCATTATTTCTTCATATCCCCTATTATCGCTGCTAATTTGTGCAAAAATAACATCTCTTTTTGGGATTTCATATAGTACCTTATCGACCATGGTTAATGGTTAATGGTAGTAAAGGGTTAATGTATGGGCCTCTAGCACTGCGACCATATTGATCTATTGTGCACGCTATGCTGTCTATTGACTGTTAAGTATACTTATGAATTGTACCAGCTCCTTCTGAGGGAGTGATTGAAGGTCTTCATCTATAAGCGTGAACTTGTTTAAAAACTTTTTCCTTCTATGCGCCAGCCCCGGACATTCGATGATGAGGTGTTCTATAGACTCCTCAACTTCGCAGCAAAATCTGCGTTAGTTATGCCTAATTTATGTAAGTGTTTGTTGCAGGTGAAGTGACCTGTGAGGGCGCCTGTGAGAGTGCGAATACTCTTTTTGTTTAACGTGAGGGCCATGTTAGCTCTTTTAGCATTGAAACTTAGGAACTTTTTGGAGTGTCTAAGGTCCTCTACGTTGTTCCAATGCTGATTTATTAGAGTTTTGGCACAGTATTTTACTTATCGACCATACTATAGAGGGATTCTTTTTCATTCAGAGGCTTTTTCTCCGTAGACTCGTAGCATTGCACCACGGCTATATTGCGCTTAGTGCCTCTAAGTCTAATGGACATAATCCTTTCTGATGTGGCCTTCACACTTAAGATTGTATTTTGAAGTTTCTTCGTGACATATTTACCAAAATCATATATGTACAGGGTGGGCCAAACAACACATACTAATGCTAAGCCCAAATAACGTTTTTATTTTTTGACATATGTATTTATTTTTCTCTTTTTGCAGGTTATAATTGAAATATTGGAAATTTATTATGGAACCCTACAGTACAACACAACGCTTTAAAATGATCGAGTTTTTCTATTCTTATACAATTAGCCACACAAATTGATTTTTTAAATGATGATTTTTTTGATGTCGGATGAAGCGCATTTCCATTTAAATGGTTATGTCAACAAACAAAACTGTAGATTGTGGGGCTCTGAAAATCCAAGAGCAACACACCAACATCAGTTGCACCCTTCTATGCAAATGTTCTTTTTGGTGCGGTGTTATGGCCACTAGAGTTATCGGTCCATATTTCTTCGAAAATGAGGATGAAACGCCGGAATCGATTTCAGGAGCTTCTTGCAGAACATTGATTGAAAACTTTTGCGGCCAATGGCGGAGCAGTATCCTAATTTGTGGTTTCAACAAGATGGAGCAAAGGCGCATACTGCTAGGCAGTAGTCTTTAGTCATTAGTAGGTCTTATTTGGCCCACCCTGTATATGCGGATCATTGCGCATACCAGGGTACATGAGTAGATATCCTCTTTTGTCCCGAAATTGACCCGAACCGTTTCATCCCATTTCAATTAATCCAATGATGTATATTTTAACCTTGCGCATTCTTCCGCAATCATAGCAAGTTTATCTGATTGGTATAGCATCCTTACGTTCGTATGCTCAATTATTGTTCTTTTAATGTTCTTTAGTTCCTCAACATTTTGTTCCTGTCGATTATTTTTATTTCTTTTTCTCGAAAATTCATATGCTAATTTTCAGCAGAAACGAGTGATAAGCCCAATGCTGCCTTGTTCGATAAGCTGCCATTTCTGTTGTTGATTGAATTCCCAGCATCCGAACCTGCCTGAACCTTCTTGTACTACTAGCATTTCTTGTAAGTAGAAGACAGGGTGGTTGTCAATAACTTTGGATCTTGGATACTATTATAATTATTTTTGTTATTATTTCGATATCAACTGTCCTTGAAGAGTAGCAAATATTAAAAATGTTTAAATTATGTGTCCGAAATAGTAAAAAAGCTTTGTCTCATTCCAAATAAAGGGGGGTTACGGGCTGATGTTGAATGTGAACCACACCTAAACGTCAAGTTTTTTTCTGCATTTCATTTGACATTTTTCAATTTCAGACTAACTCAATTTGAACCATGGAAAGATACACAATCGAGAAACGCGTTAAAGTTATTCAGGCATATTATGAAAACGGGCGTTCAAATCAAAATGCATATCGCCCACTTCATCTTTAGTGATGAGGCACATTTTCACCTCAGTGGATTCGTCAAAAACAGAATTGCCGCATTTGGGCGAATGATAATCCAAGAGTGATTGCCGAAAAACCAATGCACCTACAAAGAGTGACTGTTTGGTGCGGTTTATGGGCCGGCGGCATCATTGGGCCGTATTTTTTCCAAAATGAGGCCGATCAGGCAGTTACTGTGAATAGTGTTCGCTATTGTGAGATAATAACGAACTTTTTATGGCCCGAATTTCAACAGGACGCTGCCACTTGTCACACAGCTAACGAAAAAATTGCTCTTTTGCGCGAATGATGGCCGAATAATCTCCTGTCGCGACGATGTCAATTGGCCGCCAAGATTATGTGATTTGACACCGCTGGACTTCTTGCTTTGTGATTATTTGAAAGAAAAGGTGTACGTCGATACGCCAGCAACAATTCAAGACCTAAAGGATTAGATAATTCGGCACATTAACGGCATAGAACCTCAATTATGCCTCTGTGTAATCGAAAATTTGGACCATCGGATGGAGGTGTGCCGCAGAGGCCACGGTGGCCATTTTGCCAATATTTTGTTCCGTACGTAATTGAGCCATACAATATTATCACAATAAAGAGAAATGACAATAGATGCTTTCCATCCAAATTCAACCGGGCTTTCGGGTCATGTTCTTCGATTTCGATGTAACTCAAATATGTTGCTCTCTAGTGAAAATAATGAGACACGTATTTTTTTGTTCGTCCGAAAAAAAAATTTTTCAAGATTTATCGGCAATTTTGTTTTTCGGTTCAAAAACGATTTTCTTTAATTTTATAAGAATTTTTTTTTTTAAATGCTCATAACTTAGTCACAAATGAACCGATTTTAATGATTCTGAGCTTACAATGATTGTCATTACTTACACCATCGACTTCATGTAGAAACAATTGCAAAACAGTAGCTGAAAATTTTTTATTTAAAAAAAAAAAATTGAAAATTTTTCGAAATTCAATATTTCAAAAAGTGTATTTTTGTTTTTTTTTTGTAACTTTTTCCAAATCAAGAGGACACCTAAAATTTCAATTGAGCATAATGCCCAATAGCTAAAATAAGTTGTTTTTGAGTAATGCATTTTTGAGTAAAAAGCCTGTTTCGCACTTTTTGTTTTTTGCAGAATAAAAAATTTGCAACTACTGTTTTGCAATTGTTTCTACATGAAATCGCTCGTGTAAGTAATGACAATCATATTGAACCCAGAATTATTAAAATCGGTTCATTTTTGACTAAGTTAAGAACATTAGAAAAGATTTTTTTCTTATATAATTAAAAAAAAAAATCGATTTTGAGCCGAAAAACAAAATTGCCGATAAATCTTGAAAAATTTTTTTTCGGGCGAACAAAAAAATACGTGTCTCATTATTTTCACCAGAGAGCAACATATTTGAGTTACATCGATATCGAAGAACATGACCCGAATAGCCCGGTTGAAGTGAAATGGAAAGCATTAATAATTTCCTAAAAAAATTGTATATTATTCAAAATCAACAACAGCCCTTGAAAGTTAACCACCCTTTATAATTTGCCATATAAACCACATGATAACTGGGAAAAGCAAAATCAAAGAAGTCTTTTGGTAAGATGTGGTCATCCCAACTATTGTTGTTTGTCCACCAAAAACCTCTGTTATGAATTTAAAAAATAGAATTTAAAAAATATTTGTTTTTCCTTTTTTATTTGTGAAATCAAATTCCTATGCATCTATCTATCATTAGCTGAACTTTAGGCTAAAAAATTGAGTAGGTTATATTATATATAATATATTCCGACTCCGTTGATTGCATCTTTCTAATTCCTACTATCGTTTTTTATTTTTCCTCGCGTTCGATCGTTTTTAAGAAATATCTTTCACGCTTATTGCAAAGACAGGTTTTGGCTTTTAAACAAAACTGCTTTATTTTACCATATTAACGCCTATTTATAACTTAATTATTGCTAACTTTTTTTCAGAAATACAATATAACTTTTGTCTTGACAATGTTTATTGCTCAATATTTAAAGAAGGTTGGACGCACCAATTACATATATATATGTTATGTAGCTTCTCTCCCATTTTGATACCAATTCTCCGGAATTTGCTCTTTGAAATTAACAATTATGCATTTATGTTTATATACATATATATATACATACATACGTTGAGGAACTTTTTCTTTATCTATGCCACAAAACTTTGCTGATTGTATGTATAGGCCTCTTCTATTCGCTATTCCCCGCTCGCTATCTCCTGAATTCGGTCTTTCAAATTAACAATTATGCATTTCTGTTTATACGTATATTATATTATATAACAACAATAACAATTAACAATGGCAAACCTCCGAGTGTATTTCTGCCATGAAAAAGCTCCTCATAAAAATATCTGCCGTTCGGAGTCGGCTTGAAACTGTACGTCCCTCCATTTATGGAACAACATCAAGACGCACACCACAAATAGGAGGAGGAGTCGACTTAAAAGTGTAGGAGGGGGAGCTCGGCTAAAGAACCAAAAAGGATGTAAGCGACAACTATATGTATTTATAACGGGTGATTTGTTAGCTATTACGTTTTTAAACAGCTGACGCACGTTTCGTGTTTTGTTTCACTGTCAAACATCTTCAGTTTGGTCTATAATTTAACCATGAATCGTCTTACAAACGAACAACGCTTGCAAATCATTGAATTTTATTATAAAAATGCGTGTTCTGTTAAGAAAGTTTAATATCCACTTTTTTATCGAAAAATTGTGTTCAGCGACGAAGCTCGTTTTTGGATCAATGGGTACGTAAATAAGTAGAATTTTCGATTTTGGAGTGAAGATCAGCCAGAAGAATTGCAAGAACTACCAATGTATCCAGAAAAGCTAGAGGCTGGAGGTTTCATTGGACCGTACTTCTTCAAAGATGCTGCGAATCGTAACGTAACTGTGAATGGGGAGCGCTACCGTGAAATGATATCCAACTTTTTTTGCCCAAAATGCAAGAGCTTGACCTGCATGACATGTGGTTTCAGCAAGACGGTACCACATGCCACACAGGACGCGTAAGAATGGGCTTGTTGAGAGGCGAGTTCGTTGAGCATTTTATTTCACGTTCGGGACCTGTTAATTGGCCATCCAGATCGTGGGATATAACGCCTTTGGTTTATTTTTTGTGGGGCTATGTTAAAGCTCATGTCTATTCAGACAAACCTGCTTCAATTAAAGCATTGGAAGACAACATTAAAGCATTTATGTGTGAGATACCGGCCGAAACATGGAAGGAGTATGCCAGAATTGGACTAAGCGAATGGAGCATTTGAAGCGCAGTCACGGTCAACATTTGCATGAAATAATGTTCAAACATTAAATTATATGTATTGTACTATCAATTTAAATAAAAATTTCATGCATTTTTCTGAATTTTACGTGTGTTTTTTTTTTTTTAATTTTCCTATAGCTCTTAAAAAATCACCCTTTATGTCTTTATCGTCAATTCTTTGTTCATTGATTTTGCGATAGTCTAATACTATGTATTCTGTATTTTTGTTTTCCGCAGTTGTCTTTTTTCTTTGGTACTATTATCAAAGGATATGTATATCAAGACTGACTTTTCCTAATTATGCCTTGCTCTTCCATTTTTTATTTGACTTCGTACTTCAGCTTCATGTTGTGGAGGATATCTATACAGTGTGGAATGTATTTGGTCATTTCCTGTTGTATCTCCATAGTACTCGTCAATCGATCACCTTTGATCGGCACTAATGACGCTAACTTCATTATCTATTGCTTCTAATGAGCACATTTCAGAAAGGTTATAGGGATGGTTAGCAATTCCCTTTCCTTCTGGTTTAATAATATTTTTTTTGTTCCATATATTTATTTGCATATAAGTAGTTGAGTAAATCAGTTCCTATTATAAACTTGCATTTTCTTCATATAAAAGATATTACTTTCCATCTTACTCTTGCGTTTTTTGGTAAGTTTTATTCTTTTGGAGCGTTTGTGTGTACTTCTTCATCAATTATATCTTTGTTGCCACATCCTCGTTACCAACTTGTTTAAAGGTTATTTACATCATGATTATAGCCAGTCTTTGCGGCTTAAGAACCTTACAAGTTGCTGGCATCTAAGCCAGACAGTTGTTTGAGACTCTCGAACAGCGGTTTGCCCAGGGTTAACATTCTGTTCTTCCATAGGGCAGGGCATTCACGGTTGTTTGCAATTGCGACAGTATGTGTTGTGAGGGATGCCCATTTTGGCTGCTCGTTCTCCCACAGGACAAAAGACAGTTGTGACAGCCGTAAGTCTCTAAGCGTCCCGTCGTTTCATGTTTATCAATATTGACGATTGCTTGAGGGTGTAGGTGGGCCATAACGTTCTGCTAATTTTGCACTTCGTCTGGTCTATCCAACTACAATTCGCGATTCGGAGGTATTTTAGAGAAATTGTATTCTTGACTGCACCTAATGGTGTAAATACCGATTCTGCCAGATCGTTATTCATGGGAAATCCTTCTCTTGCCATTTCATCTGCTTTTTCTTTACTTTCAATGCTCCGATATCCCGGAACCCTGATTAAGGTAACTTTATGGTTTTCACTCAAAGCGGTATTCCTACTTTGTTCCACCAGTTTAGAGGTTGTTATCGCCGAATGCAGTACCTGGATTGCAGCTTGGCTATCCGAAAGAATAGAAATATTGCCCTTAAAAGAGAAATCAGCGATTAGTAACCTACAAGCTTCCACCTTAAAGACACTTCAGGCATCGGGGAGACGCACAAATTTTTCAATTTTAATAATATGAGGATATACATATACCAGCTCCAACACCACAATTCATTTTACTGACATGTGTATAGACTGTAGTGTCGAAGTTGTTAAGTGAAAATCCCTTATTCCATTCCTCCTTAGATAGAAAGGGAGTTGCAAAATTCCTACTGAATGTTACCATCGGGCCGATGTCGTCAGTCCTCACCGAGGTTAACTGAGTTTGTCGCAATAAAATACTGGCATGAGCTTAAGTTTTTTCTTCCCAGCGACCAGCTTCCTTTAGCCTAAATGCACTCATGCCGTCTTCTTAATGTGTAGGTCTATTGAAATAGCGTAGCCCAGTGCGTTGAGTGTCTCCCTAGGACATGATCTGATTGTACCGACCATTATTGCACAGGCTGATCTGTGAATTCTGCCGATTAGTTCGGTGTTGTATTCTCTCTTTAGAGCTTTCCACCAAACGACCGAGTCTTACGATAAAATGGTCGTATAACCGCCTTATGCCATTACAATGTATAATTGCTTTGAAGAACCCATACCAGCATACGTTTACAGGCATATAAAGCGATTATTGCATTCTTTACCCGTTCTTCAATGTTTAATTACCAGCTAAGTTTGGAGTCCACAATTACACCTAAGTACTTTGCACTGGTTGAAAGTGAGAGTCTGTCCATTAATATTTGGTAAGGTAAAAATTGATACCTTACATCTGGTGGTAAATAGCATACGTTCTGTTTTACGCGCGTCTAAACACATAACCAAAGAAACGGAGGTAGTACTCCCCCCTGTAGATCTTCTTAGCTATGGTCTGATGGTCCTGATTTCTAGCATTCTTGCTGATATAATTTTCCACCCCTAGGTCTATTAACGCCCGGTGGATAGCATCAGTGCTAAAGTCATTAAATGCGCCTTCTATGTCAAAAAAAGCTGGCATGGTATAATTCTCGTTTACTAGAGACCCCTCTATTGTTCGGATTACCTCGTGGCACTGTCTTCGTAGATTTTCCTTTGAGGTAAGCGTGTTGTGCAATTGATCTACTAGTGCTCTCCAGCGAGCTTCTAATGTGTATGTCTAAAAGCCATTCAAATGGTTTTAAAAGGAAAGACTAATTAGCCTAAAGTCCTTCGCTGATTCATGTTCCACTCTACTTACCTATAAAGACTACTTTAAACAGTTTCTAGCTATTTGGAATATAACCGAGGTTTAGACACGATTTGACAATTTCCATTAGCCATGGTACAATATTATCAAGAGTTTCCTGTAACATCTTAGGAAAGATCCCGTCAGGGCCTGATGATTTGAAGGTGGAAAATGATTTGATTACCCATGCAACCTTCTCTTTTGTGATTATTACATCGGCAAGATGCTGTGGGTCATAGCGGCTCCGCTGGATTCTACCAATATCGCAAACGTGAGTGCTACATCCCGGAAAATAAGAATTTAAAAGAAGTTCTAGAGATTCTTTTGCCATAGAACTCCAAGTACCATCTGGCTTCTTGACCCAAGAAGCCATTGAATGATATTTGGACAAAATACGGCTGAGCCCCGCTGAATCTCTTGTAAACTCGATGGAAGAACAAAAATTACTCCAACTCTCTTTCTTGGTGGCCCTAGAAGCCATTGAATGATATTTGGAAAAAATACGGCTGAGCCTCGCCGAATCTCTTGTAGACTCGATGGAAGAACAAAAATCTCTCCAGCTCTCTCTCTTGGTGGCCCTAGTTGCCTTCTTGTAATGTCTCCGACTTTCTCTGTACAGTTTCTAATCACCTGTTGAGTAGCGGTGATTAAAATTTGATCTGGCTTCGTCCCTTAACTTTGAGAGCTCATTACTCCACCAAGGATTATAAGATTGTTTGGTATATTTAATTGTGCTGAATGTATTCTCCAATGTTGTAACCCGCAAGAATGATTTGGTTGATCGGAATTCGTCCCAACCTATTATTTACTATTACCTTCTCCAATTAGTTCTTAATGGGTTCCCATACGATAAGGGTGGACTCACCCACAGATCCAGCTCCTAAGGGATCAGGCTGTGATCCGAGAATGATTTTTTGTTGTAGAGCCTCCATTTGTCTACCCTTACTGAACTGTTTTTGGGCAACAAAGTAACATCAATCCCTTCCGCCTATCCCCAAAAGTACTCCGTACTAGGAAAGGTAAAGGTGTGAGTATTACTATTGTTACATACCGTCAGGTTAGTATTATTAATAAAGGGTGTTTTTTTTAGAGGTTAGGTTTTCAAGTTGGCACTACTTTTTTCGTAGATGGTCTTTTTGACAGCTGTCACTTGATTTATGCTCAGTTTGGTTTACCATTTCATAATGAATAGACTTACACCTGAACAACGTTTGCAAATCGTGCAAATTTATTACGAAAATAATGGTTCGCTTCGCGCGACGCATCGAAGAAAATTTTGTTCAGCGATGAAGCTCACTTTTGGTTGAATGGGTATGTCAATAAGCAAAATTGTCGCATTTGGAGTGAACATAATCCACAAGCCATTGCTGAGACGCCGTTACATCCTCAAAAAGTCACTGGTTGGTATGCTCTAAGGGCAGAGGGAATCATTGGTCCATATTTCTTTAAAAATGAAGCCGGCCATAATGTTACAGTCAATGAAGAGCGCTATAGAGCCATGATTAATGACTTTTTCGTGCCTGAATTGGACGATGTTGATGTGGACGACCTCTGGTTCCAACAAGACGGCGCTACATGCCATACAGCCAACGCAACAATCGATTTATTGAAGGAAACTTTTGGTGAGCGCATTATCTCGCGCCGTGGACCTGTGGCGTGGCCTCCAAGATTGTGCGATATAACAGCGCTGGACCATTTCTTGTGGGGCTATGTGAAGTCGCTTGTCTACGCAGATAAGCCCGAGACGATTGACGTCTTGGAAGAGAATATTCGGCGCGTTATTGCTGACATACGGCCCCAATTGCTGCAAAAAGTGGTCGAAAATTGGGCCTCTCGGCTGGAATTTATTCGAGCCAGCCGCGGCGGCCACTTGCCCGAAATCATTTTTAAAACATAATGGCAAACCCTTATCTTTATAATAAAGCTAAATTCTTGACCATAACATCAAATTATATACGGTTTATTTCATCTTGAAAACCTAACCTCTAAAAAAAACACCCTTTAAAATCGTCAAAGGGTCATCTCGATCGCTCCCTCCGAGCTGCCCCATAGCGAATGCCACGCGTTGGCGTCGCATCCGAGTAGCAAGGTTTTGTTCTTAGTTTGAAGCACAAGCGGACGACCCTCCTCGGACGGTACTGGCCGATCATGTGCCATGTAGATAGGACGAAGTATAATGTCCACACCGTCAACGGCTTCCACCTCAACAGCCGTCACATCATGTGAACTATATGATGGGATTAAAAATATATTCAATATATTTTTTAAGCTAAAATACAAGATCTGGGAATGGGAATCCATTTGTAGAACAGGTTATGGTTATTTCTAGTAAACCCCTTCACATCGATGCTCCGTACCCAGGGTCCCTGGGTCGATGTCGACGTCCTCCTCCGCCAGGAGTAGGGTTAGGTTGTTCGTAGTAGCCCTCGAGAGCTGCAGATTTATTTGTACAACTGTAAAATCCATGCTGAGTGGTCATTTTACAATTTACTGACGTCGTCAAGCAGCACTTCTAGGTGCTACTCGTCAAATTCATCGTTTCTGGTAGGAGCGGCGTCGTCAAGTTGCATGCCCGTGAGCAAGTCGTTGGCGTCGTCAGCCCCGCCCTGCTCATCCCTCGGATTTGCAGAACGGAATATCTTCAGTTGCGCTTTTCTCACGCCAAACCGAAGCTTCTTGTCCACTTTTCTCAGAGGCTCGATGCTCTGCTCCGATTTTTTAAGAAGGAAATACGCGGAGCTCCGCTTTTATGATGCTCCAGTCATCAATCGGAACATTGCTTGCAGGTAAGGAATCAACTGTTTGGCTTCGAGCTCCATGTTCGGTATCTAGATGCGAGCCCTCGGCCGCCGTGGGGTCTGGCTGGACGGGATCCCAACTTCCTGAGTTCGCTAGTGTCTATCCGTTCAGTCCATTTGTCCATCTGTTTTGTCATTGAGTGCGCTCGCTTGTCCGCCCGTTTTTCTGTCTACTGTCTATCTGTTTGTGCATATTATCCGAATTTTTGGGGTTTTCTTTGTTCGTTTCTGTCTTGTATGGTCATCTGCCCCACCTAGGGGCTGCACATGTAGCCTTGTGTGGTGCCAAAGAGGATATCGGGGAAATAACCGGTAATAGTAATTTGCAATATTTGTTAAGCTTAAGCGGTAATAAGCTTTTGTAAATTAGAGTGACTGCATTTCGACCCATTACCGTCCTTATTCGCCTTATAAGTTTTCTGTGCTTAAGTTTTTTGAAAATATGTGTCACATTATTTTGACCAGAGAGCAACATATTTGAGCTACAACGAAATCGAAGAACATGGCCCGAATAGCCCGGTTGAATTGAAATGGAAAGCATCTCAGTATATTTTATAAAAGAGGTCAGATGCAATAATGATAGAATACAAGGTATGGCCATCAGAAAAAAATTGTGAGAGTATCTTTGACTTGCTACGTCATAGGGGAGTTGACCGCACAATTGTGCCTACTGATTTCACACGTATTCTTACGCTCTTCCCATTAGTCGTTGTTCAGACGGCTACGAAATAATATGAGCAGTGGCTGTATTGATTTTTTCATATATGATCAACACAATTTCAGTTTTTCCCGACATCTGTTATATACAAACCGGTGTCATTTCCTTATTACGTCACCAAATCAGCTGATTCCTTCAAAATCACTGAGCCGATTAGCGGTTTGCTATTAGCGACATTGTGCCTCCTAAGTATATATTTTAATATTAAAAAAGCGTGTTAAGTAACGGCTTAAAGATAAGATTTAGAGTAAAATTAATGCAAGGATGAACGTAAAAATAATTATGTAGTTGAAAAAAGTGATAAAGGCGAAGATGAAGGTAAATTTAAATGCATCGGTTGCACACCTCGAGTCTAGCTAGAACCCTATGCATTTATATGCATTTGTATGGAAATATATGGCAAATGCGCGATCATTTATAAGCATCGCAGGTATATATTTAAAATTTCTTACCTTTCTCATTGGTTTTGGCATGCATTGAGCTACCTACAGATGAAAAAATATTCGCTGAAAATATTTCGATTTGTAAAGAAAAACGTTTTTTGTTCGTTTTTTTCTTGTGTTCTTTATTTTGACTCATTTCGAAGAAGGTTGAAGAAACAAAATGCGATAGCAATAAAATTTTTGATGAAATATGAAATGATCTTTACTAGGGGTTCGGGGGAAGGCAAGCAAAACATGTACATATATGAGACTATTGAGTGCTGTTTACATACTGGATTCATGCATCCAGTACAATAAAAACGAGTTTTTTGACGAACTTTATCGCCCCCTTGTGAACAAAGACGACAATCTCTTTTCGGTGCGATTGTATCGGTACCGGTTGATTCATTAACTCCGATATTCACAGGGATATTTATTGTTGTGTTGAAAAATTATTCCATAGCCAAACGAGTAGTAAATTGAGAAATAATGCTTTGATTATTCATACGATGCAACGACCAATGTATTCGATAAAGTCGTCAAAAAATTGCGCCTAGCATCACTTTTTCTAAGCCAACCGACTTCCTTGCAAATACAAAACGCTGCCAATGCCATGACATCCAACATGTTGCAAAAGAAAGCAAAGTTCCATCGACTTCTTGGCCGTTTTGGTGTGAAATGTGTGACCATTTGATCCATAAAATCGACGCCAGCTTTATGTGCATTATAATATAAAATAGCCGATGGTTTTTTGCCTCGCCTTCACACTCTTTAGTATAATGAACAGAGGAAAGTAAATTGACCGCTTTATTCTTCTTTGGCACATAGCTGCTGATTGAAACAAGGTTTTCATGAAAACCAAATAATGACGAAAGCACTGGTCGAGAATTGTTCTTTTTCATATCTTTTTCATATCCAACTAATGCGAGTCCTATAGCAGCGAGACGCTTAGCTCCATTCAATGTGACGAAAAATTAGTCGGCTATTATTGTACGGCCGCTGTTTAGGTATCGGTTGGTTAATTATAGCATCACATTTTCCCCTTGATCAACTTCAAGCTCTTCTCCTTCTGTTCGGCCACAATACAACTTTCCTTGCCAAGGATATTTTGTTTTGGAGTCACATTCTCACCAGATTTTTTTGCCGTATTTCCCGGTTTTGATGGAATATATTGCGTGAATTTTGTTCGGCCTCGATATGGAAATAGTTGCTCATCTATAGTAATACTTTCATGCGGGTCATAATTACACAGGCCGACAAAATTTAACCAACATTCAGACCCAGAAACCAGACTATATATTTCCGAAGGTTTATGATGCGCTGAATCCAAATCTGGCCTCAGAATTGCTCTATCAGCTCCTACAAAAATTTAGAAACATGAAAATTTCAAAATGCGATATCTCAGCGGAAAAAAATTATATTTGAGCAAACTCAACGCCATTTGAAACAAGAAGGCTTGTATTTAAAGATGCCATCCTTTAATTTTGGTGAAAGAAAACATCTGCAAGGCTACATAACCTCAAATATGGGCAAAAACGGTGTTTTTTGCACATTTAGGTTAGGATATCTTGAAAACCAGAGCTGATAGAGGAATTCTGACGCCAGATTTGGATTCAGCGCATCATAAACCTTCGGAAATATATAGTCCGGTTTCTGGGTCTGAGATGCTGTCGGCCTGTGTTAACTTTTAAGGTTTTCATTCAAGATATTCCATATATCACGAATGGGCGCAGCTTTATCGGTTCTTTGGCGGGTTCGACTGTTATCAAAACGAATATACCTATCTTGTCAAAATTCTGAATCGATGATAAGACATAGCTGAACGAAAAATAGGCAATGAATTCGAACGCCATAAAACTACTGCTTTCTTTATATTATTCTGTGTTACACCCATGGCCAAAAAAATAGCAATAGGTGCATCAAGCTCAGTGCTAGTCAAATCAATCCAAACTCTTTGTTTTGAATAAGGATGTGCTTCACTCCAGCTTTGAATGGTCTCTGTTGCATATCGATTTGTTTCCGAAATGATAATGAATGAAATATTGTAAAAAATGCCTTGAATACCTCAATAGCAACGGAGTTTTGGTGCTTTGGCCCAGAGCGAAATCGCATAATATTATGTTGACGAGTACGAATAGCTGCACATGGCTCATCTTTCTTCCATTCTGTTCCATCTCTGGCGTAGAAAGAATGCTCATTAGCACTTTGTTCTGGCGTAACCGTCGGCTCATGCAATAAATCGTCCTCGATTTCTTCGTCACTGTAAAGTATTTCATTTGGTTTGATTATTTCTTCCTGCTCAATATCAGATGCATCTTCTTCAGGCAAATAATCAACATCTCGATAATCATTTCCACCATATGTATCCTCTTCCTCATCGTCTTCTTCATCTCTATTTCCACGACGAATATCACTCAACAAAGCCTAAGAAATTCGGTTGTAAAAATCAATACTTAAGCTTCTCCTACGTAATTTTGTGTTATGAACAAATTCCACTTCATCACTCATTATGATCAAAACAAACGAAAAAATAAATATCGCGTAGATGACGCTTTATTTGGCGCAAAATTAACTTTTTTTTGTCACTAACGTGTTATATGTTCAACGTTTACTGGGCAACTGATGAACATAATGAGAAAAAGAAACGACGAAGAATACATATAAAGGGTGGTTAAGTTTCAAGGGCCGGTGTTGATTTTGAATAAAATACAATATTTTTAGGAAGTTTTTGTCATTTCTCTTTATTATGATAATATTGGTATGGCTCAATTACGTATGGAAAATACGCTGAGGCATAATTGAGGTTCTATGTCGTTAATGTGCCGAATTATCTAATCCTTTAGCTCTTGAATTGTTGCTGGCTTATTGATGTACACCTTTTCTTTCAAATAACCCCAAAGAAAGAAGTCCAGCGGTGTCAAATCACATGATCTTAGCGGCCAATCGACTTCGCCGCGACGTGAGATTATTCGGCCATCAAATTTTTCGCGCAAAAGAGCCATTGTTTCGTTAGCTGTGTGACAAGTGGCAGCGTCCTGTTGAAACCACATGTCGTCCACATCCATAACTTCCAATTCGGGCCATAAAAAGATCGTTATCATCTCACGATAGCGAACACTATTCACAGTAACTGCCTGATCGGCCTCATTTTGGAAAAAATACGGCCCAATGATGCCGCCGGCCCATAAACCAAACAGTCACTCTTTGTGGGTGCATTGGTTTTTCGGCAATCACTCTTGGATTATCATTCCCCCAAATGCGGCAATTCTGCTTATTGACGAATCCACTGAGGTGAAAATGTGCCTCATCACTGAAGATGATTTTCTTCGAAAATTGGTCATCCACTGTTGCCATTTCCTGCCACCATTCTGACCATTGACGACGCTTGAAACGGTCAAGAGGCTTTAGTTCTTGAGTCAATTGCACCTTCTACGCGTGTAAATGCAAGTCTTTATGCATAAAGTTCATCAACGACGAGCGTGAGAGGTGCAATTGTTGGGCACGACGACGAGTTGAGGTGTACGGCTCTTCAACCACACTATCGCGAACAGCAGCAATATTTTCTGTAGTACGAGCTGTACGAGCATGCGCTGGTGTTTTCACATCTCCTACAGACCCGGTTTGCTCAAACTTTTGCACAATTTTTCCGATTGTACCCACATTTGGACGCTTAAATTGACCGAAAAAATCACGAAGTGCGCGGTATGTATTTTGATTTGAACGCCCGTTTTCATAATAAGCCTAAATAACTTTAACGCGTTGCTAGATTGTGTATCTTTCCATGGTTCAAAATGAATTAGTCTGAAACTGAAAATTATCAAATGAAATGCAGAAAAAAAATTGATTTGTAGGTGTGGTTTACATTCAACATCGGCCCTTAAAACCAATACACACAATCACATAGAGTCCAGTTTCACTATATTCGTGTTTTTGTTCATTATTTTCGCGCTATTTTGCTATACTTTCAACGTTCATTATTCAGTCCATGCATGTTTGCGTGTGAAAACATATAGGTATACTACATATGAGCTAAAGATTTACTATGAAAAACAAAAAAAAGCAGGTAACATAGTCAAAATGTATCAATTCACATATGTTTCCATACATTTTGTATAGGAGTCCAGCCAGGCCCGAGGTGTACAACCAAAGGTGCCACTTTTTACATCATTTTTTTCCTCCTGTTCGAGGATTCTGTTAAAATAGTTGTATTCATATAGAACATCGATAGAAAATTAAATTTTAGGAAGCTACCTAGAAGCACAAGTCGTAAGCTATAAAAGAAATATTTTAAATTCACGTACAAAGTCAAAAAAGGTCTAGGCAGAACCTGGTGTACAACGGAAGGTTGACATAGAGACAAACGTAACGGTAAATTTCTAGAAAAGGAAAATAAAATTAAAGATAAGGGCGTATTAAAGAAATGAACGCTTTTAATATTCCATCAATAAAAGTTGTGACTATGTTTATTAGACCGCTTTGGCATTTCTAGTGTTAACGCATGAGTAATTAAGGGGTAACACCACTGTAGAAATTTCAAAAAATTGATTTTTTTTTTATAAGCTTAAAAAATTCTTTGCACCTTTTAAAATACAGAACAAAAAGTTTTATACGTTAACGAAGTTTATTTCATAAATATTTTAATCTTTTAACCAAGCGTTAGTGACTGCTACCTAACGATTTCTTCAAATTTCCAAACTTTAAACGCGTTTTTCTCAAAACACGTTTTCTGAAATTGGCACGCAGCATAACTCAAACAATTTTAAAAATTTTAAATTTTTAATCAGGTTTTTCACTACGTCTGTATAATAACCTTCTTAAGAGAAGAGCGTAGGGGATTTTCGATAGATTAATTTAAACGATTGTTATAATTATTTAAGTGCCGTTTTTTTAGTCCAAAATAGAGTTTTTTCCTTCAAATGCTTGCTAATTCCACAAAAATAAATATTTTTTAAATCCCCTACGTGTTTCTCTAGCTATTCTTATCTAGATTAAGAAAAAAAATGTTTCTTTGTTCCAGATTAAAATTTGCACCCTCTGTGCTGCGTGCCGCGGAGCTCCTTCAAGAGAAACCACATAACAAAAATGTCTCCAATGCCGCCATTTTGTAAAATTTTTCGATCAAACTTTGTAGTTTTGTATTTTAGTATATAAGTAATAGCTTCCCAAATCAGAGTGATTGTTTCCCCTTTCCTTCTATACAAAAAAATTCTTTAAAAATCGTGTTTATTTTACGCTTGTAGAGTGGTGTTACCCCTTAAGGCTATCGGCTTGAGATATAGATGTTTCACAAATGGAAGGGTTTGCAGTTTAACGTCGCGTCTGAAACTTAAGGATATAAATATTATAAAATCTACAGGTTCTTAAGCTTCCAGTTCGATTAGTAGTCGGATGTCTTACGTACAGATTACTACCAATGGTTTCTAAATAAAATAATAAATATCAACACCAAGAATCCTTCTTAAATCGCAAATTCCACCGTTTTGAAATTTTTCCAACAAAATATATGAAGGTCTATAGATTCAATAATAGCATTTAATTTTTGGTTGTATTAAATTTCAGGTTTTCAGGAAATTTTTCGTCACAAATTGTTGAGATTTATGTTTTGAGCACCAAATCTCGGTTTGAGCTAAAATTATTCAGTGAAATCGGAAAAAAATCAATGGTTTACTCATAAGGGGTTAACTTTGTTTCGACGGGTTTGACTACACCCTAAAAGAGCATTAGATGTTTAGGTTTACGTAGGCATGCGAGGAGTTAGTATCATGTGTGGTTAGCATCATATGTATTCACTGGTATCACATAAAAAAGCAATTTTATATACAAAATTTAGCCTTGAATTGGTGTAACATCATCCACGAACTGATGTGCAAATTTTGGCAAAGATATTAATATATTTATTTTCCTTTATTTTTGCTACCTTATATGACACACACTTGCAAAAACTACTAAAAAAAAGCCCCATATTTATAATTATTATCATTGTTAACAATTTTTGTTAAGGATATATGTATAAGAAAATTACTAAAAAAAATCTGTTATCTACATAGTTTATATATTATAATTTCTTGTTTCTCTATTTCGTGTTAAAAAAATTAAACCAAACTCTTTTCATCTTAAAAAAAAAAAAAGCTAGATTAAACAGAAAACTATCCAGCGAATAAACGGAGTGGAACTCTCAAACGGAAGAGAAGTGCACGAAAATTAATTAGTGTCCAACATAACAACGCTATTATATGTTGAGAAAAAATATTGAGGAAATAACACGAAGCTCAAATTTTAAGTAGAAAAGTGTCCAGCAAATATCAGACTAAGCATAAATCGAAACAATCTTTAGAACTTAGCCTAAACGTGAAAGAATGTATAAATGAAGCGAAATTAAAGCAACGAAAATAATTCATTACCCAAAGGAGACATTAATCATCAGCGACGTCCATAAGGTCAAATACTAATCGCAATAACTACAATAACTTAAACCACATTAAAAACCAAAATCTATATTAAAATAAAAAAACAACCGCAAAACAGTTATAAAAAATGTAAAGTGAATTAGTGAAAAGGCGAATACTTCATGTCAAGCGTCAATGCAAACCAGCAATTTAGTAAGAAATATCACCAACAAAGCATTAATCCGCGATTTGGGAAACCACTTGCTTAACTATTTAGTGCCAAATTGTCTAAAACCAAGAGCATCCTGCAATAGCCCAATATCCGATTTTTGCACGGATCCGAAGTAAGTGTTCTCAGCTACGAGTGTGTGTGCCACAGCAACAGCCACACTGGGTCAAATAGCTCAGCAACAACTGCTTGGCTCGCACACGTACACGGTGGATCAGTGGCTGTTGCAGCAACTAAAACTAGCAATAGAAGCAAATTTCGAATATCGTGCCACTGCAGCCAATGTAGCCGCCGAGGAGCAAGCGGCGGTGGCGGCGGCGGCAGTAGCAATACAACTACAAAGATTACAAGTAGCAAAAGTAACCAGAACAACGGCAAAAGTAAAAACGGCAAAAACATCCGACGCAAAAACACCTACAAAGGCGGTCGCGGGTACACCAGATAAAGCGAAGAGTAGCGGTTGCAATAACGGTTTCAGCTATACCTCGCACAACGCTGAAAAGGCGGTAATAGCAACGGGAGCATCAACAGCGGTGGCAGACGAAGTTGCCATCGCTCAGCTTCAGATACCGACTCCGAAAATTAATTCACTTGGGGAAGGCATTCTATCGAATGCACTCAATATACCGCCGGTGGCATCCACTTTGGCCGCTGTTTTGCACGCGCAAATGACAACCGCCATACAGCAGCAGCAACACCAACAACAGCTAATCCAACTTCATCCGCACCATCAGCAGCACTTGCATCCCCATCAGCGGCAGGAAACGCTACAAGTGCTTTCGCATCAACACCAGCAAAAACAAAAGCTACAGGAAGAAGGTGAACAAGAACAGCAAGAACTGGCGCAACTACGTACAGAAATTGTTAAAATGGATTCTGACTTTTGGCAACAGGCGCGCGGCCCCTTCGGTCTACATGCCGCCGCCGCACTCGCGACCAACCAGTTGCACCACCACCATCATCACCAACAATCGCCGCAGCAGCAGCAGCCAAACCTAGCGCAGCAACAGCACATACAGCAAACGCACCACATCCAACAATCATCACATTTGCCTGGGGTAGTGGCAGTGAATTCAGAGCAACTACAACAGTCGCCACAGACGGTTCCGGTGCTGCCACCAAATGAGCAGCACCAGCAAAATCATCATTTGTTATTCAATGCGGCTGCAGCAGCAGCAGCTGCCGTGCACCTAAGTGGTGTTGTAAAGTCAAACGAGCTACAGAATATTTCCAGCGATTTAATTGTAGAAGGTGGTTCCAGCGTTGTCCCAAACTCCAGCTGCAGTACAAACGACATCATAGCCGCAGGTAGCAACAGAAGTGGCAACAATACTAGCAGTTGCCATAATACCGCAGCCGCCAGAGATTGTCTTGCTATTAGCGTGAAGCAAGAAGTGCAGACGGCGGTCGTAGCCGCCGCAGTGTCAGCGAACAATCATCACCTGCAGCAGCAGCAACAACAACAGAAATACCAGCCGAATGTACACAATGCCATAGATGCGCTACAGCAGCTCCAACATCAACTGCAACAGCAGCATGAGTTGACGCCACGCGCCAGTGCTGGCGATGAAACTGACGCATTCAGCAACCAGTTGGAAGTGCAACAAGTAAGCGTCGAACAGCAACATGTAACAAATGCGCATCAACAACCACCACAACTCCAGCAATCACAGCCGCATCATAACACACACCCACATCAACCACAACAACAGCAGCCATCGCAATCTCAGTCGCAGCAGTTGCAACAATCAAATGGGCAACAGCAACAACAACGCGATTCGGGTGCAGACCCAAGCAGCCCGTTGCGCATGCATATTAGCAGCGTCACTGCGTTGGTACCCTCGCAATCGCCTCAATCACTGACACCGTCCGGGGGCAGCTCAACGCCCGACATTAAGTACAACAGCGAGAAGTTGGTAAACGAAATACAGGTGCGTATGAGGAGCATATTTGAGTCACTATAATCAATGTATATATAATATGTATATATGTATGTATGTAAAACGTACATATGTGTATAAAAAATTAAAAATATTTACTCTATGGTAACTAACAGTCTACCAAGCAATCATTATAATCATAGGAATAAATACAGATTAACTATAATTGTTAGATTAATTAATAGATAATTAAAATTAATTAATACATTGACATAACTATAGAATTTGAGAAATAGTCACCTAACTTCCTAATATATAATGCTTTGATAAGCTGAAAGCCGTAAAATCTGCCACAACTCAAAATCTTCGAAGTGAATGGAGCTATATAGGCTGTACCTTTTATTACAACGTTATGCGTTTCAAGATTCACTGATTACAATGTACAACAATATAACATCAATTTAACTATTTATGTAGCATTCATTAGGTCGCTTTCTTTAGACGTCGAGTTCTCTTTAAACGTCTTTTTGTGCTTTCTTCACTTTCAACAAGTACCTTGTTGTTATCTTTTCGATTTCTTCGTATACTGTTGCTTTATTAAAAGTCCTGTGGATGTTATCATTTTTCGTGTGTCTGTCAGATATTTTTGTTTGAGTGTTGCCGTTGAATTTGTGCTATATGAGACTTTTTAGCCCTTCCCCACACCTGTAGTCCATATAGCCAGATTTGTTTAATCATAGTTTTGGCACTTACAGCTTGTTCTGTATAGTAAGTCTGGATTTTGTACAGACTAACCAATAAAGTTGTCGAAGTTTTTCTCTTATTTGTTTGACTTTTGCTTTATGTGGTGATTCCAATTTAGTAGTTGGTTCTATTGTAATTGATTTGCCATTTATTTTAATTCGAACTGCAGTAAATTTTGTTTTGGTAGTAAATATAACCTGTACGGTTTTGTCTTCATTTAGTTTTAGTCACCAGTTATTAAACGGCGATCGCCGTAGCCGAATGGGTTGGTGCGTGACTACCATTCGCAATTCACAGAGAGAACGTCGGTTTAAGTCTCGATGAAACACCAAAATTAAGAAAATCATTTTTCTAATAGCGGTCGCCCCTCGGCAGGCAATGGCAAACCTCCGAGTGTATTTCTGCCATGAAAAAGCTCCTCATAAAAATATCTACCGTTCGGAGTCGTCTTAAAACTGTAGGTCCCTCCATTTGTGGAACATCAAGACGCACACCACAAACAGGAGGAGGAGCTCGGCCAAACACCCAAAAAGGGTATACGCGCCAATTATATATATATATATATAGTTATTAAACCATTCCTTAACTGCGTTTGTGTATCGCTGCAGTTTTTCAGTAGCGATAGTTAAGCTTTTGTCTGATGTCAATAGTATCGTATGGTCTGTGAACGTAGCAATTGATGAATTAGTTTCGTTAGGAGATTCTATGTCTGCGGTGCACGAAGCATATGGTAGTGGTCCAAGAACGCTGAACATTGGTTATCGTATTTAATATAAAAACATTGGTCGGTTAAGTAGCTTTTTATGATCAGATAGTAGTCAAAAGGTATCATTATTTTTATTTTGTGGAGTAAGCCTTTGGCACCACTTTGTCAAACGCTTTAGCTACGACCAAAAATACTGCCGCACAGTAACGATTGTTTTCAAGGTCTGATTGGACTTTATTTGTAATTCTATGGATCTGTTGGATAGTCGATCGTTTTTTGTTTTTAAATCTAAATTGATGATACGGAACTATATGTTTTTGTTCAGAATTTGGCTTAGTCGATCATGCAGTAATTTTTCAGCAATTTTAGATATTGTCGGTGGATGGTACAGTAGTTGGAGCTTTACCCGGTTTTGGCAGTGTAATAATCTTTCTACTTTCCAGAGTTTCGGAAAATATTGTAAGCGAAACATTGCATTAAAAATATTTCGTTGTACAAGGCCAATTGTGGCTGCTTACTTTAGAATCGACAGCAGGCAAACGAGAATTGACCAACAGAGCAATACTTTAAAAGCAGAAACGATAGTTTCCCTATTAAGCGGCTGCCTGGTATGCATCGGTTTCCGATGGAGTAAAAACACTTTTCACCTCACAGCAGGTAGAAAGTGTGTCGACAATCACGACCTCAGTAATCGGCCGGTTTTTTGTTAATTTTTAAATTTTCGAGAATACTAGTGGTTTGTTTGGCTAATTATATTTCTGACTCAGATATTGAGGCGACTGCCTACTGTTGAGTCAGCTTATTTTGGCATTGGACGATCCTGGAAGACTGGTCACTGCTAAAGACGCAGAAGCATCCAAAATGCTCACAGATTTAACTTCGTTTCTAAAAATTTGTTCTGATGCTATACATATATTCAAAATTAATACAAGCAAAGTAGCAACAAGTCTTAATTCTACCTTTTTTTGTATGCATGTATGTCTGTGCATTCGATAGCACGCTTTTGATAAACAGAATAACGGTAATTAGAAACCTGATAAAAATCCCCGCTTTCCTATATCACACTATTTTTGTAACCCCTGTGGTATTCCCATTTGTACCCACTTTCTCACCACTTATATTTGAACTTCACCATAAGCTCAGTTGCTTGCATCATAATTTATTAGCATTTAACAGCAATAAAAACTAGAGAATTGCGGCGTGCGAGTAGTTGTAACAGCATAATATAGCAGAATTACATTTAACATCATTAGAATCTCCTGCAAATAAGAATTACAGAAAAATGTTCTATTAAGAAGGGGAATAAATGACTTCCACATTATTGGAGTAATAAATTCCACAAAGGGATAGAAAATTCAATCCACTTTAGTGTATTTATATATATAGATGTAAATATCTGAATACATAAATTCTTTTGTCATAATATATTTACGTATACGTATTTACATATATTACAAAATCGCCGAACACGCAAAACATTTGTCTTACTTATGCCTCTGACAAACAAACTAAACATGCTATATTGCTAAAACCCGGAACATATCTTCCAGACGAGTGTATCACCATAAAAAAAATAGTAATCGAAAGTCGTTTTTTGAACAGATCTCGTATTTCTATTTCACTTTATTTGCTTAGATGAAAAGCTGTTAGTGTTTCAGATCGCCAGGTTTTGCGGAAATCGCTACCTGATTGGAAAACACTGGGGAAACTGATATTTACATCAAAGATTTAACATTCTCTTTTTAGCAGGTTGAGGCATTGAACACACACAATTGACTTTTGCTTTGAAAGTAGTCTAGTCCAATAAAACCCTATATAAAATATATTGTAGTTTCATTGAGAGAAGTTAATCATAATACATTTCAGACTGATTAATAAATTATTTGATTGATTGACTAATCAATTTTTATTTGGCAGCAAATTTTTTCGCAAGTAGTTTGTTTTTGTCGATAAAATGGAAAAAGATCATTAACTAAAGATTATTCACTTTTTATCTTTGGATGGAAATCCATGCGAACCAGTAAAGGGAAAATTGAAAACTGTCTATGGAAATCCTCTTCCATCGTTATATATTACAGACCAAGGGTTTCAACTCCGTCGTGAGACCCGCATTCTCACACAGGAAGAACGATCACAGGCTAGTAATACGTATTTAGTACTTGGTATTATTTAGAGTTCCGTTTGGCTAAAAAAACATTGCTATCTTACCCGATAGCGCTGCAGCAGATTCATCCGAAATTATGGATACCAAATTGTATGAATTGGGCTACAATTTGCCGCATGCATTCACCGTGCTCACCTAACATGGCTGCGACTTTTTTCTCTTTTTCAACATGAAAACCTGGTTCGCCGGGACAGAAACCTATTTCAAAGACTGTGTAATGAATTTGTTGAAGAAGTTATGGCAGAAACTCGTTGTAAGAGGTAACATATTGCTGATCCTCTTATCTGCAAACTTCCAGAAAGAGACGAAGAACACAGAACAAAGGCAGATAAATTTAGATTTGCAGTATGTATGTCTGGGGCATGCTGGCTGATAGTAGGTTAAAATCCACTACCAATTCAATAGCTTGTTTTGCTGTCCACATTAGATTTTAAGAATGATTAGTCCGGGTACCGACTCATTTGCTTCAAATATAGAGTAGGGGTTTAGATATTACTGCAGTAGTCGTGAAACATATATGGTAGTTGAGGCTCAAGTAGAAACATGAACCAGCTCTATCTCAGTCATCCATTTTAAATCTGAGTTGTCATTCAACTCTCATATTAAAAAATGGCAGCCGTACAACCGCAACCCTATGCAGCTTCTGTAGTACCGTCGGGGGAATACACCTTGCCTTGTGCATGTCTTTCTATTCAGCCATATAACGTTAGACCTTCGACGAAATTGGATATAAGATGGTCATATATGAATACATTCGTAAATACATATGTACTATACGTATCCATGTGTTAGCAAATGCATTTCTCTTCGTTGGCAAAAGATGTGTGCTGGTTATTTGCCGCTAGCTACAAATGTCCCTACTGATCTTTTTCGACATTTTTGAGATTATCTTGTTTTTGCTGGTTTTTGTTTTTTTGACTTTGCTATTCGATGTTTGCTCGTATATGCATTTCGCATGCATTTTGTGTTTCAGAACAACTATCTCATTGGGATGTTTAAGAAATTCAGAGTCTGATTACTTCTGTTTATACACATTATTTTTATTATTTAAGAAAATGCCTTCCAATATAAAAATGGTTTTTTTTTTTTAGAATTGCACTTTAAACTAGAAGTACAGCCAATTATAAGTGTGTCTGGGTTAAGTTTTTATTAAGTTTAATTTTGTAATGTTTCGAACATTTCCAAACACATTCAATCAACAGAAAATATAAAATAAAAACAAAAAAAAAAACATTGCCCAATTGAGATAGAAAAAATAATTCGATTTACATTCGCGTCCGTCAATTTCTCCACAAGTTTACTTGAATCTTCTCTGCAAAATTACTGCATGCGTACGCATAAGTAGATATCATATTATGCAAGCCATTATTCACACTTCGTTTCACAATAAGAAAATTGAGGAATTAATTTCGACTCATCGCTTATTGAAGGTCGTTTCGCACAAGAAAATCTCCGAGTGTCAGAATAGTAATGCATCCGATTAATACAATAATTTCTGTAGTCATACAAGATTTCTAGATTAGCTTATAAATAAATATTAAAACTTGGACTACCATTCACCGATAAGTCCGTCTGATATGCTCCCGAAAATCTGACAGTATACATAGACTACTCCGTAAAAAAGATGCCCTTAATGTTAATACGGATACCTAAATGCCTAAATCAAAAGTCCTTTTGGTCTATCCTGACATTGATCTGTTGGTACATAAAGCATTGAAAAGTGTTTTCTAACATTGGTTGCCCTTCGGCAAGAAATGCTTATCTTTGAAGTACATTTATGAAAAATCTTATAAAGACTATCTGCCGCTCAGTGGCGGCATTAAACATTTACTTGCAGGACAACTTTAAGACGCACAACAGAAATTGACAAGCGTCAAACCAGTTTTTCAACGGCAATACTGCAGAAGTGTAATCACAGTGAGGAAATATTAAAAGTAATTCGGAGTTATGCTATGGACATCTACTACTCTTAGTGTATGTTACTTAGCAAAAAGCAACAAACAGAAACCATCACGAATGATCCAAAGTTTTCAAATGGTGATAAAAAGCAGAAGGAGTAACGAAATGACAAAATGAGAAGGGCGAAAGGGTGAAATGTAAAAAAAAAAACAAAATAAAGAGGGGAATTTAAAAAAAAGGGGCACACAAAAAAAGAAGTAGCAAAAACATAGAACGAACAAAACGGAAATCATTCATAGAAATACAAATATATTAGCAGTTTTGGTTGTAGTGGTGGTGGTAGTAGCAATGGCGTTGGGGGTGGCTTGAGTGCTGATGAGAAGTCAGGCAAAGCAGCCAAAGAAAAGCAATATCGCAGCGACACACACACGAGTACCAATGCAAGCAAGGGTATACAAGTAAATAATGTAAAAACGCAAGTTCAAGTTAAAAAAAGAAAGCGCTCATTATTGCATAAGTATGCGTACACACCAATCGACTCACACAACTGCAAGCAACTAGTTTGTGGATAAGAGCTAAGACTCACACACTCCAGCACATGGTCCGTCTTAGATACAAAATTAAAAACTGGAATAGTAGTGACCGGAGAAAACTGCTCAGTAGAAATACACGCGCAATACGTGTGGTGTTGCGTGGTGCGATGAGGCAAGACATGGGGTGAAGATTAGATTTCCCCTTTTGTACTGTCGTTTGTACTTAACTCCTTAAACGTTAGTACCGCGCTGACAACTCGGCTTTGTTCGTATCCTTTCGCTGTCTTTTTGGGAAGTTTATGTTTTTTATATTTTGTTGTCTGCGCAATTATTTTATTAGAAGAAGGTAAAGAAAAAGGAAAACGGAGAATGTCTTAATGCGAGCACAACGAGAACGCTAAGAGCGTTGCCTATTATTAGCAGAGCGGCAACCGTGTATATGAGGACAAGAATAATAGAACACCGGTACTTATATTTATACTGAACCAGAAGGGGTAATATGGACAATACGCTAGCAGTATTAGTAATGGTATAGTGGTGCGTAACTTACCGTTTGGGCGGTCGGTCGACGGCGTTTGATATAAAAAGCAGCTCGGAAAACGCCGGAGCAAAGAAAATGAACTGGCAAAAAGTGCGCGGCAACAACGAAGGAAGCAAATGTATTCAATGAGAAAGGAGGGACGCACTGCTGGCGTTTGCGTTGAGGGTAGACCAATGGAGAGCAAATAGCAGCACGTTTCCCATATTTAAACGTCTTAGAACAGTGCCCGGCGTAAGCAGAAAGGAGGGGCGGCATACAAGGCACACAACGGCCACAGTTATTGTAGTAACTGTTCAAGAAGGTTTCGTTGTCCGCGACGATGGCGGTAATGATTTTGGCGTTGGCGTTATTGCTTCATTTTCAATTGGGGGCAGCGCGTTAGTTCGTTTATAGTGTCTCAATACGAACAAATTTCGCAGTCGCTAGCTAACCTTGTCCCGTTTAAGTTCGTTTGAGTTGAGTTCAGTTTAGTGCCCCGGCCACCAATACCCCATCCAACGTTGCCACCGTCCCTCATCAGCAACATGCTGTAACTGCCTTCTTCGGTGTCGTTGCCGTTGCGGTCGCGGTCGCGGTCGCCGCTACCACAAAGTTAGTAGACTAAGTTTAGCGTCGTCCAGTCGCACCGTTCCTATGAAATAAGGGTCAGATCCAAGCAAAGCAAAGTAAACGCAAATGATATTATCAAAACGAAATCGTCATAGCAAAGCGTCGTGCTGCGCCTTCTTGGGTGATTTCTTTTTAGTCGCGCTGCGATTTCTTCACCAATGACAGCGTCAAAGTCTTACTAGTGTTTATAAGTGTCCGTTCATCTTCAGCCGCAACTAAAACACAATTTCTTTTCTTAGTTGATTTCAAATTCTTGCGAACCATTCAACTTGAAGGACGCGCTCGCGTAAACATACATATAACAGTATAAGATAGAAACTTACAAAACGTGCTGGATATTAAAAATATTTCAATTTGTAGGACGCACTTTAAATATTTAGTGTACAAAAAATGGATATAAAAATTTGATGAATTCAATATAATAAAAAAAAACCAATAAACACAAACAAAAAGAAATTAATGAAATATCATT
This sequence comes from Anastrepha obliqua, assembly GCF_027943255.1. Classification (NCBI taxonomy): domain Eukaryota; kingdom Metazoa; phylum Arthropoda; class Insecta; order Diptera; family Tephritidae; genus Anastrepha; species Anastrepha obliqua. The sequence continues at coordinate 414,266 of NW_026562179.1, read as the reverse complement.
TCAGTAAAATATCAAATCAAACTATTCAACAATATATTATGAAATTTATACAAAAAAGTAATGTCGCATCAATCTATTTAATTATTTATGTTTTTTAAAAAATGGACCTTCGGGATAATGAAATGGTTTCCAAAACTCAAATATTATTGGATGTTAATTTTTCAGTGAAGTTTCGTCAAGGTTTAATAAATGAAATAATTGTTCCGGCAGCCATGTTAACGGAGTCAACATTTTGTTAAGCGTTTGAAGCCGTTGCGGAGAAGTGTCCAGAAAAAATATTTGTACACATATATACTTGCCAACGTAGCTAATATGCAATAATTTTTTAGTTGCAAGAGCAGTATTCGAGTAAACTTATACGAACACGAATTTTCAAAACAAGATTACTTTATTTAATAGACAAAAAATGTTCAAAAAGGTGTATGAAATCTCATTAGTTCCGGGGTGAAATTCAGTTGATGGTTGATGATGAAATAAGAGTTTGATTATAAAGTTTTAAAGCGCCTGAACCATTGATTGCGGAGTTATGGTTAAATGTTTTTTGCGCAAGTCTAGCCAAGAAAATGCGCATTGAAGACGTAATGTTTTTTATATAATCTGTACCTTCGCAATCAAAAGACTTTTGAATTGGCAAACTAAAGAAGTGATTATGTAGGAAAGGTTAAAAAATTTTAAATAATTCATATACCGTTTTGAAGATTCTGATCTTCTAGTGTATATTGTTTTTTTTACCAAAGCCTGATTTTTAGCCTGGTATTGAATTGAATTTTCATATTCAAAAAGATTAAAAATTTCTATATATTTTTCTATGTGACTAAGCTTATCTGGTGCATACATTAACGACAAGTGTTCGAGCCGAGCTCCTGTTTATATCTGTTGTGTGCCTGTTGAGTTGTCATACAGTTTAAAGTTTCCCCCGTATTACTACTAGTAAAAAGTTTTCTCATTCGTAAATGCTTAAGGAAAATTACCTTTACCGGCTGATGGGCGCCTCTTGTGAGATAAATATTTTAGTGTTTAAAGTAATTGAAAGGTTTATAGTATTAGAACTGAAGACACTTCCTGTTGGTAGCTTTTGTAATCAAAATGGGGTTTCACAAGTTGAAAAATTGCAGTGGTCGAAGGTCGCGAACTCCATAAACTATCAGCAGTAATCCATACTCAGCAGGCAATGTCCTCATTTGCTCGACTAAAGGATCTGGAGTAGGTCATTGACAAAGGGCCAACGAGATTACTTCAGCTCGGCACACAGTTGTTCTTAATGTATAAAAATAGGGCTCAACAGTCATAAATAATGTTGGCAACAGCGCAAACGTATTCGGCCAAGGTAAGGAATTTCTTGGTTTGCAGAAACTCAACCAATCTGCAATGAAGCAAATATTTAAAAGCAGTAGGTATACGAATGTGTACATACTGCTACTGAAAAATTTTTGAAATAGTCAAATACTGTTTTTAAGAAAATTTCCAAAATTTCATAAATATTAAATTACCGTTATATGTGTATTGTACATCCCTTTGGGCGAGAAAAATAAATGTGGCTGAGTTCCGAAAAGCATCAAATGGGCAATCGAGGCTTTGTCAATAGTTCCTAAAGTCAACTACAAAATATATTAGAATATAGAGGGTTTCAAACGGCAACCTTTATTAGCCGACATGCGATAAATACAAAAACGGGCATCGTTAATTATTTTGTCACAGTTTAAATATTGAGTTATATACTTCGTTTTGGTTCTGAAATATGAAATATGTAAAACAAAAAAAAAACATTTCTTAAGTATCTGGATTATTTTGAGTGAATGTGGGGTGATTAATTCATCTTTTTCTTATAATTTCTTATTTTGTCTGAATATTTATATCTCAAACTTGGTATTTTTTGTTTTTTTTTTTGCAAACTCTAGGTAGTTTTTTTTTATTTCTTCACCTAATTCTTACAAATAAATGAAATAGCAGAATGAATGGCACCGTGACAGAGAGGGAGGATTCGTCGTTTGTTTTGAATGTGATATGTACAGCTAAATCTACATTAAAACCTTTTTTAATACTACTTCAAATACAAAAACCGAACACAATCAAAAAATTAATTATATATATATATATAATTAGCGCTTACAAGCTTTTTTGGTGTTTGGTCGAGCTACGCCAATTTGTGATGTGCGTCTTGATGTTGTTCCACAAATGGAGGAACCTACTGTTTTAAGACGACTCCGAACGACAGAAAGTTCCTTTGAGGAGGGTAATTAATTATCATTATTTAAGAACGATTTTAATACAATACATATCTTCAATAAGAAAACAAAACATAATGAAAACGAAATGGCATTAAGGTCAAATAGAGAAAAAAGGAAAACAACGAATTTTCAATTTGTTTCATTATAAAACCAATGCCCAAAAGGCAGAGACTAAGATGGAGTGAGCGGAGTGAAGTCGCTGCTCTCGACTTGTGGGTTGAGCGGGTGCAGGAGCACCGTGAGCTGCGGGAAAAAGCAGTTCCAATTGACCTCTCAAAAAACAAGGGTGTCTATAATAAAGGAAACGTTTTTGATTTGCAAAGAGCAAAGAGATGTTTCCGGCTGTAATCAAAACTGATTGTATTGACTGGGAAAGCTCAATATATCTATTATAAACTAATAAAATTCGTTATTTTTTCTTCATTTTCCTCACAAACAATTTTTCAAAAAACAATTATACATACTATATGTACATACATACTTTCAGCTGTCAAATAATAATTATGTTGGCTAAATTTTATGTATGGAAATACCAAACTCAGTGCTTTAATTTAAAGCTTAATTGCAGAGGAAACTCAGGTTAAATATGTAAAAAATCGGTCAAAACAATAAAAATGCCGGCTGTTGCTACATTTTTTCACTTACGTGTGCTCGAATACCCATCAGTTATATAAAGGGTTTTTCAATTGGCGCGGGTCGATTTTGGCGCCCTGTGGCAGCCATTTTGTTTTGGTGACATCTGTTAAATCTTTTGTTTATTATTCAGTTGTTTATGCCAAATCATTATGGCAAGTAACACGATTGAACAGCACGTTCAAATGATAAAACTTTATTATCAAAATGAGTGTTCATTAACGCAAACTTTGCGCGCATTGCGCCCATTTTTCGGTAGACGTGGTGGCCCTTCCAATTTCTTATGGCCCATATTGAACCATATGGACCTAGACGACATGTGGTTCCAGCAGGACCGCGCTACGTGTCACACAGCAAACGCTATTTTATTTCATTTCAACATCTACCCGCCCTTATTGAAAAACCCTTTAGTATAGTTGCTAGTCAAGTTACACAAATAGGCACGTGTGACAAAAAGCTAGTATAACACAACATGCACGCAATCTCTTTTACACACACATACATGACTAAATGATTTCGCTCGTTGAGTTGCCGGATGTCGAGCATTTATCGCCAGCCTTGCTATGCAATAATTGAACATTCATCTTCACGTGGGTCCTTCTAGAAGAACAAATACATGTACAGGGTGAAGTGTTACCTATTCAAAACACCATAACTTTTTTGTTTGAAATTAGTTTTTATTGATTTCAAAGACAAAATTGTTCAAACATGATTACAATTTTAACATAGTATATTCACTTTAGCTCGATATGACCACCTTTTGCCCTGACTATAGCCTTCAAACGGTAAAAAAAATGAGTTGCATGTTGCACGAATGTGATCTTGAGGTATTTTGGCCCATTCTCGTATAATCGCTTTTTTCAGCGCATCCATACTGGCATATTTTTTAGTCCTCACCTTGCTCTCCAAAATGGAACAGATGGAATAGTCCATCGGATTTGCGTCTGGCGAATTCGAAAGCCATTGTGTGGACGAAATGAAGTGTGGGGCATGATTTTTTAACCACTCTTCACACGAGCTTTATCAGACGGTGCCGGGTACTATTGGAACGTCCATGGTCTCCGACCGAAATGTTTGCGTGTCCACGGCTCTAAAGCAGCTTCTAAAACATTTTCCCGATAAAAACGATTGGAGAGCGTCCATCAGCGGTCACTGCGGCCCAAACCATTACTTGCGATGGGAAATTGCTTCGAGTGGCCATACGTAGACTCAAATTCTCATATGAGCGTTGGGTCAAGTAAACACGAACGTTTTGAGTGTTCATGAACTGCTCAATTGGGAAATTTTGTTCATCAGAAAACACAATGTTAGGAAATTCGACACGTTCGTGAACTTTTTTTTGCTGGGGTGAAAGATCGTGTGCTTTTTGGAACTTGTAAGCCTTGACCATGAGCTCATTTTTCAATATGCGTCGAATGTTGTGTTGCGATGTTTTCAGTTCTTTGGCCATTTTTTCCCCACTTCGACGTGGATTTCGTTCAAGTCGAGCCTTCACTTTCCGAACCATTTCTGGCGTTGTTGTGGGTTTTTTTGGTCCACCTCCATAGGGTTTTGCAATGCTACTGGTATCATTGTACCGTTTTATAGTGCGATACACAAACATTTTATTCACTTTGAGGTGACTGAGCTCACGAACAATGGCTGGTTGTGATTTTCCAGCCAAATATAACGCAATCACACTATTACGTTTGAATTCCATTACAAAAGAAAAAATTCAACAAAACTGAGACGCAAATGCTTTTGATGGCTTATAAACAATATATTAAACTGTCATTAGAACAATTTTGGCGTTGATGTCATGAGCTATTTTACAGATACAAGCAGTGTGAAGTTGGTAACACTTCATATCGTTCACCCTGTATATACCACAGAAAATACAAACCTATTTGTATACGAGTATACCTGAACGTTTTTGCTTACGTAGAAAACAATATAGACCATTCCGAGACTATTCAGAAAGGTGTTCTACAATGTAAGACCAGATTTTAATTTAAAGTATGGTTTTAATTAAAAGGTGCCTTTATCTACGACTATGTTATAATTTGAATTCAGTTCGTAAATTAAGATGGCCGTGAAAATATTGATGAACATTTTCTTTACATTTACTATATCAGCGTCTGAATTTATTAGATTAATAAGCATTTCCGGTGGTGAAAAAAATGGTAAATAAATTCTGTAATGGTCCTAAAATTTCAGAAAGGCACGATAGCAAAATTGGGATATTACCTTTCCTCCATATACCCAAAGAAAAATGTTTTTTAGTGACCAGATTTCTGTAGCCGAGTGGGTACGACTGGTACGGTGGGTCCGATGGAAGAATTAGGTTTTAAAGGCCAATGATTAGGTTCAAGACCAATGATTCGTGTGCAATTCCTCGTAGTAGATTTTGCTCACGTTACAATATTCGACAAGTTTGCACGACAACCCGCATCAATCGTACGCAAGAGAGCGGCTGCCCTTGGGCTTCCCAAAAACTATTGTGTATTGAGGAAGAATCTTAGACTTCAACCTTTCAAAATTCAAACCGTGTAAGCGCTTAAGCCCAACGATTACAATTTGCGTAAAATAATTGCGAGACAATGTTGGAGCGATTTCGTACAGTAAGCACAATCTTTTGTATTTTTTGTAATAGTTATTGAAATAAACATTTATCATTAGTAATTCTTTCTTAAATTAGCTTTTAATTCCTAATTATGCTACTGAACACCCCGTACGCATAATGCATCTAATTATAGAAAAACAATTTCTGATAGCGGGTTACTCATTGACAGGCACGGCGTTTTGTAATAATTCGCTCAGAACTTGGATATGGCTGTTCTGCAATGTTAATGCAATGTCGTCGGCATATATGTATTATGGCATTACATCCAATATTTTGCAATTTTAAGAGTAACAAGATGAGATGCAATTCGAGTTAATTTGTTGTCGGATATGGACGTCCAACGTTTACCGCCTTATAAATTTTAGACGATGAGTCAAGTCCCCGGAGAAAACTAAACTCTGCCTTAAAGGAGTCCGTTCATCAGTTCTTAAAAATAGCGTACCTAAAGATATTTTTTATGAGGAGCTTTTTCAGGGCAGAAATACACTCGGAGGTTGCCATTGCCTGCCGAGGGGCGGCCGCTGTTAGAAAAACTTGTTCTTCATTTTGGTGTTTTATCGAGATTCGAAACTACGTTTTCTCTGAATTCCGAATGGTAGTCACGCACCCAACCATTCGGCTACGGCGGTCGCCAGTTTTGAATCGCTTTACAGAATTTTCACCCTATTGGAACTGTATGTATATCACCGATATCCACGTCGTTTTTCTGTTTCCAAATTTCTCGGGGTTTGGATTGTAAGACAGATCTGGATGCACATTTCTCCACTGCTCTACTGTCATACAGACATAACCAGATGTCCCGTAGTCTATGACACATATGAATGTACTTTTTTTAGTCAGTACATGTCAGTAGAGGTCATGCCTCTATTTTTAGTCACCATACTTTAGGTTCTTTTGTAGTAGACTATCGCAACGTAAATTTTTTCCAGCCAGCATAGTCAGTTTTACTTTCAATTTTTTGGAAAAGTTGTTTGTCAATTCAAAGTCTTTTGTGCCGGAACAATTGTATGAAAATCTTTTTTAAGTAAGGCCAAACAAGTTTAAATATTTTTTACTGAGTGTAAAATGTTTCAATGTTGAAATGAAGAATAGCATATAAATAAAATCATCATAAGTAATATAAACAGAAATTAAATAAAATTAAAATCATCAAACAATACAACTAATAAAGTATCTACTATATCCATAATAATTCATTAACAAAGAAAGGAATTAAGCATGAAATACTGAAATTAAACTTATTAACTGCATTTTGTAAAACTTGGGATCGAGCGAAATATCTTACGACGCCAGTCAGCGTCGCAGAAAGCGCAAACAATATTAAGTCTAAGAAAAATGACCCTAGAATGTGCAGAGGAACACGATGTAATTGCTTTGTCATGATCAATTCTTGCCTTTTGATTTCCAAACTCGCCTGCCTTGCTTTTGGTTTCGTTACGATATTTTTTTGTATTTATAATCTCCTTTAATGTATTTTGGATATTAATATCGGATTTAAAGGGTTTATTTGATGCTTACTTATAGTTCCAGCGACATTAAAATTGTACCATACCATCTAGTCTTTTAACCAAAACTAGTTTACCACGGTACGTCCAATTACTTGATTTAAGCTCAGAAATACGTAATCTCCATATTTTAATGGAATTCATCTGGATGTAAATCAGTGCGAACTTATTCAAATTGAGTGCAAATTACCTAATTTCCTAATTTTCAAGCAATTTTCTAATTTTCCAGAACAAACCTATAAAATTTAAATAGTTATAGGGTGTGCCATTAACCCCCATATTTTGAAAAATTTATTAAAAAGGCATTTGAATAAAAAGGTAAGTAGTTTAACTGTAACGAGGAGTGGAGACTTTGAAAATAGAGACTTTGAATATGGTAGAACACAAGCTCGTAAGGCTGGGTCGATAATATGGTGTGTAAAATTTCGTGTCTCAGTTCATGAATTTGATTGGTAATTCTTGGTTTCATAATACTTCAATCAATAGGGAATTCAAGAGCTGTAAATCGCATGATCTTGATTACTAATTCGAATCGTCACGATACAAGGAAACATCATTTCCGAAACATCCTATCAAAACTCTTACCAGTTCGGACTTTTACAATGTACATACCTTTTACGCCTAGTTAGTTATGTCTGATTGATGTCGGAATTCAGATAGCACTAGTAGTGGCCATTAACAATCCATACTTATGCAAATGTGGTTTTAGGGACTTTTATATATGTATATTTGTCCTTTTTTATCATTTTATTTTATAAAATTATTTGCTCTTAAATATATCTATTAGAGATTTTCACAATTAGTTTTTAACAAAAGGATTTTAATTTCTTCATAAGTATACAATAGTATATTAAATATTTATCTTTATTTGAAAGGCTCTTATATAAATTTCTGCAATTAATTCTTTTATTTTATAGAACTGTTTTCACTAATTGTATTTTCAAATATTTAATAATGCTTTTCACTAGTTTTTGGTTGAAAATATCTAGAACTGGGTCTAGACAGCAGTTAAAAGTTTAGTCTATAATAAATAGTTAATAGTGACTAGTGACTGCTGTCTGAATACAAACTGAACCTCAATGTTTACAAATGGCACCTCTCTAATAACAACATTGTACGTCAACTGGGCTGTACTTCAGTGTGCCGTCATATCGCACTTGTTACGTTAAAGCGTAACAACTCAAAAAGAAAAGGAAAAGAGTAACCACTCAAAAATTTGTTATTTTAGCGCAACTACTAAACAAATAAGAATGAAACAACCGTTATATTGTTTTTAATGATATTTTCGTGCAATTACATATTTTTTCCCTTGTAATACCTATATTATGAATATTTACGGAAACAGTTTTTCGTCTCTACTGAAAATGTTCAGATTTTGAGTTGTTACGCTTTAACGTAACAAGTGCGATATGTCTTTTATGACCTGATTACTGAAAATATTTGTAGTGAATTTGGTAAAATATTCGTGGGATGGATTTTCAATGGCCAGGAGTTATTTTTCAATGGTCAGAAGTAATTTTTCAATGGCTTTAAGTACATCTTGAACTAATTGCAAACACTATCCACTATCGCTCAGCAACGGTTTTACTATCTGAGACCTGTTACAGCTTTTTTTGCCAGGCGGCAATAATAACAAATGCTCTTCTCATTTAATTTCGTTGAAGCGGATGGTTTATTAGATCATTTAATGTTTTCTTCAAAGCAATACTTATACAGAAATTTGAATTGATTTTTCAAGCAGGAAGTTGGGTTTTTACGCAAAATCATCTTTAGTGATGAAGCTCATTTCACACTGGATGGATTTGTCAACAAACAACCTTGAATAATTTCAGAAATATCATTACATCCACTAAAATGAATTGTTTGGTGTGGTTTTTGAGCTGGTGGAATAATTGGCCAATTGATGAAAATGAAAGAGTTGTTACTGTCAATGGACATCGCTATAAACAACTGATTGAAAATTTTTTATGGCCTGAGCTTAAAGAAATATATGTAGGTACATAGGTGGTCTTTATTTTCAATAGGATGGAGCCACAATTCACACAACATGGGAAAATATTGTATTATTGTAATCTCAGTTTCACGTTGTCACCATAAACTGGCCACCTAGATCATGCCATCTAACTCCACTAAACTACTTTTTGCGGTTTTTTTAAGTAAAATCTATGTAACTAAGCCAACAATTATTCTAGAGCTGTAAAATAACATTTGGATCGAGAGCTCATCTTATAATGTCTGTGCAAGTCCTCCAAATTTTAATTCTTCCATTGTGCTCATTGTAAACATTTAAATTATGTAATTTTTCCCATATAATTGTTAATAAAATAAAATAGTGAAATCTGGAAGAATCTAAATTTTTTCATATTTTATTTATAAATAACTTATTTTATTTTAAAATATAACAACAACTTGCTTAAATTTTGCTCCTTTAGCTCCAATACTCTCCGGTTATACATACTAGCTCATACTACATACTACATATGTACCTATATACGCTCTTGAAGATGGGTCTAAAATGCATTTTTCTTTGACACTCATGAAAAAATTTATAGTATGCTTAATATTAATTTACTATAATTGAGTTTTTGCTTCGCATACATACATACAAAAATTCTCATGTGTAATAAAAAAAATTAATTTTTACGCAAAATATGTGTACTTATGTATGCATTGTCCTAAAATGTTGATTTAATTTTTTAAATTTTAAGTCTCACATATTTTTGTATTACTAACTGAATTAGTCCACAGTTTACATGAAATAGAAATGATTTTTTAATTGGACCTGTAATACACATATGCATTTATTCAGTCTATAGTACGTTCGAATTTCCAGATTCCGATTGTCGTTTGAAATCTGGGATGTACTGGTCATTCCATGTTCCAATTGTTTTTTCCGCAATGTTCCAATTTAAAACATATTAAGAGATTTCTTTGCTATGTATTCACATCCGTATCACCTTTTTTCATGGTCCACTAAAAGTAGTTATGGCATGTTAAATATGTTTTTTCGCGCTTTTTTCGTACGGGGAACCTTTGACTTTATGGTTCTCATAGAATGCATCAGTTTAGTTTCCTAAAGTACTTTTATTCCTAAATATTAATTATTAAAATCATTTTTTGCAATATTCAGGTCGTTTTTGTATATAGATACCCTCTCGACTTTGTTATATACGGCAGTATGTGTACCCAAAAATATGTGAATACATATAAACATTTTGAGTTTTAAAAAAAATTTCCGCCCGAAATCTTAAAAGTTACAGATTATTTTAAATTAAATATTGTCCAAATAAAATTAGCATTTCATGGTTCAATTTAAAGTCAAATAAGCCAAAACCTCGGATGAATACCATATTGTAAAATAAAAATTGAAAATAGAATTGAAAATAGAAATGGTTTTACTAATGAAAAGAAAGTGATGTAACCAGCTGCCAAATTTTAATTAGATCTGCGTATTCAAGACGGAATTATAGCCCATTTGCTAAAATATGATTTTGGAATCAAAAACTTAAAAACTCATTTATCAACGTAAAGAGGGACAAGAGTAAAAAAAAAGATGAAAATTCGCGTATAAAAAAAAAAAAAACAATGGCACTGCTTTCATTGAATTACTTTTACTTTTACTTTTTTTCAATATTTGGCCTACAATACAAAACGAGTACGGTGCGCAAAAGTAAACGTTTCCGGTTGTCTTTTATGTTTGTTTTCCCATTTTCAAATCACTAATTATACCTATGCATGTAGTCTAAATAAGTATTTAACGAAAATGTGACTTATTAAAAAAAAATCTTACTGCAAATAAAACTAATCTAATATTTCTTTTGTTTTTTCATGCTAAATAATCAACATCGCCGAAAATGTCAAATCGAACAACAGCTGCAATTATCCCGCTCAAACAGCGCCGCCGCCATCAGTGAACGCACTTTAGAAGAATGTTGGTCGACACTGCAACGTGTGAGTTGGCATCTCTTCCGTTGTGTATAGTACTCTTCCACGTTAAAAACACGCATACACATTAACACAAGCACATATGTATATATTCATACACGTATACATATAGTATACTCACATCTATGTATGTAGATGTGTTGGAACATGAAAATTAAATTTACAAAATAGTAAAAAATTAAAATCAAAATATCTAACAAACGAAAAGAAGCATTGAAAGCTTAGCATTTTTAAAACAAATGTTATGCTTGTATACCGAATTGTTTGCTAAAATTTTATATTATGGTAAATAATTCATCGAGAATTGCAGATTTAAGTGAAAGTCAACAAAACGCAAACAAACCTTAAAATTCACTTGTGGTCCGGCATTTAGCATTTTAGTCGTATGAAAACAAGAGCTAGAATCGGAATGATTCTAGCATGCCTTTTTCTTTCGGTAGTCTTATTTCTATTGGTTATTATATTCGTCACTCTTTTTTCAAAATATGTACATTATTGACCACTGTCTCTGCAATGTATGCAATATAGCCAATAACCTCGCCGGATTTAGCAAGATGATCAAAGGGCCTTGCCACCAAAATTAAATAATTTACATATTGCCCTGATCCCTTGAACTCCATTCTTAGTCATGTTCTCTGATGTATTTCATGTATTTAAAGTAAAGTTTATGCACATATAGAAGAATGTATAATGTTTAAAAATATTCTAGTGGTTATTAATTGTTTACCAATTTCGCTCTTGAGAATATTACAGGCAACGTCCTTTGTTCTTGCTTGCTTTTGAAGTATCTATATAAAATTAAACTACATTAAATGCTTACAATATCTTAAGTCCAACTTTGATTTGTCAAACTGGTTTCAGTGGTCATGAAAAATATTATAATCAAGCCAAAGTACAGCCGATCATCTAAATTAAATATAATATATTCTAAATAGAAAATATCAATATATTTTAAATTTATATATTTTTTATCATTACCATTTTAATTTTTATGATCTTGTTTAAAAAGAAACAACAAAAAATCCAAGGAAGGCATTTGTAACATATTTTAATTTATTGAACATTTTTTATGCTTCAACACATACGAAACAAATGGAATCATTTAAAGGAGGTATTTATATTGGTAAACTAAAGTTTAATTTGCTTACATATACATGTGTGTAAAATTCTCCAAACTCTTCGCCTCTCGAATATGACACACATTTTTGGCCAGTGGTTAGCACAGCAAACTTAGGTTTTCACATTTTTTCCACAATTTTTCTGTTTGCTATCATCGACATATTTTTTACCTTTACACTCATTTGACGCTATTTTTCTCTTTGAAGCATGAACTAACAGTTTTTATATCTGAATACCCCGACTATTTTGCGCTATTTATAACTTTGCCACTGGAGTCAGGTTCCATTCAGGCAAACCGGCAAATTCCTACTAATGTGCAAGGTGGCGCAAAATTTATAATTTTTGCAAACGGCGCCGTACGTCAATCGTATTTAACAATTGTGAACTAGACAGCCTGATTCACGAAGCTAATTTTCCCTTTGAGATAAAGTACTTGTTTCACGGTCTCTAGTATAGTCATATTCATAATATATTCATTCTTACATGTAACAAAATCTTCAGAAAGAACTTAGCTTTCTCTTTATACAGAGTATTTTAATAAAAAATATACTTTTCTTTTCATTTTGTAGTTTTATTTCCTTCAAATTATTTTTTTTTCGGTAAGTTAAAATATTTTTTTTATATACCTTATATTTAAGTAAAAATTGTAAATAATAAAATTGGTAGCTTTAAAAATATACGAAGTTATATTTTCAAAAGCATTAACGAAATAGGAATTTTCCATACATTAATAAGTTTGGAAAATTAGTGATTTTAGTAGTGGGGCTACTAAACTGGCGTCTAAACTATTGTACATTATCTTAAAGCATCACTGACTTGAGGTATTATGTTATGCTTTTGTAAATAATTTCAATGTTCCATTGAAGAATAATTTTTGGCATTACATTTAGGTCGAATACATTAAATTTCATCCTGTAATGTTATAGTCCAGTCAAAAGAAGATTTAACTTAGTAATTTTAGGAGTATGCGAGTTTATGGTTTTATTATGTAAAGCCCATCACTGTGAACTTAAGTTTGAGTTTTCAGGGTCGGGGGTTGCGTCCCAGAATTGTAATCGACTATATCATGTCTATGTTATCTCAATCGATTTTCAGGTGTAGGAAAATTTAGAAACATCAAAATTTCAAAATGCGATATCTCAGCGAAAAAAAAATTATATTTGAGCAAACGCAACGCCATTTGAAACAAGAAGGCTTGTATTTAAAGATGCCATCCTTTAATTTTGGTGCAAGAAAACATCTGCAAGGCTACATAACCTCAAATATGGGCAAAAACAGTGTTTTTTGCACTTTTAGGTTAGGATATCTCGAAAACCAGAGCTGATAGAGCAATTCTGAGACCATATTTGGATTCAGCGCATCATAAACCTTCGGAAATATATAGTCTGGTTTCTGGGTCTGAATGTTGGTTAAATTTTGTGTGCCTATGTAATCATGTACGCGCTTCGCTAATGTATTGGTTGCTCCGCTTAGCAGCTCAAAATCATAAGACTAAATAAAGATAGCGGAAAAAACTTATAGCCAGAAATGTTCACAAAAGAATGCGCTATAAAAAAGCTCTAAAGTATATTTTCCATAAAATCTGTAAAAAAGAAGTTATTACGCTTTAAAACAATTCATCCATTAATTTTTCGCGTAATTTTGTTTATAACTTTTTTATTATTAATTTTAAAATAAAAAGTTTTGAATGAAAGTTGTAGATAATATTATTGTCTACAAAAAAGTATCTTACAAAATGTTCGTAACTCTTGGAATTCACGAGATAAACGCAAAAAACCAGATGCACCCTTATTTCCAAGATGGCGGCCGCGGGACACAACCCCCGACCCCGAAAACTCAAACTTAAGTTCACAGTGATGGGCTTTACATAATAAAACCATAAACTCACATACTCCTAAAATTACTTAGTTGGCTATTTTTTTGTCTCTTTTGACTGGACTATTATGGTTTCTGTAGTGATGTTGAAAACTACTCCGTCCGCTTGCTTGGATTTCAGGCATGTGAAGATAGAGTTGGTATTCACATAGTACGTAACGAACTTAAGAGCTGGGAAATTGGAAAAAAATAGAAAATTAGTTGTCTTTACAAATAACTATACATCGAATAAACAAAACCTCGGAACTCGCCGCTCTCAGTTGCGCTATAGCCTAGCCTATTTTTTAAAATTAGAGATCTAGACAAAGTAAACCAAAACCAAGCGTTTAATAAAATATGCGACTGGTCAAAAATTGCCGTTACCTATACAGTGAAAACAAATGCACAACTTTTCGCATTTTCAGGAAACAAAAATATTCCTTCCGGACTAAATCATTTTCTGATACCATATAAGTATAAGCACTGCTGCAAAACAAACATTAAGCTCTTGAGTATTTGGGTTTCTCCAACTTCGCAAAGCAAAACGATTTTACCTGAGAAACAATTCGGAAAAAATTAATATGAATTAGTAAGAGTTTCGTGCATATTTCTACTATAAATAAAATTTTATGATTTGTCTCCCTTTTTTTACAATTAAACTTTTCACGCAACAATTTTGATGAACTTGTGTACACAGATAAATTAAATCATGTGGACATCGCTCACCCTTAATTTTTGTATAGGGGCAAAATAAATGCAACATTAGTATAAAAAAAGAAAACAGCGTAAGTTTGATATCTCTTATTCTAAGCAACTACTGTCGATGCTTGCTTTTAAAATAAAAGCCATTGATGATTTGATCAGCCTTTGATTATGCATGTAAACTCATGCTGAGCCATCAGCGGTTCATAATAAAGAATGCCTAATGGAATCATTGCCTATGAATAAGTTCGTGCGGTTTTTTTCGAAATTTGAAACTTTATTGACGTAAAATGGTTACAAATTTAATATTCAAAGTATTGTCCATCGCTTACTACTACTTTTTCCCATCTTTCTGGCAATTCACGGATTCCCTTTGTGAAAAATTCGGTCGGTTTTGCCGCAATCCACGAATCGATCCATTTTTTGACTTCATCGTAATTACGGAAGTGCTGGTCAGCCAGGCCATGTTGCATCGATCGGAAGAGATAGTAATCGGATGGCGCAAGGTCTGGACTATACGGCGGGTGGGGTAGGACATCCCATTTGAGCGTTTCTAAGTATGTTTTGACCACTTGTGCAACATGTGGCCGAGCATTGTCATGTTGCAAAATAACTTTGTCGTGTCTATCGGCGTATTGCGGCCGTTTTTCTCGCAGTGCTCGGCTCAAACGCATCAATTGTCGTCGGTAGACATCCCCCGTAATCGTTTCATTCGGTTTCAGTAGCTCATAATACACAACACCCAGCTGGTCCCACCAGATACACAGCATAACCTTCAGGCCATGAATATTCTGCGCCGACGTCGATGTTGAAGCATGGCCAGGGTATCCATACGTTGCCCGACGTTTTGGATTATCGTAATGGACCCACTTTTCATCGCCAGTCACAATTCGATGCAAAAAACCCTTTCTTTTGTGCCGTTGAAGCAATTGTTCGCATGCCATAAAACGGCGTTCAACGTCTCTTGGCTTCAATTCATACGGCACCCAATGGCCTACCTTTCGGATCATTCCCATGGCTTTTAAACGTTTGGAAATGGTTGATTGATCAACTCCCAAAGTTTTTGCAACCTCTTCTTGCGTTTGAGCCGGATCTTGATCGAGCAATTCCTCCAATTCGGTATCCATGAACTTTGGCGGCGCACCCTCGCGTTCTTCGTCTTCCAAGCCAAAATCACCACTTTTAAAGCGTGCAAACCACTTCTGGCACGTTCGCTCAGCTAGAGCTTGCTCACCATAAACTTCCACCAAGATACGATGACTTTCGGCTGCTTTTTTCTTCATATTAAAATAATGAAGAAGAATTCCCCGCAAAAACACATTATTTGGCACGAAATTCGACATTTTCAAGTGTGGTAAAAATATTGTTGTTTACGCTTCAAATAAAAAACTTATACTGACGTTTGTGCCTTACGACAGTAGCTCTCCAATGAATGTTTGGAAATGTGGATCGATGGAATAATAATCAAGTTACGCCATCTGTTGTAAAACCGCACGAACTTATTCATAGTCCTATGTCACAAATCATCGAATCCGTAATAATGAATAAAAAAAAATTATGTATAAAAATAAATAATATTATTGTGAATCCATACTATTATAAATTTGATTCAGAAATTATGATGGTCATGGATTAATTAATTATTGTTTTTTATTATAAATATTATAAATAATTTTTTTTTTCGTAATACATGAAATGAAATGTTTCCAATTCATGAAAAAAAGTATGATATTTAAAATACACAAATATAGGATCGCTTAATACAGGTAAAATGGGATATTTTTCACATTTAATTTTACAACATCTATTCACATATATCATGTAAAAAGTTTGAACACAAGCTACCAATTTATATATAATATGTTTCAACTTTTTTCTATGAATATAAATACTAAAAAAAGGTATGACTAAATTTTGCTCTCCGTATTTATATAATGTCGAAATTTCGACGTATGGGCGATCCTAGTACTATATAAATCTTCAAATGTTAAAGCCAGGTGATAGATGTTCGCCATGTGCTGAGCTGGCTTTCCTCGGAATTTTATCGCCTACTTTTGCCATTTTGCCATTGTTCCTTTTTTCTACCACGAACTGATATTTAATGTTTTCTTTGAAATAACTGAATATATTATGTATAATGTTTAGGTGCAACTAAAAAAACTTTTCACAATTAAGCGACTAACAACCACAGAGAGCACTAAACATCCATTATCTTCAAGACGACCACCCAAAACTACTCGTTTATACAAAACTACCTAGGTGCCCTTTAACACTGGCATTCCGTTGCAAATGTTGCTCTATATTTTTGTGGTTATTGGTGAAACAGAAGATGCAAAAAGTAATGTTGTAAATGTTGTACTTAGATGAGTATAACTGCCAATTGGTTTTTTATATGCAATTAAAAGTATTTCGAATATTCATGCATACAAATGTTTACAAATCAAATTTGTTAAATAAATTAGTTTCTACTCTATTCTAAATCACTATTACTATTGCGCCCGCCGTAGCTGGATAGGTGGGTGCGTGGCTACCATTGGGTTGTGCCCAGGTTCGAACACACTGTGGTCACGAAATACCATAGTTTCAGAACAGTTTTTTTTAATAACTGTCGCTCTCGGCAGGCAATGACAAATCTCCGAGTGTATCTCTGCCACGAAAAAAATTCCGATCGGAGGTGCCGTAAAATTGAAGGTACTTCCATTTGTGGAAAACATTAAGACGTACACCACAAATTGGAGAAGGAGCGCGGCCTAACAACTAGCAAAGGATGTTGGTTATTATTTGATAACTTTTTTACCACTGGTCGAGCATTTAAATCTACGGCGTATTACAGAAGTGCAAATTTCTTCGCGGCGATAGCATTACTTATATTTAAACATGTCCCATTGTAAGACGCAGAAGCTTAGACGCTGGCAATAATTCAGGATTTATATCCTTTATAGGCATATGATTTCGTTCTTCATCTCTGGAATCGTCTCAGGCTTATTGACATACCATATGCCACTCTTTACATATCCCTAGAGAAAGAAGTCCAAAGGTTCATCTTATAAGCTATTTAACATCGTTCGTTCATGATATTATGCGCCTTGGGACTTCTTTCGCAAGTTTGTGCGACAAGTGACGCCGTCCTGTTGAAATCAATTATTATCCAAATCCATTTCATCTAATACAGGGTATACAAAGTTTGTTACCATTTTACTATAACGTTCACTGTTCACAGCTTAACCCCTGTAAAAAAATAATCGTTCGAAGAACTACGGTCCGATGACTCTGTCGTCCTAAAAACCACAACAAACACTGACGCGTCCTGGAAGCAAGGTTTTGTTTTTTTTTTTGCGGGACATGCGGATTTTCAGTACCCAAATGCAACAGTTCGGCTTGTAAACGTATCCGTTTACATCAAAACGCGTTTACCTAAAATTACCAACGACTATTTTCATAAAAGGATTGAAACGCTTTTACGCGTTGTTCAATAGAGTTTCGCTGCACGACTAGGTTTGCAAAATAAAAAATTAACATGTCACACATTTGCATTACCCTTGAATCATCCTATATAGTGAATCACTCACATTTTTAGCGAGTGGTTCGAAATTGGAGAAATAGTATTAGTTCTGAACCGCAAATTGTATTCCCTATGTAGATTAGATGTTCCTTGCCGGGTATGAACATTTGTAGAATATATGGATGAATAGAATATGTGTCGTATGCACATATATAAGCAACAGCAAATCATAATCTACGGTGCCCGTCGTTTTTAAAATTGGTTTATTGTTTTTTTTTTTTTTTTGTTGTAGCACCATTAATTTTTATTTTTTAATCTTGAATAACTTAAATATTCGAAAACTCGTAACTTTTATGTAGATCATGGAATTATCTATGCATATACACTTATATTGGTGGATGTATCCCTATTTGTTTCCGAGAAGTCCTTTATAATATTGTAGATGAAATGTAGCATGATTTCGGCACGCTTTAATTTTAAGAGTACTCGAAATTTGGATATTATTTTTTAGACCAAACACCAATATTTAATGTGATGGTAGAAAAAAACTTAGGAAATATCGGGCACCATAACAAGTAAGGTCATGTAAACGAATATTGCAGTGTCTGATTACACTAGTTTACACCAAAAATTGTCCTCTACCAAAAGGCGTTTTTTAGACTAATTTGAGGTCGCTGAAACCAAAAATGAATTTTTTTTTTTTTTAAAGAACGGTTTCCGAGATATTCCCAAAAAACCTGATTTTTGGGCAATAGTGCAGTTATTACCTGCAATCTCGAAAACAGTGCGCGCCATTTATTTGAAGTGCATAAATTTCGAAAGGCACACATATAACCTACATGGCAATATATAAATCGTGTCAATGGAAGTCGTAGTTTTCACAAAACAGCTGTTGAAAGTAAACAAAAACGGCATTTTTGAAGTTTTTTATTAAATTATCAAGGTTTATTAACTTTTTTCTTCAACAAACAAATTTTTTATATCGACATAAGATAGGTTTTCTGAAAGACAATTTTGTCACCTACATTTTAAGCCTAAGTTTGTCTGGATCGACGAAAAATTGTAGAAGTTATGACCCATAAAGTCAACACGTGTGATTTTGCAGCTTTTGACTTGGCTATGTTTGAGGTCAAAAATACGCTTTTACTCTCAAACTTCTTCTCTATGTTGCACGGAATCTTCACGAAGTTGCATCCAGCAGTAGTCGCTCATCATTCCTTGATCCCAAAAGCCCTCATAACGCTTTTCAATCGTAGCAATATCTTGATGAAATCGCTGGCCTTGTTCATCACTTTCAGCCCCCAGATTCGGAGGAAAAAAATCCAAATGACTGTTAAGTAGGTGCATTTTTAACGACATACGAGCACCTGTTAACAAAAACAAAGTTAATTGTAAATTTTCCAATAATTTTCCAATCAATTTATGTGATAAATATATTTTGGAGTATGTACGTTTTACAATACTAACCAATAGTTTTAAAGTATTTCATCATTGTATGAATCAATTGACGGTCGTTGTTGGTCCTGTTGTTTCCCAAGAATCCATTAACAACTTTTTGAAAAGCTTTCCAAGCTTTAGCTTCGGAATTGTCAAGGCATTGTTGAAATTCTGTGGCCGTAAACAATTTCTTTATATGTGGACCGACGAATATACCCGCTTTGATTTTCTCTGTTAACAATCTTGGGAACTTGGTTTTCAATATTTAAGGGCTGTGTTTTCCGGTTTTTTTGCCAAAGCTTTCACAAAATTTTTCATTAGCCCTCTGTTGTCGTGCACAAATTTATACTTGCAGAAATATGGCGCCACCTAAAAATATACACAGACGTACAATGTTCATACCTAGCTCTTATTTAGCTGGAATTGGTAGAATCGGCAATTAGCTGGCATTGGTACAATGGGCAAATAAGCCTATTCCGCGACATATATATGTATATATACATATTTATTTGTATGAAATAAATATTGTTTTTAATTATAGTGAGCCTTAGAACAGTTATTTTGCGTGACTCAATACGCAGGCTGGCATGATTTACTTTTGTTCGAAACCGTATTGTATACATCAAAAGGATGTACGACAGACGATGAAATTGTCTTTATTCACATAATACGTTATAACTTCTACAATTTTTCGTCGATTCAGACAAACTTAGGCTTAAAATGTAGATGACAAAATTGTCTTTCAGAAAACCTATCTTATGTCGATATAAAAAATTTTTTTGTTCCAGAAAAAAGTTAATAACCTTTGATAATTTAGTAAAAAACGTCAAAAATTCCTTTTTTGTTTACTTTCAACAGCTGTTTTGTGAAAACTACGACTTCCATTGACACGATTTATATATTGCCATGTAGGTTATATGTGTGCCTTTCGAAATTTATGCACTTCAAAGAAATGGCGCGCACTGTTTTCGAGATTGCAGGTAATAACTGCATTATTGCCCAAAAAACAAATTTTTTGGGAATATCTCGGAAACCGTTCTTTGAAAAAGAAAAAAAATTCATTTTTGGTTTCAGCGACCTCAAATTAGTCTCAAAAACGCTTTTTGGTCGAGGACCATTTTTGAAAGTGAAAATTCGTCAACTAGTATTATTTAAAGAATCTCGGTGGAGGCATTTCTGCCGGGCGAACAAAGTAATTTCAAGATTGAGGAAGTATTCGCAATGAAGTTAATGGCAACTCAAATACAATGTATGTCTGCCCAACTATGCATCTACAAAGGTTTATATATGTATATATATGCATATGTGTATTTTGCATGCATGTTCGAGGTGTGTTCAAAAAATAAGGTTAGTTTTCAAATTTCACGAGCTACGTACATTCGACTTTGGATTATTATTTTTTTTTTATGTTGGTACACTCGTCTCTAAGATATGTTCACGTTTTTAGCCCTATATCAAATGCAATGTATCAAAGAAGTTGCATCAAATTTTGTGTACAAAATAGAATTAAGTGCTCAAAAACACTTGAGATGTTGACAGTGGCATAAGGTGGAAGTACTCTGAATCAAAAAAATGTTTATAAGTGGTACAAGGTTTTCACATAATCATCATCAACCGATGAAAATGTTGAGAAAGTGAAGAAAATTTTTATTGAGAATTTTTGAATCACAATTAGAGAAGTTCCTGAGGATGTCGGCATATCGATTGACTCATGTCATGCAATCTTTTCGGAAATTTTGGGCATGAAGCGTGTTGCAGCGAAGTTCGTTCCAAAATTGCTGAATTTTGACCAAAACAATGTCGGATGAGCATCGCTCATTAATTGTTGAATGACGTCAACGATGATCTATATTAACTTAAAAGGGTCATAACTGGTGACGAATCGTGGGTATATCGTTATGACATTGAAATCGAAGCCCAATAGCCCTAATGAAAGGGTCCATGAGAGCCAAGAGTCGAAACACTTGTCTTATTTATGCCTCTCGCAAACAAACTAAGCGTATTGGCAGCCGCCGTAGCCGAATGGGTTGGTGCGTGACTACCATTCGGAATTCAGAGAGAACGTAGGTTCGAATCTCGGTGAAACACTAAAATGAAGAAAAAGTTTTTTCCAATAGCGGTCGCCTCTACAGGCAATGGCAACCCTCCGAGTGTATTTCTGCCATGAAAAAGCTTCTCATAAACAGTATCTTCCGTTCCGAATCGGCTTTAAACGGTAGGTCCTTCCATTTGTGGAGCAACATCAAGACGCACGTCACAAATAGAAGGAAGAGTTGGGCCAAACAGCCAAAAAGAGTGTACGCGCCAATTAGAGGTATCGGATTTTAAATTGAGGTAAAACAACGAAGATTCAAATTGATTGGGCAATCTTTCAAAATTTTGGCCGCAACTGCGCCTTAATCACCAATTTTGAATAACTTACTGGAGGACTTCGCTCGGTATCTCGTGAGTAACTTTAATAATGTTGGCTTCCAATGCCTCAATCGAAGCTGGTTTATCCACAAAGCATTTAGACTTTATATACTCCCTCAAATAAAAGTCCAAAGGTTTAATATAACATGATCTTGGTGGCGAATCCACTGATCCGAGACGAGGGATAAATTGCTCGCCGAAATAACGACGAGCCTGCTTCTTGCTTTACAGGCTGTGTAAATTTTGTGGAGATCACGGGCTTCAATCTCTGGAATCAAAAAATCGTTTAGCATGGCACGAGAGCGCACTCTGTCATTGCTGCCTTATTCGTTTTTGAAGAAATATGGACCGATGATTCCTTCTGCCGCACCAAACGGTTGTTTTCAATGGATGTAATGGCTGTTCTTATGTGGCTTCGGGTTGCTCTTCAGCCCAAATATGGCAATTTTTCTTACTGACGTAGCCATTAAGCCAAAAACGTGGGACGGTTATGTACACCATAAGTTGCGCGTGACGAACTCTTTTCAGAGAGCGTCGATTTTCGGAATACAATTGTACGATTTGTAAACGTTAAACGCGTAAGTCTTTCCATGAGTTCGAAAAAAAATGTTTTTAGTTTGACAGTAGTCACGCAGGATCTGTCAAAAAGCACACTATTGGAAAAAGTATCTCCAATTTAATCACCCTTTTTGTATAGATTTTCGATTTTAAGGATTGTCTAAAATTTTTTTTTTTTTTTTTTTGGCTTGTACTCGTACATCCCTTTTTTCGTTAATACAAGGGTCCAATTTAATTTAAAAATCGAAAAAGATCGGTTGAACATTTTTTTGCCTTCGGGAGACCCTCTGTGTAGAATTGTCAAAAATAATGGGGTCCTTGAATATCTGTATGCAACATACTATAGTATCATCACCATCACCTTTTTTTTCAGAAAACTAGAAAATTGCTTACAAGCCCAAGCTTAAATTTCGTGTTTAAATATTCGTCGCTTTCGTTTAATTAAAAAATAGTATAATAATTGAAACATTCTATTAAAATACATGCTCTTATTTAGTGAGAACATAATGAGACATTCAGGGTGATATGAACGTAGGGTGATATCTATATTAGTTACTATTGAACGAAAGATTCAGGCAACTTCCCCTGGCCGAAGGAGGGAGATTTTACTAACTTACCAAAATTTAAAGAGAAAGTTATAATAAGAATATAAAAATGTATCCTATTTGTAAATTGGTTATGATTAAACAATTACGAAAAGGATTTAAGCTGCAACAAACGGACTCCCTATAGGATCTGCATGAGCACCATGACTTACAATACGCGCTTGGAAATTTGGTGTTTCGAGATAGTCGGTGCACTGTTACGCATACATTACACAGACCTAATTTTTATATGAATTGGTTTCTAATGTAGTTTAGTGCAATGAATACAATTTTTGTGCCCAAAAATGTGCATCATGGTTTTGAGAAAAGTGGGAGTAAAAACCCATAAAAACGTGTTTTTATGAAAAGTAGTGGTAAACGTATCCAAAACACGTTCTTTGGGATTTTTACAGCCGCCTTTGACAAACCCGAATGTAATAAGCACTGATAGCTATTACAAAAACCCTAGAGTAAGTTTTTATGAGATTAGCTTAATGTATTATAATTGCAGAATTCGCAATTCGATCGGAATAACTAGGATTTTAAGGGTTACACTTATTTTATTCTGAGCCGTTTATTTTTATTATCTTTTTTTATTATAGTGTAAGATTCAAAATTTAATACAGTATGGGTGAAAAAAGTGAATTTTGGGGATTTGTGTTCTTAGCATTATTTGAGCTTGATAGCTCGTAAGGCCTGTTAACGTACCCCAACGCGGTCTGGCTATCTAGATTTTATTAATTTTTCGAGTCTTGCGGCTCAGGGTGATCTGCTCTTAGACGAAGAGCTTGGAATGCATGGCTGTAGTATGCACGTGCGTTTTCCATTTATTTATGTACATGTACGTCAAATGAAAAAAATTAAGACAGTTAATTTGACAATTTATGACACCACATTATTTCACTACAAGTAAATATGTACACATAGGTATTTCAGGTACTCACACAAGTGAAGTGTTCTTTTCCAAAATCAATGCCCAATAAAAATATGAAAGTAGTGTTTCAGTGATCAGTTCTTACAAATTTTGCTTAAGTAGTTCTGTGAATAGGCAAAATTATCACATTTCGAGTGACAATAATTCGACACCCGCTGAAAAAAGGACTGTTTGGTGTGCTTGTGGGCGAAAAGGGTAATGAGATCATATGAGTTTTCTACCAATATTCAGCAACGAATAACGGTTTTTTCTTTTCAAAACTGTGTAATCGTGGTCAGGAATACCGCCTCTAACAGGATGGTACTGCCTGTCATACGCCCACAAACCGTCTTTTTTTTGTGGAAGACGGGACTGTTCGAGGATAACATTATCTGCATTGCTTCCAGAGTTGTATGGTTTTATTATCAGAGAAATGTTTTGGCTATTTAAAGGTCAAGTGGTCGCGTTTGTTTGCGCTTAAGATATAAAAGGCGAGCCCATGATAGAATTCCCTTGTGGCTTTTAAACGTAGAAGACAATGATTGTCATGCGGAGCGCTATAGCAAACTTCCAAGTATAGCTGCCGTAGAAAAGCTTCGCCAAAGGGACTACATCTGCTGTCCCGGGTCGGTATACAAAAATATGTTCCTCAATTTGTCGGGAAGCGAAGAAGGTGGAGAGGCTTATTCTAAACACGAACATGCCCACAACTATTGCAGTTTAGAAAACCAAAATCGTTTCATACCACCTAAAATATTTGAAAAGGCGAATCAATGCAGATATGACGATAATGCTAATGGTGATAAGAAGACATCTCATATATTCCTACCACTTCTACTTTTATTTTATTTTATGTTCCCACCCCTACTGTATCACACCAATTTAATTACTAAATATTTTCCACCAATTTTTCACTGATGACTATGTATTTAAGTAAAGCTATTATATTTCATTTTAAAAACTGCGCTACTTTTCTGAGACTGTTCAGTTGTAATATCAAAAAGGCGTTCGTTTATCGTTGGTTTCTTTCGGCTCGACTTTTTCTATTTCATTTCTACGTCTGCATCGCCTGACCACAATCCGACCATCCCGACATATAGCCGTTCAACCAACCAACCATTTGTCCATTATATACTGCAACAAAAAGAAAGCGTGAAAAATAAATTGCAAGGTATTTGCTGATGTGCTTTTATGCGTGTAAACAAACGATGACGGTAGCCAACCAGCGTGCAGAGCACAGTTCACTAGGAATGTTTCACCACTGTATTTTTTAGTTTTTACGACGTCTACCAACCAACGAACTAACCAACGCCAGGACAAATATGTTCACAAGTTGCTTTTGCAATTCAATGCAAACTAAACGGTTAAAACACCTACACAGAAAAAAAGGACCGATGATGAAACAGCTATCGTCCGGTCGCACTCCACATTTTTACATGAAAAAAAAAATTTAATTAAATGAGGGCCTGCCTGCTGGCTACCAGCTGCTAAGCTGGCAAGTTGGCTGGCTGCTTCCCTGCTGACCGCCTTTTTTCCGACTGTTGGTTAACGCACCGAAAAGCGACCGCTGCGAGCAAATGCACGAGCGAAGGCACTAACGCAAAGGTAAGAGAAAATGAATGAGCCGACGAATAAATGAACAGACGACCAACCAACCCACAATGAGCACCATGACATTTTGGAGGGAACAGATGGTGGAATAATGGTGTAACGAACGAATTTCTTTGTAGGGTAAATTTTTGCTTGAACGATTTTAAAGTATTTTCGCTTTTTCTTTAGCTCACCTTTGTATTGCCTATTTGTGATGGAAGTTTGTGGACGTAAGTGATAACGATATTACAATTATTTCTCGATTCCCTCAAGTTAACATTTTCTAACATTTGCGATATTATGCATAACCTATATAAGTACGCATATGTATTCTAAATAATCCATAATCCTGCCGAACTGAACTGAACTTGGTGAGGATATGTTTAAAATCGAACGCAAGAGAAATCAGGTTTTAGTATCGAGCACACTATATGTTAACTAAAGATCTTGATTGGCGCTTAGCCTTTAAAGGATAATTGGATGGTGAAAGTTCACCCGAATACTTTTTTGATGGCTGCTCCTTCTGCTTGGTACTATAATCATGAACATATTCCTCAAACCAACCATCTAACTTCAAACCATCAGTGAACAAATTCTTTATATCTTGGTTCCTTTTTGGGTTGCATACGTCCAGCAGCGCCAAAAATGCGCTAAAAGGAAAACCGTTTTTAGAAAGGATAACAATAGAAATAAATTTAATTTTTCTTTACAAAAACTAGTGTATAAAAAATCATGTGACCCAAAGTACAATGAAACAAAAGTTGCTCCAGGATCTGTAAAAAGTAAAAAAATTCTTGTAAAATAAAGTTGTAGTTATAGTATGCCGAGCCAAAAAATTTTGCAATTTACGGCATTTTAAAAAAAGTATGCGTTTTACGTCATAAATGTCACACTTTAATTATATTTATACATTTTTTTAATAAAATCCGGCTCGTCAGACTATAGAGAAGATACCTTCGAGCTAAAAAAAACCGCATCAAAAAATATTAAAAACTGTATGAGATATTATGCAGACCGTACCGGAAAAAGTAGTTTCGAGAAAAACGTGTTTAAACTTTCAAGTGGAAACGAAAGACATCAACCTGTGCGCACCAAACTCTCGTCGGGTTACATTACACTATAAGCAATAATAATCTGTAGAAACCAAAAACGATTTTTTGAAAATTCTGGACGTATGTAACCCTCTAATTGTACTTTATCAATTGCGAGTTGAATATCGCCTTTCAATTCGGGTATTGATATTTGACTTTTGACTTAACCCTTTTCTTTTTAAAAATTCCCAAATAATCAAAACGTCTTAAAGCGATAGCCGTGGTCTTTTGGTAAAAACAGCATCTTTACGAAATTTAATTGTTTTTTAACTCTAACCAAACATGGTTACTACAAGACCAGTATGGATCAGTGATTATATTAGAGATTTCAGAATTGTACTAAGTAACCGAAAAAAAATACTTTTACGAATATTTTCGTACATTTTCATCAGTCTTGTCATCTACTACTACAAGATTATTGATATTAAACTCAAAGCGGTTGGTTAGTTAGATTCTTGGTATAGAAAAAGAAGCCTATTTCTATATTTCGTTCTGCCGCTAAATGTGGTAAAATAAAAGATATTGCACTAATCGAAATCTTACTGGTATATAAGGTCAGTTCATAAGTTCGTGCGTATTTTACCCATAATTTAACTTTTGTACGATTTTTGCATACAAAAAATTACGGAATATAACGGAACTATTTATATTTTCTTTGATATATTGTGCATTCAACAAGTGATTTTAATCGCCGATAGAAGCACGTGTTATTAAAAAATAAAATGGAATCTTCGAACGCGTATAAGAGGCATATTTTGTATTTTTTTTTATAAAAGTGGTAAAAATGCAACAACTGCCGCTGTAGGAATAAACACTGTTCACGGAGAGGATACCGTGAGTGTAAGGACTGCGCAAAAGTGGTTTTCAAAATTTCGAAGTGGTAACTGTGATGTGGAGGATGCCCCGCGCGCTGGTCGTCCTCAAGTCTTTAACTCCGACGCCTTGCTCGAACTCGTGGAAGCTGAGCCAAATTTGACAGTCGATATGATAGCTGAGAGCTTAAATTCATCGCATGAAACAGTTCACAGACACCTGGTTCAGTTCAGAAAGGTTTCAAAGCTGGGAAAATAGGTTCCGCATGAACTTTCCGTCGCCAACCTTCAGCAGAGAGTGAATGTGTCTTCTCTGCTGCTGCTGCAACGGCTTGAAAATGAAAGTTTTTTGAACCGTATAGTTACTGGTGATGAAAAATGGGTCCTTTACAATAATCCTGTTCGCAAACGCCAATGGTTAGATAAAGATGAAGCACCGGAACCGACCCCTTGAGATGGCCTTCACCCCAAGAAGATTCTCCTGTCTATTTGGTGGGATATGGCCGGTATTGTTTATTATGAACTTCTGGAACCAAACCAGACGATAACTGCTGATTATTATTCCCATCAGCTATCAAACGTGAATGAAGCACTTAAAAAAATCGACCGTCTTTAGTGAATAGACGAAAAGTTCTGTTTCACCACGACAACGCAAGGCCTCATACCGCAAGGCAAACATTAGGCAAGCTGAACGAGCTCGGATGGGAGCTAATGCCGCATCCACCATAACCTCCGGATATTGCTGATACGAAGCGTATTTTGGAAGACATTGTAAATAATGAAGGAAAATATATTATTGATTAATAAATACTTTAAACATCTTTTTTATTAATTTTAAAACCCCCCTTAAAAAAGGCACGAACTGACCTGATACATTGTTGATTTTGAAATTGTATTGGAACCACATAAATTGTATTTCTATATTTTTTAAAGTTAGCTGCGCTAAAAAAAGTAGAATTGTACTTAAAATACCATTGGCGTGGATTTTTCGGCCATAATTGAGTCCTAAGAATTTTGTTTACTTCTTTAGTTTTTACCTCCGCGCTATGTGTACGAGTATATATGTAGGTGTGCATGTACGAGTATGTACATACATATGTAGATATTTGTATGATAAGGGTGCAATAAGTTAGTGCAACTTGCTGCCAATCGCGATTCAATCATTGATTCGCAAGGCTGAAAAAACGGGGTGATGCTGCTCTTGTACGTAGTTGCATTCCCAGAATTGCTATTAAGTGAGAAAAATCGCTGCAACCGAGAAAGTTTCACAAGTGCATTGTTTAAGTCGACTAGTATACCTCGCTGAGTTTTGTTTAATATATGTATGTAAGTACATACTTATTTAAGCGCGTATGAATCTATAAGTCTGTTCATATATGCATATACTCTACTGTGTAATTATTTGCTGAAACTGTTAGCTGATTGCGTTAACTGTTGATATCACGCCCCGAATGAATATCATACACATTCGTTATTCGATCGCGATCGCAATCGCGCTTGCACTCCAACTCCCCTTTTAGCTCACGTCAGCAGCAGGTGTTGGTGAGAATGTCAGCTATTTTTGTTGCTGTGTTTAGTTAAGCGCGCTTGATCGCAAGTACACATAACGTAAAAAGTTAAACTGTGAGGCAAACACTTGATTCGGTGTAACACAAGCGTAAGAGCAATTTCAAATATTTTTCTACTAGATGCTGCGACCTAGTGATGTTTGGAATGCAATTGTGCGAGGGAAAAGAAACGCTCACAAGTTCTTTCAATTAAAAAAGTAAAAAACAAAAAGTTTATACCGAGCAAAGCACAGTTTTTAAGTATACACACACCATATAGAGATAAATGAATATGTATCCATGATTTTATACACCTCTTTAATGGCGCGCTAAGGCTTTCAAGTCTTAGCCAAGATACCAAACTGGTCTTTCAGAGCAAAAAGGTACTGAATTTAATATTATATTCATTCATAATACTACACACATATACATATATAAATGCACCAGTCTTTAAAATTGTTTACTACAAATAAACCCAGGCTCACCGCCCTTAGCGGCCATAAATTGCAGGCCATCATTGATAATATCTACTGTACTGTTCGATTATATAATCAGTTGTAAATACATATGTGTATACATAAATGGCACAAATGTGATTCTCTGAATTTCAGTATACCGTAGAATAGAGAATGTAGGGAAGATATTTAAGTGGTGCACTTACCTAGACTTCCCATTTATCGAGAAAACGATTAAAGCACGACCTTCCTAAAATCATGCGCTGAGTTTAAATGCATTGAATAACTTCGGCTAATGGCGTATGAACGACAAGTAGTTGTGATCAAAGCGGTTTTCGATTGCCAATCAAACAGAAAGTCGCTCATTAAATGTGTATGTATTTAGCAGCTCTAAAATATTTCGTTAACACTTGACAAAAAAGAGTTGCAAAGGAGCAAGGTACAAACAAAAAAAAAAAAAACAAAAACATGTGCTAACTTCGGTCCGGACCGAACTTTATGTACCACACAAATTTTTGTAAAATTTAAAAAGTAGCTCTCAAGATGAACTCATATACCCAAGAATAGGGGTGGTACCGCCCATTTCCCAAAAACTTTCGTTATTATTTTTCACTTTTACCAAATCTGAAGGATTTTGATTCATTTATAACAAAGATACCACGTTGTTTCCCTTTTTCAAAATCAGCATTATCTAGTTATTTACCGATTTCGCCCTTTTTGAATTTCCATCTCCCTATTTAAAAGCAAGTGCAAAAATATAAATTTTGTCTCAAGTTATATCTTGTAGCATCTGAACTTTAGTCTTAACATATAAAAATCAGGCGAAATTTTTATCAGATGTCGAATATAAATATGGTGGTGAGCAATACGTGGTACCAGCGACATTGCGGGAAACTGTGAGGCGGATGACCAGTCCGGACAAGGGACACGTGAGGTGATTTCCCCGCGAAGGGAGAGAATTGGGATCCCCCTGACTACCTGCGGTCTGCTCCTGGAAAGATGGGCTCCACCCGAACTCAGCGAGCTAGTAAGTACACAAACTTGTAAGGTAGCAAAATCCTTCTGGCCACATGTGGATCGGGGGAGCTCGGGCGAGCTTCTGAGGTTAGCAAAATCTCAGCTCTCGAACCTCGTGGGTTTTCTTATAGACTTGGAATTACCTCGAGTCTTTTTTGCGTCGGATGTATGGAGGATGAGATGGAATCATTTCACACCTTATCTCTAGCTGGACTGCTCTACAGGGGCTAAGATCTAGGCATCTTGGCTCTTACTTCTTTGCTACGCCTGCTAATATAGCGGGCGTTGATATTAAAAATCTGATGAACTTCATCAGCAGCATAAAGCGGTTGACTCAAACGCAGCACAGTCATCGTTCATAATCCACACACTTTAAACCCATCCTCCTAACTATCCTAACACCACCTCTCCCCGCCCTCTTCTTTCATCCTCTCGGTTTTCTCTTTCACCTTACATCCTTCACAATGGTACTACAAAGGACGAATCCGTTTATCTTCTTCCAAGTGCCCCCTTTTCTTGGGTAACTATTCCAACCTAACCTAATACGTGGTACCACGTTTAGGCTCGCATCATTCTGAGTAATTCGGTAAATATATGTCTACATCTCAAGGGTATTTCAAAAGAAGTGCCTACATGTTTTTTTAAAAAAAAAGTTTTACAAATTTTAATTCTTTCAGGTTTCACTGTTTTTATTCAAAATACGGATTTTAACAATTATATCTGGAAAATTACATAATTGATTCATTAATGCCTAATTGTTGAGAACGTTGAGATGTTGGTGTTGGAGGATGTTCAGCAACACTTTGCACTACAGCAGCAATATTCTCAACAGAACGTCCAGGTTTTAGTATCTTGTTTCTATCCTCGACAGACCAAGTTTCATGACTTTTTTTTATCAACGTTTGCATTGTCGACTCATTCCGACGATTATTTTTACCAAAAAATCACGAATTTTGTCATATGTTTTGAAATATTCTTTATATTATTACGTAAAACCAAATTGCGAACCAAATTGTGACACCTTTCTGCAGGTGTGCTCGTGCATAAAAGTATATAGTCTATCGTGTCTATATATAGCCGAATATCTCGTATCTATATGTAGTCGAATATCGAAGTTCGTTAAATACTCATATCAACATATATAGACTTGGAAGTATTGCCTTACGAGAAAAGCATCTACGACGGCGGCTTTTTATTTTTCTGGCCACACAATAGAAAATTTAACGATTGAATGTTTGTTGAAAAGGATTTCATTGTTTTCCAAAATTTTCTCCATGAGAATCAAAACACGTTTGCATTCGTTTGAACCATTTTTCGAAGCACATTGTCTAGTCGCGTTTTTAAATTCTACTCTTCATACTTCTGCCCACGGGTGTCTCAATCTCATGGTATGTGACATGACTGTCTTGCTCAATCATTTCACTCTGAGCATCGATATTTCCTCGAACAACAACTTATTTTGGACGTGCTAAAGGATGACTCTTGCTAGCCGTATAATGATTTTAGTTTATCGATGCAATAATAAGACTCACACATCAAAACGTTCTGAGTACGCTTATGGTAAAATATGTCAAACTTTTCAATGGAAACGTCAAATGGCTCCGGACTACACTAGAGGTGCCTAAGGCCTGAAATATAAATTACAGCCCTCGTACAAATAAATACTTTTAATCCCAACGTTCTTTGCTTCGATTAGTATTTGTTTAACTTCACCACCGTAGCCAAATGGATTTGTGCGTAAATACCATTTGATGGAACCCTTGCCCGAAACCCATTGTGGGTGTTTCAATGGTACAAAAGGATTTTTCTAATAGCGGTCGCTCCTCGGCAGGTAATGACAAACCTCCGAATGTATTTCTCCCATGCGAAAATCTCCTCATAAAAATCCATCAGGTCCTCCTTAGAGGTCCCCCCATTTGGGAAAAACATAAGACGCACACCAAAAATTGAAAACAGGAGTTCGGTCAACCAACCAACAAATTATACATATATAAAATTGATCACCCTATCGGGAGATTTATAATTTTTGCAAATGGCGTCGTACGTCAATCATAGTTGACACTTGTGAAATGGACATCCACAGTAAGCAAAAAGACAAACAATGAAGCGCGCAAAGGTCAAAAAAATATTTCCATCTCCGATAAGAACTTTTTTCTACACTAAAAAAGTTATTCAAAAACAAAATTAATTGATTAATCTTGCGCCGCCTTGTATATGTAACCATACATACATAAACTCGTAAAATTTTCCACCCGCGCAAAATCCACCTTCACCACGAGAACATGTGGATTCCTTTACTCTTAAGTTCAACAGTTCCTTTTGTTAACAAATGTGGTAATTGCCGTGGTGAAAATAAGCTTCATCTGGGCAAATGGCCTTTTAGTAAAAATCTTCATATTCAACCAAGCCTAATTGAGGCGAAAACGGACCCATTTTATAAGTGTTTAACAGTAAACAAATTTCTGATACATTACGGATGTTATTTTATCTGTCAAAGCTGAAGAAATTTATAGTTCGAAACGTTATATGAGCCACCCTGCACATACAATGTAATCTACCAACCCACCATCAATAAAAGCATCGAAACATATTTTATTAACTTTTTCGGGTCGTACATCTGTATACACATATAAGTATATACTTAGTACACTACAACTACTGTCTACTAATATATTTGCAGTAGGTGAAACGGTTTGAATCATAAAGACTTGTTAATTTTACATAGATTCTTCCGATTTCTTACTGAAAAATGTTTCATGGTTTACACAATAATATTTGGAAATACAATATGCAAATATATAGTATACAAACATGATGCATAAAGGGTTTTCCAATAAAAGGTGTTATTTTTATAAAAGATCAATGGTTTCGTTGCTTGTGTGGCACGTAGCGCCCTCTTGTTTAAAATAAACGTTGTCGAGATCAATACCATCCGATTCCGGCCATAAAAAATCGCTAATCATCTCTCGATAGCGCAATCCATTCACCGTAACTGTTGCTCCAACTTCATTTTCGAAAAAGTAAGGTCCAATGACTTCGCCGGACCATAAGCCGCACCATACAGTCACACGTTGAGGATGGAGAAGCTTTTCAATAAAAACTCTTGGATTTTCTGAGCTCCAGATCTGACAATTTTTCTTGTTGCCGAAGCCACCGAGGCACCAGCAAAGACTTGACGTTGTTGATAATCGGCCAAGCTCGAGCTTGTCCCAACAGCTCGAATTTGTTTACCAATTTCTGTATTGCGGTCCGACAAGGTGCTTCACGATGACCCAAAAATGTTCGAGTTTTACGAACCGTCTCTGCCAAATTTTCACCATTTTTATAGTGAATTTTAATAATTTCAATGCGTTTTTTAAGCGTGTATCGTTCCATTTTTGCTAATGGCATAGATTCTACTTGTCAAATATCAAAAAATTACAGCTTCAGAAGATATCTACCGAAATAGCGGGCTATTCAAAATAACACCTGATATTGGAAAACTCTTTACTATTAGCGTTCGCCTATGTCATAAAATGTTATCTTATTTTATGACAACTTTACGAAAATATTGGCATACGCCCTGCGAAGATAATGGATACTTCATTTGATAATAAAACAAACATTTCCATAAATTATACCATATATTAATTACTGCCAGCTGCCATAGCCGAATGGGTTGGTGCGTGACTATCATTCGGAATTCTGAGAGAACGTAGGTTCGAATCTCTGTGAAGCACTAAAATGAAGAAAAAGTTTTTTCCAATAGCGATCGCCTCTGCAGGCAATGGCAACCCTCCGAGTGTATTTCTGCCATGAAAAAGCTTCTCATAAACAGTATCTGCCGTTCCGAATCGGCTTTAAACTGTAGGTCCTTCCATTTGTGGAGCAACATCAAGACGCACGTCACAATTAGGAGAAGGAGTTTAGCCAAACACCCAAAAAGGGTGTACGCGCCAATTGTGTATATATATATATATCAAGTATAGTAATATATATTGTATATATGCATTGAATGTAATAAAATAGAATTAATTATAGTACCTCCAACTTTTTGCCAAAGTTAAAGCTTTCGTTTTGGCAAACTTGTGGACATAGATAAATTAAATCAAGTGGGCAACTTTCACTCTTACTTTTTGTAGAGGGTAGAAAATGACAAACATTCGCCTGGTTTGAGAGTACCTGTTTGCGAAAAGATAACGCAACCCTATGAATATGCTGAGAAAGAAACTCGAACTTCTTTTTCGGTATACATTTTTAGAAATAGAGACGTATTTACTTTAGTTCTGCACCACTTTGTGCAAATAGTTAGGTGGAAATAGTGAACACATTCAAATAACAATGAATTATGTATTTGCATTATGTTCCTTGAAGGCCAACTCTTCGAAATTTTACATTTCTAGGTGTTTTTATATGTGTAGTTCAGGCTGTCCCAAAGTATTTTTATAAGGGACCCCAGCTACAGAAAGTATCTCTTTTTTTTTTTTGTTTGTCGGGACAACTAGCAAGTGCAGCACTCAGACATTAATTAACTCCATTGTACTACACATGGATTCCCTTTTACTTTTCTTTAAGCCTACCCGATCTCCAAAGAAATCTGAGTAGATCTTGTGATGCCAAGGGGCCAAGATGGTCGCTTCTTAACAACACATCAGTGCCAAAGACCTCAAACCTGATTCGAGCGAAGGCGGGGCAGACACACAGGAAGTGGTCCGCCGTCTCATCCTCCTCTTCACAGGCTGGGCAGAGTACACTGTCTGAGATGCCCAACCTCTCCAAGTGCTTTGCCCACAGAAAGTGGCCCGTCATCAGTCCAACCAGCCGTCTGCACTCCCCTCTGCTTAATGACAGAAGGGCTTGCGACAGTCGATCGGACATGACAGGTAACATCAGTTTAGTCCATCTGAAGCCTCTCTCTATCCGTGGCCGTGATGGCCGCAGAAGGGAGGCCAACTTCTTTGGCCCAGAGCTCATCTTAGCTAAGGAGTCAGAGGTCTCGTTACTCGCGACATCCACGTGTCCCGGGACCCATGTTAGCATCAGGCTATTATGTCTACCGACATAGTTCAGCCTGGATTTACAGGACTTCACTACCCCTGATGTGGTTGGAGGGCTGTCTAAGGCCATAAGCGCAGCTTGGCTGTCGCGCGCAGACACATATAGATCTGCCTCTCCATCGCTTTTCCACAACAAAGTTCATCGCTTCTTGCACTGCATACACCTCCGCTTGAAATACAGATGTATGCATTCCAAGAGCAAAGTGCAGTTTTATCCCGCTGGATTCCACGTAGACCCCAGAGCCGGAGCCATGCTCGGTCCTGGAGCCATCCGTAAAAATGCAAAAACAGTGTTTGCCGGACTCATTTTCGGACTCTCCCCACAACTGAGCCTCTGGTAGCACTACACTGTATCTCTTTTCAAGTACGACCCTTGATGGCATGGAGTCAAGGCATGGAGAGAATCATTGGATCGCTGTCCATGCCTTCTCTGTGTTCCAATGCCGGACAAGGGCCGTACCAGATCCCACTGTGTTTCAGTCTGCAGATGGCCTTCAAGGCCTCTCCTTGGATGAAAGCATCAAGTGGTGCTAAACCAATCAGAGCATCTAGTGCCGGGCCTGAAGTAGCCGCAAAAGCTCCGGTACAACAGATGGCCACAGTGCGTTGTAGTCTCGATAAGGTCCTCCTGACTCCCACTAGAGAGAGTCTACTCATCAAGACCACTGATGCATAGGTGATAATAGGTCTTATCATAGCCGTGTAGATCCATAGGACCTTGCTAGGAGAAAGACCTCACGTTTTCCCAAAGACACCTTTGCACTGCCAGAAAGCTGTCAGAGCTTTGGATGTCTTTATTGCAACGTGTGATTTCCATAGGAGATTACTATCGAGGATTACTCCAAGATATTTAATTTCCTTGGATAGCTGGATTGTGACTCCTTTTAGCTTAGGCAGAATGAGTCCATCAAGCTTCCTCCTTCAGGTAAAGAGGACAATACCAGTCTTGGCGGGATTTGCGCATAGCCCATTCGCCCAGCACCAAGTGTCAATCAGATCCAGAGTTTTCTGCACTTTCCTGCAGATGTTCATAAGCGAAGGGCCTGTTACCAAACAAGCAACATCGTCCGCATATGCTTGTGTGTAGACTCCCGAATCGTTTAAGGTGGTGAGTAGAGGATCGATTACCATGCACCAGAGCAATGGAGACAGCACACCGCCTTGGGGGCAGCCTCTATTAACCCCGGATGACACCAGCAGATCTTCCTCTGCTCGCACCGAAACGAATCTTTGGGCCAGCATCGAACGAATCCAATTTACTAGCACCCGGTCTACGCCGTGCCTACTAGCAGAGTTACACATACTATCAAAAGTGGCATTATCAAACGCCCCCTCTATGTCTTAAAAGATACCCATAGCGTAGTCCCTCCTGTCGATGGCCAGCTCTACCCTAGCAACAAGGTTTTGCAGTGCCGACTCGCAGGATTTTCCACTCTGATAGGCATGCTGAAATAGAGACAGAGGGTGAGCCTTCAGCGACTTCTGACGTATGCGCAGTTCCACCAGTTGTTCGAGACTTTTCAGCATGAAAGAGGCCATGCTGATGGGTGTAAAGTTTTTGGGGCTGGTGTAGTCGTCGTTTCCAACCTTTTGGGCGACCCTCACCATCCTCCACGAGCGTGGTATGAAATCCAGTGCCAGGGCTACTGTCACGAACTCTGCACCCTCCTTCAGCATGGCAGGATATATGCCATCTGGTCCGGGCGACTTGTAGCCGCCAAAAGATTTGATGGCCAATCGAATGGCGGCCTCATTCACCACAGATCTGCCAACGAACCAGTCATGCCGAGAAGGTGTAACAGCTCTGACAACTGCCTCTATCAATAAGGGCTGTTGCCGGCTGATGCTTATCTGATTACCAGGAAAGTGAGATTCCATCAGCAAGCTGAGTGTCTCAATTTTCTGCTCCGTGAAGGAGCCATCAGATTTCCTAAGTGAACCCAGCTTTGCAGGTGGGTCCCTTTTCAGGATCCTAACCAATTTCGCCGTGTCACTCAGAGATTCAATACCGCTGCAGAATTCCCTAAATGAGGCTCTTTTCGATTCCCGAATAAGCCTCTTGTAGTTCTTCTGAACATAACGGTATCGCTCCCAGTCCTCTGCAAGAAGTTTTCGCGACTCACGGCTCAACATCTGGAGCTCTCGATTCCACCAAGGAACGGGAGTCCGGCTAAGGAGAGGTCGAATTGGACAGGCTGACTCAAAACATTCGGTTAGGGCAGCGTTGAGTTTCTCAACAGCCGCCTCAATGGCCTGTTCTTTTGAAAGCCTTGGTGGCGCAACGTCAAGGTCCCGCAATGCCTGCCTAAACTTCTGCCAGTCTGTTTTTCTTGGGTTTCTAGAGGGCAATGGCATTTGTGCCTCCTCGCCACACTGAAACTCAATGTACCTGTGGTCCGAGCACGAATCTTCGGCAAGGACTCTCCAGTTCTTGATTGACCACCCAAGTTTTGAGTTTGATAGGGTTAGATCAATCACCTCCTGCCTTCTAGCTGTTACAAACGTTGGCTGTGAGCCCTTGTTATGTATGTCTAGGCAGGAGGACAGGATAAATTCGAATAGTCGAGAGCCACGTCCATTGCACTTGCTGCTGCCGCAGATTGTATGCTGGGCATTAGCATCGCAACATAGGATGAGGCCCAGACTGCGCCGCTCACAGAACATCACGAGACTAGTGGAGTTCCCGGGTGGTGGCCCTTCCAGAACATCGTAAGGAAAATAAGCAGATGCAATCACAAACTTCGACCATCCGCGTCTACCTCTGTAACACACCTCAGCCGCCACCAGGGCTTGGCCACAGAATTGCTCAAGACCCGTCACAGTGAGATGGGATGATACTATAAGACCGGTCCTAGGTCTACTAGAACTCCTGTCATATAATAACGTGGCCCCTTTCAGCGCACTTAAGACACAGAGACGGCCCCTAAAGACCCAGGGCTCTTGCACTGCTGTTATGTGGGGTAATGTGTGCAGCTGGGAAAGCCTTCTACTTAGTAGTGCAGTAGCGGCTTTGGAATGCTGCAAGTTAATTTGCGTCACCGTCAAGGGACGGTAGCTACAGGAATCGTCCGAACCAATCATTTGGGAAAGACATGGAAGCTGACCGTCCCAAAGAAGAGACTCAGACGGTTCCCGTACCGTGAGCCCATGACATCAACACTGGCCTCGTCCACTCGCACCACAAGAGCAGCCCTTTCCTTCCCTTCCCGGTTTTTGCTCTTGGTGTACGAGACGACTCGTCAAAGCGTCGTGTTGATGCCCGGATTCTGGGCACGTAGACAGGTCTGGATCCGGAATCCAGCAGATGGCCTTCCTGAAGGGTACACTCTCCTCGCTGTAGACTGCGAAGCGAGTGGTCCCCATGGGGGGCACGTTACTGACCACGGTCCTGATCCACTCGATGTTGGCCAGGGACGCGCACGTCACCTTTATGGTGCCGTCCTTTGTCTCATAGCACTTCGCGTTGGCTTCCGGACCGGAGGCAATAACCTGACGCATCAGTTGACTTTTGCAGTATTTGATTTCTGCATCCGTCATCTGATGGCCATGCCCCAGTTTTCCAATCACAGCCACAGGTCGTGGGCCAGCAGCTTTCTCGCTATAGGATGGCTTGGCCGCACCCTTGGATGTGCTTGGGCGAAGGTCCAGCTCCCGATCCTCCACTGATGAAGATTTCGCCGGGCAGACAACTGTGCTGGACATTTTGTCGAGGTGCCGATAGGGACGTGGCTCAGCAGAACCTTTTCCCGCCACATTGACTGGCGCCAAGACCGCGCTCGTACCTTGGGGGGTCGTGGCTCGGCCATTGGCGGCAACCGCAGGGCAGGGAGGTGTGCTGCTTTCAGTCACCGTCTTTCTCCGCTTACCTCGAGAGCGAGGCAACTTGGGAGTGCCCGTGCCCACCGAGGATTCGGTAGTTTCCGTGGGTGTTACTTCCGCTGACCGAGGTCTTTTGGAAGACACAGACGCAGAAGGGCCGGCAGAGCCACATGAGGATTTCTCCCGCGTGAGCCTTGCCCGCCGCTTTCTTCTCTTCCTCCTTGCTACGCTCTTCGATTTCCCTGCTTCTTTGGGAGGTCGTGCAGCCACCAAAGAGGCCTCACAACTCAGGCCCTCCGAAGCAGGGAAACGTCTCTCAGACTCTGAAGGAGAGCTGAGAGACTTGGGTAATGGTTGGGGCCCTCCAGAATCCATGCGACTGCCGCCGAAGCGGGTGGATTGCCACTTGTGTTGATTCCCCCTGGAGTAATAATACCATTGTTTTCCATTACCTTTTGGTTTTTTTCGGGACTCCTCCCTAGCCAGTTTGGTTCGTGGATGGCACCCTGATTCTATGCCAACTTTGAGTCATCACACAAGTGTTGAACCCACCCCATCAGGGAAGGCCACTCTTGTGATGCCAGGGCTTCCCTATCCACCGCCTGGGACGCGCCCAATGGGAGATCAGGCAACTCCACACGGGCAGAAAGTATCACTTATAACCTATTCTGACACTCTGGAATAAATCAACTAATACTTCCCTTCTGAAATTATACTTATATCGTGTTCAAGTGGGAACGAAATCGGCAAACTATTGTAGTTTATTTTTAAGTCAACTAGGAGCACACAAATAAAAATCCTGTGCTTTGATACATCGGACCATGAATACGATTTCTATAATTATCTAAATCAAGGCTACAGATAGCGGCTCCATTTTCTGCAAGAACATTTCCTTTTGGTTACGTAATTAATATTCTCGTAATTACTAAATCGCACCATGAATATGATTAATTAGAATATGTCGATCGCAACTCCAAAAATTAAATATTCATCAAAATCGCTGTTAACCGGAAAGTCACTGAAATTAAAAAATAAAGTAAATAACAAAAAAGTATCACTGGACAAATAGTTGTCAGAATACCCCACTCTTCTCGTCCACATTCCACAGGTGGAAGCTTCAATAAATCATCTCATAACTGCGTTATTTACTAGGCCTGAGTTGTGGAATAAGAAGACATTAAAAGCTTACGAGACTTTCATGCTTTAGCACGTTAAACTATACTAATGGACCGATTTTTAGGGAAAGCGTACGTATTGCCAGAACTAGTTCGAGGGGTTTCTATTTCCCCTCAATATACATTCGCCGGCAGCTGCACCATCTGGTAAAGAGACGTTATTGATGGTGATCAGCTCAGGGCCAAACAAGTTGAAGTGATATCCCCAGAGTTGGTCTTCTCTGCACTCGCTGTGCCTTAATTGTGCTCGCTTTTCATTCTTTACTTACCCCCGTAAACTCATTAAGGGGTAACACCACTGTAGAAATTTCAAAAAATAATGTTTTTTTTATAAGCTTAAACAATTCTTTGAACCTTTTAAAATACAGAACAAAAAGATTTATAAGTAACCGAAGTTTATTTCATAAATATTTTAAGCTTTTAACCAAGCGTTAGTGGCTGCTACCTAACGATTTCTCCAAATTTGCAAACTTTAAACGCGTTTTTCTCAAAACACGTTTTCTGAAATTGGCACGCAGCATAACTCAAACAATTTTAAATATTTTTAATCAGGTTTTTCACTACCTCTGTATAATAACCTTCTTAAGAGAAGAGCGTAGGGGATTTTCGATAGATTAATTTAAACGATTGTTATAATTATGTAAGTGCCGTTTTTTTAGTCCAAAATAGAGCTTTTCCTTCAAATGCTTGCTAATTCCACAAAAATAAATATTTTTTAAATCCCCTACGTGTTTCTCTAGCTATTCTTATCTAGATTAAGAAAAAAAAAATTCCTTGTTCCAGATTAAAATTTGCACCCTCTGTGCTGCGTGCCGCGGAGCTCCTTCAAGAGAAACCACATTACAAAAATGTCTCCAATGCCGCCATTTTGTAACATTTATCGATCAAACTTTGTAGTTTTGTATTTTAGTATATAAGTAATAACTTCCCAAATCAGAGTGATTGTTTTCCCTTTCTTTCTATACAAAAAAATTCTTTAAAAATCGTGTTTATTTTACGCGTGTAGAGTGGTGTTACCCCTTAATAAACCAACTTAAATTGCAGGAATCTAAACTGTGTGAAAGGTACCATATTCGCCCCTTTCTTCAACAACTTATTCTATTCAGAAATTGTTGATGCCTTTAAAACTAGCGAAATCTCTGCATACAAATTCAAAAAGACAGCCGTAGAAAATGTACGTCACTTGGAGGAAAGCCTGTGTTCGTCCATTCTTTCCAAACCCCATGCGATGCAAGTAAAGTATACTTGGCCATACTTGGAAACATTGCAAAGGTCTCCTCACCTGCGCCATTTGCAGTTTCCCACCACATATATGGTCCGAATGCTCCAGAAAAATATACACAAACTATGCTGACGACCACTCATCAGTTTGAAGCAAATGCCCAAACTTCGTACAAGCTAAATAAATACGCCACCTTAGCCGAATGGATTAGTGCGTGACTACCATTCGGAGAACGTTGGTTCGAATCTCTGTGAAAGACCAAAGGGAAGGAAAACATTTTCTAATAGCGGTTGCCCCTCGGCAGGCAATGATAAACCTCCGAGTGTATATCTGCCATTAAAAAGCTCCTCATAAAAAAATATCTGCCGTTCGAAGTCGGCTTAAAACTGCAAGTCTCTCCATTTGTGGAACAACATCAAAACGCGCGCCACGACTAGGAGGAGGAACTCGACCAAACACCCAAAAATAGTGGAAGCGCCAATTATTTATTGTATATAATATTTATAAATAAATACTTAAAATTAAAACGATAAATAAAAGCAGTACGCTTGAAGCAACAAAAAAATGGAATGCAATGTTTCCCCCGTCTCTAACCCCTCCCCCTCAACATTCCCACAAATCATCGCAAACTCTTCTTCTTCTACAAAAAACACAACCATGCTAACAAAATATGGATAACAACCAATAATTCGATAACAACATAGTGTTCTTTTGACACCGCTTTAACTAATTGTTCTCAACCAACATATTTTCAAATAGCAGCAAGCACATCTCCTTCAACCAAAAATTCTAATATATTGTACAAACTTCAAAAGACTCGACAGCAAGACAAAACTCGGGATCATCCCAATCATCCTAAGGTGCAATATTTCACACAAACAAATATCCATCGTTTAAAATGTATCCTCCATAGCGCCAGAAGTCGACGTTCCCCAAATAATTGGCATTGCCCTACATATCCACCCTGCACAACAAATTATTGCAAGTGATATCTTATGCATCATAAAACAACTTCCCTCTAATATGATTATGGCGGGAGTAAAATTTCGGGTTCCGCGTATACCAACTCAAAATATTACAATTCTCACTGGTTCAGACAAGCAAACGACCTTCAGCCTCATTAACTACACAAATGACATTGTCAGTTCTCAACTCAAAATAGCCAATTATTCTGCCTTCTTCTACGCTTCTACCTCAAACGGTCCAAACTTTCCCTCTGAAAAACATGTCTGTCTAAACAACCAAGCAAACATCACAAACAATTTATCACCCTCTGCCAGGAAAATTTAATCAAAAATCACTTTCAGTGAATTGAAATTAGCGCTCTCTAACGTAAAACATCTGGGTTTGATCGGATTTCTTATTTTATGATTTAAAATCTCCCCAGTTGCACTAAATACTACCTTGACTAGAGTACAAGTATTACAAGCCTGGAAAACTTCCTATATCGTACCAATTTTGAAACCTAATAAACCTTATGTTTTTTGTTGAGAGCTATAGGCTCATCTCTCTTTTATCATAC
Organism: Anastrepha obliqua; assembly: GCF_027943255.1. Taxonomy (NCBI): domain Eukaryota; kingdom Metazoa; phylum Arthropoda; class Insecta; order Diptera; family Tephritidae; genus Anastrepha; species Anastrepha obliqua. Next base: position 370,986 of record NW_026562179.1, on the reverse strand, counting down.
CTGGCTAAAATAATGGAACAATTGGTTGCAAATAGGCTAATGTGTTATTCTAAGAATAAAAAAGTTATTAGTTCTAACCAGGTTGTTTATTGATACCTTATTGCACCTTGACTATGTCATAACAAATGCACTCTCGTCAAGAAACCATGTTTCACTTTTAGTAATCGATTGGGAGTATGCTTTCGCCCAAATCGGAGTGCAATTAACTAAGTGGAAGGTCCAAAAATATAAACTTTCTTCACTAACAGTAAATGCAGAGTGAAAATCAATGATTTTACTTCAACCATTGTAAATCTAGATAATACGAGTACAACGCCATAAGGGTCACCACTCTCTGTGTTTGTTTTTATAACAACGTTCAATGAAATTTCCAGCTGTCAGCGAATTATCCCAGCATAGACAATGTTATTTTTTCATGAATCTAATCTATTCCTGATCTCCCTTCAATCAATAAATCGCTAATCTCCCTTCAGTATCGTGAATTTTTGAAAGTATCCTCCGAGCAATAAAAACATGGACCTCAGCCTCAGACGCATCGATTTCTTTCGAAAAATCCAAAACTTCGCACATTTGCAAAAAACTTAGTTGCATTGGGCTACCTACCAAATTTTTTGGCTATTCTATAATTCCAGTAAAGGAATTCAAATTTCTTAATTATAGATTCTAAGTACACATTTAAATACCATAGTAAATATATAAAGGACTGTCTACGATACGATTAAACAGAATTAAGTACCTATCTTCTAAAAAATTTTTACATCCGTCTTCACTTGTTCATGCATGCAGAATCTCATCCTATCAAAAATCGGTTACGGCCTTCTAATGTAGGAAACGCAGATAAACGCTCAAAAAACCAAATACATCGCCTTATCACTCATCAACTTTTACCAAAACTACTTTTAACCGACAATGTCAATCTTAATAAAGTCTTTAGGAACGCGTCTTATAAGAAAACAAATCCAAATATTACGTCCGTTATAGCTATATGTTTGAACTTGCAAAGAAGACTTGAACTGTCGCACAGCTGCAATGTTACCTCCAAAACGATGCAGAGACCAAAAGAACATACAGTGAAGGAGATATATGTAAGTTAATGTTTTACATTTCGATTTTAATTTTTAAAAAGGACAATCGGACTATTGTCCGATTCATTTGTCTTTATTCGTTTAAGCTCAACTTAAGATTAATTACATTATGTTTCTTTCTTCTACATTACACCTATTTCGACCATCAATATGCTGACTGTTGTTGACTAATTATTGTTGCTGATCGATACATTTACTAATTTGATGTGATTGTTCGTGGAATGTTGATGCAGCCTCAGCGGTTATAACGAATTCACCGGATGTATTATCGGTGCCACTAACCCATGGGGCTATTTTCCAATTCGAGGTTTTGTAAGGTGTGGTGTTAACTCCTCCCCTCTTAAGTATGATTGTCCTCGATCATTAATAGAAGGGTAAGCCGTTGAATTTTACGTATGTTGGAATATCATTACTTTCTTGTGGCGGGCTTCCTGCTTTAGGCTTTGATACTTCTTTCTCGATGTATTGTATCTTTATTGATTTTTTCTTTAGCAAAATGAAAAGCGCAATGGTTATCACGGATGTTATGGATATTAAGCCTGCAATGGATAGTGTTGCTTTTTTGAGAGAATTTATTCTATATGTGTTGCTAAATAAAAAATGTTCAAATACTTTTTTGCAATTGTTTCTACATGAAGTCGTTCGTGTAAGTAATGACGCTCATTTTGAATCCAGAATCATTAAAATCGGTTCATTTTTGACTAGGTTATGAGCATTTAAAAAAAAAATTTTCTTATATAATTAAAAAAATCGATTTTGAGCCGAAAAACAAAATTGCTGATAATTCTTGAAAAAAAAATTTTTCGGGCGAACAAAAAAATACGTGTCTCATTATTTTGACTAGGGAGCAACATATTTGAGTTACAACGAAATCGAAGAACATGACCCGAATAGCCCGGTTGAATTGAAATGGAAAGCATCTACTAATATCTATGACATCTGCTTCTTTGCAAATCATTAAATCATGGTAAGTTTCACATTTATTTTTGATACCATATAATTTATCTTTTCCTTTTTGAATTTCTTTGTATTTGGTTTCAATTATAATATTATTCATTTTCTTAACAGGTCTTACAATTATGCCTTTGAATGTTTCACTTAATATTAGAGGTATTTTAATAATATGTATAAATGATTTTCATATCTTTACTCAAAACGTTTATTTTTGCTAATCTTAGTGCATCTTTGGCACTCGTAAATGGAACATGTTCCCTTTTTAGTTTGCTAATTGAAAATTCGATTTCTTCTTTACTTAGTAATACAGAGCTAATTATATCGCTCTTTGCCCATTGAATGGCGTATCCTATATTAATTAATTCTTCTTTTATTAATCTAATTTTGTTTTGCAAATTTACTATAGTTTCCATTATAATACTATCATCTTTTCTGATGGCGTCCAACATCTTATTTACTATGCCAGTTATATTATTTATACGTTTTTCAAATACATTGTTTATTACTACTTGTTCGTCATTGTTTTCATTTAGATTATTCAAATTATTAGTTATTATATTCAAGCCTTCGTGATCACGAGATCCGGCTATAAATTTCCATGCCGTTCCTAATATAACAATTGATCTTTTCCTTGTAATGTCGTTAATAGGTTATAGGTCGATGAGATGAATAAGTCTGAATGTTGCGTCCTGTATTTTGAAGTTCTTGTTTTTTCTTAAGTAGGGCTATGTTTTCTTGTCTTTGTTGTTCTAACTGTTGGGGGATGGATTCTACTACCGAAAAATGTGTCTATTGGTTTATTTTTCGTCGTTGAGTGTATTGAGGAATTGTATTCTTGTACAGATTTGAATAAAAGTTCTTCAAATGTTATTGTCGTTTGATTCAATTGAGGCATCTCATAATTTCCGAAAGTGTGCTGTGAAACCTTTCTATTTGCCCATTGCTTGTGCTACTGTAGGGTGGTGTGGCATAAATATTAATTGACATTTGGTCTCTGAGTAGGGATGAGATTGAAGAGGAATTGAGAGATTTTTCATTGTCGATTATAACAAGTTTGGGGACTCCGAACGCTATCATTAATTCTCTAATTGGGTCTTTAATATGTCCTATTGCCCTGGAAGGTATCCTTTTCACCTGGGCATACTTAGAGAATTTATCTATGGCAGTAAGGATTAGTTTTTTTTCGGTGGAATATATGTCGACATGGACGATTTCACCTGGGGATTGTGGAATGGGGGTCGGTTGAATTTGTGGTTCGGTTGGATGCCTATCGTATTTATGTGCACGACAAGTTGAGGACTATTTAACAACTTTTTCGGAGGTGTAAGGAACTTTCGTCGCTATGGTCTGTAGTTGTCCGTTTGTGGGGGTCTCGAAAGTGCGTTTGCTACGACGTTGGTTTTTCCGGGCTTATACTTCATCTCGTAGTTATATTCCTCGAGGATGAACTTCCACCTTTTCATTTTTCCATTATGGTTTTTGTTGCTTAATGCAAAGGTGAGCGGTTGGTGATCTGTGAAAATTACAACTTTAGCGGATCCGAATAAATAGTTCCTCAGTGAAGTGTGGGCCCAAATTATTGCCAACATTTTTTTTTTCATTCGCGGCATAACTTTCCTCTGTCTTATTGAGTGATCGGGATATGAAGGTAATTGGCTTTCCTGATTGTTCGAGGACTGCACCTAGAGCGTAGTTTGATGCATCTTTGAAATTGGGGTATGATAAAATAACTTCTTCTGAAGTTAACGCTGTTTTTATATTCCTGAAGGCAGTTAGGGCGTGACTATTGAACGCAACTAGCTTTTTGCTGGAGGCATTTTTGGACACTCGTCCATCTTCCCCTCTCAAAAGCGAGGTCAGAGGTTTTGCTAGCTTGGCATAATCTCTGATAAAGCGCCGATAATAGCCTGATAGGCCAAGGAAAGATCTAAGGTCTTTCAATGTTTTTGGACATGGAAAATTTTGAATTGCACTTACTTTGACGGGATTGGTTTTTATACCTTGAGGGGATATGATGAATCCTAAAAATTCGACTTCCTTTCAAAAAAACTCACACTTGTCTAATTGGACTTTCATATTCCCTTTTTCTAGTGTATGAAAATTTTTTTCGACATTTTGGAGATGGCTCTGTTCGTCTTTGCCAAACACTATTATGTCGTCTATATAGACATAACATGTTTTACCGATATGTTCCTTCAAAATGTCGTCTAAAGCTTGCTGAAAAATAGCGGGTGCATTCTTTAGACCGAATGGGAGTCTAGTAAACTCATATTTTCCGTTATTAATTGAAAAGGCTGTCTTCTCAATGTCGGATTCCTTTAATGGAATCTGATGGAAGCCACTTTTCAGGTCAAGAACGGGAAAGTATTTGTTATTTCCTAGTTGTGAGATGACTTAATTTCTGGAATTGGGTATTTGTCGGCTATAGTCAATGTATTTAATTTCCTGTAATCTATTACTAACCTGTATTTCTTTTTGCCTGATGCATCTAGTTTTTTGGGTACAACCCAAACGGGTGAGTTATACGGGGAGCGGGACACTCTAATAGTTCCGTCCTTTAACAAATTTTTTATTTCTTGCGTATCGAAGTCTCTCATCGCGAGGGGGTATGGATAGTACTTTGTGTAAACTGGGGTATCTGAAGAAGTCCTGATTTCTCCAACTACCGTAGTGGTGTAAGTAAGTTTTTCGTCCGGTTCGGTAAAAAGGCGCTTTTTTGTTAAGTTATTTATATGTTGTTTTTGTGTAGTTGTCATATGGTCAGTTCTAACATCTATTTTATTAACTGTAGGGGCTCTGTTTATTTTAATTCTAATGCCATTACCTAATGTCAGGGTGTCGTCATGTACATATGTATGTTAATTGTAGCACGAAGTTCTTTTATACTGTCGTTTCCTATAATACCGTCAAAGGATTTTAATGTGGGAAGTATGAAAAATTTTAAGCTTGTGGCATTTTTGCCGAAAAGTTTGACAATTGTAGTTATGATGAGTGATTTGGATTTGTCCTGCAATGGAGTTTGCAAAAAATGGTTCGTCATTAGGTATATGTGTTAGGACATGGCAGGGTTGTATATAATTTTTGCTTGACCCTGTATCGATAAGCATTTTTAGGATTTTTCCGTTCTTCGTTTTGCATTCTACGTATGGCAACGAAGAACTGTTCATTCTAAAAAATGAATGTCTATGTGGCCCTGGGTTTCAGGGAGTGAATTTCTTTCAGCGTATGTCTGAGCTGATTGTCCGGTTTCTTCAGCTGTTAGAGCGACTTCATACTCCTGAGGAGTTGGAGTGCAGTCTTGTTGGTAGTACTGATCTGTATCGTATTGTCCGTCTTGCTGATAGTCTTGTTGTTCACCTGCTTCTATGTGGAAGTTTCGCTGTTGTTTAAAAGGATCTTGTTGTGAAAAATTTGATGTTCTTTTCATTTGGTTATTTATCTGGGGTCTGTTCATATAGTTAACAGCTCTTGAATGAAGGGACTTATCGACGTCCATTGGTTCTGGCCGAGGGAGTTGAGGTTTAGTAAGAGGTTGATTTAATGGTCTGTTAGGTTGGTTATTGCGGTAGTTATTAATGGGGGCCTGATGATAGTTATTCATAAGAGCCTGATGGCGGTATTGATTTGGAGGGTTTTGTTGGTGCATTTGGGGTCTTGGCATAAATGCCAATTGGGGATAAAATTCATTAGTCAATTTTTTAGGTGGGAGAGGTGGTCGGAAGTCGTGAGGCTTCCTATTTTGACTACTGCTGTTCAACGCGTAATGAGAATGGAAGTTTTGGTTCTCTAGCTTTAGGCAAAGGTGAAGCGCTTGAGGAAGATCTACTGGTTCTCTCATAGCAAGAAGTCTTGGCAAGTCACCTTTTAGCCCTCGTATGAAGGTGTCGAGGGCTTTGTCCCGATATGTCCGTGTTAGTAGATGCAAGGATTCTGAACCAATTTCCATGCAACCCAGCTTATTTAGAATGAGGGACAGGTTGGAATAAACACGCTGGTAGAATTCCTGGATAGTGAGGTTGCCCTGCAGTAACGAAGTCATTTGGTACTCAAGGGTACCTATATCTCGCTTATCAGCGTAATGAAGGGTAAGGCACCTTGATATGGCCTTCCAGTCTAACGGAGTGTTATAGGATTCAGGATGCCGTAGTATTTCGGCGTTCCATTAAGAGGTTCGTAGATCTGAAGGATGCGATCTACACTTTTCTTCCAAGAGTTATACTCTCCTGGATTACCGGAAAATTCGCGGAGGCATCTAACTACGTCTGGTATTTTCTCAAGCTCTATGATATTATTTAAGTGACTTGCGTCAATAGTTACGTCCGTTATATTTGCAAAATTTGCATTGGGATTAAGGGCTGCCTGGACTAAATTTCGTCCTTCTTGTCTTGTAATATTGTTCACTAGTCCTGTCACTAAGTTAGTCAGTTGGTCCATGTTAAATGAATTGGAGTTGGAATTGGAAACACGTGGTTGTAGGGGTGCGTTAAGAACAGGGGGTCGGACAAGATTATTGGGGTTTGCCATTGTTAAAAATTTACTTAATTTTGGCTTTTAAAAATTAAACTGAAAATTTATTTAATTTTGGTTTTAAAAATTTGAATTGGAAATTTTAATTTCATTATTATAAATTTTTACTAAATTTGGTGTATTTTTTTCCTTTCTTGAAGTATTTTTTATAATGTTTTCCTTTATCTCTGGAGGTTCCCTTGGGTGGTGAATCGCAGAGAGTTTATTTTTTATTATAAGCTGGAGGGTCCCCCGTTAGGTGGTGAATCGCAGCTTTAAATTATATTGTATTATTGGCTGTACAGGCCCGATATTATATATGTGAGTATTATTAGTTGATGAGAGAAGAAAAAAAATCTCGTTAAATAAGCGTTTTCTTTTTTAGATATTTAACCAATATTTTTGGTTGCACAATTTCCGATGATTCTATATTTCTAAATAAGTTTTTACTCTTACTTTTTATTGCACAAAATTTAAATTTCAAATGTGCAGTTAATGTTATCCTTGTTTAAAATTTAATGTTACAATTTGTTCACTATTTTGGTGAGCTTAATAACCTTCTTGGTTTAAATTTTCCTTTATTAGTTTGTTCAAATAAATTTTTTACACTTTTTCACCATTTGTTAAATATTTTCTTAATTTATATACTTAAAATAACTTACTTAAGTCCTCCTGGGGGTGCGGTATAATTTCCCTTTTGCTGCAGCTACTCGTGATACCACTAAACACACTTTGAAGAGGAGTACGTTTCTGTCCTACAGGAATTTAACGCTGCTGTCTTCTGGACTGGCTCTTTTATTCACGTTCCTTGGGGGTATTCCTACTTCGCATGCGTAGTATGGAAGTCCTTTTGGGATTATTCCACTTCTTTTGCACGCAGACCAATGTCCTTGCAACCTATTCCACTTTATATGCGTGATGTAAATTTCCTTTTGTGAGCGTCCGCGCGTTGATTTTCGGCTGATTTTTTAATTTTATTTTTTCTCACAGGTGTTTTATCGTCACTTATTAATTTTAAGAATTTCGCGCGTTGATACTTCGGCTGTTTTTTTTTTCTTACAGGCGTTATTATTTTTGTTTTCCACTCACTACCGATACGCGAACTTTAACCCTACAGTAGTCGCGCCCCTGAAACTGGCGTAATTGGTCGCGCGGTCTACATATGTAATCCATTTTAAAATTAAAAATACAAAAGATAAATATTTAATTCTTCCATTGCTTTTGTTTTAAATACTCTTGTTATTGTTTCATTTATTAATATTAATCAAAAATAACATAAATAAACTTTCTGTTCTTACATAAAATAAATAAAAACCAAAACTTCATTTTTTAACAAAAAATTAAGATACTTCACAAAAGTATAAAATATATATAAAATAACCAGAAGATAATTGAGATGTTTTAATTGTTTTCGAAACATGACGAACATACAGTCTTGGAACGATTAGGACAAATGCGTTTATTGCAAGCGTTACACACTTTACGGGTGCTTTTATTACGGGCCCTTCCACAATCGTAGCAACGACCGACGTAGTTATTGTGCGTTGGACCTTGATGAGTTACAACTTGTGGAAGATCCAGGAAGTCTTTTCTTTTAAATGTCAGTGTTCTAGGTAGCGTGGTAAGTGTTAATCTTTGGTGAGCCAGTGGTTTCATCCAAGACAAGGCTAAGTCTATGAGAAAATCACGCCTTTTGACAGATTCATAGTTACTGTTTGCAGTGTAAATGCATAATGCGTTGAGAGCACTGAGGTTTACAAGATTATAGAACTTAGTCAGCGGCCACCTTCTCGAATTCCTAGATACGTCATAAAGAGAACACATCTTGTCAACCAGATCAACGACATTTTAGTGCGATTATAGTATGTTATTATTTCCGGCTTTCGTTGATCTCCGGTGTGAATGAATCGCTGTATCGTTGTGCATTGTAGACATGGCTATTACCACTTCGTTGGCTTTTAGAACATAAGAAACCGGAGTGTATGGAGAGTGAAATCCAAATTTTGAGGAGCATATTGGATTGCCTATAGCTATTCTAAATTCCCGGGGAACTTCTCTTTTATCTTTTCGAACGGTAGCAACCATTGTAATTCCATATCAAATCATTGCTTTGCTATTTTCAGAGAGGGAAACCAATTGTCCATAGTAATATTGATAGGTCTATTCAAAATTGGTTACACCATTCTCATCACGATATCAAATCTCTCGTTGCTTAACCGAAATGGACCTTCGGGTTGTTGGCCGACGTAAATTTCTAAGTTATACGTGTATGGGTAATGAACATCTACAAGTGCAAAAACTTTCAGTCCATACTTAGCAGGTTTATTTGGAATATACTGCAGAAAGGAACAACGCCCTCTGAAGAACAAGAGTTGTTCGTTCAAAGTCATTTCAGCAGAGTAGCATACATATGGAAATAGTATCAGAAAAGTTCCACAAAATTGTAAAATCAAAAAGTATGCCAAAAGTCCACTTTTCTTTACAAAGTATAACTAGCTATTAGCATAAAACCTAATTTAAAATACTTACGTAATCGGTCGCGCGGCATACATACGTAGACCATGAATTTCACGAACCTCTAGCGACACAACTGCATGCGACAATTAACAGCGGAACACTGAGAGTGACTCTCTATTTGTTAGTGACAAGTAGCAAAAATCTCCGATGAAATCGATGCACGATTTTCAAAAAATTTAAAATTTAACAATGGTGGATTACATATGTAGACCGCGCGACTACTGCAGGGTTAACCGGCCCCTGCTCGGGCGCCAGTTAATGTTTTACATTTCGATTTTAATTTTTAAAAAGGGCAATCGGACTTTTGTCCGATTCATTTGTCTTTATTCGTTTAAGCTCAACTTAAGATTAATTACATTATGTTTCTTTCTTCTACATTACACCTATTTCGACCATCAATATGCTGACTGTTGTTGACTAATTATTGTTGCTGATCGATACATTTACTAATTTGATGTGATTGTTCGTGGAATGTTGATGCAGCGTCAGCGGTTATAACGAATTCACCGGATGTATTATCCGTGCCACTAACCCATGGGGTTATTGTCCAATTCGAGGTTTTGTAAGGTGTGGTGTTAACTTGTACAAAGCACTGTTCCTTGCAACCAATGTACTCTGCTTTTAAAGCAGAAACAATGGCATTGTTACAAGCCTGCATTTATGCCAAACAAATTAAAGGCAAAATAATTATGTCAGTCATGCATCAATGCCATCGAGTGTCCAACACACGAGCAAACCGAAATTAACATTATAAGAAATATAGTAAAGTACCTTCTACTCAAATATGAAAGAGACGGTATCAATAAAACGGTCCGCGGATGACATATGGCAAAAATAAATTTTTTGTTTTTTTGGTAGGACTGTTATAAGCTTACAATGCAAATTTCAGCGTGATATGTCACATAGTTTGTTTTCTGTGCTACTGTAAACAAGTCAAGCTCGAGTGTGTTCTTCGAATTTAACGATGGAAATTCAAATAGTTTGTTTGAAATTTTGTTATTCCAACGAAATTTCAGTTTCAGACGCCTTAAAAATGTTGCCGACAACCAATGGGGACTCTGCTCTATCGCGTGCACGTGTTTTCCAGTGGTACAAATCGTTCAAAGAGGGCCGTACATCAACCCAAAAAACCACGCCAAAGTCGCTCAAAAATTAAGGTTATGCTGATTGTTTTTTTCGATTACGAAGGTGTGGCGCACTCGGAGTTCCTTCCGCAAGGCCGATCGGTTAACGCTGAATATTATTAAGACGTTTTAAAGCATTTGCGCGAGAACATTCGTCTTAAAAGGAAGGAATTGTGGGACAACAAGTCATGGTTCCTGCTTCACGATAATGCATCAGCTCACACATCACGTCTTGTTCGCGATTATTTGAACAAAAATAATGTTAATATCGTTCCGCAAGCACCGTATTCGCCTGATATGGCTCCATGTGACTTTTTCCTGTTTCCCAAGCTCAAGTTGCCGCTCCGTGGAAAACATTTTGAGACAATTGAAGTCATAAAAGAGAATTCGAAGAACACACTCGAGCTTGACTTGCTTACAGTAGCACAGAAAACAAACTATGTGACATATCACGCTGAAATTTGCAATGTAAGCTTATAACAGTCCTACCAAAAAACAAAAAATTTATTTTTGCCATATGTCATCCGCGGACCGTTTAATTGATACCGTCTCGTTCATATTTGAGAAGAAGGTATAGTAGTATAATAATTATGTAGATTCCATGGCATTCGGGGATTAGCGGCAATGAAAGCGCAGCAAAAAACATCTCTAAACTACCATCAATGCTTCATAAATGCGGTTCTAAGAAGGATATCCTCCTAGATATTACAAAACGGAGACGCATTCATCTGTTACAAAACTGGAGAAACAATCAACTATTATAAAGACATCCAGATTAAAAATATAACTTCCTTCCAACCTTCCATTAAAAATGCTCAAACCATACAACCGCCTACATCTTGGTCACACAATTCTCACACACGCACACCTTTTCTAAGGCAAAAAACCAGTCGATTGCCCGTTTTGTGACGAAATCGTAACCATAGATCACATCCTATAATCTTATCTATATCTAGACATCTCCAAACAACAATTCTTTGGATCTTCTCAAATACTCGATTTTTTTAAAGAACCCACTGCTTGTTACTGTCTATGACCTACTGCATGGTACTGTCTAAACAGTTAGCTTATATTTACCGCTGCTAGTTTAGCTGTAAGCATTAATTAAATACATACTTTTTTTTTGTTTTTTGTCGGGACAACTAGCAAGTGCAGCACTCAGACATTAATTAAGTCCATTGTACTACACATGGATTCCCTTTTAATTTTCTTTAAGCCTACCCGATCTCCAAAGAAATCTGAGTAGATCTTGTGATGCCAAGGGGCCAAGATGGTCGCTTCTTAACAACACATCAGTGCCAAAGACCTCAAACCTGATTCAAGCGAAGGCGGGGCAGACACACAGGAAGTGGTCCGCCATCTCATCCTCCTCTTCACAGGCTCGGCAGAGTACACTGTCTGAGATGCCCAACCTTTCCATGTGCTTCGCCCACAGAACGTGGCCCGTCATCAGTCCAACCAGCCGTCTGCACTCCCCTCTGCTTAATGACAGAAGGGCTTGCGACAGTCGATCGGACATGACAGGTAACATCAGTTTAGTCCATCTGCAGCCTCTCTCAGCCTGCCAAGCTCGCTTGTGGGTGGTAGTTACCCATTTGCTAACCGTGGCTATGATGGCCGCAAGAAGTTGGCCTTAGAGCCCATCTTAGCTAAGGAGTCAGAGATCTCGTTAATCGCGATACCCACGTGTCCCGGGACCCATGTTAGCATCAGGCTATTATGTCTACCAACATAGTTCAGCCTGAATTTACATGATTTCACTACGGGTTGGTGTCGAAATTCTGTATGTACAAAATTCTAAAAACAAAATTCAGCTTTTTAAAATTCTGCTTTTTAAAATTCTGCTTTTTTAAAATTCTGCTTTTTTAAAATTCTGCTTTCTAAAATTCTGTATTACAAAATTCTGTATTACAAAATTCTGTTTTACAAAATTCTGTATTAAAATATAATGTTAACAATGTTAAAGAGGTAATGTAATTATTTTGAAAAAGTGCGCATTTTTAATTAAAAAAAACAAACAAGAATTATTAAGAAAAGAAATGAATTAAGTCACACTACATATTTAAAAAGAATTGCAAAAAATATTGTAATTGGCTAAACTAAAATATTGTTATCGCTTAAACATATATGTATATTTATGGAATAAATGTTTATTTTGGTACTTCTTGTATGATGAAAATCACAAAACTTGAATAAAGCAGAATTTTTCGCATTAAACATGCAGAATTTTGAAAAAGCAGAATTTTAGAAAGCAGAATTTTAAAAAGCAGAATTTAAAAAAAGCAGAATTTTAAAAAGCAGAATTTTTTTGCAATTTACAGAATTTTGTCACCCAGAATTTTGTAATACAGAATAATGACACGCTCCCTTTCACTACCCCTGATGTGGTTGGAGGGTTGTCTAAGGCCATAAGCGCAGCTTGGCTGTCGCGCGCAGACACATATAGATCTGCCTCTCCATCGCTTTTCCACAACAAAGTTCATCGCTTCTTGCACTGCATACACCTCCGCTTGAAACACAGATGCATGCATTCCCAGAGCAAAGTGCAGTTTTGTCCCGCTGGATTCCACGTAGACCCCAGAGCCGGAGCCATGCTCTATCCTGGAGCCATTCGTAAAAATGCAAAAACCGTGTCGGACTCATTTTCTGAGTCTTCCCACAACTGAGCCTCTGGTAGCACTACACTGTATTTCTTCTCAAGTACGACTCTTGATGGCATGGAGTCAAGGGGCATGGAGAGAATCGTTCTATCGACGTCCATGCCTTCTCTGTGTTTCATTGCCGGACAGGATCCGTACCAGTTCCCATTGTGTTTCAGTCTGCAGATGGCCTTCAAGACCTTTCCTTGGATGAAAGCATCAAGTGAAAAGCTCCAGTGCAATAGATGGCCTCAGTGCGTTGTAGTCTCGATAAGGTCCTCCTGACTCCCACTAGAGAGAGTCTACTCATCAAGACCACTGATGCATAGGTGATAATAGGTCTTATCATAGCCGTGTAGATCCATAGGACCTTGCTAGGAGAAAGACCTCACGTTTTCCCAAAGACACCTTTGCACTGCCAGAAAGCTGTCAGAGCTTTGGATGTCTTTATTGCAACGTGTGATTTCCATAGGAACTTACTATCGAGGATTACTCCAAGATATTTAATTTCCTTGGATAGCTGGATTGTGACTCCTTTTAGCTTAGGCAGAACGAGTCCATCAAGCTTCCTCCTTCTGGTAAAGGGGACAATACCAGTCTTGGCGGGATTTGCGCATAGCCCATTCGCCCAGCACCAAGTGTCAATCAGATCCAGAGTTTTCTGCACTTTCCTGCAGATGTTCATAAGCGAAGGGCCTGTTACCAAACAAGCAACATCCTCCGCATATGCTTGTGTGTAGACTTCCGAATCGTTTAAGGTGGTGAGTAGAGGATCGATTACTATGCACCAGAGCAATGGAGACAGCACACCGCCTTGGGGGCAGCCTCTATTAACCCCAGATGACACCAGCAGATCTTCCTCTGCTCGCACCGAAACGATTCTTTGGGCCAGCATCGAACGAATCTAATTTACTAGCACCCGGTCTACGCCGTGCCTACTAGCAGAGCTACACATACTGTCAAAAGTGGCATTATCAAACGCCCCCTCTATGTCTAAAAAGAAGTCCATAGCGTAGTTCCTCCTGTCGATGGCCAGCTCTACCCTAGCAACAAGATTTTGCAGTGCCGACTCGCAGGTTTTTCCACTCTGATAGGCATGCTGAAATGGAGACAGAGGGTGAGCCTTCAGCGACTTCTGACGTATGCGCAATTCCACCAGTCGTTCGAGACTTTTCAGCATGAAAGAGGTCATGCTGATGGGTGTAAAGCTTTTGGGGCTGGTGTAGTCGTCTCTTCCAACCTTTGGGATGAAAGTGCCAGGCATGCCGAAAAGATATTCTTCAGGGCTGCTGTGACGGACTCTGCGCCATCCTTCAGCATGGCAGAATACATGCCATCTGGTCCGGGCGACTTGTAGCCGCCAAAAGATTTGATGGCAAATCGAATGGCGGCCTCATTCACCACAGATCTGCCAACGAACCAGTCATGCCGAGAAGGTGTAACAGCTCTGACAACTGCCTCTATCAATAAGGGCTGTTGCCGGCTGACGCTTATCTGATTACTACGAAAATGAGATTCCGTCAGCAAGCTTAGTGTCTCACTTTGTCGCTCCGTGAAGGTGCCATCAGTTGGGTCCCTTTTCAGGATCATAACCAATTTCGCCGTGTCACTCAGAGATTCAATATCGCTGCAGAATTCCCTACATGAGGCTCTTTTCGATTCCCGAATAAGCCTCTTGTAGTTCTTCTGAACATCACGGTATCGCTCCCAGTCCTCAGCAAGGTTAATCTTGAGGGCCCGGGCCTTCTTCCAGTCTGTTTTTCTGGGGTTTCTAGAGGGCAATGGCATTTGTGGCTCCTCCTCACACTGAAACTCAATATACCTGTGGTCCGAGCATGAATCTTCGGCAAGGACTCTCCAGTTCTTGGTTGACCACCCAAGTTTTGAGTTTGATAGGGTGAGATCAATCAACTCCTGCCTTCTAGCTGTTACAAACGTTGGCTGTGAGCCCTTGTTATGTATGTCTAGGCAAGAGGACGCGATAAATTCGAATAGTCGAGAGCCACGTCCATTGCACTTGCTGCTGCCGCAGATTGTATGCTGGGCATTAGCATCGCAACATAAGATGAGGCCCAGATTGCGCCGCTCCCAGAACCTCACGAGACTAGTGGCCCTTCCAGAGCATCGTAAGGAAAATAAGCAGATGCAATCACAAACTTCGACCATCCGCTTCTACCTCTGTAACACACCTCAGCTGCTACCAAGTCTTGGCCACAGAATTGCTCAAGACCCGTCACAGTGAGATGGGATGATACTATAAGACCGATCCTAAGTCTATTAGAACTCCTGTCATATAATAGCGCATATGTCATATAATAACGCATATAACGTAAGAACAGAAAAACTTAATACGCTAATGGCTGCTGCGGATAACTGTTTCAGATTTGTTTGCAACACGCTGATATTGCTACAATTTTGCGCTTCACGATAACTAACAATGATTCAACTATTTTTGATTTTTTTGTTTAATAACAACATTAAAAGTTGGCATTCTATTTCCTTTCTTTAAAACATTGTAGTGCCTGTACTCACTGCAAAAGCCTATCTCGAAAATTAATTGTATATTTTCATTTTAACAACCAAACTTCGTAACTTCCTTAATTCAAAAGTTACGGAAGTTGACTTCTAAATTTCATACAAAAAGTCTCCCACATTCAAAATAACAAATGCTGTAACATGTTTGCAAATTCTGGACTACTTTTTCCAATAAATCTGCCGTATGGCATAGATGATGGTTTGAATATTGCAAAAAAACGAACAAAGTGGTTGATGATGATCTGATTAATTTTGGTAACAAAACTTCAGTCAGAATGCTTCGATAGCGCTCGCCATTCAGCGTAACGGCAGCTCCTCAGTCATTTTGGAAGAAATAAAGACCGATAAAGCCTCCATCGTGTAAACCGCACGTTAAATAAACAAAGTGCTCTATGAACTTCGCGAACAGATTTATGTTTTTCAAAGTAAATTTCCACAATTTGGAAGCGTTGTTCTGGCATCAAACGATTCATGATGACTTGTCAAACCTTACTGAACAGAAATGTTCACATAGTTTGACCTTCTCAGCTGTCAAATCATTGCTATCAACATCTAAACACCCGTTGCTTTTAAAAATAACGATGCATCGATATTAAATCGATGTGTCTTTTAGCGCTAGAATGCGCCAAGTAAGATGATTCATTCCATATCGTTACGATCTTATGTATATTAGATGACTACGCAACCTAAATGTAATTTGTATCAATGAATTATGGTAAGTGACAATGAATATGATAACACATAAGCTGAAAGTCCCGGGCCTAACAAAGAAAACACGTTTTTTGTTCAACATATAGCCCATTCGCCCAGCACCAAGTGTCAATCAGATCCAGAGTTTTCTGCACTTTCCTGCAGATGTTCATAAGCGAAGGGCCTGTTACCAAACAAGCAACATCCTCCGCATATGCTTGTGTGTAGACTTCCGAATCGTTTAAGGTGGTGAGTAGAGGATCGATTACTATGCACCAGAGCAATGGAGACAGCACACCGCCTTGGGGGCAGCCTCTATTAACCCCAGATGACACCAGCAGATCTTCCTCTGCTCGCACCGAAACGATTCTTTGGGCCAGCATCGAACGAATCTAATTTACTAGCATCCGGTCTACGCCGTGCCTACTAGCAGAGCTACACATACTGTCAAAAGTGGCATTATCAAACGCCCCCTCTATGTCTAAAAAGAAGTCCATAGCGTAGTTCCTCCTGTCGATGGCCAGCTCTACCCTAGCAACAAGATTTTGCAGTGCCGACTCGCAGGTTTTTCCACTCTGATAGGCATGCTGAAATGGAGACAGAGGGTGAGCCTTCAGCGACTTCTGACGTATGCGCAATTCCACCAGTCGTTCGAGACTTTTCAGCATGAAAGAGGTCATGCTGATGGGTGTAAAGCTTTTGGGGCTGGTGTAGTCGTCTCTTCCAACCTTTGGGATGAAAGTGCCAGGCATGCCGAAAAGATATTCTTCAGGGCTGCTGTGACGGACTCTGCGCCATCCTTCAGCATGGCAGAATACATGCCATCTGGTCCGGGCGACTTGTAGCCGCCAAAAGATTTGATGGCAAATCGAATGGCGGCCTCATTCACCACAGATCTGCCAACGAACCAGTCATGCCGAGAAGGTGTAACAGCTCTGACAACTGCCTCTATCAATAAGGGCTGTTGCCGGCTGACGCTTATCTGATTACTACGAAAATGAGATTCCGTCAGCAAGCTTAGTGTCTCACTTTGTCGCTCCGTGAAGGTGCCATCAGTTGGGTCCCTTTTCAGGATCATAACCAATTTCGCCGTGTCACTCAGAGATTCAATATCGCTGCAGAATTCCCTACATGAGGCTCTTTTCGATTCCCGAATAAGCCTCTTGTAGTTCTTCTGAACATCACGGTATCGCTCCCAGTCCTCAGCAAGGTTAATCTTGAGGGCCCGGGCCTTCTTCCAGTCTGTTTTTCTGGGGTTTCTAGAGGGCAATGGCATTTGTGGCTCCTCCTCACACTGAAACTCAATATACCTGTGGTCCGAGCATGAATCTTCGGCAAGGACTCTCCAGTTCTTGGTTGACCACCCAAGTTTTGAGTTTGATAGGGTGAGATCAATCAACTCCTGCCTTCTAGCTGTTACAAACGTTGGCTGTGAGCCCTTGTTATGTATGTCTAGGCAAGAGGACGCGATAAATTCGAATAGTCGAGAGCCACGTCCATTGCACTTGCTGCTGCCGCAGATTGTATGCTGGGCATTAGCATCGCAACATAAGATGAGGCCCAGATTGCGCCGCTCCCAGAACCTCACGAGACTAGTGGCCCTTCCAGAGCATCGTAAGGAAAATAAGCAGATGCAATCACAAACTTCGACCATCCGCTTCTACCTCTGTAACACACCTCAGCTGCTACCAAGTCTTGGCCACAGAATTGCTCAAGACCCGTCACAGTGAGATGGGATGATACTATAAGACCGATCCTAAGTCTATTAGAACTCCTGTCATATAATAGCGCATATGTCATATAATAACGCATATAACGTAAGAACAGAAAAACTTAATACGCTAATGGCTGCTGCGGATAACTGTTTCAGATTTGTTTGCAACACGCTGATATTGCTACAATTTTGCGCTTCACGATAACTAACAATGATTCAACTATTTTTGATTTTTTTGTTTAATAACAACATTAAAAGTTGGCATTCTATTTCCTTTCTTTAAAACATTGTAGTGCCTGTACTCACTGCAAAAGCCTATCTCGAAAATTAATTGTATATTTTCATTTTAACAACCAAACTTCGTAACTTCCTTAATTCAAAAGTTGCGGAAGTTGACTTCTAAATTTCATACAAAAAGTCTCCCACATTCAAAATAACAAATGCTGTAACATGTTTGCAAATTCTGGACTACTTTTTCCAATAAATCTGCCGTATGGCATAGATGATGGTTTGAATATTGCAAAAAAACGAACAAAGTGGTTGATGATGATCTGATTAATTTTGGTAACAAAACTTCAGTCAGAATGCTTCGATAGCGCTCGCCATTCAGCGTAACGGCAGCTCCTCAGTCATTTTGGAAGAAATAAAGACCGATAAAGCCTCCATCGTGTAAACCGCACGTTAAATAAACAAAGTGCTCTATGAACTTCGCGAACAGATTTATGTTTTTCAAAGTAAATTTCCACAATTTGGAAGCGTTGTTCTGGCATCAAACGATTCATGATGACTTGTCAAACCTTACTGAACAGAAATGTTCACATAGTTTGACCTTCTCAGCTGTCAAATCATTGCTATCAACATCTAAACACCCGTTGCTTTTAAAAATAACGATGCATCGATATTAAATCGATGTGTCTTTTAGCGCTAGAATGCGCCAAGTAAGATGATTCATTCCATATCGTTACGATCTTATGTATATTAGATGACTACGCAACCTAAATGTAATTTGTATCAATGAATTATGGTAAGTGACAATGAATATGATAACACATAAGCTGAAAGTCCCGGGCCTAACAAAGAAAACACGTTTTTTGTTCAACATTAGCTTATTCATCAACGTAATTTCTATCAACAAGAACGCAATCGTTCCAGCGCCACTCTAAGATTTCAATACCACTTTTGTAGAGCGATTTTTCTTTTACCCCAAAATAGGCCTCAGCTTCAGCTATAACCTCTTCACTCGAGGGGAAAATTTCTTACTGGCGAGCATTTTTTTAGGTCTGCGAACTGCCAGTAGTCGCTGGGAGTCAAATCTGGTGAATACGGTAAATGTGGGAGCAATTCGAAGTTCAATTCATTGTTTTGATAGACTTGTGACACGGTGTGTTGTCTTTATGAAACTAAATTTTTTCCTTTGCCATATGCGGACGTTTCTTTGCAATTTCAGCCTTCAAACGCTCCGACAACGCTATATAATATTCACTGTTGATGGTCTTCCCCTTCTGAAGATAGACAATGAATATTACACCACGAACATCCCAAAATACGGAGGTCATAAATTTTCCAGCCGAATGTTCTGCTTTCCATTCAGATGACTATAGTTATGATTCCGGAGCGAAGTGATAGATGCATGTTTAATTTATTGTCACATATCGACGCGAAAACTCCGGTTTATTACATTTAACCCATGCGCCGCCAATGCGGGGCACCCTGCTAAAGACGAGTATACTCGTCCTACTTTAAATAAATATATTATAACATGCAGGCTTTTGAATTAGTAAATTTTTTGTGGCCACAAACATAAATATAAATATTTAAAAAACTTGAAAAAATACTACAAATAAATTTTTTCTCAAAAATAATACCTTTTTTCTTATAGAGAATGATCTTTTACGCAAAAATCAACTTGTATTCAACGTGTATTTATAACAAAATTTTATAGAAACAAAATCATTTATTATACCTTACCTTCATTATAGAATTTGTACCAAAGTCCAATACATAATGGAGGTTTATTAGAACAGTTCGGACAGTAATATCGAGACTCCTTTCAAATATTTTTCGTTGCACAAACTCTATATTTGCGAGTTGGGTTTTTTTTTGTGGTGTAGGAGTAATAGCATCAAGATAATGAAGGGAACTTTGTTCTTGGGGTATGATTAACGTAGATTGATGAGATTGAATGGCTGCATCTTGGCTTCCATTTAGCCAATATCGTATAACATCGTATCTAAATTCAAAAGATGTTTTATTTTCTACGTTCGGTTGCTGACACCACAATATATGTATATACATTATGCGCAGCCATTTCTATGATGTGTACAGCTATCTTTTATACCACCGAAGAGTTTTTCTCATAGCACTATAGTAGGACAACATTTGATCCAAACGGTTTAGACCTGCCATACCTTTTGTATAATCCCTTACAATATTGGGCTTGTTGGAGATTTGTCTATTTCGGTTAGCAACTTCAACCATATCAGTTTGGGCAAATTTGATATGGTAAGTACGTCTCTTTTCTCTCTCTAGTTACAAACAACGACCGATTGTACTCGCCCTTCTTCAGTTTTTGTTTTACCAATTCTTTCGGATTACCTTTACGATTGGATCGTAAAGTTCCACAAATATACAATATGTCGACCACAATTGTAACTCTTTTGCCAGCGACGGAGTTGTAAAAATTGTGCCCATACTAAAGATGACTAATATCTAGAAAGCCGTGCATAAGGGAAAGCACAACCGAAGTACTGTGAATCCGCTGGTGTGACCGAATCTCAGATTTTCTGAAATAAATTTGTATTCGTAGTAGCATACCCTGCGTTTCACATAATTCATATAATTTTACGCCAAATTTCTTTTTTATTTTTTATATATTTGCAGACGGCCACGCCATAATACTAAAGACTCATCAATAACTAGATATTTGCCAGGATTACATACAAAGTTTATCACGTTATTAAAATGTTTAACAATCGGTTCGATCTTTTTTAGCTTACTATTTTCGTGGTTTGTGCTATTCGAAAAGAAACCGTAATAATATTAGAAAACAGCTTCGGCAAATATGAGTTCTCCAAAATGGCAAATTATAAAGATGGCTTTTATTCCAATAATGTGCAATGGTAGGCAGATTTATGCATTCCATGTAAAGAAGCAATGCTTGGAATTTTCGCATTTCTCCGCGATTAGTGGCTTCCCAATTATGAAATCTTGATGATTTTCTCAGTATCCCTTTCCACCCTATTATTTCTGCAGTGTACTCATTAGTTTCTTGAACCAACATATCAATAAATTCATCAGAAATGAATAAGTCGATTAGTTCGCCTGGAGTTTTTAATTTTCCCGGAAGATTCACGCCTTGACCCTTTCCTCGAAATTCAAAAACTGGAGGATCTCTTTCCACTTCTGTCCACATATTGACACTTCTGGTATCTTCATTTATAGATTGCTCATTGATAGAAGTACTAGGAACTTCATCTTCACTTTCTGATTCTTACGAATCATACATTACATTTATTCGTGGTCTTTGTTTGCAATGGGAAATAGACTGTCGTCTGATTCAGTCTCGGAATCACTATCATTTAGAAAATATTCTTCTTCTGAGTCAAAATCACTGCCAGTTGATATATCGTCGTCCATTGTATGGAAAAGTTTAGTTTATGAAAAATAAAGCATCGTTAGCGCACACGACTGATCACGACCGCTTCTTTCTCTTACATGCCGGTTCGCCGGGGCTGCCTTTTGGATAGAGTTACCACCCTTCACACTCGGTCATCCTGATTATCATCTGACTCAGATGACACTGTGCGACAGTGAAATTATACTTTTATGGAGACCTAGTTCAACTTGTAGGTATAGAAAAACTAAAAAAAATAGTGTAGGAGAAATTTCCAATACACCCCCAAAATCTCATTTTATGGCCATAAAACCGTTTTTCAGTAGGTTGATGTGAAGAATAACTCCTAACTTCGCCAATTTCCATCCGATTTCGAATTTGCTTTTTTAGTTCGAAAGAACAAAAACAAGCCTTTTTGACAGTGTGTTGACATTTTTTCTGAAATGACAACTGACGAGACTATAGACGGAAGTATTTGGAATTTTTTTATTTTTTCTCTATTTTTTCAAATTTGACATAATTTTTACGATATTATCCGATATTGAGGATTTTTCTTAGTACCCCACTGTTATAGTAAATTTAATTTTGCGTCAAATGAGCTATATTTGATTGTAATTGAATTAAAATTAATAGAGTTGTGTGGGTTTTAAGATGTTATTTTTTTTTTACTAATTTGGTATGTAGGTATAGCTTACGCTAAATGGGAATAAGGACGTGTTTTGATACGTTATTATAGATACGTAATATTTATTGGAGTGTATATGTATACATAAGAGTACATTGTACTGCATATAACAGAACTGGTTAGAACTTATCAAAATATCTGACATATTATAGCACTTTTTTTTCAACAGAAATATGAAAAAGCTCCCAAGTGTACCAAAAAGTTCACACTGTACATTGATTAACAAAAGAAGTTTGTTATTATAAGTTATCCTTATTAAAATGTCAAAGTTTTGTTGTTTGTTTCATTGAAATTCAAGAGATATAAATCAAAACGTTGCCAGAAAAGTCGAATTTCTCAATATTCTCCGATGATGTGGCATCATCAGCCTTATCATAAACCAGATGATTGTTATTTTTGTAAAACGGACGTAAACGGTCATCATTATAAAACTCGAAACCACATAAAGTATGCTGATGTTGAAATTGTTAAGAACCCCGTAGTCTTGGACGATATGATTGACTCAACTGCAGGTCATGAACTGAAGGAAGTTCAACTCATTGCTGATGATGATCAAACTGATAACAATAAACCTGATGATGAAGAGTACTTTCCGTCTGGTTCTAGGTCTTCAGAACGACACATTGTATCAAATTCAGATTTTCAGGATCTTTCTCTTGATTTACTTCTATCGGGAAGACAATCTGAAACGCTCGCTTCTCGATTTAAACAATGGAATTTAGTTGATGACGACTTAAGATGAATGATGATGATCGATTTTCTTACAGAGAAGTATTCAAAACTGATGAAGAGAATGACAAATGTACCGTACCATACTAAACTCCAAAGGGGCGTTTCCAATGTATTTTTAAGTTTGGAACCAGTTCCGTTGTGTACTGCACCGTACCCCACCGTACCATACCAGAGAATGTTAATGCAATTGCATTAACATTCTCTGACCATACCGTACAGTGCTGCACTGCACAATACTTCAATAAATATTATGTGTTTATAATGACACTTGTTATCGTTTTCATGCTTCGAAACGCGCCATTATTCCCATTTAGCGTAAGTTATACCTACATACCAAATTAGTAAAACAAAAAAAAATCTTAAAACTCACACAACTCTATTAATTTTAATTCAATTACAGTCAAATATAGCTCATTCAACGCAAAATTAAATTTACTATAACAGTGGTGTACTAAAAAAAATTCTCAATAACGGATAATATCGTAAAAATTATGTCAAAGTTGAAAAAATAGAGAAAAAATACAAAAATTCCAAATACTTCCGTCTACAGTCTCGTCAGTTGTCATTTCAGAAAAAATGTCAATACACTGTCAAAAAGGCTTGTCTTTGTTCTTTCAAACTAAAAAAACAAATTCGAAATCGGATGGAAATTGGCGAAGTTACGAGTTATTCTTCACATCAATTTACTGAAAAACGGTTTTATGGCCATAAAATGAGATTTTGGGGGTGTATTGGAAATTTCTCCTATACCATTTTTTTTGGTTTTTCTATAGCCACAAGTTGTGCTAGGTCTCCATAAAAGTATGTTAAATTTTTTTTTTTTGTCACACAGTGTGATTCATCTTCGTCGACTTCAAAGTGAGCCCATAGCTTTATGTTATCTACGCTGGTGGATGTAACTTGGGGACCTATAAAGTCCGCTGCTTTTTCGACGTCGTATCTTCCGTTGCGTTTAACTCGTGTAATTTTGTACGGACCGATAAATTTGTTGAACAGTTTTTTGTTCGAAAATTGAGTGAATTTGATTGCAACTAAATCTCCGTGTTGATACCCATAAAAACTTTTGCGCTTTTTGTCAAAATTTTTCTTATAAATTTCTTGTGCTCTCTGAATGTTGACTCTCGCCTCTTCCCTCAACTTAGTACGTTCCTCTTGCAATACAGTAACCAATTCTTCTTCCACCAGCTTTATAATCTCAGTAATCGATCCGGTTCTCATTCTTACCCTAAACATGGTCTCAAATGGTGCGAATTTCGTAGACGAGTGGTTAACCCTCTCAATTTGTCCATTTCACCTTGGTTCCATATGCTTAAGAACTTCATTAGCATCCGTAGATTTTGTTGGGAACAGCCACACAAATTTGGAAAAACCATCAACAATAGCGAAAACATATTTATAATTTTTAGCAGTTGCATCTAAAATACCCAGATGGTCGACGTGTATAGTTTCAAGCGTAGAACCACCTTTATCAATGCAATGTAAAAAATCGTCTTGCTTCCCTAACTTGTGATTATGAATTACAATCAACACAGTTGGCAATGTGTTCTTTAACTTTCTTTTGTGCAATGAAAAATCTTGACGTATGGCATGCATAGTTTTCATTGCACCCATATGCCCTACATCGTGCGCTTTTCTAATTATTTCTTTTTCCATACTTCTTGGAACTTCTAGTAAGTCTTGACCATTAATTTGTTTAAACAAGACCCCACCTTTCACTACATAATCTGCATACGGTTTTTGCTGAAGAACTGAAGCAACTGCCTTAAGATGGTCATCCTCTTGTTGCGCTTTACAAATACGCGCACGTATTTCTGACGTAACTAACATGACTTGAAAACATCTCAAGCCATCTACATACTTGATTCTATCGCCTGCACGATGCTCGACGTTGAAAACAAAATCCTGCAAATAAAGGGTGTTTTTTTAGAGGTTAGGTTTTCAAGATGAAATAAAACGTATATAATTTAATGTTATGGCCAAGAACTTAGCTTTATTATAAAGATAAGGGTTTGCCATTATGTTTTAAAAATGATTTCGGGCAAGTGGCCGCCGCGGCTGGCTCGAATAAATTCCAGCCGAGAGGCCCAATTTTCGACCACTTTTTGCAGCAATTGGGGCCGTATGTCAGCAATAACGCGCCGAATATTCTCTTCCAAGACGTCAATCGTCTCGGGCTTATCTGCGTAGACAAGCGACTTCACATAGCCCCACAAGGAATAGTCCAGCGGTGTTATATCGCACGATCTTGGAGGCCACGCCACAGGTCCACGGCGCGAGATAATGCGCTCACCAAAAGTTTCCTTCAATAAATCGATTGTTGCGTTGGCTGTATGGCATGTAGCGCCGTCTTGTTGGAACCAGAGGTCGTCCACATCAACATCGTCCAATTCAGGCACGAAAAAGCCATTAATCATGGCTCTATAGGGCTCTCCATTGACTGTAACATTATGGCCGGCTTCATTTTTAAAGAAATATGGACCAATGATTCCCTCTGCCCTTAGAGCATACCAACCAGTGACTTTTTGAGGATGTAACGGCGTCTCAGCAATGGCTTGTGGATTATGTTCACTCCAAATGCGACAATTTTACTTATTGACATACCCATTCAACCAAAAGTGAGCTTCATCGCTCAACAAAATTTTCCTGTGAAAATCGGGATCGGTGGCCATCTCGTTTTGGGCTCAAATTTGCACGCTTTGCAAGCGTTGTTCAGGTGTAAGTCTATTCATTATGAAATGGCAAACCAAACTGAGCATAAATCAAGTGACAGCTGTCAAAAAGACCATCTACGAAAAAAGTAGTGCCAACTTGAAAACCTAACCTCTAAAAAAAACACCCTTTACATAAGCCATTGAACGACTTCACGTGGAATCTCTTTTTTGGATGCTGTTTGTTTAAAAGCTGCACAGT
The DNA here is from genome assembly GCF_027943255.1 of Anastrepha obliqua. Classification (NCBI taxonomy): domain Eukaryota; kingdom Metazoa; phylum Arthropoda; class Insecta; order Diptera; family Tephritidae; genus Anastrepha; species Anastrepha obliqua. The sequence goes on along the minus strand of NW_026562179.1, from coordinate 345,282 downwards.
CGGTAATTAAATCAAATTCAAGGCCCATCAAATAGTGTTGTAGTTTTTTCTGGTTAAATATGCTGCTTTTACCTCTAAAAAATAACTATGGAGCTTTTCCTCTTGAGGTGATGTCTTTCGACTCCAGAAAAACACTGGATGCCACTTACCATCATGTTGTTGCATTAACGTTGCGCAAAATCCAAACTTAGATGCGTCTACATGCAGTTGGGTTCTTGCATTTTGCTTGTATATTTTCAAAACAGGCCCTTTGGTTAATGATGCTTTCAATTCTTTAATTGCTTGCTGATGTTCAACGTCAATTTTAAATTCGACATCTTTTTTCAATAACTGTGTCAAAGGCTCAGCAATTGTAGCATACCCCTGAATAAATTTTCTAAAATAACCCGTAATGCCCTTTATGTTTTTAGGCACTGGAAAATTTCCGACAGCTTTGATTTTATTTGCTCCAGGCCAGATATTACCATTTTCCACTTCATGGCCCAGAAAACTTATCTTTTCTTTCAAAAATTTGCATTTTGCCCATTTAATTTCAAGCCCATAATTTTCAACTTTCTGCAACACCTTTTTTACGTTCTTTAAACATTCGTCTGCTGTCCGTCCGAAAACCACAATATCGTTCACATATATTTCCATAGTGCCTTCGTTTATCAACTGTTGAAAAATGTATGTTACATACCTCACAAAAATCGCTGGTGAGTTACAAAAACCAAATGGAGCTTTGTTAAACTCATATAAACCCTCCTTGGTTACAAACGCAGTATATTTACGGCTGCTTTCTTCCACGGGAACATGAAAAAATCCATTCTTAAAATCCATCACCGAAAAAAACCTGGCTGCCTGCATTTTTTCCAAAACTTCATCGATTACACTGTGCGACAGTGAAATTATACTTTTATGGAGACCTAGTTCAACTTTTAGGTATAGTAAAACCAGAGAATGTTAATGCAATGAGAAGGAGCAAATGTTAAAAGAGCTTTTTTCGAGTTCTAATTTATAGATTCATAATAAGGTCATTTCAAATTCAACTTTCCTGAAGAGGTCGGAATTGCAGATATTTACCACGCGAGTGGAGGGTTTCTATATTTACTTACCACGCTAGGCCAAGAATTCAGATATTTTCTGCGTTTACCATACTACTGAGGACGTTCATAAGATTTTTCGGCACACTACTAAGGAAATCGAAGCGAATAAATTTGCGATTAAGAAGGCCGCGCGACAGTTAGTTTGTGGTGCAGAAGCTAAAGTCGGCGGAATTATTCGTTTTGTTTTTTGGCACGTATATAATTCAGGTTCAAGTCCTGAAGACATTTTTTTTTTTCTTACACATTTTTTTTTTACAATTCAAACCAGGAAAGTTTGGTAAAATTTTTGAGTTTATTTTAATTAAAATTTCTTTTTTTTTTTTATTTTATAAATGGAAATTTCTTTTCGGTATAAAATAGTTCATACTGGATATGACCTGACTTTTATATAAATCAATCAAAACAGAAAATATGTACATATATCTATAATCTATTTCATCAAATCCAAATTATATTGATGAGAAAATATCATTCTAATATCCGTCCAGAAAGCCAAACGCGCATACACAGATGCATATGAATATAATTACGCATACAAACTTTCAACTAACGCAGAATATGTGCATATAAAACTGCGAATCGAATAAATGAGTGATTTAGAAAAGATCATAAATAATTGTAGATTAGCGCAGTCGTGAAAGACGTGTCGTATATGCAGTACGTAGTCTCATGTTTGACTCAGGTTCAAATCCTGTGCACAGTTTTTTATTCGATATTTTTATTTCATTTTTTATATTTGGTTTTTATATTTGATTTAAAATAGTGTATTCAGGTTTTTCTAATACCAGTTATTTAGAAATTTATTTTCTATATAACATTATTCATTTGAATTGATTTATATGTAAAACAGCCATAAAGTCAATCATATGAATATGCATTCCTATATTTAATTTCTTCAGTCAAATCTGAACTACTTACATACACATATTGATGAGAAAATATTCTAATATCCATCCAGGAAGCCTAACGCGCATACTCACATATGTGTTTAAATATATGTACAAACTACCACCATTCTAACAAACCCAGAACACAAGCTTCTGCGCACACTTGACACATGGGATATGTATACCCTATGAGCAAAAAGAACCGGGAAGGTGATGTTGACTGCTTCCTTCGATTGCCAAGGCATAGTCCACCATGAGTACCTTCCATCGGGCCAGACAGTCAATAGAGAATATTATTTATCCGTTTTGAAACCTTAGAGAGATGCTGTGTGTTGCAAACCGCCGGAAATGTGAGCAAACAATTCTCAGATTTTGCATGATGATAACGCGCCATCGCACTGATCAAAGAGAATACAAATCGGCCTGCCGGGGGTGTTTGGAGGACTGGGTTAAACGTTGGCACATGTGTGTTGCTTCTGACGGGTCATATTTTGAAGAAGATAATATAAATTTGCCTGAAATTTAACTCTGTTTTGTTTAATTTAAACATTCCCGGTACTTTCTGATCATAAGGTACATACATGCGGCTTTGCGGACAGCAATGTGTGATTCGCTGGAAGTCGCATTAACTCGCGACTGTCGCACAGTTAGAAGACATATTTACATACTTATAAGGGTGCATACATACATACGGAGCCGCGGCCACTCGACATGACAAAAATTTAAGATTTATCAAATATTGGCAAATAATTCCACGCGAAATATTCCAATATTGACTATTTTCGAATGGTCGCGAAAATTGGCATATGGGCGGCTCGTTTTATGAATGAAATTGAAATATGAGCTCTAACTTATGAATGAACTTTTTGTTTTGTTCTAAATTGTTCAGCGCCGTCGCTGATAGAATCATGGCCGCTGCGACTGCGTCTACGAATGTATTTTGTTTTTGTAGTCGCTAGGCTTAGATTTTAGCTTTGGGCGACATGCGCATGTGAGGTATGTGTTTTTGTTGTGTTCTAGAACATTTTAGAATGTGCGGTGGCAAAGCGGCCATGGCGTTGCGCTTGCTGTTGCTTTTGCGTCTATCAAAGTACATATCGTGTTTTTGTAAGTACAATATTAGGAATATCGACTGGTGAAAGACAAAAGTACACGGAAGCAAGAAGGGAGCGCTGTGCTCGCGCATATACATATGCATGAATGTATGAACGTGCATGGATGTAGTAACATATGAATACAATTATTTTGTAGGAAGTTTAGAAGGCAAGTAGGTATATATGTATGTATGTATATATGCTAGGACATAATACATACATAGAGCAGAATTGTTTTTGCACTTGTTAGGAAGAAACTCGCTAGTGCGTATGTGTATTTGTCTTGTAAGAATGTGATGTGCTGTGACTTGTGTACATACATAAGTCAAGGTTATTTGGGCATACATGCATATGTACATATGTATGTATGTATGAAAGGAAGATGATGTTCTTGCGCTTGTGCATTATTGTTTTTCATATACAAATGTACATACCTACATATGTATGTAAATGCTGTCGAATACATAAACTATAAATTGACATACAATATAAAATAAGTGTCGATTTATCTTAAACCGTTTTTTTTTCTTAATGCAAATACCTCCTATTGACATGTACATACATATTATGTATGTATATTGTCATATACCATCATTTATGTACATATAGAGTATACGTTCATTTATGAATGTATGTAATGAAAAACTTCATGAATTACTTTCAGAACTTTATTAAAATTAATTCGCGTCGCGCGCATGCACAAAACCTTGGTTCACAACGCAGGCGCAGAAATAAACGCACTGCGTATTTATCCTCCCCATGTGACTCGGCATCAATTCTCGGCGCCAATTTTTTTTTTTTTTTTAAATGTGTTTTTTTAATGTAATAGTAAAAAGTTTTTAATAAATTTTATGTATCCGCTTATCATTTCAAAAGTAACAAAATGGTAAAAAAATAAGCAGTCGAAGAAATAAACGCACCGCCTATTTTTCCTCGCCACATGTTAGACTCGAGTTCAATTCCCGGTGCAAACTTTTTTTTATAAATTTTATTTTTTAAAATCGTTTTTTTTTCATGTAATTGAAAAAAAAAATATGTAATAAATTTTACGTATTCGCTTATTATTTCAAAAATACGAAAATAGTACAAATTTAATTGGTTTAATGTCGAGGTGAGAAATGTGTTGTGTGTTGAGGTGAAAGATGTGTGGTGTTTCTAATTTTTGTGTGGGCAAAAGTCAGTGAGGTGTCTATAAACTCGGTGTGCTAAATGACCTTATTACAAATCTTTCAGATCTCAATTGTACTAAAAAAAGCTTACAGTAACATTTGCACCTTCTCATTGCATTAACATTCTCTGGTAAAACTAAGAAAAATGGTATAGGAGAAATTTCCAATACACCCCCAAAATCTCATTTTATGGCCATAAAACCGTTTTTCAGTAAATTGATGTGAAGAATAACTCCTAACTTCGCCAATTTCCATCCGATTTCGAATTTGCTTTTTTAGTTCGAAAGAACAAAAACAAGCCTTTTTGACAGTGTGTTGACATTTTTTCTGAAATGACAACTGACGAGACTGTAGACGGAAGTATTTGGAATTTTTTTATTTTTTCTCTATTTTTTCAACTTTGACATAATTTTTACGATATTATCCGATATTGAGGATTTTTTTTAGTACCCCACTGTTATAGTAAATTTAATTTTGCGTCAAATGAGCTATATTTGATTGTAATTGAATTAAAATTAATAGAGTTGTGTGAGTTTTAAGATTTTTTTTTGTTTTACTAATTTGGTATGTAGGTATAGCTTACGCTAAATGGGAATAAGGACGTGTTTTGATACGTTATTATAGATACGTAATATTTATTGGAGTGTATATGTATACATAAGAGTACATTATACTGCATACAACAGAACTGGTTAGAACTTATCAAAATATCTGACATATTATAGCACTTTTTTTTTCAATAGAAATATGAAAAAGCTCCCAAGTGTACCAAAGTTCACACTGTGCATTGATTAACAAAAGAAGTTTGTTATTATAATTTAACCTTATTAAAACGTCAAAGTTTTATTGTTTGTTTCATTGAAATTCAAGAGATATAAATCAAATCAAATCAAATCAATGCCAGAAAAGTCGAATTTCTCAATATTCTTCGATGATGTGGCATCATCAGCCTTATCATAAACCAGATAATTTTTATTTTTGTAAAACGGACGTAAACGGTCATCATTATAAAACTCGAAAGCACATAAAGTAGGCTGATGTTGCAACTGTTAAGAACCCCGTAGTCTTGGACGATATGATTGACTCAACTGCAGGTCATGAACTGAAGGAAGTTCAACTCATTGCTGATGATGATCAAACTGATAACAATAAACCTGATGATGAAGAGTACTTTCCGTCTGGTTCTAGGTCTTCAGAACGACACATTGTATCAAATTCAGATTTTCAGGATCTTTCTCGTGATTTACTTCTATCGGGAAGACAATCTGAAACGCTCGCTTCTCGATTTAAACAATGGAATTTAGTTGATGACGACTTAAGATGAATGATGATGATCGAATTTCTTACAGAGAAGTATTCAAAACTGATGAAGAGAATGACAAATGTACCGTACCATACTAAACTCCAAAGGGGCGTTTCCAATGTATTTTTAAGTTTGGAACCAGTTCCGTTGTGTACTGCACCGTATCGCACCGTACCATACCGTACAGTGCTGCACTGCACAATACTCCAATAAATATTATGTGTTTATAATAACACTTGTTATCATTTTCATGCTTCGAAACGCATACCAAACCTCGTAGTAAAAAAAAAGAAAAAATCTTAAAACCCACACAACTCTATAAATTTTAGTTCAATTACAGTCAAATATAGCTCATTCGACGCAAAATTAAATTTACTATAACAGTGGTGTACTAAAAAAATCCTCAATATCGGATAATATCGTAAAAATTATGTCAAAGTCGAAAAAATAGAGAAAAAATAAAGAAATTCGAAATACTTCCGCCTACAGTCTCGTCAGTTGTCATTTCAGAAAAATTGTCAACACACTGTAAAAAAGGCTTGTTTTTGTTCTTTCGAACTAAGAAAGCAAATTCGAAATCGGATGGAAATTGGCGAAGTTAGGAGTTATTCTTCACATCAACCTACTGAAAAACGGTTTTATGGCCATAAAATGAGATTTTGGGGGTGTATTGGAAATTTCTCTTATACCATTTTTTTTAATTTTTCTATAGCCACGAGTTGTGCTAGGTCTCCATAAAAGTATATTTAATTTTTTTTTTTGTCACGTAGTGTTATTGGTACCGGAAAACGATCTTTTAGCACGGCCGCATTCAGTTTGCGATAATCGATGCAAACTCGGTAACTTCCATCTTTTTTCTTTGCCAAGACTACTTTATTTGCAACGTTTGAAGAAGATTCGTGGATCACGCCCTGCTGCAACCACTCATCCACCTGCCTTTTTACAGCAGCTCGTTCCATAGCCGACAATCGAGTTGGATTTTCATTAAAAGCGATGTGTTCTTCTTTCGGAATTACCTTCAGCTGGATAGGATGCTGAGTCGGCGTCTTCGTAGGTTTGTAGCTTTGAATAAATTTATTAATTTCTTGTTTATACTGTAGCATAACATCTATATCAACTTCACCTTCAACGACGTTGTATAAACAATTGTATTTCTCTTCAGCCTTGGTGAAAAAATAGCCATTCGCATTAAATTCTAATTGAAATTTCTGAATAAAGTCGTAACCAATAATAACCTCAAAACTTATGTCTGCATCTGATAGCACGAGTAAATTGTGCTCTGTCTGCACGTCGTCAACTTTAACATCTCTTATAAGTGCGCCTTTTACTCTTGTCAAAGTGTTGCCCAAACCAAATAATTTCGCTGCACTCTTCTGAAGAGCAATGTTACTGAAATAATTTTTGTAGAAACATTCTCGCATGAGAGAAACGTCTGCTCCACTGTCAATTAAACAAGTCGCGGTTTTGTTTGCAATCAGCATCTACTTACTTCGTTTATTGTCTCTAACTATGCTCATCACTTGATTCAGCTTTGCACAATTTTTCGCAATATAACCACTTCCATTACATTTGAAGCATTTTGTTTCTGCTTTGCATTCTGCTCCTGCGTGCGCAGTCGAACCGCAGTTGAAACAATGTTGCCTGCGCGTTTCGTAATTGATGTCGTTACAAGAATGATAGAAAGAAGATTGCACCCATCAGAGCGTACGTGACGTCACGTTTGCTGAGTTGTGCAGTATTGCCAACCATTTGCTCTTCGCAATAAATTTAGTGCTTTTTTATACCCAAAATTCGAAAATTTTCAAGTTTCGTGTTTGTTTCTTTTTTTTTAATTTAAAGCTACCGAAACTTTAAGTTAAAAAAGAAACTATATTATTAAACAAAAAAAGGTTAAAAAAGGTCACTCTGAGAAGATTTTAGTGCTAATGAAAATTTTTTTACTCTTATAAAATTTGATAATTTGAAAGTGCAAATTTAATTTTTGGCTCCATTTAAAGTTATGCAAAAATATTAAATGCCCCTCTCTCAACTCTTCTTAAGATTGAAAACCTTTTTACACATTTTAAAAAGCCTTTGAATTTATTGAATGCGAATTAAAACCATAGAGGTGTAATCGTTTCTTCCGGTCATCAATCCTTAGGGAGACATAGGGCATTAAGAGTTATATTCATTGTAAAAATAAACAAGAAAATACCAGAAAATCCTAAAGAAACCATACTGACATTTTTACAAAAAGAGTACCTTATCTAGTTACATAACTTCAAATATAGCAAAAAAGTCGTTCCCTTAACAAAAGAGTCTCGCTTGACAAAAAAACCTCATAAATTAAATTGTACATAAGCATAACACATTTATTTAAAAAAACGCCCATTTTAAAGACAATTTGTCACGCATACAAAGTTCTTTACGTGATTCAATAAAAATTTGTTGGGTTACTTTCTTTGAATAGGCATTTTAGTGCGTTTTTATATCCAAAGCTAGGCAACACTGCAGTAGCGAGAGAGAGATTTGACTGCCGAAAGCAGACGAACACCAACAACACCTGCAATCGCGGGCAATGCCACCAGATGTTAAAAAAAAGTAAAGCTAAATAAAACTGAGTGAATTATTTAAATAATTATTAAAAAATGTATATTTTACAAAATTATAAACATGACATTTTAATTAGAACAGCTAGAAAAATGTCATGAAGAAAGAACTAAAACTCCGAGACTAAATAACAAAAAAAATGCTAAATCAAGTTACGAAAATGGTAATCTGGCTATACTGGAGCTAAAATCACGTAACTAGTTGTCAAATTCGCTGAGCGCAAAGTAACGGGACCACGATAGGCACCATCTCATTATTCTTTCCATCATGGATGTCGTTATGCTTCTGCGTATTCCTCTCGTTCTGCTTCTTCATCTGAGTAGTGCTGCTCTGCTTTGTGCTCATCTGTTGTATTAAATCGTACCGCTCTCTCAATTCTTTGTACGTAGTTGCGCTGTACAAAGGGTATTTTAAATCGTCGCGCATTCTCAATCTATTGACGATGTACCGAATCACTGCTTGCTCTTCAATTGAACCTAATGCTGCCAGCTTTCGCATTTCAAGTACATACATACATATTGGTGAAAATTTTCTTCATCTCTTTTATGCCTTTTAGTAAGCTTCTGATGAATGTCAATGCTGCTGAGTTTCTCGTCGAATTCTTCCACTAACGCTTTGCTACGCTTATTGTTTCAAGGAATAATTTTGCCGTCCCAGTTATTTTATTTCTTGCGTTTACGTATTTTTGCTTGTCGGTCAATTCGTATGCGTCCGCGTTCTCGTTAAAGTTTCTTAGCCAATTTCTGGTAGGAATTGAAATACCATCATACTCTGGCACTATTTAGGCGAAGCTTTCAATTGAAACACTCTTATTGGAATCAATGTATTTTAGTAATTCACGAAGTTCAAGCGATGAAAAGTTCAATGCGCCGCCGTTTGTACTCGTTTGGTTTTTTCCTTCGCGGATGCCTGCTGCACTTTCTGGCCATTGCACTTCCTCAACTTCCATATATTGGGCTACTTGTTCTGCCTCTTTTTTCTTTTTTTCTGATTTCAACATTTTTATTGCTCAACTTTTGTCTTTAACTTTGGGATCGACTTTCAACTGCTAAATTTCACTTACAACTGTCTGATTTTTCAACTTATAAAATTTTCTGTTCTCAACTGTTCAACTTTTTTCTAACTGTTCAACTTTTCTTCATCACATTTTCATATAAAAATTATAATGTCTTGGGCTATTCCACTTTCTTTACATCACGCACGTGGTTTCTTACATTGATAATAAGTTCGGCGGTTGAGCCCCCATGTAAGAAAGAAGATATTCCTTCTTTCGGTTGAATTTCATAACGTTTATTTATTTAGAATAATATATTGTACAAATGCAGTGTTTTTTTTTAATTAAGAGTCAAAAATAGTTTATGAAAAATAAAGTATCGTTAGCGCACACGACTGATCACGACCGCTTCTTTCTCTTACATGCCGGTTCGCCGGGGCTGCCTTTTGGATAGAGTTACCACTCTTCACATATATGTATATATAATTGGCGCGTACACCTTTTTTGGGTGTTTGGCCGTGCTCCTCCTCCTATTGGTGGTGTGCGTCCTGATGTTATTCCACAAATGGAGGGACCTACAGTTTCAAGCCGACTCCGAACGGCAGATATCTTTTATGAGGAGCTTTTTCATGGCAGAAATACTCTCGGAGGTTTGCCATTGCCTGCCGAGGGGCGACCGCTATTAGAAAAATGTTTTTCTTAATTTTGGTGTTTCGCCGAGACTCGAACCGACGTTCTCTCTGTGAATTCCGGATGGTAGTCACGCACCAAGCCATTCGGCTACGGCGGCCGCCGTTATGTAACCATTGAGAATTTTCATTTTGAAAGTATACCTAATATGTACAACAATGTGTGATATCACTGAGCAAAATTTGTTCAAAATTTTATTTCACAACTAATAATTTGTTAATCTGAACTCTACAAATCTATTGTGATTACTGATAAGAGATGTTGCAGTTACTCAGTTCGAAGTGAAATCAAAATACACCGTACTACATTATCCCGTTATCTGCTGAGACACTCTAATCGACAATAGTGAATTTCTAAGTGTTGCCAATTTAGAGAATGTTGCTAATGCCAATGAAAATGCAATAAAAGGAGTCTTTTGCATTTTCATTATTTTATGAATTTGCGTAATTTATTATTTGTTTTTCTACTAAAATGTAGGCAAATACGAAAAAGGATATCGAGTCCCCTTGCCTTCCCATTGCCATCCACGAGTATACTCGTCTTTGGTTTTCTGCTTGTGAATGATTATATATGATAATATATGTGCTCTTACCAAGAAATAACAGGGTTTTGGTAAACAATAACACTCAAAATATAAATGGCAATGGAAATGACTTCATATAGGCTTGGTAACGAATGGGTTAAACATGGCCAAACACTGCTCAAAATCATTAACACGTTGTTGTTTTAAGTCAACAGTGAGCAAACGCGGCACTCACTTTGAACAGTGCTTTCTCATAGTTAAATGTTCATGCAATATAAAGCCAACACGTTTTTTTGATGACTTTACGATGTCAGTCAGCTCACACAACTTCACTTTTCGATCATTAAAAATGATTTTGTGCGTTTTTTTGATGTTTTCTTGGGTTACCGCCTCATTTGGACGTCCACTGCGTTGTGCAACATCGGTGTCTTTACGACCACGTTTGAAGTCAGCAAACCATCGATTTATTTTTGTTTCTGATGGAGCGCAGTCCACATTAACACTTTTTAAACAATTGCTTCGGTTGAATGGTATTTTTTGAAGACAGGAAACCATCGTTTTATTATTATTTCTAATGGAGCGCAGTTCCCATAACACTTTTCAAGCCATTGCTTCGGTTGAACGGTACCTTTTCCCATGAAGAAGCAGTGCAAAATTAAAACACGAAACTCTTTTTAATCCATTGTTTTGAAAATAACAAAAGCAACGTTACTCTTAGGAAAATAACTCACGAAGAATGAATAGAATATTATAAAAATTTAATAGTTGTTTATTTAAGATTCGTAAGAACCGAAAAAGAGGTGAATGAAATAAAACTAGCGCCATCTATACGTTAAGCCCGGGACTTTTCAGCCCATGTGTTACATCCCAAACAATGACGTTAGCACTACTATGATGCGCCATTGGCTTAACATTTTTGCGAATTTATTAAATTTACTCAAAATATTTAGGTGCGAAATCTGAGTTGTGGTTTTTGCTTGAAATACCTTTTCACAGCACTGTAAACTTTTCACACCATGGTTCCTTTCTTTCGAAATGATTTGCTTTTTAGGACTCATTTTTCGGAATTTTGCTTTGTCAGGAAATTGACTAGAATGAATGACAAATTGAGTGCTTACTAAGTTAGAAATAAGATAAAGTCACAATCACTCAATTTCTGGCAAACGAGCATATTGATGCGTGGCGGTCGTGGCGAGTTGCAATTGGCGAAAGCAATGCCTTTGCTCGTATACACAAAACGAGTACGACACGAAACAAGTGCGTTGGCGATTTGTCTTTGTCATGTATACCTATACTACACTACCCAATACTTGCTTAGACCAAGCGTCCTACGAATGTTTGTGTGTATGTTAGTACGTCTGTGTAATATACGCGGTGCGACGCTCATAATAGCAACCGCGTGTGCTGTATTGCGTCCGTATTTTTATATTCGTAAATATTTCCATTTTTAAATATTTACCGCAATTGCAGGCGGTGTTGCAATATACCACAATCAAAATGACGGTGCTCGTATTGTAACTCCACAGATAGATCTGAATGCTCAGCAACTAGAATCATCTCTAAAGTGGGAGAAATTTGTGCATGCGAAACCAGATTGAGCAATGGAAACACAGTTTTAATTGTGGCAGTTTATATTTCACCGAATCAATCAATAAATAGCATCACGGAATTCATTCACGAAAATTTAATAAAGTATACACCAGAAGTATCGCGGATACTTAGAAAACATTACGATAAAGTTCCAATGATTTTAAGTGGCGATTTTAACGTAAATTTTGCATTGGACACAGCGGTTCCTTTAATTGACTTTCTCAATACAACATTCAATTTAAAAATGTGTAACTATCGCACTGAATCGACAACACGATCAAAAACAACAATTGACGCGGTATTTCAAAGATATGTTGACAACATCGAAACCAAAGCATTTGTATCATATTTTAGCTTTCATAAGCCACTCGTATCATTTGTTGAAATTAAAAACATTGGGGATGAATAATATAATAACAAAATGAAGAAAATAAAATATGAACTTTATAGCAATATTATAATGAACCTATAATTATCCCGCTTCTAATGCTGCTTTCGTCTCATTCTCTCTCAGTTTGTTTTACGGAAGGTTTCACTTCTATCGCGTCTAACCGTTGGACTGGTATTTTTTTTAAGCTATTGGGGGGTTTTGTTTACATCATTAGTGTTTGCTTCTGCGCGCACTTGACGCACAGCAGCTAAAACAATCACCATTCGCTACGATTGTCACCATTCTGTCGCGCATTTGGAAGACATATTTATGTATATACGAGGTGTATTCAAAAAGTATCGCGAATTTTGTGCTTTTTCAAAAATTATTTATTTATTCATTAATTTCTATTTTGTCCCCTTCAAAGTAATCCCATGAGATATTATGCACTTGTGCCAACGTTTTTTCCAATCTTCGAAGCACTTTTTTATTTTGTTCAGTTCAATTTCTGGTAGGAATTGAAATACCATCATACTCTGGCACTATTTAGGCGAAACTTTCAATTGAAACACTCTTATTGGAATCAATGTATTTTAGTAATTCACGAAGTTCAAGCGATGAAAAGTTCAATGCGCCGCCGTTTGTACTCGTTTGGTTTTTTCCTTCGCGGATGCCTGCTGCACTTTCTGGCCATTGCACTTCCTCAACTTCCATATATTGGGCTACTTGTTCTGCCTCTTTTTTCTTTTTTTCTGATTTCGACATTTTTATTGCTCAACTTTTGTCTTTAACTTTGGGATCGACTTTCAACTGCTAAATTTCACTTACAACTGTCTGATTTTTCAACTTATAAAATTTTCTGTTTCTCAACTGTTCAACTTTTTTCTAACTGTTCAACTTTTCTTCATCACATTTTCATATAAAAATTATAATGTCTTGGGCTATTCCACTTTCTTTACATCACGCACGTGGTTTCTTACATTGATAATAAGTTCGGCGGTTGAGCCCCCATGTAAGAAAGAAGATATTCCTTCTTTCGGTTGAATTTCATAACGTTTATTTATTTAGAACAATATATTTTACAAATGCAGTGTTTTTTTTAATTAAGAGTCAAAAATAGTTTATGAAAAATAAAGTATCGTTAGCGCACACGACTGATCACGACCGCTTCTTTCTCTTACATGCCGGTTCGCCGGGGCTGCCTTTTGGATAGAGTTACCACTCTTCACATATATGTATATATAATTGGCGCGTACACCTTTTTTGGGTGTTTGGCCGTGCTCCTCCTCCTATTGGTGGTGTGCGTCTTGATGTTATTCCACAAATGGAGGGACCTACAGTTTCAAGCCGACTCCGAACGGCAGATATCTTTTATGAGGAGCTTTTTCATGGCAGAAATACTCTCGGAGGTTTGCCATTGCCTGCCGAGGGGCGACCGCTATTAGAAAAATGTTTTTCTTAATTTTGGTGTTTCGCCGAGACTCGAACCGACGTTCTCTCTGTGAATTCCGGATGGTAGTCACGCACCAAGCCATTCGGCTACGGCGGCCGCCGTTATGTAACCATTGAGAATTTTCATTTTGAAAGTATACCTAATATGTACAACAATGTGTGATATCACTGAGCAAAATTTGTTCAAAATTTTATTTCACAACTAATAATTTGTTAATCTGAACTCTACAAATCTATTGTGATTACTGATAAGAGATGTTGCAGTTACTCAGTTCGAAGTGAAATCAAAATACACCGTACTACATTATCCCGTTATCTGCTGAGACACTCTAATCGACAATAGTGAATTTCTAAGTGTTGCCAATTTAGAGAATGTTGCTAATGCCAATGAAAATGCAATAAAAGGAGTCTTTTGCATTTTCATTATTTTATGAATTTGCGTAATTTATTATTTGTTTTTCTACTAAAATGTAGGCAAATACGAAAAAGGATATCGAGTCCCCTTGCCTTCCCATTGCCATCCACGAGTATACTCGTCTTTGGTTTTCTGCTTGTGAATGATTATATATGATAATATATGTGCTCTTACCAACAATAACACTCAAAATATAAATGGCAATGGGAATGACTTCATATAGGCTTGGTAACGAATGGGTTAAACATGGCCAAATACTGCTCAAAATCATTAACACGTTGTTGTTTTAAGTCAACAGTGAGCAAACGCGGCACTCACTTTGAACAGTGCTTTCTCATAGTTAAATGTTCATGCAATATAAAGCCAACACGTTCTTTTGATGACTTTACGATGTCAGTCAGCTCACACAACTTCACTTTTCGATCATTAAAAATGATTTTGTGCGTTTTTTTGATGTTTTCTTGGGTTACCGCCTCATTTGGACGTCCACTGCGTTGTGCAACATCGGTGTCTTTACGACCACGTTTGAAGTCAGCAAACCATCGATTTATTTTTGTTTCTGATGGAGCGCAGTCCACATTAACACTTTTTAAACAATTGCTTCGGTTGAATGGTATTTTTTGAAGACAGGAAACCATCGTTTTATTATTATTTCTAATGGAGCGCAGTTCCCATAACACTTTTCAAGCCATTGCTTCGGTTGAACGGTACCTTTTCCCATGAAGAAGCAGTGCAAAATTAAAACACGAAACTCTTTTTAATCCATTGTTTTGAAAATAACAAAAGCAACGTTACTCTTAGGAAAATAACTCACGAAGAATGAATAGAATATCATAAAAATTTAATAGTTGTTTATTTAAGATTCGTAAGAACCGAAAAAGAGGTGAATGAAATAAAACTAGCGCCATCTATACGTTAAGCCCGGGACTTTTCAGCCCATGTGTTACATCCCAAACAATGACGTTAGCACTACTATGATGCGCCATTGGCTTAACATTTTTGCGAATTTATTAAATTTACTCAAAATATTTAGGTGCGAAATCTGAGTTGTGGTTTTTGCTTGAAATACCTTTTCACAGCACTGTGAACTTTTCACACCATGGTTCCTTTCTTTCGAAATGATTTGCTTTTTAGGACTCATTTTTCGGAATTTTGCTTTGTCAGGAAATTGACTAGAATGAATGACAAATTGAGTGCTTACTAAGTTAGAAATAAGATAAAGTCACAATCACTCAATTTCTGGCAAACGAGCATATTGATGCGTGGCGGTCGTGGCGAGTTGCAATTGGCGAAAGCAATGCCTTTGCTCGTATACACAAAACGAGTACGACACGAAACAAGTGCGTTGGCGATTTGTCTTTGCAAGTGCGTTGGCGATTTGTCTTTGTCATGTATACCTATACTACACTACCCAATACTTGCTTAGACCAAGCGTCCTACGAATGTTTGTGTGTATGTTAGTACGTCTGTGTAATATACGCGGTGCGACGCTCATAATAGCAACCGCGTGTGCTGTATTGCGTCCGTATTTTTATATTCGTAAATATTTTCATTTTTAAATATTTACCGCAATTGCAGGCGGTGTTGCAATATACCACAATCAAAATGACGGTGCTCGTATTGTAACTCCACAGATAGATCTGAATGCTCAGCAACTAGAATCATCTCTAAAGTGGGAGAAATTTGTGCATGCGAAACCAGATTGAGCAATGGAAACACAGTTTTAATTGTGGCAGTTTATATTTCACCGAATCAATCAATAAATAGCATCACGGAATTCATTCACGAAAATTTAATAAAGTATACACCAGAAGTATCGCGGATACTTAGAAAACATTACGATAAAGTTCCAATGATTTTAAGTGGCGATTTTAACGTAAATTTTGCATTGGACACAGCGGTTCCTTTAATTGACTTTCTCAATACAACATTCAATTTAAAAATGTGTAACTATCGCACTGAATCGACAACACGATCAAAAACAACAATTGACGCGGTATTTCAAAGATATGTTGACAACATCGAAACCAAAGCATTTGTATCATATTTTAGCTTTCATAAGCCACTCGTATCATTTGTTGAAATTAAAAACATTGGGGATGAATAATATAATAACAAAATGAAGAAAATAAAATATGAACTTTATAGCAATATTATAATGAACCTATAATTATCCCGCTTCTAATGCTGCTTTCGTCTCATTCTCTCTCAGTTTGTTTTACGGAAGGTTTCACTTCTATCGCGTCTAACCGTTGGACTGGTATTTTTTTTAAGCTATTGGGGGGTTTTGTTTACATCATTAGTGTTTGCTTCTGCGCGCACTTGACGCACAGCAGCTAAAACAATCACCATTCGCTACGATTGTCACCATTCTGTCGCGCATTTGGAAGACATATTTATGTATATACGAGGTGTATTCAAAAAGTATCGCGAATTTTGTGCTTTTTCAAAAATTATTTATTTATTCATTAATTTCTATTTTGTCCCCTTCAAAGTAATCCCATGAGATATTATGCACTTGTGCCAACGTTTTTTCCAATCTTCGAAGCACTTTTTTATTTTGTTCAGCTCCTCCTTCAGTGCCGTCTTTATCTCGTCAGTCGTAGAGTAGCGTCGTCCTCTCATGGGCCTCTTCAGCAACGATGTGTGAGCAGGGGCGTTATGGTGATGCAAGAGCCAATTTTTGTTCTTTTACAAATCCTGGCGTTTCCGGCGGATTGCTTCGTGCAAATTGCGCATAATTTGCAGGTAATATTACTTATTGACCATTTTACCCTGTGGCAAGAACTCATGATGCACAACGCCCCTGCCTTCGAAGAAAACGGTAAGCAAAACTTTTACATTGACCGAATTTGGCGCGCTTTTTTCGGTCTTGGTTCGTGCGGCAGCTTCCATTGAGATGATTGAGCTTTGGTTTCCACGTCATAACCATAAACCCTCGATTCGTCACCAGATATGATCCTCTGGAGCAAATTTTAGTCGTCGTGGACAGAGTGTAACATCTCTTTGGCAATGTTCATGCGATGCTTCTTTTGGTCGAAATTGAGCAGTTTTGGTACGAATTTTGCGGCGACACGTCTCATGCCCAAATCATTGAAAAAAAATCGAGTGGCACGAGCCAATCGATATGTCTAGGTCCTCATTAACTTCTCTAGCGGTGATTCGACGATCGGCCATTTTCCTTCTCTTCATAAATTTTTTCGTATGCCCGTTTTTCGTCGTTCACATCTTCCTTGCTTGCTGAGAACATTTTGTATCACCGATAAACGTTGCTTTGATCCAAAGAAGCTTCCCCGTATGACACAGTCAACATTCGGAATGCATCCGCGAACCTAATTTCGTTTTTCACACAAAATTTGATACAGGTTCTTTGACCCATCTTTTTGAATAGGTAAAAATCGAAGACGAGCCGAAATACGTGCAAGCAAAGCAGCTGTCAACAATTAACTGAACATTCAAAATGGCCGAACTCATCGGCATGAGTGAGAGACATGAGTACCAACATAACGCCACAAAAAACTCGAAATTCGAATATACATAACCTGCGAAAATTCAAAATTCGCGATACTTTTTGATAACACCTCGGACAAATGGATATGCATACGCAGATGACGGCACTTGCCACGACAAAAATTGATGGTTCACCACATATTTTTCTTCTTCCTTCCAAGTGAATGAAGGTTCGTTTTATGAATGAACGAGTCTTGCTTTGAGAAATACGCACTTGCGTTTTTGAATGAAATATTGTAATGCATTAAAGAATGTTTTACAATATTTAGCGGTAAACCGGCCATCGCGCTAGTAAAAGACTTGCTTGATAGTTAAAAAATTGCTTGTCTTTGGAAAAATATAAAAATTTATTTTTGTGAATTTAATTTCAGGGTAGTTCTTAACACTATGTTAATAATGGACTGACTGCCAATATATTTGACAGTCGTATTTATACTTATGCCTCATCTTACTGTTTTAGGTACAAGACTTGTATATTGGCTTCTTAGTTTGCTGTTTAGCAAAAACATGTTTATCTTTTGTTATTCTTAAAATACATATTTTTATCTTTTGTTATTCTTAAGATATGTTTATCTTTTGTTGTTGTTAAAATAATTACATATGTTTGGATTTGTGCAGCCCTGCATGATTATACTTAGAGTTTATTTAACTATTTTTTATTTATTATTTGTGAATGAAATCATTCCTTAACTCGCCCCTTCCTAAATTAATTCGTGTCGATTTATACCGAATTAATGGTTGTTCCTTGTTCTTGCCTAAATAATTTTTACAGTGTAAATATGATTGCAAAGCACAATTTCCTTATAGATGGACAAATTGTACATGCTTAATTCTAAGTGGTGTGAATTTAAATAGTTTACAATGATTATTTATGATAGGATATTTGTAAATAGCAATAATGGGAGTTTTAGTTCTTATTAAATATTTGTTCGTATGATATGGTAATTTTTTGCCAATTAGTTAGGTAGAAGAAAAATGTGAATTAATCAAATAAATATGCATCGTCGGTTCTAGTTAGAATATACCTATTTCCTGCTAGTAATGGTTGTTATTTTGGTGTCTCTGTGAATAACTTTTCCCTCCTTAGTCAAAATCGTGTTCTCACGATCTTCCTGCACTTCGTACTTTTTGTAACGACTGTCGCTTTTACTTCTGATGTTAGTCCTTAACACCCAATATCTGGTCTCCTTGTTTGAAAGTTCGGTGTCTAGTGCCCTAGTTTAGACGTTGTAGTGTTTTCTCCTATTCGTCTTTTAATTTTCTTACTATGTCTTCCTTGCTGTATGTTATTAGGTTAAAATGTATATCCTTTGGTTTTTTTTCTGTGACGGTATGGGTTATGTTGTTCAATTCCTTTATAGCTACAAATAGCTCCTCGGTTGCTGATGTTGAATTCTTTATTCTTAATATTCTTGCCATTCCTGATATGGAATTCTGCGTTCGTTCTACCTGACCGTTTGCCTTTGATCTATATATTGGTGTCTGTATTTTGTTGGCATTTGTTTTAACCTTGGTGTATTCTAACATCTTTCGTTATCTGTCATGAGTCGTTTACAGTTCGGAAAATTGTTGATAAGAATTTCTTCTACCCTCTCGCCCATTTCTGTTTTTGAGTCTAATTGACTGATAGTTATGTATTTTGAGAACTTATTTTCTTCTTCTTCTTAATTGGTGCGATAACCGCTTACGCGATTTTGGCCGAGTTTAACAAAGCGCGCCAGTCGTTTCTTTCTCGTGCTAACCGGCGCCAATTGGACACACCAAGTGAAGTCAAGTCCTTCTCCACCTGCTCTTTCCAACGCAGAGGAGGCCTTCCTCTTCCTCTACTACCACCAGCTGGTACCGCATCGAATACTTTCATAGCCGGAGCGTGTGTATCCATTCGAACGACATGCCCCAACCAGCGTAGCCGCTGGATCTTTATTCGCTGCGCTATGTCTATGTCGTCGTAAAGCTCATACAGCTCACAGTTCTACCGTCTGCGATATTCGCGGTTGCCAACGTGCAAGGGTCTAAAAAGCGTACGCAGAATCTTTCTCTCAAACACTCCAAGCGTCGCTTCAACGGATGTTGTCATGGTCCAAGCCTTGTAGAGTGTTAGTTTTGTTCATCGAGAGAGGACTTCACTGCTCAGTTGCCTACTTAGTCCAAAGTAGCACTTGTTGGCAAGAGAGATTCTACGTTGGATTTCAAGGCTGACATTGTTATCGGTGTTAATGCTGGTTCCTAAATAAACGAAGTCTTTTACAACCTCGAAATTATCACTGTCTACAGTGACGTGGGTGCCGATACGCGAGTGCGCCGACTGTTTGTTTGAAGACAGGAGGTACTGCGTTTTGTCCTCGTTCACCACCAGACCCATTCGCTTTGCCTCTTTATCCAGTTTGGAGAAGGCAGACGCTAATATCTAAAATTTTTGATTTTCATCATGCAAAAGACAACAAGTATGTGTGACACGAAGCAAGTACGTGTGTCACCCGACACGCACACATGTAAGCTGCTGGACATACATACTTGAGCGTCACCTGATTGTGTTATGTCTTCGAGTTTATTTGGTGTATATACGAATTTTATATCTGTGAACGTGTTTTTTATAATTTGTCCGTATCTAAATAAATCCTCACTTGTTGTATGTATTTTTGCGATTTTTTTGGCTGCAAAAACTTTTTTAATTCGGTTATCAGATAATTTTTGTCAGTAAAGGTTATTGTGTCACGTATTTTACTTTGAAATATATCACGTGAACTTATCTCATTCTTTTGTGTGTTTGGTATCAGTTCTATTTGGATACCGTAGGTATTTAGCGATTGGCGGACTGCCTTGATTATGTCGTTGTATAAACTATCAGATGAGTGTACAGTACCTATAAAAGATGTGTTAATTATTTGTTGTGACAATGCGTCAGCTACAACATTCTGTGCGCCTGGTTTATACATGACTTTTGCTCCATAGTCTTCGATATTATTTTTCCATCTCTTTAGTTCATGATTCGGATTCTTATCCGATATGGCGTAAGTAAGCAATTGATGGTCGGTGTATATGGTTGAGTCGGCTATGCCGTATATGTAATTTCCTAATTTTTTTAGCGACCATATAATAGCGAGTAACTCTTTCTCGTTGGTACTATAATTTAGTTCTGTGGTGCTGAGAGTGCGTGATAAAAAATAAATTGGATTTTTATTTTGACTCAATACAGCTCCAATCGCTATATTGGAAGCGTCTGTAGTGAGTTCAAAAGCTTTCTCATAATTTGGCTGGTATAATTCCACCTGCTCCTTTAGGCAATTTTTCAATTTATTTATGGCTTCTATGGCCGCTTGGTCTAAACTAATTTTTGTGTTCTAACCTTTTTTTTCCGATATGAAAATTATCTCCTTTGAGATGTAATGTTAAGGGTTTAGCTAGAGCTGCATAGTTTTTTACGAGTTTTCTATAGTATCCAGTAAGTCCTAAGAATCCTCTAAGGTCCTTGAGGGTTTCTGGTATATCGTTTTTGTTTTATTCGGATCAGTTTAAATCCTAAGTATTCTATCTCTTCCATGAAAAATTTTGACTTTTCATTGGACACTATTAAAGAGGCATTATTTAATGTGTTAAAAATAGTTCGGATGTGTTTCATATGCTCTTCATAGGATGAGGAGTACGGTTAACATGGGTGAAATGTATAGGCTGTAGCTTTTTTGTATTATTCCCTCCTTCAATAATTTTTCAATTTCCCTATTTACGAATTCTACGCCCTTTATATTACTTGTATATTGTTTGGTTCATACAGGATCCTTTGCATCTGTCCGTATGCTAGCTTAAATCCTTGTAGTGAAGCGTAACGGTCCTATGACATTATTGACCTTCGTTAACCTATCGATTTCTGCTCTATACGTGTCTATCCCTATAGTGTAATTTGCATAATTTTTTTTCTAATTTTCGACTTTCTTAACACATTGGAGATCTTGTTCAAATTTATAACCGCGTTCAATTTCTTTATTCTTTTCCATCCTAGTATCAAATCCATTCATGAGTTTTGGTTGTTGGTATTTATTGGTGAACTAGCCACTGTTACCTCGTGATCTTTTCCAATTTTTATTGTTTCTATTCATGTCGTAGAAGTTGTTTTGATGAGTTTGAGATTGAGTTGGTTGCCTGAATTTTGTGTTTCCAGACGTTGTGTCTATGGGTTCTGGTTTTGGTAATTCTGATGACGGCTGGTTATAGTTGTATTTCTGCTGAATCATTGTGTTTACGTCGATGTGTTCCATAACGTCAATGTTGTCCAAATTTCTTCGTGTATTAAGTTTATTACGTTTATCCACAGATTTTCTGATCTACTCCTTTCTATGAGAATTAGATCACTTATTTTTTAATGGAAGAAACGCGAATAGTTTTTCTATCACTAAATTTTTTATTTCTTCACTGTATTTTCAGTTCATTTCCTTACAGCCTTTATTTTTTTACATACGATTTTGTCTTTTATTATGAAGGATTATCTATGTATCTCACTGGAGCATCAATGTACATATATGATACTCCTGGCAGGATCGCCAGTTAAAGACTTGCTTGTTAGTTAAAGACTTGCTTGCCTTTGGAAACTGTATTTTCAGTTCATTTCCTTACAGCCTTTATTTTTTTACATACGATTTTGTCTTTTATTATGAAGGATTATCTATGTATGTCCTTGCTGCGACAGGGATGACAGTGGTCCGCTCACTGGAGCATCAATGTTCATATATGATACTCCTGGCAGGATCGCCAGTTAAAGACTTGCTTGTTAGTTAAAGACTTGCTTGCCTTTGGAAAAATATAGTAATTTATTTTTTTTTTATTTAATTTTAGGGTAGTTCTTAACACTATGTTAATACTGGACTGACTGCCATCGACTGGGGGATGGCAAATTTATTTGAATATACATATAAGAAATAAAGGACATATAAATAAATGAACTTTTATAGATAAATATAATTATGTATGCACATGTATGTATGTACATATGTATGTATGTATATACAGAATATCATGAATGAGTTTTGACTTAGAAAATAAATTCATTTTTCGACTTCAATAGCAAAAAGTAGCAGTCTTCATTTATCTTTGATTTCTTTTTGCACTGCATCATATTTATTCACAGCATTTAAAGGGAATTAGTAAAAGAAACTTCAAACTTTTTGGAAATATAAAAACTGAAACAACAAAAAAAAAAAATAACACACTATTTCGACACTGTCCATAAACGAACAGTTCGAGACGCAAGAAACGATGTTTTTGCTCGTATACACAAAAGAAATGCGTCGATTTGTCTTTGTCTAAGCACTGAGCAAGCGTACAGTAAACGTATGTATGTACTACATACATATATTTATGCATACATATGTACGCACTAATATATCATATTTGATGCTATGGCCAAATTTTGATTTGCCTATTTTTGCTTTTTGTAGGATTTTTATATAAAAGATTTTATTTAAACCACCAGCATTAATACATATTCTATCACACTTTGTATCTCTACATATGTAAAACAAGCATATAATCAAATATCCTTACCTCAGTTATAAATACACAGCCAGTGTTTTAGATAAATTGCTACACTTATTATTTATGCATAATTGTTTCTCTTTATATGTATATACCAGTGGTCGCCAACCTTTTCATTGTGTTGAGCTACTTTCAAGATTTTGAAATAAACAGTGAGCTACTTGCACAAGCCAATATAAATTAAATAATACACAGTTATATTCGGCATACAATGCATGTATTTATTTTACTAATACACGTTCTATATATAATAAACTTATGACTTATAGTGCTTATACTTATGCATAACTACATCCATGTTCACACCTATCAATCGTAACAAAATTTTTTGCAGTCATAATGGCAAAACACAAGCGACTTAAAAAAACAACAAAACTGTAATAGTACATTATTATATAAATAAAATATGGGCAGATAAAAAGAGCATATTTAATGAGAAGGTTGACATTCTGACTCATCGATAATTTTTTTAATATTTGCAGTATAATTTGATACAGTCATTCGAATACAGTTATCCAAATGTATATCAGTAAGCCGATTGCGGTATTTAGAAGATTCACACAAATAAGTTGAACTGAATAACGCTTTCACTTTCAACGCAACACGACATAAAACTGAATACTTATCTTTACTTACTAAAGTCCATATACATTTTGTATTTGAACCTAAAGATTTTAAAGTCAAGTTACTTTGAAAAGCAATCAGTTCCATTTCTGTCACAGCAATGTCTTCGCCAAAGTTGTTCATAACACAAGTTGCAAACTGTTGTATATCAATGTCCATGAAGGGTGAAACAACAAATTGCGTCACTAAAGCAATTTTGCTGAAATCCTTGAAACGATTTTTGAAGTTTTCCTTCAAGTTAGAAACTATTTCCATATGATATTTACTGTCATAGGGCTCTAATAGATTTTTGGATATATTTTCGGAAAGAATAGGAAAATGCTTAGTATCGCGGTTTTCTAGGTTTTGTTCCCAAAATTCAAGTTTTGTAGTAAATGCATTTATATCAGAAATCATTTCCGCTAATTCTTTATCCCTGCCTTGAAGCTGCAAGTTAAGCTCATTTAATTTCTCTGTAATGTCCACAAGAAAACCAAAATCTCTGCGCCAAGTCGAATTTTCCAGTTCAGGAATCGGTTCATCGCGTTCTTTGAAAAATTGGAGTATAGCAGGAAGACATCATTGAAACGTTTGAGCACTCGTCCTCTGCTTAACCATCGCACTTCAGAGTGAAGAAGTAGCTCTCCGTATTGACAGTCAATTTCATCAGCCAAGGTTTTAAATAATCTTCTTTGTAACGCTTGAGCTCTAATCTTGTTAACAATTTTCACCACCAGTTTCATAACGTTGTTCAAGTTTAGAAAATTTCCACATAATGCTTGCTGATGTATAATACAGTGGTAACTAAGAAATTCTGGAAAACTTTCATCCTTATGACATAGCGCCACGAGCCCCTTATCACAACCCACCATAGCTGGAGCACCGTCAGTTGTCAGTCCTACCATTTTTGATATTGGAATTTTCTCAGAAGAGATGAGATTTTTTAAATGAGAAAACAGCTCTAGCCCAGTAGTATGTCCTTTGAGTGGAATAAACTTCAAAAGATCTTCTTTAATTGTAAAATCACTAAAAGCCATCCTGACAAATATGGCCATCTGTGAGGTGTCAACAGTTATCTAAGTCACTTCTTAACTGTAAAAAAATATCATTGCTCATTACTTCTACTCGCCTCATCACTGTATTAGCAGAAAGTTGCATAGATTTTATAGCAGACACTATTTCGTCTTTATTTCTAAAGTTGGCGAATAAAGAATCTGCAGCTTCCAAAAATGCTTGTTTTATGATTTCCCTGTCTTCATAAGGTTTTTTTTTGTGCAATTATCTGGGAAACACGATAAGATGCTTCAGTTGCAGCCTTATTTTTGTCGATTGTTTTCAAAAATATTGACTGTTGTCCAATTAACTGGATTGTTAAATGTTTCAGTTTTTCTTTTCTGGTGGCAGAATTTAACGGGAAAGCCTTCTCAAAATTCGAATGTACAGTTTTATGATGCCTCTCAATATTTCCTTTTTTAGGAACTGACACAGATGTATTACATAACAAACAAACACTTTTGCCTTTAACTTCTGTGAAGAATTATTGTTCTTCCCATTCCGAATGGAAATCGTATACCGCACTGTTGCCGCTGTTTATCTATTTATTATGAAAATTTCTGAAATTTGCTAATACTGGTATGATTTTCAGACTTTTGGATTTTTTGCAACGTGAGCAGGGCGAGCTACCAGAATTGCCTTTGCGAGCTACCGGTAGCTCGCGATCGACGGGTTTGCGACTACTGGTATATACCATGTATTACCATAAAACTTTCTATGCTCCTACTACGAGTTAGAGGATCTTATATTATATATCAAGAGATCAAAGCTTTGACTTATATACATACATATGTATATGGACATATGTACATATTTGAATTTTTCTATAAAGGTTAATAAAATATATTATATGTTCTTTATTTATTATTTACTTAATGAAATTTGCTGTCCCCCAGTATATTTTC
This sequence comes from Anastrepha obliqua, assembly GCF_027943255.1. Lineage (NCBI taxonomy): Eukaryota > Metazoa > Arthropoda > Insecta > Diptera > Tephritidae > Anastrepha > Anastrepha obliqua. The sequence goes on along the minus strand of NW_026562179.1, from coordinate 319,524 downwards.
CAAATATTCTACTAACAAAAACAAAATACTTTCATATGGTACAGAAGCAGCATTCTAAAATGTTCATTAACACTTCAAAAACTAAAGGGTTTTCCAATAACAGGTGTTATTTTGAATAGGATTGCGCTATCGAGAGATGATTAACGATTTTTTGGCTGGAATTGGATGGTATTGATCTGGACAACGTTTATTTTCAACAAGACGGCGATACGTGCCACACAAGCAACGGAACCATTGATCTTTTACGGGACAAGTTTCCGGACCGTGTTATCTCTCGAAGAGAATTAACACCTCGTGACTTTTTCTTTGGGGCCACGTGAAAGAGAAGAGGTACGCCAACAGCCCAGGGTCGATTCAAGACCTCAAAGATGGAATTCGTGAGGCTATCGAGGACATAGGGCAGCCACTTTGCAATTCGATTATGGAAAATTTCATGAAAAGGATATTGTCCTGTAAGCGTGGTCGTGATGGTCATTTGCCTGATGTTATTTTCCACTATTAATGGCATACCTTCCTCTTTATAATGAAATAAACATTCGATCATTTACATTAAAAATAGCATTTTTCTTTGAATATCAAAATAACACCTCTTATTGCAAAACCCTTTATTTGAATCATAAACGCAAACGTATATTTCTCAAAGCGAGGCTCCGTCATTCATAAAACGAGCCCATCAAATATTCCCTCACCCGCCTGATCTGTCCATAAGCCTATTTTTCTTGAGGAAGACAAAAATATTTGGTGAACCGTCAATTTTTGTCCTGGGAAGTGCCAGTATTTTCGTAGCGAATGGTGTTTGTTTCACCTGCTGTGTGTCAAGTGTGCGTAGAAGCATATACTAGTGATGTAAACAAAAGCCACCGTTAGCTTAAAACAAGTTTACGTCTTCGAAATTTCGTACTATTAAAAATTTCAAATCCTTTCCTTTTTGTTCTCTTATAGAAGATAAATACTTAATTAAGATAATATCTTCACTTGTGGGATTATCCAATTAACAAAAAATGTACGAAATAATTAATATAGCCGTGAAGTTAGAAATTTACTTTGAAACCAGATTGCTGCTTTTTTTTGCTGTGGTGTATCTAACATATGTATGTAATGTTTAAATATACATTTTTCTATGCGCTCGGCGCAGAACTTCTTTGGCTGCGTCGCACAGTGTCTTCTTCGCTTGCACAAATAAAGAATTTTACTGCCAAATCAGGTAGAGTAGATAATAAATAAAAAATAAATCAGATAGTTGTAAATAAAACACATTTATCAATTATCAGTCTCTTAAACCTTAAGTCCTTCTGGTTCATATTTAAACAAATTTCACATTTCACAATTTTGTCCTCATATTGTAAATATGTATGTACGTGGATGCGAAATATCATCATTCTTATGGGAACGTAGAAACAAAAACACACCTACAAAAAAGCATACACTGTTCCGTGTGACAATAATTCCCTATCCCTAGCCCTATCGGTGGCTGCCGTATCTGAATGAGTTGGTGCGTGATTACCATTCGGAACTCAGAGAGAACGTAGGTTCGAATCACGGTGAAACACCAAAATTAAGAAACTTTTTGACGTGATTCCGTCTTATAATTCGATGTAGCCGGCTGCACGCACCAAAAAATGCGTCGTTATCTTGCTCATGCATCGTTATCTTGCTCATGCGGCGTTACCTTGCTTGAACTGCATGTTAGGTTATGTTATGTTATGTTATGTTATATTATTTTATGTTAAGTTCTGTTATGTTATGTTATGTTATGTTATGTTATGTTATATAATGAAAATGTATCAGCAGATTTAGTAGACGTGTTTTTGAGTAGTTGCAGTTTAATCCGTAATTTTATTTAATCCGCTGAGTTGGTTGGTTGGTTGGTTAAAGTGGTGATTCTTCCAGAATCCAACTAGCGCTTCCGCGCCATTTTGTTGCCACATCCTCGTTACCAACTTGTTTAACGGTTATTTACAGCATAACTATAGCCAGTCAGTGCGGTTAAGGAAACTTATTAGGTTGTTAACGTATAAGCCAGATACAGGGTGGCTGATTAATTTTGCTACATTAAGAAACTCAAATAACTTTTTTTTTAGTGTATGGAATTCATTTATTTTTTTTTTCAAGTTGAAGGTCATTAAATTTTATTAAATGTAGCTGAACTAGTTTTAAAAATAATTGAATTTAAATGCCCCCCATGCTCGTTGACACAAGTGCGGCATCTTAGTAAAAAGTTGTTCATTGCTGCTTTGAGAGTTGCGACAGGAATAGCCGCAATTGTTGCCCGAATGGATTGTTTTAGTTCATCCAAATTTGTTGGCTTTGTTTTATAAACTTCTTGTTTACATAAACCCCACAAGAAAAAGTCAGGTGCAGTAAGGTCAGGCGACCTGGGGGGCCAACGAAATTCGGAGTTTCTTGAAATCAGTTTATTGGGAAATTTTCGTCGCAATTCTGTCATAACAGTCTGGGCTATGTGAGACGTTGCCCCATCTTGTTGAAACCACACAGAGGTGAAAGGAATTCTCTTTAGGCGTAGTTCTGGATAGAAAAATTCTTTCACCATTTTCAAATAACGGGCTCCAGTAACCGTAACGGTGTGACCATTTTCTTCAAAAAAATAAGGCCCGACAATACAGCGTGAAGAAACCGCACACCACACTGTCACGCGAAGAGGATGCAATTCCGTCTCGTGGAGTATCTGTGGGTTAGAAGTACTCCATATTCGACAATTTTGTTTGTTCACATTGCCATTTAAATCGAAATGGGCCTCATCAGACATGAAAAGGCAGTTTAACATGTTTTGGTCTTCTTCCACCATTTGCAGGATCTTCTGGCAAAATTCCAAGCGAATCGGCAAGTCTGCTGCATTCAGTTTGTTAACCATTTGAATTTTGTAGGGAAATAAGTCTAAATCTTTGTGCATTATTGTTTGCAAAGACTGTCGGCTGACACCAAGTTGAGCAGATAAATTTCTTGTTGAAACCCTTGGATTGCTTTGTATAGCTGCAGCTACAGCAGCGATCGTTTCCTCCGTCCGAACGGGTGGGTTTCGATGATAAGGCCTTCTTGCGACTGTTCCTTGCTCAGCAAAATTATTCATCAGTCTCATTATGGTCCATCTGCTCGGGGGATCGCCGCCAAACATCCGCCTGTACTCTCTCTGTACCAAAACTACGGACTCCAGTGCGTGATAGCGGCGGACTATCCAAATTCTTGTTTGCGTGTCCCAGTTATCCATTTTAATAAATTTTAAAGATCATTCTGCAAATTAAAACAAAAATGGAACAGATAACTTAAAAAGAAAAAAAGTTATTCAATTTTTTTTTGGTAGCGGCTTTCATCAGCCACTCTGTAGTTGTTCGAGATTCTCGAACAGCGGTTGGCCCAGGGTTAACATTCTGTCCTTCCATAGGGCAGGGCATTCACAGAGGAAATGGAAGATTGTCTCCTTTTTCTCCGGTTGTTTGCAAATGTGACAGTATGTATTGTGAGGGATACCCATTTTGGCGGCTTGTTCTCCGATAGACCAGAAGCCAGTTATGACTGCCGTTAGTCTCCAGGCGTCCCGTCGTTTCGTTCTTATTAATGCCGACGATTGCTTAAGGTTGTAGGTGGGCCATAACGTTCTGCTAATTTTGCATTTCGTCTGGATTTTCCACCTACAGTCTACGATTCGGAGGTATTTTAGGGAAATTGTGCTCTTGACTGCACCTTGGGGTGTGAGTACCGATTCTGCAAGAGCGTTATTCATGGCAGATCCCGCTCTTACCAGTTCATCTGCTTTTTCGTTACCTTCAATGGTCCGAAGTCCCGGGCCCCAGATTAAGGTAACTTTATGGTTTTTACTCAGGATGGTGCGGCTATTCCTACTTTGTTCCACCACTTTAGAGGTTCTTGTGGTCGAACCCAGTGCCTGGATTGCAGCTTGGCTATCCGAGAGAATAGCGATATTACCCTTAAAAGAGAAATCTGCGATTAGTAGCCTACAGGCTTCCCCAATTGCCAGTACTTCCGCCTGGAAAACACTGCTGGTATTAGGGAGACGCACAGATTTCTCAATTTTAAGTCTGTGAGAATATATACCGGCTCCAACACCGCAGCCCATTTTACTTCCATCCGTATAGACGGTAGTGTCGAAGTTGTTCCACTGAATGTTAGTTTACTAAAAAACTGCGTAAATCCTTTAAAAGCGGTTCTTTTGTCCGGGTAAATCAAAATCATAGTAAAGTTTAACAAAACTACTTGAAATACTGCGAAAAAACCTTGTTGTTTCACCTGTAAAATTGTTTGAATTTACTAACATGCCAAAAATGTCAACGCGAACAACGGCCTTGAACAAATTGTAGCCATCCCCGCAAACACCTTCAGTACAAAGTAAGTCTCTTAGTACCGATGCATGATGGAAAGAATAATGAGATGGCGCCTATCGTGGTCCCGTTACTTTGCGCTCAGCGAATTTGACTGCGAGTTACGTGATTTTACCTCCAGTATGGCCAGATTACCATTTTCGTAACTTGATTTAGCATTTTTTTTTTGTTATTTAGTCTCGGAGTTTTAGTTCTTTCTTCATGACATTTTTCTAGCTGTTCTAATTAAAATGTCATGTTTATAATTTTGTAAAATATACATTTTTTAATAATTATTTAAATAATTCACTCAGTTTTATTTAGCTTTACTTTTTTTTAACATCTGGTGGCATTGCCCGCGATTGCAGGTGTTGTTGGTGTTCGTCTGCTTTCGGCAGTCAAATCTCTCTCTCGCTACTGCAGTGTTGCCTAGCTTTGGATATAAAAACGCACTAAAATGCCTATTCAAAGAAAGTAACCCAACAAATTTTTATTGAATCACGTAAAGAACTTTGTATGCGTGACAAATTGTCTTTAAAATGGGCGTTTTTTTAAATAAATGTGTTATGCTTATGTACAATTTAATTTATGAGGTTTTTTTGTCAAGCGAGACTCTTTTGTTAAGGGAACGACTTTTTTGCTATATTTGAAGTTATGTAACTAGATAAGGTACTCTTTTTGTAAAAATGTCAGTATGGTTTCTTTAGGATTTTCTGGTATTTTCTTGTTTATTTTTACAATGAATATAACTCTTAATGCCCTATGTCTCCCTAAGGATTGATGACCGGAAGAAACGATTACACCTCTATGGTTTTAATTCGCATTCAATAAATTCAAAGGCTTTTTAAAATGTGTAAAAAGGTTTTCAATCTTAAGAAGAGTTGAGAGAGGGGCATTTAATATTTTTGCATAACCTTAAATGGAGCCAAAAATTAAATTTGCACTTTCAAATTATCAAATTTTATAAGAGTAAAAACATTTTCATTAGCACTAAAATCTTCTCAGAGTGACCTTTTTTAACCTTTTTTTGTTTACTAATATAGTTTGTTTTTTAACTTAAAGTTTCGGTAGCTTTAAATTAAAAAAAAGAAACAAACACGAAACTTCAAAATTTTCGCATTTTCGGTATAAAAAAGCACTAATTTTATTGCGAAGAGCAAATGGTTGGCAATACTGCACAACTCAGCAAACGTGACGTCACGTACGCTCTGATGGGCGCAATCTTCTTTCTATCATTCTTGGTACCGATGCATCAAGCGCTACTCTCAATGCGTGGTTTGCGAAAATTGAGAGTCGCCTAGAATCACAAAAGCAGAGCATCATTGAAGAGCGAACATTACGTTTAAGAGAATCGGAAGAGCGAGTAATGGAGCGATTCGGTGAGTTGTCAGCGGATGTTATGAACTTGAAGTCGGCAGACTGAACAGAAATGTGCTAATGTAGACAAATTACGCAGCGAGGTATATGCACTTACCGAACAACTAAATGTATATGAGAACAACGTAATATCATCAGATGTGATTGTTAGTGGGAGGCCTATAAGGAAAGATGAAGACAGTGTAAATGATTTCTCCAAGCTGCGCCAAACGCTTCAAGTAAAACTAGCGCCTGTACGTTCTGCTTTTCGGTTACGACCAAACAATAAAAGCGTAGCTCCTATCATAATCAAATTGAGCTCTGCTGCAGATCGCTCTCAACTGCTGAAAGCTGTAGCTAAATTCTGCAAAGATAAGAGACGGGCACTTTCTCTTAGTGATGTCGGCATCAGTATTGAAGGGAAGCTATTTATCCACGAATGTCTTACGAGAAAAAATCGTGAACTAATGCGTTTGGCAGTATAAAAAGCAAAAGTGTCTAACGCCAGTTTTCTCTGTTCGTGGGCAAGTGTTTGTTAGAGCTCGACCCCAAACTGATGCTGTAATTATAACTGAAAAAACGAGTATAGAGAGCATTGCAACTGCTAATATGTAAAAACGAAAACATTTATTTAGACTGCGTTACATTATTAATGTTATGTCTGCGTTAAGTTTATTCTATTATTTGTCAATTATGTTTTCCAAATTCTTTGCTTTGCATTGCAATCATTTTTATTTTAATCTCATTTCTATTTCGTTCATCTCATTTGTATTTTTCATATTCTTGGCTTTACAATGTAATCTTTTTTATTTTGATCTCATTCCTATCTATCTGATTATCCCCTTGCTTTATTTAAATTCCCCCACCTTGCGTATCCTCCCAACTATAAACTGCCAATGTGTAATGAAATAGCAAAACAAGTAGACAAAGAACATGCAAGAGGAATGCTGAAACTCATTTCTAATCGCTACAATGGGTTTAATGTCTGTCAGTTGAATGCTCGAAGTTTGAATGCTGAAAAAATTGACTATCTAAATTTTGTTTTTGATAATTTGAACATTGACTTAATATGTATTTCAGAGACATGGTTTAAAGAGTATATTGATAATAATGCATATTCTCTGTGCGACTACACTATTATTAGATGTGATAGGACTACGAAGACTCGAGGAGGTGTCATTGCTTTATATTTTAAAAATAATTTTAAATGGAAAGAGATCTGCAGATCAAATCATTTTCAAGAAGTCAAATACATTTTTCTTGAATTTTATGATAATAATACTAAATGTCTTGTTGCATGCATTTACAACCCTAGCAATAGAAATGACCTCTCAGTGATATTTGATAAATTAGCGGAATTCCACATCTCCTATGAACATATTATTGTGTGTGGTGATTTAAATGTAGACCTTCTTTGTGATAATTTTTCTTCCATAGATAGTTTCCAATCATTAGGAATTGCGTCAGTGACAGAGATTACGTCAGTCATATTGATCAGCTTCCAATGGCTGGAGTTTCTGATCCCGAGTTGATATTCTTATCTTACAACATCCAGTTCAACAGACACAATCAAGTAAAGGAGTTATTTTTAGAGACTTTAAGCTTATTCAACATGATCTCTTAAATAAGGAGGCTGCCGAGTTTAATTGGAATGTGTGTCAGTTATTCACAACAGTGGATGAAAACTATAACATTTCAATGCTTTAGTCAGCCATTTATTTGATAGGTTTGTTCCGTTGCGTAAAGTTAAAGTCCATGGAAATAGGAAACCATGGTTTACATGTGAGATATTGTTTTTAATTAGAGAGCGTAGTAAAGCATATAAGAAATGGAAAAATGATAGAAACACTTACTTGTGGCAAAAATATCGTGTAGCAAGAAATAAAGTAACTGCAATCACTAGAGATGCTTAAAGGGCATATCTACAATGGTAGTTTACCTCCGAAAGTCCTATGGAAAAACCTTAGAACCTTAGGTGTCTCAGGAGAGGATAAGTCCGTGTGCAGTTTGGACCCAGAAATCTTAAATACTCACTTTCTAGCATCTAACATGGCTCCACTCGACATACCTGTAAAAGTTCCTCTACGAGAGCGTACTGAAGACGGTGAGTTTGAATTTGTGTCTGAAACAGAGATGGATCTGATACAGTGTGTACATACTGTCAAATCTAATGCTATAGGGACCGACGGCATTTGTCCTAAAATTCTCAAAATGATTCTACCATTTGTAATACCGTCACTAACGCACATAATTAACTTTTCAATCACCTCATCTACATTTCCATGTCTCTGGAAGATAGCAAATATTATATAATACCTGTGCCAAAAATAAAATGCTCTACCGCTCCTCAGCACTTCAGACCAATAAGCATTTTACCTGCCCTATCGAAAGTATTTGAAAAAATTTTGGCGCGACAAATTACCTGCTACTTGGACAAGAATAATCTGCTGAGTAATTTCCAGTCGGGTTTCAGAAGTTTGCATAGTTGCTCCACAGCTATGCTTAAAATTTTTCGCTCTGCTTATGATAAAAACTTCCTAACAGTGCTAGTACTACTCGATTTTTCAAAAGCATTTGATACTATTGATCACAACATTTTACTGCAAAAATTGTGTTATCACTATAAGTTTGGAGCATTTTCTCTGCAACTAATAAAAAGTTACCGTTCGAATCGGCTACAACAACTTAAGTGTGGTGATAACTACGCAAGCCAAAAACCAATTACGTCAGGTGTGCCGCAGGGCTCTATTTTAGGTCCAATTTTATTTTGCATTTTTATTAATGATATTGTTGAGTGTTGCCAAAATTCGTCGATTTATCTCTATGCTGATGACACCCAGATCTACCTGTTAAGGCCAATAGGCCTTATTGAGGATTTGATAGCAAGGCTTAATGAAGAGCTCTCTCGAACTTCTAACTGGTCCAAATCTAAAAACTTGAAATTAAATGAGTCAAAGACGAAGGCGATTGCTATTTCTCATTCAATGTATGACCTTAGCTCTTTGCCGCCAATATTACTTAATGAAGTAAATATTAACTTTGATGACATAGTAACTAACCTGGGTTTCAGAATAAATTCAAGATTATCATGCGTTGACCATGTAAACTTTGTTGTAAACAAGGTATGTAATCTATACTAATATTATAAAGAGGAAAACTTTGTTCGTTTGTTTGGTTGTAATGAATAGGCTCAAAAACTACTGGACCGATTTTAAAAATTCTTTCATCATTCGAAAGCTACATTATCCACGAGTAACATGGATTATATTTTATTTTGGAAAAAAATAGGGTTCCGTAAGATATTTGGATTTTTCGAACACAAACTGAAAAAAATCTTATATTGTAATTAATATAAAATAAAGTCAACTTTTTGTGTGTGTTCGCTAACCGGCCGTGTCTTTGCACCGAATTAAACCAAACTTACACACATTGTTAAGAAGGTATTGAAGATGGTTTCCGTATAGTTTGGATACCTATTGGTGGATAGGGCTCGAAATATAGGTCAAAACGTGGACCCGGGTAACCTTCGGATGTGTATGTACAATATGGATATCAAATGGAAGCTGTTGGTGAATGCTTTAGTTCAGAGTATTTTTCATACCGCTCTGTAACTGGGGTCTCGAGATAGAGACCAAAACGTGGACCCTAGAATGTGTTTGTACAATATGGATATCAAATGGAAGCTGTTGGTGAATGCTTTAGTTCAGAGTATTCCCATCCGCTCCGTGACTGGGGTCTCGAGATATAGGTCAAAACGTGGACCCGGGTAACCTTTGGTTGTGTATGTACAATATGGGTATCGAATGAAAGCTGTTGATAAGTGCTTTAATACGGGGTAATTTTCATACCTATTGATGACTAGGGTCTGGAAATATATGCCAAAACGTGGACCCGCCGTGTCTTTGCACCGAGTTAAACCAAACTTACGCACATTGTTAAGTAAGTATTGAAAATGGGTTTCGTAAAGTTTGGTTGTAATTCGGAGCACTGGCAACGGGTACAGCGTTCTTTTGAACCAGCCATAATGTCGCTTACTTTTTTAACGCTTGGGGCGGAACTGAACTGTCAAATTGACAGTGTGAGTTAAAATGTGTCAATATTTCTTTCTGATTTGGATGCCATAAGGAAAAAACGTAAGTGCAACATGTAAAAATTGTTTGTGAATTTTTTTGGAGTGGATTTTGGAACAGTGAATAATTTCTTACGAAATTTGAGAATTTACTGTGAAATCCGAATGAAATTATGTGTTCGTGCTCCAATGCTTAATAAAACATATAAATTGAAACGAAAAATTCATGGATGATCAGGAAAAAAGACGATTGTTTCTTAGTTATTCATATGCGTTTATTTGAAATTTAAAAACAATCTTCTTTTTTCCTGATTTTCAAATTATTTTTTATATTTACTCAAAAACAAATAGAAAAACAAAAAATATTGTTTATGCCAAAGCGCTTGAATAAAGAATAAAGAAATAAATAATATGAAAACCATATATTTTCTGTTCTAAACCATGTCTTTTCTATTTTAGTGTGCCCAGCGAAGGGGGCCGGGTTTGCTAGTATTCTTAAAAAGCTATATTGTACTGCCTACTTACTGCCACGGCAAACTAAATTAAAACTTATTAGATCACTCGTTGTTCCTCCTGTATCATACGCTGAATTAGTATATTGCAGGCTTGATAATAATTCGAAACGTAAATTGCAAATCCCTTTAAATAATGCAGCGCGTTTCGTGTTTGAAAAAAGGAAATATGACCATATATCTATCTACTCAAAACAGATTCTCCATCATAACCTCGACTCGTATCTCAAAATACGCTCTCTTTTGTTCCTGCATAAATTAATATACACACGAAAACCATTGTACCTGTACAAAAACATTAAACAATGCCAGTGCACCCGAACATTGAATCTGATTGTTCCGACCTACACTTACTTTGAATCAGAACGCATGTTCTTTGCTAGTGCCATAAAACTATGGAATTCTATACAACCTACAATAAAGCTTATAAAACAGCAAGGTGTTTTAAAACTGCAGTTTCTAACTACTTTTAACCTTTAATTCCCCTTCCCTTCTCCCAATCCCACCATCTTTCTCTTTTTCTCACTTAGTATTCTAAGTTTTAGTCTATAAGTTTAATAGTTAAAATAGTTTTAAAATTTAAGTAGCATTTTTATGTATTCCATCCTCGTATTCTAGAATTATAAGAAGATGTACTACCCACAAGACTTTGTCTTACTATGTACTAAACAAATCAAATAAATTGAAAAATTGAAACTGAAATTATGTTATGTTATGTTATGTTATGTTATGTTATGTTATGTTATGTTATGTTATGTTATGTTATGTTATGTTATGTTATGTTATGTTATGTTATGTTATGTTATGTTATGTTATGTTATGTTATGTTATGTTATGTTACGTTATGTTATGTTATGTTATGTTATGTTATGTTATGTTATGTTATGTTATGTTATGTTATGTTATGTTATGTTATGTTATGTTATGTTATGTTATGTTATGTTATGTTATGTTATGTTATGTTATGTTATATTATGTTATGTTATGTTATGTTATGTTATGTTATGTTATGTTATGTTATGTTATGTTATGTTATGTTATGTTATGTTATGTTATGTTATGTTATGTTATGTTATGTTATGTTATGTTATGTTATGTTATGTTATGTTATGTTATGTTATGTTATGTTATGTTATGTTATGTTATGTTATGTTATGTTATGTTATGTTATGTTATGTTATGTTATGTTACGTTATGTTATGTTATGTTATGTTATGTTATGTTATGTTATGTTATGTTATGTTATGTGGTGTTATGTTGTGTTTTTTTATATTTTGGTTTGTGTGCGTGTGTGCGTTATTATGTTTATATACATATATATTATTGTTGTTATGTTAATATAAAAATAAATATAATAATGAAGTTTATATATGTTATTATAATTTTTATGTACAAATAAATATAACAATAATATTTAAATAATGGGTTATTTGTATATATATATAAAAATATAAATAATGATATATAATATAAATATAAAAAAATGATGTATAGTTATATACCGAATTTATAATTAGTGACGATTAGTTGTTAATAATACCTGTTCTTTTAATGTTTTTATTATTAATTTATTATTATATATGAAGGACAAAATGTATGGTAATATTTGCCACATACCTTATAAGATATGTTGTATACTAATATCTGTATATGTATTACGGCGGGCGCCGTAGCCGAATGGGTTGGTGCGTGATTACCATTCAGAATTCACAGAGAGAACGTTGGTTCGAATCTCGAAAACATTTTTCTAATAGCGGTCGCCCTCGGCAGGCAATGGCAAACATCCGAATGTATTTCTGCCATTAAACTGACCATAAACTTTCTTAACAGAACACGCATTTTTATAATAAAATTCAATGATTTGCAAGCGTTGTTCGTTTGTAAGACGATTAATGGTTAAATTATAGACCAAACTGAAGATGTTTGACAGTGAAACAAAACTCGAAACTTGCGTCAGCTGTTTAAACCAACTGTTTAAAAATATAATAGCTAAAAAATCACCTGTTATAGGTATGTGTAATCCATACATATGTACGTATATATAAGTCGCCATACATAGATGTGCACGGGTATGCTCTCGCCATAGCAAAAATATCACCATTTACCATATTCGGAACAATTCTATATTGCGAAGTTAGGAATATATGTATATATACATATATATGTATATTAGGTTGGATTAAAAACATTTGTTTTTTGAAATTTTTATTTCGGCCTATGCGGGAAAGTTGCCTCATATAAAGACAATCAAATGTTTATATGGAGTCATGTCAAAATTTTGAGCGCGAATACTGCCACACGTCCTTCAAAATTCTTTCATAGTTGCAAAATTCTGACACAGTTGCAAAGAACTTCGATTGTGTTCATATTACAAAAAAAAATTTTATACGAACCTTGTTAAGCTTCTTATGTGTGAAATACTCTACAAACGAAATTTTTGTCTATTTTCAATATTTAGCGAAATATATTGAAAAATATTAAAACTGATGTATCGAGCCATTGATTACGCAAATTTCATAAAAATTAGCTTGTTGTCAAACTGTTTACGTTCTTTTAAATACAAATCAAACACACTTTTTTGAATATCGAATCATTGAAAGTTTGTAAAGCTTTTATTATTAACTTTTAATTATTATCACATAGTAGAGACATCATACAAAAATACAGAAAAAACGGGGGATAAATTTCTGTGAGATAGAGGATAGATTTGTAACTTAACTAATTTCACAGGCCAAACGAGCAGGGAGGGAAAGCCGTGGAAAAGCTACCGAGCATTTGGGCGCTCTCACATCACTGACGCATTGTCCCATATCTACTATAAGTGTGTTCTCAAACGCAGCCTCGTATGGCCTGTCAAATTCTTAGTTATTACAAATCTATCCTTTAGTGAAAATTCTATCGACTATCCACTATCTTGTATCCACTATCCAACTGAAATCTATCCCTCGTTTTTTCTGTGAAGTCAACACATTAAATTAAAAAAGTACTCGTAATACTAATAGCAAAGTTGTTCTACTTATATAAGACATAAAATTTAAAATTATTAGCTTGTTCTCATATAAATATTATGGCTTTACGTAGTGAATTATTATGTCCAGTATTCGGACATGGACGGGTGTTTAAACCTAATGTTTTACCTAGTTACGAAGATGTAATTCTATGTTATTTGTGGATTAGTGAGAATAAGAAAAATCAATTTAACCCTCTACTGCATGGAAATGTTTAAAATAATGAAAATAAATAAAACACCGTAAATTTATGTTGATTGAGGGTAATTTATTGCGTATTTAACAAAAATTAAAAAATTCACTTGGCGGTTTGGAAGAAAAAAATGAAGCCATATATGGCCTTATATGCGTTTAGGGTTATTTTTGGGAAAAAAATTTATTGGGTGTGGAAACTTGTAAAACAGTTCCTTTTGTCGTTGTAGCACAAGAACACGTTGCACTTTTCGCAAAAGGTGTATGAGCGAAAAGAGTAATCATTTTGACAAAGTTGTCGGTTTTTCATCCATTTCGGGATGTGGACTATTTCGTCCGTCCGCACAGAACTCAAGGGGAAATCCTGTCGCTTTCTTCTTTTACTGCTGGTAGGTATATTTTCTCTACTTGCCGATTGAGAGTTTGAGGGTGTGGATATAGGTCGTCCTCGTTTTTTCAATTTACCAACTTTGCAAAGATGTTCAGCTATTGCAAGCTTGAAGTCAAACAATGGCATATATTCTTTCGACTTTCGACGCCACAAAATCCAAGCATTGACAACGCACATATCAATCATATGAAAAAAAAATCTTTTTATACCACTTTTTTGTCCTCAGTTGTATTCTATAAAGGCCTAGTAAAGAATCCAGTAAATCAAAAAGTGTAATCAATATGTTTAAGTTCGTGCGGTTTTTTTTCGAAATTTGAAACTTTATTGACGTAAAATGGTTACAAATTTAATATTCAAAGTATTGTCCATCGCTTACTACTACTTTTTCCCATCTTTCTGGCAATTCACGGATTCCCTTTGTGAAAAATTCGGTCGGTTTTGCCGCAATCCACGAATCGATCCATTTTTTGACTTCATCGTAATTACGGAAGTGCTGGTCAGCCAGGCCATGTTGCATCGATCGGAAGAGATAGTAATCGGATGGCGCAAGGTCTGGACTATACGGCGGGTGGGGTAGGACATCCCATTTGAGCGTTTCTAAGTATGTTTTGACCACTTGTGCAACATGTGGCCGAGCATTGTCATGTTGCAAAATAACTTTGTCGTGTCTATCGGCGTATTGCGGCCGTTTTTCTCGCAGTGCTCGGCTCAAACGCATCAATTGTCGTCGGTAGACATCCCTCGTAATCGTTTCATTCGGTTTCAGTAGCTCATAATACACAACACCCAGCTGGTCCCACCAGATACACAGCATAACCTTCAGGCCATGAATATTCTGCGCCGACGTCGATGTTGAAGCATGGCCAGGGTATCCATACGTTGCCCGACGTTTTGGATTGTCGTAATGGACCCACTTTTCACCGCCAGTCACAATTCGATGCAAAAAACCCTTTCTTTTGTGCCGTTGAAGCAGTTGTTCGCATGCCATAAAACGGCGTTCAACGTCTCTTGGCTTCAATTCATACGGCACCCAATGGCCTACCTTTCGGATCATTCCCATGGCTTTTAAACGTTTGGAAATGGTTGATTGATCAACTCCCAAAGTTTTTGCAACCTCTTCTTGCGTTTGAGCCGGATCTTGATCGAGCAATTCCTCCAATTCGGTATCCATGAACTTTGGCGGCGCACCCTCGCGTTCTTCGTCTTCCAAGCCAAAATCACCACTTTTAAAGCGTGCAAACCACTTCTGGCACGTTCGCTCAGCTAGAGCATGCTCACCATAAACTTCCACCAAGATACGATGACTTTCGGCTGTTTTTTTCTTCATATTAAAAAATTCCCCGCAAAAACACATTATTTGGCACGAAATTCGACATTTTCAAGTGTGGTAAAAATATTGTTGTTTACGCTTCAAATAAAAAACTTATACTGACGTTTGTGCCTTACGACAGTAGCTCTCCAATGAATGTTTGGAAATGTGGATCGATGGAATAATAATCAAGTTACGCCATCTGTTGTAAAACCGCACGAACTTATCGATAGACCTATTAATAATTATATACATCAACTGCCCTAGGAGAATTGATTTCAATATACTTCTCTCTTTTGCAGTACCGTTTTTTCGTTGACATAGGGTGACATCCGACATAGGTTGAAAGAATATTTACCCCTTTGTTGTCAAACCAAGTGACGAGACCAAGTTCAACTCCATCAATATCTGCTACTTTTTCATCCACGGCCTAACTTTTTCATTTTTTTTGGTTGGCATCTTGCAATTTGTTACACGATTTAACCTTACTGTGCCTAAAGGTAATATACCATTTTTCATTAGATACACCTGAAGCTTCGGACTGTTAAACCAATTATCAAAAAATAGTTGATAGTTTTTTTCTTTTTGGTATTGTAGCTGCTAGTCTCGTTACAACATTTCCACTTACTCCTATATTTGGTGCTCCTTCCGGGAATGTATCGCTTTGAGCTCCGGCAAATATATTAAAATCGTAACTGAAACCTGAAACTCCGCTCAAGACAAAATTTTTGAATCCCCATTTGTGGGGTTTAGCTGGATTGTACTGTTTGAGGTAATGGTGGCACTTTGTGGGAATTATTTGTTCATCAACCACTAAATGTTCTTCTTTGGGTACAAGCAATAATCGAGCACGAATTTTGTCTCTCTAATCTTAAAGAGCTTATCAAACCCGAGTTCACCTGGTGATCTTATATTTTCATTATTATTGAAGTGTAAAAATCGTTTGATGTTTTCCCATATGTTACATGTCATTGCGTTACGTACAAATTCTTTGCCAATGGATGTGTTCCAATAATTTCTGGATGATGGTAGTTTTATCAAAAACATGTATATTGTTATGCCTGAAATAATTTTTATAAGTAATTTTTTTTAACTTTTTACTTGAACTCACCTATAAACTGATTTATATCCATTTGTAATGCAATTAAATTCGATTGTTCTACAATAAAGTTCATCAAATCGTCATTGAAAATAAAATTAAACATATCTACTGGTGTCTCCAGTTCCTCAATAAAGTCAGGAAGGTTTGAATCTCCTTGAAATGGAAAATTTTCATTGGAATAAGGATTCAAGGTAGGTAGGTATAGTGGTTGTCGGTTGACACACCTAGGCCTGCTGTAGGCCCATTGTGATACCACCAGGGCTGTCCCCTCTCCTCACTCTACATTGTCCTCATTGAACCAACCTGTGGCTTTAATATATTTAACAAGACTTGTTATTTTTACATTGGCTACTTCTGCCAAGTTATTCAGGGAACTTTTTCCTAAAATATTGAACCTTCTTCCATCCAGAGCTATGCACCCGCATAGAAAGTGTTCTATAGTCTCTTCTTCTTCAATATCGTTACAGCTTCTACAATAGTCGTTATAGGGCGCTCCCAGCCTACTGGCATGTCTGCCAATCAGACAATGCCCTGTTAGGACCCCGAGTAGATTTCTCATATTTTTCCTGTTTAGTTTTAACAGTCGGTTTGTGCGGCCCATGTTCCATTCCGGCCACGTCATTTTACTAGTTCTACAGGTCAAGGTCTGAGACCACAGCCTGTTGGCAGCACTGATAGTGTGTTTATCTATAAGCATCTTACAAGTTGCTAAGGGTATAGGAATGTCCGCTTTGTCTGGTTGGATCGGTAACGTGGTCCCCAATCTCGCTAATTCATCTGCTTTGCAGTTGCCTTCTATGTCTCTATGACCCGGCACCAGAGCAGGTTTATTGCAAAGTACTGTGATAGTTCTGTCAAAACGTCGATACATTCTTTTACTGTCTTCGAGTTAATATTGGGCGATTTTAAAGCTTTCAGGGCCGATTGGCTATCTGAAAATATGTTTATATCCCTTGTGGTGAGGACACTTTTATTTAGGGCTAGCAGGCCCTCTCTGATAGCCAGAATTGCAGCTTGAAATACACTACTGTGATCCGGTAGCGGGATCAGAGTGACGGCCTCCGACTACTTGATCATTTAGCTTGGAACCATCAGTATAGATGCCGATTCCGATTCTTTTGTCCATTACCCCATTGTCCCAATCTTCTCTCGTAGGGAAAGTTGTGGTACAGGATGTGTTTAAATGCAACTCTACAGAGCTACAAAAGTCTGTCGTTTGATGTAGGAAGGGGTATTCATCTAGTATTCCCCCATTGACTCCTTCTGTTAATGGCTAAGTTAGAAGATTCTCTTAATCTAAGTGCCGATTTCGCCGCCAGCTGCTTGCTGTAGACCTCAATCGGTAATAAGTGCAGCATGACATTCATCGCTGCCGTGGGTGTAGTCTTTAGTGCCCCGCTTATGCAGAGACTAGCACCTCTTTGAATACTTTCTAGGCGTTTTACTGTTGTTCTTTTCTCGAGTATTGGCCACCAGACCAATGCACCGTATGTCATGATAGGCCGTACCACTGCTGTATATAGCCAGTGTACTATTTTTGGGGTTAGGCCCCATTTTGCCCCCACAATTCTTTTGCATGTATAGAGTGCTGTGGCTGCTTTTTTTACTCTATCATTAATCGTTTGTTTCCACGAGAGCTTCCTATCTAATATCAGTCCTAGGTAGCTCGCCTCTTCCCCAATTGATAGTGTGATACCCTCAAGAGTAGGGGGGTTTAGGACAGGTAACCTGTATTTCCTGGTGAGCATGATTAATTCTGTTTTGCTGGGATTTACCCCAAGACCACTCGATGCAGCCCACCGGCTTACATCGTTCAAAGCATTTTGCATTATATTGCAGAGGGTATCTGGGAATTTCCCTCTTATTAATATTGCAACATCGTCTGCGTAGGCCACTACGTGTATTCTCCTTTCCTCTAGATTCTTCAACAATTGATTCATTGCCAGAATCCACAGCAGAGGAGAAAGTACACCGCCCTGAGGGGTGCCCCTCCTGACGGATCTGCGTATCGTCGAGGGGCCCAACGTCGAAATTACTAATCTGCCTAGTAGCAACTGTTTAGTAAATTTCACAAGGCCCTCGGCGACACCCAAGTCAGTCATTGCGCTTGTTATGGCCTCCGGTAGGATGTTGTTGAAAGCGCCTTCTATGTCTAGGAAGGCTACCAGAGAATACTCTTTGTCCTCTATTGATTTCTCTATCTCTGAAACTAGTGAATTTAATGCTGTCTCTGTGGATCTACCTTTACAGTAAGCGTGTTGTGATCTCGCCAGTAGCGACGGGGTCAAGTTTTCCCTTATAAAGGCGTCTATTAATCGCTCCAGCGTCTTTAATAGGAATGAGGAAAGGCTAATAGGTCTGAAGTCTTTAGGCTTTGTATGCGAGCTCCTACCAGCCTTTGGTATGAAAACTACTTTGACTTCCCTCCATCTTAGGGGGACGTAGTTTAGTCGTAATGCTGCTCTGAATATGGTTATCAGCCATTGCATAATGTTGTCCAATGTTTGTTGTAGTTGCGCAGGGATTATCCCGTCTGGTCCCGGTGTTTTATGTATATGGATGGAAATTTCCTACAGCCCAAGTTATCTTGGCTTCTGTGACAATGTTGGGGATGTCGGTACCTAGTACCGCATCCGAAGTTGGAATATTGGCGGTTATCGCTTCCTCTAAGTTACCTGGGAAGTAGGTATTTAGTAATAGGTCTAATGATTCTTCGCTGGATTCTGTCCAGCTGGAGTCTGGCTTCTGAAGATACCCTATGGGTTGAGCAGACTTGGTTAGGATTTTCCTCAGTCGAGATGCCTCCACCGTAGTCTCGATCTCCCCACAAAAAGTTCTCCATGAAGACCTTTTTGCTTTTCTTATTTCTTTCTTATATATTTTTAATTTGTCATGGTATAGGTCCCATTCACATTCGCTTTGGGAGAGTTTGGCTCTATTGAATTGTTTCCTGCAATTCTTTTGTAGCTTTTTCAGTTCGGGTGTCCACCAGGGTGGCTTATTCTTCCCTCTATACCTGGCTGCCGGACAAGCCTTATGCAGGGCTTGGTTGCAGCAATTAGTCAGTCTATTGACCATATTGTCTAATGCCTCTATGCTAGAGGGGTTAAAGGAGGGATCCATGGGCAAACGTTCTGCTAGTTCTTGGGAATATCTTAGCCAGTTTGTTTTCCTATGGTTCCTAAATTTTAGTGCTTTAGGATGAATGACCTCTTCTTGGAGCGTGCATTCTATATATCTGTGATCAGAGAATGAATGTGCATTAAGTACCCTCCAATTCACTATTCTATCTATAATTGAGTCTGACACTAACGTAATGTCAAGAACTTCCCGACGATTACGTACAATAAAGGTAGGCTCATTACCGCGATTGCAGAGCAATAATTTGGTACTCATAATAAAATTAAAGAGTGACTCACCTCGCTCGTTAATATCTGAACTACCCCAGGTAGTGTGAGGGGCGTTTGCGTCGCCTCCCATAAGTAATATCTTGCCGCAGGCTTCGCTGTCCAGTATTAGCTCTTTTAACAGCTGCGATGGGACTGGATCCCCGTGTGCCATAGAGAAGGACGATAGCCGGTACTTGTTACCATCTGTCTCCCAGCTTATCGTAGTTGTGTCTTTATTGCTATATTTATAAATCATAAATGTGGTTAGTTCTGTTTTTGCCATAATACAAGACCTTGATTTACCTTCACAGTCTGCTGTATACAGCTTATATTTCGGTGTCCTCAACCCGCAGATGCGCCCTCCATTGATCCATGGCTCCTGAATGAGGACAAAATCAGGGTTTTCTGCTGCCATGCGATCAATTAGGGCTTGTGATGCTAGCTTACTGTGATGTAAATTTATTTGTAGAAGACGCATGGTTAACACTCTCTGAATCTTCCTGTGAGTCGCTCAAGAGCTCTTTTTCTGAGTATGTTGTACTCAAACCAGCTGTAAGCTCAGTTGTCGTACTTGTACTCATTTTCTTGAGTCTAGCTGTGAGCTCAGACCCTGACGAGCAGTATCCTTCTATGTCGATGCTTTCGACGTCGCTTGAGGACTCCATAGGATCTTCCTCAGCGTCATTGGCCTCAATTTCTGAGGCCAATTGGTCGATGGCATCAGCATCTGTTTTATAGGTTCTGACCTTAACCTTGCCAAAACCATAGTTTATCATACCTTCGCTTTTCGCCAAAGGTTCTAGAGAATCGTTTGTTAGTAACAGCATTACTTGCGTTGTGGCACGTTTCGTCACCACACCGTCTACTGTTACGGTATTGTCAAAGACCTTGACAAATTTCCAGCTCCCCGTAGGAAGGCCTGGGTTGCATGCACTTATTATCTGCATGACTTGCTGTGGGTCAGAGGGTGTAGGGACCCAAACTCGTGCCCTCGGTCGAGACGGGATGTCTTTTTTGTCTACTACCACGAGCTTCGCTCCAGGGTAGACTTCCCCGATCTTCGCTATTGCAGTCTTGTATAGCTCCACCGATCTTTCGTCGTCGCAGGCTATAATTTTAATCTGGCCTTGGTACCAGCCAGCGTCATTGCATGATGGGGGCGGACCTGGATTGCTTAGTAGCACTTCCAGCGTTACGTTGGTCAGAGCGGACTGCACCCATTTCCATTGGGCTCTGGGAATTCTTCCTTCGGGATCACCCTCATCCAGGACACCAATGATGATGCGATTGCGGGCCACTTCCGCAAACGTTTTATTAGGCGCTATGCCTCGATTTTTCGGTATTTTCGCTGACGGTTCAACCTCTTCAGTAGACCTCTGTCTTTTGGTGGCAGCTGACGATGTGGTTGGCCTTTCGAGGGTGAAGTTAGAAAGAACCTTCTTCGCCCACTCTATCGACTCCCTTACCTCCTTCGTCAGCTCCTCCGTTGTTGGTGGAGATTCGTGCAGCCTTTTGAGTATCCTGGCGGCATTACGCCTCTCCAGGTACCCTGCTTTAGTTGGATCAGTGATCCTTACTGTCGGCCATTTTCCGGCAGGAGCACTGGCCTCGGTGCTACCTGTGGCAGTCTCTTCACCAGCTCTCCGCATAGCCACAGGACGTCGACTAATTGGTCTGGTTCCGATAACCACCGCAGGAGGTGCCGATATACTGGGGCTAGGCTTAACCTCAGTCCCAGTGTCAGCGCTTGCCGCCGGTCCACTCTGACTAAGTTTGACTACAGTCATCGTGGTGGCAGATTGAGAGCTCGTTTTGAACGCTGCTCGCTTCTCGGAGCTTGCTGCCCCTTCTGATTTGTTTGTTTCTTTTAATTTTTTATCTTTTGAATTGTTCATTTGTTGGTCCCACGAGTGTCGGAGAAGAGATGTTCACCTGCGCATAGCTCCGAACTACACAGGCAAGGCTAGTTATTACGGAGGGCGCCAGGTATCCGTAAGCTCACGTTAGCGACTGGGCTATTTTTGAAAAGGGCCCCCAGCCAGGCTGATCCTCGGCACGGGTCGCATGACACCTTGATCCGGCCCTTTACCTCACACCATGGTAAAACTCCATTTACAAATGCTGTACTATTAAGGAGTAACGAACACTTATCTGTGGAGTCTTACCTTAGCTAGCTACCTCTCAACTGAGTGCAGGATGAGAACTGTGGTACCTATTTCCAGTTGGCACCCTCGGGGAGGGTTCAGTGGAGGGGTTTTGCCGACCAAACCGGCAAACAAATTTCTTTCCAAATTGGAGGTCTAGGCTTTTTAGCAGATTTTGCATTTGATGTAGAAGGCTTGTTATAGTCATCTGAGTCATCGGTATCATCAGTCTCTGGTACATAAATATGCTCCTGTTCTGGCGGTTTACTTATAAAGTCTTCTTCGTCGGTATCAGATATGTAGTCATCATCACTTTGATCACCTCTATTAACTTCATAAACATACTTTAAGTTACCATAAAATGATCGTACATTCATTTCTAGGAAATTTCATTGCGATTTATCAAAAACCAAAACAGAAATATGTATACACATATGTTAGTTCATTATTTACCTACTATTAGTGCATGAAACGCCATATATGGCTTCGTCAGTTTTTACAAAAAATCAAACACAAGATACTTACTTTTCATATAAATTATATTTTTATTCAAAAAATAACTTCACTTTCTATACAAATATATATTTTTTGCTGTAGTCTTGCTTTTATTTTTTATGCAATAGTGCACAAAATCACTTCAAATTTTGCTTTTGTTCTCACACTTGAAGCACTCAAAGAAAGATAGCTAGAAAAGGTAGCTAAAACACTTGTTGACAATATTTAGTTTTGCGTATGAGAAGAAAACAAAGCATAGAATGTGATAATTATTATTATCTTTTGATTAAGTCCCGTTTTTATAAAAATACAACACAATCAAAGGTAAAAGCCATATTTGGCGTTATATGCGGTAGAGGGTTAAAAATCTTGCAAGTGAGACTTCCGTGGTATCTCAGAACTTATTAGTTATTTGGAAATTAGCTTCGATTCCTACAATAGAGCCTCGATCAGTTGTTCGAAAAAAAAAAACAGTATCATGATAAATACCGTACTTTACTCAAATCGTACAAATCTAGAAAGGACCAAAATTCTTATCAAGAGAAAATGCAAAATTTTAGAAAGGAAGCTCAATTTCTTTTCGATATTGCATCATGTAAATGCGAGAACTTTGATTCATGTATATTAGGTGTGCAATACCAGAAAAAGTACCAATTCTTGAAAGATTATTTTTGACTGACCAGCACACAGTAAGGAAAATGGGAATTGGTGGCACAGACGTGAAGAATTCCATAAAGTTGAAGAAAAAAATGGAAAGAAAAAAGAAGAAAGAAGAAAGTCAAAATAAAAAAATGGATGAACCAACTTTCTCTGGTAATTAGAATAATGATAACAAAATGGTTCGTCTGAACCTTTGGAGGAGATTGCAGTGCCAAAAAAATTAAAAATTGCTTCTATGGCTACCGTAGCTAATACAGCTTCCAGATACGGTATATCAGATAGAGCTGCAGCATCTCTCGTGACAGCTACACTTCAAGATGTTGGATTAGTAACGAAAGATGATTTAAGTAAAGTTGTTGACAGAAATAAAATAAGGCGTTCCCGTACTGTACAGAGAAATATTTTAAGTAATACGCCTTCGTTAATCTCGGGACCATTTGCGCTTTAATTTGATGGGAGAAAGAACAAAACTTATGCAATGGTTGAAGGTTGTAGAAAAATTACTATAGAGGAGCACATAAGTTTAGTAAAGAAACCGAACTCGGAGTATTTTGGGCATATTACAGTAGAAAGCGGAATAGCAAAAATGGTGAGTATGAAAATTAAAGAATTTTTTTATAGAAAAAGCCGTGGTTGCGGTTGGATGTGATGGAACTGTTTTGAACACAGGTTTTAAAGGAGGAGTATTACGATATTTAGAAGAAAGTCTTCAAAAACCCTTACAATGGTTCATCTGCCAATTACATGCCAATGAACTACCGCTTAGACATTTGTTTGAATACATTGATGGCTCTACGTCTGAAAGCTTTAATGGTGAAATAGGGAAAAAATTTAAGGATTGTGAGAAGCTTTCTTTCGTCAATTATAAACCAATTATATTCACACTACCAGATATATCCAGTAAAAATGATTTAAGTACGGATCAAAAATACCTATTTGATATTTGTGGTGCTATTATAAGTGGGCATTGCAACGACAGCTGAAAAAAGAAAAACCCCAGAAAAATTGTTCATTCCAGGTGGCTTACTATAGCGAATAGAATTTTAAGATTGTATGTATCAACATACACACAACTTCATATTTGTTTTTTAACAAAAATGAATTTTTTTTGCTCTACAAGTACATAAATACATGGATGTGATTATTCCTTTTTTGCACTGATTTTTGGTAAAATATTTTAAGCTATTTCATCGGCCGCCGTAGCTGAATGGGTTGGTGCGTGATTACCATTCGGAATTCACAGGGAGAACTTTGGTTCGAATCTCGGTGAAACACCAAAATTAAGAAAAACATTTTTCTAATACCGGTCGCCCCTCGGCAGGCAATGGCAAACCTCCGAGAGTATTTCTGCCATGAAAAAGCTCCTCATAAAAATATCTACCGTTCGGAGTCGGCTTGAGACTGTAGGTCCCTCCATTTGTGGAACAACTTCAAGACGCACCCCACAAATAGGAGGAGGAGTTCGGTCAAGTACCCAAAATGGGTGTACGCGCCAATTATATATATATAATATATATATATATATATATATATATATATCAACAAGTCATCATTCAGAAAATCTTATGATGTTAGTTCATTTTATTGTAAAAATTTATGCACCAATGTGGTTTGAAATAAAAACTAAACATTCAACTATAGTCCGATTGAGATAATATATCTACCAGAAAATCTAAAAAAGTTACTGAACTCTGTCGGCTTGAAACTGTAGGTCCCTCCATTTGTGGAACAACATCAAGACGCACACCACAAATAGGAGGAGGAGCTCGGCCAAATACCCAAAAAGGATGTACGCGTCAATTATATATATATATATATAAGTGACATTATGTCTCTACAACAGTTCCCTAAAACATTGTTATTCTCTCTAACTGTATATAGTATAATTTCAATTACTACTTTAGAGTAAGTTCTTAGCTTTTAAGTTCTTGCTCACTGACTCTTGTTTCTTATTCCTACACGTGTGTGAACACCATAGTGAATAAAATTATAAACTTTTAAATTGTGGTTTATGTTAGTGAATAAAATTATAATAAGAAACCATAATGAACCTTCGCAAAAACTTCCTTTTGTTAATAATTAAAATTATGCAAAAATTGTGAAAACTTAACAAGCTAATACACAGGCTAAAGTGAACAGCGTTTGGACTATTTGCGATAATAAGCATTTAAAAACAGAAAAAAAAACTTGAAGCTATGTAAGTAATAAGACATTTATAAAATTATTGTTTAAATTGAATAAGAAACATTTTGATGAAAATAACTGTTCATACTCAAGCGGTTGTGGAAATTTAAAAAAAAAACAACAACAAATAAATTGTAAGACTGCAAGCAAAGTGAAATAGTGGTCGAAGAATGGAGAAAGAACAATAAAACAACGAGGTATTATATAAAATAATGAGCGCAATGCAAATAGACGTTCGGTTTTAGGCACAACAACAATAAACAAATCGTATGCAAGACCAACAGCTTCACGAAATTTGCACACAAATCGGCTCACTGAATATAAGTACCTGCAAAAGAATAACCATGGAAGAAATCAGAGAAAGAAGAGATCGCGTCGTGCAAAGCATTAAGTTAGTCTCCCCTTTCGATGGAGACAGAAATTACCTATCGCTCTTCATTGGCAGTATTGACAACATCATTCCGCCATTCACTTCTCTTACAAATGAAGAGAAGCCCTTCTACTTCCAGTGTATAGTAAGCACACTACGTGGAGCAGCTTTGGATGTAATAAGGAGAGAACAACCATCTGATTGGCTTACACTACGCGAGTTATTAATTAGTGAATTTACTGGGCATACACCCATAACTACTCTAATATTGTCAATTGATAATATTAAGCTTAGCAAGAGTGTAAAACAATTATGTGATGATATTAATCAAGAAGTATGTAAAATAAGAGATCGTATTAAATTAAGTAATTTAGGTATTTCTCAAGAAAATTCTTTGAAAACGGAATTACAACAAATAAGTTTAAAAACATTGAAAAGAGAGTTACCAAATCATCTTACTGCTTTGATTAATATTAATTCACCAGCTGACTTAAGAGCTGCTATTCGAATTTTGAAAGAAAATGGTGAATACAATGAAAATAAGCAAATCGTAAATCTTAGTAAGCAAAATACTGTTGAGCAAAATATGCATAAAGACAATAATTTCCTAAATTATGTACCAAATTTTCCTATTTTCAGTCCCTATCCACTTTCTTCTGCAGTAGATACTAGTTTTTATCCGTACCAACCCCCTTTTCCCAGTAGTAGAGTGCAAAATATGCCGCACTACAGCCAGAAAAGTGCCCAACACCGCGTTCCTTATATGCCAGTACCTGATTCAAACCACTTTCGTTTTAATCAGCGTAGCGTTCAAGCTGGTACTCGAACAAATCGAGCTAACTCTAATCAGTCTCGCATTAGACGATTCGGTGCTCCAGTACCTATGGAACAAGATGAGCAAAATTTTCATTTACAGGCCTCGGGAAATTACCAAGAATTCAGTTGAATATTCAAAACAAACTGTGCGTGTTTTTGATTGATACTGGCTCTTCAGTAAGCTTAATAAAGCCAAATATTATAAATAGTGAAATAATTTCTTCCGACCCTATAACTTTAAAAACCGTTACCGGATCAATAAATATAAATTACACGCAGGAATTAGTTGACGATAAAAGAAATAAAATAATATTTTACGTATATGATTTTTCTAATAGTTTCGATGGATTGTTAGGATGGAATGCACTCAACCAATTATGCGCAAATATAGACATACCAAGCAAAGCTATTACTTTGAATGGAGTAAAATACAAGTTCGTGGATGAATTAGGCATAAGGCAAGATTCAAAAGAAAATATGTTTAGGTTAGACCACTTAAATGAAGAAGAGCGTGAATATTTGCAAACTCTTTTAGATAAATACCGTAGCTTATTTTATAGGAAGGCGAAAAATTAACATTTACAAGCTCACTTAAGCATCAAATTAGAACAATCAATGATAATCCTATTTATGCAAAGTCCTATAGATACCCAGAAGTTCACAAGGAGGAGGTGAACAAGCAAATTAGAGAAATGTTAGACCAGAAAATTATCTGTAATAGTAGTTCGCCATACTCTGCACCTATTTGGGTTGTGCCAAAAAGGGTCAATGCATCGAGCATTCAAGACTGGCGTATCGTTGTCGATTATCGTAAGTTGAACGATATTACCATCAGCGATAAATTCCCCATACCGAATATGGATGAAATCCTCGACAAATTGGGCATATGTATGTATTTTACCACGTTAGATTTAGCAAAGGGGTTCCATCAAATAGAAATGGATCCCCAAGATCGTAGAAAGACAGCATTTTCAACACAAAATGGCCATTACGAATTTCTCAGAATGCCTTTTGGGTTGAAAAATGCTCCGGCGACCTTCCAGAGGCTGATGAATACGGTGCTGGATGGTTTAATCGATGTCAATTGCAGAGTTTATTTAGATGACATAATTGTTTTTAGTACATCCTTACAGGAGCATATCGATTCGCTTAATAAAGTTTTTGATAGATTAAGTAAAGCTAATTTAAAAATCCAATTAAACAAGTGTGAGTTTTTAAAGAACGAGACAGAATTTCTTGGCCACATTATTACCAGAGACGGGATAAAACCAAATCCCAATAAAGTGGCAGCAATTCTTAAATACCCCGTTCCTAAAACAGAAAAAGAAATAAAACAATTTCTTGGTTTAGCAGGGTTCTACCGCAAATTTATCAAAGACTTTTCTAACATAATTAAACCCCTTACGCATTGTTTAAAAAAGAGTAACAAAATCGACTCAACTAATGAAAAGTATTTAAGAGCAATAGATACAATTAAACTGCTGATTACTAAGGATCCGATATTAGCTTATCCTGATTACAGAAAAATGTTTACTCTCACAACAGATGCGTCGAATAAAGCTCTAGGGGCAGTCCTAAGCCAAGATGGGCGACCTGTGTGCTATGCGAGCCGTACGTTAAATGAGCATGAACTTAACTACTCAGCAATCGAAAAGGAATTGCTAGCTTTGGTGTGGGCAACAAAGTATTTTCGGCCATACTTATTTGGTAGGAAGTTCGTTATTCACACTGACCATCGACCTTTGCAATGGCTACACCATTTGAAGGAGCCGAATTCAAAGTTGCAAAGGTGGAAAATCAAATTGAACGAGTTTGATTTTGAAGTGAAATATATGGCTGGGAAAGAAAACTACGTTGCTGATGCGTTATCAAGAATTAAAATTCAGGAATGTAACTATGGCGAAGATGATTCAGTTGTAGCAACTATTCACTCGGCTTCTGAAGACTCTCAAAACTTCATAGAAATTACAGAAAGGCCCTTAAATATATTCAAGCGGCAATTAAAGTTAATACGAGGTGACAAAAACTCGTTCAAAACAGAAAATGTGTTTAAAAATAATTTAACTACAGTAACTTATACTGAACTTAGCACTGTATTGATAAAAGAAATAATTAGTAAGTATCTGCTTAATTTAAAGTTGCTATATATATACCAATACAATATACTGGCGGCCGCCGTAGCCGAATGGTCGTTGGTTCGAATCTCGGTGAAAACACCAAAATTAAGAAAAACATTTTTCTAATAGCGGTCACCCCTCGGCAGGCAATGGCAAACCTCCGAGTGTATTTCTGCCGTGAAAAAGCTCCTCATAAAAATATCTGCCGTTCGGAGTCGGCTTGAAACTGTAGGTCCCTCCATTTGTGGAACAACATCAAGACGCACACCACAAATAGGAGGAGGAGCTCGGCCAAACACCTAACAGAAGTGTACGCGCCAATTATTTATTTTTTATTTTATTTATAGATATACCAAACCATTATGACTTTGTAATTTTTCAAAATGTGTATAAATCGGTCTTTCAAAATAAACGAAATTCACTAGTTAGAGCAACGAAATTGTTAGAAAATATATTTGAATACGCTGAACTTAAAACAAAAGTTTTACAAATTCACCTTGAAGGGCTGCATCAGGGTATTGAAAAGGTTGCCAATTGTTTTAAAGCAAAGTACTACTTTCCAAATTATTTAAAAGAAATGACCAAAGTCATAAATGAGTGTGAATTGTGTAATCATTGCAAAAATGATCACATCGCATTTAAAATTCCTCTAAAAGTCACACCTCCTGTCTACGAGACAAGAGAAAAATTTGTTGTTGACATTTGGGAATGGGATAAACATCACTACTTGACATGTATAGACATTTATTCTAAATATGCTATATTGGAAGAAATTAGTTCACTAAATTGGTTAGAAACTAAGAAAGCGCTATTAAAAGTATTTAATGTTATGGGTCCCCCAAAGGTACTTAAAATAGATCAAGACCAAGGTATAAATAATGTGAATATAAAGTAGTGGTGTGAACAACTAAATGTAAAGTTGGAAGTGACTACTGGTAAAACTGGTATTGGTGACATCGAGCGCTTACATAAAGCCTTGAACGAAAAACTTCGAATAATTAACACTTCCGATAATCAAGAATTAAAATATTATAAAATAGAGCAAACAATTTTTACTTATAACCATAACATTGTACATTCTACTACTGGTGAGACCCCATATAATATATTTTTTAACAAACTGTCTCCTAAACTAAATCAGCAACTAATTAAAGAGAAAAGAATCCAAAATATTAATTCTACAAGAAAAGATACTGCTATTGATACAAATTTCGTAAGTGCGGAAAATTCCAGAAAACGTTTAGATAAATCGAAAAACCCATTTAGGCAAGTAAAATTAGTCAAAGCAGAGGATGATAATGAACATTTTGTCGTCAAATTTAAAAATAGAAATGTAAGAAAATGCAAAAGCCAATTTAAGCGAAAAAGGAAAAAAATGCGTAACCAAATTAATATAAATTAAATAGAAGATGTTTTGTATTTACTAAAATCCATTAACATAATTAAATTAAAATTTTTTTGAATTTTACATATTTAGTTTAAGTATACAGCAATTTCTTAGGAAGGGAGGAGTGACATTATGTCTCTACAACAATTCCCTAAAACATTGTTATTCTCTCTAACTGTATATAGTATAATTTCAATTACTAGTTTAGAGTAAGTTCTTAGCTTTTAAGTTCTTCCTCATACACTCTTGTTTCTAATTTCAAACCACTTACACGTGTGTGAACACCAGAGTGACTAAAATTATAAACTTTTAAATTGTGGTTTATGTTAGTGAATAAAATTATAATAATAAACCTTCAAATTGTGGTTTATGTTAGTTATATATATATATATATATATATATGTATCAACAAGTCATCATTCAGAAAATCTTATGATGTTAGTTCATTTTATTGTAAAAGTTTATGCACCAATGTGGTTTGAAATAAAAACTAAACCAAGTTCCATATATGGGTCAAAACATTTACATTCAACTATCTAAAAAAGATAGTGAACTCTGTAATTCAAAGAAATGGTTTTTTCGGACATGTTGTTGGCAATGTTGGTTGATGAAAGAATGGACGTGAAGGTTTTGACGTTAGAAAAAATAATTAAGAGTAGAGAAACACCCGGTGTAAGCATAAGATTTGTTAAAATATCAAAATTTAATTTTAGTGCAAAAGGCTACACGAAAATGATTAACTGGAATGATGTTACACTTACTGAGCCACCACACGTAACGAAAATAAGCACAGATGTACATAATGAATGCAAACAATCACCCCAAAATGAAGATGCACTAATTTTGTCTACGGTAAAAAAGTACCCATACCACACTCAAGCCACAGAAAGATGTGTTAAACTGGTAACTGAATCATAGACTGTTGTTTGTGAAGAAACTAGTAGAGATTAATTTATCAGAGTGTGATTGGAATCTCTTAAAGTCATGCCAAAATTTAACTCTATAAAATATTACAGTCTTTTTAAAAATTAATTTTAATTTTAATGCTTAAAAATGAATTTTGATACAATTTGAAATGAATTTGAATAAAAGAAATGTTTGAAATGCTATATTTTGTTACACTTATTCCTTTTTTAATAAATATGTAGGAATTGTTATTGATTTCTTGACAATGATATGAAGGTTCTTGGTATTAAATGGCAGTTGAATTTTCATATTTTTCAATATATTTCGCTAAATATTGAAAATAGACAAACATTTCGTTTGTGGAGTTTTTCACACATAAATAGCTTAACAAGGTTGGTATACAATTTTTTTTTTTTGTAATATATATGAGCACAATCGAAGTTCTTTGCAACTATGTCAGAATTTTACTCATTTGAAAGAATTTTGAAGGACGTGTGGTAGTATTCGCGCACAAAATTTTGACATGACTCCATATAAACATTTGATTGTCTTTATATGAGGCAACTTTTCCGCATAGGCCGAAATAAAAATTAAAAAAAAAATATTCTCCATACAGTTTTGGATCCACCTTAATGTATATGTATGTTATCTACATAAATGCGTATATTTGAATATATAATAACATTATATAAACGTTACATATTTTTAAGAAGATTTAAAAAATAATAATTATCACAAACATAAAATTAAAATAAAATATTAAAAGTGGATATACGGAGATGCCGGTCTCAGGATTTGAACCTGGTGCCAATCAATTAAGGATCTTTTAAAAGCAATCATAGAGTAATTCAGTGAAGCAATAAAACATCGCAGCCACAAGCGCTTCTCCGAGATTGCAAAAAACTTATATATCGAATTCACACATCAACTGACTTCTAAAACAAATCCTGCATTTGCACCACAGCATGCCAAATTTTTCAATGTCCTGATCATTCCACATGATGCCGAATTATTCTCATACTTCGCAAATATGAGTCACGCAACAGGTTTCAGTGGCACCCCCCATACAAAATAATTTTTGTTCGAGATTGTGACTATGCTATTACTTACTCAATGATGCAATATATAATAAATGTACGAACTAACACCCAAGTATGCTTCTATTTATGTGCCAAAGCTGCAAGATTATTCAATTCTTTTTTTACACGAATTTGATTTAACATGAGTTAAAAAAAAATTGTGTACACGATTTTCAATATTTTAAGGATTTTTCTTTAACCTCATAGAACAAAAAATATAGTGAAATTTTTCGACGCATGTACGAAGCGCTTAAATTAGTCTCAGGAAAAGCCTCTGAAACTCAGTAGATTTTGCTCTCGCCGCTTAATACTTTATTTCTTATAATATATTTAATGAATTACAATGTAAAAGCGCGAAATAAATTCTTAAGTGAACTCTAAAAAAAAATTGTAATATTTTTTTCACCTAATTCTCTTTTTGCACAAATTTGGGAACATATCTACCATATAAAAACGATTTTTTTGGGAACATATCACCATGTAAAAAGAGAATTAGGTTTAATTCATTGCGATTGATTGTAAACATAACAGCCCTTTTTCAAGAGATCGCCCTTAGCGGGCAATGGCAAGCATTAGAGTATATTTCTAACATGAAAAAACTCTTTTAAATAAAAAAAATTTTTTTTGGTATATAATCGGTTTAAAGAAAGAGAAAATACTCCTGTTTTTTATGCAACACGATTTCATTTATGAGGCTGCCCTGGATAACTTCAGAGTAGCGCATCTTATTAACCCAGTTTTCCAAGACCATGGTTATGGTTTATGGTTCTATATCACTAATGATGTGCTCGATATTTGCCATGAGTCAAAAATTCGAATGTGGCATAAAGTTCACTTAGGCCATGTCTTAAATTCCCGTTTACAAAAAATTTCTTATCATGCCTCCATGGCCGTTACGGTTGACCGAAATATAATAGAATTTCTAGCAGTATTGTCGATGAAAAGTGGGCCAATGATGTCTCCGCTGTGACAGTCTGACGATGTATTGGTGTCTCGACGGGAGTATGTTTCCCGATCCCAAGATGCGCTAGTTTTAATGTTTTTAACATAGCTGTCGAAATGAAAATGCACTTCATCAAGAATGATGGTTTTTCGATAAGCGTACTGTTTGAGCTGCACAACATCGACCTTCGAAAGAAGATTGCAATTTTTCCGCATACAGCGATTTATTCTATAATGCGGAGATGTGATATTTACTTTCCGTCAGGATTTTCAGCGCGAGAGAGCTACTACTGTCAAAATAAAATATGATTAAAAAAACCACTATATAGTCGTTAAAGTCGTATTGTATTTGTTATTGTTGTAATAATGAAGGAAGTCTTCATTATCGAATAAACATACATCGGGCATATTCGTTTGTACGAGAACGAAATTGTTCTTATTTTCAATCAATCATCAATAAAATGTGTAAACTATTTTTTTTTGCTTGTATTTAGAGAGCAGATATGCTTATCTCTCTATAAACATAAATAAAAAACTGCAGTAGTGATTTCTTTAGATTTATCCAGAAGATAAAAAAATGCCTAAACGAAAATACTTGTCGGGGAAAAAATTAAATTCGCATTTGTCACAAAAATATATACTCAAATTGTAAAATCGGATTTCAAAGAAGACGACTAATCACTAATCACTAATCAATTTTAAATTTATGAGACAGCTATAATTTAGATTAGAAAAATTTCTTATTGAAGTTGTACAACTTTAAATTTTAACAGCCCAATAAGTATTAAAATTGATTGAAAAAGTCGGGCAGGAGTCTGTCTCGGATCCTCCAATTACCAGAAGGATATCGAGGTTTTTAGATCCCAGCCATTTCCCCTCAGGTTACTGTAAGAGGTTTTTTTTTGGCGGGATTTCAGTGAAATAGAACTGAATATACTTATAATTTTAAAAGGAGTGAGTATTATTGTAACTTTTAAATACTAACTATTAAACGACTTTGCTAAGTGACTCAGGTAGTCCGTCACGTCGGAACGTGACGACATAACCCGCAGGATCTTTATCCGCTGCGCTATGTCTGCTAAAAGTTCGTTTCAATAATAATGGTTTCAACCCTTACTGCGGATGTTGCACCGTCTTACTGGAACGTCAAATATTTGCATATAATTTTTCTCGCATTGGCGGTAACTTTGGACCCATGTAAACTTTTCTAAATGCATTATCCAATAATGCAAACATCACGAAGCGGTATTTTTTTTTTATATGATGGAGTCGCAAGAGCATCGCTTAATCGTATAATAACAATTTTTACGATTTGTAAATAGTGTTCGAGTATAATGACATGATTTGAATATATGAGACATAAATGTCGTAAACATACATTATACTATATGCTTCCTAGATTAGCTGTCTCGGCTGATTTGTCTATAATTTGGTTTTCATTTTCATTTCCAAAACAAAATATACGAAGCCGGTATATTTTTTATGAGATTTCTAATGTGTGCTCTAAAATCGTTTAAAAATAAAAATGTTTTTCCTATTTTTGCATTTTCGGAAAATTTTTTTAAAACGGCAAAGAAAAAGGTCAAAATTTAAGAATAAAAGAATCTGGATTTTGCTTCATGCGGAAACTTTTGGAGCGCTTGGAAATAAAGGGTGGTTAAGTTTTAAGGGCCGGTTTTGATTTTGAATAAAATAAAATTTAAAAAAAATATTGTCATTTCTTTTTATTGTGATAATATTGGTACGGTTCTATTCCGTGGAGAACAAAATATCGGCCAAATAGCCGCCGCAGCCTCGGCGGCACACCTCCATCCGATGGTCCAAATTTTCGATGACGCTGAGGCATAATTAAGGTTCTATGCCGTTAATGTGCCGAATTATCTCATCCTTTAGCTCTTGAATTGTTGCTGGCTTAACGACGTACACCTTTTCTTCAAATAATCCCAAAAAAAGAAGACCAGCGGTGTCAAATCACATGATCTTGGCGGCCAATTGACATCGCCGCGACGTGAGATTATTCGGCCATCAAATTTTTCGCGGAAAAGAGCCATTGTTTTGTTAGCTGTGTGACAAGTGGCACCGTCCTGTTGAAACCACATATCGTCCACATTCATATCTTCCATTTCAGGCCATGAAAAGTTCGTTATCATCTCACAATAGCGATGTATGAAACTCATCTTTTATTCATGTATTGTATTCTTTTATTATTAGTATTAGTATTTTTTTATAACTTTATTCTTTGATATTCAAACCAAAAAACCAACAAAGTATGTATTAAAAAATAATATATCGTACTTCCCAATAAACAATTTCATAAAATAAAAAAACTCCTTTTTTCGCCAAAAGTGACTGTCAAAAAATTGTTCACGCTTCTTGTTTTCATTTTCATAAAAGCTTATTTCATGAATAAATAAAAACATAGAAACCAATAAATCTTTGGGCAATTATGCACACTTTATTTCGTTTTATTTTTGTAGTTTCTTTTCGTAAAATACCTTGTGACAGTGTGAAAATTTTTAGCTTACCATAGTGTATAGCTAAATTAATATAACTAAACATAAAATAATTGCTTCTATTAACTTGCTTCTTATGCTATATGACCAATAATTGATTTTGCTTCTTAATTGCAATAATTTTATAGCGAACAAAGCTCCTAATGTCACGACAAAATTAGAAAATTATCGCAGAAATTCGGAAAATACCAGAAATTCACGCTCTGGCAAAAATATCATAGAATAAAGCAATAAGAGTCATTGATAAATAGTTGCGCATTTTTGCATTATTTACTTTTTAAAAATTTATTAAAAATTATTATTAATTATACGGTACATCAAGATTCTACGCATTTGATGATATCAAAAATAAATGACTGATTGCACTTTCCATAACAAAATCCCAAAAGAATTTTCAATCTTGTAAGGTAAACAGTAGTTGTGGGCATGAGCGTGCACGTGAACAGGCCTTTAGCACAGTATGCATGTGCTTATACTTACGTCACTAGACCCCAAGACTTAGTTGCTAAGTTTTCACTGTAACTA
The DNA here is from genome assembly GCF_027943255.1 of Anastrepha obliqua. NCBI lineage: Eukaryota > Metazoa > Arthropoda > Insecta > Diptera > Tephritidae > Anastrepha > Anastrepha obliqua. The sequence continues at coordinate 283,724 of NW_026562179.1, read as the reverse complement.
GATCTTAAGACTCGTTACTTGTCATAGACTCGTTGATCATAGCGTTTATTACAAGTGACCTCCGTTTTGCAAAATAAAGATATTCGAAAAGCATGCAAATACTCATGGGCAAAATAAGGTCGGATGAAAGCATGCCCAGCGACTGGCATCTCAGCTTTCTCTGACCAATCCACAAGAAAGGGGACCCTACAAACTGCGCCAACTACAGTGGGATAAGCCTCCTCAGTATCACACACCAGGTCCTATCAAGCGTACTTTGTGAAAGGCTGAAACCCCTCGTCAACAAACTGATAGGGCTTTATCAGTGTGATTTCAGGCCTGGTAAATCTACCATCGACCAGATTTTCACATTACGCCAAATCCAAATCGATGAGACCACGAGCTGTATGCCGACGTTGTAAAGCGCATTAGAATTCAGCGACTGCGCTGGCTAGGCCACGTTGAGCGAATGGACCATAACGCTCCAGCAAAGAAGGTGCTCTGTTCGAAATGCCCTGGTGAAACTCGCAAAATAGAACGTCCTCATCTACGTTGGAAAGACCAAGTCGACAACGACCTGACCGCCCTTGGTGTTTCTAACTGGTGTCAACGCGCGCAATACAGAGGCGATTGGCGCAACATTTTGGTAGCGGTCAAGACCGACTATCGGTTGTAGTTGCCAGCTAAGTAAGTAAGTTTTAAAGGTCGTTTAATTTTTTTATTAGAAAAAATAGGGTTATCATGACAAAACGTGAAAAAAATAATTACATGATATTTCTAACATCATTTAGACATAATCATCAAAGACATTATTTAATCAAATTTTGCAGGGTAGTTCAAAAACAGCAACTATAAATATAGTCCAGACATCTGGTAGTTTGACCTGGAAAGTTTTGCGGAAGTTTTGAAACTCATTTTCTAATAATGGATTATCACAAATAAAACAATTTCTTTCATCAGAAGCCATGACTCTAAAAACACAAACTACACTGTAAAACGATAGACGTATACTGATGACTCAGTCTAAACTAGATACTTCTCTTCAGTTCTACCGACAGATGTTTCGTTGAAGGTCGAGAGAGAAAGGGACCCTTTAACAAAGGGGGCACATTACCCTTATACCTGCTTTTCTAAAACCTGCTATAGTAGAAGATTATTGTAGAGAAATATACGAAAAAACGTGGTGGTGTAGGTGAATATTACTTTGTGGCGCTCGTACGCGAAAAACTATAGATTCTATAAAAAAATCGTAGTAACATAAAATGTAGGAAATTATCTCTAGTTTAATTTTGTACACATATGTTTTTCTCATAAAATGCGTCGGAATGGAGATATTGTAAAAAAACTGTCATTAGGCGCTCAGGCGCTTAGGTGTCATGGCGGCGCTAGCGTCGCAGAGGTGGCAAAGTTGAAATTCGAAAAGAGCATGTCAAAATCTATAAAAATTTGCAAACTCCCGAAAAACTTTCCAGGTAACTCCCTTTTTTTACCAAATGACTGGACTAATACGTATAGAAAAAAAATTAGATATAGGTATAGGCCGAAAAAATTATTTTGTGATTTTGTTATGGGTAGTAAAAGCTGTCATTTACAATTGATTTCATCAAATACTGAGATATAAAAACATCCATTTTGGGTCACAGTATTACCGAATAACGTGAGCACATATAGGTACAATATATGAAAAACAATTTAGTAAATGCAAACAAAACAGCTTACAATAATAAAAAACTCCCGTTTTGTTGGTGGCTTATTTCATATTAGATTTTTTATATTTTTAAATGGAATTGCCTAATTGTTGTCTATTCAATTCCTTATGGTAAATTCTAAGTGTCGTGTTTCGAACTTGTGTTTGGTCACACCTACCATAGGATTTATAAAAGATAAAATCGAACTTCTTCCCTATTTTTAATACAACAGACATCGAAGTAAATGCAGTGTCGGTTGCATCGATGAGTCCGGTGGTATCAGTTCCTTTAGGAATGATCTTACGCGATAGTAAATCCAAATTTTTTTACAAACATGATTGTTCCTATAAGATAGCGTGTTTTAATGCCGACTCAATTCCATATATAAATCAACGCATAATAGATACTTGGCAACCGTGATAATGAGCCATCTTAAGCTGAAGTTTATAATTTCGGTCTTCAACAGTACGATATAATTATTTTAGTTTTGGCATCTTCAAACACAAATCCAAACTAACTTAGTCGTGTTATCGTAATAACCAATAAAAAAATCATAAACAAGAAGCATCGGAGGTTGACAATTTGTATTGACAAAAATTAACACAAGTATAATATATGTAATTTACGTTTTTTTTTATTTCGATTTACTGCAGATTTTTCACAACATTCATAATAATTACACACACATGTTTACCAATGCAATAATCCTTAAACCAAAGAGTAACCTTGGAATGTTTTAATGAATTAACTTGAGTTTGCATTTGTGTTTTGGTTTTATTTTTGAATATTTTTCATGTTCCCGCAACTATATGCCATCATCGTCGTCACCGTGCACTTGTGGGCTTCAGCTTTTCATGCACAAAAGCGCTATGCAACAGATACAGCAAATACCACGAGTCGGCATCGGTGCTCCTGGTAGTATGGGCACCGAAAGTAAACCTCATCAATGCCAACAATGTATGAAGAGCTTCTCCAGCAATCATCAATTGGTGCAGCATATCCGTGTTCATACGGGCGAAAAACCGTACAAATGCTCATATTGTGATCGTAGATTTAAGCAGCTTTCTCACGTGCAACAACACACTCGATTACACACTGGTGAGTACGAACAGTTCAATCAAATAAAAATTCCTTTTTTTCAATTTGTTTACATTCAACTTTAATATTGATAAAATTAAGACACATTTTACTTTTTTAATCTTATTTGTATTACAAGAAAAATTCAAGTAATTGCTCCTTTAATAGTCAAAAAGAGTAAATTTTTTATAATTGTGCACTTTACCCCGTTTAGAAAAATTAAGGGGTACATAGTCCCAATAATGCAGTGTCAGATATTTTGGACTGCTCTTATTACTTCACTTGCATAAAAGTGATCAAAAAATTGCATTACCACTAAACATTTAGTGTCATTAAATTGATTAAATTAATTATTACTTCAAAAATACTTAAAAACAGTCTCTAAAACCTGATTCCACCGAAACGATTAATTAATTACACAGTCCTGCGAGGGTGAGTTTCTAGAATGGCTGTACTTGTTTCTTGTAGTTTTTTATGCGCTGAAAACGAATCTGACCTTCAAAATGCTCCATCACGTCAGGATTTTTGGTAAATGAAGCCTAAAGGTCAAAAAATGGCCATTTTAGCCATTTTTGATAATTTTTTTGGGATAGAAAATTTTTTTTTTCAATTTTCGACGAAAAGGTTGCGTAGTACAACTTTTTAGCTTTAAAACCCATTTTTTAAAATTATTGTATGATTTTTTAAAAAAAAGTTATGACATTTTGAAACTAACAGTTTCAGTTACGCTAATAGACGTTATACCCAAAGTATACGTAACTGAAACTGTTAATCCTGACGTGATGGAGCATTTTGAAGGTCAGATTCGTTTTCAGCGCATAAAAAGCTACAAGAAACAAGTACAGCCATTCTAGAAACTGAAAAAGTTAAATTTCGCAGGCCTGCCTTATCAGGATTCACTAAATGTTTAGTGATAGGGCAATGTTTTCCATTATCTCTAAAGGCTTAAAAATTGCATTATCATTTGTTGAGTAATAGTCTAATTCTTTTTTCAATAGTACTTAATTTTTAGTACTATAGTCCGCAGTTTAAGCGGAAAGTACGGTATTTAGTCGGTCGGTTACTAATGTATAGGGTGTTTTTTTTAGAGGTTAGGTTTTCAAGATATAATAAAACGTATATAATTTAATGTTATGGCCAAGAATTTAGCTTTATTATAAAGATAAGGGTTTGCCATTATGTTTTAAAAATGATTTCGGGGAGGTGGCCGCCGCGGCTGGCTCGAATAAATTCCAGCCGAGAGGCCCAATTTTCGACCACTTTTTGCAGCAATTGGGGCCGTATGTCAGCAATAACGCCCCGAATATTCTCTTCCAAGACGTCAATCGTCTCGGGCTTATCTGCGTAGACAAGCGACTTCACATAGCCCCACAAGAAATAGTCCAGCGGTGTTTTATCGCACGATCTTGGAGGCCACGCCACAGGTCCACGGCGCGAGATAATGCGCTCACCAAAAGTTTCCTTCAATAAATCGATTGTTGCGTTGGCTGTATGGCATGTAGCGCCGTCTTGTTGGAACCAAAGGTCATCCACATCAACATCGTCCAATTCAGGCACGAAAAAGTCATTAATCATGGCTCTATAGCGCTCTCCATTGACTGTAACATTATGGCCGGCTTCATTTTTAAAGAAATATGGACCAATGAATCCCTCTGCCCATAGAGCACACCAAACAGTGACTTTTTGAGGATGTAACGGCGTCTCAGCAATGGCTTGTGGATTATGTTCACTCCAAATGCGACAATTTTGCTTATTGACATACCCATTCAACCAAAAGTGAGCATCATCGCTGAACAAAATTTTCTTCGATGCGTCGCGCGAACCGAACCATTATTTTCGTAATAAATTTGCACGATTTGCAAACGTTGTTCAGGTTTAAGTCTATTCATTATGAAATGGTAAACCAAACTGAGCATAAATCAAGTGACAGCTGTCAAAAAGACCATCTACGAAAAAAGTAGTGCCAACTTGAAAACCTAACCTCTAAAAAAATACCCTGTACATTTAATCGCTGCTGCAGTTATTCTCAATGTATAGAGCTATATATAAGAGTCAGTTAAATAACTCCGAAAGCTTAATTTGCTCCGACTAGTGCCACCCTCAGAGAAATTCGCCTATCGCAAGGGGTTAATTAATTAAGTTTGTCTTTTTTAAAAGGAAAATTGATTTCAGAATCGTTGGCAGTAGGCGCAGCACACGCCTTTGCTATTTTGATTATTATTATTTGAGGAAAAAGTATCCTAAAACATGAATATTTAATAAACAAATTAAAATGCAATATGGCATTATTTTGTTAGTTTATGAAGCATAGTTTTGAATTTTAGGGCATATTGCATACGCACATTTTCAACTTTTTAGGGCATATTGATTTGTTTTATCGAATTAAAACGTTAAATCAAACACTGGGACACGTAATATGGGTTAAATTAAAATAAACAAGTACTTAAATTTTACATTTAGAGTAAAACATTTTCAATACGCTCGTTTACTTCTGTTGGTTTGATTTATTGAAATAGACTGAAAACATAAGCAAGCGCGTATAGGAATTCAGGAATGTATACAGGAATGAATACAGGAAGAGAAAAAAGAGATGAGGATAAAGAAATAGTGATGGGAAGTGTTGCCACATTTATATATTTCCAACACTCCTTCTCAACACTTTACATAAACATACTAAAATATTCCCATCTCTTTAGAGAATTTTACATGCTTTGATTTATGTAAATTTTTCGTTAACATATCTGACATCATATTATTTGTTGAAATATAACTTAAATATATTTCCTTGTTGCTGTACATCTGCCGGATATGATGAAATTTGATGTCGATATGCTTGCTTCTTGCATGATAAGTTGGATTCTTTACTAGACTTTGCGAACTCAGATTGTCGTTGCTGATTACTGTTGGTCCACTCTGCCCAAAACCCATTTCTTTTAAAAGTTTGTTAATATATGCGGCCTCTTTCGCCGCAGTGGATAATGCGAGATATTCAGCCTCTGTACTACTTAGAGCTACGACGCTCTGTTTCTTGGATTCCCAAGAAAATACCCCACCAGCTAATACAAAAGCATAGCCTGAGTATGACTTACGGTCACTAGGGTCACTACCCCAATCAGCATCTGCAAAACCTTCAACAGCTTTATTTGATTTTATATAGTTCAGCTTCCAATTGACTGTCTTTTTTAAATATCGTAACACATGTTTCACTCCTGCTTCGTGCTCTACATGCGGGTCAGTATTGCGCTGCGATAATTTACTCACGGAATATAGAATATCTGGACGAGTTGAGATTGCTAAATACATTAGCGCACCTACTATTGATTGATATGCAGTTTTATCAATTTTCTGGCACGTTTCTTTTTCACAATGCACGCTAAACCCTACATCCAAGGGAGTTGCGACGTCTCTGCAATCTTCCATGTTGTAATCCTTAAGCAATTTTAAAATGTATTGCTTTTGACACAACGTTATACCACCAGTTTCTCCATCACGCTCAATTTCCATGCCCAGGAAATGTGTTAGCTGCCCACCATCGACTACCTCAAATTTATTTGATATACCAGTTTTAATTTGAATTAATTCTTGCTTGCTCGAACTTCCGATAATTAAATCATCCACATATACCGCAATCAGGCTTGTAATACTTTTTGAATTTCTGGTATAAATGCACGGCTCACTAGGACATGGCCTGAATCCCATATTTTGAAGAACGAAATCTAACTTTGCATTCCATTCACGACCACTTTGTTTTAGACCATATAACGATTTTTTTAATTTCAATACTTGCTTGGGATATTTTGTATCCACGAAGCATTCTGGTTGTTGCATATAAACGTCATTATGCAATTCACTGTTTAAATATGCTGACGACACATCCATCTGATGAAGATACAAATTATGTTCCACTGCCAATGCGATTACCATTCGAATATTTGCATATCTTACTACCGGAGAAAATGTCTCTGAATAATTTATGCCGTACCTTTGACTGCAGCCCTTGGCCACCAAACGCGCTTTAAATTGTTTTATGTCACCGAGCTTATCACGTTTAATCGGGTACACCCACTTGCACCCTACCACCTTTTGACCATGTGGCAAATCAGTAAGTGTCCATGTGCCATTTTTAACGAGTGCTGTATACTCCTTCTCCATCGCAGCTTTCCATTCGCTACAATGATTACTATTAAACGCTTCTTCGGCACTGTTTGGTATTACCTCTAAATCTTCGTGTACTAAATTAAGTTCATTATATTGTTTTCGTGGACGTCCTCTGGCCCCAGTTCGCAATAATCTGGGCCTACCACGACCACAACTAGTCACCACTGAGTCTTCAGCAATATTCACTTCATCAATGTCTTGAACCGCCTCTTCATGATCACTACTCATCACTTCAGTACCTGCTATTTCATCATCGTGATTATGTTGTAATTGCACTGCGTTAATAGGCAATATAACGTCTTCTAGTTCACTTTCATCGAAATCGACGATTTTTGTATCAGACTCTTCACTAACTTGAGCCTTTTCGATGAATACTACATCACGACTGACAATAACTTTTTTGTTTTTCTCGTCATATAAACGATAGCCTTTACAATTATCCGAATAACCCATCATAATGTATTCTTTACCTTTTGCGCGAAATTTATTTGATTGTCTTTTATCGAGTGCCACTGCTGAGGAACCGAAAACTTTAAAATGCGATACACTAGGCTTCGTGCCTGTCCACAATTCATGAGGCGTTTTACTCACAAGTATTTTTGAAACCGTGCGATTACGAATGTAAGCAGCTGTTTTTATTGCCTCCGCCCAAAACTACTCGCCAAGCTTCGCATGCTCTAGCATTGACCTAGCCATTTCTACTAGTGTCCTATTTGCACGTTCTGCCACACCGTTCTGCTGTGGAGTACAGGGCACCGTTAGTTGTCTCACTATACCATTGTGCTTTAAATATGAATCGAACACATTCGATATGTATTCCCGGCCATTATCGCTTCTAAGTTTTCTTATTTTACAGCCGGTTTGCTTTTCTGCCATTGCTTCGTACTCTTTAAAAGCATCAAAAACACAGTCTTTACTTTTCAAAAAATATACGCACATGTAGCGAGACTTATCTATACTAATATTATAAAGAGGAAAACTTTGTTTGTTTGTTTGTTTGTTTGTTTGTTTGTTTGTAACGAATAGGCTCAAAAACTACTAGACCGATTTTAAAAATTCTTTCACCATTCGAAAACTACATTATCCACGAGTAACATGGATTACATTTTATTTTGGAAAAAAATAGGGTTCCGTTAGATATTTGGATTTTTCGGACACAAACTGAAAAAAATCTTATACATAAAATAAAGTCAACTTTTTGTGTGTGTTCGCTAACCGGCCGTGTCTGCACCGAATTAAACCAAACTTACACATATTGTTAAGAAGGTATTGAAGATGGTTTCCGTATAGTTCGGATACCTATTGGTGGATAGGGCTCGAGATATAGGTCAAAACGTGGACCCGGATAACCTTCGGATGTGTATGTACAATATGGGTATCAAATGAAAGCTGTTGATAAGTGCTTTAATACGGGGTAATTTTCATACCTATTCATGACTAGGGTCTCGAAATATATGCCAAAACGTGGACCCGCCGTGTCTTTGCACCGAATTAAACCAAACTTACACACATTGTTAAGTAGGTACTGAAGATGATTTCCGTATAGTTTGAATACCTATTGGTAGATAGTAAAGTGGTGCACAAATGACTTGCTTATTACAAAGCAACAAGTCACACATTGCATGTGACACTGTTTGTGAAGACAAAAAGCAATGTAGGCACACAACTTGAACAGCAACGAAGAAAAACTGTCTTCAACAAGCAATACTACTTCGGCTCTATCGACAGTGCACGAATTGCACGACGCTGCTTATATGCTTGCATGGCAATGGTAGAAAAACATTCGCATACAAGCTTTGCCGAAAGACATCAAGTACAATGTGTGAATTGGTGTCATATGTATGTATGTACGTAGTGTATATTAGCGGCAGAGTGTAAGTTACATTCAAATATTAATCAGAATTTAATTTTTATTCTACAAAACCATCATACCAAACATTAACTGCCTATTTGATTTTAAAATATCAGGAATTCATGTAAGTAAATAATCCACATTTGACACAATTCACTTGTTTGAATTGAATTGTTTTTCATTGCCTTTCAGTGTCATTGCTTTTCTTGCTATCTTGCCGAAATATGTGTGTTGTGATAATGCTGAGGGAGAAACAAGTCATACAAAAGCATGATTTGGTTTTCTCTCTAGCTGCTATTGCCTGTTACTGTTAGTTGAGAACAAAACACTGCATTGTTGTGTGAATTTAGCAAATGACTTGAAAGCACATATATGTCGACTTGTGCACCACTTTAGTAGATAGGGTCTCGAGATATAGGTCAAAACGTGGACCCGGGTAACCTTCGGACGTGTATGTACAATATGGGTATCAAATTGAAGCTGTTGATGAATGCCTTAGTACAGAGTATTTTTCATGCCGCTACGTGACTGGGGTCTCGAGATATAGGTCAAAACGTGGACCCGGGTAACTTTCGGACGTGTTTGTACAATATGGATATCAAATGAAAGCTGTTGATAAGTGCTTTAATACGGGGTAATTTTCATACCTATTGATGACTAGGGTCTCGAAATATATGCCAAAACGTGGACCCGCCGTGTCTTTGCACCGAATTAAACCAAACTTATGCACAATGTTAAGTAAATATTGAAAATGGGTTTCGTAAAGTTTGGTTGTAATTCGGAGCAGTGGCAACGGGTACAGCGTTCTTTTGAGCCAGCCATAATGTCGCTTACTTTTTTAACGCTTGGGGCGGAACTGAACTGTCAAATTGACAGTGTGAGTTACAATGTGTCAATATTTCTTTCTGATTTGGATGCCATAAGGAAAAAACGTAAGTGCAACATGTAAAAATTGTTTGTGAATTTTTTTGGAGTGGATTTTGGAACAGTGAATAATTTCTTACGAAATTTGAGAATTTAATGTGAAATCCGAATGAAATTATGTGTTCGTGGAAAAAACAATTTTTTTCGTTTGTTTTTTTTTTTTGAAAATATAAATGGATAATGGTTAAAAAAGCTCCAATGCTTAATAAAACATATAAATTGAAACGAAAAATTCATGGATGATCAGGAAAAAAGACGATTGTTTATTCATATGCGTTGATTTGAAATTTAAAAACAATCTTCTTTTTTCCTGATTTTCAATTTATATTTTATATTTACTCAAAAACAAATAGAAAAACAAAAAATATTGTTTATGCCAAAGCGCTTGAATAAAGAATAAAGAAATAAATAATATGAAAACCATATATTTTCTGTTCTAAACCATATCTATTCTATTTTAGTGTGCCCAGCGAAGGGGGCCGGGTTTGCTAGTCATCAATAAAAGTAGCAAAATATCGAGAACCTCCAATTGATGTGCTTTTTATTGGACCACAAACGTCGCTATGCACAACAGAAAGCAACTCTTTTGCACGCGTTTGTGAGACTTGATCAAAGGGTTTCACAGTTAATTTGGTTTTCGCGCATGTCACACACACAATCTCGTTCGGTACCTTACCGAGATGTAACCCAAACACTGACTGATCATTTGCCATTTGTTTCAGGCAATTAAAATTTACGTGTCCGTACCGATTATGCCACTTGAATGCATTGTTTTCAGCGTCTTTTGCTGCCACTACACTCAAACATTTGTTCCCGTTACTCTTATATACAAAGAGCCCGTTATTGTTCGACGCTCTGAACAACACATTGTTTTTGTTGTTTTTTATTTCAACAAAACCACCCTTAAATGTCACTGAATGTCCGTTTTCTATTGCTTTGCTAACAGATACAAAATTCCACTGCAAGACTGGCACATGTAACACATTTTTTAATGTGATCATTGTGCCGTCGACGTCGACGTCGCCACGACCTACTGCGTCTATACACTGTCCACCAGCTAGCCATATTTTTTCACACACACTTACATAGTTCTTAAACAAACCGCGATCCCAACACAAATGCGAAGTCGCGCCACTGTCGACGCACCATGTTTGCGTAGCAGATTCATTTGTATTTGGGGTTTTTACATTCATCATAAAGCAAGAGCGTTCAGCATTGTTGCTTTCTTGCTTACACTCACTCTTTTTCGGCTGTTTACATGTAGATGCGAAATGTCCACGCCGACCACAATTGAAGCATTTGAAATTTTTACCGTTCTGACTGTACTTGCCGCTATGCGATATACCGTTTGCAACGCTTGCTCCTTTTCTGTTCTGAAAACTTCCAGACGAACATGTCTTTGCATGCATCAACGCTTCTGTACTTTTTTCGTACTTTTCTGTACTGGCACTTTGCCGCGCTCCTTCTTCTAGCAATTTTACTTTTAATACATTGAATGATGGTAATGCGTCTCGCGTTTCCATTGCAACTACAAAATTTTCAAATTGCGATGGTAGACTTGATAACAAAATTATCACTAACATTTCTTCGGGAATTTCTACATCTATTTCTGCAAGGCCTTCCCGAATCGCACAAAAATCGTTTAAATGGTTTGCTACAGAAGCCCCTTCAGACATATTGAGATGCAATAGCTTTTTAAATAATAAAATTTTTCGCGCCGGCCCTTTTGGTTGATGAATTTCACGGAACTTATTCCATGCTGCCATTGCACACGTTAAATGTTTAACATGGTTTATTTGCGACGGTTTAACACATAATAGAATTGAAGCCAATGCTTTTTCATTTTTCGTATCAAACGCCACTTTTTCCGCAATTGACATAGTCTCTAATTTTGCCTCACGGCCACACACTACTCCCCAAAGATCAGTGTGTACTAGGACACTTTTCATTTGAACCCACCACGACGTGTAATTGGAATCGTCCAATTTTTCGATTTGAAAAAAACGCACTCATTTTGCCTATGCTCTAATACACCGACGAACAGTATAATTATGCTTTCAGTTTTTTTTTTCAAATAATTTGTCTCTGTAACTTTAAATATCGACGCACAATATTTAACACAATGATATACAAGCAAAGCGTTCGCGCAAGTCTATTTCACAATTTTCAAATTAATGCCGACACACAGCAATGCACTGGTCCCATAACCTGTTGGTTTGATTTATTGAAATAGACTGAAAACATAAGCAAGCGCGTATATGAATTCAGGAATGTATACAGGAATGAATACAGGAAGAGAAAAAAGAGATGAGGATAAAGAAATAGTGATGGGAAGTGTTGCCACATTTTTATATTTCCAACAACTTCAATATGTATAGCATGTTAGTGTCGCATTCAAAAAATAAGTCATGATTTGCTTATCGTATATATGTAGAGTAAAAAACATGCGATTTGCAAGTTGTGAAATTTAAAAAAGCAATTTTACCCACCCATTGAAAATCGTTTAAAAATTTAAATTAAGTATCAGAGCGCTGTCACTAAACAGAAATCTTATATTATATAAACAAGTAATGAAAGCTGAATTTGCTCTGGATTGAACTTTCTATAAGTAGATATATGTACCAGTGCATATATGTGCGAGCTTTATTAACCTTTTGACGCTCGTGCTTTTAACCAAAAATATCAAGTGTTTTTCATTTTGTATATGAAAAGTTTATATTTTTTTAAATAATTGAAAAAAGAACAAGAATAGTTTTAGAAACGTTTTAAAAACACCTACTTTTGTAAGTGAAATGTTATAAAGTTTTATAAAATACATATAAGAAAAGAAACCGTACAAATAACAAGTAGATAATGGCAAGCACGATTGCTCATGTGTCTTATGTAATACAAATGTATTTGGCGAAACATGGTAATGAAACGAAATAATGATATCACCTTTAATCTGGTACGAACAAAACGTGAACGCTTGCCACCAAGTAGCGGTGAATAATTCCGAAACTGATTTTTATTCACACAAATTCATATTTATTTTTTTGCTTTACAAGTACATAAATACATGGATGTGATTATTCCTTTTTTGCACTGATTTTTGGTAAAATATTTTAAGCTATTTCATCGGCCGCCGTAGCTGAATGGGTTGGTGCGTGATTACCATTCGGAATTCACAGAGGGAACTTTGGTTCGAATCTCGGTGAAACACCAAAATTGAGAAAAACATTTTTCTAATAGCGGTCGCCCCTCGGGAGGCAATGGCAAACCTCCGAGAGTATTTCTGCCATGAAAAAGCTCCTCGTAAAAATATCTGCCGTTCGGAGTCGGCTTGAAACTGTAGGTCCCTCCCTTTGTGGAACAACATCAAGACGCACATCACAAATAGGAGGAGGAGTTCGGCCAAACACCCAAAAAGGGTGTACGCGCCAATTATATATATATATTGCATATATTTCATCTCACACGATTTTTTAAATTGATGAAAATACCTAATATATATTATTTACACGATATTTCCCCCCGTTTTCAAAAGAATGTATTTGTGGAAAAAAGGGTGTATTTGTTCTCTGCGCTCAACATTTGTACCAAATTTGAGGATACAACGTGTTTTTTTTTCTTTTTTGAAAAGTAACGTTATATGGGAGCGGGGTTGGCGAGCAATTTCGGCCATTTTGAACACAAGCTTCCCAAGCACCAAAATAAGCGTCTTTGTCTCGCAAAAATATTTATACTTTTGCTCTAGCTGAACATCGGACAGGCGGGCGAGAATTTAGTCTTAACGTGTTAAAAGTTTACGTGGCTCTTTTCAAATCTTACTGATATATAATTTGAGTCTAAAGCGGTGGAGCAATCTGTGTACGAATTACGCGTAATTTTAAGTGTAGAATTTTGGTCCTTTTCTGAAAATTACCTTTATATGGCAGGTGACCGTGGTTACTCATATACTTATGTATCATTTTTTTCAATGCCAAATAAACTTTTTTTTTTGTTTTGTCGGGACAACTAGCAAGTGCAGCACTCAGACATTAATTAAGTCCATTGTACCACACTTTAATTCCCTTTTAATTTTCTTTAAATCTACCCGATCTCCGAAGAAATCTGAGTAGATCTTGTGATGCCAAGGAGCCAAGATGGTCGCTTCTTAACAACACATCAGTGCCAAAGACCTCAAACCTGATTCGAGCGAAGGCGGGGCAGACCCACAGGAAGGGGTCCGCCGTCCCATCCTCCTCTTCACAGGCTGGGCAGAGTACACTGTCGGAGATGCCCAACCTCTCCATGTGCTTTACCCACAGAAAGTGGCCCGTCATCAGTCCAACCAGCCGTCTGCACTCCCCTCTGCTTAATGACAGAAGGGTTTGCGACAGTCGATCGGACATGACAGGTAACATCAGTTTAGTCCATCTGCAGCCTCTCTCAGCCTGCCAAGCTTGCTTGTGGGTGGTAGTTACCCATTTGCTAACCGTGGCTGTGATGGCCGCAGAAGGGAGTGGCAAAGCGGGATCTGGGCCAAAGAAGTTGGCCTCAGAGCCCATCTTAGCTAAGGAGTCAGAGGTCTCGTTACCCGCGATACCCACGTGTCCCGGGACCCATGTTACCATCAGGCTATTATGTCTACCGACATAGTTCAGCCTGGATTTACAGGACTTCACTACCCCTGATGTGGTTGGAGGGTAGTCTAAGGCCATAAGCGCAGCTTGGCTGTCGCTGCAGACACATATAGATCTGCCTCTCCATCGTTTTTCCACAACAAAGTTCATCGCTTCTTGAACCGCATACACCTCCGCTTGAAACACAGATGCATGCATTCCAAGAGCAAAGTGCAATTTTGTCCCGCTGGATTCCACGTAAGCCCCGGAGCCGGAGCCATGCTTGGTCCTGGAGCCATCCATAAAAATGCGAAAACAGTGTTTGCCGGACTCATTTCCTGAGTCTTCCCACAGCTGAGCCTCTGGTAGCACTACACTGTATCTCTTTTCAAGTACGACTCTTGATGGCATGGAGTCAAGGGGCATGGAGAGAATCATTGGATCGCTGTCCATGCCTTCTCTGTGTTCCAATGCCGGACAAGGGCCGTACCAGATCCCACTGTGTTTCTGTCTGCAGATGGCCTTCAAGGCCTCTCCTTGGATGAAAGCATCAAGTGGTGCTAAACCAATCAGAGCATCTAGTGCCGGGCCTGAAGTAGCCGCAAAAGCTCCGGTACAACAGATGGCCACAGTGCGTTGTAGTCTCGATAAGGTCCTCCTGACTCCCACTAGAGAGAGTCTACTCATCAAGACCACTGATGCATAGGTGATAATAGGTCTTATCATAGCCGTGTAGATCCATAGGACCTTGCTAGGAGAAAGACCTCACGTTTTCCCAAAGACACCTTTGCACTGCCAGAAAGCTGTCAGAGCTTTGGATGTCTTTATTGCAACGTGTGATTTCCATAGGAGATTACTATCGAGGATTACTCCAAGATATTTAATTTCCTTGTATAGCTGGATTGTGACTCCTTTTAGCTTAGGCAGAATGAGTCCATCAAGCTTCCTCCTTCTGGTAAAGAGGACAATACCAGTCTTGGCGGGATTTGCGCATAGCCCAATCGCCCAGCACCAAGTGTCAATCAGATCCAGAGTTTTCTGCACTTTCCTGCAGATGTTCATAAGCGAAGGGCCTGTTACCAAACAAGCAACATCGTCCGCATATGCTTGTGCGTAGACTCCCGAATCGTTTAAGGTGGTGAGTAGAGGATCGATTACCATGCACCAGAGCAATGGAGACAGCACACTGCCTTGGGGGCAGCCTCTATTAACCCCGGATGACACCAGCAGATCTTCTTCTGCTCGCACCGAAACGAATCTTTGGGCCAGCATCGAACGAATCCAATTTACTAGCACCCGGTCTACGCCGTGCCTACTAACAGAGTTACACATACTATCAAAAGTGGCATTATCAAACGCCCCCTCTATGTCTAAAAAAATACCCATAGCGTAGTTCCTCCTGTCGATGGCCAGCTCTACCCTAGCAACAAGGTTTTGCAGTGCCGACTCGCAGGATTTTCCACCCTGATAGGCATGCTGAAATAGAGACAGAGGGTGAGCCTTTGATGGCAAATCGAATGGCGGCCTCATTCACCACAGATCTGCCAACGAACCAGTCATGCCGAGAAGGTGTAACAGCTCTGACAACTGCCTCTATCAATAAGGGCTGTTGCCGGCTGATGCTTATCTGATTACCAGGAAAGTGAGATTCCATCAGCAAGCTGAGTGTCTCAATTTTCTGCTCCGTGAAGGAGCCATCAGATTTCCTAAGTGAACCCAGCTTTGCAGGTGGGTCCCTTTTCAGGATCCTAACCAATTTCGCCGTGTCACTCAGAGATTCAATACCGCTGCAGAATTCCCTAAATGAGGCTCTTTTCGATTCCCGAATAAGCCTCTTGTAGTTCTTCTGAACATAACGGTATCGCTCCCAGTCCTCTGCAAGAAGTTTTCGCGACTCACGACTCAACATCTGGAGCTCTCGATTCCACCAAGGAACGGGAGTCCGGCTAAGGAGAGGTCGAATTGGACAGGCTGACTCAAAACATTCGGTTAGGGCAGCGTTGAGTTTCTCAACAGCCGCCTCAATGGCCTGTTCTTTTGAAAGCCTTGGTGGCGCAACGTCAAGGTCCCGCAATGCCTGCCTAAACTTCTGCCAGTCTGTTTTTCTTGGGTTTCTAGAGGGCAATGGCATTTGTGCCTCCTCGCCACACTGAAACTCAATGTACCTGTGGTCCGAGCACGAATCTTCGGCAAGGACTCTCCAGTTCTTGATTGACCACCCAAGTTTTGAGTTTGATAGGGTTAGATCAATCACCTCCTGCCTTCTAGCTGTTACAAACGTTGGCTGTGAGCCCTTGTTATGTATGTCTAGGCAGGAGGACAGGATAAATTCGAATAGTCGAGAGCCACGTTCATTGCACTTGCTGCTGCCCCAGATTGTATGCTGGGCATTAGCATCGCAACATAGGATGAGGCCCAGACTGCGCCGCTCACAGAACATCACGAGACTAGTGGAGTTCCCGGGTGGTGGCCCTTCCAGAACATCGTAAGGAAAATAAGCAGATGCAATCACAAACTTCGACCATCCGCGTCTACCTCTGTAACACACCTCAGCCGCCACCAGGGCTTGGCCACAGAATTGCTCAAGACCCGTCACAGTGAGATGGGATGATACTATAAGACCGGTCCTAGGTCTACTAGAACTCCTGTCATATAATAACGTGGCCCCTTTCAGCGCACTTAAGACACAGAGACGGCCCCTAAAGACCCAGGGCTCTTGCACTGCTGTTATGTGGGGTAATGTGTGCAGCTGGGAAAGCCTTCTACTTAGTAGTGCAGTAGCGGCTTTGGAATGCTGCAAGTTAATTTGCGTCACCGTCAAGGGACGGTAGCTACAGGAATCGTCCGAACCAATCATTTGGGAAAGACATGGAAGCTGACCGTCCCAAAGAAGAGACTCAGACGGTTCCCGTACCGTGAGCCCATGACATCAACACTGGCCTCGTCCACTCGCACCACAAGAGCAGCCCTTTCCTTCCCTTCCCGGTTTTTGCTCTTGGTGCACGAGACGACTCGTCAAAGCGTCGTGTTGATGCCCGGATTCTGGGCACGTAGACAGGTCTGGATCCGGAATCCAGCAGATGGCCTTCCTGAAGGGTACACTCTCCTCGCTGTAGACTGCGAAGCGAGTGGTCCCCATGGGGGGCACGTTATTGACCACGGTCCTGATCCACTCGATGTTGGCCAGAGACGCGCACGTCACCTTTATGGTGCCGTCCTTTGTCTCATAGCACTTCGCGTTGGCTTCCGGACCGGAGGCAATAACCTGACGCATCAGTTGACTTTTGCAGTATTTGATTTCTGCATCCGTCATCTGATGGCCAGGCCCCAGTTTTCCAATCACAGCCACAGGTCGTGGGCCAGCAGCCTTCTCGTTATAGGATGGCTTGGCCGCACCCTTGGATGTGCTTGGGCGAAGGTCCAGCTCCCGATCCTCCACTGATGAAGATTTCGCCGGGCAGACAACTGTGCTGGACATTTTGTCGAGGCGCCGATAGGGACGTGGCTCAGCAGAACCTTTTCCCGCCACATTGACTGGCGCCAAGACCGCGCTCGTACCTTGGGGGGTCGTGGCTCGGCCATTGGCGGCAACCGCAGGGCAGGGAGGTGTGCTGCTTTCAGTCACCGTCTTTCTCCGCTTACCTCGAGAGCGAGGCAACTTGGGAGTGCCCGTGTCCACCGAGGATTCGGTAGTTTCCGTGGGTGTCACTTCCGCTGACCGAGGTCTTTTGGAAGACACAGACGCAGAAGGGCCGGCAGAGCCACATGAGGATTTCTCCCGCATGAGCCTGGCCCGCCGCAGTGCAGCCGCCGAAGAGACCTCAATTCTCTACTACACATTGAACAAGGTGGAGCTGGCATAGTCCTGCTGGAGTAGCCGTGACGAAGCAGTTCGGGTTTTCATTGAAAGGCCATTAGCTGATAGCGCACAGCTATACAGGTAAATCAAGGTTCTGTTTGCTTAAAAGGAAAGATCTGAACGCGCTTACTTGGTTGGTACTGAATGCTCACTGTTTTTGGGATCAAAGTTATACTCAGTTCTCTTTCACCAAAACCCGGCCAAAAAGAACCTACTGCAGGAAGATAAGGAGAACGGACTGGAATATAAATTGCAGATCCTATTCCCGGAAACACCGGGCGTAAATTTAGATCTCTCGTGAGGATCAATCGGAGAACAGGTTTTCACCTTGTGGTATGGCTAGCAGGTGAGTAGGGACACTACGCAAGGCGATGTTTTTTCACAGTTCTCTGGGTTAAACTTGTCAATGACTTGCTAGATGATCTGGTGAGAAGGGGCTGCAGAGTGATTGCTTACGCGGATGACATGACACTTATTGTCAGATTTTATGCAAAGTTATCTACTGGACATTATATGCATGGTATGCATGGAGTGAGACTTGACATTACTTCCAGTCCAGATTGGATTTAGACGTCTTGGCTCTCACTATTTTAGAATGCGTACCGATATAGCAGATGAACTCCGACAGTAGCTAACACAACACTGTGCACAACCGCAATCCAATTATCGCTCCGGTGTCCTGTTCACAAAAAGGGAAAGAAACTCTAATTTGGAAAACCTAAGCAGCAGTGGTAGCGCCCACCACAGAATATTCGCTAAAAGCTCCTTTCTGTATTGTTGACCTCCGGCGCTCTAAAAAATAATACTCATCGGGTAAACTTCGGCTACACCATCCGGGGTGTTTTTTTCTCTTAAAAAATAACTCAGCTCTTCAACTTTGGCTACGATAATACATTTAACACAATTCTGATAATTTCAAATAATATAAAATTAATATTCTGAGTACTTGAATCCTCTATGCTAATTACTTTTGCGCCATAATTCGGTTTTTTTTAAGTACTGTAAAGAATTATTTGTATATGCATTTTCAATGAAAATTTATTTTATTTTATTTATTTATTTATTACAAACTCAAAAAGAATTAATAATAATTGGCAATTCAACAATAATAAAACGATGTCAAAACATATTCAAATGTGTTCCTTATATTGCCTTTATTGTTATGTGGAAGTTAAAATATTGAAGTTAAAGAAAGTCAAAGCACTTACACATATTTTGCATTGCATATAT
Organism: Anastrepha obliqua; assembly: GCF_027943255.1. NCBI lineage: Eukaryota > Metazoa > Arthropoda > Insecta > Diptera > Tephritidae > Anastrepha > Anastrepha obliqua. The sequence goes on along the minus strand of NW_026562179.1, from coordinate 264,374 downwards.
ACTGTTTTATAACTATGAAGTTATTCAAATAATATTGCCTTTATACCCTATGATAATTTAAAAGAACCGCGCACACGGGAAATGGTCCATATTTTTTTCTTATGTTGGTAGGACTTTAATACACACATCTGTCACTTTTTAGCGACATCGGATCATTAGTGTCTGCCTGGCCGGCCAGAAATGTGGGCAAACAATTCTTGGATTTTGCACGATGATAACGCTCCATCGCGTCGAGCCCAAATTGTGCTGGATTATTTGATCAAACACCAAGTAAGTACCATCGTGAAAGCACCGTATTCACCTGATATGGCCCCGTACGACTTCTTTTCGTTTCCCACTTCGTGGAAGGAGATTTCAGTCGATAGAGGAGATCAAAGAGAATTCAACGAAGGAGCTGCAGGCCATTCCTTCGTCGGCCTACCAGGAGTGCTTGAAGGACTGGTAGTCTAAGAGCTCATGACCAAAAAACCCAACATATTTTATACTTCTTGAAATTTTGTGTGAGATTAATATAGTTTTTTAATACTAGAATCGATATCCGGCGGGCTGGCTGCTCAATAGCGGTCTTAATTATGCGTTTTTATTTTTTAAAATTGTTAATAAAAAACATTTACTCAACATATTTTATACCACTTGAAATTTTAACAGAATTTCATTTACGGTCTGTATAAAATGAAACGATGGTTGCCAGCCCATTCTCATGGTCCCAAAGTACTGCCAGCCCATGTTGAAAGTGCGTTGATGGAAGCACAAGTCAACATATTTTATACCGGCTGTCTTTTTTACACGACATTGGCAATACAATAAATTGATGAAATGTGTAGAGCCAGCCCATTCTGATGGTCCCATCACATGGAAAATTTGGAAAATTCCATTCCTGTGAGTGCGAGCGAGACCGACTTACGTGAATGTGGGCGCGCGAGAGAGAGCGTATATCGTTTATATACTGTCTCTCTCGCACGCGCTGGCTCTACTTTTTCACTAGGAATTTTGAATGGTGATTCATAAGTCGCCATCTGCCTGCAATACAATAGGGGCGGTATTCAAGGACAACAGTTTCCGGACCCAAAGTACGACGTCATGTATAGTTAGTTCTTTCCACAGTGTTGGCTAGTAAAGACGTAAATTTTAACTTTTCGTTCGATTTTCTTACTTGTTATTTAAAATGGAATCTTCCATCAAGTGCGTTTTTTGTAACAGTAAAAGTGCAAATGATAAACTCGTTGCTTTTACCGTGCATACTTTAAAAAAGTGCCGGGAAGTGTTGGACATTCGGAAAAAAATTAATTTAAAATATAAAGATGTTATTTTACTAGCATCAGAATGTGATGACGGCTATCATATAAAATTCCATAAAATGTTCTTATCAGTCATGAAAAAGTATTATGAAAAAAGGCACTTAGATCATCGGATATTTCAGTTCAAACAGGTATGAAAATATTTATTTTACTGTAATAAGGGAAGGAATAACTATAATACTAGTTCCGATTATAATTTTTTTTTGTATTCAAATATATTTTCACAGATGAACCGACATCAAACACTTCCTCTGCTCACGAAATAGAACAAACACATCAGGAAGGTCAATCTGCCATACAAGAACCTTCAGGTGAAAAATTAACCGAGGCAGCATTAAGTGTGGAGCAGGATATTTGTGCATTTTGTAATAAAAAATATAAAAAAACCAAAGGACGTAAGGCACCACTTGTCAGAGGAGAAAAAAAAATTCTCATTGAAGCCTTGGCAGAATATTTGGATGTTGTGAGAGATAGTGAATTATTTAAGTCACTTTCTAACGAGCCTCCGCACTTATTTTATCACAAAATCTGTCCGGTTGAATATTTTAATAAATTTAAAAGCAATCCAACTGCAGACACAAAATTTAATCTGAATCGGGAACTACACAAGGAAGCTGATGATGAAATTGATCAGTTCATCCAAAAAAACATCATTTTTCGTGGCAGTTGCTTCTTTTTAATATCTCGGGTGAAATATACGATGATATATTGAAGAAATTGTACGAAGACCGTGGCTATAGTTATGATGGTTCATGCAACCTTCAATATTTGCTGAATAAAATTCTTGATAAATTCAGTGATGAAATTAAAGTCTCAGCTTTCAGAAATAAAAACGTAATTTTACCGAAAAATAAATTAATATATGATGGCCTTTTTTCGCTGTTACAAGAAGATGAAATACTCCAAAAAGCAGCATTCATTTTACGAAGAAGAATTTTAAATATTGAAAAGAAGCCTTTATCATCGAATGTAAAGTTGAATTGCTGGCTGGAGAATGTATGATCGACCGTGATTTGATAAATTTTTACGTGATGTTGTTGAGCGGTGCCCGAAATCGACGTAAGAATACCCCAGACTTATATAGAAAAGTCAATTCAATTGCGGCCGACACAATCTACGCGGTTACGAATGGAAATATGAAGCCTGGAAAGCATATTACCTTGGGAATGGCTTTGAAAAGTTTAACCAGCAGCCGTAAAGTTATCGATATTCTCAACAAATACGGTCACTGCTGCAGCTATCATGTTCTCGAAGAACTGGAAACCGAAGCTGCCTTTTCTCCTATAGAAAGAACTCAGGAATGTCCTGAAGGTATTACGTTGGCATCAAATTTAAATACTGGGGTGGCTTCCGATAATTTCGACAGATTTGTCGAAACAACCAGCGGGAAAGATACCCTACATGATACGGTTGGTATCATCTATCAAAATGTAATTAATAAGGATAGCAATACTGCTGATGATCAATGTCAACGTGACACAACTGCTGCAGGTCCATCAAAAAGACGATGCACATTTGATGCAATCTCCACAGAACTTACACCGTACACAAAAAAAGCGAGACTCTGAAGAAATATATTAGAAAATGACTATTTCAGTTCAGACTCGGAATCTATTTCTGACATAGAAAATTAAAAATTTAATTTTGTTTTTTTTTCTATTAATTTAATAAATTAAATAAATAAATAAAGGAGTAAAAAATTAGAAATAAAAACTTTTTTAAGAAAAAGAAAAAAAAATCCCATTCTCTAATTTTTTAATGAACAAACCTTTCATCCTTCCCATTTTTGCAAGACTGTACGGAGAGACAGAATATGAACAATATACGCTCTCTCTCGCGCGCCCACATTCACGTAAGTCGGTCTCGCTCGCACTCACAGGAATGAAATTTTCCAAATTTTCCATGCGATGGGACCATCAGAATGGGCTGGCTCTACACATTTCATCAATTTATTGTATTGCCAATGTCGTGTAAAAAAGACAGCCGGTATAAAATATGTTGACTTGTGCTTCCATCAACGCACTTTCAACATGGGCTGGCAGTACTTTGGGACCATGAGAATGGGCTGGCAACCATCGTTTCATTTTATACAGACCGTAAATGAAATTCTGTTAAAATTTCTAGTGGTATAAAATATGTTGAGTAAATGTTTTTTATTAACAATTTTAAAAAATAAAAACGCATAATTAAGACCGCTATTGAGCAGCCAGCCCGCCGGATATCGATTCTAGTATTAAAAAACTATATTAATCTCACACAAAATTTCAAGAAGTATAAAATATGTTGGGTTTTTTGGTCATGAGCTCTCCGTCTATGGGTTAAACCTTGGCACATGTGTGTTGCTTCAGACGAGTCATATTTTGAAGGAGATAAAATAAATTTGCCTGAAATTTAACTCTGTCTGGTTTTATTTAAACATTTCCGGTACTTTCTGGGCATAGGGTATAACCTTCTGCAGTGAAAATACTAAAGAAGTGAAGAAGAATTCTTTTCATTATTCGTTGTTGTAAGAATTTTTGAAATACATCATTTCGCAAAGCAGAATTTTAACAATATTGAACTATGCAGTACAGAATTTTATAATACAAAATTGCACAATAAAACATTTTACCGCATGTTAAATAAGAAGTGTGTGGAGTTGTATATACAAAAGCTTATACAGTAATAAAAGTATATCCGATAAGTCTGTATTTATGTATACTGGAAAATGGTGAATTTACTGAAGAAGTTTTAGAAACAAATAATTTAACTGAACGCCAGAAATTATTAACTGAACGCTAGAAATTATAACGCCAAGCAACCCCTCGCAAACATTCCTACAGAGGCTGATACCTTGTTCGAAAACCGACCTATGTATCTTCCAATATGGATATAATTTTTGATTCGGAAAATTATAGGAAAGAGTAAACCCTCTGAAACCCATAAGGAAGCAATAAACGAATGAGATGACACATTGTCAATTATAACAACACAGCGCCTGTTATTTAAATAAGACAGAACCCACTTCAGAAATACAGAGTAAAAGCCTAAATTCACAAGTTTCGCAATCCACATTCGATGAAACGAGGCTAAACAGTTGTCAGTAAAAACAACCAAATTAGTTAGTGTGGATTTATTCGGAATAAACCCATGTTAATGAGGACAGCACAGTATATTTTATGCTTAACTTAACACTATAACAACTTAGAGATAGTAGTGAGTTTGGAAATTGGCTTATAATTCGCAAATTCATTTCTATTGCCACTTTTAAAAATCGGCGTAGCAAACAGTCAACAAGAAAAACTCCAGCAGACAATCGCATGTTATGAATGCGCATTAGGAGGTCAATTAAGGAAGGACAATTTTTAAGCAAAATAAACATCAACATCCGTTCAAGGAGACAGTTTTAAATTAGTAATGACACTCACTCGTTGGTCAAAATAAAAAATCCAAAATTGAGAGAACTATGTATATAAAATAGGAAAGACGTCATCTGTAAAATCGCAAAACGATTAACAGAATATTAACAGAATATAATAACAACTAGTTACATCCTTTGGAAGTTTAGACCAATCCAACTCAAATGAGTTATTCAGGTGAGTAAAATAATAAAGATAATAATTAAAAGGTACCCTCTGACTAATTGTTGGTAATTCGAAAAATTTAAAGAAGGAAATCTTCAACAATAATGGAGAATGATCCTAATTTGTAGGTGAAATATAACAAGTTGACAGTGAAAGCGTAAACTCTAAATTAAAGCTAACATATGTATACCATATCTAAGATACGGCTTATTTCACTACGAAATTCATTCAGCTGAGATAATACTATACAGATAAAATTAGCAAATAAATCGGATTCTAAAACACTGTAAACTTAGCTATGTAGTATTACACCTTTACATAATTTATTATTCTGGCATATCTTGGACATATTCCAGTGAAAAAAATTCATCATTAAAATAATAAACGCTAAATGGACCACCCTATATATTTAAATCTATTTTAACACCAATTTTGCGAATGCTCATGATAAATTTTTTATAACAAAGAGGTAATGAATTTCTAAATTATTGTTACTATTTTTAAAATCTTATTTGCTTGCCTAATAGAAAAATAAAAATATTTAACTTGAATTTCTTATAAACATTTTGAATTTGAAGCTGCATGCTATGTATGTCCGAGTTCTTTATTGAGCCACCGTACAAGTTCTTATTGTTCCGTTAAGGAGCAAAAGACCGTAAAAAGTTTTTTCCGAGCTGTTCTGTCGTTTGCATGCGTTTTGATCTCGTTCTTACTTGGCTGGATATTATCCATTTCGATTACCAGCTGCCTTATCCAGGTATGAGCTGGTCATCTTCTACGTCTGTTGCCTAATAAGTTCCATGTCTAGCGATTTCATCTCGTGGTTTGTGTAGCGTATGGCCAACCCATTTCCACAAACGATTTACAATTTCTTTATTGATCGGTTGCTCTATGTTAAATGCCACAGGCTGTCATTTGCTATTGGGCCAGATTTGGCAAAGGCACTTATTGACAAACACTTGAACTTTCTATATGACTTTTGGTGCTGCATTCCACGTTTCGCATCTGTACATCAGTGTTGATTTTACGTTCGTTTCAAAGATTTTTAGTTTTGTACGGCGGGAAATGACGCGTGAGGTCCACACTGGGCCTAGGGCGCCGAAAACTTCTCTAGCTTTTGCGATCCGATTAAGGACATCTGCTGAAAAGCCACCTCATTTGTCAAGAATCGAGCCTAAGTAACAAAAACGGTCTTGATTTTCCACCGACTTATTGTAGATGAAAAAATGATAGTTACATTCGATGCTGATTCGGAAAACTTTAGTTTTGTCAACGTTTATCCGCAGTTATATTTTCGGTGCAAAATGAACCACAAATTCCATTTTCCTTTTTATGTTCGATCCTTAGTTGCCTTAAGCAACACAGTATCCAACACAGTATTGAAAAGTAATGGTGATAAAATGTAGCCTTGTCTCACACCACATTTTACAGCTACATATTTTGCTACCAAGTTGATTTTCATAAAGAATGCGGCAAGATGCGTGGAACCCGGCTTGCTCTTCCCTCATATTCAGCAATATCACTGCGGCTAAATGTCTGATCAGGATATGCGCTATAATTTTGTTGGCCATGCTTATAAGTGTGATGCCCCGCTAATTTTATCGCTCAGACAAATCGTCTTGTGTATTATATTTATATAAACCTGTTTATGCGTTTTTTTGTTTACCCATTTTAGGCCTTTGAAATATGTTTTGATATTTGTTATGGTGTCACGTATGGCGTATGTTGGTGCGGTTATTCATTCCTGCATTGTCCTTCTTTCGCTTTTCAGAATTTAAGAGGACAATGCAGGGATGTGTTTGTTTAGAACAAACACGCCTTTTTGGGAAGCTTGACAATTAAGCCTTCTGCAAGCTCATCTGGAAGTACCTCTGATTTCCAAAAGCTTGCGATGATCTGGCACATTATTGCATCGCAGATTTCTGAATAACTTGGGCTATTGGCATTTAAATTTTCACGGTAAACAACGTAGTCACATATTGACTCGGACTCACCTCGCTGTGTTTCCAACTTTTTTCTGAAGAAATCAGTCCAGAGCTGCAGTTGAGTATCTTCAGAGGTTACCAGCTTGCCGCAATCGTGTTTTATTGGCTTAAAAGGTGCCTTTGTGCTGCTTTGTGAAGATCACTTGTGCGGTTTGTTTCGGCTCCTGCTTTTGCTCCTTTGCCATATTCTCCGCCCAGTTTCGCTTGTAGCGCCTTGCACTATGTTTCACACGAGATCAAATTTGTTGTATTCCGCTTGGAATTGCGTTGTTGAGAGCCGTTTTAGCATTTTTCTGTTCAGCTATCTTTTGCCAGGTTTCCTCTGAGGTCCACTATTTCCGTTTCTTTTCAAGGTATCCTACAAATTTTTCGGCAGAGTCGAGGAAAGCTTTCTTTGAGGAGTCCCAATTACGATCAGCTGGGAGTTGTTTAAGCGAAGTTTTTAGATCATCTGTTTGTGGCTTTTTCAGGCTTTTTACATTACATTTTGTATGTGCAGCCAGCTTTATGCGTATTAGTGCAATAATCAGGAAGTGGTCACTAAACACATCTGCTAGACGAAAGTATTGCCATTTTCGGATAGCCTACCGATGCCATTGCTGCTTCCGCATTAGTGTTGTCATTACCCACTTTAGTATTGAAGTTCATTAGGATATCTCCTTTGTGCGTAGAGGATATAACTTTGTTGAGGAGACTGTAGAAAGCTTGCACCACGTTGAAGGTGTCAGCTGCTTCAGTTGAGACCTAGCACTGCATGACTGTAATATTTCTGGCTAGCTATTATTATCCTATCCGATATTAGTTCCCAGTTCATAAGCGCTTTGTGAACGACTTTGGCCAATAGGAAGCCAACTTCGCTGATTTTAGGCTGCCGTGCTGGCTTCCCTGAGTACAATAGTGTGAGACCTTCAGTAGTTGCATATTCCCAAACGTCGCACAAGCAGGTTTCGGAAATACCGAGCAGATAAAGGTTGTAACTGGAAAGCGTTCGCATAATTTCTCGATGCGTGACGGTTCCGTAAGCGGTTTAACATGCCAGGTTCCGATTCTGTTTCTTGATTTCATTCCAAAAGTCGTCAACGATTCTTTCAGCTTGTTATTTCTTCTTGTTGTTCCGGTTTCAGTAACCATTCTTATTTAAGATAAATGTAATAAATAAAATAACAGGGCTTATTCTTCTTTTCTTCATTTTATTTAATTATCTTTTATATTTTATTTCTTGTTTTTATACTTTTTTTCGACAAAATATTAAAAATAAAAATATATAAATTAATTTACTAATGCTCTGAATAGTTCCTGATTCGAAATTCCTTCTTAGCTTGTTATTTTTTACATATTTCCAATCTTCATGCACTTTACGCGTTTGCCATGATTAACTGCACCTATGTTAAAACGAGCTTCCACTTACTATAGATTTTGGAGCGTAGGTCAATGGCCGAAAACTGCTGGAAATTGACAAATTTTGCGGTCTCACGATACCCGAGAGTATTTTTAACGGAAATGTGACAGAAATATTTTCATGATTTTCTTTTAAGTTTGGCAGTAAATTTGTTATAGCTTCAAAATAGAGGATTCGATATCACGCCCACCGGACAGCTAACATATTGGTCCCATACAATTTCCGATTTTATTGACTTCAGTATATCATAGGGGATTGCACGACACCAATTAATACACAGGCATTATTTGTTCCCTCTTTCGATCATTATCCGTGATTTATGTCAGTATGAGTGTGCTTTATGTGAAAGGGCTAAAAACCTCAGAAATGTAATCCCCACACGCAAAATCCCCAACTTGAAAAATATTACCAAAATTTAAATCCCAAAGGTTTATGTACACATTACACATTACATACACATAAAGTAAAATAAATGAAGACCCCTGTTCACATCGCACTTAGTACTCAATGTTCAATAAATTTCTCCCGTTTATTTTGCGGTAAAATTATTTTATTTTCGGTTTACCAATTACCGAGCTTGCAGCAAGCTTGATAATTCTTTTGGTAGTTGGTAAATTGCAATCAACATGAAATGTGCCATTATCTACGGCTTACTTTTTGCCCTCTTTCTCGTTCTCGCATACTTGAAAATATGTACAATAAATCAAATGCAAAGAAGTTATTGAAAGGTCTGCAAGTGAAAATTATTTTTGTAAAATGAAAAAAAAGGATAGTGATGTGTTATTTGTTGACAGATATACTTACCATCTGCATTCTAAAAATAAAACATAAGAATTTCGCTGGCCTTGTGCGCAAAAGAACCGGTTTTATGTAAAAGTGTTATAATAACCAAAAAAAATATCAAGAGCACCAAAGCAAAAATGTGCCTACCGAGCACAACCAAGCACACATAAATTAGAATTTTAATTCAAAGCAAATGATTAGGTTTCAGATGTAAGCTGCATACCAGAAAGCGGGTGTATTTTCCTTCCAAGCGAGAACAAAAGTTTAAAGTTGTCCGAAATTGCAAATTAAATGAGGTAGCCAGCGAGCAGCGAAATTTAGAAGACATAACATAAATATATCAGAATATCTAAAATATTTTGAAGGTAAACTTTTTGTAGAACGTAGAATCTCTCTTGCCAACAAGTGCTACTTTGGACTAAGTAGGCAATTGAGCAGTAAAGTCCTCTCTCGACGAACAAAACTAACACTCTATAAGACTCTCATCATGCCCGTCCTAACGTATGGCGCAGAAGCTTGGACGATGACAACATCCGATGAAGCGACGCTTGGAGTGTTCGAGAGAAAGATTCTGCGTAAGATTTTTGGACCTTTGCACGTTGGCAACGGCGAATATCGTAGACGATGGAACGATGAGCTGTATGAGCTTTGCGACGACATAGACATAGCCAGCGAATAAAGATCCAGTGGCTTCGTTGGCTGGGTCATGTCGTCCGAATGGATACAAACGCTCCGGCTTTGAAAGTATTCGATGCGGTACCAGCTGGTGGTAGCAGAGGAAGAGGAAGGCCTCCTCTGCGTTGGACAGATCAGGTGGAGAAGGACTTGGCTTCACTTGGTGTGTCCAATTGGCGCCGGTTAGCACGAGAAAGAAACGACTGGCGCGCTTTATTAATCTCGGCCAAAATCGCGTAAGCGGTTAGCGCGCCAATTAAGAAGAAGAAGAAACCTTTTGTGCAAAGTGAATGCGCTTTCGGTGAAGAAAAAAATATAATACTGCGTGCATCATATTCATTAAAAGCTTTAGGGAGTTCGCGGTGCTGGGTGGAACTTTTTACGTTGTTCCAGTGATTTTTCGCTCCAGCTATTCACAATGCAAGGCTTAATCGATGGTCAGTTTGTGCCTCTAATTTTTTTTGTTGTATGAGTAAATAATTTAGGCAGGCGTACACAGAATTTTTTCATCGTCTATATTTCTTGCATGCTTCGCGAAACATTAATTTAAATCCAGCTGTTCAAAATCTAACTGATATAATAACTAATATTATAAACTGCAATATTTAATCTTGTTATTAAACAAAATTTTTAAATACCCAAACATGAAAACCTCATATTTTCGCCGCAATTCGGAGCCTTATATACTATACAAATTATACACTTCAAATTAAATAAACTCAAATAAATAAAAATCAAAATTATGTTTAGAATATAAAAAACAGAAAAAACTAAAAGAAATTGTCTTAGTAAAATTGTATTCATTTGATATATTATATAATAAAATTCACTGAAACAATTTCTTCATCCATTAGGAATGCACAAGAAACATTGCATTTGGAGCACTCGTTTTGTCCCTTACATTCTTGGATTTTGCATCTACCTATACCCTTCGTGTGACTGGCACTAGAGGTGCCAAACTATCGATGGTGGGCGCCATCGATTGTGGACGATAGTAATTTTCAAACCATCGATGGTGGTCGATAGTACCATCGATAGTGGTCGATAGTCGCAATAAAAAACAGTGATTGAAAATCATTGAAATTTCTAAGAAAAAACAAATAATTTGAATTTTATTTTAATTCATAAGGAACACTTTAAAACAACTATATATTTTTACAAGTGTGAGTGATTTACATTTGGAAAAAAAGAGTAAGAGTACAGGCTATGGGTCTTTTCTGCCAAAATACTGAACTTATAAGTTTAAGGAACATTGCTTACATTTTATGAAATTACATTTTGAGGGAAAAGCTAAAAATACAAAAGCCTTATAAAAGGCTTAAAAGCTAAAACTTGAAAACCATAATATGATTGATTTATTATAGCGAAAGATTTTTGTTTAAAAACAACAAAACGTTCACATTTTCTTCTTTAAGCCGTGTTCGCCTATCAGAAACAATTTGTCCCGCCTTGCTGAAAGCTCTTTCCGACTCCACAGACGTTGCGGGGATGCATAAATATGTATACATCAGTAATTTTAATAAAGGGAAATCCACCTGGTTGACCTGCAATCAAATGTATTACCAAAACTTAGTTTTATGTATCGAAGATTGATTTATTAATTTTACCTTGATCCATAAAAGAGGGTCCATTTCCTGTGGGGCTATGTCTCTCTCCAGATACTGCCTTTTAATAATGATTGCATCAGATCGAACATTACTCTTTTTAGTAGCACATCGTTGGTTCAAAAAGTCAAAAATTGGGTCCGTAGTGGTCGTGCTTGCTTCCAGACTGACAGGGTCTTCAACATGAGTCAAATTGCCCAAATTGACCAACTCATTTTCCAAGATACTTGCTGCTTGTTCAGCATTTGCGTTGGATTGAAACCCATCTTTTTTGAAGCGTGGATCCAAAATCGTAGCCATCCTTGTTACCGTGCGTAGCTCATATATAGATAGTCGTTTTTTAATCGACTCCAACATAGCATCTTTCATAGATTTGCCTACCGCAGTTGCCAACTGAGATGAAATATTTTCAATTTGCCGATATAGTCCATATGCCAATGGTATTATTAATGACACTGTAACGTATTTGCCACCAGAAACTTTTTCGGACACGTTCTTAAATAATGCTAATATTTTGTCAATATCTTTCAACACGTTGATTTCCTCTGCAGTGAATGGTAATGGTGCATTTGTTGTTGATAATAGTACACTGGCAATGGCTTCATGGGTTAATAAAACTCTCTCAATCATGTCGTGGAAGCTGTTCTACCTTGTTGGGGTTTCTTGCAACAAGGTATATGCAAAATTTTCTTGAACTTGATTCAATTTTTCGTTCGCAATTGAACTTTTCTTAAAAAATTTTACAATATTTTTACATTTTGCAAACAAAGCTTTTGTGACATCGTTGTGATTGAGATTCAAGCCATCTTGGACTACCAAATTAACTGTATGAGCAAAGCATGGCAGATTTTGGATTTTTAAAATTTCACATGCTTTCAGCATTGAGCTTGCATTGTCAGTTACAATGCAGACAGTTTTTTCAAAGATATGCCAAGATGTTAATATATCTTTTAAAGTCTCTGCAATATTTTGTGACGAGTGATTTGTAGTATCGATCAGTTTTTTGGTTGCTAGCGATGCCATTTTGATGCCGTATTCATGTACGAAATGAACCGTTACCGTTAAAAAGCTCACGTTAGCACTAGATGTCCACATATCGCAAGTGATAGCAATGTTCGAAACCTGCTCCAAAATTGTTGACAATTTTTCCGTCGTTTTTTTAAACAAATTGGTCATCAGGACGTTTTCCAAATGACTCCGGCTGGGAAGCTTGTAACGTGGATCTAAGGCTGTAATTAATTTAATAAATCCTTTGTCCTTCACTATGCTAAAGGGCTGAATATCCTCAGCAACCATCTCTGCTACGAGTTCATCTAAGTCCTTTTTACGCTTGGAGTTAGCATCATGCAACACAGCCCTTTTAAAGTATGACTCCACTGACCGCATGCTTGACCTGCAGCTGCTGCTGAAAGACGCAATGTTCTCGTCTTGTACAACATCTTCAGCAACTTGTGTATCAGGAGCATTTCTGTCCAAATTCAGGTGAAACCGTTTAAGGTGATCATGCAGGTTCGATGTGTTGCCACTGGTTTTATACTCCTTGGCGCAACTAAGGCATTCGGCAAATTTCTTATCATCAGATCTTTTAAAATAATTCCACACATCCGAAATTTTACTTTTCTTTTTTTGTGCAGGCTTCTCCAAAACAAAATTTTTTTCGCTGTCGCTGCTGTTGCAATCGCAACTTGCTGCAGCAGAACTGCGTCCTAAAATTAGACAAAAGTGTTCTAAGCATTCTTACTAATTATTTGAAAAATGTAATATATTACCTCGTTTAAGAAAGCGATCCATTTATATATTTTTACGAATTGTTATTTTAGACACTTTACAACTTTACACTTTTTAATATTTGTACACAAGCGACGCCACAAATAAAAAAAGCGCGAATATTTGCTTGGTGATGTGTAAATCGCTCTTTTGACGATACTATCGTCCACTATCGAGACTTTGAACCATCGATAGTTCAGTAGCTCGATAGTGCCCTACCATCGATGGTGACGATAGTGCCATCGATAGTTTGGCACCTCTAACTGGCACCCCATTTCCACACAAATACACTGTTCGTCTTCTTTTAACATAAAGTAAGGAGTATAAAAATAAGGCGACACGCAAATCAACGTGTCGAGTAATAAAGGCGACCGACCAATGATGGCTTTGCTCTTAAACATAAAGAGTATGTACGCTCAATATAAGCGGTGGGCACAAGTGGATGCATTTTTATAAAAATTTGCAGTGCCCATTATACACCGCCCGCAGAAGAAGAATCTTCAGAAACTCAAATCCAATGACGCATCTATCTTCCCCAACCTCCGATTCAATATCTTTAATAACCAAATTCCTTAAAATAACCAACCTATACGATAGAATTTAAGACACAATACGAAAGCACTCCATATACACAGTTAAAGCGTAAGGCCTCCACGCTATCGCTTTATGTTACAATTAGCCTATAAGATTCACTCTTTAAGTCAATTTTACACATAAGTAAATATATTTTTTATAATTCCTGAACCCTCTAGCTTTTTATTAAAAAAAATCCATAAATGTATGGTATGTATTGGTATCATAACTATTTTTTAAACGACTTAAAATATTATCCATAGTATTATTTTAAAACATGGCGCTTATTCTGACTAAACTACAATATGTACAGATATGAAATATATATCAAAAGAAAGGTTTTGATGAGCATATTTCCGGAAAATTATAAAAATTAAAATTGGTTAATTGTTCATGAAATATTTGCGTGTAAAGTTATCAAAATTTTCGTATTGATAACAGCGATGTCTATGCAAAGCGGGATGACACACAAATATACGCATATATTATATAAGTTAACACGCGCTACGTTTATTTTCTCTTTTTCCTTTGCTTTTGCTTTACCTAATTGTAATTTAATAAGACAAACAAGTTGTAGACATTAGGTAAGCAATTTATTTCTTAAGCGTGCCGGAAATGCAAGTAACAGAATATGACCTGCAGGCACTAATTGGGCAATTCTTTCCAAAGAATTAAAAATGCAATACTTGCATTAATATTGTAAAACTTAGTATAATTAATTGAATTGTAAAAATAAATTTTCAGTCTAAAACTGGAGTCCAATAAAGCGGTGCATTAGCTCCGATCTTTTTTAAAAACTCAATTCGACTTTCGAATTAAAAACTGGCGCCCGAGCAGGGACCAGTCGCGGAAAAAGTGTAAAGTGTTTAAAAGTGTCTGTGAAAGGAAGAAATCAAAGTTGACTTCCCAACGGCACCAACCCTATTTTCCGACTGGTCATCAGGACTTCCAGCAGAAGACTCAGGCTCTCTTGTGTTCGTCCGGAGACCACCTCGCATCGAAGTGTTGCAGCAGGAGCCGCAGTAGGTCGGAACGACCAAAAAGGAATACATCCGTGCAGCCAGCGAGGGAAGAGTAGTTCAATGCTACTCCTACTGTAAGTTAGCGTATTTAACTAAAAACATTAAGCTAAATTAAACCTTTTTAAATTTACAAAATAATAAAATTAATAACTTGAGACACTAAATAAGAAGTGAGTGAAATTAAACCTTTTTAAATTTACAAAATAATAAAATTAACAACTAGAGATATTAAATAAGAAGTGAGTTATTACATTAAGTGAAATTAAACCTTTTTAAATTTACAAAATAATAAAATTAATAACTAGAGATATTAAATAAGAAGTGATCCATTGTGTATTCCAATATATTTTAACTAACTTTTCGCATAGGTACGAAAAGCGTGTTCTAATTTGTAAGGATCAAACCAAGAACTATAGAAAATATTTAATCGACAAAAAATAAAGTGTAATAAAAATAATTTGAAAGTTAGGAATAAGATAAAGCAATCCAATTCTGGATCAAGACAAAATCTAAATACAAGTTAATTTTGACATTTCCGTTATTTAAATTATAAGGCGTAAATAATCGTGTCCAATTGCGAAGATGAGTAATCCAAGCAATCTGATAAGACCACCGGTTCTGGGTCAAATCCCTCCGGGTGCAAATCTCCAAAACGAAGAAAATAGGGGCATAGTTAGGCAAATAACAGAAGTGGTCAATAGAATATTAGACGACAGGTTAGCAGTTAGGAACGTTATAGAGGTAGACGAACCTGTTAACATAGGACCCCAAGGAATCAGTGAACTCGACAAAATTCCTGATGTTGTGCGTTCTTTGCGAGAATTTGCAGGGGACCCAGGTGAATTCGGATCCTGGAAGAAAAGTGTCGATAGAGTTCTACAACTGTACGAGCCAATGCGAGGCTCACATAAATATTTTGGTATCTTAAACACCATACGAAACAAAATTACAGGCCAAGCGGACATTGTGCTGGAGTCCTACAGCACACCCTTAAATTGGACCGCGATTTCACGTTGTCTCACAACGCATTACGGCGACAAACGAGACCTAGGTACTTTAGAGTACCAAATGGCCTCACTGACTCAGGGAAATCTAACCATACACGAATATTATCAGAAGGTTTATTCAAACCTTTCTCTGATCCTGAACAAAATTTCTTGTTTAGAAGCCGGATCAGAACCCCGGAAACTTCTTGTAGACACGTATAGAAACAAAGCGTTGGATACCTTCGTTAGAGGTCTCAATGGTGACCTTCCGAGACTCCTAGGGATAAGAGAACCAGCAGACCTTCCAGAGGCTCTGCAATTATGCCTCAAATTGGAGAATCAAACCTACCGAGCAAATATCGTCAGTAGGAAACCACCTGTAAATCTACGAAGGAATTTCCCACCACAGCCCCACGCCGCACCGAAACCGTTTTACCCACACCTTGCCCATTGGAATCAACCAATGCAGAGACAAACACTCCCACCCTCCTATATCCCACCTCAACAACAAGGGCACTGGCAAAGACCCCAGAATTTTTTCCCACAACAACAAAACTTCAATTCTCAACCTCGACACCTACCACCACCTAGACCTTTTGCACCAAAGCCTATGCCAAGACCTGAACCAATGGACATCGACCAGAGCATGCAGACGAGAAGGGTCAATTACATTAATAGGCCACCACAAAACCTAGCATTTCACGGGAAAAGACCAGCACCTCCCCAGCAAGATGTGGAAAAAAGACAACGAAACTTTAACATAGAAGCGGAACAATGCAACAGTGTTGCATACCGACAAGATTTGGAATATGCAAACCAACACGACGAAATTAGACAAGACAATTACAACGTGCAAGAAACTCTCGAACAGTACGGTACAGACGACAACGCTGCAGAGGATTTTTCGGACATCCATTTTTTAGATTAGCAAACTCCTCACTTCCATATTTTGAATGTAAAACGAAGGAAGGAGGAATTTTAAAAATATTGATCGATACGGGCTCAAACAACAATTATATGCAACCCTCTATTGTACCCAATTCCCTCCCAAATGACCAACCCTTTTTTGCTAACACTATAGCTGGAAAAATAAAAATTATGCACCACACCAACGTTAGTTTATTCGGAATACCCGATCTAAAAATTAAATTTTTTCTATTACCCTCCTTAAAGTCATTCCACGGCATCTTAGGCAATGACAGCCTCAAGCAACTTTCGGCAGTAATCCACACAAAATACAATTATATGACAATACAAGATAGAGTCAGGATTAAAATAAAACAGCAAACCATACAATCAATTAACACAATAGACATACAGACTGACCACCTAAATGACAGACAGAAGACCACACTTAACGCAATTGCGAAGAATTTTCCCAAACTTTTTACCGAACCTGAAGAAAGACTGACATACACTACGAAAGTACAAGGAAGCATAAGGACGTCCACGGACACACCAATATACACCAAATTTTATCCGTTCCCTATGTCACTGAAAGTGGAAGTAGAGAAACAAATCAAAGACTTGCTAGAAAATGGTATAATAAGACCTTCAAGGTCTCCATACAATTCCCCTGTATGGATAGTACCAAAAAAACCAGACACTTCAGGAGAGAAGAAATTTCGCATGGTAATTGACTATCGAAAATTGAACCTAGTAACTATATCGGACAGATATCCTATACCCGAAATAAATGGAGTACTAGCACATCTAGGAAGAAATAAATTCTTCTCAGTACTCGATTTAAAGAGCGGCTTCCACCAGATTCCTCTAAAGGAATCGGATATAGAGAAGACAGCTTTTTCGGTAAATCACGGTAAATACGAATTTACCCGGCTACCTTTCGGTCTCAAGAACGCTCCTTCAATTTTTCAAAGAGCTCTTGACGACATCTTAAGGAACCATATAGGAAAGAGATGTTACGTCTACATCGACGACATCATAATATTTAGTAAAGACCAGGAAACTCACTTTAATGACATCCAACAAATCTTCGATACGTTAGAAAAAGCAAATCTAAAAGTACAACTTGACAAATGTCAATTCCTAAAAACAGAAGTGGAATTTTTAGGTTTTATAATATCCGAAAAAGGCCTCAAAACAAATCCACAAAAAACCGACGCAATAGCAAAGTTTCCAATACCTAAAACTCTAAAAGAACTCCGATCATTTTTAGGACTTTCAGGGTATTATCGCCGCTTCATCAAAGACTACGCGAAGCTCGAGAAACCCCTTACAGTCCTCTTAAGGGGGGAAGGCGGACGAGTGTCCAAGAACCAATCAAAGAAAGTCATGGTAACCTTGAACAAAGACGCCTTAGATTCCTTCGAGAAACTTAAACGATCACTCATTGGTAAAGACATAATGCTTGCATACCCCGACTACTCTAAAGAATTTGTGTTAACAACAGATGCCTCCAATTACGCAATTGGAGCCGTACTATCGCAAAACGACAAGCCAATAACTTTCATCTCTAGAACTCTTTCTAAAGCCGAAGAGCATTACGCAGCAAACGAAAGAGAAATGCTAGCGATAGTGTGGGCGCTGAATTCCTTGAGAAACTACCTTTACGGTTCCGCGAAGGTTAAAATCGTTACGGACCATCAGCCACTCACTTTCGCCCTAAGCAACAGAAACCACAACAGTAAGATGAAAAGGTGGAAGGCCAGATTAGAAGAGTATGACTACGAGCTAATCTACAAACCAGGAAAAACCAATATTGTGGCCGACGCACTCTCAAGACCGCCACAAGTATCACAAATCAATTCATTGACAGGAACGCAACATAGTGACGAAAGTTCTGCGCACAATCTTATCCCAGCTGTAGAAGGACCTATAAATGCTTTCAAGAACCAAATTTGGCTCCAAAATGGCACTTACAAAATTATACATACAATAGACACGGACGAATACCAAAGGACTTTGAACGAACTCAACTCCACGATAAGACACAAAATAACTCCCGACAATTCCTTACTCCCCTTCTTGCTCCATGAAATGTCCGAAATACAAAGTTTCCTAAGTAGATTAAAGCCAAAGGTAAACAAGAGATCCATAAACGCAATTGGTACCGCCTGGAAATGGCTCACAGGGAGCCCGGATCACGAAGATCTCGTTATGTTAGAAAATCATATAAACAATTTACTTGAAAATAACAATAACCAATTAATAATAAATAGAGCAATGAGCGGAAGAATAAATAATATAACGGAAGTGTCAAATAAAATATTTAAAATATTAAAAGATAAGGAAGATGTTCAGCATGATATGGCTGTAAACATTAAATTTAAGCTACAATTAATAAAAGATGAAATCATAAATATCAATTATGCAATACATTGGGCCAAAGTTGGCATTGTAAATTCATATATATTTTCTAACATTGAAATGAAACTAATAAAAGAAATTATTGAGAAAAATAATATTCCCTTCACTAATATAGAAGAGGCATTTGAATTCAGTAACGTTAAGATAGCCTCTAGTAATTCTAAGATTGTATACTTAATTGAAATCCCAATAACTGACAAC
The DNA here is from genome assembly GCF_027943255.1 of Anastrepha obliqua. Classification (NCBI taxonomy): domain Eukaryota; kingdom Metazoa; phylum Arthropoda; class Insecta; order Diptera; family Tephritidae; genus Anastrepha; species Anastrepha obliqua. The sequence goes on along the minus strand of NW_026562179.1, from coordinate 245,188 downwards.
AATTTATGTGAATCCCTATTAATAAAAGCAATAAAGAAAGGTAATAGATTATATAAAATACCATTTGAAAAAATTATAAGATGTCAAAATAAAATCTTTGGAAAGAAAAGCAACTGTAAAGAACATAATGAAATTAAAATTTGTACAAAGGAAAATATTGTAGACATCAGTAACTCCACATGCATTCCTCATCTACTCAAAAGCCGATCGCCTAGCTGCATCACGATTAACAACCAACACATTCCCACTGTCCTAGAAGTCCTCCCAGGAATAATACTTTTAAATCGATTTAACGACACCGTTCACATCGACAAGGAGAAGATTAACTTAACTGGATCATTCGCAATCCAGTACCATAACTCCACCATTATAATAAACAACCAAACATTTCTGTCTAAAGAAATCTCCAGCGGAAAACCCCTTCCTGCAGTTCTACAACCAAATGCAACACTTACGGCCGAAGAAGAATTACTAAGCCTGGAAATGATGAAAGAACTTCACCTAAAAAACATAAACTATATCGAGACTTTAAAAAATAAAGGATTAACAACATCAATAGTTAATTTTGGGATATCTGGTATAACTTTAACTCTAATGGCAATCGGGGTACTAAAACTAACTTCAACGAAAGGCCCAAAGCGAGGGGCCAAACACGTCTCCGAATTCTTCAAAAGGGCCCCATTACAAGAGGTAACAGTTAAAAATTTCCAACAACCCGAACCACATCCTGAAGATTATCCTACTCAGACGCACGAGGACGTTCGTTTTTAAATGCGGAGGAGTTAACACGCGCTACGTTTATTTTCTCTTTTTCCTTTGCTTTTGCTTTACCTAATTGTAATTTAATAAGACAAACAAGTTGTAGACATTAGGTAAGCAATTTATTTCTTAAGCGTGCCGGAAATGCAAGTAACAGAATATGACCTGCAGGCACTAATTGGGCAATTCTTTCCAAAGAATTAAAAATGCAATACTTGCATTAATATTGTAAAACTTAGTATAATTAATTGAATTGTAAAAATAAATTTTCAGTCTAAAACTGGAGTCCAATAAAGCGGTGCATTAGCTCCGATCTTTTTTAAAAACTCAATTCGACTTTCGAATTAAAAACTTATATATGAGTACGTTTGCTTTGTTTAGCTCACTTTCTAATGAGCACAGCATTGTATACATTTGGATTTTCAATAATTGTTTTGTTTTGTTCTCTTTACCAATAAATAGGTATTCATTAACATAGTCCCAACGGGTGCTGCGAATTTTTTTCAAAATTTTGTTGTGATGGCAACAATTGGTATGAATTGACAATTGACTTGAAACTTGTCAATTCACACAACAACGGTAACAGTGCAAATTAGAAAGAGTTTTGGACAGACACAAAATAGAATTTATTTTAAGAAAAAAGTACATTCATATTTAATTTTAAAATATGCCTAGAGGACGACCAAGAAGAGTTCCTAGAAGAGTTCCTACTTTAAGTGGAGGAATAGAGCAGGTAAGTAAGTGATAAATGTTTGAAACGTCACGTATTGGATATGATTGGCAGAAGCATCCTCTTTTGTTTTCGTTCATATATGGTACAATTGAACTACAATATATAAACGTATGTATGTATTTAAAAATTTTGTGTGCGTTTGATCCTTTTTGCAAAACTCAAAATTTTAAATAGTTTTAAAAAATGAGGAGAGAGAGACAAATTAGTTATTTATTTGATACTATTTCAAAGGTAAACTGTATTTGGGCTATTCTCAGACAAATTTTATAGTAATAGACGATGCCCAACGCCATTTAAAAGAACACTATTACCCATCAAATCAACGAACTTTTTGACACAGATATTAATTTTTAAGTGTTTTGTATTTCTTTGTATTGTATTTTATGTGTGTACATGTATATTTTTATGTATGCAGCCATTATCAAATCATATATGAATATGAACTTTGAACATTTTATTTACCATTCTTCTTACACTTTTTTAAAACGTAAAGATCTGTGAAAAAAAAATTTTTACTTTTGCAAATTCAAGAAATTTTACGAATGGCAAAAAAAAATTGTATAATTGTGTTGGTGAATGGCACACGACTTATCATAAAACAAATGCATCCGAATTGTTTGCAAGCGGACGTGTTATGCGGAGAGGCTCAGGGAAGGCGATTTCTATTGCCTCGTATAAATTTGCAGCCGAGCGAAACCACACTTCCTTTTACGTTGAAGCGCCGCCAATTTCCCATTAAAATAGCCTTCGCCATAACTATAAATAAGTCCCAGGGGCAAACATTATCAAGGGTGGGGCTTCATTTAAAGGAGGATTGCTTTGCTCACGGCCAACTTTATGTTGCGTTAAGCCGGGTTAGATCCTGGGAAAATATACGAATTCAAATGGGCAATAACGAAAACTGGACGTTGAATATAGTTTATAATGAAGTAATTTAAAAACAAAAATTACTGATTTAACTGAAAAAAATTTTAAAAATATGCATAAGTTCTTACATATTACATACGAATAAAAATATACACTTTTCTAATCATCATAACTTTTAATATAATATATAAAAGTGTCACATATGCTGTTTACTTTCCGTGGGAAAAAAGCCCACCCGATTTTCGGGGGTTACATACTAGTTTATATAAATATATTATTTGTAATATGGAGCTATCTCACATTCAGTATTTTATTTGAATATTTTTTAATTTAAATATTGAGCAAGCAGTAACAGTGGGTAGATGCAATCACGCTGGATATTCCCAGGAATGCATCAAGTGATTAATATTTACTTTAAACAATGTTTCTTTTTTAAAACATGAAAGTACAGACAATAGAAATTCCGAATCCAAATTTTGTGCTACTACTCCAACTACAGAGAGTACTGAAAATTTTTTTGACTAGTACTCTGAGCTACTAGCAGTAACGAAGCTTAGCTTGGAGCGGAGTAAAACAATTGATCGCGCTTTTTAGGCTACCTGGTCCACTACTCATCTGTTCAAGTTCGGAGTATTAGCAAGAGCTGGGCAATGTTTTCGGTAATATTGTTGCTACAAAGTAGTTAATGCAAATCTGAGTCACATGGCGAATGTGTTACTGAGTTTTTGAGTGATCAAATATGCATTTTGCTTCACATTCATAACCTTCTGTACATAGGTAGTTACCAATAGAATGATTGTAATATTTACTATATCAAGCATCCCACGCTAGGTACATAGGTAGTTACCAATAGAATGATTGTAATATTTACTATATCAAGCATCCCACGCTTTTAACTCTAATTTGAATTATTCTATTTGTATCTTAATTTTTGTTATAATTCTGTTCTGAGGTAGTTGACTATGACTGATCGTTCGATTTGCTATTACTTCATTATAGGTCTCTTTGTCATTAAAATTTATTTTCTATTTTTAGTTCAATTAGCAATAAAAGCATGTTTTTTAGTTTTTTTAAACTATTTTTTATTCCCATTTTCGATCGGTTTGTAAACTGCGGCACACACGCATCAATCTGTTTAAATTTCAACCGATTGTTTGGATTTGTTATCCGTCTATGCTCAGCATTAGACATCTTGTTCCGGCGCCGCTTACTGTTCAAATGAACTCAATTTTAATTTTTTTGCGTATGTGCTTATGTGCGTGCTATATGTCTGTAAAAGACATTCACGCTCATAAGTATTTTTTGCCAATAATTCCTAAAGCAAAACTAACTTGTTTGCATTTGCTCACCAAGCCTTATATTTCACTCACGTGCAAATTTCGAATTTTTTTGATTGCTACCAGATTTTTTTAGTAATTATTAATGTTTTGTTATCCGGTTTCCTTGATTTGTTTTGTATACGTGCAACTCGTTTGAATCGTTGTCAATTGTATTCCTACTCCAGTTTTTGTGCCATTTTCTCTTGAGAATAAATTTCAATGAAGCTAATAATGTTGAACAAAAACTCGCATCTTCGATTTTTTTTTAGTTTTTTGCATTTACTACTAAAAATTTCCTGTTAAAATTTCATTACTCGTATATTCCGCAAACAGGACAATTTTTCATTGCATGCACATTATTGGCCAAACACCCATTTTAATTTTTTTGCTAGACCGATTGGAAGAAAATATTAAAATAGATTTGAGCCAGAAAGCGATCGAAACAGGATACACAGGAAGTGCGTCATCGAAAAAAGCACTTTAAGTTGATTTAATTACAATTTTATTGCTTTCATTATAATTACTTCGCTGGTGAAGTAGTATGTATGTGTGCATCTGGATACATATACATATGTATATGCTAATTGAGATACATATACATATGTATATGCTAATTGAGATGTAGTCAACCAACCTCATATCCATATATCCTTAAAATAATAAAAAGTAATGATTTGATGGTGTCAACGAGTGCACTTTTGATGGCATGATGTAATTAGGAACATTTATCGAAATAAGAAAAATCGCACAAGTAAAAATTGCGAAATGTCAGCCGAAATGCAGAAAGATATGTTAGTTTTTCCTCTCAAGTTGCCATCTCAACAAATCAACAGGGCACTTAAGCCAAACACCCATTAACAAAAGTACTGGGATTTCGGAGAAGCGGGAACTTTGAATTTGATTTCCTATTTTTAAGATTTCTCCAGTTAGGTGGTTTTGGCGTGGTGGGCAGAAACGAAAATCCTAAATGCTCAAGAGGCCGATTGACATGCGACAATTATGCCAAAATTCGCAGCAAAAATCAATGGTAAAAATCCTCACATTTTCGCGGCCGCCGTAGCCGAATGTTTTGGTGCGTAACTACTATTCGGGAGTGCGTAGGTTCGAATCTCCGTTCATGAAACATCAAAATGATAGAAAAAGTTTTTTCTAATAGTGGTCGCCCATCGACAGGCAATGGCAAACGTCCGAGTGTATTTCAGCTCCTCATAAAAACCATTTGTCGTTCGGAGCCGGCTTAAAACTGTAGGTCTCTCCATTTGTGGAACAACATCAAGACGCACACCACAAATAGGAAAAGGAGCTCGGCCAAACACCTAACAGAAGTGTACCTGCCAATTATTTATCCCCACATTTTAACAAGATTTCCAGACGACAAGAAACAGCTAAACAAATTGGGAAAAGAAATAAGAGACCTACTTCAAAAGGAAAAAGGCAAAAAACTTAGCAATTATCTCAAAAATATTGACGCAACAAAATCCTCAAACTACACACTTTGGAAGCCGACGAAAAAAGTGGTGGGCGCCACAATACATTTACCACCAATAAAAACAACTGAAGGGAAATGGGCCCGAACCACTTCAGAAAAAGCAACGGTCTTAGCTCAACATTTTAAAGATACTTTTGAAAATAATAATAACGACATAAATCTCACTTATGCAGCAAACGAGAATAAGAAGCAAATTAAAAAAATAACACTTACGGAGATAAAACAATTAATAAAAACTCTAAAGAACAATAAATCGCCTGGATACGATCAAATTTCGGGAACAATTATGAAGCATATGCTTGAAAAGGCAATAATTTTTCTAAGCGTTTTTCAACGCTGCTATAAGTTTCAAATATTTCCCTAGTACCTGGAAAGTAGCTGAAGTTATAGCGATCCCGAAACCTAACAAAAACGCTACACTAGCGATATCATATCGACCAATCAGCCTACTACCGACAATATCAAACATTTTCGAAAAAATATTATTTGACCAGATAAATCCTATTATAACAAGTATGAATCTGATACCCCAACACCAATTTGGATTTAGGAAAAACCATTCAACAATCCAACAGATTCATAGAGTAGTTCACAAAATTAATGATGACCTGAATAAAAAAAGAGTGTGCATGTCCATATACCTCGACGTAGCTAAAGCCTTTGACAAAGTTGTGGCACCCTGGGTTACTCCATAAATTAAAAACACAACTACCTAATGACTTTTACCTTATGCTTAAGAGTTACATCCAAGACAGGAAATTCTATGTTAAATATAACGACGCATGTTCAGACATTAAACCTATGAACGCAGGCATTCCCCAAGGCAGTGTCTTAGGACCATTCTATCTATTGTACACGGCTGATCTACCGGAACCGAAGTCAGAAAACAGCATGATTGCAACATTTGCGGATGACACTGTCCTCATGGTATCTCATAAAGATACAAAAGTCGCAAAACAAAATTTACAAAACGAATTAAATGTGACATTAAACTGGTTCAAAAAATGGAACATCGAAATTAACGCTGACAAAACAATACAAGTTAACTACACAAACCGAAGGACAACCATTGAACCAGTTAGCGTTGGTAATTCTGACGTGCATATTGACACCAAAGCGAAATACCTGGGTATTACGATCGACTCGAAATTAAACTGGCAGGAGCATATAAAGAAAAAGCGAAATGAAGTTAAAAATCGTTTTAAGAAATTGTACTGGCTACGTGGACCTCAGTCCAATCTATCATTGCAAAATAAAGTACTTATTTATCGAACGATAATTGCTCCGATCTGGAAATATGGAATTGAGATTTGGGGCACTGATGCAAAAAGTAATCTAAGTATACTTCAACGAGTCCAGTCTAAAATACTTAGGACCTTAACTAACGCACCTTGGTACATACCTAACGCAGATATTCATCGCGACCTTGATATTGATACTATTGATGAAACAATACAAAGCGCTAGCAGAATACACATAAATAGATTATTAACGCACACAAATCCAATGATGAGAAGACTACCAAATAAAGAAAAATCTAGCCAAAGTCGGCTTAACCGTCAAACACCAACAGATCTTGCAAAATCCATATAATCAATTGTCAACTAATCGTATATGTCATTGTCATTGTTTGTTAACCACTTGTTTTTAAATAATATGTATATTTCTTCTATATGAGCTTGGGGGCATTGGCCCTTCAATATCACTCTCATTCCATCTTTTTGTAAATCAAATTACTTATTGTCTAACGACAGTTGTAATATTTTATGGAAGAAATAAATAAATAAATAAAAAAAAAAAAAAAAAAAATATTTTAACTGATCTGAGACGAATTCGTACTGGTAAATGGAAAAAACTAATTTCTTGGCAGCTTATCCAGCTTATAAAATACTAAATTTGTTCCCTTTTGTATGGTGCTTAGCGTCCTATTTTCATATCGTGCTGCGGGATGAATGATCTTAAAAATATATATAAGTTAGCGCATTGCACACTTGCAAGGCTAAAACAGAGATTTGATGATTCCCTTGAATCACTCCCACGCTACTGGCTGTTTGTAATTAGATCGCACAGCTTACTCCTACGCCTGCCATTCTTTTGGATTTTGCAAATAAACAATCACTTCCACGTTACTGGCCGTTGGTAATTAGATCGCACAGCTTACTCCACAAATCTTACAGCGGTCAAGCTGATCATCAATTTACGTACGTGACTTTTGGCAGCTTGAGGAATGCAGCTGAGAATACATACAAACAAAGCTGCCGGCGCAACTACACCAACACAAACTCAATAGCTACACCGCAAGTAGGGATTTAGGGTAGATTGTAAGATTATAGTTTTTAGTTGAGATTGGAGTTTAATAAAGAACGGTTGAAAGTAGAAAAGTGGAGTTTTAATAAAGAACGGCAAGAAGCAGAAAAGTGGCGCCCAACTAGCAGGACAACCCAACTAGCAGGACAACCCAACTAGCAGGACAACCCAACTAGCAGGACAGGACAACTGAACCCAACTAGCAGAAATGATTGCAATACGTGAAATAATAATACTGTAAGTAATTGTTCGGTTTTGATCCAGTGCAATTAAAGAAAAATTATATAAAGTTTTTTGTAAAGCGAAATACCTTCGGCTCCTTCTTACCTTTTTTTTAAAAAAAAAAAAAGCAAAACAAAATTGATCCAGTGCAATTAAAGAAAAGTTATATAAAGTTTTTGTAAAGCGAAATACCTTCGGCTCCTTCTTACCTTTTTTTTAAAAAAAAAAAAAGCAAAACAAAATTGATCCAGTGCAATTAAAGAAAAGTTATATAAAGTTTTTGTAAAGCGAAATACCTTCGGCTCTTTCTTACCTTTTTTTTTTAAAAAAAAAAAGCAAAACAAAATTAACATGAGTGTAACTAGGGAGCAGGTAATAGAAATTTTAAGACAACAAAATGACCAAAACAAAAGAGAATGGAATGTCCAGTTAGATGAAGTAATGAAAACTCTTCGGCGCTTAGAGCCGCCATCCGCGGAGAGTTACATTCCCGTGGAAATAAATCCAACTGTGGTCGGGGGCAACACAAATATGGATTTAATAAAATCTATACAAGAATTTAAGGGGGATACTGCTTCTTATCCGGCCTGGCGTTCCGCAGCAGAATTCGCCATTGGCTACTACAAAGAGGGTTCAGAGCAATATTATGTTGCCATGGGGATATTTAGAAACAAGATAGTAGGCCCCGCAAATGCAACGCTCGCTTCCTTCTCAACTGTTTTAAATTTTAAAGCTATAATAGCTAGATTGGACAAAGCATACGCGGACAAAAGACCGCTACATGTTTTGGAAACAGAGCTCAGCGTTCTGAGGCAGGGAAGTTTGTCAATCTGCCAATATTATGATACGGTAGACAAGCAATTAACACTCATAACAAATAAAAATATAATGACTCATTCAAACAATACGCAGCTTGCCGCCGCGCTCAATGATAGAGCTAGAGAAAACGCATTAAGAGTTTTTATTTCTGGCCTAAAGCGGCCGTTATGCGACATTCTATTTTCTGCCAATCCTAAAGATTTGCCTTCTGCACTGGCTACTGCCCAGGAGTTAGCGAACAACCGCATGCGTTATGATTTCGCCAGAACATTTGCGGTTAACAACGTAGCAACTACCACTAGCCCAAAATACCACAATAACTATCCTGGCAATCCCCAAATGCTCAAGGACACCCCTACTCCAATGGATGTAGACCGCGGATCCTCCGCATTCCGACGTACAAAACAGTCCAACCAGAGTTATAGAAAGGGAAATGCCGTGGGAGGGCACCCCAAAAGGGATGCTAATCAATACGTGAATAAACGGGAGCACAGAAGGGGAGATTCAGTAAATTCACGGAAGCCGAAAGTGCAACGGACCAACCATTTGGAGACAACCCCAGAGGCGGATCCACAAAAGAAAATTACTGTGGACCGTGACAGTGATTCGGATGTCGAGATCGCTTCCAATTTCGCGATGGAAGACGAGGTTAATTTTTTAGTATAAGGTCGCTCCTACCTTACATTACCAAGAAGGCGTCGGAGGGGCAGGAGCTTAGGTTACTGATTGATACAGGAACTTCAAAAAACTATATCAAACATTTGAGCTTCCTAAAGGGAATTATCCCTGTGGAGAGACAGTTTACGGTCAAAACTATAAACGGATGTAATCTCATAGAAAAAAAATGTAAGGTTTTCGTTTTGGGGAAAGTCTCAACTTTCTTCATTCTTCCTAATATAAAGGGCTTCGATGGTATAGTGGGATACGATTTCCTTAAGGAGATAGAATCTAAAATTGATACGACATCCGGATACTTATATTACGAGGGTGGTAAGGAAAAATTAAATAACGTCAAATGTGAGCAAGTTAACTCCATATATTTGGACAAGGACTCGGTCCCAGCTCTTGTGAAAAACGAGTTTGACTCTATGATTAAAAAGAATTTTAAGGCCTTTGCCGAACCTAACCGCGCTTTGCCATTTAATACTAAGGTCAAAGCTAAAATTCGTACCACTTCCTCGGAACCAATTTACACCCGATCTTATCCATACCCGGTTTCGGCGGCAGGATTCATTAATAAGGAAATAGAAATACTGTTGAAAGAAGGAATTATCCGAAAATCTAATTCGGCGTATAACTCTCCGGTCCATGTAGTGAATAAAAAAGGCCTGGATGAATATGGTAAACAAAAGCTCCGCATGGTAATCGACTTTCGAAAATTAAACGAAAAAACGATTGCGGATAAATATCCTATACCAGATATTTCTACCATATTGGCAAACCTGGGCAGTTCCAGATTTTTTACTACTTTAGATCTAAAGTCTGGATTCCACCAGATAATCCTTGAGGAAAAGGACCGCGAAAAAACAGCCTTCAGCATTAACAATGGCAAATACGAATTTAATAGATTGCCATTCGGGTTAAAAAATGCGCCCAGTATCTTTCAACGGGCTATTGATGACGTCTTGAGAGACGACATTGGCCAAAGTTGCCAAGTTTATATGGATGATATAATCATCTTTTCAAGGGACGAAAAGTCTCATATTCAACATGTCGATAAGGTACTGGGGAAGTTGGAAAGGGCCGGTATGCGAGTTTCAGCAGAAAAGACTAAATTCTTTAAAGATAAGGTTGAGTTTCTTGGCTTTATTGTCTCTCGAAGGGGGATAAAAACATGTCCAAATAAGGTCAAGGACATAATCAACTATAGGAAGCCGGAAACACTTCGAGCATTACGCTCTTTCTTGGGTCTGTCAGGTTACTATAGAAGGTTTATAAGGGATTATGCGTCTATCGTCAAACCATTAACAAAGTATCTTCGGGGGGAGAATGGCCATGTGTCATCCCACAAGTCCAAACACACTAAAATAGTCCTTGATGACGAGGCCATTCAAGCATTTAAAAGGGTAAAAAGCATTTTGGCATCGGAAGATGTTTTGCTGTTTTATCCGGATTATGACAAAACATTCGAACTAACAACAGACGCTTCCTCTAGCGCCTTAGGCGCGGTCCTCTCCCAGAATGGTCGGCCCATTACAATGATTTCAAGAACATTATCAAAAACAGAGGAGAATTATGCAACCAACGAGCGTGAGCTCTTGGCTATAGTGTGGGCCCTTAAAAACCTTCGACATTACTTATACGGTATTAAAGACATCGTAATATTCACAGACCACCAGCCTTTAACTTTCGCTATTTCGAACAAAAATCCTAATACAAAAATGAAGCGATGGCGTGCGTTCATAGAAGAATTTTCGCCTAAATTTGTTTATAAACCCGGCAGAGACAACGTCGTAGCAGACGCTCTGTCCCGTCAGTTTTTGAATAATATGACTGATACAGATGCTACAGCACATAGCGAGTCATCGCTCTCAAACACAATTAAAACTATCCAGTATCCAGTAAACCAATTCAAAAGACAATTCATTTTGACGAAGGGGGATCATTATCACCAAAGTACAAAAATAATTTTTCAGAAAAAAATTCGTTATACTATAAATTACGACACAATAGTAAATTTGTTGCATAATCTTAAGAAACTCGTAAACCCTAGCGTTACAAACGCTCTTTGTTGCGATCTTCCGACACTATCAGAGATCCAGGGACCTCTTGTCGAAGCATTCCCGGGGGTTAAATTTATTCATACAGAAAAATTTTTAATCGATCTAACGAATCCGAACGATCAACAGGAAGCAATAGCAACGGAGCATGCCCGTGCCCATCGATCTCTGTCCGAGAATTTTAAGCAAATTCTATCAGAATATTACTTTCCCGACATGAGGAAAATGCTCAGGTCAGCTGTATCAAATTGCAAGATCTGTCTGGAAAATAAATACCAAAGAAAACCACCAAATCCGGAAATTGGGAAAACTCCAATCCCAGAGTACCCAGGAGAAATTCTCCACTTAGACATTTTAATTACTGGAAAGCAGCTATTCTTAACTGCTGTTGATAGGTTTTCAAAGTTTGCAATTGTTAAACCTGTTATTTCAAGATGTACCATTGATATAAAAGAAGCTTTATTAGAGGTATTAGGTATGTTCCAAAACACTAAAACAATTGTCACAGATAACGAAAGAGCGTTTACTTCAAATTTAATTAGAAACATGCTACGCGATCATTTCTCCATAGAACAGTTTTTCGTACCCACCTTACATAGCGAAAGCAACGGACAGGTCGAAAAGTTTCATTCAACCCTTTTGGAAATAGCCAGATGCGTGAAGGCACAGCAGCAGATAAGCGAGGTTAAAGATCTGATTTTGCTTGCTGCTTACAAGTACAACAGAACAATTCACTCGGTTGTAGATTCGAAACCAATCGAAATTTTGCAGAACTGCCCAGCGGAGAAATTTGGGGAAATTAGAGATAAATTAATAAGAGCCCAGAATTTAGTATTGAATAGATTGAATGAGAAAAGAATAACCAAAACATATCAGCCTGGTGAAAGGGTGTTTCTTCGACGAAATAAGCGATTGGGAAATAAATTTGAGAAGGTGTTCGTGGAAAAAATAGTAGAAAGAGATTTAGGTACAACAGTACAGATAGAAGGCAGGAAAATTCATAAAAGTAATTTACGATAAAATCAATTTCAGATTGCCGCTTGCCCTAGTCTTCGTCACTAGAGCCTATTTAATTGACTACACCTCCTCACAAGTTATCACCATCCCTCGGGGAAATGTGGCTATTTATAATGAATTCATTTACCTCGTGCACGCCACCAACCTAACAGATTATCGCCAGATAGCTTACGAAAGCCGATGGTTCACATCAAAATCAAAAAATCAGGTAGTGAACGAAAATATTTTGAAACAACAAGGTGAGGAAATACTACACATAATTCGCACTTTGGAAATACCTAAGAGAATTGCAAGGTCAATAGATTTTCTGGGGTCCGCCCTGAAATTTATAGCCGGTACCCCGGACCACGAAGATTTTGAACTGCTCTTGACAAAGGAAAGCATGCTAATAGAAAACAACAATAGGCAGATTAGAATTAACTCCGATTTACAAAATAGAATTAACGAAATTACCAACCTAATCAATACACTTCGCGGAAATCAAACGGATTGGATATTAAAAGACGAGGAAACATTGCTCTGTGAAAATTTGGTAAGAAGAAATAACCATATAATCAGCCAACTAAACAGACTAGCACTCTCCATTGTGTTGGCAAAAAGTAATATCATAAATCCACTTATTTTGGATGACGAAGAGATGGATCAAGCGTTCAATTCCGAACAATTACCCTTTAGTTTAAGTAATTTACTTTTAGTATCTAAGGTAAAAATTTTGCAAAGTTCTGATGTTATTTACTATATTCTTAAGGTTCCTAAGGTTACAAATTTCTGTCAATTCCTAAAAATCTATCCTGTAGTCCATAATAATAGTATCGTAAAGCTAGAGACCACGCTTGCGGCAAAATGTAGCGATACGTTTCAACCACTCGAGAACTGCAATGACACTTTGGTAGCTAAAGTGTGCAAACCGGCTCACTCAGATTGCTTGGGTCAGATGCTAAATAATAACACAGCTAATTGTTCATCAGAATCGGCATATCACATACCATCAGTTCAAAAAATAGAAGAGGGCATCATTATTCTTAACAACGTGCAACCAACGACAATATTTGATCAACGAAAATTGGAAATAAGGGGAACGTATCTGCTTCTTTTTCGTGACTCTATCACCATAAATGATACAACTTATGTGGCAAAAAGAGAACCGACTTATATCCAACCACATCCTCCAAAAACCGTATCCATTAATTACTTGGAACACCATACGAGTTTGTCCCTACCATATTTGCACCAAATTTATATCGACAACATCTCTCGCATTCACGAATTGAAGGAGGGTATATCTGTTCATCGTAATTTGTTCTGGACAATTTTTTCTTTTCCTCCATTATTATTGATCGCAATAGCAATTTTTTTCATCCACCGCAGAAACAAATTAGCAAGTAATAAAGTAAAAACTCAGAGGGCAGTAGAGGAAATTTTGGCACGAGTCGAGGACGGCTCGTCTTAAGAGGGGGAGAAGTTAGCGCATTGCACACTTGCAAGGCTAAAACAGAGATTTGATGATTCCCTTGAATCACTCCCACGCTACTGGCTGTTTGTAATTAGATCGCACAGCTTACTCCTACGCCTGCCCGTCTTTTGGATTTTGCAAATAAACAATCACTTCCACGTTACTGGCCGTTGGTAATTAGATCGCACAGCTTACTCCACAAATCTTACAGCGGTCAAGCTGATCATCAATTTACGTACGTGACTTTTGGCAGCTTGAGGAATGCAGCTGAGAATACATACAAACAAAGCTGCCGGCGCAACTACACCAACACAAACTCAATAGCTACACCGCAAGTAGGGATTTAGGGTAGATTGTAAGATTATAGTTTTTAGTTGAGATTGGAGTTTAATAAAGAACGGTTGAAAGTAGAAAAGTGGAGTTTTAATAAAGAACGGCAAGAAGCAGAAAAGTGGCGCCCAACTAGCAGGACAACCCAACTAGCAGGACAACCCAACTAGCAGGACAACCCAACTAGCAGGACAACCCAACTAGCAGGACAACCCAACTAGCAGGACAGGACAACTGAACCCAACTAGCAGAAATGATTGCAATACGTGAAATAATAATACTGTAAGTAATTGTTCGGTTTTGATCCAGTGCAATTAAAGAAAAATTATATAAAGTTTTTTGTAAAGCGAAATACCTTCGGCTCCTTCTTACCTTTTTTTAAAAAAAAAAAAAAGCAAAACAAAATTGATCCAGTGCAATTAAAGAAAAGTTATATAAAGTTTTTGTAAAGCGAAATACCTTCGGCTCTTTCTTACCTTTTTTTTTTAAAAAAAAAAGCAAAACAAAATTGATCCAGTGCAATTAAAGAAAAGTTATATAAAGTTTTTGTAAAGCGAAATACCTTCGGCTCTTTCTTACCTTTTTTTTTAAAAAAAAAAAAGCAAAACAAAATTAACATGAGTGTAACTAGGGAGCAGGTAATAGAAATTTTAAGACAACAAAATGACCAAAACAAAAGAGAATGGAATGTCCAGTTAGATGAAGTAATGAAAACTCTTCGGCGCTTAGAGCCGCCATCCGCGGAGAGTTACATTCCCGTGGAAATAAATCCAACTGTGGTCGGGGGCAACACAAATATGGATTTAATAAAATCTATACAAGAATTTAAGGGGGATACTGCTTCTTATCCGGCCTGGCGTTCCGCAGCAGAATTCGCCATTGGCTACTACAAAGAGGGTTCAGAGCAATATTATGTTGCCATGGGGATATTTAGAAACAAGATAGTAGGCCCCGCAAATGCAACGCTCGCTTCCTTCTCAACTGTTTTAAATTTTAAAGCTATAATAGCTAGATTGGACAAAGCATACGCGGACAAAAGACCGCTACATGTTTTGGAAACAGAGCTCAGCGTTCTGAGGCAGGGAAGTTTGTCAATCTGCCAATATTATGATACGGTAGACAAGCAATTAACACTCATAACAAATAAAAATATAATGACTCATTCAAACAATACGCAGCTTGCCGCCGCGCTCAATGATAGAGCTAGAGAAAACGCATTAAGAGCTTTTTATTTCTGGCCTAAAGCGGCCGTTATGCGACATTCTATTTTCTGCCAATCCTAAAGATTTGCCTTCTGCACTGGCTACTGCCCAGGAGTTAGCGAACAACCGCATGCGTTATGATTTCGCCAGAACATTTGCGGTTAACAACGTAGCAACTACCACTAGCCCAAAATACCACAATAACTATCCTGGCAATCCCCAAATGCTCAAGGACACCCCTACTCCAATGGATGTAGACCGCGGATCCTCCGCATTCCGACGTACAAAACAGTCCAACCAGAGTTATAGAAAGGGAAATGCCGTGGGAGGGCACCCCAAAAGGGATGCTAATCAATACGTGAATAAACGGGAGCACAGAAGGGGAGATTCAGTAAATTCACGGAAGCCGAAAGTGCAACGGACCAACCATTTGGAGACAACCCCAGAGGCGGATCCACAAAAGAAAATTACTGTGGACCGTGACAGTGATTCGGATGTCGAGATCGCTTCCAATTTCGCGATGGAAGACGAGGTTAATTTTTTAGTATAAGGTCGCTCCTACCTTACATTACCAAGAAGGCGTCGGAGGGGCAGGAGCTTAGGTTACTGATTGATACAGGAACTTCAAAAAACTATATCAAAAATTTGAGCTTCCTAAAGGGAATTATCCCTGTGGAGAGACAGTTTACGGTCAAAACTATAAACGGATGTAATCTCATAGAAAAAAAATGTAAGGTTTTCGTTTTGGGGAAAGTCTCAACTTTCTTCATTCTTCCTAATATAAAGGGCTTCGATGGTATAGTGGGATACGATTTCCTTAAGGAGATAGAATCTAAAATTGATACGACATCCGGATACTTATATTACGAGGGTGGTAAGGAAAAATTAAATAACGTCAAATGTGAGCAAGTTAACTCCATATATTTGGACAAGGACTCGGTCCCAGCTCTTGTGAAAAACGAGTTTGACTCTATGATTAAAAAGAATTTTAAGGCCTTTGCCGAACCTAACCGCGCTTTGCCATTTAATACTAAGGTCAAAGCTAAAATTCGTACCACTTCCTCGGAACCAATTTACACCCGATCTTATCCATACCCGGTTTCGGCGGCAGGATTCATTAATAAGGAAATAGAAATACTGTTGAAAGAAGGAATTATCCGAAAATCTAATTCGGCGTATAACTCTCCGGTCCATGTAGTGAATAAAAAAGGCCTGGATGAATATGGTAAACAAAAGCTCCGCATGGTAATCGACTTTCGAAAATTAAACGAAAAAACGATTGCGGATAAATATCCTATACCAGATATTTCTACCATATTGGCAAACCTGGGCAGTTCCAGATTTTTTACTACTTTAGATCTAAAGTCTGGATTCCACCAGATAATCCTTGAGGAGAAGGACCGCGAAAAAACAGCCTTCAGCATTAACAATGGCAAATACGAATTTAATAGATTGCCATTCGGGTTAAAAAATGCGCCCAGTATCTTTCAACGGGCTATTGATGACGTCTTGAGAGACGACATTGGCCAAAGTTGCCAAGTTTATATGGATGATATAATCATCTTTTCAAGGGACGAAAAGTCTCATATTCAACATGTCGATAAGGTACTGGGGAAGTTGGAAAGGGCCGGTATGCGAGTTTCAGCAGAAAAGACTAAATTCTTTAAAGATAAGGTTGAGTTTCTTGGCTTTATTGTCTCTCGAAGGGGGATAAAAACATGTCCAAATAAGGTCAAGGACATAATCAACTATAGGAAGCCGGAAACACTTCGAGCATTACGCTCTTTCTTGGGTCTGTCAGGTTACTATAGAAGGTTTATAAGGGATTATGCGTCTATCGTCAAACCATTAACAAAGTATCTTCGGGGGGAGAATGGCCATGTGTCATCCCACAAGTCCAAACACACTAAAATAGTCCTTGATGACGAGGCCATTCAAGCATTTAAAAGGGTAAAAAGCATTTTGGCATCGGAAGATGTTTTGCTGTTTTATCCGGATTATGACAAAACATTCGAACTAACAACAGACGCTTCCTCTAGCGCCTTAGGCGCGGTCCTCTCCCAGAATGGTCGGCCCATTACAATGATTTCAAGAACATTATCAAAAACAGAGGAGAATTATGCAACCAACGAGCGTGAGCTCTTGGCTATAGTGTGGGCCCTTAAAAACCTTCGACATTACTTATACGGTATTAAAGACATCGTAATATTCACAGACCACCAGCCTTTAACTTTCGCTATTTCGAACAAAAATCCTAATACAAAAATGAAGCGATGGCGTGCGTTCATAGAAGAATTTTCGCCTAAATTTGTTTATAAACCCGGCAGAGACAACGTCGTAGCAGACGCTCTGTCCCGTCAGTTTTTGAATAATATGACTGATACAGATGCTACAGCACATAGCGAGTCATCGCTCTCAAACACAATTAAAACTATCCAGTATCCAGTAAACCAATTCAAAAGACAATTCATTTTGACGAAGGGGGATCATTATCACCAAAGTACAAAAATAATTTTTCAGAAAAAAATTCGTTATACTATAAATTACGACACAATAGTAAATTTGTTGCATAATCTTAAGAAACTCGTAAACCCTAGCGTTACAAACGCTCTTTGTTGCGATCTTCCGACACTATCAGAGATCCAGGGACCTCTTGTCGAAGCATTCCCGGGGGTTAAATTTATTCATACAGAAAAATTTTTAATCGATCTAACGAATCCGAACGATCAACAGGAAGCAATAGCAACGGAGCATGCCCGTGCCCATCGATCTCTGTCCGAGAATTTTAAGCAAATTCTATCAGAATATTACTTTCCCGACATGAGGAAAATGCTCAGGTCAGCTGTATCAAATTGCAAGATCTGTCTGGAAAATAAATACCAAAGAAAACCACCAAATCCGGAAATTGGGAAAACTCCAATCCCAGAGTACCCAGGAGAAATTCTCCACTTAGACATTTTAATTACTGGAAAGCAGCTATTCTTAACTGCTGTTGATAGGTTTTCAAAGTTTGCAATTGTTAAACCTGTTATTTCAAGATGTACCATTGATATAAAAGAAGCTTTATTAGAGGTATTAGGTATGTTCCAAAACACTAAAACAATTGTCACAGATAACGAAAGAGCGTTTACTTCAAATTTAATTAGAAACATGCTACGCGATCATTTCTCCATAGAACAGTTTTTCGTACCCACCTTACATAGCGAAAGCAACGGACAGGTCGAAAAGTTTCATTCAACCCTTTTGGAAATAGCCAGATGCGTGAAGGCACAGCAGCAGATAAGCGAGGTTAAAGATCTGATTTTGCTTGCTGCTTACAAGTACAACAGAACAATTCACTCGGTTGTAGATTCGAAACCAATCGAAATTTTGCAGAACTGCCCAGCGGAGAAATTTGGGGAAATTAGAGATAAATTAATAAGAGCCCAGAATTTAGTATTGAATAGATTGAATGAGAAAAGAATAACCAAAACATATCAGCCTGGTGAAAGGGTGTTTCTTCGACGAAATAAGCGATTGGGAAATAAATTTGAGAAGGTGTTCGTGGAAAAAATAGTAGAAAGAGATTTAGGTACAACAGTACAGATAGAAGGCAGGAAAATTCATAAAAGTAATTTACGATAAAATCAATTTCAGATTGCCGCTTGCCCTAGTCTTCGTCACTAGAGCCAATTTAATTGACTACACCTCCTCACAAGTTATCACCATCCCTCGGGGAAATGTGGCTATTTATAATGAATTCATTTACCTCGTGCACGCCACCAACCTAACAGATTATCGCCAGATAGCTTACGAAAGCCGATGGTTCACATCAAAATCAAAAAATCAGGTAGTGAACGAAAATATTTTGAAACAACAAGGTGAGGAAATACTACACATAATTCGCACTTTGGAAATACCTAAGAGAATTGCAAGGTCAATAGATTTTCTGGGGTCCGCCCTGAAATTTATAGCCGGTACCCCGGACCACGAAGATTTTGAACTGCTCTTGACAAAGGAAAGCATGCTAATAGAAAACAACAATAGGCAGATTAGAATTAACTCCGATTTACAAAATAGAATTAACGAAATTACCAACCTAATCAATACACTTCGCGGAAATCAAACGGATTGGATATTAAAAGACGAGGAAACATTGCTCTGTGAAAATTTGGTAAGAAGAAATAACCATATAATCAGCCAACTAAACAGACTAGCACTCTCCATTGTGTTGGCAAAAAGTAATATCATAAATCCACTTATTTTGGATGACGAAGAGATGGATCAAGCGTTCAATTCCGAACAATTACCCTTTAGTTTAAGTAATTTACTTTTAGTATCTAAGGTAAAAATTTTGCAAAGTTCTGATGTTATTTACTATATTCTTAAGGTTCCTAAGGTTACAAATTTCTGTCAATTCCTAAAAATCTATCCTGTAGTCCATAATAATAGTATCGTAAAGCTAGAGACCACGCTTGCGGCAAAATGTAGCGATACGTTTCAACCACTCGAGAACTGCAATGACACTTTGGTAGCTAAAGTGTGCAAACCGGCTCACTCAGATTGCTTGGGTCAGATGCTAAATAATAACACAGCTAATTGTTCATCAGAATCGGCATATCACATACCATCAGTTCAAAAAATAAAAGAGGGCATCATTATTCTTAACAACGTGCAACCAACGACAATATTTGATCAACGAAAATTGGAAATAAGGGGAACGTATCTGCTTCTTTTTCGTGACTCTATCACCATAAATGATACAACTTATGTGGCAAAAAGAGAACCGACTTATATCCAACCACATCCTCCAAAAACCGTATCCATTAATTACTTGGAACACCATACGAGTTTGTCCCTACCATATTTGCACCAAATTTATATCGACAACATCTCTCGCATTCACGAATTGAAGGAGGGTATATCTGTTCATCGTAATTTGTTCTGGACAATTTTTTCTTTTCCTCCATTATTATTGATCGCAATAGCAATTTTTTTCATCCACCGCAGAAACAAATTAGCAAGTAATAAAGTAAAAACTCAGAGGGCAGTAGAGGAAATTTTGGCACGAGTCGAGGACGGCTCGTCTTAAGAGGGGGAGAAGTTAGCGCATTGCACACTTGCAAGGCTAAAACAGAGATTTGATGATTCCCTTGAATCACTCCCACGCTACTGGCTGTTTGTAATTAGATCGCACAGCTTACTCCTACGCCTGCCATTCTTTTGGATTTTGCAAATAAACAATCACTTCCACGTTACTGGCCGTTGGTAATTAGATCGCACAGCTTACTCCACAAATCTTACAGCGGTCAAGCTGATCATCAATTTACGTACGTGACTTTTGGCAGCTTGAGGAATGCAGCTGAGAATACATACAAACAAAGCTGCCGGCGCAACTACACCAACACAAACTCAATAGCTACACCGCAAGTAGGGATTTAGGGTAGATTGTAAGATTATAGTTTTTAGTTGAGATTGGAGTTTAATAAAGAACGGTTGAAAGTAGAAAAGTGGAGTTTTAATAAAGAACGGCAAGAAGCAGAAAAGTTATATATATATATATAATTGGCGCGTACACCCCTTTTTGGGTGTTTGGCCAAGCTCCTCCTCCTATTTTGTAGCGTGCGTCTTGATGTTATTCCACAAATGAAGGGACATACAGTTTCAAGCCGACACCGAACGGCAAAAATTTTTTATGAGGAACTTTTTCATGGCAGAAATACACTCGGAGGTTTGCCATTGCCTGCCGAAGGGCGACCGCTATTAGAAAAACTTTTTCTTAATTTTGGTATTTCACTGAGATTCGAACCTACGTTCTCTCTGAGTTCCGAATGGTAGTCACGCACCAACACCCATTCAGCTACAGCGGCCGAAGATCTTAAATACATCAGTAGAAAATGCATCTAATGTACACATATATATATACTTATGTCTACGTGGCATAGTGTCAGCTCGACAAGATTCTATGTAATATTGATGTAGAAGATTTGGAGGAACGACCTTAGATGACATCCAGCATTTAGTAGTGAATTTCTTATCTCGAATTTATCTACCGAATTTATCTACGTGAGCACTCTCAAGATTGCGCCTATTATCCTGAGCTTCAGCATTAGCTGTTAATATTGCTTGTTCATGAACCTTACTATGCCAAAGATATATTATATGTCTTAGATGGGTAATAAAAAGGTTTAAAATTAAATAATATGACAACATATTTCATTACCACTGACTTTTGGTCGCTAAAAACTATCCGGATAACGCTCACCATCAGCTGAGACATAAATATACGCACCTTTTACCTTCTACTCAAATATGAACGAGACGGTATCAATAAAACGGTCCGCGGATGACATGTGGCAAAAATAAATTTTTTGTTTTTTGGCAGGACTGTTATAAGCTTACATGGCAAATTTCAGCGTGATATGTCACACAGTTTGTTTTCTGTGCTACTGTAAACAAGTCAAGCTCGAGTGTGTTCTTCGAATTCTCTTTTATGACTTCAATTGTGTCAAAATGTTTTCCACGGAGCGGCAACTTGAGCTTGGGAAACAGGAAAAAGTCACATGGAGCCATATCAGGCGAATACGGTGCTTGCGGAACGATATTAACATTATTTTTGTTCAAATAATCGCCAACAAGACGTGATGTGTGAGCTGGTGCATTATCGTGATGCAAGAACCATGACTTGTTGTCCCACAATTCCTTCCTTTTAAGACGAATGTTCTCTCGCAAACGCTTTAAAACGTCTAAATAATATTCAGCGTTAACCGATTTTGCGATTTGTACGATTTTCAAGCTCAATTTCCTTTACTTTTCCGATGTTTTCGTCGTTTACTGATGTTGCTGGACGACGTTTATGAGGCAAGTTTTCAACCGATGTACGGCCCTCTTTGAACGATTTGTACCACTGGAAAACACGTGCACGCGATAGAGCAGAGTCCCCATTGGTTGTCTGCAACATTTTTAAGGCGTCTGAAGCCGAAATTGTGTTGGAATAACAAAATTTCAAACAAATTCTTTGAATTTCCATCGTTAAATTCGAAGAACACACTCGAGCTTGACTTGTTTACAGTAGCACAGAAAACAAACTATGTGACATATCACGCTGAAATTTGCCATGTAAGCTTATAACAGTCCTACCAAAAAACAAAAAATTTATTTTTGCCATATGTCATCCGCGGACCGTTTTATTGATACCGTCTCGTTCATATTTGAGTAGAAGGTATGGCCAACGACATACATTTCGGGAAAGAATAAAAAATCCAGATAAAAGGGTAAAACGACTAAGTGAACTTTTGGCAGATAAGTGCGTGCGAATGCTTTAGACATAGATACCATTATGATATTGCTAGATCAAATGTTTTCCTAACTTCCTGTTAAACAATTCGTTATTTTTGACAAACCGCTTCATTCTATTCATGCCAATGCTGGTAGCTCTACCCTCAAATCACACATTTTTCAAGAAGTGCAGTAAATACAACATCCGACCGTACACTTCATATTCGATGCAATAAAACACATCACCATGAACTTAAATTCCAGTTTTCGTGGTCCGGAGTGTACCGCGGCCGTCATCTTGACAACAAAAGCTGATTAGTTTTTTGAATTCATCTAGTCAAATGTAAGGAACATGAGCGCTTTCTTGTAAATAATAATGTTACCTACAACGTTTTTCTAAAATTTTCTTTGTACCTATTCTATTTGTTAAATTGTTATAGGCAAAAATAAATTCAAAATTTAGTAATGTATTCCTCCAAAGCGCAATAGTTTTTGATAACAAAAAGTCTTTAGAGCTTTCTTGTAGCGCTTTTAGCGAAAATTTTTACCTATTAATACTTAGAGTTTTCTATATACAGTCACTTACACCTTAGTTGATACAGATACGATCATTCTGTAAAGTGTTCCATATTTCACAATATTCTGCGAAAATGAAAAAACAAAGTCTTATTTGTTTTGATTTATTTCATTTATCAGTAAAAAATACAAAAAAGTGTCCACTCATTTCATTGTAATACAAAAAACAAACAAAAAATATGCAGAGCTAGAAATACCGCTATTCCTGGCGCAAGTTTTAGCGAACGAAATTGTATTTTTAGTATGCGAGTTATGTACGCCTGATCTTTTAACCATGGGAGTCCATTACTTCGAAAGAAGGGCTTGAGCTAGTTTAGGACCTTTTCAAAAAATGTCTTATCGTAAAATAGCTGAAATTGTACATTTCAGTTCGTCAACAGCTTAACACATTATTGAACGCCTAATGCATGAAAATCGTGTGGTAAATAAGGGATGACAGACTCCAAATAAAATTTCACAAAGAAAGTGTGCCAACAAATTTAAATGACAGGATAGGCCGTAATAAACTTTTCGTAAGTGTAAAATATCAGTAAAACTCCTATACAATCACTGGATTTGTTGTCGATTTTGAAGACATTTATAAGAAAATATGACATCCATAACAAATCTTATCCAAAAAGTGAAATACTTGAAGAATGGAATCAAATAGTCCAGAAAAAAAAATTGGCTAACTTCATGCTACGTAGAATTCAAGCTGGAATTGCAATTTCGCAAAATATTATAAAATATCAAACAACTTACAAAACATGGTATCTATATCAAATAAGGTGTGAAAAGGGTCCTTCAAAAGTTGCGCCTAGATGTTGTTTTATAATATAACCCGTTAAACATTAAATTCGTTCAAGGTTTACTATTTTTATTCAAAACGGTTCTTAAGGGCTATATGTCGAAAATGACATTATACAATAGTGCACCATGAGCACGTCTCCAGGTAAAATTCGCGAAACAGTCGATTCATTAATGGCTAATTCTTGAGAACTGTATCATTTAAGCTACGGCGTGAGTGGTGACTTTCTGGTATTTTATGTTGAGAAATGAAATGTTTTTCCATTTTCGCAGAATATTATATATACAGAATATTGTACAAAAAAAGCGTTCCTGTATCAAATAAGGTGTGAGTGACTGTATGTAGTATGTAGCTTGAGAAACTTGTAGAACTTCGAAGCATTTTTATGCACTTATCGGTTTTTTTAAGAGCTTGAGTACTTAAAACGATAATACAAAAGAGACAAATTTTTGGAATGTATTACTTTATTATTATCTGGTAGATAATTTCATTTTTTTTTAATATTCTACATAAGTCCGCCACAGCTACGAGTTACATTGCCCATCCGATCCGTCTAATAAATCGATTGTTATACGCGCTGTATGGCAAGTCTTGTTGCAATCAAATGTCGTCGAAGTTTGGCTGATTAATTTTTGCAAACGAAAATTCAGTCAGCATGGCTCGATAACATTCGTTATTCATTCTTTTCGAAAGAAATACAGGTCAATAATACCGTCAAAGTAAATTTCCACAATTTGGAGGCATTGTTCTGGCGTTAAACAATTCATGATGTCTTGCTAGACCTTACTGAACGGAAATGTCCACATAGTTTGCCATTCTCAACTGTCAAACCATAATTATCGATATCAATAGTTCTCATGCTGCTAAAAAAATTTCATTAGACTGCTTTCTACACCATTAATAAGACGAGTCTTCTGCGCGTTATATTGTGTGGTGTACCCCGTGGGCCTAATCGACGAATTCCTATCGAAGGTTTGCTTGATTAGAAGATCCAGGAGGTGGCTTATTTTCCTTAGACAAATATACGTCTATTGATTGTTTCGACTTGCATACATACGAGGGTGGTTCAATAAGTACCAGTGTTTGATGACAGAGGACACCCCTGAGGGAAGTTGGTGTTAGCATCGTGTGCTGCCATCTATCAAACGACGACAAAACAAATTTCAGACTGATTGAAAGCTATTCGAATAAGACGTGTTTCGTGATTTTCGCTAAGATGGAAAAAGAGCAGTATTATTTTTAGATAGGAAAAAAGCGAGGAGATAAAAGCAAAGTTGGATGCTGTCTACGACATGATTCTCGCTGACCGACGAACGCGAAGTAACAGAATGGCAATTAATATTTTACATGATAAGTTGGCGATGAAAAAATTGTCGGTCCGATGAGTGCCGCGATTGCTCACAAGCAACAACAAGCGGATGCGGCTGTCAACTTCGAAGCAGTGTTTGCAGCAATTTAAGCAAAATCTGAAGTAATTTTTACGTTGAGTTGTCACCTTCATCAACGGGGGATTCATCGTTCCAGAAACTAAGTAGCAATCAAAACAATGAATTTCTCCCGGTGAATCTGCTCCAAAGAAAGCGAAGACAGTCCCATCGGCCGGGAAGGTCATGGCGACAATTTTTTTGGATGCGAACGGCGTCATCCTCATGGATTTTTAGAAAAAGGAAGAACGATCACTGGACAATACTACAGTGAGTTATTGGACCGCTTTCACAAAAAAATGAAGGAGACACGGTCGCATTTTGGGAAAAGAAGGTGCTGTCGCCGCCAAAAAAATTTAGTTAAAAAAAAACACATTAATGAATAGTTTTACTCAGGTTGAATGTTCAGGAAATTGGTGGTTAGGCCTAGATACTATACAAAGAGAGCTTCCTTTTTTATGTATGTGGCTGTTTTTTCTATTAGCTCATTTATATCTTAAAGATATGTGAGAATTGCATAAGCAAATGCCTTATAGTGAATTTCACGAATTCTGCGATACAATGAAAATTGTAAGAAATTGGACAATTGGCTTTAATATCACGTAGTTGAACTGATATGTACAGTACAGGTAAAGATATCATTCTAACTTTAATATTAACTGTGTTCGCTCTGAAAAAATTGGAGACGCGTGATTTCTGAAATTATCAATTATGATTTTCAAGAAATGATTTAAAAAAAAGTAAGGGACTTTTTCCATCAGTAGCTTCGAGTTCTATTGTAGTACATAAATCTTCGGTTGCTTTGGATCCTTTCCTTATTTTCCAATGAATGTTTGTGTGTAAGGAATCAATTAATAAGAGGAAAAAATAGTTTGAGTATGAACTAGCACCTTCAATAATTTTCTAAAAATGATATGCACAAAGGTACAAAGTCCACTTTATTTAATGCTTCTAAATCCTCTGGATACAACGCTAAATTTTGGAGAAAAGAAATTTGTTATTGATGGTAAGTGCACACTGTTGTGTGGGATCGTATCGTAATATTTTCGGAAAATTTTCGGAAAATATTTCATAATATTTTCGGAAACTATTTCATATATGTCAAAGATCATTTTGGTTCAAATGTGAGCATTATTTTTGATGGTTATTTTGATAATCTGAACATCTTTAATACAAAATGAAGGTAGCGTTTGAGAAGGTCGAAGGTAGAGAGGTATAAATACTATTCCACAAGAAAATATACATGGTAACGAAAATAATAAAAAAGCTGTTATCGATCTTCTGAAAATGATTTGGAAGAAACATGCACAGCATTGCTAAAGTTAAAAATGATGTAGAATTTTAGTCGTTACAACTGCTGTGCAAGAATCCATCCTTTTTGATTCTGTCACTACTATAGCTGAAGACATACGTAGGCATTCTTGTTTTACTTAAGCATGGAACACTTTAAATGTATTTTTTTAAAAGCAAAAAACAAAACAATCAACAGGTGCACTACGGTACAAATTATTTACAAAATAAGTTGCAAAAATTAATTTAATTTAACTTATCTTCCTCCAATGAAGAACGCAATTCAGAACATCCGATGAGAGTCGTAAGCTCAAACTTGACTCGGATAATTATACTGTCCTTGCCATAAGCTCTGTTACAAGTTAAGTCCGTTGTATATATGAACTTATAATACTTTTTTTTAATGAAGTTAGTTTTATTTAATCATGTCAATATTACAAAAAAATTTTGCTTTTCATTCGAAATGGTCACAAAATTTCCGTCACCACAAACTGTAATCCAATGGATTCAGATCTGGACTTCCAGACGACCAATCTTCTGCAGCCATGAACCCAGGAATAT
Organism: Anastrepha obliqua; assembly: GCF_027943255.1. Lineage (NCBI taxonomy): Eukaryota > Metazoa > Arthropoda > Insecta > Diptera > Tephritidae > Anastrepha > Anastrepha obliqua. The sequence continues at coordinate 218,056 of NW_026562179.1, read as the reverse complement.
TATTTTTCACCCACTGCTAGGTTGTTTTCCCCTAAGGGCTGGAGCGGAATCCCGCTGGAAGAAGATTTTCAAGGTCGTTGACCGCATGCCACCGAAGAAGCTGCTTGCATTTGATGACTCCAATTTTCTTCAAACGCATTGTCAAAAGATGACCAGTTGAGCGACGGAAGGGTTGCATGCAGAGATCATCTCTAATTAGTCTTGACATGGATCTGGTAGGGACATTCAGTTTACTGGCCATGATTTTCTGCTTTCTAAGGGGATTTCTAAGAATTCTTTCTCGAACGGCTTTTATAGCTGCCCTGGTTCGAGCCACGCGAGGACGCCCACTTCTTTTGCTGTTTTGCCACGAAACTGAGTATAATTTATGAGTAGACAAAGTATACAAACAAAAGAAAAAATAACTGAACTTTTTTTTGCGAACTTGTTCTCGCCATATGTATTGTAAAATTTGTTATATTGTAGAGTTTATGGCAATACTGCGTGGCTATCTGAATCTTGGCGCTGTTCAAAAACAATTCCGACATTTATGGCGATACAGTGCACTAAGCCTGCTGCACTTGCGAAGATTTTAAAGTGAGTGTGGTAAAGCATCAGGATGCCGAAAAGCTGAATGAAAATGGTCACGAATTTGCCAGCATTGTAGCTACGAGACTGTTATAGACATTTTGAAATTATTAGATGATGAAGAAATAAAAGAGAACCTGCTTTCATTGTTACTATCAAAGGTTAATAACTTCTCATCAAATGAAGAAATAAGTAGAGAGGATTTTGGGACTGGGACATTCTGAAAAAATAAAATTTCCATAATCACCAATTTTTATTTTCAATACTCAACAATTCGCAGATTAGGCCTACACCGCGCTTACACTCATCGTATAAGAGGTACATAAGCGTTTAGATATAATAAAATTATATGAAAAATTCACTTTTGTTTGCTAACAGTAATAGTAGCCCCGCCAGTGTCGGGTATATCACCTGACATCTTCATCTAGCTCATCTAGGGGTAGGCCCAGGAAACATGCTGTTTCGACGGGATGGGTCCAGAGGGAGAGGGGTGTTAGATGAGTCGGTTTTATGGGGCATGTGAAAAGGTGGTTAGTGTCGTGCGGGGTGCTTTCACATGCCGGACACATATTTGGTATGTCGGGGTCGATTCTGGATAGGTAGGAGTTTAACCTGCTACAATATCCAGAACGTAATTGTGCTAGTGTTACACGTGTCTCACGAGGAAGCTGGAGCTCTTCATCTGCTGTAGGTGGTGGTTGGACTCCGTTTACGGCATTCACAGGACGGGAGCTTAAGAAGGTGGTGACGGTCTCCCAGTGAATGTCGTTTATTGACTGTCTAAATACTGTCAGGTCCAGCAGATTGTGGTCCGTTTTGTAACATCAAAAATAGGCCAGTCTCATCAGTATCGAAAATGTCTCGGGTATCATAGCTTCCAGAAACTTTTTTAAACACGACTCCATTCCTTTTTTTGAAATTTGTAAGCCACCTTTCACTTGCCGCAAAGTTTTTTATGTTTAGAGTAGACGCGCCTCTTTTCGTTATTCCTTTAACAAAGTTCCGCGAATAGATACTTTTTGTCCTCCACACTGTCTAAGCCAAATGACTAGGCGAGGAAATGCACCTTTGGTTGTTCTTTTCCGTGCTCCAGCAGTTTGAGCAGCAGTAACTTTCTCCTTGTTCTTTATCGCTTTTCTTCTCACCTCCTTCTACTTTTTCAATTAATTTCTTCTTTTCAGCAATCGTCAAGTATTTATATTTTTAGGACTCATATTTAACACAAATTTTTAATCTGTATACCAACGAAGCGATACGTGCGGAAACGTGCGTCAAAATGTGCCTATGTTTTATGCGTAACACGCAATCACGCACAGTAAAGGTATTTTCAGTGGAGTCCCAAGTTTCAAAGCTCTTACTAACACACCAAGAAGCTTTGCAAATTTGAATTGTCCAGTGTTTGACCACATGAGTACGATCTCCACATGAAACCCTTCCGGCGCTAAACTGGTAATTTTTTGACAACGCGCTTGAAGAAAATTAAAGTCGTCGGATGCAAGCAGCTTCTTCGGCAGCACGCGGTCAAAAGCCATGAAAATATTCTTTTCTCAGGTGACAAAATTATCGCTGTTGAAGAAGTTTTTAATAAGCGACATAATCTATGCTAAAACTTCTAACGACGCAAAAAATGTTGTTCAGCGTGGCTACCATCCAGTCTCCGTAATGGTTTGGTGGGGAGTGTTACATCTCTTCATTTCTGCGAAAAAGCGCTTAGGACAGGGGTAAAAGTGTACCAGGAGGATGTCTTTGAAGGCGTGTGGAAGCAATTGAGCAGTACTCTCTTCAATGGAGAGCGTTGGATCTTTCAGACCTCTTTTTCGTTAGCGGCGTCGTTTTTTTTCTATCTACGTTAAGGATCTTAATATGTGTGTGATAGGTTTAGCTACTGCATATAGTGCATAATTCGATGCCTCCGTAGTGAGCTGGAATTATTTTGAGAAAACATGGTCAGTATGAATTATCTCTTCTGATACTGATGAATTCTTCACTTGCTGAAAAGCATGCACAGAATTGTCGTGCACTCGGTGTGACCAGTTTCTTATTTGGTACGGTTTTTGAAGTCGGGAGTAAAGTCACTGGTCTTGCTAATTTAGCATAGTGACGTCATAGTGAGTCAATAACCTTTTTTTCTAATTTTTGGGTACTACTCGAACGAGTGAATTATATGCTGGTCGGCTCAAAAATTAATTGGGAATATTTTCCCGACAATAGTGTATACTTCATCATGCTTCTGCTTCATTGTCATATGGTAGGTCATAATGGCAGTTTTATTAGGTCTTCTGAGTACTTCTGTTTCATTTTAATAAATTAATCTTGAGCGTATTATCGAGGATGTTTAGCACAGCGGATAGGCCTTTAAGATCGTGGTTATCACTGATGCCATGAAAGGATTTTACTAATAGAAGTAGAAACAATTTTAAATGTAAGCCTATTTTCCAGGAAAAGGTTACCAAAGTGAGATGAGTGATTTCTACTTTTCCGGCTACGGAGTTTGTGAAGAAGGGTTGTTCATTAAAAAGTAGGTTTGAGACAATATACAGCTGAATGTAATTTTTGGTATAGCAGGTATCCAGCACTGTTTAAAGATGTCTTCATTCTTCGTCTTGCACTTTATGTCCGGTAACAAAGCGCATGTCTGTTTAAGACTGTTCATTGTCTTCGTAAACTGTCTGGCATTCATCCATTATTGGCGCGCAGCATTGGTCACTGTTCTGGTGCCTGCAGCTCACAGTTTCGATATCAATATGAAAATTCCTTTGGAACTTATATAACATATGATGTAATCTATTATATGGGTTTTCCTTGCTTCGGTGTTGCTGTTACAGCTATTGGGAGAGATGGTGTAAAAGTATTTTGAAATGGTTGGGAAAAACTTAAACTCACTTGAAGGTTGAGTTGACCCAAGGTAAGATTCGGAAGTTTGTTGCATATTCATACCAAACTGACTTAGTTATTATAAGGACATATTCCTGGGTGGTAATTCTAAAATAGTTGAATGTGGGTAGTATGTTCCCAGAAAATTGTAGGCGACTCACGTGCGTTTGACTTTGAGACAACTAATGTTTTTAACTTTCTCATTGTTGGGATAGAAGTTGACATGATTTTCAAGATTTAAACACAAATGGAAGCTTTACAACCAGAAGCCTTCGAAAATTGCCGTTGAGTCTGTTAACCAAGGCTTCTCTGGTTTTCTCTATACATGTTTGTTAGGATTTATGTATAAGGAAAAGTGGGAATGAACATGTTCATAAAAATCGGACTATAACACTACAATTCGAAACTTTTCAGTTCTCCATTTTCTGAGTGGTGCTAAGGTAGCCAAGAACATATGACAGCCCAATTTAAAGAAATGTAGTACTATTCTAGTAATATACCTCATCCGCATGCCCTATTTTATTGTCATACAGATGCCAAAATACTGTTTCGTACCCTAATTTTGTCCGTAATATTCAAGGAGTCTCCTCAACACCAAAAACTAAGTCCAGGTTCGGCTTAGAGTAAATTTCCTTTTAGTTATATCTATCTCAGGGGCATCGTAGGAACCTATATTTCCATGTGCCCTCCGGGTTCATCTCTTCTTCTTCTTCTTAATTGGTGCGATAACAGCTTACGCGATTTTGACCGAGTTTAACAAAGCGCGCCAGTAGTTTCTTTCTCGTGCTAACCGTCGCCAATTGGACACACCAAGGGAAGCCAAGTCCTTCTCCACCTGATCTTTCCAACACAGAGGAGGCCTTCCTCTTCCTCTGCTACCACCAGCTGGTACCGCATCGAATACTTTCAAAGCCGGAGCGTTTGTATCCGTTCGGACGACATGACCCAGCCAACGTAGCCGCTGGATCTTTATTCGCTGGCTATGTCTATGTCGTCGCAAAGCTCATACAGCTCATCGTTCCATCGTCTGCGATATTTGCCGTTGCCAACGTGCAAAGGTCCAAAAATCTTACGCAGAATCTTTCTCTCAAACATTCCGAGCGTCGCTTCATCGGATGTTGTCATCGTCCAACCTTCTGCGCCATACGTTAGGGCGGGCATGATGAGAGTCTTGTAGAGTGTTAGTTTTGTTCGTCGAGAGAGGACTTTACTGCTCAGTTGACTACTTAGTCTAAAGTAACAGTTGTTGGCAAGAGAGATTCTACGTTGGATTTCAAGGCTGACATTGTTATCGGTGTTAATGCTGGTTCCTAAATAAACGAAGTTTTTTACAACCTCGAAACTATAACTGTCAACAGTGACGTGGGTGCCGATACGCGAGTGCGCCGACTGTTTGTTTGAAGACAGGAGGTACTTCGTTTTGTCCTCATTCACCACCAGACCCATTCGCTTTGCCTCCTTATCCAGTTTGGAGAAGGTAGAACTAACAGCGCGGTTGTTAAGGCCGATGATGTCAATATCATCGGCATACGCCAGCAATTGTACGCTCTTATTAAATATTGTGCCTGAGCCATTAAGTTCTGCGGCTCGTACGATGCTCTCCAACATCAGGTTAAAGAAATCACACGTCAGCGAGTCACCCTGTCTGAAACCTCGTTTGGTATCAAACGGCTCGGAGAGGTCCTTCCCAATTCTGACGGCGCTGCTGGTGTTGAGCAACGCCATCTTGCAAAGCCGTATTAGTTTTGTGGGGATACCAAATTCAGACTTCGCGGCATACAGATAACGCAGCGTAGCTCTATAGGCGGCATCCTTTCTTTCTGCGGCAGCATGACATTCCTCGTCGTACCAATTGTTTTTCGGGCTTGCCGGAATCTGATTTCTTCTTCGGCGGCGGTACGTAAGGAACGTGAAATGTTGCTTCATTGCTCGTGCATGCCGGTTTGTTGGGCAGTGCTCTCTGAGAGCAGGAGTAAGAATCGAGTGGCGAATCTTCTGGCTGTCTGTTGTGATTGCAGCTTTTCGATGTCGAACATTCTTTGCGTAGGTAGATGTACGTTTTTTGCTGCACAGAGGCGTGTGCGCAGTTTGGCTGCAACAAGGTAATGATCCGAATCGATATTGGGTCCTCGGATCGTACGTACACCTAATACACAAGAAGCGTGTCTTACATCTATCACAACATGATCGATCCGGTTTCGCGTTTTTCGATCAGGGGACAGCCAGGTTGCTTGGTGGATCTTTTTATGCTCGAACCTGGTGCTGTAGGCTACCATCTTTCGGGCCCCAGCGAAGTCGATCAGCCTCTGTCCGTTACCGGATGTTTCATTGTGCAGGCTGAATTTTCCGACTGTGGGACTAAAAATTCGCTCCTTGCCCACCCTGGCGTTGAAGTCGCCAAGCACGATTTTTATGTCGTTGCGGGGGCAGCGCTCATAGGAGGAATCTTTGGTCACATCGTCCTTCTCTTCCGTCGGGGCGTGGGCGCAAATTAGCGAGATGTTACAAAATCACGCCGGAGTGAACGACAGTACTTGGCGACGAAGTCTCTCTCCCACTACAAATCCGACACCGAATTTGCGCTTCTTTACATGGCAGCTGTAGTATACGTCGCAAGGTCCTATGGTTTTCTTACCTTGCCCCGTCCATCGCATCTCTTGGATGGCAGTGATGTCAGCCTTTAGTCTCACGAGGACATCAACCAGCCGGGGACTCATTAAGGGACCGGACATTCCAGGTGCATGCCCTCAAATCGTATTCCTTATTTCGTTTGCAGGGGTCGTTATCAGTGTTGGAAGTCCTCACCCGAGGCTTTGTTGCTGTTTTCATTGGGGAGGCTTTTTAAGTGGCGGGTCCCAAACCCAGCGCACAACCAGCCATCCTAGAATGTTGCGCTTTCTCACGTTAGCTCACTCCCGAAAGGGTGTTCGGAAGCTACCCAGAGGATACGTGGGCAAGTGAATGGCGATCAGTAACTTTCCCCACTTGCGTGGATTTCTATACACGGAAGCATCCTCCATTCATCTCTTAAGCTTAGAAATTCATAACTGGAATTAACTATGTTATTTACCGGTTTCTGAATACTGTTCCAACTATTATTTCAATTTTTTGCTTCTCGAATCCTGTCACTAGGGTGCTTCCCGCGGTACCAGTACTACAAAAGGAAGGCTTGTAGACTGATGGGATGTTGTTGTCAGGCATGGTTAACACTACTATTTTCAGCTCTTATTTGTATTTAAAGATCACTTATTTTGTAATCGCTTATATGTACAAAAAAAGTTTACTTACAATATAAAAAGGCCTACTTATGAGGTGACGGACAGGACTACTCCGGTTCGCTCTCGGGTCCTTGCCAGTGTTGACCACGGACCTTTTCCATCTGTAATTTCGTACAACCTTCTTTTCACCATTCTTGGGAATTGGGGTAATAGAAATTATTTTTCCCTCATTTATAAACTTCCCTAAAGCTAAAGACTTATTAAAAATAACCAATAAAGCTAAAGACTTATTAAAAATAACCTTCTACTCCAATATGAACGAGACGGTATCAATAAAACGGTCCGCGGATGACATATGGCAAAAATAAATTTTTTGTTTTTTGGTAGGACTGTTATAAGCTTACATGGCAAATTTCAGCGTGATATGTCACATAGTTTGTTTTCTGTGCTACTGTAAACAAGTCAAGCTCGAGTGTGTTCTTCGAATTTAACGATGGAAATTCAAAGAATTTGTTTGAAATTTTGTTATTCCAACACAATTTCGGCTTCAGACGCCTTAAAAATGTTGCAGACAACCAATGGGGACTCTGCTCTATCGCGTGCACGTGTTTTCCAGTGGTACAAATCGTTCAAAGAGGGCCGTACATCGGTTGAAAACTTGCCTCATAAACGTCGTCCAGCAACATCAGTAAACGACGAAAACATCGGAAAAGTAAAGGGAATTGAGCTTGAAAATCGTACAAATCGCAAAATCGGTTAACGCTGAATGTTATTTAGACGTTTTAAAGCGTTTGCGAGAGAACATTCGTCTTAAAAGGAAGGAATTGTGGGACAACAAGTCATGGTTCTTGCATCACGATAATGCACCAGCTCACACATAACGTCTTGTTGGCGATTATTTGAACAAAAATAATGTTAATATCGTTCCGCAAGCACCGTATTCGCCTGATATGGCTCCATGTGACTTTTTCCTGTTTCCCAAGCTCAAGTTGCCGCTCCGTGGAAAACATTTTGAGACAATTGAAGTCATAAAGGAGAATTCGAAGATCACACTCGAGCTTGACTTGTTTACAGTAGCACAGAAAACAAACTGTGTGACATATCACGCTGAAATTTGCCATGGAAGCTAATAACAGTCCTACCAAAAAACAAAAAATTTATTTTTGCCATATATCATCCGTGGACCGTTTTATTGATACCGTCTCGTTCATATTTGAGTAGAAGGTATAGTATATAGTACATAGTTCGACTTAAAGAAGTCCGCGAAGAAGCAATATCTGGAATCTCGACAAACCTTTCGTTCAAGAAGACTGACGTAGGTACCCCACGACCATTTTGATTTAGTGTGTAATATATGCATATATATATATAATATATGTATATATGTAATATATATGAATGTCGACACACTTTTTGAAAGGTGATTTGGCCGAGCTCTTCCTACTACATATAGTATGTATTTGCAGTGTGCGTCTTGATATTTTTTTCATAAATGGAAGGACATACAGTTGTAATTTACCTCCGAACGTTAGATGATTTTTTATGAGAAACTTTTTCATGGAAGGAGTACACTCGGAAGTTTATCGCTGTCATAGAAATATCATATATTAGTTACACTTTTTCTGTCAATTGGAGTTTCATGACCGTTGTTTCGGTAGTCATGCGCCAACCCATTCGGCTTATTCTAACCAGACAGAAATTTATCCCAGTAAATCTTATCAAGAGTAATATTTAGGAAAGAGTTATCGCATTGCGAGTAATTAAAAATAATTTGTTCAGCAAGCTTTGTGCGGAAAAATTCATACAATTCTGGTTATAAAATTTAAAGTACATGAGATTTATCAGTTCGTGAAAATGGTGACTGACATTTAGAAATAAAATAGTTTATATTATATTATTGCTAACAAATATTAGATCTATGAGTATATTTACTTAATCTTCAAAATTATTACTCTGAATGAAACCAACACTTGAGAGATTGTCTATTAACTAAGATTCAATAAAAAAAAATGAAGTTTAGAACCCAGAATATACCTTGGCTCTACACAGCATTGGTTAGGCCAATTCCCTACTATAGTATTGTAGTATGATGGAATGCTTTTGAGAAGGGTATGAACATCAAAAGCATTGACAAAGTTCAAAGACTCGCACCGGTTTTTTTTATAACCGTTCTTAAAACAGCACCATCGAAACCATTATGTGCGATATTAAACATCCTTCCGGTAGATCTGCAGGCAAGATATATTGCCCGTAGTGCGGCAATTAGGCTAAGCACTTTAAGTAAGTGGTCAAATAAGGACTACGGTAAAATTCTTTCTGACATTTCGGAGCTTCCGGGACAGGAAGACTATGTATTTCCCCCTACACTTAGCATTTCAACGGTCACGACCCTCTATGCTCAAAAGAAGAATGGAAAGGGGAAGATGTCAGACAAAGCGAATCCATCCATACATACACAAATGGCTCAAAGCTCAAGAGCAAAGTGGGCGGAGGTAAATATTCCGAACATCAGGCTGTACTGATGGTAATAATGAAAGTCGCGACACTGGTACAGTGTGATGTGATACCTGCAGATGATACGCATACCTTTACAAACATGTAGGCTACTTATCTTCAAGGAAATCGTAAGACCATCGAATGAAAGATGCTGTACTGAAACCACCTTCAGAATCGCCCGACAATTGTGACCGAGTCTCCAAGCTAAAAGCACGTAATCTCTGCTAAGCCAAAATAAGCAGTACTAGCACACTGATCTCAATTATAACGGGCCATTGTTAGTTACATTCGTTGGTATAATATATTACCAAATTTAGAAACATTACTTGACCAACTAATATTTGGTAGGTTGAAATAACCAAATATACAAAGATGCTTATTCGCTAAGTTGAAGGCATTAGTACAGCACTTCGTTCTCATTGTTCATCCAAAGTAGGCATAAAAATTACGTGGGATAGCGATAAGTACACCACCCCGCCACCCCGCAAGCAACAGCTCGCACTTAAAGCATCACGATCATTACAAAAGACATTAAATAGGTCCCAATAAATATATTCGCAATCAAACAATTTGTTGTTCAGCTATGTCTCACCAACGATTATAAAGTCAAAATCCTAATACGAGCACTCCAAACGAATGCCATCAGACTTTGTACGTATACTATACAACTCATATTTTCGATGATGATTTTCAAATTTGTAGATGGCTTAGTGCACATTAGCTGGCTAAATCGAAATATTAAAAAGCATGTACAGTAAAGATGAGGGCACTCCGAATATAATGTTAATCGTCTTTAATGCAGAGGAATGCCTCTCTTTATTAATTTAAAACAAGCCGAATGTTCCCTCTACATATGTATATGTTCGCGTTTTTCCTAACGTATAAAATAATATTTTTTGCAGAAACATTTGGAGAGTAAGAGTAGATATGAATCCATTTCTTTAAACAGCCATAATATATCCAGTTCTGCGTTGGAATTAGATCCAATTATAAGAGTGAAAGCCCCATTCTCGTTCTTTCTTTTTCGTTTCGTAAAATTGACCACTGTGCCAAAGGTTAAAAGCGAACGGTATCAGAATTTGGAGTCAAACCGCCAGAAACAGGAGAAGCACTAGCCAAAGGCAGATTAAGAGAGCTATCGCTTGCATTAGGCGCATTTACACATCGAAAGACAGCATCCGTGTTTAGTAAGTTGTCGAAAATAGTTGACAGATATATAACGGGTGATTTTTTAGCTATTATCTTTTTAAGCAGCTGGTTTAAACAGCTGACGCACGTTTTGTGTTTTGTTTCACTGTCAAACATCTTCAGTTTGGTCTATAATTTAACCATGAATCGTCTTACAAACGAACAATGCTTGCAAATCATTGAATTTTATTATAAAAATGCGTGTTCTGCTAAGAAAGTTTATCGCGCGCTTCTTCCATTTTATGGTCAGTTTAATCGACCCACTGAAGCGGCTATTCGAGCTATTGTGACTAAATTTAGAACCAAATTTACATTATTGGACATCAAACCACCAACACGCTTACGTAGAGTGCGAACTGAAGAAAATATCGCAGCTGTATCGGTCAGTGTTAATGATGACCATCAATTATCGATTCGTCGCCGGGCCTCTCTTACTCAACAACGTGGAAAATTTTGCGAAAGGATTTAGGTCTGAAACCTTTGAAAATAGAATTTTTGGTGAATTGGCTCTTGGAAAGTTGGCCGAAGATCCACTTTTTTATCGAAAAATTGTGTTCAGCGACGAAGCTCATTTTTGGATCAATGAACAGAATTGTCGATTTTGGAGTGAAGATCAGCCAGAAGAATTGCAAGAGCTAGCAATGTATCCAGAAAAGGTCACAGTTTGGTGCGGTTTATGGGCTGGAGGTATCATTGGACCGTACTTCTTCAAAGATGCTGCGAATCGTAACGTAACTGTGAATGGTGAGCGCTACCGTGAAATGATATCCAACTTTTTTTGCCCAAAATGCAAGAGTTTGACTTGCATGACATGTGGTTTCAGCAAAACGGTGCCACATGCCACACAGCACGCGTAACAATGGACTTGTTGAGAGGCGAGTTCGGTGAACATTTTATTTCAAGTTCGGGACCTGCCAATTGGCCACCCAGATCGCGCGATATAACGCCTTTAGATTAGTTTTTGTGGAGCTATGTTAAAGCTCATGTCTATTCAGACAAGCCTGCTTCAATTAACGCATTGGAAGACAACATTAAAGCATTTATATGTGAGATACTGGCCGAAACATTGGAAAGAGTATGCCAAAATTGGACTAAGGGGATGGACCATTTGAAGCGCAGTCGCGGTCAACATTTGCATGAAATAATCTTCAAACATTAAATTATGTGGACTGTACTATCGATTTAAATAAAATTTCATGCATTTTTCTGAATTTTTCGTGATTTTTTTTGAAAAACTTTTCTATAGCTCTTAAAAAATCACCCTTTATATGTATATATATATATATATAATTGGGAAGTACACTCTTTCTGGGTGTTTGGCTGAGCCCCTCCTCCTATTTGTGGCATGCGTCTGGATGTTGTTCCACAAACGAAGGGACATACAGTTTCAAGCAGACTCCGCACGGCAAATATATTTTATGAGGAGCTTTTTCATGGCAGAAATACACTCGGTGGTTTGCCATTGTCGCAGAGGGGCGAACCTACGTTCTCTCCTAAGCAGATAAAAACATATGATACTTTGAAATATTTAAAGCTGTGCTAGCACTGAATTTACAAAAATATACAAATTTAAATGCATTAAAATAGGTTTCATTAAGATGTATGAATAAAGTGTGATCAATTTAGAAGTGTCGTAATTTAAATTGAAATAAAATAACGCAAATTCAAACTGATAGGGCAATTTTTATTTTTTGTTTTGTTTTTGTATAGAACCATGCATGACATTTATTTATTAATGATCCTTTCAAATGTTGGCCGCAAATGCGCCGTAATTTGGGCATCCGGAAACACCAATTTTGAATGACTCGCTAGGTGATTTCGGTTTGTATCTCGTTAATAACTTTAGTAAGGTTGGCTTATAATGCCTCAATCGAAGCTGGTCTTGGTGGCCAATCCACTGGAGCGATACTAGAGATATGTTGCTCCCCGAAACAACTATGCAGTAAATCCATTATTTCTTGTTTCACGGACTGTGTGGCAAGTAGCACCGTCCTATTGGAATCAAATGTTGTGGAGATCACGGGTTTTAATTTCCGGCATCAAAAAGACGTTTAGCATGGCCTGAGAGCGTTTGCCATTCACTGTTTCATTACTGCCTTCCTCGTCTTTGAAGAAATATGGACCGATGATCCTTCCGCCTATAGGCCGCACCAAACGGTTGATTTCAATGGATATATTGGCTGTCCTTGAATGGTTTCGGGTTGCTCTTCAGCCCAAATACAGCAATGTTGTTTGTTGACGTAGCCATTAAGCCAAAAATGCGCACCATCGCTTAACACCGCAAGTGGGTCTGGCGCGATGAACTCTTTTCAAAGAGCGTCGATTTTCGTAATACAATTGTACGTTTTGTAAACGTTGTTGAGGCGTAAGTCTTTCCATGATGAAATGTCAATGAATACTGAAAAAATTATAATTTGTATTTAGTTTGACAGTAGTCATGCGTGATCTGTTAAAAAAACCGTATTTAAAAAAGTACCTCCAGTCTGATTACCCCTTACTTAGCTGGTATGAATTCATTTGAAAATTTACAATAGCAAATTTGACAATTCGGCTCTCGTCATTGCCGTACTTAAGTGGAGAAGTTCAGCGGGTTTTCAGCGCAATATATGTATACTTTTAAAAGAAGAATTACTAAACATTTGCCTCTTCTTTCGGTTAATGCACTGCTCCCCATAAAAGCAGATTGAACGGAGAAAATTTTTCCTGTGACAATTATACTAGTAATATAATATATAATACTATGTAAATACAGTTGTTGCAAAGGGCATAAGAGCATTCCCTGCCTGCACAAGGTTTTTTGGAAAAACATATGGACTGAACCCTGGACTTACTGGATATTCACTACAATTGTTAAACTCATAGTCATTTACTCTTCCACTCTAGCATGGTGGCCTAAAGTTAAGCAAAAATAGGCGCTAATGAACTCAACAAATTGTGCTTCTTCGTCTGTGTCGGTGTAACAGCAGCAATGAAAATATACCCAACTGGCGCATTAGGGACGCTCTTATGCATATCGCCGCTTCCCATTTTAATTGAGAAAGAAGCTTGCTTCAGCGCTTTAAAATTAAAAGACATCTCTGACGTAAAAAGTGGGGATATGAAAGGACGTTTAAAGATCGTGTAAGACTTTCGATATACTCCTGTTCTTTATAGCTTTGAAATCACTTCTATCAGAAGTAATCACCTCAAAAATGGTATATTACTGTCTGAACCTTCTTAACATTTAGGTAACTTCAACACAGTGTTATTAGGTTGGGTTTCTGGACAAGAGGTAAAAGAAATGGCTGACCATATAGTTAAAAGAGAGTCAAATATGCCTCTAATTGGTCGTTTTTTTTACATTAACGAATTTCTTAGAAATTTAGAAGAGAAAAAATTCATGGAACACCGACGGAATTCCATCGGTCAGCGACAAGCGAAACAATTCCAAACCCCGGACAGAGAAATTTCTGATAAGTTACTTTCCCTCAGCCGAGTGAATTTAAGACTTTTATCTTGTTACTTTACAGGCCAATGTAGCCTGAGATATCCTTTAAACAAAATTACAGAATGTGCTAAAATTAAGAAAACCTTAAAATATAGGGTACCTCAACAGGCTTTGCACAATACATATATCTCTTTTGGTCACAGTGCGCAGTAGCCTAACAATAATAATAACTAGTATGTAACCCCCGAAAATCGGGTGGGCTTTTTTCCCACGGAAAGTTAACAGCATATGTGACACTTTTATATATTAAAATTTATGATGATTAGAAAAGTGTATATTTTTATTCATATGTAATATGTAAGAACTTATGCATATAACATTTTTAAAACTTTTTTCAGTTAAATCAGTAATTTTTGTTTTTAAATTACTTCATTATAAACTACATTCAACGTCAAGTTATCGTTATTGCCCATTTGAACTCGTATATTTTCCCAGGATCTAACCCGGCTTAACGCAACATAAAGTTGGCCGTGAGCAAAGCAATCCTCCTTTAAATGAAGCCCCACCCTTGATAATGTTTGCCCCTGGGACTTATTTATTGTTATGGGGAAGGGTATTATAATGGGAAATTGGCGGCGCTTCAACGTAAAAGTAAGTGTGGTTTCGCTCGGCTGCAAATTTATACGAGGCAATAGAAATCGCCTTCTCTGAGCCTCTACGCATAACACTTCCGCGTGCAAACGATTCGGATGCATTTGTATTATGATAAGTCGTGTGCCATTCACCAATCCTTCGGCTGGGCTTAAATTGCATATCAACATTATCACTGTTCCAATTTTTAATTGAAGCTTATGCGGCGGAGTTCCACTAAAATTGAGGGAGTGTAAAAAGTCCACAGGGAATCTTACCTGATCTTGTGAATCTTGTGAAACAATCGTATCAGCGCTGAGATATGTGCGCTCTTGACCAGGTAGCATATCGACTATACTCGAGTTTATGATGGCACATTGATCATTTTTTGGACATAATAGTGCTCGGTCTTTTAAATTATCGATTTCTATTATTCCATTATTTGGTTGGAAAACCCAGTCAATGAGGTTTCCGTTTTTTAAAAGAATTTGATCAGGAATTTTTACTTTTGATGCATTGTCTTGCCCTTCGCCGTGTCCTATGCACAAAAGAAAATTACAATAGTCGGGTTCTTGACTATGCATATTGATTGTGAGCTTAAATGATTTAAAAAATTTTCACAAAGAGCAAAGCTTTAAACAATTACCAACTATGCCAGTTCGCGTACTTCTCGGTACCACAGGCAAAACTTGCCTAAAGTCTCCACCCAGAATAATAATTTTCCCACCAAGAGGTGTCTCATTTTGGTGAATATCGCGCAAAAAGACGATCTAAACACAACAGAGCTCTGCCAGGTACCATGCTAGCTTCATCCCAAATAATAGCTTTTGCTGCCTTTAATGCCTGACCAGCTTTAGTGTTTGGTTTTACCAAAGAAACTGACGATTCAGTCAACGGTATGGGAAATTTAAAAACGCTGTGAGCAGTTCGCCCGTCTGGCAACAAAATTGAAGCTATATCTGTCCAAGCTACTGTAATTACTGTTTCTCCAATACCACGAATATAGTAAGTAAGAGTTTTATATAGAAATGTTTTTCAGAGCCACCAGGTCCATCAATAAGAACAGCTGTAACAGATATGCCCTCATCATTTAACATT
Source organism: Anastrepha obliqua (assembly GCF_027943255.1). NCBI lineage: Eukaryota > Metazoa > Arthropoda > Insecta > Diptera > Tephritidae > Anastrepha > Anastrepha obliqua. Next base: position 202,558 of record NW_026562179.1, on the reverse strand, counting down.
GTACATACTTCGTCAAAAATGTGTTTTTGTTCTCGATTAAGCTGATCTTTTAATGTTTGTGCGCATATCAAATCGACTTCAATGTCAGTTGTTAAAGTCGTAAGGTTGTCTGCAAGAGAAACTTCCGGCAAACCAAGTCAATTGTCAGTTCATACCAATTATTGCCATCACAACAAAATTTTGAAAAAAATTCGCAGCACCCGTTGGGACTATGTTCATGAATACATATGTATTTATTAGTAACGAGAACAAAACAAAACCGTTATTGAGAACCCAAATGTATACAATGCTGTGCTCATTAGAAAGAGAGCTAAACAAAGCAAACGTACTCATATATTATATATGCGTATATTTGTGTGTCATCCCGCTTTGCATAGACATCGCTGTTATCAATATGAAAATTTTGATAACTTTACACGCAAATATTTCATGAACAAATTAACCAATTTTAATTTTTATAATTTTCCGGAAATATGCCCATCAAAACCTTTCTTTTGATATATACAGTAGGTTCTGTTTTTATGCGGTAGATACGTCCCGCAAGAAACAGCATAAAAAAAAACAGCATAAAAAAAGCTACTAGTTCTATAGTAAAACTATAGATACGTTTCAAAAGTGCTAAAACCGCATAAATCTGAAATAATGTAATAAAATCGCATAAAAAAGGGCACTAGTCCCATATTATAACTATAGATATGTTCCATAGACCGCATGAATCTGAAATAATTAAATAAAATCGCATAAACAAAATATTGTATTTTTGAAAATTATATCTTTATTTAAGAAACGTCAGAATCGAAAAATAAATTTAAGTCAGAAATAAAATCAGACAATACCCACATGTTGCGCGTTCGTTTGGGATTTGGCGTAAAATCACTTTCGTCACTTGAGGAAATGTACACGTCTGATCTAGATAGTTATGCAGGCGGTTCCATACTTGTAGGGTTAGCATTTCTGATGTAATCTGTGATGAGTTTTTGCTTAGCTGGTTTAGAATCTGGTTTATATGCACAATTCCCGATAGGTCGACATGCATTTTGTAATTTAAAAAAAAACCGCACTATTTCAAAACCGCATATAAAAAAGCCGCATAAAAACAGAACCTACTGTAATATATTTCATATCTGTACATTAGGGTGTCCCAAAAAAAATTAAAGTGTTTTTTTTTTTAACGCACACCCTCTTATTTTGTTCGAATGGTCTCAAAACATCTAAAAATAAAGTTTCGTCTATTTAGAATCACGGCAACCCGTGCCGAGTTGCGCGGAAACCTAACGGTACTTGTATAGTACGGCGCGCGCGAACTGTCGGATTGATTGCGTGTAATTACTTGTTTGTTTTATTAGTAATCGCGGGTTTTTCGTGTAGTCAACATGTCAGTGGAGTTACGAAGTTCCAAAAAGGAAATATTTTTAATAGGGGACGTAAAACATCAAATTACCGGTTCTAAACTTCCTTCTAACGGGCAAGTACTGGCAGTTTTGTTCTATAATATTCGTGAAGTGAACTTGAGTGTCAATGAAAGTGCAAATCTCACAATTCGTGAGTGTATTATTTATTGGGAAAAGGCACGTATACCGACCAGATCAATATCTCACTGTGTTAAGAAACTAGTTAACTTATACCAAGTTTGGAGAGAATTGCAAAAAAATGCGAAACAACTCAAGAAGTGTTTGAACAGCGTCGACAGGAGTTTGTTTCAAACTTAAACAATTTGTTTGACATCGCACATGCCAATGCTCTTCAATCGATTAAAATAAATGAAGATAAGATCTTCTTGCAGCGCCAAAGAGAACCAGGTCGGCCCGGTCACTTAGCCGGAGTGGACAAAAAACTAACAAAAAAAGAGGAAAGGACGCGCCTTAGAATCATCGAGGAGGAAAAGCGACGTGCTAAAAATTTTTCATCCTTAGCACCATCAACATCATCTTGCGAACCACCACTAGAAAAGTCATCTTCTGACTCTGAAATAATAGAATTAGAAGAAAATAGGCCCAGCGCAAGAGAAGCCTCCTCTCAGCCCGATAAAACTTCTATGCGGAGAAATATTATAACTCCCAAGTTAGTTGCCGCATTAGACAGGTGTCAATTAAGTGTGAGGGATTCTGTCTTTATAATTGAAGCTACTATTGAGGCTCTGGGTCACAATACGGATGAATTCCCTATAAGCAAGTCCTCCATCCATAGAGTTCGTACGGAAATGCGAAAAGAACGGGCTGAAGCTATAAAAATTGATTTTCAAAACAAGGTCCCGGACACAGTAACTGTCCACTGGGACGGAAAACTGTTGCCAGCTCTAGATTCACGTAAAAGTAAAGAAGAACGCCTACCGGTAGTTATTACATACGATAATAAAGAACAAATTATTGCTGTTCCTAAATTGGATAGCTCGACAGGAAGAGGACAGGCAGACGCAGTTTGGGATGCTATTACGAACTGGAACCTTGAAGACAAAGCGCAGATTCTCTGTTGTGATACCACTGCTTCTAACATAGGCCGCATAAATGGAGCATGTGTGCTTCTCGAACAAAAACTGGGTATAGAAGTGCTTATTTTTGCTTGCCGTCATCTCGTTTACGAATTAGTACTTAAAGGCGTGTTTGAAGCGAAAATCAGTCAAATAACTACAAGCCCAGACATCCCATTATTCAAGAAATTCCGAGAAAACTGGAAAAATATCGATCCTGAGAAAAAACAAAGCTGTACAGAAAAGCTATCTTGTTTTAAAGTTTCGGAAATTGACAAACTGCTAGAATTCTACAAAACTGAATTAACCAAAGAAATCGTTAGAGATGACTATCGCGAATTAATTGAGCTTTCAATTATATTTCTTGGCGGAGATTCAGAGAAGAAATTTAAGATTCGGCACCAGGTGCTATGCACCAGGCTCGATGGATGGCGAGAGCCATTTATTCATTAAAAATATCGTTACTTAGCTCTCAATTCAGAATTTCAAACAAGGATAAGGCAGCTCTGTTGGATGTATGTCTGTTCCGTGACATCCTACGTAAAACCCTGGCTCCAATGTATTTTAGCAGTAAAGGCGCCGTATCAGGATTTGTGTTTTTTGAAGGCCATGAAAAATTACGAAACAATAGACAAAAGCATTTCAAAAGCAGCTTTGCAGAAGTTTTGCCAGCATTTGTGGTATTTGACAGATGAAGTATCTATTTTGGCTTTATTTGATGATGATGTCGATCTAGAAACTAAAGTAAGAATGATTGCTAACTTAACTAGAGAAAACCCAACAGCCCACAATAAACGCTACATTGCATCCGAAGAAGAACTCTGTGTCCCACTTTTTGGTACGTTAATTAAGGTTTGATTTTGTTCTATGACTAAGTTTGCTAATAGGTATAATTGATAACTGATCTATCTGTTTTAATTTCAGAGAGAAACATTGATGACTTCGTCTCCGTCAAAAGCAAGTTCCTGTTTAATCGACTCCAGATTCCGACAGTTTTCTGAACAAGTGCCCCTCTTCGTGGTCAAATGATGATTCGTCTCTACAGGCTAAAAAGAAGCTGCTAGGACTGAAAGCAGTAATTGATACGGCAGAAAGAGCGGTTAAGTTAATGCAAGACTTCCATGGTTTGATCACTGTTCAAGAGAAGCAAAAGCAATTTTTATTACGTTGCGTACAAGAACACCGACAGGTATATCCCGACTGTAAAAAGCAAACTTTGAAAAGAAAATTCGATGTTTTATAATAAAAAGAAAATGAATACGAAATATGTGTTTTATATTTATTTATTTAATTAATCTAAAAATTCAATTAAATCTTTCTCTATTGTGAGCTTATAGCTTTCATACTAACTTTTAAACTCAAAGTTTGACATCAAGTCGGCACGGGTTAATGACATCCGATCTCAATAATATTTTATATTTAAGTTTTTAGAGTCAAATGGAAAAAAAATAAAGGGTGTGCGTATTGAAATTCCAAAAAAAAAAATTCCCCCTTGTAGCCTGGGACACCCTACTGTACATATTGTAGTTTAGTCAAAATAAGCGCCATGTTTTAAAATAATACTATAGATAATATACCGGATGATGGAATATAAATTGTCATATCGAGGGTAAACACGATCAAAATTCAAAACATGGCTTGAAGTCAATTTTATAGCAAGTTGAAAATGATTTCAGACGGAGCGATAGATAGTCAACAATAAGCTCAGCTGTCGGTGCGCATATAAGTAGAGAAAATAGTTTCATTACGCTTTGTATGTTTCGTGTTATTTTTGCCAACTATGGTGAGAAAACTAAAATCTGAAGGATGAATGTTTACATATGTTTAATTGAAAAATTCTTTACACTTAGACAAAAGTGCCACAAATGGCCAGGAACATACGCCATTTCAACACAAATTAATAAGAGTCACTATCTAGATCGTTTATAATACATTAAACTAACACTAAAAATACAAATACAACGCAAAATGCTAAATGCACGTCCACTCACCATAAGCCGTCTTTCGTTTTCGTCCGTTTTCATGTCAAATTTTGGTATGCCCGTGTGGGGAGTTGGGTTACCTAGCCTTAAAGCTTTAAGAGCGTGTGCATGTGTATGGAATGTGTATGTGAGTGCTGTGTTCAAAAGAGATCTTTTCGTTTTTGCAGTTTTTGTTTTGTCCGCGTTCATGGTAGTGAGTTTTCGCGCTGGTTGGCATCTTCTGTTGTTCATTGCCAAGTATTACTGACACTTTAAAAACTGTAATCTTGTTAAAATAAAATCAATCACTCAATTACGTCAGATAGTACACGTTAGACCGAGACCGTGAGCTCCACTTGTTGGTTGTGTCGAAGTTGTAGTATTTGTCCCATTCAATGCTTGTTACTTCTGCAGACGCAGCCACCAACCGACAATATTTAACCTTTGCATTTACCTTAAGCGTTCCCTTTTTTAAATTCTTTCTGCTTATGCAAACTAAAATGAGAGAAAAAAAAAAAAAAAAAATTGTGTTAATTTCTTAAAAATTCATTTTGTGCGATGAAATGAGTATGAAACAAAATAAATATTTTATTTTTTTATTTTGTATTTGTGTTTTTGTTTGTTTTCTATATATGTACAGATTTTTCTTACTTTTTCGTTTTTTATTGCCTAAATTTGATTTGATTGTTGTTGACTCAAATTGATGTTTTTTGCCAGGAGTGGATGCGTATTAAAACTTACAAGCTACCAGAAAACTTCTTACTTTAGAAGATATTCTGGTCGTTGATTTTTTCTTCGCCTAATCTCGCTACAAAACAACTTTCTAGTTCACGAGCAAGCTCTGCGAGATGTGATTCCTAAATATACGATCACGTGATTTTTTAAGAGCTATAGAAAAGTTTTTCAAAAAAAACCACGTAAAATTCAGAAAAATGCATGAAATTTTTATTTAAATCGATAGTACAGCCCATATATTTTAATGTTTGAAGATTATTTCATGCAAATGTTGACCGCGACTGCGCTTCAAATGGTCCATCCCCTTAGTCCAATTTTGGCATACTCTTTCCAATGTTTCGGTCGGTATCTCACATATAAATGCTTTAATGTTGTCTTCCAATGCGTTAATTGAAGCAGGCTTGTCTGAATAGACATAAGCTTTAACATAGCCCCACAAAAATAATCTAAAGGCTTTATATCGCACGATCTGGGTGGCCAATTGGCAGGTCCCGAACGTGAAATAAAATGTTCACCGAACTCGCCTCTCAACAAGTCCATTGTTACGCGTGCTATGTGGCATGTGGCACCGTCTTGCTGAAACCACATGCCATGCAAGTCAAGCTCTTGCACTTTGGGAAAAAAAAGTTGGATATCATTTCACGGTAGCGCTCACCATTCACAGTTACGTTACGATTCGCAGCATCTTTGAAGAAGTACGGTCCAATGATACCTCCAGCCCATAAACCGCACCAAACTGTAACCTTTTCTGGATACATTGGTAGCTCTTGCAATTCTTCTGGCTGATCTTCACTCCAAAATCGAAAATTCTGCTTATTTGCATACCCATTGATCCAAAAATGAGCTTCGTCGCTGAACACAATTTGTCGACAAAAAAGTGGATTTTAAACTTTCTTAACAGAACACGCACTTTTATAATAAAATTCAATGATTTGCAAGCGTTGTTCGTTTGTAAGACGATTCATGGTTAAATTATGGACCAAACTGAAGATGTTTGACAGTGAAACAAAACACAAAACGTGCGACAGCTGTTTAAACCAACTGTTTAAAAAGATAATAGCTAAAAAATCACCCGTTATATACATATGTATATTAAATTTCGCTTGCTTCAAGGCAGACGCCCGCTTAAAACGGCACTTGCTGATGGAACTACACAAACGATTTTGGTTTCACGATTTGGACTCTCTTCGCTGTAACGTATTTAGATTCGCCCAAAGACTTTCACTGTTCCCATTTACAAAATTAACTGTTTAAACCAAAATAATGGTTTGTAGTCATTTCCAGTTGAACGATATTCAAAAACGTATGCCAATAGTAGGGAATTCTGCCTATCGGTAGCGATACAACCACTCCTATGAATAAAGTTAGTTTTTGATTTTCCCAAATATAATATATATGTACATATATTGTGATGTCAGACAGAACCAATAACGAGGCTAATAGGGGAACTGATATGTAGAATGATCAATTCCCAAATAATCATTCTTTCAAATAAATTAGGAAATATAATATATAAATTAATAAACGATTGGGTATTATCAGTCCTCATTCTTGCATATTCGTCCCTTCGGAAACAATTTTCTTAGCCAAGACAGTGTTGAAACGGTTGTGTATGAACATTCTAGTTTCATTATTAGGTATACACGAGCGTAGTCTTGCTTTCGGGGAGGAGCTGGTCTCCTGGCAGACAGATTAAAATCAGTGGATGCTCATGGATGAACTCATAGGGGTTCGGGGGAGAATCAAAGTTTTTAGAGCAGATTGATGAGAAAATAGTCAAAAATATGAAGAGGAATCACGGTACTCGCTGAAACACAATTTCACAATTTTCACAATTTGAAATTCCCTCTAGAAATGAATAGAAAACTAAAGATCTAGCAACGGAAACTATTTCAATATCCGAATAAAGGGAATATAAATCTTATCTATGCAAGTCACCATGCTAAAATAAGGCCCTACAATTTAAACTGAGTACACTGAATGCTACTTAATTTTAGATACGAGGTGTGTTCAAAAAGTATCGCGAATTTAGAATTTCCGCAGGTTACGTATATTCGAATTTCGATTTTTTTGTGGGGATATGTTGGTACTCATGTCTCTCACTCATGCCGATGAGTTCGGCCATTTTGAATGTTCAGTTAATTGTTGACAGCTGCTTTGCTTGCACGTATTTCGGCTCGTCTTCGATTTTTACCTATTCAAAAAGATGGGTCAAAGAACCTGTATCAAATTTTGTGTGAAAAACGAAATTAGGTTCGCGGATGCATTCCGAATGTTGACTGTGTCATACGGGGAAGCTTCTTTGGATCAAAGCAACGTTTATCGGTGGTACAAAATGTTCTCAGCAGGCAAGGAAGATGTGAACTAGGAAAAACGGGCAGACGAAAAAATTTATGAAGAGAAGAAAATGGTATTGGCCAATCGTCGAATCACCGCTAGAGAAGTTAATGAGGACCTAGACATATCGATTGGCTCGTGCCACTCGATTTTTTTTCAATGATTTGGGCATGAGACGTGTCGCCGCAAAATTCGTACCAAAACTGCTCAATTTCGACCAAAAGAAGTATCGCATGAACATTGCTAATGACGATGATAGACTCTGTCCGCGACGACCCAAATTTGCTCCAGAGGGTCATAACTGGTAACGAATCGTGGGTTTATGGTTATGACGTGGAAATCAAAGCTCAATCATCTCAATGGAAGTTGCCGCACGAACCAAGACCGAAAGAAGCGCGCCAAGTTCGGTCGAATGTAAAAGTTTTGCTTACCGATTCCTTCGATTGCAAGGGCGTTGTGCATCATGTGTTCTTGCCACAGGGTCCAAACGGTCAATAAGTAATATTACCTGTAAGTTATGCGCAATTTGCGCAAAGCAATCCTCCAGAAACGCCAGGATTTGTGGAAGAACAAAAATTGGCTCTTGCATCACGATAACGCCCCTGCTCACACATCGTTGCTTGTGCGCGACTTTTTGGCCAAAAACAACACGCTAATGGTGCCACAACCACCGTATTCCCCAGATCTGGCCCCCTGGGACTTTTTCTTGTTCCTCCATGAGAAGCTCTCTCATGACAACTTCCGAGTGTGTTAAGTTTTTCATTGTCTGCAGTGGGAGGAACTGCAACTGGTGTAGTGTGTATTCCTTTGTACTCTAATAATAAACGCCCTCTACTCAAAAATTACAAATACACATAGTTTTATTCACTTCAGCGGCCATGCGTCAGAAAAGCTCCCCAAACCCAATTTTGTAATTATTACTATGAATTTCAATTTTCTAGTGGTCTTCTCTGTTTCCGTATTGTCACTTCGAAATTGTAATGGTCGCTGTGATTATCCCGCTCACGTGCCTGTGCTGGTTACAGTTAACTGCATTCTTGAACCGATAGTAAAGTTCATCAATTTTTTGGAAACGGTCGTGGCGTTACTTCATAAAAAGTTGCACGCACCACCAACTAAACCAGTTCCCAACCCTATCCTAATGAGTTGAATTCAAACTTAAATTCTCCTCACTGCTTACACGCATTTGGGGGAACAGAATGTTGCTAGAACTGCGAGCAGGGGGTGCCGCCGTCATTAAAACGATGAAGTGTGAAAAGCGTGAAATAAATAAAATAAAACAGCAGCGGCTACCACAATGATGGGAGTAATGAAGTCGGACCAGGTGATGTGGTTATGCGCCAAAATGCGCTCCAGAGACTACAGATTTTGTTGATGCGAGAGTATCATCACAGATATACTCGCGGAAAGGGTTACAAGAAAATTATATTTGCAGCTGTGCCATTCTTAAATGTTATAATACCTATTGTGTGAAAGTTGCTTATTGCTTTTTGTGTCGATTAGTTTACTTCAACTCGCACTGTGTGAGAGATATTGAACTTTGTTTTCCATAAAATATTATTCAAAAACTATAATCGTATTTAGGTTAATTAATCACATCAATAATCAAGAACTAAACTTATAGTAAAAAGCTAATCAAATATATGATACTTAGATATTAGGTTCCACCAAAAATCTACCCTTAAACTAACACTTAAAATAAAGTCGACGTGCAAACAAAAAAAAATATTTTATTTTAAATAATCTTTAAAATCAATTACCTAGAAAACGGTTAATATCGGTGTATATCGGATTTATAAGTAGACAAAGTCCTTAATATCTTCTAAGCGGTATGTTTGTTTCTTTGCATACAATTTATGTATGATGCTTGGAATATAAGGAGTTTACAACCATTTCTCACTATTCCAACTGTCGATGCTTTGGAAATGGATAACTTCCCATAACTTTATCACCTTTAGTCAAACACCCCAGCTACTAAGTACTAAGAATAGGTTACAGAGATAGCGATGTCCACTTGGCCGAAGAATGTTTAATGCGGAGGTTTTCTCTGTGGAAATCTTAAATTTGAAGATGTTGTGCTAAAGAAGGATAAACCATTCCGCACAAATGCTGCTGGCATAATGGTGCCTAGCTGGATATAAATTCACAGCGTGAAAGTCACATTGGTTAAACTAAACATAATTTCTAATGGTTGAGCTATCTAGACTGCGGGCTTTACAGAACTCTACATTGGGGATGGATGGTTCAAGTCCCGGAAAATTTTGGTATGGGTACTAGGCACTGAGCGATTTAATGTACATACATCCTAGATAACAGCACTACCACAGTAAATAGGTTGAAAGAGTTATAAACGGCCCTCATGAATATTGAAGTTAAATAAAAATAACCTTAACCCTACAGTAGTCGCGCCCCTGAAACTGACGTAATTGGTCGCGCGGTCTACATATGTAATCCATTTTAAAATTAAAAATACAAAAGATAAATATTTAATTCTTCCATTGCTTTTGTTTTAAGTATTCTTGTTATTGTTTAATTTATTAATATTAATCAAAAATAACATAAATAAACTTTCTGTTCTTACATAAAATAAATAAAAACCAAAACTTCATTTTTTAACAAAAAATTAATATACTTCACAAAAGTATAAAATATATATAAAATAACCAGAAGCTAATTGAGATGTTTTAATTGTTTTCGAAACATGACGAACATACAGTCTTGGAATGATCAGGACAAATGAATTTATTGCAAACGTTACACACTTTACGGGTGCTTTTATTACGGGCCCTTCCACAATCGTAGCAACGACCGACGTAGTTATTGTGCGTTGGACCTTGATGACTTACAACTTGTGGAAGATCCAAGAAGTCTTTTATTTTAAATGTCAGTGTTCTAGGTAGCGTGGTAAGTGTTAATCATTGGTGAGCCAGTGGTTTCATCCAAGACAAGGCTAAGTCCATGAGAAAATCACGCCTTTTGACAGATTCATAGTTACTGTTTGCAGTGTAAATGCATAATGCGTTGAGAGCATTGAGGTTTACAAGATTATAGAACTTAGTCAGCGGCCACCTTCTCGAATTCCTAGATACGTCATAAAGAGAACACATCTTGTCAACCAGATCAACGCCATTTTAGTGCGATTATAGTATGTTATTATTTCCGGCCTTCGTTGATCTCCTGTGTCAGAATCAATCGCTGTATCGTTGTGCATTGTAGACATGGCTATTACTACTTTGTTGGCTTTTGGTACATAAGAAATAAGAGTATATGGAGAGTGAGTGATTTTGAGGAGCATATTGTTAGAGGCAATTCTAAATTCCCGGGGAACTTCTCTTTTATCTTTTCGAACGGTAGCAACCATTGTAATTCCATTATCAAATCATTGCTTTGCTATTTTCAGAGAGGAAAACCAATTGTCCATAGTAATATGATATGTCTATTCAAAATTGGTTGCACCATTCTCATCACGATATCAAATCTCTCGTCGCTTAACCGAAATGGACCTTCGGGTTGTTGGCCGGCGTAAATTTCTAAGTTATAGGTGTATGGGTAATGAACATCTACAAGTGCAAAAACTTTCGGTCCATACTTAGCAGGTTTATTTGGAATATACTGCCGAAAAGAACAACGCCCTCTGAAGGACAAGAGTCGTTCGTCTAAAGTCATTTCAGCAGAGTAGCATACATATGTAAATATTATAAGAAAAGTTCCACAAAATTGTAAAATGAAAAATTATGCCAAAAGTCCACTTTTATTTACAAAGTATAACTAGCTATTAGCATAAAATCTAATTTAAAATACTTACGTAATCGGTCGCGCGGCATACATACGTAGACCATGAATTTCACGAACCTCTAGCGACACAACTGCATGCGACAATTAACAGCGGAAAACTGAGAGTGACTCTCAATTTGTTAGTTACAAGTAGCAAAAATCTCCGATGAAATCGATGCACGATTTTCAAGAAATTTAAAATTTAACAATGGTGGATTACATATGTAGACCGCGCGACTACTGCAGGGTTAATACGAGTACCTGTTGGTACATTTTTTGAGGTATTTTAATTGCTGAAATTCTTTCGCCCACTTCATTTTTAATTAAAAACACATTTGTAAAGCCACGAAGCATGCCACAACGACAAAGTGATGCCAATCAGATTTCATTACTCAAACCTCACCGCTACTCACCTACATACCAAAACGCCGATCCCATATATAATCACAAAATGAAAAAAAAGACAAAAAAAAGAATACACCAAAAAAGAGTTGCCATGAAAAACCGTGAAAAGGTTAAATATAAATTGTAACAATATGTGTGACTACTGCTCAATAATTTGCGAGTCACTTGAGCGGGGGAAAACAAGAACAGATGAAAAGCTGAAAAAATTAAAAAGGATTGTTGAACAACAGGAAAAAGATAATGCGCAACAAGCTGAGTGAAGCGATGGCACCTGGGGAGTAGTTCAACACCACGGCTGGTGCCGGTACTCGTACTTACCCGCCGTGCTGAAAACGTTGCTAATGTGTTTTTATGTCACACAGGTTTGGAGCAACTGAGGGCAAAGTACAGTGTTTATAACCATTAAATCGATTAATCAATTCGGAAGATAGCTGCGCATCTTATGCAGTTGCTTTTATTGCGCTGACCAGCATTAATATGCAGTCACGCATTCGAGTTTTGCTTGTAATTTCTCAGCACAGACAGAAATAAATGAAAATAAATAAGTCATTACAAAAAAATAAATATAACTTCAAGCGTTTTCTTATTTTAGGTTTAGTACAATAATTAAAGCCCGCTGTAGCCGAATGGGTTGGTGCGTGACTACCATTCGGAACTCACAGAGAGAACGTAGGTTCACGGTGAAACACTGCAAGTGTTTTTGTGCCATGAAAAAGCTCCTCATAAATAACCTTTTGCCGGAGTCGGCATAAGTCAAATATTATTGTTCATGTGAAATCTATTCATTTGAGATTTATGAGCGTAATTTTCGGGAAATGTTACTTTTTGCTTTTGCTTAACATTCAAACAATTTTTGCGACAAAGTTTAAAAGTTTGTGACAGTTCTGGAAGAGGAACAGTGTTAGATGCATGTTTCGGCAATTTTTGTTTTTGTTGAAAGTCAAGGAAATGTCTCAAAAAAAACAAGAATTAGTTGCGGTGTTTGTTTTTACATAATTTTACCATTTAACCGGTGGACGAGTTCAAAAAATTATTCTGTCAATAATTAGATTGAACACTCCAACAGTCGTTTTGCTCTGAAACACTGTACTTAAAGAAACCGGAAGCATTACCTTCACCACTGCCAAGTCTTTTAGCGTGGTTGAAGCGCCATTGAACATGATAGCGTTGAAAAAATTAAACGTATTCCCTTTAAAACCCTAAAGAAACAAACAAAAATTAAAAAAATTTCAACGTATGAATACAGATGCTCGCACGTAACGGTAGGAGTTTGATATATTCACGATGTGTCTTTTTTATTATTACTATTGTTTTGATGTTTACCTTTAGGGTTAAACAACTGTGTATAGCAACTGTGTATGGTCGAGTTGGTCCATAATGGCGTGCGGGATTTGTGAGAAAAGGTGTGCGTATACGGACGTGGATTGTGATGGTGATGATGAATCCGAAGCGGTCATTTGCTTCATTAATGTCAATTCCAATCACTTTTTGCTTGCGTTTTTATAAGTGTAATTTTTCCTGCATATATACATCTATACGAATATATTCAAAAATTGTGCTGTTGCTGTCATTGTCAGCAATGTTTACGATGACAACGTAAATTAGTCGCACAAAGTGCCAATTATTCGCTAAATTGCTGTTTGCGTATTTCACATTTTTATGTTTTTTCTGACATCCTTCACATATTTATTCCACTTATCCTCTTCTGTATCACGGAATGACAATACAGCTAAATTCAAAGCCAGTGGATACTGTGTTGTCGGAAACATAATAGTAAAATTTGCAATGTTATAAAAATAATATAATACTTATATAATTAGTAACGGTGTGAAAAATAACACAACAATAAGGTAAATTTGTTTAGGATAGAGATAAGTAAAATTATCATTCAAACCGTTGCATCTTAACAAATCAAGATACGATAATGCAACAAATTAATCAGCACAAAACGAAACCAAACGAAATCCCGCCAAAACCAATGTTACTTTTATTGGACTGTCATATCTTAAGTATTACATTAATAGAAGTTAAAGGAAACTAAGGCAATATCACTTGCTTTAACAATTTATTTTGGACTATGGAAAAAAGGTTGAAATATCTTTTGCAAGGGTTTATTTTATACGTACTGAGGTGTATGATTATAATGATTATAATTCTGGTTCGAATTGGTGGCGACAGAACTCCCTCCTAGCCGGTTGGATTTCTCGTATAGTAGTGCTGTATTCTTTTGTATCGCAACTGCAAAAGAATACCAGGAAAATTTTCGAAGCAGCAACCCAGTTATCCTACTTGTGTTGATATAGCCGATATGAGTTTAAAAAGCATAACTACAGTATTTCTCGCTTGTAAACATTTCCCGCTTATAAGCACTAAAAAACTGTAAGAGAATTTCACCTGTTCAAATATACACAAGAAACACGATATAAGCATTCCACTTTTAAGCATTACCCGCTTACAAGCAACGAAAAATTTATCATCTTCCCGTTTATAGCACTTAAATTTAGTTTTGCACTCTTCTTCTTTTTTATTGGGTCGATAACCTTATCCTTACAAAATATGTATGCTTGAGATTGATAATATAATATAATATTAAGCAGTACTATGTTATTTAGGCCTCGCTAGAAAGAACATTCAGTAGAAAATTAAAGACTGTTTTTAAATTACATCATATAAATACTTAGAACACAATGAATGATCGAAAATTCGGTATAATTTTCTGCGTATTTGATCTACATGTATTTGTGTAAACAAACGAAATCTCAACATATTCTTGTTTTAAAAGGAAATTTATTTAATTTAATACAAGTAATCGTTCGTTTCGTTCAGCTAGATGCACCGGTAAGGCTTACAACCGTGGATTTGAGTGAATACATAGTCAATGCTTATAAGCGGGAAGTGCTTATATGAAAATCTCAATTGTGAAAAGAGTATTTGCATAGCCGTAGACCGCGTGCCACCGAAGAAGCTGCTTGCATCTGTCTTCAAGTGCATTGTCAAAAGATGACCAGTTGGGCGACGGAAGAGTTTCATGTGGAGATCATCTCTAATTAGTCTTGACATGGATCTGGTCGATACATTTATTTCACTGGACATGATTTTCTGCTTTCTAAGTGGATTTCTAAGAACTCTTTCTCGAACGGCTTGTATGGCTGCACTGGTTCGAGCCACGCGAGGACGATCACTTCTTTTTCAGACGTTAGGGAAAACCGATTGATCGTGTGGTAAACAAACATGCTCGAAAGATTAAGTTTATTTAGCAATTCATAAATCTCACTTGCACTTTTACCAGACTTATGTACCAGCAGAAAATCTTTTCTGTATCGACTAGATCCATGTCAAGACTAGTAAGAGATGATCTCCAAATGAAACCTCGGAAGAAAATTGGACTTGACAGATGCAAGGAGCTTCTTCGGTGGCACGCAATCAATGGCCATGAAAATATTCCATTCACAAGTGAGAACGTTTTCACTGTTAAAAAAGTGTTCAATGAGCAAAACGAAAAAATCTTCTGAAACTCCTAAAGGCACAAAAAATGTTGCTCCAAGGATTCAGCGTGGCCACCATCCAGCCTCCTTAATGGTTTGGTGGGGAGTGTTACATCTCTTTATTTCTGCTAAATAGGGGTTAAGACCTGGGCAAAATTGTACCAGAAGGATGTCAAAGAAGGCGTGGTGAAGTAGTTGAGCAGTACTATCTTAAATGAAGATAGTTGGTGGTCAGAGTTGGAGAACATGGCCTGTCGAAGACTTCACAGAAATTTGGAGAGTCTCAAACAATATTTGGTTTGCGCAGCGACGTCAATATCCATGCAAACCGTGCGTGCTGCAATATCTGAATGGCCTAGTCGTTTGAAGGCTTTGTAAAAGAAAATGGTAACAATTTCGAATGAAAACTACTTTTTTTTTAATTATATGATTAAACGAAACTAGCTTAATTAAAAAGGTATTATATTTTCATATCTATAACGGACTTAACTTGTAACAGAACTTATGGCAGGACTAAGTACATACATATATATAAAATTTATATGCATATACCTCGTACATAAATAGGGCCAAGGCTACATACCTTGGACTTTTTATTATTATTTTTTTTTTGTTGGCACACTCGTCTGGAAGATATGTTCAAGGTTTTACCAATATAACATGTTTAGTTTGTGTTTTGCGTGTTCGGCGATTTTCTGGATCCTTCCATTGAAACTATTGGGCTTTTGTTTAGATGTCAAAACTGTATACCCATGATTCGTCACCAGTTATGACACTTTTAAGAAAATCTGTATCATCGTTCACGTCATTTAACAATTAATGAGCGATGCCAATGCGACGTTGTTTTTGGTCAAATTTCAGCAATTTTGGAACGAACTTCGCTGGCACACGCTTCATGGTCAAAATTTCCGAAAAGATTGCATAGCATGAGCCCACCGATATGCCGACATCCTCAGGAAATTCTCTAATTCTGATTCGACGATTCCCCATAACAATTTTCTTCACTTTCTCAACATTTGCATCGGTTGTTGATGTGCTGGGGCGTCCAGAGCGAGCGTCGTCATTCACATCTTCTCGGCCTTCTGTGAAAAGCTTGCACCACTTGTAAACACTTTTTGACACAGAGTACTCCCACCTCATGCCACTGACAAAATATCAAGTGTTTTTGAGCACTTAATTTTATTTTTTACATAAAATCTGATACAACTATTTTGATCCATTTTTTTCGATAGCAGAAAATTGTCGAACATGCAAAATACTTGTCTTATTTATACCTCTCACAAACAAACTAAACATTCTGTATTGCTAAAACCGTGAACATATCTTCGAGACGAGTGTACCAACAAAAAAAAATTAATAATCGAAAGTCGAATGTACATAGCCTCCGAAATTTTAAAACTCATCGGATCTTTGGAACACACTTCACAATAATTTGTATTATGCATTATTACGAATTTTCTTACGTTAAAATTCAAATAAATCTCTTACAATAACTTTCTGAGTTTGGTCACTGGATTATCGAATAAAAGATATAAATAAATGGCAATACACTTGCTTTTCTTTATTTCCAATGCTTTACCTCTAAAAGTACACGTTCATTTTAAGACTGAATCACTCTTATTCCTATATTCGCTCATAAGTTAAATTTCCATCTGAATACCCCATGCACATGCCCCTCGGCTTATATACATGTACTTAATAACTATCGTAAGTTCTAGATCTGGCAGGTCGTAACTTATGGAGAGCTCTGTTCTAGCAGCAGTTTACTAGTCACCTGTCGTCTTCGTCTAACTCATATAGCGGTAGACCCAGAAAGCGTGCTCTATCTTGCTATCTTGCTGTCGCTATCAAGGCTAATTCATATTTTTGTTTTGGCCTCTAGTTCGCTATTTTTGCAAGTCGGTTTGCTAAATTTCGCTATAGTAACACTGTCCTCCGATGAAGTCTGATCGTCTCGATTAGACACCAAATCTGCACTACTTTGACTTTTCCCTGTCCAGTTTTGCATTGTTACATGCGGTACACCACATCGTTCAATCTTTTAATCGCATTGTATGGACTTTACCAGGAAACTTACAATGTTGGATAAAACCTTTGTTTTTTCTTTGCGAGTTATAAGAACTAACCAAACTACCTTCCCTGAATCCTTCGGAGTTCACAGCACGGTCAAATCTGTTACTCTTTAGCTGCGCATGCTGCCTCACATGATTTTGTAACTCATTCATGTCATCGTGCAGTGTTTCCCAATGATTACCTTTGTTCATTGAGGGAGTGGAACCTCTTCCGAACGATAAATCATCCAAGTCTTAAATAGCTTCCAAAAATGGTCCTAGCAGGCGATTGGCCAGTAGTCTCATGTACAGCTGGGTTTCACCCAGCAGGCACATTTGGATGTGTTTGTCCCAATTTCGTTGGCACTTTCCAACTACCTTTTGCAAGGGCTTCTCCAGAGGGGGGTTGAATCTTTCGACCATTCCATCTGATTGGGGGTGCAAGGATGTTGTGCGGGTTTTCTTAATTCCCAACAAGCAACACATTTCTTTCTGGTAAAAGAAAGAAGATAAATGATGACCTAACAGCAGAAGTACTGACTACTGTGCGTGACCATTTCAAAACACCCCCGGAACAATTTGATCGTTATGATCTGTTAGGCAAAAGTATTGCCGTAAAGTTGAGAGGTCTTGAAAAACGGCAAGCCCTCATGGCGGAGAAAAAGATAGGTGACATACAGTTTGAGGCTGAAATGGGCTGTTTAAACACACAGTCAATTTATTATTCTAATTCATCAGCAAGTCATAGCCCTAATATTACCCCATGTCTCACACCGTCTCCAACACATGGGCAAGGTTCATTTGCACCTATACATAATGACGGAACTGGATACCCGTTCAATTTTCAGGATACAACATCCTCGTTTTTTTCTCAATTTAATTCTAATTCATAGATATATAATGTATATAGATATATTATATATTCAATGGATTCCGTAAAAAGTTAATATAAACCCTTTATAAAAAAAGTTTTTTTTTTTTTTTTTCTTGTTCTAGATGAAGATGGGTAATTTTAATTCATAAAATACGTACCTGAATATACTTCCGTAAAACTTTGTACAAGGCGTTACTCGTCTCTGGGATAATTTTTCCAAGAGATTGAGGTGATATTCTTGTCGAAAATTTGAGGCACCCATACGACCGTCCTGTTGCTAAGAATCTCAATGTAGCAGTTAATCTCTCGTGTGGAGATATTGCTTTTCTCATTACTGTATCTCTCTTTATAATTAACGGAGAAACCAGCGAGAGCAATTTTTGGTACACTGTTTCGGTCATGCGCAAGTAATTGAGGAAATCTAATGGTTCTTCACGTAATTCTCTCAATAAATTTATGTCTGAAGATTGATTTCGCCTTTGTAACCACTTTTTACACCATTGTTTACGCTTTTTCGATTTTTTTCTATTTTTTAACAAGATAAAAAGTAAAGCGAAATGGGCGATATCGTCTTGCTTCTTCGAATCCATTGCCAAAACTGAAGAATTGAACTGTATGTGTGTTTGCTTCAACAGTGTACAGTTTCAACTGACGGTTTAAACTGTTCAGTTTAAACTATCAGTTGAAACTGTATGTGTATGGCCGGCTTTACGGATACTTCTACAGTTCCAAAAAATTATAGACAGTTCAGACATCACTTATTACTTGAGTACAAATATTTAATAGCTAGTTGAGTCATAACATTAAATTGTTGGTCTTTACTGGTATATGTTTTAAGCTTAGAAATAATATCGAGCGTCAGTTGAGTGATTTCCTCGTACGTGAACAAACAATTATTTGACACGCTATCAGCAGCCGCATTATTTCCAGAGCGCCAGCCCTGCGTAGTTGTTGTAGGAGTCGGCAGCCTTTGGTTGAGCTGCAATCTTTTCGCCTTTAGCTTCGGACACTGTTCATCGTTCAACTGCAGTTTAAATTGTGCTGGAGTGTGCACTTGTGAAATCTTGTTGAATTTTTGTTTGATTTGCATATATGCAGCCCGATTTGGGCAAGTCGGATCAGTAGACTTGTGGCTGCTATTGCAGTTAGCACAGCGAACTTTATCCGCAGTTGTACAGTCTGTGGTTTTATGTTCACCGGCGCAATTTGAACACTTTGTTTTAATGAAGCATCCGCGCTCTCCACGGCCGAACATTTCATAATTTCGACATTGTGTTGGTTGGTTCTTTTTTTTCGCTGGTAGTCCCATCGTATAATGGTTTGAAATAGCGATTTTACATTTCGACGTGGATCATGAAGTCTCACTGTCCCATTTTCAAAATATGCAACGTATATAGTATCAGTATAGTTATCATTGTTATTCTTTATGATTGCTCTTACTTCTTTGAATTTGAGTCCGAAAGAAGTCAACTCGGTTTTGACGTTTTCGGCACTTTTGCCGTATATTACCGCTTTGAATGCGCGATCACTCTTTAAGTCATGAGTAAAAAATTGTAGTTTATTTTCCCTCAATTAATTTGCTCATACACATTAATATTTTCACAAATAATTTTAACACCCATTGATATTTTTTTAATAAGGAAATGTTTAATTTCTTTTGCAGTCAAAAGTTTAAGTAAATAGTCACTACTTATTGCCAGCACCTTGATAGGTGGAATAAACATTTTGTCAAGTTTTTTTTGCTTTGAGTTGTTGGTCTCTATCTCCATGTCTGAATCACAGTCAGAAAGGGCTTTCGGAGGTGTCTAAAAGCTTTCATTTTTAAGCTTCACGTTATTGGCTTTAGCCATGGTTTTAATTTTTTTTCAAGGTGACATTTCGCCTTCATCGCAATACTTCACAATACGTTTTGCTATTTTGCTTTCTCGCGCTTCTTTAGTGGCTCCGTTAGTATTAAGAAAAACACGTCCTACGCTAACACTGTGGAACAAATTCAGGTTAGCAAAAGTTAGGTCCATTCTGAGAGTGGCGGGTGAAAATAGAGGCGAAATTAGAAGACCCGTATCGCGGCGTTTGTTTATGTTAGTTCGAATTTTTTTTTAATCGGCCTTCGAAGTTTGCAGTCAAATGCCGATTTTCAGTATATTGTTTATATGGTTTTTTGGCTATAACTCGTCGACTAATTGATATTTTTTCAATCTGTAAAAGCCAAATTATTGCTAGAGACCTGTGCAATAATTACAATTTTTGAAAAAATTGATTTCGAAAATTTTTATGGTACTTATGAGGCAAAATGTTGGAAAAATTATTTTTTTTTCATGTTTTTTGAAAATATTTTCAACAAAACTAAGTCTTTTTTACATTTTGTGTGGTCTATAATATGCTTCTCAGTTTCTTAAATAAATGTAATTTGAAAAGAAAATTACGGGATTAAATACTTTGGCAGCTACTTTGACGAAAGTCACAAAATGTTCGAAAAATTAACGTTTTCCTTATTATTTCTTAATATCTGGCAAGCAACTCATTTTTTTCGCTTTTTTTCTTATCTAAAATATAGTTTTCAATCCATGACATAAATATCATGGAAAAAAATATAGTATCAGTCGAAAATTTGTGCGATATACACACATTCATTACATAAAACTAATGTAAAAAAACCCAAAATTCCTAGTAAACACATAGTAATTAAAAATTCCCGAAACCATTAAATAAATATCGATTTCGGTAGAAGTAGTTAAGAAGGGATGTTTCAAGAATTAGGAACATTCCAAAAACAATTAAAGAAAAGGAAATGCTAAGTATGGATTAAAAAAGGGATTTTCCGAGAAGAATGCATGTTCCAAAAATAATTAAGGAAAAGGAAATTCCCAGAATACAATTAAGAAAGGGAATTTCCAGGAACAATCAATAGCTATTAAAATAATATTTGTAAACATTTGTGTTGCATGCGAACTAATTTTAAAAATAAAGATTCAGTTAAGACTCGAAACTCAGCCGAAGCTGATGTCTTTTAATTTTCGCTCGGTCGTGATAAAATTTGCTATTCATTCTTTTGGAACCTATTTCATTTATTGAGTGATTTAAGTTAAGTGTATCAGTTTCATAAAATTAACAAAAAAAAACATTCTATAATATATATTGTATTAAAAATGTCGGAACCAACATGTAAAATGAACCATTTTTGTAATATTTGTGGACGTTTCATAGTAAGCGATGAAAAATGCGGCAATGTGACTGATTCTTTTTTGGAAATCTATAGACAATATTTCTCACAAGAGTTTATCAATGACGTAAACTATGCCCCTAAAAAAGTTTGCTTTAATTGCTATTCAATTCTTATGCAATGGAAAAGTGAAAAGAAGAAGGCTATGCCTTTTGGTGTACCAATGATTTGGTCAGATAATAGCCCACATCAAGAAGAAAATTGCTATGGATGTACCAACTACAATAAAACTTTGAATAGAAGGAAAACAAAGAATAAAACTTATGTAGCAGTGTCAAGTGCCCAATTACCATTACCGCACTCAGAATTCGTTCCAGTACCAACATACCGAAGTACTGATCTTCAAACAGGTATCAGTACTACAACCACCCCTGCCACACCCATGGATTTCTCCTCAGAATTCAACCCTGGTGAAGGTACATCAAATAAAACATCAAAGGACCCAATCCTAATAACACAAAACCAATTGGATGGAATTGTTGCAAATTTGTGTTTGACTCAGAAAAAATCAGAACGACTGGCGTCATTTTTGAAAGGAAATAATTTGCTGACGAAAGGTACAAAAGTAACAGCATATCGAAAACGCCAAAAAGAGTTACAAAAGTTCTTCAATGTCAATGATGCAAAAAATTTCGCTTATTGCAACGATATTGAAAAGTTAATGGAGGCGATAGGGTTAACCTATAAAAAAGATGATTGGCGTCTCTTTATCGATAGTTCACTAATCAGCTTAAAAGTTGTGCTTTTGCACAAGACAAATAGAATGCCTTCTGTTCCGATAGCGTATAGCAATGACACTAGTGAAACTTTCGATAAATTGAAAGACATTCTGGAAGTAGTCGAATATAACGAACACCAATGGCGCATTTGCTGCGACCTCAAAGTAGTTTCCTTGATTACAGGCTTAACAGCATCTGGCCGTCCAAAATATCCGTGTTTTTTGTGCGATTGGGATTCACGATACGGAGAAGGTATTAAAGGAAGAAACCAGTACAAACAACATAACTGGAGTAGTCGAATTGGGCGAAAATGGCCTAATGACAATAGGTTACACGAAAGTCTTGTTCCTGAAATGAAAATTTTGTTGCCGTTGCTCCACATTAAACTTGGCATTGCTAAAAATTTTTTGAAATGTATCGCAAAAAGACCAGCAGTATTCAACCGCTTGAAAGATATTTTCCCAAGACTAAGTAAGGCCAAAATTCAGGAAGGGGTTGTTAATGGTCCCGACATACGGAAACTAATGAGTCGTCAAGATTTTGAGCAAGTTCTGACAGACCGAGAATTAAATGGATGGCTCGCATTGAAAGCAGTCATCAAAGGACTTTTGGGTAAAGAACGTGAAGAAAACTACAGGCAATCTGTTGCAAACATGTTGGCAGCTTTCGCTGAAATTGGGGTTAATATGTCATACAAAATTCATCTCTTGCATCAGCATCTTGAAAAACTCGCTCAACAGTTGCCAACTGAATCTGATGAGCAAGGCGAACGTCATCACCAAACTGCGCTTCCATTTGAAATAAGGTAACTATAGAGTGTGCATATTTTGAATTCCTAGATTTTTCTAATATCTTGGTCAGAGTGCACAATTTAAACATGTTAACGATTGAAAACTATTTTCGTTTCAGGTACAGAGGAAAGAAATCTCCAGATGCGATACTCGCTGAAATTTGTTGGTGGTATAAAAACACCTTTGAAGAAGAGGAAGACGAGGAAACAGAGGAAGAAGGGGAAGACACAGATGAAAATCCAGAATATCTGTTGGACGAAATAATCGATCTCTCTGATGATGATGACGATGACCAAGACATTAGAGAGAGCAGTGATGTTGATCCACAGCCGCCTGCTAAACGGCAGCTGGCCAAATTATTAATTTAATTTATTTTATTTTTCTACTTAAAACTTTTCATTATTAACATTTCAAAATTATATTTTTTTCCATATTTTTATATTTTCTTTTTCTATGTTTCTTCAAAACCAACACTGAACAAAATTGGTAAATAAAAAATGAGAAATAAATTAATATTAAGCTCAAAAAACGCAAGTTTTGTATTATGACTGTATGCCTAAAGCGCAAATTGTCGACTAAGACAATTTTTTTTCAAATTACATTTATTTAAGAAACTGAGAAGCATATTATAGACCACACAAAATGTAAAAAAGACTTAGTTTTGTTGAAAATATTTTCAAAAAACATGAAAAAAAAATAATTTTTCCAACATTTTGCCTCATAAGTACCATAAAAATTTTCGAAATCAATTTTTTCAAAAATTGTAATTATTGCACAGGTCTCTAGCAATAATTTGGCTTTTACAGATTGAAAAAATATCAATTAGTCGACGAGTTATAGCCAAAAAACCATATAAACAATATACTGAAAATCGGCATTTGACTGCAAACTTCGAAGGCCGATTAAAAAAAAATTCGAACTAACATAAACAAACGCCGCGACACGGGTCTTCTAATTTCGCCTCTATTTTCACCCGCCACTCTCAGAATGGACCTAACTTTTGCTAACCTGAATTTGTTCCACAGTGTAATCAGAGCACGACTCACACAATTATAATCTTTTATTAAAAGTTTATATGACGACAATGACATTAACCAAATTTTCCCTAAGACAAACCTTTAATTGCCCAATGTGTGGAAGTCCTAAAGATTTGCCAGATCATCAACTACCAAGTTATGAAGATGTAGTGAGATGTTGTTTTTTCAAAGACGGGAACTGAGAGTAGAGTCAGGAGGAAGCAGAGAGCCTGGATCTCAGCAAAGATCAAAAGTATTTGCTGGAAATATCAAAGGCAATCCAAAGAGGTACTTGTCCATCGGAACTTATATTTTTTGATCCTAGTCGAATCAACCACGCTCGCTGGCTTTCGTGTGCTAATAGAATTTTGCGATTGTATATTTCAACAGTTCGACCTTCAGCTAAAATATTTACTGACCGTCTATGTCCCAATGTGATTTAAAATACGAAATAATAGCTTTCTTGAAAACGGGCCAAGACTCCTGTTTGAAACTATGAGATGGACTCGGCACCTCGCACCTAAATATTTAGTTGTTGTTAATGTTTCTATTTCTCGGAACGCATATTTTGCTCTTCCGGAAAACATCCTTTTAACAATGATGACTGATGAGAGACGAGAAATTCGCCTCCATGCTCTCGCAAAAATTTTGCAAGTGCGAAATAGTTTACTGCATGTATGTCGCACTCTATCCAATCTCGGTAAATATAATCTCTCCCCCTCTCTAAAGAACGTAACAAATGAAATTCTTACAGAGATTTTATCATCCAACAATGTGTATGAGAATTGGGCGTTCTCTAAATATCTATGCCACACACTTGCGGTGGAGCGAATGGTGAAACTCGTTACTGAAGCATCGCTTCAAATATGCGGAATTGACGCTCGGGATGGATTCATTCGGTGTGCTTTAGCATCCCGTCAAATTATGGCTCAGTTTGACAACAGAGCACAATGCTCCCTCTGATTTGATAAATATGAAATGCACTATTGCTTTACGTTTAAAAAACGCAGAGTTTCTTGAAATACTTTTTATTTTATAATTTTTTATCCCGAAATTTGGTATACACGAAATGAATTATTGCTTTAAGTTTAAAAACCGCACTGTTTTCTTGAAATAAGTTTTATATTATTATTTTTTTACAATATTACAAAACATGAAAAAAAGAACAAAACCAGTTAAAAAAAAAAAATAAATAAAATAAAAAATAATAAATAAAAATTAAAAAAAATAAATAAAAATTAAAAAAAAAAATTAAATAAAAAAAACAAAAAATAGGAACGCAAAGTGCAGCAACCTCCACGTGGTGGGTTCTGGGCTACAAAAATATTTATGTACTTGTATTTTTGCAATAAAAAGTAGGCAAAAAGCTGCACAATCAATAACGTTTTATTATTATTTTATAGTGTACAGGTGCTTAATCTTGGATAAATGTATGTCTAATTAGTTTATAGTCCGTATTTTTGGTATGAAATGTGTTCCGGAATGTATGCATAGAGAAAAAAAAAATATCCTGAAGAAATAAAATTTTTCAGAAAATTAACTGAAATTTCAATATTTGAGGTCTCTGCTGGCGACAGAAGATATCGTTCGATTGGGCTGAAATTTGGCACACACTTTATTAGTGCAACACAGTGCAACTTTTCCGCACTATTAGAGTTCGATCCTAAAAAAAAAAATTGTTCGGCCCACTCTACTGTGTATATCAACATTTGTTATGTACAAGGCTGCGTTTGTGATAGTCCTTAGGATTTTTGATTGTAGTAGTTGCATTATTTTAAGGTTTGATTTGCTTGCTGTCCCATAGTTCGATGCCATATTTCCAGATCGGAGTTATAAGAGTTTTGCAGATTAAGTGAAAGTCGCGAGCCGTTTCGTAGTAGCCACTAGAGTTGTCTGAATCTGTTTTTAACTTCGCTACTCTTTTGAAGTAAATGCTTCTTCCATATTAGTTTTGCATCAATTATTATGCCTAAATATTTGGCTTTTGTATTTATAGGCAA
Source organism: Anastrepha obliqua (assembly GCF_027943255.1). NCBI lineage: Eukaryota > Metazoa > Arthropoda > Insecta > Diptera > Tephritidae > Anastrepha > Anastrepha obliqua. Next base: position 176,720 of record NW_026562179.1, on the reverse strand, counting down.
TATTAGCGGATCATACTTTCTGTTTGTGTATATTACTTGGATAGTTTTATCTGTGTTAACCCTACAGTAGTCGCGCCCCTGAAACTGACGTAATTGGTCGCGCGGTCTACATATGTAATCCATTTTAAAATTAAAAATACAAAAGATAAATATTTAATTCTTCCATTGCTTTTGTTTTAAGTATTCTTGTTATTGTTTAATTTATTAATATTAATCAAAAATAACATAAATAAACTTTCTGTTCTTACATAAAATAAATAAAAACCAAAACTTCATTTTTTAACAAAAAATTAATATACTTCACAAAAGTATAAAATATATATAAAATAACCAGAAGCTAATTGAGATGTTTTAATTGTTTTCGAAACATGACGAACATACAGTCTTGGAATGATCAGGACAAATGAATTTATTGCAAACGTTACACACTTTACGGGTGCTTTTATTACGGGCCCTTCCACAATCGTAGCAACGACCGACGTAGTTATTGTGCGTTGGACCTTGATGACTTACAACTTGTGGAAGATCCAAGAAGTCTTTTATTTTAAATGTCAGTGTTCTAGGTAGCGTGGTAAGTGTTAATCATTGGTGAGCCAGTGGTTTCATCCAAGACAAGGCTAAGTCCATGAGAAAATCACGCCTTTTGACAGATTCATAGTTACTGTTTGCAGTGTAAATGCATAATGCGTTGAGAGCATTGAGGTTTACAAGATTATAGAACTTAGTCAGCGGCCACCTTCTCGAATTCCTAGATACGTCATAAAGAGAACACATCTTGTCAACCAGATCAACGCCATTTTAGTGCGATTATAGTATGTTATTATTTCCGGCCTTCGTTGATCTCCTGTGTCAGAATCAATCGCTGTATCGTTGTGCATTGTAGACATGGCTATTACTACTTTGTTGGCTTTTGGTACATAAGAAATAAGAGTATATGGAGAGTGAGTGATTTTGAGGAGCATATTGTTAGAGGCAATTCTAAATTCCCGGGGAACTTCTCTTTTATCTTTTCGAACGGTAGCAACCATTGTAATTCCATTATCAAATCATTGCTTTGCTATTTTCAGAGAGGAAAACCAATTGTCCATAGTAATATGATATGTCTATTCAAAATTGGTTGCACCATTCTCATCACGATATCAAATCTCTCGTCGCTTAACCGAAATGGACCTTCGGGTTGTTGGCCGGCGTAAATTTCTAAGTTATAGGTGTATGGGTAATGAACATCTACAAGTGCAAAAACTTTCGGTCCATACTTAGCAGGTTTATTTGGAATATACTGCCGAAAAGAACAACGCCCTCTGAAGGACAAGAGTCGTTCGTCTAAAGTCATTTCAGCAGAGTAGCATACATATGTAAATATTATAAGAAAAGTTCCACAAAATTGTAAAATGAAAAATTATGCCAAAAGTCCACTTTTATTTACAAAGTATAACTAGCTATTAGCATAAAATCTAATTTAAAATACTTACGTAATCGGTCGCGCGGCATACATACGTAGACCATGAATTTCACGAACCTCTAGCGACACAACTGCATGCGACAATTAACAGCGGAAAACTGAGAGTGACTCTCAATTTGTTAGTTACAAGTAGCAAAAATCTCCGATGAAATCGATGCACGATTTTCAAGAAATTTAAAATTTAACAATGGTGGATTACATATGTAGACCGCGCGACTACTGCAGGGTTAATTTCGATTCACCATGTATTGAACCAGCCCCCGTTGTGTTAAGTAGCTGTTGTAGTTTATTTGTCGCAACATTTATGTTTTTGTTAGAGGTCATTAATACGGTGTCATCAGCAAAAGTTGCAATCATGCTATCGTCACTTGGGCAATGTATATCATGTGTATAGATAATGTATGAAAGTGGCCCCAAAACGCTTCCTTATGGAACACCTGCGTTCATACGTAGTACACCAGAGCATTCGTCTTGATATTTAACATAAAAATATCTTTCATTAAGGTAACTCCGCAAAAGTAGATACTAGCAGTTGAAAGTATTTTTTTTTAATTTGTGCAATAGTCCGGGACGCCATACACTGTCAAAGGCCTTAGCCACGTCAAGATAGACTGCGACGCAATAATTTTTGTTGTCAATTTCCTTTTGTATTTTGTTTGTTACTCTGTGTACCTGTTGTATCGTTGAATGTTTTCGCCGAAAGCCAAATTGATGGGAAGGAATTATGTCGTTAGATTGTATTAGGGGATCAAGGCGGTTATAAATCAGTTGTTCAAATAGCTTCGACAAAATAGGCAAGAGGCTTATCGGCCTGTATGATGAGCGCTTGTTGGAATCTTTATTTGGTTTTGGCAGAGCAATTATTTCCCAAGAAAAGGGAAATATATGAGTCTAATTGACGAGTTAAATATATTCCTTAGATACTTAATTCCATTGCCGGATAGATTCTTTATAATTTGTCCATTAATTCTGTCGTAGCCCGGACATTTTTTTATTATTTATATTCTTAATTTTGGTCAGTATTTCATGTATGGTCACTTTTCTGATTTTTCCACCTTTGAATTCGAATGTATCAGGTAAGTTATTTTGTTTCCTATTTTTTGAATTGTAGACGGTATTTTTGAAGTGTTTCGCAAGTATGCCAGCTTTATCCAAATGTGTTCGTTATTTGTCGGCGGAGAGTCAGTTTTAGTGGCTACTACCTGTGCAAATGTTTTATTTGGTGTTACCATTTGTAAGTGAAGATTTTGGTTTTTTTCTTTTAGTGCTTGCTTTGGAAGCTCATCGGCATTTAATATTGTGCCTTTTGGTTTTAGTGCTGGGAGACGCTTGATTATTAAGGATTTGCATACCATGCATCCTTTATAGTTTACGGTATGATTTTCTCCGCAAAGAGCACATTTAATTTTACTGCAGTCCATATTTAATTTACATTCGCTGGTTTTGTGTTCTCCTGCGCATTTAACGCATATTGGGATTTTGGAGCAGAAGTTTTTGTTGGTCCATATTTTTGACAGTTTTTACATTGTGCTATAATTTTTTTTTTGTGAGGTGGTTCAAAGCATATTTTGCAATGTAACAGGGAGTATATACAATATCATATTTTTGTTGTTCGGGTCTGGTTTGAGTTCCATAGAAAACAATGGAAGAGGCTTTTTAGTTCGTGATTGCAAGATGTTTTGGATATAAACTACTTCGTGGCCATGTTCGCTAAGCTCTTGAGTTATTTCTTTAACATCAGTTGAGTGGTGCATATTACACAGAATTACCTTAAACCCTCTTTGTTAGGTTAGGTTAGGTTAGTATTGCGTTCACTCCTCTTTTAATAATTTTATTATTGATGTGTAGTTTACTGAATCTTAGGCTTGTATTTTTATTTCGTTGTTACTTAAAACCTTCATTTCATATTTTACATGTTTGATGCAATTTAGTGCTTTGGTAAGATTGTTGATATTTTCAACATTTTGAAAATACATATATGGGGGGTGGTTTGGGTGTAGGATTTTTCTCCGTTAAAGTTGACATTGTCCCACAATCTGAGTGATCCGTATCAGCGTGAGGAGCGAATTGGTTTGAGTCACTCAACCAATATGATGTGAGAGACGTTGTTTTGTTTGCCTTTGGGTTTGTGATTTTTGTTTTTTACTTGTTCTGCCACCTTTGAATGCTGTGACGAATGAATTTCACGTGCGCTTTGGTGTAAAGTTTACAGTATTTGCTTGGCTTTGCAATGTTGAATTACCTGTGGGCATTATTGGTATTCCTGATGAAATTACTTAGATGCAATTGTCGTAACTGGAATATTTGTTGTTGTTATAGTATGTGTATAAATGATTAGAGTAGTTGTGTGGGTTTTTGGCGTTGTGCATTGGTCGCTCCAGCTGAAGGTGCTGAGGTACAGGTCGAGCAGATTTTTGCGTGAACAATGCATGCAAATTTGAGAGAAATGAGTTCCCATTTTTTTTTAGGTTTTGGGGCGAAAACTAGCGGGTCACTCCACTCGCTCGGCGGAGAGCACTCTACAGGCATTACGCGAGTGTTCTTGTAATTTTTTTTTTTTTTTTCATTTTATTTATTTAGTTAATTTAGTGTTGATAAACAAAATATGCTGCTAAGATTGACTTAGCAAGTTAAAGCGTCTATTTCGCTGAGTTTATTTGCTTCGTTTTGATTTTTACAATGCACTTTGTTGGCACTTTATGATCACTATTGAAAAGCGCGTCTGCACAGTTCGATAGTTAAATTCGAAAAAAAAGGATTTTCATAAAAAAAAACAGCGAGAACTTAGTTGCGCACCTAATACGATTTGGTTTGAATACGTGTGATATTGCTGATATCACATTGCTGTCTTACATATACATATATCCATATCACTCTCGTTATTTTTTGGTTTTCAACTAAAATTGCATGAGTAAAACTTGTACTAAGCGCAGTTTTCTTTCATTACCTTAGTAATCTAATAGTAGTGGCTGTCTATCCGAAATTCCTAGTTCAAATATCAAACACATTGTATCAAATTTCCTTTTTGTTTTTATTTTTATTATAATAATACAAATAATTATTTATTATTTTAATTAAAAATTTACACTTAACATTTACAAAGGTATGCAAATTTGAAAACGGAAGGGACCTTCAGTTGTATGCGGTCTCCGAACAACAAAGTTTTTGTGAGAGATTTTTTCTTGGCAGAAATAATTGCTGAGGAGCAACTGCATTTGAAAACACCTTTTCTATCACTATAGTATTTTATGCCCGTGGTAGGTATCGAACAAGGACCGCACCTAATGTTAGTTATGCGCCAAATTTCTCGTTTACGGCAGACGTTTCGTTTTGTTTTGACTACTTTGCTTCTCGTTTTCTCGTTTTACTTTTGACCTAAATAACAAAGCAAGAACAGAAAACGAAAGAAGAATTGGTGAGGTTAACTGCTTGCTCATTTTTGAAAGATAGCGCGGATGAAAAAAAGATAAATTTAGGTGCAATCACAAATGATTGCAGGTGTGTTAGTAACACCATATAATTTGCGTTTGTGTTGGAATTTCGGTTAAGCTGGTTTTGTATTGAGCAATCGGTTTTTTTATAAGGTATTAGAAGAAGTTTCGATTTTGGTAAAGCATAGCAAAAAACTGCTTTTGATATACTTAAAAATAAAGTCTAGAAAGAACTAATATTACTCGAACTAAAGTTTAAGTCAGGGCTATGATTTTACGACAATATCTCTTTGTGTAAAAAAGGTGTTACTCTTAATGAATTAAACCGCGTAAATTTCAATCTTGGTGTTTCTGCTGCTTATTATAGTAAACATTTAATGCTAATTTATGGCCACGATCTACGTATTAATTAGGCCATCTCGTAGGAATAGTTTATGAGAATCTCTAATTTTAAGCACGATAAACCAAAAGTAAATGAGTATTTATCGAAATATCAAAGGCGAGCGGGCTTATAACAAACATTTTTTCTTGGAAACCTCCCGCTGCAAATGCATTGTTTATGGTATGCCATTGTTAAAACGTGGCTGAATAATAATTTCTCCAATGAGAATCTTTTTTGTATGCATTTAATCTTTACTTATCGCAAAGATAGAGATGCAAAGAGAACAAACTGTTGAATAGGAGGAGGGGTTTTAATTACAGTTAATCGGTCATACCGCTCTTCTGTTGTTCAGTTTTAAATATTGACTCTCCTTTGTTCTCTATGAGAATCGTGGCAAGATTTTTTTTCTGTTTCATTTATGTATCCTATGTAACATCAATTTGACTTAAATTGTTTGATCAAAATGTAAAGGCAATGACAGCTTAACATCATATCACATATAATAATAACTCCCACGAAATCAATCTCATAATCTCACATCCTGTTCAGATTCTTTTTCTTGATTTCGCGATAACCCCTTAACCGATTTAACCGTTTCTTTCTCTGTGCAGTTTTATTTCAATTAAAATTTTTTTAATTAATTAGAAATCAGTATTGCTCTCAAAAATTAACACATGGGCTGAAAAGTTCCAGTAGTACTGATCTTAAAAAACAGCTGTTAAAATTTCATGATATTCTGTTTATTATTTCGTGAGTTATTGTGCTAAGAGTAACGCTTATTTTCAAACCAATGGATAAAAAAAAAATCGTGTTTTAATTTTACACTTCTTCTTGATCGGAAAAAATACCATTTAAGAAAAGCAATGGCTTGAAAAGTGATATGAGGAGTCCGCTCCATCAGAAACAACAATAAATCAATGGTTTGCTGACTTCAATCGTGGTCGTAAAGACACCGATGTTGCACAACAAGTCACTTTGGAGATATAAAAGGTGCCTTTAATAAAGTTAGAGCGGAGTCAATTTCATAGCGTTAGTTAGACTAGACGTGGAAATATCTATCTGCCTCTAAATCTGGTCCCTGCTAGACTGGACTGTAGGGAAGTGTCAGGAGTTGCTAAATTCACTAGATTCGTGCACAGGGGGACGCCGCATCATATTCTTTGGCTAATTGCTATTGTCGAAGTTCTGACAATGTTAAATAAGAGTGGGGTTAAGGTAGTAAGCATATGCCGATGACTTGGCCCTAATGGTATCGGGAGAGGCTTTGGAAAGGTTATACTCAGTCGCTGATGCTATTAACCAGAAAATATAAACCTCCACACTTTAAACTTTAATGGGAAGTTAGGTATCTTCCTCCAAACTTCATTGGAAGCTACACATTGAAAATAGGGTAAAGAAGGCCAGCATAGCATTCTACACCTAAAAACCTATGTTGAAAAAGAAATTTGTACTCACGCCACAGGTCGTTCTTGATGGTAGGACATAGTGGTTCTATAAATTTTAACGTACGGTTTGGTGGGAAGCTCTTTGGAAGGGCTATAATATCACTAAACTAGGGAGGGTGCAAAGAACTGCTTGTATTGGCATCACCAGAGCATGTATGTAGAATGTGTCCCAGTAGTACCCTTACCCTGCTGAAAGTGCAATTAGGTTAAAGAAGGTTTGCCTGTGGAGGCAATCTCTCAAGGGACATGGTAGCATTTTTAGGCAGTTAACAAAGCTTTCTTTTCGTTTGGATCTCTCTATCCGCCAACTGGAGTTTGAGGAGCGTGCCAGAGTAATATTTCCAAGTAGGCACGAGGGAAAAGTCTATGCCGATGCTTGTACCTCTGTTTTCACTGACGGCTTCAAGCTGAAAGATGTTGGAGCAGGGGTTTTCTCTAAATCAGCTAATGTACATATGTATTTCCTTAAAATTGCCAAATACAGCTACTGTTTTAAAGGCATAAGTCTTTGCGATCCTTCAGGTAGTCAAGCCACGATCGAGGCTCTGACGAAACCATGGTATAGATCTAAACAGCTAAATTCCTGTAAAAAGGAGACCAAATCTCTTGGATGTGCAGGTCATATTTATTTGATAGAGAGTTCTTGGAATGAAGAGGTTCATTGAATTGGTCTCAAAGGTCTCCTACAAAGTCATCGGCATTCCCCGTTGACTGTTGTCAACTTATTATTAGGAAAGCGCAGAAGATATGCAGCTCCATATCTTCGTATGCTATTTCGGAAACCCTTTGGACAATAGGCATAGGACGCAGAAAGTGTTGGGACTCCACGCCATTCAATTTTCAAACTCGTAACTAATTTTACCGGTTATTTGACGATCGACACACACACAGAAAAGCTAGATTTGCCATTTAATCCTCATTTCAGAAGCTGTTGGGACCTTTCAGAGAAGGAGCACTTTCTCTGTAAATGTCCGGGAGTTTGCTGCAAGACGATTTAGACCACTGGGTGTTCCTTTCTTCGATAGCCTGGGACAGTGCTCCAACCTAGATCCCATCCATATTGTTCATTACATCAACAGCTCTGGTTGGAGGTCTCATGGAGTGCCAGACTGGTACTTCAACGAATTCACCTAACTATCTACCTCTCTTTATAAATATATTAGTTTCCATGAATTTGTTGCTGCCAAGTTCAAAATATTGTAAAATACCTGGAAAGGCCATCTACGTGACCCTGCCTTCACGCTATATTTACGGGCCATTTGATCAACTAATATACATACAACTACCCCAAAATTAGTCTTATTATAAGACTAAACAGTTTCAGGAACTCGTTTGCGATTAAAAGCAATTTGTACTTATTTATGCTTAGAAGTAAGAAAGAGTACTTTAACGAAATCTACTTTTTTAAATTGTTAGAACAATACCATTTGATTTGTAAATCTTTGTGGAGCTATCTTTTCTAACTTTAGCTATTTTTTAAGCAATTAACTCTTATTTACTCGCATAGTTTGAACAATACTTGTTTTTTTTTTTTTGCCAATAGAACGTTTGATTTGTACTTATATGTATATTTGTAAAAACAATTATCTGTTGTTATCGTTTCGCCACAATTTATATAGTTTTTTACAACCACAAATTCGTTCGAAGGTACTCCTTATGGGTTGTAACGTCTGCCGAGCATCATCAATATAATTTCGTATGCAAAATGTAACTTAGAATGTTTTTTTTAGAAAATGTCTGAAAGCGATCTCTAAATGAATTTTAATATATTACATATTGATGTACATTACTTCATAATTGATCCAAAAACTTTATAAACTTTGAAATTGTGAAAACTGTCATTTCGAATAATCTTGGTATAAATTGGTATGGCTAATACTGATTTTGGAAGGTAAAACGGCTGAATGGAAATTGAACATGAATATGTAATTGTTCCCATATTTCATTAAAAGATGTCATATGGTTCTAGAAATATACATAAATATATCGAAATTTTTATGCTTGAAATTTGAAAACCGTTAAAATGACGGTCTCGGTACTTGTAGTGTTAATTTTGTTAACAAGGCATTTTAATCACCTTGCACTTATTGAATAAATTCTGCAGATCGTGCCTCGTGTTTTATGCCTTTTACAACAGATTCTCCAATGATGGCATTGCTCGTACACAGAGCAAAAATTGGGAGAAAATAGTGAAATGGATGGATTTAAAAAAAAAACAAAATTTATTTTTTTATAGATTTTATGTTTATGTATATTCGATGAAGCCTAAAATAGGATTAAAACTGATTTTTTTCTTAAGCATTTCAATAATACCTATATATTCTATATTTCGGACAACACAATTTTTGATTTGTGCCCGCACAGAAAGCACTGCGTGACGAAGCCAAGCAGGAAAAATATCGCGATTTACTAAAAATAGTCAAGAGTGCGCATTCGTAGTCAAAAGAAAAATATTTATGTAAACATAGATATACTACAGTACAAAAAAGAAAAGCAGCACTCTTATTTCGAAGTAAATTGCTATATTACTTATTTTGTATTATTTTTTTATTAATTGGATAACCCTATACGTCAAAAAATGCATACCCATGACCAAAAGTACCGGTAATGTTTAATTTAAACGAACCGCGCACATGAGAACCGGTCCATATTTTTTTTTATGTTGGTAGGCCAGACAGTCAATAAAGAATGCCATTTATCCGTTTTGAAGCGTTTGAGAAGAGCTGTGCGTCTCAAACAGCCGGAAATGTGGACAAACAATTCTTGGATTTTGCATGATGATAACGCTCCATCGCAACGAGCCCAAATTGTGCTGGATTACTTGACCAAACTCCAAGTAAATACCATCGTGCAAGCACCGTATTCACTTAAATATGGCCCTGTGCGACTTCTTTTTGTTTCCCAAGTTGATGTTACCACTTCGTGGAAGGATACTTCAGTCGATAGAAAAGATCAAATAGAATGCAATCGTCGCCCTACCAGGGGTGCATGGAGGACTGGGGGTTAAACGTTGACACATGTGTGTTGCTTCAGGCGGGTCATATTTCGAAAGAGATAAAAAAAATTTGCCTCAAATTCAACTCTGTTTGGTTATATTTAAACATTCCCGGCACTTTCAGATCATTGGTATATATTAATGAAGTATTTATCTACAAAAGGGTGGTTTTTTAAGAGCTATAGAAAAGTTTTTCTAAAAAACACACGTAAAATTCAGAAAAATGCATGAAATTTTTACTTAAATCAATTGTACAGTCCTTATAATTTAATGTTTGAAGATTATTTCATGCAAATGTTGACCGCGACTGCGCTTCAAATGGTCCATCCCCTTAGTCCAATTTTGGCATACTCTTTCCAATGTTTCGGCCGGTATCTCACATAAAAATGCTTTAATGTTGTCTTCCAATGCGTTAATTGAAGCAGGCTTGTCTGAATAGACATGAGCTTTAACATAGCTCCACAAAAAATAATCTAAAGGCGTTATATCCCACGATCTGGATGGTCAATTGACAGGTCCCGAACGTGAAATAAAATGTTCACCAAACTCGCCTCTCAACAAGTCCATTCTCACGCGTCCTGTGTGGCATGTGGTACCGTCTTGCTGAAACCACATGCCATGCAAGTCAAGCTCTTGCATTTTGGGCAAAAAAAAGTTGGATATCATTTCACGGTAGGCTCCCCATTCACAGTTACGTTACGATTCGCAGCATCTTTGAAGAAGTACGGTTCAATGATACCTCCAGCCCATAAACCGCACCAAACTGTGACCTTTTCTGGATACATTGGTAGCTCTTGCAATTCTTCTGGCTGATCTTCACTCCAAAATCGACAATTCTGCTTATTTACGTACCCATTAATCCAAAAAGGAGCTTCGTCGCTAAACACAATTTTTCGATAAAAAAGTGGATCTTAAACTTTCTTAACAGAACACGCATTTTTATAATAAAATTCAATGATTTGCAAGCGTTGTTCGTTTGTAAGACGATTCATGGTTAAATTATGGACCAAACTGAAGAGGTTTGACAGTGAAACAAAACACGAAACGTGCGACAGCTGCTTAAACCAACTGTTTAAAAAGATAATAGCTAAAAATCACCCTTAATAATAGGGATGGATTAGAAAATTTCAATTGTACAAAATGTCGAAGAAGTAACCTTGTTATAAGTTAAAGTCGGTTTTTTTTTATCATAGCAAAGTACAATACTAAGTCCGCGCCTCACGTGACATGGCTGTCAACATCCATATACCGTGAAATATGCGTGGAATTTTATATGTATGATAGTTCACGGCAATGTAGTACTCAGTTCACGCCGTAAAAGCACGACGCAACTTGTCAGTAGCATGATGCTAGCAACATTTTTTACAATTTAAAATGCACATGTCATTTAAAATTGGGCGAAATCTGAATTTTTTTTTAAATTGACAAAAAGTCTAAGATTTTAAAATTTCACTTATCGTTGGAACAAGTAAGTTCACTTAAAATATCAACTTTCAAAACTTAAATTCACCATTTCTTTATTTTGTGTATAGTGGAGAAGACAACGGCCACCACAAAAAGGTTGAAAATAAAATTGAGTAATGAAAAGAGGAAGAAATTAGTAATGACTGTTAAGCAATTTCCATATATTTGGGACAAGCAGCTATAGGATTACAGCAACCGAAACGCGCTCTCCAGCGCTTGGTACAAAATCTCTTAAATTCTCGGTAAGCCTGATAAGTTGCAATATCTGGGTAACTATAGTATAAGTATAGTGTATTTAGTTTACTTATTACATTTCAGAATCTTTCACAGCAGCGTGGAAGAGACTCAGGGACAGCAAGCGGTAATGGGCCAGCAAATCAAAAAAAATTGGAGGTGCATGCGATTTGGAGGATCTCAACTTTGAGAGTGGCGAAACGTCTTCACAAAGAGTGTAAGCAAATCTGCTTTATATTTTGTTTGTGCCAATATACTATACATGTATGTTAATTTCAATATCTTAGACCATTTTCAAGCGGGGATAGTCCAGAAGCAGTTACCAACTTCGATCACCCCAGCTATAATTATGCAAGATTTAGGATAAGCTTTGACATTTTGTAACATAAATAACTTAATGCGCGGTTTTCCTATTCTATTTTCAGACGTCGATACCTGATACATCCGCAAAACGATTCAACAATTCAAATGCGGCTCTGTAATCCTCAGCAGAGAAACTTGTGAACAAATGAACAATATTGTGGAATTACGGAAAGCCTAGATGGCTCAAATTTCCAGATTTAAGCCTCTTTTGCAGCAGTTGGAGTAACTTCTAGAGTAATTGCCGAAAAGCACAAGGAATATTCTGGGACTGAAATTCACGCAAATGGCCTACGAGAACATTGAAAAGCACCAAAGAAGTAGTAAGGAAATTTAGTTTTATTTATTTTTTATTTACTTTGATTTCATTTTAATTAATTTTATTTTGTTTTATTTGATTGTAACTGAATTTAGTTCGTATTTATTTACTTTATTTAATTCAATTGAATTGAATTTAATTTATTTTTTATTTATATTCTGCCTGTTGTGCATTTTATATATAAATTAAACATAAGCGAAATAAAAGAAAACATTAATGAATTAAATTTTCCTTGGAATTTCCTTGGCCAATGCCGAAATAATGGAGTCGCAAACTTGAGTTAAAATGATTTCGAAGTGCTGTTCTTATACGGTAAAAAGGCGCAACATGCCGTTGAAGTGTTCCACAAGCAAAGAACCATTTGGGCACTGCCACACAAACCGTTTCTTCTAACGTTGCTATTAGAAAAACCAAAATTTTTTAATTGTTGCTGGGGCGATGCTCATAAATTTGTTCGTTTGCATTTGTACTATTTTCTTTTTGATGTTTCTTCTCATTTGACAATCAATGTTGCTAGCAACATTTCACGGCAAATAAAATGTATGTTTCTGGCGAAATTTCACGGCTGTTAACATAGTATCATACTAACCTTTAGTGTATGATTCTGCGTGCATTTGGCTCACAGCAGCTAAAACAGTCACCATTCGCTACGACTGTCGCAATTCTTAGAAGACATATTTACATACAAACATATGTGGGTGCATAAATATGCAAAAGATCCTTCAAAAGACGCAGCTAGATGTCGTTTTAAAATAAATCATGTACACATTTAGATTATTTCCGGTTTCACTCTTTTTACTCAAAATACGGCTATTAATAATTATCATGTATGTGAAAAATTATATCATTTAAATATGCACCATGAGCACGTCTACAGGCGCTCCGCCAAACATAAAAAAAACCGTCTAGGAATTATTCACTATTATCATCTAGTAATCTAGGCGTCACTTTTGAAGCATTCTTTACATACGGAGATTCTAGCAATTGCCTTGACAAAAATTTCTCGTTTCTATGTACAGCCACCGAAGAAGAAAGTGGATTCCGGCGAGCCCAAAAAAAACAATTGGCCGAAATACATGAGTGCGAAGAGCTTGAGATATTGGCCAACAGGAAAACGCCGAAAAACAGAAGGTTTCAAGACTGGGACGATTTCCTATAAGAAAAAAGACGGCGATTTGGTGACTGATTTCCACAGAGGGAAACATGGAGGGAACATTTGAGAACATTTCTCAAAATATGGTCGGATGTAAGCATGTCTGCCGATTGAAATTGAAGAGGCCACTAGAAGGGTCATACTGCAATCTGAACCAATTACCGCAGGATTACTCTTCTAAATATCGCGTAGCGAGCATTTTGTGTAAAAAGCTGAAGCCCACCATCAAGCAACTGATTGGACCTTACCAGTGTGGCTTTACACCAGGAAAGTCCACAATCGGCCATTCACAATACGCCAAGTCTTAGAAAATACCCTTGAAAAGAGAATCGACACACACCATCTTTTCGTCGACTTCAAAGCTGCATTCGACAGTACGAAAAGGAGTTACCTATAGGCCGCGATGTCTCAATTTGGTATGCCCGCGAGACTAATACGGCTATGCAAGATGACGTTGTCCAATACCAGCAGCACTGTCAAAATTAAGAAGGACCTCTCCGAGCTGTTTGATACCAAACGTGTGCTCAGGCACAATTTTTATAAGAGCGTACAATTATTGGCGTATGCCGATGGATAAAGAAGCAAATGAAAAGGGTCTTGTGGTGAATGAGGACAAAACGAAGTATCTCCTGTCATCAAGCAAACAGTCGGTGCACTCGCGTATAGGCACCCACACCACTGTTGACAGTTATGATATCGATATTGTATAAAGACTTTTATTTAGGAACCAGCAATAACAACGTTAGTAATGTCAGCCTTGAAATCCAACATAGCACCCCTTTTGCCAACAAGCGCTCTCTCGAAGAATAAAAATAACAGTCTCAAGGCTCTCATCATCCCCGTCCTATTGTATGGCGCAGAAGCTTGGACGATGACAACCTGGACTTTTTCATATTGTTGACGGCGATTATCACAGACGATAGAACGATGAGCTGAGTATGAAGTTTACGACGACATAGACATAGTGCAGTGTATAAAGATCCAACGGCTACGTTGGCTGGGTCATGTCGTCCGAATGGCTACAAACGCTCCGGCCCTGAAAGTATTCGATGCGTTATCAGCAGGTAGTAGCAGAAGAAAAGGAAGGCTTCCTCTATGTTGGAAAGATCAAGTACGAAAACGAAACGACTGGCGCGCTTTGTTAAAATCATGTGAGCCGTAATCGCGCCAATCAAAAAGAAGAAAATCAATATTTGGAATATCAACTGGAGGACGACAAATTTTATTGAATAACTACTAAACAAAGGGAATATATTTTTATGCATTTATTTATATACTTAGTTCTTACATAAGTTCTGTTACAAGTTCGTTATAGATATGAAATTATAATACTTTTTTAATGAAGTAAGTTTTATTTAATCACGTAAATATTAATAAAAAACTATTAAATTTTCATTCGAAACTGTCATCATTTGCTTTTCCACAAGCCTTTAGGTATTGCAGCACCCACGGTTTCCATGGATATTGACGTCGCTGCGCGAACCAAACATTGTTTGAGACTCTCCAAATTTCTGTGAGGCCTTCGACAGGCCATGTTCTCCAATTCTGTCTCCAAATTGTAGTCCAATGGATTAAGATCTGGACTTCCAGCCAATCTTCTGCGGCTATGAACCCAGGAATATACATAGTTTTTTACCCACTGCTGTTTGGTGTCTGCTTTGTGGGCGGGAGCGGAATCTTGCTGGAAGTTCCAACTCTCTCCATTGAAGAGAGTACTGCTTAATTGCTTCACCACGTCTTCTAAGACATCCTCCTAGTACACTTTTGCCCCAATCTTAACCTCTTTTTGTCAGAAATTAAGAGATGTAACACCTTTACAAGACACTCCCCACCAAACTATTACGGAGGTTGGATGGTGCCCACGCTGAACCCTCAGAAGAACATTTTAAGTCTTTAGAAGTTTTATAATAGATTTTTTCGTTTTGCTTATTAAAAACTTATTCAACAGTGAATACTTTCATGGTCGTTGATCGCGTGCCACCGAAGCAGCTGCTTGCTTGCGTCGAGTTTAATTTTCTTCAAGCGCGTTACCAAATGATGACCAGTTGAGCGACGGAATTGCTTCATGTGAGATCATCTCTAATTAGTCTTGGCATGGATCTGGTCGATACATTGAGATATGATCGTGTGGTAAACAAATATTCCCCAAACATTAAGTTTTTTCAGCAATTCGTAGATCTCACTTCCACTTTTACCACTCTTTTTTAATGCAATCACTGCAATGGGATTTTCCTTAATTCCCCACTCCATTGTTAACAAGCGCAGTTTGTCACGATACTGAGTACAATTTATGAGTGGACAATGCGTACGAACAAAATAAAAAAAAAACGCAACTTTTTTCTGCGAATTTATTCTCGCCGTATGCATTGTATCTATATACCATATACACTAGTATACATAATGGGCTGGCATGAGGAGTGCCCTTCACCAGGAAAAGAAACATCAATATCCAATATCCTGTCCTAAATGAATCGACTGTTCAACTCTCCACAGAAGCAAATAAGCTTGGTATCAACCTTGACAAAACGCTCACTTGGAACTCTCATCTTGAGAAAGTTACTACAAAAGCCACAAAGGCATTCTACGCCTGTACAAGGCTTTTTGAAAAAACATGGGGTATCAGTCCCAGATTGGCTTATTGGACATTCACTACAGTTGTCAGACCTATAGTCACTTATGCTTCCATTGTATGGTGGCCCAAAGACGGCAAATGACTTCAACAAATTGGCCTAATCTGCGTCAGTATAACAGGAGCAATAAAAACATGCCCCACTGACGCATTATATGAGCGCACCTTATACATACCACCGCTTCCAATCTTAATTGAAGTATTTAGACTAAAAGGCAACTCCGGCCTAAAAAGTTTAGATATGAGAGGACATCTAAAGATCTTAGAAAACTTCCTACCCACTCCTATTCTTCACAGGCTGGATACATTATCTCCCAAACCTATGCTCTTCAGGAACTTCCAAGTGCTCATTAAATAACGTGCGGCCTGGACAAATAATTCTATCACCTTCAAACCCGGATCCCAGATATGGTACACTAATGGATCGAAATTAGAAGATAGTAGAACAGGTGCGGGAATCAATGAGCCCAAATTTGGTCTCTACCCAACTATCTTCCAAGCAGAAATACATGCCATTGAGATATGTGTGAGGGAATGTCTTCTCTTAATTTACGTACTTTCAGATAGTCAGGCGGCTTTGAATGCCCTTCTATTAACTATTCACCTCAAAAATGGTATATGGCTGCCTGAACCTTCTTAATATGCTAGAGGAGTTCAGCGCAATATTATTGGTTTGGGTTCCTGGACACAAAAGACACGAGAGAAGCGAAATAGCGGACTAACTAGCAAAAAAAGGCAAACATGTCTGTAATTGGTTCAGAACCTTTCGGTGGGCTTACAAAGGGCCACATCAACGAAATTCTCAGGAGGTGAGAAGTGAAGACGTTCGTTGAACACTGGCGAAGAACTATCGGCCAACGACGAGCGATATCACTTAAACAAATTGGCCACTCTGAGACCATCATCTGCCGATTCTGTGAAATGGACATTGAAAACTCAGAACACATTCTTTGTAAATGTCCTGCATTAGGCAGAAAGCGGCTACAGCACCTTGGTGGTATTGCTGTACCTCCATATAACTTCTCTGGTCGTTGTTTCCTTGACTTAGTTATTGGTAAATAGATTGAAATCGTCACCTACATAGCAAATTAGTAAAAAAAAAATTAAATCTTAAAACTCACACAACTCTATTAATTTTAATTCAATTACAGTCAAATATAGCTCATTCAACGCAAAATTAAATTTACTATAACAGTAGTGTACTAAAAAAATCCTCAATAACGGATAATATCGTAAAAATTATGTCAAAGTTGAAAAAATAGAGAAAAAATAAAAAAATTCCAAATACTTCCGTCTACAGTCTCGTCACTTGTCATTTCAGAAAAATTGTCAACACACTGTCCAAAAGGCTTGTTTTTGTTCATTCGAACTAAAAAAACAAATTCGAAATCGGATGGAAATTGGCGAAGTTAGGAGTGATTGTTTACATCAACCTACTGAAAAACGGTTTTATGGCCATAAAATGAGATTTTGGGGGTGTATTGGAAATTTCTCCAATACCATGTTTTTTAGTTTTACTATACCTACAAGTTGTACTAGGTCTCAATAAAAGTATAATATCACTGTCGCACAGTGTTATTCCTTCGCTGACTCTTTCTATTGCCCTGTAATATTTTGTGTTACTTGTGTTGCAACGGGCAGTATTTTCGTTAAGAAGATTTAACAGGCAACCTTCCCCAAAACTTATGGTTGTTTTGTTATTACAATTTTTTGACAATTGAAATTGGCTTTCGCGTTTTCCTACTATATTGGATTCAAAGATTTAAATTTTTAATTTTTAATTACAGCCCTGACAAAAAAACGTCTTCAAAAATTCTTTAATAACTGGATATTGGATTACAAAATATATTGTTTCGTTGTTTTGCATAACCTTCAACTTTGAATTACTTAGTATATTTGCTACGGTAAATTTATCTTTTACATTCGATCCAATTGTTACTACTTCATTCCTTGTTAGCAATAAGGGATTTACAATGTTCATTTTTGCCATAATAACAGAGTGTATGATATTATTTAATTATAATATAATAATGTTATATCTATGTGAAATAAGTTCAAAAAGGTTGTCGTCTTTGGTGAATGAGTTGTCTGTTTTTAAATTGTTAATTTTTTTTGTTAACTCTTTAATTTTATTTGTTACTTCCGCATTTACGAAAATCTGTTCATTATTACTTTCTATCAATGCTTCTGTTCTTATTTTTACTTCATAAAAGTCATAGAAATCAGGAGTCCCTGCAACATATTTCAGCGCGGTGCCTAGCAAATTGATGCTACGTGCTTGCCTATGATGCAGTGTCAATATATCTATATACAGTAGGTTCTGTTTTTATGCGGTAGATACGTTCCGCAAGAAACAGCATAAAACAAAACAGCATAAAAAAAGCTACTAGTTCTATAGTAAAACTATAGATACGTTTCAAAAGTGCTAAAACCGCATAAATCTGAAATAATGTAATAAAATCGCATAAAAAAGGGCACTAGTCCCATATTATAACTATAGATACGTTCCATTGGCCGCATGAATCTGAAATAATTAAATAAAATCGCATAAACAAAATATTGTATTTTTGAAAATTATATCTTTATTTAAGAAACGTCAGAATCGAAAAATAAATTTAAGTCAGAAATAAAATCAGACAATACCCACATGTTGCGCGTTCGTTTAGGATTTGGCGTAAAATCACTTTCGTCACTTAAGGAAATGTACACGTCTGATCTAGATAGTTATGCAGGCGGTTCCATACTTGTAGGGTTAGCATTTCTGATGTAATCTGTGATGAGTTTTTGCTTAGCTGGCTTAGAATCTTGTTCATATGTACAATTCCCAATAGGTCGGCATGCATTTTGTAATTTAAAAAAAAACCGCACTATTTCAAAACCGCATAAAAAAAAGCCGCATAAAAACAGAACCTACTGTATATCCATTCTAATTATTTGTTCGGAGTCTATCTCTAGTGTTTTTTATTGTTCGTGTATGAAAAGTCCTTGGCAATTTCCAGACATTCGTTAGCTATCCTAGAGAAATCTGTTATTTTCGTCTTGTGAATCAAATATTTCATTTCCTCGTAAACCGCGGCTTCGCCATCCTCTATCAAAATATATGGTGAGTTGGAATAGTCAACAATTTTAGCTGTTTCAGCGACGAGAAAAAACCTGAAATTATCGGATATTATCCTTATGAATTTTTTTACCATCTACTTTACTACCGTTACCCAAATCTTCCTGAACCATCTTCTGTGCATAAATATTTGACAACTTATTCCCTAGTCGCTTGTTTACCTTCACGTATACAACATCTCCCTTCTTATATGTTTTGTATTTATTTCTCCTGTTATGAAATGTTAAATCTCTTGTCTGTTTTTTCCTAAGTCTCTCCTCTTTATCTTTGTTTGAGGTTTCCTTTCCATAAATTACGCGTATAGGCTTATGATCCGTGACCGAGTGGATCGAATTGTTGTATTTAATTGTTGCCAACAAGATCAACTCCATTTCGTATGCATCTAGCTATTTCTGTCAATGTACTGTGGAATCGTTCCACCTGTCTATTGGATTTCCTATAGTAAGGCGGGACCTCATGTTGACTTATGCCATGGACGTTTTAATGTAGTTTTTAATAGTTTCCGACTTAAGTGATGGTTCGTTATCACATACCATAATTTTGGTTTTCGGAAACATGTTCAGCATTTCCATAATACCCACCTTCACATCAGGTATAGTTCGTGTCTGTAATCTTTTTACCACTGCGAATTTGGAAAATTTGTCAAGGCACGGTAAAAATGAAGTCCTTGCAGTCGAATAAATGTCAACATGTAAGCTTTCTCCTGGGTAAGTTGGAATTGGTGTTTCTCCAATCTTGTGATTGTCTGGTTTTCTATTATATTTTGATGTCAAACATGTCTTGCAAACCTTTATTAACTGTGTTAATCTCTTCTTGATATTTGGAAAAGAATAGTCATTTGCTATTTGTTTATAGCTTTCTTTTGCATTTCTGTGTGCCCTATTGTGTTCTGTTACCAAAATTTCTTCCTGATCATCTTTATTAGTTACATCGATCGCAATCTTCCGAGTGTATACAAATGGAACTCCCGGAAAATTTCGTAACAATATTCAGTGTATTGATCCAAAAATTTCTTCCTCACACCAGATCGCATTGACCACATTAGGGTTAACAGTTTCCCTGAGCAGTCGAATTAAGTTCTGTTCGTCTATAAAATTTATTTCATATCGGATGTATCTCTGAAACAATATCTTCGTACTCTTTTCCTTGCCTTCCCGATTGTAAACCAAAATCTGGTTTCTAAAACTGTTGAGACACGTTTGTACCATTTTTATGGTATCCGACAAAGAAACCTCTGAATGCGAATAAGACTCGGTCACATGATTCATGCACTGCCTTGACAGAGCATCCGCGACAATGTTCAAATTACCCGGCTTCTAAAAAAACCTTGGCGCGAATTCCTATATAAAAGCCCTCCATCTCTTAATCTTTGCATTAGGGTTCTTATCAGACATTGAAAACGTAAGAGGCTGATGGTCAGTAAAAATATTTAGTCCTCTGCACCCATTCAAACAATTTCTCAAACTTTTTATAGCCCACACTATAGCTAGTAGTTCTTTTTCGTTCACTGCATAGTTGGCATCAGTTTTAGACAGTGTTCTTGACACAAATGTGATCGGGCGATTGTTTTGTGATAAGACCGCACCAATAGCTTGTGATGATGCATCGGTCGTCAAATCAAATGGCTTATTAAAATCTGGATAGTGAAGTATAACTTCCTCAGATGCCAGAATCTCTTTTAGCTTCTCAAATCCCGCACGCCCCTCTATGTCTAATTCAACGGGTATCTTCCTAGACTGACTTGCGCTCACGTTACCATTTTCCCCTCTTAAAAACCTTCTTAGAGGCTTCGCAATATCGGCATACCCTTTGATAAATCTTCTATAGTATCCCGTTAAACCCAAAAACGCTCTAAGACCGCGAATGGTTTTCGGTTCTTCGTATTCCGCTCTCACCTTGTCGGGTGATGTTTTAAGCCCCTTTCCTGATACAACTAATCCCAAAAATTCTGTTTCCTCTTTAAAAAACTTAGACTTCTCTAAATTAACTTTCATGTTCGCGTCATTCAGCAAAATCATAATCTCCTTCAAATGCTTCAAGTGCTCACATTCATTCTCTGAGTACACAATAATATCATCTACATAGACATGACATGTTTTTCCTATTTTGGATCTCAAAACGTCGTCTATTGATCTTTGGAAAATGCTTCGTGCATTTTTGAGCCCAAATGGCATACGACAAAATTCGTATTTCCCATTATTTATGCTAAATGCGGTTTTTTTCTATTTCTTTCATGAAGTAATATTTGATGAAATCCCGCTTTTAGGTCCAGTGTTGTGAAAAACTTTGCTTTACCCAAGTTGGAAAGAATCACCGATGTGTCTGGAATCGGATACTTGTCGCTTACGGATACTTGTTTGCTATTCAATTTCCTAAAATCGACAACCAGTCTTTTTTTCTTTTGCCCATTTTCATCGATTCCTTTTTTATCTACTACCCTAACAGGGTTGTTGTAAGCTAACTTGGACGGTCGTATTATTCCATCCTCTAAAAGATTCATAATTTCTTTATTCACAAATTCGTTAACCGCCATTGGGTAAGGGTAGCTCTTGCTATAGACTGGTTCGTCATTTGTTGTACCAATGGTTGCTACAACATTAGTGTTATATGACAACTTAACATCTGGACTCGCGAACACTCCTCTTAACTCTTCTATAATTTCATAAAATCTCGCCTTTAAGTATGAAGGCAAAGAGGGAGGCAATTCCAACTGATTGACCTCAGCAAAGCTTTTAAATTTAAGTAGTTCTGTTCCATTATTAAATATAATCATTTCTTTTTTTGTATCTACTACCGCACCTATCTGTTTCATGAAATCGTAACCTATTACCCCTTCGAATGATTCTAGTTCAGGCAATATACATATGTATATACATATAAAAATGCGAAAACTCGTTAAACAAGACTCACTAGACACTTTTGATCTATGATCAGTTTACTATTTACGGTATTTACAGTAAACGGGTTTTCGAGTCCCGCAACCCCCTTTAAAGTATCTAAGAGAAATCTCAACATCCTACCGTTCATATGTTTCTCAATATATGGCAGTTGCGACCCTAATCTAAAAAATTACAGTTATCTGCTTCTATATGGTTCAAGGCCTGTCGTCTAGCTATGGGCTGTTGGGCACCCTCTGTCGGTATTTGTGCTTCAGTATTGGACACATCAGCCCTGTTCCTATTAAACGGATTTTTTCCACTGTATGGTTATACCCATCTGCCCTGCTTCTGCCAAATGCCTTTCTTTGCACTGCGGTGTTGGTATTAGATCTGTTAAAAGGATTATTGAGTTTGTTGCCGAAACCAAGACCCCTGTTTGTATTTGCCCTATATCTCGAGATGCTGCGATTTACGTCCATAGGTATTGGGCGTTCACTCCTCTTTCATTTGCAACATTGTCTATAACTGTGTCATATGCCTGCCTTTGTTCTGTGTTTAATTTTGGTAGGTTTGTTGTTACAAATGTGTTCAGATCATTTCGATCATATTTTTTTTCACGTCTTAATTCTGTATTCATACCTAACTCTTCTTCTTCTTCTTAATTGGCGCGATAACCGCTAACGCGATTTTGGCCGAGCTTAACAAAGCGCGCCAGTCGTTTCTTTCTCATGCTAACCGGCGCCAGTTGGACACACCAAGTGAAGCCAAGTCCTTCTCCACCTGATCTTTCCAACGCAGAGGAGGCCTTCCTCTTCCTCTGCTACCATCAGCTGGTACCGCATCGAATACTTTTAAAGCCGGAGCGTTTGTATCCATTCGGACGACATGACCCAGCCAACGTAGCCGCTGGATCTTTATTCGCTGGCTATGTCTATGTCGTCGTAAAGCTCATACAGCTCATCGTTGTTGCCAACGTGCAAAGGTCCAAAAATCTTACGCAGAATCTTTCTCTCGAACACTCCAAGCGTCGCTTCATCGGATGTTGTCATCGTCCACGCTTCTGCGCCATACGTTAGGACGGGCATGATGAGAGTCTTGTAGAGTGTTAGTTTTGTTCGTCGAGAGAGGACTTTACTGCTCATTTGCCTACTTAGTCCAAAGTAGCACTTGTTGGCAAGAAAGATTCTACGTTGGATTTCAAGGCTGACATTGTTATCGGTGTTAATGCTGGTTCCTAAATAAACGAAGTCTTTTACAACCTCGAAATTATAACTGTCTACAGTGACGTGGGTGCCGATACGCGAGTGCGCCGACTGTTTGTTTGAAGACAGGAGGTACTTCGTTTTGCCCTCGTTCACCACCAAACCCATTCGTTTTGCCTCTTTATCCAGTTTGGAGAAGGCAGAACTAACAGCGCGGTTGTTAAGGCCGATGATATCAATGTCATCGGCATACGCCAACAATTGTACGCTCTTATAAAATATTGTGCCTGAGCGATTAAGTTCTGCGGCTCGTACGATGCTCTCCAACATCAGGTTAAAGAAGTCACACGACAGCGAGTCACCCTGTCTGAAACCTCGTTGGGTATCAAACGGCTCGGAGAGGTCCTTTCCAATTCTGACGGCGCTGCTGGTGTTGAGCAACGTCATCTTACATAGCCGTATTAGTTTTGCGGGGATACCAAATTCAGACATAGCGGCATACAGGTAACTCCTTTCCGTACTGTCGAATACAGCTTTGAAGTCGACGAAAAGATGGTGTGTGTCGATTCTCCTTTCATGGTTCCTTTCCAAGATTTGGCGTATTGTGAATATTTGGTCGATGGTAGACTTTCCAGGTCTGAAGCCACACTGATAAGGTCCAATCAGGTGGTTGACGGTGGGCTTCAGCCTTTCACACAATACGCTCGCTAGAACCTTATAGGCGATATTTAGAAGACTAATCCCGCGGTAATTGGCACAAATTGCAGGATCGCCCTTCTTATGGATTGGGCAGAGCACACTTAAATTCCAATCGGCAGGCATGCTTTCATCCGACCATATTTTGCATAGGAGCTGATGCATGCACCTTACCAGCTCCTCACCGCCATGTTTGAATAGCTCAGCCGGCAGTCCGTCGGCGCCCGCGGCTTTGTTGTTCTTTAGCCGTGATATTGCTATTCTCACCTCGTCATGGTCGGGTAGCGGTATGACAATTCCGTCGTCATCGATTGGGGTATCGGGATCTTCACATTCTCTATGACATGCGCACCTGTCACTGTTTAACAGGTTCGAGAAGTGTTCCCTCCATAATTTAAGATTGCTCTGTACGTCAGTCACCAGATCGCCGTCTTTGTTCTTACAGGAAAATGCCACGGTCTTAAAACCTTCTGTAAGCCGTCGAACTTTCTGGTAGAATTTTCGGGCGTTGTTCCTGTTGGCCAGCATCTGAAGCTTCTCGCACTCACGTATTTCGGCCTCTCGTTTCTTCTGTCGGATAATACGTCTCTCTTCCTTTTTCAGCTCTCTGTAGTGATCCCACGTGGCTCGCGTTGCGCCCGATCGCAGCGTGGCTCTATAGGCGGCATCTTTTCTTTCGGCGGCAGCATGACATTCCTCATCGTACCAATTGTTTTTTCTCGTCGGAATCCGATTTCTTCTTCGGCGGCGGTACGTAGGGAACGAGAAATGTTGCTCCATTGTTCGCGCATGCCGGTGTGTTGGGCAGTGCTCTCTGAGAGCAGGAGTGAGAGACGAGTGGCGAATCTTCTGGCTGTCTGTTGTGATTGCAACTTTTCGATGTCGAACATTCTTTGCGTAGGTAGATGTACGTTTTTTGCTGCACAGAGGCGGGTGCGCAGTTTGGCTGCAGCAAGGTAATGATCCGAGTCGATGTTGGCTCCTCGGATCGTACGTACATCTAATACACTAGAAGCGTGTCTTCCATCTATCACAACATGATCGATCTGGTTTCGCGTTTTTCGATCAGGAGACAGCCAGGTAGCTTGGTGTATCTTTTTATGCTGGAATCTGGTGCTGCAGACTACCATGTATCGGGCCCCGGCGACATCGATCAGCCTCTGTCCGTTACCGGATGTTTCGTTGTGCATTTTTAAGTGGCGGGTCCCAAACCCAGTGCACAACCAGCTATCCTGGAATGCTTCGCCTTCTCACGTTAGCTCACTCCCGAGCGGGTGTTCGGAAGCTACCCAGAGGATACGTGGGCTAATCCCGGACGTTGTGAGCTGCTTGAACCATATGCAGAAGAATCGTCCTGGCCACTCCCAAGTGAATGGCGATCAGTAACTTTCCCCACTTGCGTGGACTTCTAGACATGGGACCATTGTAATGTCTTTTACAATATTTCTTGGACAAATCGATAAATTCATATATGATTTACAAATTTTCTTTTTACCCGTAAATTTTATTTTCGCATATTAAAATCGACTTATATTCTATTGTGTTAATAACATTTCCTATTTTTTGTTTTCTCAACTTCCTACAATTCATACTATATGTATGTACATACATATAACTATTTACATATACGTTCATATATGTATACACACATTCATACATATGTGCTTAAGCACAGCATTCCCGTCTTGTTTCCGTATACTTTTGTCCACCTCCAGGCGATATTCGGAATATTGTTTTGAGAAATTTTTGAACGAACTTCGCTGCCACACGCTTCATGCCCAAAATTTCCGAATAGATTGCGTGACATGAGTTAACCGATGGGCCGGCATCTTCAGGAACTTCTCTAATTCTGATTCGACGATCCTCCATAACAATTTTCTTCACTTTCTCAACATTTTCATCGGTTGTTGATGTGCTGAGGCGTCCAGGGCAAGAGTCGTGATTCACATTTTCTCAACCTTCTGTGAAAACATTGTAAGCATTTTTTTAACTCAGAACACTCTTACCTTATGCCACTGTTTACATCTCAAGTGTTTTCGAGCAGTAAATTGCATTTTTTATACAAAATTTGATGCAAATTTTTTGATCTATTTTTTTCGATAGCAGAAAATCGCCGAACACGCAAAACACTTGTCTTATTTATGCCTCTTACTAAACATGCTATATTGCTAAAACCGCGAACATACCTTCGAAACGAGTGCACTAACAAAAAAAAAATTATAATAATCGAAAGTGGAATTTACGTACCCCGCGAAATTTGAAAATTTACCTTTTTTTTAACAAACCTCGTATATTCTGGCATACGTTTGTATGTACGCACTAATGTACAGTGGTCACACAATTATTCGTACACTCACAGTTTATAAACAGATACAGCTGATACTTAGCACGATTTATACAAAAGAACAAAATTTTAATACAATATATTCGTAAAAAATAACATTTTTATTCAATATTTAAGGAGCAAACTTTCCAAATACATTTCTGGAATAAGGGAACTTAAGAGAACGAAATAAGGCACAGTTTAATGCAAAAATTTTATTCGTACATAGCCATAAAAAGAATATTTTATTAAAAAAATAATAGAAAAAACGAGCATTCAGTACTTTTTTGGGGGGCCTTTAGCTTTAATAACTGGCTCTTAGGTGCTTTGGTTTCATTAGCAGCAATTTTCTCCCACTCCACACTTAAAGCTGTTTTTAATGACGCCTTTGATGTTATTTTATGCTTTCTGATTTTCCTTTCTAAGGGCTCCCCGACATGCTCAATTGGGTTCAGATCCGGTAATTGAGGAGCAATTTTAAGCTGTTTGCAGTGGTAAATAAACCATTCTTGCACAAGATAAAATGAGTGTTTTGGGTCATTGTCTTATTGAAACAAGAACCCTCTAGCATCCAATCCAAGTTTAACAACACTATCATGCAAATTATTCTTCAAAATGTTTAAATACAGATGTTTGTCCATTTTATCCTGAATAAAAACCATTTTTCCTACTCCAGATGCAGATATGCACCCCCAAACCATTTTTTTCATTTAGTTGCGGGTTTTTTTTCGACAAACTTTTAGCGAAAACATTAAATTTCGACGCATTACTGAATATGACATTTGCCCAAAACGAATCTGGCTCATCTATACGTTTGGCGAACTCCAATCTCTTCTTTCTGTTAATATCTGAAATGTAGGGCTTACGACGTGCCATTATCTTTGATAACCAGCATTTTGCAGACAATTACGGACTGTTTGTGGGATTACTTTTTTATGAAAAGACTCTTGAATATTTCGGCATAGTATCGTAAAGGTTATTTTCGGATTTTGCGCGACTGATGCTACTTTGCGGCGTTCCTCACGTGTAGTCAATATTTTTCGTCTTCCGATAAAAACTAAGAAAAACCAATCTTACTTCATTTTCAGCAATATTATTAAAACAAAAAGATGTTTAATGTTACTTTTGCAGCAACGATAATGTAAGCTGAAAGTGTACGAATAAATGTTTAGCAGCATTTTGCTACGTGTGCCTGCTCTTCTTGCCACCCTTCAGTGGGAATTGAAATAATGGAAGTTTTGTTTGAGACAATTCACTCGGAATGCTTACAGTTACCCAAAAGAAATATTTTGTCACAGCAAATATCTTACACAAAGCTCAAATTTTTTATGTACTACGCAGCGTCTACGAATAAAAGTAGATAATTGTATACCTACCATACATAACCATTAAACGTTCTATGCTCCAACTAGGAGTTAGAGGTTCTTATATATTAACAGATCAAACATTTTACTTACTACTGTGGGCAAAAAGTAAGATGAATTTATTTGTCAAACTTCGCGGGATTAAAATTTCGCTCTAGTTATTTTTTTTATGAGTTGGCAGAACTGTTAATAACATCTTGGCCAACTTTCATGTAAATGTCATTATCAGTAATATATTTACGCTTGTGTTTACCAAACGACCAAGAGTGCATTTTTCGATTTTTACAATGTTTGGTACCGAAAACTCTGAATTTCTTGGAAAAAAGTCGTCGCGTTGATGTGTGTGAAGCAATACTTTCAGACTATCAGGACAAGCTCAAATGCATCATTACGGGAGATGAGACTTGGATTTATGCTTACGACCCTGAAACAACCGACCAATCAAGCGAATATCGTGCTAAGGCGAGGCCAGACCGAAAAGAGCACGTCAAAATCGTTCACAAATAAAGGTCATGATGACAGTTTTTTTCGATTTTCGTGGTGTGGTGCACTATGAATTCCTTCCACCTGGCCAAACTGCTAATAAGGAATATTATTTGAGCGGTATGCGTCGTTTACGTGAAGCAATTCGTCTAAAAAGACCAGAATTATGGGCCAACAACTCTTGGTTTTTGCATCACGATAATGCACCGTCTCCCACTGCACTCGTTCTTCGTGACCATTTCAGCAAAAATTCCACGCATATCGTTCCGCAACCACCGTATTCGCCTGATTTGGCTGCGTGTGACTTCTGGCTATTCCCAAAACTCAAGAGACCACTCCGGGAAACGCGTTTCGAGTCGATTGAGGAGATAAAAGCTGAATCGAAGAAGGTGCTGACAACAAACGTAAATTTTGCTATTTTGCATGTTTCGGGGATTGGAAAAATCGTTAGCATAAGTGTATTTCATCGAGAGGGGATTATTTTGAAGGGGATGAAATTGACTTACAAGAATAAATAAAGATTTTTTATTTTACAACCAAATTCACCTTACTTTTTGCCCACAGTAGTATATTCGTACATATATGTATATACATACATGCATGTACATACATATTTGCATTTAACTATAAAGGGTACTAAAATATAAAACCCCTTTATTTATTATTTACTTAATGAAATTACGTCACGGAGTCGATATTCCTTTTTTTATTTAGGTGGCAAAAAGCATTTTCTTGTTTTTTGTTTTCCTTTTTCACTCCACTTAGTCTTGCGTTGGTTCAATTAGTCTATTTTGCAGGGTAGGTGATTAGCCTGCCGCTCCCAGTCCTAAATAGTGGGAATTCCTACCTGTCGTTGCTTAGGAACAACGCCCTCTAACTGTTTACAGCGTCATCCTGTCAGAAGGATCACACGGATGGTTGAAGACCTAGCTAAATTTTTGTGTGTCTGTGCTATTACCGCGATTGCCCGCTTCCTCTTGCTGGGGCCACTGATATCATGTGTAACTACCCTTTGTTTTTTGCTTGTTTTT
The DNA here is from genome assembly GCF_027943255.1 of Anastrepha obliqua. Classification (NCBI taxonomy): domain Eukaryota; kingdom Metazoa; phylum Arthropoda; class Insecta; order Diptera; family Tephritidae; genus Anastrepha; species Anastrepha obliqua. Next base: position 147,750 of record NW_026562179.1, on the reverse strand, counting down.
AGCAGCCCCAATGCACAATGCGCTGACTTTTTATGCGGGAGTAAGGATTGGAAATATAAGGTTTTTGGGGATAGGTAAGTTTGGAAAAGTGCGAGAACCGTGCTTACTGCGGACGCAAAAAGCATAAAAAGCCGGCAAAAAGCATAGAAAACCGAAAAGTGTGAGACTTGCCACTAAAAACCCAACTCAGCCCCGTTTCCCTCCCGCGGGTCAACCGTTAAGTAAATACTAATTCAAGGGAGGGGGAGCGGCCTATTGCCTCTTTATGAAGATCTGCGCTGTTGTTTAGCTCGACGCAGTTTGGTAATTACTAAGCAAAGGTAACCCTTAACCCATCCGAAAGTGAATCCATCAGTGAATTTTTTATGTAAAAAATTACCTGAGTATAAAGTGGCAAAAATATATAAATTTGTGCATACCCGATTAAAGAAAATTTTCTTAATCGGTGGTGTATAAAATAACATACAAATAGTGTACAACAAACGTAAATTTTGCTTATTAAAAATTTGGCGCTCAGAGCTTGAGCAAAGTGAAAAATAAAACAATAACAAAAACACCAAACAAAGGCATCAAAACAATAAAACAAAAATCGATCCCAGGCAGCTGCAATAAGCTCGGCCCAAAAATATGCAAGCTTTTGTGCCTCTGCATTAATTAAATTTACTCAGTGTTGCCAACTGACATTTCCTCAGCATCTTAAAACACCTTGATATTCATATACAATTACACAATTACACAGTGAGCATGAACTATTCGAAGTGTTTAAAAAAGTTTCAAAAATCTTTATAAAAACAAAGCAAAAAAAAAAAAACCAAAAGATACCACGGTGCTGCTGCTTATTGGATGGCTCACATCGTCCATTGCACTATGGGGATTTTTTTAATTTTTTTGGCATAAATCACAAATTTAAAGATTATGACTTAAATTTTTGCAGGTGAATCACGTAGATTAAAGTAGAATTTCGGTGTTTGTTTATTTTTTCATACGATTACGCCTACACCTCCGCCCTGATCATGATCTTTAAAATAATGTGACAATTTATAGTAAATTTGTGTTTCCATATATTTCATTTATTTCGCGAATTTGTGCATTCTTAAACAATAAGTATTTATTTAAAATTAATTAAATTATTTCTTTGTTTTTATAATTAATTTGTCTGGGTGAATAATTCCCTTCCAAAATGGCTTAGGTACATTTTTAAACTGCACATACCTATGTGTTCTAAGAAGAAAGAAAAATATTACATAATTTACAAACAGCTTATTGAGACTACTTACTACCAATATGAACTTAGTTTTCTTCTATTTTAATATATTCTTCGTCAGAAGTAATCACATCAAGTTCAATATCTTTGTCATATTCTTCATCTGCGTCCTGATCTACATGATCTTCTTCATCTTCTCCCTGATAATCTTTGTCATTATTTGTTAAAATATTTAAAGATGGCGATTGAAGCAGCGCAAAAACTTCTTTTGGTATGTCCTTCTTTTTATTTTTGTTTTGTCGTTCTTTTAAAAAGATAGTGGACAAAAATGGGTCCGAAGTATCTAAGGCTCTGTTAAAAACATCTGTCACGTTATCCAGCCGACTGCATTTTCTTGCATGCCTCTTTCTATCGCTCTTATAAAACTTATTTCGGGATTCGGATGCATGTTCCCCAAGACGGCCAACAGAAACCAAGGAGTTTTTTATTATTTGATGACCATGTACTAGTACCTTGTGAACAGTAGGAGACATAGGATACCAGGATAATTATAATGGTACAGTTCAAAAACCTTTCCACAAAAGGTTTCAAACTTGCTTGAGCTAATTTCATGCTCATAGGAAATATTCACTAAAATTATATAGAAGTTTTTCAGTAATTGTTCTTCAACATTTAAAATTGAGGCTAATAAGGCTACGTCAGAAAATGCCCTCCTTGCTGTGTTGCCGTCATTGAAGTTTCCGCTGCCGTTTGGAATAGACTTGTCTACATTGAGGCCCATTTCCTTTAAAAGTGTCCCTTGTAGGTATTAATTGTTTTCGAGCTATTAATTGAGGTTTATCGCAATCTTTAACGTGCCACTTTTTCATCTCGACTCTATATGAAAGTTTCAACACAAACTCGAAAAAGCGGATCCAAGCATGCAAAGGGCTGACTCCATATTGAAGGGCACTTGTTTTGGCCTTGAAAACTTCTGAATTAATATCTTTAATATGAAGTAATTGTGTTGGCTTTGCTCCGCAGATGGGGCAAGACTGGCATGAGTTGCATCCCGACATTATATTTAAAACTTTCCCATCAATTAGGGTAATTTGTCCTAAATATTCCACAAATATCTTTTTACCATTATACCCGTACATATAATTATGATTTCAGATTTCGAATCTACCTTAGATTCATTCAGACTTTCACCAATTTTTTTTAATATATGCTGCTTAACTGCGACCTCTGCCCGATTATTTTTGATATAAATATCTAGCAGCTCTACATTTCCGAACGTATATCCCTCTGTAAAAGGCGATTTTATCAAAAAGGGGCAAATTTGTGCAAACAAAGTTAGTTACATATTATTGTGGACGTTTTAGTAAGTAACTCTACATTTAAAACTCTGAGCACTTCTGTGCGCCTTGGAAGTTCTATTCTACGAAACGCACCTATACTTGTTAAGACTAATTTAAATAATACATATGAATAAAACACGATATACAAAATCTAAACCACATATAATTGAAAAAATGTTACTAAACTATAATCTTATATACCTGGACTATGACCTTCCATCATTTAAATTTGGATTATTTGTTTTATTTGGATAACTCGAGCAATCAAACTTTTTTCAATGTATTCCACCAAACTGTGCACAAAGCGAACACGATAATCAGCTGACTTTGAAGGCGTACCGTTCAATCAGTGTGACCGTAAAAAATTTTAACGACTAATTTCTCAAATAATTAGGGTATGGTAAAAACAAAAATAAAGCTTATTTTAAAATACAGGATACTTTTTTTTTTACTATATGCCAAAAAAAACGCCAAAATCCCCATAGTGCATTGGTGGTAGTCCAAAATCTTCAGCTATTGGTAACAAAATCCAAAATATTAAAATTAAAATCTATTAAATCTTCGCGAAAAGTTAACTGGACAAGTGTAAAATAGTGTACTCTTTCTAAGTTAAATTTACAAAATAAAAAATCAGCTATCCTGTTCTGCAACTCAACATCGTAAACAGTAGCGACCAGCTGTTCTTATCTGAAGAATTGTCAAATGCGAAAATGACACAAAAAGCGCCACCTGCCGGTGGTTGGCAAAATCTCCAAATGCAACCCCTACTAGGGAAAATACAATAGTTAGAGAATTTTTGCGCATCTTTAAAAAAAGAAAATGAAGATCTTAAAAAAGAAATTAAAAATTTAAAATTAAACTCGGAGAAGACGAGTGAACCTCGAATAGAATATTTTACTGATGAAGATGAGCTTATCAAAGAGACGGAGTTCAATCTCAGCAAGCCGAAAAGGCAATCGAAAAAACGAGAAATTGAAGGCTCTCCTGACACGGTTTTAGAGACAGAAAAAGAAACAACTCCGGGGGTTACACAACCAAGTCCCCCACCAATAATGCTTTCAGGTGTCGATAAAAGCTATCAAGAAATTCACCAAGTACTGAAAAACAACACATTTTTAAATTTCTCGTTGAATTTTACAGGCAAAGATTCCTATAAAATAAATCTTTACGATAGTTCTGATTATAGAAAAATTACAAAGATTTTTAATGAGAACAAACTCTCCTGGCACTCATATAAAAATAAACAAACCAGAAAGTTGAGAGTCGTTGTAAAGGACCTACACCATTCATGTGATCCAGACAAAATTGTGTCTGACTTAAAGCAACAAGGCCTAAAAGTCACAAATGCATTCCGCAAACTAAAATGGAAAACAAAAGAACCTCTAAATATGTTCGTTGTATATTTCGAACCAAGTGAAGAAATTAAAAAAGTGTATGAAATTAAACACATACTGAATTCTGTCGTCAAAGTAGAACCTCTGAAACCTTCAAAGCTAATTCCGCAGTGTAAGTCCTGGCAAGGTTTCTTGCATACAAAAAATTACTGCTGTAAACCACCAAAATGCGCCGGAAATCATGCCACAATTGAATATATAAAGGAGGATACTCAACCGCCTAAATGTTGTAACTGTGGGAAGAACCATCCAGCCAGTTATCGAGAATGCGAAATTGCAAAACATCTTCAAAAACTGCGTAATAAAAGCACCGAAAATAGAAATGAACACAACATAAGAAAAACAGTTCTTGATGTAAATGCTACTGTTGTACCTGATAGAAGCTTCGCAGAAGTCGTATCTGAAAAGAATAACAACAGCGTACCAAGCAAACCCAATGCTCTTGAACAAATTCTCTCGAAGTTAAATGAGCAAACCGCCTTCAACCAATTGCTTTTGAAAAGAATTGAAAAGCTTGAACACAAGCAAGACCCCAAAAAATCAAAAACATGAGAACGGCCCGGAATGCAAATGGAATCAAGAAGAAAATGGAGGAACTTGAACTTATTCTTGAAAACAGAGATATCGACATTTGTCTTATATCAGAAACTCACCTAACAAAGCAAATGTTCATCAATTTCAGAAATTATTTTATGCATTGTTCTAATCGTCCTGTAAATAATGCTAGAGGAGGCAGTGCCATTTTGGTAAAAAAATCGTTAGAACATTATGAGGAAGAAAAGATTAGTACTGCTGAATTCCAAGCAGCAACAATCAACATTAAACTAAACGATACGAGTTTGTTCATCACATCCATATATAGTCCACCAAGACATAATATTAAATGTGATCAATACAAAATTTTTTTAAATAGACATAAAGGAAGATTTGTGATTGGAGGAGATTTCAACGCAAAACATGTAAACTGGGGCTCCCGTTTAACAACTAGTAAAGGCCGCGAGTTATTGAATGCCTCCCAGCAACTAGGCTGTGGCATTATCTCTACGGTAATCCAACATATTGGCCAACAGACCCGTCTGAAACACCCTATTTAATCGATTTCTTTGTTACAAAAAATATTCCGAGAAACCTAATGTTTATTGAAGATGGAGTCGAACTAAACTCTGACCAATAACCCATTTTTCTCACCATTGGAGGGAAATTAAAAAAAATTACACACAATATCTCCCTTTGAAACAAACTTATTGACTGGGACTACTTCAAAAATATTATCCATGAAAAAATAGACGTAAAAAGCATAATAAAGAGTTCTGAAGACATTGATTATGAACTTGAAGACTTTTCGACGCAAATTCGAAATGCGAGAGAAATACTGCCGCCAATCGTATCCAGCTGAGATTTTAATTTTTAATTTTTTTTTTTTAATTTTAATCTTTCCCGAATACAAAACTAGGCTCAATTTTCTTACAAAACCAAGATTAGAGAGGTCAAGAATACAAAATTAAACACGCTAGAGAAGAAGAAAGTCTGCGCAGCCATATTCTTAGATGTCGCACAGGCGTTTGATAAAGTTTGGCACGAAGGATTAATTTACGAATTACAGACCTTGCTTCCACCACAATTTACCAAGATTATGGAGTCATATATTAATAATCTTTACTACAGAGTTAAAATTGGTCAAGAATATTCTTCAATGAAAAAAATTTGTGCCCGAGTAAGGGAGTGTACTTGGTCCAACTTTGTACTTTTTGTATACAGCGGATATACCCATACCAGCAAACTGCATACCAGCAAACTGCACACACATTTGCAGATGATACCTGTATTTTAGCCACTGGTGAAGATGTCGGTAAATGCAATTGTTGAGTGGACCAACAAATGGAGAATTAAACTCTATGAAAGCAAATCAACACATATTATATAAATTTTACAAATAAAAACGTTAACGTCTCTAGAAATTTCCGGAAAATTAGTACCATATGCAAATACTGCAAAATATTTGGGAATGACACCTGACACAAAGCTGAAATGGAAAGAACACATAAAAATAAAAGCAAAAGAGTTAAATATAAAATACCAAACAATTAAATGGCTTATTGGAAAACATTCCAAACTCTTAACAAACAACAAACTGCTTATTTATAACCAAATGTTAAACCCGGTTTGGTCATATGGCATTCAACTTTGGGGGTGTGCAATCAAAAATCGTATCGATGTAGTTCAATGCATACAAAATAAAATTTTAAGAAATATTGTTAATGCACCCTGGTATGTGAGAAATATCGACCTACACAGGGACCTTAAAATATCAACTGTGTCTGACGCAATAACCATCATGGCAGCGAAACATGCAACACTGCTGCTAAATCACCTCAACTCCGAAACTTCTATTTTAAATGATGAAGAGCTATACACAAGACGTCTAAAAAGGAAAAAATCACAGGATTTAGTGGTTAACAACAAATGGTTTGAATTTCTAAATTTATCGGTAAAAAAATATTACTTGTTAATATAGTTTTTAAGACTAGGTGTAATGATATGAAATATAAATGAATAATTATTAAATACGTTTCAATAAAAAAAATATATATATCTAGCTATATTACTGACAGCGGACCATTGTTCATCTAAGTCAAGCATTATAGTAATCTAGTAAATACTAACCCTTATCGGCTTCCCAACTCTATTTCTCACATCTTCCCTCTCAAGCTCGAAACGAAGGCAGACAAAAAAACATGCTCTGCATCTTCAACAAGATTATCACAACAAGTGAAGTACGGGTCGTTTTCATCTATGCAGATAAGATTTGAAGCATCCATATCCACTACGTACTTGCGCCAGGCAGAAGTCTATCTGTCCATGTTTTCGATTTATCCATTTGGAGATACCGTTCAGTCTTTCGGTAGGTCAACTGTGCTGAATCCGCTCGATGTTTTTTTTATTTCGGCGAATTCGAAAGGGGTCAGCTTAATCGGTAGCATGGCTGGTTGGTTTGTTTAAGTGGTGATTCTTCCAAAATCCAACTAGCGCTTCCGCACCATTTTGTTGCCACATCCTCGTTACCGACTTGTTTACCAGTTATTTACAGCATGCCTATATCCAGTCTGTGCGGTTCAGGAACCTTATCAGGTTGTTGACATCTAGGCCAGACAGCTGTTCCAGACTCTCGAACAGCGGTTTACCCAGAGTTAACATTCTGTCCTTCCATAGGGCAGGGCATTCGCAGAGGAAATGGAAGATTGTTTCCTTTTTCTCCGGTTGTTTACAACTATGACAGAATGCCCATTTTGGCTGCTTGTTCTCCCACAAACCAAAAGCCAGTTATGACTGCCGCTAGTCTCCAGGCGTCCCGTCGTTTCATGTTTATCAATGTTGACGATTGCTTAAGGTTGTAGGTGGGCCATAACGTTCTGCTAATTTTGCATTTCGCCTGGTCTCTTCATCTACAATCTGCGATTAGGAGGTATTTTAGGGAAATTGCACTCTTGACTGCACCTTGGGGTGTAAGTATCGACTCTGCAAGAGTATTATTCACTTTTCATTACCTTCGATGCTCCGATGACCCGGTACCCAGATTAAGGTAATTTTATGGTTTTCGCTGAAGGTGGTAAGGCTAGTCCTGCTTTGTTCCACCACTTTAGAGGTTGTTGTAGCCGAAAGACATTGCAAGCATTAGGGAGACGCAGATATCTTTTAATTTTAAGTCTATGAGAACATATACCAGCTCCAACACCACAATCCATTTTACTGCCGTCTGTATAGACTGTAGTGTCGAACTTGTTTAGTGATAATCCCTTATTCCATTTTTTCCCAGATGGAAAGCGAGTGACAAAATTTCTACTGAATGTTACCATCGGGATGATGTAGTCAGTCCTCTTCGAAGTATACTGGGTTTGTCGCAGTAAAAGACTGGCATGGCCATGCGCTTTTTCTTTCTAGCGACCCGCTTCATTTAACCTAAATGCATTCATTGTTGCCATCTTCTTGATACGTAGATCTACCGGAATAACGTGTGTCAGAGGGTTCAGGGCCTCCCTAGGACCTGGTCTGATTGCACCGACTGTTATTGCACAGGCTGTTCTTTATATTCTGCTAAGTAATTTGGTATTGTATTCTCGCTATAGAGCTTTCCACTAAACTACCGAGCCACACGTTAAAATTGGTCGTATAACCGCCTTATACAACCATAATGCATACTTGGGTTGAAGACCCCATCTTCTTCCTAGCATACGTTTCCAGCATACGGTTCCAGCATACGTAATTTCCAGCTTAGTTTGGAGTCCAGAATTACCCCTAAGTACTTTGCACTGTGTGAAAGTGAGAGGGGTTGTCCGTTAATGTTTAATAGAGTAAAAATTGGAGCCATATATCTGGTCGTAAATAGCATGAGTTCTGTTTTACGCGCGTTTAAACTTAGGTCACAGTCTGTAGCCGAAGAGTTAAGCTCGCTTAGCGCCCTTTGAATGATTCCACTGATCGTATTAGGACACAGCCCTGATGCCATTAACACCACAACATCAGCGTACCCGACCACTTTTACCCCACCTCCATTAAGTTTTATTAAGATTTTACTAATAATACATAACCAGAGGTGTGGAGATAATACTCCCCCCTGTGGAGTGCCCCTGTGGACTCTTTTTGTCATGTTGATATTACCCATATTAGCTTTGATTATCCTGGTTTCTAACATAGAGATTATCCAATTGCTGATACAATTTCCCACCCCTATTTCAGTTAACGCCCGTTGTATAGCATCAGTGCTAATTTTATTAAATGCGCCTTCTATGTCAAGAAAAGCTGTCATGGTGTATTGCTTGCTTCCTAGAGACCCCTCTATTGTTCGGATTACCTCGTGAAACGCTGTCTCCGTCGATTTGCCTTTGAGGTAAGCATGCTGTGCAATTGATATACTACAGCTCTCCAGCGAGCTTCTAATGCGTATGCCTAAAAACCGTTCAAGTGTTTTAAAAAGAATGACGGCAGAATAATTGGCCTAAAGTCCTTCGCTGGTTCATGTCCTCTTCTGCCGACCTTTGGTATGAAGATGACTCTAACAGGTTTCCAGCTTTTGGAATATAACCTAAGTTTAGACACGCTTTGAAAATTTCCATTAGCCATGGCAGAATATTAACAAGAGTTTCCTGTAACATCTTGGGAAAAATCCCGCCAGGGCCTGGAGATATGAAAGGTGAAAACGATTTGATTGACCATCAACCTACTCTTTAGTGACTATTACCTCCGCTTGCTGCTGTGGGCCATAGCGGCTCCGCCGAATTCTCCCAACATCGCTATCGTGAACGCTACATCCCGGAAAATGAGTATTTAAGAGAACTTTTGAATAGAGACTCTTCTGCCGTAGAAGTCCAAGTGCCATCTGGCTTCCTGACCCAAGAATGATCTTTGGACAAGATACGGCTGAGCCTCGCAGAATCTCTTGTAGATTCGAGCGAAGAACAAAAATCTCTCCAGCTCTCCTTCTTGGCGGCCCTAGTTGCCTTTTTGTACTGTCTACGACTATTTCTTTACAGTTGCTAATTACCTGTTGAGTAGCTGACATTATAATTTGATCTGGCTTCTTCCCTTAATTTCGAGAGCTAATTGCTCCACCAGAGAGGATATGTTTTTTTGCTATATTTAATTGAACACGACGTTTTGTAGGCCCTACTGGATGTCTTCTCCAATGCTCCTACTCTCAAGGTTTTCCGTGAGAGTGATTTGGGTGATCGGAATTCCTCCCATCCTATTGCTCACTAGTGGGTTTCGATACGGTAAGGGTGTATCCACCCTCAGATCCTGCTCGTAAAGGATCAAGCTGTGATCCGAGAAAGAATTTTTTTTGAAAACCCTCCATTTGTCTACCCTTACTGAACTGTTTTCGGACAGTAAAGTATATTAACATCAATCACTTCCGCCCATCCCCTAAAGTACTCCGTACTAGGAAAGGTGAACGTGGGCTTGTTACCTCTGTTGCATACCGTCAGGTTAGTATCAATAATAAAGTCGTCTCCGAGCTGCCCCATAGAGAATGGCTTGCGTTGGCATCGCATCCAAGTAGCAGGTTCCTATTTCTAGCTTCACGCACAAGCCGAAGAGCCTTCTCGGGTGGTGCTGGCCGATCATGAGCCATGTACAGGGTGAACGATATGAAGTGATACCTATTCAAAACACCATAACTTTTTTGTGTGAAATTAGTTTTTATTGATTTCAAAGATAAACTTGTGCAAAAATGATAACAATTTTAACATATATTCACATTAGATATGACCACCTTTTACCTTGACTATAGCCTTCAAACGGTCAAAAAATGCATGCTGCACGAATGTGATCTTGAGGTATTTTGGCCCATTCTCGTATAATCGCTTTTTTCAGCGCATCCATACTGGCATATTTTTTAGTCCTCACCTTGCTCTCCAAAATGGACCAGATGGAATAGTCCATCGGATTTGCGTCTGACGAATTCGAAAGCCATTGTGTGGACGAAATGAAGTGTGGAACATGATTTTTTAATCATTCTTGGTTCACACGAACTTTATGAGACGGTGCCGGGTCCTGTTGGAACGTCCACGGCTCTAAAGCAGCTTCTAAAACATTTTCCCGATAATAAGTCGCATTCACTTTGACACCAGGCTCGATAAAAACGATTGAAGAGCGTCCATCAGCGGTCACTGCGGCCCAAATCATTATTTGCGATGGGAAATTGTTTCGAGTGGCCACACGTAGGCTCAAATTCTCATATGAGCGTTCGGTCAAGTAAACACGATCGTTTTGAGTGTTTATGAACTGCTCAATTGGGAAATTTTTTTCATCAGAAAACACAATGTTAGGAAATTCACCACGTTCGTGCAAGCGCAACAACTCCTTTGCTCTTTCGCACCGAACTTTTTTTGCTGGGGTGAAAAATCATGGTGCGTTTTGGAACTTCTAAGCCTTGACCTTGAGCTCAGTTGTGCATATGCGTCGCATGCTGTCTTGCGATATTTTCAGTTCTTTGGCCATTTTTCTTCCACTTCGACGTGGATTTCGTTCAAGTCGAGCCTTCACTTTCCGAACCATTTCTGGCGTTGTTGCGGTGTTTTTTTTGGTCCACCTCCATAGGGTTTTGCAATGCTACCAGTATCATTGTAACGTTATATAGTGCGATACACAAACAATTTATTCACTTTGAGGTGACTGAGCTCACGAACAATGGCTGGTTGTGATTTTCCAGCCAAATATAACGCAATCACACTATTACGTTTGAATTCCATCACAGAAAAAAAGATTCAACAAAACTGAGACGCAAATGCTTTTGATGGCTTATAAACAATATATTGAACTGTCATTAGAACAATTTTGACGTTGATGTCATGAGCTGTTTTACAGATACAAGCAACTTCCTCAGTTCGTTAGTGTCGGTCCGTGTTGTCCATCTGCTGTGTCAATATGTGCGTCCGCTTGTCCGTCCGTTTTGGGTTTGTGCCCGAGCGCCCCATACCATGGTAAGGCCACCGTTACAACCTGAGGCGGCCTGTATCAGGAGGGCCCCGGAAAGAGACAGCCTAATTTTATCCCCCGGCTGCCGAACTCACCCAATAGGCACGGGTCGCGTTACACCTTGGTTTGAGGGAGTTTTTTAACGAAGTTTACGTCTTCGGCCTGTGTGATTCGCGGGAGACCTACTCTCTTATCTTCCATATCTGGGTGGCGTTCCCCTATCCACCACCTGGGGACGCACCTTATAAGGATAACAGGTTCCCCCAAGGGGTAGCATACCCGCGTGAACTAATACGGCATCCTCCTATACCGTGTGGAATGCGCAGCACACCCTGAGGGCATATAACCTGTATACCGATTTAATGCCTTTCAGGTATAAGAAGCAGTTTGTTGCTTCGACCCAATCCGGTGGAGCATATAGTAGGATATACAATACTACACTGCTAAGTAGCTCCCGAGAATCCTGATTGGGGCCTCACGTATTCATCATAGTACGGATTAATAAAGTTAGGGCCTTCGCTGATTTATAAATTCTTACTCTAAGATTTCCTGTCTCAACTATTTTCCTGCTACTGATAAACTGATTCCGTTTTATGGTTTGCAAGCCACATTTGCGCAGCCACTCTTTTGTGGTTTCGACCGCTTGATTGCAGATTACTTCAGATCACAGGTTGAATAAGTCACTTGACAGCCAGTTACCCTGTCTGAAACCTCGTTTGGTATCAAACGGCTCGGAGAAGTCCTTCCCAATTCTGACGGCACTGCTGGTGTTGAGCAAACGTCCTCTTGCATAGCCGTATTAGTCTTGCGGGGATACCAAACTCAGACATCGCGGCATATAAGCAACTCCTTTTCGTTATGTCGGATGCAGCTTTGAAGTCGACGAAACGATGGTGTGTGTCGATTTTCTTACGGGTCTACAGATTGCAGGATAACCCACCTTATGTATTGGGCAGAGCAATCGGCAAGCATGCTTTCATCCGACCATATTTTGCATAGAAGCTAATGCATGCACCTTACCAGCTCTACCGGCGGCCTCAGCTTTGTTGTTTCTTAGCCACATTATCGATTTGCTCACGTCATGGTCGGGTTGCGGAACGACAGTTCCGCCGTCAACGATTGGGGTATCGTGATGTTCACATTCTCTGTGACAAGCGTAGCTTTCAGTATTTAACAGGTTCCAGAAGTGCTCCCTCCATAATTTAAGTATGCTCTGGATGTCAGTCAACAGACCGCCGTCTTTGTTCTTACAGGAAAACGCCCCGGTCAAAACCTTCTGTAAGCCGCCGAACTTTCTGGTATAATTTTCGGGCGTTGTTCCTATTGGCCGGCATCTCAAGGTCCTCGCACTCATATATTTCGGCCTCTCGTTTCTTCTTTCGGATGATACGTCTCTCTTCCTTTCTTAGCTCGCGGTAGCGACCCCAAATGGCTCGCGTTGCGTCCGATCGCAGCGTTGCTCTATAGACAGCATCTTTTCTTTCTGGGGCAGCATGACATTCCCCGTCGTTCGAACTGTTTTTCCGGGTATGCCGAAATCCAATTTCTTCTCCATTGCTCGTGCATGCCGGATTCTTGGGCAGCACTCTCTAATAGCAGGAGTGAGAGTCGTGGAGCGAATTTTCTGGCTGTCAGTTGTGATTGCAGCTTTTCGATGTTGATCATTCTTTGCGTAGATGGATGTACGTTTTCAGGCATGTGCTGTGTTTGGTAATGATCCAAGTCGATGTTGGGTCCTCGGCTCGTACTTACATCTAATACACTACAAGCGTGTCTTCCATCTATCACAACATGATCGATCTGGTTTCGCGTTTCTCGTGGTAGCTTGGTGTATATTTTAAGCTAGAATCTGGTGTAGCAGACTACCATTTTTCGGGCCCCGGCGAAGTCGATCAGTCTCTGTTCGAAACGGAATGTTTCGTTGTGCAGGCTAAATTATCCGAGTGAACGACAGTAGTCGGCGACGAAGTCACTCTCCCACAACAAATCCGTCACCCAATTTGTGCTCCTTTACATGGCAGCTGTAGTATAAGTCGCAAGGTCCTAAATTTTTTTTGCTTTGTCTCGTCCATCGCATCTCTTGAATGGCAGTGATGCCAGCCTTTACTCTCACGAGGACTTCAACCATCGGGCAGAGGCACCTTCCCCATTAAAGGGGCCAGACATTTCAGGTGCGTGTCTTCAAATCGTTATCCTTAGTTCGCTTGCAGTGGTCGTCATCAGTACAGGAAGTTCTCATCCGAGGCTTTTTACATCTTTTCATTCGGGGGTATTTTTACGTGGCGGGTCCTCAACCAGCTATACTGGAATGCCTCGCTCTCTCATGTTGGCTCACTCCCGAACGGGTGTTCGGAAGCTACCCAGAGGATTCTTGGGCTAATCCCGGAAGCTGTGAGCTGCTTGAACCATGAACCATATATAGAAGAATCATCCTGGCCACTCCCACGTGAATGGCGATCAATAAATTTTCCCACTTGCGTGGACTTCTACATATGGAACCATCCTTCACGATTATATACAACTAACATAAACGACAATTTGAAGGTTTATTATTATAATTTTATGTTAATGGATTTTAGTAAACACAAAACATCTTCTATTTAATTTATATAAATTTGGTTACACATTTTTTTCCTTTTTCGCTTAAATTGGCTTTTGTGTTTTCTTACATTTCTATTTTTAAATTTGACGACAAAATGTTCATTATCATCCTCTGCTTTGACTAATTTTACTTGCCTAAATGGGTTTTTCGATTTATCTAAACGTTTTCTGGAATTTTCCGCACTTACGAAATTTGTATCAATAGCAGTATCTTTTCTTGTAGAATTAATATTTTGGATTCTTTTCTCTTTAATTAGTTGCTGATTTAGTTTAGGAGACAGTTTGTTAAAAAATATATTATATGGGGTCTCACCAGTAGTAGAATGTACAATGTTATGGTTATAAGTAAAAATTGTTTGCTCTATTTTATAATATTTTAATTCTTGATTATCGGAAGTGTTAATTATTCGAAGTTTTTCGTTCAAGGCTTTATGTAAGCGCTCGATGTCACCAATACCAGTTTTACCAGTAGTCACTTCCAACTTTACATTTAGTTGTTCACACCACTACTTTATATTCACATTATTTATACCTTGGTCTTGATCTATTTTAAGTACCTTTGGGGGACCCATAACATTAAATACTTTTAATAGCGCTTTCTTAGTTTCTAACCAATTTAGTGAACTAATTTCTTCCAATATAGCATATTTAGAATAAATGTCTATACATGTCAAGTAGTGATGTTTATCCCATTCCCAAATGTCAACAACAAATTTTTCTCTTGTCTCGTAGACAGGAGGTGTGACTTTTAGAGGAATTTTAAATGCGATGTGATCATTTTTGCAATGATTACACAATTCACACTCATTTATGACTTTGGTCATTTCTTTTAAATAATTTGGAAAGTAGTACTTTGCTTTAAAACAATTGGCAACCTTTTCAATACCCTGATGCAGCCCTTCAAGGTGAATTTGTAAAACTTTTGTTTTAAGTTCAGCGTATTCAAACATATTTTCTAACAATTTCGTTGCTCTAACTAGTGAATTTCGTTTATTTTGAAAGACCGATTTATACACATTTTGAAAAATTACAAAGTCATAATGGTTTGGTATATATATAGTAACTTTAAATTAAGCAGATACTTACTAATTATTTCTTTTATCAATACAGTGCTAAGTTCAGTATAAGTTACTGTAGTTAAATTATTTTTAAACACATTTTCTGTTTTGAACGAATTTTTGTCACCTCGTATTAACTTTAATTGCCGCTTGAATATATTTAAGGGCCTTTCTGTAATTTCTATGAAGTTTTGAGAGTCTTCAGAAGCCGAGTGAATAGTTACTACAACTGAATCATCTTCGCCATAGTTACATTCCTGAATTTTAATTCTTGATAACGCATCAGCAACGTAGTTTTCTTTCCCAGCAATATGTTTTACTTCAAAATCAAACTCGTTCAATTTGATTTTCCACCTTTGCAACTTTGAATTCAGCTCCTTCAAATGGTGTAGCCATTGCAAAGGTCGATGGTCAGTGTGAATAACGAACTTCCTACCAAATAAGTATGGCCGAAAATACTTTGTTGCCCACACCAAAGCTAGCAATTCCTTTTCGATTGCTGAGTAAGTTCATGCTCATTTAACGTACGGCTCGCATAGCACACAGGTCGCCCATCTTGGCTTAGGACTGCCCCTAGAGCTTTATTCGACGCATCTGTTGTGAGAGTAAACATTTTTCTGTAATCAGGATAAGCTAATATCGGATCCTTAGTAATCAGCAGTGTTGAGTCCGTCTATGCATTTAATTTAAGTTTTAATTTTTATAATATTACTTAAGGGTTAATGTCAGCAATGTAAACACTTAATCGCTTTTCTTATATTCTATTTTCTGCTATATCCTTTGTTCTTACACGTATGTATGTACATGTGTAGGTACATATTGCTGTTTAATTAGGTCTTTGAACTTAGATTTTATTTACTGCTTTTGTTATTCATCCCGCAATTACTGCATATATTACCGCTTATGTTTTTACCGCATAACTTACCGCTTTAGAGAATGTATATAAATGCAACCGCGCTAATTGTTAAATTAATATAAGAATCTATTTGAAACGAAACGGTGTGTTTTCTTTAAGCGATCCGTGTCAACATTTTTGGTCCTTCGAGCCGGATAAGTCAAGCCCGCGAATATTTAAAGTTTAGCCAATAGATTTTGGCTAAGGTGCATGCAAGTACTACCTATCGCAAATAATTAGCATTTTTTGGGTCCTTCTAGCAATCGATTTCGGCTAATTAAATAAAAGGGTATTATCGCGATTAATTAGTGATAAATAATAAGTAACCAGTGAAAAAGGTAAAAAAAAAAAATATAAGTAACCAGTGAACAAAAAAAAGGGGAGCTCTAGTGCGTTGATTTGTGCGTGATAGCAGTGCGAGTATCGTCCTTCGAATCTACAAAAAAATGTCGAGCTCGGTAAAAACACGCGACTCTGCTCTTAACGCCATTAAGCGGTATATGGCTAAGAGTACGGACGATGCTTTTACAATGGATGCAGAAAGCATAAAAAGTTATATGCAACTGCTCAGTGAACAGTGGACTCGCCTTAATAGCGCTCAAGATGCGGTCGAAATTTCGTGTGGAAGTGACAATGTAGAAATTGAAGAAAGTGTGCGAATTCAAGCTGAGACGTGGTACTCTACGGCTTTAGCAAATTTTAATCGCGTACAGAAGTGTCGTACCGAAGCGCAACCCGCGTCCGTGACAACGCCTGTGTCTGCAGCAATACGGCTGCCAAAGATGGAGCTGCCTAAATTCTCTGGGGACTCCACGGAGTGGATCGGTTTTTTTGACGCATTTTCTATCTTGGTCGACTGTAATGCCGCATTGTCAAATGGTCAAAAACTTCACTATCTTCGTAGTTGTTTAAGGGGTGACGCGTTAAAAATCATAAGTGGGTTTAAGATATGTGATGTTAACTATGAAGAAGCTTGGGACCTACTAAAATCGCGGTATAAGGTCATGCGCGTTATAGTTGAAGGACATTTTAGAGCTATGACTAACGTAAAGAGGGCAGCTAGTGATACCGCCGACGCAATTAAGGGAGTGATCGACGCCTTCCAGCAACACATACGCGAGCTTAAGGCTTTGGGACGCCCAGTGGAATTTTGGGACGATTGGCTAGTGTACGAACTAGTCAATAAATTAGACTTCGAGACACGAAAGCAATGGGAGCTATCACTCGTTACTGATGAGCCTCCGTCATTCGAACAGCTGTCCACGTTTTTAGAAGTTAGATGTCGTTCTCTATCAATGCTATCATCGTCAACGGTATTAGTGTCAGCTAAGGGTAAAACCGCGTCGGTGTGTAAGTCTACGAAAGTGTTTCACGCAGTGCAAGATCAGAACAGCACGGGCTGTACATTTTGTAACGGGCCACACAAAATATACAGTTGTGAAAAATTTCGGGACCTTGACGCAAACGGTAAATCGAAATTTGTGAGAGAATCGCGCGTGTGCATGAACTGCTTGAGTTCAGGCCATTATAAGGCAAAGTGTAACAGCACATCTGCATGTAGGATTTGCCATCAACGCCATCACACGCTGTTGCATAATACTGCCGCTACAACTAACGCTACAACCGTTGCTCATTTCGTCAACAGCGCCTCTCTTAGGCCTTTCTCCCCCGCCGCAGACGTCATGCATCAAACGAACGCAACCGTTTCATCCGCTAACGGTCCTTCCACAGACATCGCTGCTGCCTGTACGTCTTCATATTTGAATGCCAATCCCAACCAGCCTCATCCAAGAGAAAGGACTGTGCTGTTGGCAACCGCCTTGGTCAAGGTACGCGATTGCTCTGGTCATTGGCAATCCGCTCGCTTGCTATTTGATTCTGGTTCGCATGCTTCCTTCGTAACCGAGTCATGTGTACAACGCTTGGGATTACCGCGAAGAGGGTCCGCAATATTGATTTCTGGAATTGGTTCCTCCCAAGGGATACGCTCTAGAGGTGAAGTATTACTTTCATTATCATCTCATTTTTCAGCCCAATGCTTTACTGTTGACGCATTGATTCTGCCTAAAATCACAAGTGATTTGCCAACACAGCCCTTGAAGGTGTCGGCGTGGCCGCACATACAAGATCTACTTTTAGCCGATCAGCACTTCATGAAACCCGGGCGTATCGATATCTTGGTCGGAATGGACGTCATGGGACAGCTCCTCTGCTCGGAGATTCGTAAGGGGCCACCCGATACGCCCATGGCTCAACGAACGGGTTTCGGTTGGACGCTGTTTGGAAATGTCGATGGATCCGAATCCACTTCGCTCGGTTTACAGTCTCTGCATTGTGAAGTTCATTTAGATCGAGCGCTCACTAGACTTTGGGAGTTAGAAGAAGCACCGAAAAAGGCCCACCTCACCTACGAAGAACGCTATTGTGAAGAGCTTTTCGAAAAAACGCACAGAAGGTCACCTGACGGGCGATTTATAGTAGAGCTGCCGCTGAAATCTGACGTACCCTTGGGAGCATCACGAAGTTATGCTGTTCGAAGTCTACTAAGCATCGAAAAAAGACTTGCGCGAGATGAGGACCTACGCCAACGCTACAATGAGTTCATGCAAGAACTCCTCGACATGAAGCACATGGAACTTGCACCACCGTCAACGGATCAAACGTTCTGTATGCCGCATCACCCCGTTGTAAAAGAGTCAAGCGTCACGACTAAATTGAGAGTCGTGTTCAATGCGTCCGCCAAAACCACCACCGGGAATTCGTTGAACGATGCATTATTTGTTGGTCCCCAATTGCAACCGATCTATGCTTGGACTGACTCAACTATTACATTGGCATGGCTTCAGGCGCATCCTAGTAAGTGGATAACCTTCGTTGCCAATCGCGTTGCTGACATCCAAGAAGTCTTACCGCTTGAATGTTGGAATCATATCCGCTCTGAACTAAATCCAGCAGATTGCGCTTCTAGAGGTGTAGCCCCGTCTGAACTACTGTATCAAAAACTATGGTGGTCTGGTCCTGAATTCTTAAAAGGTCCTGACCATTTCTGGAAGCTATCACCTTCGCAACACACAACTCAGTTGGGCGTTCGTAGCAAGGTCGTCGTCCATGCTACTAGCTCAGATGACCACTGGCCGGTATTGATGAGATATTCATCGTACTCCAAGCTGCGCCGCATCATTGCTTATGTGTTAAGGTTCTTCGTCAACACTCGAGTTAAGACACGAATCAACGCTCCTAAACGGGTCGGTCCTCCCTGCTGTCAAGAGATATCCGAAGCTGAACTGCGCTTGATAAGGTATACACAATCACTGTATTTTTCTAATGAAATTTCTCTTTGTAACAGAAGAAAGCCGATTCCGCTTCGGAGTAGTATTTTGACATTGCAGTCATATCTCGATGGGAAAAACGTCTTGCGAGTAGGAGGTAGGATCAAGAACGCTGAAGTAGTTGCTGATGTAAGACATCCGATTATGCTGCCAAAAAACTGCCCACTTGCGAAACTGATCATTCGCGATATTCACGAAATTACATTACACGCTGGACCCCGCATCATGCAAACCATCCTGCAACGTCGATATTGGGTTATTGGCGCCCGCAGCCTAATTCGTAGCACATATCGCAAATGCGTAAAGTGCACCTGTTTCAACCGCAATCTCGCCGCACAATCAATGGGGGATTTACCTGCGATCCGCACCACCTACGCACGCTGTTTCATCCACGCTGCTGTCGATTTTGCTGGACCATACTCTTACAAGTTCACTCATGGGAGAGGAGCGAAAGCCACCAAGGGTTATATTTGCGCTTTTATTTGCATGTGCACCGGGGCGATGCATTTAGAGTTTGTCGGAGATCTATCAACATCGAGTTTCCTCAATGCCTTTAAAAGATTTGTAAGCCGCAGAGGTTTTTGCAAGGTCATTTCTTCTGACAATGGGACGAATTTCGTCGGGGCCGAGAAGGAGCTTCGAATTGCGTTTGAAAGGTGTATGGCTGATACCAAACTCCGTTCGTTTTTTGCAGACTCTAACATCGAATGGCGTTTCAACCCTCCGTCCGCGCCTCATATGGGGGGGTATTGGGAGATTGGCATAAAAAGAGTCAAATATCATCTGAAACGTGTTATGAGCGAAATTCTTCTGTCCTACGAAGAGTTCAACACACTGCTAACAGAAGTAGAAGCCTGCGTCAACTCCCGCCCACTCTGTGACAATTCTGCAGCCGCTGGGGATGTAGAGGTACTTACACCTGGCCATTTCATTGTCGGTGAACCGCTTAAATCTATCCCGGAGCCTGAGGGTCAAGGGCTCCGTGGAAATCTGCGTCAGCGGTGGCAAGCGATCTCTGCCATGAGACAGCATTTCTGGCGCCGTTGGAGAGACGAATATCTCGTCAACTTGCAACGTCGTACCAAGTGGCTTCGCCCTTCACGCAACATCGAAGAAGGTGATGTAGTTGCAGTCTTCAACGAGCCTACCCCTCCGACAAAGTGGACGCTGGCACGTGTTATTAAATGCCACCCTGGCGCCGATGGATGCGTGAGAGTGGTTACGCTGAAAACTCCGCATGGCGAATTAGTTCGGCCCATAGTAAAGCTCTGCCCTTTACCAACGAAAGGAGACTTATTTCACGAAGAAACTACTAATTCATCATAAATGTTATTAAGCTTTTCATATTTTTCTTTCCTATAATTTGTAATTTTCTATATTGAACTTATTGAGATAGTTCAAGGGCGGCGGTATGTTGAGTCCGTCTATGCATTTAATTTAAGTTTTAATTTTTATAATATTACTTAAGGGTTAATGTCAGCAATGTAAACACTTAATCGCTTTTCTTATATTCTATTTTCTGCTATATCCTTTGTTCTTACACGTATGTATGTACATGCGTAGGTACATATTGCTGTTTAATTAGGTCTTTGAACTTAGATTTTATTTACTGCTTTTGTTATTCATCCCGCAATTACTGCATATATTACCGCTTATGTTTTTACCGCATAACTTACCGCTTTAGAGAATGTATATAAATGCAACCGCGCTAATTGTTAAATTAATATAAGAATCTATTTGAAACGAAACGGTGTGTTTTCTTTAACCCATCTTCTACCGGTAATAGATTCCGTGTAGATAATTGCGTGAAATTTTGTGTGGTTGGTATTAAAGGACTCCTGATCACCTTTACAAATTTTCAGACCGATAGGTCTTCCGGATGCACCAGGACAGACTGTTGCGAAAACGCAATGCTGGCTGAAACGCTGTGATCTTATTCATAGAAATAATATAACTTACGCAGAGTTGTAGTTGGGTATTTTTTTGAATTTTCTTTATTAATATAGTTGTATTTTGTTAAGTTTACAATGTAATAGTTTTGCAATATTTAAAAAAAAACATTATTTTTTCTTATTTCCTAAATCTGTATGGTATTCATCAAAACATTTTGGATGCAATCTCAAATTACATTTTTTACATTCATAAACAGTTTGTGAGTGACACTTAGCACATCTTTTACGTTTGTTGCCTGGAGCTTTCCATACGACATGATCACGAACATTTATGCGAGGTAAATGGACTGGTCTCTCTGCTTCTTCGATGACTGATGAATCACTTATTTCATCAGAAACTTCTTCACAATATAAAAGTAAAGATTCTGCAATTTCAGTTTTAAAAGAAATTTGAGACATATGGCGAGTTCCTTCTGCCTTACAAATCAGGCAATGAATTTTCCATGCGTTAACAGTGGTACTATTGATTGAATTAGTCCATAACGGCCACCACCATTTTTTTCCACGAATACCAACGCGATAGTTAGCTACGGCATTATCATGTAGGTCTACCCCTCCCATGTGTTGATTGTAGTCATGAATAAGTCCAGGTTGTTCAACAGATACTTTTTCCTTCTCGGCTTTGCACCAACGTTGTGAGACAGCTAGTGGGTCGACAGACTTGAAATTAGAAATGACTGTCACTTCTGCATTATCTTGCCAACGAGCAACAAATAATTTATTATTTATCTCGGAGCAGTAGTCGTATTGGTGTTTTCTCAGTTTTTTTCCAGTGCTTAGCAATTTCTCTGCACCTCTAAGACGATTTGATCTTACAGTTCCTGTTGCTCTGAAACGTTTTTCACTCAACAAACAAAACAAATAGTATGACGAAAAAAAATTATCAAAATATATGGCATGGTTATCTGCATTTCGAACGTTTTCTAACAATGATAGAACAACAGAAGCGCCTAAGCCCACATTCTTGTCATAAGGTACAGTCGATCCTCCATATGGTGCTACTGCATATAAATAACCGCTGTCTGAACAAAGAGCCCAATACTTGAAACCAAATCGAATTGGTTTGTTACGAATAAACATTTTGCACGAATGTCGACCAAAATATGGTATCATTTGTTCATCAATTGACAGAAACGTTTCAAAAACTCCAAACTGCATGTACTTACGATTCAGTGCATCAATAAGTGGACGAACTTTAGCAAATCTGTCTGTGGCATCAATGCCATAATTGTCCATTAGATGAAATATTCTTTTGATCAACTGGAAGTTATTACGTGATAAAGCTTGCTTTACTATAGGTATACCAAGTGTTTGCTGTGAACTCCAATAATGTTCAACGTGAGGCACTTTATGATAACCACTTAGTATCAAAATTCCGATGAAACGATATATCTGTTGTTTGCTAATATCCACTACGATATTATTTTGGTGAGCATACATATTTGTATTCACGACCAGCATTTCCATTATTTCTTCGTCGAAGAACTGCAGAAACAATTCAAATGGTGTTTTGCCACCTGAAAGAAAAATTTTATGAGCCAAAAATTATTATAGGAATAAAATATTCAGTCTCACTCATAGAAACAACAATATTGCTTTTTAAAGATTCCACACCTGATTCGTCAGGGGGTCCAAATTTAAAGTCAATTCGTTTGGTTTTTTTCCAGTTTGGTGTACCGAAATCTTTTTCTGCTGTGTACCTAGTTATTTTTGCAGAACAGGATGGTCCATCATCAGGTATTCCAACTAAGCATGACGGCGGAGACGCAAAATCTTCCACATCTAATTTATGTTCGACCTCCAACTCTCCACAAACATCCGTCATAGCTGGTACCTCTGTTATCATCTCATTATCGTCAATAAGTTCTTCGTCACTTACAGCATCAACATCTGCTGGTGGAATATATACGACAGAAGTTATTTTTTTCGAAATAGGCTCAACAATTTTCATTTGTTTAGCTGAAACTACTTCGCCTTCATCCTCACTGCTCGAAGTATTTATGTAGGATTCTATTTCCCCAATGGTTAAAAAACGTCGACGATCCATTACTCTTCAATAAAGAATTAAGTAAGGGTACAAAATTTTGACAAAAAATATCAAGAGCACATTAGTCTTACCAAAACGATAAAAGCTTCCAACGAAATACTTCTAAATGTATTTTTACTTGCACAAATAAAAATTATAGCACTTATGGTGCAAATTGCCATATGAAAATGACATAAACATCAATTTTCCCGCCAAAAATAATGTCATCAAAACGTTGAAGTCAATTGAGTCGTTTCAACCAGCGTTGCGTGTTCGCAACACCTGTTTTTAAGAGTTTATTTTTGCAAGAAAACTTCTGCTGCATTAGCAGCTGGTATGATAATGTTATTATTTCATATCTTATTTTTAAGAAACTAGTAGAAAACGTAAAAAAAAAACTATTCTTAGTTCTCAAACAGTTTTATGAAAAAGTTATTATTTTGCACACTTTTTTCTACACTTGTCCTGATGTGGAACAAATCCGCACACAAAAAATCTTAGAGCATAATTATAAAGTCAAAAGTCCAAATTACAATATAAAATATAACATTTTAGAGATATATTTTTTTTTACTGTAGCCACAAAGGTTCAAAGTTGCTGTTGCGAAAACGCAACGGCGGTAGAAAATGGGTTAAGCGATCCGCGTCAACAAGCAGTTTAATTGTATCTATTGTTCTTAAATACTTTTCATTAGTTGAGTCGATTTTGTTACTCTTTTTTAAACAATGCGTAAGGGGTTTAGTTATGTTAGAAAAGTCTTTGATAAATTTGCGGTAGAACCCTGCTAAACCAAGAAATTGTTTTATTTCTTTTTCTGTTTTAGGAACGGGGTATTTAAGAATTGCTGCCACTTTATTGGGATTTGGTTTTATCCCGTCTCTGGTAATAATGTGGCCAAGAAATTCTGTCTCGTTCTTTAAAAACTCACACTTGTTTAATTGGATTTTTAAATTAGCTTTACTTAATCTATCAAAAACTTTATTAAGCCATTCGATATGCTCCTGTAAGGATGTACTAAAAACAATTATGTCATCTAAATAAACTCTGCAATTGACATCGATTAAACCATCCAGCACCGTATTCATCAGCCTCTGGAAGGTCGCCGGAGCATTTTTCAACCCAAAAGGCATTCTGAGAAATTCGTAATGGCCATTTTGTGTTGAAAATGCTGTCTTTCTACGATCTTGGGGATCCATTTCTATTTGATAGAACCCCTTTGCTAAATCTAACGTGGTAAAATACATACATATGCCCAATTTGTCGAGGATTTCATCCATATTCGGTATGGGGAATTTATCGCTGATGGTAATATCGTTCAACTTACGATAATCGACAACGATACGCCAGTCTTGAATGCCCGATGCATTGACCCTTTTTGGCACAACCCAAATAGGTGCAGAATATGGCGAACTACTATTACAGATAATTTTCTGGTCTAACATTTCTCCAATTTGCTTGTTCACCTCCTCCTTGTGAACTTCTGGGTATCTATAAGACTTTGCATAAATAGGATTATCATTGTTTGTTCTAATTTGATGCTTAACCGAGCTTGTGAATGTTAATTTTTCGCCTTCCTTATAAAATAAGCTACTGTATTTATCTAAAAGAGTTTGCAAATTTTCACGCTCTTCTTCATTTAAGTGGTCTAACCTAAACATATTTTCTTTTGAATCTTTCCTTATGCCTAATTCATCCAACAGATTGATATACTCGCTCCGAAAGATTTCATCCACGAACTTGTATTTTACTCCATTCAAAGTAATAGCTTTGCTTGGTATGTCTATATTTGCGCATAATTGGTTGAGTGCATTCCATCCTAACAATCCATCGAAACTATTAGAAAAATCATATACGTAAAATATTATTTTATTTCTTTTATCGTCAACTAATTCCTGCGTGTAATTTATATTTATTGATCCGGTAACGGTTTTTAAAGTTATAGGGTCGGAAGAAATTATTTCACTATTTATAATATTTGGCTTTATTAAGCTTACTGAAGAGCCAGTATCAATCAAAAACACGCACAGTTTGTTTTGAATATTCAACTGAATTCTTGGTAATTTCCCGAGGCCTGTAAATGAAAATTTTGCTCATCTTGTTCCATAGGTACTGGAGCACCGAATCGTCTAATGCGAGACTGATTAGAGTTAGCTCGATTTGTTCGAGTACCAGCTTGAACGCTACGCTGATTAAAACGAAAGTGGTTTGAATCAGGTACTGGCATATAAGGAACGCGGTGTTGGGCACTTTTCTGGCTGTAGTGGGGGCATATTTTGCACTCTACTACTGGGAAAAGGGGGTTGGTACGGATAAAAACTAGTATCTACTGCAGAAGAAAGTGGATAGGGACTGAAAATAGGAAAATTTGGTACATAATTTAGGAAATTATTGTCTTTATGCATATTTTGCTCAACAGTATTTTGCTTACTAAGATTTACGATTTGCTTATTTTCATTGTATTCACCATTTTCTTTCAAAATTCGAATAGCAGCTCTTAAGTCAGCTGGTGAATTAATATTAATCAAAGCAGTAAGATGATTTGGTAACTCTCTTTTCAATGTTTTTAAACTTATTTGTTGTAATTCCGTTTTCAAAGAATTTTCTTGAGAAATACCTAAATTACTTAATTTAATACGATCTCTTATTTTACATACTTCTTGATTAATATCATCACATAATTGTTTTACACTCTTGCTAAGCTTAATATTATCAATTGACAATATAAGAGTAGTTATGGGTGTATGCTCAATAAATTCACTAATTAATAACTCGCGTAGTGTAAGCCAATCAGATGGTTGTTCTCTCCTTATTACATCCAAAGCTGCTCCACGTAGTGTGCTTACTATACACTGGAAGTAGAAGGGCTTCTCTTCATTTGTAAGAGAAGTGAATGGCGGAATGATGTTGTCAATACTGCCAATGAAGAGCGATAGGTAATTTCTGTCTCCATCGAAAGGGGAGACTAACTTAATGCTTTGCACGACGCGATCTCTTCTTTCTCTGATTTCTTCGATGGTTATTCTTTTGCAGGTACTTATATTCAGTGAGCCGATTTGTGTGCAAATTTCGTGAAGCTGTTGGTCTTGCATACGATATGTTTATTGTTGTTGTGCCTAAAACCGAACGTCTATTTGCATTGCGCTCATTAACATTGTTGTTTTATTATTCTTTCTCCATTCTTCGACCGCTATTTGACTTTGCTTGCAGTTTTACAATTTATTTGTTGTTGTTTTTTAAAAAAAATTTCCACATCCGCTGAGTATGAACAGTTATTTTCATCAAAATGTTTCTTATTCAATTTAAACAATAATTTTATAAATGTCTTATTACTTACATAGCTTCAAGTTTTTTTTTTCTGTTTTTAAATGCTTCTTATCGCAAATAGTCCAAACGCTGTTCACTTGAGCTTATGTATTAGCTTGTCAAGTTTTCACAATTTTTGCATAATTTTAATTATTAACAAAAGGAAGTTTTTGCGAAGGTTCGTTTAAAGAATCATTTTCTTTGACTCCGCGACTGCGCCACTATCATAAACGACAATTTGAAGGTTTATTATTATAATTTTATTCACTAACATAAACCACAATTTAAAAGTTTATAATTTTATTCACTATGGTGTTCACACACGTGTAGGTGGTTTGAAATAAGAAACAAGAGTCAATGAGGAAGAACTTAAAAGCTAAGAACTTACTCTAAAGTAGTAATTGAAATTATACTATATACAGTTAGAGAGAATAACAATGTTTTAGGGAATTGTTGTAGAGATATAATGTCACTTACATATATATATAATTGGCGCGTACACCCTTTTTGGGTGTTTGGCCGAGCTCCTTCTTCTATTTGTGGGGTGCGTCTTGATGTTGTTCCACAAATGGAGGGACCTACAGTTTCAAGCCGACTCCGAACGGCAGATACGTTTATGAGGAGCTTTTTCATGGCAGATATACATTCGGAGGTTTGCCATTGCCTGCCAAGGGGCGACCGCTATTAGAAAAATGTTTTTCTTAATTTTGGTCTTTCACCGAGATTCGAACCAACGTTCTCTCTGTGAATTCCGAATGGTAATCACGCACTTACTCATTCGACCACGGCGGCCGCCTGATTAGCTGAATTAAACTTAATCCTTCACGATTGGGCCTTCTAATATTTTTCCTGGCGTGTCCAACAAGCATAGTAGACGATGGCCTGAAGGATTTTCTGATTTTCAAATCCCCATGGATTGTTGTCAGCATCATTACATAGTTTTTGAAAGCACAGTCGTTTGCTGCCCCTAATTGCATTTTTTAGCGTTTCCCGTTTTTACTTGAAAAGGAGTCTGTTCCTTTCAAAACTGGCCGTGCCTCTTGACCGCTGGTTTGTTCGCCTTTTTTTATTGCATTCTTCGCGTGCTGCGGAAATTTCTTCCTTCCATCAGTAGCAGCGTTACATGCTTTAGGAGTTACTTCACGACTTGATTTGTCTTTTTTTAGCCGCATTTCCCATGTGCGCATAAATAACTCGAGCACTTTAAGGTCTAAAATTCCAACTCGGTATCTCACTTCGTAAGAGTTAGGTGACTTATGCTTATGATGCAAAATATTGCGAAATAATCACTACCAGTGTAATACTGGCTAAGGGACCATTTCGTGCTACTCTCGAGGCTAGAGAGAACATATATGAGATCGATTATTGACCCTTTCCCTGCTGTTTGAAATGTTTGCTGTTTCCCTGAATTCATAAGCTCTATGCTTGTATAGCGAACGCTTTCAGGAGGGCTTTTTCTCTAGAGGTGGTTCGAGGGCATTTCCAATTCACTGCTCAAGGGTTAAATCAGCAGCTACGATAACCGGGCAATGATCTTTAATGTCATTTACAATATCTTGCAGAACGTATATAGCTTCAATCAGGGTTAAGGTGGGTGGAAGATAGCAGCTGTAAACAAACAGATTTCCAACACGAGCTCGTACAAAGCCGCGAGGTGTGCTTATGCTCGTCGTCCGTGACCTATTCAATCCACAATTTCAGATAGCTGATTTGCCCTTTGTGTCGGAGACCCAATCGTTGCCATTTCCGAATTTATAGGATTCGTTTAGTATAGCTATGTCTAATTTGTGCTCTCGTACAGATTGCTCGAGAAGGCTTTGCACCTTTTCGCAGTGATTCAAATTCAGCTGGAGAGACTTAATTTATGTCGCAGTACCTTGAGTGCTCTTTGATATTATATAATGCGAACTTGCTGCTAGTCATAGCGTGTGCGGTATCGATCCTTTTTTTTCTTTTTCGAGCTCCTTTGAAAGGGGTTTTCTGGTAGCTCTCCGCTGTTATTGCTATACGAGTATTGCTGCCATCTGCAGTCTCTGTTCATAGAGCTAAAGATGGAGTGGTTGCTGTTATTACAGTTTCCTCTATTGTGTTTTTTTTTTTTTTTGTGTTATTGTTCACATTCACGTGTATTGGTTATTGCACCCCAACTCGTAAGCCGTTATCCATATTCCGATGCTCACTTATTCATGATTCTATGATTATCTTTGCAACCAGGGAGGCCATGCGAGGATTGACAAAGCTGCAGCTTCACTATTAACCTGAATGCCAATTCATCTAGATTACTAAGGAAGCAGAATACAGCAGCCGTCAGCTCGAGTCGGGGACTCGGTCTTAATGTCCACTATCAAACAACCGCCCTTAACACGGGGAACAGACGCTGACCAAGTAACCGCAAACTGTCGTCGCTCCTGGATTTTGCATTGTTGACCATGCATGGTGCATGAGACACATATATAAAAAGGCAGTATCGGTTTCGGTTCAAGCAGCTAACAACTTCCGGGATTAGCCCAAGAATCCTCTGGGTAGCTTCGGAACACCCGTTCGGGAGTGAGCCAACGTGAGAGGGCGAGGCATTCCAGTACAGCTGGTTGAGCGCTGGGTTTGGGACCCGACACGTAGAAATAAACCCGAATGAAAAGATGTAAAAAGCCTCGGATGAGAGCTTCCTGTACTGATGACGACCACTGCAAGCGGACTAAGGATAACGATTTGAAGACACGCACCTGAAATGTCTGGCCCCTTAATGGGGAAGGTGCCTCTGTCCGATAGTTGATGTCCTCGTGAGAGTAAAGGGTGACATCATTGACATGGACGGGGCAAAGTAAGGAGCACAAGTAGTACTGTCGTTCACTCGGACAATTTAGCCGGCACAACGAAATATCCCGTTACGAACAGAGACTGACCGACTTCACCGGGGCCTGAAAAATGGTAGTCTGCTACACCAGATTCTAGCATAAAATATACACCAAGCTACCACGAAAAACGCGAAACCAGATCGATCATGTTGCGATAGATGGAAGACACGCTTATAGTGTAGTAGATGTAAGTACGATCCGAGGACCCAACATCGACTTGGATCATTACCAACCTAAGCACATGCCTGTGAACAGCAAAAAACGTACATCTACCTACGCAAAGAATGAGCAACATCGAAAAGCTGCAATCACAACAGACAGCCAGAAAATTCGCCCCACGACTCTCACTCCTGCTATTAGAGAGTACTGCCCAACAATCCGGCATGCACGAGCAATGGAGAAGAGATTGGATTTCAGCGTACCCGAAAAAACAGTTGGAATGACGAGGAATGTCATGCTGCCCCAGAAAGAAAAGATGCTGTCTATAGAGCAACGCTGCGATCGGACGCAACGCGAGCCATTTGGGATCGCTACCGCGAGCTAAGAAAAGAAGAGAGACGTATTATCCGAAAGAAGAAACGAGAGGTCGATATATATGAGTGCGAGGAGCTTGAGATGCCACCCAATAGGAACAACGCCCGAAAATTCTATCAGAATGTTCGGGGGCTTACAGAAGGTTTTGAGACCGGGGCGATTTCCTGTTCCTGGCGACTAACATCCAGAACAGCCTTAAATTATGAGGTGAGAATAGCAATAATGCGGCTAAAAAACAATATCAACTTCTATGCAAAATATGGTCGAATGAAAGCATGCCTGCCGAGTGCTCTGCACAATCCATAAGATGGGTGATCCTGCAATCTGTAGCAATTATCGCGGGACTTGTCTTCTAAATATCGCCTATAAGGTTCTAGCGAGCGTATTGTGTGAAAGGCTGAAGCCCACCATCAACCAACTGATTGGACCTTATTAGGGTGGCTCTAGACCTGGAAAGTCTACCATGGATCAAATATTTATAATACGCCAAATCTCGGAAATGACCCTTAAAATGAGAATCGACACACACCACCTTTTCGTCGACTTCAGAGCTGCATTCGACTGTACGAAAAGGAGTTACCTGTAAGCCGTACAATTGTTGGCGTGTGCCGATGAAATTGACATCATCGGCCTTAACAACTATCTGTGAGTTCGAAACTGGATAAAGAGGCAAAGCGAATGGGTTTGGTGGTGAACGAGGTCAAAACGAAGTACCTCCTGTCTTCAAACAAACAGTCAGCCCACTCGCGTATCGGCACCTACGTCTCTGTTGACAGTTATAATTTGGAGGTTGTAAAAGACTTCGTTTATTTAGGAACCAGCATTAACACCTATAAAAATATCAGCCTTGAAATCCAACATAAAATCTTTCTTGCCGATAAGTGCTACTTTGGACTAAGTAGTCAACTGAGCAGTAAAGTCCTCTCTCGACGAGCAAAACTAACACTTTACAAGACTCTCATCATTCCCGTGGACGATGACAACATCCGATGAAGCGACGCTTGGAGTGTTTGAGAGAAAGATTCTGCGTAAGATTTTTGGACCTTTGCTCGTTGGCAAAGGCGAACATCGCAGGCGATGGAGCGATGAGCTGTATGAGCTCTACGACGACATAAGCATAGCGCAGCGAATAAAGATCCAATGGATACAAACGCTTGGCTTTGAAAGTATTCGATGCGGTATTAGCTGTTGGTAGCATAGGGAGAGAAAGGTCTCCTCTCCGTTGTAAAGATCAGGTGGAGAAGGAGTTGGCTTCATTTGATGTATCCAACTGGCGCCGATTAGCACGAAAAAGAAATGACGGGCGCGCTTTGTCAAACTCGGCCAAAATCGCGTAAGCGGTTATCGCACCAATTAAAGCTTTTATACCCCACCCTACGTTCCTGCCGCGTATTGTCGCGGATTGTTTATTTGTTCAAAACTTATTCACAACTAACCTGCTACTACAGGCTTTCCGGCTATCTGCAACTTGCCCACCGCCACGGTAGCTTAGAGTCTGGCTTAATCGCCCGGTCCCGAAGGATCAATACAATTCACAAAAACTGTACGAAATAAGTAATAAAGGGTTCCCAATAAGGTGTTATTTTAAGATTCAAAGAAAAATGCTATTTTTTAATATAAGTGATCGGATGTTTATTTCATTATAAAGAGGAAGGTATGCCGTTATAATGGAAAATAACATCAGGAAAATGACCACCACGACCACGCTTACAGGATAATACCATTTTCATGAAATTTTCCATAACCGAATTGCAAAGTGGCTGCCCTATGTTCTCGAACTCCATCTTTGAAGTATTGAATCGACCCTGGGCTGTTGGCGTAGAACTTCTCTTTCACGTGGCCCCAAAGAAAAAAGTCACAAGTCACCTCTTCGAGAAATAACACGGTCCAGAAACTTTTCCCGTAATAGATCAATGGTTTCGTTGCGTGTGTGGTACGTAGCGCCGTCTTGTTGAAAATAAACGTTGTCAATACCATCCAATTCCGGCCATAAAAAATCGTTAGTCATCTCTCGATAGCGCAATCCTATTCAAAATAACACCTGTTATTGGAAAACTCTTTATAACCATGAAGTTCGTATTTTACTTTGAAACCAAATTGCACTTTTTTTTTCTGTAGTGTATCTATGTTTACATATACATTTTTCTGTGTGCCCGGTGCAAAACTTGTTTGGCTACGTCGTACAGTGTCTTCTGCGCGGGCACAAAAAAAATTGTATTGCCGAAATATAACGTATTTGGATTTTTAAAATGCTTAAAAAAAACATTTTTAAACGTCATGTTAGACATAATTTCATCGAAAATATGAAGGCTTTGAAAAACCAAAAACTAATTCCGAATCTCAAGGATTCAGCGTAGTCTAGCTCACTAAGAAACAAATTTTTATCAAAATTCATTCATTTTTGCCCACTGTTTATATTGAGCTTTTACCCTTTATGTTTACGAACAAAGCCATCATTGGTCCCCTATATTACTTAGCACGATGATTTGCGTATCTTTATCCATTGATTAAGTAATATTATGATATTACCACGGAGTCGAACCAACAAACTTTGAAACTCGAATTAAATACGATCCAATACAAAAACATTACTTGGTCCAACAAACTTTTTCAACAACCCAGGAGCAGTGCTTTCGCAGAAGCACTAGGAAGCAAAATTCTAATAACTGAATCTTACGTTCCCTACACTCACCAGCTAGTTGTAGATAAAACACATTTATCAATTATCAGTCTCTTAATTCCAAGTTCTTCTGATTCAGATTTAAACACATTTCATAATTTTCACCATTTCGCATTATTGTCCCCTTAAAAAGGTTTGTATGTACGAGCATACGAAATATCATCCTTCTTATGGGAACGTAGAAACACAAACGCACATATGATACAAAAAAGCGACAATATTTCCCTATCCCTATCGGAGGCCGCCGTAGCCGAATGAGTTGGTGCCTGACTACCATTCGGAACTTAGAGAGAACGTAGGTTCGAATCTCGGATCTCAAAATTAAAAGAAAAATATTTCTAATAGCAGTCGCCCCTCGGCAGGCAATGGCAAACCTCCGATTTCTGCCATGTAAAAAGCTCCTCATAAAAAATATCTGCCTTCGGAGTCGGCTTGAAACTGTACCTCCATTTGTGGAACAACATTAAGACGCACGTCACAAACAGGAGGCGGAGCTCGGTCAAACACCCAAAAAGGGTGTACGCGCCAAATATATATATATGTATACTCCATAAATATGTACGTTCATATAAGTCGCCATAAATATATACCATATATGCACTCGCCATAGCAAAAATATCACCATTTGCCAAATTCGGAACAATATTATACAGTAGGTTCTGTTTTTATGCGGCTTTTTTTTATGCGGTTTTGAAATAGTGCGGTTTTTTTTTTAAATACAAAATGCATGTCGACCTATCGGGAATAGTACATATAAACAAGATTCTAAACCAGCTAAGCAAAAACTCATCACAGATTACATCAGAAATGCTAACCCTAAAAGTATGGAACCGCCTGCATAACTATCCAGATCAGACGCCTACATTTCCTCAAGTGACGAAAGTGATTTTACGCCAAATCCTAAACGAACGCGCAATATGTGGGTATTGTCTGATTCTATTTCTGACTTAAATTTATTTTTCGATTCTGACGTTTCTTAAATAAAGATATAATTTTCAAAAATACAATATTTTGTTTATGCGATTTTATTTAATTATTTCAGATTCATGCGGTCTATGGAACGTATCTATAGTAATAATATGGGACTAGTGCCCTTTTTTATGCGATTTTATTACATTATTTCAGATTTATGCGGTTTTAGCACTTTTGAAACGTATCTATAGTTTTACTATAGAACTAGTAGCTTTTTTTTATGCTGTTTCTTGCGGAACGTATCTACCGCATAAAAACAGAACCTACTGTATTGCGAAGTTAGCAATATACCTACATACCTATATGTACGTACAAATGTATATGTATGTGATCTACATAAATGCGTATATTTTAATAAATAATTTAACAACATAATTAGACGTAATGTTTATATTTTAATGAAGATTTTTAAAAAACTCATTATTAAAAGAATAAAATTAAAATCTATACTATAAAGGTGAATATCTGTACGTTGTCCGCGCATCACTACGAAACGACAACACCAAATGACGTAAAAATTTTTATACATTCATATTTTCACCCAATGAAGGTTATAGGCATGTTTTTATGATGGAACTCCCTTCCCACAGCCCCCAGGCCGCGCCACCACTCTCATTCGTCACTAATAGTCGAATATTTGCTTAAATTTAATCTAAAAAATCTTAGTTTTTCCTATTTCCCACTATTTATAGCACACTCTAGACTTCATAATCCGCATAAGCTGTTCAACTACGACCCAAATGCAAAGTTCAAAAACGGTTTGAGATAGAAAATTAATAAAAATAATTTTGAGGCATAGAAACGGATGCAGGTATTGTAATATTATGGTTATTAATAAAAAATTATTTTCTATGAAATTATTGTTTGTAATTCTTTTATATACATATCCTAAATCCCTCAAAACTACTCCTACGCGAGCGGGGCCGCGGGTTAAACCTAGTAAGAAATAAAAATTGAATGTATCGAGATGCCGGTCTCAGGATTTGAACCTGGTGCCAAGCATCTGCGGATCTTGTAAAAGCAGCCACAGCCGCTTCTTATAAATCGTAACAAACTTACATTTTAAAATCCACATCAACGGACCTCTAAAACACGCTGTATATGCACCATAGCATGCCAATTTTTTATTGTCCTGATCATTCCACATGATATCGAATTATTGTCATACTTCGCAGAAATGGGTCACGCAACATGTTTGAGTGGAAATAATGTTTGAAACAAATAATTTTCTTCGGGTTTGCGACTCTATGTTATTACTTACTCAATAATTAAATAGAATATTCAGTCCTCTTGATTTATATCTTCTCTTCCGATACCTCGGTTTGGCTCAATCTTTATACTCTTAGTCAAGCATCTTCAGTTAAATCCCATTAGTGAATCTAGTGTGAAGTTTACATACAGTTGCTAAAACTAAATTCCATAATATTTTGCGAAAATGGAAAAACAGAATATGCAGTTATATATTTTATTTAGCTTTATTTCATTTCTCAACATAAGATGATGCTTTCCATTTCAATTCAACCGGGCTATTCGGGTCATGTTCTTCGATTTCGATGTATCTCAAATATGTTGCTCTCTGGTCAAAATAATGAGACACGTATTTTTTTGTTCGCCCGAAAAAAATCTTTTTCAAGAGTTATCGGCAATTTTGTTTTTCGGCTCAAAATCGATTTCTTTTAATTATATAAGAAAATTTTTTTTTTAAATGCCCATAACTTAGTCAAAAATGAACCGATTTTAATAATTCTGGGTCCAAATGATCGTCATTACTCACACGAGCGACTGAATGTAGAAATAATTGCAGAAAAGTAGTTGAAAATTTTTTATTTAGCAAAAAAGAAAAAAAATTGAAATT
The DNA here is from genome assembly GCF_027943255.1 of Anastrepha obliqua. Taxonomy (NCBI): domain Eukaryota; kingdom Metazoa; phylum Arthropoda; class Insecta; order Diptera; family Tephritidae; genus Anastrepha; species Anastrepha obliqua. The sequence continues at coordinate 112,279 of NW_026562179.1, read as the reverse complement.
TTGTCGAAATTCAATTTTTCAAAAAGTGTGTTTTTTTTTATAACTTTTCCAAATCAAGAGGACACCTCAAACTTCAATTGAGCTGAATGCCCAGTAGCTAAAATGAGTTATTTGTGAGTAATGAATTTTTGAGTAAAAAACCTGTTTCGCGCTTTTTGTTTTTTTGGAAAATAAAAAATGTTCAACTACTTTTTTGCAATTATTTCTACATGAAGTCATTCGTATAAGTAATGACAATCATTTTGAACCCAGAATCATTAAAATCGGTTAATTTTCGACTAAGTTATGGGCATTTAAAAAAAAATTCTAATATAGATGCTTTCCATTTCAATTCAACCGGGCTATTCGGGTTATGTTCTTCGATTTCGATGTAACTCAAATATGTTGCTCTCTGGTCAAAATAATGAGACACGTATTTTTTTGTTCGGCCGAAAAATTTTTTTTTCACGATTTATCGGCAATTTTGTTCTTCGGCTCAAAATCGATTTTTTTCATTATATTATATAAGAATTTTTTTTTTGTTAAATGCTCATAACTTAGTCAAAAATGAACCGATTTCAATGATTCTGGGTTCAAACGACGATCAAACGATAATGACGATCATGTCATTACTTATACGAATGACTTCATGTAGAAAAAATTGGAAAAAAGTAATTGAAAACTTTTTATTTTCCAAAACACAAAAAGTGCGAAACAGGTTTTTTACTCAAAAATTCATTACTCAAAAACAGTTCATTTTAGCTACTGGGCATTCAGCTCAATTGAAGTTTGAGGTGTCCTCCTGATTTGGATTTTTCCAAAAAAAAAAAAATACACTTTTTGAAATATTGAATTTCGAAAAAATTTCAATTTTTTTTTTTTTGCTAAATAAAAAATGTTCAACTATAGGGTGTTTTTTTTATAGGTTAGGTTTTTAAGATGAAATAAAACGTATATAATTTAATGTTATGGCCAAGAATTTAGCTTTATTATAAAGATAAGGGTTTGCCATTATGTTTTAAAAATGATTTCGGGCAAGTGGCCGCCGCGGCTGGCTCGAATAAATTCCAGCCGAGAGGCCCAATTTTCGACCACTTTTTGCAGCAATTGGGGCCGTATGTCAGCAATAACGCGCCGAATATTCTCTTCCAAGACGTCAATCGTCTCGGGCTTATCTGCGTAGACAAGCGACTTCACATAGCCCCACAAGAAATAGCCCAGCGGTGTTATATCGCACGATCTTGGAGGCCACGCCACAGGTCCACGGCGCGAGATAATGCGCTCACCAAAAGTTTCCTTCAATAAATCGATTTTTGCGTTGGCTGTATGGCATGTAGCGCCGTCTTGTTGGAACCAAAGGTCGTCCACATCAACATCGTCCAACTCAGGCACGAAAAAGTCATTAATCATGGCTCTATAGCGCTCTCCATTGACTGTAACATTATGGCCGGCTTCATTTTTAAAGAAATATGAACTAATGATTCCCTCTGCCCATAGAGCACACCTAACAGTGACTTTTTGAGGATGTAACGGCGTCTCAGCAATGGCTTGTGGATTATGTTCACTCCAAATGCGACAATTTTGCTTATTGACATACCCATTCAACCAAAAGTGAGCTTCATCGCTGAACAAAATTTTCTTCGATGCGTCGCGCGAACCGAACCATTATTTTCGTAATAAATTTGCACGATTTGCAAACGTTGTTCAGGTGTAAGTCTATTCATTGTGAAATGGTAAACCAAACTGAGCATAAATCAAGTGACAGCTGTCAAAAAGACCATCTACGAAAAAAGTAGTGCCAACTTGAAAACCTAACCTCTAAAAAAACACCCTTTACTTTTTTGCAATTGTTTCTACATTAGGTCGTTCGTGTAAGTAATGACGATCATTTTGAATCCAGAATCATTAAAATCGGTTCATTTTTGACTAAGTTATAAGCTAGTTGGTTGGTTAGAGTGGTGATTCATCCAGAATCCAATTAGCTCTTCCGCACCATTTTGTTGCCACAGCCTCGTTACCAAATTGTTTAACAATTATTTGTAGCAGGACTATATCCAGTTTGTGCGGTTTAGGAACCTTATTAGGTTGTTGACGTCTAAGCCAGACAGTTGCTCGAGACTCTCGAACAGCGGTTCACAGAGGAAATGGAAGATTGTTTCTTTTTTTCTCCGGTTGTTTACAACTATGACAGTATGTGTTGTGAGGGATGCCCATTTTGGCGGCTTGTTCTCCGAAGCCAGTTATGACTGCCGTAAGTCTACAGGTGTCCCGTCGTTTCATGTTTATCAATGTCGACGATTGCTTGAGGTTGTAGGTGGGCCATAACGTTCTGCTGATTTTGCATTTAGCCTGGTCTCTCCATCTACAATCTGCAATTCGAAGGTATTTTAGGGAAATTGCATTCTTGACCGCACTTAGTGGAGTGAATACTGGTACTGCAAGAGCGCTATTCATGGCAGATCCCCCTCTTGCCAGTTCATCAGCTTTTTTGTTACCTTCTATGTTCCGGTGTCCCGGGACCCAAATTAAGGTTACTCTATGGTTTTCACTCAAGTTGGTGAGACTATTCCTACTTTGCTCCACCACCTTAGAGGTTGTTATAGTCGCGTCCAGCGCCTGGATTGCGGCTTGGCTATCCGAAAAAATAGCGATATTGCCCTTAAAAGAGAAATCTGCGATTAGTAACCCACAGGCTTCCCCAATTGCTAGTACTTCCGCTTGGAAGACGCTGCTGGTATTAGGGAGTCGCACAGATTTTTCAATTCCAAGTCTATGAGAATATATACCAGCTCCAACACCGCAATAAATTTTACTGCCATCTGTATAGACTGTGATATCGAAGTTGTTTAGAGGGAATCCCTTATTCCATTCTTTTTTAGATGGAAAGAGTGTGGCAAAATTCCTATTGATCGTTACCATCGGGACGATGTAGTCAGTCCTCACCGAGGTTAACTGAGTTTGTCGCAATAATACACTAGCATGACCATAAGTTTTTCCTTTAGAGCGACCCGCTCCATTTAACCTAAATGCACTCATGGTTGCCGTCTTCTTTATATGTAGGTCTATTGGAATAACGTGTGTCAGTGCATTGAGAGCCTCTCTAGGACATGATCTGATTGCACCGACCGTTATTGCACAGGCTGATCTTTGTATTCTGCCGAGTAATTTGGTATTGTACTCCCTCCCTAGAGCTTTCCACCAAACTACCGAACCATACGATAAAATGGGTCGTATAACCGCCTTATACAGCCATAATGCATGCTTAGGTTGAGGACCCCATCTTCTTCCAAGCATACGTTTGCAGGCATATAAAGCAATTTCTGCTTTCCTTACCCGTTCTTCGTCGTTTAACTTCCAGCTAAGTTTGGAGTCGAAAATTACCCCTAAGTACTTTGCACTGGTTGATAAAGACAGAGTTTGTCCGTTGATATTTGGTAGGGTAAAAATTGGTACCTTGTATCTGGTGGTAAAAAGCATAAGTTCTGTTTTACGTGGGTTTAAACTTAGCCCACATCCTGTGGCCCAAGAGTTAAGCTCGCCTAACTCCCTTTGGATGATCCCACTGATCGTATTTGGACACTGTCCTGACACCATTAACACCACATCATCAGCGTACGCCACCACTTTTACCCCACCTCCGTCAAGTTTTATTAAGATTTTGCTGATCACACATAGCCAAAGAAGTGGAGATAATACTCCCCCTTGTGGAGTGCCCCCGTGGACCTTCTTGGTTATGTTGATATTACCCATATTAGCTTTGATGATCCTGGTTTCTAGCATGGAGATGACCCAGTTGCTGATGCAATTGTCCACCTCCAGGTCTATAAACGCCCGTTGGATGGCATCTGTGCTAACATTGTTAAAGGCGCCTTCGATATCCAAGAAAGACTGGTTAGCCTGAAGTCCTTCGCTGATTCATGTCCTCTTCTACCTACTTTTGGTATGAAGACGACCTTGACTAGTTTCCAGCTATCTGGAATATGGCCTAAGTTTAAACACGCTTTAAAAATTTCCTCTAGCCATGGTAGGATGCAGTCCAAGGTTTCCTGTAACATCTTTGGAATGATCCCATCGGGCCCCGGAGATTTAAAGGGTGAGAAAGATTTGTTTGCCCATGCAACTTTTTCTTTGGTAATAATTTCATTTGCAAGATGCTGTGGATTATATTGGCTCCGCCTAATGTTTCCCCTCTCACTTTCGTAAGCGCTGCATCCCGGAAAATGCGTGTTTAGCAGAACCTCTAGCGATTCTTCTGCTGCAGCAGTCCAAGTTTCATCAGGTTTCTTGACCCAAGAAGCCATTGAGTGGTTTTTGGAAAGAAAACGGCTGAGCCTAGCAGAATCCCTAGTGGATGGACGAACAAAATTCCCTCCAGCTCTCTTTTTTGACGGGCCTGATTGCCTTCTTGTACTGTCTCCGACTTTCTCTGTACAATTCCCAATTTCCCGTCGAGTAGCTGAGGTTAAACGTTGATGTAGATTTTTCCCTTAGTTTTAAGAGCTCACTGCTCCACCAAGGGGGGTGAGTTTTTTTGCTAAATTGTATGGGGCAGGACGTTTTGTAGGCCGTACTAAATGCCTTTTCCAGTGTTATGACGCTACTCTCAAGGTTTTCCGTGAGAGTGATTTGAGGGATAGGAGTCTTTCCTATCCTCTTGTTTACTGCATTTTTGAACCTCTTCCAGTTGGTTCTTAAAGGATTTTGATACGGTAGGGGTGGATCTACCTTAAGATCCAAATCGTAAAGGATCCAACTATGATCAGAAAAGGACCTTTTATTGGATACCCTCCAATTATCTACCCTTACTGAGCTATTTTCAGACAGTAGAGTAACATCAATCACTTCCTCCCATCCTCTGAAGTACTCCGTACTAGGAAAGGTGAAAGTGGGAGTGTTACCCCTGTTACATACCGATAAGTTAGCATTAATAATAAAATTATATAAAGACTCACCTCGGTCGTTTGTCTCAGAGCTTCCCCACAACGCATGCCTCGCGTTGGCCTCGCATCCGAGCAGCAGGTTCTTATTTCTGGCTTCACACACAAGCCGACGAGCCTCCTCGGGTGGTGCTGGCCGATCATGTGCCATGTAGATGGAAGCCAGTATGATGCCGACACCGTCAGCGGCTTCTACCTCCACAGCCTTCACATCCTGTGAACAATATGATGGGATTAAAAATATGTTCAAATGTTTCTTAGCTACAATACAAGATCTGGGGTTACCTTCAGTCCGTTTGTAGAAAAGGGTGTGGTTGTTCTCAGTAAACCCCTTCACCTCGGTGCTCCGCACACAGGGCTCCTGGATTAAAGCGATGTCGACGTCCTTCTCCGCCAGGAGAACGGTTAGGTTGTCCTTTGCAGTCCGCGAGTGCTGCAGGTTTATTTGGACAACCTTGAGACTGCTGGTCGCTTTACAATTCGACGGCGTCGCCAAGCTGCACTCCCGGGTGCTACTCATTAGCGCCATCGTTTTTGGTAGATGCGGCGTCGTCAAATTGCATGCCTGTGAGCAACTCGTTGGCGCCGTCAACCTCGTCCTGTTCATCCTCCGGATTTGCAGATCGGAATATCTTCAGTTGCGTTTTCCTGACGCCGAACCGAAGTTTATTGTCCACTTTTCCCAGTGGCTCGATACTCTCCTCCGATATTTGGAGAAGGAAGGACACACTGTTCTTTTGCGGAGCCTCCGCTTTGATGATGCTCCAGTCATCCATCGGAACAGTGCGGTTGTGTGCGTGCAGGTATGGAATAAGTTGCTTAGCTTCGAATTCCATGTTCGGAATCCAGATGTGAGCCCTCGGCCGTCGAGGGATTTCGCTGGCCGGGATTAGTTTGAGCCTCAAACCTTCCCAGTCGCTCTGGATCTTGCATACAACTGTTTGCAGGAAGTTAAGGGAGAGTTGATCATCGCACTTGATCACCCTGTATCCGCGGACCACCTCCATTGAATCAAATCCTGGCACATGACCCTCCGGGTTTGCCATGACATGATCGACGACAATGCGGGACAGCCGTGCCTCGATTTCGGACCACTTATCCGATGCAGGTTTACCGCGGTTAGTTATTTCATCAACCAACGCTATTTGCAGGTGCTCCCGTGCCACCTCATTAAATGAACGCTTGGTTGGTTTTGGTATTGAAGCGGTGTGAACCGACACTTTGTGCTTCTTCGTCGGCTTGTCGCTTTCGTCCTGCGAACGATTGCGTTTCACGGCTTCTACCTTCTGGGTGGCCTGGAACGCCAAGTACTCATCGACCACCTTTTGGCACCTTGCCTTATCGGCCGCGTCCTTTGCATGTGTTTTCTCTTCAGCTTCATTTTTATTTATTTTTCCGAGAATAGTCAGGGACCTCTGGGAAAGCTTATGCCTGGACAGACCTTTTTTAACGTTTTGGCGCTTTTGCCCCTTGGCATCAGCGGATGTGGATGGTTGATTTAAGGTTGATGGCGTGCTGTGGCCAACAGCTTTGCCATTAACCGTCTCTTGGCTGGAGGCCAAGAGTTCGTCCTCTGAGGAAGTTCCCAAATTCTTCAGTTCATTGGTTTCGGTCCGTGTTGCCCATTTCTCCATCTGTTGTGTCAATGGGTGCGTCCGTCTATCCGTTCGTTTTGGGTATGTGTCCGTCCGTTTGTCCGTCTTCTTTGTAGCCTTATCCGAATTTTTTGTTTGTTTTTGTTGTTTGTTCATTCTGTTTCGTACGGTCACCTGCCCTTCCAGAAGGCTGCACATGTCGCCATGTGCGGTGACCAATGAGGATTTAGGGGAAATAAACGGTCCGCCATGGCAGCGCCCCATACCATGGTAAGGCCACCGTTACAACCTGAGGCGGCCTGGGGTCAGGAGGGCTCCGTTAAAAGACAGCCTAGTTTTATACCCCGGCTGCCAAACCCACCCAATAGGCACGGGTCGCGTTTCGCCTTGGGTTGAGGGAGTTTTTTAACGAAGTTTACGTCTTCGACTTGTGTGGTTCGCGGGAGACCTACTCTCCTACCTTCCATATCTGGGAGGCGTTCCCCTACCCACCACCTGGGGACGCGCCCTATAGGGATAACAGGTTCCCCCAAGGGAAGTTATGAGCATTTAAAAAAACAATTTTCTTATATAATTAAAAAAAAATCGATTTTGAGCCGAAAAACAAAATTGCCGACAACTCTTGAAAAAAATTTGTTTCGTCCGAACAAAAAAATACGTGTCTCATTTTTTTGACTAGGGAGCAACATATTTGAGTTACAACGAAATCGAAGAACATAACCCGAATAGCCCGGTTGAATTGAAATGGAAAGCATCAGATATAAAAAAGTATCCACTCATTTCATTGCGGTGCAAAAAAAACCCTACAGAGAACTCACGTCGCAGCTTAAATGATGCAGATATAATGAGCATACTGCAGATATGAGCAACTACATAAATAATAAAATAACTGCGCTACTGAGATGGAGAGTGTTTTGAGAAGGCGGTTAAGGATCCAGGATCACTTCGCCCGCGCTATATTCCGTTCCTTTTTTTTTGGATAATAAATATAACGGATGATTTTTTAGCTATTATCTTTTTAAACAGTTGGTTTAAACAGCTGACGCACGTCTCGTGTTTTGTTACACTGTCAAACATCTTCAGTTTGGTATATAATTTAACCATAAATCGTCTTACAAACGACCAACGCTTCAAATCATTGAATTTTATTATAGAAATGCGCGCTTCTTCCATTTTATGGTCAGCTTCATCGACCCACTGAAGCGGCTATTCGAGCTATTGTGACTAAATTTAGAAAAAAATTTACATTATTGGACATCAAGCCACCAACACGCTAACGTAGAGTGCGAACTGAAGAAAATATCGCAGCTGTATCGGCCAGTGTTAATGATGACCATCAATTACCGATTCGTCGCCGTTCGCAGCAATTGGGCCTCTGTTACTCAACAACGTGAAAAATTTTGCTAAAGGATTTACACTGCATGCGTAACAATGGACTTGTTCAGAGGCAAGTTCGGTGAACATTTTATTTCACGTTCGGGACCTGTCAATTGGCCACCCAGATCGAGCGATATAACGCCTTTAGATTATTTTTTGTGGGGCTATGTTAAAGCTCATGTCTATTCAGACAAGCCTGCTTCAATTAAAGCATTGGAAGACAACATTAAAGTTTTTATATGTGAGATACCGGCCGAAACATTGGAAAGAGTATGCCAAAATTGGACTTAGCGGATGGACCATTTGAAGTGTAGTCGGGGTCAACTTTGCATGAAATAATCTTTAAACATTAAATTATAAGGACTGTACTACGGATTTGAATAAAAATTTAATGCATTTTTCTGAATTTTACGTGTGTTTTTTTGAAAACCTTTCCAATAGCTCTTAAAAAATCACCCTTTATAAGCCAACAATTCAAGAAGACTTGAAAGAGTTGAATCAGCCAGCATTTTGCCAAGAAGGCAAACGTCTTAAGGCGGTCGTTTATTGGTTATTCCTTTCTATATGGTATAAAATCTCTATATCTACAATCTACACTATTTATTACAATAAAAATTTGAGAATATTCCGAATATCTAAATAGGACATCAGGTTCCTACTTCTCTTCTCAGCATCTCTCTCCTATTCTATTTAAAAACCTATTTACTTTCCATTTATATTTATTGTACATATGTACATACGTCAACTAATATATAATATTTGTATTCAAAAACATATAATTTTCTTCCCTTTCGTTTCGTTTCAGGTGAACGGCCATATAAATGCCATTTGCCGGACTGCGGGCGCGCCTTCATTCAATTATCAAACTTACAACAACATTTACGTAACCATGACGCACAAGTAGAACGTGCCAAAAATCGTCCCTTTCACTGCAACATTTGTGGAAAGGGTTTCGCAACCGAGTCTAGTTTACGTACGCACACTTCGAAGGTCAGTAGTGATGTTGACAACACCAACAAAGCATACCTGGGTATTTATTTTATAATAATTTTTTTATATAAAGCATTTTCGTTTTTGTTTAAATATCCCAAAACCAAGATCTTCTTTAGTTAATAATTTTCCGTTCAAATAATATGCACGTGTGTATGTACGTACAAATATTGTATTTACACAGAGTATATGTAGATATTCAAGTACATATGTAAGTATGTACATATATGCATGGCACAAGCCAAAGTAAAATTTTTCTTAGTTACTTAATTTAAAAGCATTATCAGCGAAGTCCACGTTTGGTTTTGTACAAAAGTATGGATGTGTGCCAAAAATAAAATCCAAAAAAAAAAAAATTAATAAGCAATTGTACAATTATTTGTAGTTTTATTTCATGAATTTTGTTATGATTGGAAAAAAACATATTTTTATATACAATCAAGCGTGTACTAACTGAAGCAAAAATCGTTCATACCCATCATATTCAAAAATTAAATTGTTTTTGTTTTTGTTCAATTTCATTGCGTCGATGCCGGTTGATATATTCACCAAAACTCATACCGTCACACACTACAAACTTCTTCTTCATCCACCTTCACATTTGACCCCTAATGAACTAAACATTTTCCAAAAAACTAATCGTCAAAAAAATACACACACATATTAAAATGAATACCCACAAATGAAAATCAAAACAGGAGCTACAGCTGCATCTTGGTGTATTGCAGCAGCATGCGGCATTGATTGGCGGCCCCAACGCTACTTCCTGCCCCGTATGTCACAAACTCTTTTTGGGCGCCGATGCTTTGATGGAGCATATGAAGCATGCGCACAAGGAGAAGCCTGCACCGAGTGCTAACAGTAAGTATCTTAATATACAGTGCACAGAATAAATCTTGATACCCTACGATTTCATTATAAGAAATTTCATACATTATACAGATTCTGAAAAACTTTATTAACACAAGGTGAAGTTCAAAATAAACAAGACTGAGCTCAAATAGAAACGACAGGAGCTTTGTGTGGGCGATTTTGGCGAATGCGATGCAAGACACGCTTCAAAAAACCCAGATAGACAATTTCATTCACGGTTTGGCCCCTTGGCACGAAAACCTTGTGGACAATTCCCTTAGAATCGTAAAAACAAATGAGCATCGACTTGATTTTTGACTTCTCCAAACGCGATTTTTTGGGCGGTGGGCCATCTGGGGCCTTCCATTCGTCGGACGCTTAGTTTCAGGTTCATGTTGGAAACACCACGTTTAATCACCAATTCCAATTTGTAAAGGAAATTCTCGTCTTTTCTCGCCTTCTTAATGAGGTCCTTCGAATTTTGAATTCTCAGTAATTTTAGGTTCTCGGTTAATTTGTGCGGAATGAAACGTACACAGACCTTTCGTAAGCCCAAATGATCAGTTAAAACACGATAAATCGATGGTTTGGAGATATTCAACTCTTCTTCTTCTTAATTGGCGCGATAACCGCTAACGCGATTTTGGCCGAGTTTAACGAAGCGCGCCAGTCGTTTCTTTCTCGTGCTAAACGACGCCAATTGGGCACACCAAGTGAAGTCAAGTCCTTCTCTACCTGATTTTTCCAATGCAGGGAGGCCTTCCTGTTCCTCTGCTACCACCAGCTGGTACCGCATCGAATACTTTCAAAGCCAAGCGTTTGTATGCATTCGGACGACATGACCCAGCCAACGTAGCCGCTGGATCTTTATTCGCTGCGCTATGTCTATGTCGTCGTAAAGCTCATACAGCTCATCGTTGTTGCCAACGTGCAAAGGTCCAAAAATCTTACGCAGAATCTTTCTCTCAAACACTCCAAGCGTCGCTTCATCGGATGTTGTCATCGTCCACGCTTCTGCGCCATACGTTAGGACGGGCATTATGAGAGCCTTGTAGAGAGTTAGTTTTATTCGTCGAAAGAGGAGTTTACTACTCATTTGCCTACTTAGTCCAAAGTAGCACCTGTTGGCAAGAGAGAATCTATGTTGGATTTCAAGGCTGATGTTGTTATCGGTGTTAATGCTGCTTCCTAAATAAACGAAGTCTTTTACAACCTCCAAATTATAACTGTCAACAGAGACGTGGGTGCCGATACGCGAGTGCGCTGACTGTTTGTTTGAAGACAGGAGGTACTTCGTTTTGTCCTCGTTCACCACCAAACCCATTCGCTTTGCCTCTTTATCAGGGTTTGGAGAAGGCAGAACTAACAGCGCGGTTGTTAAGGCCGATGATGTCAATATCATTCAGCTCCGGTTCCATGAATTTTAACGATGATTTCGGTTCATTTTTATAAATTTACGAACAATTTCGATGGAGTTTTCGGTGACTACAGATTTTGGGCGGCCCGTATGTTTATTGTCGCTTATGTCCTCACAACCATATCTGAAACGTGTAAAGCGCTCATGAACTCTGGCACGAGATAGACAATCATGGCTTTCTTTTTTCATCCATTCAAGTGTTTCGATAAACTTTTTACCGATTTTAAAATAAAATTTGATATTAGCTCCTTGTTCGAAACTCATTTTAGACGCACTAACTTGGATTCTACTGAACCCAATGTCACCAAGCTTTCACTGGAAGTCAGCTAGGGATGTAACTTCCAACGTACGAACTCATTAAAAAGATGGCGCCATCAAAAACATTTTTATGACGCCAGTCTTGTTTATTTTGGACTTCACCTTGTATTTAAATAGTACACTTTGTACTCATTCGTAATCATTAAGAATCAACTTTATCTGCTGCATCAACAACACAAGCAAACATGCAACTATAAGTATGAAATTCGTACAGAAAGTCTTGATATATCCGCATTTTGAAGTAGCCAATGCGCGAAATGACGGTAGTTTTGACTTGCGATGCTTCGAAATAATATTTGTTGGTAGACTATTTCCAGTATAACTGTGAAGTTCATTTATTGGCATTTCTGTTTACTTTTTTACGTGTCCAATCATGTCTCGAAAAGAATTGATATTAGAGGAGAGAAAAATGTGTCCCTTTCGAAAGTGCTCGAAATATAGTTATGGTAGTGCGAACATCTCTAAACACCATTGTTTCATCGGACACAGTGCGACGGTTAATCAAAAAAAATGGATATAAGGTATGTGTTGCTAGAAAAAAGCCCTTTGTCAGTGATACTTATAAAAATAAAAGACTCGAATTTGCCAGAACTTCTCAACTCAAAGTTTGTTATCAACGTCTTCACGGAGCCCAGATATGAACCCTATGGAGCATTTATGGGATCGTTTGCAAAAACGATTAAGGAAACACCACATAACTTCCAAAAACCACTTAAAAGCTTGCTACAAATCGAATGACAAAATATAGATTCGGATTATACAAAAAACTTGATTAACTCAATGCCTGACCGACTAAAAGAGGTTATTCGGTTACGAGAATATCCTACTAGATATTAAATGTAATTTTTCTCAAATTGTTAGTCAAATTTTTCATATATATATGCTTTATTGCAAGAGTACCAACCCTTTTGCTGTGCGAATTTTCAGATTTTCTATGGTTTTTTCCTTCTTAGTTGAGAATTGCAACATTTGCGGATGACACAGTCCTCATGGTATCTCATAAAGATACAAAAGTCGCAAAACAAAATTTACAAAACGAATTAAATGTGACATTAAACTGGTTCAAAAAATGGAACATCGAAATTAACGCTAACAAAACAATACAAGTAAACTACACAAACCGAAGGACAACCATTGAACCAATTAGCGTTGGTAATTCTGACGTGCATATTGACACCAAAGCGAAATACCTGGGTATTACGATCGACTCGAAATTAAACTGGCAGGAGCATATAAAGAAAAAGCGAAATGAAGTTAAAAAGAAATTGTACTGGCTACTTGTACCTCAGTCCAATCTATCATTGCAAAATAAAGTACTTATTTATCGAACGATAATTGCTCCGATCTGGAAATATGGAATTGAGATTTGGGGCACTGATGCAAAAAGTAATCTAAGTATACTTCAACGAGTCCAGTCTAAAATACTTAGGACCTTAACTAACGCACCTTGGTACATACCTAACGCAGATATTCATCGCGACCTTGATATTGATACTATTGATGAAACAATACAAAGCGCTAGCAGAATACACATAAATAGATTATTAACGCACACAAATCCAATGATGAGAAGACTACCAAATAAAGAAAAATCTAGCCAAAGTCGGCTTAACTGTCAAACACCAACAGATCTTGCAAAATCCATATAATCAATTGTCATTGTTTGTTAACCACTTGTTTTTAAATAATATGTATATTTCTTCTATATGAGCTTAGGGGCATTGGCCCTTCAATATCACTCTCATTCCATCTTTTTGTAAATCAAATTACTTATTGTCTGACGACAGGTATAATATTTTATGGAAGAAATAAAAAAAAAAAAAAAGTTGAGAATGAGATAGTTTACATTTTATATTTTCCTATAAAGGGTTTTCCAATACGGGGTGTTATTCCCGTAAAAGATCAATGGTTTCGTTGCTTGTGTGACACGTAGCACCGTCTTGTTTAAAATAAATGTTGTCCAGATCAATACCATCCACTTCCGGCCGTAAAAAATCCTTAATCATTTCTCGATATCGCAATCATTCACCGTAACTGTTGCTCCAGCTTCATTTTCGAAAAAGTAAGGTCCAATGACTCCGCCGGACCATAAACCGCACCATACAGTCACACGTTGAGGATAGAGAGGCTTTTCAACAATAACTCTTGGATTTTCTGAGCCCCAGATCCGTCAATTTTGCTTTTTGACGAAGCCATCGAAGTGGAAATGGGCCTCATCATTCAAAATGATTTTTCGATGGAATTCCGGATCATTTTCATGCATTTCAACCCGGCTTGAGTTCTTGTGTTAACTGGACTTAATAAGCCTTAAGACCCAAATCTTTATGCAAGATACGGTGTAATGATGTTTGTGGAATGCCTAATTCCAAAGAATGACGAGGAGTGGACAAACCTGGGTTTTCTTCAACACTTTCGGCTACAACACCAATATTTTCGGCTGTTCTTGAGCGACGTGAACGGGTTTTATTCTTTACATCACTAACTTGTCCCAACAGCTTGAATTTTGCTACCAATTTCTGTATTGCGGTCCGACAAGGTGCTTCACGATGAGCCAAAAATGTTCGAGTTTTACGATCCGTCCCTGCCAAATGTTCACAATTTTTATAGTGAACTTTAATAATTTCAATGCGTTGTTTAAGCGCGTATCGTTCCATTTTTATTAATTGCGTAGTTTCTACTTGTCAAAAACTTTCGTGATATTTTTTATAAAACATCATCAGGACTTCTGCTGTACACTGTATATATTAGTAGAAGCAATAAAATATATAACTCTTATGTAATATTGAATGCACCTAAATGGCTTTCTATCAAGCAATGAGTAAGTAATCATATTGATGCGGTCGGTCGGGTGAAAGGAAGGGAAGGAAGGGAAAACATCATAGCGAGTTGTAATTGACCAGAACAATACCTTTCCTCGTATACACAAAAAGAATGCGACCCGAAGCAAGTGCGTTGTCGATTTGCCTTTGCCTATAGCTGAGCACATACGGAAAACTAATCCAAACAATTGGTTGACATTTCAACAGATTGATGCGTGGGGCGAAGTTGATGATTTTCCCTTCGGGTTTTGCAATCGGTTGCGTGTGAGTGACCCGAAGCTCACGATTTTTCTCATTTCTTTTGAAATTTTAAAGTGTGCACATGAGCGGACACAGGACAACATTAAGCAAAACATTTATTGAGGCAGGCACATAGCCTTATCTATTAGTGCCTTTCATAATGTAATATACATAATTATAATTATACGGAAATATAATTATATGAATATAATAATTACGTAAATATAATTATTCATAATTATTCATAATTATATTTCTAATAAATAAATAAATGAATAATTTATTGAAAAACTTAAAGATTTGTTCAAAAGCCAGCCATCATTGGGGAAAAATAAGAGCGATGAATGTAAAGACAAAAATATAAAATCAAAATCGTGGCAAATTTTGTTAGAAAAATATAAAGAAGTAGACAAAAACGCTCATCTAGAAAGTGTGAAAAAAATCTTACTTTCCCCCTTCTTTTCATGCACAAGTTAATACTATGCATTATAAACATTTTTTTTTCCGCGTTCCATGGTTACTCATCAACAATAAGCGGGAAACTCATGATTCAATTATAGAAGGTTAGGTAAGTAAGCAGCTTTCTCGCTCCCTCTTGACAAATTGGCTCCCTTATTTGAAAACGTGTTGCTGCTTTATAAAAAAAGTACATGTTTTATGAAAAAACTTTTAAACTGTAGTAAAAATTAAACTTTTCGTGCAAATTATATGGTCGGCAACACCGTTTTCACTTTGACGTTTTGCTTTGTTATTATTCGTTGAAAATCTTTTATCTGTTTGTAAACATTCAAGTAAGTATAATAATAAAAGCTAATTATTTTGTAATATAAATTAATGCCGTTTTTCACTATTTGGGTCGATTATGTCTTACATATGGTGATAGTCGATTATTTGGAGTCAGCTTTCTGCTACAGAAAACCACCGGTTTGTGAATTTTCATACATGTAAGTCCAGATCAGACATTTGTAAAAATTCTTATTAAACTTTTTCATTCATAGGTTTTTATAGCAGCGTTTTTGCAAATATAACAGAGACCACCTTACATACAATACATAAACTACAGTTAGTAAGTTCTGTTAGAATATTTGCTAATAAATTGTTTTTAAAAGTTTTTATTTGTAGGACTTCACAGACGAGCAATTGCTGCGGAAGGTGTGTGTTGAAGAGCTAGGTGGCACAACTATTGTGGTTTTTAGAAACGAAAGCACGTATGCGCGTATTTCTACCATTGTCTCATGTGGTGCTACGGACAATTTCATAGGTGACATTGAGCGTGTTGTGTATGATGGTGCAAATACCTGTTTAACATGTGACGGTCATTATGTGCCTAGTACTGCTACCTCTGAAATCAATTTGACTTCCGAACTAGCTGTCCACGTCGATACCTTACCCCGTCTAGAACAATATGCTGTACGTAGATGTATGCGAAACACCTACACGAGCAAGTCCTCGCGCTTTAAGTCTACAATTACAGGTAAGTTGTGATGATATATTTGTGAGTTAACAATTTTTAAGTTTTTGGTTTACAGGTTTTTGATTTCTGCCTGAATAGGTGCAGCGTTCCAAAACCTATACGAGCAAGTGCACCCACATTCCTCATATTTCCACTCCTATTCATTACTGAGACACGTGGTATTGATATACGTAAATTTACAAACAATCACAATTACTAAAAGTTGATTATATTAACAATACCTCAAATTTTTCGATGTATTAGTTTAAGTCTATATTAATACATTTCCCTATTAATATTAGGGACGCAAAGAATATAAAGGTAGACAAATTTCGCAATGTCTTTACGGTAACATATGCATCTACATACATGTATTGTTATGCACGAAATAAGAAAAAAATTAAACTTTCTGTTTCATCTCATTCCTGTCGATTAAGTATATTTTGACCTTTGGTGTATTAAAAGACTTGTACTATTGTAGCAAATTAAACCCATTAAATTCCTTTATTATGACTATTTTTTGTTCTTTCCTCCAAAATATACACAAAACTATTGCAATATTATATATATATATGTATATATAATTGGCGCAAACACCCTTTTTGGGTGTTTGGCCGAGCTCTTCCTTCTATTTGTGGTGTGCGTCTTGATGTTGTTCCACAAATGGAGGGACCTACAGTTTCAAGCCGAGTCCGAACGGCAGATATTTTTTTTATGAGAAGGTTTTTTATTGAAGAAATACACTCGGAGGTTTGTCATTGCCTGCCGATTAGATTATTAAAGTGTTCCTCGGAAATATTCCTAGTTATTTCTAACGTATCATGGCAGCCAAATCTGTATCAAATTCAATGGTTTAACAAGTTAGTGAGCAAATTTGCAACATCTCGTAATGCAAACGTTACTAAACATGGCTTTATATGCATAGGAGTGAAATAATTTTCCAGCCGAAAGCCTCCGATGCTAGCGCTGCACTACTTTCAGTTTGTATAATAATTTTATTGTTATGTAAACCTTTATAAAATGAAATAAATTTTCCAAAATATTTTTGTTTACTAGCAGCATTTCCATTTTAATGTAATGAAAATACTCCTTTAGAGACTCCATTTTTTTTACTTCGGTCTCGTTTAACATCTAACTAGTATTTGTTTTACAACTGCGAACTAACTTAAAACACATATGTACATAAGTAACATCACATAGTTCTGCGTACTCTTGTGTTAGATAAACATCGAAAATGTTCTAAATAAATTTTATATTTGCTTTAAAAAAAAACAATAGTTTTTCTGTTGTTTTGTTTTAATATAGATTAAATAACCAATATACTTAGTTTTTCTCTTAGTACAGGACTAATTAGCTACTTTATGTACTTTTTTACTACCTTTAGGCAAGAAGGGGAAAACATTTTCCCCTCTTTCTCCATCCTTCGTAAATGCAGCCCTAAAATAAGGGAGTGTCAAAGCGCCCTTGTCATTACTTACCTAACCTTCTATAATTGAATCATGCGGGAAACTAATATTACACGTGTGTGGCAAAATGAGTTTCAACAGGTTGCTTGGATTTGCTTCCCGTTTGTGGCCCGCATAAGCGCTAATGCTGGAAACAGTCACCGACGTACGTAGTCCCTTACCACAGCCCCTAGAGAGCACAAAATTGAGCAAAACTCATCCCGTAGAGAACAATGGCGTTCTTTTAGTTACATATTTACACAATACATAGGTTTGTGTGCGTCTGTGTTTGGTTGTATCTACATAATGTTGCCATTGATATATTTGCTTACACACTTTTTCACACATCCGCGTTATCAGTTACAATTTTTCATTGTTTAATAAACCAAAGCCAAAACCCAACAAATGCAAATAGTTCATTTATCTATAATTAACATTATTCAACTTTTTTAAAAGTTATTTTAACAAAAATTAAAAGTTTTCCAAGTTTATTTTGAAGTTATTTCGAAATGTACTGATTGGAAACACCGTGTAGTGAGAGAGCAATCCTGAGTAATTTTCTAAAATCCTGCAATGAAATCATCAACGAGTTTTGATATTGAAAATAAATTCAATGATTCGATTGCAATAGAAAAATAGCACTCTTTATTTATATTTGACTACTTGTACTGATTCATAGTTATTCACAGCATTTAAAGGGAATAAATAAAATTCTTTGGAGAAACAAAAACTAAAGCAATAACAAGCAAATAACACACTATATCAACACTGTCTATAAACTGTTTTTATAAACTTTATTGCAAGCTTTTGTTATTAAAGAGATTATGCTTAATGTAATATTTCGTATGATAACCGTTACCTTCAATGACATTTTGTAGGCGCTTTTTCATGAAACGGACCAATTTGTTTAGGTCGTATATATTCGGTATATTCCGCCATTCCGCCATTCCTCCATTATTATAGTTTTTAATGCTGCTGCATTCTTTGAATGTCTTTTAGCGACTATTTTCTTCAAAAAGGCCCACAAATATTCAATCACGTTTATGTCGAGACACTGGGCTGGTGGATTTGTAGAGAAGCCACATTTGCCCATTATGCTCCATATGCTTTGGATCGTTATCTTCGTAAAATTTAAAATTTGGTTTATTCTGAGTGATAAACTGTAATATCTTAGCACTGCTGACTAAGTTCTTTCAATATATTTATATGTATATTGTTTGGCGTCCGTTGTGCCTTTAATAAACACCAGTTTTCCTACTCCTTACCCAACTAAACCATAACGGAAATTTTTCCTAATTTAACGGTGGGAATTATATTTCGATTTTGTAACACTATTTTCTAAAGTCGGCTAACACTATTCACTAAGTCGAGCGAAAAAGAGGGTAGATTACAGCAAAAGCGTGCAGGTTGGCCTGAAATTAAAATTATTGTAGATGCAGAACGCTTGAGGATTCGAAAATTGGATCAAAATCCGAGAATTTCCTTGAGAACACTTTTAAAGAAACTTAACGAGGACTGTGGTATTGTTGTTTCTTATAACGCAGCTCATCAAGCAGTACTGATCCACAAATATTCATCGAGAACAGCACGCAAGAAACCATTGCTGTCTGTACAAAATGCAGAAAGGGCCTGTCTTTTGCTTTGAACCACATTTCGTAACCAGAAGATTATTGGGACGCCGTTATATTTTGCGAGGAGGCAGTGATAATCCTGTATTATACTGATGGACCGGCAAGAGTAAAGGAGTAAGAGACTTGGCACAATGGACGCAAACAAAAACTTAAATATTATATATTGAAAAAAAAAAACTTAGTCAGCAGTGATAAAAAATTTGGGCTTATCACTGAGAATAAACCAAATTTTTACAAGATAATGATCCATGATTCTGTACAATTCCGGTAAAGTTATAATACGCAAACCCAGAGTCCGGACATAAACGTGATTAAAAATTGTTTGGCCTTTTTGAAGAAAATAGTCGCTAAAAGACATCCAAAGAATGCAACAGCATTAAAACCGTAATGGTGGAGGAATGACAGAATATACCGAATGTATACGACGTAAACAAACTGGTCCATTCCCTGAAAAGGCGCCTGCAAAATGTTATTGAAGTAATGGTATGATTATTAAATTAATCATTATCTATTTAATAGAAAAAAGCTTGTAATAAAGTTTATAAAAACAGTTTATTGACAGTGTTGATATAATATGTTATTTGTTTTTGTTGCTTTGGTTTTTGTTTTTCCAAAGAACTTGAAGTTTTTTTATTAACTCGCTATAAATACTATGAACAGTATAAAAAGGAAGCTAAACATAAGTGAAGATTTCTATTGAATTCGAAAAATTAAATTTATTTTCACTGTCTAATCTCATTCTTGACATACTGTGTATGCCCTTTTTTTATTATATGTGCAATGAAGTTTGCCTTCCGCCAACCGATATTCCAAATTTTGTGCCTACAAAAACGAAATAAATGGTGATTTTTTAAGAGATATAGGAAAGTTTTTCAAAAAAACACACGTAAAATTCAGAAAAATGGTTGAAATTTTTATTTAAATCGATAGCACAGTCCATATAATTTAATGTTTGAAGATTATTTCATGCAAATGTTGACCGCGACTGCGCTCCAAATGGTACATCCCCTTAGTCCAGTTTTGTCATACCCTTTCCAATGTTTCGGCCGGTATCTCACATATAAATGCTTTAATGTTGTCTTCCAATGCGTTAATTGAAGTAGGCTTGTCTGAATAGACATGAGCTTTAACATAGCCCCACAAAAAATAATCTAAAGGCGTTATATCGTGAATTAAAATGTTCACCGAACTTGCCTCTCAACAAGTCCATTGTTACGCGTGCTGTGTGGCATGTGGCACCGTCTGAAACCACATGCCATGCAAGTCAAGCTCTTGCATTTTGGGCAAAAAAAAGTTGGATATCATTTCACGGTAGCGCTCACCATTCACAGTTACGTTACGATTCACAGCATCTTTGAAGAAGTACGGTCCAATGATACCTCCAGCTCATAAACCGCACCAAACTGTGACCTTTTCTGGATACATTGGTAGCTCTTGCAATTCTTCTGGCTGATCTTCATTCCAAAATCGACAATTCTGCTTATTTACGTACCCATTGATCCAAAAATGAGCTTCGTCGCTGGACACAATTTTTCGACTTTAAACTTTCTTAACAAAACACGCATTTTTATAATAAAATTCAGTGATTTGCAAGCATTGTTCGTTTGTAAGATGACTCATGGTTAAATTATAAACCAAACTGAAGATGTTTCATAGTGAAACAAAACAAGAAACGTGCGTCAGCTGTTTAAACCAACTGTTTGAAAAGATAATAGCTAAAAAATCACCCTTTACCTTCATAGGCGCAGAAGCAGCAGCATGCGCAGAGCGATGGCAGCTTTGCCGCTAAGCGTCCTAAAATGTTGTTTAATGCAACAAAAACTATTTTATTCATAGACGCAAGCGCATATATGTCAACGCCTGAGCTGCACGTAAGCCTATTTTTCTTGAGGGAGACTAAAATATTTAAAGAACCGTTAATTTTTGTCGTGGTATCTGCACATATTCAGATGTGTACAAACATATAACGGGTGGGCCATATAGCGTTTGCTTTTTGAACCACCTATTTTTTTGAGAATGGTAACACAAATGACATGTCAAATGTGTTCATAATTTACTTAAAGGTTTGACATTTACGAAATGGGACGCTATACGCTTGAACAAAATTGGGAAATATTGAAAACCTATTTCCAAAGTGGTGAGTCTTCTTCTTCTTCCGCGGTTACAGTAAATGGCGAGCGTTACCATAACATGCTCAACGAGTTTTTGTTTCCAAAAATTGAAGGGGAGGACATGGACGACATTTGGTTTCAACAGGACGGTGCAACTTGTCACTCGAACAAAAATTACACTAGAACTTTTCGCTACCGTTTTTGAAAACCGAATAGTCAGCCGAAATTCCGATATCAATTGGCCGCCTTGGAGCTGTGATTTAAGCCCGTTGGACTATTTTTTGTGGGGAGCCGTTAAGGACAAATGCTATGCGAACCATCCAGAGACGATTGATGCTTTAAAACACGAAATCGAAGTTGCCATTCATGAAATTGGAGCCCAAACAATCGAAAATGTGTTTAAAAATTGGGTTGATCGAATGGCCTACTGTAAAGCCAGTCGTGGCAGTCATTTGAACGATATTATTTTTCATTCATAAATGACAATGTTCAATCTTCAAAATAAAAAAAAGTTTGAAAAAATATTGATTGTGTTGATTATGTATGTATGTAAATACGTCTTCTAAATACGCGACAGAGTGGCGACAGTCGTAGCGAATGGTGATTGTGTTAGCTGCTGTGTTTCAAGTGTACACAGAATCCTACACTAATGACGTAAAACAAGTAATATGTATACCTTCGTGAATGGCATTATCCAATTAATAAAAAATTTACGAAATAGGTAATATTTCTGTATTGTATCTACGCTTAAATATTATTTTGCTAACAACGAATTCGAGCATTTTAGCGAATTTGATTGGCTGCGTCGCACAGTGTCTCTCAGTAGGCACAAATAAAAAAAATTTCTTGCCCGAAATATAGACGTATTTTTATTGTTCAGAAAATAAACTTTTACCCTTAATCTTAGACTTAATTCATCGAAAATGTGAAAGCTATGAAAAACCAAAAAAATGAACCCGAATATCAAGGATTCAGCGTAGTCTAGATCACTACGAAACAAATTTGTATCAAAATCCATCCATTTTTGCCCACTGTTTATATTAATTGTTTACTCTTTGTGTTTACGAGCAAATCCATAATTGGTCGCCTTTAGACTTGGTCGCTTGAAGAAACAGTGATACGCGACTGTGCTGAATTATGCTGAAAACAGTGAACACCGTAAACGCAATCCCGACTCAGGTGTTCCGATCAAACTAATGAAAACCCTATGTAAATGAAAAGTTCCTTCCTTCCGTATCGTAGTACCGTAGATTTTATTTCACGATTGTTAAAAAAATCCCGTAATACCGACTCAGCTGATTGCTCTCTCACCACACAGTGTTGCCCAGCAATACATTTCGAAACCATTTACAAAATAAACTTAGAAAAATTATAATTTTTAATATATTAAAATAACTTAAAAACATTGTTGAATAATGTTAATTATAGATAAATGAAGAATTTGCGTTTGTTGGTTTTTGGCTCTGGTTTATTAAACAATGAAAAACTTTAACTGATAACGCGGATGTGTGAAAAAGTGTGTAAGCAAAAATATCAATGGCAGCATTGTGTAGATACAACCAAACACATACACACACAAACCTATGTATTGTGTAAATATGTAATTAAAAGAACGCAGTTGTTCTCGGGTGTGAGGTTTTGTGCACGGTAAGGGACTACGGTAAGGGATTCCGTGCGGTGTTCACTGTTTTCAGCATTAGAATAGTTGCGGAATGACTTTCGTACTCTTAAAACGGAGGTGTGCGCAAATGAATGTTTTTGCATTGAAAGTTGCTCACGAAGCCAGTTTGATCGCTACGAAAGAGCTGAAATATACCGTAACAAGAGGGAGATAATTTCACGTGCCTACTGAACAATATCTGCAGTCAATCAATACTACCAGAAATGATAGAAACAATACTGCGCCCATCAGAGAGCGCGTGACGTCACCCTAGTCTAGTTGTGCAGTGTTGCCAACTCTTTGCTCTTGGTAATAAATTTAGTGCCTTTTTATACTCAAAATGCGAAAATATTTTAAGCTTGGTGTTAGCTTCTTGTTTTTTTTTAATTTGAAGCTACGAGAATTGTCAGTTAAAAACAATTATTATTAAAAGGCTATTGGAAATATTTTGGTTCTTATAAAATTTGATGTTTTGAAGGTGCAAATCTGATTTTATGCCTCTTTTGAGGTTACGCAAGAATATTAGATATTCTTTTCTCAACACTTCTTAACATTTCAAACCTTTTTATAAATTAGAAAAAACCTCTGAATTTACTCAATATGAATTAAAGCCATAGAAATGTATTCACAGTAAAAAAAAACACAAAAATAGGATATAATAGTGAAGAATCCATAACAACCTTTTTGAAAAAGGAGTACCTTATCTTGTTATATAACCCCAAATACAGCAAAACAAGTGTTTTTCGGCTCTTTTTTTAAATATTCTTTTACACAAGTTTTAAATAGTAGGATGGAATTTTAAAACCCGTTTTTTTAACAGTAACGCACACCGTAATTTTTCTTTCTTTAAATGGGCATTTTCGTTCTTTTTTATATTCAAAACTAGACAATACTACAGTTGCGAGAGAGAAATTTACCTCCTCGAAGGAGAAGAAGAACAAGCTTGGAGAAATATATGTAAATACAAATAAAGCAGACCACAAACGTTATAGAAATCGAAACAATCGATTAAAACTCATTTCGTCACGCACGTGTAGATTTGTTAGCGATTTCAGTTTCATGGAGGAAAAAAAGTGGATCAATTTTGTTGCAGGACTAGTTTAAAAGGAAAAATAAGTTTTGGATTTAAATTTATTTGCTTTTTACATTTTCTATATCTCAAAAGAAATTTCGAAGTGTGCACAAGAGCGGTCAAATGTATGTAAAACATCTATTGAGGAACTTATATATTTGCCAGCCATCATTGTGGAAAAATAAGAGCAACAAATATAAGGACAGAAATGTGAAATTAAAACCGTGGCAAATTTTATTAGAAAATATAAAGAAGTAGGCAAAAAAGCTAATATAGAAAGTGTAAACCACTTTTTTCATATTCCTCTCCTCTCTTCTTTTCACACACAAATAAATACCATACCATGTTTCCCGTCTGTGACCTGTTTAACACATGCACAAATAACACTTAAATAATCACCAACACCAAGAATAATCGTAATTGCCGATAGTGTGACCATATGATAAAAAACAAGTAAAACTAAATAGAACTGAGTGAATTATTGAACTAATTAAAAAAAAAATCTATATTTTACATAATTATAAACACCACATTTTAATAAGAAGAGGCTAGAAAAACGTCTAGAAGGAACTAAAATATACTAATTACATATATTTGGAGACCTTGTCACCAATTTGCTATCACATGAATATAACGGGTACAAAAAATTGTTCTTAAATATGCCTTGGATAATCCCATAAGTGAAGATTTATCTTAATTAAGTATTTATTTTCTATAAGAGAACAAAAAGGAATGGATTTGAAATTTTCAGTAGCACGAAATGTCGAAGACGTAAACTTGTTGCGGCGACTTTTGTTTACATCATTACTGTATGATTCTGCGCACACTTGACACAAAGCAACAAAACAATCACCATTCGCTACGACTGTCGTCATTCCGTCGAGCATTTAGAAAACATATTTACATACTATACATACATTTATGTTCAGCTTCTAATGCTAATGTATTGTAACGAATTTTCTTACGATAAAATTCAAATAAAACTCGTACAATAACTCTCAGAGGTCGATCACTTCATTGTTGAATAAAACACAAAAAATAATAGCAACACGCTTACTTTACTTTATTTCTAACACTTTACTTCTAAATGTGCATGTTCAGCTTAAGGTTGAATCACTCTATTGAAATTGAAATTTGAAAAGGTCGAGCCAAGAGCACCAGAAGATTTGGTGGCTCCTAAAACACTCAAGCTAAAGCGCCCATTGTATTTAAAGCTCTAGAAAGGAGGTAGATAGTCAAGGAGGGAAGGAGAAAAGTATCAGAGAAAGAGATAGGAAATAATAGAAACAGAGATAGAGATAGTTAGTCCTGTGAGAATTTTCCAGATTCTTTGGCAAATCTATAAATATCCTCCAGTTTTAGAGAACGAATATCACTCATTGTCATGACATAGGAACCCAATACTCGTAGCCGTGCTCTAGCAAAGGCAGGACCTTCACAGAGAAAGTGCTCAGTGCTATGCGCCTCCTCCAAGCATGACAGGCATACCGGGTCCTCGATGATTTCAATGGTGGTCATATGCTGGCCCCATGGGTTGTGTCCTGTAATGATGCCGACCATCAACCGAATGCCTTTCCTTCTAAGTTTTAGAAGAAAGTTTGACAGTTTTCTGTTCGGACTTCTCACAAAACACTTTGCAGTTCTGCAGGGTTCCAGACCGGACCATCACTCTTTATGTAGATTGCCTACATAATCGCTGATCCAATTCTTGGTTCCTGCGAAAGTGATTCCGATTATTGGCTCTGGCCCTTGTGGGGGCACCGCTGATCCACGGTTGGCCAATTCGTCGGCAATTTCGTTTCCTTGAACACCGGAGTGTCCCGGAACCCATATAAGTACAAGCCTGTTTTGTCTTGCGACAGAATTAAGCTTCTTCTTTCACTCTTAAACAATCTTTGAGGTGTGCTTCACGTTCTCCATCTCCTCTCGATTATCCATTCGGCTACTTTCAGGATGTCAAAAACTTCTGTTTGGAAAACAGTTGCCATTTACCCCATAGCATAGTGATACTTGTTACAATCGTTTAAGTGCCATCCGGCTCCAGACCCTATTTCATTCTTGGATCCAGCGGTAAAGAAAATATCCGTCAAACCTCCCTGCATGCATTCTGGATTGCTCCATTGCTCACGCAATGGAAATCTGACATAAAATTTCCTTCCAAATGAAACTGTGGGTATCAGGTCGTCTTTAGGTGCAAAAAACAGTGGATACTGCTCAGATAGCAACTTAAAGATTTCTCTGTACCCCGAAGTTCCATCTTCGTGCCTGAAACCATATTTATGGAGTATACACATTGCTTTTATTGCTTCCTGTTGTATCTTAAGATCGAGGGGGAGGAAATCAAGCATAACATTTAGGGCATCACCAGAGGTTGTACTCATGGCACCCGTGATGCATAAACATACACTTCTTTGCAGCCTATATAGTTCCCGGATTGTGGACTTAACCAAGCTCCGTCACCGCCAGACCACAGAAGCGTAAGTGATGATTGGTCTGGTAAGTGCTGTATATATCTATAAGACCACAGCAGGTTTCAGACCCCAGGTTGTACCAAAGACTCTACGGCATTGCTGAAAAATCTTCAATGCACGATTCACCTTCAGTGAAACGTGTGTCTCCCAAGTCAGCTTGTTATCCAAGATTAATCCTAGATACTTAACTTCATCGGAAAGACCAAGTGTCACACCTTTCAGTGTTGGAAGACTGAGTCCATCCAATTTCCGTTTTCTCGTAAACAAGACTATGGTTGTTTTGTTCGGGTTAACGGAAAGATCTTGTCTCATGCACCAGTCATCGATTTTGTCCAGAATCTTCTGCACTTTCGTGCAAAGCCTCCTTAAGGATTTATTTAGGATTTATCCGCAAATGCTTGGACATGAAAACCGAGTTCCTGCATCTCCACTAATAGAGAGTCTACGACGAAGCACCACAGCAACGGAGAAAGAACACCCCCTTGGGGGCATTCTTGCTTGGCCCTGACTGTGATTTTTTCGTCACTGCTCCCACCAGCGGTTAACAGGCTCTCAGAGAACATGGAATACATCTATTCTACAATGGTTTGATTAACTCCGAGTCGTTCGGCAGAAGAACATATCGAGCCGAAAGTGACATTGTCAAAAGCCCCCTCAATGTCCACGAACACGCCCATTGTGCATTCGTCAGCTTCCAGTCCGGCTTCAATCTTGCTAACAAGATCGCGTAAGGCTGATTCACATGATTTCCCACTCTGGTAAGCCTGTTGATTTCTACTAAGTGGACTTCTTGGCAATACCCCCACTCGAATATGTTTCTCCACCACTCGTTCCAGACTTTTCAACATGAACGATGTCAAACTGATTGGTCTAACACTTTTTGCTAGGGAATAGTCATCTTTTCCTGGTTTCGGAATAAATACTACTCTTACGCGCCGCCATTGGAATCGTATATAACCAAATGCAAGACAGACTGCGAAGATCCTTTTCAGGGTCTCAATCAGCCTGTCTCCTCCTTTTTTAAGCATTGCAGGATATATTCCGTCAGGTCCAGGGGACTTAAAGTTCTCAAAGGAAAACAAGGAAAACCTTAACGATTCCTTTGTCACTATCCGACTAGCAATATACCAGCTGTACCTAGAGGCTCCGCCGTTGCTACCGTTACTGTTCATGCCACTCTCTACTTCAGAAAAAGTTCTACTACCCGGAAAATGGGTTTCGAGTAGAACATTAAACGTTTCCGATTTGGAAATGATGTATGAACCATCGGGTTTTCGAATGGAATCCAGCCTTAGTGAGCGGTCTAAATGAAGGACCTTACAAAGTCTCCCTGTTTCCTTGATTTCTTCGACGTTACTGCAGAAATTTCTATAGGATTCAAATTTGGCTTTCCGTACTTTTTTCTTATATTCTCTTTGTGTAAGTCGATGATTAGCCCAGTCCTCTTCTGTTTGGGTCTTTAAGGCCTTATTAAGAAGTTTTCTGGACCATACACGAAGCTTCGACAGTTCAGAGTTCCACCAAGGAACCGCTTTCCCCTGTCTAACTTGCCTGAGTGGGCATAGTTTATCAAAGCAATTGATTAAAGTACCTTCTAGTTTCTTAGTAGCATCTTCAATCAGCAGAAATGATTTCAGTTTTTTCAAGTTTGGTAATCGCTCTGTTACAAGCTCACCATACCTGTCCCAGTCCACATTTCGAAGACTCCTACCGAAGGTATTGATATTGTATCAATTCCCAGTCGGAATTCGATAAGACGATGATCAGAAAGAGAGTCCTCTTCCAAAACTCGCCATCGGTTGATTTGATTTTCAACTGACCTATTGGTAAGTGTCCTTCTGGTCACAAAAGTTGGTTTGTTACCAGCGTTTTGAATGACCAAATCGGATGACAGGATAAAATCCAGTAACTTGAGACCTCTCGGGTTGCATTTGCTGCTTTCCCATACAATGTTCTGGGAATTTGCTTCACAGCCCACTATTAGCCCCAGATTATTGGATTCTGCATACTTGACTACTTCACTTAGCTCCCTCGAAGGAGGTGGCTGTAAATCGTACGGTAGGTAAGCCAAAACTATGATTGTTGCGACACTGTTCCCACTCTTCCAGTACTTTATTTTTGCAGCAACGGTATCTCCGGAGCATACCTCTTTTAACAGCGTGCTTTCGATCAACCTCGGCATGATAATACATGCTCGCGTCTTTCGACTCACCGATAGCTTTCCAAAGATAGCTGTCAAAATAGTCTTGTTGCCCTTTGGACAGTAGACCGTCTTGTTTGTCGGTATGTATGTATACCGTCATTGCCTTTGCTATCATTCTCCCGAATGATTCGCCAGACGTTGACGGAAGAGTGTGGTTCGACATTTGAGGTCCCTTAGCCTTTGCCTTGTCAGGCAAAGGCTTGTCTGCCCTGGATTGGGTCGAGGATGTATGCATTTCCGAATTCCGTCTCTCGACTTTCCTCTTCTTTGCTTTTCTCCTCTTCCCGGTCGTTGGCACAGACCCCTTTTCGTTTCCGGAAGAGTGCAACGCTACAGAGGAATCCTCTGTTCTGCCACGCTTTCCCGTTTCCATTACAGGTGTCGAAGTTGACGGAGCTTGAGTACTTACTTGAACCAATGCTTCGGCTTGCTTCGCCTTCTGTCTTCTTCGTTTGGCGATCTGGCAGCTCGTATCTTCTGGCGAGTTCTGTTGTAGCAGCAGCTTACTAGTCACCTGTTGTCTTCGTCTGATAATACGTTCAAATATAAGTAGATGATCTACTTTTCATGCTTTATTTCCGGACCGTGTTATTTCTCGAAGGGGTGATCACAATTGGCCACCGAGATCTTGTGATTTAACACCATTGTGACTTTTTTCTTTGGGGTCACATGATAGAGAAGGTCTACGCCAACACCCCAGGGTCGATTCAAGACCTGAAAGATGGAATTCGTGAGACCATCGAGGACATAGGGCAGCCACTTTGCAATTCGGTTATGGAAAATTTCATGAAAAGGATATTGTCCTGTAAGCGTGGTCGTGGTGGTCATTTGCCTGATGTTATTTTCCACTATTAACGGCATACCTTCCTCTTTATAATGAAATAAATATGAGATCATTTGTATTAAAAAATAGAATTTTTCTCTGAATATCAAGGTAACACCTCTTATTAGATAACCCTATAGATAATAACAATACTTTTTGACATAAAACCCTGTGTTTTCATTATTTTTACGAGTGTGAAGAAAAACGTCAAAGTAAAAACTAAATAAAATGGATGCCGGGAAAGAAGACAGGTTTGTAGACATGATTTTCATATAATGTTTGAAAAAAAGCGTGTATCCGTAACCGTGTGTTCTAGTATTACTTATTGTTATATCGAACTTCGAATGCGTATTCATGTCATAATTTTTTGAAACCACAGTAAACGTCGTTAAAAGACTTCCTTCAACTGTTAATTATTAGCAGCAAATCGCGCAATTAAATTAGCTATTCCTTCTCTTTGTATCGTTAATAATAATTAAACAAACTAAAAACACCAAAATATTTCACCAAAATAGTTTATATGAAGAAAACCCTTTTTACAACAATTGTTGTTGGTGTTGTTGTAGCAATAATATTAGCCCCATCAGTGTAGGGTATATCACGTGTCGTCTTCGTCTGGCTCATCTAAAGGTAGGTTCAGGAAACATGCTGTTTCGGCAGGTTGGTTCCAGAGGAGAGGGGTGTTAGATGAGTAGGTTTTAAGGGGCCTGTGAAAAGGTGGTTAGTTTCGTGCGGGGTGCCTTCACATGCTGGACATATGTTTGGTATGTCGGGCTCAATTCTGGATAAGTAGGAGTTTAACCTGCTACAATATCCAGAACGTAATTGTGCCGCTGTTACGCGGGTCTCACGGGGAAACTGGAGCTCTTCATCTGCTGTAGGTGGTAGTTGAACTCCGATTACGGCATTCGGTAGACGGGAGCTTAAGAAGGTGGTAATGGTCTCCCGGTGAATGTCGTTTAATGTCTGTCTAATCTGTCTGGTTCTGTAATGTTTGTTAATTTTGTCCTGGATCTCGTCGACGTAGTTTAATAGGTGTCCCCTGACGTGCCTGGGAGGCTCTGGCTCAAGCAGGTGTCTGCAAGGGTCAAACCTGCGATAGAGCGTAACAGGAACTGCTTGCTGAGCAGTTTATTGTGCTCTATTACAGGGAGAATCTGTGCCTCATTGTGAAGATGTTGAAGAGGGAACATCAGGAGGCAACCCATCGCTGTTCAAATGGCAGTGTTTTGGCATGTCTGGAGCTTTATCCCCTGCGTGTCACTGGTTCCAGGCGACCAGACAAGCGCAGCATAGTTTTGAACTGGTCGGCCAATTGCCTTAAATGCCGATAGCAAAACATTTCTTTGTCTTTGCCCCAAGTGCTGCCGGCAAGTGATTTGAGGACCTTGTTGCGATTTTGGACTTTAGTGGCAATTGCGGTTAAGTGCGCAGAGAAGGAGAGAAAACTGTCGAAGGTTACACCCAACATTTTTGGATTGTTAGAGTCGGAATTGGTGTGTCATCGACTTTTACCTCGAGAGGCAGTTTGATCCCCTTTGTCCAGGTGGTCGCCGTGCATTTAGTGGGAGAAAATTGGAGACTCCTCGCAGTGAAAAAGCGAGAAAGGTCGGTGAGGCGGATGTTCACTTTGGAGCATAGGCCATCGATGTCATTGCCCGACGCCATTGTCATGCAGTCGTCAGCGTATGAGACCAGAGAGACTCCCTCTGGTGGCTGGGGGAGTTTCGAGATATAGAGGTTGAACAGCAAGGGTGAAAGGACACCCCCCTGCGGAGCACCTTGCTTGATCTTCCTCTGTTTTGATGTTTAGTCTCGAAAAATCACTGACGAGTGATAACCGCTCAGATAGTTGACGGACCACCTCTAAAGTTCTGGCGGGAGTGTCAACTGATAAGTATCATCTAGTAGTGTGGATTGGCTGACAGCGTCGAAAGCCTTCTTCAAGCCCAACACTACTAAGACAGATCTCTCGCAGGGGCGGTTTTGATTAAGCCCGCGGCTTATCTAGGCGTTTATGACGGTGAGTGCTGTGGTGGTGCTATGCACTCGTCGGAAACCATGCAGCTGGGGCTGGGGCCAGGTGTTTCGTGAAAAGTAGGAGTAGGAGGGCTTCAAGTGTCTACACTACTGGGGAAAGGAGACTTATCGGCCGATAAGATTATCCTTGGTTGGCGGGTTTCCCAGGTTTCAGTAGTGGGACCACTTTCCCTGTTTTCCACTTGTCAGGGATGATGAGAGTGGCCAAGGACAGATTGCGAGAAATCCTACTTTGGACCCCGGTGCTTCAGCATCAGTATGTGTAGTCCGTCAGGGCCAATGGCTTTAGATGTTTTGGTTTTGTTGATGGCCTCCTGAACTTAATCACAGGAAAAAGCAAGTGACGCACTGTCGTTCGTCAGTTTGTGCAGTTGTCTGGTGGCACGACACTTAGATCTGTCGGCTGGAGGATGCAGTATGAAAAGTCGGCTAAAATAGCACAGAGCAGCTCTTTGGGTCCGACGAAGTGCAATCGTTGAAGGTCATAGCCACCTTATCGAGACGATTCGTAAGGTTCGTTAAGGACCTTACGGTGGACTAGAGCTTACTCACACCAGTTGTGAAATTTCAGCCCTTCAGGTGCTCAACCCATTTTGTCCGCTTGTGTTGATTTACCAGTTGCCGAATCTCCGAATTGAGATCCCTGCTGCGGGGATCGCCGGGATCAAACTGGCGTAGGTGAACATGCTGTTTTGCTAAACTGGCTACTTCGGCTGGGAAATTGGACGTATTTCCTTGATCCTTCCAGCAGGGATGAAGCGAGCCGCAGCAGCTGTGAACACCTTACGGAATGCGCGTTCGCCTCAATGGAGATGGGAAGAGTGGCGAAAGTGTCCTCGTTGAATTCCGCGAAACCGGCCAAATTAGCTTTGTTAAAGTTAATATAGGATCGGTGGTTCACGGAAACTAAGTCGGCAGGTATCTCAATCGAGACGATAATGGGGAAGTAGTCTGATGCAAGCGATAGCATAGGTCGCCAGGTTATGCTATTTATCAGACCAGTACTAGCTATTGTTATGTAAGGCGAGCTGCTGCAAATGTCGACTACCCTCGTGGAGTCGTCGTCGGTCACAGTGCTGAATGTCGAATCATCTGTCTGCTCTGCCAATATTTGTCCCCTGCGATCGTTTGGCAGGCTTCAATGCCAAAGATCGTGATGCGCATTGAAGTCTCCTACAACCAATAAGTGGCACCAGCCAATGCAAAAATTTCATTTTACTGATGCCAGGCTCCGAGATATTTTGTGTACGTGTTGTGGAGGCGGTTGGAAGTGCCGGCCTATCAGGGGGGGTAGTAGTCGTTGAGGCATCGTACGCCTGCTGACGGGAGCAACACGTGGCCACATACCGTGTGGACCACTCCCTATGTGACCTAAGGCCTAAGCAGGCCTTAACGTGGCTCCACCCGTTGCACTTATTGCACCTAACCGAGGTGGGTTCGGGTGGAGCCGTTTATGGCATACGCAGAAATAGAATACCTCTGGCCCAGGGTTGGATTCTATACCAGCCCTGAGGAGAAGTAGTTGGAGCCAGATTGCTGCGAAGACTTGCTCCTGTGACGTAAGAGGTGGGGTGATATGCGGTTCACTAGACAGGGCTAGTTTACTGGGGCGGCAACCCTTGGTCGGGAAAAACCTGAGTCATTTTTACTAAACCTCCTATGGTCAGTGTACCGATCTCGTCCCGGTACTACCGATAAGTATACTGCATATACTGTAATTCTCCCCTAGTTTTGTTTATTTCCGAAGGAAATCACCCCAGTTGGGTCTTCGACTTAAGTGTCCGTGTCTTTGTCAAGTATCATCTTTTTAGCGGCCGCTTATCTCGTACGTATATGCCTGTGTGCTTTAATGCATGTTGTATATCGCTGATTGCCGACGAAATTTTATCCAACGTATACTTTGAAGACATCATGATGTCGAGTATGTTTCCTGGTACTATCAGATGTTCTGACAGTGCAGCTAGATTGTAAAGGCTTCGATTTAGGCATTTTTCGATGTTTGGGATTAGCGTATAAGCCCGACTTCCCTTTGTGGAGTTTTCCCAACGCTCCTGCCCCTTCAGTAAGGATATATCCTTCTGATTTTTGCTATGTTAGTTTGACCCTGTTCTTTTAGCGCGTACACTTTTGTTCGCACTTCTTCCAATATATCGATGGGTGTCATACCTGCGATCACCATTGCAGCTGCGTCCGAGGTGGTTTTGTATGTTTTTATCACCCTCAGTGCGCAAAGTCTATACAATGCCTCGTATGGTCTTCTATATGCCTTTACCTGTGAGTATTTTACCCATACTGGTGCTACATATAACTACATAGCAGAGTGGACGTGGTGACGCTAGTTAGTAGCCTGTGTTTGCTGCTTCTCGGCGCCTCTACGTTCAGGAGCATTGATGTGTTATATACTCCGTGTGTTTTGTGTGTTATATATTCCGCATGTGGCCCAAAACTGAGCCGATCGTCAATTACAACACCCATATATTTCAGCTGACGAGGCGATTTAAATCTATGTGTGCCTATGCTGATGGAGGCTTTCTCAGGTTTTTTACGGGTACTTATAAAGACCGCTTCCGTTTTCTACTCTAGCACGGATAAACTAACACTATCCAGCCGGTTTGTTACGGTTGCAATATCAGTGTTTGCCTTGAAGTCTATTTGTTCCCGAATTCTCTAGCAAATAGTTCTTGATGTTCTAGGATGATTGTGCTGTGTTCGGAATACCATCCGTGCCGGAAGCTTTCCGATCTTCAATCATTTTTGGTGCTTGCACTAATCCTTTAGCTGTTATATCTTCGATGTAATTTATAGATGTTTGCACGCATGACATGTTGTCTGTTTTGCGATGAGGAAACAGGGTCCGAACTATTTTATTTAGCAAGTTTGGACATTTTACTTGCGGTGCCTTAGCAATTTTTAACATCACTACTTTGTATGCGTTAACCTATACATTTTTTGTCTGCCTGTCGTCACAGAGCTGATTAAATGAGGCTGTTTCACTTCGTCGAATATACATTTTTAGTTGTTTTCTTTACCAGCCTAATTTCGTGATCCGCAGTATTTGTAAGCCTTTGGCAGATCCTTCTCTGAAGCACTTCGCCCTTAGCTCCTTGATGTTATCATTCCACCAGTAAAAATTGCTTCCGATGACAGCCTTTTATTTAACGAGCCATCGACGCTTCACAGGCTAATACCATGTGTGGCACAAGCCTGTTTGCTGCCTTTGTTGCTGATTCCTCCTCTTGTTCGCGCTCTTTGACCTCATTAAACACAAATTAGAAGAGAGGTTGACTTCGTTTGCTTGGTTTGTCTCCATGCTCGGTGCGTCGATTTACTAGAGAAAATGTACTCTTTGTCTCGTTTTCCTGATGGTATGTATATAACTATCACCTGATCGTGATGGGTACAGTACTCGCCGACTTACCATTTGATGCATCTTTCCAAGGAGCTACTCGTAACAGTAATATCAGTGATGGATTCTCTATTATCTCGGCGAAAGGCGGCTGTTCTTCCATCGTTGGCTACGACTAATGCTGAAAACAGTGAACACCGCACGGAATCCCTTACCGCAGTCCCTTACCGTGCACAAAAACTCACCCCCGAGAACAACTGCGTTCTTTTAATTACATATTTACACAATACATCGGTTTGTGTGTGTATGTGTTTGGTTGTATCTACACAATGTTGCCATTGATATTTTTGCTTACACACTTGTTCACACATCCGCGTTATCAGTTACAAATTTTCATTGTTTAATAAACCAAAGCCAAAAACCAACAAATTCAAATAGTTAATTTATCTATGATTAACATTATTCAACAGTATTTTTTAGCTCTTTTAACAAAAATTATAATTTTTCTAAGTTTATTTTGTAAATGATTTCGAAATGTACTGCTTGGCAACACTGTGTGGTGAGAGAGCAATCAGCTGAGTCGGTATTACGGGATTTTTTTAAAACTCGTGAAATAAAATCTACGGTACGGAAGGAAGGAACATTTCATTTACATGGGGTTCTTATTAGTTTGATCGGATCAGCTGAGTCGGGATTGCGTTTACGGTGTTCACTGTTTTCAGCATAAATCGAGCGGAGTAAGATCCTCCAATAAAGTAGCACCTCTGCATGAATATACTAAGTATGTACATCTGCATGTAAACATGTCGCATTCTTTTTGTGTATACAAGCAAAGCATCGTTGCGCGCCTCTACAGCTTGTCGCGATGTCTTCCTATTCTTTTCACCCGACCGACCGCATCAATATACCCATTTGCCAAAAAATTTGTGATTGTGACTCTATCTTCTTACTCAGTCAATGGTGCATTTCAGAAACATGGTTCACTTTACATACTACAGGGTGAACGATATGAAGTGTTACCAACTTCACATTGCTCGTATCTGTAAAACAGCTTATGACATCAACGCCAAAATTGTTCTACTGACAGTTCAATATATTGTGTATAAGCCATCAAAAGCATTTGCGTCTCAGTTTTGTTGAATTGTTTTTTTGCGATGGAATTCAAACGTAATAGTGTGATTGCGTTATATTTGGCTGGAAAATCACAACCAGCCATTGTTCGTGAGCTCAGTCACCTCAAAGTGAATAAATTGTTTGTATATCGCACTATATAACGTTATAATGATACTGGTAGCATTGCAAAACACTATGGAGGTGGACCAAAAAAAAAAACCGCAACAACGCCAGAAATGGTTCGGAAAGTGAAGGCTCGATTTGAACGAAACCCACGGAAGTGGAGGAAAAATGGTCAAAAAACTGAAAATATCGCAAGACAGCAATCAACGCATATTGAAAAATTAGCTCAAGGTCAAGGTTTACAAGTTCCAAAACGCACCATGATCTTTCACCCCAGCAAAGAAAAGCTCGGTGCGAAAGAGGAAGGGAGTTTTTGTGCTTGCACGAACGTGGTGAATTTCCTTGATGAAAAAAATTTTCCAATTGAGCAGTTCATAAACACTCAAAACGATCGTGTTTACTTGACCCAACTCTCATATGAGAATTTGAGCCTACGTATGGCCACTCGAAGCAATTTCCCATCGCAAGTAATGGTTTCGGCCGCAGTGACCGCTGATGGACGCTCTTCAATCGTTTTTATCGAGCCTGGTGTCAAAGTGAATGCGACTTATTATCGGGAAAATGTTTTAGAAGCTGCTTTAGAGCCGTGGGCACGCAAACATTTCGGCCGTAGACCATGGACGTTCCAACAGGACCCGACACCGTCTCATAAAGTTCGTGTGAACCAAGAATGGTTAAAAAATCGTGTTCCACCCTTCATTTCGTCCACACAATGGCTTTCGAATTCGCCAGACGCAAATCCGATGGACTATTCCATCTGTTCCATTTTGGAGAGCAAGGTGAGGACTAAAAAATATGCCAGTATGGATGCGCTGAAAAAAGCGATTATACGAGAATGGGTCAAAATACCTCAAGATCATATTCGTGCAGCATGCAATTCATTTTTAGACCGTTTGAAGGCTATAGTCAAGGCAAAAGGTGGTCATATCGAGCTAACGTGAATATACATATGTTAAAATTGTAATCATTTTTGAACAAGTAAGTAAATAATAACAAAGAGTCACAATGTCGAACAAAAACTATTTTGTATGGGTGATGCCAGTAATGGCTAACTGTTGCATGACTCAATTTTGCGAAGTATATATGACAATAATTAGGTATCATATAGACTGAGCAGGAAATTGAAAAATATGGCATGCTGTGTTACAAATCAGCATATGTTTTAGAGGTCAGTTGATGTGTGGGTTCGATACATGATGGAAAGAATAATGAGGTGGCGCCTATCGTGGTCCCGTTACTTTGCGCTCAGCGAATTTGACAACTAGTTACGTGATTTTAGCTCCAGTATGGTCAGATTATCATTTTCGTAACTTGATTTAGCATTTTTTTTTTTTTGTTATTTTTATTATTTTGTGTCTCAGAGTTTTAGTTCTTTCTTCATGACATTTTTCTAGTTGTTCTAATTAAAATGTCATGTTTATAATTTTGTAAAATATACATTTTTTAATAATTATTTAAATAATTCACTCAGTTTTATTTAGCTTTACTTTTTTTTAACATCTGGTGGCATTGCCCGCGAGTGCAGGTGTTGTTGGTGTTCTTCTGCTTTCGGCAGTCAAATCTTTCTCTCGCTACTGCAGTGTTGCCTAACCTTGGATATAAAAACGCATTAAAATGCCCATTCAAAGAAAATAACCCAACAATTTTTTATTGAATCACTTAAAGAACTTTGTATGCGTGACAAATTGTTTTTAAAATGTGCGTTTTTTTAAATAAATGTGTTATGCTTATGTACAATTTAATTTATGAGGTTTTTTTGTTAAGCGAGACTCTTTTGTTAAGGGAACGACTTTTTTGCTTTATTTGAAGTCATGTAACTAGATAAGGTACTCTTTTTGTAAAAATGTCAGTATGGTTTCTTTAGTATTTTCTGGTATTTTCTTGTTTATTTTTACAATGAATATAACTCTTAATGCCCTATGTCTCACTAAGGATTGATGACCGGAAGAAACGATTACACCTCTATGGTTTTAATTCGGATTCAATAAATTCAAAGGCTTTTTAAAATGTGTAAAAAGGTTTTCAATTTTAAGAAGAGTTGAGAGAGGGGCATTCAATATTTTTGCATAACCTTAAATGGAGCCAAAAATTAAACTTGCACTTTCAAATTATCATATTTTATAAGAGTAAAAAAATTTTCATTAGCACTAAAATCTTCTCAGAGTGACCTTTTTTAACCTTTTTTTGTTTAATAATATAGTTTGTTTTTTAACTTAAAGTTTCGGTAGCTTTAAATTAAAAAAAAAGAAACAAACACGAAACTTCAAAATGTTCGCATTTTCGGTATAAAAAAGCACTAAATTTATTGCGAAGAGCAAATGGTTAGCAATACCGCACAACTCAGCAAACGTGACGTCACGTACGCTCTGATGGGCGCAATCTTGTTTCTATCATTCTTGGGTTCGATATGTGTTTTTATGATGTGGGAGCTCGTTCTGATACTTGTAGCGTGGTGGCTCCAATGTTTTATAGTTTCATTGATGTACTCAACGATTGCTTTTGCAACAATATCCGTAGATGCTTGGCACAGAGAACGTTAAAGTATAGAGAAGTCTCAATGACAGGAACGTATGGAATTTCGAGGGGTACTCGTCTCGCGAACACTGATCACCACAGACACATTTTTCACCAAAACGTAACAGTAAGGGGCTGAATTATGTAAATTTAGCAGCAGTGGATAAGAATTTGTTGGTGATTAGAAGCAAAGAATGTTAAGTAGCTTTTTAATACGACCTATATATAATATTTGAATTTTTTCCCAATCATCCAAAATTATATA
This sequence comes from Anastrepha obliqua, assembly GCF_027943255.1. NCBI lineage: Eukaryota > Metazoa > Arthropoda > Insecta > Diptera > Tephritidae > Anastrepha > Anastrepha obliqua. Next base: position 73,485 of record NW_026562179.1, on the reverse strand, counting down.
CATACATATGTATGTTATGTCTGTCTGCCTGGTGTCTGTAAAACTTTGTTGAATTCCCTTCAACTGAACCAAAATCCTCTATAGAAAGCACTACAGAAATCCAGCCCGCATTCATAAGCGCAGCAGCGCACATTCATAGGCACAGCATTGTATGTACAGGAACCTTGAAATGTGTACAGGCACCTTCAAATGCTTTGATTTCAGAGTAAGTTTCTAACTTTACAGATATATGCATATGTTTTGTGCACTTTTTATCAATTGAAGAACTACATACGTAAGGTAATATACTAATTAACTATATTATTTACCTACTATCAGAGAACATAAAAAAGAATTGTTTCCAAATTTACTTCTTAGTATTGAAATGTCCGACACAGAACTTTTTTATAAGCTACTTATGTAATTTTCTGCAACATACAGCATACAGTAAGCTCATGCGCGCACTTGACGCACAGCAGCTGCGGTTGTGGAGCATTTAGAAAAACATATTTACATACAAATATTGATGCATACATATGTACGAAGCCGCGGGCACTCGACTTGACAAAAATTCAAGATTTACCAAATATTGGCAAATAATTCTACGCAAAATATTCCAATATTGACTATTTTCGAATGGTCGAGAAAATTGGCATATGGCGGCTCGTTTTATGAATGAAAGTACTTTGCTCGTAGAAATATGAGCTCGAATTCATCAATGAATTTTTTGATGATGAGTTTTTGTTGAAACTGTTCAGCGCCGTCGCGACTATTCAGCGCTATGGCAACTAGAATGATGACCGCTACGCCTGCGTCTATGACTGCATTTTGTTCTTGTAGTCGCTAGACATAGAATTTTAGCTTTGAACAACGTAGTTAGGGCATCAAGTGTGCATATACGCACATGCAAATACGTCGATGCATATGCAGAAGAAATTGTTTTAGCATTTGCAGGAATTCGATCATTCGAATATTTACTCCCTAATTATTGCATGAAATATGATAAGGCGATGCTCGTGAGGTAGGTCATGTTGCTTCAGTGCATACATATGCGTGCAACACTATATTTATTAAAAATGCAATAGAACTTAGTTGTCTCATATAAGTATGTATGCAAATACGTTTCTTTGAAGTTTTCTTTTATTAATTTTAAATTTCAAAGTTTTATACTATCTATAAAATGCATACATATATGACTTATTCCCTGTAATATACAATTGAAAAAAATTTCGTTTAGCAAAGGAACAAAAAGTGCATATTCAAATGTACATAAATATGATAAGGCAATGCGTCGTGAGATAGGTCATTGTTGCTGCAGTGCGTGTGCACATACATTTGTAACACTATAAGAATTGAAGATGCAATTGAACTTTTGCACAAATACATATAAATTTAATTCGACTCGAAAAATTAGTAAAAATGTTCATCAAATTTACTAAAACGCACACAATAAAATGTGAAGTCGTTTTATAATGTATTTTCTTAAAATTCTTCTTTTAAAATTAAAGCAACAAACAGTAAAGTTACTTTGATTTTAAATGTAGGCTGTCTTTATTTGGTTGTATTTGTTTGAAAATATAAATTGAATAAATTTTCGTTTATCAAGGGAACATAGAAAAGCGCAAGCAATTGCCTTGCAAAATGCCGTTGGCATTCGTCAATTAGATTTCATACAGAAACCAAAAACTGAGCAGAGCCAATGTACTTGTACATAATTCACTGTAATCAACTCTGTTAAGAAGTTCCCCGCTGTCGAGTTGGGCGAGGTGAACAAGTTTTCGCGGTCAGACTTCATTTTTGACAATTCACACTATTCGTAGCTCGTGAGACTTCTCTATACTTTAACGTTCTCTGCTTGGCACCAGATTTAAATTGTGAAACTGGCATCTCTGTACATACACTTACTAGTTTTTATTTTATTTTATTTGATTACTGTTTCAAAAATCTTCATAAAATATATACACGTATATCTTCATAAATATATACACACATGTACATACCTATATATTGCTAACTTCGCAATATAGAATTGTTCCGAATTTGGCAAATGGTGACATTTTTACTGAGGCGAGTGCGTGCCGATATATGTTTGCCGACTTATATGTACATACATAACATATGTATGGATTAGGGATAGAGAAATATTGTCGCAAAGAATAGTGTATCCTTCTTTATATGTTCCCATAAGAATGATCATAGGTATTTCGTATGCACGTACATACATACATACATATCTATTTATAAGGACAAAAATGCGAAATGGTAAAAATTATGAAATTTGTTTAAATCTGAACCAGAACATCTTGGAATTAAGAGACTGATAATTGATAAATGTGTTTTACCTGGCTGGCTTACAGCTGAGTGTAGAGAACATAGGATTATTAGGCTTTTTCTTCCTAGTTCTTCTGCGAAAGCACTGCTCCTGGGCCGTTGAAAAAGTTTGATGGACCAAGTAATGTTGTTGGTTCGACTCCGTGGTAATATTACAATATTACTTACTCAATGCATAAAGATACGCAAATCATCGAGCGTAGTAATAAAGGCGGCCAATGATGGCTTTGCTCGTTAACATACATAGTAAACGCTCATTATAAATAGTTCGCAAAAATGAATGAATTTTGATACAAAATTTTTACCTAGTGAGCTACACTAGCTGAGCTGAATCCTTGATATTCAGTATTTTTTTTTAGGTTTTTCATAGCTTTTATGTATATTTTCGATGAAATTAAGTCTAACATGAGGTTTAAAAGTGCTTTTTTCCGAAGCACTTTAACAGTCCACATTGATGCTCGCGAGGAAGACATTGTACGACACAGCCAAGCAAGTTCTGCGCCGGGCGCATAGAAAAATGTATATGTAAACCAAGATAAACTACAGCAAAAAAAAAGCTGCAATCTATATTAGTTTCCAAGTTTCTAACTTTACGGCTATATTACTTATTTCGTACAGTTTTTATTAATTGGATAATCCTATATTTCATACAGGGTCCGGCACTCGAAGTGTAACCAAGTTCAGACCGCTCGCTGATGCACGGGCAATTGGCTAAATCACAGTCCAGAGTATTGTTTACAAGCACGCGGAAGCATTTTGCCAAGAGTAAAAACGAAAAAAGAAAATCAGTAATGGGTTTCAAACGTAATAGTGTGATTGCATTATATTTGGCTGGAAAATCACAACCAGCGAATTTTTGTGAATTGAGCACCTTAAAGTAAAATCACCCGCCACAGGTAATGGTTTGGGCCGTTGTAACCGCAAATGGGCGCTCTGCAATCGTTTTCATCGAGCCTAGCGTCAAAGTAAATGCGAAATATTATCGGGAAAGTATTCGGGAAGTTCCTTTGAAGGCGTGGGCAGACAAACATTTCGGTGGCCGACCATAGACATTTCAACAGGATTCGACACCGAATAAGTTAAGGCACTAAATAAGTTAAGCCATTCCATTCCATTCCAATCTCGAACAAAAATTATTTTCTATATAGGGTGCCAGAAGAAAGAAACAGGATAGACAAATCGTCGTGTCGAGCTACAAGTATACACAAGGTAATTGACGTAGAGTGCTGCGGGTCTATGTAAACAGTGGGCAAACGGATGAATTTAGTTAAATAATTTTTTCTTAGTGGGCTGAATCCTTGATGTTCGGGTTTTTTGTTTTTGATTTTTCGTAGCATTTATATTCTCGATGAAATTAAGTCTAAAATGAGGACTAAAAAGTTTTTTTCTGAATCATTTTATCAATATTAAATACGTCTATATTTTAGACAACAAAATTGTTTTTTTGTGCCCGATTCAATAAAAATTCTCAAGAGTTTGCATTCGTTGTTAGAAGAAAAATGTTTATGTAAATAAAGATACACTGTAGAAAAAAAACAGGCCTCTTATTTCAAAGCAAATTTCTATCTTTATGCTGGCTTTGCATTATTTTTTTATTAATTGGATAATACCATACGTGACGACATGTATTAATTAAGTACTTATGATAAAATGTCGAGGACATAACCTTGTTATAAACTACCGACTGCTTGTTTTGTTTTTCATCTTGGTGTATGCTTCAGCACGCACTTGACACACAGCAACTAAAATAATTACCATTCGCCCAGTCTCCGACTATCACTCAGGCGTGAACGGTTGTGCATTATCAGAGTGTGAGTCTACTTTCTGCTATCGCGAACTTGCGCGAACAACAGACCAAACAGTAAAAGAGCGAGCTCAACGCTTTAGACCCGTATCCCGAACTACCAATCACCAAAAAAGGTGATTCAAAATTCATTATAGTAAAAACTTATCATAAAGTTTATCATGCTTTGCCGTGCACAAATGAATACTCGCCATTAGTAAGTACTCGCTCTCTCTCCGAACCTAGCGACGGAAGTCTAATAATTCTTGTCAAAAGCAAAAAAGTGGTAGAGAAATTTTTGCTTCCTAAAACTCTACCCGGAGGTTGTGAAATCAAGGGAAAGTTTCTTAACAAACCTCAATAGTGTTAAAAGTACTATCTTTGCTAAATAACATCAGCTCTTTCGCCGGGTAGATGATGTTAAAATCGATGTTAAACTGAAACATTCGGATAATAGGAAAAAAAATAATTAACTTGAAACGCAAACATAGTATCTTACCAAGTCAATAGCTCTGCTATCGCTATATTCTGGCCATTCGCTAAGGAATTCCACCGTATCAAGGAATAATAAATCCTTACGGCGCAAATTAAAAGTTGTATGCCATTTGTCAGTAACAGCTTCCCTGTGGGAAAAATCTGTCTTTAAAGCAGTTGAAATTTTCTCATCGAACTCTGGCTCATCATTGGTATCAGCCACTTTATTAGGTGTGCTGTGGAGCTTCAGGCGCTTTGCACGGCTGTTTGTGTATTTCGCGTGAAATTTTCCGCCTGCACTTTTTTTACCAATACGGGGAATAAAGTAAAATTCCTGTAAAATTATTATGATATATCAGTCAGAGTTCGTGAAAAGGCTCACTAAAAATTGATGCATCTACTTTTTCACTTAAATTTCCGAAAATGTGGTAAAATAAAAACCAGGGACTCAACCTGTTTTGACTTTTATGATGAAAGTTACTAATAACAGTTATTTTTTAACTTTTTGGAAAAAAAACCAGTTCAGTTAAAAAATAACTGTTAAAGTTTACTTTTATTTTAAAAACAACCATACAAGGTGAATGGAATGTAATGAAATTTATTACCTCTGCTTCACGTTCTGTAGGAAAAATTTAAATTATTTGGTTCACGATTGCAGGATAATCGTAATTGCCTTCTTCCACTACTATTGCAATTAGTTGCTCCCTTTGAATATTCGTTAAAGCAGAGTGTTTTCGTAGGAACCTAAAATATTTCTGCCTTTCGAGCTGCTTTTTAAAATGGCACTGATGTCGTGGAATTCTTGGAAGTTTAAAAATAAATAAGGGTTACAACAAAGAGCAATTTACTACCAATGAAGTTTTGTGTAGTGCTAAACTCCGTTGAATTTGAACTCAGCGATTTTTCTAACTCAGATATAACTCTGGAATCGACTGAAATTGTTTCGTCGTCAATGTTGAACTAGTAAATACAAACGCTTTAATGCTATGACAATATTATTTAATGAGGTGTGTCACCTTGGATTTACGCCAAGCATAGAGTTTTTGCCTGAACTCGGCTCTTAATCCAATATTGGAGATCGCATCTTTAATGTCAGTATTTGAAATATATTTAAGGCAACTATATGTAAGTCACTCCGTTTAATGAATTTTTCTAAATTAAAGTTCCATTGGCAGCTTATCAATTCCGTTGGATAGTTTGACTTCAATATGTTACTTACATCTTAAGCATTCAAATAAGCAGTCTAGCTGGAATAAATTTAATAGTTCTTTCAATTTGTCGTGATCAGCCCGTTCGCTTTGCACATTTATCATTTTAGGATCAATTGAAAACCTAACCAATGGTAATCAGAAATAAAATCAATATTATTTAAATGCAATAAAAATAACTTAACTTCTTCTTAATTAGCGCGATAACCGCTTACGCGATTTTGGCCGAGTTTAACAAAGCGCGCCAGTCGTTTCTTCCTCGTGCTAACCGGCGCCAGTTGGACACACCAAGTGAAGCCAAGTCCTTCTCCACCTGATCTTTCCAACGCAGAGGAGGCCTTCCTGTTCCTCTGCTACGCACCAGCTGGTACCGCATTAAATAATTTTAAAGCCTGAGCGTTTGTATCCATTCGGACGACATGACATACAGCTCATCGTTCCATCGTCTGCGATATTCGCCGCTGCCAAAAATCTTCCGTAGAATCTTTCTCTCAAACACTCCAAGCGTCGCCTCATCGGATGTTGTCATCGTCCAAGCTTCTGCGCCATACGTTAGGACGGGCATGATGAGAGTCTTGTAGAGTGTTAGTTTTGATCGTCGAGAGAGGACTTTACTGCTCAGTTGACTACTTAGTCCAAAGTAGCAATTGTCGGCAAGAGAGATTCTACGTTGGATTTCAAGGCTGACATTGTTATCGGTGTTAATGCTGGTTCCTAAATAAACGAAGTCTTTTACAACCTGGAAATTATAACTGTCTACAGTGATGTGGGTGTCGATACGCGAGTGCGCCGACTGTTTATTTGAAGACGGGAGATACTTCGTTTTGTCCTCGTTCACCATTCGCTTTGCCTCTTTATCCAGTTTGGAGAAGGCAGAACTAACAGCGCGGTTTTTAAGACCGATGATATCGATATCATCGGCATACGACAACAATTGTACGCTCTTATAAAATATTGTGCCTGAGCGATTAACTTCTGCGGCTCGTACGATGCTCTCAAACATCAGGTTAAAGAAGTCACACGACAGCGAATCCCCCTGTCTGAAACGCATTTGGTATCAAACGGCTCGGCTGGTGGTGAGCAATGTCATCTTGCATAGCCGTATTAGTTTTGTGGGGATACCAAGTTCAGACATCGTGGCATACAAGTAACTCCTTCCCGTACTGTCGAATGCAGCTTTGAAATCGACGAAAAAATGGTGTGTGTCGATTCTCCTTTCGTGGGTATTTTCCAAGATTTGGCGTACTGTAAATATTCTACCATCGACCAGGTAGACTTTCCAGGTCTAAAGCCACACTGATAAGGTCCAATCAGTTGGTTGACGGTGGGCTTCAGCCTTTCGCACAATACGCTCGCTAGAACCTTATAGGCGATATTTAGAAGACTAATCCCGCGGTAATTGGCACAGATTGCAGAATCGCCTTTCTTATGGATTGGGCAGAGCACACTTAAATTCCAATCGGCAGGCATGCTCATCCGACATATTATGCATAGAAGCTGATGCATGAACCTTACCAGCTCCTCGCCGCCATGTTTGAATAGCTCAACCGGCAGTCCGTCGGCGCCCGCAGCTTTGTTGTAACTTCTTAGTCTTTTCAATTATAGCCTTCGACCAGATTTTATTTTTGGTATATTCGAAAGCGTCACGTAAAAAATTCATCGCCTGATTAGGGGCTGAATAACATTCGTACAACCGAACCATGCCTTAATTTTTAGTATGAATACCAAAATTGAGAAATATCGAATGTAATCCACTTTAGTGGTTAATTTAATTTCTTTTTTAATTTTTTGGATTTTTCCTATGTCGCTTAATCACTTGATTGAATTTTGTTTAAAAATATGTATGAGCCGGCATCGTGTATGTACAAATTTTTATTTTTGCAGATCGTTAAATTACTACATTTAAGTCATATATTTGAGTATAAATGTGTAGGAGTGCCGGTACATACATATTTTTCACACAAACTTACACATTTTCTCACTTTTCACAAGTTGCCAAATACAATACGATAAATTTTTTAATTTCACAAATGGTGGACGTCTTATTTCACCGAAATACTCGAAACTTTTGGCAATTTAAAATTTTACAGTTAAACACGACGATGAATTTGTATGATTGCCAATGCTCATAAAATAAAAACCTGTATTAAGAAGGTGGTTCGTTTTCTTACAACCACCACTGGTCACAAATATCAGTTCATGAAACGTACATTCAATGGTCACTTTTAAAATATTTAAATATAAAATAAGCTGAAAATAGTTTGTAAGCAAAAGCCCGTTTTCTTTATTTTTTTTTATCAACACGGCTAGAAAATGGCCGTTCCTTTTGACGCGGAATGTAATTACATTGCATATGATAATAATTTTAATTTAAAAAATGCTGATTAAAGTGTGGAAAAGTTGAGAGCGTCGTATCTTCGATTCATTCTTGAACTAAAGCATGTTATGTGTCATCATGATAGAAATCCAAAAGCTTTGACTTATTCATAAAATTGCATGCAAATAATAACTCCACATTTCTTCTTATATTATATGTACATATAATAAAAGTTTGCAACAATGACTTCCGATGTGCGTTATATATGCAGTGATGTTAACTTGGGGGAAAAGAGATTATTTTCACAATCTATAGTTTTATGGTATTTGTTTTAAACCTAAATTTCACGTTTTTCATTTATTCAAGTAGGACGGTACATCATTGATTTGACTTTGGCGAAAGAGATTTTAAGAGCTATAGGAAAGTTTTTCAAGAAAACACACGTAAAATTCAGAAAACTGCGTGAAATTTTTATTTAAATCGATAGTACAGTCCATATAATTTAATGTTTGAAAATTATTTCATGCAAATGTTGACCGCCACTGCGCTTCAAATGCTCCATCCGCTTAGTCCAATTTTGGCGTACTCTTTCCAATGTTTCGGCCAGTATCTCACATATAAATGCCTTAATGGTGTCTTCCAATGCGTTAATTGTAGCAGGCTTGTCTGAATAGACATGAGCTTTAACATACAATAGCTCCCCAAAAAATAATCTAAAGGCGTTATATCGCACGATCTGGGTGGCCAATTGACAGGTCCCTAACATGAAAAAAAATGTTCACCGATCTCGCCTCTCAACAAGTCCATTGTTACACGCGCTGTGTGGTATGTGGCACCGTCTTGCTGAAACCACATGTCATGCAAGTCAAGCTCTTGCATTTTGGGCAAAAAAAAGTTGGATATCATTTCACGGTAGCGCTCACCATTCACAGTTACGTTACGATTCGCAGCATCTTTGAAGAAGTACGGTCCAATGATACCTCCAGCCTCTAGCTTTTCTGGATACATTGGTAGCTCTTGCAATTCTTCTGGCTGATCTTCACTCCAAAATCGACAATTCTGTTCATTGATCCAAAAATAAGCTTCGTCGCTGAACACAATTTTTCGATAAAAAAGTGGATCTTCGGCCAACTTTCCAAGAGCCAATTCACCAAAAATTCTGCGTTGCGGTAGGTCGTTCGGTTTCAATTCTTGCACCAGCTGTATTTTCAAAGGTTTCAGACCTAAATCCTTTCGCAAAATTTTCGACGTTGTTGAGTAACAGAGGCTCAATTTCTGCGAACGGCGACGAATGGATAATTGATGGTCATCATTAATAACTGCGATATTTTCTTCAGATCGCTCTCTACGTAAGCGTGTTAGTGGTTTGATGTCCAATAATGTAAATTTAGTCACAATAGCTCGAATAGCCGCTTCAGTGGGTCGATTAAACTGACCATAAAATGGAAGAAGCGCGCGATAACCTTTCTTGACAGAACATGCATTTTTATAATAAAATTCAATGATTTGCAAGCGTTGTAAGACGATTCCTGGTTAAGTTATAGACCAAACTGAAGATGTTTGACAGTGAAACAAAACACGAAACGTGCGTCAGCTGTTTAAAACAACTGTTTAAAAAGATAATAGCTAAAAAATCACCCGTTGCTTGATTGTTTTTGTTCATGTAGACATAGTGTAACCAGGAACTTTATTTTAGTTTTCATACCTACATAAACTTTAACTTTTAATAATTACGTAACAGCCTGCCAACTCGTGCATGCCGGAAAAACTTGAAACTATATTTAAAAAAAATAATAAGGAATAACGGAATCTTTATTTGAGTATTATTTAGTTGCAGCGTGTAGCTTACACGAGCGAACGCAAATTATGCCCCGGCCTTGTTTGGTTTAAACTTTCGGTCGTCGCCTGGCATCACTTTATACATTGCGCTTAAGTGTATGTATTAATGTATGTATGTATATGCTAAATACAGGATAACTACGACCGTAGCTAAAATAAATAGTTGGAGTAAATATGTGAATAGTTATATTGAAGTGTATTTTTGTTAATTTTACGTCGGTAGATAGCACTAGTTTACGAATTTTCACTTTCAAAATTAGAGAGGGGACCGGGTTCCAGCCCATAGCGTCAAAAACCCGTTTAGGATGGGCGTTGCAGGGGTGCAATTCAAGACAGACTGCCGAATATCGACTAAATATACATACATGCGATTGTCAAAAAAGATACGATGAGCTGCACGAGACTGTAAAAGAATTCTTCACGTTAGAGTCATCCAAACCTACTCAGCTACTGTCGGAAGAAGATGCCAAAGCTGTGAGTATTGCGAATAACACTTGTAAAAAGGGCGATAACTTTTACGAAATTGGGCTACCGTGGCGTACCTCAAGTGTATTGCTACCCAATAACTATGTATATGCTTTACAACGGCTGATGTGTTTGCAGAGGAAGTTTGTTAAGGATCCTATGCTAAAATCTAATATTCAAATTCAAATCAATAATCTACTTTCCAAGGGGTACGCGAAAAAACTCTCCCCGATTGAGGCTGCTATTTCTAACGGTAAAACATGGTATTTGCCTATTTTCATTGTAAGCAATCCAAATAAGCCTGGAAAGCTTCGGATGGTGTGGGATGCTGCTGCAAAGGTGAACGGGGTGTCACTCAACGACTTCCTACTGAGTGGCCCAGACTTGCTTAACCCACTCGTTAGTATTTTATTAGCTTTTAGAGTAGACAGAGTGGCTATATGCGGTGATATAGCGGAGATGTTTCACCGCATCAATATACGGGACAGCGACATGCATGCTCAGCGATTTTTGTGGTGCGATGACGGTGATGATCCTCAGCAACCAAGTATTTATGTCATGCGAGCGTTGACCTTCGGATTGAATTGCGCTCCGTTTATTGCCCACTACTTACGTGACAAAAACGCTGACCATTTTGAAAATAAACTTCCTCGAGCCGTAGAAGCTGTAAAGAAGAACCATTACGTGGATGACTTTATTGACTGTGGAGATGATGAACAATCTGCGTTAGAATTGGCTCAACAAGTAAAAAAAATTCATGGCGCCGCTGGCTTCAATATACGTGGCTGGTCTTCAAATTCCAAATTTGTCGTGGAGCAGCTCGAAGAAGATCCTATGTCAGTTCAATCCGTCAAAGAATGGGGTTCAACCACGAAAGTCCTCGGTATGTTTTGGGACCCTTTAAGCGATAATTTTAAATATATTTGTAGATTTGCGAGACTTCGCGATGTTATTAACGAATCGATCATACCAACGAAAAGAGAAGCACTCCAAGTTTTAATGTCGATCTTCGACCCTCTTGGATTTGTTTGCTGCTACACCGTAGGGTTAAAGATCTTGCTGCAAGATGTATGGCGATCTGGTCTCGCCTGGGACGACCCGCTCCAAGACAATCTTTTCGACAAATGGAACCAGTGGAAGTCCATTATGCCATTAATAACAGCTGCCGAAATACCTCGATGTTATTCACTATTGCTGAAAGATGCTGAAGATGTTCAACTTCACACCTTTGTTGATGCCGGAGAAAGCGCGTATGCAGCCGTTTGCTACTTGCGTGTATCAAAGGGAAACGACGTCACGGTTAGTCTAGTGGCTGGCAAATCCAAAGTCGCACCGCTAAAGCCATTATCGATACCCAGACTAGAGTTGCAGGCGGTGGTAATAGGTGTGAGGCTGGCGAACATGGTGAGCAATACGCAACGTATTAACATAATGTCGAAATATTGGTGGACAGACTCAAAGACGGTGCTAAGATGGATGCGAATGGACCCTAAAAACTTCCACCAATTCATGATACATAGAATAGGCGAAATTCTAGAGGCATCAAACGTAAGCCAGTGGCGGTGGGTTCCCTCGAGAAATAATCCCGCTGATTTAGCTACAAAAACAACTACACGTCAGTGCTACCAATTGTGGTTTACCGGCCCAAATTTTTTAAGGTCGAGCGCAGAAGTTTGGCCGCAGTGCGAAGAATTAAGCTTAGAGGAGTGCGATGATTCGGAAATTAAACATTATGTTCTACATATGAAAAAGGAACACATGAACAACCTGATGCTGAACGTGGAGCACTTTTCCAGCTGGAAACGTTTGTATCGAGCTGTGGCTACATTTTTATTTTACGTCGACCGATTACGCTCAGTTGTGCTAGCAAGGCAACGGAAAGCATCCATCGACTTTGACATGATTCAGAAAGCTCAATGTCTTCTTATAAGGTATGCTCCGTCCATTGAATATTGTGAAGAGATCAGGTGCCTCAAACGCGGTAAGAATATTGACAACTCTAGCAAACTCTTTACTTTAAACGTTTACTTAGACACAGATGGCATAATAAGATGCAAAAGTCGAGTTGAACACTTAAACAACCATGAAGATATTATAGTGATGCCTAATTCTCATCATGTCACCTTTTTAATAGTGCGTTGGGCTCACGAAAATTTCCATCACCTGATGCATGAGTCTGTAATCAATCAAATTCGTGGTATATTACATACTTTATAAATCGACTGAGGGTGTTGTATAAAAGAGTGCGCGCAGAGCGTCAAAAATGTAAAAACCATAGCTCCATTCCTCAGCCGCCACAAATGGCAGCGCTGCCGGCTGCAAGGATTGCCGCTTTCGAGAGGCCCTTCACGTATGTAGGTATCGACTATTTTGGCCCATTGCTTGTCATCGTGGGAAGAAGGCGAGAAAAGAGATGGGGCGTTCTATTTACATGTCTAACGCTTCGCGCTATACACATCGAAGTTGCCCACAGCTTAAATACCAGTTCCTGTATCATGGCGATACGCAACTTTATATCACGACGCGGCTATCCCAGGGAGATATTCTCGGACAACGGCACCAATTTCAAGGTATCTGAAAAAATAATTAGCGAGAGTCTGAAAAATATCGATTTGAATGGTATCGCCTCATCTTTCGACCGAGTAAAATGGAGATTTAATCCACCAAGCGCCCCCCATATGGGTGGTTCATGGGAAAGGCTTGTGAGATCAGTGAAGACTGTGCTTTATGAAATATATTACTACCTTCAACAAGTTTCAGCGATGAAAGCTTGCGAAGTGCATTGAATGAAGTAGAATTTATCCTGAACGCCCGCCCGCTTACATTTGTTTCTTTGGAAAATGGTGACGACGAGGCTCTTACTCCCAACCACTTGCTGATTGGGTCATCGGATGGCTACAAGCCAATATGTAGCGACACCGTCAATCTGCGTCAACGTTGGCAATTGACCCAACAATTCGCTGACCGCTTTTGGCATCGATGGGTGAAGGAATACAGGGTTGGCCATATTAAACTGACCCATTGAGTAACCCTATAACTTTTTACTGTAATTTGAAATCTAAGGTTTACGTCAACAAGCCAAAGACACTAGGCGCACTTAAGGCCAATATCCGACGGGAAATAGCCGCCATATCGGCCGAGACGCTGGCCAAAACTATGGAAAACGCCGAAAAACGGGCACATTACGCTATACGAGCTAAGGGCGACCACTTGCGCGATATCATATTCAAAAAGTGATGTAAACGAATCTCCTTGAACTAAATTAAATGTTTTTCACAATGAAACACAAAAAAATGTTTCTTTTTCCATATTTTTTTAATAATCACATGGGTCAGTTTAAGATGGCCAACCCTGTACATATCCAAATACGTGCTAAGGGCGACCACTTGCGCGATATCATATTCAAAAAGTGATGTAAACGAATCTCCTTGAACTAAATTAAATGTTTTTTACAATGAAACACAAAAAAATGTTTCTTTTTCCATATTTTTTTAATAATCACATGGGTCAGTTTAATATGGCCAACCCTGTATATACCGGTCATCTCTAGACGTACCAAGTGGTTCACAAAACAACGCCCAGTACGTATTGGCGATGTCGTGGTAATTGCAGACCAAGACCTGCCGAGGAATTGCTGGCCGAAAGGCAGAATTGTAGATGTGGTAAAAGCGAAGGATGGCCAAGTTCGGAGCGCTATGGTAGAAACCAAATCAGGCATTCTTCATCGACCGATTGCAAAAGTAGCGGTGTTAGATGTCGGTACCTAGTAAAGGAAACATGTGTTGTCAGACTTGTTTACGGGCAAGGGAGTGTTACCGACGAAAAGTACGGCCGAGCAGTAAATATCATTCTCTTATTTTTGTATGTTGCCATTATTCTCATATTCGCATTCTTTCTCACTTGCACTTTATTTCTGTTATGTTATGAGCATCTCTCATTATTTGCATATATACATACAGTAAGCATAATTACAGTAACATACATTCTATTGCTATTTATTACATATTTACTAAATCTAACTGTAATATCAGGCCACTCTGACTAGCTATAAATATGTGTCACTTGGTGTAAATCGGGGTAGTCGTAAGAAATAAGAGAGAAATACAAAAAGTTTTAAAGCGTACGGACGCTGTTGGAAATTTGTGTTTGAATTTGAAACAATACGACTGCCGCGCTTGAAAAATACGCGCAACAACCTGCAATCTCGAACACAGTGCCATTTCTTTGAAGTGCATAAGTTTCGAAAGGCACACATATAACCTACATTTCAATATATAATTCATATCAATGGAAGTCGTAGTTTTCGCAAAACAGCTGTTAAAAGTTAAAAAAAGGCATTTTTGACGTTTTTTACTAAATTATCAAAGTTTATTAACTTTTTTCTGGAACAAAAAATTTTTTTATATCGACATAAGATAGGTTTTCTGAAAGACAATTTTGTCACCTACATTTTAAGCCTAAGTTTGTCTGAATCGAATTGTAGAAGTTATAACGTATTATGTGAATGAAGACAATTTCATCGTCTGTCGTATATCCTTTTGATGTATACAATACGGCAGTGATGGTAAATGGTTTTTAGAAAAATCCCTACACAGCCCAAAAAAATTCCCTACTTTTCCCTACGCTTACAACAAATTTTCCCTACGAAATTCCCTACATTTTTTTCTCCTGTGTTTACACTATAATGAGGCAATTGCAACGTCAAAATAGAATTGTTTGCTTAAGATTTTTTAAAAATTCCGTACAGAGCTTCTGCAGTGCAATCAGTTCTTATTGGAATTAGATCCAGCAGCTTAACCACAAACCGCTCGCTTTCCCCGTCGAAAAATCTCACCATAAGACACATATGTATGCTTATTGAGTCCGATGTCTCTCATCGATCATTATGGAAAATTTGTTTCCTTTTAATTCTTTTAACTAAATTGTCTTTTTCCTCTTTTGCCAATTCATTTTTTATTATGCTGGTGCACTTCTTTCTTCCGAGCTCAGAGTTTTTTATTATTTCAGAATCAGGCACGATTTCTTTTAAGAGTGGGATTAAATGGTCCACCACTTGCAGCGCAACATTATGCTCAGCGAAGAACATGCTAAGTCTTATTTCGAAATTTCTGGAACCATTTGGTTTACTCGCTTTATTTTAGATGTCTTTTTAATTGCCTTCATATTTTTTGGTGCATTTTTGTTGCGGCGTGCTTCAGTAAATCAGACTTGCCACAGCTAAAAACTTTGTTGCACGCAGTGCATTTGCATTTGAATGGATCGTTAGGCACAGCTTCAAAATAGCCACTAAAATTTCGTCGTCAAGCCACTTGTTATTGAACTTTTGTTTCCGATACTTGCATTGTTTTTCCTGGTGTTCCTCCGAAGAGTCAGTCGAAGAGGAGGAGCTCATTTCTATAAAATATATGCATTCTAATATATAAAAAAGCTAAACTAAAATAATTGCAAACTTACTTCAAAAGTGAAAAGCACCAGAAAACGTGGGACAATTAACAATTTTCGCGCAAAGAAAAAATCGTGCTAGCGTTGACGAAGAAAAAAACAGGCAATGTTGCCGTATTAACGCTTTTAAAAGTATACTGCCATAAGAAAAGAAGTCTGGCATGAAATCTTATCGCAGATTTTTATTTTAAATGCACTTTTTTAATTTTACCCCATTATTTAAAAAATTTTTTTTTTGTCCTTCTTGAAAATTCCATACATTTACAGAATTTAAAAAAATCTGTCCCTCTTTTCCCTACACCCACATTTTTCGACAAAAATCCCTACATGTAGGGAGTTTTCCCTACATTTACCATCACTGCAATACGGTTTCGAACAAAAGTAAATCAAGCCAGCCTGCTTATTGAGTCACGCAAAATAACTGTTCTTAGGTTCACTATAATTAAAAACAATATTCATTTCATACAAATAAATATATATATATATATACATATATACATACACATAGTAGAAAAAGTCTGCGTTCACCTATGCAAATATTCTTTGCATTAGAAAAAGTTCAAAACAATAAATATTTCAGAAATTTTTTTTTAATGAGTTTTATTTAGTTCACTTAAACGTAACTATCACACATATTTCGCTACCAATAACAAAATCAAATTTAAAATGAGATCACATAAAATTAAAAAGGCCATTCAAACTAAACGGCAAAAGTTTGCGTTCACTTCAGTAATAATAAAATAAAAGACTTAAGATCATAGAAATGTTTTAAAATTAATAGCTAGTTGGATATCCACGCCTTTTTATGACTTTTAGAAGGCGTCTTTTCATTGATCCAACTAGTTTAGCTGTTATTTCTGGACTTAGGGCTTCCCATTCCTCTTTAAGCGCGTTCTTAAGCATATCCTTGCTAGTTATTGTACGCTCTCGTATTTTGTTTTCTAGAACGTCTCATAAGTGCTCAATGGGGTTAAGGTCAGGTGATTGTGGGGGTGTGCGAAGTTGTTGTGGAACATTATACAACAACCACAACCTAACAATCTCTGCTGTGTGTTTCGGGTAGTTGTCCTGTTGGAAAGCAAATCTTTCACCGAGTCCTAGTTTGATTGCACTTTCTCTCAAATTCGTTTTTAAAATATCGAGATAATTATGTCTGTTCATTATCGACTCAATAAACTGTATATTTCCAACGCCCGAACTAGCCATACACCCCCATATCATGGCACCTCCTCCCCCATGCTTTACCGTAGGTACCAGATTTTGCTTTCCAAGTGCCGTTCCGTTTTTCCTCCAAATAATTTTACGACCTTTTATCCCGAAAATGCAAAACTTGCTCTCATCTGAAAAAATCACACTATTCCAAACCTCAGGTGGCTTGTTTACGTATTCTTTGGTGAAAGCCATCCGCTTAAGTCGATTTACTCGTGATATGAAGGGTTTTTTCGGGCCACTGTGCCGTGAAATCCGATTCTTTTTAGTATTTCTCTTACTGTATCTGGATGTACTTTCTTTTGGTATTTTACTTCTATGTCTTTTGAAGTTTGGCTTGCTGTTAGTCGTGGATTAGACTTCACAAGAATAGTTATGTTGCGTTCTTCTCTTTCCGTCAGTTTTTTTGGACGCCCAGAACGAGGCTTAGACTCCAAACAAATCGTTTGCTTGAAGTTGTTTATCACTCTTTGGACCGAGGAGTATTGCCTTCCAACAATTTTCGCGATTTCCCGATAGCTCTTACTATTTTGCCACAAACTTTTAATGATTTTCCTTTCACCAATATCTATTTCTTTTCGCCTTTGGTCCATAGTAACAAGAAATGTATTTCTAATATCAATTTTTCCCTCTTTGGATTTGTTCTTAACCGCGTCAACTACATGAATGATTTAAAATTAAATTTAACGTAATTGCCATGCAAATAATCGTCACTATTCGAAATGAACGCACACTTTTTCTGCTCAGCCTATTTAAGTAACTGTACTACAATCGTTATCTGAACACGACGCAGCTCAAACTTCAAAAAATTTTGTTCATACCCTCTACGAATAATTTTCTTTGAAATAAGTGAAAAGAAATAACTGAGAGTTTTAAGATAAACACGTTAAATTATTTTAATACTTTATAACAGTGGGTGAACGCAGACTTTTTCTACCATGTGTATGTATATATGTATATGTCGCAGAATAGGCTTATTTGCTCATTGTACCAATTCCAGCTAATTGCCCATTCTACTAATTACAGCTAAATAAGAGCTAGGTATGACCACTGTACGTCTGTGTATATTTTTCGGTGGCGCCATATTTCTGCAAGTATAAATTTGTGCACGACGACAGAGGGAATTTTGTGAAAGCTTTGGCAAAAAAATCGGAAAACACAGCCCTTAAATACTTGAAAACCAAGTTCCCAAGATTGTTAACAGAGAAAATCAAAGCGGGTATATTCGTCGGTCTACAGATAAAGAAATTGTTTACGGTCACAGAATTTCAACAATGCCTTGACAGTTCCGAAGCTAAAGCTTGACAAGCTTTTCAAAAAGTTGTTCATGGATTCTTGGGAAACAACAGGAGCAACAACGACCGTCAATTGATTCATACATTGATGAAATACTTTAAAACTATTGGTTAGTATTGTAAAACGTACATAGTCCAAAATATATTTATCACATAAATTGATTGGAAAATTATTGGAAAATTAACAATTAACTTTGTTTTTGTTAACAGGTGCTCGCATGTCGTTAAAAATGCACCTACTTCACAGTCATTTGGATTTTTTTCCTCCGAATTTGGGGGCTGAAAGTGATGAACAAGGCGAGCGATTTCATCAAGATATTGCTACGATTGAAAAGCGTTATGAGGGCTTTTGGGATCAAGGAATGATGAGCGACTACTGCTGGATGCAACTTCGTGAAGATTCCGTGCAACATAAAAGAAGAAGTTTGAGAGTAAAAGCGTATTTTTGACCTCAAACATAGCCAAATCAAAAGCTGCAAAATCACACGTGTTGACTTTATGGGTCATAACTTCTACAATTTTTCGTCGATTCAGACAAACTTAGGCTTAAAATGTAGGTGACAAAATTGTCTTTTAGAAAACCTATCTTATGTCGATATAAAAAATTTTTTTGTTCCAGAAAAAAGTTAATAAACTTTGATAATTTAGTAGGTTAGGTTAGGTTAGCCTGGTTGGCAATAAGCCACGCATAGACCTTTTGGTCCCTAGCGATACCAGATGGAGACCGACCTCTATGAATCCCTAAAGTAGACATCGTGTAGGATGTCAGCGCTTTTGGCGAATCTAAGTAGGTCTGGGAGCTCTGCTTTTGAGACGTCTTCCAGACCCTCAAACAGTGGGGCTCCCAGGCATCTTAGTCGCGTTTTTGATAATGCCGGACAAACGCACAGAAGGTGTTCCAAAGTCTCCTCAACATCCTCTCTGCATTTTCTGCATTTGTCCGTGTTAGCAATCCCTATCTTGTACGCATGTGCAGTCAATAGATTGTGACCTGTTAGCATACCTATGATAGTTCTGCATTCCTTTCGCGAGAGCGTAAGTACGAATTGAGTGAGTTTTTTGTCGTTGGTTCTACACATGAGTTTTGCTGTTTTGCATGTGGTCAGGTTAGTCCACCTAGCTTTCACTTGCCTTTTCATGTGGTCGTCCATTTCATTGTATATTGTGTTTAGCGGTCTCGGTATGTCGTTCTCTTGTTCAAATGGTAGTCTCACAGCACTTTTTGCTATCTCATCTACTATTTCGTTCCCTATAATGCCTTTGTGACCAGGTACCCAGTAGATATGCAGCCTACTGTTTTCGGCTAGCCTTTCTATGGCCTCCCTGCTCCGTCGAACATTTTTGGATTTAATACAATATGAGCTTATTGCTCTTATTGCTGCTTGACTATCCACGTATATATTAATTGTTGAGTTCTTTCTTGTTCTAGTGTAGGCTAGCTCCGCGGCCTTCCCCACAGCAAAAACTTCCGCTTGGAAAATACTGCTGTGGTCTGGCAGCTTGATAGACTGCCTTATTCCTAGTTTTGAGCAGTAGATACCCGCTCCCACTCCGTCTGGAGTTTTCGAGCCGTCTGTATAGATGTGAAAGGTTCTATGGCCAGGCTTCATGCCTTTATGCCATCCCTCCTCTTCAATTGTAGTACGGAACCTTCTCTCCCAAGTAAAGTACGGAGTCATGTAGTCTGTGCCACCTGAGCTCCACTTTCCTATTGAGCTGTGACCGAAGGTTCTGCAGATGAATACCCCCGCAGCCATTAGCCTTCTCGCGGATTTCGCTGCCAGGTTTTCCGCCATGAGGTCAATAGGTGGCATGCTGAGTATCATTTCCAGCGCCGCCGTTGGAGTGGTCTTCATCGCTCCTGTTATGCACAGAGCAGCGAGTCGTTGAATCCTTTCCAGCGGCATTAAGTATGTCAGTTTTTTTGTCGCAGTCCACCATACTAAGGTTCCGTACAGCAATATCGGTCTGACTACTGCTGTGTAGCACCAATGCGTCAGGGAGGGTGATAGACCCCAAGTAACGCCCAGCATTCTTTTACATGCGTACAACGCATTACTGGCCTTTTTCACCCTCTCCTCAACGTTGTGCTTCCACAGCAATTTGCTGTCCAATATTACTCCGAGGTACCTTGCATAATCTTTGAGAAGTAATTCGTTGTTGCCTAGCTTCGGAGGTTCCACGCCGGAACTTTGTACTTCCTGGTAAAAAGTACCATGTTCGTTTTTCCCGCGTTTATCCCTAGCCCTGCGTGAGATGCCCATTGGTGTATCGTTTTGAGAGTGTTGTTCATCACATTACTGATGGTGTCCAGGTACTTTCCTGTAACTACTATAGCTATGTCATCGGCATATGCCACTAGTTTAGGTGCCCCTCTGTCAAGTTTCTTAAGAATTTCATTTGCTACTAGTAGCCATAATAGCGGCGATAGTACCCCACCTTGCGGAGTACCTCTGCATGCATATTTGGTGACGGTCACATCGTTCCACTCCGCTCTTATCTTTCTGCTAGCTAGTAGCTGCCTTATCCATAGATAAACCGCGGGTTGCACGTTAAGTGACTCTATGCTATTTAAAATAGCATCTTTTGTCACGTTGTTAAAGGCCCCTGATATATCTAGAAATATTCCTAGAGCATACTCCTTATATTCTAACGCCTTTTCTATGTTTAGTACAAGTGAGTGAAGTGCAGTTTCAGTGGATCTGCCTTTAGTGTAAGCATGCTGCGCTTTGGATAATTCGTCCGGCGCAATTGTGTCTCTAATGTATGTATCTAGATAATTTAGTAAAAAACGTCAAAAATTCCTTCCATTGACACGAATTATATATTGCCATGTAGGTTATATGTGTGCCTTTCGAAATTTATGCACTTCAAAGAAATGGCGTGCACTGTGTTCAAGAGTGCAGGTAATAACTGCGCTATTGCCCAAAAACCAGGTTTTTTGGGAATATCTCGGAAACTCTTTGAAAAAAAAAATAAAATTCATTTTTGGTTTCAGCGACCTCAAATTAGTTTAAAAAACGCCTTTTAGTCGAGGACCATTTTTGGTGTAAACTAGTGTAATTAATTGCTGATCGAATATTTTTTTATTAAATTCAACGTGCGTCATATTTAAAATCAATATTTTTCATAGTGAATCGGTTTTTAACTATGTTATTATTAAAATCAAAGTGTAAAATATTCAGTTTCAGGTTGAGCATATTTAAATTGAATATTTGCATAGTTAATTCTACAACGTGTTTTTTCTCTGGGTGTACTAATTAAAGAAAACTTTTCAGACAAATATTTCCCCCTCAAATCACGCATTTCCGCCTCAGTAATGGAAATATAATCAAATAATAAAATAAAAATAGTTTGCGCGCATTCTCCTCCCGACCAAATGCTTACCTCTTTTGATTTTAGTAATATTATACCTACATCTCAGAGCCCATTTATCTTAGGAGGAAATTTCAATATGTGGAGCTCTCTTTGGGGCACAAGTTTATTAAATACTAGAGGCCATATAATTGAGGACTCCATCCTTGCCTACAATGCTAATGTGCTTAACGATGTTTCCTCTACCCTCTTCTCTATCCACTAATCTTTCACCCACATCCATCTCACCCTATGTTCAATTTCATTATCTAGCAAATGCGTAAGGCACGTAATAGACGACTTACGTGGGACCGACCACTTCACTGTCCTAACTAAGCCCTGTATAAACCACCCACCCACCGTTTTCAAACCGAAGTTAACATACAAAACCAAAAAGGCCAAAGTCGCTGTTTTGAGAAGTTCACCAGTAATATCAGCTCTAACTCCAGTACAAAAAGCATGTGGGCAGACATCAAAAGAATAACTGGAATGGCTTTTCGAATTCCCATCTCTGCACTAAGTTCACCAATGGGCTTTCTTCTAAATTCTCAGGATATAGCCCAAGAATTTGCCATTTTTTTCTCGGCTTCCTCCTCTGACAGTAACTTTTCCCCTGAATCTATTTCATGCAAACAACAAGTTCTCAATGAAACACCTTTCCCCAACATTCTTTCACCCTCCACTTAATACCTAGAGATGGAAATTACCGATTTTGAGTTAGTATCCTCTCTTTCTAAGGTATCAGGTCAGTCCATAAGTTCGTACGTTTTTTAAAGGTGGTTTTAAAATTAATAAAAAAGATGTTTAAAGTATTTATTAATAAATTATATATTTTCCTTCATTATTTACAATGTCTTCCCAACGTTTAGGCAAATTTTTAATTCCCTGCTCAAAAAATTGTTTGTCCTTGGAGCAAAAAACATCCGAGCTCGTTCAGCTTGCTTAATGTTTGCCTTGTGGTATGAGGTTTTGCGTTGTTGTGGTGAAACAAAACTTTTCGTCTATTCACTAAAGACGGTCGATTTTTGTTTAGTGCCTCATTCAGGTTTGATAGGTCATGGGAATAATAATCAGCAGTTATCGTCTGGTTTGGTTCCAGAAGTTCATAATAAACAATACCGGTCATATCTCACCAAATAGACAGGAGAATCTTCTTGGGGTGAAAGCCATTTCTAGGGGTCACATCTGGTGTTTCATCTTTATCTAACCATTGGCGTTTGTGAACAGGATTATTGTAAAGGACCCATTTTTCATCACCAATAACGATAGGGTTCAAAAAACTTTCATTTTCAAGGGAACACACATTCACTCTCTGCTGAAGGTTGGCGACGGAAAGTCTATGCGGAACCTATTTTCTCAGCTTTGAAACCTTTCCCAATTGAACCAGGTGCCTGTGAACTGTTCCATGCGATGAGTTTAACCTCTGAGCTATCATATCAACTGTCAAATTTCGCTCCGCTTATACGAGTGCGAGCAAGGCGTCGGAGTTAAAGACTTCAGGATGACCAGCGCGCGGGGCATCCTCCACGCCGCAGTTACCACTTCGGAATTTTGAAAACCACTTTTGCGCAGTCCTTACACTCACGGTATCCTCTCCGTGAACAGTATTTATTTCTGCAGCAGCAGTTGTTGCATTTTTACCACTTTTATAAAAAAATACAAAATATGTCTCTTATACGCGTACAACACGTACTTCTATCCGCCATTAAAATCACTTGTTGAATGCACAATATATTAAAGAAAATATAAATAGTTCCGTTATATTCCGCGAATAATTTATTGTATGCAAAAATTATACAAAAGGGAAATTATGGGTAAAATACGCACGAACTTATGGACTGATCTGATAACAGGTAAAACAACCGGAAGTGATTGAATTTCATACCCTATGATTAAGAACCTACCTCATCCTTTACTCTCTCGACTACTCGAACTCTACAGCAATATATTCACTACAGGCTTTTACCCCCAAGCTTGGAAGAGCAGCACCACTATTTGCATCCTTAAACCTGACAAATCACCTCTCGATGTTTGTAGCTACCGACCTATCTTCTTCCTTTCGTGCTTAGGCAAATTGTTGGAAAAAATAATCGGCATGAGACCTTCTTGGTACCTGTGTAAAAACGATGTAATCTATCATACACAATTCGCCTTTAAACCAATTAAATTTGCACAGTAGGATGCACTACCCCAGACGCAGAATATCACATTCACCATGAGTGCTCAAGGAGACATCTTTCAGCAACGAACTAGTTCATCTGAGGAAAGCGATCAAATGAAGTGACGCTAACTTATCACACTTCCTGTGAGAGGAAGGTATAAATCCAGTGGTGGGGAACTGATATTTACCGAAAGTCACCTCAGACCACTTATGCCGTCGTAACCGAGCAAGTAAACGTACTTTCGCAAGGACTTCTATTTCCTGAATGCCCATTTTCCACTGCAGCAGTAACCGCAATATTCAATCCTATTCATTGTGTTTTGAAAACCAAGGGAAAATTCGTAGTCTGCTCTGATAGTATGCCCTGAATCACCGTAATAAAGGAGAATAGTAAATCAAATTACATTATCGATAGCATCCGTGATATACTTATTACTCATCCTCAAAAAATCAAAAGTACAGGGCAATATGCATGCAGACAAAACCGTAAAAGACATGGCTGCCACACTTAATATGATTTCGTTTTATGAATGAACGAGCCTTGCTTTGAAAATTTATGCGCATGCGTTTATGAATGAAATAGTTTTTGTCGCATTTGTTATATTTTTGATTTTATAAATGAAATAATATTTGTTGCATTGGATGAATAATGAATAAAGGGCATATATTTCTATTAACATTTATGGATAAATACAATACATATATATATGCATGTTCTCGTACAATTATGCATCCTTATATAATATATTGTACAATATGTAAAGGGTGATTTGTTAGCTATTATCCTTTTGAACAGTTGGTTTAAACAGCTGACGCACGTTTCGTGTTTTGTTTCACTGTCAAACATCTTCAGTTTGGTCTATAATTTAACCATACGAACAATGCTTGCAAATCATTGAATTTTAGTATAAAAATGCGTGTTCTGTTAAGAAAGTTTATTGCGCGCTTCTTCCATTTTATGGCCAGTTTAATCGACCCACTAAAGGCTATTCGAGCTATTATGACTAAATTTAGAACCAAATTTACATAATTGGACATCAAACCACCAACACGCTTACGTAGAGTGCGAACTGAAGAAAATATCCCAGCTGTATCGGCCAGTGTTAATGATGAGCATCAATTATCGATTCGTCGCCGGGCCTCTGTTACTCAACAACGTCGAAAATTTTGCGAAAGGATTTAGGCGTGAAGCCTTTCAAAATACAGCTGGTGCAAGAATTGAAGCCGAACGACCTACCGCAACGCAGAACTTTTGGTGAATGGACTCTTGGAAAGTTGGCCGAAGATCCACTTTTTATCGAAAAATTGTGTTCAGCGACGAAGTTCATTTTTGGATCAATGGGTACGTAAATAAGCAGAATTGTCGATTTTGGAGTGAAAATCAGCCAGAAGAATTGCAAGAGCTACCAATGTATCCAGAAAAGGTCACAGTTTGGTGCGGTTTATGAGCTGGAGGTATCATTGGACCGTACTTCTTCAAAGATGCTGTGAATCGTAACGTAACTGTGAATGGTGAGCGCTACCGTGAAATGATATCCAACTTTTTTTTGCCCAAAATGCAAGAGCTTGACTTGCATGACATGTGGTTTCAGCAAGACGGTGCCACATGCCACACAGCACGCGTAACAATGGACTTGTTGAGAGGCGAGTTCGGTGAACATTTTATTTCATGTTCGGGACCTGTCAATTGGCCACCCAGATCGTGCGATATAACGCCTTTAGATTATTTTTTGTGGGGCTATGTTAAAGCTCATGTCTATTCAGACAAGCCTACTTCAATTAACGCATTAGAAGACAACATTAAAGCATTTATATGTGAGATACCGACCGAAACATTGAAAAGAGTATGCCAAAATTGGACTAAGCGGATGGAGCATTTGAAGCGCAGTGGCGGTCAACATTTGCATGAAATAATCTTCAAACATTAAATTATATGGACTGTACTATCGATTTAATGTGGCCTCCGTGGCCGAATGGGTTTTTTTCTAACAGCGGTCGCCACTCGGCAGGCAATGGCAAACCTCCGAGTGTATTTCTGCCATGAAAAAGTTCCTCATAAAAAATATCTGCCGCTCGGAATCGGCTTCAAACTGTAGGTCCCTACATTTGTGGAACAACAGCAAGACGCACACCACAAATAGAAGGAGGAGCCCGGCCAAACACCCAAAAAGGGTGTACGCGACAATTATATATATATATTAGGGTGTCCCAGGTTACAAGGGGGATTTTTTTTCGGAATTTCAATACGCATACCCTTTATTTTTTTTCCATTTGACTCTAAAAACTTAAATATAAAATATTATTGAGATCGGATGCCATTAACCCGTGCCGACTTGATGTCAAACTTTAAGATTAAAAGTTAGTATGAAAGCTATAGGCTCACAATAGAGAAAAGTTTAATTGAATTTTTAGATTAAGTAAATAAGTAAAAATAAAACACATATTTCGTATTTATTTTCTTTTTATTATAAAAACGACATCAATCATCGAATTTTCTTTTAAAAGTTTGCTTTTTATAGTCGGGATATACCTGTCTGTGTTCTTGTACGCAACGTAATAAAAATAGTTTTTGCTCCTCTTGAACAGTGATCAAACCGTGGAAGTCTTGCATTAACTTAACCGCTCTTTCTGCCGTATCATTAACTGCTTTCAGTCCTAGCAGCTTTCTTTTAGCTTGTAGAACGAATCCTCATTTGACCACGAAGAAGGGCACTTGTTCAGAAAACTGTCGTCAATCTGGAGTCGATTAAACAGGAACTTGCTTTCGACAGAGACGAAGTCATCAATGTTTTTCTCTGAAATTAAAACAGATAGATCAGTTATCAAATATACCTATTAGCAAACTTAGTAAAAGAACAAAATCAAAGCTTAATTAACGTACCAAAAAGTGGGCCACAGAGTTCTTCTTTGGATGCAATATAACGTTTGTTATGGACTGTTGGATTTTCTCTAGTTAAGTTAGCAATCACAATCATCATCAAATAAAGCCAGAATAGATACTTCATCTGTCAAATACCACAAATGCTGGCAAAACTTCTGCAAAGCTGCTTTTGAAATGCTTTTGTCTATTGTTTCTTAATTTTTCAGGGCCTTCCAAAAACACAAATCCTGACACGGCGCCTTTACTGCCGAAATACATTGGAGCCAGGGTTTTACGTAGGATGTCACGATGAACAGACATACGTCCAACAGAGCTGCCTTATCCTTGTTTGAAACTCTGAATTGAGAGCTAAGTAACGATATTTTTAATAAATAAATGGCTCTTGCCATACATCAAGCCTGGTGCATAGCACCTGGAGGCCGAATCTTAAATTCCTTCGCTGAATCTCCGCCATGAAATATAATTGAAAGCTCAATTAATTCGCGATAGTCATCTCTAACGATTTCTTTGGTTAATTCAGTTTTGTACAATTTTAGCAGTTTGTCAATTTCCGAAACATTAAAACAAGAGCTTTTCTGTACAGCTTTGTATTTTCTCGAGATCGCCTTTAAGTACTAATTCGTAAACGTGATGACGGCAAGCAAAAATAAGCACTTCTCTACCCAGTTTTTTTCGAGAAGCACACATGCTCCATTTATGCGGCCTGTGTTAGAAGCAGTAGTATCACAACAGATAATCTGCACTTTGTCTTCAAGGTTCCAGCTCATAATAGCATCCCAAACTACGTCTGCCTGTTCCCTTCCTGTCGAGCTATCCAATTTCGGAACAGCATAAAATTTGTTCTTTATTATCGTATGTAATAACTACCGGTAGGCGTTCTTCTTTACTTTTACGTGAATCTAGAGCTGGCAACAGTTTTCTGTCCCAGTGGACAGTTACCGCGCCCGGGACCTTGTTTTGAAAATAAATTTTTATAGCTTCAGCCCTTTCTTTTCGCATTTCCTTACGAACTCTATGGATGGAGGATTTGCTTATAGGGAATTCATCCGTATTGAGCCCCAGAGCCTCAATAGTAGCCTCAGTTATAAAGACAGAATCCCTCACACTTAACTGACATCTGTCTAATGCGGCAAATAACTTGGGAGTTATGATATTTTTCCGCATTGAAGTTTTATCGGGCTGAGAGGAGGCTTCTCTTGCGCTGGGTCTATTTTCTTCTAAATCTATTATTTCAGAGTCAGAAGATGACTTTTCTAGTGGTGGTTCGCAAGATGATGTTGATGGTGCTAAGGTGAGAAATATTTAGCACGTCGCTTTTCCTCCTCAATGATTCGAAGGCGCGTCCTTTCCTCTTTGTTTGTTACTTTTTTGTGCACTCCGGCTAAGTGACCGGGCCCACCTGGTTCTCTTTGGCGCTGCAAGAAGATCTTATCTTCCTTTATTTTAATCAATTGAAGGGTATCGGTATGTGCGATGTCAAACAAATTGTTTAAGTTTGAAGCAAACTCCTGTCGACGCTGTTCAAACACTTCTTGAGTTTTTTTCGCATTTTTTTGCAATTCTCTCCAAACTTGGTATAAGTTAACTAATATAGTTTCTTAACACAGTTAGGTATTGATCTGGTCGGCACGTAGCCTTTTCTCGATAAATAATACACTCACGAATTGTGAGATTTGCACTTTCATTGACATTTAAGTTCACTACACGAATATTATAGAACAAAACTGCCAGTACTTGCCCGTTAGAGAGAAGTTTAGAACCGGTGATTTGATGTTTTACATCTCCTATTAAAAATATCTCCTTTTTGGAACTTCGTAACTCCACTAACATGTTGACTACACGAAAAAAAACCCGGTTACTAATAAAACAAAAAAGTAATTACACGCAATCAATCCGACAGTTCACGCGCGCCGTACTGTACAAGTGCCGACAGGTTTCGGCGCAACTCGGCACGGGTTGCCGTGATTCTAAATAGACGAAACTTTATTTTTAGATGTTTTGAGACCATTCAAACGAAATAAGAGGGTATGCGTAAAAAAAAAATACTTTAATTTTTTTGGGACACTCTAATATATTATATATACTATCGATTTAAATAAAAATTGCATGCATTTGCCTGAATTTTACGTGAGTTTTTTGAAAAACTTTCCTATAGCTCTTAAAAAATCACCCTATATATATGGAATCCTTTAATGGCTAGTTGGAGCATAAGGCGTCTAATAGTAATGTATTGTTACGAATGTTCTTACGTTAAAATCGAAATGATTCTTTCACAATAATTCCTCTGAGTTCGGTCACAACTGAATACCCTACGCACATGCACCTATGCTTGATTACCATGCTTAATAACTATCGTAATTTCTAGTCTCGTCCGTTCATAGAGTTCTTCCATTTCTCCTGCCATGTACGGATGCTTCGCTCTTGCTCAGCCTTTCGGTTGGTCAGCTGAGCTGGATCCGCTCGGTGTTGTTTATCTCAGTGAATTTGAATGCAGTCAGTTTTTTTTTGCGTAGCAAGTGCAGCACTCAGACAACATTAAGTCCATTGTACTACACTCGGTTTCCCATTTTAATTCTCTTTAAATCTATCTGACTTCCGAAGGAATTTAAGTAAATCTTGTGGTTCGAAAAAGCCAAAGTGGTCGCTTCTTAAGACATCAGTGTCAAAGACCTCAAGCCTGATTCGAGGGAAGGACGGGCAGACGCATAGAAAGTGGTCCGTCGTCTTATACTCCGCTCCACATCCTGGGCAGAATACACTGTCTGAGATGCTTGGCCCATAGAAAGTGGCTGCTCATCAGTCCAACCAGCTGTCTTTCTTTTTCATGATGATCTGCGACAGTCGGTTAGACATGACAGGTAACATCAGTTTCATCCATCTGCAGCCTCCCTCAGCCTGCCAAGCTCGCTTGTGGGTTGAATTAACCCGTTTGCTAACCGTGGCTTTGATGGCTGCAGAAGGGAGTTGCAGAATCGGGCTCCGGGCCAAAGAAGTTGGCTTCAGAGCTGCCTCTCCATCTGTTTTCAACAACAAAATTCATAGCTTCTTGAATAGCATACACCTCCGTGTGAAACACAGATGCATGCATGCCAAAAGCAAAGTGCAGTTTTGTTCTGCTTGAGACATAGACCCCAGAGCCGGAGCCGTGCTCGATCATGGAGCTATTTGTGAAAATGCGAAAACAGATTTTGCCGGGGTTTGACACAATTGAGCCTCTGGCAGCACCCCACTGTATCTCTTTTCAAGTACCACTCCTGATGGCATGTAGTCGAGGGGCATGGAGAAGATCGTTCGATCGAGGACTATGCCTTCTCTGTTGTCCAATGCCGGACAGAGGCCGTACAAATTCCCATTATGTGTCAGCCTGCAGCAGAGCAATGGAGACAGCATACCACCTTGGGGGCAGCCTCTATTAACCCCGGATAATACCAGCATATCTTCATCTGCTCGCATCGGGACGATTCTTTGGGCCAGCATTGAACGAATCCAATTTACTAGCACCCGGTCTACGCCATGCCTGCTATCAGACATGCACATACTGTCAAAAGTGGCATTATCAAACGCCCCCTCTATGCCCAAAAAGATGCCAATAGGGTAGGCCGTCCTGTCGATGGCTGGCTCTACCGTAGCAACAAGATTTTGTAGTGCCGACTCGCAGGATTTTACACTTTAATGGGCATGCTGGAACGGAGAAAAAGGGTGAACCTTCGGCGATTTCTGACGTATGCAACCCTCACCATCCCCAAAAGCATGATATATAGGTCAGTGACAGGCATACAGTGAAGATTTTCGTCAAGGCTGCAGTCACGGACTCTAGGCCTTCCTTGAGCATGACAGGATATATCTGGTCCGGGATACTTGTAGCCACAAATCGAATGGTGGCCTAATTCACCAAAGAACCGAGAACGTACCAGTTATGCCGAAAAGGTGTAGCAATACCGGCTGTTGTCGGCCAACGTTTATCTGATAACCTGGAAACTGAGATTTCATCAGCAAGCTGAGTGTCTCACTTTGTTTCTCCGTGTAGGAGCCATCAGATTTCTTAAGTGACCCCAGCTTTGCGGTTGGATCCTTTTCCAGGATCCTAACCAATTTCGTCGTGTCACTCAGAGATTCAATACCGCTGCAGAATTCCCTATAAGAAGCTTCTTTCGTTTCCCGAATAAGCCTCTTGTAGTTTTTCTGAACATGGTGGTATCGCTCACAGTCCTCAGCAAGATTAGTTTTGAGGGCCCGGCTAGAAGTTTTCTCGACTCACGCCTCAACACCTGGAGCTTTCGATTCCACAACGGTCGAATTGTACCGGCCGACTCAAAACATTCAGTTAGGGCAGTGTTGAGTTTCTCGATAGCCGCCTCAATGCCCTGTTATTTCCGAAGTCTTGGTGGCATCACGGCAGCTCCCGAAATGACCCCAGACTGCTTTTCTGGGGTTTGGCAATGGTATTTGTGCCTCCTCGACGCACTGAAACTAAATATAGCTGTGGTCTAAGCACGAGTTTTCGGCACGAATCCTTGACAACAGAATTGCTCAAGACTCGGCACAGTGAGTTGCGAGGATACTATAAGACCGGTCCTAAGTCTACTCGAATTCCTGTCATATAATAGCGTGGCCCATTTCAATGCGCCAGAGCCACAGAGGCAGTCCGTAAAGACCCAGTGCTCTTGTTACATAAGTGGGGTAATTTGTGCAGCTGGGTAAACTGTCCACTTAGAAGTGCAGTAGCGGCTTTTGAATGCTGCAGTCAGCTTAATTGGTAGCATACGCGCGAAGACTAATACAGTATCCTCCAGTACGATGCGGAATAATCGAAGGCATCCACTTTCATGCAAGGGCTGCAGTTTGTTGCTTCGACCCAGGCTGGTACAACATATAGCATGACAGATGATGCCACACTGCTAAGAAGCTTCCTCAAAGAATGCTTAGGACCTTTCGTATTTTTCATAATCCGGGTTAATGCAGGTACAGCCTTCGCGGCTTTACCGCTGGCGTATGTTAGATGCCGCTTAAAGTTCAACCTGTGGTCAATCATTACTCCAAGATATTTGATGTACAGCTTAGACTCCAGTGCGTGGTCACCTACTCTAAGATTTACCGTCTCAACTACTTTCTTGATAAGGATAAGAACTACTTCCGTCTTATAGTTTGCAAGGCACAAACCACTATAGCGCAGCCAATCTTTTGAGATTTCGACCGCTTGATTGTAGATTGCTTCAGCCGGGTAAGGAATTTAGCGACAACCGCGGTTGCAATGTCATCAACAAACCCTAAGATTTCACATGCTAGAGTTTAAGACGCAAGACTCCGTCGTTCACTATGTTCCAGAGAAGTGTGCCCAACAATGAGCTCTCCCGCAGTGCTCCTGTTCCTCTGCACCTTTTAATTCCTTCTTCGATTTTACAATTAGTCCTGCCATAAGTTCTGTCCGTCATATATATGAAATTATAATCATTTTTTTAATAGAGTTAGTCTTATTTATTCATGTAAATGTCGAAGAAAAAACTTTTAAATTTTCATTCGAAATGGTCATCATTTGCTTCTACGCAAGTCTTCAAACAATAAGACCATTCACCTTTGAAGCACGCACGGTTTCCATGGATATTGACGTCGCTGCTCGATTCAAAGATTGTTTGAGACTCTACAAATTTCTAAGAGGTCTTTGTAAGGCCAAGTTCTCCAATTCTGACCATATGCTGTAGTCCAATGGATTCAGATCTGGACTTCCAAACGAAAAATCTTCTGCTGCTATGAACCCAGGAATATCGTTTTTTAGCCACTGCTGGGTAGTTTTTACCTGATGGGCTGGAGCGGCATCTTGCTGGAAGATCCAACGCTCTCCATTAAAGAGGGTACTGCTCAACTGGTACACTTTTGAGCCAATCTTAACCCCATTATCGCAAGAATAATGAGATGTAGCGCCTTTACAAGACACTCCCCACCAAACCATTACGGTTTCTCACTCCATTGTTAACAACCAAAATTTGCCACGAAACTGAGTACAACTTATGAGTAGTCAATGCATACAAACAAAAGCAAAACTAACGGAACTTTTTTCTGCGCATTCGTTTTCGTCGTATGCATTGTAAAATTTGTCACAGAATTCATGGCAAGACTTAGTATGGCACGACTCTGTTAGAGAATCAGGTTGCGATAATTTTCCCAATGTTTACTGGGACACCGAAATTCTCCAGCGCATTTAATATTTTACCCCAGTTAGTTGTATTAAATACATTTATTTTTATTTTTGCTTTTGTTTGGATGCATTGTCTACTCATAAATTATACTCAGTTTTGTGGCAAATTTCGCCTGTTAACAATGGAGGGGGGAGCTAAAGAAAATCGCATTGAAAGGATTGCATTACAAAGGTGTGGTAAAAGTGCGAGTGAGATTTACGAATTGTCGAAAAAACGTGTTAGGTGCGCAACTAAGTTCTCGCTGTTTTTTGATGAAAATACAACATTATTCTAAAAAAATGTTTACAAATGAATCATTGAAAGTATTGCCCATTGCTGGATACTGCTTTTCCCCATCTGGTAGATCTCGTATCCCGTCGCGGTAAAATTGTTCATCTTTTGAAGCTATCTATGGATCAAGCCATGTTTTGATGTCTTCATATGAATGGAACTGATGGTCAGGTGGTATTCGGACGCCGCAATATCTGGAGGATATGGCGAATTTCAGTTTTTCCAGGTAGGTTTTAACGGGTTTGGCAACGTGAGGCCGAGCGTTGTCATGCTGTAAAATCACTTTTTCATGCCTCTCCGCATAAATTGACGTCGATACCGATCCCCAGTGGTGGTTTCGCTTGGTTTTAACAGTTCATAATAAATAACACCAACTTGGTCCCACCAAATACATAGCATAACCTTCGCAGCGTGAATATTCAGCCGAGGCGATGACGTATGTAGAAGCTTGACCGGGCAGTCCCCATGACTTTCTTTTCTTTGGATTGCTGTAATGAATTCATTTTTCATCACCCGTCACGATGCAATGAAGAAAAACCTTGCTTTTTTGCCGCTGGAGCAATTGTTCACAGGCGAAAAAACGACGTTCAACATCCTTTGGTTTTAACTCATACGGAACTCAAGTCTCCTGTTTCTGAATCATTCCCAAAGCATGCAATCGCTTGGAAATGAATTGGCGGGTAACTTCTAATATTGAAGCAATCTCTTTTTGATTTTGACTCGGATCTTCATTGAGAAATGCCTCCAATTCAGCGTCTTCGAAGTTTTTTGGCCTTACGTCACGCGGACGGTCGTCAACATTAAAATCTCCATCTTTGAAGCAACGAAACGAATCTCGGCACGTTGTTTTACTTAAAGAAGCATCTCCATAAACTTTTTGTAGCTCTCGATGCGCTTCAGCCGCCATTTTTTTCGAATCAAAAAGAAAAATCAACACTTCCCGCAAATGATGATTGTTCGGCACAAAATCAGATATTTTCACAAAACCATGATGCTAAAACAAAATCACTAATGTGTCGAAGCAGTTTGTTTACCATATGTCTAAGCTTGGTTTAAGACGTTTAGGTTATGTTAGAATCGATTAGCACACACTGCTGGTGGTGTCTATTGACAAACAGCGGGACCTTAGTTACACACCTAATAATATTTCGGGAACATTTGTTTACCGCACGATCAATCGTTTTTCTCCAAACGTCTGAAGTGACAGACAGCAAAAGAATTGGTCGCCCCTGCATGGTTCGAACCAGTAAAGCC
The DNA here is from genome assembly GCF_027943255.1 of Anastrepha obliqua. Taxonomy (NCBI): domain Eukaryota; kingdom Metazoa; phylum Arthropoda; class Insecta; order Diptera; family Tephritidae; genus Anastrepha; species Anastrepha obliqua. The sequence goes on along the minus strand of NW_026562179.1, from coordinate 39,029 downwards.
ATAAAAGCCGTTCGAGAAATAATTCGCAGGAATCCCCTTAGAAAGCAGAAATGAATGTATCGACCAGATCAATGTCAAGACTAATTAGAGATGTTCTCCACATTAAACCCTTCCGTCGCTCAACTGGTCATTTGTGACAGTGCGGTTGAACAAAATTAAACTCCACAAATACAAGCAGCTACTTTGGTGGCACGCGGTCAACGGCCATGAAAATATTCTTTTCACAGATGAGAAAGTGTTATCTGTGGAAGAAGTTTTTAATAAGTGAAACGAAAAAATCTATGCTAAAACTTCTAACCACGCAGAAAATGTTGTTCCAAGGGTTCAACGTGGCCACTATTCAGCCTCTGTAATGGTTTGGTGGGGAGTGTCTTGTAAAGGCGTTACATCTCTTCATTTCTGCAAAAACGGCGTTAAGACCGGGGCAAAAGTGTACAAGGAGGATGTCTTAGGAGGCGTTGAGCAATAGAGCAGTACTCTCTTCAATGGAGAGAGTTGGATTTTTCAGCAAGATTCCGTTCCAGCCCATAAGGCAGAAACCACCCAGCAGTGGTTAAAAAACAATATTCCTGGGTTCATAGCAGCAGAAGATTGGCCGTCTGGAAGTCCAGATCTGAATCCATTGGACTACAGTTTGTGGCCAGAATTGCAGAACATGGTCTGTCGAAGGCATCACAGAAATTTGGAGAATCTCAAGCAATCTTTGGTTCGAGCAGCGACGTCAATATCAATGAAAACCGTGCGGGCTGCAATAGCTAAATGACCCAAAATCAAATTGTGACCATTTCGAATGAAAATTAATTTTTTTTTAATATTTACATGATTAAAGAAAACTTCATTAAAAAAAGTACTATAATTTCATACCTATGACGGAACTAGCTTGTAACACAACTTATGAACCCGGGGGCCTTATTGTTTTTAATCTGCAAAATTTCATCATTGTCGATTAAACAACGATTTTCACGAACTTTGCCTGTATTGTTGTTGGCATTATCGCATAGTTTTTGAAAGCACAGGCGTTTGCTTCTCTTAACTATCCGAAATATTTCCTTCAAAACATCCACCAGTAAACGGTCTCTCTGTGGTATTTATTAGGTCTTATTTTACTCGTTATAGTGTCACATGCTTTAGTGAGCGTAATGTTTGCCATCATTATCTTCAGGGTCCAAAGATCTTCCAAGATGTGTATAGCTTCAGCCAGGGTTAAGCTGTGTGAAAGATAACTGTAAACATACATATTGTCAACACGAGCTTGTACAAAGCAACGAGTTTTGTTTATTGTGATTATGCAAATTCTTGTTTGGGTACAACAAATCGCCTGGGGATCTCTTTCGTCTATCTCTTTCTGCAATATGCCCATATTCTATGCACTATGCACCCCTTCGGCTCCAGTTTGCCTCTAATACAGCAAATACCTACACCAATCTGTATTTTGCCTGTTGTTGTAAGCTTAGTAGCAGTCGCTAGTGTAACGTTTTTTGCAAGTTGAGGACTCCAATGAGGGTACATTTAGCTCTTTAAATTAGTTAGCAATAGCTTCGTGTACTTCTTCTCTCGTCGTGATTTCATCAGGATCGCGAACGATTTGCCATAGTTCTGTTAGAGTTCTTACTTCAACTACTTCTCCTAGGACAGCTTTAACTGCTTCGTTCATCTTCAAGGGGCTTGGATCAGATGAGCGTTCGACCACCAGTAGTAAGTCTCCACTTTCAGTTTTTTTCTGATTGAAGTCCTGTAAGCCGGTACTGCTTTCCCACGTTTCAGAATGCTTGCATATGAGACATTGCCAACGGTTTTGACAAATATCGCGTCTTTACGAGGCGGTCTCTGTCGCCTCCGATGTTCTCTTGCATTTGCTTCGTCCACTTGTTTCCCGTCAGATTTTGGCATTTTCTGTGTGGTTCCATTACGGCTTTTCTTAGCAATTACAATATTCAATCCTTCGGAACTAAATTTCTTATTCGTTGACACTGGCATGTCCGTCGGAGCTTCATCCCGGACTTGTTTTAGTCTTTTTTACAGGTTTTTTCCGTGCAGCGACGGAGTCTATTGTCTTCTTTGGGTTGTTGTTCATGGCGCGCTTTATAAGAGGCGATGTTTGCGTGCATTCGTTTTTTGCTTCAAGTACTACACTTTTTGTCCATTTTAGGATCTTTATTCTAGACTATCACGACAAAAAAAGTCAAAAAAACAAAAGGAAGAGCTATATTGCACAGCCGACATAAAGTTGGAGGTATGTAGAAGCATACGACGATAATGCGAATGGAATGGTTTTCACAAGAACAGCTTTTTTACCGGCACCAACTTTAATAGATTCGCCTTGGTCCGTTTGATAAAAATTAAGTGATTGTGACTCTATTCCAAAATGAAGGCACATGATAAATATAACAAGAAACTTACGATTCTGACTGGTTGTAAATATATATGTAATAAATGTGGCGCAATGTGTCCATACTTTAATAAAAGTTTCTAGTAACAACAAAATGTTGAATTACATTCTTTAGGGGTTATTGTTGTTTGAATTTGAACTAAGGACATACAAAATGGAACAACTCGATTGTTTCGCTGTGCACCTATTACAACAATGGTTCCGTCTAAATAAATAAATAAATAATCTATAGTGCTATAAGTGCTATAACTACTCATTTTTAACACCATAGATATGCATATGGATATGTATTCATACCACAATAGGACATACCATGAATTGTTTTCTGCTTATTTATGTAACAGGCTCCTATATCGATAACTCTGGATCTGGATGTTTGCAGTCGACAACTAGCGATCTATATTTGGCTAAAAGGCGCGCTGCCAATCATCCTTGTCCGGTCTGCGGTAAGCATTATGTAAACGAGGGCTCACTGCGCAAACACTTGGCTTGCCATCCGGAGACAACACAGCTTACCAATAGTCTGCGCATGTGGCCATGTTCGGTATGCCAAGCTGTATTCACACACGAAAACGGTAAGCATACTTTCCTAATGACAGTTACCAATATTTCTGTGTTAACATGAGGTAAATCTTAACAAATTTGAAAAATATAAAGTATATGTTATACAAAATAGTTTAGCTGGGCAAGATATAGTTTAACTTCTCTTAGATCCTGAATTATTTTAGATATCCGTACAAAGCCGAACTGATCCCAAAGTATATTTTACTTCATCTTTTGTTTATTTCACGCAGGTCTTCTCACGCATATGGAACACATGCGTATGGATCCCAAGCATCAGTTTGCCGCACAGTATGTGTTATCACGAGCAGCAGCAGAGAGGCGGGAACGTGACTCTATACTTGCAGCCACTCTAGCCGCTTCAGCTGGTGGTGCGCCCAGTAGTGGCGGCAGCGGCTTACTGCCTTTGTTAGGTGACGGTGGCGGCTCGAACTCTTTATGCCCCTCGCCCTCGGCCAATTCGGAATGCTCCTCGAACGGCCACCTATCATCGTCAGCCGCTTCTGACCAAGGCAGTGGCATACACTCGCTAAACAATAATAATAATAATAATAATAATAATAATAATAATAATAATAATAATAATAATAATAATAATAATAATAATAATAATAATAATAATAATAATAATAATCATAATAATAATAATAATAATAATAATAATAATAATAATAATAATAATAGTAATAATAATAATAATAATAATAATAATAATAATAATAACAGCAACAAACTGAGTGAACTGCTCAGCCGAACAGGGAGCAATCCGCACTTGGCAAGTCAGTATGGAGTTGGCCTGGATACAGAGCTGCACGTAGCCAATCGCATGTCGCTAATGGCAGCTGCGTCAGCCGCGGCGGCTGCTGTGGCCGCTTCGGCCAGTGGTGTGGGCGTTAGTGGGAATGTGAATGTAGGCGTTGTGCCTGGCATGAGTATGGAGTCACCAGTCAGCTGCGTAGATTCAACCAGATCAAGTGTACAAGCAGCTGTTGTTAATTTGGCGGCAGCTATGCGTATTAATCAAGTCAGTCAGCAACAAGCAAGTGGTGGTAGCGTTACCAGCGGAGGAGTAGGAGTCGGTGGAGTCAACAATAATGCTGTAGGCAATGCTGGCAATATGGTTAGCAATGGGTCCAATCAGCAGCAGCAGCTGCACCCTCAGCATCACCAGCAGCACCTAGTATCCGCCACTGACAACAATGCAGCACCGCTAACACCTGGTGGCCTGTGTGTGGTTGCAACCTCACCAAGTGCAGTGATCCCCACTTTGCAGACAGATGCATCGGGCGTTAATGCGGTTGTGACAATAAATGCCATGCGCGACACCATGATGCGCACTAGTGTGGGTGTTGGGGATCCGCTAAGTAGTATGCACCAGCAGCTTGACCAACACGCTCACGGACATGTGCAGCCCCAAACGTCGAACAATTTGCAAACAACCCGCATCAACTATGGCCAGCACAACGTGACAATAGCCAGCAGCACCCATCAAGTGCAACTTCAGGTAGGAGCGTCAATGCAAAATCCTGCCTCACACCACCACCATCGTCATCACCATCATCTCAATCAGATACAGCAGCCGCATTCGCCGGAAACGGCGTTGCGTATGCATCATCATGCTGAAGCAATACTGCGTTCACACACGGAAGCGGCTTTCCGATTGGCAGCATCGGTGGCCGCATCTAACGGTGTTATCGGTAGCGGCACTGGTCCGAACAACAGCCTTTCCGTTGCTAATAGTGAAAATGCGACAACGCATAACAACAACACAGTTCAGGTTAAGGCCGAGACACACCCAACGCAACAGCAGCATCTCGGCAATGACGCAGCAATACAGCAACAACAACAACAGCAGCAACAACATCAACACCTACATGCAACGTCACAAGAACAACAACAAAAGCTGAATGCTACTAGTAATCTACAGCAACAAACAAACACAGTTTCGCAACAATCACAACTAACATCTGATCTTAGCGAAGCGATACGCTTACAAGAGCACCGGCTAGAGCAAGCGCTCCGACTGCATAACGACGCGCGTGCACTTAATTTTCTTACAGCCGTTCAGCAGACCGCCAATACCACGACGAACAATGTAGCGCTACAACACCAACAACAACATCAGCAGCAAGCACCCACGGCACAGCATCACAGCAATGCGTGAGGGCCACTCATGAGCGATAAATTAAAGGTCGCCTAAGTCGTAACTATTCAAAGCGAAATTTATACCATACAAGCACTCAATTCATACGATTAGTTGCTCGGTTTTGGAAGCGCATATCAAGCAACATAGCAGAAACCAATCTAATCATGAGGAAAAATGAAAATAATGTAAGAAAATTTGAATATAGCTATGCCTGCATGTTGTCAAAGCAAAAGCAACACACGTGCATTTATAAAATGTATGCAACAAGACAAGACATTCATATGTATGTTTGTCAAATGTTGCAACGACGCCACAAGAAAGGATGATAAGTCTAAGCAGTATGAGGCGAATTTGTCTAAGTAACTTTATAACGATTATGGATTCCTCACAATAAGTATGAGCAATACTCATAAAATCATAAACCTAACCGGATATGAATGCATATATTAATTGATTTGTAGAAGTACCTTTAAAGAGGTGAACACCATTTTCAGATTACTTTTTGAGACAATTACGGCTGCAATAGAAATTAAGTCACAGTTTCGGTAAAAACCCCGCCACGAACCGGTTACGTCAAAGTGCAGCTTTCCCACCATGACCAAATAAATACTATTTAAGCAAAAACGGCTTAAAACTTATAGCATTTATGCATGAATCGGAAATTTTTATTGGAAAACTGAAGAAAAGAAATCCAAAACAATGCATTTGTTCGTAAAGGTGTCCTATCAATACCGTTTCTTTTGAAATCCAGTATTTCTTTAAAAAGTTATTTTGTCTTCAAAATAATAAGTGTAAACATGAATGTTATGTATGAAACACAAATTCGTCTCGTGACGTTTGTCCTTTTACCGAAATTTCGAGGAACTTTTTCCATAGTAGCGGGCGGCTCAATTTCCTAATTATAAGTCGAACCTCATTTTTACGTTACATTGTACAATGTTCTAATATTCTAAAATTTAACAAATGTAAGTAAATGCGATCAACAACTACAGTCGTAACACAAAATTTTATTGACGACCGCGCTTTCACTTGTCCCAGATGAAAACTTTTGTACAAGATAACACTTATGCACTATTAATAGTACATATGTATAATCCTGCAGTACCCGTATAAAGAATAATAACAAAAGCTTTTTTTTAAACCCGCGGTCCTTCATTTGGAGACTAACACAATAAGCATACTTACAATTGTTATTTGATTTTGTCAGCGCTAGAGAAAATTTCATTCGTAAAGCTTTTTTTGTAAAAATGATATAATACGTGTATCTGAACAAGACTGCAATCATATTTACCTGAATATTTTCGTAGAGAAATTTAAAAAAAATATATTGCAGCATTACTCACGAGTTTTAACCAAGGAAAATTAATTTACATGTAAATATCACTATGAAACAAACAAATACTTGTTTCATTGTGTTTACACAATAATTCTGATACCATATATCCTAACACTTGAAGTAAATTGAAATTTAGAAAAAAAAAAGTAAGCACAGTGTAAAGGATTTAAGGATAACATATGTTTCTAGATAACTGACTATCTTCTTGTAGTCGGTTAACGCGTTGTTCTTCTGAAGGCATCAACAGCAGTACACAAGCATGATTGGTTCCCATCCGAATCTTTCCACAAGTTTGTCGCTGCATCCATGTTTTTTGAAAAATGGGAGTTCAGAACATATTTGTATTTCCGTTTATAATAAGGATTGAGCATTAATTTTATTTTGTCATACAAATTTGGTGATCGGCTATTGTCATGCCAATCATGCCTTCCTTAAGAGGGAATTAAGGTGGAATTAGAAAGCGAAATCATCGTATACCGATATATTTGTTTCTTAAGAAACTTTAAGCCATTGATACTTATACAAAATTTTTGGTTAAAAAATATTAAATGTATATTCAATGGCAACAAAATGAACTCTGGTACTAATGGTTTCCTTTTGATATTTTTGTGTATCCGGTTGGTAGATGCCTGTTTTGTTTAGTGCTCTGAAGGCACTTTACTCTACCTTTCAGACAGACCAGCTACTGTGGAGTGAAATTGTTTTTAGACTGTTTCGATCCGTAATCAGCTCTGCAGATGTTATATTGTTCAACATTTTCTACAAATGTTCAATATATTATATTTAAATCTGGGCTTTGCGGTCAATCACTAACTATATGTGCCATGTGTTTTGGTCCGATATCTTGTTGAAAGCTCCAACCTGTACCAAGTTGCAACTTATCCACCGAAGGTTTCAAATTATGTTTCAGTAAAGATTTGCATTTATAAGTATCCACGAAATCCTCAATAAATACTATTCTTCTATCAAATACAACTCCCGAAACCATTACGTTCACGCCACCATGCTTCACAGTTGATATTAAATTCTTTAGATTAAGGACAAACATTTAGCCTTCCTTCGCTGCTAAATACATTAAATTTTCATTCATCGGTAAACAAAACTTTTTGCCAAAAATCCATCTCCTTTTCTCTAAATATATGCTGTGGCGATTTCCAAGCAAAGTTTACTGGTTTTCTTCAGAAATTAGAAGTTTTGGCGTGGTGTTCTGACGTGCTTGGGCTAATTTTTAAACATTAACTTTTGGATTTTTGCCCACTTCTTTGAGAATCAAACTATTAAGTTTGTGAGATAGCTTCCTTGGGCAACCATCGGGCGACTCATTTTCGGTATAACCAATATTTTTAAAGTTATTTACAATGATCTGTACTGTTGGTTGACACAAGTTTAAATTTTTTTTAAATTTCAGGATAAAACTTGTTTTCTTTTCTATGCTGTATAGTATAACCAAATTTCTTACGTCAACTGATCTTTTTTTTCGCGGAACCATTTTTGATGCTTATGTGCCAAAATCACAACTGAACTCAATATGAAAGCAGGAAACATAATAAAAGAACAGAAACAAACAACCGGTAGATACCTTATCGTTATCACAACATACCATACCATAGCGTTTTGCCCTATTTTTATTATTTTATGTTAAACCATAGATTTTTTCAGTTATCTGTGGCTAGAAGAACACACATCATAATATAATAAGCTTCCAAGCCAATGGAAATACGAGTATATACATTTGGACATCACTCTATATCTGATTTTTCTATGCTCAAATTCAAATACCCGATAGGGTCGTTTAGTTCTGATTGGCTTGCTAAATGAGGTTCTTTAATATGTAGTCGGATCTTTAAATACTTCCCCACTAGAAATTTCTACTTACTTTCTAAAAACAAAATACTTTTAACGAGAATGATTTTCAATTATATATATATATATATATATATTGGCGCTTAGTCCCTTTTAGGGTGTTTGGCCGAGCTCCTCCTCCTATTTGTGGCGTGTGTCTTGATGTTATTTCACAAATGGAGGGACCTACAGTTTTAAGCCGACTCCGAACAGCAAATGGTCTTTTATGAGGAGCTTTTTCATGGCAGAAATACACTCGGAGATTTGCCATTACCTGCCGAGGGGCGACCCTATAAGAAAAACGTCTTCTTCATTTTGGTGTTTCATGCAGACTCGAACCTAAATTTTCCGAATGCTAGTCACGCACCAACCCATTCGGCTACGGAGGCCGAATTTTCAATTACAGTTCTAAAATAAACTTCTCAAACGCACAAGGTGTGTTCAAAAATTAAGGTGACTTTTTAATGTTCCAATCTTCGAACCACGTTCGCCCAAAAAGTGCTTTGGTATGACCTGAGCTTTTCAACGATGCGGACTTTATCTCCACAATAGGACGATGTTGGCAAATCTCTGTCCTTTTATAAGAAGAAAAAACCGCAAGGACTAAGTTCGGTGAGTACGGTTGAGGAAAGATTACGATGTTATTTTTGTCCAAAAAAGTTAAAATTTTTCGGACTATCGTTTTTGAAAGCAGAAAATCGCAGACTATATAGAAACAGATTAACCTACCATATGTATCTATGTAAAATTGTAAACACATGTTCAAGATATGTGCCCCAACTAAAAAAAAATGGAGAATCGAATATACGTGACATGCGAAATTTGAAAAGTCACCTTACTTATTGAATACACTTTCTATACTACGAGTATACCAAGGCAATGAAAAATTCAGGCGTGTATACGCTGCAAATGAAATATAAACGAGTGAAACAAATATCTGATTAATTAACACTTAGCCAGTCATGTCACTTTAATTCATATAAAGAACGTCGGAGAGACCTGATCAATATTTAGACCATGGCTGGTTTTAGTAAGACATTTGAATATACAAAGATATACACATCAGATCATTCATGTTACCCTGAAAACATGATAGTGGGGAATGAAGACAAATTACATCAGAATTATTGATCAGATAAAGGCTCATATGACAAAGTAATGTGCTACAGTAGTATCATACAAAGACGCAAGTGCATCAAAGATATGGCAAGAAAAATGCGTAGATGAAAATCGAAAATATGTTAACAGTATGTAACTTAACAAAAACGTATTGGCTATATGAATAAAAATTACACACTTACATATAAGTAACTAGTAAAAATTAACATCGTAATAAAAAATTTAATGCACAGGCGAAATTTGTATTAAACAAGCAAACTAACAAACATGAAGGGAACAATTAGAAAAAAATACGCAAAATTTAAATTATTAAAAGAAATTATAACAATAATAACTAATTTAAAAAAGAAAGACTAAAAAATGTTGCCATATGCAAACAATTTATAAAAAGTTATAAAACGAAGAATACTAAACCTTTACAATACTAATTGAAATTTATGAAAGAAAAACGGATACTCCATGGTCATATAAAATAAAAACATATTGAGAATAATTCATGGAGATTTTAAATATTTATATATGTATATATATATGTATATACATATTTATGCGAGCGAGAATATTGCATTAACATCAACAACACATTCGATTTACCATATAACTAAGCTATTTAACATTTTTCTATACGCAGCACGAAGCTATGTAAACATTTCCACATTAGACCTCTTCTTTTCGCCAAGCGTTAGTAAGTGGCGAATAGATTAAGCAACTGGTATAAATGAACATATCTTGACAAAGTTGGAGCTGCCTTAAATTACATGTGCTTGTAAGATCGTAAGTTATACCAGTTTAATGAGGTATAACCACAATGTTTCGTCAAGTTAGTCGAGCATAGAAGTGACGCATAGAAGAGGCTTTTTTGGGCCTCTTTGTTTCGCCACGCGTTAACAAGTGGCGAATAGATGACGCTACTGGTATAAATAAAGATATCTCGGCAGCGCTGAAATAGAGCTGCCTAAAATTACATTTATTTGTAAAATAGTGAGTTATGTTTACTCGCGAATCTTGCTCGATACCTTTGTTGTTGCTTTCGCATGCAAATTTTTCGTCAAGTTAGCCGATCAGAGAAGTGGCGAATAGAAGAGGCCTTATATTACATAGAATTAATACAATACGAAAAGGTGCATCGTTTGTCAGATTTTATTAAAACATATTTGGAAAAAAAAAATAATGTAGCCAACGAAAAGTCGCTTATTTTCAAGAAAATTACAAAAATTAGTGCTAATTCAAAATTTGCAACCATTTGCACGCTTATCAAAAACTTTCCCTACGTAATTAACTATCACTTAAAGAAGTGTATCAAAAAACCATTCACGAATATTTGTAGAAGCGTAAATACATTTTATGGTAACTACTAAACTAATTTCTTTTTTAATAAAGTATAAAGAATTTCTCAGGTGAAAGAATTAATTTTCAGAATTAAAATTAAATGTAAATTAAAAGGACCGCATATTTTTTTTTGTTTAAATTATTTAATTCTTAATATTTATTCAAATGTTTAATTTAATTTGAATTTAGCTAAATTAAATGTACTTTTAGGTAACAAAGAAAAACAAAAGAGCAGTAAATTTATGACAAAATAATGAAACAAATGAGAATGAACTTCGCTGGCAGAAAAGCCAAACAACTAAACAGTGGTTAGTACACACGCATTGTAGAAAGTTCCATAGCAATAAAAATATAATGCAAATTTAAACAAAACTTAAGTATATAAAATAAACAAACAAATGCTTGAATATACAAAATATATAAAATAACAATACTAAACCTAGTTCAATATTTGTATAACGCTTTCTAGATATTGGTGGCTATTAATCACTAAAATGACTACTGACTGCTTATATTTTTATTATTTTATTAGCAATGTTTAATAATATTAAGTAATATAATATTTTTGAGAAATATATATTGTTTAAAAGTATTTAGACAGGACTCAGAATGCAGTCATTACACCTTTTGCAACAGTACTTTCGAAAATATCAATTTAATTTTAGCCAATTCGATTTTCAATATACTTCAGAAATCATTACTTCGATTTTATAAAGCAACAGATGTACTTTTGACCATGATACTTTTTAAAGATAGTTCCACTCTCTCTTTTCAGACGTCAAATTAGCCATTCTATAGAAATCATGTTTCGTATTTTCATGTTACCCATTACTTATACAAAATCTAATAAATAAGAAAAATAATAAGAGAAACTAAGAAAAAAATATTAAATATAATTAGATTTTATTTAAACAGGATATTAAATAAGAATAAAGTAACAACTTTTAGTAAAAAAATGAAAAGGATTATAACATAGTCATATTTGCAGAAAATAATCGCACACATTTTTATTTTACTGGTACCACTTTAGGTCTTTAATTTTTTACAGGCTTTCATTTCATCGCGATTTTTTGCATTTGGGTTTGTCTATATCAAATCTTGAAAGCTGAATTAGAACACCTTCTTCTCCTACGGTGTTGAATGTTTACATATTGGTTCAGTCCCGATGAGCGGCATCCAGGATTAGCAAAAAGATGCCTTGAACTATCACGATACCACCGCTGTTCCTTGGCAATGATGTGTTGAAATTTGGTAATATAATTAAAAATCTTGATTTTGTGGTCTCCTGAAGTTTTATTCGTGTTAATACCATTAGGAACTTACAACAAACTGCGGAGTTCACTTCATGAACGTCAGTAATTAGTGTACAGGTATAACAAAAAATACAATATAATAATAATCTTATTCCATAAGAGGAAAAAACATAAATCAATAAGCATAATTTAGATGTTTAATAAAAGAGTATTTGGAGGAAGCAAAGTCAATCTCGAAAGATTAGATAGTACTGAATTCGATCAGACCTCTCATGAAATAAATTGCATAAAAGAAAATTACATAAAAGAAATAAAGATAAATTACGAAGCGTGATGAGGTATTAATATAGATTCACTCCAGAAGGGAAATCCCCCCACTTTTAATAATATCAAAGGAGAAAGATAAGGATAAAATATATGGTCGAGACTGAAGAGATTTTAAATTGATAAGCAGGCATCTAGAATAGCATGAGAACATGGGGTGATGAAAAAAGAGGGAACATATAGTAGAGCAAAGCCAATAAAAACTTTTTGGATACGTTCAACTCGAGTTATATGACAGGCATGATAAAGTCGCAAATGAACAAATAATATTATATGTAGAGCAATTTAAGTGTATACGGGCTAGTAAATTTTGTACTGTTGCGCCTCACAAGCGCAAATTTAGTTTCATTTATGATATAATTAATATGATATGAGTAAAAGTGAACTTGGTGTCAAAAATTACTCCTAAGTCCAAAGACTCACTGACCCATCTCAGACGACAATTAGAGATTAAATAAGATGTCTTCAAAGGAGAAAAACACTTGGCGAAAGAAATGTGGTAGCATTTTGATATACCTATTGTATTTAACAACAGTTGATAACTAGTACACCAAGAAAGAACTTTACCAAATTCTTTTTAAACTGATATTTACAATACCGACTCGCTATAATTCTATTAGCACTTATAGTATTATTTACATTAAATATATGTAACACGTATCACACATCGTCCGTCAATAATATTTCTTGTATTGCTGACTAAGTAACCAATTTTTGTTAACATTTTTCTATACTTATAAAGGAATGATGTGATTTTCTGTGAATCATATACATATATTATATACAAGGTGAAGCCCAAAGTAAACAAGACTGAGCTAAAATAGAAACGGCAGGAGCTTTGTTCCGATAACTTCGAGTTTATTTCTTCAAAATAATCCCCTCTGGCGTGAATACACTTTAGCGCGATCTAAAAGCTTTTCGAAAGAGTGTTTCAGGTCATTGATCGGAATGTCCTTCAGAATGTCGGTACAACCCCATTGGATGGCCTCTACGGACGTACCACGTTCCATCACCAGTTACAATGGTGTAAAGGAAGTTGTCATCTTTTCGCGCCTCTTTAATGAGGTCTTTCGAATGTTGAATTCTGAGCAATTTTTGGTCCTTAGTTAACTTGTGCGGAATGAAACGTGCACAGACCTTTCGTAAGGCCAAATGATCGATGTTTTGGAGATATTCAACTCCGATTCCATAAATGTCAACGATGATCTCGGTTCATTTTTGATAAATTTACGAACAATTTTGATGGAGTTTTCGGTGATTACTGATTTTGGGTAGCCCGTATGTTCATTGTCATATATGTCCTCACAACCATCGTGAAACGTGGAAGCCACTCACGAACTCTTTAAACTTTTTTCATCAATTCAAATGTTTCGATCAACTTTTTACCGATTTTAAAACAAAATTTGAAAATAATCGAAACTCATTTTGGTACCGACGACACACACATACTGACACTTTAGATGCAATAACTTCGCTTCCACTGGACCAAATGTCACCAAGCTTTCATTGGAAGTCAACTAGGGATGTAACTTTCAACGCGCTAACTCATTACAATATACATACTTGTATATATGTATATATTATATATGCAACATACATGTACAAAATTTAATCTTTTTGTTTTAAAATAAATTAAAATATAAATAAAATTCCCAATATGTACTTAACAATAGTGCCAATACTTAGAGTCTGATGTCAAACAAAGAATTTTTCAAAAGATTTTATAATGAAACTACCTCTAAAAGTATTTGTATTCTACTTTGGATAATATGACTTGAAAATATGTCAGTTGAATAGTGTTTACCAATCAAAATATTTATTAAAATCCATGTACATAAATCAATAATTTTTATGAAAATAATCATGAATAAATGAGGTTTGCACTTCGACCTAATGGTCTTTTGTGCCCTCTACTCATCACAGTACTTCACCCAAACCCAGTTCCCTTATTAAGCTCAGGATAGAGCTGGGCTGAATTGAGCGTTTGGGCCTTTCCTCTGGCTGCAGTTAGTCAAGATGTCTCAACCTTCTCCGCGCTATAGCGCGGCATTCGAGGAGAAGGTGCATTGGAGTCTGCTGGGGTTGGTCGCAAAAACGGCAAGAGTCCGTAGACCGAATCCCGATCATGCGCAGATGACTTCGCAGTTTGCAGTGGCCTGTGAGGATGCCCGTGAGCATTTTCAGATTATACTTGGGGAGGGTTATGAGTTATTTAAACCTCTTTTGGTTGTACCCTCCCAGTAAGAATTTCGTCTGGCGTAGCCCCATAGTTTGCCAGCCCTAACTCTTCACTCCTGATTTTCTCCTTGATGGTGTGTTGTCCCATGGCAAGGGAGGGCTCGGGTCCATTCGAGGCGAGGCCGCAGCCTCACTCGCCAGAGCAAGTGGAACCCAAATTAGCCGGATTCAGTTGTGCATTCCTAGTATATTAAGTTTCTCGATACGCTCAAGTACCAGTGAGGATCTGATCTCACAGGACAATGAGGCCATAAGTGCCGCCTGACTGTTACTCAGAATAGCAATTCGCTCAACCCGGATATTCCTGTCTAAGTTTATCTCTGCACATAGACAGATGGCATACATCTTCGTTTGGAAGATGCTTGGAAAACTACCCATCGGCACAGATCGTTTGGTTCAGGGACTGTAAATTCCAGTGCCCTTGCCTTCTGGGATCTTCGAGCCATCTGTGTACCAGTGCAGGGTACACTCCTGGAGTTTCCTTTCAAATGTACGTCTACTCCAGTTCAACTTATTGTTGAGTTCAATTCTGAACTTCTTATCGAATTTGATTACTTTAGTGATGTCATCCATCCCAGGATTTTTGGGTTACAACCCCAAGATTTTCCTGCTAGACGTTTTCAGATCAAGGTTGCCTTTGTTGCCTTGCATAGGGTTGCGTCGGCATGCTTTTCCAGTTAAGCTTGGCATCCAGGATAAGGCCAAGATACTTAACTCCGCTGATCAAATAGCAGCCCTGTCTGTGCTGATGATCTCTTTCGCTCCTGATAAGACACTTTTCATAGCTGTTTTGGTCTGGTTTATGTCGGGAACAACCCCAGCACACCATCTTTTTGTCAGGTTTAAAGCTCTTTGCAGTATATCGCAAATATTGCGCTCGATGTAATTACAACGTCGTCCGCGTATCCCTTACAGCGGATTCCGCTGTTGGTCAGCAAGTGAAAAAAGTCGGCTACCACTAGGCTCCACAGGAGGGGTGATAAGACTCCCCCTGTAGGCACCTCTTCCTTGTTTGTAAATGGATAGTACTGTCCGCTGTTGCGGTTTCGGCTATTCTTGTCTGCAGCAGGCACTTTATCCATCTGCAGATGGGTCCTTGCACGTTTCTCTTTCCTAGTGCCTAACATACCCCTGTGAGAGGCATTGTCAAATGCTCCTTCGATATGGAGAAAGGCACAAAGAACTGCTTCCCCATAGTCAAAAGCTCTCTGGATCTCCGTACATAGCTGATACGGCGCAGTATCAGTAGACCTTAGTAGGCTGGAGAATTTCTTCAAGTCATCCCCATAGGGCTCGCTAAGGAATCTCAAGCGCCTAGCCGCCAGAACCGGACATTTGCAGAGAAAGTGTTCCACGGTCTCTTTTTCTGCAGGATCCCCACAGCTTCTGCAATAAGGGGTTGTATGGAATTCCAAGCTTCTCCGCATGAGTGCCGATCACCCAGTGACCAGTGAACACCGCAATGAGTTTGGAAATTGAATGGCGGGGGATTCCCATCACCTTAAGCGTTCTGTTTCTATCGTATTGAGGCCATAGTGTTTTCGAAATAGTAAACGATGAGATAGACCTCCATCTGTCTTTCGCTTTTTTTAGAAAGAAAATGTGTAGTTCTGCCGACCCGTTCCTGGCAAGCTCATCGGCAATTTCATTTCCCTCTATATTCGTGTGCCCAGGAACCCAGCTAAGGGAAATGTTTCCTGCACGTTCGAGATGTTTGAGATCCTTTTTACAGGAGTTCACCAAAAGAGAGCTGCAATACGGCAATGCCAGTGTCTTGATTGCAGCTTGGCTATCGGAAAAAATATTGATGTCCCCCTACCAACAGCGATCTCGATGCATGCCTGCAGGATCGCGAAGACCTCTGCTTGAAACACGCTTTTTGTTTCCGGCAGTTTAAAGGAGACCGAAAGGCTGGCTGATTTAAATTAAACCCCCACTCCCACTGCATACTCCATTTTGGATCCGTCAGTGAAAACAGAGGTATCTATATCCGTGCCGACTCTCCCCTCCTTCCAGTCCTGCCTGTTCGGAAAGATAGCCCTAGCACAACCCTCAAAACACAGTTTGCGGATGGAGAGATCAGTGCAAAGAACATAGAAGGAATGGGGGATTTGCTTCAAGATGCTACTATGTCCTACAGGAAGTTGTCTCCAAAGGCCAATCTCCTTCAACCTAATAGCGCTCTGAGCAGCAATGGATTTAATCTCCAGATCCACATCAAGTAAGTGCAGAATAACGTTGAGCGTAGTAGTAGGACATGTTCTACAAGCACCAGAGATGCCCACACATGCAGTTCTCTGCACTTTCTCTAGTTTAGTGGTGTTGTAGCCCTTCTGAAGAGCTACCCACCAAATTAGGCAACCGCATGTCAAAATTGGCGGAACCACTAAGTTTTACATCTAAAGTACGACACGTGGCGTGAGACCCCCTTTTTGCCAAACATGTTGGCCTTCTTTACTCGATTTTCTATGTGCAGCTTCCAGCGGAGCTTGGGGTCAAGTATTACACCAAGATACTTGACTTCCGATGAGAGAGTAAGACACTGGTTGTTTAGTCTTGGAAGTTTAGAGGTGGAGGCTTGTATTTTCTAGTGAATATCATCAACTCGATTTAATAAGAATTGACTCTGAGACCGTAACTGGCGGCCCAACTACTGAGTGTAGCCAGTGCACCTTCCAAAATTTCAGCCATTACTGATGGGAAGGGTCCTGAGACCATTAGGGCCCAGTCATCGGCATATGCTACCACCTTTACCCCACCCCCGCTTAAGCGAGTTAAAGCTTTATCCATAGCGGTGTACGTCTATGTACGAACCTAGTGATTCTAGCCGCTCCTGCAACAGTATTTATTTCCCTTTCGCCAAGCAGGGACGAGGTCCAGAGGTAGATAGGTTTTTCTACCCCTAGCCTATTTAGATCAGTGACAATTGACTCAGCCGTAACATTTTTAAAGGCGCCCTCTATGTCTATAAAGACCGCCAAAGTGATTTGTTTTCCCTCCAGAGATTTACTATCTCATGTAAGGCTGTCTTGGTAGATTTCCCTTTTAGGTAAGCTTGTTGGGCTGGAGAAAGTCTGGTTTCCAAGTGCTATCGAATGTGATAGTCGATCACTCTTTCGAACACCTTGAGAATAAAGCAGGTAAGACTTATGGGTCTGAAGTCCTTGGCCAAGACGTGGCCCATCCTTCCTGCCTTAGGAATAAAGACCATCTTGGTTTTCTTTCAGATTACAGGAACGGGGTTTAGCGAGATACACGCCAAAAAGATCTTTTGAAGAGCGGGAACCACCAAGGTTTTGGTCTTCTGAAGCAATACTGGCATGATACCATCTTTTACGGATTCAATGATTCGCAGTACTCTTTCCAAGAGTTGCGCTTCGTATCTCTAATGGCTTTCTCATAGTCTTTCAAAATCAGTCGGTAATCTTGAGTAATCTTGAAAGTTTCTTATTTGATAACATTTATTGAAAACTCTCCTAACCTTCTCTTTCAAGTCGGTCAGCGTCTTGCTCCACCAGGGAGAAAGTCTTTCTTGCTAAAGGATACTGGACAGGCCACTTTAAGGCAGTCTGATAGGACCTCTCTAAGTGTCTAACCTGCATGTCCAGTTGCTCCCTAGTGGTAGTCAAAAACTCACTCTTCTTCAGCTGCTTGCAGAAAACCCTGTAGAAAAAAGATTAGTCAGTTCTTTTAGGGTTCCTGAACGAAATCGATTTCGAAGAGCATCAACCTGTGGTCCGAAAAAGAGTTCTTCCGGGAGACCGTCCAATTTTCAACCCTAACAGCAGATGAGTTTGTCGAAAGAAAAATATCAGGAACTTCCTCCTAACCTCTTTATGTTTCCGATGTCGGGAAAACAAAATTTGGGGTTTTCCCTTTGCTCCAGATAAGTAAATTACGGCTAAGTATAAATTTAGAAAGAGACTCACCCCGTTCATTGATCTCGCTGCTGCCTCAAATGGTGTGTCTGGCATTCGCGTCGCATCCGATCAGGATGTTCTCTTTCTTGGACTGGCGAGTATCCACTAAATGCTGCAGCTCCTCTTGAGGCGCCGATCTGTCGTGGGCCATGTAGGCAGACACCAAGCAGAAGCAACTGCCACTGGATGGTTCCACCCTAACCACAGTCACATCCGGTGAACTGAGATTTGATAGCAAAAAAGCATTAATTGTGTTCCTAACTAGGATACAGGCCCTGGGCTCACCAGTTTGGACATAAAATAGGTCATAGGATCTGTCCCTCAGTCCCATGACTTTTTGCTGCCTGATCCAAGGCTCCTGTATCAGGCAGACATCGATGTCGAGGGGTGGCTCGTAGGTTATCGGTGGCTAGTTTAGAATGACGAAGGTTAGGTTAGGTTAGGTTAGTGTGGTTGCCCACTGAGTAAGCGCACTTGGACGAAGACAGATTCGTCCTTTGTGATACCATTGCGACGTGAGGGGAAAGGGAAAGATCGATGAGACAGGTGGTGATGGGATGGTTAGGAGCGTGCGGATTACGAACGATGACTATGTTTGCGTCAACCGCTTGGTGCTGCTGATGAAATTCATCAGATTTTTAATGTCAGCGCCAGCTATATCAGAAGGCGTGGCAAAGAAGTAAGAGCCAAGATGCCTGGATCTTAGACCCGCCAGAGCAGGGCAGCTAAGGAGAAGGTGCTGAGATGATTCCACCTCATCCTCCATACATCAAGCGCAAAAAGGACTCGAGGTGATTCCAAGTCTCACAGCATGCATTCCTCGCGCATTGTGTCCTGTGAGAGAACCCACTAGATTGGAGAGCTAATATTTTGTCAGCTTCAGAAGCTCGCCCGAGCGCCTCCGGTCCACACGTGGCCAAAAGGATTTCACGACCTTACACGTTTGTGTATTTTCCCAGCGCTCGCTGAGTTGGCGCGATGCCCATCTTTCCAGGAGCAGACCGCACGTAGTCAGGGGGATCCCAATTTTCTCCCTTCGCGGGGAAATCACCTCGCATGTCCCTTGTCTGGCTAGCTCATCCGCCTCACAGTTTCCCACAATGTCGCTGTGACCGGGAACCCAGATGGGGCTGATGTCAAAGAATTCGGACGCAGTCGAAAGTGAGGTCAAGCATTCCTTGACCAATTCCGAATGCACCGTCATAGGCCCGAGGGCCCTTATTGCCGCTTGGCTGTCGGAGTAAATATTTACTTTCGCATTTGAGCAGCCAATCAATGTGTTGCGGCTACCTCCGCCTGGAACACACTGCAGTAGTCCGGTAACCTGAATTTTAGTCTGATGGGGAGCACCTCGCAAAAGACTCCTCCGCCAACCTTTCCTTCCAACTTCGATCCATCCGTGAACAAGTTCACCAGGCCCTGCCCGCAAGTATAGCCCTCCGACCACTCTTCCCTTGACGGGATGAAAGTGGAGAATGTTCTGGTTGGACTAAACGAGGGTATACACTGGTCTGTTTACAAAAGGATGAACTCGAAGTTTTTAAGGATGCTTGAGTGCTTGAGCTTATTGCTCCAGCCCCTCAGTCTGATTGCGGTACGTGTAGCGGCAATTCTGCCTGCGATGTCTACGGGTACCATATTTTACATTGCGTTGAGCGCCAGAATAGGAGTCGTTCGAAGCGTCCCACTGATTCCAATGAGTGCCAACCTCTGAACTCTCTCCAGCTTCTTCCCCAATGTCGTCTTCTCTAGTGAGTTCCACCAGACTATGACTCCATATAACAAGATAGGCTTTACAATAGTAACTCCTATATAACCAGAAAACAACTCTAGGCGAAAGGCTCTATCTTTTGCCAATTACGCCCTTGCACCCATACAAGGCGATTGTTGCCCTCCTCACTCTTTCCTCAATATTGGGCTTCCATGTAAGCTTGCTGTCAAGTATAATACCTAGGTACTTCACCTTGTCAGAAAGCATCAGAGGAGCGCCCCCTCGTGAGGGAAGTTGAGTTCTGGGTATTTTATGTTTCCTCGTAAATAGAGCGAGCTCCGTCTTAAGAGGATTCACCGACAGGCCGAAATCCGTTGCCCATCTAACAACTGCATTCAGATATCCCTGCATCAAGTTGTACAGAGTGTCCAAAAATTTTCCTCTAACAATTAGCGCCACGTCATCCGCGTAGGCAATTACCCTGCAGCCCCCCTTCACCAGCTCCTCCAACAGGTCATTTAAAACAACAACCCAGAGGAATGGTGAGAGAACCCCACCTTGCGGAGTGCCTCTACTCACCTGCCGGTGGATGGAGATACCGCCCTACTCTGCCGTGACAGTTCTGTTGCTAAGCATTTTGTGCATAAATCTTATAAAGTTGGTTCCGACCCCTACTTTACCTAGAGACCTAGTAATTGCCTCCGGGAGGACCTTGTTAAAAGCCCCCTCAATGTCGAGGAAGGCGATTGTATGTAGGGCAGACTCCACCGATCTGAAATAAGCATGTTGAGTATGCGACAGCCGACTCAGAGGAATTTCGCTTCTTATGTGCAGGTCAATCGGCCTCTCAAGGGTTTTCAGTAAGAAAGATGAGAGACTAATTGGCCTGAAGTCCTTAGGGGAGACATGCGAGCTCTTGCCTGCCTTGGGTTTAAAGACAACCCTCACGGCCCTCCATGATCTTGGTATATAGCCCCAGGCTACGCAGCTCGCATAGATGGGGCTCCACCAACGGCATGATACCTCCGCAGATTTCTGCAGTTGGGCAAGAATGATGCCATCAGGACCAGGCGACTTGAAGGGCCCAAAGGAGTCAATGGCCCAAGCCAGGCGACGCTTATCCAGCAACCAGCCCCGGTCTGGCAGCCCCTTCGCTCTCGCAGAAGCTTCTCCAAGAGTCCTTCTTAGCCTTCCTGATTTCGGACTTGTATATTCCTAGCCCTGCTTTATACAGCTCCCATCCCGAAGGAGACCTAATTCTTTTAGCCCTGTTAAAAAGGCGTCTGCATGAGGCCCTAAGCTCAGGTTGTCCACCAGGGCGGTTTTTCCTTCCTGAAAAAAGCTGTTATTGGACAAGAGGTTTCCAAGGCTTTGTTGCAAGCTGAGGGGAAAGTTTCTAGCAGTTCAACGATCGCTTCTTCTGATAGATCTAGATTTCCTCCCGGTGCTTTGGGGAGTAAGCTCAGCAGATTTCTGTAGTATGCATCCCAGTTCGTCCTCCTCAGGTTCCTGTAGAGGGATCTTATTGGACGAGTTTGAGTGAGAGAGAACTGAATATACCTATGGTCCGAGAAGGAATGAGTGTTTAGCACCCTCCAATCGGAGATTCGGTTTATCAGTGAAGAAGAAGCCAGGGTAAGGTCAAGCACCACTTCTCTGGCTGCGGTAATAAAAGTGGGGTCCTTACCCCTGTTACATATAAACAAGTCCGCGTTTAAAATATAATCAAAAAGTGACTCTCCTCGTGCATTGATGTTTGAACTTCCTCAGCAGGTGTCATCGTTCAGGAGGCCGTTAAGGCCGCAGATCATTTAGCGCTACCCAGGGTGCACCACGCGGAGGCGATCTGCCCTACACCCCGAAGGTTAACAAACTGTTCAAAAGTGTTGCTTACCTTTACGACTGCTCCCCCTGTTCAGAATCTGCATCCGTCGCAGAGAACCGCAGCTCGTCGAGCAGTTTCTTAGAAGGTTCCTCTACTTTGATAGCAGACCAGTCTTCCATAGGAACCTCAGGCTTTTGTAGCTTGAGACACTGGGAAATTTCCGAACTGTTCAGCTCCATTTTCGGCAACCGAATTCTAGCTCATGGTCGTCTAGGAATTTCTGAGGCAGAGATGAGCTTTAGCGAAAGCCCTTCCCAGGCGTTGCCAACCGTAGCAGAAACTCCTTCGTGTACTGATTGGCACATTTAATAACCCTACATCCCCGACAGTTTTCACCCTCGTGCTGGTCCTTTATTATCTATTAGGTGCCTGACGACCATACTCGGTAGCCGTCCCTCAATAGCATCCCAAAGGGGCAACACCGTCCTTCCGCTATTGGTTTTTGCGTCCACGGGGGCAACTTGGAGATGATCCCTGGCCACCTAACTGTAAGCCGCCCTCGCGGCCGCGGCTGCCGCACTGGTTGAAAGGCCCTGAGGGTCCTGGGGGCTGAGGAGTATTTGCTCTTTTGGCCTCGCGTCCACTCACATCTCTGTGAGCGGTTACGTTTAGCCGAGCTCCGTGCCGATTTAGGCTGTTGTTGTCGATGTTGTTGTGGCTGGTTGAGTTTTGTTGCGGTCGCGGCCTCACACTCACTGATCGCGGCCTCGCACTTAGCACGGTCCTCGACGTCCCGCTCGTGCGCTTTACCGGCTTTTCATTCTTGGCTTTGCTAGAGTGAACTTCGCCCTCAGGTAACGCGCCTTGAGCACGGCACCGAATGATTTTTTATATTTTTCTTTTCGGTAACCTTCACAAGAGTCAGCGGGGCATCATTACCAGGGGTCGCGTGCCTAACACACTCTCAGTTTTATCAATAACTCCTTCTTTTCCTTTATTTATTTTTGAATCCCTTCGCTATTTGATCCCACGAGTAGGCACGGAAAGGGTGGTCCGCCACGGCAGAACCGGCATGCCGTGGTAAGGCACTTAATATAACCGACTTTTCCTGGGCATCGGAGGGGACCGTTAAATACTGGTTCTTTAGACACTACCCGCCATGCAGCTCTCGGCGCGGAGACCTTGACACCTTAACTTAAAGTGCTGACAAGGTTATACCGCCTTGTCACCGGTCAACAGAGCCTCATTAGCGAAAACAGGGAGTACCAAGTCCAGGACATCAAGTCTTGGACAGTGGGTAGAGGTTGCCATTTGGAGAGGAGTTGCTATATGGTTCGCATCACTTTTAACTCCCCTTCCTGCCCTGTACGCATGTTGGTTTTGATGGAGAAGTGTTATACCCAGAGTGTTTGATCTGATTTCATTATCGATGATCTTCTCCATTGCTTTTAATACAAAGGAGGTGAGACTGTTTGGTCTGAGCAGGTGCCATTATACGCTTGCGCCACTCCACTCTATCCTATAGGGGTCGTCCAACGTGCCGAGTTGTCCTGATAGCGAAAGAGTCGGGCGTATGCCCCTTCTTTGCCTACATTTTCCCCTGCTTGGGTCAGATTACTTCCCGGAGTCCGAGTAGCGGAGAGGTTTGTGGCTCCTGCTTTCGATCTCGCTGCTGGGACACCTCCGGTCGGTTATCCGGCTTTGTGCTAGACAGCAACGGCGACGGTGTTAGTTGATGAGAACCAACGGTTGCTTCTCTTCGAGAGTCTCCTCACTTTGCTATTATAGATGGTGAGTCTTTGGTGACTGACCCACTCGTTTTCTCAGCATCTAGGGCGGGTTCCACCCCATTGCTGGTGAAAGGTTCATCATTCTCACGGGCGTGTTCCTCAAAGAGCACCACTTTCGTCTTTGAGAGCCCCGCGAAGAGATGTTTGCCCAGCTTCTTCCTCCCTTTTTTTGTTGTTACGGGTATTGTTTTTGTTTTTGTTTTGGTTTTAATTTTTGTTTTTATTTATGTTCATTTTCTTCGTACGACCGCCTTGACGAGGCAAGCTCAGCAGTCTTCAAATGCGCCACGCCAGCGCCCCTTGCCGCGATAAGGCCACAGATACTCCTCAATTCGGTCCGGTGTTGAGGAGCCGCCATTAAAATACAGCCAAATTTTTCCCCTCGCTGCAAATCATTCAATGGGCACGGTGACGCATAACACCGTGGATTAGAAGGTGCCAGCTCTTGGTCATCGTCCTCAAGCGGTACCAGACATTAGGGGGGTTGCCGTTTGCACAATAATTCCTCCTGGTGTTTGGATCCGTTTTGAGATTCGATTAGGCCCCTACACCGCGTCAAGGTGCCTGCCGTAGAAGGAGGAAAATAATCTTATTGAATGATACAAAATTGATGGAGTAATATACAAGACATTGATGTTTTATGAAGTACATTTAGCTAAGTACACAAGGGAACTAGTACACAACATGATACTATCTAAAACCGAATTGACACTTTCTAACGTCAAATAGATATTTTCGAAAGTTCTGTTGGAAAAGGTGTAGCCACGATAGTGTGTAGGTATACTGACTAAAGACATCTATGGAAAACCTAATCAGGCACTACATAACTCTTTTCTCTCAGGTATTTAAAAGTCAGAACGAAAATGAAAAAAATCATATTCATCATTTTGGTAAAAGGCACTGAAGAGATTTTGATAAAATTATTTGATAAAAAGATTTTGTTAAAGGGTTCAGTAAAGGAACAATATTTCTCAACGGATATGATATTATTACATGGTATATTCCAGCAATGCGTTTTATTTAATATTGACTGAAATGTATTTCAAAAGGCCGGTAAAAAATTTTGAATAGTTTCCACGCCAGTAAGTAGAGTTTTTCCTCGCACTTCACTTCCAAATGATGAGCTCTAAACAATTTTTGGCAGGCAGGCTAATATCGTGGAATAAATTGAGCCCAAACATTTTTGACGTCCAAATTTGTGGAGTCCTAAATTTAAGTGCTTGAGATACCTCTATTGGAATAGCATATCTTTCATGCATTCGCGTACCACTTCAATGGAGTTGGTATTAAGCAATTTTTACCAAGTTTAACAAAGCGCGTCGTTTCTTTCTCGTACTAACCGGCACCAGTTGGACACTCCACCTGATCTTTCTTCACCTGATCTTTCCAAAGCCTTCCTCTTCCTCTGCTACCACCAGCTGATGCCGCATCGAAAACTTCTGAGCCGGAGTGTTTGTATCCAATCGAACGACATGATTCAACCAACAGAGCCGCTTTATCTCTATTCGCTGCACTACCATCTCCTACGATACTCGCCGTCGCCAATGTTCAATGTTCAACAATCTCCCACAATTCCTTTTCGTGCTGTCGAATGCAGCTTTAAGATCTACAAAAAGATGGTGTGTTTCCTTTTTCCTTTCATGGGTTTTTCCATGGGTTTTTTTTTTATGGTAGGCATCAGCCTTTCACACAACACGTTCGCTAGGGCCTTATAGGCGATATTTAGAAGACAGGTACCGCGGTAATTGCAGTATCACCCTTCTTGTGGATTGGGCAGAGTGCAGTTAAATTCCAATCGGCAGGCATGCTTTCATCCGACTATATTTTGCATCCACCGGATTTACACACGGAGACATCTGGAAGGGAGACACTGGAAATTCTCTTTTCATGTCTCATTCGCGGTCACACGGGCAAAATTGTTTTCGGCAACTTTTTGACGTTTACTACTTTAGCATCTTCTGGTTCGAATATATTCAACAACCCGCTAACATGTAAAGCGGAAAACGTTCGTCAACAGTTTCTTAACACGTTCGCGGACGTAAATGCTATACTCGTAGTATTCATTTTTATAGTGATGCAAAACGACGTGAATGCTACAGCATTCAAATTTTAAAGCCAAGTTATGTTCATTTAATGTCATGTAACTTTACGTTTTTGTAATTAATATATATTTCAAAGTAATGACCAATTGATTTATTAAATACTTTCATATAACAGTTATAATACGACGTTCTGACTACTCTTATAATATATGTACTATCAGATTTTGGATATTACAACTAGTTTCAAATATAATATAATTGCCTGTCTATTTTTGCGGCTTCCTGAAATTTTTAGTGTCCGCGAACGTGTTAAATGTAACTGGTTGAATAATGAATAATTTGTTTTTTTTTTTTATTTAAATATATTTATAAATTGTTGTACTTGAATAAAAAAAATTAAATTAAAAATACTTCATATAGTTATAAATGATTAACTTAAAATTAACTTGAGTATCTAGAAATGCGGGGAAAAATTAGAATTCAGCATAAACATGTCCCATGACTATCATATCTTAAATTATACCTACTTTACTAGCAAAAGTTATCGTTCATTTCCCAAGCAGTGTTCGGATGTTTGTCATCGTTGTTATCTTCCGTTTGATTGAAAACCAACACATAACTCAGAACTTTCTCCCACAAGAGAAGAAAACAAATGAAGCAACTGTCAAAAATTGCTTTAAAATTGAAAATACGAATAAGAAGAGCAAAGCGTGTCGCCAGTACAGGAGACAAATTCCCTTCTCCCCCGAACAAAAAGTTTCCCCTCCAAATGTTTCCGTGTGTAAATGGGCACATAGAAGGTGAAGCATGTTTCTGCTCCTCGCCTCCGTGTTTGAATAGCTTTGTTGTTCTTTAGCCGCGTTATTGCTATTCTCACCTCGCCATGACGGGTAGCAGAACGACAGTCCCGTCGTCAACGATTGGGGTATCGGGATTTCCGCATTTTCCGTGGCATGTGCAATTGTCACTAATTAGCAGGATCGAGAAATGTTACCTTCGTAATTTAGCACGCCCCGGTCTTGAAACCTTGTTTGAGCCATCGAACTTTCCTTTCATTCCGCGGCAGCATGACACTCCTCGTTGCATCAATTTTTTTTTCGGGCTCGCCGAAGTTCAATTTCTTTTTTGGCGGCGGTACGTAAAGAATGATAAATCCTGCCCCATTGCTTCTGCATGCGGGATTGATGGGCAGTACTCTCCGAAAGCAGGAGTGAGGGTCGAGCAGCGAATCTTCTGGCTGTCTGTTGCGATTGCAGCTTTTCGATATCGTTTATACTTTGCCTAGGTAAATGACGTTTTTTGATACATAGAGGGCTGTGCGTATTCTGGTTGCAACAAAATAATGATCCGAGTCGGTGTTGGGGCCTGGGATCGTACGTACATTGAAAACACTAGAAACGTGTTTCCATCTATCACAACATGAACGATTTGGCTTCGCGTTTTTTGTTCAGGAGACAGCCACGTAGATTGGGGTTTTTTATGTTGGAATCTAGTGCTGCAGACCATGTTTCGAGCTCCTGCGAAGTCGATCAGCCTAAGTCCGTTACCGGATGTTTCGTTGTGCAGCCTGAATTTTCCGACTGTGGGACCAAAAAATCCTTCGTTGCCCATAATAGCATTGAAGTCACCAAGCACAATTTTTATGTCGTGGCAGGGGTAGCGCTCTCGGGGACGTTCCAGGCGCTCATAGAAAAAGTCTTTATATATTGAGTTGGCTAAAATGAAGCTCATCTGTCCCACAACATCACAAAAACTGTTGTTTAGAGAAATGTAGAAAGACCTTTGTACCCAAAGTTCTCAAAATATCGAGCGAACTGAGTGGTTTAGCCGGCAGAGTCAGAAGGAGTCCCAAAATAAGCAGAAGACAGCTATGGAAATTTACTGGTATGGCAAGCTGGATGACTGAAAGAACTGTGAACACCCCATGCAGTAATCTCACACTGTCTAATCCAGTTATGATTTTCCTATTAGCAAGAAAACAATTTGCATGGAAGTAGCTTTCCATTGAATTGAATTGAATTGAATTGAATTGAATTGAATTGAATTGAATTGAATTGAATTGAATTGAATTGAATTGAATTGAATTGAATTGAATTGAATTGAATTGAATTGAATTGAATTGAATTGAATTGAATTGAATTGAATTGAATTGAATTGAATTGAATTGAATTGAATTGAATTGAATTGAATTGAATTGAATTGAATTGAATTGAATTGAATTGAATTGAATTGAATTGAATTGAATTGAATTGAATTGAATTGAATTGAATTGAATTGAATTGAATTGAATTGAATTGAATTGAATTGAATTGAATTGAATTGAATTGAATTGAATTGAATTGAATTGAATTGAATTGAATTGAATTGAATTGAATTGAATTGAATTGAATTGAATTGAATTGAATTGAATTGAATTGAATTGAATTGAATTGAATTGAATTGAATTGAATTGAATTGAATTGAATTGAATTGAATTGAATTGAATTGAATTGAATTGAATTGAATTGAATTGAATTGAATTGAATTGAATTGAATTGAATTGAATTGAATTGAATTGAATTGAATTGAATTGAATTGAATTGAATTGAATTGAATTGAATTGAATTGAATTGAATTGAATTGAATTGAATTGAATTGAATTGAATTGAATTGAATTGAATTGAATTGAATTGAATTGAATTGAATTGAATTGAATTGAATTGAATTGAATTGAATTGAATTGAATTGAATTGAATTGAATTGAATTGAATTGAATTGAATTGAATTGAATTGAATTGAATTGAATTGAATTGAATTGAATTGAATTGAATTGAATTGAATTGAATTGAATTAAATTAAATTGAATTGAATTGAATTGAATTGAATTGAATTGAATTGAATTGAATTGAATTGAATTGAATTGAATTGAATTGAATTGAATTGAATTGAATTGAATTGAGTTGAATTGAATTGAATTGAATTGAGTTGAATTGAATTGAATTGAATTGAACTGAATTGAATTGAATTCGATTATATTAAATTGAATTGAATTGAATTGAATTGAATTGAATTGAATTGAATTGAATTGAATTGAATTGAATTGAATTGAATTGAATTGAATTGAATTGAATCGAATTGAATTGAATTGAATTGAATTGAATTGAATTGAATTGAATTGAATTGAATTGAATTGAATTGAATTGAATTGAATTGAATTGAATTGAATTGAATTGAATTGAATTGAATTGAATTGAATTGAATTGAATTGAATTGAATTGAATTGAATTGAATTGAATTGAATTGAATTGAATTGAATTGAATTGAATTGAATTGAATTGAATTGAATTGAATTGAATTGAATTGAATTGAATTGAATTGAATTGAATTGAATTGAATTGAATTGAATTGAATTGAATTGAATTGAATTGAATTGAATTGAATTGAATTGAATTGAATTGAATTGAATTGAATTGAATTGAATTGAATTGAATTGAATTGAATTGAATTGAATTGAATTGAATTGAATTGAATTGAATTGAATTGAATTGAATTGAATTGAATTGAATTGAATTGAATTGAATTGAATTGAATTGAATTGAATTGAATTGAATTGAATTGAATTGAATTGAATTGAATTGAATTGAATTGAATTGAATTGAATTGAATTGAATTGAATTGAATTGAATTGAATTGAATTGAATTGAATTGAGTTGAATTGAATTGAATTGAATTTTTTTTTTTTTTTTTTTTTTTTTTTTTTTTTTTTTTGGCGGTGAGGTTGGGTTAAAAATGCCTTCGCACCATATAGTAACCGTCGCTACTACGTGTGTGGTGAATCCACTAAAAATATCCCCCCTCTTCTCTAGGAGTTTTCCCTCCACCCCGGGACTGCTTCCGCATTGCTTCGAGGTAGAGGGCCAAGACGGCGTCCTAAGAAGGACACTTACTTACTCACCCTGCGTCCAGGGTCGCCTGTTTTGAGAAACCTATGCTCAATGCTCTTCAGCATGACTTTCCATTTCTCGCTTCTTTTTTCGGATAATATCCTATACAAAATTTGTGACGGCATTCCATTTTTCTTCGTCTATCATCATTTTGTCGATAATTTCTTCAGGTGTAAATACACCAATAGCTCGTTGTAGACCTGTTCTCTCTACGTTCCACCTCTCGCATTCAAAGAAGGTGTGCTCCGCATCATCATACTCAGTATCTCCATATATGCAGTTTGGTTGGCTCACTTTACCCATTCGCCACAAATACTTGCGAAAGGACCCATGTCCGGACAAAAACTGTGTGAGGTAATAGTTAACCTCACCGTGCTTTCTTTCTACCCACTTTTTTAGATCGGGTATTAGTCTCGCTGTCCATCTACCATACCGTTCAGAGTTCCATCTTGCTTGCCAAAGTGTAAGTGTTTGGACTCTAATATCGGAGAGGCGTAGTACTGGGGTTCCTGCGTTTTTTGCCTCCCATCTCCGTCTGCGCTCTTGTGCTAGAATATCTATAGGGATGGTTCCGCTGATAACTAACACCGCTGCTTCAGATACTGTTCTATATGACGAAGCCACTCTAAGAGCGCAGGTGCGTTGCACAGATTGCAGAGTTTTCCGCCGGCATTGCACCCTTAGCGAATCTGCCCATATTTCGCATCCGTATAAGAGAATCGAGTTCGTCGTGTCCATTAAAAGTTTTCGCTTGTTCTGCGTTGGACCTCCAAGGTTTGCCATGAGCTTACTTAACATGCCACTTACTTTGGCAGCTCTTGTGGCAGCATGGTTTACATGCGCCCAGTAGGTTAGCCTTGTGTCTAATTGCACTCCTAAGTACTTGACCACTCTTTTTGTCGATAAAGTGGCATCGAGTACCTGTATGTCTACTTCTAATGGGATACGTCTGTTCGTTAGAAGGATTAGCTCTGTTTTCTCTGTGGCCAGCTTTAATCCATGGTCTTCTAGCCATGTCTGAACTCGGATCATTACCTGATTTAACTTTCTTTTGGCTTCGTCAGTGTGCCGGGCGATTATTACAGCCGCAATGTCATCTGCGTATCCCACCAAATGCACATCCTCGGGCATCTCTATTCGAAGGATTTCATCGTAGCTTATATTCCAAAGTTCAGGTCCGAGTATTGATCCTTGGGCCGCACCTGCTGTTATTTGTTTGGTCTTACACCCTTCTCGCGTTTCGTATAAGAGCACGCGATTGCTTAGATAGCTGCGAATAATCTTCAATAGATTACTCGGGGTCTTGAATTTTACCTTTAAGGCTTTAATTACGTCGTCCCAACTTAAACTGTTGAAAGCATTTCTGATATCCAGTGTGGCTAGTAATACTAAACGTTTGGAGTATCGATTACCCGCCTGGGCATGTTCTACGTTAGTTATTACATCTTGGATGGCTCCTAAGGTAGATCAGCCACTTCTGAAACCATGCTGCCTGTCGGAGAGGCCGCCGCTGTTCTCTACGGCTTCGCTAAGCCTATGCTTTATCAATTTCTCAAAGAGTTTTCCTGCGCTATCCAGCATACATAACGGTCTATAAGCAGACGCTAATGTTGGGTCTCCCTTTCCCTTACTGATTAGTACTAGTTTTTGTTTTTTCCATATTTCTGGAAAAATTCCTTCTTTTAGGCATGCGTTGTACATGTTTAGCAGCAAAAAAGGTCGTTCGATTGCCAATAGTTTCAATATTTCTGCAACTATGCCATCAGGTCCTGGCGCTTTATTGCATTTCATTGCTTTTGCAGCATCCATAAGTTCTTCTTCTGTGAATGGGACAGGTTCCGTTGTTTCGTGCTCGAGTTCCTCCCTCTCGGCACAGTGTGTTGGGAAGAGTGTGTCGACTATTTTGCTTACCGTTTCGGTTTCCATATCAGCAGCAGGGGATTTGGCCCCTAGCTTTTTCATAACGATTTTGTAGCCCAACCCCCATGGGTTATTGTTAAGATCGTTTCGTAGCTCTTCCCATTTGTCTTTTTTGCTTTGGTTTATAGCTTTCCTCAATTCTTTTCTGCTCTTTTTATATTCTTCGGATTCTGTTATCGCCGGGCCCAATCTTCTGGCTCTAGTATACTTTCTACGCTTATGGATGGACATATTTCTAAGTTCTGCGATCTCATGTGTCCACCAGTATACAGCATTTCTTTTTTGTTCTTATCTATTTTAGGCATAGATGCGTTGCAACCTATCTTATTGTTGTCTTGACTAGTGTTTTTGCTGTACTATTCGTACAGATCGTCGTCTTATTTTCGTCAATAGTTGCAAGGAGCGTCGCTGGGTTTAGTTTGTTAATGTTCCATTTGCGTGTACTTCTATTTCGATTTTCACGTACTCTTTGGTTTTCCATTTCAATGCAAAACGTGATGTATTGATGGTCACTCCCATTGTAATCTTCCAGGACTCTCCAGTCTTTAGTAAAGGTGACTATGCTTTCCGATGCTAGGGTTATGTCGGGTGTTGTGCCTTCACAACCTGGCTTTCGGTACGTAGTCGTTCCTGTGTTGAGTACCACTAAACCTAGTCTGGCTGCCATGTCCAGCACTCGTCTACCTCTTGAGTTCGTTGTCGCCGAGCCCCATTCGGTTGCTTTTGAGTTGAAGTCTCCCGCTATTATTAGCCGTCCCTCTAAACTAAGGGCTTTGTCTTCAATACTTTCCAGTTTCCGGGTGAATTCAACTATATTGTCATTCGGTGTGAGATAACAGCTTATCATTGTGAATTGGCTGTTTTGAACGTAGACGAAACCATCGCCTGATCCTTTCGCGGTTATTGCGAAATTGGTGCCCCTAGGCAGCCAGATAGCGGCAGTTCCCGACTCGTCTTCGATCCACGCTTTCTCGGATTGAGCGTATTGTTCGCTTATCAATACTGCTTGAACTCCTTTTTCTAAGACCATCTGCTCCATTAGCAGGTCTGCGTTTTTACTTCTGTGCATATTTGCTTGAAGTATAATCATATTTTATCTTGTCTTGGCATGTTCTTTTGTCATCGGGCATTTGCCCGAGCCTGGCATATGCTTTGTCTCGCTGCGATTGGCATCAGTGCATAGGCAGCATTTGGGTTCTTTGGTGCACTCTTTCATTTTATGCCCAGCTTCTCCACATCGGATGCATATACCTTTTCCGCTTCTGTCTGGTCCTTTACAGTTTGATTGAAGGTGTCCGACACCAAAGCACCGGTAGCAGCGCTTCAGAGATGTGCTAGCTCTCATCCTTGCACTAACCCATCCGATTTTGATATTAGTTTGCTTAAGCAGCTTTTCTACGCTTTCAATAGCGAGAGTAACATAAGCCCGTACTTGTTGTCGTTGATTAGGTTTTGTGATCCTAACATCGATATTTTCATTAGTGCCAGCTAGCATTTTTCTCACAGCGTCATCAACTTCCTTCTTCTCCGTGACGGCATCCAAGTCTCTGATCTCTACAGCTGAAGTTGGTCTGAGAGTTGTAATGGAACCGACCGCTTTTACGGTTTCCTCTAGTTGTTTCAAAAAATCAGCGTTAACTGTTTTCCCCTTTTCGAATTCAAGTAGAAGAGCGCCAGTTTTGGTTCTTCTTATGCCTTTCACCGTTGTGTTTTCGTCTGGCATGGTATTTTTGCGTATGTTTTTGAGGATTTCAGCATAACTGTGGCCCTCTACCGGCTTTACCAACACAGCCTCCGATTTTGGTTTTGATATTCGTTCAGTCTTCTTTTGTTTGGCTTTAGTCTTCCTTGCGCCATCGTTTTGCGCTTCATCACTTCCTTTTGGCACGGTATTGGGCCTAGATTTTTGCCGGCTTACCACTTGCCATTTCTCAGGCTCTCGAACTCTTAGTTTCTTCGAAGAGTCGGGTGCGGCAGGGCTTGGTGCATTCCGTTTTGCGAATAAAGGAGTGCTCTCCTGAGCAACACCTGTTTTTCGGGCAGTTGCGGGGGTGTCACCTCCGACTTCTTTAGCGGATGTTTCCGGCAAGAGACGACTTTTACCGGCTTTCTCAGCTCGAATCCAACCTCTTCTGCAGTTTTTCATGACGTC
Source organism: Anastrepha obliqua (assembly GCF_027943255.1). Taxonomy (NCBI): domain Eukaryota; kingdom Metazoa; phylum Arthropoda; class Insecta; order Diptera; family Tephritidae; genus Anastrepha; species Anastrepha obliqua. The sequence continues at coordinate 5,209 of NW_026562179.1, read as the reverse complement.
AAATAGTTCGTCAAGCTCTGAGACTCCGGTCTTTATTTCCGTGGAAGTACTTCTACTCTTCAATATAACTGCTTTCATCTTCCTAAGCACTCTCAAACATTTCTCTACGGCTTCCTCTTCTTCAGCTCGCATTTTGAGAATAAACTCTTGTCGCGGAGATGCAGTGGTTTCCCGTTCTGTGTTTGCATCCTTTGCAGTTACAGGGGTATGCGACGGCGCATTGGGCGCATTTGCAGTATTTTTAACCTCTTTTGACGTTACTCTTACATCCTGAGGCGTCATTTCAGCTCCTTCATTGACCGTCTTTGATTTCCCTATAGTCGGCAATGTTCCACTCGTAAGGGGCGAATTCCCTTTTTGTGGTGGCGAGCGAAGCAATCGAGGTTTCCTTACGAAAGGGCTCTGCTCTATATCTCCATCAGTGATGGCCTTCTGCTGTTTTTCTTCTTTTTGTTTCTTTTCCATAATTTTTTCCATTCTTTTTTATTTAAATTGAATTGAATTGAATTGAATTGAATTGAATTGAATTGAATTGGATTGAATTGAATTGAATTGAATTGAATTGAATTGAATTGAATTGAATTGAATTGAATTGAATTGAATTGAATTGAATTGAATTGAATTGAATGAATTGAATTGAATTGAATTGAATTGAATTGAATTGAATTGAATTGAATTGAATTGAATTGAATTGAATGAATTGAATTGAATTGAATTGAATTGAATTGAATTGAATTGAATTGAATTGAATTGAATTGAATTGAATTGAATTGAATTGAATTGAATTGAATTGAATTGATTGAATTGAATTGAATTGAATTGAATTGAATTGAATTGAATTGAATTGAATTGAATTGAATTGAATTGAATTGAATTGAATTGAATTGAATTGAATTGAATTGAATTGAATTGAATTGAATTGAATTGAATTGAATTGAATTGAATTGAATTGAATTGAATTGAATTGAATTGAATTGAATTGAATTGAATTGAATTGAATTGAATTGAATTGAATTGAATTGAATTGAATTGAATTGAATTGAATTGAATTGAATTGAATTGAATTGAATTGAATTGAATTGAATTGAATTGAATTGAATTGAATTGAATTGAATTGAATTGAATTGAATTGAATTGAATTGAATTGAATTGAATTGAATTGAATTGAATTGAATTGAATTGAATTGAATTGAATTGAATTGAATTGAATTGAATTGAATTGAATTGAATTGAATTGAATTGAATTGAATTGAATTGAATTGAATTGAATTGAATTGAATTGAATTGAATTGAATTGAATTGAATTGAATTGAATTGAATTGAATTGAATTGAATTGAATTGAATTGAATTGAATTGAATTGAATTGAATTGAATTGAATTGAATTGAATTGAATTGAATTGAATTGAATTGAATTGAATTGAATTGAATTGAATTGAATTGAATTGAATTGAATTGAATTGAATTGAATTGATTGAATTGAATTGAATTGAATTGAATTGAATTGAATTGAATTGAATTGAATTGAATTGAATTGAATTGAATTGAATTGAATTGAATTGAATGAATTGAATTGAATTGAATTGAATTGAATTGAATTGAATTGAATTGAATTGAATTGAATTGAATTGAATTGAATTGAATTGAATTGAATTGAATTGAATTGAATTGAATTGAATTGAATTGAATTGAATGAATTGAATTGATTGAATTGAATTGATTGAATTGAATTGAATTGAATTGAATTGATTGAATTGAATTGAATTGAATTGAATTGAATTGAATTGAATGAATTGAATTGAATTGATTGATTGAATTGATTGAATTGAATTGAATTGAATTGAATTGAATTGAATTGAATTGAATTGATTGAATTGAATTGAATTGAATTGAATTGATTGAATTGAATTGAATTGAATTGAATTGAATTGAATTGAATTGAATTGAATTGAATTGATTGAATTGAATTGAATTGAATTTGAATTGAATTGATTTGAATTGAATTGAATTGAATTGAATTGAATTGAATTGAATTGAATTGAATTGATTGAATTGAATTGAATTGAATTGAATTGAATTGAATTGAATTGAATTGAATTGAATTGAATTGATTGAATTGAATTGAATTGAATTGAATTGAATTGAATTGAATTGAATTGAGTTGAATTGAATTGAATTGAATTGAATTGAATTGAATTGAACTGAATTGAATTGGATTATATTCAATTGAATTGAATTGAATGGAATTGAATATATTAAATTGAATTGAATTGAATGGAATTGAAGTGAATTGAATTGAATTGAATTGAATTGATTTGATTTGAATTGAATTGAATTGAATTGAATTAAATTGAATTGAATTGATTTTAATTGAATTGAATTGAATTGAATTGAATTGAATTGAATTGAATTGAATTGAATTGAATTGAATTGAATTGAATGAATTGAATTGAATTGAATTGAATTGAATTGAATTGAATTGAATTGAATTGAATTGAATTGATTGAATTGAATTGAATTGAATTGAATTGAATTGAATTGAATTGAATTGAATTGAATTGAATTGAATTGAATTGAATTGAATTGAATTGAATTGAATTGAATTGAATGAATTGAATTGAATTGAATTGAATTGAATTGAATTGAATTGAATTGAATTGAATTGAATTGAATTGAATTGAATTGAATTGAATTGAATTGAATTGAATTG